>NC_141876.1:169340000-171840000 GCF_056163025.1 Triticum urartu | reverse complement strand
CAAGAGCAATATCAGATGTCCATGATGGGGGAGCCAAACATTTTTGGACCTTCCCAACCCTCACTACCTATTCAAATCATTTGAACTTAAATCAAATGAGTTTGAATTTAAACTTTCGGTCTTGACCACTTCTATTTTTCCTAGTTCAAACTCATTTTTGTGAGACCGGGAAAATAGCCCCCTTGCATAAATCCTTTCCTTAACCCTCCTTTTCTTTTTATCCCTAATTCTTTTCTCTTAAAAGAAGATTAGAGAGGAGTGAGAGAGAGAGCAGCGGGCCCATTCTCCTTCTAGGCCAGCCGGCGCCCTCCCCCTAGACGCAGCCCCTCTACTAGGCCGGCCTCCAAGGCCAAACCTGCCTACCTAAACCTAGGCCCGAGCGAGGCTACATCCCGATCGATCTCTCACCCTCCTCCTCATTCCCTCGCACCGCCAGAACACCCATGTCTCTCGATCCCTTCTCTCGCTCGTAGTTCCTCTCCTCCCTCTGCTTCGCGCCTCCCGAAGACGACTGGGACGTTCTTCCTCCCGCTGGAACCAGGAACGACGCCGCCCTTGACCCGCCTCACCGTCGCCATGGCCGGAAGCCGCGCCTCAGTTGCTTCTTGTACCGCAGCCGCCGGCCTCTCCTCTCCTGCATCATCCCCGACGCCGGCAAGCCCGCCGCCGCGCCAGGACCAGCACCTCCCCTGCGTTAACTCTGCCTGCCAGGAGCCCGCAACCCATGCCCCTCCTCCATGGTCTTCGTCCTTGCCTCCATGGGCGCGAGGGTCGAGCTCGCCTGCCCTACCGCGTCGCCAGGGCCGCCGGGCACCACAGCCTGCCAGCTTCTTCTCTGCTTGAGGATCTCCAGCATCCGCGCATGGCTATGCCTCCCATGGAGCTCCGCCGCTGGGGCTGCTTCTTGCCTACGTCGTTGTCGTCCCTTGCGCTGCTACTCCTCTACTTGTCCTCTGCCGCCCGCAGCGCGCGTGGCCGAGCTGCCCTGCCTTGTTCGACCACCGGAACCATGCCAAGTCGTTGCCTCTTTGCATCAAGTACCAGGACACTACGAAACCTAAATCTCCAAGGTGGACCCGTCAAGTACCCCTTCGGATTCGTCAAGACCCTCATGTACAACTACATCCGATGATGTGACAAGTACCCTGACAACGTGTACATCTACGCCGCCAAGACCGGACCAACAAGTACCCCGACGTCGAGTGTACCACTACCGTCACCCCGAAGACGTTGGAGTCATCAAGTACCTCTCCGAACGAACGTGAACGACTACCGTCGCAAGAACGGGACCGGAAAGTCCGAAGACCCCAAGTACCACGACATTGATGACATGAACGTCTACGGAAACTTGTGCAACAATAAACATGTACCACTACCGTCGTCGAGATCGCGAGAACCTCTACCGCCGACCCTACAGGGTGCGAGAACGACTACTTCCACTACCGTCGTCGCGAGAACGCCTACTTCCCTCTACGAACTTGATCCGTTCCGATAAGGCACGCTTCGAAAGGTATAACCATCGACACGACCGTCCGTGGACCGAATGCATGTTATGTGATACGAGATGAACCCCGTGTTTGCAGCGTGCCTATTTTTTACGTGCACGACCCTTGTTTGCCATGCCGCCGACACATGGGACACCCGGTATCCGGGAGCGCCCCACCTTCTTTTGCTCGCACCCGCCACTTCCTTTTGCACTGGTATCTCTATGAGCTACCGGAACCGATATGTTGTCGTGGCATCACTTTCGGATTCGTTGCCGTGGCACCCCTTTCGTTTCCGCCATGATGATAAATGCCTTGTATCTTATCATGCCACCATTTTCATAAATATTGCATAATCTTGTTCATGTCCTCCGCATCAGGTTAACAACATCAAGAATGTTTAAAATTGTTGTTTGCATTAATTTGCTAAATGCATATGGGGTTTTACCGGGTTTGTTGTTTATTGTACCCGACCCCATTTAATTTGTTTAGATAGTATAGTTTGTTATGCTACACCCCTTGCCATGCTTAACAACATTTAATTTGGTTGGGTACATAAGCAGGAGTGAACTAAATAATTGATGTGGTGTTCCGTCAATATGCAACTCGTTGCATATTGAGCTCCACTTAAGTTGTAGGATTGCTTGTGCACTTTGCCATGCCATGCCTCATTAAACCGGACATGCATCATACTTGTTTGTGCATCGTGCCATGCTTATGTGGTGGTTGTTTACTATATTGTTTGCTTTCTTTCCGGTGTTTTTCTTCTCGGTTCCGGTAACGTCGTGATTGTGAGGACCCGTTCGTCTACGCCCGTTTGTCTTCTTCATGGACTCGTTCTCTTCCTTGCGGGATTTCAGGTAAGATGACCATACCCTCGAAATCACTTCTATCTTTGCTTGCTAGTTGCTCGCTCTTTTGCTATGCCTATGCTACGATACCTACCACTTGCTTATCATGCCTCCCATATTGTTGAACCAAGCCTCTAACCCACCTTGTCCTAGCAAACCGTTGTTTGGCTATGTTACCGCTTTGCTCAGCCCCTCTTATAGCGTTGTTAGTTGCAGGTGAAGATTGAAGTTTGTTCCTTGTTGGAACATGGAGATGTTGTTCCTTGTTGGAATATGTTTACTTGTTGGGATATCACTATATATCTTATTTAATTAATGCATCTATATACTTGGTAAAGGGTGGAAGGGTCGGCCTTATGCCTGGTGTTTTGTTCCACTCTTGCCGCCCTAGTTTCCGTCATATCGGTGTTATGTTCCCGGATTTTGCGTTCCTTACGCGGTTGGGTTATAATGGGAACCCCTTGACAGTTCGCTTTGAATAAAACTCCTCCAGCAAGGCCCAACCTTGGTTTTACCATTTGCCACCTAGCCTTTTTCCCTTGGGAGTCGTGCATCCCGAGGGTCATCTTTATTTTAACCCCCCCGGGCCAGTGCTTGTCTAAGTGTTGGTCCAAACTAGAGCCACTTGTGGCGCCACCTCGGGGAAACTTGAGGGCTGGTTTTAGCTGTACGTAGTGTTCATCCGGTGTTGCCCTAAGAACGAGATATGTGCAGCTCCTATCAGGATGTCGACGCATCGGGCGGTCTTGCTGGACTTGTTTTACCGAGGATGTCTTGTAGAACCGGGATACCGAGTCTGATCGGAATGTCTCGGGAGGAGGTCTATTCCTTCGTTGACCGTGAGAGCTTGTCATGGGCTAAGTTGAGACACCCCTGCAGGGATTTGAACTTTCGAAAGCCGTGCCCACGGTTATGGGCAGATGGGAATTTGTTAACGTCCGGTTGTAGAAAACCTGAAGTTGACCTTAACTAAAATACATCAACCGCGTGTGTAACCGTGATGATCTCTTTCCGGCGGAGTCCGGGAACTGAACACGGTTGTTGGAGTTATGCTTGACGTAGGTTGTTCTAGGATCACTTCTTGATCATAGTTTTTTTAACGACCGTGCCTTGCTTTCTCTTCTCGCTCTCATTTGCGTATGTTTAGCCACCATATATGCTAGTCGCTTGCTGCAGCTCCACCTCATACCTTTACCTTACCCATAAGCTTAAATAGTCTTGATCGCGAGGGTGCGAGATTGCCGAGTCCCCGTGGCTCACAGACACTTCCAAAACTAGCTTGCAGGTGCCAATGAGACCGTGCAGATGACACAACCAAGCTCAGGAGGAGCTCGATGAAGATCTTGTCCTTTGTGTTGTTTCGTTCTAGTTGATCAGTAGTGGAGCCCAGTTGGGGTCGATTGGGGACCTTTGTCGCATTTGGGGTTCTTCTTTTATTTTGGCTCCGTAGTCGGGCCCTGATTGTATTTGGATGTTGTAATGCTTCATTCATGTAATTGTGTGAAGTGACGATTGTAAGCCAACTATGTATCTTTTTCCCTTATGTATTACATGGGTTGGGTGAAGATTACCTCACTTGCGACATTGCTTTCAATGCGGTTATGCCTCTAAGTCGTGCTTCGACACGTGGGAGATATAGCCGCATCGAGGGTGTGACAAGTTGGTATCAGAGCCTTCCCCAACCTTAGGAGCCCCATTGCTTGATCGTTTTTAGCGGCCGAGTTGTGTCTAGAAAAATGTTTTGAGTCATTTAGGAATTATATATCGGAGATTTTAGGAATTCTTTTTACTTCCCAGTCTCCTCATCGCTCTGGTAAGGCATCCTGATGTAGAGTTTTGACTCTTCTCTTCTCAAATTTCACTAAAAAAAATTAGGATCACGCGGGTATCTTGGAATCGTTCCGATGGTTTTGTGACGAGAACATTGTCTTGGTGCCTCCTGTCAGGGGTTTTGTGGAAGTGTACTGGGGAGTTGAGCTCCGAGGTGTTGTCGTCACAATTTTATCGTTGCAATTCTGGAATACCTGAGTTTAGTACGCCGACATCGAAAATCTCTTTTATGCAGTTCGTTGGTGAGATAACCTCGACGCCACCCAGTACTGGGGCGGGAGTTCGGGAGTATTGCCATAACTTGTATAATGGATGCTTTTCGAAGGTTGAGGTAGATGGTTTCCGAAGTTTTTTGTGACGCCCCCGATTTAATCGTACACTAATCATACACGCAAACGTGTACGATCAAGATCAGGGACTCACGGGAAGATATCACAACACAACTCTACAAATAAAATAAGTCATACAAGCATCATATTACAAGCCAGGGGCCTCGAAGGCTCGAATACAAGAGCTCGATCATAGACGAGTCAGCGGAAGCAACAATATCTGAGTACAGACATAAGTTAAACAAGTTTGCCTTAAGAAGGCTAGCATAAACTGGGATACAGATCGAAAGGGGCGCAGGCCTCCTGCCTGGGATCCTCCTAACTACTCCTGGTCGTCGTCAGCGGGCATCACGTAGTAGTAGGCACCTCCGGTGTAGGGGTCGTCGTCGACGGTGGCGTCTGGCTCCTGGGCTCCAACATCTGGTTGCGACAACAAGGTAGAAGGGATAGAGGGAAAGAAGGAGAAAGCAACCGTGAGTACTCATCCAAAGTACTCGCAAGCAAGAAGCTACACTACATATGCATGGGTAAATGTGTAAAGGGCCATATCGGTGGACTGAACTGCAGAAAGCCAGAATAAGAGGGGGATAGCTAATCCTTTCGAAGACTACGCTTCTGGTAGCCTCCGTCTTGCAGCATGTAGAAGGGAGTAGACTGAAGTCCTCCAAGTATCATCGCATAGCATAATCCTAACCGATGATCCCCCCCTCGTCGCCCTGTGAGAGAGCGATCACCGGTTGTATCTGGCACTTTGGAAGGGTGTGTTTTATTAAGTATCCGGTTCTAATTGTCATAAGGTCAAGGTACAACTCCAAGTCGTCCTGTTACCGAAGATCACGGCTATTCGAATAGATTAACTTCCCTGCAGGGGTGCACCACATACCCCAACACGCTCGATCCCATTTGGCCGGACACACTTTCCTGGGTTATGCCCGGCCTCGGAAGATCAACACGTCGCAGCCCCACCTAGACCAACAGAAGGTCAGCACGCCGGTCTAAACCTAAGCGCACAGGGGTCTAGGCCCATCGCCCTTAGCACACCTGCACGTTGCGTACGCGGCCGGAAGCAGAACTAGCCCCCTTAATACAAGAGCAGGCTTACGTTCCAATCCGGCGCGCGCCACTCAGTCACTGACGTCACGAAGGCTTCGGCTGATACCACGACGCCGGGATACCCATAACTACTCCCGCGTAGATGGTTAGTGCGTATAGACCAAAAGGCCAAACTCAGATCAAATACCCAGATCTCGTTAAGCGTGTTAAGTATCCGCGAATGTCGACCAGGGCCAGGCCCACCTCTCTCCTAGGTGGTCGGAACCTGCCCTGTCGCTCCGCCTCAAAGATCCACTCGCGGGTGCTCCTCAAGCCGACCCGTCTTTAGTCACCACATGTATCATGTATAAAGTATATAGTATATACCCGTGATCAACTCCCGAGTGATCACGACCCGATAGTATAGCAAGGCAGACGGACAAGAATGTAGGGCCACAGATGGAAATACTAGCATCCTATACTAAGCATTAGGATTGCAGGTAAAGGTAACAACAGTAGTAGCAAGGACAGGCTATGCATCAGTATAGGATTAACGGGAAGCAGTAACATGCTACACTACTCTAATGCAAGCAGTATAGAGAAGAGTAGGCGATATCTGGTGATCAAAGGGGGGGCTTGCCTGGTTGCTCTGGCAAGAGAGAGGGGTCGTCAACAGCGTAGTCGGTCGGGGCCCCAGCAGCGACGTCGGTCTCGTGGTCTACCGGAGAGAAGAGGGGGAAGAAACAATAAATAGTTAAGCAAACAGATGCATAGCGATGCATGACATGTCAAGTTACGGCGTTAGAGGTGCCCCAACGCGGTAGTAGGTGATACCGGTGAAGGGGGATAACATCCGGGAAAGTATCCCCGGTGTTTCGCGTTTTCGGACCGGTGAAATAGAGGGGGAAAGTTGCGTGTTCGCTATGCTAGGGATGCGTGGCGGATAAACGGGCTGCGTATTCGAATTCGTCTCGTCGTTCTGAGCAACTTTCATGTACAAAGTTTTTCCATCCGAGCTACGGTTTATTTTATATTAATTTTAAAAGATTTAAATCATTTTTTAGGATTTATTTATTTAATTTAATCAACATTATCCAGAATAGTGCCCGCTGACATCAGCATGACGTCAGCATGACGTCAGCAGTCAACTGACGTGTGGGTCCAGCGGGGCCCACCTGTCATACCCTGTTTAGGCTAATCAGGTTTTAGCTAAACTAATCACAGTTTAATTAGACTAATTAGTTAATTTGATTAATCTAATTATGATTAATTAACTTAATTAATTCCTTAATTAATTAATTAATTAATTAATTATTTTTATTATTATTAATTTTAATTCCTTTTTTTTAATAAAACGTTCTGGGGCCGTGGGGCCCCCATGTCATTGGCACTAGTGGCCAGAGTGGTTTCGGTGTTAGCGGGCGCTGGGCACCCGCCCGAACTGGCGCAGCGGGCGCCCGTCCGCGGCCAACGGGGAAGGGGGGCACGGCGAGCCGGGGCGCAGGCTCGCCGGCGGCGGCGACGGCGCACAGGGCGGAGCGGGGGAAACAGGGGCGCCACGGGGCCGGGCGCCGTGTGCAGAGGAGGCGGGGCACAGGCGGGTGAGGCCGGCAGGTAGCGGTGGTGGCCGGCCGCGGGCGTCGGCGACCAAAACCACGCGCAGGCCGGCGTGGAGAGGCGAGGCCAAGGCGAGGGGAGACGAAGCGAGACGCGGGCCACGGCGAGGGAGGATGGCCGGGGCGCGCGAGGCCATGGCGCAGTCGGCACGGGGCGACGGCGCGCGGCCAGGGCGCGGCCCGAACGCGGTGAGCGCGCGTGCGCGCGGTAGAGGAGGTCGAGGCGTCGGGCGCGTGGCCTGGACGCGCGAGGGGCGCGCGGCGCACGCCGTCGGGCGCGGCGACTGGGTGCGGACGTCGCCGGCGACAGAGGGGAAAGGGAGGAGAGGAGCTCACGGGGAGGGACGCGTAGGGTAACGGCAGTGGGCTCGGGGACGGTCGGGGGGGTCCGATGAGGGAGAGGACGAGGACGACGTCGGCGGTGGTTGCGCGGGCTTCGGGCGGCGGCGCCCAATCGGCGAGGGGCGGCGCGGATCGATCCGGCGACCTCGGGGTTGGTGACGGGGCGAGGCGACGGCGACGATGCGGGTGGGGGCTGGCGGAGCGCCGGCGTTGGGTGGTTCGGGGGGGGGGGGCGGCGGTGGTCTCCTCCCGATCCAGATCGGGGGAGAGGGGGATATTTCGGGGGGGGAGTGGGGGCTGTCGGTGGGGAGTGGGGGGGGGGGAAAGGAGTGGATAAGGGAGAGGACGTGGGGGCCGACCTGGGCCGGCCTGGTTGGCCCGATGGCCAGCTGGGCCGCGGTCCAGCAGGGGGGGGCTTCTCTTTCCTTTTTTGTTAGTTTAGTTTTTCTCTTTTGTATTTTCTTTTCTTTTATTTATTTTCTTTTCTGTTTTATTTTAAGTTCCCTTTTATTACAGTTTTATAAAAACACTAGCACCTAAATTTGTATTTATAAATATACTACTGCCACCTTAATTCTCAACCGAAAATAAAATAGTTTAATATTCTATAAAATTCAATAGGCATGTATTTAATTGTTTTAACTACTGTTTTAATTATCTTAGAGCCTTTAAACACTTTATCAAAGTTTGGTTTCTCCACCATAATTACCTATGCATTATTTAGTTCACTCCGAACATTTTAGTTTTAAAGTTTGGAAACTTTTGTTGTTTGCCTATGTTTTAAATTTGAATTTGAATCGGGTTCGAATCAACGTGAGTTTAATCACAGTAATGGAGGTGACGTGGCATCATTAGCTTGGGATTACTGTAGTCTAATTATCCGGGCGTCACAATTCTCCTCCACTACAAGAAATCTCGTCCCGAGATTTAAGAGGGGAGTAAGGGGGGGGGGGTTCTGGTTATTCTAATGGATCTTCTTGAAGAAGTTAATCCCTTTCGTTGATGCCTTCAATTCTTTATCCCAAAGCATCATGATGAAGTTGTCGTCCTTTCTTCGGGGAGCTCCATCGTACTTACGAATAGGTAGGGGGCAGCTCTACAATGATAGGATGTTATAAGGGAAATTCATCTGGGGTATCCCAGGAATAAACATATGAGTATCTCTCGAGTTGAACAAATGACACACATCGAGAGCAAAGTAAGACGGTGTAATAAGAGGTTTCAAGCGGATAGGCAATCGTTCATTGCCTGAAGCAGAGTGCGGAAGGGGTTCAGAGCAACGAGAATAAGTATTGTGTCCGATACCAGAATAGATCAACAAGCAAGTGGCCCGTGAATTACATACAAAGTCAAGCACGAGGGATAACTCTGACAACGGGGTGTACAAGAGAGTCAGGTTTCGATCCTGGGACCTGTGGGTTATGGGCCCACCATGTGGGTTAAAAGCAGGAAGGCGCTAATATTTGCACGGTCAAGATAACAAGGTATGTCAGAGGATAGCCTGTTGGTTTTGTTGTCAACAATGTCGGTACCAAGGGCGAGGGACGAAGAGAACCATTTTCCTGCTCGTTGAACGAGGCGGACCAATAGGCAAAGTTCTCGTCCATCAGCGGTTCCGGAAGTCATCAACAGTAGAAACAGGGTTACACCAGACAGGAAGGTACACCGAGGTGTTTACCTAAGCAGGGGATTACCACTGCTCGGTTAAGTAGTTTACAAGTAAGTTTGAACAAAACAACGGGAAGGAAAATGTGCTTAAACACGTATATCAGGGGTATATCCTTCCCAAGGACAAGCAGAGCATGATATCCGTGACAGGATATTATGTAGAAAACTCCTTAGGTAGGGGAGAGAAATTTCATGATATTACCCATACAGCGGTGTTTGGATAATTGAGCAGGAAACATTTAACATTGGGCTTCAAATGTTCTTGTTGAAAATTGGAGTACCATAGACATGCTTCGAGATAGCATTGACATGGTCTTCAAGCAAAAGGTCAGACTTTGGATATAGGAAGGATCCATTAGGAACAACTTGTAGGATAAGTCTTACAATTTCCTCAGGGAAGAATGGCTAAACTTGCTAAAAAGGATACTACAATAATAGGTCCTCCACCCAGGGGGGGGTGCTAGGCATGACATCATGTTACCGGGTCATCAAAGGACCAATGTTATAACTCTTGAAAATATGTTCCAACCATCATATCTGACCGAGATTCAGATCTGATTGGTGTCAGGATAACTCAGACTCGGGATGCCTGAGAAGAAAGGTGTAACACACATTGTCGAGATGACATTGTAAGATTCTCGGGAATTGAACTATGGAAGCGAGTTCTGAAACAAGAGTTCTCCACTAATCCAAGGAGAGATGAGGAGGTGGCTGATGGATTCAGCAACATTTTGTCAAGGTTTCCAAAAAATGAATTTCCACCATCAGGTGAACAAAGAGATATCATTTGTCGGATCAAATGATATAATGATGTATGCTTGAGGAAAACATACACAGTTAAAGGTGCACCCGAAATATGGCTTACGTAGAATGATCAATGTTAGAATGGTGGTTCAACAACCAGTAGTCTAAGAATGAACGGCCGACCATTATCTTCAAAGCAATAGGGTTGCTAGAAGGAAAGAATCCAAACAACACCGTTCACTTGTTGGAATCAACACGGGGACCAAGAAAGAATGGTGATGGTGAGAAGTATCACTATACCAAGAATTCTTAAGAGGTGGAGTAATCCTCGTGACATTCTTGTCATAAAAGATGGTAATACTCCAAGGTAAAGAAGAACAAATGCTGGATAGCAATGAACTCAAGGTACAACACAGAACACGGACAAGTTTGTGTTGGAGGGAAGGCAATAAAGTGGTCGATGACAAAACAACTCATCGAGGGCAAGGATGGTATTTCTCATCATGAATTCAATTGATATCCTGGAAGGGGTCAAAATGTTGATGATGATCATGGCACACTTGTCGAGGGGTTTCATGAGGATATAATCGATCATCGATGACATCAAGCAAAAGGAACGGTGAAGAGAAAATTATCAGAACCATGGGTATGAAACAAACTCGAAATCAAGTTTGCTATTCAAGGAGAAATGATATGACAAAGAAGATCGACATAAGATTAGCTCACTGTCGAAATTTGTGCTCCGTGAAGCAGGACCAGGTAGCACAGTAAAAATTAGCCAATAATGGTATAGCCGATCAGGCTAGGAATGACTTGAAGGATTATTAAACTCATAAGCAACGAATATTACTTAGAGTTATCGAACCAGAGTGCGGAATCGGTTCACTTACCGGTGTTCTTGAGCGACTAACAACTCATCACCCATGAAAAATTGGAATCGGTGAGAAATAATAGCTGATGGAGACTCATAAGATGCAACACAGTTCTTAGATATACTCGAGATACCAGAGGGTAATACTCGACTGTAGATCAAGGTAGAGGTTGGACTGGTGTATTGACTTGCAAAAGACAAGTGCTTAAACTTGCACGAGAATTGGTATTTAAAGGAGAACATGGTCGGAACCATGATTGAAAAAGGCGAGATCCCAGATATAAGATGAACTTAACCAAGGGAATAATTAATTTTAAAAGAAGCTTCGATGAGAAGATCTACATCGTGTCTATGGGCATGAACACAAAGTTCAAGGTCGACTCCCACTTCTTCAATGTATAACCTTCCATTCACTTCTCGCTTTGATAAAGGCATTACTGTTGAAAGTTTTACCTGGTGAAATACCAGATGAGTATGACTCGTGAAAACTTCCGAGTTCACACATATTAAGGAAGGCATAGGTTCAACCCATCCGGGCATCTTACGAACATATACCACAAACTTTGGGGTAATTAATACAAGCTCGAAATTAGAGCATTGTTGGTCAAGTAGAGGATACAATGTACCAAAGGCATTATGTATCAGGGGAAAGAGCTCACAAGGTGATTAATTATGAAGGTCATAAAATCCAACAAAGGAACCGATGGCCCACAACGGAGCTGGTGTGGGTATCGGTACTCTATCAAAGGAAGAAGGAATGCAAGTGCACCGGATTATAGAAACAACTGACTAACTCAAACATTAAATGCTAAGGAATTATGATTTCCAAAACAAGGGATCAGAAGCAGACGTTCTGATCAAGGATGGATCAATTGAATATACCAGAGGCACAATCGACGACAGATAGTTTGGTCGAGAACCAGCTCATGTTCAAAATGACGTCTGAGCCGGAAAGATAATCCTAGGACTCGACTGATGATTGTGAACATTCACAACATATTGAATCAACGGTCTCAAAAATGATGGTGACGAAGGTTGCCAATATGATTACTATACTTATGGGATTAATCATAATGAAAGCAAACAAGAAATTCCAGAGCAATAGGTTGCTGAGGATTTTCGGAATATCCAATGGTATTTCGAAGACTTTTGTGTAACACAGGAACAACTGGGGGATGAGCGGATACTCGATAAGTGCGAGAATTAACCGTAGGGGTATTCAGGTGACAAGGAACAACACGGCAGTAAGCTCAAAGGGTTATCGAAACAACGACAAGTTTTTCAGGGTATCTTGTAATAACAAGACCAACTGGGGATGAGGGTAAGAATAACAATTGCAAGTAGTTGTCCATAAGGGTTTACGGTGGAAGGGGAATTGCGAACGCGATGATCACAAGTTCTCGAGTTAACAACGGAGAGTATCTTCAGGGTCTTCTGGTGCAGCAGACGATCATCAGTAATAAGGGGTTCTCCGGGTGAAAGTGATAACGAGATCATAATGTTAGATTTAGTAAAATTCATTTAACCCGAATAGAGGAGAGATCAGAGGCCCAGAGTAAAGGTCGAGGAGTAAAAGATCCTACTACCACCCAATGGCGACGTGTGCCCATAAGACACACAGCCATGTTAGTAAAAGTTTTGCAATGTCTAGACTCGACTTCGGCCAAGGAGTTGGGAAGGGGGATTCCTACAGGCAGTCGGCTCTGATACCAACTTGTGACGCCCCCGATTTAATCGTACACTAATCATACACGCAAACGTGTACGATCAAGATCAGGGACTCACGGGAAGATATCACAACACAACTCTACAAATAAAATAAGTCATACAAGCATCATATTACAAGCCAGGGGCCTCGAAGGCTCGAATACAAGAGCTCGATCATAGACGAGTCAGCGGAAGCAACAATATCTGAGTACAGACATAAGTTAAACAAGTTTGCCTTAAGAAGGCTAGCATAAACTGGGATACAGATCGAAAGGGGCGCAGGCCTCCTGCCTGGGATCCTCCTAACTACTCCTGGTCGTCGTCAGCGGGCATCACGTAGTAGTAGGCACCTCCGGTGTAGGGGTCGTCGTCGACGGTGGCGTCTGGCTCCTGGGCTCCAACATCTGGTTGCGACAACAAGGTAGAAGGGATAGAGGGAAAGAAGGAGAAAGCAACCGTGAGTACTCATCCAAAGTACTCGCAAGCAAGAAGCTACACTACATATGCATGGGTAAATGTGTAAAGGGCCATATCGGTGGACTGAACTGCAGAAAGCCAGAATAAGAGGGGGATAGCTAATCCTTTCGAAGACTACGCTTCTGGTAGCCTCCGTCTTGCAGCATGTAGAAGGGAGTAGACTGAAGTCCTCCAAGTATCATCGCATAGCATAATCCTAACCGATGATCCCCCCCTCGTCGCCCTGTGAGAGAGCGATCACCGGTTGTATCTGGCACTTGGAAGGGTGTGTTTTATTAAGTATCTGGTTCTAATTGTCATAAGGTCAAGGTACAACTCCAAGTCGTCCTGTTACCGAAGATCACGGCTATTCGAATAGATTAACTTCCCTGCAGGGGTGCACCACATACCCCAACACGCTCGATCCCATTTGGCCGGACACACTTTCCTGGGTTATGCCCGGCCTCGGAAGATCAACACGTCGCAGCCCCACCTAGACCAACAGAGAGGTCAGCACGCCGGTCTAAACCTAAGCGCACAGGGGTCTGGGCCCATCGCCCTTAGCACACCTGCACGTTGCGTACGCGGCCGGAAGCAGAACTAGCCCCCTTAATACAAGAGCAGGCTTACGTTCCAATCCGGCGCGCGCCACTCAGTCGCTGACGTCACGAAGGCTTCGGCTGATACCACGACGCCGGGATACCCATAACTACTCCCGCGTAGATGGTTAGTGCGTATAGACCAAAAGGCCAAACTCAGATCAAATACCCAGATCTCGTTAAGCGTGTTAAGTATCCGCGAATGTCGACCAGGGCCAGGCCCACCTCTCTCCTAGGTGGTCGGAACCTGCCCTGTCGCTCCGCCTCAAAGATCCACTCGCGGGTGCTCCTCAAGCCGACCCGTCTTTAGTCACCACATGTATCATGTATAAAGTATATAGTATATACCCGTGATCAACTCCCGAGTGATCACGACCCGATAGTATAGCAAGGCAGACGGACAAGAATGTAGGGCCACAGATGGAAATACTAGCATCCTATACTAAGCATTAGGATTGCAGGTAAAGGTAACAACAGTAGTAGCAAGGACAGGCTATGCATCAGTATAGGATTAACGGGAAGCAGTAACATGCTACACTACTCTAATGCAAGCAGTATAGAGAAGAGTAGGCGATATCTGGTGATCAAAGGGGGGGCTTGCCTGGTTGCTCTGGCAAGAGAGAGGGGTCGTCAACAGCGTAGTCGGTCGGGGCCCCAGCAGCGACGTCGGTCTCGTGGTCTACCGGAGAGAAGAGGGGGAAGAAACAATAAATAGTTAAGCAAACAGATGCATAGCGATGCATGACATGTCAAGTTACGGCGTTAGAGGTGCCCCAACGCGGTAGTAGGTGATACCGGTGAAGGGGGATAACATCCGGGAAAGTATCCCCGGTGTTTCGCGTTTTCGGACCGGTGAAATAGAGGGGGAAAGTTGCGTGTTCGCTATGCTAGGGATGCGTGGCGGATAAACGGGCTGCGTATTCGAATTCGTCTCGTCGTTCTGAGCAACTTTCATGTACAAAGTTTTTCCATCCGAGCTACGGTTTATTTTATATTAATTTTAAAAGATTTAAATCATTTTTTAGGATTTATTTATTTAATTTAATCAACATTATCCAGAATAGTGCCCGCTGACATCAGCATGACGTCAGCATGACGTCAGCAGTCAACTGACGTGTGGGTCCAGCGGGGCCCACCTGTCATACCCTGTTTAGGCTAATCAGGTTTTAGCTAAACTAATCACAGTTTAATTAGACTAATTAGTTAATTTGATTAATCTAATTATGATTAATTAACTTAATTAATTCCTTAATTAATTAATTAATTAATTAATTATTTTTATTATTATTAATTTTAATTCCTTTTTTTTAATAAAACGTTCTGGGGCCGTGGGGCCCCCATGTCATTGGCACTAGTGGCCAGAGTGGTTTCGGTGTTAGCGGGCGCTGGGCACCCGCCCGAACTGGCGCAGCGGGCGCCCGTCCGCGGCCAACGGGGAAGGGGGGCACGGCGAGCCGGGGCGCAGGCTCGCCGGCGGCGGCGACGGCGCACAGGGCGGAGCGGGGGAAACAGGGGCGCCACGGGGCCGGGCGCCGTGTGCAGAGGAGGCGGGGCACAGGCGGGTGAGGCCGGCAGGTAGCGGTGGTGGCCGGCCGCGGGCGTCGGCGACCAAAACCACGCGCAGGCCGGCATGGAGAGGCGAGGCCAAGGCGAGGGGAGACGAAGCGAGACGCGGGCCACGGCGAGGGAGGATGGCCGGGGCGCGCGAGGCCATGGCGCAGTCGGCACGGGGCGACGGCGCGCGGCCAGGGCGCGGCCCGAACGCGGTGAGCGCGCGTGCGCGCGGTAGAGGAGGTCGAGGCGTCGGGCGCGTGGCCTGGACGCGCGAGGGGCGCGCGGCGCACGCCGTCGGGCGCGGCGACTGGGTGCGGACGTCGCCGGCGACAGAGGGGAAAGGGAGGAGAGGAGCTCACGGGGAGGGACGCGTAGGGTAACGGCAGTGGGCTCGGGGACGGTCGGGGGGGTCCGATGAGGGAGAGGACGAGGACGACGTCGGCGGTGGTTGCGCGGGCTTCGGGCGGCGGCGCCCAATCGGCGAGGGGCGGCGCGGATCGATCCGGCGACCTCGGGGTTGGTGACGGGGCGAGGCGACGGCGGCGATGCGGGTGGGGGCTGGCGGAGCGCCGGCGTTGGGTGGTTCGTGGGGGGGACGGCGGTGGTCTCCTCCCGATCCAGATCGGGGGAGAGGGGGATATTTCGGGGGGGGAGTGGGGGCTGTCGGTGGGGAGTGGCGGGAAAGGAGTGGATAAGGGAGAGG
Organism: Triticum urartu; assembly: GCF_056163025.1. Classification (NCBI taxonomy): domain Eukaryota; kingdom Viridiplantae; phylum Streptophyta; class Magnoliopsida; order Poales; family Poaceae; genus Triticum; species Triticum urartu. The sequence continues at coordinate 171,824,214 of NC_141876.1, read as the reverse complement.
ACGTGGGGGCCGACCTGGGCCGGCCTGGTTGGCCCGATGGCCAGCTGGGCCGCGGTCCAGCAGGGGGGGCTTCTCTTTCCTTTTTTGTTAGTTTAGTTTTTCTCTTTTGTATTTTCTTTTCTTTTATTTATTTTCTTTTCTGTTTTATTTTAAGTTCCCTTTTATTACAGTTTTATAAAAACACTAGCACCTAAATTTGTATTTATAAATATACTACTGCCACCTTAATTCTCAACCGAAAATAAAATAGTTTAATATTCTATAAAATTCAATAGGCATGTATTTAATTGTTTTAACTACTGTTTTAATTATCTTAGAGCCTTTAAACACTTTATCAAAGTTTGGTTTCTCCACCATAATTACCTATGCATTATTTAGTTCACTCCGAACATTTTAGTTTTAAAGTTTGGAAACTTTTGTTGTTTGCCTATGTTTTAAATTTGAATTTGAATCGGGTTCGAATCAACGTGAGTTTAATCACAGTAATGGAGGTGACGTGGCATCATTAGCTTGGGATTACTGTAGTCTAATTATCCGGGCGTCACATTTTTCCTGGTTATGTGTTGAATGATGGATACAACTGGATGTAGGATTTGCTAGATTTGGGTGAGATATTATGCTTCCCCTGTATCCCCAACACCTGATTGCATAACCGGAAAGGTTCGGGAGTTTCATAGGTGGGAATTCAAGTAGCTCTTAGAATATCTTTCCGACAGATGTATGATATGAAGTTGGGGTTCGACGTCTAGTGGTCCGCCTATTCACGGTCGGTTTTACAGTGGTCTCGTTGTGTCTTAAAGAGTCCTTGGCTATGCCGACTCGGGGACGCTTCGTATGTCATGTGCACTGCCTTGTACATGCTGGTGCTATACGATCGAGCCCGTGTAGGCCCCACCACGAAAACTTCGGACGAAATCTCTATCATATGTTTGTTCCGGCTTATTCCGCAAGCCAATCCTTTGTTTTGTTTTGAGTTGTGGTATTCAAGTTGCTTCAATGTCAAGTTTTGATTTCATACCTTCCCCAAATGGTGTTCTCATACTCCGATGTGAATACTAATCCTTCTCGATCATCGAGTTTGTCATTTCAATTTCTTTTCAACCGGCGTGTTTCTCTTCAAGTGGATCCGATCATTTCAACATCCGCAAAATCAAGTATCAGTTTTTCTCAACGCTATTTGTTTCATCCATCTCCAAGTTGCCTTTGTTTTTCCCGCCCACCCACCCTTTTCCTTCAAGGATTCAGATTTCTTAATCAAGTATCCATCTTATTGATGTGAAGTCTTTCCATTCTTTTCCGTCAATGTTCTTATCCGGTGATTCTCACGAAGATGCTAAGGGAGCTTCAAGTTCATCGTTCTTCGTTCTTTTTCTTCTCCGGTGGTTTCAAGTCAAGCTTTGTTGATCATATCTTTTCCTTGTTTCAATGTTTTCTCATGCCGGTGCAATCCTTAATCATTCACCTCTCGCTGTTCAATTGTTCCGGAGTGCTAAAGATATCTCAGAAGGATCGTCTTGTCATTCAAGATCCGTTAATCCTATTTTGAGAATGTTTATCTCATTCATGTCTTTTAATTCAACCGGGGTTTTCTCTCTTTTAAATTGTTCAACGGTGTATCTTTTGAGTGGGCCCTAACCCACAGGTCTTTTCCCAGGATCTTACCTGACTCTTCTCTTTTCCCGGCATTACTCTCAAATTCTTTTTCCAAGTTTGATGTAAGAATGAATTTTTCATCAGTCAAATGTCTTTCTCCAAGATCTTTCAAAATTATTTTCATCGTTGGTTCAACCTTTCCAATTTTAATTCCGGAGTACCTCAATAATTCATGGTGGTGTTTCTCATCGTCATTCTCAGATTGGAAGACCGAAGAAGATTTTTCTCTCAATCTTGCTCCATTCTCTTCAAGATTCGTGATTCTAGCTTGTTGCCATCCTCTCATAATTATTTGCGATTGTGAGATATTCTTTTCAACCATCCGGAGTAATTCAGAGTATTTTTAGTTTGATTCTCCAGAGCCCATCATCTCATAATTATTCTTTCCCAGCTTTCAGTTATCGTTCTCCTAATCTTACCGGTGCATCGATCAATTATCCTCTAATCAGTTCTTGATCTCTTCGTTCTCATGTAACTAAATCCCCTCAAGCTTCTTCGTTAATTTGCTAATCCTTCCCGGTGTTCTTCATGTTTTATTCGTTCTTTTTCAATTCTTACGGTGGTTCATTCAAGAGTCTTCTTCCTTCGTGTATCATATCTATGCATTCATGCTTTTCAAATTCTACCGGTGGATCGTTGAAGACTTTCTCAAGTTTGTGCCATATCTCTCTAAAACCTTCCAACGGGAATAAGTTGTTTGCAATCCGTTGCTTGTCATCAACTTAAATTGATGAAGGATACGCATAACATAATTCTTATTCTTGTTTCATTCTAGTGATCTAATTTCCTGCTTTCCGGCATGGTTAATCATATCACATTCTCGGTTTGAGATGCTTTATCTTTCTTTTCCAGAGTTCCAAGCTCTCGCATTTATATCACCACGGAGATTCATCTAAATCGTCGCAAGGCTTCACCTTGTGTTTTTTAAACGTCTTTTTCTTGTCGTTACCCTTTGTTACTGGAGTTCTTCATGAAGTTTCTACATGATGGGTCATCAAGGATTTATTTCCTTCTCGAAGTGTTCATCAACATTCTTTTCTAAGGAGCTCAAGTATTCTTCTTCGTGCAATCCAGAGTGCAATTCTTTCTACCATATTATTGGAGATGGTATTATGTCATTCTTGATAATTCGGGTTCATGTTTCATGATTCACATGTTGTTAGGAATGAGGTATTTTAAATCCATCAATCCCTCCTTTGGAGTTATATTGGGTTATATTTCACCTAAATCTTTCCCTAAGGATTGTTGCTATTATGGTGCTTATAATTGACCCAAGTTCTTCATTTATCCTCCCGGTGAAATAAGTTTCTCGTCTCCTCGTTGTTATCAACCCAATCAAATTTTTTCCGTGAGTGGCAAGTTGTCACCTCATAATGTTGAGATGCCTTCTATAAGTCCACTTCAAGTTTGTCCTTCCGTTGTTGGTGTTACAACAACTCCGTTCGACCCTTATCCTATGGATGCCTTTTCAAGCTCACTTGTGGTAGAAGTTTCCATTTTCTTCTCCGTTCTTTCGTTCCGACGATCTACCTTTTACTCCTTCATCCGGAGGCATTGTGATGTTGCTCTCTTCAACCCATCTTCTTGTGTTTTCAGGAGCGTGTTCTTTTATGGGTTTATACATTCAACCGGAGTGTTGTGCCCTCTTATCAAGTTCCATCATCTTATCAAGTCTTTCGTCTCTTTTCAAGCGGAGTGCTACCCGAATCGGTTCTTTCTTATTCCTCTTTCTTAAAGGAGTGCTTTCAACTTCGTTTATCCCCGTTGCATTCTTTCTTTCAATTTGCTCGATTTTTTTGCAAGGTTCTTTGGTTTCACTCGTTTGTCAAAGAAGCAACTTAGTTTTACCTCTTCTCTTCCTCTTCTTTTCCCTCCGATGCCATCCTAGATCTCGGGACGAGATCCTCTCGTAGAGGTGGAGTGTTGTAACGCCCCAAGACCGGAGCTTCAGATGTCTTCCAGGGTTTCCGAGATTTCGTTGTGTGATTTGTTTCGTCTGTTGCATTCATCTTTGCATCATGTGCATTGCATCATGTCATCATGGCATCATGTCATTTCTTTTCTTAACTCAACTAAATAAACCATATGGATCTTCGATCCATTTAAACCGAGGGAATTCACATGGTGATTCTCTTTACAACATATCCTCTCGATTTTTAGAGAGCTATAGTAATTATTCCATTTATTTGGAATTAACCATAACACACTTGCAAATATCCCATGCCTTTATTATCTCAATTCTTGGTCTCCAAACTTTGCCCATAAATTCTTTCGTCATTTTCCGGAGCTCCACCAAAAATCCGAACATTTTTGGACCTTCCCAACCCTCACTACCTATTCAAATCATTTGAACTTAAATCAAATGAGTTTGAATTTAAACTTTCGGTCTTGACCACTTCTATTTTTCCTAGTTCAAACTCATTTTTGTGAGACCGGGAAAATAGCCCCCTTGCACAAATCCTTTCCTTAACCCTCCTTTTCTTTTTATCCCTAATTCTTTTCTCTTAAAAGAAGATTAGAGAGGAGTGAGAGAGAGAGCAGCAGGCCCATTCTCCTTCTAGGCCAGCCGGCGCCCTCCCCCTAGACGCAGCCCCTCTACTGGGCCGGCCTCTAAGGCCCAACCTTCCTACCTAACCCTAGGCCCGAGTGAGGCTACATCCCGATCGATCTCTCACCCTCCTCCTCATTCCCTCGCGCCGCCAGAACACCCATCTTTCTCGATCCCTTCTCTCGCTCGTAGTTCCTCTCCTCCCTCTGCTTCGCGCCTCCCGAAGACGACTGGGACGTTCTTCCTCCCGCTGGAACCAGGAGCGACGCCGCCCTTGACCCGCCTCACCATTGCCATCGCCGGAAGCCGCGCCTCGGTTGCTTCTTGTACCACAGCCGCCGGCCTCTCCTCTCCTGCATCATCCCTGACGCCGGCAAGCCCGCCGCCGCACCAGGACCAGCGCCTCCCCTGCGTTAACTCTGCCCGCCAGGAGCCCGCGACCCGTGCCCCTCCTCCATGGTCTTCCTCCTTGCCGCCATGGGCGCGAGGGTCGAGCTCGCCCGCCCTATCATGTCGCCAGGGCCGCCGGGCACCACAGCCTGCCAGCTTCTTCTCTGCTTGAGGATCTCCAGTAGCCGCGCATGGCTACGCCTCCCATGGAGCTCTGCCGCTGGGGCTGCTTCTTGCCTGCGTCGTTGCCTTCCCTCGCGCTGCTACTCCTCTGCTTGTCCTCTGCCGCCCGCAGCGCGCGTGGCCGAGCTGCCCTGCCTTGTTCGACCACCGGAACCGTGCCAAGTCGTTGCCTCTTTGCATCAAGTACCAGGACACTACGAAACCTGAATCGCCAAGGCTGGACCCGTCAAGTACCCCTTCGGATTCGTCAAGACCCTCATGTACAACTACATCCGATGATGTGACAAGTACCCTGACAACGTGTACATCTACGCCGCCAAGACCGGACCGACAAGTACCCCGACGTCGCGTGTACCACTACCATCACCCCGAAGACATTGGAGTCATCAATTACCTCTCCGAACAAACGTGAACGACTACCTAACAAGAACGGGACCGGAAAGTCCGAAGACCCCAAGTACCACGACACCGATGACATGAACGTCTACGGAAACTTGTGCAACGATAAACATGTACCACTACCGTCGCCGAGATCGCGAGAACCTCTACCGCCGACCCTAGAGGGTGCGAGAACGACTACTTCCACTACCGCCGTCGCGAGAACGCCTACTTCCCTCTACGAACTTGATCCGTTCTGATAAGGCACGCTTCGAAAGGTATAACCATCGACACGACCGTCCGTGGACCGAATGCATGTTATGTGATACGAGATGAACCCCGTGTTTGCAGCGTGCCTATTTGTTACGTGCACGACCCTTGTTTGCCATGCCGCCGACACATGGGACACCCGGTATCCGGGAGCGCCCCACCTTCTTTTGCTCGCACCCGCCACTTCCTTTTGCACTGGTATCTCTATGAGCTACCGGAACCGATATGTTGTCGTGGCATCACTTTCGGATTCGTTGCCGTGGCACCCCTTTCATTTCCACCATGATGATAAATGCCTCGTATCTTATCATGCCACCATTTTCATAAATATTGTATAATCTTGTTCATGTCCTCCGCATCAGGTTAACAACATCAAGAATGTTTAAAATTGTTGTTTGCATTAATTTGCTAAATGCATATGGGGTTTTACCGGGTTTGTTGTTTATTGTACCCGGCCCCATTTAATTTGTTTAGATAGTATAGTTTGTTATGCTACACCCCTTGCCATGCTTAACAACATTTAATTTGGTTGGGTACATAAGCAGGAGTGAACTAAATAATTGATGTGGTGTTCCGTCAATATGCAACTCGTTGCATATTGAGCTCCACTTAAGTTGTAGGATTGCTTGTGCACTTTGCCATGCCATGCCTCATTAAACCGGACATGCATCATACTTGTTTGCGCATCGTGCCATGCTTATGTGGTGGTTGTTTACTATATTGTTTGCTTTCTTTCCGGTGTTTTTCTTCTCGGTTCCGGTAACGTCGTGATTGTGAGGACCCGTTCGTCTACGCCCGTTTGTCTTCTTCATGGACTCGTTCTTCTTCCTTGCGGGATTTCAGGCAAGATGACCATACCCTCGAAATCACTTCTATCTTTGCTTGCTAGTTGCTCGCTCTTTTGCTATGCCTATGCTACGATACCTACCACTTGCTTATCATGCCTCCCATATTGTTGAACCAAGCCTCTAACCCACCTTGTCCTAGCAAACCGTTGTTTGGCTATGTTACCGCTTTGCTCAGCCCCTCTTATAGCGTTGTTAGTTGCAGGTGAAGATTGAAGTTTGTTCCTTGTTGGAACATGGAGATGTTGTTCCTTGTTGGAATATGTTTACTTGTTGGGATATCACTATATATCTTATTTAATTAATGCATCTATATACTTGGTAAAGGGTGGAAGGGTCGGCCTTATGCCTGGTGTTTTGTTCCACTCTTACCGCCCTAGTTTCCGTCATATCGGTATTATGTTCCCGGATTTTGGGTTCCTTACGCGGTTGGGTTATAATGGGAACCCCTTGACAGTTCGCTTTGAATAAAACTCCTCCAGCAAGGCCCAACCTTGGTTTTACCATTTGCCACCTAGCCTTTTTCCCTTGGGAGTCGTGCATCCCGAGGGTCATCTTTATTTTAACCCCCCCGGGCCAGTGCTTGTCTAAGTGTTGGTCCAAACTAGAGCCACTTGTGGCGCCACCTCGGGGAAACTTGAGGGCTGGTTTTAGCTGTACGTAGTGTTCATCCGGTGTTGCCCTAAGAACGAGATATGTGCAGCTCCTATCAGGATGTCGACGCATCGGGCGGTCTTGCTGGACTTGTTTTGCCGAGGATGTCTTGTAGAACCGGGATACCGAGTCTGATCGGAATGTCTCGGGAGGAGGTCTATTCCTTCATTGACCGTGAGAGCTTGTCATGGGCTAAGTTGAGACACCCCTGCAGGGATTTGAACTTTCGAAAGCCGTGCCCACGGTTATGGGCAGATGGGAATTTGTTAACGTCCGGTTGTAGAAAACCTGAAGTTGACCTTAACTAAAATACATCAACCGCGTGTGTAACCGTGATGGTCTCTTTCCGGCGGAGTCCGGGAACTGAACACGGTTGTTGGAGTTATGCTTGACGTAGGTTGTTCTAGGATCACTTCTTGATCATAGTTTTTTTAACGACCGTGCCTTGCTTTCTCTTCTCGCTCTCATTTGCGTATGTTTAGCCACCATATATGCTAGTCGCTTGCTGCAGCTCCACCTCATACCTTTACCTTACCCATAAGCTTAAATAGTCTTGATCGCGAGGGTGCGAGATTGCTGAGTCCCCGTGGCTCACAGATACTTCCAAAACCAGCTTGCAGGTGCCGATGAGACCGTGTAGATGACGCAACCAAGCTCACGAGGAGCTCGATGAAGATCTTGTCCTTTGTGTTGCTTCGCTCTAGTTGATCAGTAGTGGAGCCCAGTTGGGGTCGATCGGGGACCTTTGTCGCATTTGGGGTTCTTCTTTTATTTTGGCTCCGTAGTCGGGCCTTGATTGTATTTGGATGTTGTAATGCTTCATTCATGTAATTGTGTGAAGTGGCGATTGTAAGCCAACTATGTATCTTTTTCCCTTATGTATTACATGGGTTGGGTGAAGATTACCTCACTTGCGACATTGCTTTCAATGCGGTTATGCCTCTAAGTCGTGCTTCGACACGTGGGAGATATAGCCGCATCGAGGGCGCGACAGATGATGAGCACGTCATTACTGATAGTGATGATGATGATGATGATGCATTTATTGATCCCGAAGCATTTATTGAACCAGATTATGACTAGGTATTCAATTTTTTATGTTGTACTTGATTTATATAGTTACTTGTATGATTGTATGATTTATATAGTTACTTGTACATTTTTCTTACTTTGTATGATTGTATCTTATACATAGTGCCATGGTATTGATGTCCGTCCCCATCGGCCCTCGCCTGCTTTATGATTCAGATGTGGTAAATTCTCTTTCATGACTATTTGTTGCATTTCTCATTTATGACAATTATGGCCATCAAGTTGACATAGAGATATTTTAATGTAGGAGGCATGTGAACCAGAATTTGAAACCGGCCCTCTTGTCGAGAAGTTCAATTTAGTTGAAAAATAAAATGAGTATTTGAAAGAAAAAATTAAAAGAATTGAATAAGACAAGATGACATTGGAGTTGTATGTTGCCGATGTCGTCGATGATCACCAGATGAAGATGAATGCAATGCGCTTGAAGGTGGATGCAATGCACCTGAAGCTTAAGAAGATTAGAAAATATGCCAATGATAATGAGGCTTGGTGTCATGATACCGTTGGATCAATCTTTACCTTAGTTGCGATCTTCATCGCATTTGTTGTGATGAGGGCAAGTTTTCTCTAGTGTTTTGCTTAACAAATGCATACTTAGCTTACTTTCCTCCTAAATGGCATAACTACCTAATTAGACAAAAAATGAGCTATACTTAGCTTTCTTTCCTAAAAAATGTCATGATAATCTTTGTTACCTCCAAAATGATATAGTCTTACCTTACTTTCCTCAAAAATGACATAATAACCTTAGTAAGCTCCAAAATGACCTATTTACCTAGCTTAGCTCTAAAATGACCTACACTTAGCATTTTTACCTAGCTTAGTAATAAAATGGCATTTTTACCTACCTTAGTTAGAAGAAGAAGCTAAAATAGAGGAGAGGAGAAAAAGAAAGAGAAGAAAAAATCTTCTTCTTCTTCCTTTTCTTATTCTTCTTCTTCTTCTTCTTTTTCTAGATAGTCTTCTTCTAACTTGCTTATTTCCCAATTTGCAGATTTGCTTTAGATTAGGAAGCTTGAGTTGATGAAGTCTACTCTTCTCTTTTATGCTTCCTTCTTGTTTTGTTTTTGTACGATGAACAATGTCAAACTTGCTACCTACATATGTATGTATGGATGAAACCATTGTATGCTTGTTGTTGGATATGTTGGCTATGTATATGTGTTGGATGAAACCATTTGCTACGTATATGTGTTGGATGATCATATCCATATGGTAGGGATATGATTTGGTATGTATATGTGTTGGTATGCTTGTCAAAAGTATTTTCATATGTGTGTATATATATATGTGTGTGTGTGTGTGTGAAATTCTATCAAATCGAATGATTTCAGGAAAAAACAAAAAAACAGGGGCTATCTACACTCTTTGTCGAGCGCGGATGGCAAACAGCTTTGCCATCAGCTAGCGGATGACAAACATGCCACATGTTAGCTACCTGTGCAACCTGGGGCGGTAGGCTTCCTATTTTGTTACTTTGCCGTCAGCCAGCAGACAACAAAGAACGTTTAATATTTGTCATCAGCCAACTGACGGCAAAGCTACCAAATAGGCCAGCCCCCTAGGTGCTGCCACATGGCACGCTTGGTCGTCCGCTGGCCGACGGCAATGATTCAATGCCATTTGCCATCTGTTGGCTGACGACAAAGATACAAAGGTCTTTGTCATCCGCCAGCCGACGACAATGCACGCCGTTAACCCCTTAATTGACCTAAGCTGACACGTGTGCCGTCCAGGCTCTTTTCCGTCCGCCAGCAGACGGCAAAGAAGCCTTTATCGTAGCCTATTTAGCCGGACATGTTGCCGTCAGCTGGATGACGGCATAGGTCTTTGCCGTCCGCCATGGCTGATAGCAAAGTTCCTCATTCCTGTAGTGTTAGGTTCAACACTAATCCCGAAGGTAGCAGGAGTGAGAGATGGTGATCTTATCAACCTTGGAATCACTTCCAACACACATCGTCACCTCGCCCTTAACTAGTCTCTTTTCATTCTGCAACTCTTGTTTCGAGTTACTAATATTAGCAACTGAACTAGTGTAAAATACCCAGGGGCTACTATGAACACTAGTAAGGTACTCATCATAATTTGTATATCAAATATACCTTTGTTCACTTTGCCATCCTTCTTATCCGCCAAATGTTTGGGACAGTTCCACTTCCAGTGACCATTTCCTTTGCAGTAGAAGCACTCAGTTTCAGGCTTGGGTCCAGCTTTGGGCTTCTTCACGGGAGTGGCAACTTGCTTTCCATTCTTCTTGAAGTTCCCTTTCTTTCCCTTGACACTTTTCTTGAAACTAGTGGTCTTGTTAACCATCAACACTTGATGCTCTTTCTTGATTTCTACCTTCGCCAATTTCAGCATCGCGAAGAGCTCGGGAATCATTTTTGTCATCCCTTGCATATTATAGTTCATCACGAAGTTCTAGTAGCTTGGTGATAATGACTAGAGAACTCTGTCAATCACTATCTTATCTAGAAGATTGATGTCTACTACGCAACTTTATTCTTGTAGACACGTGTTGGGCCTCTAAGCGCAGAGTTTTGTAGGACAACAACAATTTTCCCTCAAGTGGATGACCTAAGGTTTATCAATCCGTGAGAGGTGTAGGATGAATATGATCTCTCTCAAATGACCCTGCAGCCAAATACAAGCAATCTCTTGTGTCCCCAACACACCCAATACAATGACAAATTGTATAGGTGCACTAGTTCGGCAAAGAGATGGTGATAAAACTGTAATATGGATAGTAGATATTGGTTTTTGTAATATGAAATTATAAACACAGCAAGGTAAATAATAGTAAACGGGCACAAAAACGGTGGTGCAATGCTTAAACACAAGTCCTAGGATCCGTACTTTTGCTAGTGCAATCTCTCAACAATGCTAACATAGTTGGATCATATGATTATCCCTCAAAGTGTAACGAAGAACCACTCCCGAGTTCCTATTAGCGGAGAACAAAAGATAGGAATTGTTTGTAGGGTACTAAACCACCTCAAAGCTATTCTTTCCGTTTGATCTATTCAAGAGTCCGTACTAAAATAACACAAAGCTATTTTTCCTTTCGATCTATCCTAGAGTCCGTACTAAGATAACACCAAAGGAAGTTCATATTCATAATACTCAATCCACACAAAGAACTATAAAGTGACCCCCAAAGTTTCCGTCAGAGAAAAGATAATAAAAACATGCATCGACCCCTATGCATAGATTACCCCAATATCACCGCGGGAATCCGCGAGTTGAATGCCATAACATATATCAAGTGAATCAATAAGATGCCCCAATTGTCACCTCAAGTATTCATACCGCAAGACATGTATCATGTGTTCTCATCTCTGAATATTCAATCCGATAAGACAAAACTTCAAAGGGTAAAGACTTAATTCATCACAACAAGAGTATAGAGGGGAGAAACATCATATGATCCAACTATGTTAACAAAGCCTATGATATAGATCACGAGGGAGAGAGAGAGAGATAAAACACATAGCTACTGGTACAAACTCACAGCCCTGAGGGTGGACTACTCCTCATCATGGTGGCCGCCGGGATGATGAAGATGGCCACCGGAGATGATTCCCCTCTCCGGCAGGGTGCCGGAACGGGTCTAGATTGGTTTTTGGTGGCTACGGAGCCCTGCGGTGGTGGAACTTCTGATCTAGGTTAACCCCGAAGGGTTTCAGAATATTTGGGAATTTATAGTGCAAAGAGGGGGTGCATGAGGCCACCGAGGTGGGCACAACCCACCTGGGCGCACCCTGGTGGGTTGTGCCCCCCTCGGGGCACCCCCAGGTGCAGCTCTGGCCCATTGGGTTCCTTCTGGTCCAAAAAAATCTCCGAAAAGTTTCGCGGTGTTTGGACTCCGTTTGATATTGATTTCCTACAATGTAAAAAACAAGCAAAAAACAGCAACTAGCACCGGGCACTGGGTCAATAGGTTAGTCCCAAAAAATGATATAAAGTTGCTATAAAATGATTGTAAAACACCCAAGAATTAGAAAATAACGGCATGAATACTTCATAAATTATAGATACATTGGAGATGTATCAGCATCCCCCAGCTTAATTCCTACTCGTCCTCGAGTAGGTAAATGATTAAACAAATAATTTATGAAGTGTGAATGCTAGCAAAGTGCATAAGTTTGATCAATCATAATTTCAATCACTTTTCCTAGCATCATAACAGCAATTCTTTCTTATGAAACTTCTCATGTTATAGTGGCAACCAATTCACATGTTAAGGTTCAAACAATGAATTCTCTTGAAACCCAACAACCTATGTTCTTAGTCACCAAGCAATTGCAATTCAACTTATTCAACAGAGTTTAAGTAAGAGCTCCACATACTCAAACATCATATAATCTTCTATGATTGCTAACACTCGCCGCATACACATGACAACCGGACACATAGAAAGATAGGGGCTTATGGTTTTGCCTCCCAACGTATTCACCTCAAGGGTGATGTCAACAATAATAACTCATGCTACCCATATGCAACTCGACATATGTGCCTAGATCTTTCCTCACCACATGATGCTTGCCAAAATAGAAAAATAAAAAGGAATAGAGAGAAAAACTTTGACTCTTGCATAAAAGTAAATACTAAAAAGTAAAAGATAGGCCCTTCGCAGAGGGAAGCAGAGGTTGCCATGCGCTTATTTGTTTGTACGCTCAACCCCTTAGCATAAAAGAACGTCACGTTATATTGCCCCCTATGATAGCAACCTTTATTATGTAGTCTGTCGCTTTTATTGCTTTACCATCACAAGTTCATACAACGCTCAATTTTCTCTTACACTAAATGATCTTACACTTTTAGAAGCAATTTTTATTGCCTTGTTACACCGATGATAACTTACTTGAAGGATCTTGCTCAATCCTTAGGTAGGTATGGTGGACTCCTGAAAATAAGATTTGGGTTTAAGGGTTTTTGGATGCACAAGTAGTATCTCTACTTGGTGCGGATTTTTTGGCTAGCAAAGATGGGGGTAAGCATCACATGTTGAAGGATCTATGACAATATAACTTCTATGTGAATATGAAAAAACATAAATCATTATGTTGTCTTCCTTGTCCAACTCAACAATTTTGGCATATAATATTTTGATGGGGGCTCACAATCACAAAAGATTTCCATGATAGTGTATTTACATGTGAAAGTTCTCTTCCTTATACTAATTATTCGTGAATTGCTTGTATGACCAATATTGTGATTGTCAAGCCTCAAAATATTTCACTTTCTAAACCCAATGTGAAGCTACCACTAGGCATGATATGATTTCAGCTTCATGATATTCAATTTATTCAACAATTTACTCATAGGATATAACTGAAGCACAAGAGTAAATGACATAGAGAAGACCTTCGTTGACAGGATGTGAATGCCGCTTACTTGGCCTCCCTGGCAACTATTTGAGAACTCTATTTTATTTAAAAACTTTCAGATATAAGTACTTCATTAAAATAGCAAGCAAAATAAAATAAAATGACAATCCAAGAATAGCACACATCATGTGAAGAAGCAAAAAATTAGGCTGAACCGATACTAACCGATACTTGTTGAAGAAGAAAGGTGGGATGCCTACCGGGGCATCCCCAAGCTTAGATGCTTGAGACTTCTTGAAATATTATCTTGGGATTCCTTGGGAATCCCCAAGCTTGAGCTTTTTTGTCTCCTTAATTCCTTTTATATCACGGTTTCCCTAAATCTTAAAAACTTCATCCACACAAAACTCAACAAGAACTCGTGAGATAAGTTAGTATAAACCAATGCAAAAACCTTATCATTCTCTACTGTAGAAAATCACTAAAATTATTATTCAACATTGCACACTAAATGCATCTGCATATTTAATACTCCTATCCTCAAATAGAGTCATTAAACAAGCAAACATATGCAAACAATGCAAACGTAACAGCAATCTGCCAAAATAGTACAGTCTGTAAAGAATGGAAGAGTATCAATACTTCCCTAACTCCAAAATTTATGAAAATTTACCACACTGTATAAAATTTATCAGAGCTCATTTTTCAAAAAGTTTCAACATTTTATCACATTCTTACTTTTCTAGGGAATTTTTGCAACAGTGGTAAACTTTCTGTTTTCAAACAGCAACAAGTATACTTGCAAAATAAGCATGGCAAAGGCTATCATTGCCACTTTTATTGAAATAAAAGATGAAAAACATTATTCTAAATAACAGAAAACAAATCCTATCAAAATAAATTGACGCTCCAAGAAAAACACATATCATGTGATGAATGAAAACATAGCTCCAAGTGAGGTTACCGATAATGTTGGAGACGAAAGAGGGGATGCCTTCCAGGCACCCCCAAGCTTAGTTGCTTGGATCTTCCTTGAATATTTCCTTGGTGGTGACTTGTGCATCCCCAATCTTAGGTTCTTGTCACTCCTTATTCCCCTCATATCGATATCTCACCCAAAACTTGAAAACTTCAATCACACAAAACTTAACGGAACTTTGTGAGATATGTTAGTATGATAAAGAGCAAACCATTCCACTTTTGGTACTGTCAAAGACAAGATTAATAATTGTTATCACACAATTCCTACTGTATCATATCATTTCTACAATTTATATTGATCAATATAAGCCACAGAAACTAGAAAACAAGCGAACTATGCATTGAAAACAGAATCTGTCAAAAATAGAACAGTCTGTAGTAATCTGTACTCAAACCATACTTCTGCTACTCCAAAAATTCTGAACAATTAGGACCACATGAGAAATTTGTATATTAATCTTCTGAAAAAAGATTCAACTCAATAGAACTCTTTTGTTGAAAACTAGAATTATTTTCGTGAGCGCAAAAGTTTCTGTTTTCAGCAATATCAAAGCAACTATCACCCACCAAGATCCTAAAGGCTTTACTTGGCACTTTATTGAAACAAAAGCAATCAAACATGATTACTAAAGTAGAATAATCATGTGAACACACAAAAACAGTAGGTAAAAGTGTTGGGTTGTCTCCCAACAAGCGCTTTTCTTTTATGCCTTTTAAGCTAGGCATGATGATTTCGATGATGCTCGCATAAAAGATAAGAATTGAAACATGAAGAGAGCATCATGAAGCATAATACTAGCATATTTAGGTCTAACCCACTTCCTATGCATAGGGATTTTGTGATCAAACAACTTATGGGAACAAGAATCAACTAGCATAGGAAGGCAAAACAAGTGTAACTTCAAAACAATCAACACATAGAGAAGAAACTTGATATTATTGAGATATGTAAGGGCATAAGTTCCTTTCTCATAATAATTTTCAGAGGCATCATGAATGAATTCAAAAATATAACCATCACATACATCACTCTTTTCATGATGCACAAGCATAGAAGATTTATTATGGAATAGATGTCATCATAATAATCATCATAGGTAGCAACTTCATTGTCATAATCAATTGAAACCTCTTCCAAAATAGTGGATGTATCACTAAATAAAGTCATGACCTCTCCAAATCCATTTTCATCAATATTGTAATAAGATTCAACACCCTCCAAAATAGTGGGATCACTACTACCTAGAGTTGACACTCTCCCAAACCCACTTTCATCAATGCAATCATCATAAATAGGAGGCATGCTATCATCATAATAAATTTTATTATCGAAAGTAGAAGGAATCAAAGGATCATATTCATTAAGCAAAGCATCCCCAAGCTTAGGACAAGCATTATTTCCAGCAAATAAATCTTCAAACATTTCATATTCATCAAACATAGCATCCCCAAGCTTGTGGTTTTGCATATCATCACAATCATTCTTATCAATAGCATGAATGGCACCGATAGTATAGCAAACTTTATTATCATAATCTTCCAAGAAAGTGCTAAAAGTATTTTCAAGATCATAAGGAATATCATTGTATTCCCAATCATAATAATTACAGAAAGCAATAGGCATAACAAAATCATCATCCTCCATCAACATATTTGATTTACTTTCATGAGGCACGATGGTGATGGGAGCAACATTATTTGGGAGAGATACCTTTTTACCTCTATTCTTTCTTCTTTTCTTCTTCTTCACCACACCATGTGTGGGTTTAATTAATTCTTTCAAGCTTTTTGTTGAAGAGATTGATTGGATAGGAAGCTCCTCCTTGTTACCTAATTCATCATAATAAACACTAGGTGGATATTGGGAAACATTTTCCCTTTCATTAGCACTCTCTTCATATTCTATTTGCTTTCTTGTCTTTAGATAGTTGGCAATATAAGGATTCTCAATGCAATTTACCGTACAAAACATATAAATTTCCACTAGATCAAAATCAAGAAATCTCTCAAGATTAAATTTTGGAATACCCTTAGTTATACGTTTCATTTCTTTATACCCCAAAAGAAGACTAAGCTCTTTGTGATGCTCAAGGGTAATCAAGTTATCTCAATTTTTGGACACGATTTGATCATGAAAGAATTTGCATTGGAGATTTAAATGACCATATTATTGCTAAGTTCACAAGGATGGCAAAAAAAAATTAAACCTTTCAGCACAATCATCTAGCCTCTCTTGCAACTATTTCGTTTCTAAATATTTATGCTTCTTACAAAATCTATCTTCCCTTTTTGGTGTGCAATTGCAATCCCAATTCACTCCGCAAAAAGTGACATGCTTATAAGATTTTTTTTTCATGACTTGTGCAATCATCATTAGCATTTTGGATATTCAAAGAATTCATACTAACTACATTACAATCATGCTCATCATTCAGATATTTTGTGCCAAAAATTTTATTGACTTCTTCTTCTAACACAATTTTCCGAACCATCATTTTCAAGAAAGATATTATAAAGATGATCAATAATATGATGCAACCTAAATTCCATTTTTATGTTTCCTTTTATAAACCAAACTAGTGATAAAACAAGAAACTAAAAGATTCAATTGCAAGATCTAAATATATACCTTCAAGCACTCACCTCCTTGGCAACGGCGCCATAAAAGAGCTTGATGTCTACTACGCAACTTTATTTTTGTAGACACGTGTTGGGCCTCGAAGCGCATAGTTTTGTAGGACAGTAGCAATTTTCCCTCAAGTGGATGACCTAAGGTTTATCAATCTGTGAGAGGTGTAGGATGAAGATGGTCTCTCTCAAACGACCCTGCAACCAAATACAAGCAATCTCTTGTGTCCCCAACACACCCAATACAATGGCGAATTGTATAGGTGCACTAGTTCGGCAAAGAGATGGTGATAAAAGTGTAATATGGATAGTAGATATTGGTTTTTGTAATATGAAATTATAAAAACAGCAAGGTAGTAATAGTAAACGGGCACAAAAACAGTGTTGCAATGCTTAAAAACAAGGCCTAGGGTCTGTACTTTCGCTAGTGCAATCTCTCAACAGTGCTAACATAGTTGGATCATATGATTATCCCTCAAATTGTAACGAAGAATAACTCCCGAGTTTCTATTAGCGGAGAATAAAAGATAGGAATTGTTTATAGGGTACTAAACCACCTCAAAACTATTCTTTTCGTTCGATCTATTCAAGAGTCCGTACTAAAATAGCACACAACTATTTTTTCCGTTCAATCTATCCTAGAGTCCGTACTAAGATAACACCAAAGCAAGTTCATATTCATAATACTCAATCCACACAAAAAACTATAAAGAGACCCCAAAGTTTCTGTCGGAGAAAAGATAATAAAAATGTGCATCAACCCCTATGCATAGATTACCCCAATATCACCGCGGGAATCCGCGAGTTGAATGCCATAACATATATCAAGTGAATCAATAAGATACCCCAATTGTCACCTCAAGTATTCATACCGCAAGACATATATCATGTGTTCTCATCTCTGAATATTCAATCCGACAAGACAAAACTTCAAAGGGTAAAGACTCAATTCATCCCAACAAGAGTATAAAGGGGAGAAACATCATATGAACCAACTATGCTAACAAAGCCTATGATATAGATGACAAGAGAGAGAGAGATAAAACACGTAGCTACTGGTACAAACCCTCAGCCCCGAGGGTGGACTACTCCCTCCTCATCGTGGTGGCCGCCGGGATGATGAAGATGACCACCGGAGATTATTCCCCCCTCCCGTAGGGTGTCGGAACGGGTCTAGATTGGTTTTCGGTGGCTACGGAGCCCTGCGGCGGCGAAACTTCTGATCTAGGTTAACCCCAAAGGGTTTCGGAATATTTGGGAATTTATAGTGCAAAGAGGGGGGTGGGAGGCCACCGAGGTGGGCACAACCCACCTGAGCGCGCCAGGGGGCCCTGGCACGCCCTGGTGGGTTGTGCCCCCCTCGGGGCACCCCCAGGTGCAGCTCTGGCCCATTGGGTTCCTTCTGGTCCATAAAAATCTCCGTAAAGTTTTGCGGTGTTTGGACTCCGTTTGATATGGATTTCATGTGATGTAAAAAACAAGCAAAAAACAGCAACCGGTACCGGGCACTGGGTCAATAGGTTAGTCCCAAAAAATGATATAAAGTTGCTATAAAATGATTGTAAAACACCCAAGAATGATAAAATAACAGCATGAATACTTCATAAATTATAGATACGTTGTAGACACATCAAAGATTAACTCCCACTTGATTCAAGTGATTGTAGTACCCAGACATTCTGAGCACATGCTCACTGGTTGAGCTATTCTCCTCCATCTTGTAGGCAAAGTACTTGTCAGAGGTCTCATACCTCTCGATATGGGCATGAATCTGAAATACCAATTTCAGCTCTTGGAACATCTCATATATGCCCTGTGGCATTCAAAACGTTTTTATGTCCCGCTTGTAAGCCGTAAAGCATGGCGCACTAAACTATCAAGTAGTCATCATACCGAGCTTGTCAAACATTCATAACGTCAGCATCTGCTCCTACAATAGGTCTGTCACCTAGCGGTGCATCAAGGACATAATTCTTCAGTGCAGCAATGAGGATGATCCTCATATCACGGACCCAGTCCGCATCATTGCTACTACCATCTTTCAACTTACTTTTTCTCTAGGAACATATCAAAAATAAGGGAGCTATATCGTGAGCTATTGATCTACAACATAGATTTGCAAATACTATCAGGACTAAGTTCATGACAAATTAAGTTCAATTAATCAAATTTCTTAAGAACTCCCACTTAAATAGACATCCCTCAAGTCATCTAAGTGATACGTGATCCAAATCAACTAACCCATGTTCGATCATCACGTGAGATGGGGCAGTCATCAATGGTGAACATCTCTATGTTGATAGTATCTCCTATATGATTCACATTCGACCTTTCGGTCTCCAGTGCTCCGAGGCCATGTCTGTACATGCTAGGCTCATCAAGTTTAACCCAAGTATTCTGCATGTGTAAAACTGTCTTACACCCGTTGTATGTGAATGTAGAGTCTATCACACCCAATCATCATGTGGTGTCTCGAAACGAAGAACTGTCGCATCGGTGCATACTCAGGGAGAACACTTATACCTTGAAATTTTAGTTAAGGGGTCATCTTATAATGCTACTGTCGTACTAAGCAAAATAAGATGCATAAAAGATAAACATCACATGCAATCAAAATATGTGACATGATATGGCCATCGCCATCTTTTGCTTTTGATCTCCATCTCCAAAGCATCGTCATGATCTCCATCGTCACCGGCTCGACACCTTGATCTCCATCGTAGCGTCGTGGTCGTCTCGCCAACTATTGCTTCTACAACTATCACTAACGCATAGTGATAAAGTAAAGCAATTACATGGCGTTTGCATTTCATACAATAAAGAGACAACCATAAGGCTCCTGCCGGTTGGCAGATATCTTACAAAACATGATCATCTCATACAATAACGTTTATCACATCATGTCTTGACCATATCACATCACAACATGCCCTGCAAAAACAAGTTAGACATCCTCTACTTTGTTGTTACAGGTTTTACGTGGCTGATACGGGCTTCTAGAAAGAATCGTTCTTACCTACGCATCAAAACCACAACGGTGTTTTGTCAAGTTTGTTGTTTTAACCTTCTTCAAGGACCGGCCGTAGTCAAATTCGACTCAACTAAAGTAGGAGAAATAGACACCCGCCAACCACCTTTATGCAAAACTAGTTGCATGTCTATCGGTGGAACCGGTCTCATGTGCGTGGACATGTAAGGTTGGTCTGGGCCGCTTCATCCCACAATACCGCTGAATCAAAATAAGATGTTGGTGGTAAGTAGTATGACTATCACCGCCCACAACTCTTTGTGTTCTACTCGTGCATATCATCTACGCATAGGCCTGGCTCATTATGCCACTGTTGGGAAACGTAGCATGCAATTTCAAAAAAATTCCTACGCTCACCCAAGATCTATCTAGGAGATGCATAACAACGAGGGGGAGAGTGTGTCCACGTACCCTCGTAGACCGAAAGAGGAAGTGTTTGACAACGCGGTTGATGTAGTCGAACTTCTTCCAGCTCCGACCGATCAAGCACCGAACGTACGACAACTCCAAGTTCTGCACACGGTCAGCTCGGTGACATCCCTCACCTTCTTGATCCAGCAAGGTGTCGAGGTAGTAGATGATTTCCATCAGCACGACAGCATGGTGACGGTGATGGTGAAGTGATCCGTGCAGGGCTTCGCCTAAGCACCGCAAGAATATGACCGGGGGTGTAAACTATGGAGGTGGGCGCCGCACACGGCTAACAATTGATGTTGTATTGTGCTAGGTGCGCCCCGCCCTCATATATATTGGTGGGAGGGAGAGGGGAGAGGCCAAGGGGAGCCCCAAGTGGGGACCATCCCACATGGGCTCCTTCCCTGGTTCGCCCGCCCCCTTCCTTGTATAGGCGCCAGGGAAAGGAAGGGGGAGGTGCCCCCTTTCCTTTCTCCCTTGAGGAGGGGAAGGAAGGAGGGACTTGCCCTCCCCCCTTTCCTTTCCCTAGGGCTGGCCGGCCTGGTGGAGGGGCGCACTAGCCCCTTGTGGGCTGGTCTGTCCCTTCCTTGGGCCATTAAGCCCATATCTTTGCCGGGGGTGCCCGAAACCCCTTTTGGTGACCCTATATGTACCCGATACCCTCCGGAACACTTCCGGTGTCCGAATACCATCGTCCTATATATAAATATTTACCTCTTGACCATTTTGAGACTCCTCGTCATGTCCGTGATCTCATCCGGGACTCTGAACAACATTTGGTCACTAAATCACATAACTCATATAATACTAAATCGTCATCGAACGTTAAGCGTGCGGACCCTACGGGTTCAAGAACTATGTAGACATGACCGAGACACCTCTCCAGTCAATAACCAATAGAGGAACCTTGATGCTCATGTTGGCTCCTACATATTCTACGAAGATCTTTATCGGTCGAACCATTATGACAACATACATTATTCCCTTTGTCCATCGGTATGTTACTTGCCCGAGATTCGATCGTCGGTATCCACATACCTAGTTCAATCTAGTTGTCGGCAAGTCTCTTTACTCGTTACACAATACATCATCCTGTAACTAACTCATTAGTCACTTTCCTTGCAAGGCTTCTTATGATGTGCATTACCGAGAGGGCCCAGAGATACCTCTCCGATACTCGGAGTGACAAATCCTAATCTTGATCTATGCCAACCCAACAAACACCTTTGGATATACCTGTAGAGCATCTTTATGATCACCCAATTACATTGTGACGTTTGATAGCACACAAGGCATTCCTTCGGTACCCGGGAGTTGCATAATCTCATAGTCGAAGGAATATGTATTTGACATGAAGAAAGCAATAGCAATAAAACTGAATGATCATTATGCTAAGCTAACGGATGGGTCTTGTCAATCACATCATTATCCTAATGATGTGATCCCGTTATCAAATAACAACTCATGTCTATGGTTAGGAAACCTTAACCATCTTTGATCAACGAGCTAGTCAAGTAGAGGCTCACTAGGGACACTGTATTTGTCTATGTATTCACACATGTATTCAGGTTTCCAATCAATACAATTCTAGCATGAATAATAAACATTTATCATGAATAAGGAAATATAAAATAACAAATTTATTATTGCCTCTAGGGCATATTTCCTTCAGTTGGCACTAGCCATTACGCTGCCACTCCGCCTTCCTCTTCGCATCTTCCCAACGCCTCATTCACTCTACTCCGATGCACCACCTCGCAGACCACCACCACCATCCACCCATCGTTGTTCTTCAACATGGACTCCTTCCCCTTTGATCCAACCCCTTTCACCCCCCAAATCATAAAGCCATCGAGGTTGAGGGACGACCAGCGAGGATTCGGGTGGTGGCGGGATCCTCTGCTCCAGGGCATGAAGAATGGGTGATTGCCACAATCGTCCCGATGCCGAATCTGCCGGTTCCATTCAACAACATTCGTGAGGTAATCTCAGAATTCCTGACAGAGATCAAGCATATAGAATTTTCTGAGATCAATCCATGCCCATTTGGTCAAGTATTTGTCAAGTTAGACAGTGTTTTTGATAGAGATACTCTGCTGAGGGATAATCCACATCCTTTTACTGATGTTCATGTGATATTCCAAAAACACAATGAGGGATTGAACTGGAGAAAATTGACCCTCAACACAGAACTTTGGCTGCTCCTATGTGGATTTCCTTTTGATAAGAGATGCATGCATGAAGTAGCTAATGTTGTCAAAAGTTTTGGTAAGCTAGTACACTGGGTCCACTCCAAGAACATTTCCATTCAAATTAGTACAATCACTTTCTGGGTCCACTCCAGCATCATGAGCACGATGACATTCACCATAATCATGTTCCAGATCTTAATCAGATGGATGTGCAGCATAATTTGCAATTGGCCCTCTAGCAGCCTGACAATCCCAATAAGCAGGCTCTCCAACTAGTTGATGATGAAGAGAACATGCCAGGTTGGGGACATTGGGCATTGCCACAACAAGGACATGGAATAGATATGGAAATTCAACCTAGAGAATTCCTGGAGTTAAATGATCTGATGGCTCCTTTACAAGAGGAAGAAGCTACTGCATTGCAACATCTGAATGCAGAAGTAGATAACAACAACATGACTTTATCTCTGGCACCCACTAACAGCAGTTTACCCTTTGCAGAATCTACTAATGGGCCACTGATGTTGGCTAATCCACAGTTACCGGATTTGAACCTACAGGCTGAACCTACTCATATACCACTTGTGCCTCATATTTAGATCAGGAACCTTGCACATGCCCTATCATGCAGGGTTGGATACATGGAACCTGACTATTTGCTGGAAGCCATCCTTGTTGATAAGACTCCTGAGTATGTAACATCCACAGACCCAATGCAACAAGAGAGTGAATTGAAGGCTCCTGAGTATGCAACATCCACAGACCCAATGCAACAAAAGAGTGAAATGAAGACTTTAACTGCAGCAGAACAACCAGGGCATAAGCTCAACATCCTATCAGATACACTGAATAAGGACAATGAACAAGGTGGAATAGACATTCCCATCATTGAAGCACAACCAAATCAAGCTCTACCTCCTCATGGCGAACAATTGGATAAAGGTGAAATTTCTGATCACTCCTTGTTTGATCTAGCCGCACCACCTGGTTTTCCCACCCCTAAATACTTGGATGTTAATCAAAATCTACTAGTGGGTTTTTTACACCTTCCCTCTGAACTACTAGATCCAGTCATTATGGAAAAAGAAAAGACTGACCATAATAGCATCACTTCCTCAGATGCTACTTTACTGGGACAAGAAGGTGTAAAAATTTGGAAGAATCATTTTGCACCAAATGCAGACAACAAACAGGTAATTCGGGCCCTATTGAGTGGGTCAATTTCTATCAGTGGCTCTACTATCACCAGATAAGTTTGAATGGGCAAAGAATTGTATTACCTCTTAAGTTTGGGACTATATTGTACAAGGTTCTGAATCAAAGATACTTAAACCATTTGCTATACCTGACACATATGTCCATATGCATGGATCATCTTGTTCTTTTAGTCTGCACATTCTACAGGAGTAGACCAAGAAAATGTGGCAACCCCACTCTGCAAATCAACTGAAGAAAGGTCTGCCTCTTCCACTCTAGCAGTCCAGAAAAACAAGAAGAGAAAAGAGAAGCTCCCTGTAGTGGAAACAGAGGTAAGGAGAAGTTGCAGAATTCATGCTCTAAATAAGGGAATTAAAAGACCTATTTGCACTGATAGAAATTGTCTAGCCTGTTATGCTCTACCTCCTCCTATCCTTGGCAAAGTGGTTCAAAATTTAAATGTCTCCTTCTGTAAGGTTAATGCTCATGATACATTAGAGAACATTCTGAAGCTGGGACCCAAGAAACTCAAGAGCAACAACTCCAAAGCTGTGGAGACAGGACAAAAGAGTAAGACCTCAAGCAAGAGCCAGAGCTAGCTCCCCTAGTAGGCATAGAGATTGTCAGTTTAAGCCTCTGATGCTATCTACTAGAGCAACTTTTGTAATGGCTAAGATCATGGGAACTTATGTAATAGTGTTTCATCTAGACTGGTATCTGCACAGGAACTTGTATCTGTCTCTTTATGCAGTTCTTAGTACTCTATCTTTGTTTCATCCATGGCCAAATCTTGGATCATTTTGAACTGGAATCTGAGAGGACTGAATGGTGATAAGAAACACTCCGCTATAGCCAATAAAATTGAGGAATCTCCTTGCTCTATTTTGTGTCTGCAAGAGACTAAGAGAGAACTATTTGACAGTAATTATGTAAGGAATTCTTGCCCAAGAAAGCTTAATAAATTTGACTATGTCCCCTCTGTGGGTGCATCTGGTGGCCTTCTTGTGGTTTGGAATGACCACCTATTCACTGGCATTACCATTGAAAAAACTGCATACTCTATCTCTATAGAATTCACATCTAAGCACAATGGAGATACATGGATCCTCACTAATGTTTATGGCCCTTGTCAGCATGCTGATAGAATAAATTTCCTGGACCGGTTTCATAATGTCAATATTATGGACTCCACTAATTGGATGGTACTTGGAGACTTTAACTACATCAGATACCCACAGAATAGAAACAAGGAGGGAGGCAATGTACAAGACATGTTGGCTTTCAATAAAGCCATCTCACAATTAGCTCTTATTGAAATCCCACTGAAAGGCCGCACTAACACATGGAGTAATATGCATGATGCACCTCTTCTAGAGAAGCTAGATTGGTTCTTCACCTATGAGGAATGGACACTTAATTACCCAGATACTACAGTTATCCTGCTGGCCAGAACCACCTCTAACCACATCCCATGTGTGATCAAAATTGGAACCACTATACCCAAATCCAAAATCTTCAGATTTGAGAATTATTGGCTGCAACACAATCGATTTAAATAGGTGGTCAAAGATATCTGGGAACAATGGGTCTTTGAAACTGACGGTGCCAAGATCATCTCTGCTAAATTCAAGAGGCTCAGAAAGGGGCTTAAAAATTGGTCCAGAAATATCTCTAATCTAAAAACTATCATCAAGAATATTAATGAGGTCATCCTAGTTTATGATACTTTGGAAGAGTTTAGGCCACTCTACATTGAAGAATCAACGGGCAGACAGATCCTTAAAGATCACTTGATACAAAATCTATCTTTTCAAAAGATTTACTGGAAGCAGGGGGCCACCATCAGAAACATTAAAGTGGGGGAAGCAAACACCCGATTCTTTCAGGCTAAAGCCACAATCAAGCACATATTTAACAGTATCTCCATGATCAGAGATGATGAGGGGATGGAACATCATGATCATCATTCCAAAGCTGCCATTTGTTGGGGAACGTAGTAATTCCAAAAAAATTCCTACGCACACACAGGATCATGGTGATGCATAGCAACGAGAGGGGAGAGTGTGTCAACGTACCCTCGTAGACCGAATGCGGAAGCGTTAGCACAAAGCGGTTGATGTAGTCGTACGTCTTCACGATCCTACCGATCCAAGTACCGAACGCACGACACCTCCGAGTTCTGCACACGTTCAACTCGATGACGTCCTGCGAGCTCCGATCCAGCAAAGCTTCACAGAAGAGTTTCATCAACACGACGGCATGGTGACGGTGATGATGATGCTACCGACGCAGGGCTTCGCCTAAGCACCGCTACGATATGATCAAGGTGGATTATGGTGGAGGGGGGCACCGCACACGGCTAAGAGATCAATGATCAGTAGGACTCCTCCTTTCCCTAGTAGGAGTAGGAGAGGGGGAAGGAAAGGGAGAGGAGGAGAAGGAAAGAGGGGCCCGACCCCCCTTGCCCTAAACCAATTCGGTTTGGGCCTTGGGGGGCATGCCCCACACTCCCCTTGCTGCCCTCTATTTCTATTAAGGCCCATGTAGGCCCATTAAGCCCCCCGAGGGGTTCCGGTAACCCCCCGGTACTCCGGTATATGTCCGAAACCTTCCGGAACCTTTCCGGTGTCCAAACATAGTCGTCCAATATATCGATCTTTACGTCTCGACCATTTTGAGACTCCTCGTCATGTCCGTGATCATATCCAGGACTCCGAACTACCTTCGGTACATCAAAACACAAAAACTCATAATACTAATCGTCACTGAACTTTAAGCGTGCGGACCCTACGGGTTCGAGAACTATGTAGACATGACCGAGACATGTCTCCGGTCAATAACCAATAGCGGAACCTGGATGCTCATATTGGCTCCCACATATTCTACGAAGATCTTTATCGGTCAAACCGCATAACAACATACGTTGTTCCCTTTGTCATCGCTATGTTACTTGCCCGAGATTCGATCGTCGGTATCTCAGTACCTAGTTCAATTTCGTTACCGACAAGTCTCTTTACTCGTTCTATAATACATCATCCCGCAACTAACTCATTAGTTACAATGCTTGCAAGGCTTATAGTGCTGTGCATTACCGAGTGGGCCTAGAGATACCTCTCCGACAATTGGAGTGACAAATCCTAATCTCAAAATACGCCAACTCAACAAGTACCTTCGGAGACACCTGTAGAGCACCTTTGTAATCACCCAATTACGTTGTGATGTTTGGTAGCACACAAAGTGTTCCTCCGGTAAATGGGAGTTGCATAATCTCATAGTCATAGGAACATGTATAAGTCATGAAGAAAGCAATAGTAACATACTAAACGATCAAGTGCTAAGCTAACGGAATGGCTCAAGTCAATCACATCATTCTCCTAATGATGTGATCCGGTTAATTAAATGACAACTCATGTCTATGGCTAGAAAACATAACCATCTTTGATCAACGAGCTAGTCAAGTAGAGGCATACTAGTGACACTCCGTTTGTCTATGTATTCACACATGTATCATGTTTCCGATTAATACAATTCTAGCATGAATAATAAACGTTTATCATGATATAAGGAAATAAATAATAACTTTATTATTGCCTCTAGGGCATATTTCCTTCACCATTTTATGCAAGGCTTTCAAAGAGAGATTAGGCATTGTCAACAACACAGACAACCCATTAATGCTGCATCAACTGATTCATCCATCCAATGATCTACAAGATTTAGAAAGTCCATTCACCAAGGAAGAAATTGATGCAATTATCAAACAAATGCCTAGTGACAAATCACCTGGACCAGATGGCTTTAATGCATCTTTCCTCAAATATTGTTGGGACATTATAGTTCCAGACTTCTACAAATTATTAATGATTTCTGTGCTGGCAAGGTCAATATCCAGAGCATCAACTACTGCTACATCACACTGATACCCAAGATCAACTCTGCAGACTCTGCTAGTGCATTTAGGCCCATTTCTTTGCTTAATTGCACTGTCAAAATCCTCACAAAACTTCTTGCCAACAGATTGCAAAAGGTCATGCCCAAATTGATTCACACAAATCAATATGGCTTCCTTAATAATAGATGCCTCCGGGACTGCTTGGCATGGTCATATGAATATATACATCAATGTCATCACTCTAGAAAGGAGATTATTCTATTGAAGTTGGATTTTGAAAAGGCAATTGATATGCTCAACCATGATACTATATTTGAGATCTTAGCAGCATATGGATTTGGATACAAATGGATTCAATGGATTAAGCAGATTTATAGCACTAGTTTTTCTTCTGTCCTCCTTAATGGGATGCCTGGAAAACAATTCCTTTGCTGAAAAGGAGTCAGGCAGGGAGATCCATTATATCCCCTCATATTTGTTTTGGCAGCAGATATTCTACAAACCATGATGAATGAGGCCATGCATAACGCTCTCATTACTTCACCTCTACATCATACATCTTGCCCAAAATTCCCAATCATTAAATATGCTGATGACACCATTCTTGCACTGCCAGCTGAGCTTACCCAACTGCTCCATGTCAAAAACTTGCTACTTCATTTTGCAGCTTACACTGGTCTCAAAGTTAATTACTCAAAATCAACAATGATTGCTATCAATACACTTGAACACAAGATGTTGGAGTTGTCTACCCTCCTTGGTTGTCAAATTGGGAGTCTGCCAATGAAATATCTGGGGCTACCACTGTCTATCGCCAAGCTCAGAGTAGAAGATTACTTCCCCCTTCTGAAGAGAATTGACACTAGACTGCAGGGCTGCTCCACCATGTCATCCATTGGAGACAAACTTACATTGATTAAGTTAGTTTTCTCCAGCATGCCCATTTTCTATATGAGCACTCTCACTATTCCACAAACTGTCGTTCTGCAAATCAACAAATACCTGAAGAACTGCTTCTGGAGGAAATTTGGAACTGAAGCAAAGGGGCAACCCATGATTGCATGGGACAAAGTATGCAAACCAAAAAGTCATGGGGGTCTGGGAATTATTGATATTGCTACACACAACAAGGCACTTCTCATGAAATTCCTTCACAAGTTTTTGAATAGAGAGGATACACCATGGGTGAAAATCATCTGGGAAGCATACTACACCACATGACTGCCAGGGGGCAGAATGGTGGGATCATTCTGGTGGAAATCTATCTTGAAGCTATTGCCAATCTACAAGGACAATGCCCTATGCCAACCTGGTGTTGGTGATACCATCTATCCATGGTCTAACAACTGGAAGCAGGGCAAGATGAAAGATCTATACCCTAAACTTTTTTCTTTTGCAATCAATAAAGATACCGCCCTTCAGCAAGTTTTTTAGAACGAAGACCCAGCATCCATGTACCACAGACCACTTACTGTGGAAGCACATAGGCAATTTGAACACATGCACGTTATGATTCAGGGCATACCCAAGAGTAACCAGCAAGACAAATGGGTTTACACATGGAACACAAGTGCCTACTCCTCGATGAAGATGTATAAATGCCTAGTGGGGCCATCCACATGTCACCATTTACTGAAATCTCTGTGGAAAACTACGGCCATGCTTAGGCACAAGATATTCCTACGACTCCTTCTTTATGACAGAATCAACACAATGAATCTTTTGAAAAGGAAAAGTATGCATCTTCAATCCTATAACTATGTACTATGTAGTGATCAAGTGGATGAGACTGCTCTACATCTATTTTGGGATTGCCCATTTGCTCTCAGCTGCTGGGATGTTATTGTCAATGATAAAAAGAGAGGCACATCCACCTTTGATGAGATTTGTATGACTATAAGTGAACTTCATCATGTTATTGTCAATGATAAAAAGAGAGGCACATCCGCCTTTGATGAGATTTGTATGACTATAAATGAATTTCCTCGCGGGATTGCACTAGATATCATATTGGCAAGCAGTTGGGGCATTTGGTGTGTGCGCAATGACAAGATCTTCAGACAAGCTGCTGCTCATATCCAAGGCTGGAAGTACCACATGCGGGAAGGACTGATCAGAGCTCAATACAGAGCTAAAATGTCCAAGGCCAACAAGATTCAGAGCCGGATAGATAGTTTTCTTTAATTTTACGCTATATGATGTTTCCTAGAGCTGGTATTGGTTGAACTTCTGCTTGCTAGCCTTGTTGTAAATAACTTTTTTTATATTAATGAAAATACCATAGAATGATTGTTCTATGGTCAGCAAGTCAAAAAAAAAACGCATGCAACTTTCCTCATACCTAATTTGTGCAAAGTCCTAGAGAGACTAATTCCTCATGAATTAGCAAATTTGGCCAAGGGCCCTTCTTGTAATAATTTTTTCGTTGAGCCTCCTAGCGAGCTCATCCCTCTCTTATTAAGTGATGTAATGCTGGTTGAATCGTAAATAAAGAGAGGGATATTTTTTTGTTATAGAAAAAGCTTGCATGCAGGATTAGAAAAAAGCAAAAAGCAGAGGTGCCATCTACGAACGGAGCCCCTGCCAGCCGTTCATGGTTTACATCATCCCCTGGTTGTGTGCTACTGAGATGTGTCCATCGTTTTTTTTTTTTTTTTGCAAATTCCTTCGGAATGTCATTTGCTATAGCACCATCTTCAACCATTCGTGGCCAATACCAGTTTACACCCGTTTCATACGCAGATCATCATCTGTAAAAGATAAACTGATTCTAGCAGAGTTTCTGCGCTCCTGCACATTATTAAACAGCTAGACACTCCTTGCACTCTGTACATTATTATCCCAAGTCACAACATCAGATGCAAAGTTTTCACACTACTCTTTCTTTAGCTGTAGACAGCCTAGACTATAAGCTCCTGTCACCAGCTGAGAAGAAAGGCCATTACATGGACTCATCACTTAACTTTCAACAGTCACAACTCAAGCTTGCTCGCTAGGTACCACGAGTGCATGGCCAGGCTGCCGAATGCCATGATGTTTGCCAGGGACGACAGCCCGTGGATCATCCCGAACTTCTTGTTCATCGCTGCGAGTGCAGGGTTTGTCTTTGCCAACTCGGCATTCCTTGACCGTCCCACCTCACCACCGATGCCAAGATCCTTCTCGATCTTGTGCCTCTTCATCATCATCTGCGCAAGACGAGCAAAGTTGCTACTGTGAATCAACAGCTGCATACAGCATAGGTTCTTCTGAGCTCATGGCAAGGATCCAGTCCCCCTGAACGGTTACTACTTTAAACCACACACTATAGCTGTTTCCAGCAACCAGTATGATTCACAGGCCGTATAACATATACTACACACCCACAAAAAAAACATATACTACACAACCAAGTCCGTGTCACCATGTATTATGATTCTCTGTACGAGAACAGCATCGCCTACGAGGCTGCGAAGGCCTACCATGTTTTTTTGCGGGGTAACCACCATGTTACTTTTGTTCACTACCGATGATATTATTACAAACACTAACAGAAATCCGGATGTGCCTGTGATTTCTGTACGGAACTGTTAATCCAAGACCGTGTGTCATCACAGATGTACCAATATTTTATGACATTAAACAACATATGACTATAAAATGAAACTTCACTAATCGTCGCAATTGACTAATGAGTACGTAAAGGACTGACCTCGATAGTTATGGGGGTGAAGACCAGAAGGTTGGACAGGTCAAAACCGAGGGCAGCAAGAAGGAAACCAAGCTGGTAACGCTCAACAGTTGATGCTGTCTTCCATGGGTTGAGGTATGCAAATGCTGCAACCGATATAGCTGAACACACCGATATCAACATGAAGTATGCTGGGAACATCTTCCCCTGCAGACTCCCGAACTGGTGCCTTGGCAAATGCCTTCATTATCCAGGAGATTAGATCAAAACAATATCAATTGCTTATGATTGCAGGTCTCACAACAATGAAGGCACAGAGTTCAACAATCCAGCAAACGATATAGCATTCTAAGTGCATCTAATGTATTGCTCTGACAATGCATCTTACGGATCAAGTAAACAACCCAACTTTCTTGTAAAAGCTGAATAGCGTTGGCGCTTTCAAAATTCAGATGTTCTAGTAGTAAAGGGTAACCACAGTCGTTACAGGCTTGTGGCTAATGCTTCATAGGAGATCTACATCTCTCTAGATACTGAACAATCAAATGTCTTCAGTTTACAAGCTGTGTATGTTCCTTCCGTTGGATTAAATATCTTTGGATGTTCTGCTAATAGTTTTTGTGCTAGCAAGCATGCATAAATGGATGATATTGTAAAAACATAAGTTGTAGAAGGTGAGATGAATTGCTGAGAAGGTATGGGTCCTATCTCAAAATTTGTGTTGCCTGTCCCAAAGAAATTGCATTTGAGCATAGTGGAAACCTACCAAATGCAACGGGAGGCACCCAAAACTGCCTAAATTCTGAAGCTATTTACAAATGGGGAACATGTAAGATGTAAGTACCGAGTAAACGCAATAATAATGAAGGCAATGAAAGCCTAGATGAATTCCCACACACGCGAGGCTAAGAAATTTAACTGAGACGGCGCAAACTTTTTTACTTGAACATGACGATGCCGCCGATGAAGGTGACCCAGAGCGCGGCCCCCCATGCGGTGGCGAAGCAGAGTACATGGGCCAGCCTCGCCGCCGCGACGCCGGCGGCTGGGCGGCCGGGGGCGCCGCCGAAGAGCGCGTCCGGCGCGAAGAGGACGCCCAAGGCGAGGAATGAGACCGCAGTCAGGAACCGCGCGGCCCATCCCATAATGTCTCGCCGCTTCTTCCGGCTGGCTCAACGGGCTAGGGTTTGGAGGCGCCGGAAGGAAGAGGAACGATGGACCGTCTACAGCCGACTTGGCAAATCCCGTGCCTCAAATACCCACACACGCGTTTCGGATTTATCCGCGGACATTCACCGGACACGTCTTAAATTTCTCTTCACACAATCGGACACCACAATTAGCACACATTAAATTCATACAAACTCATGCAACATGTATTATATTAGAACATGTCATCGGACAACCAAAAATTGGCATGTTTACCTATGTATACTAGCTATGAAGAAATCATCCACAACTGCCCTTACCCTTTTAGGCGCCCTTGTCGTTCTTCTCACGGAAGTAACGGTCCAAGACGCAGTACAGATCGAGTTGGATCTGCTTGTTGCCTGAGCTGTCTGACCTGGGGTTGTCCTGTTGGGGAAGGTAGCATGCAATTTCAAAAAAAAATTACGATCACGCAAGATCTATCTAGGAGATGCATAGCAACGAGAGGGGGAGAGTGTGTCCACGTACCCTGGTAGACCGAAAGCAGAAGCATTAGGTAAACGCGGTTGATGTAGTCGAACGTCTACACGATCCAACCGATCTAGTACCGAACGTTCGACACCTTCGAGTTTAGCACACGTTCAGCTCGATGACGTCCCCCGAACTCTTGATCCAGCAGAGGGTCGAGGGGGAATTCTGTCAGCATGACGGCGTGGTGACGGTGATGGTGATGTGATCCGCGCAGGACTTCGCCTAAGCACAACAACGCTATGACCGGAGGAGTAAACCATGGAGTGGGGCACCGCACATGGCTAAGAGAACAATTGATGTGCCTTTGGGGTCCCCCCACCCCCGTATATAAAGGAGAGGAGGAGGAGGCGGCCGGCCAGGAGGGGGCGCGCCAAGGGGGGAGTCCTACTATGACTCCTAGTCCTAGTAGGATTCTCCCCCTTCTTTTCCTTCTCTTGGAGGTGGAAAGGGGGAAGGAGAGGGAGTAGGAGAAGGAAGGGGGGGTGGCGCCCCCTTCCCTAAAACAATTCGGCCTCCTCCCTTGTGGGGTAGCACCAACCCCTTGTGGGCTGGTTAGCCTCCCTCCTATGGCCTATATGGCCCATATCTTCTTTCGGGGGGTTCCGGTAACCCCTCGGTACTCCGGTAAAATACCTGAAACACTCGGAATCATTTCGATGTCCGAATACTAGAATACTACCTTTCAATATATGAATCGTTACCTCTCGACCATTTTGAGACTCCTTATTATGTCCGTGATCTCATCCGGGACTCCGAACAAACTTCGGTCACCAAAACATATAACTCATAATACAAATCGTCATTGAATGTTAAGCGTGCGGACTCTACGGGTTCGAGAACTATGTAGACATAACCGAGACACATCTCCGGTCAATAACCAATAGCGAAACCTGGATGCTCATATTGGTTCCTACATATTCTACGAAGATCTTTATCGGTCAAACCGCAATAACAACATACGTTATTCCCTTTGTCATCGGTATGTTACTTGCCCGAGATTCGATCGTCGGTATCATCATACCTAGTTCAATCTCATTACCGACAAGTCTCTTTACTCGTTCCATAATACATCATCCCGCAACTAACTCATTATTCACAATGCTTGCAAGGCTTATAGTGATGTGCATTACCGAGAAGGCCTAGAGATACCTCTCCAATACTCGGAGTGACAAATCCTAATCTTAATCTATGCCAATCCAACAAACACCTTCGGAGACACCTGTAGAGCATCTTTATAATCACCCAGTTACGTTATGACGTTTGATAGCACACAAGGTGTTCCTCCGGTATTCGGGAGTTGCATAATCTCATAGTCAGATGAATATGTATAAGTCATGAAGAAAGCAATAGCAAAAAAAACTTAACTATCATTATGCTAAGCTAACGGATGGGTCTTGTCCATCACATCATTCTCTAATAATGTGATCCCGTTCATCAAATGACAACACATGTCTATGGTCAGGAAACTTAACCATCTTTGATTAACGAGCTAGTCAAGTAGAGGCATACTAGGGATACTCTATTTCGTCTATGTATTCACACATGTACTAAGTTTCTGGTTAATACAATTCTAGCATGAATAATAAACATTTATCATCATATAAGGAAATATAAATAACAACTTTATTATTGCCTCTAGGGCATATTTTCTTCAGTCTCTCACTTGCACTAGAGTCAATAATCTATATTACATAGTAATGATTCTAACACCCATGGAGTCTTGGTGCTGATCATGTTTTGCTCGTGGAAGAAGCTTAGTCAACGGGTCTGCAACATTCAGATCCGTATGTATTTTGCAAATCTCTATGTCTCCCTCCTTGACTTGATCGCGGATGGAATTGAAGCGCCTCTTGATGTGTTTGGTTCTCTTGTGAAATCTGGATTCCTTCGCTAAGGCAATTGCTCCAGTATTGTCACAAAAGATTTTTGTTGGACCCGATGCACTAGGTATTACACCTAGATCGGATATGAACTCCTTCATCTAGTCTCCTTCATTTGCTGCTTCCGAAGCAGCTATGTACTCCGCTTCACACGTAGATCCCGCCACGACGCTCTGCTTGGAACTGCACCAACTTACAGCTCCACCATTCAACATAAATACGTATCCGGTTTTTGACTTTGAGTCATCCGGATCAGTGTCAAAGCTTGCATCGACATAACCATTTACGACAAGCTCTTTGTCACCTCCATAAACGAGAAACATATCCTTAGTCCTTTTCAGGTATTTTAGGATGTTCTTGACCATTGTCCAGTGATCCACTCCTGGATTGCTTTGGTACCTCCCTGCTAAACTTATAGTAAGGCACACATCAGGTCTGGTACACAACATTGCATACATGATAGAACCTATGGCTAAGGCATAGGAATGACTTTCATTTTCTCTCTATCTTCTGCGGTGGTCGAGCATTGAGTCTGACTCAACTTCACACCTTGTAACACAGGCAAGAACCCTTTTTTTGACTGATCCATTTTGAACTTCTTCAAAACTTTATCAAGTATGTACTTTGTGAAATTCCAATTAAGCGTCTTGATCTATCTCGATAGATCTTGATGCCCAATATATAAGCAGCTTCACCGAGGTCTTTCATTGAAAAATTCTTATTCAAGTATCCTTTTATGCTATCCAAAAATTCTGTATTATTTCCAATCAACAATATGTCATCCACATATAATATTAAAAATGCTACAGAGCTCCCACTCACTTTCTTGTAAATTCAGCCTTCTCCAAAAGTCTGTATAAAACCATGTGCTTTGATCACACTATCAAAGCATATATTCCAACTCCGAGAGGCTTGCACCTGTCCATAAATGGATCGCTGGAGCTTGCACACTTTGTTAGCACCTTTAGGATTGACAAAACCTTCTGGTTGCATCGTATTCAACTCTTTTTTTTAAGAAATCCATTAAGGAATGCAGTTTTGACATCCATTTGCGAAATTTCATAATCATAAAATGCGGCAAGTGCTAACATGATTCAGACAGACTTAAGCATCGCTACTGGTGAGATGGTCTCATCGTAGCCAACTCGTTGAACTTGTCGAAAACCTTTCGCAACAAGTCGAGATTTGTAGACAGTAACATTACCATCAGCGTCAGTCTTCTTCTTGAAGATCCATTTATTCTCTATGGCTTGCCGATCATCGGAAAAGTCAACCAAAGTCCACACTTTGTTCTCATACATGGATCCCATCTCAGATTTCATGGCCTCAAGCCATTTCGTGGAATCTGGGCTCATCATCGCTTCCTCATAGTTCATAGGTTCGTCATGGTCTAGTAACATGACCTCCAGAACAGGATTACCGTACCACTCTGGTGCGGACCGTACTCTGGTTGACCTATGAGGTTCGGTAGTAACTTGATCTGAAGTTTCATGATCATCATCATTAGCTTCCTCACTAATTGGTGTAGGAATCACTAGAACTGATTTCTGTGATGAACTACTTTCCAATTCGGGAGAAGGTACAATTACCTCATCAAGTTCTACTTTCCTCCCACTCACTTCTTTCGAGAGAAACTTCTTCTCTAGAAAGGATCAATTCTTAGCAACGAATATCTTTGTAACACCCTGGATGTAACTTCCCATATTTATAACTCCGACTCTTGCCATTTTCGGCTTTATGTTATGAGATTCCCTTCGTGGTTGGGTTTTTGTCTTCGTTTTGCATTTCATATCATGTCATCATGTGCATCTCAGTTGCATACGTGTTCGTCTCATGCATCCGAGCATTTTCCCCGTTGTCTGTTTCGCAATCCAACACTCCCACATGCACCCGATGCGCCCCTTTTTGGCTCTTTTCGTGAGCGGGAGTTAAACGTTCTCGGAATGGGCCGAGATTTGTCAAGTGGCCTTGGTACACCACCGGTAGACCTCCTGTCAAATTTCGTTCCATTTGGAGGCCGTTTGATGCCCCAACGGTTAACTGGGTAACCGCAAAAGCCTCTTAGTGTTGCAGCCCAACACCCCTCCAAAACAGCCCAATTACCCATCTAAACCACCTCCATGTTCTCCATCGTCGGATCACGACCGTGTGGGCGAAAACCGCACCTCATTTAGACACTCCTACCTGCATCTACCTATAAATATGTGCCCCTCCCCGAAAATTCGCGGATCAAACCCAGCCATCTCCCCTCCGCGCTGCAGGACACGTCCGACCATCACCGGATGAAACCCGCCACCGCGCCCGCACCAGTAGGAAGCCGCCATGTGTCCTTCGCCCCGCCTCGTGCTGCCAGCCCACCAGGCACGATGCAGGCCCCAGAAGCCTGCGCGGTGCCCGCGCCTCCCCGCGCTGGTCAACGCTCGCCGGCCGCTCGCCGCGCCGCCGCTCGGCTTGCCCGCGCCGCCCGGATCCGCCGCTCGCCGTGCCGCCGCTTGGCTTGCTCGCCGGTGCCCGCGCCACCCGGATCCGCCGGCGCCGGCGACCACCGCAGCTCCGACCTCCTTCCCCTGCTCCAGTCATCTCCTTCCTCCTCTCCGGCCAAGTACGGCGACTCCCCGACGAACCTCGACGTCCGCGCCCTCAAACCCTTGATCTAGTGAGGTTGACTCCATTTTTCTCTCGAAGTCCCTGTTATTTTTATGCCTACTTCCTCATGCTACATCTCCATGCTCGGTGCTCCAAATCATGCATATGATATGTCAAAATGTTCGTATCGTTGAGATCTTCATGTTAGCAGCATTTCTATGCATGTTACTGTCCATTATGATGCCATTTTCATTGTTGCAAGAGTGCTATAAAATGTTAACTGCTGGTGCTTAGCAGAACATGGTGAATTGTCATTTTTGTTGCATTTGATGTGTGCATTCTATGAGCATGAGATCTACATGTGTTTTGAACTACATCATTCCATCTTTACATAGGTGCAAGTCTTTTTTTGGGGGTCTATGTGGTGACTAGCACAAGCATGCAAATTAGGCTTCATAATGTTGCTGTTTTCAGGGACATAGGATTTTGCTAAGTCCTTTTCCTGCTGTTATTTTGATGCCATGTAAACTTGATGCTACCATGAGATTCATGCTTATTTTGAGATACTTCAGTAAGGATTTTTTGAACATGCGGTTATGATCTATCCGTTCATGCCCCTGGTTGAAATTATGGAGTGCTCTAGCATGTCATTTTCTTGCTCTACTTTTGCTATAAAATGTTCCTAGCAGTTTGTTAACATGTTAATCAATAATTGCCATGTGTTTTGCTAGTGATCCATGCATCCTATTAACTTGATCGTGTCATGGTTAGCTTCATGAACATGTCTTATTGCTACTGGTATGCTTATACTGTCATTTAATGCTTTGTGGTGAGTGGCATGAGCTTGCAAAGTTGCTATCATGAATTTGTTTATACCATGCTCTGTTTTTCTTCTAAGTCTGAAACTGTTAATTAAACTTGCTATGTTTACATGGGTGCCATCATATATTCGGTGCCTTTTTGGCTCATGTTCAGTAAGGGACTTTTGTTCTATGCATTTTGTAGAATCATGTCATGCTTTTGTTTGCCACGATATGTTCCTGTAGCATGTTGTTTGCTTGCTCTAAACATTGCTTCCTGATGTTGTTTTTGACATGTTAGTATTTTCACTAAGTCTGTGAAGCTGATATCTTTTGCACTTTTGCCATGCTTGTTTGAACCTGTTCTGGTGTGATTTAGCCATAGCTCAGTGTTCATGCTTTGTCATGCATCTCTTGTATATCACTGCCATATGCTTTGTTGCTATGTTGGAGTGCAGTAGCTTAGTTCCTTGTTGCATTCTAAGTGCTATCATGCTGTTAATCGCAGATTTGCGTCATTCTTATGTTGCTTGTCATTTGCAAACCGTGCATCCGTTTC
Organism: Triticum urartu; assembly: GCF_056163025.1. Lineage (NCBI taxonomy): Eukaryota > Viridiplantae > Streptophyta > Magnoliopsida > Poales > Poaceae > Triticum > Triticum urartu. The sequence continues at coordinate 171,785,361 of NC_141876.1, read as the reverse complement.
CGGTGATCTTTATATCGATTTCAACAGAAATCATCTCATATTTCCAGCAGCATACTTGGTTTGCCAAGTTGATGTCTTGATCATTCTTTCCCTTCCGGAGCACGCATATGCATTGTATATCATATCTTGCATATCATGCCATGTATTGCATCATGTTGCTTGTGCATTGCACTGTGATTGATTGTTGTTCCATTGCTTGTGTTCTTGCTTCGGGTAGAGACGAGAGACGAGTACGTGACCGAGGAACCTGTTGAGTACGCTAACGAGGATCAAGCTTTCGACAACTCTGAGAACTTTGCAGGCAAGATGACCATACCCTCAAAATCACTTCTATCTTTGCTTGCTAGTTGTTCGCTCTATCATTATGTCGCGCTACCTACCACTTGTTATATCATGCCTCCCATATTGCCATGTCAAGCCTCTAACCCATCTTCCTAGCAAACCGTTGTTTGGCTATGTTACCGCTTTTGCTCAGCCCCTCTTATAGCGTTGCTAGTTGCGGGTGAAGTTGAAGTTTGTTCCACGTTGGAACATGGATATATTGGGATATCATATTATCTCTTATTTAATTAATGCATCTATATACTTGGTAAAGGGTGGAAGGCTCGGCCTTTTGCCTGGTGTTTTGTTCCACTCTTGCCGCCTTAGTTTTCGTCATACCGGTGTTATATTCCTTGATTTCGCGTTCCTTACGCGATTGGGTGTTATGGGAACCCCTTGACAGTTCGCCTTGAATAAAACTCCTCCAGCAAGGCCCTACCTTGGTTTTAAAATTTGCCACCTAAGCCTTTTCCCTTGGGTTCCGCGGACTCAAGGGTCATCTTTATTTTAAACCCCCGGGCTAGTGCTCCTCTGAGTGTTGGTCCTAAACAAAGCCACTTGTGGTGCCGCCCTAGGCAACTTGGGGTATCTTCGGTTGCCGTACGTAGTGTTCATCCGGTGTGCCCTGAGAACGAGATACGTGCGACTCCTATCGGGATTTGTCGGCACATCGGGCGGCTTTGCTGGTCTTGTTTTACCATTGTCGAAATGTCTTGTAACCGGGATTCCGAGATTGATCGGGTCTTTCCGGGAGAAGGAATATCCTTCGTTGACCGTGAGAGGTTGTGATGGGCTAAGTTGGGACACCCCTGCAGGGTATAAACTTTCGAGAGCCGTGCCTGCGGTTATGTGGCAGATGAGAATTTGTTAATATCCGGTTGTAGAGAAATTGACACTTGACTTAATTAAAATGAATCAACCATGTGTGTAGCCGTGATGGTCTCTTTTCGGCGGAGTCTGGGAAGTGAACACGGTCTTGTGTTATGCTTGAACATAAGTAGCTTCAGGGTCACTTCTTGATCACTTCTAGCTTCTCGACCGTTGCGTTGATTCTCTTCTCGCTCTTATTTGCGTATCTTAGCCACCATATATGCTTAGTGCTTGATGCAGCTCCACCTCACTACCTTCTCCTACCCATAAGCTTAAATAGTCTTGATCTCGCTGGTGTGAGATTGCTGAGTCCTCGTGACTCACGGATACTTCCAAACAGTTGCAGGTGCCGAGGATACCAGTCCAGGTGATGCTACCGAACTCAAGTGGGAGTTCGACGAGGATCTGGGTCGTTACTACGTTTCTTTTCCTGATGATCAGTAGTGGAGCCCAGTTGGGACGATCGGGGATCTACCATTTGGGGTTTATCTTCCTTTTCTGTTGGATTTGGCCGTAGTCGGTCTTTGAGTGTATTTGGATGATGTATAAATTATTTATGTATTGTGTGAAGTGGCGATTGTAAGCCAACTCTTTATCCCTTTCTTATTCAGTACATGGGATTGTGTGAAGATTACCCCTCTTGCGACAAAACTACCATGCGGCTATGCCTCTAAGTCGTGCCCCAACACGTGGGAGATATAGCCACATTGTGGGTGTTACAATCTTGCCTTCGGATCTGTGATAGAAGGTGTACCCAATAGTTTCCTTTGGGTATCCTATGAAGACGCATTTCTCCGATTTGGGTTCGAGCTTATCAGGTTGAAGCTTTTTCACATAAGCATCGCAAACCCAAACTTTAAGAAATGACAACTTAGGTTTCTTGCCAAACCACAGTTCATATGGTGTTGTCTCAATGGATTTAGATGGTTCCCTATTTAATGTGAATGCAACTGTCTCAAAAGCATAACCTCAAAACGATAGTGGTAAATCGGTAAGAGACATCATAGATTTCACCATATCTAATAAAGTACGGTTACGACGTTCGGACACACCATCACGCTGTGGTGTTCCAGGTGGCGTGAGTTGCAAAACTATTCCACATTCTTTCAAATGAAGACCAAACTCGTAACTCAAATATTCGCCTCCACGATCAGATCATAGAAACTTTATTTTCTTGTTCCGTTGATTTTCCACTTCACTCTGAAATTCTTTGAACTTTTCAAATGTTTCAGACTTATGTTTCATTAAGTAGATATACCCATATCTTCTCAAATCCTCTGTGAAGGTCAGAAAATAACGATCCTGAAAGTGCAACTATCCCTGGGTGGTTTTGGTAATTCCTAACAACATACAACTCATTGAACTAATGCTTTTTCATGATGATCATTTCAGAAAGTTCAATGATTGGCATGGCATGGACTAGGAATGTGGACCCCTCAAAATGCTAAGGACACATATTGGCTCAAGCTCAAGACTCTACATTTTCATTTTAGTGATCCAAGATCACATTGAGTCCATAGGAAAAGCCAATACTATTAAAAGGGGATGAGGTGTTGCTTAATGGCTTGCTTGCTCAAAATGCTTAGTGATATGCTCCAAAGCCCTCAACCACTTTCTCATATCCACATATGTCCTAAACCTAAAGTCATACTCGGCCCCACCGATTTGCTCTATCCGGAGCCACCGAGTTCATTTGACATAGCCATAGCCAGAAACCCTAATAAGTTCGGTCTCACTGATAGGGATCTCAGTCTCACCGATATGGGATTGCAAACTCTCTATTTCCCTTCATAACGTTTCGGTCTAACCGAGATGAGCGATCGGTCCCACCGAGTTCGCAATGCAATCTCTCTATTTCCCTTTCGTAACGTTTCGGTCTCACCAAAATGAGCGATCGGTCCCACCGAGTTTGCATGACTAACTCTCTATTTGCCTATTACAGAAATCGGTCTCACTGAGTTTATGTGACCGGTCTCACCGAGTTTATGTGATCGGTCTCACCGAGATTACATTATGCCCTAACCCTAATGAAATCAGCCCCACCGAGTTGTCATGTTGGTCCCTCCGAAATCCTAATGTTCACATTTTGAACTAAATCGGTCTGACCAGGTTTGAGTATTCGGTCCCACCGAGTTTGGTAAATTGTGTGTAACGGTTAGATTTTGTGTGGAGGCTATATATACCCTTCAACCCTTCCTCCATTTGTGAAGAGAGCCATCAGAACGTGCCTACACTTCTAGCATTCATTTTCTGAGAGAGAACCGCCTACTCATGTCTTGAGACCAAGATATTGCAATCCAACCACAAGAATCTTGATCTCTAGCCTTCCCCAAGTTGCTTTCCACTCAAATCATCTTTCCACCAAATCCAAATCAGTGAGATAGAGTTGAGTGTTGGGGAGACTATCATTTGAAGCACAAGAGCAAGGAGTTCATCATCAACACACCATCTATTACCTTTTGGAGAGTGGTGTCTGCTACCTCTTGAGCATGCATTGGTTTTCCCTTGAAGAGGAAAGGGTGATGCAGCAAAGTAGCGTAAGTACTTCCCTCAGTTTTTGAGAACCAAGGCATCAATCCAGTAGGATACTACACGCAAGTCGCCAAGTACCTGCACAAACAATCAAGAACCTCGCAACCAACGTGATAAAGGGGTTGTTAATCCCTTCACGGTCACTTGCAAAAGTGACATCTGATAAAGATAATAAGATAATTTTTTTGGTATTTTTGATGTTGTAGGATCGAAAGTATGTCTAGAGGGGGGGGGGTGATTAGACTACTTGACCAAATAAAAATATAGCCTTTTCCCAATTTTAGTTCTTGGCAGATTTTAGCAACATAGCACAAGTCAAGCAATCAACCTACACATGCAATTCTAAGAGTATAGCAGCGAAATTTAAAACAATTGCATATGAAGGTAAAGGGATGAGTTTGAGGGAGCAAACGCAATGTTGACACGGAGATTTTTCTTATCCGTGGTTCCGATAGGTGGTGCTATCGTACATCCATGTTGATGGAGACTTCAACCCACGAAGGGTAACGGTTGTGCGAGTCCATGGAGGGCTCCACCCATGAAGGGTCCACGAAGGGTAACGGTTGTGCGAGTCCATGGAGGGCTCCACCCATGAAGGGTCCACGAAGAAGCAACCTTGTCTATCCCACCATGGCCGTCGCCCACGAAGGACTTGCCTCACTAGGGTAGATCTTCACGAAGTAGGCAATCTCCTTGCCCTTACAAACTCCTTGGTTCAACTCCACAATCTTGTCGGAGGCTCCCAAGTGACACCTAGCCAATCTAGGAGACACCACTCTCCAAGAAATAACAAATGGTGTGTTGATGATGAACTCCTTGCTCTTGTGCTTCAAATGATAGTCTCCACAACACTCAACTCTCTCTCTCATAGGATTGGATTTGGTAGAAAGAAGATTTGAGTGGAAAGCAACTTGGGGAAGGCTAGAGATCAAGATTTATGTGGTTGGAATGGAATATCTTGACCTCAACACAAGTGTAGGTGGTTCTCTCTCAGAAAATATGTATTGGAAGTGTAGGCATGTTCTGATGGCTCTCTTCACGAATGAAGAGTGGGTGGAGGGGTATAAATAGCCTCCACACAAAATCTAACCGTTACACACAAATCACCCAAACTCGGTGGGACCGAATCATGAAACTCGGTCAGACTGATTTAGTTCAAAATGTGAACGTTAGGATTCTCGGTGGACCGACATGTCAACTCGGTGGGACTGATTTCGTTAGGGTTAGGGCATAACGTAATCTCGGTGAGACCGATTACACAAAGTCGGTGAGACCGATTTTGGTAATGGACTAACAGAGAGTTGGTCAGGCAAACTCGGTGGAACTGATTCGCTCATCTTGGTTGGACTGAAGTGTCACGAAAGGGAAACAGAGAGTTTACATTGCAATCTCGGTGGGACCGATCGCTCATCTCGGTTTGACCGAAACGTTATGAAGGGAAACAGAGAGATTACAATCCCATCTCGGTGAGACCGAGATCCCTATCGGTGAGACCGAAAAGATTAGGGTTTCTGGCAGTGGCTATGTCAACTGAACTCGGTGGCGCCAGATAGAAAATTTTGGTGGGGCCGAGTTTGACTTTTGGTTTGGGATATATGTGGATATGAGAAAGTAGTGAAGGGTTTCGGAGCATATCACTAAGCATTTTGAGCAAGCACCTCATTAAGCAACACCTCATCCCTTCTTAATACTATTGGCTTTTCCTATAGACTCAATGTGATCTTGGATCACTAAAATATAAAATGTAGAGTCTTGTGCTTTGAGCTTGAGCCAATCTCTTATCCTTAGCATTTTGACGGGTCCACTTTCTAATCCATGCCATGCCAACCATTGAGCTTTCCTGAAATATTCATCTTGGAATAGCATTAGCTCAATGAGCTATATGTTGTTAGGAATTACCAAAACCACCCAGGGATAGTTGCACTTTCAATCTCCCCCTTTTTGGTAATTCATGACAACATATAGATCAAAGCTTAGACAAATGATAAATAAGATTGAAAAGACATCGTCGCTTTGAGAAGTATGTGATAAGCAAGAGCTCCCCCTAGATTTGTGCATTATTTAAAATTTGCTTTTGAATGCAAATGCACAATCGATTAGGATCATGGGTTACTCTTCCATGTCACATACATCTTGGTGGAGCGCTCAAAATGATAGAGATTAAAAGCATGCACTCATCACCAAGCAAGTGAATGATCATATAAGGAATGTAAAGGATAGCATCATTCAACCAAACATTAATGTAGCATATGATCAACCACATGATCAACAAGTATCTCACAAGGACATAAAGTATCTCACACAAGCACTCAATAAAGTTTCAAACAAACCAAATAAGCAAGAGAGATAAAAACCAACACACACTCTCTCTCGAAGCCTATGATCTATACATTTTTCTCCCCTTTGGCAACAAGTTACCAAAAAGTTCAAAAATTCATAGTGCTAAGCGACTCTCTGGCTTGATCTTCGGGAGGTGGTGTAGAGAGAACTCCAAGGACGAAGGCTTTCGTTGAAGTAGTTGGAGCTGATGGAGTGGGTGATGGAGGTGGCACTGGAGCTGTGGCTGCGAGTGCTGACACTAAAGCTCGAGTATCTATCACATGCACTGCAGCAGACCTTGGACCTCGTGGCACTCTCTTGAAAGCATCAGTAGTGGACTTGCCCTTCTTCTCCTCTGCTTCCTCCTGTAGCTGCTCAACTGCAGTTTGGATCTCAGTTACCTTGACATCCAGATCATAGAACTTCTGCTCAACAATTCTCTCCAAGCTCTGCTAGTTCTTGGTCAGGGTGGCCAAGCCCTTCTCAATCCTCAGGGTGGATTGGATCAGATATCTAAGCTGGTCTTGCTTGTTCTTCAAGAATACCCGAGATTCCTCCTCTGTTGTTGGCATCTTTGCAGCCTTCTCCGCCTTAGCCTTCTCTCTCTTTTCATGTGCTTGAGCTGAAGATGGTTCATTTTCATCCATCAGCACGGTGTTGTCTTCAAAATCAGGGTATATGGGAAGGTGCTCCTTATCCAAAAGATATGTGCTTGTGCCCATCTTTGAGTTAATGAGCTCTTGAATTTGTGGGGCATACCCACAACTTCTCTTTTGGTCAGCAGCAGTCCTCTTGATTGTCTCAACAATCAAACTCATGACCTTGAACTTCTGTGGGACATCAAATATGTGCAGTAAGTTGATGGAATGTCCTCTGATCATCTTGTGATCACCTGACTTGGGTAGCAGTGTGTGCCTTAATATCCAGTTGATGGTAGGTAGACCAGACAACAAGTAGTGGACAGATCCAAACTTGTTTGTATCCAAAGCAGCATCTGGGATCTCCTTGTACATGTTGGCCATTGTGTTGTGGTCTTTCTTCTTCTCAGCATATACATCCAAGTCATCCTCACTTTCTTTTGAGGCATTGATCAACTAAGCCCATTCATCAACAGATGACTGGTACCTGGTACCCTTAGACATCCAAACAATCTTCCCATCTGGATAGAAATGGGCAGTGGAGTATAACTGCATGATCAGCTCATCATTCCACTTGGTGAGCTTTTGTGCGGCGAATTCATCAACTCCACATGCCTTAAAACTGTCATACACTCCAGGATAGTGATCTTCATTCTTCTGGATGTACTCCCGGTCTACCCATCTCATATCACACACAAATGGGCTTCTTTTCAAGCAACACTGTCTCATAGAACTCCTGCTGTTCCTTAGTGTGAAACCCGTAGTCCACAGCAGTTCTTCTCCTGATAGCATATGGATCAGACTCTCTCCATAGTCTCAATCCTGCATCCTTCCTGATTTTCATGTTTTCTGCAACTGGATGTGCATTATTGTGGTCAGGGATCTTGGGTTTCAACTTCCTTAGCACTTGAGTTTCATCTTCTTCAACATCTTCAGGCACTGGGGCCTTGTTCTTTTCCTTAGCAGAAATGTTTTTAGTGCTTCTCTTGGGCTTCTGAGCTGGAGCAGCTGCCTTGGGAGCAGCTTTGGGCTTAGATGGAGCAGCCCCTGATCTGATTGCATATCCCATGAGCTTTTGAGATTTGGGTGCTGGTGCAGCATCCTCTTCCTCTTCATCATTATCTCTCATAATTGATGATCTGCCAAGCACTCTGGCAGTGGTCTTCTTGACCCTTTCCTTCCTTTTCTTGCCTTCTCCAACTGCCTCTTCATATAGCTTGGAGGTTTCAGCAGTGGATGCTCTGGCCTTAGACATGGGGACTCTCTTTGCTTGTGCCTTCTTATGCATCCCTGGCTTGACTAGCTGAGCCATACTCCTTTTTCAGCACCTTTTTCTTGGAGCCGACTTCTTCCTCAACAGCCACATAATCCTCATCCTCTGAATCCGAGGTCTTCTTCTTTCTTGTTCTGGTGGTTTCCTTTGGCAAGTTACTTGGTGTGCTCCTGCTGCCATCATCAGATGAACTGGAGGGACTAGTGCCCGCACTCAGTTGAACCTGCTCCTCAGACTTGTTCTGGCTATCACTTTGGTCAGACATTGTGCAGGCAAATTGTCAGCAGACCCTGTGAATAGATTATAGATGAGGTAGAGTAGATGAGCATCACAAAGTACATGAGTTTTGCAAAACAATTGACTCAAAAACTTAGTTTTAGTTCTTCACATAAAGCATTCCGGATCTACCGATTTGTAAACTCGGTGATACCGAAGCAGTTTTTGGAACCTAAACTAGTGAACTCGGTCAGACCGAGTCACAGTTCGGTGGCACCAGGACCGCTAGGGTTTCACAGAGAATTGAACTCGGTCACATGGATTTGCAATTTTCGGTCAGACCGAAAATGCGTGTGCTCTGGCCTAAGCCAAAATCGGTGAGACCGATTTCTACAACTCGGTTGGTCCGAGATGAATTTAGCGGAGACCTAACGCTAAAATTTCAAATCAAAACTAATCTAGGGGATGTTTTCGCTGGACAGGATGATTTCAATCGTGGCAAAGATCATGGCAAAGCAATGTGCTAAGAATCGGAGTTAAGGATTAGCACAATGATCAAGTTCGTACCCTAGTTCGGCGACGAACTTGCTACGGCGGCAACAACGGTGAAGATTTCTGTTGACGGCGGCGGAGACCAGCGGCGGGAGGTTGCTGGTGACGAGAGGACGATCCAGAGACCCGAGGAGGCAGAGTAGGTTATGCGCGGGCGAGGAGGTTCGGAAAATTTTCCAAATTTTGGCCCATCGGTATATATAACCTGACCCTGTCGGTGTGACCGAGTGGAATGACTCGGTGGCACCAAGATGCAAAAGTGCAAGCAGTTACTACAACTCGGTGTGACCAAAAGGCTCTAATCAGTTGCACCGAGATTGAAAACCCTAGATCAACTTAGTGACTCGGTAGGACCGAAAAGGATGAATCGGTCAGACCGAGATGCACAAAGAGGTTTTGGAGGTTTAAGTCTATGACGAATCGGGAACTCCGAGTGCTCCTCATACAGAGTGGTTCGAATCTGACTTGATCAAACTTTGTGATGTAGCATGAATAGAGTTTGAGACGAGGAAAGCATAGATAGCTAGAGAGAGTTCTTAGGCATTCTTGTCCATCCATTTGGCAAAAGAGAAAAAGGCCAAACAATCAAAGCAACAAATGGATGTCCTCGAATGGGTAAAGTATGCAACCAACATGCTCACACAATAATATGGCAAATGAGATATGTGACAAAGCATGCACAAACACTCTAGCATCTATCAAGCAATTTGGCGATGACTAGGTCATCTATATATGAGTATATTAACTTAGGATTCAAATGAGAACATTTGATCATAGGTCATACTCATCGTTTAAGCACAAGTGGGGTTACCACTTTTACATAAAGCATTGTTGTGTTCACACCATTAGAGTTGCTTTAGCTCAATTGGTTAGAGTAAAGCTCCCCGTAGATATGATATCCCCCCTAAGAGGGATGAACTAACCTTGGGTTTTGTCAATGATGACTTCATGTAGGTGTTGAAGATGTAGATGCTCAATGTTGATGTAGATCATTTGGAGCAATCCTTTGGAGTGAGTTGCACTTTCAATACCTACATGGGTTAGTCCCACAAGGAACAAACAAGGATATCCATAGACATAGAGTGATGCATACACAAGATGATGTCCATTAAAGCATTAGGTTACCTTGTCCCTTGTCTTACCAACAAGAGGGTTTGTGACTCCTTGAACTAGTGTAAGATATGGAAGTTGTTTGCAATTGTCCTTGCCAAAATGATAAGAGTGAAGTATGTTGGCGGAGTCACCCTCAAGAACTCTCTAGTTCTTCTTCTTCTAGATCCACACCATCTTGATGGGAATCCTTGGAGTTGTAGTTGTACTTGATGAAGTAGAATTTGATGTGGTCTTGGGAACCCACTTAACCAAGGCCTTGGGTGCTTCTTCAAATGCATCAATCTCCTCTTGAAGCTTGTCCTTGCCTTTTTGCTTTTGGTCTTGTGGTGGAAGATCATCTTGAGCTTGTGTCCCTTTGAAAGAAGTAGGATCATACTTCTCTTGTTGAGGAACAAACTTCGTCTTGGGGTATTGATCTTCTTCCCACTCAACTCCATTGGCATTGAACTTTCGTTCAAAATGAACACCTTGGTTCTTCCGGTGTCTTCCTTGCTTGCGTACAATTTCCTCAAATTGCTTACTCCCGGCAAGGCTCTTGTAAACACCTTTCTCTATAATTCCCTTCAATAAGTTATTTTCTTGCTCAAGTGTAACTTGGCTAAGAGAATCATTAGTGGAATCAAGAGAACTAATAGAAGCAACAATATTGGATTTAGCATGATTGTTGTTACTACTAGATGAAGAATCTTTCTTGCTCTTATTGCTAGATTTAACTTGTGGCATGTAAGTAGACAAGAGTAAACGCTTGGCAATGTAAGAAGAACTTTTCTTGCGAAGATCATCATTGACTGCCTTTAAAAACTCATGCTCTTACTCAAGGTTGAGCTTTTCAAAGCATAGCTTGTCATGAGTCTTTAAAAGTTCTTGATGATTTTCCAAGGTAGTTTCATGAGCTAACTTAAACGTGTTTAGTTCTTTAGTTAGACGCTCAATCTCCTTCTTATCATCATCATTCGTTTTATCTTGATTAGCATGATTAATTGATGTTTCATCATAGTTTTCATCACTAGAGTTGTCAACAAGTAAATCATCATCACCTAGCAAATCATCTTCATCACTATTGAAATCAACATACTCGGGATGTGTTACCTTTGGACCTTTGGCCATGAAGCACCTTCCAATTCCTTCATTTGGTGAGTCAAATATGTCATAGGAATTGGTTGACACAAGTGCTAGACCGGCAACACCTTCATCTTGAGTATATTCAGAGTCGGAGTGATAACTTCTTTCGAAGTGATTGTCAGAGTCGGAGCCGGATACCCATTCACCAACATGAGCTTCATGTCTTCTTTTTGTGTAGCTCCTTGATGACTTTTCATTCCTTTCCAAATCCTTGCTTCTCTGAGAGGGTTTTCGTTCATAATGATCATCTCTACTCCTCCTTTCTCTTGGTGGTGATTCTTCTCTTCTCCTTCTTCTTTTGGGAGAATCTTCTCTTATTTTGTAGGGAGCCGTACACTCATTGGAGTAGTGTCCGGGTCTTCCACAATTGTAGCAATTACGCTCACGACTAGAAGATCTTTTGTCATTGTAGGACCTTGACTTGGAACTTCTTTCTTTGATTCTACTCTTGTAGAACTTGTTGAAGTTCTTTACCATTAGGCTCAATTCTTCATTGAAGGTTTGTTTCTCGCTTGATGATGTGGGAGCATCACATGAGGCTTTGTAAGCACCACTTGACTTGTTGTGATGCTCTTCCTTATACTTGAGTGACATCTCATGAGCAACAATTCTTCCAATGACTTCTGTTGGCTTGAGATATTTGTAATTGGGCATCATTTGGATCAATGTGCACACGTTATCATATTTTCCATCCAAGGCTCTTAGGATCTTCTTGATGATGAATTTTTCGGTCATCTCTTCACTTTCTAAGCCGACAATCTCATTTGTGATGAGAGCAAGCCTAGAATACATTTCAGCGACACCTTCACCATCCTTCATTTTGAACTTGTCAAGTTGACTTTGAAGCACATCCAATTTGGATTCCTTGACGGAGTCAGTACCTTCTTGCATATCAATCAAAGTATCCCAAATTTCCTTTGCATTCTCAAGACGGCTGATTTTGTTGAATTCTTCGGGGCACAATCCGTTGAAGAGAATATCACAAGCTTGAGCATTGTATTGTAGCATCTTCAACTCTTCCGCGGTAGCTTCACGATTTGGTTCTCTCCCATCAAAGCATTCACCTTGCAAGCCAATACACACAATAGCCCAAACGGCAGGGTTATGTCCAAGAATATGCATTTTCATCTTATGCTTCAAACTAGCAAAATTTGTACCATGAAAGTAAGGACCTCTACGGTGGTAATTTCCCTCGCTAGACGCCATACTCTCCTAGGTTGTGAAACCAAGGCTATGACAACCAAAAGATATGGAAATCAAAGAATGGAGATCAAAGCTCTGATACCACTTGTAGGATCAAAAGTATGTCTAGAGGGGGGGGGGGGGGTGATTAGACTACTTGACCAAATAAAAATCTAGCCTTTTCCCAATTTTAGTTCTTGGCAGATTTCACCAACATAGCACAAGTCAAGCAATCAACCTACACATGCAATTCTAAGAGTATAGCAGCGGAATGTAAAACAATTGCATATGAAGGTAAAGGGATGAGTTTGAGGGACCAAACGCAATGTGACACGGAGATTTTTTTATCTATGGTTCCGATAGGTGGTGCTATCGTACATCCACGTTGATGGAGACTTCAACCCACGAAGGGTAATGGTTGCGCGAGTCCACGGAGGGCTCCACCCATGAAGGGTCCATGAAGAAGCAACCTTGTCTATCCCATCATGGCCGTCACCCACGAAGGACTTGCCTCACTAGGGTAGATCTTCACGAAGTAGGCGATCTCCTTGCCCTTAAAAACTCCTTGGTTCAACTCCACAATCTTGTCGGAGGCTCCCAAGTGACACCTAGCCAATCTAGGAGACACCACTCTCCAAGAAGTAACAAATGGTGTGTTGATGATGAACTCCTTGCTCTTGTGCTTCAAATGATAGTCTCCCCAACACTCAACTCTCTCTCATAGGATTGGATTTGGTATAAAGAAGATTTGAGTGGAAAGCAACTTGGGGAAGGTTAGAGATCAAGATTTATGTGGTTGGAATGGAATATCTTGACCTCAACACAAGTGTAGGTGGTTCTCTCTCAGAAAATATGTATTGGAAGTGTAGGCATATTTTGATGGCTCTCTCCACGAATGAAGAGTGGGTGGAGGGGTATAAATATCCTCCACACAAAATCTAACCGTTACACACAAATCAGCAAACTCGATGGGACCGAATCATGAAACTCGATCAGACCGATTTAGTTCAAAATGTGAATGTTAGGATTCTCGGTGGGACCGATTTTGTTAGGATTAGGGCATAACGTAATCTCGGTGAGACCGATTACACAAACTCGGTGAGAACAATTTTGGTAATGGACTAATAGAGAGTTGGTGAGGCAAACTTGGTGGAACCGATTCGCTCATCTCGGTTGGACCGAAGTGTTACGAAAGGGAAACAGAGAGTTTACATTGCAATCTCGGTGGGACCGATCGCTCATCTCGGTTTCACTGAAACGTTACGGAGGGAAACAGAGAGATTACAATCCCATCTCGGTGAGACTGAGATCCCTATCAGTGACACCGAAAATATTAGGGTTTATGGCAGTGGCTATGTCAACTGAACTCGGTGGCGCCGGATAGAAAATTTCGGTGGGGCCGACTTTGACTTTTGGCTTGGGATATATGTGGATATGAGAAAGTAGTGAAGGGTATTGGAGCATATCACTAAGCATTTTGAGCAAGCACCTCATTAAGCAACACCTCATCCCTTCTTAATACTATTGGCTTTTCCTATAGACTCAATGTGATCTTGGATCACTAAAATAGAAAATGTAGAGTCTTGTGCTTTGAGCTTGAGCCGATCTCTTATCCTTAGCATTTTGAAGGGTCCACTTTGTAATCCATGCCATGCCAACCATTGAGCTTTCCTAAAATATTCATCTTGGAATAGCATTAGCTCAATGAGCTATAAGTTGTTAGGAATTACCAAAACCACCCAAGGATAGTTGCACTTTCAGTTGTATAGATTGAAAAGTAAAGACTGCAAAATAAAATAAATAGTAAACTAGAATTGTAGATCGGAAACTTATATGATATAAAATAGACCCAAGGGCCATAGGTTTCACTAGTGGCTTCTCTCATGATAACATGTATTACGGTGGGTGAACAAATTACTGCCGAGCAATTGATAGAAGAGCGCATAGTTATGAGAATATCTAGTCATGCTTATGAAATATAGGCATCACATCTGTGTTAAGTAGACCAAAACGATTCTGCATCTACTACTATTACTCCACACATTGACCGCTATCCAGCATGCATCTAGAGTATTAAGTTCATAAGAACAGAGTAATGCTTTAGGCAAGATCACATGATGTAGAGGGATAAACTCAAGCAATATGATATAAACCCCATCTTTTTATCCTCGATGGCAACAATACAATACATGCCTTGCTGCCCCTACTGTCACCGGAAAGGACACCGCAAGATTGAACCCAAAGCTAAGCACTTCTCCCATTGCAAGAAAGATCAATCTAGTAGGCCAAACTAAACCGATAATTCGAAGAGACTTGCAAAGATATCAAATCATGCATATAAGAATTCAGAGAAGAACCAAATATTGTTCATAGATAAACTTGATCATAAATCCACAATTCATCGGATCTCGGCAAACACACCGCAAAAGAATATTACATCGAATAGATCTCCAAGAACATGAAGGAGAACTTTGTATTGAAGATCAGAGAGAGAGAAGAAGCAATCTAGCTAATAACTATGGACCCGAAGGTCTGTGGTAAACTACTCACACATCATCGTAGAGGCTATGGTGTTGATGTAGAAGCCCTCCGTGATCGATTCCCCCTCCGGCAGATCGCCGGAAAAGGTCCCCAGATGGGATCTCATGGGTACAGAAGGTTGCGGCGGTGGAAAAGTGGTTTCGTGCCTCCCCTGGATGTTTTATAGGGTATAAGAGTATATATAGGCGAAAGAAGTACGTCGGTGGAGCTACGAGGGGCCCACGAGGGGGGCGCCCTCCTACCTCATGGCTGCCTCATCGCATCTCTGACTTCCACTCCAAGTCTCCTGGATTGCGTTTGTTGCAAGAAAGATCCTCGTGATGGTTTCGTTCCGTTTGGATTCCGTTTGATATTCCTTTTCTGTGAAACACTGAAATAGGCAAAAAATAGAAACTGGCACTGGGCCTCCGGTTAATAGGTTAGTGTAAGTGCATCTTGTGTCCCTTAGTGATTTTGGTGTATTGAAGACTTATAGGTTAAGACTCTGATGCGTTTGTGAGTATACGCAGGTCTATAAGTCTATGAGGAGTTTGATATTTACAGAGAAAGTCAACCCCTAATAATGAAGTTCTTCCTCTGAAGACTTTGGATTCCTGAAGACTTTGAAAGTGAAGAAATTGTTGTAATCCTGAAGACTTGGTATTCATTCGAGGAACATGAAGCATGAAGAATTTTGTTTTCGTAGTTTCATTTTCTCTTTCTTGAGTCATAGGAAACACCGTACTGTTAAAGGGGCTTGAGGAAATACTAAGGAAAAATTTCCAAGTGATGCTCAACTCAAAATCCTACACCTACCAATCCCTTTGAGTGAAGCCATTGGAAATCTCATACAGCTCAGCCAATTTCTTCAGTGAAAGAGACGAAGTTCTTCTGGTCTCTGAGGAATTTTTCTGACTGAGGAGTTAGGAATTCGCTAGTGCGGATTGCCTACACAGTGAGGAACATGATAGCCCTGAGGAATCTGATACTCAAAATTCCGACCGTTGCTGTGATATGCGCCAGCTGTCCCAAAATATCTACCCGCCTAACGGTCATATCATTGAAGGGCATTTATGTCTTATCATGTCGGGCTGCTCCCTAGGCTATAAATAGCCGCCCCCCTACAACCACTAGCCGGTTGGCTGCTCCGAAAGAAACTGACACTTGTCATTTGAGAGCATCCCATCCTCTGAGGACTTTGAGTGAAAATCATCAAGTGAGGAAAACCCAAACCCAAACACCTACAAACCCAAAGTGATTGAGCATCACTGAAGAGATTGATCCTGCGTGGATCCGACGCTTGTTACCTTTGAAGACTGTGCATCTTCTAGACGGTTAGGCGTCATGGTCTAGAGCATCCAAGAGGAAATTGTGGATCGTCGAGTGACCGAGTTTGTGAAGGTTTGGAAGTCACATGAAGACTTACCACGAGTGATTGGGCGAGGTCTGTGTGACCTTAACTCAAGGGGAATATGGTGAGGACTAAGTGTCATGAGCTGCGTGTTCAGGACTGGGTGTCCGGGACTGTGTGTCCTCAGGTTTAAATAGCTAGCCGCCCTAACCAGACGTACAACTGTCACAACAGTTGGAACTGGTCTACCAAATCATTGTCTTCACCGAGCTAACTGGTTCCATTTCCTCAACCCTTCCATTTCCTCATTTCTGTGTTGTGTGCTTGTTCATATCTGTTTGAAGACTTTGACTGAAGACTTTCTCTATTTCCTCAGCTCAATTTCTTCAGTCTATTTGTCTTCATTCTGTTTATCCCGTGTTTATGCTTTCTGTACTCTGTGCTTGTTTTCATTTCATTATCAAGACCATGCTCATGTTCTGTTATGTTGACTTCTGAGTACTTATTTCGCTGCAAGTAGTTCTTCACTCAGGAATTTCCTCACTCGCAAATTCCTCAGTGAAGAATTCATAAAAATCGCCTATTCACCCCCCTCTAGTCGATATAACGCACTTTCACTTGGTATCAGAGCAAGGTACTCCCTTGTTCTCTGTGATTTTGGTTTAACCGCCTGGAGTTTTAGTTATGTCGACCGTAGGTATGATCAAGGTTTCTTCTGGGTGTCCTACCTTCGATGGGACGGACTACCCCTACTGGAAGAACAAGATGCGCATGCATCTTGAGGAAATTGACAACGATCTCTGGTACGTTGTGGAGAATGGTGTTCCCTCTGTCACTCCCACCATCAACAGTGCTGATGTGAAGAGATTCAAGCAACTCGTCTCTCAAGCGAAGAACATCATATGTGGCCATCTGAGCAAAGGGCAGTATGGCAGAGTGAGTACTTTGGAGACAACAAAGCTTATCTGGGACAGGCTGTCCAAGGTCAATGAGGGAGTCTCAACACAGCGTGACTCTCGAGTTGACATTCTTCGCAACCTCTTCAACCGCTTCAAAAGACTCGATAATGAAAATGTTCAACAAACCTTCGATCGCCCCACTGACATCTCAAATGAGCTTCAAGCACTTGGTGCCACTGATATCACCGACCATGAGGTGGTGAAGAAATTGCTGAGATCGCTTGATTCCTCATTTGATACCTTGGCATTGATGATACAAGAATGTGGAGACTATAAGTCACTTGATCCCGCTGATATGCTCGAGATACTAAACACTAATGAGTTCCAGCTTGTTGAGAAGAGAGATCTCTATGGACCAAGTTATGGTAGATCACGGGCTCTGAAGGCCAAGGCAGTGTCTGAATCTGAAGGTGAAGATTCTGGCAGTAGCCTTGGTGACCCTGAAGAACTGAGCCGGGAGCTAACAATGCTCGTGAGGTAGTTCCAAAAGTTCTCAAGACGTGGTCACTTTGGTAAATCCTCAAGAAGTGGCGACTTGAGATCAGATTCCTCATCCCATGATTACAAGAAGAGACTCTGTCACAAATGCAAGAAACTCGGACACTACATTCAAGATTGTCCTCAGTGGGAAAAGGAATCAAAGAAGAAGAAGTACAAGGATTACAGTTCTGATGATTCAAAGAAGAAGAAGAAGAAATCTTCAAAGTCCTCGTCATCAAAATCTTCAAGGTCCTCATCTCACAAGAAGAGCAGCTCCAAGAAGGCTCGGGCATTCATTGGCAAGGAAATGGACTCTGAGGCTGAATTAAGGAAAATGAGGAAGAGGAGGAATCCGAAGAGTCAGACTCTGGTGTGGCGAGCCTAGCCCTCACTACCCCATTCGTCAGCAAGTCCATCTTCAACTCTGAAGAAAAGGACCTCCCCAACACTACTGATGACGGCGATGAGGACTACACTCCCACCTATTGCTTCATGGCAAAAGGCTCAAAGGTACTCAAATATCCCTCCTCTAAATCTAGTGAGGATGAATCTGATGAAAACCTCAAACCCAGCTATTCTAAACTTGCTAAGATTGCTGTAAAACTACAAAAGGCTCTGGAAAAGGTTCAAAACATGCTAGATAAAAGCGATGATATGTTGGGCGAGGAAATGGATCGCACTAAAATCTTGACTGAAAATCTTCAGAGACTTCAGTCCAAGTTTTATAATCTTCAAGGTCATCATAACACTCTCCTATCTGATCATGAGAAGCTTTCTTATGAATTTCTTCAATGAAAGCAAGATCTTGAGCAGTTAAGAGTGAGTTATGAAGATCTTCAGAAGGAGCATGATTCATTACTTGCTCAACAGATCAGTGCTACTCAGGATGAATTTGTTCCTCCATGTTTGAAGTGCATTGAATGTGAAACTGCTAATTTTTCACCTGAATGCTCAAATACTTCCATTGCTGCAAATTCTTCAACTCCCTCTGCTATCACTAATTCCTCATCTGAGGACATTGCTAGTATCACTGATGATGCAGGGCTGAAGGAATTGTATATGACAGGCATGTACAAAAGACTCAAAGGGCATCAAGCTCTTTGTGACGTGCTTAAAAAGCAGATCCTCAATAGGAACCCTAGGAAAGAGGGTATTGCCTTTGAGAGGAAACTTAATGCTGATGGGACCTACTGGAAACCTAAGTAGTATCCCAAAACCTCATGGGTTGCTGGAAAGGGACCTTCAGTGGATCCATCTACTTTATCTGGATTTACATGTGAATCTTCATATTCTTCTGATGAGTCAACTGACTCCAACTATAAACTGTTCAAAAATCAGAATGGTGAAGTATTTGCTAGATATGTTGGCACTAACTGCAGGAACGGTTCTCCTATGAAGAAAATCTGGGTTCCCAAAAGGTGCCTTGAAAATCTTCAGGTGAATGTCATCATGACACCACCTGTGAAGAATAGGAACCCCAGATCAAATTCTTCATATGGACCAAATTCCTCACATGGATCAAATTCCTCAAAAGGATCAAAGTCCTCATATGAGCATCATCGTGCTAACTCGTCTGTTTTGCAGGGAAGATCTAAGGATTATGGATATATGTATTATTCTTCAAATCATTATGTTCATAAGTCCTCGAAGAATTTCTCTTCTTACTCGTATGCTTACCCTAATCCCTCTTACGTGAAACAAAGTGGATTGGCATCTATGCCATCTTTCTCTTATGGAGCTCATAGAATGATGAACTCTTTGCCACCCCTTCAGATGTGGGTGGTGAAGAACAAGAACTAATCTCTTATGGAAAGTCAGGTCTCCAGATAAACTTAATCGTCCGAGGAGTTTGATGGAGACCTGAATGTGCTTGAAAGGACGCAAGCTAATCAATGAAGAAATGAATTTTCATTTCTCATGTCCTCATACTGCTTTATTTGTTCTATTGCTTAATGAAATTGATCTGATGAAATTTATACCATATTCTTCACTGATGAAGTATATGAGTTCGTAAGTTGCACTAATTCATTTGCAGGATGATCGACCCAAAGCCACTGAGTGGGTCCTAGATAGTGGATGTATAAATCACATGACTGGTGACAGGAGCTTATTGATGGACTCTGCTTTATCTCCATCACATCTGAAGCATATCACCTACGCTAACAAAGGCAAAAGCAAGGTATTGGGTCTAGGTATGGTTGCAATCCCAAAGGATCGACACATGGACAAAGTCATGCTTGTCGAGTCCTTAGGGTTTAACCTCATGTCTGTCTCAATGCTTTGTGATCTTGATATGGTTGTTGTCTTTGACAAGTATCGTTGTGTTGTGATCATGGAAGCTGACAATTCCAAGTCTTCAAAGGCTTTAGGAGAGATTTGTATATTGTTGATTGCTACCTCTTGAGAACTGCGTTGGTTTTCCCTTGAAGAGGAAAGGGTGATGCAGTAAAGTAGCTTAAGTATTTCCCTCAGTTTTTGAGAACCAAGGTATCAATCCAGTAGGACATCACGCTCGAGTCCCACGCACCTACACAAACAAATAAGAACCTCGCAACCAACACGATAAAGGGGTTGTGAATCCCTTCACGGTCACTTATGAGAGTGAGATCAGATAGATATGATAAGATAATATTTTTGGTATTTTTATGATAAAGAGAAATAAAGATGCAAAGTAAAATAAACGGCAATAGAAAAAGCTAAGTGTCGGAAGATTACTATGATGAAATATAGACCCAGGGGCCATAGATTTCACTAGTGGCTTCTCTCAAGAGCATAAGTATTACAGTAAGTAAACGAATTACTATCGAGCAATTGATAGAATTGAGCATAGTTATGAGAATATCTAGGTATGATCATGTATATAGGCATCACGTCCGTGACAAGTAGACCGAAACGATTCTGCATCTACTACTATTAATCCACACACCGACCGCTATCCAGCATGCATCTAGAGTATTAAGTTCGTAAGAACAGAGTAATGCTTTAAGTAAGATGACATGATGTAGAGGGATAAACTCATGCAATATGATATAAACCCCATCATTTTATCCTCGATGGCAACAATACAATACGTGTCATTTCCCTTTCTGACATTGGGATCGAGCACCGCAAGATTGAACCCAAAGCTAAGCACTTCTCCCATTGCAAGAAAGATCAATCTAGTAGGCCAAACCAAATTGATAATTCGAAGATACTTGCAAATATAAACCAATCATACATAAAATAATTCAGAGAAGATTCAAATATTGTTCATAGATAAACTTGATCATAAACCCACAATTCATCGGATCTCGACAAACACACCGCAAATGAAGATTACATCAAATAGATCTCCAAGAAGATCGAGGAGAACTTTGTATTGAGATCCAAAGAGAGAGAAGAAGCCATCTAGATAATAACTATGGACCCGAAGGTCTGAAGTAAACTACTCACAGATCACCGGAGAGGCCATGGAGTTGATGTAGAGGCCCTCCATGATCAATGCCCCCTCCAGCGGTGCTTCGAAAAAGGCCCCAAGATGGGATCTCTCGGGTACAGAAGGTTGCGGCAGTGGAATTAGGTTTTCGTGGTGCTCCTGGATGTTTGGGGGGTACGTGCATATATATAGGAGGAAGAAGTACGTCAGTGGAGCAACAAGGGGCCCACAAGGGTGGAGGGCGCGCCCCCTGCCTCGTGGCCTCCTCGGTTGTTTCTTAACGCCCACTCCAAGTCTCCTGGATCACGTTTGTTGAGAAAATTAAGTTCCCGAAGGTTTCATTCCGTTTAGAATCTGTTTGATATTCCTTTTCGGCGAAACTCTAAAATAGGAAAAAAAACAACAATTTGGGATGGGCCTCCGGTTAGTAGGTTAGTCCCAAAAATGATATAAAAGTGTAAAATAAAGCCCATTAACATCCAAAATAGATAATATAATAGCATGGAGCAATAAAAAATTATAGATACATTGGAGACGTATCAAGCATCCCCAAGCTTAATTCCTGCTCGTCCTCAAGTAGGTAAATGATAAAAAAAGAGTTTTTGATGTGGAATGCTTTCTAACATATTTCTCAATGTAATTTTTCTTTATTGTGTCATGAATGTTCAGATCCGAAAGATTCAAGATAAAAGTTTAATATTGACATAAAAATAATAATACTTCAAGCATACTAACTAAGCAATCATGTCTTCTCAAAATAACATGGCCAAAGAAAGTTATCCCTATAGTCTGGCTATGCTCTATCTTCACCACACAAAATATTTAAATCATGCACAACCCCAATGACAAGCCAAGCAATTGTTTCATACTTTTGATGTTCTCAAACTTTTTCAATCTTCACACAATACATGAGCGTGAGCCATGGATATAGCACTATATGTGGAATAGAATGGGGGTTGGGGAGAAGACAAAAAAGGAGAAGATAGTCTCACATCAACTAGGCATATCAACGGGCTATGGAGATGCCCATTAATAGATATCAATGTGAGTGAGTAGGGATTGCCATGCAACAGATGCACTAGAGCTATAAGTGTATGAAAGCTCAACAAAAGAAACTAAGTGTGTGTGCATCCAACTTGCTTTCTCATGAAGACCTAGGACATTTTGAGGAAGCCCATCATTGGTATATACAAGCCAAGTTCTACAATGAAAAATTCCCACTAGTATATGAAAGTGATATCATAGGAGACTCTCTATCATGAAGATCATGGTGCTACTTTGAAGCACAAGTGTGGAAAAAGGATAGTAGCATTGTCCCTTCTCTCTTTTTCTCTCATTTTTTTATTTGGGCCTTTTCTCTTCTTTTTTTGGCCTCCTTTTTTTCTTCCTTTTTTATTTTTCGTCCGGAGTCTCATCCCGACTTGTGGGGGAATCATAGTCTCCATCATCCTTTCCTCACTTGGGACATTGCTCTAATAATGATGATCATCACACTTTATATACCTACAACTCAAGAATTACAACTCGATACTTAGAACAAAATATGACTCTATGTGAATGCCTCAGGCGGTGTACCGGGATGTGCAATGATGCATGAGTGACATGGATGAAGAATTATGAACGGTGGCTTTGCCACAAATACGATGTCAACTACATGATGATGCAAGCAATATGACAATGATGAAGCGTGTCATAATAACGGAATGATGGAAAGTTGCATGGCAATATATCTCGGAATGGCTATGGAAATGCCATAATAGGTAGGTATGGTGGCTGTTTTGAGGAAGGTATATGGTGGGTTTATGGTACCGGCGAAAGTTGCGCGATACTAGAGAGGCTAGCAATGGTGGAAGGGTGAGAGTGCGTATAATCCATGGACTCAAAATTAGTCATAAAGAACTCACATACTTATTGCAAAAATCTACAAGTTATCAAAGCAAAGTATTACGCGCATGCTCCTAGGGGGATAGATTGGTAGGAAAAGACCATCGCTCGTCCCCGACCGCACTCATAAGGAAGACAATCAATAAATAAATCATGCTCCGACTTCATCACATAACGGTTCACCATACGTGCATGCTACGGGAATCACAAACTTTAACACAAGTATTTCTCAAATTCACAACTACTCAACTAGCATGACTCTAATATCACCATCTCCATATCTCAAAACAATTATCAAGTATCAAACTTCTCATAGTATTCAATGCACTTCTATGAAAGTTTTTATATTATTCCTAAAAGAAAATTTTCATGTTGTTCTAAAGGACTCTCAAAATAATATAAGTGAAGCATGAGATATCAATTATTTCTATAAAATAAAACCACCGCCGTGCTCTAAAATATATAAATGAAGCACTAGAGCAGAAGCTATATGGCTCAAAAGATATAAGTGAAGCACATAGAGTATTCTAATAAATTTCAATTCATGTGAGTCTCTCTAAAAAGGTGAGTACAGCAAGGATGATTGTGGTAAAATAAAAAGCAAAGACTTAAATCATACAAGATGCTCCAAGCAAAACACATATCATGTGGTGAATAAAAATATAGCTCCAAGTAAAGTTACCGATAGACGAAGACGAAAGAGGGGATGCCTTCTGGGGCATCCCCAAGCTTAGGCTTTTTGGTGTCCTTAAATTTTACCTTGGGGTGCCATGGGCATCCCCAAGCTTAGGCTATTGCCACTCCTTATTCCATAATCCATCAAATCTTTACCCAAAACTTGAAAACTTCACAACACAAAACTTAAATAGAAAATCTTGTGACCTCCATTAGCGAAAGAAAACAAAACACCACTTCAAGGTACTGTAATTAACTCATGCTTGATTTATTTTGGTGTTAAACCTACTGTATTACAACTTATCTATGGTTTATAAACTCTTTTACTAGCCATAGATTCATCAAAATAAGCAAACAACACACGAAAAACAGAATCTGTCAAAACAGAACAGTCTGTAGTAATCTGTAGCTAACGCAAAATTCTGGAACCCCAAAAATTCTAAAATAAATTGCTGGAAGTGAGGAATTTATCTATTAATCATAATAAAAAATAATTAACTAAATATCACTTTCCAAATAAAAATGGCAGCAATTCTTGTGAGCGCTAAAGTTTCTGTTTTTTATAGCAAGATCAAAAAGACTTTCCCCAAGTCTTCCCAACGGTTCTACTTGGCACACACACTAATTAAACACAAAAAACACAACCAAAACATAGGCTAGATAAATTATTTATTACTAAAAAGGAACAAAAAGCAAGGAATAAAAATAAAATTGGGTTGCCTCCCAACAAGCGCTATCGTTTAACGCCCCTAGCTAGGCATAAAAGCGAAGATAGATCTAGGTATTGCCATCTTTGGTAGGCAATCCATAAGTGGCTCTCATAATAGATTCATATGGTAATTTAATTTTATTTCTAGGGAAGTGTTCCATGCCTTTCCTTAATGGAAATTGGAATCTAATATTCCCTTCCTTCATATCAATAATTGCACCAATCGTTCTAAGGAAAGGTGTACCAAGAATAATAGGACATGAAGGATAGCAATCTCTATCAAGAACAATGAAATATATGGGCACATAGTTCCTATTTGCAGCAATAAGGACATCATTAATTATTCCCATAGGTTTCTTAATAGCGGAATCCGCAAGGTGCAAGTTTAAAGAACAATCATCAAATTCACGGAATTCTAGCAAATCACATAAAGTTTTCGGAATCGTGGAAACACTAGCACCCAAATCACACAAAGCATAGCATTCATGATCTTTAATTTTAATTTTAATAGTTGGTTCCCACTCATCATAAAGTTTTCTAGGGATAGAAACTTCCAACTCAAGTTTTTCTTCATAAGATTGCATCAAAGCATCAACAATATGTTTAGCAAAAGCTTTATTTTGACTATAGGCATGAGGAGAATTTAGCAAGGATTGCAACAAGGAAATACAATCTATCAAAGAGAAATTATCATAATTAAATTCTTTGAAATCCAAAATAGTGGGTTCATTGATATCTAAAGTTTTGACCTCTTCAATCCCACTTTTACCAATTTTTCCATCAAGATCTAAAAACTCCGAATTTTTGGAACCCCTTATAGGTAAAGGTGGCTCATATTCAGTCCCATCATTATCAAGATTCATATTACAAAACAAAGATTTAATATGAGACACATCAATAACTTTTAGATCTTCATCCCCATTATCATGAAAACTAGAAGAACACGCTTTCACAAAGCAATCTTTCTTAGCACGCATCCTAGCGGTTCTTTCCTTGCACTCATCAATGGAAATGCTCATGGCTTTGAGAGACCCATTGATATCATGCTTAGGTGGAATAGATCTAAGTTTCAAAGAATCAACATCAAGAGAAATTCTATCCACGTTCCTAGCCAACTCATCAATCTTAAGCAATTTTTCTTCAATCAAAGCATTGAAACTCTTTTGCGAAGTAATAAATTCTTTAATACTAGATTCAAAATCAGGGGGCATATTATTATAATTTCTTAAGAATTGTTGTAGGAATTACCATAATTATTAGAGGAATTAATAGGAAACGGCCTAGAATTAAAATTACCTCTATACGCGTTATTACCAAAATTGTTCCTACCAACAAAATTCACATCCATATATTCATTATTATTCTCAATCAAAGTAGACAAAGGCATATCATTAGGATCAGTAGGAGCACTCTTATTAGCAAACAATTTCATAAGTTCATCCATCTTTCCACTTAAAAACATTAATCTCTTCAATTGCATGCACTTTTTTACTAGTAGATCTTTTAGTGTGCCATTGAGAATAATTAACCATAATATTATCTAGGAGTTTGGTAGCTTCTCCTAAAGTGATTTCCATAAAAGTGCCTCTCGCGGCCGAATCTAAAAGATTTCTAGAAGCAAAATTCAATCCGGCATAAAAATTATGTATAATCATCCATAAATTCAAACCATGTGTAGGGCAATTACGTATCATTAATTTCATCCTCTCCCAAGATTGTGCAACATGTTCATGATCAAGTTGCTTAAAATTCATAATATCGTTTCTAAGAGAGATGATCTTAGCGGGAGGAAAATACTTAGAGATAAAAGTATCTTTGCACTTATTCCATGAATCAATACTATTTTTAGGCAAATATGAAAACCAAGCTTTAGCACGATCTCTAAGGGAAAAAGGAAATAGCTTCAATTTAACAATATCATTGTCCACATCTTTCTTATTTTGCATATCGCACAGATCGACAAAGTTTTTTAGATGGGTAGAGGCATCTTCACTAGGAAGGCCAGAAAATGGATTTTTCATGACAAGATTCAGCAAAGCAGTATTAATTTCACAAGATTCAGCGTCGGTAAGAGGAGCAATCAGAGTGCTAATAAAATCATTATTATTGGTATTGGAAAAGTCACACAATTTAGTATTATCTTGAGCCAGCGTGACAAGCAAGCAATCCAACACTCAAGAAAACAAGAAACGGGCAAAAAGGAAAATAGAAAAAGAGGAGGGGAACGGAGAAGAGAGGGCGAATAAAACGACAAGGGTGAAGTGGGGGAGAGGAAAACGAGAGGCAAATGGCAAATAATGTAATGCGAGGGATAAGAGTTTGTGATGGGTACTTGGTATGTCTTGACTTGTGCGTAGACTCTCTGGCAACGGTGCCAGTAATGGCTCGTTGTCGGGAGTTAAATCTTGACTTGACTTGGTGCGAATCTCCCCGGCAACGGCGCCAGAAATCCTTCTTGCTACCTCTTGAGCACTGCGTTGGTTTTCCCTTGAAGAGGAAAGGGTGATGCAGTAAAGTAGCGTAAGTATTTCCCTCAGTTTTTGAGAACCAAGGTATCAATCCAGTAGGACATCACGCTCGAGTCCCACGCACCTACACAAACAAATAAGAACCTCGCAACCAACACGATAAAGGGGTTGTGAATCCCTTCACGGTCACTTATGAGAGTGAGATCAGATAGATATGATAAGATAATATTTTTGGTATTTTTATGATAAAGAGAAATAAAGATGCAAAGTAAAATAAACGGCAATAGAAAAAGCTAAGTGTCGGAAGATTACTATGATGAAATATAGACCCAGGGGCCATAGATTTCACTAGTGGCTTCTCTCAAGAGCATAAGTATTACAGTAAGTAAACGAATTACTATCGAGCAATTGATAGAATTGAGCATAGTTATGAGAATATCTAGGTATGATCATGTATATAGGCATCACGTCCGTGACAAGTAGACCGAAACGATTCTGCATCTACTACTATTAATCCACACACCGACCGCTATCCAGCATGCATCTAGAGTATTAAGTTCGTAAGAACAGAGTAATGCTTTAAGTAAGATGACATGATGTAGAGGGATAAACTCATGCAATATGATATAAACCCCATCATTTTATCCTCGATGGCAACAATACAATACGTGTCGTTTCCCTTTCTGTCACTGGGATCAAGCACCGCAAGATTGAACCCAAAGCTAAGCACTTCTCCCATTGCAAGAAAGATCAATCTAGTAGGCCAAACCAAACTAATAATTCGAAGAGTCTTGCAAAGATAAACCAATCATACATAAAATAATTAAGAGAAGATTCTAATATTGTTCATAGATAAACTTGATCATAAACCCACAATTCATCGGATCTCGACAAACACACCGTAAAAGAAGATTACATCGAATAGATCTCCAAGAAGATCGAGGAGAACTTTGTATTGAGATCCAAAGAGAGATAAGAAGCCATCTAGCTAATAACTATGGACCCGAAGGTCTGAAGTAACTACTCACACATCATCAGAGAGGCCATGGAGTTGATGTAGAGGCCCTCCGTGATCAATGCCCCCTCCGGCGGAGCTCCGGAAAAGGCCCCAAGATGGGATCTCTCGGGTACAGAAGGTTGCGGCGGTGGAATTAGGTTTTCGTGGTGCTCCTGGATGTTTGGGGGGTACATGGATATATATAGGAGGAAGAAGTACGTCGGTGGAGCAACGAGGGGCCCACGAGGGTGGAGGGCGCGCCCCCTGCCTCGTGGCCTCCTCGGTTGTTTCTTGACGCCCACTCCAAGTCTCCTGGATCACGTTTGTTGAGAAAATCACGTTCCCGAAGGTTTCATTCTGTTGGGACTCCGTTTGATATTCCTTTTCGGCGAAACTCTAAAATAGGAAAAAAACAGCAATTTGGGTTGGCCCTCCAGTTAGTAGGTTAGTCCCAAAAATGATATAAAATTGTAAAATAAAGCCCATTAACATCCAAAATAGATTATATAATAGCTGGAGCAATCAAAAATTATAGATATGTTGGAGACGTATCATTGATTTCTCTACAGGACCACAACCTGCTACATGTCGACTTGCAAAAGCTTCGGAAGGCTGGCTATGGCATCGACAACTTGGTCATGCTGGTATGAGGAATCTACACACGCTCGTGAAGAAGAAGCATGGCATTGGCATCGAGGGTGTCAAATTCCTCAAGGACCATTTATGCGGAGCTTGTGAAGCTGGAAAGATGACCAAGGCCAAGCATCCAGCGAAGACTATCATGACTACTACACGACCATTTGAATTGCTTCACATGGATCTCTGCCCTACTCACTATGCCACATTTACTAATGCTGCATCCTTATATGGCTTTGTCATTGTTGATGATTATTCTCGATATACATGGGTGCATATCATCACTTACAAAACTGAAGTGCAGGAAGTCTTCAAACGGTTTTCCTTGAGGGCTTCAACCAACTTTGGTGTGAAGATCAAGCACATCAGAAGTGATAATGGAATTGAGTTCAAGAACATTGGTCTTGATGACTATCTTGATGAACTTGGTATTACTCATGAGTTATCTGCTCCTTATAC
Organism: Triticum urartu; assembly: GCF_056163025.1. Classification (NCBI taxonomy): domain Eukaryota; kingdom Viridiplantae; phylum Streptophyta; class Magnoliopsida; order Poales; family Poaceae; genus Triticum; species Triticum urartu. The sequence goes on along the minus strand of NC_141876.1, from coordinate 171,756,670 downwards.
TCCTCAGCAAAATGGCGTCGTGGAGCGCAAGAACATGACTCTTGTTGAGATGGCCCGCACTGTGCTTGATGAGTACAATACGCCTCCTCGCTTCTGGCCTGAGGCAATTGATACTGCGTGCCACATCATCAACAGGGTATATCTTCACAAATTCTTCAAGAAAACTGCATATGAACTTTTCACTGACAAGAAACCCAATGTGAGTTATTTCAAAGTCTTTGGTGCTAAATGTTGGATTAGAGATCCTCATCACAGTTCTAAATTTGCACCGAAAGCACATGAAAGTTTTATGCTTGGTTATGGTAAGGACTCACACACCTACAGAGTCTTCAACACCAATAACCACAAGGTTGTTGAAACTGTAGATGTGCGGTTCGATGAGACTAATGGCTCGCAAAGAGAGCACCTACCTCCTGTGAGAGAGGAAATACCTCCTAAGGAATCTATTAAGTTCAAGGCTACTGAGGATGTCATTCCTACCGAAGAATCTGCTGAAGAAGTCATTCCAGAACATGAAGAACGCCATGCTGATGCACCTGAGGAAAATGGTGCTGAAGAAAATGCTGATCAAATTCCTCAACGACAACCCGCTCATCCTCGCGTTGCAAATGAAGTGCAAATTGAGAAAATCATCAGCGACATCAACATTCCAGGTCCTCTCACACGCTCAAGAGCTTCACATTTATTTAACTTTTGTGGGCACTTTGCTTTCGTCTCTATGACAGATCCCGCTAAGGTAGATGAAGCATTTCTGGAGCCTGAGTGGATTCAAGCTATGCAAGAGGAATTACATCAATTCGAGCTCAACAATGTCTGGGAACTGGTCAAACATCCAGATCCTCGCAAGCACAATATCATCGGCACAAAGTGGATCTACCGCAACAAGCAAGATCAAAATGGCCTTGTGGTGAGGAATAAGGCACGACTTGTAGCTCAAAGCTACACACAGGTTGAAGGAATTGACTTCGATGAAACTTTCGCACCTGTTGCTAGACTTGAAGCTATTCGCATATTACTTGCTTATGCTAACCATCATGATATCATATTATATCAAATGGATGTGAAAAGTGCATTCCTCAATGATAATCTTAAGGAAGAAGTATATGTTGCTCAACCCCCAGGTTTTGAAGATCCAAAGCATCCTGATAAAGTCTTCAGACTCAATAAGGCCCTCTATGGCCTCAAGCAGGCCCCTCGGGCGTGGTATGATACTTTGAAGGAATTCCTCATGAAGAAAGGCTTCAAACCCGGTTCACTTGACCCAACTCTTTTCACTAAATCTTATGATGGTGAATTGTTTGTGTGCCAAATTTATGTTGATGATATCATTTTCGGCTGTACTGACCAACGTTACAGTGATGAATTTGCCTATATGATGAGTGAAGAATACCAAATGTCTATGATGGGAGAATTGAAATTCTTCTTAGGTCTTCAAATTCGTCAACAGCGCAATGGCTTATTCATATCTTAGGAGAAATACCTCAAAGATGTATTGAGGAAAGTTGACATGCAAGATTGCAAAGGAGTCAAAATCCCTATGCCCACAAATGGCCATCTATGCACTGATGAAAATGGTATTGACTTCGATCAAAAGGTATACCACTCCATGATTGGTTCTTTATTGTACTTATGTGCATCTAGGCCAGATATTATGCTTAGTGTTTGCACGTGTGCCCGATTTCAAGCTACACCAAAGGAATCACACCATAAGGCTGTGAAGCATATTCTTCGATATCTAGCTCACACACCAACACTTGGATTATGGTACCCCAAGGGCTCGGCTTTTGATCCCATTGGATTGTTGGACTCTCACTATGTTGGCGATCGTGTGGACCGCAAGTCAACATCTGGCACATGCCATTTCCTCGGACGATCCTTGGTCTGTTGGTCCTCGAAGAAACAGAACAATGTATCACTGTCTACTGCTGAAGATGAGTACATTGCTGCTGGTTCTTGCTGTGCTCAACTGCTATGGATGAAGCAAACTCTCAAGGACTACGGCGTCAACGTGAAGAATGTGCCACTCTACTGTGACAATGAGAGTGCCATCAAGATTGCTCATAACCTAGTTCAGCACTCGATGACAAAGCACATCCAGATTCATCATCATTTTCTTCGTGATCATGTGTTGAAGGGCGACATCTCTATTGAGCACGTGAAGACTGAAGAATAGCTAGCCGATATCTTCACTAAGCCCTTGGATGAGAAGAGATTTAGCAAGTTGCGGTGTGAGCTAAATATCTTAGAATCTTCAAATGTTCCTTGAAAAGGACACACATCCTAACACTTATGCAAAATTGATGACTTAGATGTGCAACACATGAAGAAATGTTTTTCTTCAATCAATGAAGACTAACCCTCTAAGTGTGAAGAAATTAATGAAGAATTTGATTCTCAGAACCCTATGTAACATCCCAAATTTTCAATTTGGAATGTTATACATAGATAATTCTTGCATATCATATTTTATTGCATTTTGCCTCGTGATCCTCGAAACCCTAAGCAACTCAAGGACCCTCGGAGAGAGAGTTGGGGATTTCCTGGGTTTTCGAATTTGATTTTATCAAATTTTGAAACAGGGATTTTGGTTTTAATTATTTTTCCCTCCAAAAATATTTCATATTAAAATATATGAGAGGAGATAATGTGACTTCTCCAAAATAAATGAAATATTGGAGGAAAAATATTAAAATCAATATTTGTTTTATTTTGGATTTTATTGCAATTTTATTTGCATTAGAAAAATTGCACGTTTTCAAAATTGCATTTTAGGGCCAAGAAAATGTTCATCTCGTTCTAAATATTTCATTTAGACGGTGAAAATTTATTTTGACATTTTTAGATTTTTATTTTCTTTTCTATGATTTATCTTAGTTTCGGCGGATTTTTTTTAAAAAAAGTTTCCGGACCCAGCTGGGCCGAAGCCCAGCCGGCCCGTCCTGGCCGTCTCCCTCGCATGCGCACCGTCGTGCGTAGCTCGGACGCCGAGGGGAGTCCGAGCCGGACTCCTCCCCGGGCACCCACTCGGCCAAGCCGTTTCGCCACCGCTGTTTTAAAAAAAAACCAATTCGGTTTTTTTAGAAAAACCCTAGCCCTTTTTTTCCGGTTCGCCGATTTTTTCTGGTTATTCCTTTTCACGGACGTTCTCCATGACGTTCGTTTTAATGACCGGTTTTCTCCGTTAGTTACAGAAAACGAACGCTCGTTCGTTAGCCTGTTCATCAGTTTTTTTATCGGATTTTCCGTGGTTATTTATGATCGCGATTTCTGATCCGATTTTCGTTCTAGTTTATCTTTTCGCTCGTTAGTCGGAATCAGGTGATTCAAGCGCCTAGAATTTCGTCTCAAGACCCTCTTCCCGTTTAACCAACTTGCACAAGTTTTTGCTACTGTAAAATTTTACCTAGGTCCAGATTAGTAAATGGATCTTGTTTCTTTCGCCGTTTGAGTTTCGTTGCTCCGTTCGATTTGATTCTTTTTGCAAACCGGAGTTCTTAAGTTGAATTATCTGGTTAGATCTTTTTATTTGAGATTTACCCGTGTTTCTTAGCTTGATTGCTTATGTAAGTTATTGTTTGTTTGCGATAGAATTCCCGGAGTGCGAAGCGTGTTATTTGGAGTCTCTAGGTTACGCGGATCGTCAGCAAGGCAAGTAACACTTTGATCATACCCCTTTATCACCCAGTTTTTATGCATTAGTACCAATCCTCAAAAATTGCATGGTTAGGATGTCATTAACATGTGGGTTGGGAACTAGTTGATGAGGTAGAACCTATTACCCTGTTACATTCAAACCCCTGGGAGTTACTTCTACATGTTGCTTATATTGTTATGCTATGCTCGTAGACGTGCTTTGGGTGAGTGAAATCCATGACAGATGTGAGATTGATAATTAATGGTTCAACTTAAGGTTGCAACTTAAATACACATCTGGGTGGATTGAGGCACCTGGAGTACCTAGTGTTGCCTGTATTTTTGGACATCCTGGAGTACCCGTGTGATCTTCCTATGGACCGCCACCCAGGATCAAAGGGAACCAAGGTGATTCATGCTAGAAACTTCCGTGTGCATCCACAAGCTATTATGGGCTCTAGCATAGCTGAGTAAGTTACGTGAAGCTCTTGAAGAGGTGGATCGGTAGGTAGTGGGTTGTAGGTTTGGTATGGTCTGCCCGGAGTAGAGAGTTAATGTTTCTGAAAGACTGTGTCTCGGTCATCCGTTTCTCAAACACCATGTAGGGCGAGAAAACCAGCGGAGGAGATCGAGTCTTGTGGGGAAAAGTGCTCAAACCTCTGCAGAGTGTATAAACTAATCATGGTTAGCCATGTCCCCGGTTATGGACAATCTTGAGTATCTAGTACTTGGAGTATCTTAAGTATCTCATCACTCTAAATTAATATTCTTGGGTTGATAATTACCTTAATTGGGATTGAGTTGGAGGAACCTTCTCAATGATGTTTCAACTACCATGATAGTTAAATTAAAATCTATTCCTTTGTTGTAGGAAAAAATTGGCATTTCGCAAAAACTATAATCATAGAGCTTTTCCACCAGCCAAATATGCATGTAGTGATAGAATTATTCCGTTCTTGCTCTACGGTGTTATTTTGCTAGCATATTCCATGTGCTGGCCCATTTTCGGGCTGCAACGTATTATGTTGCAGACTTTTCAGACGAGGAGTAAGGTTCGTTAGGTCGTTGCCGTGCAGCTCAGCTATGCCGTTGGAGTTGATGGACTCACTTTATCTTCCAAGCCTTCCGTTGTTATCATATTAGATGGCCTTAAGCCATATTTATTGTAATAAGTTCTCTTTGGAGACATTCGATGTAATAAGTGTGTGATTGCTACTCTGTTATAAATCCTCGAGTACTGTGTGTGTCAGCATTACCGATCCAGGGATGGCACTGAAGCACAGAGACTTGACTATTTGAGGTTGGGTCGCTACAAGATGATATCAGAGCACACGCTGAGTGTAGGACACGACCACTAAGCTAAAAGCCATAGATCACTATTCTCTTCTCATTTATGACTCCTCTCCATTTTCTGCTCTTTAGGATGGCGTACGCAAGGAACAAGTTTGCACAACCGGATGAAGAAGCACCTTTTGGACGACACTTGAAGGAAGTCACTAGGTACCTGAACATAGGAATACCAAGCTTCACCGGGACCTACAACGCCACTTTACCAGAAGAGGAGCGATGGATGATTCAAGTTCAAGTTCCAGGAAGAACCTTCATGCCAGTCACTAAACCCATAGAGTTTTCCTTCGATGCACCAACCTGGAGTCTAGGAAAGAGTATGGCAGCTCACATCACCATGGGACGCATTGGAGAAGTTTATCACAAGGAGCTTAAAGACACTATCTACCAGATCTGTGGGCGCCGAGATGAGCAATGGGAGATGATCAGCACCAGGAAGGATAGATCAATTGCAGCTTTCATCCAGGAACTAAACCAACACATTCGACGCCAGGAGAACCAGATGTGCGCAGGCATGATAGATCTGAAGAAGGAAATGACTAGGATTGCGGAACTGGAGGAAGAACTCAAGGCTACACGTGAAGATTATGAGGAGGAAATCGTCGTACTAGTGGAGAAGAATGACGACCTGATTAAGAAGATCGGAATATTCATGGGAGACCCTACACCAGTAGAAGAAGACGAAGAACCCAAGGAGATTCGCCCGGAGGATTACATCATCATTGACGACACCGACTCCGACCTTAGCGATGATGATTTTGAAGACGAAGCTGGAGCAGATATCATGGAGTCTGCAACCGAGGAATATTTTTAGTAGACCACCACATCAGTAGTAGTATTCCACCATGTAATTAGTATAGTCCGAGCACTTTTGCGATAATTTTAGATCGATTGTATGCCCTTGCTTGATTGATTGAGTGAAATGATTTTCTTTGTCTCATGTGCATATGGGTAGTGCTTTCTCATTAGACCTCATTCTATTCTAATCTCTCCCCTCTAAACCCATCAGATGCCTCCGAGACGTGACCCTGGATTTGCTTTCCCACCGGAGCTCACTCAGTTGATCCAGCAACAGAATACCCTGACGCAGTTGTTAGTTCAGAACCAAGGCAACAACAACAACAACAACAACAATCCACCACCACCACCACCAGTTGACAACTTAGCCCATTTTCTGAGGTTGCAGCCGCCGGTGTTTTCCAGTAGCACCGAGCCTATAGTAGCAGATGATTGGCTCCGCATGATTGGAAGGGAGTTAACCACTGCAGGATGTACCGATGCTGAGAAGGTGCATTTTGCCGCACATCAGTTGGATGGACCAGCAGCATCATGGTGGGAGAATTACACTGTCACTTACCCCATAGCCATGGTGACATGGGACCAATTTCAGCAAGCCTTCTGTACAGCCCATGTCTCAACTGGAGCCATGAATTTGAAGAAGTGTGAGTTTCACAACTTACGCCAGGGGAACCGTACTGTGGCTCAGTACGCGGATGAGTTTAGCAAGTTATCTCGCTATGCCCCTCATGATGTGGCCACAGATGCCGCAAAGCAGGAGAAGTTTATGGAAGAGCTAAATGATGAGATGAGCATGTAGTTGATGGTGGCAACATTCACCAACTACCAGGAGTTGGTAGATAAGGATCTTATGATTGAAGGGAAGCAGCAACATATTGAGAGCCGTAAGAGGAAGTATGGACAAGGGAGGTATAACCCAGGAGCTCAGCAGAAGCCTCGCCTAACCCCGAACTCGGGAGGACTTGTTCATAACCATGGAGGCCACACCCATAATGGAGGAAATAACCATAATCATACTGGCCCTAGGAATGGGAATGGGAATGGAGCAAGCAACAATCAGAACCGCCCCAATCCAGCCACACCCACCAAGAGAGACCTAAGCCACGTTACTTGTGCGGGAAGACTGGACACTATGCCACGGAGTGCCCTGAAGGGAAGAATGGAAACAGAAATGGGAGCACTGGGAAGAAGCCCAATCCATTCAACAAAGGACAAGTAAACCACGTTAACGTGGAGGAGGTTGAAGAGCAGCCAGACGCGGTTATAGGTAAGTTTTTGGTTAAGTCATTTACCGCTGTTGTTCTTTTTGATACTAGTGCATCACATTCATACATATCAAGGGAATTCGTGGATAAGTTTAAACTACCGACCCAAACCCTTAGGACCCCTCTATTAGTATGCTCACCTGGAGCATAGTATATGGCTAGTCGATGGTGTGACCAGATACCCTTTGTTGTAGGAAAAAATTGGCATTTCGCAAAAACTATAATCATAGAGCTTTTCCACCAGCCAAATATGCATGTAGTGATAGAATTATTCCGTTCTTGCTCTACGGTGTTATTTTGCTAGCATATTCCATGTGCTGACCCGTTTTCGGGCTGCAACGTATTATGTTGCAGACTTTTCAGACGAGGAGTAAGGTTCGTTAGGTCGTTGCCGTGCAGCTCAGCTATGCCGTTGGAGTTGATGGACTCACTTTATCTTCCAAGCCTTCCGTTGTTATCATATTAGATGGCCTTAAGCCATATTTATTGTAATAAGTTCTCTTTGGAGACATTCGATGTAATAAGTGTGTGATTGCTACTCTGTTATAAATCCTCGAGTACTGTGTGTGTCAGAATTACCGATCCAGGGATGACACTGAAGCATACTGACTTGACCGTTTGAGGTCGGGTCGCTACACCCTACGACAATTGTACGCGGTGTCTGAAATCATCATTCTTATATGGTGGGTCACGCCACCACCAAAAGTTGAAAATCTTCAATCTGAGTTTTTCCTCACTTTGAATTTCCTCAGTTGTTTTTGAACTTGCATTGTCTTCTCTCTTTTCGTCCTTTTTCTTCATTGGCTATATATATATATGAGTTTATGTCCTCTACAACATTCACTTATTGCTATTTCTTCAAGTTGCTTGTTCTGCTAAGTGAATGTGATCGGACCCTTCCCCCTCTATGCTAAACTCAACCCAGTCTATTCAGAAATTCTTCATGTGCGTTCTGTTTGAAACTCGTTCAAAATCTTCACTGTGTCCTAGTCAGCTGAAGAAATTGCGAACGGAACATTAAAACTTATCTTATCTGAATTTTCGGCTTTTGCCGCTCAAACCATTACACATTCCACGATAATACTTATCTTATTCACCCACGATCACACACGGCCGTCACCTCTTAGTACGTGGGTGACAAATGTCACACGAATGAGAAGGGTCAAGGGCACATTCGTCCAATTTCTTCGGGCAAACAGTTTTTCACTTCGACTATAAATACCCCTCTCCCTTCCTCACTTCGTTTTTACTCCGCTCAACCTCACTCCCTCGCTCGAGCTCTCAAACCCTAGCGCCGTCGGTACTTCCATCGTCGCTGGTGAGGAAGAGCTTCACCGCCTCAACCTCGTCGTCGTCGTACTCACGCCGGCCGCGGATTTCTTCACTCCGCCGCCGCCGTAGCTGTCTTCCTCAGCCAAGTTAGGGCGTGGAAGATCTGAACCGACGAGCTTCAAATCTACACTTCATAGTTCGTCGTGTTCTTCGTCAAGGGTAATTAAAAGTTACTTTTACTGCCCTCTTTGATTCAAATGTTCTCTACAAAATCTTCAAAAGGTGTTTATCCTTCAAATCTTCAGTCACTGGACACCTCCCATATCATCTATTCTTGATCTGTTTCCCTAAGCATCATTTTTCTTCAAGATTCCTCAATTGTGTGGATTTTTCAATCTGCACAACTCTGGAGCCTAAGTCAAAGAACGCTTAGTGAAATTCTTCAAGACGCAACTGGTCAAATTCCTCAAACTTGTTCTTTTTGCAAAACCTTCTGAGAACGCACATGACCTCTCCAAATTCCTTGCAACTATACTATGTTCACAGGTACACATGTCCGTTGCTGAATCACTCGGTTCTCATCAACTTAACTCATTTGCTGTGTTCCTTGAAGAAAAGTTGCACACCTCTTCAGATAATTCCATTGCTCGAATTCCCCAGCTGAACAAAATGGCTGACGGTAAGAAGCCACGTAAGGGAGGAAAGAGGCCTGAGGTCAATACTGCTTTCGAGATTCCTGATGACATATACAAGGATTATTGCACTCCTGATGAGGCCAAATTTGGCAAGGAGGACAAAAATCAGCGCAAGGTGCGCATACAAAGAATAGAGAGGAGATGGGCACGGGAATGGAGGGAGTACAGATATGTTACTCCCAAGTATATGAAGAAATTCGCTCTTAATCCTCCATGCCCAAGACCTCCATTGGCTCCTGGCCAAGAAGCTGATCCCACCATCCTCAAGCGTGGTGAGGACTATCCTGATGAATGGGCCAAGCGTCAGGCCAAGCTAGCCAAAGTAGCTAAGGAAGCAGTGAGGAAATTTAAGATTCTGCTGCTGCTCCTGCCACTGATGAGGCCTCTGCTAGCAAGCTAAAGAAGTCCATGCCTAAGAAGCCCGCACATAAGCCTAGTGCTCCTTCTTCAGCAATGCCCTCATGGCCAAGTTCCTCAGCAATGCCCTCAAGGCCAGATTCTTCAAATCCCTCACGACCAATTCCTCAAGCTGCTCCAGCTCGTCCAAAGTCCTCAGCTCCTCCGTCAAAATCCTCAGCACCTGTGCATCTCGCCACATGCCAAAGGACAACAGACATCTCTATTGCCTTAGGAGCTTCTGCTAGTTCTTCAGCCGCACCAAATTCATCAACTGGCCCCTCTCTGTTGAAGACAAAGGCCACTTCTGGACGAGGCTCTCGACCAAGTACTCACAAGAAGCAGGTCGCCTTTCAAGTACCTTCCTAAGATGACGAAGCTGATGATGAAGAACTCACTGAAATCATCAGAGATAGGTAGCACAGGGCCGCTAGAGCCAAAGGCAGCAATGTGCCATTGATGCTGGATCCGAAGTTGATCCTAGACTTCATTGACTTGTGGCACAAGGACCACAACACACCTCTTCCTGAGCTGAACCTCACTCCTGGTCAAAGTCATGTGCTGACTCACTTCATTGATGAAGAAAAATGGAAATTTGAACAGGGAAGGAGGGTGAAGAAAGCGCAGTACAAGAAAGAGCACTTTCTGAAGCAAAACATTCTCAAGATTTCACCTGAAGAACTTGTTGCTCTTCAATCTGAAATCAATAAACTGAGTGATGAATTTGATCGCTACTATGTTGACTGGCTTGGAGCCAAAGTCAAATTTGTAAATATAACTGAACAGTTCACTTCCAATGTTGCAGCCCCAACACAACAAGAAAATCATCAGGCTGAAGCATCTGCTCAGCCTACTGATGACCCACAAGTATAGGGGATCTGTCATAGTCCTTTCGATAAGTAAGAGTGTCGAACCCAACGAGGAGCAGAAGGAAATGATAAGCGGTTTTTAGCAAGGTATTCTCTGCAAGCACTGAAATTATCGGTAACAGATAATTTTGTGATAAGGTAATTGGTAACGAGTAACAAGTAACAAGTGTAAATAAAGTGCAGCAAGATGGCCCAATCCTTTTTGTAGCAAAGGACAAGCCTGGACAAACTCTTACATGAAGTAAAGCGCTCCCGAGGACACATGGGAATTATCGTCAAGATAGTTTTCATCACGTTCATATGATCCGCGTTCGGTACTTTGATAATTTGATATGTGGGTGGACCGGTTCTTGGGTGCTGTCCTTACTTGGACAAGCATCCCACTTATGATTAACCCCCATTGCAATCATCCACAACTACAACAGAAGTATTAAAGTAAACCTAACCATAGCATGAAACATATGGATCCAAATCAGCTCCTTATGAAGCCACGCATAAACTAGGGTTTAAGCTTCTGTCACTCTAGCAACCCATCATCTACTTATTACCTCCCAATGCCTCTCTCTAGGCCCAAACAATGGTGAAGTGTCATGTAGTCGACGTTCACATGAAACCACTAGAGGGATGACAACATACATATCATCAAAATATCGAACGAATACCAAATTCACATGACTACTAATAGCAAGACTTCTCCCATGTCCTCAGGAACAAGCGTAACTACTCACAAAGCATATTCATGTTCATAATCAGAGGGGTATTAATATGCATAATGGATCTGAACATATGATCTTCCACCAAGTAAACCAACTAGCATAAACTACAAGGAGTAATCAACACTACTAGCAACCCACAGGTACAAATATGAGGTTTGGATACAAAGATTGGATACAAGAGATGAACTAGGGTTTGAGATGAGATGGTGCTGGTGAAGATGTTGATGGGGATTGACCCCCTCCCGATGAGAGGATCGTTGGTGATGACGATGGTGATGATTTCCCCCTCCCAGAGGGAAGTTTCCCCGGTAGAACAGCTCCGCCGGAGCCCTAGATTTGTTCCGCCAAGGTTCCACCTCGTGGCGGCGGAGTTTCGTCTCGTAAGCTTGCTTATGATTTTTTCTCGGACAAAAGACCTCATATAGCAGAATATGGGCATCAGAGGGCCACCAGGGAGCCCACAAGGCAGGGGGCGCGCCCCCCACCCTTGTGGCCAGGGTGTGGCCCCCTCTGGTACTTCTTGCGCCCAATATTTTTTATATATTCCGAAAAGTGCTCCCGTGGAGTTTCAGGACTTTTGGAGATGTGCAGAATATGTCTCTAATATTTGCTCCTTTTCCAGCCCAGAATTCCAGCTGCCGGCATCCCCCTCTTCATGTAAACCTTGTAAAATAAGAGAGAATAGGCATAAGTATTGTGACATAATGTGTAATAATAGCCCATAATGCAATAAATATTGATATAAAAGCATGATGCAAAATGGACGTATCAACTCCCCCAAGCTTAGACCTCGCTTGTCCTCAAGCGAAAGCTGAAATCGAAAAATATGACCACTTGTTTAGAGATAGAGGTGTCGATAAAAATAAAAAACGGACATGAGGGTATCATGATCATTCTTAGAACAACAACAATATATATATATATATATTGTCATATGATCTCTTATGCTAAAGTAACAATTCAATCACAATTTCAAGTATGAATCATAAACATCATTGAGAACCAACAAACTCTAATCTTAGTCACTGAGGCAATTGCAATTTATCATAACATAGGAAAGAGTCAATATAAGAGCTTTTCAGCAAGTCCACATACTCAACCATCTTTTAGTCTTACACAATTGCTAACACTCACGCAATATTTATGGGTATGAAGTTTTAATCGGACACAGAGAAAGATCGGGGCTTATAGTTTTGCCTCCCAACGCTTTACCTCAAGGGTAATGTCAACAATAACAGTTCATGCAGACTCACATCCAATTAGCTATATATATCAGGATCTTTCCAACACATTGTGCTTGCCAAAGGATAAAATGTAAAAAGGAAAGGTGAAGATCACCATGACTCTTATGTAAGGTAGAAGATAAAAGTAAAAGATAGGCTCTTCGCAGAGGGAAGCAGAGGTTGTCATGTGCTTTTATGGTTGGATGCACAAAATACTAATGCAAAAGAATGTCACTTTATATTGCCACTTGTGATATGGACCTTTATTATGCAGTCCGTCGCTTTTATTTCTTCCACATCACAAGATCGTATAAAGCTTATTTTCTCCACATTAATAAGTCATACATATTTAGAGAGCAGTTTTTATTGCTTGCACCGATGACAACTTACTTGAAGGATCTTACTTAATCCATAGGTAGATATGGTGGACTCTCATGGCAGAACTGGGTTTAGGGAAATTTGGAAGCACAAGTAGTATTTCTACTTGGTGTAGAGAACTTGGCTAGCATGAGAGGGAAAGGCAAGCTCAACATGTTGGATGATCCATGAAAATATAATTTATCTCAGATGTAAGAAAACATAACCCATTACGTTGTCTTCCTTGTCCAACGTCAACTCTTAGCATGTCATACTTTAATGAGTGCTCACAATCATAAAAGATGTCCAAGATAGTATATTTATATGTGAACCTCTATTTCTTTATTACTTCCTATTAATTGCAATGATGACCAAAACTATGTTTGTCAAATCTCAACAACTTTTATTCATCATACTCTTTATATGTGAGCTCATTACTCTCCATAAGATCCATATGATCTCTTTATTTCTTTTTATTTCTTCTCTTTTATTTTATTCCCTCAAGATCATAGCAAAATAATAAAGCCCTTGACTCAACACTAATCTTTATTATATATAGCCCACTGACTAGATTACATAAGAACATCATAAAGCTAAACTCACAACTAGATCATACTAAAACTTTATTCTACTAGATCAAGATATTATCAAAAGGATTGAACTAAGAAAAAGGTAGAGATAAAAGTGATGGTGATACAATACCGGGGCACTCCCCCAAGCTTGGCAGTTGCCAAGGGGAGTGCCCATACCAGATACTCAGGTCTTCTTTGTTGGTGAAGAAGGTGGATTTGTTGATGATGGATAGTCACACATCGAGCGTAAGAGATCCTCCAATTTGCGGATGATGCCCTTGAGTGCGATGATATGCTCCTTCAACAAAATATTTTCACATGTGAGATACTTGTTTTGTATACGAGCTAACTCAATCATCTTGAAAGCTTTGATCTCAGTTGGGATAAGAAGATTGTGATCAAGTTGAAGGATGTCTTCTGCTGCCGGAACTTGGTCCTCCGTGGCCTTCTTGATCCATTCATCCTTGTTGATCTCCATAGGTTCTTCCCTTTTCAGTTCTATCTTCATTAGCCAAGCATCATTGTCACCATTGTTGGAGGAGGGGGACGACATGATGCATGGCCTCGACAACCCTGACAGAAAACAGCTCGAAACAAGAACAAGGGATATTTGCATGGTACAGTGGTCAAAACCTTCGGGAGATTATATAATGAATTTTTACCGACTAAAAGAAGTATCGTGAAAGAAAACGGAGTCTGGAGAGCACACGATGCGCCCACGAGGCAGGGGGCGCGCCCAGGGGGTAGGGCGCCCCTCCCACCCTCGTGGAAGCCTCGTGTCCTTCCCGGACTGCTTCTTATTTTCCTATTTTTGTAAATATTCCAAAACAGCGAAAAATTGCCATTAGAACTGTTTTGGAGTTGGTTTACTTACCATACCACATACCTATTCCTTTTCGGGGTCTGAAACGTTCTGGAAAGTGTCCCTTATGTATCCTCCAGGGTTACGGTTTCGATAATATTAGTTTCAACATTTATAGGATTACCTGAGATATAATGTTTAATTCTTTGACCGTTCACCACCTTCGGATTTGTGCCTTCGAAGTTGTTGATTTTTATGGCACCGGAACGATAGACCTCCTCGATAACGTAAGGACCTTCCCATTTAGAGAGAAGTTTGCCTGCAAAAAATCTTAAACGAGAGTTGTATAGCAATACATAATCACCTACATTGAACTCATGCTTTTGTATCTTTTTTTTGACCTGGAAGACTGCAGGGCTTACACCCCACAGCATTTTATTGAAAGAAGAAAGATAACAAGTACAAAGTTCCTCAAGAGGAGGAATAAAGAAAAGAAAAAGCTATACTATAAAGGCTAAAGAAGACTAAGAAAAGAAAGGCAAAAGCACTACAATGTATAGCTAGGAGAGGAAGAGGGTGCAAAAGATGGCCCTCAAGGAGGCAGGAAATCAATCCATTTTAGCATAGCCTCCTTGTACTTGGTCTTGATTCGGTGTGAAAGAAGAGTAATGTCATGAATAAATCCATTTCTCCACTGCCTAAAAGTTGGGTTGACATGTCTAAAAGCCCTGTCATTCCTAACTTTCCAAATATTCCACCATGCAAGAAAAACCACCTCTGAGAAAAAGGGCTTTTGAAACTCCTTCCTTGCATGTAATGCAATTTGCACCATATCATTGCTATCCATCCAGGAAACTTGCAGATAGTTCCAGATTCTCATACTGAAGTTACATTGGAAGAACAGATGGTTCCTATCCTCAAGTACTCCAGTCGGGCATAGGACACAACCAGGTCCATCATCAATTCTCCAATGGCGTCGTTGGATCATATCCTTGGTGTTAACTCTGTCCATAATGACCAGCCAGGCAAACATTTTAATTGTCATGGTACAACAGCTTTTCCAAACCCAGCTAAGAATAGGATTGGCAAGAACAGACTGATGGACAAAGTCATAGTACTTTTTGGCCGAGTACTCCGCCTTCTTCCCGTGCCTCCAAGCCCAGATATCATTACAATCAGTGTTGAATGAAGTCTCAACTAACAAGCTTCATAGCTGATTGAACTCCCTAAAAGCCAGTTGAGACAAAGGTAAAGAAAACATTTGTTGCAAATTTCCTGCCTGTACCACTTCCATGACAGAAAGGTTCCTCTACAGGCAAATAGAAAATAGCCTTGGAAACCTTTCTTGCAGAGGAATGCAAGACTGGCCAATCTCCCAATGATCAGACCAAAACAGAACAGAATCCCCCTTTCCAACAGTGACAGAAGTAATAGCCCGAAACTTGTCCATTAATTTGCAAATGTCCCTCCACCAGAATGAGCCACAAGAATAGTGTCATGAGGAGTTCTCTGAAAGTAATACGAGTCCCACACCAAACTAACCCATGGCACATCTGCTTTGTTATAGAATTTATTGAGGTATTTAAGGAGCAGTGCATCATTCTGTAGTCCCAAATTCAGAATTCCAGGCCCCCTTTCATCTTAGGCCTGCAGACAAGGGGCCAAGCAGCCAAAGAATGTCCCTTCTCCTGACCATATTTCCTCCAGAGACACTGTCTTTGAATCCTTTCTAACTGTTTAGAATGCCTTGTGGTAGGGATAGACTGCAAAGGAAGAATATAGGGAGTGAAGATATCACTGAATTTACCAGCTGCAACCTACTGCCTTGTGGTAAAACCCAGGAACTAGCAGTTAGCCTTCTTTCCATGCAGTCCACCAAAGGTAGCAAATCAACAATTTTGGGTTGAGTGGTTCCAACAGGAAGTCCCAAATAAGTGAAGGGCATAGAACCAAGCTGGCACCCAAACTGAGCAGCAAGTGCAGAGGCAACATAAGCTTCCACATTGATTGGTTACATTGAAGACTTATGAAAGTTGATTTGCAGTCCAGTTGCCAAGGAAAAGGAGTTGAGCACTGACTTGAGAACCTCCAGCTGAGTTGAGCCAACATTTACAAACAACAAGGTATCATCTGCATATTGTACAACTGGATAATCAGGATCATGTGTTGGCAATGGCAAGGTAAGTAGGCCCCTACATAAAAGATCATTGATCATGGTTTGTAGAAGATCAGCAGCAATCACAAAAAGCAAAGGAGAGATAGGATCTCCTTGCTTGACACCACATTTGCATTTGAAATGATTTCCAGGCACACCATTTAACAGGATAGAGGAGGTTGTAGAAGATAATAGCTGCTGAACCCATTTAATCCATTTGCTATCAAAACCTTTTGCTACAAGGATTTTTAAAATTGCCTCATGCTGAATAGAGTCAAAAGCTTTTTCAAAGTCAAGCTTGAGCAATATGATTGGCTTCTTGGAACGATTGCATTGATGAATATACTCAAACGTCCAAGGAATACAGTCCTGAATTGTTCTTAATTTAATGAAGCCATACTGATTTTTATGAACACAATTGGTGATTTCCTCCTGAAACCTGTTAGCTGCCAGTTTAGTCAGAAACTTCAGTCCCACACTTGTCAAAGAGATTGGCCTAAAATCTCCAACACCCTCAGGTGTTTGCTTTTTTGGGATTAAAGTAATGAAAGCTTCATTGAGGTTTTCCAAAAGAGCAGTTCCAGCATGAAACTCATTTACCAAACGAATAAAATCACTGGAAATGATTGACCAGCATCTCTTCATGAACAGACCATTAAAACCATCCGGCCCTGGTGCTTTATCAATGGGCATTTCTTTTATGACCTTTTCAATCTCTTGCAGCTGAAAAGGTTGTGTGAGAACCTGAAGACCTTGCACTCTTGGGATGAGTGAGAGTATTTCATTACCCAACAATATTGGTTTAACAATTCCCATTCTACCCTTGAAAGCAACCAAAAACTCCTTAGCTATTTCCCCATGATCTGAAGAAACTGTTCCATCAGACAATTGAAGACTAGCAATTGAATTCTTCCTATACCTCTCTGTTGCCATGGCCTGGAAGAATTTTGAATTTTCCTCTCCCACCTTGATATATCTGATAGTACACCTTTTCTTCCAGTATAAAAACTGCAAATGTAGAAGGTGTTCATGTTGTATCTTACATATCTTCCTGAAGTTGTGTTCAGGTATGGATAGGGGCCTCCAGTCCTCCAAATCATCTAGCCATAGAATTACCCAATTGCACTTTTCAATCAAAGATTTAATGTGTGAGAGCCCCTTCTACCATTTCTTGAGTGCAAACCTCAAGGATTTCAATTTGTCCATAATAACTGCAGATATATGAGTCTTATGTGAAGGTTTGCTCCAAACTTCCCTCACACAGTCCATGAACCCAGGTTGATGCACCCAATAGTTTTCAAATCTAAAGATATGTGCTTTAGGAATTGTGGTGCAGATAGAAATTACACAAGGAACATGATCAGACGCAGTTCTAGCAAGAGGTGTAACTTGTGTCATAGGATATTGAGTTATCCAACTTGCAGAAGTAAAAAACCAGTCCAATTGCTCGAGGAGTGGGACATCCTGCATGTTTGACCAAGTAAACCTTCTACCTTTTAAAGGAAGTTCCAGGAGTCCTAAATGGCCAATGATCTCATTAAAGATAAAAATATCATTAACATCCCCTCCCGGAAGATTACGATTGTCCATGGACCTGATAAAATTAAAATCTCCCAGTAACAACCATTTTTGTTCCGGTTCCACTTGAAGGTTATACAACCAGTTAACAAACTCATCCCTCAATACACCCTGGCAAGGCCCATATACATTGACTAAAAACCACTAGTCATTATTATGCACAGAATTGAAACTGATGATCATACCAAAAGGCTTTACTTCCACTAATGCACCCTTAAAAATATCTGAACGCCATACCGTCAGAATACCACCCAAGGCTCCTCTAGAGGGTGGTTCAATGAACTGATCAAAATCCATAGGACAAATGCTCTTAATGAAAGAACGAGGGAAATCTGACAACTTAGTTTCTTGCAAACAAGCAACCGCACACTAACTTTCAGAAATTTTCTCTCTAACAGAGCGCTGTCGTGTTTCAGAATTTAGACCACGAACATTCCAACAGAGCACCTTCCAATTACACATAGACCTTTGATTCATGAGATAACCAAAAGCGAAGTATCAACAACTGCATGACATACAATGTCATACATCCCACACCATAAGAAACAAAATGCATCCAGTTCAGACCGCGCATCATAAAGTTTAGAACGACATAGACGACAGCGAATTTAAAAGGCTCACTACACCTAGCTAAAGTTTTAAACTGCAACATTTAAACACCACTTGAGGAGGAGTCGTCCTTGGAATTAGCCGTAAGCTTCTCCTTGGATAGCAGGTTGGGGTCAATCTCCAGCTCCACTCCAATTGCTTGTAGCACGTTGAGAGGCGTGGGTGGAGGAGCATCTTCAGACTTGCTAGCATCACCTGCGTCATCAGGGGTGGGCTGGGCCTTCGCTTGTATGTTCTTGGACCGAGAACGCCTTTTGGTGGGCTGGAGGGAAAGCTGCTCAAAAGTCATTGATTTGAACCCATCCAGTTTTGTCGCGCTTCTTGTACATCACCGTACAGAAGTATCCACTAAAGGGGCCACAGTCTTCCTTCTTCTTGTCTGTTTCGTGTCATTGGCCTGCATAGAAGAAAAAACCACAGAAGAAGAGGAGTTCTCCTCCATGCTGCCAGCCACAACATCTTCAGGGTGCATCTCTCCAGTCCCAGCAAAATCAGACAATGCATTATCATTAGCACTGAGAACCTCGTCAGAAGGACTTCCAAAAAGAGCTCTGGCAACTGGTCGTTTGGCCACCATAGGCTTCCTGAGTGTAAGATTACTAGGCAAACGGGGCACCAAAGAAGGCATCCTCTGTGAATCATCAAAAGCAATTGTCCATGTGCGCTTGAAGTATGTCACAGTCCCAAGTGGCTTGAAGAAGATAGGACGAGGCACCTCCTTGACAGTAAATTCAGGTAACAGATTTTCAAAAGATCTCTTCCGTATCATCTCTGGAGGAAGAGGTGGCCCAGCCACAATCCTTGCCATGCTAATGAATATCTGGTGCTGCTGTACGACAGGAGGTTGATAAGGAACAATTGCCAAAGGATTTTCCTCAACAACCTGTTGCATGTTGTTCTGCATCTGCTGAACCGGCTGCAATTGATTTTGTTCCTCAAACCGAATCTCCACTTGCTGTTCCAATTGATTTTGTATCCTTTTGTCATGCCATCTTTTAACTTTTTCTTTAAACAATTTGGCATTTTCATAGGCTTGAGTTCTCCATTCATCAAGTGAGCTAATGTCAAAAAGCCTCTTCTCACCCGCAAGTTTGAAGTCATAGTTGAGCTCTTTAATAGCCCAATATGCCTTATGTTCTAATTCAAGAGGTAAGTGACATGCTTTACCATAAACCATTTTATACGGAGACATACCCATAGGATTTTTATATGTAGTTCTATAGGCCCAGAATGCATCATCAAGTTTCTTGGACCAATTCTTTCTAGATCTATTAACAGTCTTTTGCAAAATTAATTTGAGCTCTCTGTTACTCAATTCTACTTGACCACTAGACTGTGGGTGATAAGGAGATGCAATTCTATGATTAACATCATACTTAGCAAGCATTTTACGAAAGACACCATGAATAAAATGTGAACCACCATCAGTCATTAAATATATAGGGACTCCAAACCTCGGGAAAATAACTTCTTTAAGCATCTTAATAGAGGTGTTATGATCAGCACTACTAGTTGGAATAGCTTCTACCCACTTAGTAACGTAATCAACAGCGACTAAAATATGTGTATACCCGTTAGAGGAAGGAAAAGGTCCCATATAATCAAAGCCCCAAACATCAAATGGTTCAATAACAAGTGAATAATTCATCAGCATTTCTTGATGTCTACTAATATTACCAATTCTTTGACATTCATCACAAGACAAGACAAACTTACGGGCATCCTTGATGAGAGTAGGCCAATAAAAACCGGATTGCAATACCTTATGTGCAGTTCTATCTCCAGCATGGTGTCCTCCATAAGCCTCAGAGTGACGCTTGCGTAGGATCTGTTCCTGTTCATGCTCAGGTACACAACGTCTAATAATACCATCTACTCCTTCTTTATAAAGATGTGGGTCATCCCAAAAGTAATGTCTCAAATCATAGAAGAACTTTTTCTTTTGCTGGTATGTGAAACTAGGTGGTATAAATTTAGCAACAATATAATTAGCATAATCAGCATACCATGGAGCAGTTCGAGAAGCATTTATGATATTTAATTGTTCATCAGGAAAGCTATTATCAATAGGTAGTGGGTCATCAAGAACATTCTCTAACCTAGACAAGTTGTCTGCAACCGGGTTCTCAACTCCCTTTCTATCGATAATATGCAAATCAAATTCTTGTAGCAGGAGAACCCATATAAAAAGTCTAGGTTTAGCATCTTTCTTTTCCATAAGGTATTTAATAGCAGCATGATTAGTGTGAACAGTTACTTTAGAATCAACAATATAAGGTCTGAACTTATCACAAGCAAATACAACTGCTAAGAATTCCTTTTCAGTAGTAGCATAATTTCTTTGGGCACCGTCTAGGGTTTTACTAGCATATTGGATAACATTTAATTTCTTATCAACTCTTTGCCCTAGAACAGCACCTACAACATAATCGCTAGCATCACACATAATTTCAAAGGGTAAATTCCAATCAGGAGGCTGAACAATAGGTGCAAAAATCAATGCTTTCTTAAGTATTTCAAATGCTTCTACACAATCATCATCAAAGACAAAAGGAATATCTTTTTGTAATACATTAGTCAGAGGCTGAGAAATTTTTGAGAAGTCCTTAATGAACCTCCTATAAAAACCGGCATGACCGAGGAAGCTTCTTATACCTTTAATGTCCTTGGGACATGGCATCTTTTCAATAGCATCAACTTTAGCTTTATCAACTTCAATTCCTCTTTCAGAAATTTTATGCCCCAAGACAATACCTTCATTAACCATAAAGTGGCATTTCTCCCAATTCAGAACAAGATTAGTTTCTTCACATCTCTGCAAAACTCAATCAAGGTTGCTCAAGCAATCATCAAAAGAAGATCCATAAATGGAGAAATCATCCATGAATACCTCACAAATCATTTCACAAAAGTCAGAGAATATAGCCATCATGGATCTTTGAAAGGTAGCAGGTGCATTACATAAACCAAAAGGCATACCTCTATAAGCAAAAGTGCCGAAAGGGCAAGTAAAAGTGGTCTTTGCTTGATCATCAGCTGACACATGTATTTGAGAGAAGCCAGAGTAACCATCTAGAAAGAAAAAATGTGTATGTTTGGATAATCTTTCTAGCATTTGATCAATAAAAGGCAAAGGGTAATGATCTTTTTAGTAGCTTTATTTAATTTGCGGAAATCAATTACCACCCTATAACCTATAATAATTCTTTGCGGAATCAATTCATCTCTATCATTAGGAACAACAGTAGTACCTCCCTTCTTAGGGACACAATGGACAGGGCTTACCCACTGACTATCAGCAACGGGATAAATTATACCTACCTCAAGGAGATTTAATATTTCCTTTCTTACCACTTCTTTCATCTTAGGATTCAATCGTCGTTGGTGATCAATAACTGGTTTGGCGTCTTTCTCCAAATTTATTTTGTGTTGACATAGAGTGGGACTAATGCCCTTAAGATCATCAAGAGTATATCCAATAGCAGCACGATGCTTCTTCAGAGTTTTCAATAATTTCTCTTCCTCCTTCTCTGAAAGGTTAGCGCTAATAATAACAAGATATATCTTCTTTTAATCAAGATAAGCATATTTAAGAGTATCAGGTAATGGTTTAAGCTCAAACACGGGATCACCCTTGGGTGGAGGAGGATCCCCTAGGATTTCAACAGGCAAGTTGTGTTTCAGAATAGGTCCCTGTTTAAAGAATACTTCATCTATTTCCCTTCTTTCATTCATGAACATATCATTTTCATGGACTAGCAAATATTGTTCTAAAGGATCAGTAGGAGGCACAACAATAGAAGCAAGACGAATAATTTCATCTTTACTAGGAAATTCCTCATCACGGGGTTGTCTACAAAACTTAGCAAAATTAAACTCATGAGACATATCCCCTAAACCAACAGACAATATCCTTATTGCAGTCTATCTTAGCATTAACAGTATTCAAGAAGGGTCTACCAAATATAATGGGACAAAAGCTATCTTGTGGGGAACCAAGAACAAGAAAATCAGCAGGATATTTAACCTTCCCACACAAGACTTCAACATCTCTAACAATCCCAATTGGTGAAATAGTATCTCTAGAAAGCTTAATTGTAACATCAATTTCTTCTACCTCAGCAGGTGCAATATCATGCATAATTTCTTTGTATAAGGAATGAGGTATTGCACTTGCACTAGCACCCATATCACATAAGCCATGATAGCAATGATCTCCTATTTTAACAGAAATAACAGGCATGCCTACAACAGGTCTATGTTTATTTTTAGTATTAGGTCTAGCAATTCTAGCAGTCTCATCACAGTAGTAAATAACATGCCCATCAATATTATCGGCCAAGAGATCTTTAACCATAGCAATATTAGGTTCAACTTTAACTTGCTCAAGGGGTTTGTGTGTCCTAATATTACTTTTGTTGACTATAGTTGAAACTGTAGCATGATCCTTAATTTTAACAGGGAAAGGTGGTTTCTCAACATAAGCAATGGGAACAACAGGATCATCATAAGTGATAGTTTTTTCTTCAACTTTAATAGGTGCAACTACTTTTGTTTCAATGGGAGGATTATATTTAAACCACTTCTCCTTAGGGAGATCAACACAAGTAGAAAAATATTCACAGAAAGAAGCTACTATCTCAGAGTCAAGTCCATATTTAGTGCTAAACTTACGGAAAACATCGGTATCCATAAAAGATTTAACACAATCAAACTTAGGTGTTATACCTGACTCCTTACCTTCGTCGAGATCCCAATCTTCAGAGTTGCGTTTAATTCTCTCCAATAAATTCCATTTGAATTCAATAGTCTTCATCATAAAGGAACCAGTACAAGAAGTATCGAGCATTGAGCGATTGTTGTCAGAAAGCTGAGCATAATTTTTTTGAATAATAATTTCTCTTGCACTACAAAAAAAGACACATCCGTGACATTTTGGGCCGAACGAAATTTTTTCTGTCATACTTATGACACTTCTATGACGATAATTGTGACAAAACCCGGTATCATCATAGATGTGGTGGGGTCCTACTTCTATGACAAAAAATCATGACAGAAAATGGGCTTTTCATCCTGGGCGGGCCGGAGACTCAGCTGCATGACATTTTTTGGGCCGTCCATGACAGAAAAAACCGTGGTAGAAGCAAGGGCGCGGAAAATATCAGGGAGTCCCCGGTTACGGTGGGTGGTCGGGGGCCGAGTGATGCGCGTTTCTCTCGTACGTGCGTGCGTGTGTGCGAGGCGTTGGGCTCTAACTGAACCCGAGTGATTGCACTGCAGGCTACGCGTTATTGAACCCGAGCAATCGATCGATGGCTGTTAACTGAACCCGATCGAGCGATTCCTTTGCTACTACTGCTAACTGAAGCCGATCGATGCTGCCTCTGGATGAACGGTGAGCGTTGTGTGTGGGGGGGGGGGTGGATGAACAGTTCCTCGTGGGGGTGGATGAATAGGACCCCGTGGTGTTGCCTCTGGATGAACAGGACCCCGATCGATCAAGACGATTGGGGCTGGATGAACAGGTCCCCATGGAGGGTAGGATGAACAGGACCACCCCGTGGAGGGCAGGATGAACAGTAGATGGTGGAGGGCTGGATGAACAGTAGCCCGTGGAGGGGTGGTTGAACAGGAGCCCGTGGAGAGGGCTGGTTGAACAGTAGCCGGTGGAGTAGCGCGCGGCGGAGGCTAGATGAACAAGAGCCCGTGGATGAACAGTCACAGGTGGAGCTGGAGGAGGTCGATGGTGGATGAACAGTAGCCCGTGGAGGCTGGAGGGGGTCGACGATGGAGATGAATAGTATCCCGTGGAGTCCCGTTTTGTGGTATGCCACATCCCTCCCGATGAACAGGACCCCCGTTTCGATCGTAGCACTCCAACACAAGTCTGTTTCCTCCGTTTTGCGGTACGCCAGACCCCTCCCGATCAACAGGACCCCCGTTTCGACCGTAGGAGGTCCGTTTCCTCTGTTTTGCGGTACGCCAGACCCCTCCCGATGAACAGGATCCCATTTCGAACGTGCCCGGTCGAACACAAGGCCGTTTCCTCCGTTCTGCAGCACGCCAGGCCTCGTTTCCATCGGTTGTTCCATCCAAGCCCTCCCGATGAACACGACGACGCATTCCGTTCCGACCCAGCCGGTTGGCTCCCCATGAACACGACGACGACGCTGTTTCTCCGTTCCGACCCAGCCATGTACACGAGCCCTGGCCGTACGTACGCGCGAGTAGGTGTTCGAGACCCCGCCCATATGTACGTACATGGCCGTATTTACTTTCTTGCACCCTAGCCGATGTACGTGCGTGTACATCCTACGTGTGGGCCTCTACTACGACACGTGCGCGCCTCTACATAGAGCAGTATGTACGTACACGTTCACAGCCAGAATGACAACGCTACGTACACTTCGACCAGGTGGGTCCCGACTGTCAGGCACTTCCTTGCGTGCGAAGATGTAGCTGGTGGGTCCTAGCAGTCAGGGGGGCGAATCGTTTTTTTGCCCGGACATACTTCCTTGTGTGCGAAGATGTAGCTGGTGGGTCCCAGCAGTTAGGGGGAAATGTTTTTTCATGAAATACGGTGGCCCGTCCGATGGGTCCCTGCTGTCAGGTAGAGGAATATTTATTTTACACGTAATAAGGAGGCACTTCCTTGGTGCGGCCGTGGACCCAGCTGTCAGCCTCTACACGTACAGTCCACGTCCGATGGAAGCCGTTCCTTGACCACGTTGACCACGCCGCGCCGAGAGCACCAGGGCGGTGGACGACGGTGAGGCCTAGGAAGGGGACGACAGCCAAGGAAGACGCGGCAGTGGATGCCCACGCGTAGAGGAGTATGAGGGTTCACTGGTTCGCTGTGGTGTGAGGCTGCTGTCGCCGCAGAATAACAGGGGGTGTGGGTGAGTAGAGGGATGGCCTGGCCAGCGGTGGGAGTAGTAGGTGGCGGTGAGGCCTCCGCCGCATCGCAGCCGGCCATGGGAGGCAGGAGCAGGAGGCACGACCACCGCTGGTTTGGGCGACTCGAGCAAGAAGACCAGAGGTTGAAGAAGCACTACGGCCGTTGCATGGACATCGTACAGTCAGTGGAGCTAGAACTTGCATATTGACTAAGTTGACAAAGCCCTCTGTCCCTGTCAACTTAGTAGGCCCACAAGTCAGCCTGCCACTATACTGGGTCACAGCTAGCAGGGGGAGTATTCATTTTTTGTGCGTAATAAGGAGGCACTTCCTTGCGTGCGAAGATATAGCTGGTGGGTCCAAGCTGTCAGTGGCAGTAATGTTTTTTTCATGAAATGCAGAGGCCCTTTCGGTGGGTCTGAGATGTCAGGTGGAGGAATCATTATTTTGCACATAATAAGGAGGCATTTCCTTGCGTGCGGCCGTGGACCCAGCTGTCAGCCTCTCCACGTACAGTACACTTCAGATGCATGTCGGTCGTTGACCACGTTAACCAGGCCGCGCCAAGAGCACCAGGGCGGTGGACGACAACGAGGCCTAGGAAGGGAACAACACGGAGGCAGGGAAGACTCGGCAGTTGTTTCCCATGCGGAGGGGAGTATGACTGTACGAGGGTTTACTGGTTCATCTGCCGTCGCCAGAGAATAACAACAGGTGTGGGTGAGTAGAGGGATGGCTAGGCCAGCGATGGGAGTACGATGGGGCGGTGAGGCCTGTGTGGTAGCACATCCGGTCGCGGGGAGGAGGGAGCAGGAAGTCCCGCCGGCGCTTGTTTGAGCGGCTGGAGCAGGAAGAGCAGAGATTGAAGAAGCACGACGGCCGTTGGATGGACATCCAACAGTCACTGCTTGTGCGTCAACCTTTTTTTTAGGAAAGCCTCGAATCTGTGGAAAACATCATACAACCCATCTGGCATTATTTCTAATAATTTACAGCCCATTTGCTAATTCTTAAGGTTTTTTTGGAGCCCGTATTCTCTTTGTTAGCATTACAACCCATATTGTGGCCACGGTAAAAAAAATACGAAATTTTTGCATATTTCGGTGCGGTCTGAACTGTTTTTAATCCTGAAATTTCGAGTCACATTCAAACTGATTTTAAAAATAAATGTATATCAATATAAAATCCAACAAATTGTCCATGCATAAAAATCAATGCAATTTAAAATCTCGAAATAAAAAAAATAAATTTGAAACTAATTGCCGGTTTGATGTGTTTTAAAAATGTACAGCTCATTTCTCATTACTGATAGGCCATTTCCTCGGCCAGCAGAATGAAGCTCTCCTTGTCTTGAAAGATTTGCAGCCCAACATGCCTGACAAAGCGACTTACTTGGCAAATCACAAAAATACTGGGCTGTGGCCATGGACCCAACTGTCAGCCTCTCCACGTATAGTACTCTTCCGATGGAAGTCGGTCGTTGACCACATTGACCATGCTACGCCGAGAGCACCAATGCGGTGGATGACGGCGAGGCCTAGGAAGGGGACGACACGGAGCTGGGGAAGATGCGACAGTGGATGCCCACACGGAGAGGAGTATGAGGGTTCACTGGTTCGGCTGCGGTGTGAGGCTGCCTTCGCCGTAGAATAACAGGGGGTGTGGGTGAGTGGTGGGATGGCCTGGCCAGCGGTGGGAGTATTATGGGGGCGGTGAGGCCTCCGCGGTAGCACAGCCGGCCACGGGAGGCAGGAGCAGGAGGCACGACCGGCGCTGCTTTGGGCGGCTGGAGCAAGAAGACCAGAGGTTGAAGAAGCACTAAGGCCGTTGGATGGACATCGTACGGTCACTAGAGTTAGAATCGTTCATATTGACTAACTTAACAAAGCCCTCCGTCCCCATCAACTTAGTAGGCCCACAAGTCAGCCTCCCACTATGGTGGGTCCTAGCTGGCAGGGGGGTATTCATTTTTTGTGCGCAATAAGGAGGCACTTCCTTGCGTGCGAAGATATAGTTGGTGGGTCCGACCTGTCAGCGGAGGGAACGTTTTTTTCGTGAAATACAGAGGCCCTTCCAGCGGGTCCCAGATGTCAGGTGGAGGAATCATTATTTTGTGCGTAATAAGGAGGCATTTCCTTGTGTGCGGCCGTTGACCCAGCTGTCAGCCTCTCCATGTACAGTTCACTTCCTATGGATGTCGTTTGTTGACCACGTTGACCACGCCGCACCGAGAGCACCAGGACGGTGGACGATGGTGAGGCCTATGAAGGGAATGACACAGAGCCGGGGGAGACACGGCAGTGGCTGCCCACGCGGTGGAGAGTATGAGGGTTGACTGGTTCGGCTGCCATCACCGGAAAATAACAGGAGGTGTGGGTGAGTAGAGGGATAGAGAGGCCAGGGATGCGAGTATATGATGGGGCCATGAGGCCTGCCCGGCAGCACAGCCGGCCACGGGACGCGGGAGCAGACGGTTTCGACGGCGCTGGTTTGGGCGGCTGGGGCAGGAAGATCAGAGACTGAAGAAACATGATTGCCGTTAGATTGACATCTAATGGTCTGACGCTGGTAGAGTCGATTGTTGACTAAGTTTCTTTTTTGATAAACCTTGTGTACACATGAACTTAGTAGGCCCACAAGTTAGCCTCCAAACCTGTGGCAGACAACATAGAGCCCATTTGCTATTTTTTTAATAATTTGCAGCCCATCTGCTAATTCTTAAGTAATTTATTACAGCCCATTTTCTGCCCAGGACCACGGTCAAAAAGTTCAACCTTATTTTGCATATTTCGGTGGAGTCCGAACTTTTGTAATCCCGAAATGATAAACATTTTTTAAGAACTTATTGATTTACCAAAAAAATGTTTTGTTTTTGTAAGCAAATAAGACGTGGGACAATTGAGTTGGTTTAAGGGAAAACTAGTGGTAAAAAAACCAGCGCTGGGAGGGAAAACAACAACAAAAATAAGGATGTAAATATGAAAAGTGAATTTTATGTATTTCCAATATAATGTTACGTGTATATGAACTAGTAAAACTATAGGTAGAGATTAGAAAATGGATGAGGACATGCGTTTCAAGAGGAAAATAGAACTGGGCTGTGTGTTTGATTCAGTAAAAAAACTGCCTGTGGATGTTGTAAGACAAAATAAAACTAACGCTGGTGGGCCAGAGGCCAGTAGATACCTGCTGGATCTTTGTGCCTCGTTGTCTTCATGGGCTGGGCCTATTAAAAACAAAACCAAGCCTGGGCAGTCTACAGCCCAGTTGAAACTTGCTCGACCTGAAAAAACAATATACGTGCTCAATAAACGAGAGAATTCTGCAAGTACAGACTGATAACTGGGATGTAGCAGGGATATTGTTTTTTCATTGTGATAATAAAAGCATGCACTTGTTGAAATTTTTGGAGAAATGGGAATTAGAACGGCAGGTGCTTATGCTACCCATCAAATAAAAATCAGGTGCCTGAAAATTCGTTTCGAAACAAATGATTCAGCTTTATATCCACGTCGCCCCTCGGCATGATGGTTGGAAGCAAATGCCAAGTTCATACCAAAAGATCGTTAATAACAATACCAACTTGCAGACGACAAGGTAGTACAAGTAGCAATACCAAATTAACTTATAATCTTCTTAGTCCTGGCCCTACTATTCGTTTGGTAGAAAATCTTGTAGAGGACCAGCTCCCGCTCCTTCTCTTGCTCCAGGTCCCCGAGGTGGTACTGGTGCATCACCTAGTTGGTCCTCTACTGGTCGAAGTTCTTGTTGGTGTGCAGCACCAGAACCTTTTTGCTGCCCGTCTGCCGGCCGTTGACCATCACCGGCAAGGTATCGCCGGTGTTGTTCCACATCGCGTGCATGCCGCACTCTGACTGTATCTTGCGACACGTCCACGTGCCCCTTTTGAACGCCTGGAATTGCGCTAGAAGAAATGCTTGCTTAGGCCTCAAGGTGCTCGATCAGCTCCTGATCTGTGGGATCGAACTTGACGCCAGCCGGCAGCACCGGCCAATCCTTCTTCGACTTGCATGGGTTAATTCCAATTATATGGTACTCAATGTATGATCAATCGACTGTTTTAAGTGAATGATGAAAGATTTTGACAGATAAGTCGTACTCCAAATCTGAAGTCCAGAATACCCAAACACGCCATCGGGATTCTTGTGTCACCTCATGCGCAGCGTGTTGTCACGTCAATTCAATGTGTGGACATGATGAATAATTTGACCATCGTATACTAGTACTGCTACTGTACTACTCCCTCCATTCCTAAATATTTGTCTTTTTAGAGATATCAAATGGACTACCACATACGGATGTATATAGACATATTTTAGAGTGTAGATTCACTCATTTTTCACCATATGTAGTCACTTGTTGAAATCTCTAGAAAGACAAATATTTAGGAACGGAGGGAGTACTTACTAGTCGTATTTAGTGTCACATTTTAACCATAGGTTTAACTAACAAGTATGCACTTGAAGCCTAAGTGATATATATATATATATATATATACTGCACAGCATCTCCATCATCATTATTAGTACATCCTGCGCAGGTGAGTTAGGATGCACTTGATCCCAGAAAGGTATCTATCCTTCAAACCATAGGAGTGCTTAAAACTAACAACAATACATAATATCCAACAAAAGAGGGTCATGCTACAGTAGCAGAATACATGGCTCAATCTACATATCAGTACAAATCAAGTTGTGCATATTTGCTGTTGGCATGAACCACATCGATGCATGTCGGGTTTGCAAAAGCCATCCATCGCATGGAAGGTTGATGCCTTTCACACACTGAAGATTATCTGGCAACAAGCTGTGTCGACGAATCTCTGGATATGGTGATTCATGAAACCCATGGTATGATGTGTAAACACAGTCCCCCCTGGCAAATGGATGTTGCATAGCACGGTAATCATCGCCGGTGATATGATCGATGATTGGTTGGATGATCGGATAATTGGGGCCGAGGAACATGGAGTGGTTGCCGAGGCTGTAAACCCGCCTCCAGTTGAATACGCCTGGCCCAACGGAGCTGGGATCTTTCTCGAACATGAAGCATCCATAGCCATCAATGTCACGAACGCCCCAACATTGTACTGCATGTGGTTTGATGAAATGGTTTGGTCAATTTGGTACGTGCAAATGAGCATCAAATGACCACCGTCAGCTGAACGAGTGATAAACCACCACCCATCGGCTGGTATGATTCCAGGTCCTGGAATCATGAAGGCCAGCGCATTTGCGTCTGCTGCAACAATTCAAATTGGAGACCAAGAGGACAAAAATAAACAATCATGTTCAGAGTATGTGTGGAATTAAGATTATTATAACAGTGACACATATCATAGACAGAGAATTGCAATGCCGTGGTCATAATCATACCCCAAGTTAAAATAAATAAGCCAATGGCTTTCATATTCTAGAAGTATATCATGGTTCAAACATCATGTAACAATGAGAGGAAAACAGATATGACAGGGCCTACTCATATTCTACCATAGCACTTACTACAGTTATCATATCAACTCTAAGCAATAACATGCGTTGTTATAAAAATCCTGGCAATGAGAGTAACATATAGCAATCATGAGGTTATACTCATAATATCTATTCTAACAATCATTAGATACCAATTGTTCTCATATCAAATCTAACAATAACATGTGTGGTCATAAAAATCTAGGAAATGAGAGGAACATATAGCAATGATGTGGTTATAGACATACTATATATTCTAAATTTGTAACAATGCACAGGCAGTCGTATTCTTAAGGTAAAGATGAGATGAGATAGAAAAATTACACGACGATAGATTCCACCAGTATAGGCAGCCAATCTGTGCGTCGACCGCATAAACGATGCCATCGTTCACTATAGTATTAGACAGAAGTGTTGGGTAAAGAGGACCGACGATGATCCATAACCATGTATGGAGACCGGATTCCAGATAGACTAATCCCATGTTGAACACGACAATGAGCTTGTAATCCATGTAGTCTTCTGATGGTGTGGGCACTTCGCAAATTACAACCTTCAACAAATAGAGGTCGAGCCAAAAGCTCGACGCGTCTCGTGCGTAGTAGGCAGGAGTGTCCGGCGAGCCGCGAGGCTCGATGGCGGTGGTATCCAAAGATGGAAGGGTGATCTCTCGCTGGGTGTAGATATCCACGAGACGCCACGGACTACCAGATTGGTGGATGAGGACGATCCAGTTGGCCTTCATGCCTGCCCAGTAGTGGACGCACATGAAGGACAGGTGGACGGGTAGTGGTAGCATGTCGAGGGGCATGACGGCAACCTCCGTAGGATCGTCAAGTCGGTGTCTAGGCCACCTGAGAGGATCGGGCATCAGCAAGCAGGGTGTCTTGAAAAGAGCCGGCCGGTTGCAGATGAGTAGACGGTATAAAGACACCGAGTATGCGGCCAGACGGACGGTGCTGAGTAGGTCCACACGATTACAGATCTGCTCCAAGAGAACATCGGGGAGGGAATTCCAATCGCGGCTCTGCGTGTCAGTCAGTTCTGCCATTGGGGTTTTCGGTGCCTGCGAGCCAGCGGGGAAGTGGATTCGGGCGGGCAAGCGAAGAAGCTTCTCCTCGCGTGGCCGAGCAGTGAGCGGGGGGATATGGTACGCGCGAGCTACCAAGGAAGATAATGCGGGCGGGCGAGCAGTGAGCGGGGGGGAAATGGTGTGCGGCCGACGATGGGGAAGAGAGGAGGAAGAAGAAGAGAGGAGGAAGAAGAGTAGAACACGGGGAAGAAAGTGCATTAAATCTCAATTCTGCAACTACTACCAGGATATACCGTCCTTCGGAGTGTAAATAGTTACACCGATGACATGTGGGTCTACCACAAGAGGGCCCATATGTCAGTTAATGGAGGACAGAAGCGTGCTCTACTGGCAAACATGATGGCAGTACTGGGTAAGGCTGATTTAGTAACACCAACACGCTAGTTCAGCTTATTAATTAAGTGTCCCATCTGCTGCAGCGTGTATTGTCACTTCACTGCGAAGACTAGTTGAATAGTTCTCTCTGACCGAGATGGGGAATAATGGATCGCGAAGACTTCCTTTCTACATTATCCCTATGCCTCTACGCTCACTTCACTCATTTTGCTCTGTACGTAGTCACTTGTTGAAATCTCTAGAAAGACAAATATGGAATACTCCGTATTTGGGAACAGAGGGAGGATTTTTCTCTATATTTGGGAACAGAGGGAGTATCACCATATGGAGGGAACATAGGAAGCTTGAAATATGAACATGTCAATGGGAGGGAGTAAGCCCCATGGATGCATGCATGCATGCAACATGCAACACTCACACGTACACATGGACGCACGCAACACTCACGCACCCATGCGGCACACAGCACACGACGCAACACACACGCTCACGCTCAAATGCTCAACCTACTCCATACGTTCGTGAAAGACTGTACATTTAGAGATTTACACATTGACCAGGGCATAATTAACGTCAAAAAGTAGCAGACTTATGTGTGCATGCGACCATTGAGAGAAGAAGATTAAATGAAGGTCGTTGCATACTGTAATTAAGGATAGACATGTAGCCTATACCTAGAGCACAAGTTGGTGCATTAGTCAATCAATATCGATTTAGATTAAAGGCTAAATGCATTGGAAGTGTAGATGTACTACACTCTTTGTTTTTAGCTGATTTCTTTGCTCTGCCAACTGACAGGTGGGACCCCGAAACCAGGTGACAATTTAACCAGTCAACAACGTGCCACGTCGACTATGTGGCCGGTCAGTAGGGTGCAATACGGTGCTCTACGATGAGCTAGTGATCGTATAATCACCGCAAAACTATATATAGTGACCGTAAAGAGCGTATTGTTACATACGTTGACCGCGAGTGTATTTTTGTTGTTTCAAATTAAGCCATATTAACCGGAAAGGACGCAATATGGACTAGTACTAGTACTACTTTGATGTGTCCTGTCAACTCGCCGAACGAGGAGAAGCTTGCTTACTACGCCTCTCCCTCGCCCATGCGCGCGGTGGTTCGCAGGACGAGGAGAGGGTTTTGATTACAGTGCCCTCTCCCTCTCCCTCACTTTCGCCCTCACGGTGGACGTGCAGCAGTTCAACCGGTGTCAGATTGCTAGAAGAATAATGTGTACTGTAGTATCATCATTGTTGGAGCTTCCGAAGAGGCGAAGAGCCAAGTGCAAGGTTCACACGAGTACGAACTGTTGAACCTCCCGAAGAGGCAAAGAGCCAAGCGCAAGGTTTTATAGGAGTTTTCGTCCTAGTAGGAGCGTACTACCACTATAGCGAACGATGCTACTGTATGATGCCACCACGTCACGTATATCCAAAGCTGTGCCACCTTTTTTCTCAAAGAGCGTGTTGGAGCCCGTGCAACAACCACACAAGTTGCACGTACACATAACACATTTACTAGTAATAAATTCTAAAGGACAAATGCCAGCATGCCACACAAGTACATCTCCAATTCATGTGATAAATTGGTGCATGACTAGTGTACATATATTCACAGCGCTACCGTTCACAATTTACCGTACTCCACTTACACGTTATAGATGGGCTACATGTCCTCCTACAGGTTCCAGTCCAAGGTGTTCTTCATGGATGGCACGCTCCATAGCAGTGGGCAACGGGAATCATTGTTGCAGCTTTCTAGTCCGGTTCCACACAATGGAGACTCATCCAAGCTGAAGCGGCATAAATCAGGGATAGCGTGTCCCAGCATGCCGTTCATCCGGCGGTGCGCACTGAAGACACAACCATGCTTCATGAACGGCATGACTTCCGTGTCGTGCACGGAAGGTGGCATTCGCTTCACAATGGGGTAGTTGTCC
Source organism: Triticum urartu (assembly GCF_056163025.1). Taxonomy (NCBI): domain Eukaryota; kingdom Viridiplantae; phylum Streptophyta; class Magnoliopsida; order Poales; family Poaceae; genus Triticum; species Triticum urartu. The sequence goes on along the minus strand of NC_141876.1, from coordinate 171,722,623 downwards.
CCAATGAAAAGCGAGTACTCTCCAAGAGTGTTCCTCGGCACCCACGTAGCATCATGGGGGTCGAACTCGACGCCGTTCATCTGGTACACGTGGCATCTCAGATCTAGACACATGGTGACATACATAGTCAAGGTCCATGCATAATAATGTTGTGCTCAAATATGGCGGTCAGTAATACTATGCAGAAAATAGTACTACTCCGGTATAGAGGAAGTAAAATAACCGGCTTATTATATATAGCCACTGTTGGCTACATCGATGAGATAGTAAGACATGGAAAAACAAAAATGGTGGCAGCTAGTGGGTTCAAGTCTTCAAGGGCCTAGCTAGCTATACGCGTCCTCCAAGGTAAAAAGTACTCCTACTAGTACATAAGTAGATTACTAGTACAACAATGAAAGAGAAGGTGAGAGGGTTAAAAAATGGAATACCTGGGTAGATGGTGACGGTCCGATCGTGGTAGATTGTGTGACCATGTTGCACATCAGTGGTACCACGGGTAACGACTGCTAAGATAGTTGATCCCAATATGCCAAAGTCAGCTACAAGGTTCCAGGTTAGACCGAATCGTAGATGCAAATGCACATCCAGGATCGGCGATCTTATTTTGATCGCGGGATGACTGGTCCCTGCAAAATAATGGAGTACCGTTAGGGATGCAAATGATGGTTTGTGCATTCCATTTGTAATATCCCGTACCGTAGGATGGCAACTAGATGAAACAAGCCCCCTGGCTTGTCACCGCGAAGATGCGGCCTAGATGGCACACGACGTCTTCGAACGTGTAGGGGTACAAATCTGCCGCCGCCAACATGCGCCAGCCTCTGCCGTTACTGCCTCTTGCATTGATGGTAATCCTTATGTCGAACACCGCGATGAGATAGTAATCGTCGTAGCCGCGTCGCTTTGTTGGCGGGTCCGCAATTTCTATCTTCTTCAATCTCATGTAGGCATCATCATACGTATTCACGCCCAGCCAGTCCGGAAGGCCGATCCCAATGGTGGAGAAGGGGTCTACCGGAACGGCCGCACTGCTGTGGATGTTGTGCAAAATGATGGTGGTATCTGGACGGAGGTATGCAAGCCAAAATTTGTTGGCACCAACCCAGACCTATATATAAGACGGTGGGCAGCGGAGAAATTACGGGATGGAAATGGAATAACTAAGTACTACATGATCAAACTCCATTACTGACCTGCTCATCGGACAAATCCCACTACCTTTCAACGTCGGCAACTCTAGCGGAGTCAACGTGCAACCATGGACATGGAGCGGTGGAATGTTCGAATGATTTTCCCATGGAAGAAGCTTCTCCTCGAGGACCCATGGACGACCAACAAGCATGGCCTTTTCCCAAGCCTTTTTAAGCACCGTCTTGAAAAAGTTGGTGCAGGAAGCACCGAGTCTTGCGGCGGTGAGGACGTCGGAGCAGCGGACGATTTCTCCAAGAGGATCATCGTCCAAGGTCTCCCAGCCCCGACGAGGAGGAGAACCGCCTGGCGAATCCATGGGAGCAGCGACGAACTGCCTTCTCTTTGGGGGGAGGGGAACTGGCGAGGAGGAGATAAGAGCGTAGTAACCGCAGGTCCTCGTCCCTTCCAACTGTAGATCGTTCCTTAGCGATGGGGTGAGGCTATTATTTACTACTAGTACTAGAATTATGGGACGTTATGGGATTGCATTATACTCTAAATAATAGCACTAGTAAGAAATTTTTGGCACTAGCTAGTAGTTTTTGGCGTGGATTAAGAAATTTTGGGTATGTTTTTGCTATTTTTTGTACACACCAACTAGTGCCAAAAAACGTCTTACATTACGTGACAGAGGAGTACGTTCTCGTACTATAGCAGTACTAGTACTACTTTCTCAACTAGTAGTGCGAGGGTACTACTAGTGCTATGTACTGTACTTCTAGTATAGTGCACCAGTTTTGAACTCTTGAATCTCAGGCCCAAGGAGCTACAGTTGGAAGTGGAGGGTACTACTGTTCTCTAGAACCATCGATGTACTATCAATACAGGGAAAGTACACCTGCATAGTGGCCTAGTGGGTACTCTTGGTGCTCTATTCAGCCACTCCTCTCACGTAGCTGGCCTACTCAGCCGCTCCTCTCACGCACACACTAGCAGCATGTTTATCAGCGACGGTTACTGTGGGGGCAGAACTTTTGAGTTATTTGATACAGCGAGACTAGGCTTTTCGCTTCCATTTGTGGAGGTGTAATGGATCTCATCGAACTTTGTTAGTAGTTCCTTCTTTATGAATGAGATGAAGCAAAGCTTTTGCCTCCGTTTCAAAAGAAGCACGTCAAGAGGAATTTCTTTTATAGTAGAGCCGATAATGGAGTGAAGTCCATGCGTGCAACGCCACAAGCTATAGAGTAGTAGTAGAGCACTTTACATACAGAGCCATATTGCACAATTCCCAATGCCCCGCCAGGCTTTTCCGGCTCCTCGGGCTTAATTGGGAGGCGCTAGTTTAAATATGCTACTAGCTGATGAGGAAGCTGCAAGCGAGGTGCGGCTAGGGCGAGCGCGTGAGCCACGAGATGCTGGGAAGGAAAACCCGTTCACGTGGCTAGGCTATCCAATGCACCCAGATTGTGGTGCCGCACGCCCGTTTGACTTCAAAACTCAAACTACCCATGTAAAATATTGGCTCACAGCGAAGTTACTATTTAAAAAAAAATACCGCCATGCGTTCGGCCGGGATTGAACCCACAAAATGAGGTATACACTCCCGCGACCAGTAGTAGTACTCGTTGGAGTACAACGCAACCTAGAATCGCCTTTTGTCGCTAGTAGTACATTGTTCCTTAGGCTGGCCATAGTGGGGGTAACATAAGTGGTAACATGCACTTGGGACTAGCAAACATGCTTATGTGGCACATAACTAAAGAAGAGAGAGAGTGTGTTAGAGTAACATAGGTAGATACCGTATCATGTTAAATGCTATGCTACTTTGTGTCATGCATGGCAATAAATATGATCATCTATGATACTAGTTTATGATACTATGCACTATGGAGGTAGTATCATACACTAGTATCATACACATGTTACTAGCATATGATACTCCCCACTATGAGTAGCCTTACAAGAAACCCCTAATAATGCAAGAAACCACTAATAATGCCAAGAAACTACTACCACTTGCATACGTGGCAGACTTAAGATAAGACTACCTTATCAACCATTGTACATGCTCTTACCAACCAGCCCTACCAAGAAACGACTACTCTACAAAGTGCCGTTGTAGGCACATTTCAACCCGTGGCCCTGTTTGGATACATTTGTTGTCAATCTAACCCTGCCATCCAAACACCACTTTGGTTAGAGTTAGTTCAGGTTTAGAATCTAACCTCTGACTTAGAATATCCAAACAGGGCCCATGTCGCCCATTAAGTCAACGCCTTCTTTTCGACCGGGCGTTATGACTTATGGGACCTACATGTCAGTTTGCACAAAAATCCCCGAGTGACCTCCTACCTCCGGCCCGTCCACCTAGTCATCCTCGGCCATGGGACGCAGCTACCGCTGCTGGCAAAAGGCGAGGTCAAAACTGCCGGCGGTGCAGAGCCCATCTTGCAGCAGCCCGGATGCCAGCTCCTTCCGGCGCTCGCGACCGCTTGCTAGCCAAGATAGCTCCGTCCAGCTGCTTGTCTGCAAGGTTTGCTAGCTAGATTGGCACGATGACGCGACGGCTTGCTCGCGCGCGCCGCGCTAAGGCCAGCCATCTAGCTCGAGCGAAGGCCAGCGTGGCGGCTTGCTCGCTCGTGAGTCACGCTCGGGCCAGCCTGCCAACCCGTGCGGAGGCCAGCGCGGCGTCCGGCCCGTCCGGCGGAGCGGCGGCCAACTCGCTCATCACTGGCGCCACCGACGAACATGCATCAGTACTATTTGAAGTAATGTTCAGGAAAAATAATGATTTGAGGGGGAATAACAGGATAGAAGGTAAGATGTGGGTCCCTCGTGTCAACGGTCAAACAAAATGTGTTGGTTTAAGCTGCCTCGTCAGCAGGGACGTGTGGGCCAACCCTGTCATAAATGGGTTTAAACTAACTTAATCGGTAGGTAGTAGTTTTTGGCGTGGATTAAGAAATTTTGGGTATGTTTTTGCTATTTTTTGTACAATAGATTCTTCCTAGGGCTGGTTGAAAGTGGTAGTTTTTTGTTGAATACACTACATATTGTAAGTAGGAGTGAAAGTTAAGCTTTGGAACCCAATAAGCAAGGCTAGTTACATAGTGCATATGTGTACATGATTGAAAGTAAATATCAACCATGAGTGACTAATATCTTGATGGAAAACTTGAAACTATGGAATACTAGGGAATTTTTTTGCATGGTTGGAAATACTAGCAATGTTCATGTGCGTTGCAATGAATCATAATTAGAATAATACCTATTCACAAACTTGATACAAAACACTCTAACTTTGATATACATATATCACTAGAGATATATTATGTTTCAATTAGAATATATTCCTTGGGCTGTTTTGGTGAGGTCAGGGAGGGATGTGGTTGGTTTTAAGATACTAATTATGGATTTTTCTGCAAATTGGTAGACAAGTGGGATGTTTGTGAGAAAAGGCAACAACTTACCTCACAGTCGTTAGATGTATATCTAATGGTCACAAACGATGGATGGCAGACAAACCATCATCACCAACTTAGTCTTCTGTAGGAGTACTAGCAAGATCCGTGCATTGCACGGAACATCAAGATGCATTTTTTTTTATAAAAACACTCGTTGTGATTGACCCATGCGGGAGTAATCCCATGTGTAAAAACTAATGATATCTCGAGAAATAGGAGATAAGGTGAAGAGGAGTGGGGCGTGGTGGTGATTGGTGGTCGGACTGAGCGGAGGCATGGGGATTGTTGACGCCGGCAGCGGCCACCAGGCCAGTTTGTTCTAGAGGCTTCCTTTCTTAATTGCTCAACAATGAGGTTGTTGGAGATAAGTATGAACAAGGGAAGGCCTTGTCTGCAAATGTGGAGAGGGGTGCGGGTATCTTTTAGTTTAATTTCCATCAGTCGGATATAGATCAGACGGTCTATATTGCAAGATGGCACGTGTACCATCATCACCAACTTGGTTTTTTATAAGAGAAGAAATATAAGTATGGATATACAAACGTATTATCAGTACTTGTTTCCGTAAACTAGCATCTACATTCTATTCAACGCCTCAGCATGTGAGGCTACAATGCCTTCTCGACTGTGTAAAACAAAGGTTTTCCCGTCGCCGATAAGGAGGGGGTGACGGCGGCGCGCTTTTTGGCTTGCTCTAGTCCTAGTAGTCATACTAGGTGGTCTAAGCACGTGTATATTTATTCTTTTTCATGTCTCGTGTTTGCTGTACTGCCACGACTGTTGATGAATAGACGGTAAGTTATTCACGGGGAAACCCTTGTTCAGCGTGTTTGCGAGAGAGAGATAGACAGTGTGCGTGTGTGATATGTCTAGAGACTGAGGCAATGATAACAGATTGTTTGTGTATATGTGTGTGGAGGATAGAGAGAGACATGTACATGGGGCTTTGTGTTGTGTAACGTGGAGACACATATACATAATTAGAGAGTGAGTGTGCGAGATACACATGCGGACATGGGAAGAGATGAGGATCCAAATTAATGGGTGTTTGTGCGTGTCTGTGTGTGTTTGTGCACGCGTTTGTGTGTGAGAGGGAGTGTGTGTATGTGGAGTAGAGAGACCGCTAATGATGTAAACCTATTATAAGGGAAGGGGGAATGGTGTGACATGTGTAGTAGCAGGATAGCATGGGTGCGGGAGGGGGGAGCATACTATTTGGAAGAGAAATCAATTTTGTATGGGAGAGGGGTGTGAGAGCGAGCGAGCGAGAGAGAGAGAGAGCTAGCGACGGAGAGAGAGAGAGGAAGAGAGGGGGCGAGAGAGGGGGGCGTTTGTGTCCATAAATGGCGTATAGATAGGGAGAACATGTTGATGTTGTTTGAAATTGGCCTATGTACAGAGACGCAAGGGAAGCGAGTCATCGTGTGTGTGATAGGGACTTCATGAGAGATCTAGAATAGATGGTGTAGAGAACAATGTGCGAGATCGAGAACAATGATACATTAGGGAGCTATGGAAAGAGTCACGACATATATGTATACATGGAGGAGCTGGGGCCGGTCCGCATGTGGGAGATATAGAAAGAGGAGAGTGGTGCACAAGGAGACAAAGTGTGCTTGTTTTGCAGTAGGGGTGGTGTGTGAGGTGAGTGTGCAAGAACCACATAACTAGGGAGATAGACGTTTGGGGGCGACGTTTTGTGTGTATGGGAAAGATACACTCTACATAGTGCGTGTGCTTGGGAAAGAGAGATGCCGGGAGACCTAGCTAGAGAGTGGGGGAAGAGATGTGTGCATGCCCAAGAGATAAAGTGATATACATCTATATTGGGGTCCGAATTTTAGAAGAGAGAGGGGTGTTAATGTGCTCGTGTGTTGGTGTTTGGGGGAGAGAACGACTTCTCTGTGTGTGTGGAGGGGGGTGGGCGACGAGGGGGGGTGCTTCAGATAAGAGGGATGTGTCTATATTTGAGGGACTTTAGCGTAATAGAGGTATACATGGTCAATAGTGTGTGCACTCAAGGTTGATCAATTTGTTTCACAGTTTGGACTATGAGATAAGGATACTTTTGAACATGCGTGATATACTTTAATGTACCAGTATTACAAACCTAAGATTGGAATTTTGGAATTCGACTCCATCATTAGCTTTTGTAATTCATTTAAACGGAGGTACATTTTTACGCCGGGATTTCATGATTTCAAATTCATATATCAAACCTAGAGATATACACATACGGGCATGTTCAAACTTTATAATCATCCACTTTATTCATACACATACACATTTTTGCTTATGTCATCATATTTAGGATAAACACATTTGGAATTTCATTTGAATTGGACCATATGATGGTATTTTCTTGTAGTAGCTCAATGATTCATATTTGAATTGAATGGACAATCTAAGTTTCGAGTTGGAGACATTGATTTTCAAAACTTGCACTTTTTTTGCGTGCAAAACAAACAAATTCTCGGCCATGATATCATAGTCGGCTGTACAAGAGTAGAATATAATTTCAGGCGCCAAAAGCTTTCAAACTTCCTGCTCAAATCGAAATATCTCGCACTCGAAAGTTTAGCCCTGCGATATTCCTGTTTTACCCCTGCCACATGAACAGAAAAGGGCTGCTTTGGTAACTCCATGGTTTTCCCCTCTTTGCCCCCAACATTCTTCCCCAGAGCCCCTCCCCTTCCCCTCCCCGACCCGCCCCCCCAACCATGGCAAGCCCCCGAATCTAGTCCTCCGCTACAGTGGTGGACCTCACACCCTGACGAATCTACCTTCCGCACCTTGGAACCCCCAACTGCCAACTCACCACTTCACCGGAGCCGCTTCAGCGACTGGCTTGTACACCGCTCCAGATCTCCTTGACCGCCATCATGGTCCACCGCACCGGATCTGCTTAACCGGTGCCCTCGTCCACCATAGTGTAGGCCCTTCACTGACTCCCTCGTCCGTCCCTTCGCTGGCCCTTCATACAAGCCCTCATCCGCCGCAACAGATCCGCCTCACCGAAAGCACTGTACAACGCGCTCGCCGAAGCCTCCATCCACTCCACCGGACCCACTCCACTGTGACACCCCCGATTCAATCATACACACAAACGTGTATGATCAAGATCAGGGACTCACGGGAAGATATCACAACACAACTCTACAAATAAAATAAGTCATACAAGCATCATATTACAAGCCAGGGGCCTCGAGGGCTCGAATACAAGAGCCCGATCATAGACGAGTCAGCGGAAGCAACAATATCTGAGTACAGACATAAGTTAAACAAGTCTGCCTTAAGAAGGCTAGCACAAATTGGGATACAGATCGAAAGAGGCGCATGCCTCCTGCCTGGGATCCTCCTAAACTACTCCTGGTCGCCGTCAGTGGGCTGCACGTAGTAGTAGGCACCTCCCGAGTAGTAGTAGTCGTCATCGACGGTGGCTTCTGGCTCCTGGGCTCCAACATCTGGTTGCGACAACCAGGTAGAAGGGAAAGGGGGAAAAGAGGGAGAAAGCAACTGTGAGTACTCATCCAAAGTACTCGCAAGCAAGGAGCTACACTACATATGCATGGGTATATGTGTAAAGGGCCATATCGGTGGACTGAACTGCAGAATGCCAGAATAAGAGGGGGATAGCTAATCCTGTCGAAGACTACGCTTCTGGCAGCCTCCGTCTTGCAGCATGTAGAAGAGAGTAGACTGAAGTCCTCCAAGTAGCATCGCATAGCATAACCCTACCCGGTGATCCTCTCCTCGTCGCCCTGTTAGAGAGCGACCACCGGGTTGTATCTGGCACTTGGAAGGGTGTGTTTTATTAAGTATCTGAATCTAGTTGTCATAAGGTCAAGGTACAACTCCAAGTCGTCCTGTTACAGAAGATCACGGCTATTCGAATAGATTAACTTCCCTACAGGGGTGCACCACATAACCCAACACGCTCGATCCCATTTGGCCGGACACACTTTCCTGGGTCATGCCCGGCCTCGGAAGATCAACAAGTCATAGCCCTACCTAGGCACAACAGAGAGGTCAGCACGCCGGTCTAAATCCTATGGCGCAGGGGTCTGGGCCCATCGCCCATTGCACACCTGCACGTTGCGAGGGTGGCCGGAAGCAGACCTAGCCTAGCAGGCGTTCCAGTCCAGTCCGGCGCGCACCGCTCAGTCGCTGATGTCACGAAGGCTTCGGCTGATACCACGACGTCGAGTGCCCATAACTGTCCCCGCGTAGATGGTTAGTGCGTATAGGCCAGTGGCCAGACTCAGCTCAAATACCAAGATCTCGTTAAACGTTTTATCTTGAAATAACCGCGAGCGCCGACCAGGGCCAGGCCCACCTCTCTCCTAGGTGGCCGCAACCTGCCCTGTCGCTTCGCCACAAAGATCCACACAGAGGGCCGTTGGGACAAAGGTCCTTTCAGCCCCCAATCCGTGAATCACTCGCGGGTGCTCCACAAGCCGACCCGTCTTTAGTCACCACATGTATCATGTATAAAGTATATAGTATATACCCGTGATCACCTCCCGAGTGATCACGGCCCGATAGTATACATGGAAGACGGACAAGAATGTAGGGCCACTAATGATAAACTAGCATCCTATACTGAGCATTAGGATTGCAGGTAAAGGTAACAACAGTAGTAGCAAGGACAGGCTATGCATCAGGATAGGATTAACGGAAAGCAGTAACATGCTACACTACTCTAATTCAAGCAGTATAGAGGAGAGTAGGCGATATCTGGTGATCAAGGGGGGGGGGCTTGCCTGGTTGCTCTGGCAAGAGAGAGGGGTCGTCAACACCGTAGTCGTACTGGGTAGCAGCGGCGTCAGTCTCGGTGTCTAGCGAGAGAAGAGGGGGAAGAAACAATAAATAGTAAGCAAACAGATGCATAGCGATGCATGACATGACAAGTATCAGTGCTAGGGTTGCCCTAATGCGGTACGAGGTGGTACCGGTGAAGGGGGAAAAACATCCGGGAAAGTATTCCCGGTGTTTCGCGTTTTCGGATAGATGAATCGGAGGGGGAAAGTTGCGTGTTTGCTAGGCTAGGGATGCGTGGTGGACGAACGGGCTGTGTGTGAGGATTCGTCTCGTCGTTCTGAGCAACTTTCATGTACAAAGTTTTTTCATCCGAGCTACGGTTTATTATATACAATTTTTCAAAGTTTTAATAATATTCTGAAATTTAATATTAAATCTAAATAAGACAGAATATACCTATTGTACCCACTAGCATCTAGCCCTAGTGGATGACAAGTGGGGGCCATGGGTCTAGTCAGCATGCACAGTCATCAGTTGACCAATCAACATTGACTGGTCAATAGGGTCAGCGGGTCCCACATGTGATAGGCTAGGGGTTAGTTAAACTAGTCAGGTAGGTTATTTAGCAGGTTAATTAACTTAATTAATTAATTACTTTCAATCCCTTTTTATTTTCTTTTTCGTTTCTTTTCATGGTGCGGGCCCCACGGGTCAGCGGCCCATGAGGCCAACCGGGGCGGGCGCTATCGGGCATGGTCGCCGTGCGTGGGTGCCGGACCCGGGCGGCGCGGTGCAGCACCGCGGGGCAGAGGCCGAGCCCCGGGGGCGTGCGGGCGCCGGGCGCCGTGTGGTGGAGGGTGCAGTGGGGCGCGGAGGCGAAGCAGGGGGTGCCCGCGGTGGCTCGGCAAAGGTGGGGCGGCGAGCAGGAAGCAGCGGGGCTGCAGAGGCGGGAGGCGCGAGCGGCAGGGAGCATGCGAGAGGAGGCGCGGCCGAAGCAGCAAGCCGCAGCAGCGAGTGCGGGACGCAGCGGGGGGAGCAGGCCGGGCGTGCACATAGGGCAGGGTCAGGGACAGCAGGGGTGGCGGGCGCCCGCAGCGACGGGCGCAGCTGCGGCGCGGGTCGCGGGCGCAGCGCGTGTAGGCGCAGTGTACGGGCGCGGGCGGGACAGGGCCGCGGTGAGCGCGACGAGCGCGAGCTTGCGAGCGCGGGCGGAGGCAAGGACACCGAGAAGGGCCACGGCGTGGTCGCGGTGAGCGCGGGGCGAGGGGGAGAGGAGGCCGGGGGCCTCACCGGCGTTTGCTGAGAAGAGGGCGGCGAGGCTCGGGGGCGACCCGTGGGGAGGAGGATGGGGAAGCAATGACAACGGTGATGGCGAAGAGGACGGTGGCGCCGGGGACGGCTTCGGGTGACAGGTGGCGGTGCCAGGGGCGTCGGGGGCGATGGGGATGTGCGCCGGGGCAGCGTCGGGCGGCTTCAGGTCTTCGCCCCGATCTCGATCCAGATCGGGGGAGACAACGAGCTAGTAGGGAACGTGGGCTAGGGTTCGATGGGGGTGTGAGGGGATAAGGGAGGCGGAATGGGCCAGCCAGGTGGGCCAGCCAGGTGGGCCAGCCAGGTGGGCCTGGTAGCCTAGCTGTGTCGAACGGCCAGGGAGGGTCTTTCCTCTCTTTTTCCTTTTGTGTTTATTTTCTTTTCTGTTTTTATATTTCAGAATTTAATTATTTTAGTGTTATTAAAAGGGAAAATTTTGTTTTTGCCACTCTATCTTTTGCCAATTTTGCTTATGCCACTCTTGAGTTTGACATCTCACTTTTGTCACTCTTAACTTTTGACAATACATCACAAATGCCATTCCATGGCAAAAACGATAATTTTTCATTTCACTTTTGCCACTGTTAGCTTTTGACAACGTATCACAATTGCCACTATGAAAATTTTGCTTTTGCCACGGAATGACAAAAGTGATACATTGTCAAAAGCTAAGAGTGGCAAAAGTGATATGTCAAATTCTAGAGTGACATAAGCAAAATTGGCAAAAGTTAGAGTGGCAAAAACAAAGTTTTCCCTTATTAAAATACATATTTAGCACCTAGATTGGCATATCAATTTAGTCCACTGCGATAGTAGGTTTAGGTCCCAATTAAATTAGTTTAATATTTTATTAACTATAAAAGGTATTTAAATAATTGTTTTCCCATTGTTTCTATTATCTTAGTTGCATTTAAATATTCTATAAATTGTGGTTTCTCCACCATAATTCCCTATGAATTATTAGACTCATTTAGAACATTTTAGTTTTTATTTTTGAAAAACTTTTGATGTTTACCTGATTTTGAATTTGAACTCGAACCAGTTTCGACCTAACGCGAGATTAGCCAGAGTAATCGAAGTGACGTGGCATCATTGGCAGAGAATTACTGTAGCTTAATTATCCGAGCATCACATCTACGGACGCCATATTCAACTCCACCAGTCCTGCTTTACCGATGCCGCAACCTCATCGGGTTATTTTGATATGTACTCCTTCGGTTTTTCTCTTTATCGTGCAACTGTTCACTTACCACAGATGAGCTTTCTTATATGTCGATAGGCGCCGCAACCATAGCACCAGAGCCGCTTAAGCGACGGCGATAGCCGGCCCAAACTCAACCGCAACATGAGCACCATCAACGATCCTTAGCTATCAAGTATGCCAACAATACCCATACGCCGCCGAGAATCAGATACTATTATCCAACGGCCGGCGCCTACGTTCACTTTCTTAGCATAAGCACCGCACCTTTGAATTTCTTCAGGGCATCATTCAGTTTTTCATGAGACGTGTTATTTTTCTTGCACCTGTAGGGCCATACTTCTGGCAGTGAACATGTTACATGTGCTAAATTACATACCAGTGCACATATACTTAATGTGCTTTAGTTTTGTCCTAAGTCCTACTGTACTTCCTAGATATCACTGCCTACTATTTTACTTCTTGCATGCTATATTTATGATAATGGTGTTGTTCTGATGTCACCTGTTGGTTCCATCAGACTGCTTCATGTTCTCTATGCTTAATTACACATCAACAAACTAGCATGTGGTTCCGCTGGTTTTTGTTCGTTTTACCCTACATTTTCTGATGCTAGCTATTACATCACTGCTACGAGCCTCTGTTCATTACTTTTTTGTGTGTTCTTGATCTTCCCAAGTTGCATGACTAATTTGATGCTTCTATTAATTATGGAGTTGCCAACCCCATCAAGCAAAATATTTGTTCTTTTGGGGCTGGCACCTCGAACAAGCATAAAAATAGAGGGAAGCAGATATATTGTCGTGTATGCACACACCCTTCTTTCATTAGTTTAGATGAACCATTGATGATCAATTTGAACCAGTGCATGCGATTAAAATTAATTTTATCTAAATAGAGGGTGCAGAATAAACTACAATAAGTAGATTTGCAACCACGGGATGCTGACGATATCTTCAAAGAACATTGCAACACAGCAAGGCTTCACAACAACATATGGTAAGCCAGTGTGTTTTAGTACATGTGAAATGTAATGTGTGTGGGCTACTTTCTTGGCTTGTGCCCTCAACCTGTAATCCTACAGAATAACAAATAGTTCAGTTGTCTGCTTTGCTGTATTGCTTGATTCGAATGCTTGTTTATTAATTTGTTACGCTATACCTAAGTTGGCCAATATGTCAGCAGTGCCTGCTGTACTATCGTAAAGAAATGCATGCCTAGTTCATTTGAGTCCTTAACTTTTCCTCTGAACTTCATCACAAGACTATCTTCGTAGTTTATATGAGGCCACGCTGTTAAGTGCTTTCTCAGATTATTTCAACTGCTTAGATGCCTTGGCAACTTAAATATAGCGGTGGTACACTCCCTTTCAACTAGGGATGTCAACTGGGTCCCGTTTAATCCCGATTAAAGTCCACTAGTGGTATGATAGTCCAAAAGAGTTTTTGTTTTTTGAGGAAAATGAACCAGGGAGCTAGAAAAAACTAATTAGATGGGACTGGCGGATGTCGTTTATTTGCCACTTACACCCCTAGTTTCATCTTACCATTTTAATTTCTTTTCGGCTGATGCTGCTTCGAACCATTTAAATATAGCTTGCCATGCTTGGCAATAATTCGTATGTCGTTTACCATGTAAGCTTACTGCCTGGATCATGCGATAACTATCTCTTACTTATGTCCAGCGGAAACCTTTCAGGATGCCGTTCACACTAGGACACAATGTACAACCCCAGAATCTATTTGTGGAAGCAGTGCGCCATCCATGTTACCAGATGGTAGCAGTTCAGAGGCAACACCGCCGGAGAGCAGTCTGAGCACATATATTATAGTTCTTGAGGCTCTACTAGAGGCAGAAAGAGATGGTGAAGCTGGAAATTATGCAATTAGCTGCACGCATTATGCAAGCAACCCAAGAATTGGAGGAAGTAAGAATGTTGCATTTGAAGACGGAGGAGGTCCTGCTGCTTCTGCTATCTGAAGCCCAGGGTAATCCCAGTTCTTCATAAGATAGCAGTTGAAATTGTCATTAGATTATTGTACTTGCATGTTGTGTCATGTCTCTGAATGGATTATGTTGTAAGACCCCCTATGTTGTCCATGTGTTGTAATGATCCGAATTTTTTAGGCGAGGTAATCCTCAGTACTTGTATGATTGACATAAGGTGAAATGTTTTTCGTGTGAGCATATTGTATTGGATGAAATAACTGTTTGACTCAAAGTGTATCCAACCTAATGAATTCGAAGATCACGACATTTCTAAATCATAATCATATATAAAGGTGGAATAAATCTTTGTTGTGGTTTTGAAGAAATAAATAACAAAGCGTAGAATTATCTGTGGATATTCGTAATCGAATAAAAATTGGATTTGGATTTAGTTGCCAGGGCCCAGGGCAAACGTGAATGCTAATTCTCCCAGGTTTTGAATGAAGCGGCTAAACACCCACTATCATTTGTGGGCTGCCCGAAGCAAGTGTTTAAGAGATGGAAATTACTGTGTACCCCTAACACTTGACATCCTTATCGACCGGATTTACACTGATGTCGATAGGGGTAGACTAATAACTTCAATCAGACATGACACGACGGCCTCTGAGCCCATTCAGACACGGTGGGCGCCAAACATGGGCGGCAAAACACACTTGATTCAAGCTCGTCCGAAAGACATGTGTCTCTCCCTCCATTTCCCCACTCATCCACGGTGGGCAGCAAAACAAACTCTCCTCGCCCGAAATCGATGTAGGCTAATATTTTAAATAGGGGCAGATGTGTTACTTCCCTCAGACGTGACACAACCGCCCTACATGTCAGCCCCTTTCATACACCGTGGGTGCCAACCGTGGGCGGCAAAACACCCTCTCCTCGCCCGAAATCGTTACCGGCAAATATTTGGGAGATGCGAGATTACCGTCCTATCCCCAACCGACGTGATGTCCGAAATTTTAAACAAGGCATAAGTTCGTAACTTTCCCACATTTCAGACAAGCGCGTACCAAAGTTTGAGATCCCCCTCCTCTCCCTCCATTTCCCCATTCATACACCGTCGGCGCCACGACAACCTACCCACTGTGGCTAGCCTCCTCTGTCCGCCACCCCATCCTCCAGCTTGCCGGAGCCGCTACCCCTACCCCGTTGTCCACTGCAAGAGATGGACGTCTCTCATCCACGGCGTCGGACCAGGATCCTTTCATCACGTCATCTCGCTTCATCGGCGCCGTCGTCCACTTTGTCGTTGCCGCTCCTACGACCGGCTCGTCCACGGCAACATGATTTATCCCCCAACCCGGCCGTCTGCCATCTAAAGTCTTCTTCCCCGCCGCCGACAACCATCGCACCCACAGCACCCTCAATATATCAGCAGGGGCCTACACGGCGTCGCAAGAGAGGTGGTACTCTTCCATATGTGCTTAGGTTATTGATCTCACCCAGAAAATAGATCTTAACTTGTTTACTGTACTTTTCTTATCCGTACCAAATCGTAGTGGCTAGTTGAATGCAAACATTGGTTGCGAAGTAGCTTTGTCCGGTTTGCACCTTCAGATCCGCCATGTCACGGTCACTATACTCGTAAAGCTTATGGTTTCCCCCCTTTATATTCACTACCATCGTCGTAGGTGCTTCCCTGCTTCATGTCATGCTAGCACTGCTCCTCAAGACCTCAACACATCAAGCGAAACAACATGCCACTCATAATTCCAAAGCTTACATGTTGAAATACGAATCTGATATGATGTTCATATTACTAAAACAGAGAATGTTTAATTGGTCACCTAATGTTCCTATATTCGTTTCGAAAAGCATGTGCGCCACTCACTAGTCCAGCTAGTTCCACTTTCCTGATTTTACTCTTGATTCTTAGGGTTTTCCCCTTTTATCTACTCTACTATGATCTATGTAGGTGCTTTCTGTCATACTAGCATTACTCCACCCTTCAAGCTAAACAACACAACACTCAAAATTCCAAAGCTTAGTTGTTCAAATATGATTGTGATATGATACTGCTATTAGTTAATAGACACATTTAATTGGTTAGCTAAAGGTCCCACTTGAATTTCCAAATGCATGTCGTGACATATAGAGAGACATCAGAATTGCATTTCTTTGTCACTTGTTGACTGTACTTTCTTGTTCATACCAAATCTTAGTTGTTATTTGAAAGCAAATATCGGTTGCTAACTACCCTTTGCATGGTTTGCAGCTTCAGATCTGCCATCCCACTACCATGGTCAACACTATACTCATCATGCTTACGGTTTCCCCATTTTATGATGACCACGATCAGCCTACGTGGTTCATGTCATAATAGCACTGCTCCACCCATCGAGCTAAACAAGCTTAGTTGTACAAATTCAAATATGATATTATGCTGATATTAGTAAAACTAAGAGATGTTTAATTGGTCAACTAAATGTTCCTACTTTAGTTTCGAAATGCATGTGAGCCACATATGGAGAGACCGGAAGGAATAGTATTTCTCTGTGTGTCGTGGAGTTGTCACGGAAGATGTCCTAGTGTGAGGACTTAGTCGTGATGCCAACACATCTATGTGGTAGCTTGAGAGGGGTTGAGCAGAATCGAGAGACGCAACGCAAGACCAGGGTTTAGACAGCTTCGGGCCCCGGGAAACATCATCCGGTAACAACCCTACGTGTTGTTTGAGGCTATGTCTCATTATGATCATGAGGAAGTCACCGTAAACCGGCTCTCCTAGTTAACCCTAACCCTTTAAGATTGTTTCCTCTTACTAGCCCCTCTTTGGGGAGCCCTGCCCCTCATTATATATGTTGAAGGGGCGGGTTACATGTAGAGTCCAACTCGGACTTAAGACTTAACTATTATGACTTCTCTTCTCGGGCTTCATAACGTCTCGGGCTTCATAACTCCTGGCAACCCAGTTACCACTGCCTGCCGGGAGTTAACTGGTGCCGGTTTAAGATGGCCTGCCGGTTTATGATTGTCTGCTGAGTTATCATCTGACTCAACTCCTGTCTTAACTGTCAGCCGGTTTAACAACCGGCCGGTTTACCGTCTGGGTTAACTGCCTATTTTACCTGTCTGTCTTAACTGTCAGCCGGTTTAACAACCTGCCGGTTTACCGTCTGACTTAATACAAACCGGTTTACCACCTGCCTTAACACCTGCCGGTTTACCACCTGCTTTAACACCTGCCGGTTTACTAAGTCCCAACCGGGTTATAACTCCGGCCGGATCATACCGCGGGGTATATCCCCGACATTAGCCCCCAGTTTAATTTGGATTTATCCATGTTAAACTGATCCTGGTCATCCTTAAGTCCTTGTCACTTCCTTCTTCTATAAAATCCGAGTCAATGGGCCAGCTTCATAATCAATTTGCTGACATTGGTTTGTCACAAAGAGATATTGTGAAGAATGACTCTTTTGACTTCAGCTTCCAATGCTTAACAAAAATATTGGCCTTTGAAATACTCATTTGATCTTCAGCCGGTTTAAGAATGTAGAACTTGTCGGTTTAAGAATGTAAAACTTTACTGGTTTACCATTGCCAAAATTGCCGGTTTAAGAATATTGATGGAACCAGATCAGAACTGTTTGTTAACATCAGTTTTGAAAATATACCTCTTATATGCCTATCACTTGTAGCCCCCAAGTCTTAAGAAGGTAGCATAGCAACATCTTAAGACTTGCTTCAATATGAATGTCACAAGCTTGGAGAAATCCAAGTTGATCATCTCAATCACCAGTCAGAACTGAGTATTCCACATATATAGCCCCCAAGTACCGGGTGGTCATGCCTGCAGCAACCTGGGACTTGAAATTGCCTTATGCTCATAAAAACTTCAACCAGTGTAGCCCCCAAGGGCCGGGTTATTATGCGATAATGAGCAGGGACTTTGTAAATATGATCATGTAAACTTGAGCAGCAATGTGTAGCCCCCAAAGGCCGTCTCAATAATATAATATTGAGCTGGGACTTGATATATTCTTCAATGAAATAACATCATATGATGTAACCCCCATCGTGGGGCTTGAATCCACGTCCACAAGGTTAAGAGCCTTGTGCTTTACCACCTGAGCAGTGGACCCTTCAATATAATGGATTAAAATCTTTGTACCTTGAATTGTTGACAGGAGCAATTGGTAGCCCCCAAGGGCCGGCTCATTACGATGTGATGAGTCGGGTCTTCAACAAGTGAGCAAACAATGACTTTGCATTAGCCCCCAAGTGTCATTGTGCATGCTTGCAGCGACATGAGACTTGTGTATTTGATGTAATCCCAACTTGAATAATGTAGCCCCCAAGTGCCGGGTCGGAAGCCTGCAGCGACTCGGGACTATTCCTTCAAGTGTAGAATAAATCATATCCATTGATAATATGATAGTCATTGCGCTAAAGCGACTTTGAAAACCTTAATCATAATACTAGTTATTGATAACCATAATAAAATCCAGCGTATTGGCTATTAAAGATTTTGAAGAATATAACCCGGCTTGAAAACCGATTCCTGCCGTATAAGCCGGTATATCCATGCACATATGATACATGCTATGATGATGTAATGATGATGTATGATGTAATATATGATGATGTATATGTATGATCAAGAGGGTTTAAGCTATGGTTCGGATAGGACCAGAGCCCCCATGTAGTCATAATTATGGCATTGCGCCGATCAAGAGGTGTAGCTATGGTTCGAATACGACCAAGCCCCCAAGTGATTTCCCTAGTGCCCTTATGCTTATCAAGAGGTGTAACTATGGTTCGAACCCATAGCCCCAAGTGATTTCCTTGGTGGCCTTATGCCTATCAAGAGGTGTAGCTATGGTTCGGATACGACCAAGCCCCCAAGTGATTTCCCTGGTGCCCTTATGCTGATCAAGAGGGTATAAGCTATGATTCGGATACGACCAGAGCCCCCAAGTGATTTCCCTGGTGGCTTTAAGCCTATCAAGAGGTGTGACTATGGTTCAAACATAGCCCCAAAGTGATATTGTGAGCTGTGCTCAAGGGATACCCATGTTTGAACTGTGTTGTGCAGCAGTCTCTCCTTGGCCCCTTATGATAATATTGGCTTGCTAGCCGGATTACCGAAGTAACCAGAGTTGTGCTCTTATGATAATATTGGCTTGATAGCCGGATCAAGAGGGTAGTAACGCTATGTTCTCTTTGGTGAATACACCTATGTTTGAACAGGAAGCCCCCAAATGATATTGTGAGCTATGCTCCAGGGGCACCTATGTTTGAGCTGTGCTTTTGCAACACTCTCTTTGGTCCCTTTAATTTTTCCCGAGAACTCGAACTTGCGAGAGATTATTCTTTTGAGCCGAAAATTCTTAAACCGGATATTGAGAGCTTCAAAGCATTGTGGGAGACAGCTTTCCCTTGATCCAGATTTTAAACCGGAATCCTTCTTTTTAAGCCAGAAATTTTCTGACGGCCTTTAAATTTGCACCAGTATGGCCATTAAAGGTCCTGCATTAGATAACTTTGCAAGTCGGAGTAATTGCTCTTTTAAAGAAAGCAATATATAATATAAAATTATACTGGATGGATTTCACCTGATATGTTAGGCTAGTTAATATCCACCGCGGAGTTGATGATCACCCCGGTAAAGGCGGGCGAGTCGGCTGTGGGCGCAGATGATGAGTCAGTCGCGTATGTTTATGTAGAGGGGACGGCGACTTGCTCATGTATCCGTCCAACAACATGGCACGAACGCGCTAGTGCATAAAATAATATTGGCGCACACCCCTTTGCAATACCTTTGTAATGAATAATGGTCCTGCGAAAAAATACTACAGACCAGAGTAATTGTTCTCAAACAAAATATGTGCTCATAAAATTCTTAGGAAAGATAGCACCTTATGTTTTATTGGGCGAATACATCTCCTCTGGCTTCCTCTGTTTTATCAAGGGAACCATGATGAGATTAGCACTCTGGCCGCATTATCCATGCACGTAGCAGGTTTTATCTTTCTTCTCTTTTCCTTCTTTGAAGTAGAGTCAGATTAGTAACGATGGTATGAATTAACAAGTCCTCCCTCCTCCACGTAGTCACTTGTCTTGTTGTGCACATATAAGGCAAATCCCTTGGGAATCCGTAATGTACTGAAAAAGCTTGCTTTTGGGAACCTAAACCGGGCCTATGCAGGTCCTTATTGGTTCTGTTTAGTGAAGTTGATCCAGCGCAGTTTACGCGCAGCGGACGCCGCTGCTAGCCCAAGTTCATCCAGTGCTCGTACTGTATAAGCGATGCCAACAGACATGACCCATCCAGGTAATGTGCTCAATCACTGATGAACCCTGTAGAGGCTTGTATTCTGATCTTTGGATGCAGTCATTGATATGCCGCCGGTTCATAGTTGTTTGGGGAGGGAGCATAACTAGACGGGCTGGCGTACGGGGGCAGGAAGCGGCAGACGCGAACCCCATCCGGCGCTTTATGGCGGGAATCCTCAGTGACTGCAGCAGCGAAGTCAAACCGGGCGATGTTGGCGGAGTCAACATATGCCAGCGGAGGCGGGGCCGCGGTGGTTTTGGAAACTCACAGCAGCAGCCAAAATTGCCTGCGAGGTGGCGCGGGCGGTTTAGAAGCAGGACCGGCGCAGTTGTTCGCCCGGCGGCGGGTTGATGATTTGGCGGTTTACGGGAAAGAGAGCCACGGTAGAAGCAGACTCCAACCGCCTGGCGTGCGGCAGTAGAAGCAGCAAGCCAGTTTATAGGTGAATCCACGACGGTGAGAATCGAGACGCAATGAAGGCTTGATGATACGGCCAACCGTGGCTGAAGAGGGCTCTGTGGAAACCCCTGGTGTTAATGCGGTGGCTCCGCCCCAGCGTCTCAAAGACGAGGCAGGTCAAGCAGGGCAAGGCCATGGCAGAGGGAGCCGGGCAGAAATGCGGCAACGGGGTATCTCGGCGTGGTCATGTTATGGACGACGACTTAACGCGACAGCAACTGTGGTGATTGGAAGAAGAGACCTCAACAGAGGAGCAGCAAAGAAATGTCGGCGCGAATCTTGGCAGAGGTCAGTGCTACAGCAGTGATTCTACCGGTGGTTTGAAGGTGAGGCCGGTTTGAAACGGCCTTGTCAAGGGGACACCGTGGCGGCTCAGGGTCGGCCTGATGCGGACGCCGGGTTTGTGCTGATAACAATGAAGAGCGACAACGGCGAGTCGGAGTAGCGGCGGCTTGGAGTGCCATGTGGTGAAGGCGAGCTCGGCGGCTCTCAGGCGTGGCCGGCGACTTGCGGGCGGTGGCTTGGCGCAGGGCCACGGCGGTTTATGGAAGTGGAGCAGAGCGGCAACTCGGAGGCGCCGGTTTAAAACAGCGAGGCCGAGTCGTGGAGGCGAAGCGGCGACCAACCGGATTGATGCGCAGGCTTTGCAACGAGGCAATACGACAAATGGTCTCCGAGACAGCAGCGGCAGGTGATGGTTCAGAATGACCACGATGGCTCGACCGGTGGAGGTGCACTCGGTGGCGACTCAGAGGTGTTTTGTCGATTCGGATGCTGCAACAAGGGCACTTCCGGCGAATCATCGAGGCCGAGCGCGGACACAGCCGACCCACGCTGGGACGGAGCGGCGCGGGGCCGCAACGGCGGGGGCGGCTCAGGGGAGGCGCTCGGCGACTTCCCGAGCCGGCGGGTGCGATTTGAGGCGCCCGACGAGTCAGCTACGGTGACTCCAGCGCGATGATGAGGCACGAGGCAGCGGGTCAAAGCACAAGTGGCCGCAGAAGCAACTTCGCAGTCGGCAAAGGCAAGTCCGCAGTAGCAGGTTTGGCGGCTCGTTAGAAACCGGTGACTCTCGGTGGCGGTTTAAGGTCGTGGCCTCTGCGGCGGGTCGAGGAGACGCTCGGAAGTAGAGACCAGGCAGCTTAGGGCGGCGTAAGGCGCAACGGGCACAAGACGGTCCCCAGCAAGTCGAGGCGGAGCCGGTTTGAGGCGCGGCTGCGGCCACGCAGCGGCGGTTCAAAGGTGACGTCGGCGAGGTGAAACGGCGCGACGAGGCTGCGGAGGCTTGATGGCTGTGAATCGGCGGAGGCGACGGCGTTTGACCCGAGACGGCTTCCGTTTGGGGGCCCAGCGCACCGAGACCCTGTGACGGCGATTCGTACCGGAATCGAGGCACAATCGCGATGCATGCGAGAGGCGAGGCGCGATCACGACTCGGACGGGAGGCGAAGCGCATTCTCGTGTTAGAAGAGTCCGGGTTGTGGCCGCTCTAGCTAATTTATGTTTGTTTCTCCGAGTCATGGTTGTCTTATGGCGCTGGCTTTGGTTGTCAAACCAGTAACCATCCAATTGTCTTGATACTTGATAAGGTAATACTTCTGCATCGAAACATTGGATTAACCCTGTAGCACCACCGTCCTTGAGTGGAGAACCGATCCGTATACCTGAATCATGGTAGCTTTTACGCAATCCTTTTAAGTTTTGAGCGGCGTGCTAGTGCGTTTTTCCTTGTATGCACACATTTTCACACGTATGAATCGGCAAGTCCTTCTGGTTTGAACATAAGTCGTAGCATGGATCCAATCTGCGGTAAACTCCATCGTCTCAGGAACATGCTTCAAAAAATTGATTTGGCTTCAAATCGCCGGATCTCAAGTGCATATGGTGACGCGCGATGCCACCTTAACTTCTCTCCAATTCTCCTTCATCTGATTAACTGCGAGCTTCTCGATCCCAAAGAGTGCGTCCTCCAAGAACTCAACACCACCGTGCGTCAGCCCCACATTGGGCGCCAACTGTCGTGGAGTTGTCACGGCAGATTTTCTAGTGTGAGGACTTAGTCGTAAGGCCAACGCATCTATGTGGTAGCTTGAGAGGGGTTGAGAGGAATCAAGAAACGCAACGCAAGATCAGGGTTTAGACAGCTTATGGCCCCGGGAAACATCATCCGGTAACAACCTTACGTGCTGTTTGAGGCTATGTCTCATTATGATCATGAGGAAGTCGCCGTAAACCGGCTCTCCCAGTTAACCCCAACCCTTTAAGATTGTTTTCTCTTACTAGTTCCTCTTTGGGGAGCCCTGCCCCGCCTTATATATGTTGAAGGGGCGGGTTACATGTAGAGTCCAACTCGGACTTAAGACTTAACTATTATGACTTCTCTTCTCGGGCTTCATAACGTCTCGGGCTTCATAGCTCCTGGCAACCCAGTTACCACTACCTGTCGGGAGTTAACTGGTGCCGGTTTAAGATGGTCTGCCGGTTTATGATTGTCTGCTAAGTTATCATCTGACTCAACTCCTGTCTTAACTGTCAGCCGGTTTAACAACCGACTGGTTTACCGTCTGGGTTAACTGCCTGTTTTACCTATCTGTCTGAACTGTCAGCCGGTTTAACAACCTGCCGGTTTACCGTCTGATTTAACACCAACCACTTTACCACCTGCCTTAACACCTGCCGGTTTACCACCTGCTTTAACACTTGCCGGTTTACTAAGTCCCAGCCGGGTTATAACTCCGGTCATACCGCGGGGTATATCCCCGACACTGTGCGCTCTGGTTCATCATGGGTGGCCAACCGACATTGTATAGAAAGGCTTGTAATATCTTCAATTTTCTTGCTCTTCTGCTCTTCTTTAAGATGATCCTCTTCTCTTGCGGTTGACTGGTCAGGTCGAGTTATTCTCCCTTAGTATATTTTGAATCTGTCAGGTCAGGTCGACTTGTTCTTCTTTACTATATGTTGAGGCTGTCATCTGCGAAGTATCATCACTTCTGGAGCTCTCATATTTTGAGTAGTAGGCCACATTATATAAATGAACACACCAAATTACAGCATGCATGGCACCTCTTAGAAGAATTGCAGAGATAGCACAAAGGGGTTTACAGGGAAGAAGTATTGGACTAGAATCACTTCTACATTACAAAGATAATCTCACTTGTTTTTATGTTTTCATGCATGTCAGGTATTGAACATTATCAAAATGAATACGAGAATGGGCGCACGAGAGGAATATTGCGGAACGATCCACTTGGTAACAAACTTGGCATGGTGGTGGGTGGCCTATCTTATTCACCCATCAAGGTGCATGCTCTAACTTGGCAAGGTTGTATTGGTCGCACCTATTTTACATCTGACCTCTTGCATTACTTCTACTTTGTTACACCATCTGCTTAGTTTAAGCATCATATATGAGTATATGCCATACCTATCCATTTTCTGTACCTATTCCATGTGTCGTCATACTATGTTTTTTCAGTCAAATGTTATTCTGTCATAATAGATGTCCAAAAGGAAGAGGGTGATTGCAGATCCTTAAGGAGTACAAACTAGGTATTTGGAAAAGGTAGTGATACCTGTTAAATCAGATAGATCAACAGCCACAGAAAACATAGGCCCAACTGTAACTGACTTTACCCCTACTCCAGTTGCCAAATCCCTATTAGAACTACTGACAGCCCAGCGTCAGGTACTGTCGATGATATCAATTCAAAATTTGAACTCCTAAATTTCTGCATGTGCCTTACCTTCTCTCTTGTATGAAAACTAATTTCAGATGAATCTCCTTGCTCAAAGGATCATAGGATCTCACGACAATAGTGGGATCTGCATTGCTCTTGTCAGTACCTCTTGCCCTTTGTGAGCATACTTACACTCATTGGTGTTTGATTATGTAGCATCACTGTAATTGTTCGCTTCTTTATCCTTCCTTTGTTTGAAATTATAAGATCTATATTTACTCTTAGATAAGTTTTGGATTGCTCATGTAAGTACCTGTTGTCATGTACTCCCTCTGTATCGAATTAATTGTTGATCAATTGGATGTATTTAGAACTTAATAGTGCTAGATACATCCATTTGAGTGACAACTAATAACGGACGGTGGTGGTATTACTGTACGTGCATCTTGAGATAGTTGATTGTCTAGCATTACTCTGCATCTTATCTACCCTGCCCTCCACTTTCTCCAAATTATCATATCTACATTTACTCTTACCAAAATGTTGAATAAAGCCAATGCCACTGCACACGTTGATGTCCGCATTCCTCTTGTCAGTACCTTTTGCCTTGTAATGTTGTACTTAATTAATTGCTATTTGATTATGTATCGTTAGTCTGCACATGAGCTTCATTATCCTCTATTTCTTCCAATATTATTTGATATATATTTACTCTTTGCAAAATGTAGAATAATGGTAACGCTTATAAAGAATTTTCTTTGGGGAATTTATTGAATTATCTTTCCATCAACATGGAGAAGGGCTTTGTCCAGCCTGTGTTAACATGTAATGTAAGTTCATCCTTCTCAAGCCTTCAAACTTTGTTCTAGTATAGATTTGGATAGGCATCATTTCCGACACTGTTGTTTAAATCTGATTGGATGTTTGCAACAACTACCAGTTTTAAATTGTAGTTGTAAAAACATGTTCCTTATGCAGAACATATCCATTTATTTGGTTATATAATTGTGAAACCTGTTACGTGTCTCCTTGTTTCTCTTTCAGAGTCGTATCTCTTATGTTAGGCAGAACTTTAGGAAAGATAGTGAGCCAAACCATCTTGAGGACAGCGAGATGACCCCAAGGTCCTGTCTTGATGAAGATAGTGAGTTGAAGCTACTCACCAGAAGGTGTGAGACAACCTCTATGCAGTCGCTGCCTCAATCAGTTCGACTTCTTCAGTCTCAACTTAAAGCGGAAAGGCTTGGTTCAGCTCAGCTCCGACTTGAAGTCAAAGACGTAATGAAGATGTCAGGGGATTGCCTTGCGCAGTATGGTGCCATATAGCTAGGGATGAAGAATCTATCGTTGACACAACTGAGGTCTCATCAGCTTGTTTGGTTGCTTGCGGGGCCCGAGCTTGCCAGGTCTATTGCCTTCTCAAGTGCTCTCAGTTTTGTATATTCTCTTGTCGGCGCGTTTATATGCACTGGTGGCGACCTTTGATGCCCAGTGTATGTAATCCGCGGTCATGTTGCGCTTTATTATCACCGGGTAGCGAACTTTGATTCCTAATATGCCGTAATTTCTTTGTTGTATAATCTAGGTTTATTCTTTGGTCGGTACGCTGTAATTTAGGCCGGAAGGTTCAGTGGATCTCGGTGTTGTCGGTCTTCAGGCCGGCTCGTTACTCATGTGGGCCAAAACATGGGCCAATAATTATCTTGGGCCATCAGCAGGTCTAAACCTACAATAGTTTCCCGCCTTTAACAGGCCATGGCCTACATATTTACTGTAGTGACACTAGGCTTCCTACGGGCCGTAGAAACAATGGGCCTTCTACGGTCCGTAGAAACAATGGGCCTTCTATGGGCCGTATCATCAATGGGCCTTAGAAGGGCCGTATGATCGATTGGCCAAACATGGGCCAAAAACAGACCGCATTATGGTCGTAAACGGGATAGAGTTGGAGTCGTCCGTTCATGGGCCGACCATAACATGCCATCGTTAATAGGCCACATTTGATGACGCTATGAAAATGGCCCAACGTATTAACAGGCCACAAACGGGCCGACTGTAACCACGGACTGAATTTGGCCCACAAGCAGAAAATGGTAGTAACGGCCGTAAGTAACCGAATGTTGGAAATGAGCCCAAGAATAAATGGGCCCTGAGAAGGCCGAAAAATAACATTGGCTACAAACGGCCCAATGGATTAATGGGTCGTTAATGGGTATAAAGTGATACACTGTTCATTACGGGCCAGTTTCACCACGGGCCGTTAATGGGCCAAGAGTTACAAAGGGCCTCATCTGGGCCGAAAGACGTCATGGGCCATACATGGGCCGGAACTTAAAATGGGCTGGAATCATATTGGACGGCCCAGATGACGCTACTGGGCCTAATTCGGATAGGTCGTAACGGGCCCTGGGTTAGCGGGCTGTAAATGGGCTATATGCGAACAAGCCGTTAACAGGCTTTCCATGGGCCAGCCCGCCACCTTTTGACCAAGTCAAACGGGCCGACCTTTCCACAGAAATGGGCCTCTGTTGGGCCCAGCCACGTGTCGACGTATCATAGGCGCCTTCTGTCCAATGAGTGGATGACATCTTGATACGTCTCCAACGTATCTATAATTTTTTATTGCTCCATGCTATATTATCTACTGTTTTGAATGTTTATGGGCTTTATTATACACTTTTATATCATTTTTGGGACTAACCTATTAACCCAGAGCCCAGTGCCAGTTTCTGTTTTTACCCTGTTTTAGGGTTTCGAAGAAAAGGAAAATCAAACGGAGTCCAATTGACCTGAAACTTCACAGAACTCATTTTTGGAAGGAAAGAAGCCCAAAAGACTTGGAGTGCACGCCGGGGGACCCGCAAGGAAGCCACGAGGCAGGGGGCGCGCCCACCCCCCTGGGCGCGCCCTCCACCCTCGTGGGCCCCTCGTGCCCCCCTAACGTACTTCTTCCGCCTATATATCTCCATATACCCTAAAACTACCGGAGAGCACAATAGATCGGGAGTTCCACCGCCAGAAGCCTCCGTAGCCACCGAAAACCAATCTAGACCCGTTTCGGCACCCTGCCGGAGGGGGCAATCCTTCTCCGGTGGCCATCTTCATCATCCCGGTGCTCTCCATGACGAGGAGGGAGTAGTTCTCCCTCGGGGCTGAGGGTATGTACCAGTAGCTATGTGTTTGATCTCTCTCTCTCTCTCTCGTGTTCTTGAAGTGATACGATCTTGATGTATCGCGAGCTTTGCTATTGTATTTGGATCCTATGATGTTTTCTCCCCCCTCTACTCTCTTGTAATGAATTGAGTTTCCCCCTTGAAGTTATCTTATCGGATTGAGTCTTTAAAGATTTGAGAACACTTGATGTATGTCTTGCCGTGGATATCTGTGGTGACAATGGGATATCACGTGATTCACTTGATGTATGTTTTGGTGACCAACTTGCGGGTTCCACCCATGAACCTATGCATAGGGGTTGGCACACGTTTTCGTCGTGATTCTCCGGTAGAACTTTGGGGCACTCTTTGAGGTCCTTTGTGTTGGTTGAATAGATGAATCTGAGATTGTGTGATGCATATCGTATAATCATGCCCACGGATACTTGAGGTGACATTGGAGTATCTAGGTGACACCCTGTGGCTCAAGACCTTCAACGTCAAGCCAAAGGTGGTGCGCGGCAACCAGGCGGAGTGCGGAGGTGCCATGGCGGGCAAAATAGCCAACGTCCTATGGCTCGAGGGCTCCTTTGTGGAGACCTTGAAGGGGTGGCAGTCAGGGTGGTTTTACATCACCGAGCCACGCGATCCGAAGTGGATCGCAGCCCCTGAATTCCGATCCGGACCCCCTACGCAGCTCACGTCCCGGAAGGAGATGGGCTTGTCGTGGGGCGACGAAGAAGAGGTGACCGGACTGCAAAAATGCATCCAGTCCCTGGTGAACAAGCAGCTCGAGCTTGTCAACGTAGTCCAGGTCATGCTCGTCCGCCGGATCCTTCCGTGTCAAGAACGGGACTTCAATTTGTGGGAGTTCAAACCGGCGCAGCACCGAACTCTGAGCAGGCTCTTCGACACGACGTACGAAGATGTCTGGAAGGGGCTAACCAAAGGCGCCGAGGCTCCCACATCCGCCTCCGAAGACCGCGGATTCAGCTCGCAGCGTCCTTTGACAGGATTGGCAGGCGAAGTCCGGACTGATTAACTGTCCGGCTCCCTTGCCCGAAGACCCAGCCCCTGCTCTCCTAGTGAAGCTGCTGGTTCCGGCACCTTATGTGGTGCCGGAGAAGAAGGCCAAGAAGAAGAAGGCCACGGGGACTCGAAAGAGTTCCCGGCATATGGTGGTGTCGGACTCGTCGTCCGATGAGTCCGAGACGCGCTCCTCCCGTGAAGACGAGGAGGAGGAAGAAGAGACCTCTCCCCCTCCAGCGGGGGGAGGAAAGAAGAGGAAGGCCGCCCTAGTAGGGGAGGCTGGAGGGTCCAAGAAGAGGAAAACCCCTCCGCCGGACTACGCCCCCGACGCCGACAAGGACGAAGAGGAGTGGCCGGACAGGGCCAAGCGTCCGGCGAAATCGTAAGTGTTCGGATACCAGAGTAACTCATGATATTTCTTTTGTTGCGCAGCTTTCCCTAATGTCGAATATAATCATGCAGCCCGCCCAGGGATGGGCTCGACGAGTCATCGAGCGGCTCCCTGGATTCATCGGACGTGAATTCAGTTCCACCCGCTGCCTCCCCCTGTGCTGCGGATGACGCCGAAGTGGCGTCGCGACAAGCTCCGGGGGAAGAGGAGGTGGTCCAGGAGGAGCTGCGAGGCGACCTCTCGGACTCCAGGAGTGAAGGGGACAAGACCCCCCAGGGCTCCAAGTCCGGCTTTAAGCCGGACACCACGCCGGAATCGTCAACGGTTCCAGACCGCGGCAGGCGAACTCCTGCCAAGAGGAGCAAGCCTATTGAGCCAATGCCCTCTGTCTAACCGGAGGCGCCGGACAATCTGCTGGAGGTGCTTAAGGGCGCCTCCATCGACGAGGAGCACCGTACCATCATGAGTACGGTGGTCCAGAAGGTTCGTTCCGCCAAAAGCGGACTTACTGAAGCTTGTGCTAGCCTTCTAACAGGCTTCGAGGTAAGTAGAAATATGTAAAACTATTACCGCATAGACAGTAGCCCCTGATGCTCTGTTTGGCGTTCGGAAAGAAAAGCCGAATAGAGGATCTATTAAATATCGCAGAAGTCTAACTAAAAAGGAGTCAATATATGTATGCAGGCTTCGCTGCTAGCCACCGCCACACTGACTGCGGAGGTGGGTGCCCTGAAGCAGGGCCTCGAGCGGACCGAGCAAGAGCTCGGCCTTGTCAAACGGCAGCTCGAGGAGAAAGAAGGTAAGAGATACCTTATAGAAAAAATGCCTATAAGAAGACGCAATTGCAAAAAATGACAGGAGTATACTGCTTATTGTAGGGGCCACAACTGAGGTGGTGACCCTCAAGCAGGCGCTGTCCGAGGCCGAGAAGAGAGCAGCCACGGAGCGCACCGAGTGGGAGAAATTTGAGGCGTAGGTCGGCGAGGTGCAGCAAGAGCTTCAGGCTCTCATGAAAAAACATGAGAGTTTGGAGCTCGACTCGAAGATGCGAGCGTCCGAGCTTGCTGCGGCCCTTAAAACTGCCAAATCTGCCAAGGCCGAAGCCCAGAAGGCCCTCTAGGAATTGGATGCGGTGAAAAAGATAGTGGCGGGTAAGGCATTCTCTATGCAAAGCAGACATATAAAAGTAAACTACTTGTTACTTACCCGAATCCGGAGCTCTCCAGGGGCATTCGCAGATCTTCCCTGCAGCATATCCGATGCCGCCGCATTCTACCGAGCCGAGGAAGGCAGCTCGACGGAGAAGGTGTTCTGGTCTCAATACGCTGAGGCCGGACACCCTGTGCCCTTGAGCGACCAGCTGAAGCAGCTGGTCGAGCTCCACAAGGCGGCCAAACAGGCCCTGAAGGGCTTCATAGTTTGGCTGTGGCCTGGAGAGGCCCTGCCTGGGAGCTACTTCGGACTGGTGCGGCGGCTGGTGGAGGCTTGTCCAAGGCTCGAGGTCATCAAGCGCTCCGTCTGCATCGAAGGTGCCCGTAGGGCCCTTGCCCGTGCAAAGGTGCACTGGGGTAAGCTGGACGGTGAGAAGCTTGTGAGGGACAGGCTGCCGCCGGGGGAGGAGCATCGCAAGCCCGAGAACTATTACAAGGATGTTCTGGCCGGTGCCCGCCTTATGGCGGATGAATGCACCAAAGATTTAATTTTTGAATGAACTCGCTCGTGTTATCCTGTGCGCTGAAAACTTGTTCATATGCGCTAAGCAATGCTTGAATTTAAAATATTACTTTTTGTGCGGCCGTTTATCAAAAAATTGAGAGATGGCCAGTCGTCGGCTTCTGCCCCCATGCCACTAGTGCTGGGGTGTTCGGGATAAACCTGAGCGCTCTTTTTCCCATGATTGGGTCCGTCGAGGGAGGTGCTCAGCACAACGAACGAGGCAATCGGACTATAATGCTTGAACAGTCTCACTTAGCCATAGAACTCTATAATTTTAAATTTCGGCGAAGCCCCTAGTATTCGGAAGACCGAGTTCGGGGCGCTATCCACACCTTGGCCGGACAAAGCCGGTTCCTCGCTTGAAGCGGCATAAGTCTTTAAGGACTCGAAAAACCTCTCGAATAGCGACCGGTCTCTTGCCTCATCATGATAGTCAGTTTTAGTTTTCTCTACTGAGGTGCTCAGCCCAGCTCAACTGGGGCACAATCGCAGTAGTTCTCCTAGTGCTACCTTAGCCGATATAGCGGAACGTAAGGCACCAAAACATAGGAGCTGGGCAAACCCAACTATTGACCCAAATCATGATTCAGAGCCGATGCATATAGTGCTATAAGTTCGGGGTGCCGCACTTGTGAAAGTGTACGGACTTCTCACGCCATATTGATGGGTACTGAAGCCCCTGGCGTATTTTTTCCGTACCACAGTGTACGGATGCAACATGTTATTGATAAACATATATAAAAAAAAGGATAATGCAAAAAATAGACAAAAAGCTATGCATTGTTTATAGAAAGTCTGCTATGAAAGCGGAACGATACAAATAGTGCGATAAGCAAAACAAATTGGACTATTTAACATGTCCTGGCCAGGGGTAGGCCGCGGAATTGTATTAAAAAACAGGTATACTGTTCGCAATAGAGAGCACCTGGGAGTTCCATAATGCGGCGTAGCTTGTCTGCTTTCCTGGATCTTGCATCGTTTGTGCGGCAATTGAATTGCTGAACGGGTCATCCGAAGTATGGAGTCCTGAGAGTAAGAGAAAAAAAGAAAGAAAAAGGAATCCAGCAGCCCCTGGTGCGGTTTAAGCCGTATTTCGGGCGTGCCGTGATAGTGCCCCTTCCCCTGTGCCCATGGTATTTCAAGAGCGTAGTTATGTACGCGAAGCACTAGTTTCGCTATATCGCGAGGGCTAGGGTTGGGGCCTCATTGCTACGCTAGCTCAGAACGTGCCAGGCGGTCTTGTTGTAGGGTACTCCGGGCGCGCTTGACAGTGTCCGGCGTTTTGAAGGCCGAACTGGAGAACTGCCTAGAGAGGCTGCTTTGTACTTCTGCTGCGAGCGCTGCCGTGTGCTCCTCCGTTCGGAGGGAGCGTTCGGTGTTCCCATTGACCGTGATTACTCCTCTAGGGCCTGGCATCTTGAGCTTGAGGTATGCATAGTGCGGTACCGTGTTGAATTTTGCGAATGCGGTTCGCCCGAGCAATGCGTGATAGCCACTACGGAATGGGACTATGTCGAAGATTAACTCCTCGCTTCGGAAGTTATCCGGAGATCCGAAGACCACTTCCAGTGTGACTGAGCCTGTACAATTGGCTTCTACACCTGGTATGACGCATTTAAAGGTCGTTTTGGTGGGCTTGATCCTCGAGGGATCTATGCCCATTTTCGCACTGTATCCTGGTAAAGCAGGTTCAGGATGCTGCCGCCGTCCATGAGGACTCTTGTGAGATGAAATCCGTCAATGATTGGGTTTAGAACCAATGCGGCGAAGCCGCCGTGACGGATGCTAGTGGGGTGGTCCCTTCGATCAAAGGTGATCGGGCAGGAGGACCATGGGTTGAACTTTGGAGCGACTGGCTCCATCGCATATACGTTCCGTAACGCACGCTTCCACTCCCTCTTGGGGTTGTGGGTTGCGTATATCATGTTCACCGTCCGCACTTGCGGGGGAAATCCCTTCTGTCCACCGTTGTTCGGCGGCCTGGGCTCCTCCTCGTTGTCGCTATACAGCCCCTTGTCTTTGTTTTCGGCTCTTAACTTGCCTGCCTGCTTGAACACCCAACAATCCCTGTTGGTGTGATTGGCTAGCTTTTCGGGGGTGCCATGTATCTGGCACAAGAGGTCGAGTATTCGGTCCAAACTGGACGGGCCCTGAGTATTTCTTTTGAATGCCTTTTTCCATTGACCGAATTTGTAGCCTCGGAATCCGGCATTAACTGCCGTATCCTCGTTGCTGTCGCTGTTAACGCGGCGCTTTTGTTTGTTCCGACGCGACCTGCCGCTTTTGTCCTTGGTATTCAAATTACCAGGGTTCTTGGTTAAATTGTTGCTGTGAGCTAGCCAGCTGTCTTCTCCCGTGCAAAAGCGGGTCATGAGCGTCGTGAGGGCTGCCATATATTTCGGCTTTTCCTATCCGAGGTGCCGGGCAAGCCACTCGTCACGGATATTATGCTTGAAGGCCGCTAAGGCCTCTGCGTCCGGACAGTCGACTATCTGGTTTTTCTTTGTTAGGAACCGTGTCCAGAATTGCCTGGCCGATTCCTCTGGCTGCTGAATTATGTGGCTTAGGTCATCGGTGTCCGGTGGTCGCACATAAGTGCCCTGGAAGTTGTCAAGGAATGCGGCTTCCAGGTCCTCATAAGAACCGATTGAGTCTGCTGGCAAGCTGTTAAGCCAATGCCGGGCCGGTCCCTTAAGTTTGAGTGGGAGGTATTTGATGGCGTGTAGATCATCACCGCGGGCCATGTGGAATGAAGGAGATAATCCTCGATCCATACCGCAGGATATGTTGTGCCATCGTACGATTTGATGTTTACGGGTTTGAAGCCCTCAGGGATTTTATGATCCATTACTTCATCTGTGAAGCATAGTGGGTGTGCGGCGCCTGTGTATTGGGCTATATCATGACACAACTCGAAGGGGCTTTGTCTGTTGAGTTCGGCCCGACCGGATTTATTGCATCCGGAGTGACGATCACCATCACGTGCCGTGGGCGCTTGCGCGATCCGTAGATCGATCTTGTTTGCCTTGCCTTGTCCTCCAGTATGTCGCGCAGGTCGGGCGCATTTTCCCGTGCCTTAGTATGCTTGACGCGGCGTCGGGGCATGGCTTGAGTGGAGGGCCAAGAGGCCTCTCCGTCGCGGCCACAAGGTGGCCGGTCGGCCATGTCATGCGCTGGTGATGTAGGTGCTTCCTCCTCTAGTCGGTGTAGCAGCCTACGCTTTGGGTAACTCTTGGAGGGGCGTTCGAGTTCATACTCTTCGGATGCAAGGACTTCAGTCCATCTGTCAGCTAGCAAATCTTGATCAGCTCTAAGCTGTTGCTGCTTTTTCTTGAGGCTTCTTGCCGTGGCCATAAGCCTGCATTTAAAACGCTCTTGTTCGGCGAGATCCTCTGGCACGACGAACTCGTCGTCATCGAGGCTTGCCTCGTCTTCGGAGGGAGGCGTATAATTATCGTCCTCAACCTCTTGGTCCGCCGCCCGCTCGTGAGGGCTGGCTTCTCTGTCCTCCTGTGCTGAATCTTGCTGGAGGGGGTGTTCTTCGGCGCTATCCGGAGTAGTATTATCTCCCGTGCCAGAATCACCGTTTTTGTTTTGGCGGGATTTAGAGCGGCGCCGCTGACGCCGGCGCTTGGGCTGTTTCTTAGAGGTATCGTCCTCCGCTGTTCCATCGCCGTCTCCATCCTTTGGAGTGTCCACCATATATATGTCATATGACAAGGTGGCCTTCCAGCGCCCTACAGGTGCTGGTTCTTGTTCGTCTCCTGCATCGTCGTCCATGCCGTTGATGTCTTCGGAGTCGAAGTCAAGCATGCCGGTTAAGTCATCGACAGTGGCTACGAAGTGGGTGGTGGGTGGGTTTTTAATTTTTTCATCGTCCGTATCCCAACCTTGCTGACCGTAGTCCGTCCAGGGCTCTCCTGATAAAGAGAGAGGCTTTAGAGAATTCAGGATGTCTCCGAAGGGCGAGTGCTGAAAGATGTCCGCAGCGGTGAACTCCATTATCGGTGCCCAATCGGATTCGATCGGTAGGGGCGCCGGGGCTCGGAGTTCGGAGAGGAATCCGGCTCCTCGGAGTCACGGGCCATGCGGAGTGCGGGGCTGGAGTTCGGCTCGATCGCCTCTGAGATCGCAGCCCCTGAGGCAGCGTCCAACCGCTGATCCTCGATCGGTGCAGTAGGCTCCGAATCAATGGTCGGAACCGATGCGTGTGCGGCCTCCAAGGCACTGTTCGGCGGCAGAGCTATATCATGCCCATCGAGACAGTGCGGCGCACTTGGCTGTGGCTCGAATCCGTCGAAGATTAAGTCCCCGCGGATGTCAGCCGTGTAGTTTAGGCTTCCAAACCTGACTTGATGGCCAGGGGCGTAGCTTTTGATCTGCTCAAGGTGGCCAAGCGAATTGGCCCGCAGTGCGAAGCCGCCGAAGACGAAGATCTGTCCGGGGAGAAAAGTCTCACCCTGGACTGCATCGTTGTTGATGATCGAAGGAGCCATCGGGCCTAAAGGCGACGACACAGAGGAACTCTCAATGAAAGCACCAATGTCGGTGTCAAAACCGGGGGTTCTCGGGTAGGGGGTCCCGAACTGTGCGTCTAGGCCGGATGGTAACAGGAGGCAAGGAACAAGATGTTTTACCCAGGTTCGGGCCCTTTTGATGGAGGTAAAACCCTACGTCCTGCTTGATTAATATTGATGATATGGGTAGTACAAGAGTAGATCTACCACGAGATCAAGGAGGCTAAACCCTAAAAGCTAGCCTATGGTATGATTGTTGTATGATGAAGTTGTCCTATGGACTAAAACCCTCCGGTTTATATAGACACCGGAGAGGGTTAGGGTTACACAAAGTCGGTTACAATGGTAGGAGATCTAAATATCCGCATTGCCAAGCTTGCCTTCCATGCCAAGGAAAGTCCCATCCGGACACGGGACGAAGTCTTCAATATTGTATCTTCATAGTCCTGGAGTCCGGCTGAAGGTATAGTCCGGCTACCCGAACACCCCCTAATCCAGGACTCCCTCAATGGGCATCTCCATAGCCCATTGATTAGCCTCGTTGATGTGAGACTTTCTCCTTTTTGTCTTCTCCACATAACCCCTCATTATTCTATTCCACCCATAGTGCTATATCCATGGCTCGCGCTCATGTATTGCGTGAAAGTTTATAGGTTTGAGATTACTAAAGTATGAAACAATTGCTTGGCTTGTCATCGGGGTTGTGCATGATGAGAGCATTCTTGTGTGACGAAAATGAAACATGACTAAACTATATGATTTTGTAGGGATGAACTTTCTTTGGCCATGTTATTTTGAGAAGACATAATTGCTTAGTTAGTATGATTGAAGTATTATCATTTTTATGTCAATATGAACTTTTATCTTGAATCTTTCGAATCTGAATATTCATACCACAATTAAGAAGAATTACATTGAAATTATGCCAAGTAGCACTCCACATCAAAAATTCTATTTTTATCATTTACCTACTCGAGGACGAGCAGGAATTAAGCTTGGGGATGCTGATACGTCTCCAACGTATCTATAATTTTTTATTGCTCCATGCTATATTATCTACTGTTTTGAATGTATATGGGCTTTATTATACACTTCTATATCATTTTTGGCACTAACCTATTAACCCAGAGCCCAGTGCCAGTTCCTGTTTTTACCCTGTTTTAGGGTTTCGAAGAAAAGGAAAATCAAACGGAGTCCAATTGATCTGAAACTTCACGGAACTCATTTTTGGAAGGAAAGAAGCCCAGAAGACTTGGAGTGCACGTCGGGGGACCTGCGAGGAAGCCACGAGGCAGGGGGGCGCGCCCTCCACCCTCGTGGCCCCCCTGACGTACTCCTTCCGCCTATATATCTCCATATACCCTAAAACTACCGGAGAGCACAATAGATCGGGAGTTCCGCTGCCAGAAGCCTCCGTAGCCACCGAAAACCAATCTAGACCCGTTCCGGCACCTTGCCGAAGGGGGCAATCCTTCTCCGGTGGCCATCTTCATCATCCCGGTGCTCTCCATGACGAGGAGGGAGTAGTTCTCCCTCGAGGCTGAGGGTATGTACCAGTAGCTATGTGTTTGATCTCTCTCTCTCTCTCTCTCGTGTTCTTGAGGTGATACGATCTTGATGTATCGCGAGCTTTTCTATTATAGTTGGATCCTATGATGTTTTCTCCCCCCTCTACTCTCTTGTAATGAATTGAGTTTCCCCTTTGAAGTTATCTTATTGGATTGAGTCTGTAAAGATTTGAGAACACTTGATGTATGTCTTGCCGTGGATATCTGTGGTGACAATGGGATATCATGTGATTCACTTGATGTATGTTTTGGTGACCAACTTACGGGTTCCACCCATGAACCTATGCATAGGGGTTGGCACACGTTTTCATCATGATTCTCCGGTAGAACTTTGGGCACTCTTTGAGGTCCTTTGTGTTGGTTGAATAGATGAATCTGAGATTGTGTGATGCATATCGTATAATCATGCCCACGGATACTTGAGGTGACATTGGAGTATCTAGGTGACATTAGGGTTTTGGTTGATTTGTATCTTAAGGTGTTATTCTAGTACGAACTCTAGGGTTGTTTGTGACACTTATAGGAATAGCCCAACGGATTGATTGGAAAGAATAACTTTGAGGTGGTTTCGTACCCTACCATAATCTCTTCGTTTGTTCTCCGCTATTAGTGACTTTGGAGTGACTCTTTGTTGCATGTTGAGGGATAGTTATGTGATCCAATTATGTTATTATTGTTGAGAGGACTTACATTAGTGAAAGTATGAACCCTAGGCCTTGTTTCCTAGCATTGCAATACCGTTTATGCTCACTTTTATCATTAGTTACCTTGCTGTTTTTATATATTCAGATTACAAAAACTATTATCTACTATCCATATACCACTTGTATCACCATCTCTTCGCCGAACTAGTGCACCTATACAATTTACCATTGTATTGGGTGTGTTGGGGACACAAGAGACTCTATGTTATTTGGTTGCAGGGTTGCTTGAGAGAGACCATCTTCATCGTATGCCTCCTACGGATTGATAAACCTTAGGTCATCCACTTGAGGGAATTTTGCTACTGTCCTACAAACCTCTGCACTTGGAGGCCCAATAACGTCTACAAGAAGAAGGTTGTGTAGTAGACATCACATCTGTCCAAACGGTGAGCCAACACGTGTTTCCTCCAGCCAATGATGATTTTACACGTGGAAAATCCCCATTGGTCGGGGTTGTTAGCGGGTTATCGGATCCAAAACCGGACCCGATAGCTTAACGACATTCCGTTACGGTGGATGCCATGTGTCGGTCACCCTTAACGAAACCACTTCTGTGACGCGCGATTTATTGTCATGGAAGTGGCCACTTCCGTGATGATAATTTTGGTAATGTCATGGAACACTTCTACGATAGCACAGGTATGACTATCTGGATTCTGTCATAAAATTGTCATGGATGTACATGCATGACAAAAATGCGACCTACTATGACAAACACGTATCATCACGGAAGTGTATTTTTTTTGTAGTGTTGAGAGCTCATGATTGGTGCATGAATATAACATTGACTTAAGCCTCCCCCAAGCTTGAGCGATGCTTTCTCCTTCACGAGGACAAAATTATATATAATTACGATCACGATGAACAAGATGCATATGATAAAACTTCTGATGGAATTCCAATTTCAATCGTTTGTAGTCCCATGATCCCATATCACATAGCCTATACCATCTCAATGCATCTCCCTTCAAAGATAAAGGGAAGACCTTCTTCTTGATAACATCATCGGGCATACCTGCAAGCTTAAATAATCCACAAACTTCATCCACATAGATTAAGTGTAAGTCGGGATGTAATGTTCCATCTCCTGCAAAAGTATTAGCTAGCAGTTTCTCCATCATACCCGAAGGAATTTCAAAGTAAACATTTTTAGTAGGTTCAGTAGGTTGAGGAGCAAGTATTTGCTCTACCGGTTGGGGTGAAGATACCCCGAACAAGCCCCTCAAAGGATTACTTTCCATAGTAACAAGTGACAGTAAATTTCAGCACACTATATAAATTTTTCCTTACCAAATTCCACCTACCAAAGGCGCTTCACTCCCCGGCAACGGTGCCAGAAAAGAGTCTTGATGACCCACAAGTATAGGGGATCTGTCGTAGTCCTTTCGATAAGTAAGAGTGTCAAACCCAACGAGGAGCAGAAGGAAATGATAAGCGGTTTTCAGCAAGGTATTCTCTGCAAGCACTGAAATTACCGGTAACAGATAGTTTTGTGATAAGGTAATTGGTAACGAGTAACAAGTAACAAGTGTACACAAAGTGCAGCAAGATGGCCCAATCCTTTTTGTAGCAAAGGACAAGCCTGGACAAACTCTTATATGAAGTAAAGCGCTCTCGAGGACACATGGGAATTATCGTCAAGCTAGTTTTCATCATGTTCATATGATTCGCGTTCGGTACTTTGATAATTTGATATGTGGGTGGACCGGTGCTTGGGTGTTGTCCTTACTTGGACAAGAATCCCACTTATGATTAACCCCCATTTGCAAGCATCCGTAACTACAACAGAAGTATTAAGGTAAACCTAACCATAGCATGAAACATATGGATCCAAATCTGCCCCTTACGAAGCAACACATAAACTAGGGTTTAAGCTTTTGTCACTCTAGCAACCCATCATCTACTTATTACTTCCCAATTCCTCCCTCTAGGCCCAAACAATGGTGAAGTGTCATGTAGTCGACGTTCACATGACACCACTAGAGGGATGACAACATAAATCTCATCAAAATATCGAACGAATACCAAATTCACATGACTACTAATAGCAAGACTTCTCCCATGTCCTCAGGAACAAACGTAACTACTCAGAAAGCATATTCAGGTTCATAATCAGAGGGGTACTAATATGCATAATGGATATGAACATATGATCTTCCACCAAGTAAACCAACTAGCATAAACTACAAGGAGTAATCAACACTACTAGCAACCCACAGGTACCAATCTGAGGTTTGGATACAAAGATTGGATACAAGAGATGAACTAGGGTTTGAGATGAGATGGTGCTGGTGAAGATGTTGATGGTGATTGACCCCCTCCCGATGAGAGGATCATTGGTGATGACGATGGTGATGATTTCCCCCTCCCGGAGGGAAGTTTCCCTGGCAGAACAGCTCCGCTGGAGCCCTAGATTGGTTCCGCCTTGTGGCGGCGGAGTTTCGTCTCGTAAGCTTGCTTATGATTTTTTCTCAGATGAAGGACCTCATATACAAAAAGATGGGCATCAGAGGGCCACTGGGGAGCCCATGAGGCAGGGGGCGTGCCCCCCACCCTCGTGGCCAGGGTGTGGCTCCCCTCTGGTACTTCTTGCGCCCAATATTTTATATGTATTCTGAAAAGTGCTCCCGTGGAGTTTCAGGACTTTTGGAGATGTGCAGAATAGGTCTATAATATTTTCTCCTTTTCTAGCCCAGAATTCCAGCTGCCGGCATTCCCCCTCTTCATGTAAACCTTGTAAAATAAGAGAGAATAGGCATAAGTATTGTGACATAATGTGTAATAACAGCCCATAATGCAATAAATATCGATATAAAAGCATGATGCAAAATGGACGTATCACCTACTGAAGAGCATGCCAGCACCGCTGATGGAAATTAGGCTGTTGAAGATTCTCACAGTACTAGGGCTAATGACTGCATTCCAGCCGCTGAAGAAATTGCCAGGGCAACCATTAGTGTTGCACCCGAAGAAAAGGAAGAAGTCAGGGCAACTGCATCAGTTGTGCCTGAAGTTGTTGAACCAAATTCCTCTGCTCCTCCTGCACCTACCCCAACTCCGATCCTTCCATCTGCATCAGATGTGAAGAAGACCAAGGCTGCAGAGCATGCAGCTGTGAAGAAAAGGAAGGCATCAAATGCATCAGATTCTTCAGCTCCGAAGAAGATGAAGTCGCTGACCAGCTCGTTTGAAAATCCTATTGATGTTGTTCCAGTCTCAAGCATGCCATCAAAGGAACTCATTTCTTTTGATGAAGAATACGTGATCCCAAGAGGATCCGATGAAGACATTCCTTCTGCTGCTTCCTCAGAGCAGTTGGATGAAGAAATTCAAGTGGATGCAATCCCTTAAACCCCAGTTGTTTCATCGCTCACGCCTCAGTTTACTGCTGAAGAGGCTGACGTTGAAGAAATGAGTGGAGAAGATGAGGATGTGGTCATTGGGTTCACAATGCCAGTTCTGAATGATGACTTTTGGGAAAGTCAGCACCCTAATTCTCCGTTGTTCACTCCTCTGCAACAAATTCCTCAGTCCCCAGTGACTACTGAAGTTCAAATGGGTTCTGAAGAACCACACCCCACTCCATCCATCCATGAAGAGATTCCAGCCACTAGCACTGATGACATTGCTACTGAAGAATTGAAGTCCCAGGCTGCCACTGAAGAAGAAACTGAAATTCCTCAGCCTATGGAACCTAAGATCGCGAACCCTGAGGTTGTGATGCAATTTACTGACACTCCTCACCCCAAGCCAAAGGACCCCTTCTTGAAGAAGCAGAAATTCAAGGCTGATGACCTCTTCGGCGAGCATGTGTTCTTCATTAACTATAACCCTTATGACTCTGCTCGTCTTAGAAGGAAGCGCTTCTGGACTGCTAGCCAAGCAAACTTTTATTCTTCACTACTTGTCAACAAGGACAAAGTCTTTGACCATGAGCATATTCCTCACATGGATATGGAATCACTGCCTTGCTTCACCCCAGTCCTCAGTGTGCTTCATGATGCAGTACTGCTCAACTTTTGCACGGATATTTGCGATTGGAACGAAGAGCTCATTCTTCAATTCTATGCAACTCTGCATATCACAGGCGATGCTGACAATGTGAACTCTTGGGTATTGGACTGGATGACAGGAAGCACACAT
The DNA here is from genome assembly GCF_056163025.1 of Triticum urartu. Lineage (NCBI taxonomy): Eukaryota > Viridiplantae > Streptophyta > Magnoliopsida > Poales > Poaceae > Triticum > Triticum urartu. The sequence goes on along the minus strand of NC_141876.1, from coordinate 171,681,127 downwards.
TTCAAAGCACCGGCCTCTGAATTACTTCATGCCCTGCCTGTCAATCCTCCCCTTGAAGGCGCTCGTTGCATCTATCATGAACCTGAATTCACTGCCCATTACATGCAAGTGCTAATGAAGCCTCTGAAGCCCGGTCAAGCTCCAAGGACCAAATTCCTCGTGAAGGAATTGTTGTTTGTGCCTAGAACTGTCTATCGCATTCTGATGAAGACATTGAGTCCAATCAAAGGCCACGATTCAAATGATGAAGAAGTTGTTGGCATCATGAAGAATCTGCTATTCAATATCATACATGGCATTCCTATCAACTACCATGATTTCTTCATGAGGACTCTAGCAAATGTTGCCCTCTCTCCGTTTGAGTTGAAGCCTTACGCTCCCTGGATTATGAGATTCATCAAAACAAGGTCTTCACTCAACTACAAGGCTGATTTTCAGAATCATGTCAGTTACCTGCCCCCAATAGAAGTCCTCAAGCAGACATTTTCCTCATCTGATGAAAAGGGCAAGGCTACTGCTATTATTGATGAAGGCATTCGTCCGTTGGATGGTCAGTTTCGCAAAGCTGCATCTTACTCGACCAATGATGATTCTGCTACTCATGATTCTGCCGCTAATGCATCAAAGCCAAATCCTCAAGCAACAGCTCCCCGGGTGATGACTGACCGTGAGCTTCTTCTTAGTCTTCACCAGAAGGTGGATCGAAACCACAAATGGGTTAAGCATCAGTTTTGTTCTATTCTTCACAACATGACTGCTACACACAATGCAGTGAAGAAAAACCATTACTACCTCCATGAAGTCTTCGATCGCACCTGGGTTGTTTTGTCACATCTGTATGGTGAAGAAGATCTGAAGCAAATGGGTTTCAAGCAGGACTTTGAATGGTCTCAGCCGCCACCGGCAAAGAAATTCAAGAAGACTAAAGTTCCTTCCTTGGTGGCCAACTCATATTCTTCATCACGCGAAACCGATGATCATGAAGACTTGGACGACACTGTGGCATGCCCTACTACAACAAATGACCCCAACAACGCTGACGCTCCTTCATCAACTTAATATTCTTCAGGGGAGTTAGTCCTCTTTTTTGTCCCTTTTGGTCATTTGATGACAAAGGGGGAGAAATTTGAGTTAGTCTTCAAGCGGGTGTACTTATATGGGTGTTTTTTTCTAAGTTACAACTCTCGTTCTTCTGAGACTTTATTCGATTGAGTTGTAAACTTAAACTCTATGGTGGTCTGATACTTTTGCTGAGTTTTTCTGCATGCTTATTCCTCTTTAATGTTTATGCACGCATGCTGAATTACATCGGCCACCATATTTCATCATGCATTTCAAATTCTTCATATTATATGTTAAATGCGTGTATGGATTATAAGATATAGGGGGAGATCTCCATGATTCTACTCTTCAAAGTGTGCATTGCTTCAAAAGGAAATTCCTCACTATGCACATCTTCAGGGGGAGTTCTTCTATATATTGCAATCAAATTCCTCAATATCAGTATTTACACTTCATATGTTTATCCCTGTTGAAAACTTAACCTATATTGTCATCAATCACCAAAAAGGGGGAGATTGTAACTGCATCTAGTGCCGCTTAGTGACTTTTGTGTATTGAAGACTTATAGGTTAATGTACTGATGCGTTTGTGAGTATACACAAGTCTATAAGTCTATGAGGAGTTTGATATTTACAGAGAAAGTCGACCCCTAAAAATGAAGTTCTTCGTCTGAAGACTTTGGATTTCTGAAGACTTTGAAAGTGAAGAAATTGGTGTAATCCTGAAGACTTGGTATTCATTCGAGGAACATGAAGCATGAAGACTTTTGTTTTCATAGTTTCATTTTCTCTTTCTTGAGTCATAGGAAACACCATACTATTAAAGGTGGTGAGGAAATACTAAGGAAAAATTTCCAAGTGATGCTCAACTCAAAATCCTACACCTACCAATCCCTTCGAGTGAAGCCATTGGAAATCTCATACAGCTCAGCCAATTTCTTCAGTGACAGAGACAAAGTTCTTTTGGTCTCTAAGGAATTTGTTCTAACTAAGGAGTTAGGAATTCGCTAGTGCGGATTGCCTACATAGTGAGGAACATGATAGCCCTGAGGAATTTGATACTCAAAATTCTGACCGTTGCTGTGCTATGCGCTAACTATCCCAAAATATCTACCCACCTAACGGTCATATCATTGATGGGCATTTATGTCTTATCATGTCAGGCTGCTCCCTAGGCTATAAATAGCCGCCCCCTACAACCACTAGCTGGTTGGCTGCTCCGAAACAAACTGACACTTGTCATTTGAGAGCATCCCATCCTTTGAGGACTTTGAGTGAAAATCATCAAGTGAGAAAAACCCAAACCCAAACACCTACAAACCCAAAGTGATTGAGCATCACTGAAGATATTGATCCTGCGTGGATCTGATGCTTGTTACCTTTGAAGACTGTGCATCTTCTAGACAGTTAGGCGGCATGGTCTAGAGCATCCAAGAGGAAATTGTGGATCGCCAAGTGACCGAGTCTGTGAAGGTTTGGAAGTCATCTGAAGACATATCACGAGTGATTGGGCGAGGTCTATGTGACCTTAGCTCAAGGGGAATATGGTGAGGACTAAGTGTCCTAAGCTGCGTGTTCAGGACTGGGTGTTTGGGACTGTGTGTCCTCAGGTTTAAATACCTAGCCGCCCTAACCAGACATACAACTATCACAACAGTTGGAACTGGTCTACCAAATCATTGTCTTCACCGAGCTAACTGGTTCCATTTCCTCAACCCTTCCATTTCCTCATTTATGTGTTGTGTGCTTGTTCATATCTGTTTGAAGACTTTGATTGAAGACTTTCTCTATTTCGTCATCTCAATTTCTTCAGTCTGTTTGTCTTCATTCTGTTTATCCTGTGTTTACGCTTTCTATACTCTGTGCTTGTTTTCATTTCATCATGAAGACCATGCTCATGTTCTGTTATGTTTACTTCTAAGTACTTATTCTGCTGCAAGTAGTTCTTCACTCAGAATTTCCTCACCCGCAAATTCCTTAGTGAAGAATTCATAAAAATCGCCTATTCACCCCCTCTAGTCGATATAACACACTTTCAGTTAGTCCCAAAAATAATATAAAAGTGCATATTGAAGCCCATTAAACATCCAAAACAGATAATATAATAGCATGGAACAATCAAAAATTATAGATATGTTGGAGACGTATCAGCATCCCCAAGCTTAATTCCTGATTGTCCTCGAGTAGGTAAATGATCAAAACAGAATTTTTGATGTGGAATGCTTCCTAACATAATTTTCAATGTAATTTTCTTTATTGTGGGATGAATATTCAGATCCAAAAAATTCAAGACAAAATTTTGATATTGACATAATAATAATAATACTTCAAGCATACTAACCAATCAATTATGTCTTCTCAAAATAACATAGCCAAAGAAAGCTCATCCCTACAAAATCATACAGTTTGGCCATGCTTCATTTTCGTCACACAAAATGCTCCTATCATGCACAATCCCGATGACAAGCCAAGCAATTGTTTCATGCTTTAGTATTCTCAAACTTTTTTTCAACTTTCACGCAATACACGAGCGCGAGCCATGGACATAGCACTATAGGTGGAATATAATATGATGATGGACGTTGTGTGGAGGAGACAAAAAAAGGAGAAAGTCTCACATCGACGCGGCTAATGGACGGGCTATGGAGATGCCCATCAATTGATGTCAACGCGAGGAGTAGGGATTGCCATGCAATGGATGCACTAGAGCTATAAATGTATGAAAGCTCAACAAAAGAAACTAAGTGGTTGTGCGTCCAACTTGCTTGCTCACGAAGACCTAGGGCATTTTGAGGTAGCCCATTGTTGGAATATACAAGCCAAGTTCTATAATTGAAATTCCCACTAGTATATGAAACTGACAAGATAAGAGACTCTCTATCATGAAGATCATGGTGCTACTTTGAAGCACGAGTGTCGGAAAAGGATAGTAACACTGTCCCTTCTCTCTTTTTCTCTCATTTTTTTTCTTTTTTTGGGCCTTCTCTTTTTTATTTTGCCTTTATCTTTTTTTAATTTCCTCACACGGGACAATGCTCGAATAATGATGATCATCACACTTCTATTTATTTACAACTCAAAAATTACAACTCGATACTAGAACACAATATGACTCTATATGAATGCCTCCGGCGGTGTGCCGGGATGTGCAATGATTCAAGAGTGACATGTATAAAAAATTATGAGCGGTGGCTTTGCCACAAATACGATTTCAAATACATGATCATGTAAGGCAATATGACAATGATGAAGCGTGTCATAATAAACGAAACGGTGGAAATTTGCATGGCAATATATCTCGGAATGGCTATGGAAATGCCATAATAGGTAGGTATGGTGGCTGTTTTGAGGAAGATATAGGGACGTTTATGTGTGATAGAGCGTATCATATCACAGGGTTTGGATGCACCGACGAAGTTTGCACCAACTCTCGAGGTGAGAAAGGGCAATGCATGGTACCGAAGAGGCTAGCAATGATGGAAGGGTGAGAGTGCATATAATCCATGGACTCATCATTAGTCATAAAGAAATCACATACTTATTGCAAAAATCTACAAGTCATCTAAACCAAGCACTACATGCATGCTCCTAGGGGGATAGATTGGTAGGAAAAGACCATCGCTCGTCCCCGACCGCGACTCATAAGGAGGACAATCAAAGAAACACCTCATGCTTCAAATTTGTTACAGAACGGTTACCATACATGCATGCTATGGGACTTGCAAACCTCAACACAACTATTTCTCAAATTCACAAATACTCAACTAGTATGACTCTAATATCACCATCTTCATATCTCAAAACAATCATCAAGTATCAAACTTCTCATAGTATTCAATGCACTCTATATGGAAGTTTTTAGTATACCCATCTTGGATGCATATCATATTAGGACTAATTTCATAACCAAAGAAAATTACCATGCTGTTCTAAAAGACTCTCAAAATAATATAAGTGAAGCATGAAAGATCAATAATTTCTATAAAATTGAACCACCACTGTGCTCTTAAAAGATATAAGTGAAGCACTTGAGAAAAATTATCTAGCTTAAAAGATATAAGTGAAGCACATAGAGTATTCTAATAAATTCTGATTCATGTGTGTCTCTCCCAAAATGTGTGTACAGCAAGGATGATTGTGGTAAAATAAAAAGCAAAGACTCAAATCATACAAGACGCTCCAAGCAAAACACATATCATGTGGTGAATAAAAATATAGCCTCAAGTAAAGTTACCGATAGATGAAGACGAAAGATGGGATGCCTTCCGGAGCATCCCCAAGCTTAGGCTTTTGGTTGTCCTTGAATTTTACCAAGGCATCCCAAGCTTAGGCTCTTTCCACTCATTGTTCCAAAATCCATCAAATCTTTACCCAAAAACTTGAAAACTTCACAACGCAAAACTCAACATAAAATCTCATGAGCTCCGTTAGTATAAGAAAACAAACCACCACTTTAAGATACTGTCATGAACTGATTCTTTATTTATATTGGTGTTAAACCTACTGTATTACAACTTCTCTATGGTTAATACCCCCCCAATACTAGCCATAGATTCATCAAAATAAGCAAACAACACACGAAATACAGAATCTGTCAAAAATGGAACAGTTTGTAGAAATGTGGAGTTTTCGAGTACTTCTTTAACTCCAAAAATTCTGAAAATTAGGACGACATAAATAATTTGTATGTTGATCTACTGCAGTTGGAATTGGTATTTTGTCGCTCTCTGGTAAAAAATGAAAATTATTCTCGTGAGTGCATACTTTCTGTTTTTTTCAGCAAGATCAAACAACAATCACCCAAGAAGATCCTAAAGGCTTTACTTGGCACAACCACTAATTGAAACGTAAAAAACACAATAATAACAGAGGATAGATGATTTATTTATTACTAAACTGGAACAAAAAGCAAGGAACAAAAATAAAATTGGGTTGCCTCCCAACAAGCGCTCTCGTTTAGCGCCCCTAGCTCGGCATAAAAGCAAGAATAGATCTAGGTATTGTCATCTTTGGTATGCAATCCATGAGTGGCTCTCATAATAGATTCATAAGGTAGTTTAATTTTCTTTCTAGGAAAGTGTTCCATGCCTTTCCTTAATGGAAATTGGAATCTAATATTTCCTTCTTTCATGTGAATAATTGCACCAATCGTTCTAAGGAAAGGTCTACCAAGAATAATAGGACATGAAGTATTGCAATCTATATCAAGAACAATGAAATCTACGGGAACAAAATTCCTATTTGCAACAATAATAACATCATTAATTCTTCCCATAGGTTTCTTAATGGTGGAATTCGCAAGGTGCAAATTTAAAGAACAATCATCAAATTCACGAAAACCTAACACATCACACAAAGTTTTCAGAATCGTGGAAACACTAGCACCCAGATCACATAAAGCATAGCATTCATGATCTTTGATCTTAATTTTAATAGTAGGTTCCCACTCATCATAAAGTTTTCTAGGGATAGAAACTTCTAGTTCAAGCTTTTCTTCATAAGATTGCATTAAAGCATCAACAATATGTTTAGTAAAAGCCTTATTTTGATCATAAGCATGAGGAGAATTTAACACGGATTGCAACAAGGAAATACAATCTATCAAAGAGCAATTATCATAATTAAATTTCTTGAAATCCAAAATAGTGGGTTCATTTCTATGTAAAGTTTTGACCTCTTCAATCCCACTTTTATTAATTTTAGCATCAAGATCTAAAAACTCCAAATCATTGGGACGCCTCTTAACTAAAGTTGACTCATCTCCAGTCCCATATTTATCAAGATTCATATTGGAAAACAAAGATTTAATAGGATACACATCAATCACTTTTAGATCTACATCTTTATTATCATGAAAACTAGAAGAACACGCTTTCACAAAGCAATCCTTTTTAGCACGCATCCTAGCGGTTCTTTCTTTGCACTCATCAATGGAAATTCTCATGGACTTTGAGAGACTCATTGATATCATGCTTAGGTGGAATAGATCTAAGTTTCAAAGAATCAACATCAAGAGAAATTCTATCCATGTTCCTAGCCAACTCATCAGTTTTAAGCAATTTTTCTTCAATCAAAGCATTGAAATTCTTTTGCGAATTCATAAATTCTTCAACACTAGTCTCAAAATCAGAGGGTATCTTATTAATATTTCCATAATAGTTGTTGTAGGAATTACCATAATTATTAGAGGAATTACTAGGGAATGGCCTAGATTTAAACTTTCCTCTATAAGCGTTGTTACCAAAATTGTTCCTACCAACAAAATTCACATACATAGATTAATTATTATTCTCAATCAAAGTGGACAAAGGCATATCATTAGGATCATAAGAAACACTCTTATTAGCAAACAATTTCATAAGTTCATCCATCTTTCCACTCAAAACATTAATCTCTTCAATCGCATGAACCTTTTTACTAGTGGATCTTTTAGTATGCCATTGAGAATAATTAACCATAATATTATCTAGGAGTTTAGTAGCTTCTCCTAAAGTGATTTCCATAAAAGTGCCTCCCGCGGCCAAATCTAAAAGATTTCTAGAAGCAAAATTCAATCCGGCATAATTTTTTGTATAATCATCCATAAATTGAAACCATGTGTCGGGCAATTACGTATCATTAATTTCATCCTCTCCCAAGCTTGTGCAACATGCTCATGATCAAGTTGCTTAAAATTCATAATATTGTTCCTAAGGGAGATAATTTTAGCAGGAGGAAAACACTTAGAGATAAAAGCATCTTTGCACTTATTCCATGAATCAATACTATTTTTAGGCAAAGAAAAGAGCCAAGTTTTAACATGATCTCTAAGAGAAAATGAAAATAGCTTCAATATAACAATATCATTATCCACAGCTTTCTTCTTTTGCATATCACACAAATCAAGAAATTTGTTTAGATGGGTAGCGGCATCTTCACTAGGAAGGCCAGAAAATTGATCTTTCATGACAAGATTCAACAAAGCAGGATTAATTTCACAAGATTCAGCATCGATAATAGGAGCAATCGGAGTGCTAAAAAATCATTGTTGTTGGTATTGGAAAAGTCACATAATTTAGTATTATCTTGAGCCATCGTGACTAACAATCAATCCAACACATAATCACACAAGAAGCAAGCGAAAAGAGGCGAACGGAAAAGGGGCAAACAGAAAAAGGGGCGAATAAAACGGCAAAGGTGAAGTGGGGGAGAGGAAAACGAGAGGCAAATGGCAAATAATGTAATGCGAGGGCGAAGAGTTTGTGATGGGTACTTGGTATGTCTTGACTTGAGCGTAGATCTCCCTGGCAACGGCACTAGAAATCCTTCTTGCTACCTCTTGAGCATGCATTGGTTTTCCCTTGAAGAGGAAAGGGTGATGCAACAAAGTTGCGTAAGTATTTCCCTCAGTTTTTGAGAAGCAAGGTATCAATCCAGTAGGAGACTACACACAAGTCGCCTAGTACCCGCACAAATGCTACCTCTTGAGCACTGCGTTGGTTTTCCCTTGAAGAGGAAAGGGTGATGCAGTAAAGTAGCGTAACTATTTCCCTCAGTTTTTGAGAACCAAGGTATCAATCCAGTAGGAGATCACGCTCGAGTCCCACACACCTACACAAACAAATAAGAACCTCGCAACCAACGCAATAAAGGGGTAGTCAATCCCGTCATGGTCACTTACGAGAGTGAGATCTGATAGATATGATACGATAATATTTTTGGTATTTTTATGATAAAGAGAAATAAATATGCAAAGTAAAATAAACGGCAATAGAAATAGCTAAGTGTTGGAAGATTAATATGATGGAAGATAGACCCGGGGGCCACAGGTTTCACTAGTGGCTTCTCTCAAGAGCATATATATTACATTGGGTAAACGAATTACTGTCGAGCAATTGATAGAATTGAGCATAGTTATGAGAATATCTAGGTATGGTCATGTATATAGGCATCACGTCCGTGACAAGTAGACCGAAACGATTCTGTATCTACTACTATTACTCCACACATCGACCGCTATCCAGCATGCATCTAGAGTATTAAGTTCATAAGAACAGAGTAATGCTTTAAGTAAGATGACATGATGTAGAGGGATAAACTCATGCAATATGATATAAACCCCATCTTTTTATCCTCGATGGAAACAATACAATTCGAAGAGACTTGCAAAGATAAACCAATCGTACATAAAAGAATTCAGAGGAGAATCAAATATTGTTCATAGATAATCTAGATCATAAACCCACAATTCATCGGATCTCGACAAACACACCGCAAAAGAAGATTACATCGAATAGATCTCCAAGAGAATCGATGAGAACTTTGTACTGAGACCCAAAGAGAGAGAATAAGCCATCTAGATAATAACTACGGACCCGAAGGTCTGAAGTAAACCACTCACACATCACCGGAGAGGCCATGGAGTTGATGTAGAGGCCCTCCGTGATCAATGCCCCCTCCGGTAGAGCTCCGGAAAAGGCCCCAGGATGGGATCTCTCGGGTACAGAAGGTTGCGGCCGTGGAATTAGGTTTTTGTGGTGCTCCTAGATGTTTGGGGGGTACGAGGATATATAGGAGGAAGAAGTACATTGGTGGAGCAACGAGGGGCCCACAAGGGTGGAGGGCGCGCCCAGGGGGGTAGGCGCGCCCCCTGCCTCGTGGCCTCCTCGATTGTTTCTTGACACACACTCCAAGTCTCCTGGATCACGTTCGTTGAGAAAATCATGTTCCCGAAGGTTTCATTCTATTTAGACTCCGTTTGATATTCCTTTTCGGCAGAACTCTAAAATAGACAAAAAACAGCAATTTGGGTTGGGCCCCCGGTTAGTAGGTTAGTCCCAAAAATGATATAAAAGTGTAAAATAAAGCCCATTAACATACAAAATAGATAATATAATATCATGGAGCAATCAAAAATTATAGATACGTTGGAGACCTATCAAGCATCCCCAAGCTTAATTCCTGCTCGTCCTCGAGTAGGTAAATGATAAATAAAGAATTTTTGATGTGGAATTCTTTCTAACATATTTCTCAATGTAATTTTTATTTATTTTGGCATGAATGTTCAGATCTGAAAGATTCAAGATAAAATTTTAATATTGACATAAAAATAATAATACTTCAAGCATACTAACTAAGCAATTATGTCTTCTCAAAATAACATGGCCAAAGAAAGTTATCCCTACAAAATCATATAGTCTGGGTATGCTCTATCTTCACCACACAAAGTATTTAAATCATGCACAACCCCGTTGACAAGCCAAGCAATTGTTTCATACTTTTGATGTTCTCAAACTTTTTCAATCTTCACGCAATACATGAGCGTGAGCCATGGATATAGCACTATATGTGGAATAGAATGGTGGTTGTGGAGAAGACAAAAAGGAGAAGATAGTCTCACATCAACTAGGTGTATCAACGGGCTATGGAGATGCCCCTTAAAAGATATCAATGTGAGTGGGTAGGGATTTACATGCAACAGATGCACTAGAGCTATAAGTGTATGAAAGCTCAACAAAATAACTAAGTGGGTGTGCATCCAAATTGCTTGCTCATGAAGACCTAGGGCATTTTGAGGAGGCCCATCATTGGAATATACAAGCCAAGTTCTATAATGAAAAATTCCCAATAGTATATGAAAGTGATATCATAGGAGACTCTCTATCATGAAGATCATGGTGCTACTTTGAAGCACAAGTGTGGAAAAAGGATAGTAGCATTGTCCCTTCTCTCTTTTTCTCTCATTCATTTTTTTCTTTGGGCCTTCTTTCTCTTTTTTCTCTTTGGCCTCTTTTTTTCTGTCCGGAGTCTCATCTCGACTTGTGGGGGAATCATAGTCTCCATCATCCTTTCCTCACCTGGGACAATGCTCTAATAATGATGATCATCACACTTTATTTACTTACAACTTAAGAACTACAACTCGATACTTAGAACAAAATATGACTCTATGTGAATTCCTCCGGCGGTGTACCGGGATGTGCAATGATGCATGAGTGACATGTATGAAGAATTATGAACGGTGGCTTTGCCACAAATATGATGTCAACTACATGATCATGCAAGCAATATGACAATGATGAAGCGTGTCATAATAACGGAACGATGGAAAGTTGCGTGGCAATATATCTCGGAATGGCTATGGAAATGCCATAATAGGTAGGTATGGTGGATGTTTTGAGGAAGGTATATGGTGGGTTTATGGTATCGGCGAAAGTTGCGCGATACTAGAGAGGCTAGCAATGGTGGAAGGGTGAGAGTGCGTATAATCCATGGAATCAACATTAGTTATAAAGAACTCACATACTTATTGCAAAAATCTACAAGTTATCAAAGCAAAGTATTACGCGCGTGCTCCTAGGGGGATAGATTGGTAGGAAAAGACCATCGCTCGTCCCCGACCTCCACTCATAAGGAAGACAATCAATAAATAAATGATGCTCCGACTTCATCACATAACGATTCACCATACGTGCATGCTACGGGAATCACAAAATTTAGCACAAGTATTTCTCAAATTCACAACTACTCAACTAGCATGACTCTAATATTACCATCTCCATATCTAAAAACAATTATCAAGTATCAAACTTCTCATAGTATTCAATGAACTTCTATGAAGGTTTTTTATATTATCGCTAAAAGCAAATTTCCATGTTGTTCTAAAGGACTCTCAAAATAATATAAGTGAATCATGAGAGATCAATTATTTCTATAAAATAAAACCACCGCCATGCTCTAAAAGGTATAAGTGAAGCACTAGAGCAAAAACTATATGGCTCAAAAGATATAAGTGAAGCACATAGAGTATTCTAATAAATTTCAAATCATGTGAGTCTCTCTCCAAAGGTGTGTACAGCAAGGATGATTGTGGTAAAATAAAAATCAAAGACTCAAACCATACAAGGCGCTCCAAGCAAAACACATATCATGTGGTGAATAAAAATATAGCTCCAAGTAAAGTTACCGATAGACGAAGACGAAAGAGGGGATGCCTTCAGGGGCATCCCCAAGCTTAGGCTTTTTGGTGTCCTTGAATTTTACCTTGGGGTGCCATGGGCATCCCCAAGCTTAGGCTGTTGCCACTCCTTGTTCCATAATCCATCAAATCTTTACCCAAAACTTGAAACTTCACAACACAAAACTCAAATCTAAAATCACGTGAGCTCCGTTAGCGAAAGAAAACAAAACACCACTTCAAGGTACTATAATGAACTCATTCTTGGTTTATATTGGTGTTAAACCTACTATATTCCAACTTCTCTATGGTTTATAAACTATTTAACTAGCCATAGATTCATCAAAATAAGCAAACAACACACGAAAAACAGAATCTGTCAAAAACAGAACAGTTTGTAGTAATCTCTAGCTAACGTAAACTTCTGGAACCCCAAAAATTCTAAAATAAATTTATGGACGTGAGGAATTTATCTATTAATGGTCTTAAAAATAATTAACTAAATAGCACCTTCCAAATAAAATGGCAGCAATTCTCGTGAGCGCTAAAGTTTCTGTTTTTACAGCAAGATCAAAAAGACTTTCCCCAAGTCTTCCCAACGGTTCTACTTGGCACAAACACTAATTAAACACCAAAAACACAACCAAAACAGAGGCTAGATAAATTATTTATTGAATAAAATCAAGGAAAAATATTGGGTTGTCACCCAACAAACTCTTTTCTTTAAAGCCTTAAAGCTAGGCATACGATTTCAACGATGCTCACATAAATGAAAAGAATTGAAGCACAAAGAGAGCATCATAAAACACGTGACAAACACATCTAAGTCTAGCATACTTCGTATGCATAGGCATCTTATAGGCAAAAAATATCAAGGCAAGCAAAAAGTAGCATATGCAAGGAAGCGGAAAGAAACAATAGCAATCTCAACATAACGAGAGGTAATTTAGTAACATGAAAATTTCTACCACCATATTTTCCTCTCTCATAATAATTACAAGTAGGATCATAATCAAATTCAACAATATAGCTATCACAAAACATATTCTTAACACGATCCACATGTATGCAAAGTTGAAACTCTTCCAAAATAGTGGGATTAACATTAACTAAAGTCATGACCTCACCAAACCCACTTTCAATATTATTGCAAACATTATTATAAATCTAATATTCATCATGGGGCTTAAATAAATTTCCAAGATCAAAAGAAGAATCACCCCAATCATGATCATTGTAACAAGTAGTAGACATAGCAAAACTAGCATCCCCAAGCTTAGGGTTTTGCATATCATAAGCACAATTGACATTAATAGAATTTATACTATCATCATTGCAATCATGCTTTTTATTCAAAGATCCATCGTGAATCACTCCATAAAGTACTTCATCAAAATTTCAGATTCACGAATTTCAAGCAAAACTTCATAAAGATAATCTAGTGCACAAAACTCACTAGCAATTGGTTCATCATAATTGGATCTCTTAAAAAGATTAGCAAGCGGATGAGGATGCATAGATCTTAGTTTCTTTGTTTAGCAATAAATAAACAACTAGTCCAACCAAACGAGCCAAGTAAGACATGAAAGCAAACGAAAAGACGAATAGAAGAAGGGCGGATAAAACGGCAAGGGTGAAGTGGGGGAGAGGAAAACGAGAGGCAAATGGCAAATAATGTAATCCGAGGGATAAGAGTTTGTGATGGGTACTTGGTATGTCTTGACTTGGCGTAGATTTCCCCGGCAACGGTGCCAGAAATGGCTCGTTGCTGGGAGTCAAATCTTGACTTGACTTGGCGCGAATCTCCCCTGCAACGGCGCCAGAAATCCTTCTTGCTACCTCTTGAGCACTGCGTTGGTTTTCCCTTGAAGAGGAAAGGGTGATGCAGTAAAGTAGCGTAAGCATTTCCCTCAGTTTTTGAGAGCCAAGGTATCAATCCAGTAGGAGATCACGCTTGAGTCCCACGCACCTACACAAACAAATAAGAATCTCGCAACCAATGCGATAAAGGGGTTGTCAATCCCTTCAAGGTCACTTAAGAGAGTGAGATCTGATAGATATGATAAGATAATTTTTTTGGTATTTTTATGATAAAGAGAAATAAAGATGCCAAGTAAAATAAACGGCAATAGAAATAGCTAAGTGTTGGAAGATTAATATGATGGAAGATAGACCCGGGGGCCATAGGTTTCACTAGTGGCTTCTCTCAAGAGCATAAGTATTACGGTGGGTAAACGAATTACTGTCGAGCAATTGATAGAATTGAGCATAGTTATGAGAATATCTAGGTATGATCATGTATATAGGTATCATGTCCGTGACAAGTAGACCGAAACGATTCTGCATCTACTACTGTTACTCCAAAAATCGACCGCTATCCAGCATGCATCTAGAGTATTAAGTTCATAAGAACAGAGTAATGCTTTAAGTAAGATGACATGATGTAGAGGGATAAACTCATGCAATATGATATAAACCCCATCTTTTTATCCTCAATGGCAACAATACAATACATGTCGTTTCCCTTTCTATCACTGGGATCGAGCACCGCAAGATTGAACCCAAAGCTAAGCACTTCTCCCATTGCAAGAAAGATCAATCTAGTAGGCCAAACCAAACTGATAATTCGAAGAGACTTGCAAAGATAAACCAATCATACATAAAGGAATTTTCAGGAGAATCAAATATTGTTCATAGATTATCTGGATCATAAACCCACAATTCATCGGATCTCGACAAACACACTGCAAAAGAAGATTACATCGAATAGATCTCCAAGAGAATCGAGGAGAACTTTGTATTGTGATCCAAAGAGAGAGAAGAAGCCATCTAGCTAATAACTATGGACCCGAAGGTCTAAAGTAAACTACTCACACATCATAGGAGAGGCCATGGAGTTGATTTAGAGGCCCTCCATGATCAATGCCCCCTCCGGCGGAGCTCCGGAAAAGGCCCCAAGATGGGATCTCTCGAGTAAAGAAGGTTGCGGCGGTGGAATTAGGTTGTCGTGGTGCTCCTGGATGTTTGGGGGGTACGTGGATATATATAGGAGGAAGAAGTACGTCGGTGGAGCAATGAAGGGCCCACAAGGGTGGAGGGCGTGCCCAGGGGGGTAGGCGCGCGCCCTGCCTCGTGGCCTCCTCGGTTATTTCTTCACGCACACTCCAAGTCTCCTGGATCACGTTCGTTGAGAAAATCACATTCCCGAAGGTTTCATTCTGTTTGGACTCCGTTTGATATTCCTTTTCGGCGGAACTCTAAAATAGGCCAAAAAATAGCAATTTGGGCTAGGCCTCCGGTTAGTAGGTTAGTCCCAAAAATGATATAAAAGTGTAAAATAAAGCCCATTAACATCCAAAATAGATAATATAATAGCGTGGAGTAATCAAAAATTATAGATATGTTGGAGACGTATCAACAAACAATCAAGAACCTCGCAACCAACGCGATAAAGAGGTTGTCAACCCCTTCACGGTCACTTGCAAAAGTGAGATCTGATAAAGATAATAAGATAATTTTTTTGGTATTTTTGTTGTATAGATTGAAAAGTAAGGATTGCAAAATAAAATAAATAGTAATCTAGAATTGTAGATCAGAAACTTATATGATATAAAATAGACCCGGGGGCCATAGGTTTCACTAGTGGCTTCTCTCATGATAGCATGTATTACGGTGGGTGAACAAATTACTGCTGAGCAATTGATAAAAGAGCGCATAGTTATGAGAATATCTAGGCATGATTAGGAAATATAGGCATCACGTCTGTGTTAAGTAGACCGAAACGATTCTGCATCTACTACTATTACTCCACACATTGACCGCTATCCAGCATGCATATAGTGTATTAAGTTGATAAGAACAGAGTAATGCTTTAGGCAAGATCACATGATGTAGAGGGATAAACTCATGCAATATGATATAAACCCCATCTTTTTATCCTCGATGGCAATAATACAATACGTGCCTTGCTGCCCCTACTGTCACTGGGAAAGTACACCGCAAGATTGAACCCAAAGCTAAGCACTTCTCCCATTGCAAGAAAGATCAATCTAGTAGGCCAAACTAAATCGATAATTCAAAGATACTTGCAAAGATATCAAGACATGCATATAAGAATTCAGAGAAGAACCAAATATTGTTCATAGATAAACTTGATCATAAATCCACAATTCATCAGATCTCGGCAAACACACTACAAAAGAATATTACATCGAATAGATCTCCAAGAACATCAAGGAGAACTTTGTATTGAAGATCAAAGAGAGAGAAGAAGCCATCTAGCTAATAACTATGGACCCGAAGGTCTGTGGTAAACTACTCACACATCATCGGAGAGGCTATGGTGTTGATGTAGAAGCCCTCCGTGGTCGATTCCCCCTCTGGCAGATCGCCGAAAAAGGTCCCCAGATGGGATATCACGGGTACAGAAGGTTGCGGCGGTGGAAAAGTGGTTTCGTGGCTCCCTTGGATGTTTTTAGGGTATAAGAGTATATATAGGCGAAAGAAGCATGTCGGTGGAGCTACGGGGGGCCCATGAGGGGGCGCCCTCCTACCTCGTGGCCGCCTCATTGCGTCGCTGACTTCCACTCCAAGTCTCCTGGATTGCGTTTGTTCCAAGAAAGATCCTCGCGAAGGTTTCGTTCCGTTCGGATTCCGTTTGATATTCCTTTTTTTGCGACACACTGAAATAGGCAAAAAAAAATAGAAACTAGCACTAGGCCTCCGGTTAATAGGTTAGTCCCAAAAATAATAGAAAAGTGCATATTAAAGCCCATTAAACATCCAAAACTGATAATATAATAGCATGGAACAATAAAAAATTATAGATACGTTGGAGACATATCAGTGTCTCCTACATTGGTTAGGTGTCACTTGGGAGCCTCCGTCAAGATTGTGGAATTGAACCAAGGAGTGTGTAAGGGCAAGGAGATCACCTACTTCGTGAAGATCTACCCAAGTGAGGCAAGTCCTTCGTGGGAGATGGCCATGGTGGGATAGACAAGGTGGATTCTTCATGGACCCTTTATCGGTGGAGCCCTCCGTGGACTCGCGTAGCCGTTACCCTTCATGGGTTGAAGTCTCCATCAACGTGGATGTACAATAGCACCACCTATTGGAACGACGCCAAAAATCTATGTGTCTACATTGCGTTTGCTACCTCCAAACTCCTCCACTTTACCTTCATATGCAATGGTTTACATTCCGTTGCTATACTCTTAGACTTGCATGTGTAGGTTGATTGCTTGGCTTGTGATAAATTGCTAAAAATCTGCCAAGACTTAAAATTGGCAAAAGGCTAGATTTTTATTTTGTCAAGTAGTCTAATCACCCCCTCTAGACATACTTTTGATCCTACAAGTGGTATCAGAGAATTGGTCTCCATTTGCCTTGATTTCCATAGGTTTGGTGATCATAGCCTTGGTTTCACAACCTAGGAGAGTATGGCGTCTAGCGAGGGAAATTACCACTACAGAGGTCCTTACTTTGATGGTACTAATTTTTCTAGTTGGAAGCATAAGATGAAAATGCATATTCTTGGACATAACCCCGCCGTTTGGGCTATTGTGTGTATTGGCTTGCAGGGTGAATTCTTTGATGGGAGAGAACCGAACCATGAAGCTACCGCAGAAGAGTTGAAGATGCTGCAATATAATGCTCAAGCTTGCGATATCCTCTTCAAAGGATTGTGCCCCGAAGAATTCAACAAAATTAGTGGTCTTGAGAATGCAAAGGAAATTTAGAATACTTTGATTGGTATGCACGAAGGTACCGACTCCGTCAAGGAGTCCAAACTAGATGTGCTTCACAGTCAGCTTGACAAGTTCAAAATGAAGGATGGTGAAGGTGTCGCTGAAATGTACTCTAGGCTTGCTCTCATCACAAATGAGATTGCCGGCTTATGAAGTGAAAAGATGACCGATAGATTCATCATCAAGAAGATCCTAAGTTCCTTGGATTGAAAATATGATATCGTGTGCACATTGATCCAGATGCTGCCCAACTACAAAGATCTCAAGCCAACAGAAGTCATTGGAAGAATTGTTGCTCATGAGACGTCACTCAAGGATAAAGAAGAGCTTCACAACAAGTCAAGTGGTGCTTACAAAGCCTCATGTGATGCTCCTACATCATCAAGTGAGAAACAAGTCTTCAATGAGGAATTGAGCCTAATGGTGAAGAATTTCAACGAGTTCTACAAGAGTAGAAGCAAGGAAAGAAGTTCCAAGTCATGGTCCTTGTCGGTGTACAAAAGTAGGGGCTCTTCTTTTGACCCCTTTACTTGTGCACGGGCAGTCAGAGCCACGCGCCATGGTCACACTTAGCAGGGTAGAGGAGGGAAGCCGGAGAGAAGCCGAAGCACGAGACAACCAAGGCAACGCCAAGACCAGAAACACAGGAGAGCAAGAGGGCGAGGTGGACTCCCTCGGCAAGATCCTTGCCGAGGCAGCCTCCGCAGCCCCGGCAAGAGCCTTGCCGGGGCAACTTGCTCAATGCGAGCGGAGCAAGCCACCCTTGAGCCCACAGGCTCCAACCCAACCAACTACATTGGAACCAAGGTTTGGGAGGCACCTCTGTGATGGCATGCAAATCTTCGTCAAGATCATAAACATGTGAGATCAGATGAGGACCAGAAGACGGCAACCCTCGGCGGCATCCTAGCCAAGGAAATCCACAAGACCCCCGGCAAGACACTTGCCGGGGACGACTACAACGCCACGGCAATACCCTTGCAGGGCCCCGGCAAGACCCTTGCCGAGGGCATCAGCAGGGCCACTGCCAGGCCCGCGCCAGCCAAGACTCCACCATCGTCCCCAAGTAGCTGCTAGCTCAACCAGCTGGGCAGGCACCTGTGTGGCGACGGGAGGCCTCTACACTGACCCAGCAAGCACCTGCGTGGTGACATGCAGATCTTCGTGAAGGCTCCACCACGACGCCAGCCCAGCAGCCAGCCAACGTGGCGCTACGACGCCTCGTCAGCTCGGAGGCGTGTCGAAGCCAGGCGTGGCGGCGATAGGTGGGACGTGCTTCCTTACCGCCCCCGATAAAGTGAGAGGGGCACGTCGGCAGCGCATTAAATGCGTTTGTCCGACGGGGCCAGAGGACAGACTCATCCACTGTAGACCTTTCCACCTCCTGTGTGCCACTGTGGCAACCCCTTTTCGCCTATAAAAGGAGGCCCAAGGCGTCCAAGAGGGGGATTCGGCTCTTTTGGGCAAGTTGCACCCCGTAGCTAGCTCAAGAACACAAGAACACTCAAATACATCCACCAAAGTAGGACTAGGGTATTACGCATCTTCGTGGCCCGAACCTGGGTAAACGATCCGTGTGCTTCTTGTCAGTCCCACTCTTTGCACAACCTCGCGCTCACCAACCGTAGAAGGGATCCCAGTGACCCCATAGGTGTTGTTTCCATCGACAGTCCTACAATGACAAAAGATCTTCTAGTCGTGAGCGTAATTGCTACAATTGTGGAAGACCCGAACACTACTCCAATGAGTGTACGGCTCCCTACAAAAGAAGAGAAGACTCACCTAAAAGGAGAAGTAGAGGATAAGAATCACCTCCAAGAGAGAGGAGTAGGGATGATCGTTATGAATGAAGAACCTCTCATAGAAGTAATGATTCAGAAAGGAAGGACACGTCACCAAGGAGCTACACAAAATGAAGACATCAAGCTCATGTTGGTGAATGGGTATCCAACTCCGATTCCAACCATCACTCCGAGAGAAGTTATCACTCCGACTCAGAATATACTCAAGATGAAGGTGTTGCCGGTCTAGCACTTGTGTCGACGAACTCCTATGACATATTTGACTCACCAAATGAAGGAATTGGAAGATGCTTCATGGCTAAAGGCCCAAAGGTATCACACCCCGAGTATGTTGATTTCAATAGCGATGAAGATGATTTGCTAGGTGATGATGATTTACTTGTTGACAACTCTAGTGATGAAAACTATGATGAACTTGCTATTAATCATGCTAATCAAGATAAAATGAATGACGATGATAAGAAGGAGATTGAGCGTCTAACTACAGAACTAAACACTCTTAAGTTAGCTCATGAAACTACCTTGGAAGATCATCAAGAGCTTTTAAAGACTCATGAGAAGCTACACTTTGAAAAGCTCAAACTTGAGCAAGCGCATGGGTTCTTAAAGGCAATCAATGATGATCTTCATAAGAAAAGTTCTTCTTACATTGCCAAGCATTTACTCTTGTCTACTTACATGCCACAAGTAAAATCTAGCAACAAGAGCAAGAAAGATTCTTCTTCTAGTAGTAACAATAATCATTTTATATCCAATGTTGTTGCTACTAGTAGTTCTCTTGATTCCACTAATGATTCTCTTAGTCAAGTTACACTTGAGCAAGAAAATAGCTTATTGAAGGGAATTATAGAGAAAGGTGTTTATAAGAGCCTTGCTGTAAGTAAGCAATTTGACGAAATTGTACGCAAGCAAGGAAGGCACTGGAAGAATCAAGGTGTTGGTTTTGAACGAAAGTTCAATGCCAATGGACTTGAGTGGGAAGAAGATCAATACCCCAAGACGAAGTTTGTTCCTCAACAAGAGAATTATGATCCTACTTCTTTCAAGGGGACACAAGCTCAAGATGATCTTCCACCACAAGACCACAAGCAAAAAGGCAAGGATAAGCTTCGAGAGGAGATTGATGCATTTGAAGAAGCTCCCAAGGCCTTGGTCAAGTGGGTTCCCAAGACTACATCAAGCTGTACTGCATCAAGTACGAGTACAACTCCAAGGATTCCCATCAAATTGATGTGGATCCTGAAGAAGAAGAACTAGAGATTTCTTGAGGGTGACTCCACCAACATACTTCACTCATATCATTTTGGCGAGAACAAGTGCAAACAACTTTCACATCTTGCACTAGTTCAAGGAGTCACAAACCCTCTTGTTGGTAAGACAAGGGACAAGGTAACCTAATGCTTTCATGGACATCATCTTGTGTGAAGTTCACTCTATGTCTATGGATATCCTTGTTTGTTCCTTGTCGGACTAACCCGTCTAGGTATTGAGAGTGCAACTCACTCCAATGGATTTCTCCAAATGATCTACATCAACATTGAGCATCCACATCTTCAACATCTACATGAAGTCATCATCGATAAAACCCAAGGTTAGTTCATCCCTCTTAGGGGGGATATCACATCTAGGGGGAGCTTTACTCTAAGTATTGAGCTAAAACAACTCTAATGGTGTGAACACAACAGTGCTTTATGTAAAAGTGGCAACCCCACTTGTGCTCAAACGATGAGTATGACCTATGATCAAATGTTCTCATTTGATTCCTAAGTCAATATACTCATATATAGATGACCTACTCATCGCCAATTGCTTGTTAGATGCTAGAGTGTTTGTGCATTCTTTGTCACATATTTCATTTGCCATTTTATTGTGTGAGCATGTTGATTGCATACTTTTATCATTTGAGGACATAAATTTGTTGCTTTGATTGTTTGGATATTTTTATTTTGCCAAATGGATGGACAAGAATGCCTAAGAACTTCCTCTAGCAAATCGGTGTGATCGAGTTTAACTCTCAGTGAAACCCTAGCAATCTTGGAGTCACCGAACTGTGTCTCGGTCTAACCAATTCCACTAGTTTAGACTCCAAAAGTTGCTTCGATGTCACCAATTTTAACAAATCAGTAGCTCCGAAATGCTTTCTGTGGAAAACTAAAACTAAGTTTTTGGCTCATCTGTTTTGCAAAACCTCTGCGCTTTGTGATGCTCATCCACTCTATCTCATCTATAACTATTCACAGGGTCAACTATCAGTTTGCAGTGCCAGAATGTCTGATCAGAGCGATAGCCAGAACATCTTAGAAGAGCAGGTGAATCTGAGTGAGGGCACTAGTCCCTCTGGCAGTTATGATGAAGGCAACAGAAGTACTCCTAGCAACCTGTCTAAGGCTGCTACTAGGCATAGGAGGAAGAGGAATTCTGATTCTGAAGATGAGGACTATGTAGCTGTTGAGGAGGAGGCCAGCTCCCAGAAAAAGGTTGTCAAGAAAGAATTTGGCACAACTGCATCTACAAAGCCTGGATTGAACAAGAAGGCTCCTGCAAATAGGGTGCCCATGTCAAAGGCCAGAGCCTGCACTCTTGAAACTTCCAAATCATCTGGTGGAGGGGCTGATGGTGAGGGAAGAAGAGGAACGAAAGGGTCAAGAGGACCATGGCCAAAGTTATTGGGAAACCCTCAATGATGATTCAGTCTGATGAAGAAGAGGAAGAGGATGCTGCACCAGCACCTAAAGCTCCAAAGCTGATGGGGGATGCCATCATGTCTGGGGCTACTCCTTCAAAGCCCAATTCTGCCCCCAAAACTTCTGCTGCAGCCCCCAAGACTGCACCAAAGAGGAGCACAAGGAATATACCAGCTGCTGAGAAGAACAAGGCCCCAGGGCCTGAGATTGAAGAAGAAGAAGATGCTAAAGCCCAAGTGCTTAGGAAGCTCAAGCCCAATATCCTTGACCATGATGACAACCATCCACTGGCAAAAAATATGAAAATCAGAAAGGATGCAGGTCTCAGATTATGGAGGGAATCAGATCCATATGCTGTGAGGAGATGGACTGTTGTGGATTATAGGTTTCACACCAAGGAGCAGCAGGACTTCTATGAGACTATTCTGCTAGATAAGAAGCCTATTGTCTGTGATATGAAGTGGGCAGACTGGAAATATATTGACAACAATGAAGACCACTTCCCAGGAGTGCATCAGCGCTTCAGACTATGTGGAGTAGACACTTTTGTGGGTCAAAAACTCACCAAGTGGAATGATGAGCTCATTATGCAATTCTATTCCACAACCCATTTCTATCCTGATGGAAGGATTGTTTGGATGTCTGAAGGTACGAGGTACCAATCAATAGTTGCTGAATGGGCCAAGCTGATAAATGCCCCTGCAGAGCATGAAGATGGCATAGATGTCTATGCCAAGAAGAAGAAAGACCACAACTCCATGGCTAACATGTATAAGGAGATTCCTGACAAAGCTTTGGAGACTCACAAGATGGGCTCTGTATATTATCTGTTGTCTGGACTGACCACCATCAACACTATCTTGAGGCACACCTTGTTGCCCAAATCAGGAGATCATAGGATGATCAGAGGCTATTCTATAAACTTGTTGCAGTTGTTTGATGTGTCCCAGAAGTTCAAAGTGACGAGTCTAATTGTTGACACAATCAAAAGGACAGCTGCAGATCAGAAGAGATCTTGTGGGTATGCTCCACACATCCAGATGCTCATCAACTCCAAGATGTGCACATGCACATACTTATTGGACAAGGACCATCTTCCCTTGAGGCCTGACTTTGAGGACAACACAGTTGTCATGAATGATGAAGATCCCACATCTGTAGAGTCTAAAGAGAAGAGGGAGAAAGCAAAGGCTGAGAAGGCAGCCAAGATGCCAAGTGTTGAAGAGGCTTCACAAGTGTTTCTCAAGTCTAAGCAAGATCAACTTGGATATATTATTCAAGCAACTTTGTGGATTGAGAAAGGATTGGCCACCCTGACTCGGAATCAAGAGAGCCCAGAGAGGATCATTGAGACAAAATTCTATGATCTTGACTTGAAGGTGATAGAGATGCAGATAGCTGTTGAGCAGCTCCAGGAAGAAGCTGAGGAGAAGAAAGGGAAAGCTACCATAGATGCCTTTCAGAGAGTGCCTAGGGCACAGAGATCTGCAGCAGTGCATGTGATAGACACAGGAGCTACTACATCAGCACCTGCAGCTACAACATCAGTAGCTCCTCCAGTTGCCACTCCACCAGCTCCAACAACTTCAACAGATGCATTAGTCCTTGGAGTCCTCTCAACGCCACCTCCCAAAGATCAAGCCTAGAGAGACGCATAACACTATGCATTTTTGAGCTTTTTGGTAACTTGTTGCCAAAGGGGGAGAAAGTGTATAGATCATAGGCTTCGAGAGAGAGAGAGAGAGCTTGCTTCTTTTTGCTATCTCTTTTGCTACTTGGTTGATACTTATTTGTGTGCTTGCTTGGATGATATTTTATGTGTGTGTGAGATACTTGTATGGTCATGTGTTTGATCATATCATACTTATGCTTGTGCTTGAATGATGCTACTATTTATCTCTTATGTATGATCATTCACTTTGCCTTGGTGATGAGTGCATATTTCATATTCTATCATTTTGAGCGCTCCACCAAGATGTATGTGACATGGAAGAGTAACCCATGATCCTAATCGATTGTGCATTTTCATTCAAAAGCAAATTTTATATAATGCACAAATTTATGGGGACCTCTTGTTTATCATATACTTCTCAATAGACGATATATTTCAATCTTATTATCATTTGTCGAAGCTTTGATCTATATGTTGTCATCAATTACCAAAAAGGGGGAGATTGAAAGTGCAACTATCCCTGGGTTGCTTTGGTAATTCCTAACAACATATAGCTCATTGAAGTAATGCTTTTTCAGGATGATCATTTTAAAAGTTTAGTGATTGGCATGGCATGGACTAGGAATATGGACCCCTCAAAATGCTAAGGACACATATTGGCTCAAGCTCAAGACTCTACATTTTCATTTTAGTGATCCAAGATCACATTGAGTCCATAGGAAAAGCCAATACTATTAAAAGGGAATGAGGTGTTGCTTAATGGCTTGCTTGCTCAAAATGCTTAGTGATATGCTCCAAAGCCCTTGAGGGAGTCCTGGATTAGGGGGTCTCCAGACAGCCGGACTATATCCTTTGGCCGGACTGTTGGACTATGAAGATACAAGATTGAAGACTTCGTCTCGTGTCCGGATGTGACTCTACTTGGCGTGGAAGGAAAGCTAGGCAATACGGATATGTATATCTCCTCTTTTGTAACCGACCTTGTGTAACCCTAGCCCTTTCCAGTGTCTATATAAACCGGAGGGTTTTAGTCCGTAGGACAACAGACAATCATACCATAGGCTACCTTCTAGGGTTTAGCCTCTCTGATCTCTTGGTAGATCTACTCTTGTACTACCCATATCATCAATTTTAATCGAGCAGGACGTAGGGTTTTACCTCCATCAAGAGGGCCCGAACCTGGGTAAAACATCGTGTTCCCTACCTCCTGTTACCATCTGCCTTAGACGCACAGTTCGGGACCCCCTACCCGAGATCCGCCGGTTTTGACACCGACATTGGTGCTTTCATTGAGAGTTCCTCTGTGTCGTCGCTGTTAGGCTTGATGGCTCCTTCTATCATCGATAGCGATGCAGTCTAGGGTGAGACTTTTCTCCCCGGACAGATCTTTGTGTTCAGCGGCTTCGCACTGCGGGCCAACTCGCTTGGCCATCTGGAGAAGATCGAAAGTTACGCCCCTGGCCACTAGGTCAGGTTTGGAAGCTTAAACTACACGGCCGATATCCGCGGAGACTTGATCTTCGACGGATTCGAGCCCCTGCCTTGTGCGTCACGCGATCACGATGAGTATGATTTAGTTCTGCCATCGGACAGTGTTCAAGAAATCACACTGGCAGCCGCTCCGACCCTTAATTCGGAGCCAGTTGCGCCTCCCATGGACGGGTGGATAGACACCGCCACAGAGGCCGCATCCCCAACGGCGATCGAGCCGAATATCGTTCTTACCCTTCATGAGAGCCGTGTTGTTAAACTGCCGGATACTTCTCCGGCCACGGACTCCGAACCGCCTGCGCCCGTTCCTATCGAATCTGGTTGGGCGCCGATCATGGAGTTTACCTCTGCAGATATCTTTCAGCACTTGCCCTTCGGCGACATACTGAATTCATTAAAGTCTCTCTCCTTATCAGGAGAGTCCTGGCCGAAATATGTCCGGCAGGATTGGGATGCGGATGACGAAGAAATTCGCTGCCCACCCACCACCCACTTAGTAGCCACTGTCAATGACTTAACCGACATGCTCGACTCCGACTCTGAAGACATCCACGGTATGGACGACGATGCAGGAGACGAACAGGAACCACTGCCCACGGGGCACTGGACGCCCACTTCATCACATGATGTATACATGGTGGACACACCGAAAGAAGACGACGACGAGGAACGAAAGGACGCAACGAAGGGTTGTCCCCTCGAGAAGCAGTCAAAGCGGCGACGTAAGCACCGCTCCAAATCCCGCCTCGGCAGAAACAACGATCATATAGACCCGGCGTTAGAGCAGGGTGAACCATCGCCGGACCACGGCAACACGGAGAATCAAACCGAACAACCCAACTCCGTCAAAGATAATAGTCCGGACGACATCACACCGCACAGACAACCGGAGCAACAGAATGCCCATCAAAGGCTCGTTGCCACCACGAGGAGTCTAAAAAAGCAGAAGCAAAGGCTCAAGGCTGCGCAAGACACACTCAGAATTAGATGGAGTAAAGTGCTCAAGACAGCAGTGAAGTACGGCGGTAATCACCCCACCAAGAGCTACCCGAAGCGGAAGTTGCTACCTGAATTCGATGAGGAGGCCTTAGATCCCCCACAACCAAAAATTAAAACGGCCATCTGGCCGGATAGACGACCTCACGGCCAACATAGAGCGGCAAACAACGCCGCAAGTAAGCCAATACGTGATCCACACAAGGGCTCGCATCAAAAGGACGGCACAACCAGATCCATCTATGGACCACGCAAGCGCGCTCCAGCATACGATGCAACACAACAAACATCCGAACAACGTGGTACACCAGATACAGGGGTGCCGCACACCCCCTATGTTTCACCGACGAGGTGCTGGACCATGAATTTCCAGAGGGATTCAAACCCGTAAACATAGAGGCATACGACGGAACAACAGACCCAGGGGTATGGATTGAGGACTATATCCTCCATATCCATATGGCTCAAGGAGATGATCTCCGCGCCATTAAGTATTTACCCCTCAAACTCAAAGGGCCAGCTCGGCACTGGCTTAAAAGCCTCCCCGAAAGCTCCATTGGAAGCTGGGAAGAGCTCGAAGACGCTTTTAGGGCAAATTTTCAAGGGACTTATGTCCGACCTCCGGACGTGGACGATTTGAGTCATATAACTCAACAGCCCGGAGAGTCAGCCCGAAAGCTTTGGAACAGGTTTCTTACTAAAAAGAACCAAATAGTCGATTGTCCGGACGCCGAAGCCTTGGCAGCTTTTAAGCATAGCGTCCGTGACAAATGGCTCGCCAGACACCTCGACCAAGAAAAGCCAAGAACAATGGCAGCATTAACAAGCCTCATGACCCATTTTTGCACGGGTGAGGACAGCTGGCTAGCCAGATGCAGCACCAGCGACCCAAGTACATCCGAAATTAGAGACGGAAATGGGAAATCACGACGCAACAAAAATAATACATGCCGGAATAAAGAAGACAGCCTGAAGAGCACGGCAGTAAACGCCGGATTCAGAAGCTCTCGGCCAGGTCAGCAAAAGCCGCCCTCTAAAGGCAGTAGAGACAAACTGTCCAGCTTAAACAAAATTCTGAACCAAATATGTCAGATCCATAGCACCCCTGGTAAACACGCTAATCATACCCACAGAGAATGTTGGGTCTTCAAGCAGTCCGGCAAGCTCAATGTCGTACACAAGGGGGAGGATACACCAAGCGAAGACGAGGATGAGCCTCTCAAGCAAGACACTGGGGAACAAAAGAAATTTCCACCAGAAGTCAAAACAGTGAACGTGTTACACGTGATCAAGGGGAGAAACAAATCGGCACTCCCAGAGAAATATGCCCAAGGGCCTATCACCGCGGAGTCCTGTCACTGGTCGTCTCAACCGATCACTTTCGACCATCGGGATTACCCAGCAAGTATCCCGCGTGCAGGATGGGCTGCCTTGGTATTAGACCCAATAATTGACGGATACCATTTCACACGAGTCCTGATGGACGGTGGCGGCAGTCTAAACCTGATATATCAGGACACAATCCGCAAAATGGGGATAGACCCAACGAAAATTTGCCACAACAATACTACCTTTAAAGGAGTAACGCCAGGCCCAAGGGCTCATTGCACGGGCTCCCTGCTACTAGAGGTTATATTCGGCTTCCCCGATAACTTCCATAGAGAAAATTTAACATTCCACATTGCTCCGTTCCAAAGTGGCTATCAAGCACTACTTGGACGCGAAGCTTTCGCTCGCTTTTATGCAATACCGCATTACGCTTCCCTCACGCTTAAGATGCCCGGTCCACGTGGCATCATTACAGTGAATGGAAATATTGAGGGATCCTTGCGCGCCGAAGATAGTGCGACTGCCTTGGCAGCCGCACACTAAAAACGGCCTCAGCAACTAAAGCATTTGATAGGTCGTCAAGACCACGGACACAGTTAGATGAGTCCGGCGCAGCTATATGTAATTCACACAGGTTTGATAGGCCACACCCCTATTACAAATACAAGGGGCTCAACATGCACAGACAAGTGGCAATTTTTACTCATCTTTAATTGTACATGGTTTCTTTAAACCTACCTTTTTGCATGACAACTTTTCACCTAAGTTTCTCTCTTTTACAGATGACCATCGTGCTACACCCGTCCAGGATACGGCACAACGGAGACACAGGCGCAGACGTGCAGCAGGGACCCGTTCCAAGGATTCTTTTTAGATTAAGACCCTGCGTAAACCTTTTTTACTGTCTCTTGTTGATACACATCCCTCGGATTCTCAGTACAATTGAGAAGGATGTTGGCATCTTGGCATGTGGCCACATCAGAATAATGCATGTACCTGGACACCAGGGGCTTCTTACAAAGGGCACTGTTTAGGCCCGGTTTACACCATAAAGACCGAATAACTTAGGGAGTGTTCAGCGTCGCGAGTTTGGCCTTATATGCATCAGCTCCGAATCATGTCTTTGGTCAAATGTTGGGTTTGCCCGGCTCCTGTGTTTTTCTACCTTATGTTCCACTCTATCGGCTAAGGCGGCACCAGGAGAACTGCTGCGATTGTGCCCTGGTTCATCCGGACGAGCACCTCAGTAAGGAAAGCCGAAAACTGACTGTCATGATATAGTGTGAGACTGGTCAACCACTCGATGACCTATCGGAATGTTAGAATTCCTCCACCTTAACGAAGGGCCATTTCCCGGCCAGGCATGTACGCACCCCGAATTCGGATGAGTGCGGAGCCACCAGGGGCTATATAGTAGCCCCACTGTCAAACTCCTATGGCTAAGTGAAAGTGTTAAAGCATTATAGTCCGGTTGCCTAGTTCGCTATGCCATCACGTCCTTATTAGGACTAAGACGTTGGATTAAGTGTGAATACGCGTCTTCTACGAACACCCCCGCATTATATGCGTGGGGGCTGAAGCCAACGACTGCAATCTTTTAGGTTATACGCATGTATACATAAACGGCCGCACATGAGGCATCATATTACTTTCGGGCAAAAGTATAAATACAGCCTTGATAAATTTCATTAAAACATTGTTTTTACAATGGGAATACATGTCACTCAAACATAATACTCTTCGAGCACTGGGCCTCTATCAAACGAGCACCCTCAAGAACTTCTTCAAAATAGTGCTCGGCAGCCACTCAGCCTATGGCCGAACCCTGTGCCGCAACAGTGGTAGCATCCATCTCCGCCCAGTATGGTTTGACACGGGTAAGGGCCATCCGCGAGCCTTCTATACACGTCGACCTCTTGATCGCATTAATGCGCGGCACCGCTCCAAGGAACTGTTGCACTAAGCTGAAATAGCTGTTCGGCTTCGGTTTTTCCGGCCACAGATGATCTACGACGGACCTCATGGTGAGTCCGGACAATCTATTGAGTTCGGCCCATTCGGCTAGCCGATCAGTCAAGGGAAGCGGACGCTCTGGAACGTTAAATTGCGACCAGAATAGCTTGTCCACTTCACGATCTGTCTGATCTCGAAAGTATTCGGCCGCATCGACAGCACTCGCCGTCAAATCTAGATATGCGTCTGCCGAACTCCACAGCCAATCCAGAGGGGCATACCGCGGATCTCCGAACTTCCTCCGCAGCAAAAAGGGCTTCCCAGCCACAATATCACCAGCTTCACGCAGCTCTTCCTTCTTTGCCCTCATGGCAGAGCGGGTGTCTTTGGCCGCCATCGTGGCCTTTTCGAGGTCCGTCGCCTTTGCTTGGTTTTCTTCTTCAAGTAACCGGCAACGGTCGGCAGTGTCTTTTAACTTTACAGCCATCTTGGCCATCTTTTCTTTGCTCTCGCAATGCGCGGCCTTCTCGGCGCTTAACTCTTCGGCCGCCTTTAAAGCGGCCGCATTACTAATCCTTGTTTGTTAGTTGGCTCGGGCAAGTTCGGCCCGAAGGGTCTCCACGGCGGCAACTCCATCTGCAGTCACAACATATTAAAGATACTAGCATCATGCTGCTCTTACTATGTGACATTGACCGGAAAAACATTACTTACCCTGTGCCTCGTCAAGCCGCTTGTTAACAAGCTCGATGTCGGCATCTACCGCATCCAGTTGCCGCTTTAGTTCAGCAAACTCATTAGTCCGGCCAGCCACCGGAGCTCCCATCACCTGCACATAAAGCGCTATGGTTATTACCTAGGACTACGATCCTCCGTTCGCCGCCGTTCTCGACGACGACTAGAGTCTTAGGGGCTACTATCTACACAGGGCACACCTAAAAATGTGTGGTACTATCAAAAAGTATATCATTTCACGTATCTTCAGAGGCAGTCCTCTTCCTTCCCCGAAGTGAGAGAAGGTCAGATTCTTCCCCTTGGTTATCCTCCTTCACGGAGGCACTCATTCCCTCGATTGGAATTGGTAGCGATGGGGGCCCGCTTTTGACCTCATTATTCTCCCTTTATCTTCCTTTGAAGGCTCCGGGCAAGGTGCTAGCTCGAGCATCTTTTCCAGTACCGGATTCTCCAAACCCTCAGGAAGGGGGGCTGAACACCAAATCATCTTCGCCCTTGTTAGCCAGTCCTGGTCAAAGAGCGATTTCTCAGAATGACGTCATGGTAAATGAAAGACGGTGTGTTCGGCTAAAGGATTACTTACTTGGTCGGCGATACGGTTGCTGCTCAGGCCCACGTCATCGGTAGTATCCGGACACTCTATTTGGGGTCCGAAGAATGATTTGTACATCTACTCGTGCGTCAGGCTGAGGAAATTCTGAATAGTGCGCGGCCCTTCTGGGTTGAACTCCGACACGCGGAGGGGCCGGCGTTTGCAAGGCTGGACTCGACGAACCAGTATGACTTGCACCACCGTAACCAGATTGAAATCTCCTTCGAAGAGATCTTGAATGCGGCTCTGCAGTATAGGCATGTCCTTGGCTGGACCGCAGCTCAGTCCTCTGCTAATCCGTGACATCAGTTGTGGTGGAGGGCCCGAGCGGAAAGTAGGGGCAGCCACCCACTTGGCACTTCTAGGAGCTGTGATGTAAAACCACTCCCGTTGCCACAATCCGGACACCTCTGGAAAGGAACCTTTTGGCCACGGAGCTCATGCTATCTTGCTTATTAATGCACCTCCGCACGCTGCATACTACCCCTCGACCATCTTCGGCTTCACGTCAAAGGTCTTGAGCCATAGGACGAAGTGAGGGGTAATGCAGAGGAAGGCCTCACATACGACAATAAATGCCGAGATGTGGAGAAAGGAGTCCGGGGCTAGATCGTGGAAATCTAGCCCATAATAGAACATCAAACCCCTAATGAAGGGATCCAGAGTGAGGCCTAGACCTCAGAGGAAGTGGGAGATGAACACAACGCTCTCGTCCGGTTTGGGAGTAGGGATGACCTGCCCTCGGGTGGGCAGCCTAAGCGAAATTTGACGTGAAGGGCATCTGTCCTCCCTCAACTTCTTGATATCCTCCTCCGTAATGGAGGAGGGCATCCACCGGCCTTGAAGGCTAGATCCGGACATGATTGAAGGTCCGAAGCGCCTGACCTGGGCTTTGGGTGTTAGAACTTGAGGCGGGGGAAGGATTCGATTGAGCACGAGAGGGAAAAAAAATAAAAGCCTTGTCCCTTTATAAAGAGGGTGAATATCAAGCATCCTCTCCGTAGCCGTTTGGGACTTGGCTATAATCTAGGAGCCCTAGACATGGTTGGGTTACCCACGACCGTATTGATGAGAATCCCGTAATTAGGGGAACACGATCTCTGCTTTGACAAGACGTGTCAAGAAACCACCTCGCGTTGTGTGCGGAGCTGGTTGAAGAAAAACGGTTCGAATAAGCACCGAGCCATGGCATGATGTCATGTTGCCAAAACGTGTCAGCAGATTAAGATTTCTAGAAATATTATTCTCTCTACGATGGTATGTGGAACTTATTTTGCAGGGTCGGACACTATCCTTGTATTCAAATTCTTCTGTGATGTGTTTGGAGGAGGAACCCGCCTTGCAATGTCGAAGACAATACTGCGCGGCAGACTCATCGTCATTGAAAGCCTGGTTCAGGGGCTACTAAGGGAGTCCTGGATTAGGGGGTCTCCGGACAGCCGGACTATATCCTTTGGCCGGACTGTTGGACTATGAAGATACAAGATTGAAGACTTCGTCTCGTGTCCGGATGGGACTCTACTTGGCATGGAAGGCAAGCTAGGCAATACGGATATGTATATCTCCTCTTTTGTAACCGACCTTGTGTAACCCTAGCCCTTTCCGGTGTCTATATAAACCGGAGGGTTTTAGTCCGTAGGACAACAGACAATCATACCATAGGCTAGCTTCTAGGGTTTAGCCTCTCTGATCTCGTGGTAGATCTACTCTTGTACTACCCATATCATCAATATTAATCAAGCAGGACGTAGGGTTTTACCTCCATCAAGAGGGCCCGAACCTGGGTAAAACATCGTGTTCCCTACCTCCTGTTACCATCCGCCTTAGAAGCACAGTTCGGGACCCCCTACCCGAGATCCGCCGGTTTTGACACCGACAGCCCTCAACCACTTTCTCATATGCACATATGTCCTAAACCTAAAGTCATACTTGGCCCACCCGATTTTCTCTACCCGGCGCCACCGAGTTCATTTAACATAGCCATTGCCAGAAACCCTAATTAGTTCGGTCTCACCGATAGGGAGCTCAGTCTCACCGAGATGGGATTGCAAACTTTCTGTTTCCCTTCATAACGTTTCAGTCTAACCGAGATGAGCGATCTGTCCCACCTAGTTCGCAATGCAATCTCTCTATTTCCCTTTCATAACGTTTCGGTCTCACCGAAATGAGCGATCGGTCCCACCGAGTTTGCCTGACCAACTCTCTGGTTGCCTATTATAGAAATCGGCCTCACCAAGTTTGTGTGATTGGTCTCATCAAGATTACGTTATGCCCTAACCCTAATGAAATCGGTCCCACCGAAAATCCTAACTTTCACATTTTGAACTAAATCAGTCTGACCGAGTTTGAGTATTCGGTCCCACCGAGTTTGGTAAATTGTGTGTAACAGTTAGATTTTGTGTGGAGGCTATATACCCCTCCACCCTTCCCCCATTCTTGGAGAGAGCCATCAGAACATGCCTACACTTTCAACATTCATTTTCTGAGAGAGAACCACCTACTCATGTGTTGAGACCAAGATATTTCAATCGAACCACAAGAATCTTGATCTGTAGCGTTCCCCAAGTTGCTTTCCACTCAAATCATCTTTCCACCAAATCCAAATCAGTGAGAGAGAGTTGAGTGTTGGGGAGACTATCATTCGAAGCACAAGAGCAAGGAGTTCATCATCAACACACCATCTATTACCTTTTGGAGAGTGGTGTCTCCTAGATTGGTTAGGTGTCACTTGGGAGCGTCCGTCAAGATTGTGGAGTTGAACCAAGGAGTTTGTAAGGGCAAGGAGATCGCCTACTTCGTGAAGATCTACCCAAGTGAGGCAAGTCCTTCATGGGCGATGGCCATGGTGGGATAAACAAGTTGCTTCTTCATGGACCCTTCATGGATGGAGCCCTCCGTGGACTCACGCAACCGTTACCCTTCGTGGCTTGAAGTATCCATCAACGTGGATGTACGATAGCACCACCTATCGGAACAACGCCAAAAATATCCATGTCTACATTGCGTTTGCTCCCTCCAAACTCCTCCCCTTTACCTTCATATGCAATGATTTACATTCCGCTGCTATACTCTTAGACTTGCATGTGTAGGTTGATTGCTTGACTTGTGATAAGTTGCTAACATCTGACAAGACTTAAAATTGGGAAAAGACTAGATTTTTATTTTGTCAAGTAGTCTAATCATCCCCCTCTAGACATACTTTCGATCCTACATATACCCGCCATGAGCCTCAACACTCATCGGACCGCATACATCAGTATGTATTATTTCCAATAAGTCAGTGCCTCGCTCCATTGTTCCGAAGAACGGAGTCTTAGTCATCTTGCCCATGAGGCATGGTTCGCAAGCATCAAGTGATTCATAATCAAGTGGTTCCAAAAGCCCATCCGCAAGGAGTTTCTTCATGCGCTTTAAACCAATATGACCTAAATGACAGTGCCACAAATAAGTTGCACTATCATTATTAAGGTTGCATCTTTTGGCTTCAATATTATGAATATGTGTATCACTACGATCGAGATTCAACAAAAATAGACCACTCATCAAGCGTGCATGACCATAAAAGATATTACTCGTATAAATAGAACAACCATTATTCTCTGATTTAAATGAATAACCGTCTCACATCAAACAAGATCCAGATATAATGTTCATGCTCAATGCTGGCACCAAAGAACAATTATTCAGTTCTAAAACTAATCCTGAAGGTTGATGTAGAGGTAGCGTGCCGATGGCGATCACATTGACCTTGGAACCATTTCCGACGCGCATCGTCACCTCGTACTTAGCCAATCTTCATTTAATCTTTAGCCCTTGTTTCGAGTTGCAAATCTGAGCAACATAACCAGTATCAAATACCCAGGCGCTACTACGAGCATTAGTAAGGTACACATCAATAACATGTATATGAAATATACCTTTAACTTTGCCATCGGTCTTATACGCCAAATACTTGGGGCAGTTCTGCTTCCAGTGACCAGTCCCTTTGCAGTAGAGGCACTCAGTTTAGGCTTAGGTCCAGACTTGGGCTTCTTCCTGGGAGCAGCAACTTGGTTGCTATTCTTCTTGAAGGTCCCCTTCTTCCCTTTGCCCTTTTTCTTGAAACTAGTGGTCTTGTTAACAATCAACACTTGATGTTCCTTCTTGATTTCTACCTCCTCAGCTTTAAGCATCACAAAGAGCTCGGGAATTGTCTTTTCCATCCCTTGCATGTTATAGTTCATCATGAAGCCTTTATAGCTTGGTGGTAGTGATTGAAGAACTCTTTAAATGACACTATCATCAGGAAGATTAACTCCCAGCTGAGTCAAGTGGTTATGGTACCCAGACATTCTGAGTAGGTGTTCACTGACAGAACTGTTCTCCTCCATTTTGCAGCTATAGAACTTGTTGGAGACTTCATATCTCCCAACTCGGGCATTTGCTTGAAATATTAACTTCAATTCCTGGAACATCTCATATGCTCCATGACATTCAAAATGTCTTTGAAGTCCCGATTCTAAGCCATAAAGCATGGCACACTGAACTATCGAGTAGTCATCAGCTTTAGTCTGCCAGACGTTCATAATGTCCGGAGTTGCTCCTGCAGTGGGTCTTGCACCTAGCGGTGCTTCCAGGACATAATTCTTCTATGCAGCAACAAGGATAATCCTCAAGTTATGGACCCAGTCCGTGTAGTTGCAACCATCATCTTTCAACTTAGCTTTCTCTAGGAACGCATTAAAATTCAAGGGAACGGTAGCATGGGCCATTGATCTACAACAACATAGATATGCAAAAACTATCAGGACAAAGTTCATGATAAATTAAAGTTCAATTAATCATATTACTTAAGAACTCACACTTAGATAGACATCCCTCTAGTCATCTAAATGATCACGTGATCCATATCAACTAAACCATGTCCTGTCATCACGTGAGATGGAGTAGTTTTCAATGGTGAACGTCTCTATGTTGATCATATCTATATGTGATTCACGTTCGACCTTTAGGTCTCAGTGTTCCAAGGCCATATCTGCATATTCTAGGCTCATCAAGTTTAACCCAAGTATTCTGCACGTGCAAAACTGTCTTGCACCCATTGTATGTGAACGTAGAGCTTATCACACCCGATCATAACGTGGTGTCTCGGCACGACGAACTATAGCAATGGTGCATTTTCAGGGAGAACACTTATACCTTGAAATTTAGTGAGGGATCATCGTATAATGCTACCGTCGTACTAAGCAAAATAAGATCCATAAAAGATAAACATCACATGCAATCAAAATATGTGACATGATATGGCCGTCATCATCTTGTTCCTTTGTTCTCCATCTCCAAAGCACTATCATGATCTCCATCGTCACCGGCTTGACACCTTGATATCCATTGTAGCATCGTTGTCGTCTCACCAACTATTGCTTCTATGACTATCACTACCGCTTAGTGATAAACTAAAGCAATTACATGGCGATTGCGTTTCATACAATAAAGCGACAACCATAAGGCTCCTGCCAGTTGCCGATAACTTTTACAAAACATGACCATCTCATACAAGAATTTATATCTCATCACGTCTTGACCATATTACATCACAACATGCACTACAAAAAAAATACACTTCCATGATGATACGTGTTTGTCACAGTAGGTCACGTTTTCTGTCATGCATGTACATCCATGACAAATTTATGACAAAATCAAGATAGTCATACTTGTGCTGTCATAGAAGTGTTCCATGACATTACCAAAATTATCATGACGGAAGTGTCCACTTCCATGACGATAAATCACGTGTCACAGAAGTGCTTTCGTCAAGGGTGACCGACACATGGCATCCACCATAACAGAACGCCGTTAAGCTATCGGGTCCGGTTTTGGATCCGATAACCCGTTAACAGCCTGGACCAATGGGGATTTTCCACGTGTAAAATCATCACTAGCCGGAGGAAACACGTGTCAGCTCCGCGTTGGCACAGGTGTCACTCATCCAATGGGCGAGATGCGCCTATGATATGTTAACACGTGGACCGGCCCAAAAGTGGCCCATAAATTTTAAATGGGCCAGCCCAACTAAAGGCCCACAAGATTTTGCGGACCATAATGTGTCGGCCCAACTAAAGGCGCACAAGATTTTGCGGGCCATAATGGGCCGGCCCAGTTAAAGGCCCACAAGATTTTTGCGGGCCATAATGGGCTGGCCCAGGTGAAGGCCCACAAGATTTTTGTGGACCATAATGGGCCGGCCCAGCTAAAGGCCCACGAGATTTCACCGACATTAATGGGCCGGCCCAGCTGTAGGTCCACAAGATTTTGAGGACCCTAGTAGGCCGGCGCATTAACTGGCTGCCACGTTCCGGGCCTAATTATGGCCCATATGAGACCCGGCCCGTTAAAAGCCTACCACGTTCTGGGCCAAATTACTGCCCAGATCAGGTCCGACCCTTTAGGAGGCTTTGGGCTAAATTATGGCCCATATCAAATTCGGCCCGTCAACTGGACGCTATGCTTTTGGGCCCACTTGCTAAAGGCCCATTTAGTAATTCGGCCTGATATTAGTTTCGGCCTGTTAAGGGGCCGTTTAACATTTCGGCCCTATATTAATTTTGGCCGGTTAAAAGCCCGTCATATAGTTGGGCCTAACTATGACCCGGTTTGCATCCGGCCTGCTCGCAACCGATAATCTGATTGGGCCAAATAAGGACCGAGACAATTTTGGCCTATTATAAGCCCATGATTTGAGTGGCACACTCATGGGCTGGGGTCTATTTCGGCCTGCTGCCTGCCCGTGAGCTGTTCGGCATGTTTCAGGCCCAACCTACTTTTCAGCCTCCTAAAGGCCCATTGAGTTTTCTTGGGAAAATAGGGCCGGCGGTTTACTTGGCCTATTAAAGGCCCGAATCTACTAGTGGGCTAGTTTACATTTAGGCCTGTTAACGGACCAAGATGACGGGGCCCATGATGCGGATCATACAGGTGATTTGCATGATGGCCGTTTGGTCGGTTTACTGCGAAGACATGATATATCTAAAGTAAAATAACGGCAGCATCGTGAATAAGAAAAAAAAAACCTAGACTATACAATAAAGAAATTACAGCATATTACATCCACTAGGCATCAAAGTTTGCCACTATGATAATAAAGCACAAGCAGACAGCAGATTACATACACTGGGCATCAAAGATAACCACTAGTGCAACTAAACATGCCAACAAAATAATATACAAAACCGACATCACTCCAATAGAGTTCGAGAAAGGTTAGCCCAACTCGGGAGTTGCAGCGCAAGCAGCTGAGCAAGCTGGTGAGACTGCACTTGTTTGACACTTATATCCTACTCACTCTGAAAGATAAACAAGCAGACAGATGACAGGTTTTGCACATATAAGTATCAGTGCTGACAATTCATCACATTTCTTACTAACGAATAAAGTGACACAGTTTAAAATAGCATTAACACAATATGGTATTGCTCAGGTCAAGACATGGCAGGAAATGACATTGTGAAGGAGTTGGCAGCTTCACGACACCACTGGATTACATATCAAGAACTCATAAGTATCAATGGTTAGTGTGCTGTCAATTTATCCCATTTCAGATTGGCAAAATAAGATCACTTGCTCTATATAGTTTAATTTACATGGTATGAAGAAGGAACTTGGTTGTACAACTAAAAACTTAAATTGAGAAGGACAAACTTTTGTTTATGAATTGGAGTACATAATAAACTTTAAACATGCAATTTGATGCAAACACCAAAAATAAACAGCTGTTGCAGTCATGCCCAACCAAATATACACAACAAAGTTTGAAGGCTTGAGAAGGACAACCTTACATTATTGGTGAAGGCAGGCTCTATAAAGCCCTTGTCCATGCTGATGGGGGGGGGGGCAATTCAAGAAGTTTACCACAGATTCTTTTTCATAAGCATTGCCTTTATTCTACATTTTGTGAAGAGTAAATATAGATGTGAAAATATAAGAAAAAATGGAGAATATTTAAGATAATATGAAGAGTGATGCTACATAACCAAGTAGCTATAAATGTAATAACAGTGATACAGGCAAAAGGTACAGCCAAGAGCAATGCAGAGCTAAACTTCTTCAGTACCATCGGTGTTATCCAACCTTATGTTAAGAGTAAATATAGATCTTATGTGTAGAAAATGGAGGGCAAAGGAAAATAAGCTGCAGAGTGATGGTACATGAACAACTACATGTCAATATAAGTACACTGATAAAGGACAGCAGGTACTTACAAGAAGAATGCAGAGCTAAATAATTTCATTGGCATTGGATATATTCTACACTAATGTAACCATCCATATAGATCAGATAATTTGGAGCAAACAATTGATAAGCAAGCTATCATGCATACTGCTGTCACATAATGAACCAGGTATGTATGTAAGTACAGTGATATAGGACAATAGGTACTAACAAGAGCAAAGCACCGGGCAGCATATTTGCAATATCCTGTCGTTCTTTTCAAACCGGAATTCTTTTTCGAGCAGATTCCTTTCAAAAAAGATCCGCAAGGCACATGCGGAAAAGTAGAAGTTCAAATTGTCATGCGATATCATAGACAGTACCTCATCCTCAGAACGAGACCAGTGCATAACAAGGTTTTTCCATTCAATGTCTTCTAAATTGAGCACAGGAGACTTCACCAGAAATTCGTTTATAGACTTCCATCAAAGTGTGATTTCCTCAGGTAACACCGATACTGCTGCAATGCTTCTTGAAAAGCGCAAGCAAGCTTTGCTCGTCATGACTATCCATATTGACCCTCGCCTACTTACAACAATGTAGTGTAAATCATTGATGTGTTCAATCAGTAGAAAACAGGAAAATAATCATCATGAATAATAGCACTTACATGTAAGTGGGACAAGAAGATGTGAAAATGTTGTTTGTCTTCACTATAATCTTCCCATGATGGGAATATATGCAAGTAGTCCCTAACAACATTGAAAGCACTGTCCTTTAAACTAGGAATAACTAGAATGGGGTTCGAATCTGCAGGAATTGGCCGTCTCTGCAGTTAGGATAGGTCTTTGGCCAGTGGACTTGCTGTACTTTTTGCTGGAATGGGATTTTTCTGTGGTACGGCTGGTGCTATGGCAACTGAAATCGGCATACCTTTTGCTGGAGTGCAGGTCCTGTGTGGTGCGGCTAGTGGTGTGTCCAGTAAAGTATGGGTACAGTCTGCTGGAGTCGGTCCTATGTTTTGTGTCACTGGTTGTACAACCAATATAAGTGGGATGTTGTCTGATTTCTCCGACACAACCACGTTTTTCAAGGACTTTGCTGGTGCTCCTTCAGGTTTGGCAATCACCCTCTTCCTTTTTGATGTCTAATGCACAAGAACAACATTTGAGTGTAAAAACATGGTATGATGACAGATGGAATATGTATTGATAATGGATGGGCATGGTATCTCGACATATATGATGAGTAAACTAAGCAGATGGCGGTGCAACAAAGTAGAAGAAATGCAAGACAACATATGCAAGATACGCGCAATCAATAAAACCTTGCCAAATTAGAACATGCACCTTGATGGGTGAACAGGACAGGCCATCCGCCTTTGACTCCTCGAGGTTAGAATAGTCATTAGGATCATATTCTGAACAAGAATCAAGAGGTGGTGAGCGTATGAGTTTCATTGCATCCAGAATGGCACTCAACGCCTTGGTGCCAATTTTGTAAGTCATTGCGGTGTTTAGCTTCAAGAGTGGACAGCTGCTTGTGCGACATAAAGCAGCTACATAGATCCTTGTGTAGATATAACGGGAAAAACATAAGCATCAGAGTAAAATCAGCAAAGTGGAACTTGCTGGAATATATGTGCTAGTATTGCTGGTATGACTAGAAAGCCTTCGGATACCAGCTCTCTTCAACTGAAGGTGCAGTACTGTTAATATCAGTGTAACTCTCAAAGGAGACATAGCTCCCCACATTTCCTTGCTATTCTTATAGGATTCAAGTGGGCAGGCCACTACAAATCCTATTCCCATGTTTACAAAATCCTACGAATCAAAGAGGCCCGACGAGTTCAAAGTGTCCATACCAACCGATCGTATAGACCTCTACACTGCAAATGTCCCTGCTCATATTCATTACAAGGAACATACTGTACTACTATCATACTCCCTCCGTTTCCAAAATATAAGTCTTAGTAGAGATTTCCACTATGGATCACATACAGATGTATCCAGATACATTTTAGAGTGTAGATTCACTCATTTTGCTCCATATGTAGTCCATGGTGGAATCTATACAAAGACTTGTATTTAGGAACGGAGAGAGAGTACTTATTAAAGAAGAACGGAAGAGGAACATGCTAAAAAAGAGCAAGCAGATTTTGGATAATAAAATGTTAGTTGCGCAGTGCCCACACATGATGAACTAGAGTGCATTAAGAAAGAAACTCCCTGCTGTCTCTCTATATGTGGTGCACGTGCTTTTCCGAAAGTAAAGTAGGAACATTAGCTGACCAATTAAATGTTATCTATTTTAGTAATATCAGCATCATATCAGATTCGTACTTGAGCAACAAGTTTGGAATTATGAGTGGCACGTTGTTTAGCTTGATGGGTTCAGGAGCAGTGCTAAGCAGGTACGATGATGGTACTGAATATAAAGGCATGTCTGCATTTGGGTCAGTCGACCATTTCAGGCGGTTGGATGAAGATCCTACGTCTCCTAACCCTTCTTCTTCCTCGTCTCTGATTCTTCCCATACAGAACACCGCACGGGCCACCAGTCGAACCATCGGCCCCCACCGCCTGTGTTCCTCCACCACACCCACCCCCACCCCCACCCCCACCCGCGTCGAGTGTTCTTCGTTCAGCGAGGCCCCACCACCGCCCCCAACAACCAAAGTCCCCACCCGAGCCCCTTTGTTCGCACCGGTGAACTCCGGCAAGCTCTAAAAAATCGACTGACCCAATTTTGAAATTTAGTCTACTGTGATTTAACTAGTGTGGAATATAAAAGGCGAAAAACATAAGCATTGGGAGTGTAGTGTTGAGTGTGCCATGGCGGATCTGCAGGTGCAAACCAGACAAAGGAAACTTTGCAACCAATGTTTTCTCTCAACTAGCAAGTAAGTGATGGACAAGAAATCAGAGTAAAGCAGTGGCGATCTATTTTCTTGCTGCGATAAATAAGTTGAGCAGATACGAAAGAGTATCGCCTCTGGTGCGGCACCGTGTATGCATCTGCTGAGAATTTGACGGTGCTGCGGTAGCGATGGCTGTCGGTGGCGTTGAAACAGATCTAGGAGGGTAGACGGTAGCGGCGGGGCGCGGTGGACGACACGGTCGTAGGAGCGGCGCCGGCAAGGTGGACGACAGCGGGGATGAAGCGAGAGGACGGGATGCAAGGATCCCGGTCCGAAGCTGTGGATGAGAGAGGTCGATCTCTTGTAATGGACGGCGGCATCGGGGTATCAGCTCCGGCATGGTGGAGGAGGACGGCGGTGGATGGGGAGGCGGACGGAGGAGGCTGCGGTGGAGAGGGTGTTTTGGCGCCCACGGAGTACGAATGGGGAAATGGAGGTGGAGAGGAAGGGGGAACCATGTCTTGAGGGCGCGCTTGTCTCAAATGCGAGGAAATCTACAAACTTAGCCCCCGTTTCAAATTTCCTACATCACAGCAATATTAGTCGGTTGGGGATAGGACGGTAAT
Organism: Triticum urartu; assembly: GCF_056163025.1. Lineage (NCBI taxonomy): Eukaryota > Viridiplantae > Streptophyta > Magnoliopsida > Poales > Poaceae > Triticum > Triticum urartu. The sequence goes on along the minus strand of NC_141876.1, from coordinate 171,638,450 downwards.
CTCACATACACCGAATATTTGCCAACGAGAGTTTGTTTTTGGTGCCCACCATGTATGAATCGGGGAGGGAGTCGATTTCAGCCGAGGACACACTGTGTTTTGGCACCCACCATGTATGAATCCGGGTGAGAGGCGGTTATGTCAAGTTCGAGTGAAATTACAAACCTACCCCTATCGAAACCTATAGAAATCAAGCAGATAGGCTTTGCGTGGCAGGGATAGACAGTAGTAATTTCCATCTCGCAGATTTGGTTTCGGGCGGTTACTGCGACTTTCCCCGCTTCGTTCAAATTTTGCAGAGTGCATGTTTACCGTGCCAACTCAGTTCGAATCCCATTTGTATTCTATTTTTTTCCAGGCGGGATCCATTTTCGATTGGAATAAAATTCTATATACATCATTTTTTATATATACTTTCAAAAGCACAACAAAGAATTCTGCTCCTTTATATGTATAATATGATTTACAAATACAATGATCTCAAAATCATAAGGTGGAATTCAAAAAATTAAACCAAATTATGTTCTACTAAAATGTATGGATGAGTAATATCTACATATTAAATAACATAGATGCGCGTGAATTCATATGAGTATGCATGTTTGATAGATCAATTTTGGTTCGAGTATGGATTACATGTATCATCATCTCGAATTCAAATATTTGAATCCCTTTTATGTTCACTCCTTTCATGCCCATCTCTCTCGCATGCATGCTCCTTCATGTAGCTATCACTCTCTTTTCTCCAGCTCACCCGCACGCTCACTTCATGTTTCTCCTATCCTCGCAAACATGGTCTCTCGACGTCTCCCTTGAGAAGTGTCACACTCTCCCTATCATTATACATTACACGGTTTTCATTATCTCTTATGTCTTTACCGTACTCTCGTATCACTAGGTACCTAAGCTTTCTTTTTCACCGCCACACACACAGTCTCCACTCATCTTTCATTTTGTCTTTCTCTCTATGGGATTCTCTCACACACCCTATATGTAACATCCCAAAATTCTAAATTTTGGAATGTTATAATAAATAGATAGATTTGATTGATTGTTTGATTGATTGTCTGAAAGTGAGTGAATTCGAAACTTTTTGAAAGTTAAATGAGAGGGAATAAAAGGACTTTCATATTTGCTTTCTGATCTCCGTGAATTCAAATTCTTTTCAACCCAAAACCCTAGAGAGAAGATGACATGACTTCTTCCATTTAAATTAAATGAAAAGGGTTCTTGAAAATATTTGAATTTCATTTGAAAATATTTCAAATTCTTAAACTTCAAGCAACTCAATGATTTTCACGAGCGAAGATAAAATGACTTCTTCAAAACTTATGAAATATGAGTTGGGAGTTTCAAAGAATTAAATTCAAAGTTATTTTGAATTTATTTTTCAATTTGGAGTTATTTGATTTTTATTCAAATTATTTTTTCTCCAAAAATAAAATATATGAAAAATAGGGTAACATGATTCCCTACATCAGAAAATTGGAGATAAATAAATTTGAATTCATTTTGGTATTTTTAAAATGATTTCTGTTGGATTTTAATAGACCAGTAGCACTCTTTGATTTATCTGAATTTGTATGAATTTTATTTAACTCTAGAAAAATGTTCATGTCGTAGAGAATCATTTTCTGAAAATTTTGATATATTATATGCCTATATAATATTTTCATTTAATTTGTTTTATTATTTAAATTGTTCGGAAAATGTTTTTTAAAAAAAATCTCTCTTCACCGACCGGGCCGGCCCAGCCACCGGGCCAGGCCGCGGCCCAGCAGCCAGCGCATCGTCCCCGAGCTCGGGCGGTTTGCCAAGCGAGCACGCACCGCCGCCGCCGTGCCCGACCTCGCCACCTCGCGCCATGCCCCTTTCCCCACGCAACCGCCTCCTCCTCCGCCTTTAAAAGGCGAGGGCGCCGCCCCTGGATCCCGTTCCCGCCGCCAGCTCCCCTCGCATCACCGCCACTGACACTAGCATCTCGCTGCCGCCGCGCCGCTGCTCACTGCCGCACGCCGCCGCTCGCGCCTCTACTTGTCCGCGCTCGCCCGCCGCCGCTCGTGCCTCTACTCGTCCGCGCTCGCCTGCCGCCGTCTCGCCGCAGTCCGCCGCCGTCCCGCCCCGCCGTGCCATCACCGGAGCCGCCGCTATCTTCAAATCGTCGCTGTCGGTTTTCTTGCCGGAACCGACCGAACCGGTAATTAACCGCCGATCCGGTTTAGTTTTGCCTCTAGGTTTGCTCTGGTTTTTTTTCTAAAGCCGGTTTTATTTATTAGTTAATTGGAGAGCGTTCGCTAGTTTAGGATTTCTAGCAAACAGTTTTCGTCCTGTATGCCCCTGTAGCGAGCGTCCGCTCGATAGATTTTTCTTTTTCTTTTTAATTTTCGGCCAGCGACCTAGTTGTGAATACTTTATTTACAAAATAGTCCCTGTACTTCAAACGATCACATCTTTTTACTCGTTTGTCCAAATCCAACGAAACCAACGCCCACTTCTTCGTTATGATCTCCTCTATCCAGTAATCCAACTCAAACATGTTTTTGAAAAGTTTAAAATTTGAATTAGATCAGTTTTGAATTCAAACTTCGTTTGATCATAACTTGAGTTTCGTAACTCCGTTTGAGTTGATTCTTTTTGCAAATCGAAGCTCTTGACCTAAACTTTCTGATAAGGCCAAATTCACATAATTTTGGTACTGTTAAAAACTGTTTTATGTTGCGAGAGTTATTTTCTTAGTTTTGAAGTTTTCTAAATCGTCTTCTTCGTTCTTTCTGATCTTTTGAGTGACTGCTTATGTGTGGTTACTATTGCTTGCTTACGATAGATTGACCGGAGTGTGACGAGTAGAGCTATCAAGAGTTTTGAGTGCGAATCATCTCCATCAACATTGCAGGCAAGTTCACACTTTGATCATATCCCTTTAACACCCAGTTTTATGCATTAGTTTCAACCCTCAAACATTGCATGGTTAGGAATTGATAACATGTGGGTATTGGGAAGTAGTTGATGAGGTAGGAACCTATTGCCCTGCATTCAAACCTTGGGAGTTACTTTTACGTTATGCTTACAGTGCCATGCTATGCTTGTAGACGTGATTGGGTTTTGAGAGTATTCATGACAGATGTGAGATTGTTAATTAATGGTTTACTTAAGGTGGCAACTTAAACACACATCTGGGTGGATTGAGGCACCGGGTTATTCCAGGATTGCCTGTCTAGGCACCTGGGTAGACCAGGATTGCCTGTTTTCTTTTGGACCGCCACCCAGGCTCAAAGGGATCATGAGATTATTCATGCTAGAAACTTCCGTGTGTAGCCACAAGCTATTATGGGCTCTAGCATAGTTGACTAAGTCGTGTGAACTCTTACAGTGGGTTGTAGGTGGTTCGGTCTACCCATCGTAAGGTGCAAACGCTTCTGAAAGACTATGTCTCGGTCATCCGTTTCTCAAACACCATGTAGTGCGAGAAATCCAATGGAGGAGATCGAGTCTTGTGGGGAAAAGTGCGTAAACCTCTGCAGAGTGTACAAACTAATCATGATTAGCCGTGTCCCCGGTTATGGACATCTCGAGTCTCTGGTACTTGGATTATCCTGTTGATCTCATCATGTTACTTTAATTAATATTGTTGGGTTTTAATGTTGATGCTTAATTGGGATTGAGAATGCTGTCAACCATTCTCAATGTTTAACAACCACCATGATAGTTAAATAAAATTTATTCCTTTTGTCGTAGGGAAAAATTGGCTTTTCGCAAAAACTATAACCATAGAGCTTTTCCACCAGCCAAATATGCATGTAGTGATAGCCATTGTTCATCATTTCTCTCTATGGTGTGAATTTGCCACTACATTCAATGTACTGACCCTTTGTGGCTGCAACATCTCATGTTGCAGGATTTCTTACGACGAGTAAGTGATATGTTAGGGTTACAATTTTTACACTCAACTTTGCCGTTGGTGTTGATGGGAATCCACAGCCTTGTTACTTCCGCTATTTTGGATTGAGGTAATAGTATTTACGTTACTTTTACATGTGATTTACCTCTGTTATAAATCCTCGAGTACTGTGTGTGTCAGCATACCGATCCAGGGATGACACTTAAGCACAGAGGCTTGATCCATTCGGGTCGGGTCGCTATAAGATGGTATCAGAGCACATGTTGACAGTAGGACGTGACCCTGGAAACTAGCAAGCCCATAGCAAAGATTTTTCTCTACAACTTTCCCTTTCAAAAAGATCTTTTACCTCTCTTCTCTTCTGAGCTTATTCAAAAATTCCCTTTAGTGAGACCATACCCCTTTCCCCTTTTGACCACACAAAGATTCGACTGATGAGACCATTCGGAATGAAGAGGATTTTACCATACATTATAATAAGGGAAACTACAGTGGTTGAAGACCGAAGACAAGTAGAATTTGAAGGCTCTGAAGAATTCCCAGATTTGTATGACCTAGGAAGGCTACCCTTATGGAACTTGGCAGACTATGGAAGTTGTCAATGCCCGAGATCAAGGTGTATCGGAGAAAGACTGAAACAAGGGGCATGAGAACTCAAATTTTTATCAAAGAAAACCCTAAGGCAGGAGATATCAACTATGGAATGATAGCTCATGGGAATGACAAGAGCAGAAACACGGTTATCCGTGATGTCATCGCCCGCTGATGCTATTGTCACCGTGCTGAGTTAAGGATGCATTTATTCAGAATGGATTTGATGGAAGAAGGCTGATGGAGCACCTATTAGTAAGATGAAATTTTAACCTAGGCCGGTGTATCACCAGGATCTGGAGTAACACATCAAGAAGTTTAAGATGGACTTGTAGGAAGTCATATTCGACAAGGAGGCCATTCATGAAGAACTTAGGACCCAAAAGCTGAAAGTAGCCAAATTGGAGGAAACAAAACCTCGAGATACCGGAGATTTGTCAGGAACTGAAGGACAGTATGACCATGGCTCATGCCAAGGATGTTGAAACCCAGAAGTTTGGAATGCAACTCCAGAATATTAAAGGACGTCATGAGAGACTTCGCGTCAACAGAGTTGATCTGACAAAAGAACTTGAGAAAGACAAGCATGATCGGAAGAAGCCATTGGAGGCATGAACAAGGCTTCAAGAATTTTGGAGACGTTGTAGATTTATTAACCTTTAGAAGACCAAACCCCTGTTATATACCTATGTTAGATGCGACGTTTGTGGGCTGCCATTTGTTTGATGTTTTTCCCGACAACCACAAATAAAATCGGTCTTTTCAAAACTTCTGTTTGTATTGTGTGTATCCCTCTCTATCTCTCTTATCTTACCCCAAACCCACATGGACCCAATAGAGGATGAATGGAGATGAGCTTGTATTTTCTGGACCGATGAGTCAGTTGGAGACAGACCGATGGATTCAGAACATGGAGGATCACATGGAGAATAACCCTGTAGTCGGAAGGGATATGACCCAGCATGCTCTTCAGTGCTTTGAAAGAGGTGCTGCTACTTGGTGGAGGATATACCAAACCATGAATGGATGGCAAGGAGTAACCACTTGGAGAGAATTTAAGCTGACTTTCCCAAAGTCTCGGTTTGTGTCCCAGAAGTTGAAGCCTTATGGAAAGGATATGAAGAAACCTTGTGCATGCAAGATTTGTGGAGAAATAGGACACACCCATAAAGAACACAAGGATGAATGCCCTAATTGCGAAGGAAGTCACCCAATTGAAGAATTCCCAATTAGGCAGATTACTTGTTTCTTGTGTGAAGGGAATACCCACTATCCTGCTCAGTGTCACATTTACCCCATGGTACAACGAACCATCCAGCAGAAGACAGAAGTAAAGGCAGGAGCCCTTATGGAAATTTTAGAAGAACCTTTGATGAAGGAAGAGACGGAGGACACGCCCAAAGAAGAACCAATTAAACCCTGCACCAAGTCATGCTATTCATGTGGAGAAGAAGGACACATCTCCCAAAATTGTTTGAATGGGGATCTAGTAGAATTCCCGACAGAGGAAGTAGAATATGACCCACAGGAGATAGAAGCCCTGATTGGAATGGAAAAGTCCAGGAAGAGAAGCAGGTTGGATTCCAGGAAGGATCTGAATCATATCACCTATTACAGGTGCAAGGAGTCAGGGCACTACCTCAACAGTTTCCCAAAAAGGAAACCTCGATACTTGTCAGAAGTAATATGTTTTAGTTGTAATGGAGCAGGGCACTTTGCAGAGAATGCCCTAAGGAGAAGGAAACTTGTGCTAGATAGTTGAGTTTGCAACACAAGAAATGGAGTAGTAGAAGTGAGAACATTTTTCTTTTATATTGAGGTGTTGAGTTGAGACATGTAATGGAGAAGCGAGAGATTGTAATCACTTGAGAATGAATAAAGTTAGCATCGTTGGTACTGATATGGATTTTATGAGTTGTTACTCTATGAAGAAGAATTTTGGCCATTTTGAGGATATGAGAAATATGGTGCATTTTAAGGGTGGTAGTACCCTGTAAGAACCGTTGACCCCTGGAAAAGATAAGGATACTTCACTGAGTGGATTTCGGACAAAATGAATACGAGTTTTGTCTCGATATGTGTGATGCCCCAAGAGTATGTGGGATGAAGTTGGAGACCGTCAGTTGTTTGGACCAAATGTGATCAAGGAGTCAGAAGAGAATGTTAAGTTGATCCGAGGTAGACTGAAGGTAGCTCAGTCCAGGCAGAAGAGTTATGTAGACTTAAAAACGCAAGGAGGTAGTCTATGAAATTGGAGACAGAGCATGTCTTCATGTGTTCCCTCTACGAGGAGTTAAACAATTTGGAGTTAAGGGAAAGTTAGCCCCAATATTTGTAGGACCATACCTACTCTTGGAGCGTATGGGAGAAGTGGCCAACAAATTGGAGTCACCGGAAGGACTGTCAGGAGTTCATGATGTGTTTCACGTTTCCCAGTTGAAGAAGTGCCATGTAGAGATGGCTAATATTCCCCTGTAAGGACGCTTGACCCTGGAAAGAAAAATGATGTTCCACGAAGTAGAATATGGATTTCATAAGTATAAGTTTTTATTTCGGTATGTGGGATACCCCACGAGGATGAAGAGATGAATTACTATTGGATATAAAGGAGGTGTGACGTTGGAAATATGGATCAATGGAAACTCCATGATGAGTCTGAGTAATCAAGTCCTAGTTTGGTGCCAATAGAAGGAAGAAAGACAATACAATTGGATGGATTTAAGAATACTAGGAGGTTGGAAGTTGGAATAATGATTAGTTTCCCGATGATAAGTTCAAGGACTACAAGTGATGAGATGGGCCATAAACCACAGGCCCCAAGACCTACCAAGAAGCAAGCACATTCTAGACGAAGGAAGAACCCTGGAGGAAGATACGGCGTTTATCGGCAGACAATTTTATAGGAGTAACGCAAAACCTAAGAGTTGTGAAGGAACGATAGATGTTTGTTTGGCTTGCAGAATCCATGGAATTATCCGAACTTAGTTCGTCGACAAGAGAAATTCTATAATGCTTGTGAGGATGACTGAGTGTTAGTATGCGAGATTCGCTAAATTGTATACATGGTAATGATTTGGGTGCGGGATGGATTGATCACCATACCGACTTACTCTTATTATTCGCCTTGCTATATGGGATGGTAAATCGGAGTGACTTACCTATAGTAGAGAGACGGCGATATTAAACCTTGTTTAAGCCTTAGAATGCTATAGGTTTTTTTTCCTTGTACAAGGCAGCTTTGCCAACCATAGGTTATATGGTGAGGATCAACCAGACCCATTTCCTGCAGAAGGAACCATAAATTGTTGACCACCATGAGATATCGATAGTTGTTTAGTTTTGGCACCAGACCCGTCAGCTAAGAAGACCCAGTCACAGAAGAACCTTACCAAGATGAAAGACAAAAGAATTGAGGAAAAGGTAATGCCACTACCGGAAGAGCTCAGAGAAGGAATTTTCTCGAGGATCTGAGAAGACCGACACTGTCAAGAATAAGGATGGAGTATATGAGTTTTGATGGAACAGTAACCATGCTTCCAAGGGTGGTAGCACCCCAGACCCCTTGTGATGATTGATGGATTTGAGAAGACCCCGACCCTAACCTATTTCTTTCTAGCCTCTCCGAATCTCGAGGACGAGATTCATTTTAAGGGTGGTAGGTTTGTAACATCCCAAAATTCTAAATTTTGGAATGTTATAATAAATAGATAGATTTGATTGATTGTTTGATTGATTGTCTGAAAGTGAGTGAATTCGAAACTTTTTGAAAGTTAAATGAGAGGGAATAAAAGGACTTTCCCAAACTTTCATATTTGCTTTCTGATCTCCATGAATTCAAATTCTTTTCAACCCAAAACCCTAGAGAGAAGATGACATGACTTCTTCCATTTAAATTAAATGAAAAGGGTTGTTGAAAATATTTGAATTTCATTTGAAAATATTTCAAATTCTTAAACTTCAAGCAACTCAATGATTTTCACGAGCGAAGATAAAATGACTTCTTCAAAACTTATGAAATATGAGTTGGGAGTTTCAAAGAATTAAATTCAAAGTTATTTTGAATTTATTTTTCAATTTGGAGTTATTTGAGTTTTATTCAAATTATTTTTTCTCCAAAAATAAAATATATGAAAAATAGGGTAACATGATTCCCTACATCAGACAATTGGAGATAAATAAATTTGAATTCATTTTGGTATTTTTAAAATGATTTCTGTTGGATTTTAATAGACCAGTAGCACTTTTTGATTTATCTAAATTTGTATGAATTTTATTTAACTCTAGAAAAATGTTCATGTTGTAGAGAATCTTTTTCTGAAATTTTTGATATATTATACGCCTATATAATATTTTCATTTAATTTGTTTTATTATTTAAATTGTCTGGAAAATGTTTTTTTAAACAAAATCTCTCTTCACCGACCGGGCCGGCCCAGCCACCGGGCCAGGCCACGGCCCAGCAGCCAGCGCATCATCCCCGAGCTTGGGGCGGTTTCCCGAGCGAGCACGCACCGCCGCCGCCGTGCCCGACCTCGCCACCTCGCGCGATGCCCCTTTCCCCACGCAACCGCCTCCTCCTCCGCCTTTAAAAGGCGAGGGCGCCGCCCCTGGATCCCGTTCCCGCCGCCAGCTCGCCTCGCATCACCGTCACCGACACTAGCATCTCGCTGCCGCCGCGCCGCTGCTCGCTGCCGGACGCCGCCGCTCGCGCCTCTACTCGTCCGCGCTCGCCTGCTGCCGTTCCGCCGTAGTCCACCGCCGTCCCGCCCCACCGTGCCATCGCCGGAGCCACCGCTGTCGTCAAATCGTCGCCATCGGTTTTCTTGCCGGAACCGACCGAAGCGGTAATTAACCGCCGATCCAGTTTAGTTTTGCCTCTAGGTTTTCTCTGGTTTTTTTTTCTAAAGCCGGTTTTATTTACTAGTTAGGTTAATTGGTGAGCGTTCGCTAGTTTAGGATTTGTAGCGAACAGTTTTTGTCCTGTATGCCCCTGTAGCGAGCGTCCGCTCGATAGATTTTTCTTTTTCTTGATAATTTTCGGCCAGGGACCTAGTTGTGAATACTTTATTTACAGAATAGTCCCTGTACTTCAAACGATCACATCTTTTTACTCGTTTGTCCAAATCCAACGAAACCAACGCCCACTTCTTCGTTATGATCTCCTCTATCCAGTAATCCAACTCAAACATGTTTTTGAAATGTTTAAAATTTGAATTAGATCAGTTTTGAATTCAAACTTCGTTTGATCATAACTTGAGTTTCGTAACTCCGTTTGAGTTGATTCTTTCTGCAAATCGAAGCTCTTGACCTAAACTTTATGATAAGGCCAAATTCACATAATTTTGGTACTGTTAGAAATTGTTTTATGTTGCAAGAGTTATTTTCTTAGTTTTGAAGTTTTCCGAATCGTCTTCTTCGTTCTTTCTGATCTTTTGAGTGACTGCTTATGTGTGGTTACTATTGCTTGCTTACGATAGATTGACCGGAGTGTGACGAGTAGAGCTATCAAGAGTTTTGAGTGCAAATCATCTCCATCAACATTGCTGGCAAGTTCACACTTTGATCATATCCCTTTAACACCCAGTTTTATGCATTAGTTTCAACCCTCAAACATTGCATGGTTAGGAATTGATAACATGTGGGTATTGGGAAGTAGTTGATGAGGTAGGAACCTATTGCCCTGCATTCAAACCTTGGGAGTTACTTTTACATTCTGCTTACATTGCCATGCTATGCTCGTAGACGTGGATTGGGTTTTGAGAGTATTCATGACAGATGTGAGATTGTTAATTAATGGTTTACTTAAGGTGTCAACTTAAACACACATCTGGGTGGATTGAGGCACCAGGTTATTCCAGGATTGCCTGTCTAGGCACCTGGGTAGACCAGGATTGCTTGTTTTCTTTTGGACCGCCACCCAGGCTCAAAGGGATCATGAGATTATTCATGCTAGAAACTTCCGTGTGCAGCCACAAGCTATTATGGGCTCTAGCATAGTTGACTAAGTCGTGTGAACTCTTACAGTGGTAGACTAGCAGATGTAGGGGTTGTAGGTGGTACGGTCTACCCATCGTAAGGTGCAAACGCTTCTGAAAGACTATGTCTCGGTCATCCGTTTCTCAAACACCATGTAGTGCGAGAAATCCAACGGAGGAGATCGAGTCTTGTGGGGAAAAGTGCGCAAACCTCTGCAGAGTGTACAAACTAATCATGATTAGCCGTGTCCCCGGTTATGGACATCTTGAGTCTCTGGTACTTGGATTATCCTGTTGATCTCATCATGTTACTTTAATTAATATTGTTGGGTTTTAATGTTGATGATTAATTGGGATTGAGAATGTTGTCAACCATTCTCAATGTTTAACAACCACCAAGATAGTTAAATAAAATTTATTCCTTTTGTAGTAGGGAAAAATTGGCTTTTCGCAAAAACTATAACCATAGAGCTTTTCCACCAGCCAAATATGCATGTAGTGATAGCCATTGTTCATCATTTCTCTCTATGGTGTGAATTTTCCAGTACATTCAATGTACTGACCCTTTGTGGCTGCAACGTCTCATGTTGCAGGATTTCTTACAACGAGTAAGTGATACATTAGGGTTACGATTTCTACACTCAACTTTGCCGTTGGTGTTGATGGGAATCCACAACCTTGTTACTTCCGCTATTTTGGATTGAGGTAATAGTATTTACGTTACTTTTACATGTGATTTACCTCTGTTATAAATCCTCGAGTACTTTGTGTGTCAGCATACCGATCCAGGGATGACACTTAAGCACAGAGACTTGATCCATTCAGGTCGGGTCGCTACACTATATGTCTCTAGATATGAATCATACCACTAAAATTACTCTCTCTCTCTCTCCTGTAGACACAACATTTGTTGTGGTTTCCTTTTCGTCTCCACCCAGACTGACATTATTCATTTGTTTACCGTTCAGACAAACCCCCCCTCTCTCACACGCACACACACACAACTCCTGCTTCCACTCCCCTTCCCTACTACCGTCTCTCTCACACACACACACAAAATTCTCGCTTTCGCACCCCCGTCTCGTATTTCTCTCACTAACATTTATCGACTAGCCTCTAGATAGGTTTATACACCCGCACACTCGTGCTTCCACTATCGCATACATGTCTCTCTCCCGCTCCTTTTATCTATGTAGATTTTTCTTCCCTTCTTGAGACACGCCCTCTCGATCGTACGCACACACACTATCGCCTCATTTTATGCTGATACCTCTCGCACACACACTCTTTGTGTCTTTGTCACACATGCACTCCGACCTCCTCCTCTCTCCCTCTCTCTCACACACATGAGCTTGTTGCAACAACTAGCAAGATGCCCATGCATTGCACGGAACATGAAGATGCATTTGTATGAGTAGTTTATCTTGTGGGAGAAAAGGATGAACAAGGGAAGGCCTTATTTGCAAGTGTGGCGAGGGGTGTGGGTATCTTTTTGCAAAATTGCCATAGTTTCCTTCCTATCCATATTGCAGAATGGCCTATATTGCAGAATGGCAGGCACACGATCATCACCGACTATGCTTTTTATAAGAGTAGGGGTAAAAAACAGAGTTGGTGATGATGGTGGGCCTGCCATCCTGCAATATAGGCCGTCCGATTTATATCTGACGGATAGGAACAAAACTATGGCAATTTACCCGCACTCCTCTCCACATTTGCAGATAAGGCCTTCCCTCGTTCATCCTTTTCTCCCACAAGATCTTAATGTTCCGTGCAACGCACGGGCATCTTGCTAGTAAGAGTAGAAATTAGACATATACCACTTCTTGAATCTTGAAACCAACAACATTCCTCCCTTATCTCATCAAAACCGCCAAAGGAATATATTTCGGGTGAAACATAACATTTTTTTAGTGATATACATATTTCAAAACTAGACTTTTTTTCTATCAAATCGGTGAATATGTATTAATCTACTCAGATTGGGTGGCAACGCATTGGCACATTGCTAGTAGTTATTATAATTTTGTGGATACCAGACAAATGGTGGAGTACATATACAAAGAGAAGAGGCACACACACGTAGTCGGTCTCTGGCTGTCTCACACACATGAGTGTTACGTAAAGGCAACGTTAACAAATAAACCCTAAAACCCTAGGTGCACGATTGCTGCATTCGCGGCTACTGGGTACATGGTGGAGCGCACCTTTGTAGGAATAGTCAGCTCGCGTTATAATTTGATCTGTAGGAGTTGATGGTCGGGACCACAGGTGAACGACTTGGAGGCGGTGGCTCGCTAGTTGCCACAGATCGAGTAGCCACGTTTAAAATATCATTTTTTAGCGGGGTTTAGAGTTCCAATTTTCAATGGCGCGTTATAAGTACTAAGTAGTTTTTAGAACGATTGGTATGGAGCAAAAATGGAATTCATAGTACTACCTACTACGTACCTCCTTGGCGTATGGTTGTATGGGTTTATGTTGTGAGATGTTGAACCTGGTAGTTCTAGGGCAAATACTATGTTTAGATTTAGATGTTGGTTTTCAGTAATGAAAATCGGAAGTGGCAAACCCTTCTTTGATTAAAAAAAACTACTACATCCGTTCTGGTTTACTAGTCCCCATCGTTTTTTGGGTCAAAGTTTGTCCATGAATTTTACTTGTAAAATGTGAATGGAATACGAGATTTTGTTATACGCAAACAAAAAAGGACTAGAGGGAGTGATTGCTCTGACATGGACGCGACCTCTCATAGCGCAGGCATTGAACCGGTGCGCCGGCCAAGAGGGCCCCACTCGCTGCAGGCCTGGCTGAACACGCCTCCTCGCCTCATGCAACCGGCTTTAGACTTCCCTGCCTGCCTTCATTGATTCCACGCGTGTGCCGGCAACATGTCCTTCCGCGAGCCGGCCGGCATTTTCGAAGACAAAAAGTGACCAAAATATAATTAATTACGAATGGTCTTGACTTGTTGTGCTCGCACTAGTAGCAGGAACTAGAGGTTTTTCTTTATTCATAACTCTCCTCAAATTTTTTTGGCTTTGAAGTGAATCATGGTTGTGGACATTATGTATTAATGTGGAGATATCTGTGAACATGAGGTTGATATGGAACTTGAACTTGGAATGTCGGGCTTGCACGTGAACTATACCATGTCCAATGCTTCATATGTTATTGTTTGGAAAGTAATTGTTGTTCTTACATGACCCGAAAAAAAATTGTGCCACATCAGTAGATGCACGGACATCACAACAGGCATGCTGACTGGATAAACATTTGAACCTAGCTACTATGAAGGAAATATCATATTGACAACAGTTTTAGATAGCAGGAGACGCCTAGCCTACTCTGCCTCTGCTATCTTATTTCTGGCTTCTTCCATCTCTTCTTTGGCATGGGTGAAGAGAGCATCTGATTGCTATTTTCTCTTCTTCAGGAACTCAGCTACATTTTCAAGGGTTGCTGCACGCTTTCTTTCAGCTTTTACTAGAGCCACGAGGACATGAACAGCTGACGACTCCACCTGGCTTGTGTGTAATCCAACATCATATGGGAATTTGCACCTTGTGTCTAATCCAGCATCATTAGGGAACTGGCACCTTGTGTGTAATCCAGCCTCATTCTGGAAACATGATCTCGAGGTTGACCATACTTCCCTCCTCTCAGGAACTACATCCTAACATGAAGTTACTTTTTTTAGATAATTACTCAGAGCAACCCAGATCCATTTAGTAGAAGCCAGATAAACAGAACTGGGAGAAGTGAATTCAAAAGGAAAATAAAAATAAAAACAGACTACAAGGTGAGAACACCCACTTCCTACATCAAGCTAAAAACGAAAGCATTAGGACGATTAAGACTCTTCTTATGACACATCGAAGAACACGAGGCTTAAGAGAAATAGAAACTACAACATATACACATCAAAGAACACGAGGCTAAACGAAAGTAAATGAAAGGGTGTTACTTACCAAAGCTCGTTTTACAGGTTCGGTGCAGCTCGTCTTTAACTTGCCATGCTCCTTGAAGATGTCCCCAATATCCCGTGTTTGGTCTTCATTGCTCCTCCGCATGTTCGCACTCATGGTTTTAAAATCTCAACATGGCAAGAAAAATATACTACTAGTAATACTCGCGCATCTTGTGGGAAACATTAAAGCACTCATCTGCCATGTTAGAGCATCTCCAACAGAATCGCAATGCGCGGCGCTTTAAAAAAAGTGTTTACAGTGCTGAGATCAAGAAGTAGAGATAGAGAGTAGAGGATAGTTCTCAGCATAGATAGATAAAAAGAAGATTATTCAGCTACTCCTCGTCATCCGACTACTCCTCCGTGATGTGCTCCTCTGACGTCTGACTGTAGGCATGAAGATACCGATCGTCGTCGGATTCCCAGGGCGGCGCTGCTCCTAGCCTCATGTTGAATTGAGCGTCCTCTTTTCGCCTACGCTTGTCCTCGCGATAGGTGGCTCGCTCCTCCCTCCTCTTATCCCTCTCCGCCCTCCTTTGCTCTTAGAACTCATGCTCCTTGATGATGTCCTGTGGGAAGCGTTGGCGCCATAGCGCCATGGCTTCCTCGTCCATCTCAGAGATGCCGAGACGGTGCTCCCGCCTCCGGTTGTCGCGACGATCCTCGTCGGTGATAAGCTGCGGCAGAGGCGCGAGCTCCTGTGCCTGCTCCCGCGTCGGCACGTTGGGGAAGTTCAATGTTCTATGAGGCCATCGGAGGCGCCACGCCACCATGTCGTACGCGCGGGCGGCCTCGTCGGCGGTGTCGAAATTGCCGAGGCCGATGCGCATCCCGCGGAACCGGATCTCGACGGAGAAGTGGCCGGAGGGGCACGCGTGGACGCCGTGGTATCCCCAAGTTTCCCGGCGACGCGGCGGCATGGTGGCGTGGCGGCGGCGAGGCGAGGAAGAGTGGGGAGAGAGCGGTGGCGAGGCACAGAGCGGGGAGAGAGCAGTGGCAAGGCATAGAGCGGTGGGAGGACGTTGGATTTTATAAAGCGCCGGATGCCACGCGCCAAAACTAGCGCACGCCCGGCCATTTTTTCCTGCGCGCGTGCAATCCTTTCTCGATGTCTCTACTATCTCTACTCTCTTCTCTACTGCTATATTTATTTTATATTTAATATTTATCTCTACTTCTCTACTCTCTATTTTTTCCCTGCTTTTTCCTTACTCTTATAAAAACAGAGTTGGTGATGATGGTGTTCCTGCCATCCTGCAATATAGGCCATCCGATTTATATCCGACGGATAGGAAGGAAACTGTGGCAATTTTGCAAAAAGATACCCACACCCCTCTCCGCATTCGCAAATAAGGCATTCCCTCGTTAATCCTTTTCTCCCACAAGATAAACTACTCATACAAATGCATCTTGATGCGTGCAACGCATGGGCATCTTGCTAGTTCTAAAAAACTATCTATCATTTGCCACACTACTGGTTGCAGATGAAATACCTACCCAAGCACAGCGCGATACAGGAGCGACACACAATTACAAGCTGATATTCTGTTGGACAATGGAGGCTATAACCAATTACTTTTACGGGAACAATAGCACCCATGAAATTTCAAGGGTAGGTATGAACAAAATTGGAACTGCACATGTACTACTAAGTAATTCAATACACACATTACCAATCGAGGAGGAGAACGATGGTCGCGGCGGCCTCTGTGAGTCATGGTCGGCAACGAGAGTCAGTTCATTGTCCACGATGGTGGTGCTTCTGCGCTTGGCGTCAGCTTCCGGGAAGCAGATCCGAGACCGTGGAAGATGGTGCCGGGGAAGAGCCTCCGTGTACGACGACGACGGTGGACCAGCTCCAGTGCGGCGTACGAGGTCGTCGATGAGGCAGATGCGCTGCGGTGGACGAGTGAGCCGATGTAGAAGGGGAGGAGCACAAAGGCTGCGGTGCCGTGGAGAAGTCTATTTTGCGATGGGGATAGAAAATTGGGAGTATTCAGGTGTACTACTCTGGGTGCCGGGTGGGGTTGGCTGGGTAGGGTGAACCTGAAGTTACGAAAACAGCCCCCTACCAACCGTCATCCGTAGGCCTGTTCCGAAGGCTATGATGGTAACTTCCCACTGCTCGAATCAGGGTCGCGGGAGATTTTCCCACCGACCTGAAAATTTTGTGACACTGAACTCCCCGTGTGGCGTGTTGGGTGATTCGGCTAAGCAACTAGCGAGTAGTACTAGTAAACTCTACATATTAGGTTTGACCAAAGTCAAACTTCCTAAAGTTTGACCAACTTTATAGAAAAATATAAACATTTACCATAACAGATATGTATGATGTGAAAGTACATTCAATAATGAATCTAATGGTATTTATTTGTTGTTGTATATGTTAATATTTTTTGATAGAAACTTTCTGAGAGTTTACAAAACTTGACTTTGACCAATGCTAATACGCAGACTTAAATAAAAACGGAGGGTGTACACATTTGTTTTCTTAGTATGTAGTGAATTAATCATTTGTTGAAACTGTGAAATAAATATATTAGGCTACTGACTTCAAATGTAATGGTCTATACAATTCAATAGTTACAATCATTGTTGAATTCCAAGATGTATACGAGGTCTATAGTACTTCACAACATGCTCAAACTCGCATAATCCCAGTCAAATGACAATCAAAATGCATTTCATAGTTATTACTTTGTAGGATGCAACAAAACCAACAATAACTCTACATCAGCCATTATAAAAGCAACATTTTGAACATATCCCAATGTGTGAATGAAATGTGCAGAGAGAGCTTGCGAAGATGGAGCAGATAGGGCGGGAAAGATTGTATGTATGTGGACGAGAGAGTAGGAGACAAACCTAACGAAACAGAAAGAGGGAGATAGAGAGAGAAAGAGAGAGGAAGAAGTTAGGTCTGTGAGAAAGATGGAGACATGTAATATATGTGAGATGCGTGTGCATCCGGATTCTGTACACGTGGAAGGAGAAGAGACAACATGTTTGATGAGAGAGCTGGAAAAACATGGACGAGAGGGGAAGGATCTCGTGGGTTGAGGGATTGATAAATTTGTGCGGGAGAGAGAGGGATTGGTAATTTTGTGCGAGAGAGAGAGAGTGGGGGGGGAGGAGTCAGTCACCCGTCGTCACATCATCCTGCTTCCAAATGGCCCCGCATTCTCTAGCGCAGTGTGGTCGCCGTCTTCCATCTCCTCGATGCCCTCTTTGAAGATCGAGGTGTTGTGCATGCTGGGGAGCGAAGAAGCACAAGCAAGAGTGGTCGCCATATAACCTTGGATGGGGATGAATTGTGTGCTCGGGGGAGAGGGTGTGTGTGTGTGATGTGTGTTGTGTGTGCGTGTTAGATATTGTGAGAAAACAAACCTAAGGAGAGAAATGTGTGTGTATGTGACGGAAAGCTACTTGCTAAACAGGGTATTCACGAAGAGATTGTGCGTGCGAGATAGAGAGCGTTGTGCGGGCCTTGAGGTGGGCAGGGGCCGGGTGAGGGTGCCAAAATGTGTGCATTGATGCATGTGTTACATGCGATCGTGTGAGGGACGGACGAAACGAGAGAGTTGGTTGTTCTGTTACAGATGCTCCTCTCTCTCTCACACACACACAAGTAAAATAGAAGACCGTTCTCTCATGTATACACAATGTATCAGCATCTGTCTATGTCTCACTCATGCAAGATCATTTGCACATTCACACCTCTCTATGTCTCTATCACACGCACACTGTCTCCACATTGCCCTTCCGCCACAACACACATATGGACACATACACACGTTCTCTCTCAGTGACACACACAGGGGCTGTTTGGTTTGAGACTAAGTTTGCCTAAGGTTGCCACACCTAAGGTTAGGAAAGTTTGACCAACTTAGGTGGGTGTTTGGTTCAAGCCACACCTTAGGCAAGCCACATTAGGGTCCCACATTACATACACTCAAAAAGTGTGGCAAGATTCCCTTAGGCTTGTCAACTTGTGGCTCTCATTTTGAAGAACTAACCTTAGGCAAGTGTGGCAACATTGTCTCTATGACAAGTGGGCCATAGGGGCAATAAAGTGTGGCAAGCCAAAGTGTGGTAAAAACCAAACACATGCCAACTAAACTATGGCTGCCAAATTTTGGCTTGGCAAACGGTGGCTGGGAACCAAACAGGCCCAAAATCAGTATTAAAAAAAACAAGGGCTCACCTAAAACGTCCAAATCCAAATAAACATGAACTGGAGCTAAATTCAAATATATGGAAATATTGTAGCGTCAAGAACTTTTCCAGGAAAAAAGTTGAGTAATATTAGGGGATTGTTTTCACACACACACAAAAAGGTTCGATGGATGTCCTTCGAGCACGACACGGTGACGCACCGTTCGATCGACCGCGCGGCCGCGGTTCACGCGCTTGCACAGGATTCCGTATCGTGGCTGTGGTAACTAATAAAAGCGCTGCCTAAGTCTAATGTTTACGTGAACTAGTACGGTTTTCTTTTAAGTTTGTCCAACCCTATATAAAACTAAACTAAGCTCCCATACGCGCACTCATCGATATGCTGCCGCCGCCATTGCGCATGCCGGCGCCCGCCTGCTCTGGCCAACAATTTCTTACCCATCACCGCCGTGTCGCCGCCAAGCCAAAGGCTCGCCCGCTCACCTCGTCTGCAGTCCCTCCTCGCGATGCCGTCGCGCTGCGAAGCACGCGAGCAGCTGGTGGAGCCGCGTCTATGCATGCAGCGTACGAAGAGGAGGACGAGCGCGTGCTCCAGCACGCCGTCGAGGAGGAACTAGCGTGTCATTGTCATCTCCGCCCACGCGGAGGAGGCGCGCATGGTGGCTGTCGCGGCGGAAGCCGGTCGCGCGCGCGTCGAGCCCGCAAACCGGGTACGGACGCGGAATCTACCTTAGAGACCTTGAATGCCACGTGGATCCTGCAATCTGAAGGAGCAATTTGGGCTAGTCGACTCTTGTGAGCCGTTTGATGCAACATGGATGGCTAGAAGGGCTTTTTCAACCTCCGAAATAGATGCACGGTTCATCTTCTCAGCCCGCCCCACGCCTAACCGCCTGCCGCCACCGCCACGCCCTCCCCTGAACCGCCTGCCACCGCCATGCTCCCCCACCCCTGCCATCCATTTAACCCCAGGCACGATCCATTTTTTCCGGTGAACTGCATTCCACACCCAACACTCATAAGATAGATCATGGGCACCTTGCCGTCTTCTTCCTTCACTCCGTCGAACTTCTTTCACAAATCGACTGACCCAAATTATACTACTAGTATTAACGTATTAACTATAGTAGGAACACGAAGATACGAGCAGTAGTACCAACTGCAAGAAGAACAGTAGTAAGACATAGTACTAGTACTACTGTACGTACTAAAGAGTTCAAATAACGAGAAAGAACATAAATATAGTTCTGCTGGGGCCTCAGCACAACACACCCTTGAAAATAAAGTAAGCAACTAGTCTGCTTGACCCTGCAGTAGAACCAGGATGAGCGACGGCACTGCCACCTACTCGGAGTCCGAGTCCACGTCCTTGACTTCGTCCGCGTCCCTCTTCCTCTTTCCCGACGCTTCTTTGCTTGAACCAGACACTGGGCTCTACTTCGTCATCCAACCCTTGTAGATATTTAAACAAAGGTAGGCATCCATTGCTGCGTACAGGATGTGATCTTCATCTAATGTCTTCGACACCCATGCATGATGAAACTCGTGATGAGGTTTCTTTAGTTTAGCGTATGAACGATCAATCATGGCTGCTTCCAGGGTCAACATTGAAGGCTGAGAGGAGGACACTAGCCCTTCCTTCTGGAGGTCGAAGGGGTCGCCTACAATGAGGCCTATCTGACCCAGGATTTCCTTGTCGTTCCTAAAGTCGACATTAACGAATTTGACTCGGCCTCCCTTGAGGAACTTCTTAAATTCCTCGCACTCAACGTCGACATGGAATATGTGGTAGACCAAGCATAAGTCATGCACGCAAACCTGGATCACGGCGGGCTTCTTCTTCTCTGCCTCCTTTAGTTTCTTCTCGCTTCCCAAGACTGTGGTGTACTCAACTCTAGCCCAGCGACCCACTCATCATTTGAGTTTTCGAACATGCATTTGAAGCGAGCAAGGCATTCTTTCAACGTTACATAAGAACGGTGATGGTTCTAACATTGTACTCACCGCCGATCATGGAGATTTGGCACACCATGGATTTGGGAGGAGGGTTAGGATTAGTGGAACTACCGTAATGTGAAAGGACGGGACGACTGGTAGCGAACTGTTGTAAGGTACTATACTAGTAGAAGACGGGGACGAGTAGGGCATGCAAACGGCGTGGGGTTGCTGGCTTGCCCGGTGGATAAACGGCTGCAATCCCCCAAAGAGTTCTCGAGAACTATGCGGGACCCACTAGATGTCATGTCTACTAGAACCATATCGTAGGCCTGGCGGTATAGCTTCTTCCTGTTCGCACGCCTTGCCGGCACGTGGGTAACTTCAATTAATTCCGTCAACCATCGCGCCTCCCACGACCTTCGCCTCCCTCGCGTGGACACGCCCTTTGAGACTTCGACCGGCTATAAATGAGAATTTTTTGTCTACTCCGCATGCATGATACTCCCTCTGGTCCTTTTTACTTCCCTCAACCGTTTGCAAAGTGTTTGACCAAATTTATAAGTACTAAAAATATCAATATCTACAATATCGTTTCTTGTTTGTGACATATCAACCAATAAGAGATGTGCGCGGTGCATGCTTTCAATGACTTGAGATTGCCAAACATGACATGAAGTGGTTAGTTCATTGCATGCAATGCTATTAATTAGCAAAAAGACATTAAGTGTTCTCGTTTTCCTCTCCGCCTTGGTCGCGGTGCACAACGTAAGATGAGTTACAAACCTTGACGGAGGGAGTAACCCAAATAAGCACCTCTTGGGTGGGTTAGATTTTTTTGGGTTAGTTGAGTTCAAACTAACCCAAACTAACTCTAACACATGGATCCAAACAGTGCCAAGGTTAGCTATTAGAGTACTACTACCTCCCTTCTAGTTTAAATGGCTCGATTAAAAAAGTTGACCTACTCTTAGCAAGATAGAGGCGGTGGAATAGTTTGTGTAGTTCTTCACAAAAAATGTGTTTACCAATGCATGCATGAACACTAGTTACTCTAACCCCCTCTCTTCTTTAATTGTTTGCCACATTAGCATGTTTGCTATTCCCGTGTGCATGATACCAGCTAAGATACCACCATTATGGCCAGCCTTAATCATCGCATGCAATAATTTAGTGCACCTTGAAATATGAACATGTGTGGGGCGTGTATGTTTTTACTGACTTGAGACTATACCTAGCCCGGCATGCAAGATGAGACTTGTTATGCATCGTTCCCCATACCTGCAGGAAGCCCGTTCGTCTCCAAATATTTTCCTCGCCATGTGTGGAAACAATATGCCTGCCAGACTCCGCTTTTCCCTCCGGCGATCCCACCACTCCACCCCGTGTGGAAAAAATCTGCATGCATGACTCTCCTCGCCCCGCGCTCGTCCAATCTGTTGTGACCAGCAATATTTCCACCCCTTCCCTTCCCCATAATTTACTCCAACAAATATGCCCACGTAGCTGTTACTTAACTGCAGGTGCATTGGGTCACTGACATATGGGCCCAACAGGGGTCTGGCCCACATGTCAGTGATGCAACTGGACCTGCAGTTAAGTCAGTGCAGCTCAGTCCATATCTTACGTAGGTGTGCCATTGCTCGCTATAAATATCGTGCCTCCCACGACATTGCTATCTCCTCCCCCTCACGTCCACGTTCATCGCTATCTCCTTCCCTCCCTCTCACGTCGACCACCATGGCCCTGCCCCTCCCAAGCCCTAGGCGCCCCTCGCTGCACCACGTGGACGATCACGCATCGCGGTTCCGTTCCTCGCCGCCACTAGTCGAGGAGGACGCGTCGGCATTCCGCTCCTCGCCGCGACGCGATGCGTCGCCGTTCCGTTCATCGCCGCCACTAGCCGAGGAGGACGCGTCAGCGTTCCGCTCCTTGCCGCGACGCGTCGAGTTTGACACGTCGGCGTTCCCAATATCACGAGCACGCGCGTCGAAGGACGTGTCGGCTCCCCGCTACGAGGAGAACACCGCGCCGCCCACCGAGCCCCCCAGCCTTGAGGAGCTTTGGAAAGAAATGGATGTCGCCTTGTGGGAGGTTTTGCCTCTAGTGGAGCGCGCCAAAATAGAGGCGGAGAAAAAGGCTGAGGAAGAGAAGTGCATCGTGGAACAAGCTACCTGGAGGCCTATGTCGCGTCCGAGAGAGTCAGGCAATTGGCTCTTTGGCAGAAGGCTCCTGCGAGGGCTGTGAGAGTGGCGGAGGATGCCCGTGCCGACGTCCTGAGTGCAGTCGGGCCCAAGCGCCTCATCTACGCTTGGTGGTACGTGGACCAGGTGCACGCTTCCTGCGAGGAGGAGTACCTGTTGGCGCCGGATCACCACACCGGTGAGATCGCGCTCGCCCGCCGGCAAGCCGCCAATTAGCACCTCGTGAGTTGCGAGGCTGAGGATGAGGCATTATGTCGGCGCACTAGGAAACGGCCGTGCAGCAGGGCACTCGTGGCGCGCCGCAAGCACTCCTGTGAGCGCCGTGGCTTTTAGGAGGAGTATATTTTTTTGGTTCGTAAGGCGATCTCATTAGTTTTGGGACGCAAATGATAAATCCCGAACGTTCAGGAATTATTAGCGTCCTTAATTAAGTATGTAAAACAGAAAGTTTGGAAACCTTGTGTATTCATACGCATTTTGCAAGTACATGCATATAGCACAAACTTTACATTATACTATCGCACTACACGTCTCTCTCTATATATGCTTGCAGACTGTGCTACTCCCTCCATCCAGGTCAATAAGTCATCTTTTGTTGTGCACCGTGACCAAGAAGGAGGGAAGACTTATACACCTAGACGGAGGGAGTACTACTATTACTTATGTACGTGCAAATGCACGTTTTAACATTACGATGCGGTTTTTGTATAAGTAGAAAAACAACACTAGTCAATCTTGTGAAACGATTCAATGCAAAACAAATGCAAAAATGCTCGTTTGACTGTTTACTTTTAGCTTCCTTCTCTGTGGTTATTTCTCTGTCGTACTTTGTACGGAGTATCTCACTGGTTGGAACGGCATGCAAATTACCAAACCGCTTCCTACACCCTGTATTGAATTTTTTGCCTAACAAGTTGTGCCATGCAATTTGAATTCCAACTTGAGTACTACTACTAGTAGGAGTACCAGGGGCCAGTTCTTTTAGGCTTCTAGATTAGTAATACCATAAATACTACCTCTGTCCTGGTTTATTGGTCCCCATTGTAATCTGTGTCAAATTTTTATCATAAATTTAACTAATGAAATGTTAGTTCATGTCACATGCACCAACATTTTATCAGTTAAATCTTTGGTCAAAATTTAGCACAAATTACAATGGTGAGGAATAAACTAGGATCGAGGTACTACTAGCAGTAGTTTAGAAGCCCAATAAATGAGTGAGGCGCCTTAATGCTACTCTCCACTGTGACTAGTCTTATGGGAAAAGCTAGGGAAGCCGCCAAAAGAACTGGCCCTAGGAGTAGTAGCTAGGGATACTAGGAGTAGTAGCTAGGGATCCAGTGTGCGAGATGAACCGGAGAAAGTAAATGTAGAGAGATGAAATGCAAAAAAGATGGAGGGATGTGATGGTTGCTTGTTCGTTTATTTTACCAGGCCACTTATTACTGGGAGTGGTTGGGTTTTGTGATATGACGGCTTTACTGTCGCGCCATGAGCGGGGTGAGAGGTGAGACTCCCGTGCAGCGCCGCCCTCTACACTAGTACTACTACATCGGTCGTGGTTTATCCCCCATTGAATTTGACTGAAGATTTAACTGACAAAATGTTAGTGCATGTGAACAAAAACAATATCGTTTGATTCGTATTTGAACATAGTTTTCAATTATATAATTTTAGGTGACATGCATTATCATTTGTCGTACTATATATAATGTTAGTTCAATTTTTGGTCGTACTAATCTATAGTAAGGTGCCCGTGCGTTGCACGGAAGAGTGAAATGCATTGATTGGGGAGTTATTTATTTTGACAAAGGATGTGGGGGTCATCTCATGTGTAACGGGTATCGACAGGGTTGTTCAGATATTATCTCATCTCTAGAGCTCACAAACATCCGGGTGAAATAGATAAAATTATCTTTTGCAAACAAAAGTGTTCAACTATTCAACCTGCATCCAAAACTTGTGAAGAAATAACTCTTATTGTGCTTTGCAGGGACCGATCTTCAAGAATTAGTTTTTGAGTATCCATTGTTATACATGCTGGCTATAGATGACCTGGCACTTTCTTATAGTCAACAGTTGGCTATACTATTTAAGTATTAACCATGCCGTTATACACCTAGACGGAGGGATTAAATCAGGATGACTTGGAAGGGGGCAGAGGATATGTAAGAAATAGTTCATCATAAGTCTTTCACCAGTACTGTAGTAAAAATTCATACATGGAAGATTCTAGACTAAACCATAAATGGATACACTTTTATTCATGCGCGATACTCCAATAGAGCAAGATCATACATGGAAGTCTCCACATGCTTAGACAACGGATTACATTGAGCGAAGACTAATGATCAACATTTAACTTAGTAATGCAGATGTCCAGGTGAACCTCCTTGGACTCCCCATGCACATTGTTGGGGGTCAAATAATACCATGCGTCTTCCATGTCCACATCGGCGCGAAGGTCCCAGCTCGGCAGAGTCCAAGTCAGCTTGACGTAGCCAGTGTCGCCGCCCACGTACCTCCGAGGGGTAGTAATAGTGAGCACGCACCCGTACATCGGCCTCATGTCAGTGTCAGCGTCAGCGGCGTTGCCCCTGATGCACACTACAGAGATGTGGCGGCGGCCTGCGCAGGCCTCGCCGGTGGCCACGATCAAGAGGAAGACGCTGCCGTCCTCCTCCAAGACTAGTAGGCGGCGCTGATCCTCCAGCGACTTTGGCACGGTGAACGGGTAGCACGTCTCGTACTTGATGTTCTTCGCCAAGGGCCAGTAGTTATCGCCACACTCCTGCGTAAGGTGATGCACGATGTTCGCCGGCGAGCCCGAAAATGGCACAAGGCACTTATAGCAGTAGACAAAGGGCTCCTTGGAGGCATCGACCAGGCCGTCCATGAAACGGGATTGGCTGTAGGGGACGTTCCGCCAGTTGAATATATGAGCAAGTTACTACGAGATTTACTACAAAATAAATCATGACGGCTATAACAGAGATTAAACTAATCATGCGGACTAGCATAGTAGATGAACAGATCGAATCTAGGACACAGACTAGAAACATGAATTCTACCACGATTTCGAACAGGAAGGACAGAAACATATATGGTGCAACGGGAGCAGCACCATTGGCGTTGAGGTTGTCGCCCATGTCGTTGAGGAAGAGGTTGCCGAGGTCAGGGAAGAAGTCGTGTCGGTGAAGTCGTCGCTGCTAGCTGTCGCGAGAGTGCGCTCCCCAAATTTCAACAGCCCCCGCCAAATGGAGCGCAGGAGGGAGTGGCTGTAGGGGTCGTTGCGGCCACCGAATGGAGCGCAGGAGTAGCCCACGAAGCAATAGATGGTGCTCCTCCCTAGTCTCTATTCTTATCTCTATCTCTGCTACTCTTCTTTGTTTTTTTATAATATACTAGTTGTAGTTGTCAAATCTAATAGTACTGCGCCGTCCACTGCACGCCCGGCTGAACACGCCTCCTCACCTCCATCAAACCCCTCCGTTAAACCCACGTGCAAACCGAGAAACCTACTCCGGCCCGTGGGAGGAAATTTACCGGACGTGTTGTTTCGTGGAATACTATCACAGTCACTACAAGGTCTTTGAGCAGGATCCCAACTTCTCTGGGCCTCCAGGAATTTTTGACTAGAGGTTGGTAAGTAGCCTTGGTACACGCTCTCTGTTTCTTGAACTGAATTATCCGATTAACCAGGAGATAACCGATGGCAAGGATCATGATGGAAGCGTGGTTTCGTTCATCAAGAAAAAATGTGTGTACACAACGTACCATGCGTCTCCGCATGCACCATACCCTGATATGTGCTGCCATGCTCTGCAGCCCAAAGTAGGAGAGAGGGTCGCAAGTATCAGACTTTTTTTTGAAACCCAAGTATCATACTTCGACCTGCTGGTTCGAGTTTCCCCCGTCAGGCACCCATCTGGTTCAAGCCGTCAGCCAATCTCCACAGCTTAATAAATAGTAATGTCCATCTGAGCTAGTTAGTTAGATGCATACACTTGGTGTAGTAGGATCTTTATTTAGTTTGATGCATACACTTGTTCTTTTTTGGTAGCCCTTTTGTAATGATGGTTGATGTTTGGTTTGGAAGAGAGAGCTGTGTCTTCACTCTTCTGGCCTACTTACTGCTTCTGTTGCACCCACAGCCCTGGTTGCTGTTGCTGCTGTTTTCAATGTACAATCAGTAGTATATTTCGTCTATTGGTTGAATAAATGTGTTGTTAGAACGACAAACACAATGTTTTGGAAGTCGTTGCATGGTTCGATCCTTTAGTGCCCCGTACCGTACGTAGCGCATACTATTTTTTGTACGGAACACATTTTCCACTTGTTGATAACATGCAGCCCACTGATGAAGGCCCAATAGAGAAGCTCATAATTAACTGGAAGGGAGGCTCTCACATGAATCCGGCCCAGGTACATGCTCATGGTCCCCTAAACATAAATAAGTAAATAAATAAATAAAGCTAAATGCTCATGCACCAGTTCCTTAAATTCATGATTTAACAGGAGGATATTATTTCCCATGATAGTGCCGTTACATTCACTCGATATTATTATTCGGCAAAGATAGCGACTGTCGGGGATATACCCCACGGTGTAAACCGGTCGGAAGTTAACCCGGCCGGACTTGGCGGTTTATCTGAAGAACTTGCTGACACTTGGCGAGTTACTGGCGACCCGCCCTGACCTGGCGGTTTACAAGCAACCCACCTGGTCATTATGACTCACTGGTGATCCAGCGAGCGGGACAGACGGATGACAAGGCCCAAGGCCCAGAAGGCCGGTTCACGTTTAACGGTGGGCCAGTTTAAGAGGAAAGGCATGAGGAACGTTTATCTTACAAGGAGTTAAGACCTGGACTTGTATCCGGTTTGTATTAGAGATAGACTAGTCCTAATCCTAAGAGGACTCCACATGTAAACCGCCCCTTCAACATATATAAGGAGGGGCAGGGCTCCTCAAAGGGAGGAAGATTCACAAGTTCCACAAGTTGGACAAGTTAGGTTTAGACAATAGCTCTCGAGATAGATCACTTTTGTAACCATGATCATCATCATCAATATCAATGAAGCAGGATGTAGGCTTTTACCTCCACCGTGAGGGGCTGAACCTGGGTAAAACATCGCGTCTCTCGTCCCGCTCAACCCCTCTCAAGCTACCACATAGATGTGTTGGCCTCGCGACTAAGTCCTGACACCTAGGACATCTGCCGTGACAATTCCACGACAGTTGGCGCCCACCATGGGGCCAGGCGCACGGTGGTGTTGAGTTCTTGAAGGGATTTCTTCATGGATCTAGGAGCTCGCGATGTGCCGGAGGAAAAAAGAGACGGTACAAAACAACCACACACGATAACCCGGCATGAGATAACCATTGGGAAGAGCCGGTGAATCCGTCGTCTTATTAATTTTGGAGCTGGCAGTACAATATTTTGGGGAAAAGAGATTAAGATTCAATGGTCGAATCCGATTGCTTTTAGCAGCTGTCCAACTACTGCGTCCGTGCCGTCCACGTACGTCCCAAGTCCTGAAGCAGATAAAAGCAGAGGCGGTAAAGGGAGCAGCCTTATTGATTCTATGTTACTCAGGCCCGCTGGTCATTAAAATCAGGGATTCCAGCACCTACAAGACACGGGATCAATTTGATCTCAGGATCCTTGTCAGCATGTGCGGATGAGGACAATTTAGGAGGCCACGTATCCTACAAAAAATCATTAAAACAACCACGACCCGGAGAGGATGAGGTCATGGGCATGGACTTGGAATCAACCGCTCTGGTTCATATCAAACACGACCCGCGGAGAGCCGCCCCGCGCCGCTGGGTCTCCCTGCGTCGAGCCACCACGGAGGACCGTTTTCTGCTCCGCGCTAACCGCGCCTCGAGCTGCCGCGGGCCGGCCCGATTGTCTCAGTAGCCGTCTCGAACTACCTGAGCCGGATCAGGCTAGCCCTCGCATGGAACTGCCTCCGCCGTGAGTCGCCGCATCACCGGGTGGCTGCTGTTGCAGTCATGGTCGCACCATAAATCAGGTGATATTCATCCGAGTCTACTTTTAACACATATTGTTTTTTGTCAAAAAACAATCTATCTTTGCTGCAATGTTTTTATGCAGGATAATTATTTATGACAAATGTATTGTTATACCGCGGACATGGAGCGCATGCCAACATAGTTTTGCAGCGGCGTTCTTCCGAGCCATGCTGCTCGACGGATACACATGCAATCACCGCCCTCGCTGTTTGGTTTACATCCGTCCACGCATGCGGCCGACTCATTGTTCGCGCCGATTTACAAACATCACGGCCGATTCACCCGTCCGCACCGGTTTACCACACTGTGGCCGGTTCACCCATGATTAATTTCAGCTTCATACAATTATCATCAACTTCATGGCGGGTTATATCCGGCCTAAACACATCAGGTGATACCCATATGAAATATATTTTATTAGTACATATTATTTTTTATCAAAGAGCAGTTTATCTTTGCCTTGGTCTGCAATACTGTTTATGCAGGACAATTGTTCATTACAAATGAGGCCCTATGTTACGGGCACGGAGCACGCTCTAGCAATGTTCTGCACTGGCGTTTCGTCCGTGTCCTACCACCCGGTGAATGAACGTGAGAAGGTCGCCGTTCCTGTGGCCCGGTTTACATCAGCTTGCCGGGACCGCGCCCACGATTAACTCGCCCGTCCGAGCCGGTTTATGACACCGGTGCCGATCTTCCCCGTCTGCACCAGCTTACAATACCGCGGCCGACTCATCTGTCCGAGCTGCCTCTGATGTTGCGGTCTTCCGTCTCTCACGGCCTGGTCTACATCAACATACCGGGCCGCGCCTGTCTGCATGAGCTGTTTCTTGAGTATGAACATGGGTAGCCCGCCTTTCTTCCCACAAATTGGAGGCAAATTATCATCAACCGTTGTCTGCACTGGATGGTTCAATGGACATGCACACAAGTCACCGCTACTACAGTTTGGTTAAACTTCAAGGATCCAGTTGGAAGGAACCATTGGCCGAGTTGCTGACACGTGTCATACGGGATCATTTATAACCCGCCGCAGTCACCTCAACCTTCTGTGGATTCACATCGTGCTGTCAACACCAATGATATACAAGTTATGCCGGTTTATATCACGGTCAAATATGGAGAATCTCAAGCCAACTCCTCGAGTCACCTTGAGACTTGGGGGCTACAATGATATGACTTAGCAAACGTTGCCAGTTTTCAGTGAAGTCAAGAACCCCAATACGTTGGAGGGAAAGATAACCCGGTCCCGGATTCACATCGTGCTGTCAGAAGGTTTCCGGATTAGAAAGTATATGACAGTTACAAAATCCCGGCTCAATGAAGAAGTTTCGGGTCATCAGAAAAGGATTCCGGTTTACAATCCGGTACAAGGGAAATTTGTTCTCCAATAAAGCTCTGAAGCTCTCAAATCCGGTTTAAGAATTTCCGGTTCAAAAAGGAATTAACTTCTCACAAGTTTGAGTTTAAAGGCCGTCTGAAAATTTCCGGCTAAAAATGAAGATTCCGGTTTAAAATCCGGTTCAAGGGAAAGATGTCTCCCACAAAGCTTTGAAGGTCTCCCTATCCGGTTCAAGAACCCGGTTCAAGAAGAATTTATCTCTTGCAAAAAGTTAAAAATTGCCAAAGAGGACCTGCTGCCATGATGCGCGGTTCAAACATGGGTATCCCGCCTTACTGGCCTGACATATTATTGATCACATGGGGGCTTCTGCTTCATAAAGTGGGGTCTCTGTTCTTTTACATCATGTGTGGTTACACGGAGTTGTTCTAAAGCGGCCTCCGGTTTACCCCTGGAGTTGGCTTTTTTTAAAAGCATCATGTTATATCACTTGGGGGTTTGGTCATGTCCGAACCAATACAATACCTCTTGATAGGTGAGAGCCACCAGATCACTTGGGGACTTGGTCACGTCTGAACCAGTCATGCCTCTTGATCGGCCTAAGGCCATAGAATCACTTGGGGGCTTGGTCGAACCCAAACCATTTCCATGCCACTTGATCGGCATAAATGCCACGGTTTCATTTGGGGACCTGGCTGACTAGAACCATAGTTACACCTATCGGGAGCTTGGTCGTGTCTGACCATGGTAACACCATCTGATCAGCTCAAATAAGCCTCTTTTTGCAAATGGTTTTATCATTGCCTTTACTTCAATATTTTCCTTGATAACTGTTTATTTTATTTTTGTTGCGTTTTTAAACCGACAAAGTTTTAAACCGGCCCAAACTGTCAATTACAAATTGACGGAACACGGTCAAATCTTAAACCGGAGACTATCTGCCCGGTTTGATTTTCTGTTACCATCCTATTATGGAGTAAACCGGTGTTTATCACAGCCCGGCACGGTTTTATCATAAACTGGCACAATATGGAAGAAGTTATCAGTACTCAAGATTTGGGTTATCACCCTTACTACAAAAAGCTGGTAAAACCAACAATGTGATTCAATGTCACAGGTATGATATATTTCATATTTGATTATTCTTAAGTGCAGCCTTGGTTATAAACCCGGGTTATATGTTGGGCATTATGACCCGTCCGGCGGTAAACCGCTAGGACACTTTAAACTTGTTGTATGAAGAAACAGGTTTGTTAAACCGGCTTGGCTTTTGACTATAAGTTGCCAGTATGATGAGAAATTATCCGATGTTTGTTAAACCGGCCTGGTTTTTGGACTATAAGTCGCCAGTATATATATATATATATATATTTGGATTGCGCCATCGGAATTATGCGCTTATAAATCATTGAGTTATATTATTCAAATAGACAAACTTGGCTGAATTTTCATTATGATATTGAATGAATAAGGTTTTCACCGGATTATATTATCTTGAATAGCCAACTTGGCTGGATTTTTATGGTTATTAATAACCGGTATTATTGAGTTTTCAAAGTCTCTATAGCGCAATGTCTACTATTTTATCAAAGGATATGATTTATTCTACAATGGAAGGAATAGTCCCGAGTCGCTGCAGGCTTACAACCTAGCACTTGGGGGCTACATTATTCAAATCGAGATTACATGCAAGTCTTATATCATTGCAAGCATGCATCATGACACTTGGGGGCTAATGCCAAGTCATTTTTAGTCTTATTGAAGACCCGACTCTTCATATTATAATGAGCCGGCCCTTGGGGGCTACCAATTGCTCTTGTTATCAATTCAAGGTACACAAGTTTTTATCCATTATATTGAAGGGTCCACTCCTCAGTTGGTAAAGCACAAAGCTCTTAACCTTGTGGACGTGGGTTCAAGCCCCATGGTGGGAGTTACATCATATGATGTTATTTTCAATGAAGTATATATAAAGTCCCAGCTCAATATTATCTTACTGAACCGGCCCTTGGGGGCTACACTGATTGAAGTTTTTATAAGCAATTACAAGTCCCAGGTTGCTGCAAGCATGACAACCCGGCACTTGGGGGCTACATATATGGAGTATTCAGTTTATATAATTGAGATGAACAAACCGGATTTCTTCAAGATTGAAACACTTATTGGAGCAAGTCTTAAGTTATCACTATGTTCTCCCCTTAAGACTTGGGGGCTACAGGTATTATGCATATAAAGGAGGAACATCTTCATTTTATCAGTTTTGAGCAAATCAGGAAGATCAATTACATGACCCGGTGTCGACAACAATTATGACCCGGCGCCATCAATATTTATAAACCGGCCATTTTGGTAATATTAAACCGGCAAGTTTTACATCTTCAAACCGGCTGAATATCAGATAAGTATTTTCAGACCCATATTTCTTAAATCGGCGCTTTGGGAGCTGAGTCAAAGGAGTTATTCTTCACAATATTTCTCGGTGACAAACCAATGTCGGAAAATTGATTATGAAGCTGGTCTGTTGACCCGGATTTCCCAGAAGGAGGAAATAACAAGGACTTAAGGATGATCAGGTACCGGTTTATAAAAATTCTTAACCCGGAGCATAACCTGTCAAATTTGTTCTTGTGTTTATTTTGCAGTATAAGCTTACCATGAATAAATCCAAGCTAAACTTGGGGGCTAATGTCGGGGATATACCCCGCGGTGTAAACCGGCCGGAAGTTAACCCGGCCGGACTTGGCGGTTTATCTGAAGACCCCGCTGACACTTGGCGAGTTACTGGCGACCTGCCCTGACCTGGCGGTTTACAAGCAACCCACCTGGTCATTATGACTCACTGGTGATCCGGCGAGCGGGACAGACAGATGACAAGGCCCAAGGCCCAGAAGGCCGGTTCACGTTTAACGGTGGGCCGGTTTAAGAGGAAAGGCATGAGGAACGTTTATCTTACAAGGAGTTAAGACCTGGACTTGTATCCGGTTTGTATTAGAGATAGACTAGTCCTAATCCTAAGAGGGCTCCACATGTAAACCGCCCCTTCAACATATATAAGGAGGGGCAGGGCTCCTCAAAGGGAGGAAGATTCACAAGTTCCACAAGTTGGACAAGTTAGGTTTAGACAATAGCTCTCGAGATAGAGCACTTTTGTAACTGTGATCATCATCATCAATATCAATGAAGCAGGATGTAGGCTTTTACCTCCACCGTGAGGGGCCAAACCTGGGTAAAACATCGTGTCTCTCATCCCGCTCAACCCCTCTCAAGCTACCACATAGATGCGTTGGCCTCACGACTAAGTCCTGACACCTAGGACATCTATCGTGACAATTCCACGATAGTTGGCGCCCACCATTGAAGTTATATTATTCTTCTTTCTCCCAGCATTTTCTTCCTGCAACCAGCGGATCCATGCAAATCTTACTCAACGTCGTAAATAGACCCGGTCCATTTTTATTTTTCAATAGTCCAACCCCAGCCCAGCACATTGGCGACAACATTTTAACCTCCGCCTTGGTGCGCTCTCCGCGGCGCCGCCTGATACGTCTCCAACGTATCTATAATTTTTGATTGCTCCATGCTATATTATCTACTGTTTTGGACATTGTTGGGCTTTATTATAAACTTTTATATTATTTTTGGGACTAACCTATTAACCGAAGGCCCAACCCTGAATTGCTGTTTTTTGCCTATTTTAGGGTTTCGAGGAAAAGGAATATCAAACGGAGTCCAAACGGAATGAAACCTTTGGGAACATGATTTTCTCATCGAACATGATCCAGGAGACTTGGACCCTACGTCAAGCAACCAACAGGGAGGCCACGAGGTAGGGGGCGTGCCTACCCCCCAGGCGTGCCCTCCACGCCCCCTGTTGCTCCACCGACATACCTCTTCCTCCTATATATACCTACGTACCCCCAAATGATTAGATACGGAGCCAAAACCCTAATTCCACCGCCGTAACTTTCTGTATCCACGAGATCCCATCTTGGGGCCTGTTCCGGAGCTCCACCGGTGGGGGCATCGATCACGGAGGGCTTCTACATCAACACCATAGCCTCTCCGATGAAGTGTGAGTAGTTTACCTCAGACCTACGGGTCCATAGCTATTAACTAGATGGCTTCTTCTCTCTTTTTGGATCTCAATACAAAGTTCTCCCCCTCTCTTTGTGGAGATCTATTCGATGTAATCTTATTTTGCGGTGTGTTTGTTGAGACCGATGAATTGTGGGTTTATGATCAAGTTTATCTATGAACAATATTTGAATCTTATCTGAATTCTTTTATGTATGATTGGTTATCTTTGCAAGTCTCTTCGAATTATCAGTTTGGTTTGGCCTACTAGATTGATCTTTCTTGCAATGGGAGAAGTGCTTAGCTTTGGGTACAATCTTGCGGTGTCCTTTCTGTTGGGGAACGTAGTAATTTCAAAAAAATTCCTACACACACTCAAGATCATGGTGATGCATAGAAACGAGAGGGGAGAGTGTGTCCACTTACCCTCGTAGACCGAAAGCGGAAGCGTTATGACAACGCGGTTGATGTAGTCGTACGTCTTCACGATCCGACCGATCCAAGTACCGAACGCACAGCACCTCCGAGTTCTGCACACGTTCAACTCGATGAGGTCCCTCGAACTCCGATCCAGCCGAGCTTTGTGGGAGAGTTCTGTCAGCACGACAGCGTGATGACGATGATGATGTTCTACCGACGATGGGCTTCGCCTAAGCACCGCTACGATATGACCGAGGTGGATTATGGTGGAGAGGGGCACCGCACACGGCTAAGAGATCAAGAAATCAATTGTTGTGTCTATGGGGTGCCCCCTGGCCACGTATATAAAGGAGTGGAGGAGGGGAGGGGCCGGCCCTCTCTATGGCGCGCCCTAGGGGAGTCCTACTCCCATCGGGAGTAGGATTCCCCGTTTCCTAGTAGAACTAGGAGCCCTTCCAAGTAGTAGGAGTAGGAGAGAAGGAAAGGGAAGGGAAAAGGAGAAGGAAGGAAGGGGTCGCCCCCCCTCCCTAGTCCAATTCGGACCAGCCCATGGGGAGGGGTGCGGTCACTCTTTGAGGCCTTTCTCTCCTTTCCCGTATGGCCCATTAAGGCCCAATACGAATTCCCGTAACTCACCGGTACTCCCGAAAATACTCGAATCACTCGGAACCTTTCCGATGTCCGAATATAGTCGTCCAATATATCGATCTTTACGTCTCAACCATTTCGACACTCCTTGTCAAGTCCCTGATCTCATCCGGGACTCAAACTCCTTCGGTACATCAAAACACATAAACTCATAATATAACCGTCATCGAACTTTGAGCGTGCGGACCCTACCGGTTCGAGAACTATGTAGACATGACCGAGACACGTCTCTGGTCAATAACCAATAGTGGAACCTGGATGCTCATATTGGCTCCCACATATTCTACGAAGATCTTTATCGGTCAAACCGCATAACAACATAGGTTGTTCCCTTTGTCATCGGTATGTTACTTGCCCGAGATTCGATCGTCGGTATCTCAATACCTAGTTCAATCTCGTTACTGGCAAGTCTCTTTACTCGTTTTGTAATACATCATCCCGCAACTAACTCATTACTTGCAATGCTTGCAAGGCTTATAGTGATGTGCATTACCGAGTGGGCCCAGAGATACCTCTCCGACAATCGGAGTGACAAATCCTAATCTCGAAATACGCCAACCCAACAAGTACCTTCGGAGACACCTGTAGAGCACCTTTATAATCACCCAGTTACGTTGTGACGTTTGGTGGCACACAAAGTGTTCCTCCGGTAAACGGGAGTTGCATAATCTCATAGTCATAGTAACATGTATAAGTCATGAAGAAAGCAATAACAACAAACTAAACGATCAACTGCTAAGCTAACAGAATGGGTCAAGTCAATCACATCATTCTCCTAATGATGTGATCCCGTTAATCAAATGACAACTCATGTCTATGGTTAGGAAACATAACCATCTTTGATCAACGAGCTAGTCAAGTAGAGGCATACTAGTGACACTCTGTTTGTCTATGTATTCACACATGTATTATGTTTCCGGTTAATACAATTCTAGCATGAATAATAAACATTTATCATGATATAAGGAAATAAATAATAACTTTATTATTGCCTCTAGGGCAAATTTCCTTCAGTCTCCCACTTGCACTAGAGTCAATAATCTAGTTCACATCGCCATGTGAATTTAACATCAATAGTTCACATCACCATGTGATTAACACGCATAGTTCACATCGTCGTGTGACCAACACCCAAAGGGTTTAGTAGAGTCAATAATCTAGTTCACATCATTATGTGATTAATACCCAAAGAGTACTAAGGTGTGATCATGTTTTGCTTGTGAGAGAATTTTAGTCAACGGGTCTGCCACATTTAGATCCGTATGTATTTTACAAATTTCTATGTCAACAATGCTCTGCACGGAGCTACTCTAGCTAATTGCTCCCACTTTCAATATGTATCCAGATTGAGACTTAGAGTCATCTGGATCAGTGTCAAAACTTGCATCGTCGTAACCCTTTACGACGAACCTTTTGTCACCTCCATAATTGAGAAACATATCCTTATTCCACTAAGGATAATTTTGACCAATGTCCAGTGATCTACTCCTAGATCACTATTGTACTCCCTTGCCAAACTCAGGGCAGGGTATACAATAGGTCTAGTACACAGCATGGCATACTTTATAGAACCTATGGCTCAGGCATAGGGAATGACTTTCATTCTCTTTCTATCTTCTGTCGTGGTCGGGTTTTGAGTCTTACTCAACTTCACACCTTGTAACATAGGCAAGAACTCCTTTTTGACTGTTCCATTTTGAACTACTTCAAAATCTTGTCAAGGTATGTACTCATTGGAAAACTTATCAAGCGTCTTGATCTATCTCTATAGATCTTGATGCTCAATATGTAAGCAGCTTCACCGAGGTCTTTCTTTGAAAAACTCCTTTCAAACATTCCTTTATGCTTTGCAGAATAATTCTACATTATCTCCGATCAACAATATGTCATACATATACTTATCATAAATGCTGTAGTGCTCCCACTCACTTTCTTGTAAATATAGGCTTCACCGCAAGTCTGTATAAAACTATATGCTTTGATCAATTTATCAAAGCGTATATTGCAACACCGAGATGCTTGCACCAGTCCATAGATGGATCGCTGGAGCTTGCATATTTTGTTAGTACCTTTAGGATTGACAAAACCTTCTGGTTGCATCATATACAACTCTTCTATAATAAATCCATTAAGGAATGCAATTTTGTTTATCCATTTGCCAGATTTCATAAAATGCGGCAATTTCTAACATGATTCGGACAGACTTAAGCATAGATACGATTGAGAAACTCTCATCGTAGTCAACACCTTGAACTTATCGAAAACCTTTATGCGACAATTCTAGCTTTGTAGATAGTAACACTACTATCAGCGTCCGTCTTCCTCTTGAAGATCCATTTAATCTCAATGGCTCGCCGATCAATGGGAAAGTCAATCAAAGTCCATACTTTGTTCTCATACATGGATCTCATCTCAGATTTCATGGCCTCAAGCCATTTTGCAGAATCTGTGCTCATCATCGCTTCCTCATAGTTTGTAGGCTCGTCATGGTCAACTAACATGACCTCCAGAACAGGATTACCGTACCACTCTGGTGCGGATCTCACTCTGGTTTACCTACGAGGTTCGGTAGTAACTTGATCTGAAGTTACATGATCATCATCATTAGCTTCCTCACTAATTGGTGTAGTAGTCACATGAATAGATTTCTGTGATGAACTATTTTCCAATAAGGGAGCAGGTATAGTTACCTCATCAAGTTCTAATTTCCTCCCACTCACTTCTTTCGAGAGAAACTCCTTCTCTAGAAAGGATCCATTCTCAGCAATGAATATCTTGCCTTCGGATCTGTGATAGAAGGTGTACCCAACATTTTCTTTTGGGTATCCTATGAAGGTGCACTTCTCCGATTTGGGTTTGAGCTTATCAGGTTGAAACTTTTTCACATAAGCATTACAACCTCAAACTTTAAGAAACGACAGCTTAGGTTTCTTGCCAAACCATAGTTCATACGGTGTCGTCTCAACGGATTTAGATGGTGCCCTATTTAACGTGAATGTAGCTGTCTCCAATGCATAACCCCAAAACGATAGTGGTAAATTGGTAAGAGACGTCATAGATCGCACCATATCTAATAAAGTGTGGTTACGACGTTCAGACACACCATTATACTGTGGTGTTCCAGGTGGCGTGAGTAGTGAAACTATTTTATATTGTTTTAACTGAAGGCCAAACTCGTAACTCAAATATTTTACTTCTGCGATCATATCGTAGAAACTTTTATTTTTGTTACGATGATTCTCCACTTCACTCTGAAATTCTTTGAACTTTTCAAATGTTTTAGACTTGTGTTTCATCAAGTAGATATACTCATATGTTCTCAAATCATCTGTGAAGATCAGAAAATAATGATACCTGCCGCGAGCCTCAATATTCATCGGACCACATACATCAGTATGTATGATTTCCAACAAATCTTTTGCTCGCTCCATTGTTCCGGAGAACGGAGTCTTAGTCATCTTGCCCATGAGGCATGGTTCACAAGCATCAACTGATTCATAATCAAGTGATTCCAAAAGTCCATTAGCATGGATTTTCTTCATGCGCTTTACACCAATATGGCCTAAACGGCATTGCCACAAATAAGTTGCACCATCATTATTAGCTTTGCATTTTTTGGCTTCAATATTATGAAAATGTGTATCACCACGATCGAGATCCAACAAACCATTTTCATTGGGTGTATGACCATAGAAGGTTTTATTCATGTAAACAGAACAACAATTATTCTCAAACTTACATGAATAACCGTATTGCAATAAGCATGATCCAATCATATTCATGCTCAACGCAAACACTAAATAACATTTATTTTAAGTTTAACACTAATCCCGAAAGTATAGAGAGTGTGTGATGATGATCATATCAATCTTGGAACCATTTCCAATACACATCGTCACTTCACCCTTAACTAGTTTCTGTTCATTCTGCAACTCCCATTTCGAGTTACTATTCTTAGTAACTGAACCAGTTATCAAATACCGAGGGGTTGCTATAAACACTAGTAAAGTACACATCAATAACATGTATATCCAATATACCTTTGTTCACTTTGCCATCCTT
This sequence comes from Triticum urartu, assembly GCF_056163025.1. Taxonomy (NCBI): domain Eukaryota; kingdom Viridiplantae; phylum Streptophyta; class Magnoliopsida; order Poales; family Poaceae; genus Triticum; species Triticum urartu. The sequence continues at coordinate 171,599,114 of NC_141876.1, read as the reverse complement.
CTTATCCGCTAAATACTTGGGGCAGTTCCGCTTCTAGTGACCAGTCCCTTTGCAGTAAAAGCACTTAGTCTCAGGCTTAGGTCCAGACTTGGGCTTCTTCACTTGAGCAGCAACTTGCTTGCCGTTCTTCTTGAAGTTCCCCTTCTTCTCTTTTCCCTTTTCATGAAACTAGTGGTCTTTCCAAGCATCAACATTTGATGCTTTTTCTTGATTTCTACCTTCGTCGATTTCAGCATCACGAAGAGCTTGGGAATCGTTTCCGTTATCCCCTGCATATTATAGTTCATCATGAAGTTCTAGCAACTTGGTGATGGTGACTAGAGAACTCTATCAATCACTATCTTATCTGGAAGATTAACTCCCACTTGATTCAAGCAATTGTAGTACCCAGACAATCTGAGCACATGCTCACTGCTTGAGCTATTCTCCTCCATCTTTTAGCAATAGAACTTGTTGGAGACTTCATATCTCTCAACACAGGTATTTGCTTGAAATATTAACTTCAACTCCTGGAACATCTCATATGGTCCATGACGTTCAAAACGTCTTTGAAGTCCCGATTCTAAGCCGTTAAGCATGGCACACTAAACTATCGAGTAGTCATCATATTGAGCTAGCCAAACGTTCGTAACGTCTGCATATGCTCCTGCAATAGGTCTGTCACCTAGCGTTGCATCAAGGACATAATTCTTCCGTGCAGCAATGAGGATAAACCTCTGATCACGGATGCAATCTGCATCATTGCAACTAACATCTTTCAACTTAGTTTTCTCTAGGAACATATATAAAACATAGGGAAGCAACAATGCGAGCTATTGATCTATAACATTATATGCAAAATACTATCAGGACTAAGTTCATGATATATTTAAGTTCAATTAATCATATTACTTAAGAACTTCCACTTAGATAGACATCCCTCTAATCCTCTAAGTGATCACGTGATCCAAATCAACTAAACCATAACCGATCATCACGTGAAATGGAGTATTTTTCAATGGTGAACATCATTATGTTGATCATATCCACTATATGATTCACGCTCGACCTTTCGATCTCCAGTGTTCCGAGGCCATATCTGCATATGCTAGGCTCGTCAAGTTTAACCTGAGTATTCTGCGTGTGCAAAACTGGCTTGCACCCGTTGTAGACGGACGTAGAGCTTATCACACCCGATCATCACGTGGTGTCTGGGCACGACGAACTTTGGCAACGGTGCATACTCAGGGAGACCACTTTTATCTTGAAATTTAGTGAGAGATCATCTTATAATGCTACCGTCATAACTAAGAAAAGTAAGATGTATAAAAGATAAACATCACATGCAATCAAAATATGTGACATGATATGGCCATCATCTTGTGCCTTTGATCTCTATATCCAAAGCAACGTCATGATCTCCATCGTCACCGGCATGACACCATGATCTCCATCATCTTGATCTATATCAATGTGTTGTCACATGGTCGTCTCGCCAACTACTGCTCTTGCAACTATTGCTATCGCATAGCGATAATTGTAAAGCAATTATTTGGCGCTTGCATCTTATGCAATAAAGAGACAACCATAAGGCTTCTGCCAGTTGCCGATAACTTCAATAAAATATGATCATCTTATACAACAACTTATATCTCATCACGTCTTGACCATATCACATCACAACATGCCCTGCAAAAACAAGTTAGACGTCCTCTACATTGTTGTTGCAAGTTTTACGTGGCTGCTACGGGCTTAGCAAGAACCGTTCTTACCTACGCATCAAAACCACAACGATAGTTTGTCAAGTTAGTGCTGTTTTAACCTTCTCAAGGACCGGGCGTAGCCCCACTCGGTTCAACTAAAGTTGGAGAAACTGACACCCGCTAGTCACCTGTGTGCATAGCACGGTGGTAAAACCAGTCTCGCGTAAGCGTACGCGTAATGTCGGTCCGGGCTGCTTCATCCAACAATACCGCCGAACCAAAGTGTGACATGCTGGTAAGCAGTATGACTTATATCGCCCACAACTCATTTGTGTTCTACTCGTGCATATAACATCTACGCATAAAACCTGGCTCGGATGCCACTGTTGGGGAACGTAGTAATTTCAAAAAAATTCCTACACACACTCAAGATCATGGTGATGCATAGCAACAAGAGGGGAGAGTGTGTCCACGTACCCTCGTAGACCGAAAGCGGAAGCGTTAGCACAACGCGGTTGATGTAGTCGTACGTCTTCACGATCCGACCGATCAAGTACCGAACGCACGACACCTCCGAGTTCTGCACACATTCAACTCGATGACGTCCCTCGAACTCCGATCCAGCCGAGTGTTGAGGGAGAGTTTTGTCAGAACGACGGCATGGTGACGATGTTGATGTTCTACCGACGCAGGGCTTCGCCTAAGCACCGCTACAGTATTATCGAGGTGGACTATGGTGGAGGGGGCACCGCACACGGCTAAGAGATCAATGATCAATTGTTGTGTCTTTGCGGTGCCCCTGCCCCCGTATATAAAGGAGTGGAGGAGGGGGAGGACCGGCCCTCTCTATGGCGCGCCCTAGGGGAGTCCTACTCCCACCAGGAGTAGGATTCCCTATTTCCTAGTAGAACTAGGAGCCCTTCCAAGTAGTAGGAGTAGGAGGGAAGGAAAGGGAAGGGAAAAGGAGAAGGAAGGAAGGGGGCGCCCCCCTCCCTAGTCCAATTCGGACCAGCCCATGGGGAGGGATGCGGCCACCCTTTGAGGCCTTTCTCTCCTTTCCCGTATGTCCCATTAAGGCCCAATACGAATTCCCGTAACTCACCGGTACTCCCGAAAATACCCGAATCACTCGGAACCTTTCCGATGTCCGAATATAGTTGTCCAATATATCGATCTTTATGTCTCTAGCATTTCAAGACTCCTCGTCATGTCCCCGATCTCATCCGGGACTCCGAACTCCTTCGGTACATCAAAACACATAAACTCATAGTATAACCGTCATCGAACTTTAATCGTGCGGACCCTACGAGTTCGAGAACTATGTAGACATGACTGAGACACGTCTCCGATCAATAACCAATAGCGGAACCTGGATGCTCATATTGGATCCCACATATTCTACGAAGATCTTTATCGGTCAAACCGCATAACAACATACGTTGTTCCCTTTGTCATCGGTATGTTACTTGCCCGAGATTTGATCGTCGGTATCTCAATACCTAGTTCAATCTCGTTACCGGCAAGTCTCTTTACTCGTTCTGTAATACATCATCCCGCAACTAACTCATTAGTTGCAATGCTTGCAAGGCTTATAGTGATGTGCATTACCGAGTGGGCCCAGAGATACCTCTCCGACAATCGGAGTGACAAATCCTAATCTCGAAATACGCCAACCCAACAAGTACCTTCAGAGACACCTGTAGAGCACCTTTATAATCACCCAGTTACGTTGTGACGTTTGGTGGCACACAAAGTGTTCCTCCGGTAAACGGGAGTTGCATAATCTCATAGTCATAGGAACATGTATAAGTCATGAAGAAAGCAATAACAACAAACTAAATGATAGGAACATGTATAAGTCATGAAGAAAGCAATAACAACAAACTAAACGATCAAGTGCTAAGATAACGCAATGGGTCAAGTCAATCACATCATTCTCCTAATGATGTGATCCCGTTAATCAAATGACAACTCATGTCTATGGTTAGGAAACATAACCATCTTTGATCAACGAGCTAGTCAAGTAGAGGCATACTACTGACAGTTTGTTTGTCTATGTATTCACACATGTATTATGTTTCCGGTTAATACAATTCTAGCATGAATAATAAACATTTATCATGATATAAGGAAATAAATAATAACTTTATTATTGCCTCTTGGGCAAATTTCCTTCACTTTCCCAGTGAAAGTAGGGGCAGCAAGGCACGTATTGTATTGTTGCCACCGAGGATAACAAGATGGGGTTTTATCACATTGCATGAATTTATCCCTCTACATCATGTCATCTTGCTTAAGGCGTTACTATGTTCTTATGAACTTAATACTCTAGATGCATGCTGGATAGCGGTCGATGTGTGGAGTAATAGTAGTATATGCATGCAGGAGTCGGTCTACTTGTCTTGGACGTGATGCCTATATACATGATCATACCTAGATATTCTCATAACTATGCTCAGTTCTGGCAATTGCTCAACAGTAATTTGTTCACCCACCGTAAAATACCTATGCTCTTGAGAGAAGCCACTAGTGAAACCTATGGCCCCCGGGTCTATCTTCCATCATATTAATCTTCCAACACTTATTTATTTTCATTGCCTTTTATTTTACTTTTCATCTTGATCATAAAAATACCAAAAATATTATCTTATCATATCTATCAGATCTCACTCTCGTAAGTGACCGTGTAGGGATTGACAACCCCTTATTGCGTTGGTTGCGAGGATTTATTTGTTTTGTGTAGGTGCGAGGGACTGGCGCGTAGCCTCCTACTGGATTGATACCTTGGTTCTCAAAAACTGAGGCAAATACTTACGCTACTTTGCTGCACCACCCTTTCCTCTTCAAGGGAAAACCAACGCAAGTGCTCAAGAGGTAGCAAGAAGGATTTCTGGTGCCGTTGCCGGGGAGGTCTACGCAAAAGTCAACATACCAAGTACCCATCACAAACCCTTATCTCCCGCATTACATTATTTGCCATTTGCCTCTCGTTTTCCTCTCCCCCACTTCACCCTTGCCGTTTTATTCTCCCTCTCTTTCTCTATTTGCCCGTTCCTTGTTTGCTTGTTGTTATGGCGAGTCCGCTATCTTCTCCGTTGTCTCCCGAGAATGAAGTTCTAAATTTTAAGCAAAGGGAGGGAGAAAATCTAAAAGACGCTTGGTATAGAATTTGCAATGCTCAAAATAGATCTACCAGGAAGCAATCTACTTTCGTTCTTCTTCGCAATTTTTATGTAGGCGTTACTCCTTGGCACAGATATACCCTTGATACCATTACCGGAGGGAACTTCTTGGGTAGCCATACTTTTCATTCTTACAATGCTATGATAGATTTGTTTGGCTCACCACCTCTTTTGGTTAATGGAACTATGTTAACTTTGGAGCATGTAATGCAAAAAATTGAAATTATTGAAAATATAGTTGCTATCGTTGAGTTAATTGAAAATTTCGATAAAAAGATCCACAACCAAATTACCCAATATGGATCTAAAGTAGGAGTAACTTTGAAAAATATTAAAGAGAAGGAACCTACAGTTAATGAAAGAATAAATCATGATTCCACTAGAATCGATAAACTTGAGGGTATCATTACCAATTTGGGAACCGCTTTTTCTTCCGTAAAGAATACTCCAAGTCCTCCAACCAAATTTGCCAAGCTTACTTATGTTCCTAAAAATAAAGGTGAATCCTCGAGCAAAGAAACCGCGGATCTCAAATATATAAGTGTTCATCCTAATCTTTTTGCTATCATTAAGGAACCATTTGCTACTAATGATTTTTTCGATCTTGTGCCTAAAAGTTTGATAATAAATAAAAATAAAGAAATTCCTAAGGACGGTAGCATTGAAAAATTACCTACCAAAGATGGAAATACCTAGATCTATCCTTGCTTTTTATGCCTAGCTAGGGGCGTTAAACAATAGCGCTTGTTGGGAGGCAACCCAATTTTATTTTTATTACTTGCTTTTTGCTCCTGTTTAGTAATAAATAATTTATCTAACCTCTGTTTTGGTTGTGTTTTTTGTGTTTAATTAGTGTTTGTGCCAAGTAGACCCGTTGGGAAGACTTGGGGAAAGTCTTGTTAATCCTGCTGTAAAAAAACAGAAACTTTAGCGCTCACGAGAACTGCTACCATTTTTATTTGTAAAGTGATATTTAGTTAATTATTTTTGAAGATGATTAATAGATAAATTCCTCACGTCCAGAAATTTATTTTAGAATTTTTGGGGTTCCAGATCGTGCGCTAGCTACAGATTACTACAGACTATTCTGTTTTTGACAGATTCTGTTTTTCGTGTGTTGTTTGCTTATTTTGATGAATCTATGGCTAGTAAAATAGTTTATAAACCATAGAGAAGTTGGAATACAGTAGCTTTAACACCAATATAAATGAAGAATGAGTTCATTACAGTACCATGAAGTGGTCTTTTTTTTCTTTCGCTAACGGAGCTCACGAGATTTTCTACTTTGACTTTTGTGTTGTGAAGTTTTCAAGTTTTGGGTAAAGATTTGATGGATTATGGAACAAGGAGTGGCAAGAGCCTAAGCTTGGGGATGCCCATGGCACCCCCAAGATAATCTAAGGATACCTAAAATCCAAAGCTTGGGGATGCCCCGGAAGGCATCCCCTCTTTCGTCTACTTCTATCGGTAACTTTACTTGGAGCTATATTTTTATTCACCACATGATATGTGTTTTGCTTGGAGCGTCTTGTATGATTTGAGTCTTTATTTTTTAGTTTACCACAATCATCCTTGCTGTACACACCTTTTGAGATATACACACATGATTTGGAAATTATTAGAATACTCTATGTGCTTCACTTATATCTTTTGAGTTATATAGTTTTGCTCTAGTGCTTCACTTATTTCTTTTAGAGCACGGTGGTGGATTTGTTTTATTGAAACTATTGATCTCTCATGCTTCACTTAGATTATTTTGAGAGTCTTAAATAGCAAGGTAATATGCTTAAATAATCCTAATATGCTAGGTATACAAGATTAATAATAAAATTCTCTTATGAGTGTGTTGAATACTGTGAGAAGTTTGATGCTTGATGATTGTTTTGAGATATGGAGATGGTGATATTAGAGTCATACTAGTTGAGTAGTTGTGAATTTGAGAAATACTTGTGTTAAAGTTTGTGATTCCCATAGCATGCACGTATGGTGAACCGTTATGTGATGAAGTCGGAGCATGATTTATTTATTGATTGTCTTCCTTATGAGTGGCGGTCGGGGATGAGCGATGGTCTTTTCCTACCAATCTATCCCCCTAGGAGCATGCGCGTAATACTTTGCTTTGATAACTTGTAGATTGTTGCAATAAGTATATGAGTTATTTATGACTAATGTTGAGTCCATGGATCATACACACTCTCACTGAGGGAGTCCTGGATTAGGGGGTCTCCGGACAGCCGGACTATATCCTTTGGCTGGACTGTTGGACTATGAAGATACAAGATTGAAGACTTCGTCTCGTGTCCGGATGGGACTCTACTTGGCATGGAAGGCAAGCTAGGCAGTAGGGATATGGATATCTCCTCCTTTGTAACCAACCTTGTGTAACCCTAGCCCCCTCCGGTGTCTATATAAACCGGAGGTTTTAGTCCGTAGGACAACATACAATCATACCATAGGCTAGCTTCTAGGGTTTAGCCTCTCCAATCGACTGGTAGACCAACTCTTGTAATACTCATATCATCAAGAATAAATCAAGTAGGACGTAGGGTTTTACCTCCATCAAGAGGGCCCGAACCTGGGTAAAACATCGTGTTCCCTGCCTCCTGTTACCATCCGCCTTAGACGCACAGTTCGGGACCCCCTACCCGAGATCCGCCGATTTTGACACCGACATTGGTGCTTTCATTGAGAGTTCCTCTGTGTCGTCGCTGTTAGGCTTGATGGCTCCTACGATCATCGATAGCGATGCAGTCCAGGGTGAGACTTTTCTCCCCGGACAGATCTTTGTGTTCGGCGGCTTCGCACTGCAGGCCAACTTGCTTGGCCATCTAGAGCAGATCGAAAGTTATGCCCCTCGCCACCAGGTCAGGTTTGGAAGCTTAAACTACACGGCCGATATCCGCGGAGACTTGATCTTCGACGGATTCGAGCCCCTGCCTTGTGCGCCACGCGGTCGCGATGAGTACGATTTAGCTCTACCATCAGACCGTATTCGGGAGATCGCACCGGCAGCCGCTCCGAGCCTCAATTCGGAGCCAGTTGCGCCATCCATGGATGGGTGGATAGACCCCGTCACAAAGGCCGTATCCTCAACGGCGATCGAGCCGAATATCGACCTTACCCTTCACGAGAGCCGTGTTGCCAAACTGCCGGATCCTTCTCCGGCCACGGACTCCGAACCGCCTGCGCCCATTCCTGTTAAATCCGATTGGGCGCCGATCATGGAGTTTAGCTCCGCGGATATTTTTCAGCACTCGCCCTTTGGCGACATACTGAACTCATTAAGGTCTCTCTCCTTGTCAGGAGAGTCCTGGCTGAACTACGTCCGGCAGGATTGGGATGCGGATGATGAAGAAATTCGCCGCCCACCCACCACCCACTTAGTAGCCACTGTAGACGACTTAACCGACATGCTCGACTTCTACTCCGAAGACATTGATGGTATGGACGACGATGCGGGACAAGAAGAGGAGCCACTGCCCACAGGGCACTGGACAACCACCTCATCATACGTTATATACATGGTGGACACACCCAAAGAAGGCAACGGTGACGAGACAATGGAGGATGACCCCTACAAAAAGCAACCCAAGCACCGGCGTCAGCGGCGCCGCTCTAAGTCCCGCCAAGGCATAAGTGGTGATACCGGCACCGGAGATAATAGCACTCCGGACAGTGCCGAAGACAACAACAATCCCCTCCAGCAAGATTTAGAGCAGGAGGATGGAGGAGCCAGCTCTCCTGAGAGAGCGGCAGATGGAGAGGCGGAGGATGATAATTACATGCCTCCCTCCGAAGACGAGGCAAGCCTCGATGATGACGAATTCATCGTGCCAGAGGATCCCGTCGAACAAGAGTGCTTCAAGCGCTGGCTTATAGCCACGGCAAATAGCCTTAAGAAAAAGCAGTAGCAGCTTCAAGCTGATCAAGATTTGCTAGCTAACAGATGGACTAAAGTCCTGGTGGCCGAGGAATATAAACTCGAACGCCCCTCCAAGAGTTACCCAAAGTGCAGGTTGCTACCCCGACTGGATGAGGAAGCACTGAAACCTACATCCCCAGCGTATGACGCGGCTGATCGGCCACCTCATGGCCGCGACAGAGAGGCATTCCAGCCAAAAGCTCAGCTCGCACCCCGATGCCATTCAAATAAAAAGGCATGGGGAAATACGCCAGACCTGCGAGACGTATTGGAGGACAAAGCAAAACATGCAAGATCGATCTACGGATCACAAGGGCGCGCCACTATGCGAGACGATAATCGTCACGCCGGATACAGTAAAAGTAAGTCCGGCCGTGCCGAACACAGCGGGCAAGACTCATTCGAGCTGCGTCGCGACATAGCCCAGTACAGAGGCGCTGCACACCCCCTATGCTTCACAGACGAAGTAATGGATCATCAAATCCAAGAGGGTTTCAAACCCGTAAATATAGAATCATACGACGGCACAACATATCCTGCGGTATGGATCGAGGATTTCCTCCTGCATATCCACATGGCCCGCGGTGATGATCTACACGCCATTAAATACCTCCCACTCAAGCTAAAAGGACCAGCTCGGCATTGGCTCAATAGCTTGCCAGCAGAGTCCATTGGCTGTTGGGAGGATCTGGAAGCCCCATTCCTTGACAACTTCTAGGGCACTTACGTGCGACCCCTAGATGCCGATGACTTGAGCCACATAATTTAGCAGCCAGAGGAATCGGCCAGGCAATTCTGGACATGGTTCCTAACAAAGAAAAATCAATTTGTCGACTGTCCGGATGCAGAGGCCCTAGCAGCTTTTAAGCACAACATCCACGACGAGTGGCTCGCCCGGCACCTTGGCCAGGAAAAGCCGAAATCTATGGCAGCACTCACGACACTCATGACCTGATTTTGTGCGGGAGTAGACAGCTGGCTGGCTCGCAGCAATAACATATCAAAGAACCATGGTACTTTGGATACCAAGGATGGCAATGGAAGGTCACGTCACAACAAACATAAGCGCCGCATTAACAGCGACAATACTGAGGATACAATAGTCAATCCCGGATTCAAAGGCTCTAAACCCGATCAGCGGAAAAAGCCATTCAAAAGAAGCACTCCGGGCCCGTCCAGTTTGGACCGTATACTCGATCGCTCGTGCCAAATACACGGCACCCCCGACAAGCCAGCCAACCACACCAACAGAGATTGTTGGGTGTTCAAGCAGGCCGACAAGTTAAATGCCGAAAACAAAGATAAGGGGTCACATAGCGATGACGAGGAGGATCCCCGGCGGCCGAACACCGGAGGACAGAAGAGGTTCCCCCCACAAGTGCGGACGGTGAACATGATATACGCAACCTACATCCCCAAGAGGGAGCGGAAGCATGCGCTCAGGGACGTATATGCGTTGGAGCCAGTCGCCCCAAAGTTCAACCCATGGTCCTTGTCGGTGTCAAAACCGGCGGCTCTCGGGTAGGGGGTCCCGAACTGTGCGTCTAAGGCGGGTGATAACAAGAGGCAGGAGACACGATATTTTACCCAGGTTTGGGCCCTCTTGATGGAGGTAAAACCCTACGTCCTGCTTGATTGATATTGATGATATGAGTATTACAAGAGTTGATCTACCACGAGATCGTAGAGGCTAAACCCTAGAAGCTAGCCTATGGTATGATTGTTGTTGTATATATCTATCGACTAGCCTGGCCTTGGTTTATATAATGCACCAGAGGCCTAGGATAACAAGAGTCCTAGCCGAATACGCCGGTGGGGAGGAGTCCTTGTCTTGATTGCCAAGTCTTGTGGAATCTTCCTTGTATGCGGTAGATGTCCGAACTGGCCCATGAGTATACGGCCATGGGGTTCCTCGGCCCAATCTAACAGATCGGGAGATGACGTGGTGAGTACCCCCTAGTCCACGACACCGTCAGTAGCCCCCTAAACCGGTCTTCAAGTTAGGGACACTTCGATTCTTCCGAACAGTTCTTCATCTTCGGTCATCAGTCTTGAAAACTGGTTCAACAAATCTTCTCATCTTCGATCGCGAGGATCGCCGAAATGCATTCGACGAGTTTACATGTCAGGTATCCGAGGAGCCCCTTTAAGTTTCCGTCCTTTATCAATGCCTTGTTATTTTTAGGCCACACCTCGGGCTTGAAATTTTTCCCGGGCGGCAACGTCCTCTTGCGTCCAAGCTCCATCGCCGGACTGCATTCGAGGTATCTTTTGCAGCTGAGCACCAACGCCGGACCGCTTCCCAGCTCTAACGCCGGAATGTATCCGAGCTCCAACGCCGGACTATGTATCCACGCTCCAACGCCGAACTGTGTATCCGAGCTCCAACGCCGGAAATGCCCTCTATGGAGCCAGCCACTAGAGCCCGAGCTTTATGCCGGACTGCTTCCAATGTGGTGCACTACCCCGAATGTGGGCCGATTTTTGTCAATATTTTTGATTGGTGCAATTTATTCTCTGCAGAGATATATAGCCAGTAGCCCTCAAGGTGGGTATCGGTCTAAAACCCGAGATGCACATGAAGGATGTCATAAGACCGCTGATCCCAGTAGCTGCTAAGGCTCAGGTTAATTTGCAAAATCGGTCTGAGGATCAAGTCCTAGCTCGGCAGAATACCTCGGGACACAAAAAGCGGCGTGCTCAGTCCTCGAGACTCAGGTTGGGTGCGGCCGACCAACCTGAGGATCAAAATCTCCTGGGAAACTGTATTACACTTAAAATTTTCTGCATTGGACAGGCAATGCAGTAGCCCCCGAGACACTGGTCGGGTGGCAACACCAGATCAGGGGATCTATGTGCCACTTTAATATTTGTAAAAAATAAGCCCGAAGCCCAGTAGCCCCCAAGCCTTAATGCGGGCACGGGTGGCCGAATTAAGGATTGATATCCATAGTAAAATCACAAATTATGTGTAATGACTCTATGTATCCAAGTACTTTACGTCATTAATGCTTGGATCCGCATTGTACAAAACTTTGTTGACCGACCATCGGCTTCCACCTCCTCGGTCAATAGCCAAGGAGTGTTTCTCCTACTTTATAAAGCCTTTATGAGGGCAAAGATTTACAACAAACAAGGCAATCTGGCCATACGTTTTTATAAACAAAGGTACGCAGAGAGATATGTTATATTACTATTTAACAGAAGAAATGTCTTCCAAAGAAAATAGTCCCGCTATCGGTTCCTTTCTTTGGGTTGTCATGCTAAGCATGATCATGAAGCCTCAACTCCAATGTAAGAGCAAAATATTGAGGATTTAGTTTGGGAGGCCAGTTAATAGCCCCCGGTAGTGTTCGGCGACAGTCGAGGTCAAGCCATAAACACTTCGGCCATTGTTATGAATGGCCCGTCATTTAACACCGTCATTGGATCGCTGGCCCGTTTACGCTTATTGTGACAGTCAGTTTTTGGCTTTCTCCACTGAGGTGCTTAACCATGTGAGCTAGAAGCACAATCGCAATGGTTCTCCCTTTGCACACCTAGACGAACAAAGTGAAACGTAGGAGGCAAGCGCAGGAGCCGGACAACCCAACTATTGACCGAAGACACAATTCGAAACCGATGCATATATAGCAATATCCGAGAATGTTTTTGCCGAATCTCTAAAGGTGTCCGGCGTTGCACTGCGAGACTTGTGCTGAAAACACACAAATAGTTTAAAAGTGCCACAAGCTTGGAAAACCAAAAAACGTCATTAAAAACTTGACGTCCGAACAAGATCAAGTGTTCGGTGCCAATCCGAAAATTGGCCTTAGAAAAAAGTGCTTCTGTCGTGCTCTAACATGACACATCATATCTCAAGACTTCAAGCGGGTCAGCCTACGGCTTCAACCTCCTATCCCGAAGGCGGAGTACTTCTCGTTAGGCCAGCTTAGCAAACTAAACTCTAGCGGCTTTGAGAGAGAAATTAGGCTCCCCGGCTAGTGACCACACACTCGTGTCGAAAAAAGGAGTGATAAATAGTAATAATAATAATAATAATAATAATAAAACTTTGCAACGACTAAGAAGAAGAACACTTATTATAAAACGGCTCAAATAAATTTAAGAGCCCTCAAGTGACTTGGGTAAAAGAATGATTGCATGTACCGAAGTACTTATATCATATCTATGTTCAACCGAACTTTAAACGCGTCTTAACCGACCATCGGCTTCTCCCTCTTCGGTCAAAGACCGAAAAGTGTTATGTACTCCATCTGTCGAGAATATCGACGGTGTTTCCAATAACCAGGCAATCAGGCCATAAGGCTGTAACAGACAAAGCATGCTCAGGGAACTTATGCTATATTACTGTGAAGTGTAATAAGCATCTTCGAAAAAAATAGTACCCCCACCGATACCTTTCTTCGGTGCTCATTGTTATCATGAGACTTGTGTAATAGATTTTTTGTACTCATGAGCTCCGTTGTGTGCCGACCATAATTGAAAACAATAAGAGCGCTAGCTTTCGGCTTCACCTAGTCGGAGGTCTGGCTCGGGTGACCCGATCGTGACAATCGCAGAGGTGCTCCCTTTACTCCCTAGCCGAACAATCAGGAACGTAGGGGTAAACACAGGAGCGAGGCAACCCGGCTTGCAAATCGCTTAAGTCAATATGGTGCATATTGTGGCGTAATACACGAATAAGGAACGAAGCCGTCCAAGTATAATCATATGCAAGAAGAAAAGCTTCATGAAGGAAGCCCCCAAATGAATTGGGTATTTGAATTTATGCGTCACAAACAAAGTTTGGACAAGGAAATTTTTTACAAGCAACTTTTTTCCAAAAAAGTATAATGCTTGGCAGAACCGAACACAAGTTAGAAATTAAAGCTTTGAGCATGAAAGCGACTTAGCTGGTTAATGTGTTCGGTATTGATGATGCGGTCCGAGCTTGATGCGGGACAACGTTCCATCCCCCAAGCCGGTCCCGAGGTGGCGGAGCGGAGAGCTCGACATGCCGAAGTGGTGACATAGCACGGTCAATGCAGACCGGCAGAGTGACGCCGAAGTCTTCTGATCATTTTCCTGTGCACAAAAAATAGTGCAAACCGGAGATAATAGTAATAATGATAATTAAAAAAATGTTGCATAATAAATAATTTATGCAAAGTGAGTAATAAAAGAAGTATGGCCTGGCGCCGAAGTCAATGTCAGTGCAGGGCGTCGGCGTGATGCGGTGAAGGCATGACAAAGCCTGAATTCACAGGTCGGTCCAAGCTCTGGATGCGGCGTTCGCCGGACTATGTACGGAAATGGACCAAACCACCATGCGACTGTCGTTAATGCGGCCACCATTTGATAGACCTGTGTACATATGATATACAAACCAGAGTAATAATTCCTTGGGAAAAATGAACCAAACAAGCAAAAAATACTATGATTAATAGCACCTGGTTTATTTGTTGTAGCAATCCGAAGGAAGGTGATTCCCAAAATTGGGACTCGATCCGCACACCCATTGCCTGATGGGCGATAAAACAATGGCACGTCAATGCTGGTAAAGGTTGGCTTGCCGAGGCAAAGCCCTCGGTCCAGCTAACGTGACGGAGCTGGTTGGCTAGTGACGTCAAAGTGTCCGGAGTAGGTTGATGAAGAGATGAAGAAGCCCCCGGTCCAGCCGAGACGTCGAAGTAGGTCGGCGTGATGGACACCAGCTTGAAGAAGCAATAGTGCGGCCCTGCCGATGCAGGTCATGACGTGGTTGATGCCGGCTTGATGAAGCTACCGTGCGGCGATGCCGGTATGCCCACTCCGTGTAATCCGTGGGGCGGCGATGTTGGTGATGATTTATCCTTCGCGATGCTGGACTCTTGTTCGGCTTGCCGAGATGATGATCCGAAGAAGTTGAGCTCGGCTCAACAAAGTGACGACATGTCTAGCGCAGGTCGGCAGCCGTGGAGCAATATTGCCGGACTGGTTTGACACCAGCATGATATTGAAGATCATGTTCAAAAGATCTTAAAGTTAGTGGGATGTTTTCGGGAACAAAAAACAATACCCCGTACAATACTTCCTTCAAAAGGAATGTCCGAAATCCTGTTCATAAAAAAGACGAACTCAGGTCGGATTCGTTTTCGTGCAGAAAACAGATCCGAAAAGTGATGCACTAATCGGAAGGTTCTCGGAGTTTGGACGGTCGGATCGAGCTGAAATTTTGAGAGGTGGTAGATAAAGGAATTCCGCAGACGACCAACGGTTGGATCTTCCAAAGGACGTCCGAGCTAAAAGCTGGACACCACGCCCTAAACTCATCCAGATTCCTGTCCAGATTTGACTAGGCTTCGGTATATCGTGGATTGCCAGAGATTTCTCCATCGGAACTTGACAAAATTTTCCAAGGTTATTTTAGACTCAATTCCGCACAATTCCACCAAAGAGATCGTTAAGAAGACACTTGACGAGGCGATGGCGGCGGACAAAATTTTGCTGTCCAGAAAAATAGCACGGTCGCCCGAGGGCAATGTTGACGTGGAGCCCCCGGGCTCCCTGGATGTTTCCTCCATGATCTTGATAAAGATCGGAGTTTATGTTTATAAAGGCCCTCATCCGAACATGAAGATCAGAGGTAGGGCGCAGTCCTTGGTCAAACCAAGGTGACCAGTCGAGCTGGTGACGAAGATGTCGAAGTCGCAGTTGATCTTTTGTTGAACACACATCGGAACTCTCAATGAAAGCACTAATGTCGGTGTCAAAACCGGCGGAGGGTAGGGGGTCCCGAACTGTGCGTCTAAGGCGGATGGTAACAAGAGGCAGGAGACACGATATTTTACCCAGGTTCGGGCCCTCTTGATGGAGGTAAAACCCTACGTCCTGCTTGATTGATATTGATGATATGAGTATTACAAGAGTTGATCTACCACGAGATTGTAGAGGCTAAACCATAGAAGCTAGCCTATGGTATGATTGTTGTTGTATATATCTATCGACTAGCCTGACCTCGGTTTATATAATGCACCAGAGGCTTAGGATAACAAGAGTCCTAACTGAATACGCCGGTGGGGAGGAGTCCTTGTCTTGATTGCCAAGTCTTGTGGAATCTTCCTTGTATGCGGTAGCTGTCCGAACTGGCCCATGAGTATACGGCCATGCGGGTCCTCGGCCCAATCTAACAGATCGGGAGATGACGTGGTGAGTACCCCCTAGTCCAGGACACCATCAGTCCTCCTGTCCGATCACCTTCGATCGCAGGGACCACCCCACTAGTATCCGTCATGGCGGATTCACCGCACTGGTCCTAGACCCAATCATTGACGGATTTCACCTCACTCGAGTCCTAATGGACGGCGGCAGCAGCCTGAACCTACTTTATCAGGACACAGTGTGCAAAATGGGTATAGACCCCTCAAGGATCAAACCCACAAAAACGACCTTTAAAGGTGTCATACCAGGTGTAGAGGCCCATTGCACAGGCTCAGTCACACTGCAAGTGGTCTTCAGATCTCCGGATAACTTCCGAGGCGAAGAGTTAATCTTCGACATAGTCCCGTTCCGCAGTGGCTACCATGCACTGCTCGGACGAACTGCATCCGCGAGATTCAATGCGGTACCGCATTATGCATATCTCAAGCTCAAGATGCCAGGACCTCGGGGGGTCATAATAGTCAATGGAAACATAGAGCGCTCTCTCCACACGGAGGAGCACACTGCGACCCTCGCAGCAGAAGCGCAAAGCAGCCTCTTAAGGCAATCCACTAGTTCGGTGATTAAGGGCCCGGACGCCTTCAAGCGCGCCCGGAGTAATCGGCAACTGGACCGCCTGGCACGTTCCGAGCTCACATAGCATTGCGGCCCCCACCCCGGTCCTAGCCAAGCGGCGAAATCCATGCCACGCGTACATAATTACACATTAAAAATACCATGGGCATAGGTGGGGAGGGGGGCACGACTATGGCACGCCCCAAGATGCGGCTTCAACCGCACTAGGGGCTTCCCGCTTTGTTATATTTCTCTTTCAGGACTTTAATCTCTAGAAACCCTGTCCGGCAGCATGATTGCCGAACACATGATGCAGCAACCAAGGAGGCAGAAAGCTACCTCACACCATGGAACTCCCAGGTGGATTACGATAAGGAGTGAAATATTTGCTTTAATATTATTCCTCAGCTTTCCCTTGGAAGGGACATGTCAAACAGTCCTACTTTTTGCTTATCGCACTACTTGTATCATTCTGCTTTAACGCACCTTTTTGAATATGCATAGCATTAAGACTATTATTGCATTCTTCCTTTTTATACATACATGTTCATTCACGACATCTAGCATCTGTACACTCTGGTACGACCAATACGCTAGGGGCTTAAGCATACCCCATAATGCGGCGTGAGAAGTCCGAACACTTTCGACAGTGCGGCACCCCGAACTTATAGCATTATATGCATCAGCTCCGAATCATGTCTTGGGTCAATAGTAGGGTTTGCCCGGCTCCCATGTTTTGGTACCTTACGTTTCGTTATATCGGCTAAGGTAGCACTGGGAGAACTACTACGATTGTGCCGCGGTTCTGCTGGGTTAAGCACCTCAGTAGAGAAAGCTAAAACTGACTGTCATGATAAGGTGAGAGACTGGTCACTGTTTGAGAGGTTTCAAGTCCCTAAAGACTTATGCCGCTTAGAGCGAGGAGTCGGCCCTGTCTGGCTTAAAGCATTTATTGCGCCCCGAATTCGGCCTTCCGAATACTAGGGGATTCGCCGAAATTTAAAATTATAGAATTCTATGGCTAAGTGAGAGTGATAACGCATTATAGTCTGATTGCCTTGTTCGTTGTGCCGAGCACCTCCCTCGAAGGACCAAAAATGGGAACAAGAGTGCTCAGGTTTATCCCGAACACCGCAGCACTCGTGGCATGGGGGCAGAAGCTGATGACTAGCCATCTCTCAGATTTGATAAACAGCCGAACAGAAGGTAATATTTTAAATTCAGACAAGTGTTGCATAGCACATATGAACAAGTTTTCATAATACAGGATTACACGAGCAAGTTTATTCAAATATTACATCTTTCGCACACTCATCCGCTACAAGACGGGCACCCTTCAGGACACCCTCATAGTACATCTCGGGATGGCGATGCTCCTTGCCCTGCGGTGGCCCCTCCTTCACCAGCTTCATGGCGTCCATCTTAGCCCAGTGCACCTTCGCACGGGCGAAAGCCCGTCATGCACCTTCGATGCAGACAGACCGCTTGATGACTTCCAGCCGTGGGCAGGCATCCACAAGCTGCCTCACCAGGCCGAAGTAGCTGTTGGGAAGGGCGTCGCTAGGCCACATCTGGACTATAAAGCCCTTCATGGCCTGTTCGGCTGCCTTGTGCAGCTCGACCAGTTGCTTCAGCTGGTCGCTCAGAGGCATCGGGTGTTCGGTCCCAGTATACTGAGATCAAAACAGCTTCTCCGTTGAGCTTCCCTCCTCAGCCTGGTAAAACTGTGCGGCATCCGACACGCTGCGGGGCAAATCTGTGAATGCTCCTGGAGAGCTCCGGACTCAGGTAAGTAATAAGTAATTTACTTTCACATGCTTGCTTTGCATATAGAATGCCTTACTCGCCACTATCTTCTTCATCGCATCAATCTCCTGGAGAGCCTTTTGGGCTTCAGCCTTGGCACTCTTTGCACTCTCAAGGGCCGCGGCAAGCTCGGACTCTCGCGTCTTCAAGTCAAGCTCCAACGCCTCGTGCTTCGTCACGAGAGCGTGGAGCTCTTGCTGCACCTCGCCCACCCATGCCTCTTGTTTTTCCCGCTCGGTGCACTCCTGGGCCGCTTTGTTTTTGGCCTCAGATAGCGCTTGCTTCAGGGTCGCCACCTCGGTCGTGGCCCCTGGCAAATTTATGATGATCCTGTCATTTTGCAATCGCATTCTTTTTATATATATCCATAGACTAGGTACTACTTACCTTTGTTCTCTTCAAGCTGCCTCTTGGCAAGGCCGAGCTCTTCCTTGGACCCTTCGAGGTCCTGCTTCAGTTCGGCAACCTCCGCAGTCAGTTCGGCAGAGGCCAGCAGCGAAGCCTGCATACACATATAGACATACTTATATTAGACTCCTGCGATATTGTTTGATCCTCTATTCATCTTTTCTTTGTGAACACCGAACAGAGCATCAGGGGCTACTGTCAATGCGGTAATATTTTCCCTATATTTCAAATACTTACCTCAAAGCCTGTTAGAAGGCTGGCATAGGCTTCAGTCAATCCGCTCTTGGTGGACTGAACCTTCTGGATCACTGCACTCATAATAGTGCGGTGCTCTTCGTTGATGGAAGCGCTGCGAAGCGCTCCCAACAGATTTTCCGGCGCCCCTGGATGGGCAGAGGTCACCAGCACAGGCGTCTTGCCCCTTTTAGAAGGAGGCCGCCTGCCCGAGTCTGGAACCACTAGAGGTTCCCGGGCGGTGTTCGGCTAAGGGCCGAACTCGGAGCCCTCGGGAGCCTTACTCCATCTACTCCTGGGGTCCGGAAGGTCACCTTGAGGCGCCTCCAGGATTGTCTCCCCTCGACCCGGTGCCTCTTGAGACAATACCTCGGCATTGTCCATCGGGAAAGGGGAGGTGGCGGTCGGAAGTGGATCGCTCTCCATGTCTGACGAGTCCAAGGAGCCGCCCAATGAAGATACGTCGATACGAGCTTGGGGCGGTCTGCATAATCATATTCGGAGTTAGGGGAAGTAGTGCGACGAAGGTATGCTATGAGTTACTCTGGTATCCGAATACTTACGACTTCGCCAGGGGCTTGGCCCTGAGCAGCCACTCGTCTTCGCCTTCGGTGGCGGTGGTGGAGTAGTCCGGAAGGAGGGTCCTCCCCTTCTTGTACCCTTCGGCCCCCCGGTCGGGGCGGCCTTCCTTTTCTTGTCTCCCCCGACTGAAGGGGGAGCATCTTTATCTTCCTCCTCGTCTTCGGGGGAGGAATGCGTCGCGGAGTTATCGGACGATGAGTCCGATAACACTTGGCGTTGGGAACTCTTTCGGGTTCCCTTGGCCTTCTTGGTCTTCTCCGGCACCTTGTAAGGAGCCGGAGTCAGCATCTCCGTCAGGAGAGCGTCCGCAGTGTCTTCGGGCAAAGGGGCCGGACAGTTAATCTGCCCCGACGTCTCCACCCAGTCCTGTCAAAGGCATGGAGCTCAGACCCCGCACATGGTTAAGCTAGGGGAAATAAATATCCTACCGGATGTATAGAACTCACCGAATGCGCTAGGCGCTTCGCGCTTAGCCCGCGGTCCTCGGTGAGAGAGGGAGGGACCTCGGCGCCCTTGAATAGCACCCTCCAGACGTCCTTGTGCATCATGTCGAAGAGCTCGCTCAGAGTCTGGTGCTGGGCCGGGTCGAACTCCCACAAGTTGAAATCCCGTTGTTGACACGGGAGGATCGGGCGGATGAGCATGACCTGGACTATGTTGACAAGCTTGAGCTTCTTGCTTGCCATATTCCGGATACATTTCTGGAGTCCGTCCAGCTCCACCGATGAACCCAAGATAGGCCCTTCTCTTTCCAGGAGGTGAGTCATGTGGGGATTCCGGATCGAAACTCGGGGGCCACCACCCAGTTGGTGTTGCGCAGCTCGGCGATGTAGAACCACGCCGATTGCCACCCCTTTATGGTCTCCACGAAGGAGCCTTCAAGCCATGTAACATTGGGCATCTTGCCCACCGTGGCTCCACCGCATTCCGCTTGTTGGCCTCCCACCACCTTCGGCTTGATATTGAAGGTCTTTAACCACAGGCCGAAGTGGGGCCGGATGCGGAGGAAAGCCTCACACACGACGATGAACGCCGAAATGTTGAGGATGAAGTTCGGGGCCAGATCATGGAAGTCCAGCTCGTAGTAGAACAAGAGACCGCGGACGAATGGATGGACAGGAAACCCCAGTCCGCGGAGGAAGTGGTGGAGGAAAACTACCCTCTCGTGTGGTTCCGGGGTAGGAACGATCTGCCCCGCAACGGGCAACCGATGCGCGATATTCGCGGCTAAGTATCCGGCTCCGCGCAGCTTTTTGATATGACCCTCCATAACGGAGGAAGATATCCACTTGCCTCCCGCTCCGGACATGTTTGGAGAAGGTTGAGGAGAAGGATGTGGACTTCGGCGTTGGAGCTCGAGTGCGCAAGAATGGATGAGCAAGGAGGAAGAAGGCGTGGGTAGAGAAAGGTTAAACCTTATCCCCTTATAAGGGCGGCCGGAACTATGCGCCCCCACTAGCCTGGTAAAACTCACTTGTCCCCCAAGCGTCGTAATTGATGGCGCGGTTGGGTTACCCACGCTCGTATTGATGAGAATCCCGTAATAAGGGGGACACGCCCGTATTGATGAGAATCCCGTAATAAGGGGGACACGATCTCTACTTTGACAAGACGTGTCAAGAAACTGCCTCGCGTATGTGCGGGGCTGGTTAAAGAAAAACGGTTCGAATAATCACCGAGCCATGGCATGATGTCATGTTGCCAAAACGTGTTAGCAGATTAGATTTGTGGAAATATTATTCTCTCTACGGTGGTATGTGGAACTTATTTTGCATGGTCGGACACTATCCTTGTATTCAAATTCTTCCGTGGTGTATTCGGAGGAGGAACCCGCCTTGCAATGCCGAAGACAATACTGCGCGCCGGACTCATCGTCATTGAAGCCTGGTTTAGGTCCTACTGAGGGAGTCCTGGATTAGGGGGTCTCCGGACAGCCGGACTATATCCTTTGGCTGGACTGTTGGACTATGAAGATAGAAGATTGAAGACTTCGTCACGTGTCCGGATGGGACTCTCCTTGGCGTGGAAGGCAAGCTTGGCAGTACGGATATGGATATCTCCTCCTTTGTAACCGACCTTGTGTAACCCTAGCCCCCTTCGGTGTCTATATAAACCGGAGGGTTTTCGTCCGTAGGACAACATACAATCATACCATAGGCTAGCTTCTAGGGTTTAGCCTCTCCGATCTCGTGGTAGACCAACTCTTGTAATACTCATATCATCAAGAATAAATCAAGCAGGACGTAGGGTTTTACCTCCATCAAGAGGGCCCGAACCTGGGTAAAACATCGTGTTCCCTGCCTCCTGTTTCCATCCTCCTTAGACGCATAGTTCGGGACCCCCTACCCGAGATCCGCCGGTTTTGACACCGACACTCACCCTTCCACCATTGCTAGCCTCTCTAATACCGCGCACGTTTCGCCGGTATCATACACCCACCATATACCTTCCTCAAAACAGCCACCATACCTACCTGTCATGGCATTTCCATAGCCATTCCGAGATATATATTGCCATGCAACTTTCCACCATTCCGGTGACTATGACACACTCCATCATTGTCATATTGCTTTGCATGATCATGTAGTTGACATTGTACTTGTAGCAAAGCCACCATTCATAATTCTTTCATACATGTCACTCATGAGTCATTGCATATCCCGGTACACCGCCGGAGGCATTCATATAGAGTCATATCTTGTTCTAAGTATCGAGTTGTAATTCTTGAGTTGTAAGAAAATAAAAGTGTGATGATCATTATTATTAGAGCATTGTCCCAGTGAGGAAAGGATGATGGAGACTTTGATTCCCCCACAAGTCGGGATGAGACTCCGGACGAAAAAAAGAGGCCATAAAAAAAAGAGAAAAGGCCCAAATAAAAAAAATGAGAGAAAAAGAGAGAAGGGACAATGCTACAATACTTTTACCACACTTGTGCTTCAAAGTAGCACCATGATCTTCATGATAGAGAGTCTCCTTTGTTATCACTTTCATTTACTAGTGGGAATTTTTCATTATAGAACTTGGCTTGCATATTCCAATGATGGGCTTCCTAAAAATGCCCTAGGTCTTCGTGAGCAAGCAAGTTGGATGCACAACCACTTAGTTTCTTTTTGAGCTTTCATATACTTATAGCTGTAGTGCATCCGTTGCATGGCAATCCCTACTCACTCACATTGATATCTATTGATGGGCATCACCATAGCCCGTTGATACGCCTAGTTGATGTGAGACTATCTTCTCCCTTTTTGTCTTCTCGACAACCACCATTATATTCCACCTAAAGCGGTATGTCCATGGCCCACGCTCATGTATTGCGTGAAGATTGAAAAAGTTTGAGAACACCAAAAGTATGAAACAATTGCTTGGCTTGTCATCGGAGTTGTCCATGATTTAAATACTTTGTGTGGTGAGGATAGAGCATAGCCAGACTATATGATTTTGTAGGGATAACTTTCTTTGGCCATGTTATTTTGAGAAGACATAATTGCTTAGTTAGTATGCTTGAAGTATTATTATTTCTATGTCAATATTAAACTTTTGTCTTGAAACTTTCGGATCTGAATATTCATACCACAATTAAGAAGAATTACATTGAAAATATGCCAAGTAGCATTCCACATCAAAAATTCTGTTTTTATCATTTGCCTACTCGAGGACGAGCAGGAATTAAGCTTGGGGAAGCTTGATACGTCTCCAACGTATCTATAATTTTTGATTGCTCCATGCTATATTATCCACTGTTTTGGACATTTTCCGGCTTTATTATACACTTTTATATTATTTTTGGGACTAACCTATTAACCGGAGGCCCAGCCCAGAATTGATGTTTTTCCCTGTTTTAGGGTTTTGAAGAAAAGGAATATCAAACGGAGTCCAAACGGAATGAAACCTTTAGGAACGTGATTTTCTCACCGAACATGATCCAGGAGACTTGGACCCTATGTCAAGCAACCAACAGGGAGGCCACGAGGTAGGGGGTGCGCCTACCCCCTCCCCCAGGCGCGCCCTCCACCCTTGTGGGCCCCCTGTTGCTCCACCGACATACTTCTTCCTCCTATATATACCTACGTACCCCCAAACGATCAGATAGGGAGCCAAAACCATAATTCCACTGCCGTAACTTTCTGTATCCACGAGATCCCATCATGGGGCCTGTTCCGGAGCTCCACCGGAGGGGGCATCGATCACAGAGGGCTTCTACATCAACACCATAGCCTCTCCGATGAAGTGTGAGTAGTTTACCTCAGACCTACGGGTCCATAGTTATTATCTAGATGGCTTCTTCTCTCTTTTTGGATCTCAATACAAAGTTCTCCCCCTCTCTTGTGGAGATCTATTCGATGTAATCTTCTTTTGCGGTGTGTTTGTTGAGACCGATGAATTGTGGGTTTATGATCAAGTTTATCTATGAACAATATTTGAATCTTCTCTGAATTCTTTTATGTATGATTGGTTATCTTTGCAAGTCTCTTCGAATTATCAGTTTGGTTTGGCCTACTAGATTGATCTTTATTGCGATGGGAGAAGTGCTTAGCTTTGGGTACAATCTTGCGGTGTCCTTTCCCAGTGACAGTAGGGGCAGCAAGGCACGTATTGTATTGTTGCCATCGAGGATAACAAGATGGGTTTTTATCACATTGCAGGAATTTATCCCTCTACATCATGTCATCTTGTGTAAGGCGTTACTCTGTTCTTATGAACTTAATACTCTAGATGCATGCTGGATAGCGGTCGATGTGTGGAGTAATAGTAGTAGATGCAGGCAAGAGTCAGTCTACTTGTCTTGGACGTGATGCCTGTATACATGATCATACCTAGATATTCTCATAACTATGCTCAATTCTGTCAATTGCTCAACAGTAATTTGTTCACCCACCGTAAAATACCTATGCTCTTGAGAGAAGCCACTAGTGAAACCTATGGCCCCCGGGTCTATCTTCCATCATATTAATCTTCCAACAGTTAGTTATTTTCATTGCCTTTTATTTTACTTTGCATCTTTATCATAAAAATACCAAAAATATTATCTTATCCTATCTATCAGATCTCACTCTCGTAAGTGAGCGTGTAGGGATTGACAACCCCTTATCGCGTTGGTTGCGAGGATTTATTTGTTTTGTGTAGGTGCGAGGGACTGGCGCGTAGCCTCGTACTAGATTGATACCTTGGTTCTCAAAAACTGAGGGAAATACTTAGGCTACTTTGCTGCACCACCCTTTTCTCTTCAATGGAAAACCAACGGTAGCATCGCCGTCCGGCCCTGTCAACATAGTTTTTTTCGAAATGGTCCCTGTCAACATAGTGAATCAGGAGAGGACTGTAGTTGTGAGTATGGCAGTACAGACCCACCAGGTCCACTCCCGAACACAAGCAAGCGCCTCTTTTACTACTTAGATGAACCCCTTGTTTTTTTTACTTTAATCCACCCTGCTGATATCTGGGACCCACACCATTTTCAATGTATAGTCAATTAATGACAGAATTGCACAACTTTTTTTAGTAGTAATTCGGAGGAGCGGGCTATAAACTGGGTTGTGCGGTCTCTACGGCCCGTCTAACAACATGACCAGCCCAGCAGTTTTTTCTTTGGGAAAATAGGTAGCCCAGTATTTCTTTTTGAAGAATACCCAAGCTAGGCCTATTTGTTTTCTCCGACTTACTGGGCTGCAAATCTTTCAAGACGAGGAGGGGTGCATTCTGTCCTAGCCAAAGAGTATGGTCAGTGTCTGTTAAAAGTAATATCAAAAGGGGTTGAAAATTACAAAAAAAATTATAGCAAATGGGATATTAGTTTCTTTTTTTGTTTTTGTTCTTTAGTGATATCTTATACGTATTTCATTGGATTTAACATGACATAGTACTAATTTATTTTTAAATTTTTTTAGTATGACTACTAATTTTTGGATTAATAATATTTTGTTCCCGAGCAAAAATTTGTGAATTTTCAAAATTTCACACATATTTAGTTAATTTTTTAACCCTGGTACTGACCAGAACATGGGCAACAATTCTAAAAATGGAAAACGGGCTGCAATAAATTCCATATGAATTAGAAAATGAGTAAAAAATATAAAAATAATAGCAAATAACACATGATTCTAGCAGCAGTGACTGTTGGATGTCCATCCAACAGCCGACGTGCTTCTTCAATCTCTGATCTTCTTGCTCCAGCCGCCTAAACTAGTGCCGGCGGGACTGCCTGCTCCCTCCTCTTGTGGCCAGCTGTGATGCCGCACAAGCAATCAACTGCCTCCTTATTACGTGAAAAAATGATTCCTCCCACTAACATCTGGGGCGCACCGGTTGGGAGGCTGACCTGTGGGCCTACTAAGTTGACGCGTAAGCAGGGCTTGTCAACTTAGTCAACAAACGATTCTAGCAGCAGTAACCGTTGGATTTGAATCGAACGGTCCTGCTACTTCTTTAATCGCTGCTCTTCTTGCACCAGCCGCCCAAACCAGCGCCGGCGAGACCGCCTGCTCCTGCCTCCAGTGGCCGGCTGTGCTGCCATTGAGGCCTCATCGCCCCCTACAACTCCCACCCCTAGCCAGGCCCTGCGGCAATGGTAGCCTCACACCGCAGCCGAACTAGTGAACCCTCGTACTCTTCTCCGCATAGGCATCCACTTCCGCATCTTCCCCGGCTCAGCGTCGTCCCCTTCCTAGGCCTCGCCATCGTCCACAACCTTGGTGCTCTCGGCGCGGCGTGGTCAATGTGGTCAACGACCGACTTCCATCGGAAGAGTATTGTACGTGGAGAGGCTGACACCTGGGTCCACAGCCACAGCCCAGTTTTTTTGTGATTTGCCAAGTCACTTTGTCAGGCATGTTGGGCTGCAAATCTTTCAAGACGAGGAGAGCTTTCATTCGGCTGGCCGAGAAATTGGCTTATCAGTAATGAGAAATGGGATGTACATTTTTAAAACACATCAAACCGGCAATTAGTTTCAAATTTCCTTTTTTCATTTTGAGATTCTAAATTGCATTGATTTTTATGCATGGACAATTTGTTGGATTTTATATTGATATATATTTATTTTTAAAATTAGTTTGAACGTGACTTGAAATTTCGGGATTAAAAACAGTTTGGACCGCACCGAAATATGCAAAATTTCATACAATTTTTTAACCATGGCCACAATATGGGTTGTAATGCTAACAAAAAGAATATGGGCTCCAAAAAAACCTTAAGAATTAGCAAATGGGTTGTAAATTATTAGAAATAATGGAAGATGGGTTGTATGATGTTTTCCACAAATTTGAGGCTTTCCTAAAAAAAGGTTGACGCACAAGCATTGACTGTTGGATGTCCATCCAACGGCCGTCGTGCTTCTTCAATCTCTGCTCTTCCTGCTCCAGCCGCTCAAACAAGCACTGGCGGGACTGCCTGCTCTCTCCTCCCCGTGGCCGGCTGTGCTGCCGCGCAGGCCTCACCGCCCCACCGTACTCCCATCGCTGGCCTAGCCATCCCTCTACTCACCCACACTTATTGTTATTCTCCGGCGATGGCAGACGAACCAGTAAACCCTCGTACAGTCGTACTCCCCTCCGCGTGGGAAACAACTGCCGAGTCTTCCTTGGCTCCGTGTCATTCCCTTCCTAGGCCTCGCCGTCGTCCACCACCCTGGTGCTCTCGGTGCAGCCTAGTCAACGTGGTCAACGACCGACATTCATCTGATGTGGACTGTACGTGGAGAGGATGACAGTTGGGTCACGGCCGCACACAAGGAAATGCCTCCTTATTACGCGCAAAATAATGATTCCTCCACCTGACATCGGGGACCCACCGAAAGTTCCTCTATATTTCATGAAAAAAACGTTACCGCCGCTGACAGCCCGTACCCACCAGCTATATCTTCGCACGCAAGGAAGTTCCTCCTTATTATGAACAAAATAATGAATATTCCCCCTGCTAGCTGGGACCCAGTATACTGGTAGGCTGACTTGTGGGCCTACTAATTTGACGGGGACAGAGGGCTTTGTCAACTTAGTCAATATGCACGATTCTAGCTCCACTGACCATACGATGTCCATCCAACGGCCACCCAAACCAGCGCCGGTCGTGCCTCGTGCTCCAGCCTCCCGTGGTTGGCTGCAATGCGGCGGAGGCCTCACCGCCCCCTACTACTCCCACTGTTGGACAGGCCATCCCTCTACTCACCCACACCCCCTGTTATTCTGCAGCGACGGCAGCCTCACACTACAGCGAACCAGTGAAGCCTCATACTCCTCTACACGTGGGCATCCACTGTCGCGTCTTCCCCGGCTCCGCATCGTCCACTTCCTAGGCCTCGCTGTCGTCCACCGCCCTGGTGCTCTCGGTGCGGCGTGGTCAACATGGTCAAGGAACGGCTTCCATCGGACGTGGACTGTACATGGAGAGGCTGACAGCTGGGTCCACGGCCGCAGCAAGGAAGTGCCTCCTTATTACGCGCAAAATAATTATTCCTCCACCTGACAGCAGGGACCCACCGGACGGGCCACCATATTTCACAGAAAAAACGTTTCCCCCTGACTGCTGGGACCCACTAGCTACATCTTCGCATGCAAGGAAGTGCGTCCGGGAAAAAACGATTCGCCCCCTGACTGCTGGGACCCACTAGCTACATCTTCGCACGCAAGGAAGTGCCTGACAGTCAGGACCCACCTGGTCGAAGCGTATGTAGCGTTGTCATTCTGGTCGCGAACGTGTACGTACATACTGGTCGATGTAGAGGCGCACACGTGTCGTAGCAGAGGTGCACACGTAGCTTGTACACGTACGTACATCGGCCAGGGTGCAAGAAAGTAAATACGACCACATACGTACATACGGGCGGGGTCTCGAACGCCTACTCGCACGTACGTACAGCCAGGGCTCATGTACATGGATGGGTCGGAACAGAGAAACAGTGTCGTCGTCGTGTTCATGGGGAGCCAACCGGCTGGGTCGGAACGAAATGCATCGTCGTGTTCATCGAGAGGGCTTGGACGGAATAACCAATCGAAACGAGGCCTGGCATACCACAGAATGAAGGAAACATCCTTGTGTTTGACCGGCCACGTTCCAAACGGGATCCTGTTCATCGGGAGGGGTCTGGCGTACCACAAAACGGAGGAAACGGACCTCCTACAGTCGAAACAGGGGTCCTCTTGATTGAGAGGGGTGTGGCGTACCACAAAACGGAGGAAACGGACTTGTGTTGGGGCGCTACGGTCTAAACGGGGGTCCTGTTCATCGGGAGGGGTGTGGCGTACCGTAAAGCGGGACTCCACGGGGTACTGTTCATCTCCACTGTCGACCCCCTCCAGCCTCCATGGGCTACTGTTCATCCACCGTCGACCTCCTCCAGCCTCCACCTGCGATTGTTCATCCACGGGCTCCTGTTCATCCAGCCTCCACCGTGCACTACTCCACCGGCTACTGTTCAACCAGCCCTCTCCACGGGCTCCTGTTCAACCACCCCTCCACGGTCTACTGTTCATCTTGCCCTCCACCATCTACTGTTCATGCTGCCCTCCATGGGGTGGTCCTGTTCATCCTGCCCTCCATGGGGTCCTGTTCATCCAGCCCCAACCGGCTCGATCGATCGGGGTACTGTTCATCCAGAGGCAACATCACGGGGTCCTGTTCATCCACCCCCACCGGGAACTGTTCATCCACCCCCCACAACGCTCACCGTTCATCCAGAGGCAGCATCGATCGGCTTCAGTTAGCAGCAGTAGGGAAGGAATCGCTCGATCGGGTTCAGTTAACAGCCATCGATCGATCACTCGGGTTCAGTAACGCGTAGCCTACAGTGCAACCGCTTGGGTTCAGTTAGAGCCCAACGCCTCGCTCGGGTTCATTTAGAGCCCAACGCCTCGCACACACGCGCGTACGTATGAGAGAAACGCGCATCGCTTGGCCCCCGACCACCCACCGTAACCGGGGACTCCCTGATATTTTCCGCGCCCTCGCTTCTACCACGGTTTTTTCGTCATGGACGGCCCAAAGAATGTCATGCAGCTGCGTCTCCGGCCCGCCCAGGACAAAAAGCCCATTTTTTGTCATGATTGTTTGTCATAGAAGTAGGAGCCCACCACATCTATGATGATACTGGGTTTTGTCACAATTATCGTCATAGAAGTGTCATAAGTATGAGAAAAAAAATCGTTCGGCCCAAAATATCACGGATGTGTCTTTTTTTTGTTGTGATGCCCTGCAAAAACAAGTTAGACGTCCTCTACTTTGTTGTAGCAAGCTTTACGTGGCTGCTACGGGCTTCTAGCAGGAACCGTCCTGACCTATGCATCAAAACCACAATGATTTTTCGTCAGTTGTGCTATTTTAACCTTCAACAAGGATCGACAGTAGTCAAATTCGATTCAACTAAAGTTGGAGAAACAGACACCCGTCAGCCACCTGTGTGCAAAAGCACGTAGGTAGAACCAGTCTCATGAACGTGGTCATGTAATGTTGGTTCAGGCCGCTTCATCCAACAATACTGCCGAATCAAAATAAGACGTTGGTGGTAAGCAGTATGACTATTATCGCCCACAACTCTTTGTGTTCTACTCGTGCATATCATCTACGCACAGACCTGGCTCGGATGCCACTGTTGGGGAATGTAGCATGCAATTTCAAAAATTTCCTACGATCACGCAAGATCTACGTAGGAGATGCATAGCAATGAGAGGGGGAGAGTGTGTCCACGTACCCTCGTAGACTGAAAGCAAAAGCGTTAGGTAAATGCGGTTGATGTAGTCGAACATCTTCACGATCTAACCGATCTAGTACCGAATGTATGACACCTCCGAGTTCAGCACACGTTCAGCTCGATGACGTCCCTCGAACTCTTGATCCAGCAGAGGGTC
Organism: Triticum urartu; assembly: GCF_056163025.1. Lineage (NCBI taxonomy): Eukaryota > Viridiplantae > Streptophyta > Magnoliopsida > Poales > Poaceae > Triticum > Triticum urartu. The sequence continues at coordinate 171,568,723 of NC_141876.1, read as the reverse complement.
GAGGGAGAGTTCTATCAGCACGATGGCGTGGTGACATGATGGTGATGTGATCCGCGCAGGGCTTCGCCCAAGCACTAAGACACTATTATCGGAGGAGTAAACTGTGGAGGGGGGGCACCACACATGGCTAAGAGAACAATTGGTGTGCCTTTGGGGTGCCCCGCCCCCGTACATAAAGGAGGGGAGGAGGAGGCGGCCGGCCAGGAGAGGGCGCGCCAAGGGGGGAGTCCTACTAGGACTCCTAGTCCTAGTAGGATTCGCCCCCCTTTTTCCTTCTCTTGGAGGTGGAAAGGGGGAAGTAGAGGGAGTAGGAGAAGGAAAGGGGGTGGCGCCCCCTTCCCTAAACCAATTCGTCCTCCTCCCTTGTGGGGGGTGCACCAGCGCCTTGTGGGCTGGTTAGCCTCCCTCCTATGGCCCTTATGGCCCATATCTTCCCCCCGGGGTTTCCGGTAACCCCTCGGTACTCCGGTAAAATACCCAAATCAATCGGAACCATTCCGATGTCCAAATACTACCTTTCAATATATGAATGTTTACCTCTCGACCATTTCGAGACTCCTTGTCATGTCTGTGATCTCATCCAGGACTCTGAACAAACTTCGGTCACCAAAACACATAACTCATAATACAAATCATCATCGAACATTAAGCATGCGGACCCTACGGGTTTGAGAACTATGTAGACATGATCGAGACACATATCCGGTCAATAACTAATAGCGGAACCTGGATGCTCATATTGGTTCCTATATATTCTATAAAAATATTTATCGGTCAAACCACAATAACAACATACGTTATTCCCTTTGTCATCGGTATGTTACTTGCCCGAGATTCAATCATGGTATCATCATACCTAGTTCAATCTCATTACTGGCAAGTCTCTTTACTCATTCCGTAATACATCATCCCGCAACTAACTCATTAGTCACATTGCTTGCAAGGCTTATAGTGATGTGCATTACCGAGAGGGCCTAGAGATACCTCTCCGATACTCGGAGTGACAAATCCTAATCTTGATCTATGACAACCCAACAAACACCTTCGGAGACACCTGTAGAGCATCTTTATAATCACCCAGTTACATTGTGAAGTTTGATAGCACACAAGGTGTTCCTTCGGTATTCAGGAGTTGCATAATCTCATAGTCAGAGGAATATGTATAAGTCTTGAAGAAAGCAATAGCAATAATACTTAATGATCATTATGCTAAGCTAATGGATGGGTCTTGTCCATCACATTATTCTCTAATGATGTGATCCCATTCATCAAATGACAACACATGTCTGTGGTCAGGAAACTTAACCATCTTTGATTAACGAGCTAGTCAAGTAGAGGCATACTAGGGACACTCTGTTTTGTCTATGTATTCACACATGTACTAAGTTTCTAGTTAATACAATTCTAGCATAAATAATAAACATTTATCATGATATAAGGAATATAAATAACAACTTCATTATTGCCTCTAGGGCATATTTCCTTCATGTCCTCCTTCTCCTCCTTGGGGGTAGTCTCGCCATGGAACGGGCCACCCGACTCTGCTCTCAGGCAAGAGCACACTTGTTCCTCCTCTGCCGCTCCTTTGCAATGAGACATAGATGGGTAGGATTTGGTCCGACGAGCAGATGAGAAGGAATATATGTTGGTTCGGGTGGGCCAGCACAGGCCGGGACCAACATGGTGGACGCTCCTGGGCGCCCCCACGTCCAGCCTAGATTTGGATAGGATATGAGAGGTCTCTATCAGACTAGGTGTTTGAGGCAGGTTTAGGGCTGCCGGCTATAAATGCTCTTAGCGAGCACACAGTTCAGGTGATGTCCGCGCCTCCATGGACCTTGTAAAAGAATGAAGAACACACTGTTTCTTCCTTTACATATTCTTTTTATAAGAAAACTTTGAACCTAATCCTGGTAGTACAATGAACACCAGAAATAATAGAAAATTAGATCCATATTTGTAGACCACCCATCGATGACTACAAGCATTGAAACAAGCTGAAGGCATGCCACCGTCATCGCTCCTCCCTCATTGTAGTTGGGCAAAACTTATTGCCGTAAATAGTCGAGAAGTCGTCGTGCTAAGGCATCATAGGAACAGCGTACCAGAACAGCAGGCGCCATTGATGAAAAGACACGTAGATTAGAGGGACCAACCTGAAGGCACACAAACGTAAACGAACAAAGAGCAGATCCGAGTAGATCCACCAAAGACAGTCATGGAGCGAATCTGGCGAGATCAGTCAAAGAAACACCTCGACACGCCCTCCTTCGATCCTAGACGCACCACCGCGACAAAAGCTAGGAGGGGAGAAACCTATTCCATCATAACGGAGCCCTCCCGCCATCAAGGACCAAGATCCACTGAGCCCCATGGCCCTAAGGCCACCGGAGATGGGGGATGTCGGCGGAAGGCACAGGAACCCAAAGCTTTTCTAAAGAGGAGGCAACTCTATTATAGAAGTTTTAAAATTGATTAGCCTGTTTTTTTTGCTATTTCGTACTATATAATTATTTTTTATGAGATCATTTCCCTAGGGTTTCCAATCAATGGGGCGTAGTATAGGTAGTTAGAGAGTGTAGCCCCTACCTTGAATTATTTTTCCCATTCTTTGAGAGTCATAGGTTTGATTTTTTTTTCATACCGTAATAGAAGAGCTCAGAAGAAAGACCCAATTATTATATAGAAACACGAGCATTCAAGCTAAAGGCCAGAGGATCCATGATAGGACTTTCATAGACTTGCATTCAATTAATATGTTTTTCATTTGTCTTCATTTGACTCCACACGTGCAAAGGAGCTAGCTTTTTTACTATAGAAAATACATTTAACTTGTACCCATTATAGGTAGTGAGATGCTACGCACCAGTCAACTAATGCAGCTTTAGAGCATCTCTAGCCATCCCCCCCAGGACGCCCCCCACTTGTCACCCCAAAGGCCTAGTTTTCGCCGGATTTAGCCAAAAGAGCCGACGCTCCCAGGCGAACCCCAGCCCACCAGGGGCACTTGGGGGAGGAGAGAGAAGGCTTTGCATGTCATTTGGCCCACATCCAGCCTCCCACTCCCCCTCTTCACCCCTTTTCTTCGGGCCACACCCACGTGCACTCTCTCTTTTCCTTCTCTCTCGTTTGTGGCGATGCGCGTCTGCCTCCTCGTTCGCCGCCTTGCTCCTCCCCGCTCGCCGCGCGCCTGCCTGCCACTCACTGCAAGCTCGCCCCACGCCTACCTCCCACTCCCTACCCGCTCGCCGCGCGCGTGCCTCCCCGCTCCCCGGCTGCTCGCTGAGGGAATCCGGGATTACGGGGTCCTCGGGCATCCAGGCTATGCAACATGGGCTAGACTAATGGGCCGTGAACATACAAGATAGAAGACTTTCCCCCGTGTCCGGATGGGACTCTCCTTTGCATGGAAGGCAAGCTTGGCGTGCGGATATGAGTATTCCTTTCTCTATAAACCAACTTTGTACAAACCTGGCCCCCTCTGGTGTGTATATAATCCGGAGGGTTTAGTCCGTAGAGGCAATCACAGTCATAATCACATAGGCTAGACATCTAGGGTTTAGCCATCACGATCTCGTGGTAGATCAACTCTTGTAACCCCTATACTCATCAAAGTCAATCAAGCAAGACGTAGGGTATTACCTCCATCAAGAGGGCCCGAACCTGGGTAAACATCGTGTCCCCTGTCTCCTGTTACCATCGATCCTTAGACGCACAGTTTGGGACCCCCTACCCGAGATCTGCCGGTTTTGACACCGACATTGGTGGTTTCATTGAGAGTTCCTCTGTAGCGTCAACTGAAGGACCGATGGCTCGCCTTGTCATCAATGACAATATCAGTTCCGAAGGAGCCCTAATTCTAGGGAAAACCCTCCAGCTCGGCGACTTCACTATGGGTGCCTGTCCGTCCATTAAGCCAAAGGCAACCCCCCAAGTAACCGAAAATCCCCTTCGCATCAGCCCCGAATATTTTGACGAGATGGACTCGGTAGATCTATCGTCTTTGAACAAACTGCTAGATCGCATCGCCACCCTGGGAGTCTCAACTAACTATGATCCGATCAGGCTTAAACCCGATTAGAGAGAAATTAAATCTCCGCCGGTCACCCATCAGGTAGCGGTTGTGGAGGAATAGGCTGATAATAACTCCTCTCCTACGTTGAGAACCAACTATGTTCGGATTTCTGAACTCGGAGAACCGGATACCAACCCTCGAGAGGACACTCCCTGTCCTCCGAACACAAAATCGGGTGTTAAGCCTGAGAATTCCCCAAACACTCCGGATCCTGGGCTGGGAACCTCGGAAATTATTCAAGCTCCAGATTCCATGGTGGGTCAAGGTGCGAATTTGAACTCGCCCACCCACCACAAGCAATATTCTCCAAGCAACTCCGGCTCTCCGGACATATGCGACCTAATGTATGTGCGGCAGCAGCCTCGGGAAATAGTCCATCACTTTGGGGTTAGATTCCTCCTTGTTAAAAACAAGATAAAGGACTGCCGCAACGACGACGCAATTTCAGTATTTCGCAACAATTTTATGGACGAGGGAATCCTTAATGCCCTCAATCGCCTTCGTGTCCTGCAATTCGCAGATTTGGCACGCATAGTACAATAGTACTGTGCAATGGAAAGTGCCTGGAAAACTCAAATAACCTGCTGGGAACCGCAGGCCTTTAAGACATCTCCCAGACGGGCAAAAAGGGTGCACCCTCACGGGGCACCTAATCATCATCCCGTGGATAAGAAATTCAAGCCCTTTACGGGACACAGAACTGTCTTCAAAGAATAGCTCGACAGGCCCTGTCAAATACATATGACGCAGAATACCGAACCAACGCACTACCTACGGGCATGTTGGATACTCCGGCAGGTGTCCAAGAGCGGTGAGGGTATCCTCACCAATACTACACCAGAAAAGTACTCTTCGGAACACGATTCCGAAGTACTCACAGTCTTCGTGACCTTCTCATCAAATAATCAGTAGAAATGGGCGCTCCACGACCTAGCCGAAGTCTGCCATGTAGCAGCAATAAACCCTTGAAATGATATGGCAATTACTTTCAATGACGATGACGAACCAAGATTCCACTCAGTTCGGGCACTAGCTGCTCTGGTCCTCAACCCAATTGTGGACGGTTTTTGGCTCACTAAAGTGCTAATGGACGGTGGCAGCGGACTGAACCTCATCTACGAGGACACGCTCAACAAAATGTAAAATGGACAGGAGCCGGATTGAGCAGAGAAATACATCCTTTAGGGGAATCATCCCCAGCAGGGAAGCAAGATGCTCGGGGAAAATTAAGCTGGATGTGGTATTCGGCACATCAGAAAACTATAGGTCCGAAGAGATAATCTTCCAGGTGGCTCCTTCTAACATCGGATATCATGACCTTTTAGGGCGAGATACATTCACACGCTTTCAAGCTATACCTCATAACGGGTATATGAAACTCAAAATGCCCAGGCCCAATGGTGTTATCACTATCTCTAGTGATCCGGACATAGAACTCTGCACCGAAAATAAAACCGCATACCTAGCCCTTAAGGCATTGTCCAAAGCACTAGCGGCTAAGGAGCTCACCGCACTGCGTTCCACAGTGAATAGGGAAGACGTAATTCTTGACAAAAGGCCCAAATCCACCCTTTCTAGCTAGCTGACGAGATAGTCAAATTTCATGTCCACCCGACGGATCCCAAGAAAACAGCTTCCATTGGGGCATAGCTGGACCCGACGGTCGACGCCGCATTATGCGCGTTTTTGCGTGAAAATTGGGACATCTTCGCCTGGCACCCCTCAGATATGCCAGGAATCACACGCGCCCTGGCTGAACATAGTCTCAATATATTGAAGGGATACAAGCCAGTCAAGCAAACGCTCTGGCGATTTTCCAAACCAAAACAACAGGCTATGGGGAGGAGCTGGCCAAACTACTCGAAGCCGGGTTTATCAAAGAGATCAAACATTCAGACTGGCTAGCAAACCTGGTCATGGTACCAAAGAAGGATAAATCCTGGCGCCTGTGTGTCGATTTTGAAGACCTTAACAAGGCATGCCCTAAGGACCCCTTCCCACTATCCCGCATGGACCAGATTATCGATGCAACCGCGGGACACGATTCACTGTATTTCCTCGACGCATAGTCCGGATACCATCAAATTAAGATGAAGGAATCCGACCAAGCAATGACATTCATCACCCCATATGGGACTTTCTGCTTCAACACTATGCCTTTCGGGATCCAAAACGCCGGCGCCACTTACCAATGCATGATTCAAACGTGCCTGGAAAAACAAATCGGGAAGACATTGGAAGCATATGTAGATGACGTAGTCATCAAAACCAAGCATGTTGAATCATTGGTGGACGACTTACGCCTCACATTCGACAACCTCCAAACATATGACATAAGGCTCAATCCGGAAAAGTGTGTTTTCGGCGTTCCCGCCGGCAAATTACTCGGATTTATAGTCTCCAATAGGGGAATCGAAGCAAACCCAGCCAAAATTCGAGCCTTGTCACAATTGGCAACACCAACCGACCTCAAGCAGGTCCAAAAACTAGCTGGGAGCGTGGCAGGCTTGAGCCGCTTTATCTCTAGATTAGGAGAAAAGGCGCTGCCACCGTATCGCCTGCTCCGACGCACCGACCACTTTGTGTGGATGGATGCTCAACTGCCGGGCTAGAGGAAATAAAAACTTTGCTAGCAAGCAACCCCTTCCTGGCTGCACCAAACATCAGTGAACCAATGTTGCTTTACATATCGGCAACTCACCAGGTGGTGAGTGCGGTGCTCGTCGTTGAACGAGAAGAGGAATGACATAAATTCCCACTCCAAAAACTAGTATATTATGCATCGACGGCCCTCACACCATGCAAATCCCGATACCCGCATTATCAGAAGATAGCATATGCGGTTTTTATGGCATCCCGCAAGCTACGACACTACTTCAAGAATGCTCAATCACGGTGTCTTCTGAAGTACCACTCTGTCGGCGTCCTGGGAACGGTGGTACCCAGACTTGCCTGCCTGTAGCCCAGGGCGTGGCTCCACCGGCGGCCTGGTACGGCCCATCTTCAGCAGCAACCACTCAAGACCCTTGCGAGGGGCCAAGCCTCGCGAGGCGGACGACACCAATACCTCCTCCGGGGCGGCCTCCCTAGGCTGGCTCCCGAGGAGAGGAGATATCTATGCAAGGGGGCACATCGCGAGGAGCGCGTGACATGAGCCATGATGACCAAGGCCAGGCGGGCGCCAGTGGGCGCAGAGTGCCAGTTTCCTCTTTGGTGCTAAAGAGGCAAGCGCAGGCGAGGAGTCTGAAGGCATCGGGAAAAGGTTTCCATATCGGTGCAACGATACCAAGGCCAGCAAGACAGCAGGACGGAGGTCACTGTGGAGCCCATGATGGCATCACCGCCAGAGTCTTTTCCAGGCGAAGACCACCTTTTGTCAGGATAACTTGTACTAGTTGTCCCCTTTCAAACTGGCCATTGTGGGATCCCTTGCCGCCTAATATTTCGTAAGAGGACCAAGGCCTCTATAAATAGGACTAGCCACCACCATAGAAGGAGGAGGGGAGAAACCAGACCATCCACACATGCCCAAGCTCATCAAGCTCAAGAACACCTCTCCTCAGGAGGCCGTTCTTCCCTTGTACTTGTTCATCCTCAGCCTACAAGGCAATCCACCACACCACACTTGAGTAGGGTATTACACCACAATGGTGTCCCAAACCAGTATAAACCCTCGTGTCCCTTGTTCTTCGGGTTCGGCGAGTGAGGCTTTGAGATCGTTGCGAGAGTGGGCTCACGGGGGAGAGAGATCTTCGTGCGCACCCCAGTGTTTGAACCTCAAGGGTTTGCCTGAACCCGTAATCCGACATTTGGCATGCCAGGGAGGGGTGCGCTGAAGCCTCTCTTCTGTCAGTTGATCCGCCAACCCCCCGCGGTCTCGATGTCCAGAGACCCGAGGACCAACGGCGACCAGTGGGCTGCTTGGCCCGTCAAGGCGGCACCGTCCACCCAAGGAGACCTCAACTCCGCACTCCAGGCGGCCCGCACACCGCCGAACGCCACGGGACGTGGGCAGCGCGGACCGATGCCTTCCACCCTCACAACACGGCGTGCGCGGGCCGCCACAAGATCCTCAAGCTACGCAGCAGCGACGACGCCACACACCCAACAGGAATAGGCAAACATGCGAGCCGCGCTCGTGGTGGTGCGGGAGCGTCTGCGATGCCGGCTGATGGGGAGCGGCCACGACACGTTGCTGGAACGCGTCACTGAGCTATTGGATGCTGCAGCCAGGGGTATGCCGCCTTTCTGCTCCCTACATACATCTCAAGTTGTGGCCAGGTCACACGATGGGCCTCGTCGCTCTCGTGTGCTCCAAGATGCACCTGGAGGGCTCGCCAGTGCCAGCACGACCAGCGGTGCCGAACATCCGGCCATGCCCTTGCCTCCCTCGAGTGGCATCGGTGCGGGCATTGCTCCACACGGTCCCAATTGAGCGCCACCCTACAGCCACTAGGGAGGCACACCGGGCTCAGCGTCGTGGGCACAGGGCACCTCGACGGAGGTTCCGGAGAGGCAGCTCAGGAAGCCTATGTGCCCCGCATGGTGGATCAGGAGTACACGCCACAGGACGACCCCTACACGTTCCTCGAGTCAGGCTGGGAAGAAGAGATGGTGGAAGCCGAGGCCTTCCATGAGCCACCTAGGAGCCTCGCCGACCCCGCCAATGACAACCATAGCAGGGTACCACTGATATCTCAGGACCAGGCTTACACTAACCACAGGTAGTAGGTGGACCAGGCCGCCGCAGCGGACGGCGACCCCAGTGTGGCAGCCCCACTCCAGTTAGGGGTAGCGCACTGGGGTTGCACGAAAGGGGTCCGGAGCAAGGCCCTCCCTCATGCCGCGCGGGAAAGGCGTCACCCGGAGGTAGGTCCTCTGCCGGGGAGGGGCCGGCGAGCCCTCCCCCCGGCAGAGGGCCCGTGGTCGCCGAGGGTGCCACTAGCGTCCCCTTTGCCCCTTGGCATCGCCCTGGTTTCCGCACACGCCAACGATGGTCGAGGGTGGTGCAAGGCGGGGCCATCCTCTGGCGATATGAAGTAAGGCTCGCACCTGTGAAGGTCTCCACCCATGACACTCTCATATAATAATGAATCGGGCGGTACATGCCTCGGAGTCTCCGAAGAGCCGCCCTCGGGCCTCGGGGGCTCCCGCCCACGTCCTAGTGGAAGCACCATGCTCAGCGCTGGCCATCGACACTGTCCCCCAATGACTATGCTCCCGGCCAGTGAAAGCACTAGGCTCCGCGCTGGTGAGAAGACAAGAAGACTAGCTAGGTGTTGGACGCGGCCATTTGCTTTCAACCCCGTTTCTGTAGCTCGATTTGCCGCCTTTTGGATTTGAACTCGCAGTTGTATTTTCATTGGCAAGCATGGGGGGCATCTTTTCTCATTCATGTTGATCTCTGGAGTTTTCTGGCTCCGTGCCTTGTTTCAAGGCCAGCGCCTACTGCCCCTCCCTTACGAGCGCCTGACGAGCGGGGCCTGGGCGTGGTATGCGCGCGCATATCGCCGTGATCTAACGCTCGTCTCTCACAAGGCCCTCTTGGGCGGACCAACGGGCTCCTCAGAAGCCCGAAACCTCGTGAGCCCACGGAGGACTCCCCTCGGGAGAACTACACATCGACAACTACAAGGCCAGTCTACGGCCCGCCTAGACTAAGGTAAGTGCTACCTCTTGATCACTGCGTTGGTTTTCCCTTGAAGAGGAAAGAGTGATGCAGCAAAGTAGCGTAAGTATTTCCCTCAGTTTTTGAGAACCAAGGTATCAATCCAGTAGGAGACTACAAGCAAGTCCCTTGTACCTCACAAACAAATAAGAACCTCGCAACCAACGCGATAAAGGGGCATGATCATGTGTATAGGCATCACGTCTGCGACAAGTAGACCGAAACAATTCTGCATCTACTACTATGACTCCACACATCGACCGCTATCTAGCATGCATCTAGAGTATTAAGTTCATAAGAATAGAGTAACACATTAGGCAAGATGACATGATGTAGAGGGATAAACTCAAGCAATATGATATAAACCCCATCTTTTTATCCTCTATGTAACAAGACAATACGTGCCTTGCTGCCCCTGCTGTCACTAGGAAAGGACACCACAAGATTGAACCCAAACTAAGCACTTCTCGCATTGCAAGAAAGATCAATCTAGCAGGCCAACCCAAACTGATAATTCGAAGAGACTTGCAAAGATAACCAATCATACATAAAAGATTTCAGAGAAGAATTAAATATTGATCATAGATAAACTTGATCATAAACCCACAATTCATCGGATCTCGACAAACACACCGCAAAAAGAGTTACATCAAATGGATCTCCAAGAAGATCGAGGAGAACATTGTATTGAGATCCAAAGAGAGAGAAGAAGCCATCTAGCTAATAACTATGGACCCAAAAGTCGAAAGTAAACTACTTACACATCATCGGAGGGGCCATCACTACAAAAAAAAGACACATCCGTGACATTTTGGGCTGAACGAATTTTTTTTCTGTCATACATATGACACTTCTATGACGATAATTGTGACAAAACCCGGTATCATCATATATGTGGTGGGATCCTACTTCTATGACAAAAAATCATGACAGAAAATGGGCTTTTCGTCCTGGGCGGGCCGGAGACGCAGCTGCATGAAATTCTTTGGGCCGTCCATGAAGGAAAAAACCGTGGTAGAAGCGAGGGGAGGAAAATTTTGGGGAGTTCCTGGTTATGATGGGAGGTCGGGGGCCGAGCGATGCGCATTTATCTCGTACATGTACGCGCGCGTGTGTGAGGCGTTGGCTCTAACTGAACCCGAGCGAGGCATTGGGCTCTAACTGAACCCGAGCGATTGCACTGCAGGCTACGCGTTACTGAACCCGAGCAATCGATCGATGGCTGTTAACTGAACCTGATCGAGCGATTCCTTCGCTACTGCTGCTAACTAAAGCCGATCGATGCTGCCTCTGGGATAAATAGTGAGCGTTGCGGGCGGGGGGGGGGGGGGGTTGTGGGGGTTGGATGAACAGTGAGCGGTGGCGTTGCCTCTGGATGGACAGGACCCCGTGGTGTGGTGGAGGGCTGGATGAACAGTAGACGGTGGAGGGGTGCCCATGGAGGGGTGGTTGTACAGGACCCCGTGGTGTGGAGGGTTGGATGAAGAGTAGACGATGGAGGGGTGCCCGTGGAGGGGTGGTTGAACAGTAGCCGGTGGAGTAGCACGCGGTGGAGGGTGGATGAATGGGATCCGGTGGAGGCTGGAGGAGGTCGACGGTAGCCCATGGAGGCTGGAGGAGGTCGACGGTGGAGATGAACAGTATCCCGTGGAGTCCCGTTTTGCGGTACGCCACACCCCTCCCGATGAATAGGACCCCCATTTCAACGGTAGCGCTCCAACACAAGTCCGTTTCGTCTGTTTTGCGATACGCCACACCCCTCCCGATCAACAGGACCGCCGTTTCAACCGTAGGAGGTCCGTTTCGTCCGTTTTAGGGTGCGCCACACCCCTCCTGATCAACAGGAACCCCGTTTCGACCGTAGGAGGTCCGTTTCCTCTGTTTTGCAGTACGCCAGACCCATCCCGATCAACAGGACCATGTTCCGAACGTAGGAGGTTTGCTTCCTCCGTTGTGTGGTACGCCAGGCCTCGTTTCCATCGCCTGTTCCGTCCAAGCCCTCCCGATGAACATGGCCACGCATTCCGTTCCGACCCAGCTGGTTGGTTCCCACGCGTTCTATTGCCTCTTGATGAACAAGACGCATTCTGTTGCCTCCCCATGAACATGACGCATTCCGTTGCCTCCCCATGAACACGACGACGACGTTGTTTCTCCGTTCTAACCCAGCCATGTACACGAGCCCTGGCCATATGTATGCGCGAGTAGGCGTTCGAGACCCCGCCCGAATGTACACATACGTGGCCATATTTTCTTTCTTGCACCCTGGCCGCTGTACATACGTGTACATGCTACGTACGTGCCTCTACTACGACACGTGCGCGCCTCTACATCCACTAGTATATATGTACGTACACATTCGCGACCAGAATGACAACGCTACGTACGCTTCGACCAGGTGGGTCCCGACTGTCAGGCACTTCCTTGCCTGCGAAGATGTAGTTGGTGGGTCCCAACAGTCAGGGGGGCGAATCGTTTTTTTTTTGCCCGGACGCACTTCCTTGCGTGCGAAGATGTAGCTGGTGGGTCCCAGTAGTCAGGGGGAAACAATTTTTTCGTGAAATACAGTGGACTGTCCGGTGGGTCCCAGCTGTCAGGTAGAGGAATCATTATTTTCCGCATAATAAGGAGGCACTTGCTTGTTGCGGCCGTGGACCCAGCTGTCAGCCTCTCCACATACAGTCCACGTCCGATGGAAGTCGTTCCTTGACCACATTGACCACGCCGCGCCGAGAGCACCAGGGCGGTGGACGACGGTGAGGCCTAGGAAGGAGACGACAGGGAGCCAAGGAAGACGCGGTAGTGGAAGCCCGCGTGGAGAGGAGTACGAGGGTTCGCTGGTTCGGCTGCGGTGTGAGGCTGCCATCGCCGCAGGGCCTGGCCAGCAGTGGGAATAGTAGGGGGCGGTGAGGCCTCCGCGGCAGCACAGCCGGCCACAGGAGGCAGGAGCATGCGACACGACCGGCGCTGCTTTGGGCGGCTGGAGCAAGAAGACCAGAGGTTGAAGAAGCACTACGGCCGTTGGATGGACATCGTACGGTTAGTGGAGCCAGAATCGTGCATATTGACTGAAGTTGATAAAGGCCCCCTTCCCAATCAACTTAGTAGGCCAACAAGTCAGCCTCTCACCATGGTGTGTCCCAGCTAGCAGGGAGAGTATTCATTTTTCTATGCATAATAAGGAGGCACTTCCGGTGGGTCCGAGCTGACAGCGGGGGGAACGTTTTTTTCGCGAAATACGCTGGCCCGTCCGATGGGTCCTAGCTGCCAGGGGGGAAACGTTTTTTCACAAAATAAGGTGGCCCGTCCGGTGGGTCCCTGCTGTCAGGTGGAGGAATAATTATTTTGCGCGTAATAAGGAGGCACTTCCTTGCGGCTGCCTGGACCCAGCTGTCAGCCTCTCCACGTACAATACTCTTCCGATGGAAGTCGGACGTTGACCACGTTGACCACGCCGCACCGATAGCACCAGGGCGGTGGTCTGGACGACGGCGAGGCCTAGGAAGGGGACGACGCGGAGCTGAGGAAGACACAGTAGTGGAAGCCCGCGCGGAGAGGAGTATGAGGGTTCACTGGTTCGGCTGCGGTGTGAGGCTGCCGTCACCGCAGGATAACAGGGGGTGTGGGTGAGTAGAGGGATGGCCTGGCCAGCGGTGGGAGTAGTACGGGGCGGTGAGGCCTCCACGGCATCACAGCCGACCACGGGAGGCAGGAGCACATGACACAACCGGCGCTGCTTTGGGCGGCTGGAGCAAGAATACCAGAGGTTGAAGAAGCACTACAGCCGTTGGATGGACATCGTAGGATTACTGCAGCTAGAATCCTTTATATTGACTAAGTTGAAAAAGCCCTTGGTACGCGTCAACATAGTAGGCCCACAGCTCGGATTTGGCAGAGAACCTATAGCCCATTTGCGATTTGTAAGAATGTACAGCCCATTTTTTAATTCTAATGGAATTTACTATAGCTCATTTACAGTTTGTTAAAAGTACAACCCAACTTCTAGCTAGGACAACGATTAATAATTTCAAACAACCGCTCAAAACAGAATTAAAAAAAAATTCCCACATTTTGATGGGATCCGAAATATTTTTATCCGAAATTTCTAGTCAGGTTAAATATAATTTCAAAATAAAGTTGTATTACGTTAAAATCCAACGAAATATTGCACGCGCAACAAGTAATGAAATTAAAAATTTTGAATTCCAAAAATAATATATTTTTCAAACTAATTACGTGTTTGGTGCATAGTAATTGTCCAGTTATTATTTACATCCCATTTATTATTTCTTAAAGTCCATTTTCTTGTTAAGCCTAATGCATACCTCCTAGGAAAGTTTCCAGCCTAGCGAGGCGGAGAATAACAAGTTGACCCGGATATTGTGTACAACTGTCGGCCCAGTTGCATTGCTGATGTTGAAAAAAAGGCCTGTGTAGTATAGTACAACCTAACATGGTTACTCAGCCCACATTCAGCGACGCCGGAAAGGCCCAAACAAGGCTTCTGTATAACTTTTTGAAGTCACTGAGCTCAATTAATAACTTAAGAAAAAAGTTAGATTATAGTGGAACCTAATTAAAAGCTTTCACGAGCAAATAAATAATTCAACGGGTCCACTTGCGCGTGTGCGCGTGTGTGTGCGTGTGTGTGTGTGTGAGAGAGAGAGAGACCCATCGATCGATGCTCGTAAATACATCTTTCAGCCATATGCATTGGTGATGCTCAGTAAAAACTTATATAGTTGACACAATCATATAGAACATCATAGCACACTGAACTTGCATACAAAAATTTCACGCAGGCGGCACAATCAGGATGGAAGCAGTGGATCACTACGGGAAGGGTACGTTGAAACCAACGAAGTTGTACATAACGGTTCATCGTCTTTATCAATGACGGGGAAATATCTTAAATGTTGTGCAAAGAAAACAGACAGACAACACAATAAGTTCTGCTAGCACATTAAGTTGACGTACAACCCTTTCTAAAAAAAGTTCAGGTACAAAATTAGAACAAGTCACAATCAAATGTACTGGCATATCCGTGCTTCACACCCATAGCTCGGATTTAACTAGTATCTGACAAGATTCAGTTGTTACCTCAGATTAGAGCACATCCAGGCAGCCAGCCCTGCCTCTTCTCCCAAAGAAGCTGTGGCATCCGCCGCGCGATGGAGTAGGCCCTATGCCATCCATCGTTCCGAGCAACACGGGGAAAGTCTAACATTGACTCTTGTAATGGACGTCATCGACGGACCCTGGCACCAGCAGTGGCGGTAGGACTTCGATTGATGGATTGACCACTTCTTCGACATGCACGAACACTCGATATAGGTACATCCCTAACGTGGTCCGTGGCGGCCTTGGTGGCGACGAATAGTACAACCCTGGTTCCTGCACCGGTATCTAAACACCAATCACCTTCGATATGGTGGACGACTTCTTCATCCATGCCATAACTGTCAGAGCCCAGCTGTCTGGAGAAACAAACATACTTACGAGCTCACCTCCAAGGTCGTTGATAAGCTCGTTCATGGACTCGCTGTTCCAAGCACGTCGATGCATGCCGTGGAAGGTAAGCTTTGTTAAAAACTCAAGCTCAGAGGGCACCGAGCCCCATCCTGGGTGCCACCGATCAAAGCTCACCAGCGCGCCATCCCAGAACAAACGCCGGGAAGATTCGAACACACGACAGCAGTCGAAAGTTGTCCGGAACCTAACGAAGAAATCAGCCGGTGGCAGACAGACTTCGACGAGCAAGTCACTTATTTGGATGCCATGCGTAATGGCAAGAGCTTTGACAAGGTCGTCCGGCGAGACGGGAGGCCGGTCGCCGTTGATGGTTACCATCAGCACTTTGCCGGCAAAGTGGTCGTCAAGCCACGCCATGCCACTCTTGAGCGACAGCACGTAGCGACCGAAGGCAGGACGGACCTTAGGAACTCCGGCTCGGAGATCCGTGTTGACCAGTGACATGATAGTGCGCTTGAGTACAGGGAGTACAAGAGGGGGATTTGGGGGAACTGGAGTAGGAATCGAGATTCCAAAGGTGGGGGAGGGGCGGGAGACTTGGGATGAAAAGGTAGCATGAATTTCGAGCACGCGCCAATATGCTCTCGGCGCGCAAGCGCACGAAAACACCGGTGGCGCCCACATGTCGACCTAAGAGTCCTTATTCTTTCTTTTTTTGGAGAGCCCGGCCTTTTTTCAGGATCTTTTGAGAGCCCGGCCTGAGAGTCATAATTGACCTATTTGGCATTGCGTTACTACTCGGCCCATATTCAACGACACCTCACTGGCCCAAACAAGTGTACATCATCGAAAAGACACTGAGCTCAAATTATATAACTTGAAAAAAGGAGATATACTCTGAACACTAGAGAATGGTGATGCCCTCATTTAGCCCACCAGTAGTTCGAGACAATAAACAGTTCGAAACAACGATATATACAACATTCAAACACTGACTAGTGACTACTACTGACATAAACAACAAGACTTGATAGTTCATAAGAAGTCTTGCTAAACCACCAAAACGCACCCATCTGCAGCGCTCAAACTCTCGTGATCTAGACGAGAATGGCATTCTAAACAGAAGCAACTATTACATAGTAAGAGTGACATAGACGAGGATGACCAAATGAGAAGGAATATGCATAACAAAAGAAAGAACTACCCATCCAGAACCAGCAACAAAGACAACAAAGTCATTCGAAGAGATGATCCAACACCATCATAATTTGCAACCCCGCTTCAGCGACCAGTGATCTGGAGACACCAGTAATCCACCCTTTCGATGCAATAGCCCAATTACCTATCAACCCGAAGGCTTGAACCACATCACTGCCTGTTCTAATTGAGACATCCAAGGATCAAAGTTAATCTGGATGCCTTTGTCATTCTCACCTTCTTTTGGCTGCAGGCTGTTTCATTGAAAATCAGGGGAGTTTGCTCCCGAACTCCTAGGGCTCGCCGTGTAGACACAGTTTTCCATAGCAAACAGAGCCTCTCTGCCATCAAGGTCCTTGCCAACGGTGATCTCCTGGTTAATCGGATAATTGAGTGCGAGAAACAGAGAGTGTGAACCAAGGCTGTTTACCCGCCTCCAACTAAAAATATCCTAAAGGCCCCAACAAGCTGGTATCCTACTCATAGACGTAATAGCCACTGTCCGGATACTCACGTATTACGTGGTGCTTGTATATAGTGGGGTTTTTGCAATATAACTTTTTTGGCTCATGTGTCCGAATGATCATTAGTCTTTCGCCGTCGTCTGATCGAGTGAGGAACCAGTTGTGCTTCCCTGTTTTTGGCAAAGGTGGTGTGATTACAAAGGGCAGTAACTATAGGGACACTGCATCATATCAACAAGGATAGGCATTGTTAATAAGATCAGCATTGTTCAGAGTATGAGTAGGATAACGCAAGAAACAACATTGATATGTCCCTGTTGGAACTGGGAGGAAAATACAGGGAAATGTATACTGGATTCGAAAATATAGAAGTGCCATGCATGGTTATACTCATGTTATCTCGCAATCGATTCTTCACATGAAACTACCATGTCATGCATGTTATGTAATCATGTTCTGTCCTCACAAACAAATTCTTCAAGGTAACTAACAGACCATGGATTGTTATATACTCATGTTCTGTGGGCAAAATTTTTGTGAGGATATTATTCTAGCCATTGATTGCTGAAGGGTGAATATAGGTATGTACACATGGTAAGCATTGCAGGATTTCACTACTTCCAAATATAGAGTTCTCCATATGCACATTTACTTCCCTAATGTATGGTTAGATGAAACCAACAGTGTGGAGCATGTTTCTACAATCTTCTGCAAAACAAGGTCCGTCCAACTGACGTAGTAATCTAGATGACTTGGACTGTGATGGTAATACTCTATATAATCCAATGGAGGAAGGATAATCTCATGGGAGGTCTGGAAGTTCACGAGCACCAACTTTTTACCGTCTTCTCTGAATGCAGCCATCCAGTGGGAGTTCATGCCGACCCAGTACATACCTGCCAAGAAGTTTCAGGCGATGGTGATCGGATCGATGTCGAGGGAAATGATGTCCGGCGACCCACTACATACCCGCAAAGAAGTTTCGGCTAATGGAGATCGGACTGAAGTCGAGGGGCATCATGCACGCCTCCGTATCATGGTGAGCCAATCTTGCAAGACCAGATAGCAGCAAGCAGGGTGTCTTCAAAATCTTAGGCCTCGCTTCGATGATGGTCGTGTGCATGTCCCTCGAGCATGCAGCCAGCCGCAGGGTGCTCAACATATCCA
Source organism: Triticum urartu (assembly GCF_056163025.1). Lineage (NCBI taxonomy): Eukaryota > Viridiplantae > Streptophyta > Magnoliopsida > Poales > Poaceae > Triticum > Triticum urartu. Next base: position 171,550,680 of record NC_141876.1, on the reverse strand, counting down.
TACACGAACAACAGAGGTCGAGGATGTCACTAGGGAGATTGCTCCAATCGCGGCTTATATGGATGCTGCGCGGTTCGCGTTCGGCCATGGTGGAGTTTGGAAGGGGGCTTGTTTTACGGGGGAGAAGGATGTCGGTGCTGGAGCGGCTAGCGAGGGAATAGTGGTACTGGGGGAGGCGAGTGAGGCGGCGGTACACGGGGGCACAGTGAGATGGAGACGGATAAGGAGATGGAGATGGAGCGGTGCTATGGGAGCGGAGAGGGAGATGAGGCGAGGCGCCAATGTGCTGTACAGCGGCGGTGACAGACTGCACAGTGCATAGGGTGAGGCTGACTTTGGTAACCCGAACACGCCGCCTGGACTAGTGTCAGGCGCAGGGTGTTGTCACATCACTATGAGGACCGGATGAATAGTATTTTGACCATCAAGTGTACCATAGTTGTACTACTACTACTACTACTACTACTACTACTACTAATACTAGTAGTAGTAGTAGGAACATGAGTACTCCAGTATTGTATAGTGGAAATAGGTCTCCCGTGCTAGCATGCATGTTCACTTCATCGTTCAGGTATCATCCATATTGCGAGCAGAACCAAATTCTCGTGCATGCCCAATCAACGCCCTGTCGCAATGCATGCAGTGGTCGTTCTGGTGCATCAAGGACGGCATGCAGATCATTCCACACTTGAGAAGAGGAAAAATGGAAAGGTAGAACATGGCAGCAGAGGAAGAGAATGCTGGCTAACGAGGCTGGGAGGGGATCGAGCAGGAAGTTAATGCTCCACGCCTAAAGGTTTTGGGAAAACCTGATTTTCATAAGGTGACTTATACTCACCTAAACGGAGGGAGTATTACTTAACCATAGAATGTTGTGTCTCTCACTCACGCGCTCAAAAAAAACTACGACACATTTTTTTATCTGCTTGCATAGGTCCCACCTATCAGGAATGATGGGCACGTATATGAACATGTACGACTCATCAGTCTACCCGCATAGACTTTTCGTTTAGTCTACCTAGCCGTCTAATCAACTGCCTGCATGCCACTTCTCCCATTTACTTCTCCATCGGGAACCAATTCTCCTCGGCTTCTTCACCTCTCCTTCGTCTTCATTTGCATCCAAACCCCACTACGTTCACATTGTTTTAACCTCTTTAAATAATCATCTACTACTTTAGTTAGACTAGCCATCTAATCCTAATTCTCCAAACCTCTTTAAATAATCATCTACTACTTCAATTAGACTAGCCATCTAATCCTATCATTGCCTTGCCCTGCCTTTCCTTCGCTGACAGGTGGGACCCACGCTTATGGGTCCCACATGTCAGTGACAGAATGGTAGGATTGTTCGCGTCCGGGGATCCTCATCCCCCCGACATGCCCCTCATCCCTCTTAGCCCCACCGCTCCTCTGCCTTTGTGTGCATGACATGCGGGCCAGCTGAACTGCGACGACCATCAACTTTCTACCACAGACACACCCGATTGGACGCGGTTTGCCTACTCCGCTGCTGTTCTCCGATCCATACTCCCGCACCATCGAATTTTCAACCAGCGGCTGTGACACATTTCGTCCCGGGCATCAATCCTCAGTTGGAGTACTTATGTACTACAGGTAGTACCCGCCGGTGTGGCCATCTACGCCTCGTAATGCCCCGACGCCCAACTGTCGCACCCTCGCCACGGCCACGCCACCACCGGCCGGTTCATCTCGAACGAGTGAGTCGCGAACCACACCACCACCATGAGAATGACATGTGGGCCAGCCGCATTTAACGTCCGCATGTCATTGACTCATAGGCCGGGCACTAAGCCACTAAAGTTCGGTCCCGTGGGCTCCGAGAGGTAAATGTAACTCCTGCGACAGGCCTTGTGGTGCTCCCGCAGTACGAGCTCGTGCCAAAACTAGAATTTGTTTCTTACTACTACTCCTACCAACTAGTACTAGTAAGGTACATGTGCATTGCACGCATGAGGTTCTGGTGGTTTGTGCATTATGCTTCTACATGTGGAGCTTTCTGGATTCTAACATGTGGCAAAATCTGGTGGAATGTAAGCTTAGGCAAGTTTGATTAACTTAGGTGAGTGTTTGGTTCAAGACACACCTCAGGCAAGCCACACGAAGGCCCCACATGACATAGACACAAAAAATGTGGCAAGATTCCCTTAGGCTTGCCAACTTGTGGCTCTCATTTTGAAGAACTAATAACTTTGCCTAAGCTTAGTTGTGGCAAAGTTAGTCATGAATTAAGTTCAACCATGGAGTCTTCTAGATTATACATGTGGGAGAATCTGGTGGATGATATCCAACGACTAGTAGTGCTCAGATTTGCCATCTTTGTACCGTCGGATTGGCTTCATCCAACGACCAACTTTCAATGTTTTTCACACACTATATAGGGGTATAGATATAGATGTGCCGGACCGTTGCAATGGATCCAAAGTATATCTATTTAGTGGGGTGCACTCTAAACACATTATCTATTTATTTTTCTCTAACCTTCCATAGCCATGCAACCAAGCCACATAAGCTTCATGGGTGCCCCCCACATCATATTATTCATACTACGTTGATCGAAAAAAAAGATAAATCACCCAAAACAAGATCTTCCCATTTTTTGTTCCTACGATGATGTGTCGTGCACGTACCTACTAGTTGTATAGTGGTAGTACTAGTAATATAGTATTAGGAGTAGAAACTTGGTAATAGTAGGAGTAGTACTAGTACAGAATGCTCCTACTCTATCAACGAGCCCCGTCTGACACCAAATTTCTTGGCTTCCGTGCTACAGCTAGATCTTCCCCTCGTTTCTGTTTTCCAACCCGGCGGCGCGCGAGGTGTCGGTTTGCTCAACGGCGGTCCCACATTAAAGTGAAAATGCTAGGAAACACGCCTTCCCTAAGCTATGTGTCGTGCCGGATGGGCCGTGTTGTACTCCCGATTCCCGGGCGTGTGGGGGTGCGACGCGAATACTGCAGACCTTTTCCTTTTACCAGCAATGTGCCCGTGCATTGCGATGGATCCAAAGTAGTAGAATAGTAGTATTTGTTCACAGACTTGAAAGAAATCACTATTGTTTTGATATACTCCTAATATATTACTCCCTCCGTACCTAAATATTTGTCTCTTTTGAGATTTCAAATGGACTATCACATACGGATTATATAGACATATTCTAGTGTTTCTAGCATGATGCCCGCGCGTTGCACGAAGTTGATGGAAAAGGTAAGCACAACTTATAAATTGACGGATGGAGTACTAGTTACAGTGATGCATATAATTAAGCAAAGTGATCGCACATGCCGGTATTGACTGGAACGAGAATGCAACAGCACAATAAGAATTAAGGCCACGATGATGCGATCGTAGTGGTGGTTACAGAAGGCAAGAAGAAAGATGGATCCACGAACGTACGACCTCCTCCTCCTCAACTTAGTGCGCTGGGCCACCGACCGACGGCTAAGGAGCGGCGGCTTTTGGGGCGAGGTCGAGGTGCTTCTCAGCAAAGGCATCCAAGGCTTCCAGCCGGTTGAGGGCGGCCAACGTCGTAGCGTCCTCACTGGCCTTGTAGATACCTATGTACACGATTTCCTCGTACACGTGGATGTGTAGGTCGACGAATTCTTGCAGGGCGAGGCACCTCGCGGTGAGCGCGACCTCCAGGTGGACATTCTTCGTGGCGTTGGCGGGCAGTCACAGGGCCACCAGTGCTTGAAAGAGGTTCTGGCCATGGAGGCCGATTGGGGTGGCAGGCAATGAGGAGCCCGGGCGCGTGGGCTAGAGGAGTACGACGATGTCCTCCGCGAGCTTCTTGAGGACGGTGAACTTGTTGCTGGTGGCAACGATCATCTGGTCCAACTGAGAGTCGTAGTTGGCGTCAACGGTGGCCATCCACCAGCCGGTCTCCAACACCGTCTGGAGACGATCCTCGGCGCCATGCCACAGGCCGGCGTCATGGACCATCTGGCACAGCCGCTGGCCGCTCACGCGCATCGCCGCCATGGGTCTAGAGTGAGCTCTTTTGTGCTTAGTGTAGGTGCTTAGGCAAATGCATAGGTGCGTACGATGTGGTAGATGCATTGGAATGGAGGGGCGCCTTTATATGAGGGCAATGAGGGCAAACTGCGTTGCATTCACATCGTGCAGCCTCTTTTCCCGGACCTCCTCCCATTACTTCCCTCATGCATAAATTGAAGGAGGATGCATTGGCCGTTCAACATATTGGGAACCGCTACTCCCTCCCTCGTCTGCATTAAAGCCGTATCGGGAACTGCGCCGCCCGCTGTCAAATCGAATACTCCCTCCGTCTAGGTGAGTATTAAGTCATCTTACAAAAACCAAATAGTAAACACATAGGCGTGGTGCATTAACTCTCATGTTGTTTCTTATTTTTTGACATAAATAGAGGAATCAACCAAGAAGAGATGTGGGGCTTGTATGCTTTTAATGACTCGAGACTATCAAACATGCCATGCAGTGGTCAGTTCGTTGCACAAGAACAAATACAACCCACGTCAGCACACACGCATCTTATATAGCATCACATCCAATGGCTATAAAAGATGAATGAGACCAAATTATATCTCATCTAGATGATTTCTAGCAAAACTGTATTAATAATACTTTGTACTCCTGCGCCATGTATCATATATTAGTATCATGTAGTACTTTATTTATTTATGAGGTATCCAGATGGTACTGCACCGCCAAGAAAAGAGGGTAACATCAAAATTATGGACTACTTTTTTGAGTATGTTGGTAAGGTCCGGTCATAGTCACTTGTGGAAATCTCTAAAAAGACAAATACTCCCTCCGTCCGAAAATACTTGTCATCAAAATGGATAAAAGGAAATGTATCTAGACGCATTTTAGTTTTAGATACATCTCTTTTTATCCATTTTGATGAAAAGTATTTTCGGACGGAGGGAGTAGAAAACAGAGTTGGTGATGATGGTGTGCGTGCCATCCTGCAATACAGGCCGTCGGATTTATATCTCACGGATAGGAAAGAAACTATGGCAATTTTGCAAAAATATACCCACACGTCTCTCCATGTTCGCAAATAAGGCCTTCCCTCATTCAACCTTTTCTCTCACAAGATAAACTACTCATACAAATGCATCTTGAGGTGTCCATAGAATCGAAGAGAGGGATGATGTGTGTGTGCGCGTGCAATCGATAAAGAGTGCCATCGAATTTGTGTGTGCCCATGTCAAAGATATAGAGTGGCTGGCCTACTGGAACGTGAGATGGGACATGTGCAGTTTGTCTCTGTGGCATGGATACCTACCTGCAGCGCTCAACTATCGGTGTGTGGTGGGGGAAGAGGGAGGCCCAATTAACTATAGAGGTACAATGGCTGGTATATGTGCGGAGGAGGAGAGAGGCCTACCTCATGTATTAAGGAGATCGATCTGCCTCATGTATTAAGGGAGATCGATCGGCATCCATGCATATGTGCAAGAGAGGAATAAGGTTGGGAGAGAGACAGAGCTAGAGTGTTGGAGGGGGTGGTATTGGAGTTGCTTCTAACAAATGGTGGGATAGGCTTGCTAGACAAACGGAGGGCACGCCCGCAATATCAACAAGAGAGGAGATGGCTGCTTGTTGTCTGTGCACGTGCGTGTGAGAGACAGGTCAGGAGGCATGGACGAATGATGAGGGGGGACGATGTGGCTGTGGTAAGCAGACGTAACCACATAGGAAGGTCAATCGCCCTTTCTTAGAGAAAGGAGAGACATAACTTGTGAGGCACGTCGATCGATGGGGGGGTAGTTAAAGTCGATCTAGGTATATGTTGGGAGATCGATCGGTATACATGCATGTGTGTGTTAGAAGCAAATGAGGCACGAGGAGAAGGATAGAGAGAGAGGCACTACTAGGAAAAGGGCTAAAGTTGAAATTGACACTAATGGCGCACCAGAGAAGTGGTGCGCCACTACTATTTACTAATGGCGCACCACGTGAAGATACGCCATTAGTGTGTAAGACACTAATGGCGCACCAGGCACAAGGTGCGCCACTAGTAACAAAATGTTTTTTTTTCATTTTTTTCAAACATACTAATGGCGCATCCGGGCAATGTAGCGACCCGACCCAAATGGGTCAAGTCTCTGTGCTTAAGTGTCATCCCTGGATCGGTATGCTGACACACACAGTACTCGAGGATTTATAACAGAGGTAAATCACATGTAAAAGTAACATAAATACTATTACCTCAAATCCAAAATAGCGGAAGTAACAAGGTTGTGGATTCCCATCAACACCAACGGCAAAGTTGAGTGTAGAAATCGTAACCCTAATGTGTCACTTACTCGTCGTAAGATAATCCTGCAACATGAGACGTTGCAGCCACAGAGGGTCAGTACATTGAATGTACTGGCAAATTCACACCATAGAGAAATGATGAATAAAGGCTATCACTACATGCATATTTGGCTGGTGGAAAAGCTCTATGGTTATAAGGTTTTTGCGAGAAGCCAATTTTTCCCTACTGCAAAGGAATACATTTTAATTAACTATCATGGTGGTTGTTGAACATTGAGAATGGTTGACAGCATTCTCAATCCCAATTAAGAATCATCATTAAAACCCAACAATATTCATTTAAAGTAACATGATGAGATCACAGGATAATCCAAGAACTAGATACTCAAGATGTCCATAACTGGGGACACAGCTAATCATGATTAGTTTATACACTCTGCAGAGGTTTGCGCACTTTTCCCCACAAGACTCGATCGCCTCCGTTGGATTTCTCGCACTACATGGTGTTTGAGAAACGAATGACCGAGACACAGTCTTTCAGAAGCGCTAGCACCTTACGATGGATAGACCGATACACCTACTTTCCCCTACATCTGCTAGTCTACCCTGTAAGAGTTCGCACGACTTAATCAACTATGCCAGAGCCCATAATGGCTTGTGGCTGCACATGGAAGTTTCTAGTTTGAAAAATCTCATGATCCCTTTGAGCCTGGGTGGCGGTCCAAAAGAAAACAGGCAAGTCCTGGATTACCCAGGTGCCTAGACAGGCAATCCTAGAATAACCAGGTGCCTCAATCCACCCAGATGTGTGTTTAAGTTGCCACCTTAAGTAAACCATTAATTAACAATCTCACATCTGTCATGGATACTCTCAAAACCCAATCCACGTCTACGAGCATAGCATGGCCTTGTAAGCATAACGTAAAAGTAACTCCCAAGGTTTGAATGCAGGGCAATAGGTTCCTACCTCATCAACTACTTCCCAATACCCCAATTTAATTAGATCCTAATCATACAATGTTTGAGGTTTGATCTAATGCAACAAAAACTGGGTATGAAAGAGGTATGATCCAGGTGTGAACTTTCCTGCAATATTGATGAAGATGATTCGCACTCATAACTCTTGATAGTTCTACTCGTCACACTCCGGTCAATCTATCGTAAGCAAGCAATAGTAACCACACATGAGCAATCACTCAAAAGATCAGAAAGAACAAAGAAGACGATTCGGAAAACATCAAAACCAAGAAAATAACTCTTGCAACGTAAAACAATTTCTAACAGTACCAAAATTATGTGAATTTGGCTTTATCAGAAAGTTTAGGTCAAGAGCTTCGATTTGCAAAAAGAATCAACTCAAACGGAGTTACGAAACTCAAGTTATGATCAAACAAAGTTTGAATTCAAATCTGGTCTAATTCAAATTTTAAAACTTTCAAAACATGTTTGAGTTGGATTAATGGATAGAGGGGTTCATAACGAAGAAGTGGGCATTTGTTTCGTTGGATTTGGACTAACGAGTAAAAAGTTATAGTCATTTGAAAATCAGGGACTAATCTGTAAATAAAATCTTCACGGATGGGTCCCTGATCGAAATTTAAAAAAATAAAAAGAATAAGAGAAACGCTACCGAACGAACGTTCGCTGACGAACGCCAACTAATGAATCTGTTCACTAGAACTACCTAAACAGAAAGCGTTCCTTAAATAAACTAACAAAATAATAAACCGCTCTAACCTAAAAACCAAAAAAAACCGTAGGAAACCGAGGGGTTTTGTACCGGTTCTCGCGGAGTCAACCGTGGCAAGAAAACCAACAGCGGTGGCGTTCGAGACCGGACGGCGGCGGCGGCTCGGGTCCGGCCGGGGCGGCGGCTCCGGTCGTCCAGGAGGGCGGCGAAGGGGTTGGGGAAGGGCGGCGCGGCGAGGCGAGGCGGATGGCAGCGTCGGCGGTGGTCTGCGGGGCAGGACGGAGCGGGGCGGCGGCGGTGGATCTCGCTGGCGGCGGCGGGATGCGGCGCAAGGGTGGCGGTGCGGGGGAAAAGAGGGAGAGACGGGCGACGGGCGTGGCTTTAAAGAAGGGGGGCTGCGTGAGGCTTGGAGAAGGGGCAGAGGAGGAGGCCGGACTGCGCACGGCGGCCATGGCGGTGCGGCGGCGTGCCCGAGCGGGACTCCCGCTCGGGAAGGAGAGGAGCGGCGCGCTGGGCTGGGCTTGGCCTGTTGGGCCGGCCCAGTTCGGCGGAGGGGAGCTCTTTATTTTTTATTTTTTTAATAAACCTTTTTTTCAGAGAACTTAAAATAATAAAAACAAAATAACTAAAAATATTATATAGGCATATAATATATCAAAATTTTCAGAAAAAGATTTTCTACGACATGAACATTTTTATAACTTCAAATAAAATCCACACAAATTCAGATAAATCAAAGAGTTCTACTGGTCTAATAAAAACTCAATAAAAATCATTTTAAAAATACCAAAATGATTTCAAATTAATTCTTCTCCAATTTTTTTATTGTAGGGAATCATGTTACCCTAATTTCCATATATTTTATTTTTGGAGAAAAATAATTTGAATAAAACTCAAATATCTCCAAATTGAAAATAAATTCAAATGAACTTTGAATTTAATTCTTTGAACTCCCAACTCATATTTCATATAATTTGAAGAAGTCATTTTATCTTCGCTCGTGAAAATCATTGAGTTGCATAAAGTTGCAGAATTGGAAATATATTCCAAATGAAATTCAAATATTTTCAAACACCCCATTTCATTTAAATAAATGGAAGAAGTCATGTCATCTTCTCTCCAGGGTTTTGTGATGAAAAGAATTTGAATTCACAGAGATCAAAAAGCAAATATGAAAGTTTGGGAAAGTCCTTTTATTCCCTCTCTTTTAACTTTCAAAATGTTTCAAATTCACTCACTTTCAGACAATCAATCAAACAATCAACCAAATCTATCTAATTATTATAACATTCCAAAATTTAGAATTTTGGGATGTTGCAAACCTACCACCCTTAAAAGGAATCTCGTCCTCGAGATTCGGAGAGGCTAGAAAGAAATAGGTTAGGGTTTGGGGTCTTCTCAAAATCCATCGATCATCCCAGGGGTCTGGGGTGCTACCACCCTTAGAAGCATGGTTACTGTTCCATCAAAACTCATATACTCCATCCTTATTCTTGACAGTGTCGGTCTTCTCAGATCCTCGAGAAAATTCCTTCTCTGAGCTCTTCCGGTAGTGGCATAACCTGTTCCTCAATTCTTCTGTCTTTCATCTAGGTAAGGTTATTCTGAGACTGGGTCTTCTTAGCGGACAGGTCTGGCGCCAATACTAATCAACTATCGACATCTCATGGTGGTCAACAATTTATGGTTTCTCCTGCAGGAAATGGGTCTGGGTTGATCCTCACCGTATAACCTACGGTTGGCAAAAAGCTGCCGTGTACAAGGGAAAAATTCTTATACCATTCTAAGGTTTAACAAGGTTTAATATTGTCGTCTCTCTACTATAGGCAAGTCACTCAGATTTACCATCCCATATAGCAAGGCGAATAATAAGAGTAAGTCGGTATGGTGATCAATCCATCCCGCACCCAAATCATTACCCTGTATATGCTTTAGTGAATCTCTCATTCTAACACTCGGTCATCCTCACAAGCATTGCAGAATTTCTCTTGTCAATGAACTAGGTTCGGAAAATTCCATGGATTCTGCAAGCCAAACAAACATCTATTGTTCCTTCACAACTCTTAGGTTTTGCGTTACTCCTATAAGATTGTCTGTCGACAAAGGTATATCCTCTTCCAGGGTTCTTCCTTCAGCAAGAATGTGCTTGCTTCTTGGCAGGTCCTGGGGCCTGTGGGTATGGCACACCTCATCACTTGTAGTCCTTGAACTTATCATTGGGCAACTGATCATTATTCCAACTTCCAACTTCCTAGTATTCTTAAATCCATCCAATTGTACTATCTTCCTTCCTTCTATTGGCACCAAACTAGGACATGATTACTCGGACTCATCATGGAGTTTCCATTGATCCATATTTCCGACATCATACCTCCTTTATATCCAATAGTAATTTATCGCTTCATCCTCGTGGGATATCCCTCATACCGAGATAAAAACTTATACTTATGAAGTCCATATTCCACTTCGTGCATTATCCTTTCCACGGTCAAGCGTCCTTACAGGGGAATATTGGCCATCTCTACATGGCACTTCTTCAACTGGGAAACGTGAAACACATCTTGAACTCCTGACATCCTTCGGGTAACTCAAACTTGTAGGCCACTTCTCTCATACACTCCAAAACTCGGTATGGTCCTACAAATCTCGGGGCTAACTGTCCCTTAACTCCAAATTGTTTAACTCCTCGCAGAGGGGTCACACGAAGACATGCTCTGTCTCCAATTTCATAGACTACCTCCTTGCGTTTTTAACTCTGCATAACTCTTCTACCTGGACTGAGCTACTTTCAGTCTATCTTGAATCAACTTAACATTCTCTTCCGACTCCTTGATCACATTTGGTCCAAACAACTGACGGTCTCCAACTTCATCCCACATACTCTTGGGGTATCACACATATTGAGACAAAACTCGTATTCATTTTGTCCAAAATCCACTCAGTGGAGTATCCTTATCTTTTCCAGGGGTCAACGGTTCTTACAGGGTACTACCACCCTTAAAATGCACAAATCTTCCATAGACCATATTTCTCATATCCTCAGAATGGCCAAAAATCTTCTTCATAGAGTAACAACTCATAAAACCCAAATCTTCACCAACGATGCTAACTTTATTGATTCTCCAATGATTACAATCTTTTGCTTTTCCATTACATGTCTCAACTCAACACCTCAATATAAAAGAAAATGTTCTCACTTCTACTACTCCATTTCTTTTGTTGCAAACTCAACTATCTAGCACAAGTCTCCTTCTCCTTGGGGCATTCTCTGGCAAAGTGCCCTGCTCCATTACAACTAAAACATATTACTTCTGACAAGTATCGAGGTTTCATTTTTGGGCAATTGTTGAGGTAGTGTCCTGACTCCTTGCACCTGTAACAGGTGATATGACTCAGATTGTTCCTGGAATCCAATCTGCTTCTCTTCCTGGACCTTACCATGCCAATCATGGCTTCTATTTCTCTGGGTCATATTCTACTTCCTCTGTTGGGAATTCTACTAGATCCCCATTCAAACAATTTTGGGATATGTGTCCTTCTTCTCCACATGAATAGCAAGACTTAGTGTAGGATTTACTCGGGTCTTCTTTAGGTGTGTCCTCCATCACAGCTTCTTCTAAAATTTCCATGAGGGCTCCTTTCATTTCTTCTTTCTTCTGCTGGATGGTTCGTTGTACCATGGGGTAGATGTGGCACTGAGCAGGATAGTGGGTAGTCCCTTCACACAAGAAACAAGTAATCTTCCTAGTTGGGCATTCTTCAACTGGGTGACTTCCTTCACAATTAGGGCATTCATCCTTATGTTCTTTATGGGTGTGTCCTATTTCTCCACCAATCTTGTATGCACAAGGTTTCCTCATATCCTTTCCATAAGGCTTCAACTTCTGGGACACAAGCCGAGACTTTGGCAAAGTCAACTTGAATTCTCTCCAAGTGATTACTCCTTGCCATCCATTCATGGTTTGGTACATTCTCCACCAAGTAGCAGCACCTCCTTCAAAGCACTGAAGAGCATGCTGGGTCATATCATTTCCAACTATAGGGTTATTCTCCATGTGATCCTCCATGTTCTGAATCCATCGGTCCGTCTCCAATTGACTTATCGGTCCAGGAAAACATGAGTTCATCTCCATTCGTCCTCTATTGGGTCCATGGGTTTGGGGTGAGATAAGAGATATAGAGAGGGATACACACAATACAAACAAAAGTTTTGAAAAGACAGATTTTATTTGTGGCTGTCGGGAAAAGCATCAAACAAATGAGAGCTCACAAATGTCGCATCTAACGTAGGTATATAATAGGGGTTTGGTCTTCTAAAGGTCAATAAATCTTCAACATGTCCAAACTCTTCAAGCCTTGTTCAAGCCTCCAATGGCTTCTTCCGATCATGCTTGTCCTTCTCAAGTTCTTTTGCCAGATCAACTCTTATGACGCGAAGTCTCTCGTGACGTCCTTTAATATTCTGGAGTTGCGTTCCAAACTTCTGGTTTCAACATCCTTCGCATGAACCATGGTCCTACTGTCCTTCAGTTCCTAACAAATCTCTAGTATCTCGAGGTTGTAGCTCCTCCAGCTTGGCTACTTTCAGCTTTTGGTTCCTGAGTTCTTCATGAAATGCTTCCTTGTCTAATACAGCTTCATGGAGCTCCACCTTAAACTTCTTGATGTACTACTCCAGATCTTGGTGATACACCAGCTAAGTTTAAAACTGCATCCTTTGCTGATAGATGCTCCATCAGCCTTCTACCATCCAATCCTTCCGAAGGAATGCATGCTTAGCTCAGCTCGGTGACCACAGTATCAATGGTGATGACATCACGGATAACCGTGTTTCTGCCCTTGTCATTGCCACAAGCTATCTTGCCAGTTGATATCTCCTGCCTTTAGGGTTTTCTTGACAAAACTTTGAGTTCTCAACTCTCCATGTTTTGGTCTTTCTCCAATACACCTTGATCTCGGGTATTGACAACTTCCATAGTCTGCCAAGTTCCATAAGGGTAGCCTTCCTAGGTCATATAAATCTGGGAATTCTTCAGAGCCTTCAAATTCTACTTGTCTTCGGCCTTCAACCGTTGTAGTTTCCATTATTCAGATGCACGGAAAATACTCTTCATTCCGAAGTGGTCTTAGTTGTCCGATATCTTGTACTTCTTGGAGTGGTCTCATCAGTGGAATCTTCGAGTGGTCAAAAGGGGAAAGGGGTATGGTCTCACTAAAGAGAATTTTTGAATAAGCTCAGAAGAGAAGAGAGGTAAAAGATCTTTTTGAAAGGGAAAGGTGTAGAGAAAAATCTTTGCTATGGGCTTGCTAGTTTCTAGGGTCACGTCCTACAGTCAACATGTGCTCTGATACCATCTTGTAGCGACCCGACCGGAATGGGTCAAGTCTCTGTGCTTAAGTGTCATCCCTGGATCGGTATGTTGACACACACAGTACTCGAGGATTTATAACAGAGGTAAATCACATGTAAAAGTAACGTAAATACTATTACCTCAAATCCAAAATAGCGGAAGTAACAAGGTTGTGGATTCCCATCAACACCAACGGCAAAGTTGAGTGTAGAAATTGTAACCCTAATGTATCACTTACTCATCGTAAGATAATCCTGCAACATGAGACGTTGCAGCCACAGAGGGTCAGTACATTAAATGTACTGGCAAATTCACACCATAGAGAAATGATGAATAAAGGCTATCACTACATGCATATTTGGCTGGTGGAAAAGCTCTATGGTTATAAGGTTTTTGCGAGAAGCCAATTTTTCCCTACTGCAAAGGAATACATTTTAATTAACTATCATGGTGGTTATTGAACATTGAGAATGGTTGACAGCATTCTCAATCCCAATTAAGCATCATCATTAAAACCCAACAATATTCATTTAAAGTAACGTGATGAGATCACAGGATAATCCAAGAACTAGATACTCAAGATGTCCATAACCGGAGACACGGCTAATCATGATTAGTTTATACACTCTGCAGAGGTTTGCGCACTTTTCCCCACAAGACTCGATCGCCTCCGTTGGATTTCTCGCACTACATGGTGTTTGAGAAACGGATGACCGAGACACAGTCTTTCAGAAGCGCTAGCACCTTACGATGGATAGACCGGTACACCTACTTTCCCCTACATCTGCTAGTCTACCCTGTAAGAGTTCGCACGACTTAATCAACTATGCCAGAGCCCATAATGGCTTGTGGCTGCACACGGAAGTTTCTAGTTTGAAAAATCTCATGATCCCTTTGAGCCTGGGTGGCGGTCCAAAAGAAAATAGGCAAGTAATGGATTACCCAGGTGCCTAGACAGGCAATCCTAGAATAACCAGGTGCCTCAATCCACCCAGATGTGTGTTTAAGTTGCCACCTTAAGTAAACCATTAATTAACAATCTCACATCTGTCATGGATACTCTCAAAACCCAATCCACGTCTACGAGCATAGCATGGCCATGTAAGCAAAACATAAAAGTAACTCCCAAGGTTTGAATGTAGGGCAATAGGTTCCTACCTCATCAACTACTTCCCAATACCCCAATTTAATTAGATCCTAATCATGCAATGTTTGAGGTTTGATCTAATGCAACAAAAACTGGGTATGAAAGAGGTATGATCCAGGTGTGAACTTGCCTGCAATGTTGATGAAGATGATTCGCACTCATAACTCTTGATAGTTCTACTCGTCACACTCCGGTCAATCTATCATAAGCAAGCAATAGTAACCACACATGAGCAATCACTCAAAAGATCAGAAAGAACAAAGAAGACGATTCGGAAAACATCAAAACCAAGAAAATAACTCTTGAAACGTAAAACAATTTCTAACAGTACCAAAATTATGTGAATTTGGCCTTATCAGAAAGTTTAGGTCAAGAGCTTCGATTTGCAAAAAGAATCAACTCAAACGGAGTTACGAAACTCAAGTTATGATCAAACGAAGTTTGAATTCAAATCTGGTCTAATTCAAATTTTAAAACTTTCAAAACATGTTTGAGTTGGATTAATGGATAGAGGGGTTTATAATGAAGAAGTGGGCGTTTGTTTCGTTGGATTTGGACTAACGAGTAAAAATTTATAGTCATTTGAAAATCAGGGACTAATCTGTAAATAAAATCTTCACAGATGGGTCCCTGGCCGAAATTTAAAAAAAAATAAAAAGAATAAGAGAAACGCTACCGAACGAACGTTCGCTGCCGAACGCCAACTAATGAATCTGCTCACTAGAACTACCTAAACAGAAAGCGTTCGTTAAATAAACTAACAAAATAATAAACCGCTCTAACCTAAAAACCAAAAAAACCGTAGGAAACCGAGGGGTTTTGTACCGGTTCTCGCGGAGTCAACCGTGGCAAGAAAACCAACGGTGGTGGCGTTCTCCGGGGAGACCGGACGGCGGCGGCGGCTCGGGTCCGGCCGGGGCAGCGGGTCCGGTCGTCCAGGAGGGCGGCGAAGGGGTTGGGGAAGGGCGGCGCGGCGAGGCGAGGCGGATGGCGGCGTCGGCGGTGGTCCGCGGGGTAGGACGGAGCGGGGCGGCGGCGGTGGATCTCGCCGGCGGTGGCGGGATGCGGCGCAAGGGCGGCGGTGCGGGGGAAAAGAGTGAGAGACGGGCGGCGGGCGCGGCTTTAAAGGAGGGGGGCTGCGTGAGGCTTGGAGAAGGGGCAGAGGAGGAGGCCGAACAGCGCACGGCGGCCATGGCGGTGCGGCGGCGTGCCCGAGCGGGACTCCTGCTCGGGAAGGAGAGGATCGGCGCGCTGGGCTGGGCTTGGCCTGTTGGGCCGGCCCAGTTCGGCGGAGGGGAGCTCTTTATTTTTTATTTTTTTAATAAATCTTTTTTTTCAGAGAACTTAAAATAATAAAAACAAAATAACTAAAAATATTATATAGGCATATAATATATCAAAATTTTCAGAAAAAGATTTTCTACGACATGAACATTTTTATAACTTCAAATAAAATCCACACAAATTCAGATAAATCAAAGAGTGCTACTGGTCTAATAAAAACTCAATAAAAATCATTTTAAAAATACCAAAATGATTTCAAATTAATTCTTCTCCAATTTTTTCATTGTAGGGAATCATGTTACCCTAATTTCCATATATTTTATTTTTGGAGAAAAATAATTTGAATAAAACTCAAATATCTCCAAATTGAAAATAAATTCAAATGAACTTTGAATTTAATTCTTTGAACTCCCAACTCATATTTCATATAATTTGAAGAAGTCATTTTATCTTCGCTCGTGAAAATCATTGAGTTGCATAAAGTTGCAGAATTGGAAATATATTCCAAATGAAATTCAAATATTTTCAAACACCCCATTTCATTTAAATAAATGGAAGAAGTCATGTCATCTTCTCTCCAGGGTTTTGTGATGAAAAGAATTTGAATTCACGGAGTTCAAAAAGCAAATATGAAAGTTTGGGAAAGTCCTTTTATTCCCTCTCTTTTAACTTTCAAAAAGTTTCGAATTCACGCACTTTCAGACAATCAATCAATCAATCAACCAAATCTATCTAATTATTATAACATTCCAAAATTTAGAATTTTGGGATGTTACAGGCAAAGTGCGCCATTAGTAGTTACAACTACTAATGGCGCACCAACCGTTGAGTGCGCCACTACTGTATTCTTTTTTTACTTTTTTGCAAAACTACTAATGGCGCACCGTCGCATAGTGCGCCATTACTAGTTCAAACTAGTAATGGCGCACTGTGCCACGGTGCGCCATTAGTATAAAAATTATTTTAATACTTTTTTGCAAAACTACTAATGGCGCATGCATGTGTAGTGCACCCTCCCCCGCTCCACCGCCGCCGACGAGCACCCCCCGCACCCGCCCCCGCTCCACCGCCGCCGACGAGCACCCCCCGCACCCGCCCCCGCTCCACCGCCGCCGACGAGCACCCCCGCACCCGCCCCCGCTCCACCGCCGCCAACGAGCACCCCCCGCACCCTCCCCCGCTCCACCGCCACCGACGAGAACCCCCCGCACCCTCCCCCGCTCCACCGCCGCCGACGAGCACCCCCCGCACCCGCCCCCGCTCTACCGCCGCCGGCGAGCACCCCCCGCACCCTCCCCCGCTCCACTGCCACCGACGAGCACCCCCCGCACCCGCCCCCGCTCCACCGCTGCCGACGAGCACCACCCGCACCCTCCCCCGCTCCACCGCCGCCGACGAGCCACCGCATATATGTTACTCCCAAAAGCATATAAAGTTTGTCAAATTTTGAGCTATGGATATTTAGTTATGATTTAAACAAGTTTGAACATATTTAATCACAAATAAATATCAAACAGCATTTTAAATGTTGTTAACATGGCAACAAACTGCATATTATTTTCTACATGAAATTCTGAGCATCTAGCATATGTGACATGTTATATTTGGATGCATGCATAAAAAGATATGTGCAAAGAAAAAAATGCATAAAAACAAAAATTGGGGAGCATGGGAATCGAACCCAGGACCTCCCAGTGTGTGTGCTGCGTGCTGACCAGTCGGGCTAGTGTGTGTGTTCTGTTTCGGATACGGTTAGGTGGAATATAACCTGAGTGCTCGAACTGTAATAAAAAATTTGTACTAATGGCGCACCTGGGGGTGGTGCGCCATTGCTGTCGTCGTACTTATGGCGCACCAGGGGGAGGTGCGCCATTGCTAACCCTCCCCCCACTCCACCTGTTCCCCTCTGGCCTCTCTCCCTCCCTCGCCAAATCCCCCACTCGACCTAACCTCGCCGCAGCCGCCCACGCGCCCCCGCCGCCTCCCTCTCCCCTTCGCCGCCTCCCCCCCGAGCCCCGCCTCCCCCCCGAGTGCCGCCTCCCCCGCCTCGGAGCCGCCCCGCCCCGAGTTCCACCAGGAGAGGAGGCCCCACGTCCACCAGGAGAGGAGGCCCGCGACCTCCCCGCCGTCTATCCCCGCCTCCCCCAAGCTCGCCATCTCCGCCCTCTGTCGTCTCCGCTCCGGCCACCACCTCATCGTGGTCAGGTAACCCTCCTCCCTCTGCCTCTCTTCTCCTCCCTTCCTCCTCTCCTCCCTCCGGCCATGCCCTCTTCTTCTCTCTTTTGCTAGGTTTAGGTCAAATCCCTCTCGAATTTAGGTCAAATTAGGTTCAAAAAATTGTGGGAGTAGTGCCTAGCAAACATGAATAATTAGTACTCCATGTGCATTGGAGTACTTGGTACCTGCAAGATTTGGACACACTGAAAAAATGCACTGGTCACACTGAAGAAAATTTTTGTGTCCAGTAAGATTAGAGAAAATTTTGTGCTAATGGTGTGCTGGTAGAACGCGCAATTTTTGTTAGTTCATTGCCATGTCATGATAGGACATTCAGTTGTTTCTGTTGTTCACAATGCTCTGAATTTGTGTGCCAAAGAGAGTTTTCTCTGAATTTGTTGTTCAAAATGCTCTAATGGTTTGTCAGTGAATGGTGGTGCAATGGTGGCCTCTGTTTCAAATATTTCAGCAATTACCTGACCATAAATAAAAAAGAAGATTTGGGGATGGTAACTCCTGTGTGGTTTCTATTAAATTTAAAATAGTGAGGGTGTCATTTTCATCCATTCATCTCTTTCTCTAGCTTGTCTAAAAGTTATGTTTACAATATTGCTGCATTTTCTAGAACAGCCACCACACTATAATATTTCATAAGATGATGATATAGTTAAGAATATTACTTAAGGTATGCTTCTAAATATTGTTGTCCACAATGTCTTCTCGCCAAACGCTTATCCATTTAGGAGCCATGGTCATAAGCAGTCTGCTTGAGGGTGGTCTTCCACAACATATGGAATTTATCCATCTAATGTAGTCAATAGATGTTGTCAAGTGATTGTGTCATGGTTTTGGTTCTGTTTTTAAAAAGGAAAGCCAGTTGTTCAGGCTTCAAGAAAATATTTTCTCAGAATATTACTGCTAATCCCAAGCTTTTTAATCATGTAACTTGAGAAAATTATTGGAGTAGATCAAATTCAGCCATTATAATGTTTGATGCCTGCATCAACACTTCTCTGTACTGCATGCGGTTGTTATAGTTGAGGGTCAAAAGTAGAGGTTAGCTTTAACATGATTCGCTAGTGCTTTCATCACTTGTGTGGTGATTGTCTTGGTCCTTTTCATTTTTGTCATGGCATTCTTGAGGTGCTGATGTGTCTGAGGGCATGAACCATGATCAGGTTGAGTTCAGATTTCATTAGATTAGATGGATTGTCAGAACTTGACGTGGTTTTCCACTTAGCTGTCTGAATTGAGAAAAAACATAGCTTTTGCTGTCTCTGAGGCAAAACTTGCTACTCCATATACAACTAATACTACTACTAGACAAGATACTACTCCATATACTACTAATACTACTACTGTATTTCATTCCAAAGTTCAAAATGCTGGTACTGAGATTTTCATTTCCAATGAGTGATGTTTTTCCTAGCAGTAGAAAAAACATAGCAACTTCTCTGATGTTATAAAGTTGTTCTTATATGGGTGAAACTTCAGTTGTTTTTAGGCTAGTGTAGGGTGTTGCTTCTTCTGTATGGGCCAACTATGTCACAAATAAATTGTTCCTTCTTCTGTATTTGACAAGTAATGACTTGCAAAGATGATGATCATCTTGCTAGTTTGCTGGGTTTTTGTCCCCGAGAGGCCCTTGAGTTTGCCAGAATGTCGATTAACTTCCGTTCCGGCAAATTCGGGTACTCCATATGTCCTATTTTCAGCGAAGGTCATGCTGAAATTTTCCGTGAATTTTAGCATGACTTTGCTAAAAATAGGACATATGGGGTACTTGCGACTAATGTTGATTATCTTCTACTCAAAATTTATGCTGCTATAATGTTGTAAGGGTACTAATTGGTCTCTTCTGCTACTTATCAGAGATGGGGGGAAGCAGCCACCGCCGCTCTACCTCACCAGAGTATGAGTTGGATGCTTTTGAGTTCTTCACTATCATACTTTCTTCTTCAGTATCAGCCACGAGGCAGGTATATAAAATGAGAGATCTCCCCTTCACCCATCTCATTATGATAACTCTATTGTTTTCTACATCACTCCTTGTCCCAAATTACAGAGGCTGCCTGACGCTTTTATGAAGATGCTGGGTGAAGATCCGCCAGATAATGTGAAGCTCCGACAGGCCGGCAGCGGGGTTCGCAGGCTGTGGGACGTGGAGTTGGTGATCGAGGAGGGCCACATGTACCTGTGTTGTGGCTGGGAGAAGTTCTACAGTGCCTACGACCTGCGGACCGGGTACTTTCTTCTCTTGAGGTACAACGATGACGCCACAATGCTCATCGTGAAGGTTTTCAACAAGACTATGTGTCGCATGTGCTACGCTGAAGACGAAGATGCCAGTGCGTTCTACCTCTTCTTATTCCTCCATATTTGGCTTTGTCTCACATCGATTGTTAACGGTCATTGTTGCATTTGGACAGGCAATGGGAGCAGCAGCAGCGACACTGGCTACAGCCAAAGCAGCAGCGATTATGGCTGTAGCAAAAGCAACAGCGATTCTGGCCTTAGCAAAAGCAGCAGCGAAGACAACAAGAACGATGATCCGGACTGGAGTGGGGGAGAAGAGGATAAGAGTGGGGATGAGGAGCTGCAGGATGACGATGGGCATCAGGCTGAGGATGACCTAGCGCTGGTGGTGGCTGACCAAGGGCAAGAGATGGTGGTGGCTGACCGGGTGCAAGAGATGGTGGTGGCTGACCATGGGCAAGAGATGGTGGTGGCTGACCATGGGCAAGAGATGGTGGTGGCTGACCATGGGCAAGAGATGGTGGTAGCTGACCATGGGCAAGAGATGGTGGTGGCTGAGGGTGGCCTCGCGATGCTAGTGGTGCCTGACAATTACCACGCACCAGTGGTGGCGCCGGCGATCCCACAGCTGGGCGACATGACCACGCCAATTGTGGTAGAAGACTACATCCAACAGCTACCTCCACTGCCTCCACCGCCTCGCCGCTCTTGGCGCATCAGGCTGAGGAAGGAGAAGGAGAAGAACAATGAGAACTGAACTATGTCAGGTATGTGAGATCTCCAAAATGATATATATATATATATACTTAGTTACCTATTTATCTCTAATATGCTTAGTTTCCTATAGGTTAGCTCCAAAATTACTTATGTTAGCACAAAATGATCAAGTTTACATAATAATCTTATAGTCTTCTTCTTATTCTTCTTCTTATCCAAAATGACCTATGTTAGCTTCATTTTACCTAAGTTGGCTCTAATATGCTAACTTAGAGCTTATATGCTTAGTTTCCTTAGCTCCAAAATTACTTATGTTAGCACAAAATGATCAAGTTTACATAATAAGCTTATAGTCTTCTTCTTATTCTTCTTCTTATCCAAAATGACATATGTTAGCTTCATTTTACCTAAGTTGGCTCTAATATGCTAACTTAGAGCTTATATGCTTAGTTTCCTTAGCTCCAAAATTACTTATGTTAGCACAAAATGATCAAGTTTACATAATAAGCTTATAGTCTTCTTCTTATTCTTCTTCTTATCCAAAATGACATATGTTAGCTTCATTTTACCTAAGTTGGCTCTAATATGCTAACTTAGAGCTTATATGCTTAGTTTCCTATAGGTTAGCTCCAAAATTACTTATGTTAGCACAAAATGATCAAGTTTACATAATAAGCTTATAGTCTTCTTCTTATTCTTCTTCTTATCCAAAATGACATAGGTTAGCTTCATTTTACTTAAGTAGGCTCTAATATGCTAACTTAGGGCTTATATGCTTAATTTCCTATAGGTTAGCTCCAAAATTACTTATGTTAGCACAAAATGATCAAGTTTACATAATAAGCTAATAGTCTTCTTCTTATTCTTCTTATTCTTCTTCTTCTTCTTCTAGTCTTCTTCTTCTTCTCTTCTTTTTCTTCTTCTAACTTCTTGTTTATCATTTTGCAGATTTGATTTAATTCACGGAAGCTTGCATGGATGGAGTGCTTCTTTTCCATTTGTGTTTTTATTTTGTATCAATGTGAAACTTTTGTGAATTGATGGATAACGGTGTTGAATGAACATTGTGAAACTTTTGTAATATGTAACGATGGAACTATGTGTTGGCTATGTATGTATATATGATGAAACTTGTGTGTTGGATGTGATCTGGTGGACGCAGGTAACATCGTTACATATGGCCCCCTCTATGTAAGCTAAGCAGATCTGTGTTGTATGTTATCTCTAATATTTTTTAACATGTGAAAATATCATAAATGAAAAAAAATCCCTAATATTCATACTAGTGGCGCACCACACAAGACACTAATGGCGCACTGTTATAATCACACTAATGGCGCATCACCCAATAGTGCGCCATTAGTATGCCAAAGCACATGGTTAAATATGGCCCCCTGGGAGGCATACTAATGGCGCATGGTGTTCTATACTAATGGCGCATTGCTCGGTGCGCCATTAGTATACCAGATACTAATGGCGCACCGGTGGTGCGCCATTAGTAAGAAATACTAGTGGCGTGATACTAATGGCGCACCAGCAGTGCGCCATTAGTGGGCAAAACTAGTGCACCATTACTAGCCCTTTTCCTAGTAGTGAGGGATGCAAGTAGGAGGTGGTACGAGAGGCATACTATATCGAGGGGGGAGGAGTGTGCGAGTACGAGAATGATGAAAAGAGTGGTGGGAGTGAGGCATGGACGGTGACAAGAGAAGAGGGGAAGCTTGTGTTTGTGCTAGGCACACCTGGCTAGAGAGGCATATCGATCGATGTGTGCCGTAAAGAAGGAGCTGGGGGGCCTACACACACCATGGGTGAACGACCTAAAGTGAAAAGACGAATTTGCGCGATGGAGCTAGAGAATGCTGAGGGAGGGTGAGAGGGATGCGGGCGTGTGCATGCACAAGAGAAAGTTAGCGCTAGCTACAAAGATAAGAGGGTTGTGTGGGTGTAAAAGATGAATACAGATCATATATACTTCATTATAAAAAGCGAATTCAGATATTTGAAGAATTTATCATAGTGTTTCAAACCGACGCATGTGTGAATATATATAACGGTGATACACATGGTGTGGTTATGAACATGTTATACTCCATTTAATATATTTTATCTCTACTCTTATAAAAAACGGAGTTGTTGATGATGGTGTGCCTGCCATCCTGCATTATAGGCCGTCCGATTTATATCTGGCGGATAGCAAGGAAACTATGATGGTTGAAGTTGGCAATAATCATGATTGTAGATTCTTATTGAAATAGAGAAACGAATTCAAATTTAGTTCGAATTGCAGTGGTAGTATAGACATTTGGAATCCACTCAAATGTTGGTATGAGTAGGTTACATGCATTATACAGTAAGCGAAAAAAATTAATCGGACATAACATGGATTCATACTCCCTCCTTCCATCTATATAGGGCGTAATGAGATTTTTAAGACCGCCTTTGACTATTGACAAGATTAATAGTACATGACATGCACAATGTGAAAATTATATCATTGAAAGAACCTTTCACAGACGAATTTAACGGTGTGCTTTGTGTAAGTTGCATGTCATATATCATTGCTCTAATATTTGGTCAAAGTTAGCATCGAAAAACGCATTAAGCCCTATATAGATGGAAGGAGGGAGTAGCTTTGAATAGCATTTGTATAGTAAAATGGGGCAAGACTCTCTCTTTGTGTGGTGTGAATAGTTTTATTTTTTTTCGTTTTCTTTTTGGTTGAGGGAAGTGCGAATTCATTTGGTACATACAAGTACAATATTACTACACGTTAGGCTTGTCCCTAAAATTCAACCCGCGTCTTGTTATATCCCGAAAAATCAGATATCGTGCTCCCAAAACTGGCGCCTTCACAACCCGCGCCTTGCTATCTCGAAATTACAACGCGCGCGAAAACTCCCTCCAGCTGCCAAATCCCGACACGTGAAATCCCCCTTCTAACCCTGAGCCGAAAGGGTCGTTAGTTCAAAACGGTGGGGGGTACTTTTGTAACACACCCTACATTTTGGACAAGCGCATCCCTAAGTCATGCTTCACCCCCTCCCATCGCCGCCTTTTCGCCATTCGAAATCACAGGCCGCCATAACCTCTCCGCTCCAGCCGCGAAACCCCACTCTTCTCCGTCCGCCACGTCACCGCTACCTAGCCGGAGCCTCTTCCCCGACAACATCGTCCACCGCAACAGCTCGACGTCCCTCGTCCACCTCCCCAGATGAGGATCTGTCATCCATCTCGCCGTCCCGCCGGTTCAGCCACCCCGTCCTCCACCTCCAAGCAGCTGCTCCGATGATCGCCTCATCTATCGCGGATGCTCCATCCCCACAGCGCCGCCTTAACCTGCTCCACCGGAACTGCAGCATCCTCACCGACTCCTCAGACGAAGCCGAGGCCTACTCAGCGCCACCAAAGAGGTTGTACACTCATCGCATCGCACCTTCTCCTTAACTCGACCTCCCGGCGCCAACGGTGCTCCATCCCGCACTCCCATGGAGCGGCTACCTTGAAGCCAGCGTCGCGGGCGACATCTCCACAGCGGCTCTCCCCCAGTGCGAGGCCCCTTCGACGGCGGCGTCCATACCAGCCGGATCTGCTGCTACTGCTCCGGCTCTCGCTAGCTCGCGCTGCTGCTACTCCGGCTCTCGCTTGATCGCTCGCTCGCCCAGCTGCTGCTGCTGCTCTCCCCCTCGCTTGTGCTGCTGCTCTGCTCCGATTAAGCCACACTTCTATCGACTGAATCGACTTTTGGGTCAGTCGATTTTCAGGGGTTGGGGGGCTCGCCGGAGTTAAGGAAGAACCACCCGCAGCGGGGACAGGGGCTCGCCAGAGAGGTACTGCACTATCTATCTTAGGGTTCAGGGTGGGGGCGGGGCCTAGAGGGCTGGCCGGGGCGACGGTGGCGAGTTGTTTCGAGGCGGCGAGGCGGTGCTGGGGCCGGCGGTTCGGCCGGTGGTGGCTGACAGCTCGGGGTGGTGCAGGTTGAAGATGAACTGCAGGCCCTCCCTAAACTACATGTCAAGTGCCTCTCTGCTACCATTGCGTTTAGTTTCGATAGTAGCATTCAGACTCCACAGTAAATTTCAGTTTCGACTGTTAAGTTCAGAGTCAACAGTTTTTACCTCATCTGTTGTAGTCAGGTGGTTTTTGGTGATGTTAATTTTACATCCATTTTACATCATCTATTGGAGAAGCTATTAGAACCCCACTTGATATTGACGATGTCTGTCTTGTGCTGCTTCAGCCTTGACGTCTTACAGCTCACCGGAGCTGCTCCAACGACAGAATGATCCATCACAACAGAGCAGTGCCCTGGACACCGTCTACAGATTTCTCAGATCTTCCTCCACACCTCCGACAGCCACCTCTACCTCAACTGCTTTATCAACCAACCCAATGATGCTGAGGTCGACACGGCTACGGCAAAGAGGTTGTACACTTGTTGCATCCCTTATTACTATACATTCACGTCGATCCATTAGGGCTATTTTGGTTCAACGGAAAAACGTCGATCCACTGGTTGTTACCATCACTCTAAATTTCTACATGCTCTCCTTACATAATCTCACCATTTTTTTTTCGTATGCATGTCAGATATTGTACACAGTCATGCTGAACATGTAGAGAAAAATATAATAGTTTTGCGCGGTAATACAATGTCATGCAGACATCGCTCCATGGTGGGTTCAATGGCAAACCCTCCCCACCCCTCTCCAGATTGTAAACCAGTGGAAGGTATCTGTTCTGAGGCGGATTCAGATGCCGCTGACCACTCCTATTTACCCCCAAGGTGTTTGCTCTACCTTGGCATGATGATGTTAGTCATATCATGCATATGTTGCCTTGCAGGGCCTACTTTTGACATCATATATGTCATCTGCTTAGCTTAGACATGTTCTGTAATGCCACCTATTTAGTTTCTATATCATACATGGGAATTATGCAGTCTCATGTCTTTTAGCTAGCCATAATATATGTGAAATGTGCAATGCCATCCTGTTTAATTAGGCATCATATATTTGAATGATATCTTGCCCATCCTTTTCTTCATTACATTTCCATTTGTCGACAATGTTTGTACATTAAACTACTCTTCCTGTGAATCAGCCATTTGGGTGGGAGCTAGAAAAATCTGGAGTGAAAACAAGGCCTTAAGAGCAGACAGTGCTACCTGTCGAAGAAGATCTCTTGTTGGGTCCCAATAGCTCCTTAGAGATGGATTCAGAGACAGATGACCAGTCCTATTCCCCCACTGAGGTGTATGCTCTAACTTGGCACGGTTATACTGCTCATATCATGCATACGGTGTCTTGCATTGCATAGTTTAGACATCATATACACAATATTCAACACCATGTTCTTAGTTCAGACATCATATCGAATGCCCTCTATTTAGCATATAAATCACATATGTGAATTAAATGATGCGATCCTGATTACTTAGATAACATGTAGGTGAATTATGTCATGCGATCCTGTTTAGTTATTCATCATATCTTTGAACTATGTTATGCTATGCTATCCAGTTTAGATAGACATCATATATGTGAAATTATGTCATGCTATCCATTTTAGTTAAACAATATACATGTAAACTATTTCATGCCCTCTTTTTTCCACATGATCTATTGCATCTGTCTCTCATACAATGTCTGTACATTCAACTACGTTTCCTGTTTATCAGCCATTTGAATTGGAGCGGGTGATGCCAGTATCTAGCGGACTAAAAACACGGTCTTCAAATAAAACAGTGCTACCTCTTGGTGGAGATAGCATGTAACGCCCCGAGACCGTTGCGCCAGGTGTCGTCCAGTTATTCGCTGTTGTTGCCTTGTCATTTGCTTGCGTGTTGCATCTCGCCATGTCATCATCCGCATTGCATCATCATGTTTTCAAAACTTGCATCCGTCCGGGTTTCCCGGTTCCTTCTGTTGTCCGTTCTGAGCCCAGTCACACTTGCACGGGCCCGCGCATGTCCGAAATATTATTTTATAAGTGGCCAGAAAATGTTCTCGGAATGAGATGAGAGTTGACGTGTGGTCTTATTATAGTGTAGGTAGGCCGCCTGCCAAGTTTCATCGCATTCGGAGTTCGTTTGATAGCCCAACCGTTAAACTATAGCGGCATTATAGCCGGTCTTTTCGTCGGACGTTTTCCGTCTCCGGAAACAGTCGCCGGGTCTCTCTCTTCTCTTCTCTCAGCTCGAGACCGTCTACACAGCCCACTACTCACCGCCAGGCCCTACCTAACCTCTCTCGTCAGCCCGCGACCCTCCTCGCGCGCGCCCGAAAGCTGTCCCGGACCCGACTCAGGTTGTCGCTATCGTTGTGTCCGGATCATCCCCTAACATCTACAAAACGTCACCGTTTTCTTATTTGGACTCCTCTAACCTTTTATTCTCGATCGTCCAATTTAATCGGAGGGTCCAAGATCTATCCCCCTACCTATTTAAATAGATCAACCCCTAACCCTAGCCTTAGCCCGTCCAATCCTCCTAGCGCCGCCACCCACTGATTTCTCCAACTGGTCTCCCCCCTTCCTCGGGATCTGTCTGATCCTTCCACCCATCCCTCCTTGATTTCAGTCCCCGGCCAGTCGCCTTCGAACCTACCCAACTGGTGCCTCCCCTGGATCTCGTCGTCCACCACTGAAGCCACAAGGACCGGCCGCGTCCCTCTCCTTCCCTTCGTTCTCCTCCTCCTGTCGTTTCTCTGTCTCTCTCACTCAATATTGCTCTCTCTCTCCCAGGTACGTCCATGCAGGAACTGCAAGGAGGAAGCCGCCATCGCCAAGTTCTTGCCGTACGCGTATGGATCCGCCATGCCCGGCTCCTCTGCGCTTGATTTCCGCCGTTCTCTGCCCGTTCCCGCTGCTCCTCGTCGCTAGCGTGTCTGCTCCGGCCATGGGTTACCAGCGCGGTACCTCGCCATGGACGCCAGGTCCCAAGGTCTCCGCTGCCTTCGCTTCGATCCGGCAGGAAACGAGACCCGAAGGTTTCTCGCGCTTGGATCCGGACGCCACCGAGCTCCCGCGCCGACCCCTCCTCATCCTGCTGCTCGCCGGAGTCCTCAGCGCCGCCGTGCCTGCTGTTTGCTTCACCGAACTGGCCGCCAAGTCCCACGCCACTGCTGCTCTTTTTCCTGTCGAGAAGAGGAGGACGCCGCATCTGCCCCGAGTCGTCCGAGCGACCCCGTTGACCAACCCCCGCGAGCACTAGCCGGCAGCACTGCTTGGGCTCATCCTTGCCTCGCCAAGACCCAGAGTCCTGCCGGCCTGCCTTGGCCTCTCCACCGACCGGGCTTGGCCCATGGTGCGAATCCCCCCCCCCCCGCTCCCATGCTTTGTTTCAGGCCTAGTGCATGGATTCGGCCCTGTTATGTTTTTTTCGTGCCAGGACGTTTTTTTCTATTTATCCAGAGTTTGCCAGTTTTACAGAAAACCCCCCTAGCTTCATACATATAATTACTCACAAACGGTGCATCGGATTAAAAAAACTTTATATGTAAAATGTCTAGAATTTTGTCTAGTTTAATAACTTGTCATTTTCACCCATGTTTAAAATGTTTAAAATGATGTTTGTTTTAAATTTGCCCCTATGCCATGCTAAAATGATTTATTTCATAATTAAATAACCGTAGCTCGGTTTCTAACAAACTTTATATGTAAATGGGGTAGAAAAATGCGTAGTTTAACATGGTGCACTTTTCTTGCATGTTTAACAACTCTAAAATATGGCTTAGGGCAGAACAGTACCATAACCAAAATATGTATATGGGGTTTTACCGGAATTGTTGTTCGTTGCTTCCGGCCTCATTTAAACTTGACTAGATAGGTAGTTTTACTTATGCTTCACCTCTTGCCATGTTAATCAACATTTAATTTTGTTGGGTACTTAAACGAGATCGAACTAAATAACTTGTTGTGGTGTTTCGTCAATATGCAACTCGTTGCATATTGATCTCCACTCAATGTGTAGAATTGCTTGTGCACTTCGCCATGCCATGTATCTTTAAACCGGACATGCATCATACTTGGTTGTGCATCATGCCATGATTATGTGATGGTTGTTTACTTTTGTGTTTGCTTCTTTCCGGGTTACTTCTTGCGTTATCTTCGGTTTCGTTCCTTGTGAGGATTCGTTTGTCTTCTTCATGGACTCCTTCTTCTTCCTTGCGGGATCTCAGGCAAGATGACCATACCCTCGAAATCACTTCTATCTTTGCTTGCTAGTTGGTCGCTCTTTTGCTATGCCTATGCTGCGATACCTACCACTTGCTTATCATGCCTCCCATACTATTGAGCCAAGCCTCTAACCCACCTTGTCCTAGCAAACCATTGTTTGGCTATGTTACTGCTTTGCTCAGCCCCTCTTATAGCGTTGTTAGTTACAGGTGAAGATTGAAGTTTTGTTCCTTGTTGGAACATGGAGATGTTGTTCCTTGTTGGAACATGTTTACTTGTTGGGATATCACAATATCTCTTATTTAATTAATGCATCTATATACTTGGTAAAGGGTGGACGGCTCGGCCTTATGCCTGGTGTTTTGTTCCAGTCTTGCCGCCCTAGTTTCCGTCATATCAGTGCTATGTTCCCGGATTTTGCGTTCCTTACGCGGTTGGGCTATAATGGGAACCCCTTGACAGTTCGCCTTGAATAAAACTCTTCCAGCAATGCCCAACATTGGTTTTACCATTCGCCACCTAGCCTCTTTTTCCCTTGGGTTCCGCGGGCTCAAGGGTCATCTTTACTTAACCCCCCCTGGGCCAGTGCTCCTCTGAGTGTTGGTCCAAACTAGAGTCCTGTGCAGCGCCCCCTCGGGGAAACTCAAGGTTTGGTTTTAGTTGTATGGAGCGCTCATCTGAGTGTGCCCTGAGAACGAGATATGTGCAGCTCCTATCGGGATTTGTTGGCACATTCGGGCGGTGTTGGATTTGTTTTAACTTGTCGAAGTTATCTTGTAGAACCGGGATACCGAGTCTGATCAGAATGTCTCTGGAGAAGGTTTATCCTTCATTGACCGTGAGAGCTTGTGATGGGCTAAGTTGGGACTCCCTTGCAGGGTTTTGAACTTTCGAAAGCCGTGCCCGTGGTTATGGGCAAATGGGAATTTGTTAACGTCCGGTTGTAGAAAACCTGAAGTTGACCTTAATTAAAATACATCAACCGCGTGTGTTACATTGATGGTCTCTTTCCGGTGGAGTTCGGGAAGTGAACACGGTGTTGGAGTTATGCTTGACGTAGGTTGTTCTAGGATCACTTCTTGATCATACTTTTATCGACGTGCTTTGCCTTCTCTTCTCGCTCTCATTTGCGTATGTTAGCCACCATATATGCTAGCCGCTTGCTGCAGCTCCACCTCATACCTTTTCCCTACATATAAGCTTAAATAGTCTTGATCGCGAGGGTATGAGATTGCTAAGTCCCCGTGACTCACAAATACTTCCAAAACCAGCTTGCAGGTGCCGTTGAACCGCGCAGATGACGCAATCAAGCTCAGGAGGAGCTCGATGAAGATCTTGTCCTTTGTGTTGTTCCGTTTGCAGTTGATCAGTAGTGGAGCCCAGTCGGGATGATCGGGGACCTTGTCGCATTTGGGGTAGTCTTCTTTTATTTTGGCTCCGTAGTCGGGCCTTGATTGTATCTGGATGATGTAATGCTTTATTCTCGTATTTGTGTGAAGTGGCGATTGTAAGCCAACTATGTATCTCTTTCCCTTATGTATTACATGGGTTGTGCGAAGATTACCTCACTTGCGACATTGCTTTCAATGCGGTTATGCCTCTAAGTCGTGCTTCGACACGTGGGAGATATAGCCGCATCAAGGGCGTTACAAGTTGGTAGTCAGAGCCTTCCCCGACCTTAGGAGCCCCCACTGCTCGATCGGATTAGCAGCCGTTGTTGAGTCTAGAAAACTGTTTTGAGTCATTTAGGAATTATATATCGAAGAGTTTAGGAATTATTTTTACTCCCCAGTCCCTTCATCGCTCTGGTAAGGCATCCTGATGTAGAGTTTTGACTCTTCTCTTCTCAAATTTTTCACAAATTTTTTTTAGGATCACGCGGGTATCTTGGAATCGTTCCGATGGTTTTGTGGCGAGAACATTGTTCTTGGTGCCTCCTGGCATTTAGGGGTTGTGGCAGTGTCCCGGGGAGTTGAGCTCCGAGGTGTTGTCGTCACAATTTTATCGTTGCAGTTCTGGAATACCTGAGTTTAGTTTCGCCGACGTCGAAAATCTCTTTTATGCAGTTCATTGGTGAGATAACCTCGACGCCACCCAGTACTGGGGCGGGAGTTCGGGAGTATTGCCATAACTCGTATAACGGATGCTTTTCGAAGGTTGAGGTAGATGATTTCTGAAGGTTTCTTGGTTATGTGTTGAAGGATGGATACAGCTGGATGTAGGATTTGCTAGTTTTGGGTGAGATATTATGCTTCCCCTGTATCCCCAACACCTGATTGCATAACCGGAAAATTTCGGGAGTTTATAAGTGGGAATTCAAGTAGCTCTTAGGATATCTTTCCGACAGATGTATGATATGAAATTGGGGTTCGACGTCTAGTGGTCCGCCTATTCACGGTTGATTTTGCAGTGGTCTCGTTATGTCTTAAAGAGTCCTTGGCTATGCCGACTCGGGGACGCTTCGTATGTCATGTGCACTGCCTTGTACATGATGGTGCTGTACGATCGAGCCCGTGTAGGCCCCACCACGAAAACTTCAGACGAAATCTCTATCATATGTTTGTTCCGGCTTATTCTGCAAGCCAATCCTTTGTTTTGTTTTGAGTTGTGGTATTCGAGTTGCTTCGAAATCAAATGTTGATTCCATCCCTTGTCTAAGTGGTGTTCTCATATTCCTATGGGAATACTAATCCTTTTGGATCATCGAGTTTGTCATGTTAATTCTTTTTCAACCGGCGTGTCTCTCTTCTAGTGGATCCAATCTTGTCAACATTTGCAAGATCTATTATCAGTTCTTCTCAATGGTGTTTGTTTCATCCGTCCCAAGTTGTCTTTGTTTTCCCCACCCTCCCAACCCTTTTTCCTTCAAGGATTCGTATTTCTTATTCAACTATCATGTTATTGATGTGAAGCCTCTCCATTCTTTTCCGTCAATATTCTTATCCGGTGAATATCAGGAAGATAGTAGCGGAGTTTCAAGTTCATCATTATTCGTTCTCTTTTCATCTCCGGTGGTTTCAAGTCAAGCTTTGTTGATCATATCCTTTCCTCGTTTCAATGCTCTCTCATGCCGGTGCAATTCTTAATCATCCACTCTTCGCTATTCAATTGTTCCGGAGTGCTAAACATATCTCGAGATTCGTGTTTCCATTTTTAATCCGTTCAAGCTATTTTGAGGATGTTATCTCATTCAAGCCTTTTAATTCAACCGGTGCAATCTCGCTTTTAATCATTCTAACGGTGTTTTTCTCTTGAGTGGGCCCTAACCCACAGGTCTTTTCCCAGGATCTTACCTGACTCTTCTTATTTTCCCGGCGTTACTCTTAAATTCTTTTCCAAGTTTGACGTATGAATGAGTTATCATCAGTCAAATGCCTTTCTCCTAGATCTTCCAAATTCTTTTCATCATTGGCTCAACCTCTTTGTTTTTATTCTTCCGGAGTGTCTAAACAATTCATGGTGGTCTTCCTCATCGTCATTCTCTGCGTTTGAAGACCGAATAAGAATTTTACCTCCATATCTTATCCGTTCTCTCAGAGATTCGTGGTTCTAGTTCGAGGCCATCCTCTCTTAATTGTTTTGATTGTGTAAAATCTTTTCACCTATCCGGAGCAATTCAGGAGACTTCTCAGTTTGATTATCTGGATCCCATCTTCGAAGATTTATTCATTCCAGCTTTCAGCTCTCATACTCTAAATCATACCGGTGCTTAAATCAAGTATTCTCTAATCAGTTTATGATCTCTTCGTTCTCATGTATCTACATTCTCTCAAGCATCTTCGTTTATTTGCTAAATTCTTCCCGGTGTTTTCATTATCTTTTCTTTGTTCATTTTTAATTCTTGGGTGGTTCTTCCAAGATTCTTCTTCCGTCGTTTATCATATCAATGCATTCGTGTTTTTCCAAATCCTACCGTTGGTTCGTCGAAAACCTTCCCAAGTTGACGCTATGTCTATCTTAATCCTTTCTACGGGAATAAGTACTATGCCAAATCCACTATTTGTCATCAATTTAACTAATGAAGGATAAGCATAATGTAATTCTTATTCTTGTTTCATCGAGTAACTTCAATTCCTTATTCCGGAGGTTCATCAAATTCGCGGTTTCACTTGATTCATCTTTCTTTTCCCGGAGTTCCAAGTTCTCTCAATTATTTCACCACGGAGATTCATCTAAATCGTTACAAGGATTCAACTTGTGTTTTCGACTTCTCTTTCCTTTCGTTTGACCATTTTTTTGTTTATCGGAGTTCTTCATGGAGGCTCTACATGACGGTTCATGAAGGATCTAATTCCTTCTCGAAGTTTTCATTGAGATTCTTTTCAGAGGAGTTCAAGCATTCTTCATCTTGTAATCCGGAGTGCAGTTCTTCCTATCTAATCTTTTGAGGTGGTGTTATGTCATTCTTGTCAATTTGAGTTCGTGTTTCACGATTCACATCTTGTCAAGAATGACATATTTTAAATCCATCAATCTCTTCATTGGAATTATCTTGGGTTATATTTCACCTAAAGCCTTCCCTAAGGTTTGTTGCTATCTATGGCGCTTATAAAGGACCCAAGTTCTTCTTTATCCTCCCGGTGAAATACTTCCTCGTCTCCTTGTTCTTATCAATCCAATTCTTTTTCCCATGAGTGGCAGGTTGTCACCTCATAATTTTGAGATGTATTCCATAAGACCATATCAAGATTATTCTTTTCGTTGTTGGCGTTTCAACAACTCCGTTCGACCCTTCTCCTAAGGATGCCTTCTCAAACTCTTTTTGTGACAGAAGTTGGCATTTGCTTCTCCATTCTTTTATTTCAATTATCTATATTCT
This sequence comes from Triticum urartu, assembly GCF_056163025.1. NCBI lineage: Eukaryota > Viridiplantae > Streptophyta > Magnoliopsida > Poales > Poaceae > Triticum > Triticum urartu. The sequence goes on along the minus strand of NC_141876.1, from coordinate 171,516,751 downwards.
ATTCTTTCGTTTTGGAGGCATTGTGATGTTGCTCTTTTCAACCCATCATCTCGTTTGTCAAAGATCATGTTCTTTCGTGCTTATCCATTTAACCGGAGTGTTGTGTCCTCTGCTCAAGTTCTTTCATTTTATCAAGCCTTGCATATCTTTCCAACCGGAGTGCTGTTCGAATTAGTTCTTCCTTGTTCTTTTTTCCTAACAGAGTGCTTTCAACTTCGCTCTTTCTCGTTGCATTCTTTCTTTCCAGTTGCTCAACCTCGCAAGGTCCGTGGTTTCACTCGTTTGTCAAAGAAGCAATTTAGTTTTTACTTCTTCTCTTTCTCGTCTGTTTTCCCTCCGGTGCCATTCTAGATTTCGGGACAAGATCCTCTCGTAGTGGTGGAGTGTTGTAACGCCCCGAGGCCGTTGCGCCAGGTGTCGTCCAGTTATTCGCTGTTGTTGCCTTGTCATTTGCTTGCGTGTTGCATCTCGCCATGTCATCATCCGCATTGCATGATCATGTTTTCAAAACTTGCATCCGTCCGGGTTTCCCAGTTCCTTCTGTTGTCCGTTCTGAGCCCAGTCACACTTGCACGCGCCCGCGGCATGTCCGAAATATTATTTTATAAGTGGCCGGAAAATGTTCTCAGAATGAGATGAGAGTTAATGTGTGGTCTTATTATAGTGTAGGTAGGCCGCCTGCCAAGTTTCATCGCATTCGGAGTTCGTTTGATAGCCCAACCGTTAAACTATAACGGCATTATAGCCGGTCTTTTCTCGGACGTTTTCGGTCTCCGGAAACAGTCGCTGGGTCTCTCTCTTCTCTTCTCTCAGCTCGAGACCGTCTACATAGCCCACTACTCACCGCCAGGCCCTACCTAACCTCTCTCATCAGCCCGCGACCCTCCTCGCGCGCGCCCAAAAGCTGTACCGAACCTGACTCGGGTTGTCGCTACCGTTGTGTCCGGATCATCCCCTAACATCTACAAAACGTCACCGTTTTCTTATTTGGACTCCTCTAACCTTTTATTCTCGGCCGTCGGATTTAATCGGAGGGTCCAAGATCTATCCCCCAACCTATTTAAATAGATCAACCCCTAACCCTAGCCTTAGCCCGTCCAATCCTCCTAGCGCCGCCACCCACTGATTTCTCCAACTGGTCTCCCCCTTCCTCGGGATCTGTTTGATCCTTCCACCCATCGCTCCTCGATTTCAGTCCCCGGCCAGTCGCCTTCGAACCTACCCAACCGGTGCCTCCCCTGGATCCCGTCGTCCACCACCGAAGCCACCAGGACCGGCCGCGTCCCTCTCCTTCCCTTTGTTCTCCTCCTCCTGTCGTATCTCTGTCTCTCTCGCTCAATATTGCTATCTCTCTCCCAGGTACGTCCGTGCAGGAACCGCAATGAGGAAGCCGCCATCGCCAAGTTCTTGCCGTACGCGTCTGGATCCGCCATGCCCGGCTCCTCCGCGCTCGATTTCCGCCGTTCTCTGCCCGTTCCCGCTGCTCCTCGTCGCTAGCGCGTCAGCTCCGGCCATGGGTTACCAGCGCGGTACCTCGCCATGGACGCCAGGTGCCAAGGTCTCCGCTGCCTTCGCTTCGATCCGGCAGGAAACGAGACCTGAAGGTTTCTCGCGCTTGGATCCGGACGCCACTGAGCTCCCGCGCCGACCCCTCCTCATCATGCTGCTCGCCGGAGTCCTCAGCGCCGTCGTGTCTGCTGTTTGCTTCACCGAACCGGCCGCCAAGTCCCACGCCGCTGCTGCTCTTTTTCCTGTCGAGAAGAGGAGGACGCCGCATCTGCCCCGAGTCGTCCGAGCGACCCCGTTGACCAGCCCCCGCGAGCACTAGCCGGCAGCGCCGCTTGGGATCATCCTTGCCTCGCCAAGACCCAGAGTCCTGCCGGCCTGCCTTGGCCTCTCCACCGACCGGGCTTGGCCCATGGCGCGAATCCCCCCCACTCCCATGCTTTGTTTCAGGACCAGTGCATGGATTCGGCCCTGTTATGCTTTTTTTGTGCCAGGACGTTTTTTTCTATTTATCCAGAGTTTGCCAGTTTTACAGAAAACCCCCCTAGCTTCATACATATAATTACTCACAAACGGTGCATCGGATTAAAACAAACTTTATATGTAAAATGTCTAGAATTTTGTCTAGTTTAATAATTTGTCATTTCACCCATGTTTAAAATGTTTAAAATGATGTTTGTTTTAAATTTGCCCCTATGCCATGCTAAAATGATTTATTTCATAATTAAATAACCGTAGCTCGGTTTCTAACAAACTTTATATGTAAATGGGGTAGAAAAATGCGTAGTTTAACATGGTGCACTTTTCTTGCATGTTTAACAACTCTAAAATATGGCTTAGGGCAGAACAGTACCATAACCAAAATATGCATATGGGGTTTTACCGGAATTGTTGTTCGTTGCTTCCGGCCTCATTTAAACTTGACTAGATAGGTAGTTTTACTTATGCTTCACCTCTTGCCATGTTAATCAACATTTAATTTTGTTGGGTACTTAAACGAGATCAAACTAAATAAATTATTGTGGTGTTTTGTCAATATGCAACTCGTTGCATATTGATCTCCACTTAATGTGTAGAATTGCTTGTGCACTTCGCCATGCCATGTATCTTTAAACCGGACATGCATCATACTTGGTTGTGCATCATGCCATGATTATGTGATGGTTGTTTACTTTTGTGTTTGCTTCTTTCCAGGTTACTTCTCGCGTTATCTTCGGTTCCGTTCCGGAGTTGTGAGAATCCGTTCGTCTACGTCCGTTTGTCTTCTTCATGGACTCCTTCTTCTTCCTTGCGGGATCTTAGGCAAGATGACCATACCCTCGAAATCACTTCTATCTTTGCTTGCTAGTTGCTCGCTCTCTTGCTATGCCTATGCTGCGATACCTACCACTTTCTTATCATGCCTCCCATACTATTGAGCCAAGCCTTTAACCCACCTTGTCCTAGCAAACCGTTGTTTGGCTATGTTACCGCTTTGCTCAGCCCCTCTTATAGCGTTGTTAGTTGCAGGTGAAGATTGAAGTTTTGTTCCTTGTTGGAACATGGAGATGTTGTTCCTTGTTGGAACATGTTTACTTGTTGGGATATCACAATATCTCTTATTTAATTAATGCATCTATATACTTGGTAAAGGGTGGAAGGCTCAGCCTTATGCCTGGTGTTTTGTTCCACTCTTGCTGCCCTAGTTTCCATCATATCGGTGTTATGTTCCCGGATTTTGCGTTCCTTATGCAGTTGGGCTATAATGGGAACCCCTTGATAGTTCGCCTTGAATAAAACTCTTCCAGTAATGCCCAACATTGGTTTTACCATTCGCCACCTAGCCTCTTTTTCCCTTGGGTTCCGCGGACTCAAGGGTCATCTTTATTTAAACCCCCCTAGGCCAGTGCTCCTGTGAGTGTTGGTCCAAACTAGAGTCCTGTGCAGCGCCCCCTCGGGGAAACTTGAGGTTTGGTTTTAGTTGTATGGAGCGCTCATTTGAGTGTGCCCTGAGAACGAGATGTGTGCAGCTCCTATCGGGATTTGTCAGCACATTCAGGCGGTGTTGCTGGATTTGTTTTAACTTGTCGAAGTTGTCTTGTAGAACCGGGATACCGAGTCTGATCGGAATGTCTCGGGAGAAGGTTTATCCTTCGTTGACCGTGAGAGCTTGTGATGGGCTAAGTTGGGACTCCTCTGCAAGGTTTTGAACTTTCGAAAGCCGTGCCCGCTGTTATGGGCAGATGGGAATTTGTTAATGTTTGGTTGTAGAAAACCTGAAGTTGACCTTAATTAAAATACATCAACCGCGTGTGTTACTGTGATGGTCTCTTTCCGGCAGAGTCCGAGAAGTGAACACGGTGTTGAAGTTATGCTTGACGTAGGTTGTTCTAGGATCACTTCTTGATCATACTTTTATCGACCGTGCTTTGCCTTCTCTTCTCGCTCTCATTTGCGTATGTTAGCCACCATATATGCTAGTCGCTTGCTGTAGCTCCACCTCATACCTTTTCCCTACCTATAAGCTTAAATAGTCTTGATCGCGAGGGTATGAGATTGCTGAGTCCCCGTGACTCACAAATACTTCCAAAACCAGCTTGCAGGTGCCGTTGAACCGTGCAGATGACGCAATCAAGCTCAGGAGGAGCTCGATGAAGATCTTGTCCTTTGTGTTGTTCCGTTTGCAGTTGATCAGTAGTGGAGCCCAATCGGGATGATCGGGGACCTTGTCGCATTTGGGGTAGTCTTCTTTTATTTTGGCTCCGTAGTCGGGCCTTGATTGTATCTGGATGATGTAATGCTTTATTCTTGTATTTGTGTGAAGTGGCGATTTTAAGCCAACTATGTATCTCTTTCCCTTATGTATTACATGTGTTGTGTGAAGATTACCTCACTTGCGACATTGCTTTCAATGCGGTTATGCCTCTAAGTCGTGCTTCGACACGTGGGAGATGTAGCCGCATCGAGGGCGTTACATAGCACCCCGGTTGTACATGCACAAGAACCAGCCCTACCACACATAACCCAAACTCTCGTAGATTGTACCCCTACTACGATGGACAGAGAACCAGCTTCACCCAATCTAACCCCAACCCCAGCCGATAGCAACCCAGTTCCTGTTGACACAACACCATCTCCACCACATAGGTCCCAAACAAGAGCAGTTAGTAAGGCAGCTCCAGCGCCCAAAGGGCCAGTACTATCACGGCGAACCCCAACTCCACCAGTTAGTATGCCTATTCCTGTGGAGGAAGCACAACCAGCTAGTCGTAGTTTAGCATCTATCGCATTTGATGTTGTTAAATCATATGTGCGTATCTTCCCATCTTGGGAATATTATACTGAAGATGAAGGAAAATGCCAGTTGCAGGTGTTTGTCCAGGAGTTATGTGTAAGTAATGTTATTCATGGCAATTACTTTGCTTCGTCCCACACATCCTACCTCCATGATGGTTATAATACAGCAAATTTTCCCATTTTTCTCTATAGAGAAGGACCGATTTGGAAACTCAGGATGAGGTAACCTATGCTAATACCTCTGCTATCTTCAAGAATGCTTGGTGGTAGTATCGGAATTACCTGAAGAAAACATACTTCACCGGCAAAGAAACTAATCAAATTCCCTTACATTCTCCTGAGACACATTTACTGTACGATGACTAGGAACGCCTTGTTCTGTACTGGTCCCAAACCAAGAATGTGGTAAGGTCTATGAGCTCATTTTCTATTTTTAAGTATTATATTCTTGCGTCTTACTGTACTCTGTTCATGTAGAACAAGTGCCTAAACCTGAAGAACAACTGTTCTAATTTAAGATTCCATTGCTATCATAGTTCAAAAAAGCACTAGGCGTTAATTGTGCATTTTGCCACCGCCTTGCACTTTACTGACCAAAGCGCATGCTTATGCGCAGTTATGCACAGATTATGCGTAGTTATGCGCAATGCGTTTTGCCAACACCTAGAGCCTAGGCCCGCTTAAGCGCTCGCTTAGGCGCGCCTTTTTTTATCTATGATTGCTTTGCTCTTGTATCATTGTATTTTCTCATACAAACTTATTTTTAAATTGAAGGATCCAATCAAAACTCCAATGGCATAGCAGGTACACGCATGTTTCTTTAACAGGTTTGCTCTTATCAATTGCTCTGTTGATTTCAATTTCAATTGTGTATACAGTTGACTTTTGTATCATGCACATTTCTAGCATCACAACAGAGCCAATAGTGTTGTTGTATATGTAGACCTGTGGTACCCATCTGAAATCTTATTATGACGTGTAGTTTCCAACGCTTTGTATTCTTTCACTGCTGCTTTGTCTTGAACTATTATGATTTGAACCGTGTCTCTATTTTGATTTGGCAAGACAATGTAGTGACCATAGGACATAGATATATGTTTGTTTGATGCTTTTATTATGTACTGGTACTTGGCAATAGAAGACTTGGTAGTTTAATCCTGTCCACCTTACTAATGAACTGGTTCACCGAAATGAGTTTCATATACTAGTACATGCTAAACTTGTTATGTGTCTGCTTGTATCTTCTTTTAGAATGCTGACAGAATATTGGGGAAGAGTGCCTTATTAAGCAATGGTAAAGGAAGTAATGCAGATATGGTTTAGGATAGTGACACATCCTTGTTGGTCTCCAACAAAGCTGATAAAACAGCTAAGGAAGACTATCTTGAAGATAGCGAGACAACCCCAAAGTCATGTCTTGGTTTTGTGTTCGAGTTACTGGCCACTACCGCTTGCACAAGCTATTCAAACTCACTATCTGAATCAGTTCGGTTTCTTGAGTCTCAACTACAAGCTGAAAGACATCGATCAGCTGTGCTGCGACAAGAAGTGGAAGGACTGCGGAAGTCCCTGGAGCATTCAGATGCATACTTTCTGGTGCAACAGCAAGCGTTGGAGGATTTTAGTGCCAAACAGGACAAAGCTAATCAGCTTGCTAAGCTTATTGCCAGCATGGTGGATACCCAGGATAACGTTTCTTGAGCTCTTCTGAAGTTGTTTCCATTATGCTCTTGTTTTGCGCCGCGTTTATTTGCACTGGTGGCCAATTTTGACGGCCAGTGTATGTAATGTGCTGCTTTGTTCCCTATATTTGCACTGGTGGCGAACTTTGATGCCCAGTGGATGTAATATGTGTAATAGCGGTAATAGGCTAGCGTTAATTGCTTGATTATTTATTTCCTTATTGTCTTGTTTAGTTGTTTGCTTGTAGTCACTGCAGTTCTTTTTCTGTTTTTTTCTAGTGGCCACAATAGCCTATTTTTGGTAACTAGGCCAAAATAATCATGGCAACACACGGACTGTTGTAACCATGGGCCTCCTGCAAGCCGTATGTGTCGGGTGGTAGGTGCGACATATGCCAACGGGTGGCTTATCATTGTGGGAGCCAGTAAGACGTCACCGGTGCCTGGAAACGGGATGAGGCAAAGACATGCACGTCGGCGAATCTTACCCAGCTTCGGGGCTCTCCGTGGAGATAACACCCCTACTGCTGCTCTGCGGGGTCTCCGCATGATCACTAGATGGACAAGTAGCTACACAATGCTCCTTGAGCTGTTCGGTGGGAGGAGGAAGAAGGGCACGGCTAGCCTGCTTCTTCTCCTTGTGTGGTGTCTAAAACTAGCTGGGGGTCCAACCCTTTGCATGGGCGCCCCGGGGGGTTTATATAGGCCTACCCCCCGGGGGTACAATGGTAATCCGACTGGGCGCGGGGCCCAGCCGTCTGTGACTGCGCTTGCCGGCTTCTGCGCCGGCTGCTGGGGTCCGCCGACTGGTGGGTCCCGCCGGCTGCCGGCCCCTCGGTCGACAGGCAGGCCCCACTGTCCAGGACCTGGTCGGCGGCTGGTTACTGTTGCTCTATCTTGGTGACATGGGCTTCATCGAGGTAGGCGTGGCTACAGTGCCGCCGCCCGGCGGGCGATCGCTGTAGCCTCACCGCTTCTTGTCTCCTTAATGGGGCGTCTCCTTCAAGGGAGGCGGCAAGCCGGCTGTGGGGAGCCGGCTCTGTCTTGGGCCGACTGGGGGAGGCGTGGCCGCCTTCGGGTGTCTCTCTGCCCGAAGGGGCCCACTGCCTGTGGGCCGTACTGGCAGCCCATCGTGGATGGCATTAGGGTCAACATGGAAACAGTGTTGTGCCGGACGGGTCATGGTCACCCGTACGACGCACTGTGCTGGTCGTGCTTCGGGATTTGGGGGTGGCAGGCTTTACTGTAGCCACGCCCCGTCTCATCGCTGCTAGGTGGATGCAAACTTTGAGGGTACGGTCTCGACCGCTTTATGGGAGCCGGCTTCTTGGAGTCGGCCTCCTCACGGCCGGCTTCTCGAAGTCGGCCCTCCCATGGCTTTCTTTTGCAAGGGCTAAAGTCGGGCCGCCTTCCGGCAGCCGGCCTGGGTGACGGCCAGCAAGGGAAGATGGCCCCTTGTCTTGGATTTCTTGAGAGCCGGACGGGCTCGTAATAATTTCAGAAGGGCCAGGGGAAGCCGGCTAGGCTACCCATGGCTATTTGCTCTGACAGTATGATCCATGGGCATTTGTCCGGCTGTAGGATCCATCGGCCTTGTATACGGGCCTTAGGGTCCATGGGCCTTCTACGGGCCATACTATCCGTGGGCCTCGTACGGGCCGTAGGATCCATGGGCCTTCTACGGGGCGTATCATCATTTCGCCAATCATGGGCCGTACTATTCGTGGACCATAACGGGCCGTTAATAGGCCGTATTTGATAACTCTATGAAAACAACTCAATGGGTTTTTTACATGAAAACGGCCCAATGTGTTAACGGTCCGCAAACGGGCCGACTGTAACGACGGGCTGAATTTGGCCCACAAGCAGAAAATGACACTAACGGGCCGTATGTACCTGAATGCTGCAAATGAGCCCAAGAATCAATGGGCCCTGAGAAGGCCAAAAGATAACTTGGGCTGGAAACGGCCCAATGGAATAACGGGCCGTTAGTGGGTATAAAGTGATACACTGTTCACTACGGGCCAGTTTCACCATGGGCCGTTAACGGGCCAAGAGTTACAAAGGTCCTCATATGGGCCGAAAGAAGTCATGGGCCACACATGGGCCGGAAGTTAAAATGGGCTGAATCATATTGGACGGCCCAGATGACGCTACTGGGCCTAATTCGGATAGGGCGTAACGGGCCCTAGGTTAGCGGGCTGTAAATGGGCTATATGCGAACAGGTCGTTAACAGGCTTTCCGTGGGTCGGCCCGTCACCTTTTGACCAAGTCAAACGAGCTGGCCTTTTCACAGGAATGGGCCTCTGTTGGGCCGTGCCACATGTCGCCGTATCATAGGCGCCTTCAGTCCAATGAGCGGATGACATCTGTCCCAACGGTGAGCCGGCACGTGTTTCCTCCAGCCAATGATGATTTTACACGTGGAAAATCCCCATTGGTCGGGGATGTTAATGGGTAATCGGATCCAAAACCCGACCCGATAGCTTAACGGTGTTCCGTTGCGGTGGATGCCACGTGTCGGTCACCCTTGACGAAAGCACTTCTATGACGCGCGATTTATCGTCATGGAAGTGGACACTTCCGTGATGATAATTTTGGTAATGTCATGGAACACTTCTACGACAGCGCAGGTATGACTATCTTGATTCTGTCATAAATTTGTCATGGATGTACATGCATGAAAAAAAATGCGACCTACTGTGTATCATCACGGAAGTGTATTTTTTTGTAGTGCATGGAGTTGATGTAGAGGCCCCGTGATCGATTCCCCCTCCAGCGGAGCTCCGGAAAAGGCCCCAAGATGGGATCTCCTAGGTACGGAAGGTTGCGGCGGTGGAAATAGGGTTTCGTGGTGCTCCTGGATGTTTTCGGGGTAATGAATATATATAGGAGGAAGAAGTAGGTCGGTGGAGCCACGAGGGGGGAGGGCGCGCCCAAGGGGGTAGGCATGCCCCCTGCCTCGTGGCCTCCTTGTTGGTTGCTTAACATCCACTCCAAGTCCCCTGGATCATGTTTGCTCCAAAAATAACTCTCCCGAAGGTTTTATTCCGTTTGGATTCCGTTTGATATTCCTTTTGTGGGAAACACTGAAATAGGCAAAAAAACAGCAATTTGCACTGGGCCTTGGGTTAGTAGGCTAGTCCCAAAGATAATATAAAAGTGTATAAATAAGCCCATTAACATCCCAAACAGATAATATAATAGCATGGAACAATCAAAAATTATAGATACGTTGGAGACGTATCAAGCATCCCCAAGCTTAATTCCTGCTCGCCCTCGAGTAGGTAAATGATAAAAACAGAATTTTTGATGTGGAATGCTACCTAGCATAATTCTCAATTTAATTTTCTTTATTGTGGCATGAATATTCAGATCCAATAGATTAAAGACAAAAGTTTAATATTGACATAAAAATAACAATACTTTAAGCATACTAACTACGCAATCATGTCTTCTCAAAATAACATGGCAAAAGAAAGTTCATCCCTACAAAATCATATAGTTTGGTCATGCTCCATTTTTGTCACACAAGAATGCTCTCATCTTGCACAACCCCGATGACAAGCCAATAAATTGTTTCATACTTTAGTAATCTCAAACTTTTTCAACTTTCATGCAATACATGAGCGTGAGCCATGGATATAGCACTATGGGTGGAATAGAATAATGATAGGGGGTTATGTGGAGAAAAAAGGAGAAAGTCTCACATCGACGAGGCTAATCAACGGTCTAGGGAGATGCCTATCAATTGATGTCAATACAAGGAGTAGGGATTGCCATGAAATAGATGCACTAGAGTTATAAATGCATGAAAGCTCAAAAAAAGAAACTAAGTGGGTGTGCATCCAACTTGCTTGCTCATGAAGACCTAGGGCACTTGAGGAAGCCCATTGTTGGAATATACAAACCAAGTTCTATAATGAAAAATTCCCACTAGTATATGAAAGTGACAAAGCAAGAGACTCTCTATCATAAAGATCATGGTGCTACTCTGAAGCACAAGTGTGGAAAAAGGATAGTAGCAATGCCCCTTTTTATTTCTTTTCATTTTTTGGGCCTTTATTTCTTTTATTTGGCCTTTTTTTATTTGGGACAATTCTCTATTAATGATGATCATCACACATCTATTTATTTACAACTCAATGATTACAACTTGATACTAGAACAAAGTATGACTCTATATGAATGCCTCCTGCGGTGTACCGGGAAGGGCAATGAATCAAGAGGACATGTATGATAAATTGTGCATGGCAGCTTTGCCACAAATACGATGTCAACTACATGATCATGCAAATCAATATGACAATGATGAAGCGTGTCATAAATGAAACGGTGGAAAGTTGCATGGCAATATATCTCGGAATGGCTATGGAAATGCCATAATAGGTAGGTATGGTGGCTGTTTTGAGGAAGATATAAGGAGGTTTATGTGTGATAGAGCGTATCATATCACGGGGTTTGGATGCACCGGTGAAGTTTGCACCAACTCTCAAGGTGATAAAGGGCAATGCACGGTACTGAAGAGGCTAGCAATGATGAAAGGGTGAGAGTGCGAATAATCCATGGACTCAACATTAGTCATAAAGAACTCACATACTTATTGCAAAAATCTACAAGTCATCAGACCAAGCACTACGCGCATGCTCCTAGGGGGATAGAATGGTAGGAAAAGGCCATCGCTCGTCCCCGACCGCCACTCATAAGGAAGACAATCAAAGAACACCTCATGTTTGAAATTTGTTACACAACGGTTACCATACGTGCATGCTATGGGACTTGCAAAGTTCAACACAAGTATTTCTCAAATTCACAACTACTCAACTAGCACACTCTAATATCACCACCTTTATATAGCAAAACAATTATCAAGTATCAAACTTCTCATAGTATTCAATGCACTTTCTATGATAGTTTTTATTATACCCATCTTGGATGCCTATCATATTAGGACTAGTTTCATAACCAAATCAAATTACCATGCTGTTCTATAGGAATATCAAAATAATATAAGTGAAGCATGAGAGATCAATAATTTCTATAAAATAAAACCACCACCGTGCTCTAAAAGATATAAGTGAAGCACTAGAGCAAATTATCTAGCTCAAAAGATATAAGTGAAGCACATAGAGTATTCTAACAAATTCAAATTCATGTGTGTCCCTCCAAAAAGGTATGTACAGCAAGGATGATTTTGGTATACTAAAAAGCAAAGACTCAAATCATACAAGACACTCCAAGCAAAACACATATCATGTGGTGAACAAAAATATAGCCTCAAGTAAAGTTACCGATAGAAGAAGACGAAAGAGGGGATGCCTTCCAAGGCATCCCCAAGCTTAGGCTTTTGGTTGTCCTTGAATTTTACCTTGGGGTGCCTTGGGCATCCCCAATATTAGGCTCTTGCCACTCATTATTCCATAATCCATCAAATCTTTACCCAAAACTTGAAAACTTAACAACCACTAGTAGAAAACAGGGCTATGGTCCAGGCCGGCTCAGCCCATTAGTCACGGTTCAGTCTAGAACGGGGACCAATGTGGGCATTGGTCCCGGTTCGTGAGCCCAGGGGGCCGGGCGGGCCACGTGGGCCATTGGTCCCGGTTCGTCTGGACCTTTTGGTCCCGGTTGGTGGGATGAACCGGGACCAATGGGCCTGGCTCCTAGCCCACCACCATTGGTCCCGGTTGGTGGCTTGAACCGGGACCAAAGGCTTCCCTTTAGTCCCGGTTCATGTTATCAACCGGGACCAATGAGGTGCCTATATATACCCCCTCGCGCAAGAGCAAAGCACAGTGCTCTGTTTTTTCTGGCCGAGGGGAGAGGGCTTTGTGGTGCTCTAGCTCACCTCCTATGCACATGAGGTGTTCGATGGAATGCCCGAGCCACACTACTTAAGCTTTCTCCTCTCGAAGCTCGACCTTCAAGCTCCATTTTCCTCGAGATTTGTCTAGATTTAGCGGTCCGTCATGCCCCGTCCCCGTCTTCACCGCCGTCGATCACCCGCGCCGATCTCATCACCGACACCACCGTGGTGAGCCTCTTGTTCATATCTTCTTTCTGAAAGGAAAAATATTCTTACTTGTATGTTTAGATAGATACTTGTATCATTTTCTTACATTTATTATTGCATATTATATAGTGCGATGGTTTTGGTATCCGCCCCCGTCGGCCCTTGTCCTGTCTATGATTCGGATTTGGTATGTATATTATCTTTATAACTATTGGTTCATTTATTGTTTATGAAAATTATGCCGACCAACATGACATAGATCTTATTTATCTAGGATGTATGTGAATCGGAAATGCCAACCGACCCTATTGTCGAGAGGTTAAATTTAGTTGAAGAAGAAAACAATTTGTTGAAGGAAAAAATAAAAAAAATTGAGGAGGAGAAGATGATATTGGAGTTGCATGTTGCGGATGTCGTCGATGATCACAAGATCAAGATGGATGCAATGCGCTTGAAGATTAGAAAGATTAGAAAATATGCCATTCATACCGAGGCTTGGTATCATTATGCCATTGGATCAATTGTTACCTTGGTTGCGATTATGATCGCATTTGTTTTCGCATTGAAATGTTTTACATAGTTTCAATGTATGGTTTAATTAATTAGATGCTCTGGAGAGCTATATGATGTTAGATGAGAACTATGTATGCACTTTGGTTTTAATGTGATGATGAACTTCTATTAATTTGGACACTTAATTATATATAATGCACGCAGATGAACCGGTAATGGATGTACGGTGACAGACACACCCGCGAGTACATTAAGGGCGTGCATGAGTTTCTCGATGCGACTGAGGCAAACAAGCAGAATGGTTTTATGTGTTGTCCATGCACTGAATGTGGGAATACGAGGTCTTACTCTAACCGGAAAATCCTTCACTCCCACCTGCTTTACAAGGGTTTCATGCCACACTATAATGTTTGGATGAGGCACGGAGAAATAGGGGTTATGATGGAAGACGGCGAAGAAGAAGAGTACGATGACAACTATGTGCCCCCTGAATACGGTGATGCTGCAACGGGGGGAGCTGGTGAAGATCAAGAGGAACCAGACGATGTGCCCAATGATGCTGCCACGGGTGAAGCTGCTGAAGATCAAGAGGAACCAGACGATGTGCCCGATGATGATGATCTCCATCGGGTCATTGTCGATGCAAGGACGCAATGCATTAGTCAAAAGGAGAAGCTGAAGTTCGATCGCATGTTAGAGGATCACAAAAAAGGGTTATACCCCAATTGCGAAGATGGCAACACAAAGCTCGGTACTGTACTGGAATTGCTGCAGTGGAAGGCAGAGAATGCTGTGGCTGACAAAGGATTTGAGAAGCTACTAAAAATATTGAAGAAGAAGCTTCCAAAGGATAACGAATTGCCCAACAGTACATACGCAGCAAAGAAGGTCGTATGCCCTCTAGGATTGGAGGTGGAGAAGATACATGCATGCCCTAATGACTGCATCCTCTACCGCGGTGCATACAAGGATCTGAACGCATGCCCGGTATGCGGTGCGTTGCGGTATAAGATCAGACGAGATGACCCTGGTGATGTTGACGGCGAGCCCCTCAGGAAGAGGGTTCCTGCGAAGGTGATGTGGTATGCTCCTATAATACCACGGTTAAAACGTCTGTTCAGAAACGAAGAGCATGCCAAGTTGATGCGATGGCACAGTGAGAACCGAAAGAAAGATGGGAAGTTGAGAGCACCCGCTGACGGGTCGCAGTGGAGAAAAATCGAGAGAAAGTACTGGGATGAGTTTGCAAAGGACCCAAGGAATGTATGGTTTGCTTTAAGCGTGGATGGCATTAATCCTTTCGGGGAGCAGAGCAGCAATCACAGCACCTGGCCCGTGACTCTATGTATGTATAACCTTCCTCCTTGGATGTGCATGAAGCGGAAGTTCATTATGATGCCAGTTCTCATCCAAGGCCCTAAGCAACCCGGCAACGAAATTGATGTGTACCTAAGGCCATTAGTTGAAGAACTTTTACAGTTGTGGAATGGAAACGGTGTACGTACGTGGGATGAGCACAGACAGGAGGAATTTAACCTTAAGGCGTTGCTGTTCGTGACCATCAACGATTGGCCCGCTCTCAGTAACCTTTCAGGACAGACAAACAAAGGATACCACGCATGCACGCACTGTTTAGATGACACTGAAAGTATATACCTGGACAAATGCAGGAAGAATGTGTACCTGGGCCATCATCGATTTCTTCCGACCAACCATCAATGTCGAAAGAAAGGCAAGCATTTCAAAGGCGAGGCAGATCACCGGAAGAAGCCCTCCATGCGCACCGGTGAACACGTGCTTGCTATGGTCAATGATTTACACTACGTAATCTTTGGAAAGGGTCCCGGTGGACTAGCTGTTCCGAATGACACTTAGGGACACTCACCCATGTGGAAGAAGAAATCTATATTTTGGGACCTACCCTACTGGAAAGACCTAGAGGTCCGCTCCTCAATCGACGTGCTGCATGTGACGAAGAACCTTTGCGTGAATCTGCTAGGCTTCTTGGGCATGTATGGGAAGACAAAAGATACACCTGAGGCACGGGAGGACCTGCAACGTTTGCACGAAAAAGACGGCATGCCTCCGAAGCAGTATAAAGGTCCTGCCAGCTACGCTCTTACGAAAGAAGAGAAAGAAATCTTCTTTGAATGTCTGCTCAGTATGAAGGTCACGACTGGCTTCTCGTCGAATATAAAGGGAATAATAAATATGCCAGAGAAAAAGTTTCAGAACCTAAAGTCTCATGACTGCCACGTGATTATGACGCAACTGCTTCCGGTTGCATTGAGGGGGCTTCTACCGGAAAACGTCCGATTAGCCATTGTGAAGCTATGTGCATTCCTCAATGCAATCTCTCAAAAGGTGATCGATCCAGAAATCGTACCAAGGCTAAGGAGTGATGTGGCGCAATGTCTTGTCAGTTTCCAGCTGGTGTTCCCACCATCCTTCTTCAATATCATGACGCACGTCCTAGTTCATCTAGTCGACGAGATTGTCATCCTGGGGCCCGTATTTCTACACAATATGTTCGCCTTTGAGAGGTTCATGGGAGTCCTAAAGAAATATGTCTGTAACCGCGCTAGGCCAGAAGGAAGATCTCCATGGGCCATCAAACAGAGGATGTTATCGGGTTTTGTGTTGACTTCATTCCTGGCCTTAACAAGATAGGTCTCCCTAAATCGCGGTATGAGGGGAGACTGGCTGGAAAAGGCACTCTTGGAAGAGACTCAATAATATGCAGGGACAGATATTCTTGGTCTCAAGCACACTACACAGTTCTACAGAACTCTACCTTGGTGACCCCGTATGTCGATGAACACAAGAACAGTCTGCGCTCCAAACACCCGGAGCAGTGCGACGACTGGATTACATGTGAACACATCAGGACTTTCAGCAGTTGGTTGGAAACACGTCTCAGAGGTGACAACACTGTTTGTGATGAGTTGTTATTGTTGTCCAGGGGACCATCTTTGACTGTATTGACTTACAAAGGATACGAGATAAATGGGAATACATTTTACACGATCGCCCAAGATTAAAAGAGCACAAACCAAAACAGCGGTGTCCGCTTTGATGCAGCAACCGAGAGCGGAAAGGATACATATTATGGTTACATAGTGGACATATGGGAACTTGACTACAGACCTGATTTTAAGGTCCCTTTGTTTAAGTGCAAATGGGTCAATCTGTTAGGCGGCGGGGTACAGGTAGACCCACAGTACGGAATGACAACAGTGGATCTGAAAAATCTTGGGTACACTGACGAACCGTTCGTCCTAGCCAATGATGTGGCACAGGTTATCTATGTGAAGGACATGTCTACCAAACCGAGAAAAAGAAAAGATAAGGAAGCGAATACATCATACGATGAGCCAAAGCGCCACATAGTTCTTTCAGGAAAAAGGGACATCCTGGGAGTGGACGGCAAGACAGACATGTCTGAAGATTATGAAAAGTTTCATGAAATTCCTCCCTTCAATGTCAAGGCTGACCCAAGTATCCTGATAAACAATGAAGATTATCCATGGTTACGGCGCAATAAGCAAATGACACAAGCGAAGAAAAAGTGAAGACTTTCTCCCGCAACTATTATGATGATACCATGCCAAATTTGTAACAGACGAACATGCTACCATTTCCCGTTTTGTACATGCACATGCTATGTGGGTGAAATTATGATACCATCCCAACTTTCAACTTTTTTAGAGTTCATTTGAAATGCTTTCATGTCTTATGGTTTGAAACTTTGATACTTCGAAAGTGATTGTCCATTTTGTACACGAAGTGCATCAAGTTTTTGTCGTAACCCTCTCTACTTTTTGGAACATGCTATGTGGGTGAAATGATGATACCATGCCAACTTTCAACCTTTTCAGAGTTCATTCTGAAATGCTTTCCAATTTCAGAGTCATTTAGCTCAAAGAATGAATTAATAGCAAACAGAATAAACTACAAAACTTTTATGAAAATAAAAACAATCAATTAAAATATTATGTTATGATCAACTAAAATAAAACTATAATATTCTTCAATAGCAAAAAGAATATAATTTTTGTGACCTAAAATCAAACTATAAGTATTTAATTGTAAGTATAAATAAAAAATAAATAGCAAAGAAGAAAAAAATTCTATTTTTATAGTAAAGTTATTCATAAACTAGTGATTCACACAAATTTTTAAAAATTCAAATTTAAACTATTCAAAATTTAAAACTAATGGCACTAACAGAAAGTTTATAATTTTTGTGACCTAAAAGCAAAAAGAAATCACTAAAAAACTGTAAGTATTTAGTTGTAAGTAGAAATAAAAAATAAATAGAAAAAAAATTCTATTTTTATAGTAAAGTTATTCATAAACTAGTGATTCACACAAATTTTTAAAAATTCAAATTTAAACTATTCAAAATTTAAAACTAATGGCACTAACAGAAAGTTTGTAATTTTTGTGACCTAAAAGCAAAAGGAAATCACTAAAAAACTGTAATTATTTAGTTCTAAGTAGAAATAAAAAATAAATAGAAAAAAATTCTATTTTTATAGTAAAGTTATTCATAAACTAGTGATTCACACAAATTTTTAAAAATTCAAATTTAATCTATTTAAAATTTAAAACTAATGGCACTAACAGAAAGTTTATAATTTTTGTGACCTAAAAGCAAAAAGAAATCACTAAAAAACTGTAAATATTTAGTTTTAAGTAGAAATAAAAAAATAAAAAACCAAAAAAATGTAGAAATAAAAAAGAAAAAACCAAAAAAAATGCCTCCTACTGGGCCTCCATGGCCTGAATACGACTAGAAACCCTACATGGGCCAGGATTCAGGCCCGCAGAAGGCCCAATAGGCCCACAGGCAGTAGCAAGTTTAGGCCCGAAAGCCTGCATTAGAGAGGAGCTCGAATGGGGAGGCACACCAGCGCTTATAAACCAGTGCCGGCGCCCTTCAGCTAGCGATGTGGGACTAAACTTTTGGGCGCGGGGCAGCACAAGGCCATTGGTCCCGGTTGGTGGCACCAACCGGGACTAAAGGGGGCATTGGTCACGGTTCGTGGCACCAACCGTGACCAATGCCCCCCTTTAGTACCGGTTGGTGCCACCAACCGGGACCAAAGGCCGCCGCTTCCCGCCCTTTGGGCTGCTGAAAATTGGCCTTTGGTCCCGGTTCGTGGCACCAACCGGGACTAATGCCCACCTTTGGTCCCGGTTGCTGCCACGAACCGGGACTAAAGGCTCTGCTATATAAGCCCACACTTTGGAAATTTTCGCCAACTGCTCCATTCCCCATCGCCGACGCCGCCAGGCTGCTCGTCCTCCTCGTCGCCGTCGCCGCGCCCTGCCCCATCACCGTCGATGCGCCCTGCCCCATCGCCGTCGCCGCGCCCTGTCGCTGTCGTCATCGTCGCACCCTCCTTCCCGTCGCCGGCCGCCCTGCCCCGAGCTCGCTGCCGTCCGCGCGCCCTGCCCCGAGCCCTGCCTCCTCGATCGTCCCCGTCGCCGTGTGCCGCCCCGAGCCCGCGGCCGTCCTCGTCGCCGTGTGCCACCCCGAGCCCGTCGTCCCCGTCGCCGTCTGCCGCCCCGAGCCCGCGTCCGTCCCCGTCCCCGTGTGCCACCCCGAGCCCGTCATCCCCGAGCCCCGCGCACACTGTCCCCGAGCCCGCCGTCCTCCTTCCCGTCGCTGGCCTCCTCTCCCCGTCGCCGCCCGCCCCCAGTGAGCTCCCCCCTTTCCCATCCCCGTCGCCGACGATGCCACCCATTGCCGCCGCTGCTCTCCTGTTCATATATGCAAAAGTTACATTAGCCGGAAGTAACCAGGGCATGTTGGTACGAAGTTCTGCAAAGTTGTTCTGGAATGGAGTCCCGGATAGAATAATCCGCCTTTTGGTACGAATTCAGCAAAGGCCTTCCAAATAGCGATATTCGGAAGGCTCTTGCTGAACTTTGTACCAAAAAGTGAATTATCCTATCTAGGACTCCGTTCCAGAACAACTTTGAAGAGCTTCGTACCATCATGCACATGTTACTTTCGCCTAATGATGAAGACATGGTTTTGTTGAATCCTTTGACACTAGGCAACCTCCCGACCCCTCGGCGATCCTCTCGAACATGAGAGGAAGAAGAGGGTCGTCTAGGGGTCGAGGGTTCCAGGGTCGTCGAGGGTTCGAGGGGTCGAGGATCGCCGAGGGGTCGAGAGAGGTTTCCTAGTGTCAAAGTATTGAAGAAATCCATGCCTTCATCATTAGCCGGAAGTAACCAGGGCATGTTGGTACGAAGTTCTGCAAAGTTGTTCTGGAATGGAGTCCCGGATAGAATAATCTGCCTTTTGGTACGAATTCAGCAAAGGCCTTCCAAATAGCGATATTCGAAAGGCTCTTGCTGAACTTTGTACCAAAAAGCGAATTATCCTATCTGGGACTCCGTTCTAGAACAACTTTGAAGAGCTTCGTACCATCATGCACATGTTACTTTCGCCTAATGATGAAGACATGGTTTTGTTGAATCCTTTGACACTAGGCAACCTCCCGACCCCTCGACGATCCTCTCGAACATGAGAGGAAGAAGAGGGTCGTCTAGGGGTCGAGGGTTCCAGGGTCGTCGAGGGTTCGAGGGGTCAAGGGTTCTTCTCCTCTATTCTTTCTTCTCCTTTTTTTTCTTCTTCCTCTTTTTTTTATCGGGAACGAGGGTCGTCGAGGGAAATAGATGTAGTGTCGTCGTTGTCGATATATACCCCCTCCTGATAGCTTACTATGATTAGGTAGCTAGTTCTACATTTGGCACTAATATATCCATCTGTCATGTTTGAATAATAATTGCCATGTTGTAAATATTTGTAGAAACTATGGACACCACCCTAGACGAAGCAACAAAAGAAGCGTTGTTGAGGGACATAATCGCAGAAGGAAGTGATGCCATCTCGTTGTTTCTCAATGAAACCGATGGTCTGGAAGGAGAGGGTGAACAAGCTGGCTACGGTGACCTAATGCCGGTGCAAGAAGAAGAACATGAGGACGGCTCTGGTGACCCAATGCCGGTGCAAGAAGGAGACCGTGGTGACGGCTACGGTGACCGAACCGAGTCCGGCCAGGTATATATATTAGTTAAGCCTATGCTGACTAGCTGATTGATGCATTCATTGTTTTGGTATGTACACATATTAATTAAGTCTTTGTTCTTTTTTCTAGCCCTCCGGATCGAGCACAACTTCGGTAAAGAGACGACGCCCGAAGAAAAAGTTGAGCTCGGATGAAAAGTTTGAGATCATAGCAATCGCGCCCGACGGCCAACCTATTGAACCCCTCCGGACAAAGAGCGCATTTGTTGCTCAGTGCGGGGTTCTGGTTAGGGACAAGATCCCGATAAGCATCTAGCAATGGTTTAAGCCGGCTACAGAAGACCCTGAGGTGTCTTATGTCAATGATATGCAGAAAAATGATCTTTGGACTGAGCTGAAGTCAAATTTCACCCCACCGCCTGAGGATAATCCAGAGAACCCAGTTAAAGAGAAATTAATCAAGTCTTTTGCTCTGAAGAGGATGGCAGAACTATTCAGGAGGTGGAAGAAAGAGCTGAATAAGTTTGTCGAAAATAATGAGACACCAGAATTCAAGGGCAGATATGAGAAGATCAGAGATCACTGGCCCGCATTTGTGGCCCACAAGACATCAGAAAAGAGTAAGAAGATGTCGGCGACAAACAAGCAAAATGCTGCGAAGAAGAAGCTTCACCATCGCACGGGGTCAGGTGGCTATCTCATAGCCCGGCCTAAGTGGTCCAAGACTGAGAATAATCTGGTTCATAAAGGGATCGAACCAGAGACAATTAACTGGCCAGACCGTTGCCGGACTTGGTTCTTCGGGGCTGGCGGAACCCTGGACCCTGTAACAGGGAAGTGCATTTGGACGAACGATCAAATGGACATACCAGTCAGTAAGCTTAAGCAGTATATCGAAGCAGCGCAGGAAGGGGCGTTCTTTCCAGACAGAGAGAACGACGAGCTCACAATGGCCCTCGGGAATCCTGAGCACCCTAGACGGACACAAGGCACGCCAGGCTCCATTCCGTGGAAGGTTGGGTTTCCGGACGCAGGCGGTTACAAATCCCATGAGAGGAGGAAAAAAGTGCAGCAGACCCAAATACAGGCGCTGCAAGCAAGGGTAGACGCGATAGAGGAACGAGAAGCAAATCGCAGCAAACGTACTGCCGAAGCCTCCCCCAAAGCTACCCCGCCATCTCAGCGCAGAAGCAGCGTGGCTTCCACCGAGCTGCTTCAGCCGGAGCATGCCTTGACGGCTCCTGCCAGCTATCCCGTGGATGCTATAATGGAGTCTCAAAATTGCCACCTTATGACGCAATGGATGAATTTGAAGGTCAAGGCGGCTGTTGGCTCTGTTTATCCTACTAAACCCGGCGCAACTTTTCACTGCCGGCCGATTCCAGAAGGATATGCTAGGGTGATGGTGGATGAGATAACGGAGGGATTTGAGGACCTCCATATTGACCACCCTACCGGTGAAGGGGAGACTCGGCTGGGGTCTGCTCTGAAGACTCCATGCCTATGGCGGAAGGAGCTCATCAACCTTCCGAACTGGACGCCACCGCCTCCTCCTCCTCCTCCAGCGAGTCAGGGCACTCCGCCTCCACCGCCTCCTCCTCCGGCGAGTGACGATCAGGGCCCTCGGCCGGCTCCTTCTCCGGCGCGTGGCAGCACTCCGCCTCCTTCTCCGCCTGCGCCGACGCGCCCGAGCAGCCAGCCTCCTCCTCCGCCTCGTCAGCAAGGACGGAAGAGACCTGCCGCCGCTCTAGCTGCTCCGGCGCGTCGTAGTCCTTCTCCTCCGCCTCTTAAGCAAGTAAAGAAGACAACCACTCCGTCTGCTCGGTCAGCATCTAGCAGTACAACCAGAGGCGGGAGGACATACAGATTCGGTCCTTCTCTGAAGACTCCAGAGAAGTTACCATACGAGAGGACCCATGAGGAGAACGCCGAGATCGCGCGAGAAGAAGTGAAGAAATTCTTTGAAGGGGTGAAAGCAAAGAAACATCCACCTCCGGAGGAGAAGGTAGATCGGGTGAAAGTGAAGCGCACTCTGGCTGCCCTGACAAAACCACCGAAGTCTGATCCGCCGAAAGGAAACTATGACCGCATTATTGGAAAGGAATTTGCCGAAGCGGAGCGGTCGGGAAGTACTGTCAGTGATCAAAGGCTGAAAGAACGACGAGCTGGGAAACAAATTGCCCAGCTCGGCGAACAAGCGAAGCAATCGTGCCCCCCGCTCAAGGTGCCTAGCCACAACGTCGCTAATGATCCGAGGATGGTGCCCGGTTATAGCAATCTTGCAGATTACCTGCCCGACGAAGTACATTATGAACCCATGGACATGTAGATACAAAGATACGAGTACGGGAAGCCTCTCGTCAAAGATGAAAGATCTCTATCAATGATGATGCGAAGATTGCATGATTGGTACTTGAAAATCTGCAGAGACTCTGGGGGGAGGAGTACTTTGTATGTGAAAGTTAAAAAGGAGCATGACCTCGTTGGAATTGATCTGTTGCCTATTCCATTTGAGGAGTTCTATCAGTTTTTCAATCAATTGGCCCTCGATAAAACAACGGTCGCCTGCTACTATCTGTAAGTAGTACTACTTCTGTCATTAAGTTTCTCTATATAGCTTAGCTCTTTCATTGTATGTATTTATAATCATCCTCACTATATTATGCAGATTGAAGATCGCCGAATTGAAGAAAAGACAAGTCGGTGATATTGGGTTCGTTAACACATATCTCATAGATGCAACTCAGGTTAAACTTCATGCCGCAGCTACCGAGGCCAACTTGCTACGATCATTCGTAATAAATCAAAACAAAGATATAATACTCTTTCCTTACAACTTCAAGTGAGTGTTACTGTCTTGTGCGTATTCAGTTTCCCTTATATATTAGTCAAGGTTATAGTAATGTAATTCATGAGTTATGCATGGGTGTGCAGTTTCCACTATATTCTCCTAGAGATTAAGGTTGAGCAGGGACTAGTAACCGTCTTAGACTCAAAACGAAAAGATCCCCAGGACTATGCAGACATGACTCAAATACTCCAGAAGTAAGTTAAATCGATCATTATCCACCATATCAGCAACTTTGTTCATTTCCTGATATCAAGTAATTGTTTTCTTTGTCCGGCAGGGTTTGGAGAAAATTCACCAAAACAGTTCCGGGACTGCCGAAGGAGCTGGAATTTAGACACCCAAAAGTAAGTACTATAGTAGCATGTTCCGCGCATCTCCTAGTGATTCAAGCGCTAGTTTCATCAATACCATTTAGCATTCTTGCTTATCAGTTTGATTGACCTCTATTTCTTGTAAAGTGATTGTGGCAGGAACAAGGGAATGATTTCTGTGGATACTACATCTGCGAGTCCATCCGCCACACGACCTGTGAGCGGGGCGGGTACTCTAACGAACAATATGAAGTACGTAAATAACAACATTCACAATTTTATTTTATTACCATCATTTGTGTTGAGTTTCATTCATTTATATATATATGTATTGACCCCCTTCTTCAAATTAGATGTTTCGGAAGCGGGATGAACTCCTAGCACCAGCTCGCATGCGAGCAATTCAAGAGGAATTGGCGGCATTCTTTCTTGACCACGTGATCCCTGAAGATGGAGAATTCTATGTGGACCCTGAGTGCGTATGATTATATTTGTAAGAGATAATTATTGTATATATGTAGCCGGTAGTGTCAGATAGATATACGAGAACTTGTTGTTCGACCAATCTCTCGGAGAAGGAGAGGTGGTCGATATCACTTCTCTCTGTATGCATATATGTTCATGACGATCTTCTATTTCCTTCATTTTCTTACTAGCTAGCCAGCGTGTCTAGTCCTCTCTATACGTATGTATAGTACGTAGCGTCGACCAAGCACGGACATAAGAGAGGACACTTCTATCTATTAATTATAGCTAGCTAACACAATATATGAAACACCTAAATTAACCCCCCAAAACCCCCAACCCCCCCCCCCCCCCTTCAAAAAAAACAAAAAACCCAGCCACAGAAATGCTGACGCGTGGATGCCTATTGGTCCCGGTTGGTGCCACCAACCAGGACCAAAGGGTCTCCTGACTAGGCTCTGCGCACTGCCCACGTGGAGGCCCATCAGTCCCGGTTCTGGATTGAACCGGGACTAAAGGGTCGGGGAATTAGTACCGACACTTTAGTCCCGGTTCAGGAACCGGGACTAAAGGCCCTTACGAACCGGGACTATAGGCCCTTTTTTCTACCAGTGAACACAAAACTTAAACAGAAAATCTCATGAGCTCCGTTAGTATAAGAAAACAAACCACCACTTAACGTACTGTAATGAACTCATTCTTTACTTATTTTGGTGTTAAACCTACTGTGTTCCAACTTCTCTATGGTTCATAACCTTCGATACTAGCCATAGATTCATCAAAATAAGCAAACAACACACGAAAAATAGAATCTGTGAAAAACAGAACAGTCTGTAGTAATATGTAGATTTCGAATACTTATGTAATCCAAAAAATTCTAAAATAAATTGATGGACATGAGTAATTTATCTATTAATCATATTCAAAAAGAATCAACTTAATCTCACTCTCCAGTAAAACATGGCAGCAAATTTCATGAGCGCTAAAGTTTCTGTTTTTTACAGCAAGATCGCAAAGACTTTCCCCAAGTCTTCCCAAAGGTTCTACTTGGAACAAACACTAATTAAAAGCATAAAAACACATCTAAACAGAGGCTAGATGAATTATTTATTACTAAGCAGAACCAAAAAGCAAGGAACAAAACTAAAATTGGGTTGCCTCCCAACAAGCGCTATCGTTTAACGCCCCTAGCTAGGCATAAATAATTTTAATGATGCTCACAAGAAAGACAAGAATTGAAGCACAAAGAGAGCATCATAAAACATGTGACAAGCACATCTAAGTCTAACATACTTCCTATGCATAGGCATATTATAGGCAAACAAATTATCAAGGCAAGCACAAACTAGCATATGCAAGGAAGTGGAAAGAAACAATAGCAATCTCAACATAACGAGAGGTAATTTAGTAACATGAAAATTTCTACAACCATATTTTCCTCTATCACAATAATTACATGTCGTATTATAAGAAAATTCAAAAAAATAGCTATCACATAAAATATCTTCAACACGATCCACATGCATGCAAAGTTGACACTCTTCCAAAATAGTGGGATTAACATTAACTAAAGTCGTGACCTCTCCAAACCCACTTTTATCAAAAACTTCATAAGATTGAACATTCTCCAAATATGTGGGATCTAAAGTTGACACTCTTGCAAACCCACTTTCAATAATATTGCAAACACTATTATCAATCTCATATTCATCATGGGGCTTAAATAAACTTTCAAGATCAAAAGAAGAATCACCCCAATCATGATCATTGCAACAAATAGTAGTCATAGCAAAACTAGCATCCCCAAGCTTAGGGTTTTGCATATTATTAGCACAATTGACGTTAATAGAATTTAAAATAACATTATTGCAATCATGCTTTTCATCGAAGGAACCATCAAGTATGGGTGCAATAGCAACGATCTCATGTTTAACATAAGGAACTATAGCAAATTCATCTTTATAAATATTGGCATCATGGCCACAAGAATAGCAAGCATCATGTTCATCCAGGGATATTTCAATCAAATCATTGGAATCATAATTATCTATATGTCTATGCATATCATTATTTTCTTCCAAAGAAGCGGTCATTCTTTCAATAAATTCTTTGACATAGACATTATGAGCATAGTTTTCATAGTAATATTTAAGTATGTCATGATTTTTAGATTCGTAGAGAGTAACATCATACTTTTCAATCAAAGAAGCAACTTCATAAGAACCCTTAAAAGCAACAAATTCTTCAATTTGCTCAATATCATAGTAACTATAAACACCCTTTGCATAAGAAGATAAGATTTCATTTTCATTAAACTCAGTTAGGTAGGGAACGTGTTTTTAGGGTTCTTAGAGCAACAAGTAAAATCACAAATTTCACAAAGATTCCAAGTATAACACAACTATCTGTTTATTTGATCCCATAAGAGTTTCGCTTTTTCAGATAAACGGTGACGCACAAAACGAGCATGCTCACCTAAAGATTTCCCATTAACCGGGCTAGTTGTGGTTTCAGCACGAGCGCATAAGGACCGAAGATGATCCAAATAAAACACTTTAAGTGGATCCATATCAATAGATTTTTAGCGGGCAAAGATGCAAGCAAATAGAAGGCATGTGGAAACACAAAGAAAAAGACATACGGGAAGAAGGCAAAGAAAAGTCAAAGGCAAAGGTGAAGTGGGGGAGAGGAAAACGAGAGGCAAATGGAAAATGATGGAATGCGAGGGATAAGAGTTTGTGATGGGTACTTGGTATGTCTAGACTTTTGCGTAGATCTCCCCAACAATGGAGCCAAAAATCCTTCTTGCTACCTCTTGAGCACTGCATTGGTCTTCCCTTGAAGCGGAAAGGGTGATGCAGCAAAGTAGCGTAAGTATTTCCCTCGGTTTTTGAGAACCAAGGTATCAATCCAGTAGGAGACTACATGCAAGTCCCTCGTACCTACAGAAACAAATAAGAACCTCGCAACCAACGCGATAAAGGGGTTGTCACGGTCACTTACGAGAGTGAGATTTGATGGAGATAATATTAATAAGATAAATATTTTTGGTATTTTTAGGATATATATTGAAAATAATGATTGCAAAATAAAATATATATTGGAAACTTATATGATAAAAGATAGACCCGGGGGCCATAGGTTTCACTAGTGGCTTCTCTCAAGATAGCATAAGTATTACGGTGGGTGAACAAATTACTGTCGACAATTGATACAAAAGTGCATAATTATGAGAATATCTAGGCATGATCATGTATATAGGCATCACACATCATCGGAGGAGAACATTGTATTGAGATCCAAAGATAGAGAAGAAGCCATCTAGCTAATAACTATGGACCAGAAAGTCGGAAGTAAACTACTCACACATCATCGGAGGGGCCATGGAGTTGATGTAGAGGCCCTTCGTGATCGATCCCCCCTCCGGCGGAGCTCCGAAAAAGGCCCCAAGATGGGATCTCTTGGGTACAGAAGGTTGCGGCGGTGGAAATAGGGTTTCGTGGTGCTCCTGGATGTTTTTGGGGTATATGAATATATATAGGAGGAAGAAGTAGGTCGATTGAGCCACGAGGGGCCCACAAGGGGGGAGGGCGCGCCCAGGGGGGTAGGCATGCCCCTTGCCTCATGGCCTCCTCATTGGTTGCTTGACATCCACTCCAAGTCCCCCGGATCACGTTTGTTCCAAAAATAACTCTCCCGAAGGTTTTACTCCGTTTGGATTCCGTTTGATATTCCTTTTCTGGGAAACACTGAAATAGGCAAAAAACAGCAATTTGCACTGGGCCTTGGGTTAGTAGGTTAGTCCCAAAAATATTATAAAAGTGTATAAATAAGCCCATTAACATCCAAAACAGATAATATAATAGCATGGAACAATCAAAAATTATAGATACGTTGGAGACGTATCAGTAAGTTACTCAGCAAGCTCGCGGAGGAACTTGAGAACTCACAAAATCACGGCTTAAGTATGGCTCAGGGAATAAAACAATAGTCCGATTATATGAGGGGCTCCCCCTCCCCAAAATGCACTTACATCTTCGGGGGGGGCATGCCCAATCTTTTGTGCGCAGGTTCAAAACAAGGAGCGCGGGCTCAATTGGACATGTCGCTCACAACATCTTCCGAATCACTCCCGGACATGCTACTGGCGTCGTCACCAGCGTCGTTTTCACCATCATCGACCACATCGCCTTCATCCTCCACGACCACCACTGCGTCGTCCCCTAGGCCGCTTCCTCAGGACGGCTCTTCCAGGGTCCTCAGGACGGCACCTTAGGAGCCCCGAGTGGTGCCGGTTCCTCAGCGGCAGCGCCGCCATCGCTCGACAGCGACCGCCCCCCTACGCCTGCTCCTGGGGCGGGCATCGCTCTCGGGGTAGGCGGGGGGGCACGAAGACAGGGCTCTCATGAGGCCCTTCAAGGTCAACTGGGCGTGGTCCCCATTCGTCGAAGAGGGGCATCTGCTTCATGAACTCCACCTTGTTCGAGCAGCAGTACAGAAGACAGCCCTCCTCTAGCAGGTTGGCTAGCATTGGGGCGCCCGTCAGGAGAGCGGTGTTTCAGTGGTACCACCTCAGGACCTGCGCCCGCAGATGGGGCGCCTCGCTCCCTGGCATAGGAAGGCGCGCCCGGCGCCATCCTCATGTTGGGCTCGAGGGCTCTATTCTGGAGGTCCTCAGACCTAGTCAACATCACAAGGGAGGCTCTCGAGCACCACATGGAGGTGTGCTTCGCTGCACGTTTCCCTCAAGATGGCACAAGCCACGAAGCGTCAGTGCTAAGGAGTTCATCACCAAGGCGATCCAGGAGCTTCAAGAGGCAAGGGCCGTATGTGGCGACCGCCGCCCACCACCCGGCGCAGCTCCCCACCCTGGCGAGGATGGCGGGCTACGCGTCTGCATCTCAGGGACGTTTCTGGCCTTCACGTGTTGGACAGTGTGAGGGTCCACCTCACAGCTATGCTCGCATGCCATACGGCTTGCCGAGCGCGGCTGTCACCTTCCAGCGCCATCTGCAGAGCATCCAGGCGGCTCAGGAGGCCAGGCATCACGCCATCTTGGAGGAGGTCGCGACGGTCCTTCAGGGGCCACCTGGGCCTGCGGAGCATCCTGAGGCTCAAGACCCTGGAGGCTCGTGAGGAGAAACCCTTCGGTGCATGTCTTTAGCTACTCCAACACCGCTCCAGCTACGGTATCAGGTGACTCTTTCCAGCTCATTCAGTTGGGGGAGCCCCTTGGGCAGCATCATCCCTAAGTCGCACGGCCCTGTCCCTGCGACGTGTATCCTTTTGCATATCTAGCTTACTTTGATGGGTGCGCCCCTCAGGCTGCATCATTCCCACGCCGCATGGGTCCGTCCTAGTGGCATGTATCATTCTTGCATCTATCTAAGCTAACCTGCCTCTTTGCTTGAGTCATTTCATGACTATCTCCTGCTACCTACTATGCATTGCGGCCACCCGCATCGCCAATCGGTCCCCTGCTTATCCCGCAATGGGGGATACTCATGCTGGCACGGCGCTTGTGCTCGGGTCCGTCCCTGCAATGCTGACAATCTGGGTGGTCGAGCTCTGGCTCACGGCATGCCCCACAGACGTCACCTCTCCAGGCCCTTAGTGCCTTCATCTTCTTGCGGAACGACCAGTGGCAGACCCGCAAGCGTAGTTGCAACTTGTATTCCTTCCTTGCGCTAACCTACAGGGATCTCCGGAGACTGACGGCGGGCGGCATCGCGGGCTCCTCCATTTTCCACATAATTCGCTTGCGCGTTAAACGGGGGCTCTTGAGCATTGCGCCTCAGGAGCTCCTACTGGCTCTCCAGCCCTCACCCCCTCCCCTTGACCAAGGCATCACGACCTGGCATACCAGCGACGGCTGAGCTCCCTCGAGGGCCGGGACCCGAGGACGCAGAGCACATAAAAGAGCGTGAAAGGAGGGGGAAGCTCGCTCGAGCCTGACCCAGCTGACACACGGAATGGGCGCTGCGCAAGGAATTAGCTCCGGACCACTAAGATAAGTTTCACGCTCAAATCAGCTCGGCACTGTGAGAGATGATTCCCACCTCCGGCAGCCTTGCTGCGGCGACGCTGCCTTCCTTTCCGACCTTCAGGTAGTTGCTTGCACGCTAAAGGGGACCTCTTGAGCATCGCGCCTCAGGAGCTCTTACTGGACCTCGGGCCGCTCATCTCCTGGCCTTGACCACGGCATCGCAACCTGGCATACTAGCGGCGGTTGTAGCCTTCCTGGGGATTGGGAGCTGTCAGCATGGGGCACTAAGCTACCGCAGGGTCGGAAAGGGGAGACCGAGCCGGAGAAAGATGCGCAATCAAGAATTTCATAATAAGACTAACATTATGGCAAAAAGCGCTACAACGTCTATACATGCCCCCGCGGGTTTTGTCTTGGCCTCTCGCGGGGAACAAAAGGAGAAGGCTATCGGAGATCACATCTATAGGCGCCGCCGCTGGCGCCATCATCAATAGTGGACCAGGGGAGGCCGACGCCAACCTCATCTAGATCGACGATTGCAACGAGCTGACGCCGCCGCTACGCTCCGGGCACGATGAGAGCTCGGAGGCAAGTAGCTGTCATCGCTTGTCTCCGGAGTCTCATCAGACTCGGGAGAGTCATTGGACTCCCAGGAGTCGCTGCTGCTGCTGCAGGAGCTGTCGGCAGGTCCAAGGGCGGGTTGAGCGCCTACCGCCGCACCATCCTGACGACCCCCTCTAGGGCAACATCTCCAGGCGATCGCCTTCCTCATCGAAGACCTTGAAGAACAGCGTGGAGGCGCCATCGTACTCGAAATGGATGGCCTCCCCCCCTTCGCGTGGCAGACACGAGCGACCTCACCCCATCCGCGGGTCATGAAGATCTTACCCGGGGGAGGCCACTCATGCCAGGGCCTTGTCACCTCCGGTCTCGCGACCATGTCATGGGAGCGGACCAGCCTCTTCTTCGGTGGGAGTAGCCCTGGCTCTTCGCGGGGGGGGGGGGGGGGGGTTCCCCTTCTTAGCGGCGGAGAACCTCCGTATCGGCGCCATGGGTGTTGCGGCAAGGAAGAAGAAGAAGAGGGCGGAACGGAGGAAGAGATGAGCGATAGGGGCTCTGCCCCTCTCCTCATTTATAGCCCGAGGGAGGCCAACCGCCGGCCTCCACAGTCTTAGGTAATGATGACTTTCCTCTGCCATGCAACATGGTCTCGTCAAGTCAGGCAGTTGCCGAGGCAGCGTGGTGAAGTGGAGGAGCCCATGCCCGATCAATCGCCACGCGTCGATCGACGCCGCAGGCTATTGGGGCCCGCGATGCTCCGCACTTGACCCTTGGCTTCGCCGCGAAGCCATGTATAAGCGCCTTTGGCCCGGGGGCTACCGTCAGCGTCATGGGAACGGGGGTACCGAGACTTGCCTGGCTGCCGCCCATCTTCACCAGCAACCACTCAAGACCCTCGCGAGGGGCCAAGCCTCGCGAGGTGAATGAAACCAAGACCTCCTCCAGGGCTGCCACCCTAGGCTGGCTCTCGAGGAGCAGAGATATCTATGCAAGGGGGCACCTCACGAGGAGCGCATGACGTGAGCCATGACGACCAAGGCCAGGCGGGCGCCAGCGAGCACAGAGTGCCAGTTTCCTCTTTGGTGCTAAAGAGGCAAGTGCAGGCGAGTCCCAAGGCATCAGGAAAAGGTTTCTATATC
Source organism: Triticum urartu (assembly GCF_056163025.1). Classification (NCBI taxonomy): domain Eukaryota; kingdom Viridiplantae; phylum Streptophyta; class Magnoliopsida; order Poales; family Poaceae; genus Triticum; species Triticum urartu. The sequence continues at coordinate 171,485,399 of NC_141876.1, read as the reverse complement.
AATGCAACGAGACCAAGGCCAGCAGGACGGAGGTCACCGCGGAGCCCACGATGGTGTCACCACTAGAGTCTTTGCCAGGCGAAGACCAACTTTTGTCAGGATAAATTGTAATAGTTGTCCCCTTTCAAACTGTCCATTGTGGGATACCTTCCTGCCTAATATTTGGGAAGAGGACCAGGGCCTCTATAAATAGGACTAGCCACCACCATAGAAGGAGGAGTGGACAAACCAGACCATCCACACACGCACAAGCTCATCGAGCTCAAGAACACCTCTCCTCAGGAGGTTGTTCTTCCCATGTACTTGTTCATCCTCAGCCTACAAGGCAATCCACCACACCACATCAGAGAAGGGTATTACACCACAAGGGTGTCCCGAACCAGTATAAACCCTCGTGTCCCTTGTTCTTTGGGTTTGGCGAGTTAGTCTTTGAAATCGTTGCGAGAGTGGGCTCGCGGGGGAGAGAGATCTTCCTGCGCACCCTAGTGTTCGAACCTCAAGGATTTTCCGGAACTCGTAATCCGACACACTCAATGATATTATAAACAACTGGGACGCCCGGCAGGATTGCCAAATCGGCCATTGAGCTCCTACCATTTGAAATGACGTACAAACCACGCCGAGCCATTAAATCTCAGGTGTTGGCTGACTTCGTCACCAAATGGACTAAGGCCGAACTCCCTAAAGAGTATGGCACATATTTCAACTGGGTGATGCACTTTGACGGCTCTAAAATGTTAGCCGGACTGGGGGCTGGTGTCGTCTTGACATCCCCCATAGGAGACACATTTCATTACGTGCTCCAAATACTGTATACAGACTCTAACAAATCAACCGAATATGAGGCCCTATTGCATGTTCTCCGGATGGCTGTCTCCATTGGCATACAATGCCTTGAGGTGCGCGGGGATTCCAACCTCGCAATATCCCAAATAAACGGAGACTTCGATGCCAAAGATCCGAAGATGGCGGCTTACCGCAATGCCGTACTCCAAATATCAGCTCGGTTCGAGGGTTTCGAGTTTCATCATGTGGCTCGAGAGAGTAATCAAGCCGCAAAAATCCTTGCTCGCATGGGCACTAAACGCGACCCCATACCACCTAACACCTTTCTAGAAAGGCTCCTCAAGCCATCTGTGGTGTGGCAGGACGAGAACGGGAGCACCGACCCGGAGCCGATCATACCCCCCGATTCCGAACCCAGTCCAGATATCATCGGGGGCTCAGGCACCGAAATAACACCATCGGCCCATGAAATTATGGCTGTAATTTCCCCATGGACCGAGCCTTTCCTTGCCTACATCACTAGGAATGAGCTCCGTGAGGATCATACTGAGGCCCGTCACATCGTTCAACGTTCGAAAGCCTACAAAGTTCATGAAGGAGAACTATACAAGAAAAGTACCACCGGGGTCCTTCAACAATGCATCTCGGAAGACGAGGGATGGCAGCTCTTGGCTTAAATACACGCTAGTCTTGGCGGCCATCATGCCGCAGCCCGGGCCCTAGTAAGTAATGCCTTCCGCACGGGTTTCTTTTGGCCCACGGCCCGGGCAGATGCACAAGACCTCGTGCAGCGCTGCGTTGGATGCCAGCGTTTCGCTAACCAAAGCCACATGCCGCCTAGTGCCGTCCGAACAATCCCCATTACTTGGCCCTTTGCAGACTGGGGGCTCGATATGGTCGGACCCCTTAAAGGGGGAAGCCATAAGAAGAAATACTTGTTGGTGATGGTTGAGAAGTTCACTAAGTGGATAGAAGCCAAACCAGTTAAAACGGCTGAAGCCGGACCAGTGATAGACTTCATATCCTCGTCGTACACCGTTATGGTGTCCCGCACAGTATTATTACTGACAACGGCTCTAACTTTACAGTCGACAAGGTGCAAAGTTGGTGCGCCAACTTGGGCATCAAGCTTGATTACGCCTCCGTATACCACCCTCAAACAAACGGTCAAGTCAAACGGGCTAACGACATGATAATGAGCGGCATCAAACCCTGACTAGTGCGATCTCTGCAAGAATCAGACAAACACAGGGTCGAGGAACTCGATTATGTACTCTGGGGGCTGTGGACCATGCCCAATCGCACCACCTGATATACACCCTTTTCATGGTGTATGGTGCAGAGGCAGTCTTGCCTCGCGACATTATTCATGACTCACCTTGAGTGCGCATGTATGAAGAGAGGGACGCCAAGCTCGATCGGCAGGACGACCTGGACGGCCTAGAGGAGGAGCGCGATGTCACGAAGGCCAGTTCCGCATTCTATCAACAGCAGGCTCGGCGATACCAAAGTAGAGAAGTACGGGCAAAGACCTACAATGTCGGTGAACTAGTTTTACGCCTACCAGAAAAGAAAAAGGACAAGCTCAAGCCCAAATGGGAGGGTCCCTTCATTATAGATTAAGTTCTCACTGGAGGAGCCTATCGTGTTCGCAATGCTTCAGACAATCGCTTGGAGCCAAACCCATGGAACGCCGCAAGGCTCCGAAGATTCTACGCCTAAGTCCGCACATATACATTTTTTCTTGTTCTGTCTTTTCTCCTTTTTACAGTTTTTCCCTTTTTCCCTCGTTTTGATACGACTTCTAGTTCGTGTTCGGATAAACCGTCCACCTGAAGGGTAGACATCCTCAAATGTACTTACCCCACAAAACCTGGGGGCTTCTTTTCACAAGAAGCTTATTCTTGTTATTATTTTTCGAGCATCAAGCTCACCATATATATGTGTCATCTATCCATATATGTCTTTTCTTCACCATTATATGCACCTTTTTGACTTAAGTTTTTGCCAAGCTGGGTTGCCTAGCTTCTGTGCTTATGCCCTATGTCCCCATTTGTTCGGCTAGGGCATAAAGGGAGCACCTCTGCGATTGTTACAGCCGGGTCATCCGGACATGTACCTCAGACGGGTGAAGCCGAAAACTAGCGTTCTTAAGGGAATGATTGGTCGGTGAGTAAAAGACGATATGCCCCCGTCGCACTACAAAACCCCAGAGCATAAACGTGTACTATGATTTCTTAGCATCACTGCTTTGGTATGCACAAAGAACCGCATACTAGCCCAGGGAAAGGAACCCTTCACGGAACTATTCTCTCTGGAAGATGTTTCTTACAATCAAATGTAATATAGCATAACTCCCCGAATAAAACTTCTCTGTTCAAGCAATGATGACCGGACTGCCTGGTTTCCGAACATACTTTGGTGTTTACCTATGGTATAGTATTCGGAAACACTCCTAACCTCGGGTTTTCGGAGGTCAAAGCAGAAAGTCTGCCATGACAATCATTTTACAAATTCGGCTGGAGATAAGTTTGCTGACAAAAGTACATTGCTACTTAGCTAAAAAACTTCTTATTCCTCTAGACCCTCTAAAAGGTTGTCTAGTTTACAATCTTGTCGGGAGAACTTAGCGGCCACCTTCACTTGGTCGTACACCAGGCTGGCTGGAATTTTCTGTCCGTCGGATCCTCGAGGTCCGACCCGGGCCATATGATTGGGATCAAGTCCGGTGCACCATGTTTTTACCATGGCCCAGGCTTCCCGAGCACCTTCTCGGAATGCCGATATCTTCCATAGCCCAAAACGGCGCCGAGATCCCTTGAATAAATTCACAAGGTCCTCCATACTTCCTTGAGGAGAATCGGCTGGCCATAGAGCCTTAGCAATGCTTCTCATTGCCTTCCGTGCTCGCTCATGCACCTTGGACAACTCTTGTAGCAGGTCGCCTTGACATCCGTACACCTCTTCTTCGGGCCGCCCAGTCAACACACCTGCAGACAAAAAACTTGTTAGGATTCGCATCAGCGAACTATACGACAATAAGTTAAAAGACATACTGAATATGGCGCCTCTCGGATTTTTGTTCTCCTTCAAGGCGTCTGCTAATTGGGCTCGCACATCTTTCAGCTCTTCGCCGAGCTGGGTGTTGGCGTCCTGCAGCTTGTTCTTCTCATCCCTGGTCTGTGTCAGTACACGCTGACCAGCGGCCTCTTGCCTTTCGGCATGTTTTTTGTCCGCCTATGCAGCCTTCAGTTTCTCTTCCAGCTGCGCCGCCGATCCTGCCATTGTAAAACGAAATTTTTCTCATTTGGATACACATGACTGGCACATGATTATTTTTCCGGACAAAAGGGAACATTACCAATCGGTGCCTCCTTGGACTTCTCTAGTTCGGTAGTAGCAGCAGTCAGCTACGTCCGACACTGCTCCAGCTCCCGAGAAAGCACGATGTTCTTCTCCATGAGTACCTGATTATACATAGATCCTTAAAATCAGTTGCTTCAACTATTTTCAAGTCTCGGGGGCTACTGGTATATGGCTATTAAATCTACACGAAATGATCTTACTCGCATATCCTTTGAAAGCTGGTGAGCGACCCAGCAATCCCATCCCGAGCGGCTCGGATGTATGCGTCTGCTGAACTAAAGGCATTAAATGCCTCTTCAGTAAAGGTAGGATCGCGCATGGCAGCCCTTCGGTGCCGATGGTTCATGGCACTCTCCACCTCGGAGTTGGTGACGGATACATTTTCCGAATCATCGGAGAGAGGACAGTCCGGCATGGCACCCGTATCAACTCCAGCCCTAGAGGGTCCGGGGTCGGATTGGCGGACGTGTGTCCGGCGAGGTCTCCGGATATAGTCCGGTGAGTGCTCTTCCTGAAATATGGGGGAGGAGAAAAGCGTCACAGTTTGCTATGCTTGCTGCAGGGCGTATCAAAGGCCGTACCTTTTTTATGAAGGACGATGCTTGGAAGAATCGTCGTCTGCCTTTCTTTTCGAAGATCCGCCTTGTGTCGGCGTAGCCTGTTCAAGGGATAATCCCGATGCGGCATGGCGAGATGAGCGCCGCCCCTTTGAAGCCCAAGACAGTGCAGCAGGTGAGGCACAATGGGAAGACTCTTTTGGAGGAGATGCTCCCTGGGCACTTACATGGGAAGACGGAAGGAGGCTGGGGTAATCGGCTTCGATGGCCACTTCTGTGCCGTCATAGCTCACCTGATAGAAGACCCCCTCCTTGAGCTCCACGGATATATCCGGATCCTCCTCGAATCCGGGATCCAGGTCCCGATTATGGTCCTCCAGCTATGGAGCGGGGCTGTAGATCCCCGCAGTAGCCTTTCTCCATTCCTCGTAAAAATGGTCAGGTTAAGATTGTCTAATTATGACTCAGGAAGAAGATTAAGTGAGGTGTTGGGTTGAAAGCTTACCTAGCTAGGGGGGTTGTACATGGAAAAGCCATCTTGGCACTTGAGGTGAGTGAATTCTTCTTTCTCCCCTTTGTAAAGATCAACCAACGTGGAGGCGAGGGTGGTGAAGTTATCCGGACCCTTGCGACCATAGTGGGATGTATCATCCTCCCCGTAGTAGTTCCACATGGGAAGTCCTCTGGATTGGAGTGGTTGGACACCGTGCGTTTATGGAAATTGCCATGACTTCAATTATTGACAGTCCAGACTGGGCGAGTACCTTTATCTTGTCCATTAACTTCTTAACTTCCGCACAGTCCTCCTCCTCGAGGCTCTGGTGGCGCCAGTTGTGGCATTTCTTTAACGAGCTATTGGTAAATTTAGGTAGGCCATGTCGGATTGGATCCGAAAGAACGACATCTTGAATATAGAACCACTCTGAGGGCCACTCTTCGGATGCCTTCTTTGGAGTGCTAGATAGGTATCCTGTCCCGGCTATATGCCACACTTCGGCGCCGCCCACCTCGAATATGGATCCCTTTTGGGAGTGAGGGATGAGGCAGAAAAGCTTCCTCCATAATTCAAAATGGGCCTCACAGGCTAGGAACAGCTCGCAAAGAGCGACGAAGCCCGTGATGTGCAGAATGGAGCCTAGCGTGAGGTTGTGCAGTTGGAGGTCATAGTAGTCCAGGAGACCTCAGAGGAAAGGATGAATTGGAAATCTAGCGCCTCTGAATAAAAAGAAAACGAAGCACACTCGCTCCCCTTCTGAAGGATTAGGGAAATTTTCCGCTAGGGCTTCGCCAGTAAAGGAGGTTAATCCTGCCCGAATGGGGCCTAGATCCGCAGGGGGGAGATATCCCTGCATTTGGAGCTTAGTCAGCTAGGTGTGGGATACAGAACGGCTCTCCCAATCGCCTTTTTGCGGACCGTGGGGGCGGGCAGAAGAACTGGGAGCGTTGGCCATGTTTGCGTGGTTTCTTGTGACAAGCTCTAAGGATTTTCTGCCTGGTGTGGGATGTCATCTGAGATTCAATCTCCTTAAATAGACGCCTTCCTTGCACGGCCCGGGTGTTATGTGTAAAAATGCTTGGATCCTTCATATTCGTCTGACACATGGGAGCTGGAGCGGTGATGGCGCAGAAGTCGAAGGATATAACATTTAATGTAAAGCCGAAGACCGAAGACCGAAGATGTAGATCCGAATACAGTCCATTGGTTCAGATGCTCGGAGATCTGCGGAGGAGGAACCCGCCTTGCAATGCCAAAGACAGTTTGCGCGCCGGACACATCGTCATTGAAGACTGGTTCGGGGGCTGCTGAGGGAGTCCTGGATTATGGGGTCCTCGGGCGTCCGGGCTATGCAACATGGGCCGGACTAATGGGCCGTGAAGATAAGACTTTCCCCCGTGTCCGGATGGGACTCTCCTTTGTGTGGAAGGTAAGCTTGGCATGTGGATATGTGTATTCCTTTCTCTGTAAACTGACTTTGTACAAACCTAGCCCCCTCCGGTGTCTATATAAACCGGAGGGTTTAGTCCGTAGAGGCAATCACAGTCATAATCACACAGGCTAGACATCTAGGGTTCAACCATCATGATCTCGTGGTAGATCAACTCTTGTAACCCCTATACTCATGAAAGTCTATCAAGCAGGACGTAGGGTATTACTTCCATCAAGAGGGCCCGAACCTGGATAAACATCGTGTCCCCTGTCTCCTGTTACCATCGATCCTTAGACGCACATTTCGGGACCCCCTACCGGAGATCTGCCGGTTTTGACACCGACACTCGCCGCCTCCCCGCTTGCTCGCCGCATCCCTGCTCCAAGGCCCCACTGCCCTCACCGTCCAAGATGCGTCTAGTCATGTCCGGAGTCGCCGGCGACATCGAGATCCTCCCCAGACCACCGTCGCGCCGCCGAGCGGAGCATGGCCTCCTTCTCCTCCAAGGCCCCGCTGCCCTCGCCTTCCTAGATGCAGCTGGCCACGGCCGGACTCACCGGCGACCTCGAGATCCTTCCCGCCTCCTCGAGTGGCGGCAGCGCGTCTTATGACCTGGTGGACCGCATGCCAAGAAGAACCAGGACGGCGGCGACAAGCAGCCTCTATACTCTCCATCGACGCAGGCTGGTGACGGTGCCGCGAGAGGGGGGTGGCTTCCTCCTATGCGGGGGGGAGGGAGAGGGGCGTGGACGTGGTGGCGCGGGACGCGGCAGCGCATGCGGTGGTGGCGGTGGTGCAGCTGAAGGAAATATGCCCTAGAGGCAATAATAAAGTTGTTATTTATATTTCCTTATATCATGATAAATGTTTATTATTCATGCTAGAATTGTATTAACTGAAAACTTAGTAGATGTGTGAATACATAGACAAACAGAGTGTCCTTAGTATGCCTCTACTTGACTAGCTCGTTAATCAAAGATGGTTATAGTTTCCTGACCATAGACATGTGTTGTCATTTGATGAACGTGATCACATCATTAGAGAATGATGTGATGGACAAGACCCATCTGTTAGATTAGCATAATGATTGTTAAATTGTATTGCTATTGCTTTCTTCATGACTTATACATATTCCTCTAACTTTGAGATTATGCAACTCCCGAATACCGTAGGAACACTTTGTGTCCTATCAAACGTCACAACATAACTGGGTGATTATAAAGATGCTCTATAGGTGTCTCCGAAAGTGTTTGTTGGGTTGGCATAGATCAAGATTAGGATTCACTACTGTAGGATGCTGCTAACTCGACACTACGAACAGAGACCCTTGAATGAAACTGTGTGCAATGCACTAATCGCAAACGGGGATGTAAAAAAACCATCAAAAAGGTGCAAAAAGTTTACGATGGAAGATTCATTGAACACGGTTCATATTTTAGTTGCGTGTGCGGTGCAGGGCATATGGTTATGTTCAGTGAACTATTTGTGATGATGAGGAACAAAAGAAACGGGCAGCCAGATGAAGGTGTGTGCGATATACAACATACGCTTCACTCGGATGAACTGTTTCTGATTAGGCAACCCAAAAGAAACGGTCAGCCAGATGAAGGTGTGTGCGATATATGGCATGCTGTTCACTCGGATGAACCGTTTGCTTTGTGACAAGAGAACAGAAATGGTTCAATATAACAAGATGTGTGTGCACGCGACAAATAGGTCTGTAATCAGAAATGTGTGCGAAGATCGATAATAACACAGGCGATTGCTGCTAATAAGCCGTGTGTGTTGTGGGCAAATGCTTGGTGGTATAAAATTGTCAGGGATTGATGAAATCCTGACCGACGGGTTCCCCAGTATGGCCCATGTGCGATGTCATTGCACACAGAACAACAACATATGTACTTATAACTTATAAGGACTTGATTCCATTAACAGATTGAACATCGAATTACATATGTGGCTAGTACACACATGACCTTTGCACACACGAAAGTATGTTCCAAGATGCCTAGGAAACTCAAATAATGTATAAAAATGCAAAACGAACCGTGAATAATCTCATATTTTCAGGACGACACTACTATATATAGTTGCATGTTGCCTCTGTAAAATAAATCAAGGCAGGAAGAGACAGTGTATGTGGTTTCGCACACATAGGTGACAAGGTCCCTCTTGGAAGCATGAGCCTTTTTGAGAGAAGCTCCGGTTTGTAAGAAGTTTGTACCAAAACTTGTCCCAAATTGGAGTAATTTTTTACCACAACATGTTGTTGCTATGTCATAACACCATGCCAAGTTTCATGATTTTGAGGCGAGTTTTCGATTTATAGTAATTTTAAAACCAGGCTTCTCAATGTTTGCTGTCGAGTTGGCACCGCCCTAGATAGGCTTTTTCCTCATGGGTACCAAATGACAAATCCAAATCTGTCACTACCATGCTACTTTTCTTATTAAGAATTACAACCCATTTGGTGTGCTAGCTGAAAATAAGTTTATGGGTGCTGGTGGGCGCTAAGAACTTGCGGGTTCTATAATGAACAAAGATCTCAAGGATCCCGCAAGAGTGATGTTCTTTCCCTATGTTGTGAATGTTTATAATATTTATGTCTTAATGAAAGAAATGGCAAGCCATTGGCCCAGTATGAAAGAAAATATGGGTCAAAACTGAGTTGAAAAGGGAAACAATATCTAACTCCAGCTTACAAATAGTACAAAAGCACGAGGATTAATTGCTCATCAGGTTTAGACAAAATCAAGATTGAACAGGACAATGACATCTAACTCAACCAAAGTTTTTGGCAGTCACAATCAAATGGATCGGTCTCATCCATAACATCAAGATCCCCGGCCAGAAATTCTATTGGTACATGATGACAAGCTGTTGTAAATAGAAGCCAAGCACGATCAGAAGCCCTTAGGTTCACCTAAAACTTCTTTTTATGTTGTTCAACACTTGCAACTGTAAGAAATTTCTTGTCGAAAAACTTACTCCTCACAGACAATAGTGCCCTCGCATTCAAAACGAAGAATGCGACAAAGCTAGTGTCTGCATTGTTGGATGCATGTCCTTCCAGTGTTACTGTCTTCAAACGAATGTCATGAGATCTGAGAAAATCCCGGTGCTTCTTGAACCATCGAGTGGTTATACCTTTTTCTCCATGTGTTAGTGCATAAATGGAGATAAAGATTGAAAACAGTTAATGTCTAAAAAGATTATGTTGAAAGAGTGATAGCTCAACGATTAATTATAGTACATTATATGTGGGCTTTCAATGTGCATGAAATCATCACCTTTATATACAAATTCTCCAGACATGGAAAGCATTGCAGCAAGCCAATAATCATGTTCAGATCAAAACACCAGATACTGATATGTAAGGTCTTGATAGAATCCACCACCACTGATAGGATGGACAAGCTCTTCATTGAGCATAGAACATAATATTAGTACCAAAAGTGTACTCCAAGATGATACTTAACTTATGCGCACTAATGAAAAAGGCGGATTAAAAAAGTTTACGTGAATAATATACAGTACCTCAATAGGTGTGGATCCAAACACCATCTTGAACCATCTAAAAGGATCACGAATTGCACCCAAGGTCTCCAGTTTAGGCGCATAGACTATAGTTATTTGCGAAGGTACTATACCAGAATCAAGGACCAACCTTTGAAGTGAAGGGGCATATTCGATGATGAGATCATGTCCAAAAAACAAATTCCCATGCTTACAAGGTGTGGCAACTTTATTTTGAGACAACGGATACAAATTTCCATTGCAAAAACAAGCAGCAAGCGCTCCAGGGTAGGGCAGCTGGAGTGGATGTTGCTGTGCAGTGCGGCCTCTGACAGATCAACCACCACAAGCGCAAGTTTTTTTAGCAGTGGGAGTCGAAGCAATAGTACCAGATTGTCTGCTAGATGGCACTGGGCAAAGGTGGCAGTGTGGAGAGAGGAGGAAAACCACGTGATGGACATCGGTGATGAGGGCACAGATACATCGGTTCGTGGTATGTTACATACATAGTCATGGTAGAACTCAAGCTGCTGGAGTCTATCGAATTGACGGGATGCCAGCCAGGCGGGCACATTGCAGGGTATGTCCAGCAGGTAGCATGCCGGGATGCAAATGCGTTGAATGGAGCCCTCGTGGGAGGAGATGATGGCTCCGGGGAGTTCAGAATCATCATCGATAGATAGCTGACGACAGTCAAGATTAAGAGGTGTGGTGCGCCATAGAGTGTGCCACCAAGATGCGAGGACTTGTGTGTGGCAGCCATCCTTGGTGGGGAGAAGGGAGATGATCTCCCCAAGGATTCCGTCCGGGAGATCGCTGATGCGGTCCGCCGGAGATTCTACTGGTTCCTCAGGTCGAGGGGGCGCTTCTGGCCGCACAGTCGGGTCCAAGATCTACATCCGGCAGCGGCGCTGGTCGGAGCCTCATCTGTGTACATACCAATCTGAAAGAAAAAATGGCATAACATGCAGGACATTCGAAATCAATTCTCAAGATCAGGAAGAAAAAAGGCACAAACATATATGTAGGACATTCAAAATCAATTCTCAAGATCTGGCCACGAATTATTAGCACACAAGCTAACCCTAGTCGGATTATTAGCAAAAATCATTTATATGGAACAAACAATTAATCACTTACTCTATGCGGATAACATTCATACAATCAATACACTACGTGCATCTAACGGATCTTAATTACTCTGATTTCATGGACTGAGAGAACATAACCATAGGATTTGTATTCCGGAAAAATTATAGAGGGGCGGGGTGAGGGGAGATTAACCAAAGAAAACACATGATATGTTTGCTGCACAAATGGGTATATAGATGACTAACCGGTTTTCCATCGGAGTTGCAGCTGTTGCCGGAGTTGCTGTTGACCTCCGGCTCCGGCTGGGGGGCATGATGGCACCGACGAAGTCAAGGTCGTGTTGCTGCCCGCGCGAGACCTCGTCGGCGGTGACGGAAACCTCTATGGCCAGCTTCACGCATTGTGCGGGTGCTTCATCAGCCCCGGCGTCGCCACTCCCTCCGATGGTACGCTTCGGCGGCATCATCATACACTCCAGAGTCCAAACGTTGGTGAACACTGTGGACCGGGGGTGCGGCCGCCTATTATGGCCGGCGGCTCGGGTGCGCAATTAATATGGACCAGTGGGAGCGAGACAGGCTGCGGTCAAAAGTTGTCTTGCCTCCCGGTGAGCCTGCGCGGCGGACGTCTGCCATTTCTACCATCATTTCACATAGCTACTCGCACCCCTCCCTGTCAATTCAAACATATGCATGCACGCCTCCCCGTCTGCCTGTGCGGCGGACTGCTCGCATGCGTCCTGTCAACTCACGCCTGCTCGCACGGCACATGGCGTGTGTGGCATCACGTATATTTTTTGGATTATTTTCTGCCGCTTTACTTCTTCACTGAACCATTTGCGTTGAAGAGATGCACAAATCCTGCGTTGAACATCTCACACGCTTCCTGGTGAACCTGTGCACCGGACGAGTTTTGGATTTAGTAGAATTAAAAAACCAGGTATGTCAATGTTTTGCCGGCAATCAACGGTGCCCTGGTGTTTGAAATTCATTCACATTGCTTGCATGGGACCTAAGCATGCACCCAAGGACAAGGATTTGATTTCTCAACCAATTTATATGCACTAGAGCAGGTGCATGTAGTTCAAATTTGAATTATGCACATAAATACATTGAAAACTCAGTTAATGCATAAAAATGTCCAAACGAACCCCAAAAAAACACAAAAATTAACACAACACTCCTGTTGTTCTATGTTGACACGAGAAATTTTTTGAAACAATAAGAGGCAATGGATATTGTTTCGTCCCCAAAGGTGGGACGTTCCCTACCAAAACCTTCATGCTTGTTGTGAGAAGCATATACCCAAACCTGCCCTAAATGGGAAAAAATCTACCACGGCATGTTGATGCCGCTGCATGATAGCATTCCAAGTTTCATGAATTTTGATACGTCTCCGTCGTATCTACTTTTCCAAACACTTTTGACCTTGTTTTGGACTCTAACTAGCATGATTTGAATGGAACTAACCCGGACTAACGCTATTTTCAGCAGAATTGCCATGGTGTTATTTTTGTGCAGAAATAAAAGTTTTCGGAATGACATGAAACTTCATGGAGAATATTTTTGGAAGTTATGAAAAATACTGGTGAAAGAATCAACACCAGGGGGCCCACACCCTATCCACGAGGGTGCGCCCCCTGCCTCGTGGGCCCCCTGAGGCTCCACCGCCGTCAACTCCAACTCTATATATTCACGTTCGGGGAGAAAAAAATCAGAGAGAAGGATTCATCGCTGTCGGGGATATACCCCGCGGTATGATCCGGCCGAAGTTATAACCCGGCCGGGACTTAGTAAACCGGCTATTAGTTAAGACAGATGGCTAAGACGGGCGGTAAACCGACGGGTGGTAAACCGGTAGGTGTTACGGAAGGTGGTAAACCGGCAGGTGTTAAGGCAGGTGGTAAACCGGTTGGTGTTAAATCAGACGATAAACCTGCAGGTTGTTAAACCGGCTGACAATTAAGACAGGAGTTAAGTCAGATGATAACTCAGCGGACAATCATAAACCGGCAGACCATCTTAAACCGACACCAGTTATAACCCGACAGACAGTGATAATTGGGTTGCCAGGAGTTATGAAGCCCGAGACGTTTTGAAGCCCAAAAATGTTAAGAAGCCCATGAAGAGAAGTCATAATAGTTAAGTCTTAAGTCCGAGTTGGACTCTACATGTAACCCGCCCCTTCAACTTATATAAGGAGGGGCGGGGCTCCCCAAAGAGGGAGAAATAAGAAGAAACAATCTTAAAGGGTCAGGGATAACTGGGAGAGCCAGTTTACGGCGACTTCCTCATGATCATAATGAGACATAGCCTCAAACAGCACGTAGGGTTGTTACCGGATGATGTTTCCCGGGGCCCGAAGCTGTCTAAACCCTTGTCTTGCATTGCGTCTCTCGATTCTGCTCAACCCCTCTCAAACTACCACATAGATGCGTTGGCCTCACGATTAAGTCCTCACACTAGGACATCTGTCGTGATATTTCCATGACGGTTGGCGCCCACCGTGAGGCCTACGCATGATGGTGTTGAGTTCTTGGAGGGATTTTTTCCAGGGTTTCTAGAAGCTCGCAATTGGCCGGATGAAGAAATATGAATTTTGATTTCAAGACAACTGATGGTTTAGAGTTTCTGCTGTGCGCTTCCGACGCAACGTGATCCGTCGGATCCAAAGTTAAAGTCAACTTTGCTGCACGGACTGATGACGCTGAACAAACTGGCATGGCACAGCATGGACGTCTTGAACCACCGCGCGTGTCGCTGGAGATCAAGAATCCGACTTCGCTGTTTTGCCTCCACACGTGACCGAGTAAATCCGTTCGGATCAGTCTTCAATCATAATGTCAGATGCAAAAACCGAGTCAGCTAGGGGACGAGACTAGTATGGTCAAGCTGCTGTGCAGAATCGGTCCAGCACTCAGACTCGTCCCTGCCATAGCCCGTCACTCCTCCGGAAGCTGTCCGATGCGTCATCCCCACCTTCTGCTGAGTTGTGTTCCCGACGCCCGTCGCTTCGCCTGGCTCAGCACGCCCGTACCTAACCTTCGTGGCATCATCGAACCTCCAAGCGCCTGACGACTGCCGCCGTTTCACCTCGTTGCCAGGGGTTTGCCCCTGCTGCAAAGCTGGCCCTTCCATGTCCTTGGAAGCATGTTGAGCCGGCCTATCCTCCTGAACCGCCGTGGCCTTCCGCCGCCTTGTGGCTGAGCGCCTCACTGTTTTTACTCGAAGCGCATGACTTTCCATCCGAACACGGTCAAGGGATGACCCATCTCCATATAGCTCAAGCTAGTTCAACCATCAACCTGAAGACTATGTTAGGTGGTCTTGCCGTGATTGTTTCGCGTGAAGGAGAGCCGGTCAGAAGGAGCTATGTCAACTCAGATTCATCAGTCAAGACCAAGAAAAAGAACTTGCAGCATACAGACGAAACGCAGTGTTTGCAAATTAAATTCAATCGACCTTGGCAAACCATGACCGTCCGCGTATATCCTTCTAGATCTACAGAAATTTCGTGTCGTCGTTGCTCATATAGCTATCAATTTACAAGTCATTGAAACCGTTTTTTCCTCCGGTTAGAAAATCAACAAGGCTATGTTCTCAGGTCGGACAAGTCATGGCCATGGACTGGTACTCCCGGTTTCACAAGTATACGTGGTTAAAGTGGAAATTTGCTGACATGATGACCCAGACACAGATGGCCCACGGGCTCGGGCTCCTCCTGCAACCCGCCTCGTTGACCTGCTGCGGTTCCAGTGTCGCCGGTTCGCGCGTCTAACTCGTCGACCGCTGCCGAACTGCCGTTCTTGCTGCTCCCACATCGCAGTGCTGACCGTGCGCCGCCGCCACCGCTGCCAGGTCCCGCCTGGTCAAGCCGGCCTCTGCGGTCAAGGCCGCCCATCACCGGCGTCGCCTCCGAGCCAACGATGCGGGACAGCAGCCGTGCCTCAAGCCGGTTCCGCCTCGCTTTGCCGGGTCGCCGCGGCCGTGCATTGACCACGACCCGCCGCCTGGCCCGTTGCTCCTCTACGAGCTACCCGTCGTGATGTCGCTACCTCCGCCTCGGTCAACCGGCCTTGCCTATGTTACAAGCCGCCCCCGCCGTGTCCACGCTGAACCGCCGCGGTCGGGTCACCTTCGCCCGAGCCAGTTTTAACCCGCGAGCTGCCACCGCGGCCGTGGTCAGCATCCGCTGCTTCCACGACAGTTACCGCTCTGATCCGAGTCGTCGTCTGTTGAGCTGCTCCGGATGTGAGTCGTTTTGCCTCTGAATAACTGCATCTCGAGCTGCAATTCGCCGCCATCAGCGCGCCATTGTTTCCGCCCGAGTTACCGTAGGAGAGCCGCCGCATCGCCGACCGTTTTCACTTCCACCTATATCTCGGGGCACCTCGACGCCTGTGCATCTCTGAACCGGCCTCGCCGTCACTTTGTCGTTTCTGAGCCGCCCGGCCTCACGTCCGCCGCTGCTGTAAGCCACCCTCGCCGTGGCCATGGTGTGCCTCCACGCCCGTCGCTGTACTGACTCACCTACGCCGTGAGCCGCCAAGTTGCCTGGGAACCATCATCTGCTTCCGCACGCAGCCATGGCCGACCTCCCTTGCTGCGGCAATCATAGCAGTGCCGAACCGCCGCCTCACGTGACGGGCCCTCTGCCGCGGCCGCGGACTTCCTTCACCTGTGACCTCGACATGGCTCGGCCCAGCTCAGCCTCGCCTTTAAACCGCCGAGCCCCCACTAGGTTGTCTCCGGCCGTGGCCGGCCATGAGTCACCTGCGCTGTTTCCGCGGCCTCGCTAAGTCGCCAAGTTGCCGCTGCCGCCATCTCGGGCCGCCTCAATTCGCCGCTCACTCCAAACCGCCCATCACAATGAACCGCCAAATTGCTGTGACTGCAACTCTGCCTCCGCCGGTGAACCGGCCTCTCACTTCAAACCGCCGTGCCGACCGGCCTTGAGTCGCTTGCCACGCCGCCCTGTTAACCCGCCTTGAGGTGCCCTCCTCCGTGGCCATGCTGAACCACCGCGGTCGGATCACATCCGCCTGAGCTAGTCTTAACTCGCGAGCTGCCGCCGCGGCCGTGGTCAGCATCTGCTACCTCCACGAACGCCGGCGCCCACACTTCGAGTCGCCGTATTTGTCGCCACGGCGCATCATACCGACCACGTCGCCGGCTTGTTTCACCCCCTCCACCATGCTCAGATGTGCCGCCTGCACGGTCAGGTCTCCTAGGCTGCCCGCGCCTCTTCCGCCGGGTTGGCTTCCGGTTCACCGTGTCAGCGCTGCCCCTGCTATTGGCTTCTATGTCAAAATTTCTACTTCTCATCGCCATCAAAGCTGCCACTGCACCTCTTCCTGCTGGGCGTCGCCACCGCTCTAAGCCGCTGCTGTCGTGGCTGAGCTGTTACCTCTGCTCGTGGTCGCATGCTGCTGCGCTTGGATAACCCGACCAAGTGGCCCGGGTCTTGCCTCGTCAACACGTCGCGCCTTGAGCCGGCCCTCTGTTCACTAGGCTCTTCCTATACTGCCTTGCGACAAACCGGCCGGCCCTACTTCAGGTGCTTCAGGAAATGCAAGCAAGTGACCGGTTTGAGGGACAATAAAGGTTAAAGTTCAAAAGAGAATGCTGCTCATGGTTTTCACTTGGCAGCAAATTTGGATTTTGATGAAGAGATTAACCCGAAGCTTAAAAAGGGTTGACTGTTGCACCTAGATGACTCGTTCATGTACCGTCAGTCATATCAATACCCGATGAAAACATCAGGACTATTATTCATTACAAAGGTGTCGCATAAGGGGCGGGCGCCAGCATCGCTTTTGCACTAGCGTTTGTCTGTGCCGTGCTGCTAGATAGATACATACGCGAATCACCGTCCTACTACATCAACACAACATGATTGACTCGCCCGTCCGCACCGGCTTACAATGCTGTGGGCGGCCCGTCTGTCTGTTCCCACGCCAACTCGGCCGTGATTGACAAGGTTGTCAGAATCACGATTTTGAATCAGATCGGAGCCCTGATGGTAGGATCGCAAATCGTGGAATCTTCACTATCAGGATCGTAAAAACGTAGATACTATTAACTAAAATTGTAGAATCAGAGGGATTAGTTTGGATCGTAAAGTCGCAGAATCGTATAACAGAATCGTGATTCTGACAACCTTGGTGATTGATTTCAGCTTCACCGTGGTGATGGTCAACCCCGCAGTGGATATTAACTGGCCTGACATATCAGGTGAAATCCATCCAGTATATTTTTATTTATATATTGCTTTTTTTAAAAAGAGCAATTACTCTGGCTTGCAAAGTTATCTAATGCAGGACCCTAAACCGCCATATTGGTGCAAAATTAAAGGCCGTCAGAAAATTTCCGGCTTAAAAAGAAGGATTACGGTTTAAAATCCGGTGCAAGGAAATTTATTTACCACAAAGCTTTGAAGCTCGTAAATCCGGCTCAAGGTACATCTGTCTCTCACAATTTTGAAGCTCCGGTTTAAAAATTCCGACTCGAAAAAGAATTCATCTCTCGCAAGTTCGAGTTCTCTGGAAAAATTAAAGGGACCAAAGAGAGTCTGTTGCAACAGCACAACTCAAACATAGGTGCCCCTTGAGCACTGCTCACAATATCATTTGGGGGCTTCCTGTTCAAACATAGGTGTATTCACCAAAGAGAACATAGTGTTACTGCCCTCTTGATTCGGCTATCAAGCCAATGTTATCATAACAGCACAGCTCTGGTTATTTCGGTAATCCGGCTATCAAGCCAATGTTATCATAAGAGCACAACTCTGGTTATTTAGGTAATCCGTCTATCAAGTCAATATTATCATAAGGGGCCAAAGAGAGTCTGCTGCACAGCACAGCTCAACACTAATAGGGAAAAGCCTACCAGCAGCGAGGGTTTTGGGCCTCTCAGTAGCGCGGGCACCGACGCTACTAATAAGGCGCTACAGCTAACGTATAGCAGTAGCGCCGGTTGTCCCACGCTACTGCTATACATGAATAGTTGTAGCGCTCTTTGGGAAAGGGCGCTACTGATATTATCTGCAGCACTGTTTGCTGGGACGCGCTACTGACAATGTGGCGCTACTGCTAAATTTCCCCCCTCGCTACTACTAGTTTATTTATTAGTTTTTTTCCTGCATATTTGTTTTGTATTTGTTTTGTATTTGAATAGGCTTTATACAATAATCTTTAGCATATCATACACATACAAATGTAATCATAGCATATACATACAATTAGTCTCATCAAATCATGTCATCATCATAATCATCATCCAACACAAAGTGGTCTCTCGTCATCATCTCGAAAATAGCGATACAAGTCTTGAATGATATGCAAATACATCGTCATCCATCTAAACAATGATATACGCGAGAAGAGCTATCACTTTGAGAACATGAGTTCGTATCCCTCTTTCGGATTAGCGTGAACCTCTAAACTAACTACTGCCTGTCGCTCGGAAACCGGAAGGGCCTGACACTCCGGCCACTTGTCGTATATATACTCCTGGCATAGCACTTCTTCGCCATCTATGATCTATGCACCTGCATCATCACATGAGTCGATGATATGCAACATATATAGTTGAGCAACAGAAAGAGACTGACTTGGCAAAAATAAAAACAACATATCATAAGCATAAATAACAAAGTTCATCGTACCCCAAAATGCCCTAACTAGAGTGATTTTCACTAGTCGAGGAGGAGGACGGTTTAATTACATCACAAATAAAGTTTCACCGTGCATAACTCAAAGTTTTGTCATACAGAAAGTATGGACTAAACAGACACATTGTCATATATCGACAATCACTCCAACATGTCGTTCCATCCATCCAAGTCAAGGAGATAGTCCCCGAGCCTAGTGAAAGGCTTCAGGTCGAGATGCTGAGAGGCTATCCATGTTCGGACGTCTTCCCGCGACATTTGTCCTTTTCCGTAGAACATCCCTGTTTTTCCGGCGACCTCCTTCATGATGATTTGGGCAAGTTCGCGCTGGATGTTATAGAACTCAGCTCGAAGTCGATGATCCTCGATATCTCCTATGTCCTTTGCCCATTGTAGAATATGGGCATCGCCGGATCTAGGTGACATGCGAAGGTTCTGGTGATCCCGTCTGTACTCCAGCATGTGGTGTAGGACATAGAATCCATCATTAAGAGAATTGTTCGGTTGCTGGATGTATCAGAAGTCGGTCTTATGGCCGAAGGCGACCCTGCCGCCCCTTCTCTTCTTGTCCCTGACCTCTCCACCCCTTGCTTGGTAGTAAAACATAGCACTGTCGAGAACATCCTTGATGTGGGTGTAATCCTTTTTGTGAATGTTCTTCGACAAGTCCAAGTAAAGAGCGTGGGAGAATCGGGGGTAGAGGATGATGAGGACGGCGCGCCCGCCGCTGCGCAAAATAAGTCCTCAAATTAATTAGCCTCCACCGTGCAAATGAATGATTGAAATCGAAGGAAGGATAGCATCGCGGATGACTTACACGGGGTGATAAGGCACGAGAATCGCCTCCTTGTCCTTATTGGCGAGCATGAAATTGACGATGTAATCCCTCGCGTATTCACGGTGATTTGCGCAGACTCCCAAGAAGCCCTCGTGCATGTAGAACGGGTTAGCGACACAGATATGAGATATCTGCTCAACCCCGATGATGTAGTTCATGTGCAAGGAATAAAGGCGGACAAACGTAAAATCCAGCTTCTTCACGTGAAACATGTCGAATATGTAATCGAATCGGAGGAAGAACTTATCCGCGGGGAAGCTGTTGACGTACGACATTTGCCGCGGAATGTTAACCACGTAGAGTGGGTATCCTGGATCTTTCGAGGCGATGAGGTCTTTCTCTACCCGCAGCACATCGTCATGAAGTCTCTTTAGATCGCCGAATCTGGCTCATAGCGCTGTTGCAGGTAGGATTGGTTGAACGGGGATATGCCATTTATCCGCACCGGGGATATCTATATGGTCCTGAAGCCGAGGCTGCTGAGGCTGCTGGATCATAGAAACAGCTTTTTTGCCTTTCCTCGCTCTCTTCCTAAACTTCTTTACTACCGGAAGGTCATCCATAATATGTTGAGACGGCAATTCAGGCACCGACTCATGACGCTCAAACCCCGAGGAGGCGCCAGTATAGACATACTGTTCAGCAGCGCCATCATCGTCCTCATCCTCATCCATGGCCACGTCATCAGCGACTAATGGAGCCTCCTCCTTACCCCGTCCGCTATCACCCAACCCGACACCCCACGATAATTGGGTAGTTGGGGTGTTGATGTTCATACCTTGCTGAGGCTACGTGCTCGTGGGTGTGCTCCTGGCCGCCTCCAGACGAAGCAGACTCTTTGGCCACAACAGGACCCACCCAACATTGCAACAATCACCAAGCCGCCACGGTGTCTCGTCGTCATCCCCCAGTAGTACTGGAGGAGGCAAATTCTCGTGGCCCGGTTTGACACTGGCCACGGAAACCTTGAAGACATTCGGGGGGATCGGCCGTCTGTGGAACAATGGTTCCTTCGGCTCCATTATCATCGCCTTCCCCACGTCCACCTTCTGGTCGCTGATGGTGTACAATATGGTGCATGGGGTGTCGTCGGCCTGCAAAGAAAAGTCTGCGACGTGAGACATCCGAAAGGCAACGAAAATGGGAGATTATACATTTGTATTGAAGGGGGCCGGTGTGACAGATACCGTGAGGGCGTCGAGCTCAGCCAAAGACGAAGCACCGCCTAGCACGTCCGGTGCGGGAGCAGGTGCAGCTGCAGGTACTGGTGCAACGCTAGTCGAGCTGCTCCCCGCCAAGAAGTCAGCAAGGGGAAAGTCCGCTGCATCTTTTTTTGGATTTTGCCTAGTCAAATTGAAAACGGCCGGAACCAAGGTAGTAGAAATATCTAAAGCCATCTGTTTTGCGGCAGCTACCGCTGTTGCGACTGTCTTAGTTGATTTCTTCTCAACCGCAATCTCAACCCTCTTGTCGATGTTTTCTTCATTTAACCTCCGTCTTTCCTTTCTCTCCTCCATGGTCTCACGGTAGTACTTCTTCCACGTGGTGCCGTCTCCGACACCGTGCACGCGTCCATACGACGGTCGAGTATCCACTGGTTGTTGTTTCAATATGTTCAACACCCGGTTGAATGGAGTGTCCCACTTGGGCCTCGCTAATGCCTTAGACGAAGAGTCGCTTTTGGCCGCAATCCTGTGCTGCTCTCTCTGCAAAAGGCACAACGATCGTTTACAAATATGACTAACGTGTGCAGTCGAATTGATCAGAAACTAAAATTACCAGCAGTCTCATGAACTACGTAATGACCGGTGTTGTCTCGTAAACCTTTTTCACTGGGTCCCAACGGTGTCGGGCCCTGAGGACGTCACGCTCCTGCGGGATGGTGAACTCCGCCAAGGGGTCTGGGATGCCCAGACTTGCGGCTTCCGCGTCCTCCTTGGCCCATTTGGACCTCTTTCCGCCATAACCATGGCTTCCGAGGTGGTGGCTCCCAATGTTCCTCTCTTGAAGCCCCTTCATGTACTTAGACTTTTTTTTGGCATCTTCGGCCTCGCAAGCCTCCTTGAATATTTGAAACTGCTCTTCCGTGATTGTCGGATTATCCTTTACAATCTCGGAGTAGGGTTCCTTCTTGTCGATGATCCTTGCTTTCACTTGATTTTTCCAGGCGGCCAATGCGTCGCTAAACTTGGTCATGGCGTGTTTGTTTATCTTCTTCATTGTCGGGTCCTCATCTGGATCTTTATAATCCTTCTCATTCCGGCCCGGGAACAAGAATATCTGGTGAAACTTCTTTAGGAGGGAGCTCCTCATATTTTCTATCTTCTGTAGTTTCTCATCGTTGATGGTGGCGGTTGTCCGTACAATGCAGCCTATTTGATTGCCGTAGCATCGACGCGCTTCCTCGGGCGCCGTTGGCTCAAAATTGCCGTCGTCCACCTTCGTGACCACCACTCTAGTAGTCCTGACTTTGTTAGGAACCCGTTGCCTCTTTGCTTTCGGTTCTACACCGGCTCCGCTCCCCGAGGCAGCGCCGGTCTCGATGTCGGTCTGAGTCTGAGCGCCGGTCTCAGTCTCAGCACCGGTCTGCGTGTCGGTCTCAGTCCCCGATGCCACCGGTGGGCCCAGCAGTAACATCGGTTGATCATCGGTAAGGCTAAAAAAATCGTCTGCCGCCCGGTAGGCGTCGTCGCAATCACCAGAACCCTGTCCTTCATCGTTGCTAGCCATGTTTCCTATGATTAAATCTAGTCAATTAATTCTAGACCTAATAAAATGAATAATGACATAAAAAGGCCTATTGTTTTGCAGGAATGTTGACTCCTTCCTGGTGCGGCAAATCACGGGCACTCGATATGTCCTAGTTTGTAGCACAAGTCATGCCGAAATTCACGGAAAATTTCGACATGAGCTTTGCTAAAAAGTGGACAAATCGAGAACCTGAAATTTGCCGGAAAAGAAATGAATCAACATTCCGGCAAAACATAGGCCACTAAGCATCATTCCCTGCAAACAGTGTCCAAATATACACGAGCAACCACATGTGCAAACAGTGTAGAAGAAAATTCATTTAACTACTAATAGAACAAAATTCAGTTAACTTTAGTGCTCTATAATGATGAAAGGAAAAAAATTCAGTTAACTACTAATTTCATTCATTTAGGTTATTCATTTAACATCACCTAATTAACCTACTGTACCACTACTAC
The DNA here is from genome assembly GCF_056163025.1 of Triticum urartu. Lineage (NCBI taxonomy): Eukaryota > Viridiplantae > Streptophyta > Magnoliopsida > Poales > Poaceae > Triticum > Triticum urartu. The sequence continues at coordinate 171,462,436 of NC_141876.1, read as the reverse complement.
TAGCAGCACTACTAACCTAATTAACCTAGCAAAACTCTAGTGCCCTAACTGAAAAACATCTAATTAACATCTAATTTTTTCTCTAAAATATAGAGGGAGATGAGTGAGGGGGAGGGGTGGGGGACTTACAGAGAGGGGAGAGACGGTGGCTGGGAGGTGCTCAGTGACGGAGGCAGGGGCGGAGAGGGCGGGCTCGGGCACGGGCAAGGGTGGTCCTGGGCGGGCTCGAGTGGCGGTGAGGTGTAGGGCAGCCTTGGGCGGCGGCTGTGAGGCTGAGGGCGGCCTCGAGCGGCGGCGGTGAGGCTGAGGGCGGCCTCGGGCGGCGGCGGTGAGGCTGAGGGCGGCCTCGGGCGGCGGCGGTGAGGAGACGGCGGCGAGGGCGAGGGACGATTTGGGGAAGAATTGGTGCCCGGGGGGCGGGGTGGGGGGAAACCGCTGTTTAAGTGAAACGTAACGGTAGCGCGTTTCCGGAAACGCGCTATAGCTAAGTTAGCTATAGCGCGTTTACTGAAACCCGCTACTGCTATTCCTTTCTCCTTTTTCCCTTTTTTCTTTACATTTTATTTTTTCCCTTTCTCCTTTTTCTATTTCTTTCATTTTCATTTACTTTTCTACTTGTTTTTCACTTTATTTTATTTCTGTTAGCAGCAGCGCTTTACACGTAAGCGCGCTGCAGCTAAGGAGATTAGCAGGAGCGCTGGGCCATTATACGCGCTACTGCTAGGTTGGGCTAGCCATGTGCGCCCAGTTCGAACGTAGCAGCAGCGCTTTTCGCTAGTACGCGCTACTGCTAAAGTCATAGCAGTAGCGCGGTTTATTCACGCGCCCTGCTACTAAGTAGCAGCAGCGCTTGATTTTGTACAACGCTACTGGTAAAATTCTGTGTATAGGCTTTTCCCTAGTAGTGCAAACATGGGTATCCCTTGAGCACAGCTCACAATATCACTTGGGGGCTATGTTCGAACCATAGTCACACCTATTGATAGGCTTAAGGCCACCAGGGAAACCACTTGGGGGCTCTGGTCGTATCCGAACCATAGCTTATACCCTCTTGATCAGCATAAGGGCACCAGGGAAATCACTTGGGGGCTTGGTCGCATCCGAACCATAGCTACACCTCTTGATAGGCATAAGGCCACCAGGGGAATCACTTGGGGGCTATGGGTTCGAACCATAGTTACACCTCTTGATAAGCATAAGGGCACCAGGGAAATCACTTGGGGGCTTGGTCGTATTCGAACCATAGCTACACCTCTTGATCGGCGCAATGCCATAATTATGACTACTTGGGGACTCTGGTCGTATCCGAACCATAGCTTAAACCCTCTTGATCATACACATACATCATCATATATTGCATCATACATTGCATCATCATAACATGTATCATATGAGCACGGATATACCGATTTATATGGCAGGAATTGGTTATCAAAACCAGGTTATATTATTCAAAATCTTTAATAGCCAACACGGCTGGATTTTTTATGGTTATCAATAACCAAGATTATAATTGAGGTTTTCAAAAGTCGCTTCAGCGCAATGGATATAATTTATTCTACAATGGAAGAAATAGTCCCGAATCGCTGCAGGCTTACGACCCGGCACTTGGGGCCTACATTATTCAAGTTGGGATTATGTCAAATACACAAGTCTCATGTCGCTGCAAGCATGCAGCATGACACTTGGGGGCTAATGCAAAGTCATTTTTTCTCAACTTATTGAAGACCCAACTCATCACATTGTAATGAGCCGGCCCTTGGGGGCTACCAATTGCTCCTATCAACAATTCAAGGTACAAAGCTTTTAATCCATTATATTGAAGGGTCCACTGCTCCGTTGGTAAAGCACAAGGCACTTAACCTTGTGGACGTGGGTTCAAGCCCCATGATGGGGGTTACATCATATGATGTTATTTTCATTGAAGTATATATGAAGTCCCAGCTCAATACTATCTTACTGAGCCGGTCCTTGGGGGATACACGTTGCTGTTCAAAGTCTACATGATTATATTTACAAAGTACCAGCTCATTATTGCATAATGACCCGGCCCGTTGGGGCTACACTGGTTGAAGTTTTTATAAGCATAAGGCAATTTCAAGTCCCGGGTTGCTGCAAGCATGACAACCCGGCACTTGGGGGCTACATATGTGGAATACTCAGTTCTGACTGGTGATTGAGATGAACAATCTGGATTTCTTCAAGCTTGTGACATTCATATTGAAGCAAGTCTTAAGCTGTTGCTATGTTACCTTATTATGACTTGGGGGCTACAAGTGATAGGCATATAAGAGGTACATTTTCAATCTTGATGTTAACTACAATTATAACCCGGTGCCATCAATATTTGTAAACCGACAAAGTTCTACATTCTTAAACCGGCTGAAGATCAGATGAAATATTTCAAAGATCAATGTTTTTGTTAAGCATTGGGAGCTGAGTCAAAGGAGTTATTCTTCACAATATTTCTCTGTGACAAACCAATGTCAGCAAATTGATTATGAAGCTGGCCTATTGACCCGGATTTTATAGAAGAAGGAAGTAACAAGGACTTAAGGATGATCAGGATCAGTTTAACATGGATAAATCCAAATTAAACTGGGGGCTAATGTCGAGGATATACCCCGCGGTATGATCCGGCCGGAGTTATAACCCGGCCGGGACTTAGTAAACCGGCTGACAGTTAAGATAGATGGCTAAGACGGACGGTAAACCGACGGTTGGTAAACCAGCAGGTGTTACGGCAGGTGGTAAACCGGCAGGTGTTAAGGCAGGTGGTAAAACGGTTGGTGTTAAGTCAGACGGTAAACCGGCAGGTTGTTAACCCGGCTGACAATTAAGACATGAGTTAAGTCAGATGATAACTCAGCAGACAATCATAAACCGGCAGACCATCTTAAATCGGCACCAGTTATAACCCGGCAGATAGTGATAACTGGGTTGCCAGGAGTTATGAAGCCCGAGACGTTTTGAAGCCCAAATATGTTAAGAAGCCCATGAAGAGAAGTCATAATAGTTAAGTCTTAAGTCCGAGTTGGACTCTACATGTAACCCGCCCCTTCAACTTATATAAGGAGGGGCGGGGCTCCCCAAAGAGGGAGAAGTAAGAAGAAACAATCTTAAAGGGTTAGGGATAACTGGGGGAGCTGGTTTACGGTGACTTCCTCATGATCATAATGAGACATAGCCTCAAACAGCAAGTAGGGTTGTTACCGGATGATGTTTCCTGGGGCCCGAAGCTGTCTAAACCCTTGTCTTGCGTTGCATCTCTCAATTCCGCTCAACCCCTCTCAAGCTACCACATAGATGTGTTGGCCTCATGATTAAGTCCTCACACTACGACATCTGCCGTGATATTTCCATGACAATTGCGTTTTACGATATGGAGCCGCCGCCAATCCCTAATCTCTCTCGGGAGGGCTGATCTGGAGCCTGCTCAGGGCTTCGGAGAGGGGAATCCATCGCCATCGTCATCATCAACCAGTCTCCATCACCAATTTCATGATGCTCACCGCCGTGCGTGAATAATTCCATAGGCTTGCTGGACGGTGATGGGTTGGATGAGATTTATCATGTAGTTGAGTGAGTTTTGTTAGGGTTTGATCCCTAGTATCCATTATGTTCTGAGATTGATGTTGCTATGACTTTGCTATGCTTAATGCTTGTCACTGGGGCCCGAGTGCCATGATTTCAGATCCGAACCTATTATGTTTTCATGAATATATGTGAGTTCTTGATCCTATTTTGCAAGTCAATAGTCACCTACTATGTGTTATGATCCGGTAACCCCGAAGTGACAATAATCGGGACCACTCCCGGTGATGATCGTAGTTAGAGGAGTTCATGTATTCATTAAGTGTTAATGCTTTCGTCCGGTACTCTATTAAAAGGAGGCCTTAATATCCCTTAGTTTCCAATAGGACCCCGCTACCATGGGAGGGTAGGACAAAAGATGTCATGCAAGTTCTTTTCCATAAGCATGTATGACTATATTCGGAATACATGCCTACATTAGATTGCTGAACTAGAGCTAGTTCTGCGTCACCCTATGTTATAACTGTTGCATGAGGAATCGCATCCGACATAATTATCCATAACTGATCCAATGCCTACGGGCTTTTCACATATTGATCTTTGCTTAGTTACTTTTCCGTTGCCATTGTTTCAATCACTACAAAAACTACTACTGCTACTTTTGCCACCGTTACCGCTACTTCTATATTACTTTGCTACTAAATACTTTGATGTAGATATTAAGTCCTTCAGATGCGGTTGAATTGACAACTCAACTGTTAATACTTGAGAATATTCTTTGGCTCCCCTTGTGTCGAATCAATAAATTTGGGTTGAATTCTCTACCCTCAAAAATAGTTGCGATCCCCTATTCTTGTGGGTTATCAAGACTATTTTCTGGCGCCGTTGCTGGGGAGCATAGCTCTATTCTTTGAGTCACTTGGGATTTATATCTATCGATCACTATGAGGAACTTGAAATATAAAGAACCAAGATTTTTTCCTCAACTACGAGGGGAGGTAAGGAACTGCCATCTAGCTCTGCACTTGATTCACCTTATGTTTTGAGTAAACTTACGACACCTACTCCTGCTATTGATTCTGATATGTCGCATGTTATTGATGATGCCACTGTTGCTATGCATGATGCTTATGATGAAACTACGTCTATGCTTGATAATATTGTGCCACAAGGTGAATTTCTTGATGAACAACTTGCTAGGTTTAGAGAGAAAGAAATTATTGAAACTAATAATATTGATGAAAGTGATGATGAAGATTCTCCCCGTAGATATGAATTGCCTGATGTGCCTGAGGGTTATGTTATGGATGAAGAAACTGTTAGAGATCTTTTATCTTGCAATGATAGATATGATCTTAAGAAACAGTTAGCTAAGCTGAAAGAAAAATATTTGAATGCTAGAATGAAATATGACCATAGTTTTGCTACCTCACCAATCCGTATTTCTGATAAGGATTATGATATTCCTATCGATCCTGAGATAATTACTTCGGTTGAATCTGATCCTTTTTATGGCTATGAATCTGAAACTGTTGTGGCACATCTTACTAAATTGAATGATATAGCCACCCTATTCACTCATGAGGTAAAAATTCGTTACCACTATATCCTTAAGTTATTTCCGTTCTCATTAAAAGGCGATGCCAAAATATGGTTTAATTCTCTTGATCCTGGTTGTGTGCGTAGTCCCAGGATATGATTTATTATTTCAATGCTAAATATTTCCCCGCTCATAAGAAACAAGCTGCCTGCCTTAAGGGAAATATATAATTTTGTGCAAATTGAAGAAGAGAGTCTCACACAAGCTTGGGGGAGTCTTCTCCGATTACTTAATGCTTTGCCTGATCATCCTCTCAAGAAAAATGAAATACTTGATATCTTTTATATTGGACTAACCGATGCTTCCAGAGACCACCTGGATAGTTGTGCTGGTTGTGTTTTCAGGGAAAGAACTGTTGAGCAAGCTGAATTGCTATTGAATAATATGTTGAGTAATGATAATGATTGGACACTTCCTGAACCAACTCCTAAGCCAACTCCAAAGAAATGGGGTATTCTATTTCTCAGTCCTGAAGATATGCAAGAGGCAAAGAAATCTACGAAAGAAAAGGGTATTAAAGCTGAAGATGTTATGAATTTACCACCTATTGAAGAGATACATGGTCTTGATAACCCGACATAGGTAGTAAAGGTAAATTCTCTCTATAGATTTGATGAAGGTGATATTCCTCGTTATCAGTCTGCTAGCCAATGCTTAGATGAGTTTGATAATTTTATTGTTAAACAAGAAAACTTCAATGGTTATGTTAGTAGAAAATTGAAACGTAATGCTTATATGATTGAACACTTGAGTGATTATATGTCTAGTGTTAAAGGCGAGCTTAAACTTATTAGTAAACATGCTTCTATGGTTACCACTCAAGTACAAAAAGTGCTTAAAGCACAAGATGATTTGCTCGATGAATTAAATAATAAGAAAAATGATAATGATGTTAGAGTTGTGACTAGAGGGGGTAAAATAACTCAGGAGCGTTTGTATCTTGAGGGCCACCCTAAGAGAGTTGAGCAAGATTCTTAGAGAACTAATGTAGATGCACCTAGTCCTTCTAAGAAGAAGAAAAAGAAAAATGATAGGACTTTGCATGCTTCTAGTGAACCTGTTGTTGACACACCTGAGAATCCCAATGATATTCATATTTCTGATGCTGAAACACAATATGGTAATAAACATTAACCTAGTGATAATGTTAATGATGATGTTCATGTTGATGCTCAACCTAGCAATAACAATGGTGTAGAGATTGAACCTGCTATAGATCTTGATAACCCACAATCAAAGAATCAACGTTATGATAAGAGACACTTTGTTGCTAGGAAACATGGTAAATAAAGAGAACCATGGGTTCAGAAACCCATGCCTTTTCCTCCCAAACCATCCAAGAAGAAGGATGATGAGGATTTTAACCGCTTTGCTGAAATGATTAGACCTATCTTTTTGCGTATGCGATTAACTGATATGCTTAAAAATGAATCCTTATGCTAAGAATATGAAAGATATTGTTACAAATAAAAGAAAGATACCGGAAGCTGGAATTTCCACCATGCTTGCCAATTATACTTTTGAAGGTGGAATACCAAAGAAACTAGGAGATCGAGGAGTACCCACTATTCCATGCTCCATTAAAAGAAACTTTGTTAAAACTGCTTTATGTGATCTTGGAGCCGGTGTTAGTGTTATGACTCTCTCTTTATATCATAGACTTGATTTGAATAAGTTGACACCTACTAAAATATCTTTGCAAATGGCTGATAAATCAACTGCTATACCTGTCGGTATTTGTGAGGATGTGCCTGTTGTGGTTGCTAACGTTACTATTTTGATGGACTTTGTTATTCTTGATATTCCCGAGGACGATAGTATGTCTATTATTCTTGGTAGACCCTTTTTGGATACTGCAGGGGTTGTTATTGATTGCAACAAAGGCAATGTCACTTTTCATGTTAATGGTAATGAGCATACGGTACACATTCCAAGGAAACAACCTCAAGTTCATAGTATAAACTCTATTGGAAAAATTCCATCGATTATTTTTGGAGGTTTTGAATTCCCTCTTCCTACTGTCAAGAAGAAATATGATATTCTTATTGTCGGGGATGTGCATATCCCCTTTGAGGTAACCTAGTGTTAATTGAAAATTCTCCAGTTCCATGTTATTCGGAATGAGTTTGTTAACAAGACCTGATCAACCTTTTTAGTGGATTCCTTTTGATGAGCATGAGACGGATGAATTTAGAAAACACAACTCTCTGTACCCTCCTTTTACTTTCCGTTATTTAGATTGAATAAAGCAAAAATAGTATTTTTTGTCTGTTCTCTGAATTATCCTTGCAATAAAAAATACCCTGAAAATAAAAGTTCTCCAAATGTCTTGAAAATGAAATATGATTTATTGTAAAATATTTAAGAATTTTTGGCATTGAGAATACACCAGGGGGCACACCACCGAGCCACGAGGGTCCAGGGCATGCCCCCCTGCCTCGTGAACCCCACATGGACCCACTCCACTTATTCCATCACCCACACACTTCGACTTCCTCCAGAAAAAATCCTCCCATAGCTCAAACACGTGTTCTAGCTCATATTGCTGCCATTTGCGATCTCCTTTCTCAAAGCTAAATTCACAAAACTGCTTTGGGGGATTGTTCTTCGGTATGTGATTCCTCCAATGGTCCAATTAGTTTTTGTTCTAGTGCTTTATTTATTGCAATTTTTTGCTGCTTAGGTGACTATGTTCTTGAGCTTGCATGTCAAATTTATGTGGTCAAAAGTAATTTTAATGCATGATATGGCCTCTAGGCACTTGTAGGAGTAGTTGCTATCAATCTTGTTGAGTTTGGTTCACTTTTATTTTGCGTCACTAAAAATTTCAGAAATTTTTCAGAGGAATAAAAATGTTTAGGAAAATGTACCAAGGTGGTTCCTCAAGGAAGCAAGGACCAAGGCTCGCGATACGTGAGCCGGATGATGAACCACCGAGAGAAGCTCAAGTGCGGCCTTGTGAATGGTTGTCAAAGGAGTTCATGTTCCAGGCAGGCATCAAGGATGAATTTGACGCGCATGTGTGTAATGCTGATCTTGAGGGCTTCGTGTCAGATAAGTGTCGGCAATACCGCTACGTAACTGATTCCTTTGTGAGAAGGTTTAAATTTACATCCTCGCGCAATTATCACATTGTTTTATTTGATATTTATGATAAGTCATATACCATCGACCTAGAAGATTTTAATATTGCTTATGAACTCCCGCAGTGGGGAAATGTTAGTGAACCTCACAAATCTGAATATAAAGAGTTTCTTGCTATTATTACTATGGGGGAATCTAGAGAAATCACACAGGCTATCATAGGGAGCATTCATTTCGCTTCCATACATTATTTTGCTCTCTTCATTGGTAGATGCATTAATGGTAAAGATGAGGCTTGTCACATGTGCATTCCAAATCTTAGTGTCCTCAAGAGTGCGGTATTAGGTGATAAACAATGTAACTTGGGGGCCATTGTTGCATGAAGGTTGCGTCACAACAGTGTAAGTGGAGATTAGTTTGGTGGAATTTATGCAACTCGCGTAGCTAATTATCTTAATATACCCATACATGGAAATGATAGAGAGTTACCTCCTGCTTACCTAGATTATAATGCCATGGTTCGCCATCAGTTTGTTCAGAGGAATGAACAATTCCTCCAGTACCGACTAATCTTTGACAAATGGTGCACCGTCCATGTTGCCCTGCCTGCTCCTACTTTCTTTGACTTTCAGGCAAAAAGGAGATATGTTATAGCCAGGGAGGAAGCAAACGAATACGAGAGGAAGACGGAGGCAACTCGGCTCCAAGATGTAGCTCATTAGGCAGTAGCTGCTGCATCTTAGTACGACCCCAGTTACAACTTTGGATATCCACCAGGCCATCAGTGGCCATATACCAACTTAGGCCAAAAGCCTAAGCTTGGGGGAGTACGCATTTCTCACTGACATTACGTTCATGTTCACACACTCATTCCAGTTGTCGGTGCTCATACTTTTTCATTGTACTATCCATGCTAGTTTAATTTCTTTTTAAGCCTTCTTCTTGTGTGTTTGAAAAACCTTAAGAAAAAACCAAAAAGATTAGTTGTAGCTTTTAGCTAGTTTACTTTCCATGCCTATAGTAGTAATTAAAAGAAACCCCAAAAATATTTCTCGTTCTTCTTTTGCTTGTTGGGAGCTTTCCCATGTAAATAGTTTTATTTCTTTTTCTTTGGGGGTTGATAAGAGAAAACCATGATGAAAATGTTGAGTGGCTCTCATATGCATTATTGTTGATTTAACAAAGAGCCCATATTACCTTGTCTTCTCCCTTGTACTGAAGGCTTGGAGATTCCAGCATAGTCCAATGCACATGGACTATTATTATTATCCACACTGTTCGGTCGTGCAAGTGAAAGGCAATAATGACGATATATGATGAACTGATTGAGATGAGAGAAGCAGGTATGAACTCGACCAATCTTGTTTTTGTAAATATGATTAGTTAATCATTCCTGATTTAGCCTATTATGAATAAAACATGTTTACAATGACAATTAGACATTATAGTTGCTCATGCCATTCTTAATTAGCTAGGATTTTATAATGGTTTACCTTGCGTGCCAACATGCTATTAAAATGCATGGTTGTGATGTGGTATGATGGGGTGGTATCCTCCTTTGAACGATTCGAGTGGCTTGACTTGGCACATGTTCACGCATGTAGTTGAAAAAAAATCAACATAGCCTCCCCGATATTTATGTTCATGGTGAATTATATCCTACTCATGCTTGCACTCAGAGTTGATTAATTTTAACACATGTTCATGACTGTTGTCGCTCTCTATTTGATCTCTTCCCAGTCTCTTTCTAGCCTTCACTTGTACTAAGCGGGAATAATGCTTGTGGGTCCACTTCCATAAACCCCAAAAGTTATTCCATATGAGTCCACCATACCTTCCTATATGCGGTATCTACCTGCCGTTCCAAGTAAATTTGTATGTGCCAAACTCTAAACCTTCAAATGAAATTCTGTTTTGTATGCTCGAATAGCTCATGTATCAACTAGGGTTGTCTATATCTTCCATGCTAGGTGGGTTATTCTCACGAGGAGTGGACTCCGCTCCTCATTCACGAGAAATTGGCTGGTATCCGGGATGCCCAGTCCCATGCTTAAATTAAAATAATTGCAAACAAAACTCCCCCAGGATTGTTGTTAGTTAGAGGCACCCATTGTTTCGTACAAGCCATGGATTGATGTTTGTTGGTGGTGGGGGAGTATAAACTTTACCATTCTGTTTGGGAACCGCCTATGATGTGTGTAGCATGGAAGATATCGAGATCTCTTGGTTGTTATGTTAACAATGAAAGTATGCCACTCAAAATATTATTTATCTCTATTTCAAAACTCGAGCTCTGGCACCTCTATAAATCCCTGCTTCCCTCTGCGAGGGTCCTGTCTATTTACTTTTATGTTGAGTCATCATCCTCTTATTAAAAAGCACCAGTTGGAGAGCACTGCTGTCATGTGCATGCATTACTATTAATTTACATTGAGTATGAATGTGACTGGATCTCTTTTGCCATGAATTACAATGTTTACTTAGTCCTTGAGCTTCAAAGGTGCTCTGCATTTATATTTTGTGGTCTCAGAAAGGGCTAGCGAGATACCATCTTGTTATATCATATTATGATTATTTATAGAAAGTGTTGTCATCTGAGATTTATTATTATTGCTCGCTAGTTGATTATGCCATTGATATGAGTAAACATGAGACCTAAGTGTTATTGTGAATATGGTTGGTTCATAATCTTTGCTGAAAACTTGAATGCTAGCTTTGCATATTTACAACAACAAGATCAAACCGAGTTTGTAAAAGTTTTTCTTTATCACTTCCATTTTTTCAACTGAATTGCTTGAGGACAAGCAAAAGTTTAAGCTTGGGGGAGTTGATACGTCTCCATCGTATCTACTTTTCCAAACAATTTTGACCTTGTTTTGGACTCTAACTTGCATGATTTGAATGGAACTAACCCAGACTGACGTTGTTTTCAGCAGAATTGCAATGGAGTTATTTTTGTGCAGATTTAGAAGTTCTCGGAATGACCTGAAACTTCATGGACAATATTTTTGGAATTTATAAAAAATACTGGCAAAAGTATCAACACCAGGGGGCCCACGTCCTGTCCACGAGAGTTCAGGGTGCGCCCCTTGCCCCGTGGGCCCCCTGAGGCTCCACCGACGTCAACTCCAACTCTATATATTCACGTTCAAGGAGAAAAAATAAGAAAGAAGGATTCATCGCATTTTACGATACGGAGCCGCCGCCAAGCCCTAATCTCTCTCGGGAGGGCTGATCTGGAGTCTGTTCGGGGCTTCGGAGAGGGGAATCTGTCGCACTTGTCATCATCAACCATCCTCCATCACCAATTTCATGATGCTCACCGCCGTGCGTGAGTAATTTCATCGTAGGCTTGCTGGACGGTGATGGGTTGGATGAGATTTATCATGTAATCGAGGTAGTTTTGTTAGCGTTTGATCCCTAGTATCCATTATGTTCAGACATTGATGTTGCTATGACTTTGCTATACTTAATGCTTGTCACTAGGGCCCGACTGCCATGATTTTAGATCTGAACCTATTATGTCTTCATGAATATATGTGAGTTCTTCATCCAATTTTGCAAGTCAATACTCACCTACTATGTGTTATGATCCGGTAACCCCGAAGTGACAATAATAGAGACCACTCCCGGTGATGACTGTAGTTTGAGGAGTTCATGTATTCACTAAGTATTAATTGTTTGGTTCCGTACTCTATTAAAAGGAGGCCTTAATATCCCTTAGTTTCCAATAGGACCCCGCTGCCACGGGAGGGTAGGACAAAATATGTCAGGCAAGTTCTTTTCCATAAGCACATATGACTATATTCGGAATACATGCCTACACTACATTCCTGAACTGGAGCTAGTTCTGCGTCACCCTATGTTATAACTGTTGCATGAGGAATCACATCCGACATAATTATCCATAACTGATCCAATGCCTACGGGCTTTTCACATATTGATCTTTGCTTAGTTACTTTTCCGTTGCCATTGTTTCAATCACTACAAAAACTACTGCTGCTACTTTTGCCACCGTTACCGCTACTTCTATATTACTTTGCTACTAAATACTTTGATGTAGATATTAAGTCCTTCAGATGCGGTTGAATTGACAACTCAACTGTTAATACTTGAGAATATTCTTTGGCTCCCCTTGGGTCGAATCAACAAATTTGGATTGAATACTCTACCCTTGTAAACTGTTGTGATCCCCTATACTTGTGGGTTATCAAATTTCAGACGAGTTTTGGATTTACTAGAATTTAAAAAATAGGCATCTCAATGTTTTGCTGGTAATCAACGGTGCCCTGGTGTTTGAAATTCATTCCCATTTCTTGCATGGGTCCTAAGCACGCACCCAAGGACACAAATTTGATTTTTCAACCAATTTATATGCACTGGAGCATGTGCATGTAGTCCAAATTTGAATTATGCACATAAATGCATTGAACACTCAGCTAATGCATAAAAATGTCCAAACGAACCACGAAAAATCACAAAAATTGACACAAACTCTCCTGTTGTTCTATGTTGACACGAGAAAAAATATTGAAAGCAATAAGAGGCAATGGATATCGTTTCGTCCCCAAAGGTGCGATGTTCCCTACCGAAACCATCATGCTTGTTGTGAGAAGCTCTGGTTTGTGAAAAGCATATACCCAAACCTGCCCCAAATGGGACAAAAATTTACCATGGCATGTTGATCCTGTTCCATGATAGCATGCCAAGTTTCATGAATTTCACAAAAGTTTTGGATTAACTAGAATTTAAAAACCAGGCATCTCAATGTTTTGCTGGCAATCAACGGTGCCCTGGTGTTTGAAATTCATTCCCATTTCTTGCATGGGACCTAAGTATGCACCCAAGGACACAGATTTGATTTATCAACCAATTATATGCACTGGAGCATGTGCATGTAGATCAAATTTGAATTATGCATATAAATGCATTGAAAACTCAATTAATGCATAAAAATGTCCAAACGAACCCCGAAAAAACACAAAATTAACACAACACTCCTGTTGTTCTATGTTGACACGAGAAAAAACTTTGAAAGCAATATGAGGCAATGGATATCGTTTCGTGCCCAAAGGTGGGATGTTCCCTACCAAAACGATCATGCTTGTTGTGAGAAGCTCTGGTTTGTGAGAAGCATATATATACCCAAACCTGCCCCAATTGGGACAAAAAAATTACCACGACATGTTGATGCCGCTCCATGATAGCATGCCAAGTTTCATGAATTTCAGACGAGTTTTCGATTTACTATAATTTAAAGACCAGGCATCTCAATGTTTTCCCATCAATCAATGGTGCCCTGGTGTTTGAAATTCATTCCCATTTCTTGCATGGGACCTAAGCATACACCCAAGGACACATATTTGATTTTTCAACCAATTTATATGCACTTGAGCATGTGCATGTAGTTTAAATTTGAATTATGCACATAAATGCATTGAAAACACAGTTAATGCATGAAAATGTCCATACGAACCCCGAAAAATCACAAAAATTGACACAACACTCCTGTTGTTCTATTTTGACACGAGTAAAAATTTGAACGCAATAAGAGGCAATGGATATCGTTTCGTCCCCAAAGGTGGGACGTTTCCTACCGAAACCATCATGCTTGTTGTGAGAAGCTCTGATTTGTGAGAAGCATATACCCAAACCTGCCCCAAATGGGATAAAAAAAATTACCAAGACATGTTGATGCCGTTCCATGATAGCATGCCAAGTTCACACAAGTTTTGGATTTACTAGAATTTAAAAACCAGGCATCTCAATGTTTTTCTGGCAACCAACGGTGCCCTGGTGTTTGAAATTCATTCCCATTTCTTGCATGGGACCTAAGCATGCACCCAAGGACACAGATTTGATTTTTCAACCAATTTATATGCAATGGAGCATGTGCATGTAGATCAAATTTGAATTATGCACATAAATGCATTGAAAACTCAGTTAATGCGTAAAAATGTCCAAACGAACCCCGAAAAAACACAAAAATTAACACAACACTCTTGTTGCTCTATGTTGACACGAGAAAAAAATTGAAAGCAATAAGAGGCAATGGATATCGTTTCATCCCCAAAGGTGGGATGTTCCCTACCGAAATCATCATGCTTGTTGTGAGAAGCTCTGGTTTGTGAGAAGCATATATATATATACCCAAACCTGCCCCAATTGGGACAAAAATTTTACCATGGCATGTTGATGCCGCTCCATGATAGCATGCCAAGTTTCATGAATTCCAGACGAGATTTGGATTTACTATAATTTAAAAACGAGGCATCTCAATGTTTTCCCGTCAATCAACGGTGCCCTGGTGTTTGAAATTCATTCCCATTTCTTGCATGGGACCTAAGCATACACCCAAGGACACGGATTTGATTTTTCAACCAATTTATATGCACTGGAGCATGTGCATGTAGTTTAAATTTGAATTATGCACATAAATGCATTGAAAACACGGTTAATGCATAAAAATGTCCATACGAACCCCTAAAAGTCATAAAAATTAACACAACACTCACGTTGTTCTATGTTGACACGAGAAAAGTTTTTGGAAGCAATAAGAGGCAATGGATATCGTTCCATCCCGAAAGGTGGGACGTCCCCTACCGAAACCATCATGCTTGTTGTGAGAAGCTCTGGTTGTGAGAAGCATATACCCAAACCTGCTCCAAATGGGACAAAATTTTTACCATGGCATGTTGATGCCGCTCCATGATAGCATGCCAAGTTTCATGAATTTTAGACGAGTTTTGTATTTACTAGAATTTAAAAACCAAGTATCTCAATGTTTGTGGCCGAGTGACGGTGGCAGGGTGTTTGACATTCATTCCCATTTCTTGCATGGGGCGTAAGGAGGCAACCAAGGACACATATCTTAATTTTCAACTAATTTATATGCATTAGAGCATGTGCATGTATTTCAAATTTGAATTATGCACATGAATGCACAGGAAAACTCTGCTAATGTATAAAAATGTCCTAGCGAACCCCGAAATATCCCAAAAATTGACACGACACTCATGTTGTTCTATGTTGCACTAGGAAAAAATTTGAAATCGAGAAGAGGCAACGGATATCGTTTCGTCCAGAAAGGTGAAACGTTCCCTACCGAAACCATCGCACTTGTTGTGAGAAGCTCTGGTTTATGAGAAGCTTATACCCAAACCTGCCCCAAATGGGACAAATTTTTTACCACGGCATGTTGATGCCACTCCATGATAGCATGCCAAGTTTCATGAATTTCGGATGAATTTTGGATTTATTAGAATTACAAAAGCAAGTACATCGACGTTTGCCGGAGAGCCACGGTGCCGTGGTGTTCGAATTTCATCCCCATTTTTGCATGGGAGATAAGGATAAACCCATGGACACATATATGATTTTACAACCCATGTTGGTGCACCGGAGCATGTGCATGTAGTTTAATTTTGAATTGTGCACCTGAAATGGCTAGGAATGTAATTTAATGTATAAAATGTTCAAACGAACCCTGAATAATTTCAATTCTTTTACGACACACATATAGTTGCATGTTCACTCCAGATAAAAGGTCTAGCAATTCAAACACTGTCTATTGCCGCTGTGACCCCATTATGTAATTCAAATCAAGATGAAAAATCAAGTAGATCGCACACAGTTTATTATCACCAACCATGTGAGATGCAGCAGAAAATATCCTGGAGCACCGTTGGTGTATAGTACGGCTATGGCTTACGCGAGAAGGTGCGTAGGCTATAGTCCATAGCCAGCGTCTCAAGCACACTAGCTCGCTCCCCAAATATCATTTCACTATTCAATCATCGCCGGTGAAAGATGGGCACGTGGACCCGCATCGTGAGGGCAACTTCGGTGGCCCACTCCGGCGAGAGTGCGGCCGCAGCCGCCATGCGCGTGCTAACAAGGTGCATGAGAGCGGCCGCAATCTGCAACCGAGCGGCCATGGTAACCCAAACAACCGCTGCTGCTTCTCAGGTGGCGGCAGCAACATCTGGCTCGGGGATAACAACTAGCAAGAGCGGCACATCAGCTGTCCGTTCCGCAATGGCGGCGTTGGCCCTAATGGAGGCCGCCCACGACCATTTCGAGGCCGCCCACGCCCAGCTCCTGGCAGTCACCGCACAAATTGAACGAAGCTTCTCCGACAATGGTCGGCAACCCACGACCGAAGAGATGGAAATCACCGAGAGCATTCGAGCAGCCGTCCGTTCCTCCACCGCATACCTTGCAACGACGGAGCCCGTCCAAGCCTAGATCGCGTCTACCCACGCCCAGCTTGTGGCGCCCTTTTCCAAAGAGATGGCGGACACGAATGGCGAGATGCTTGCCAAGTATGGTGCGATGGATGCGATGGAGCCCCTTCCCCAGGAGACCGTCGGACACGAGCTGGACATGGAGGCGGCGGCGGATATCGACGAGCACCAGCCGTAGTAGCACAATTTGTTTTGTTTAATTAAGAGTGTCGGTCTTTAGTTTGTTAGAGTAATGTTTAGGTCAGCTAGCTCTGTTTATTTGCTGAACTTGCTTGATTTAGAAGTGTGGGTGTGTTGTGGTCTCCTTTGTGTACCCAATTTATGCAATGACGTGGATGACCGCTGTAACCATGGAAATTCGAACCAAAATTTTTGACGTTCAAACTCATCACACAGGGGTTAAGCTATCTGAATTTTTTGTGATGTTCACATATCGTACACAGTTCTGAATAAGGGACCGTGTCTGATGACACTTTGCACGCCAATTTTTTCGCTGAAGTGATTCCAAATTTTCGGCTTCCGAGGAACTATCTACATCCCCGCCCCTCCCCCTTACCAAAAGCCACATTTCTCCCGTTTCTGCATTCCTTTCCAAGTTCAAAGCTTCACTCCTTGCTTGCAGCGTCGCTTCCTCGCTGGTGACCCTCCTTCATGTTGCTCGGCCTAGCCTATCCAGGCAGGTAATCCACACCCGACCCTATCCTCCTCCTCCTTCCACATCCCACATGCCTCGACCGCCAGCGCGAGCGCGACACCTTCCACCCAAATCACAGACCCCTCCACCAAATAAGCGCCACCCTAAGCCATGGTACACGCAGTATAGCCAGGATCTCAAGGAGCACTTGGCAGCGGAGAAGCAAATCGTGGCCGCACGCGCGGATGAGGTCACAATGGCTGCCATTCGTGCCGACCCCCAGATCTTGGAGGAGCACCTCGCCGTCGTGGCCACCGTTGGCGCCTCACGCGCTGATGCCGCTATGCGGTTGGCTACTATAAACGACAGTTCGTGGCATTTTCTCGAGGCCACTGTCGGTGCCTTCGACAAAGACTACGAGGTGTTTTCTCAGCGTGCACGTGCTTACCTCATCTCGAGAGCCAGCAGGTTGGTACCCGGAGCGGCTCAGGTAACTCACCACTACAACGAGGGCACCCATGATGCGGAGGCCTCTCCTCTTCCATGTCCAAGGAGCAATCGTCATTGATATCTCCGACAATGAGGAGTAGCTTGTCTTATTAGCTCACTATAAGGACCCATGTTTAGTTTGCGAGCTACTGCCTTTCTTTAACAAATTCTAGTGAATTGTGCTATCTAATTTTACCATGCAATCTTATACTATAGTGTATATGTTCTATATGTTGTGGAATGTGGTGTTCACACTACTGCAGGATGCTGCTAACGTGACACTATGATCAGAGACCCTTCGAGAAACTGTGTGCAATGCAATAATCGCAAATGGTGGTGTATGAAACCCGTCAAAAATGTATAAACGTTTGCGTAATGGATGCATCAAACACAGTTCAAATTTTAGTTGCATGTGCGATGAAGGCCATACGGTTCAGCTCAATTAACTGTTTGTGATGAGGAGGAACAGAAGAAACAGGCAGCCAGTTGAAGGCATGTGCGATACACAACATACGGTTCACTCGGATGAGCTGTTTGTGATTAGGCAACACAAAAGAAATGGGCAGTCAGATGAAAGTGTGTGCGATATACAGAATACGGTTCACTCGGATGAACTATTTGTGATTAGGTAACACAAAAGAAACAGTCAGCCAGATCAAGGTGTGTGCGATATACGCATGCGGTTCACTCGGCCCTTGTCGTTAGTGTGTGACCTCTGTGGCAACCGTTTGCTCCCCAGGCGCCTCTTCGTGTACCGTGGCAACCGTCCACCGGCTCTTCGCCTTTCCCTCTCGATTTGGAACTGCTGTCGCACGCTCTTCCTCCCTCCTCCATTTGCCTTCACCCTTCCTTCTACCATTGTTCAATCGTCTTCTCCATGGAGGGAACAGGCCAGAAATGACCCCGTTATTCTTGCCCCGATCTGAATGACGACGCGGTGGAGGAACTCATTGCTCGATGTGACGTCATCACCTCGGCTAGCATGGCAGGTTTGTTCAAGACCATTCTTGACCCAACTAATTACATCATTACAAGGAACCCAAGGGTCCAGGAGTGGTTTGATCTCCCCTATCTTCTTCGCCGTGACCCTGCTGACTGGCGCGGGGATGAGGAAAGCCTCGCCTTATGTAAGTTGATGCCGCTTGATAATGATACGTATGATGTTAAGATGACATCACTTGAGGGAAAGGCTTGGGAAGGCGCAAATGGATATTGGGCTGTTAATATTGGGTACAATTGCGAGTGGGAAGTTGTGAATGTGTACATCCATCACCGGGTTCCACTTCCAAAAATCTCAGACGACTGCCTAGAGGTTGAGTACATCGGTATTCTACGTGAGTTCAAATACGATCATGGTGACTATCGTCTACGGAAGATAGCAATTTGTCGAGTTCCCAACCGTTCTTGGGATTACATGAATTATGAAGTTGTTGCTATCTTCGACAAGCTTATTGCCGTCCTTACTTCCACGCCTTGATGGATATTGCTCAAAAATCAATTTATGTACATGGATGAGTACTGTGATGCAATTCAATACGAGGGTCTTGTGTTTGCTGCCACCACTCGTGGCACTATTTTTGCATGGAATCCTGATGCTTCCGGTACGTTTGTCTTCCACCGTAATTATAATTGTTTCATCCACATGCATGCGAATTAGCTAGTTTCCCTTTACTAATTAAGCTTCTTGTGTTTCCAAGGTCCTATGAACATTCCACCACCTATACTTGAAAATTTTTATAACCAAGGGGGAGATGACGATGCTGATGATCACAATCATGAGGACGAGAAGGACCCATATACTCAGTGGCGCCTGGCAACTTATTCCAATGGATCACCTCTTCTTGTTTGTATATAGGGCACTGCTGATGTTACTAAGGAAGCGGGTGTTGTCTCGCATGGTCGCACTCTCCAGACCTATTCCAACATCCGTTGCACGGTATTCAGGATGGATACTAGTGTACTAGCGCCAACACCTTCTCCCTGGTTCAGTATTGAAAGTCTTAGAGGAAACTCTCTCTTCCTTGGACAAAACTATCCAATGATGGTGGAAGGCGATCCAGCTGCTATTGACACAACATTACTACCATTTATGAGAACCATCTGTATCTATACCTCGGACATTACTATGCTTCCCTACCGTCCCAAGATGGGTCCTGACATAGGCCACTTCAGCCTAGATGATCAGTCCTGCGTTGGTCTCGAGATTTACAGTAGCTGGCCCTTCCCAGAGAATCACTTCTGTTTCAAAGCAAGCATTTCCAATGCTGATGAGTGGTTGAGCTGAAGTTCATTTCATCGCTTTCTTATTTGTTGTGTGAGAAAAACTTTACTAGAATGTTTCGTTGGAAATGATCTATAATCCAACGTGTATCCTCGTTGTCGTTGTGGGTTGATGACTTGTTGTATGTAATCAATGGTACATTTGCATATGTTTCCATCAACTCACACCTGCTAGTGGTGTCCATATGAATAGTGCTAGTGATTTTACTTGCAAAAATTAGATAGTGCTAGTGATTTTTAGCTGCATATTTTGACAAATCGCAGTGTTACAAGGTTGACAAATGGCAATGTTACTAGATAAACAAATGTCAATCTTTCCAGTTTGACAAATGGCAACATACCCAAAATGACAGATATGCAAATCTTACCCAATTGTTTGTATGTGGTTGCACACGGGTCATGCAAAACAACCATTTGCGTTGAAGGGATGTAGAAATCCTGCTCGGCACATTTTCCCTTGGCTTCCTGGGGAAGCTGGCGGTTTGCATACGGGTGTTCTAATTAAAACATTTGCGATGAGGGTTTTATATTTAAAAACCATTGACGTTTTTTTCAAAATAAAATCGTTTGATTAGTGTGTCATTAAGAGAGAAAAACCCAAGTTCGTTCAAACCATATCTTTCATTCAGTCACACTGCGAATTTATATTCATATGATCAAGAATTCGAGATACAGTATTAAACCCCAGAAAAATTATTTCCGCCAGCGGCGGAGGCGTCCTGCCGCGTTGTCGTTGTCATTGTCGTTCTCCGGGGCGCCGTTGTTGAAGTATTCAAGGCAACACAAAATGTTCTTCACTTGTAAATCAAACATCATGTCATCGTGCAATCGATGGGCGGGACGCGGGAGGACGACAACTGGTGCCGTTGAGAGGTAGCGGTCGACGGTAGCGTCCCATGCCGCTGAGGCGGGCGCTTGCATGGATACGGGCATGGGCGCGGCGGGTGCAGCCAAATGCATGGGGACCGGCGCCGCGGTGGGTTGAGGGGCGTGCACGGGAGGGGGCATGGGCGCAGCGGGTGTAGCCAAACACACGGGGGCCAGTGCCACGATGGGTGGAGTGGCGTGCACGGGCACGGGCACGGGCGCTGGCACTGGCATGTACACGAGCTCACGCGGGTCCATGGAGACCTCGCTGACGCCCACGGCTTCCAGCTCTGCGATAGTGCTCGGCGACCAACCCGTCAATACTACGGGGATGGTTGCTGGCGCGGGCGCAGGGATGGGAGCTGGGATGGGAGCGGGGGCAGCAACCATTGTGGCCAGCTCATTCTGGGCCATGTCCATGAGGCCCCATTCCTCCTTATTTTCTATCTCCTCCGGCTTGAACTCGACTTCACCAAACTTGAAGAGTAGTGGCAGATGATCATTCTGCGCCATGGCGTTGGTGGAGGTTTGCGGGGGGGGGGGGGGGGGATGGGAGGCGAACAGTAAGGCCACCCGTATTAAACAGCGGCTCGGGTGCCATTAATGGAGAGGAAGGTGGGCGGCCATGGAAGTCAAAGGGCCCACTTCCCAGTGAGCCTGCGCAGCATACAACTCGCACGCTTCCTGGTGAGGCTGCGCATTGGAGGATAGCTTGAACGCCTCTCGGTCAGCCTACGCATGGGACTACGCTCGCACGCCTCCCGTTCAGTCAAGATCAAGCAGCTTTCCGCATGACACCTCCTGCAGCCAATAAAACCAAGACACGTGGCATCACGTGAATGGTTAACAGAACGCACACGGTTTGAATTATACAAACGTTTGAGATATTAAAGTGGCAGCTATTTTTTCAAAATGCCTTTGTTGGTTGTCATTATTCGAGTGCGCCTTCTCCCAAATTGGACACAAAAAATGCCATATTATGTTGGGTGCCATTCCATGATAGCATGCCAAGTTTCATGAATTTCAGACGAGTTTTGGATTTACTAGAATTTAAAAACCTGGCATCTCAATGTTTTGCCGGCAATCAACGGTGCCTTGGTGTTTGAAATTCATTCCCATTTCTTGCATGGGACCTAAAAATGCACCCAAGAACACAGATTTGATTTTTCAACCAATTTATATGCACTGGAGCATGTGCATGTAGTTCAAATTTGAATTATGCACATAAATGCATTGAAAACTCAGTTAGTGCATAAAAATATCCAAACAAATCCTGAAAAATCCCAAAAATTGACACACAACTATGTTGTTCTATGTTGACACAAGAAATTTTTCGAAATCAATAAGAGGCAATGGATATCGTTTCGTCCCCAAAGGTGGGACGTTCCCAACCGAAACGATCATGCTTGTTGTGAGAAGCTCTGGTTTGTGAGAAGCATATACCCGAAGTGCCCCAAATGAGATAATTTTTTTACCATGGCATGTTGATGCCGCTCCATGATAGTACGCTAAGTTTCATGAATTTCAGACGAGTTTTGGATTTACTAGAATTTAAAAACTAGGCATCTCAACATTTTGCCGGCAATCAACAATGCCATGGTGTTTGAATTTCATTCCCATCTCTTGCATGGGACCTAGAAATTCACCCAAGGACACATATTAGATTTTTCAACCAACTTTAGTGCATTGGAGCATGTGCTTGTAGTTCACAGTTGAATTATGCACTTAAAATGCATAGAAAACCCAGTTAATGCATAAAAATGTCCAAACGAAGCCCAAAAAATCACAAAAATTGACACAACACTCCTGTTGTTCTGTGTTGACACTAGAAAAATTTTGAAAGCAATAAGAGCCGATGAATATCGTTTTGTCCCCAAAGGTGGGACGTTCCCTATCGAAACCATCATGCTTGTTGTGAGAACTCTGGTTTGTCAGAAGCTTATTCCCGAACCTGCCCCAAATGGGACAAATTTTTTACCATGGCATGTTGATGCTGCTCCATGATAGCATGCCAAGTTTCATGAATTTCAGACAAGTTTCGGATTTACTAGAATTTAAAAACCAGTCATCTCAACGTTTTGCCGGCAATCAACAGTGCCCTGATATTTGAATTTCATTCACATCTCTTGCATGGGACCTAGAAATTCACCAAGGACACACATGTGATTTTTCAACCAACTTTAGTGCATTGGAGCATGTGCTTGTAGTTCAAATTTGAATTATGCACCTAAAATGCTTAGAAAACCCAGTTAATGTATAAAAAAGGCCTAACGAACCCCCAAAAATTCCAAGATTAAACACGACACTCCTGTTGTTCTATGTTGACACTAGAATTTTTTTGGAAAGCAATAAGAGACGACGGATATCGTCCCGTCCCCAAAGGTGGTACGTTCCCTATCGAAACCATCATGCTTGTTGTGAGAAGCTCTGGTTTGTGACAAGCTTACACCTGAACCTGCCCCAAATGGGACAATTTTTTTTACCACGGCAAGTTGATGCCGCTCCATGATAGCAGCCAAGTTTCATGAATTTCAGACGAGTTTTGGATTTACTAGAATTTAAAAACCAGGCATCTCAATGTTTTGCCGGCAATCAAGAGTGCCCTGGTGTTTGAATTTCATTCCCATCTCTTACATGGGACCTAGAAATTTACCCAAGGACACACATGTGATTTTTCAACCAACTTTAGAGCATTGGAGCATGTACTTGTAGTTAAAATTTGAATTATGCACATAAAGTACCTAGAAAACCCAGTTAATGTATAAAAAAGGCCGAACAAACCCCAAAATGTTCCAAGATTAAAAACAACACTCCCTTTGTTCTATGTTGACACTAGAAAATTTTGGAAAGCAATAAGAGGCAACGTATATCGTCCCATCCCCAAAGGTGGTACGTTCCCTATTGAAACCATCATGCTTGTTGTGAGAAGCTCTGGTTTGTGAGAAGCTTATGCCCGAACCTGCCCCAAATGGGACAAATTTTTTACCACGACATGTTGATGCCGCTCCATGATAGCATGCCAAGTTTCATGAATTTCAGATGAGTTTTGGAATTACTAGAATTAAAAACCAGGCATCTCAACATTTTGCCGGCAATCAACAATGCGCTGGTGTTTGAATTTCATTCCCATCTCTTGCATGGGACCTAGAAATTCACCCAAGGACACACATGTGATTTTTCAACCAACTTTAGTGCATTGGAGCATATGCTTGTAGTTCAAATTTGAATTATGCACATAAAATGCCTTGAAAACCCAATTAATGTATAAAAAAGGCCAAACGAACACCGAAAAATTCCAAGATTAAACACAACACTCCTATTGTTCTATGTTGACACTAGAAAAGTTTTGAAAGCAATTAGAGGCAACAAATATCGTCCCGTCCCCAAAGGTGGTACATTCCCTATCGAAACAATCATGCTTGTTGGGAGTAGCTCTGGTTTGTGAGAAGCTTATACCCAAACCTACCCCAAATGGGACAAAATTTTCACCATGGCATGTTGATGGAGCTCAATGATAACATGCCAAGTTTCATCAATTTCAGACGAGTTTTGGATTTACTAGAATTTAAGAACCAGGTATCTCAACGTTTTGCCCGCAATCAACCGTTCCCTGGTGTTTGAAATTCATTCCCATCTCTTGCATGGGGCCTAGAAATTCACCCATGGACACACATGTGATTTTTCAACCAACTTTGGTGCATTGGAGCATGTACCTATAGTTCAAATTTGAATTATGCACATAAAATGCCTAGAAAACCCAGTTAATGTATAAAAAAGGCCAAACGAACCCCGAAAAATTCATTCCCATTTCTTGCATGGGACCTAAGCATGCACTGAAGGACACATATTTGATTTTTCAACCAATTTGTATGCACCGGAGCATGTGCATGTAGTTTAATTTTTAATTGTGCACCTGAACTGGCTAGAAAACCAGTTTAATGTATAAAATGTCCAAACGAACCCTGAATAATTCCAATTCTTTTACGACACACATATAGTTGCATGTTCCTGCAGATAAAAGGTCTAGCAATTCAAACAGCGTCCATTGTCGTTGTGACCCCATTTTGTAATTCAAATCATGTAGATCCCACAGAGTTTATTATCACCAACCATGTGTGATGTAGTACAAAATATCTTGGAGCACTGTCGGTGTGTAGGACGCCTATGGCTTACGCGAGAAGGTGCATCGGCTATAGTTCACAGCCGGCGTTTCAAGCACACTAGCTCGCACCCCAAAAACTCCCACCTCTGCATCCCTCGTAATCTCGCAAATGTTACTGCCTCGTAATCTCCAAAATATCTACCACCTGGAAGGTTTTAATGTTTGATAGCACACGATTAGTATGTGCGGACTGTGTGCGATGTCTGTTACTCCCGCTCTGCTTTAGTCCCTTGATTCAAATTTTCAGTAGCCCTGACATTTTACTCCTGCCTCTGCATCCCTCGCAATCTCAAAAATATCTGCTCGCCCTTGATCCAAATTTTCAGTAGCCCCGCATTGTTACTCCCGCCTAGTATTTCAGTTGCCGCAGTATTTCCTCAAACACAACCTTGCCCCACCCCGCCCCTCTCCACACACACCCCAAAACCTCCGCTCACACAGACACACACAACCCTCGAAACAGTTGTAGGTCGCCGCCATCGCCGGCACCTCCATCCTCAACCTATGCATATGTGCCAGGAAGCTCGAGGAGCCAATGGCCAAAACGAGGTTTATGACAGCCTTTTCGCCCAAAGTAGGCGAGGTGGCCGCCGAGATGTCCTCGTCGTCCTCCGCGGGCCCGATCCGCCGTTGCCGGTCCCCCGATCCACCCACCGGCGCGCCCCTACACCGGTAAGGACTCCCCCGTCCTTCCTCGGACCCGGCAGCCGACGAAGTCCTACCTCAGGGTCCGGCAGCGGCGGTGGGGGACGTGGGTCACCGAGATTACAAATCGAGAGACCCACACCCGCCGGTGGCTCGGTAGCTTCCACACGGCCGAGCTCGCGGCCATGGAGTACGACCGCTGGCAGGTCCGCTACCATGGCCCGGCGGCTAGGCTCAATTTCCCGTTCAGCACATGTCCGATTGACCTTGTTCCGCCGGAGCCAGGGGTGGTGAGCTCGGCTATGGCGCGAGAGGACCATGAGGCATGGGAGCACCTCGAGGCCGAGGCCGCCGACGAGGCCTACATGCAAGAGCTCCGCCGGCAGCACCCGGAGCTCATGGAGGCGGAGTTGGCGATCTTTGCCGGCGTGGAGGGTGGCGAGGTTATCGCGCTCTCCTCCGATGACGAGGTCAAAGGCGGCGAGGACGGCGGCGCGGAGGGCAGCGAGGTTATCACGCTTTCCTCTGATGACGAGGTCGAAGGCGGCAGCGACGGCAGCGTGGAGGGCGTCGAGGTGGGCCCCGAGGACGAGGAGATCGATGTCAAAGAGTGGAGGAGTGCCTTCCCCGACAACCCCGGTGACGGTACTGGCCCGGACCCGGCTCGTGGCACACCGTACATGACGAGGAAGGATTGGCTCGACCTCTACTTCGACCGAAAGTAGGTTAGCTTAGTTTAAATTTATGTTTTATGTTCGATTATGCAAAACTATCTGTGTTTATGTTTGAATGCATGCTACTTTCGGTTGAACCTGCTTTGAACTTGATCAAATTGAAGTTTACAACCTTAAGTTTAGGGGATCGACTAGAAAAGGCCAAAAATTGCTAGAGTATATATATATCCACGAAGGGTTTTAGTCCTTTAACTTTTTAAGGATCGCCTAGAGATGTCCTTATGACTTGTTTATTTCAGTTCGTCACAATGTTATGCTCTATATGTGCAATTATTTGACGTGCAGTTCAATTTCATCAATAACAGTTTCAACAATACCACTATGAATTACGATATTTAGTTGCCATTAAGGATATTGCATTTAACATGCCTTTTCGTTTTCAATTGTTGTTTAGCAACATGCATTGTATTCGTTTTCAATTGTTGTTTAGCAACATGCATTGTATTGAATGACTAAATATGCGATCCTAGGCTACATAGCAACAAGGAAGAGTGTTACCTTAATGTTCTGATGATGTCTAGATATACATGTAATAAAATCTTATATAATGGGATGGATGGAGTGTTGTACTACACCATTTTTCATTTGTTGTTTAGCTTCTAATATTAACTTGGTGCTTTTAGGTACATATATCATTGCCAAAGATCCACACTTCGACCCTTTCTGCGTATGGGGCAATGAGATATTCATGAACCAGCATCAAGTGAGGAAACTAATAAAGATTGTTATTAAAATGGGTCGAAAGATGTCAATCAAACTATTTGTTTACACTTTATGCTAGACAACAATGAACTACAGGATGGTAAGTAAGAACCTTGTAGCCTTCATTTTACTGCCCGTAATGAGTTGTGTTAGATGACAATATGTGAATCCTTTTTATTTTGAAGTGGATCCTGAAGCAGTTTACTCAAGATTACCTCTCAAACTACATGATTGGCGGTCGGCCATCACAAAGGGTTGGACTAGAGTCCTGCATGCCTTCTGTATCCAGGAGAGCACAATAGGGACATTCCGCTACACCTTGTTCAGCAACTGGAATGTCTGTTGCCTCTTTCTTAACCATCTGTAATAGTACAAGTATAGAACCCTGGTACATCATTCTTTATTTGGTGCTTATGTAATTCTTAAACATATGTACCTATGAATCGAATAATGCATTTGGTTGTTTGAACCTGATCGATATGAATAAAGCTATAGCCTACTTTCAATTTTAAATTTGGCACAATTTTAAATAGCAGCAATTAAATTAGGGCGAAATTATGTTGTGCGGGTCATTACGGCACACACGGTTGGTAAAACACAAACGTTTGCGATATACATAATAATCCGAGACAGTTCACAGAGAGGAAAAGTGTGCAAGGATGCACACAGTTGCCATTTGCAAAGCGTGTGTGATGTTAGGCACTATCACATACGGTGCGGGAAAACTAAATGTGTGTGATTGTCTACCTATAGTACACGGTTTATAATCATGAACTGTTTGTGATGTGCCAGGCATCGTAAAACTCCCGTGCCTAGAATCTTCCTGGAAAACTCCCTTGCCTGGAATCTGACTGGTTTTAGGCAGAACCACAAAACTCCTACTGTGATGGCAATGCGAGCACAAACGAGTAGCAAGAGTGAAGCGTTAGGGATATTCGAGATATCGAAAATGGTTATATAGGGAAAACTGTATGCATCAAGGCTCCCTATCCCCGACGGTTTCTGGGTCATGTGGGAAGGACCCCCCTATGGCCCACACTCACTTGGTGACGGTTCCAAATGTCGTCGTAGCACTACTAGGGAAAAGCCTAGCAGCAGCGCGGGTTTTAGGCCTATCAGTAGCGCGGGATGATGCGCTACTGATAAGGCGCTACAGCTAACGTATAGCAGTAGCGTGCCTCCGCCCATGCTACTGCTAAATCGACTTAGTAGTAGCGACTTCGCAGAGGAGCGCTACTAGTAATTACTAGTAGCGCTTCTCCCAGCCCGCGCTACTACTATTATTCCGTATTTTATTTCTTTTTTATTTCATGTTGTATTCATACACCTCTATACAAGTTTTCATACAACAGCAATTTAGAGATTGTTTTTACATCATAATGAGTTATTACATCATTGGGTGAAAGAACCGTGGACTAGTTTCAAGTGGATGGACATCCACTTGAAACTAATCCGCGGTTCTTTCATGCAATGATATAATAAATATCATCATCATCATCATATCATTAACAACTTATCATCATAATACATCATTTTCATATAACACCTCCTCATGATCATCGTTTTGATCGATGAGACATCACATAGCAAGTTGGTCACTAGTCATAATCACAACTACTCCCCATCATCAACTCTAACACATTGTACCACATAATAAACCTATTGTACCTCATAGGACCTACTACATTCTCTTAGGACCTACTATATTCTCTAAGGTAAAATAGCAAAAAACAAGATAGCCCCTGGCTCTCCATTATGGAGAATGCAGATTATCCTGTCTCCAATTCTTGCCTTTTGCTTAATGTTGCTTCCAAGAACCTCCTTACGAATGTCCAAACATTTTTCCACTCTTTGATTAGCACGTGTTCACGGGTTTCAGAAATCCGATATGCACAGGTGAGATCCATAGGATAACCTAGCTGTATGTTCAGAACTTCAAGGCGACCATTGTAATACAGCATATGAGGCACACAATCCATCGGGATTTTCTGTTGAAAAACATAATAATAACTTCATAGTTAGCAATGATGTACTAGTTTTAGAAGTATGCAAAAGATGAACAGATGTCGTAATAGTAAAAAATCTTACTAGGGTATCTCCATAGAAGTTATCGTGGTTCAACACGTGCACTAGTGGCACGTATTCACCATAATTTGGACGAGTTCGATAATAGGTATTGTAATTCTCAAAGAAAGTACAAAATGCGATCAGATGATTTTTCTCCTTATAAGTTAATTTAGAGCCATCAGTGTAGTGGGTTTTGTCTACCATCTTCCGCACATTCTTTGAAGAATGAAAATAAGCTCTCAATGGAAATAGGCTGTCAACTATTTTGAAATAAACAATATAAATTAGTTAATAACTATGTTTGAGAAACTCAAATAGCCGTAGAATCGGAAGCATATCAACAAGGACCCAAATGTCCATATTGTTTTGCTCAATGTCAGGATCACCAAGATCCATGGTGACAATCATACCCTCATAAAAACCATACATTTTGCAAAGTGATTCCCAATTTTGGCAACCAAAATGGGTTATGCTCTGAGAATTGTATAGATTTACTTCAAAATCCATATCATGATGGGTCCTTAGGTGTATTTTCTTTGTTTCAAAATTTTCATGGTCTTCAAAACCCATCCTCTCTAAGACATAGGGTCTTGCATGGCATGGGATAAGCTAGTCGAATTGTAAAAGATGAAAATTAGATGTTGAAATAGTTGAAGTTGTGCTTAATTACGAAAAAAACACTTGTCGTTGTTGCGTACCATTTCAATATCGAAGGTCTCCTCGAGCTTAATGCTGAAGCGCCGATCTTCGTCCAGCTGAACGAACATGTCGCACATACCTCGATCGTCGTGGCACCAGCTGCACTCCCCCGGGAGACTGTCATCGTCCGAGTACGACATTTCCTACGTTCATAATTCAAAGATTAAACTTTTACAATTAAATATATGTACTAAAAACCTAAATTAGATCATTATTTTTCGAGAAAATCCAGGCCACTCGATATTTCCTACATATTCTAGCACAAGTCATGCCAGAATTCACGAAAAAATCTGGCATGACCTTTGCTAAAAAAGGACATATCGAGCGCCTAAAATTTGCCGGAACGGAAATTAATCAACACTCCGGCAAAACATAGGCCACTCGGAGGTGTAAACTGAACATGAACGGCCACTTGGGCAACAACATATCCTATTTGAGCAAATATGACATGTTCAACTAGTTTTATTAATTCAACTAGTTCTTACTATATATAAACTTACTATAAATAGAAAAAAAACTTGTTCTTTCTAAAAATAAAGTAGTTCAACTAGTTATATTAATTATATTACTAAAAATACATTAGTTCTATTAATTCAACTAGTTCAACTAGTTTATTAATTTACTTACTAAACTAGTTCAACTACAACTAAAGTAGTTCAACTAGTTTATTAATTTACTTACTAAAAATAAAATAGTTGCTTTAACTAAAAAAATAAACTAGTTCTATTAATTTTCGTACTAAAAATAAAATAGTTGTATTAACTCAACTAGTTCAATTAAGCACTTACTATGAATAAAAATAAACTAGTTTTTACTAAAAATAAACTAGTTCAACTAGTTATATTAATTTTCTTACTAATTCTATTAAACACTTAGTAAAATTTAACCCCAACTAATTTGATGAACTCTAAAATTTAATCCTAACTAATTCGATGAACTCTAAAACTAATTCTACTTAACAACTACTGCCATAATTAGCATCTAATTTGATGAACCCTAACTAATTAGATGAACTCTGAAATTTAACCCTAAGAACCCTAGCTAGGCAGAGGTAGGGGAGGAGGAGGAGGGCGTGCTCACCTTTGGCGCCGGCGGAGTTAGGGAGAGGGGCACGCGGCGTCGAGGTTGGGGACGGGGTCAGGGTGGCGGGCGCACGGCGGAGGGCGGCGATGTAGGGAAGGGGGTGTCGAGGTCGGGGTCAGGGGCGGCGTCGAGGTCGCGGTCGGGGGCGGGGGCGGCGTCGAAGGTGTGCGAAGAGCGATGGGTCGCGCGCGGCGGCCGACGACGATACAGGGCGGCGACAGCGGAGGAGTAGGGATTTGGGGGAAGTGGCCGTGGGGAAGAACGAACCGCGCGGTTAATTAAGTTAAAAGTAGCAGTAGCGCGTTCCAGGAAGTGTGCTGCTGCTATGGTAGCTATAGCGTGTTTCCTAACAAGCGCTACTGCTATTCCTTCTCTTTTTTATTTGCTTTCCATTTAATTTTATTTTCATTAGCAGTAGCGCCTTTGTCCGTAAATGCGCTGCTACAAAACAAGTAGCGGTAGCGCGGTTCCACGTAGATCGCTACTACTATGTGTAGCCTATCGGCTACACCGTGGGAATTTTAGTAGTAGCGCTTTTGTACTCGGGCGCGCTTTTGCTATAAATGTATCTGTAGCGCGCTTTTAAATACCGCGTTGCTACTAATTAGCACCAGCGTGCGTTTTTATCCCGCGCTACTGCTAATGTTCTGTGTATAATGTTTTCCCTAGTAGTGTAGAAAGGGGTTAAAAACCATTTGTTTAGGACCGACGCGCACCACTGTCAGTTAACTGCTTGGTTAAATTATGCAAATGTGATGTACAATTCTTCAGGGTGCAATATTTCCAAGTTGTTAAGCATGCTTGGTTTGGTTAACTGTCTGATCTTCTATTAGGAGTATGTTATATTTTGCAATATGGTACTCAGTTAACGTTTGGATCATTTGTTGTGGTGTTTAGTTAACTGCTTGGTTCAATTCTGCAATGCGATGTTCAATTGTTGTGGCTGCATTCTGTTATTGTATACCATGTGAGGAATAAAACCGAGACAAAACAATGGGCTGTCAAAAAGGTAGAGGAGGTAGGATGGGCAGTTGGCCAGATCTAGTATGGATCGTACATGGACGATAGTTGGAGTCGGTGGCTCTCCTAGGCTTCCCTCATCTGGGAGCCCTGGGGAAGAGGATCAAGTTGGCCTCGAATTTAGCTGTACTAAATACATGAGAAACAAATACAATTGTTATATTTTCAAGTTGTTAAGCATGCTTGGTTTGGTTAACTGTCTAATCTTCTATTAGGAGTATGTTATATTGTGCAATGTGGTGCTCAGTTAACGTTTGGTTCATTTGTTGTGGTCTTTAGTTAACTGCTTGGTTCAATTCTATAATGCGATATTTAATTGTTGTGGCTGCATTCTGTTATTGTATACCATGTGAGGAATAAATCGAATTAGGCCGCACTTAATACACGAGAAACATATACAAGTGCTATATTTCCTAGTTCTTAATCATGCTTGGTTTGGATAAATGGGTTTTCCATGTGGCTTGAATTAATCTGATGAATCTACAATATGCTTATTTTTCATCAACATATTTTACGGATAGCATGCAAACCCTTACTTAACCTGATGACTAACTACCTTATATGTGTTGCAGGGAAACAATGGGAAGCACTGAGGTTTACAATCGAGGTTAGCACGTGCATGGTCCGTTGTCTAATAGCACATTATTGTGCAATTGCAGGAACTATTCTAATATTTAGGTTTTTAACAATTTTGTCTTGCACATGTAGGTCCTGCTGTCAGAGGTTTTGACCCACTATTTGACCCTTTTTGCATATAGGGAAATGAGTTGTCCATGAATATCAATCAAATCAAGAAACTCAGAAATATTGTTAGGATAAAGAAATTAGCGACAAAAAACAACAAGATCTTTGTCTGCACAATGAAGAAGATATCAGTTCACTACAGGATGGTACTAACTATTATACCTTGCCTTTTTTATTCCTTTGCCCCATTTCCAATATAGAGAAGATATTTATGCACATCCTTGTTTTCAGGCCTTTCCAAAGCAGTTCACTGATGATTACCTCTCAAACCACCTCCATGGTCAGGAGGAGAGGAAGGTTTTCATACAACACCCACGGTTCAATATTCAAGTGTTCCTGAAGAGGACAAAGGATGGACGGTCAATCATCCACAGGCACTGGCCTAAAGTTGCAAAGACCTTCAACATGAATGAAGGCTCAATATTCGCCTCCTCTTCAGAAGTTTTCCAGATGAGATGCATCTGTCTATATACCGTGTATGATGGTAATTTCGAAAGGTTCTATATGTTGCATGTGAAACTTGGTGCTGGTAAAGTTGTGTAATGGGTAGATGAGTGCTGAAGCTATATCATGTTGTACTCTGATGTATTTCAATTATGAAATTATGCTTCCTTAATATGGAAATGAATTATATTGTGTGCTTAATATGAATGTCAATTAGATTAATAAATGGATTATTAATAATAGGGCAATTATCCTGCTAATAGTGTATTAGCCTACTAATTGGGTTTTGCTATTGCAAACGGTTGTTGAAAAAATACCGTGGGCGATGACCTCAGGCAACGCACACAGTTTCTAGGAATAAACCGTGTTGGATCAATGAAAAATCACACACGACTTTCTCTTGAAAACTGTTTGCGTTAGGCCACCTTGCACAAACGTTTACCACATAAAAACTGTGTGTGATGGACAACCTTTGCCACACAGTTTCTTCTATGGACCGTGTATGATACATTCAATAACGCAAACGACTTAACGGGAAAAATGGTGTGTGATGTACCTGTGAACGGAAATGTTTTCCTTGGAGAAACCGTGTGGGAATGTACATACGAATGAAAACGTTTAGTGGCGAATGACTGTGTGGGATGTACTTGCGACCAGAAACAATTTCGCCGTATAATTGTATTTTTTTTCATCTCTACTATATATGTATTTCCATATTTGAGCGCTCGTCGGTCGCACACGACCTTATTTTGCCGAGTGTGTGTGCCAGGAGGGCAGATCCCCTACAGTTTCTGGGTCGCGTGGGAAGGACCCCCCCTATCGCCCACACTCACTAGGCGACGGTTCCAAATGCCGTCGTGGAAAGGGGTTAAAACCGTTTGTATAGGACCGACGCGTACCAGTGATTTGTCACTCCGAGTATCGGAGATGTATCTCTGGGCCCTCTCGGTAATGCACATCACTATAAGCCTTGCAAGCAATGTGACTAATGAGTTAGTTATGGGATGATGCATAACAGAACGAGTAAAGAGACTTACCGGTAACGAGATTGAACTAGGTATGATGATACCGACGATCGAATCTCGGTCAAGTAACATACCGATGACAAAGGGAATAACGTATGTTGTTATTGCGGTTGACCAATAAAGATCTTCATAGAATATGTTGGAACCAATATGAGCATCCAGGTTCGGCTATTGGTCATTGATCGGAGATGTGTCTCACTCATGTCTACATAGTTCTCAAACCCATAGGGTCTGCACGCTTAACGTTCGATGGCGATTTGTATTATGAGTTATGTATTTTGGTGAACGAAGTTTGTTCGGAGTCCCGGATGAGACCATGGACATGATGAGGAGTCTCGAAATGGTCGAGAGGTACATATTGATATATTACAAGATGGTATTTGGACACCGGAATGGTTTCGAGTGGTTCGGGTATTTTTCCGGAGTACCGAGGAATTACCGGAACCCCCTGGGGAAGTCATGGGCCTCATGGGCCATGGGAGAGAGAGGGGACATCCCACAAGGGCTGCCCCCCATGGGAGTCCGAATTGGACTAGGGGAGGGGCGGTGCCCCCCTTTCCCTCTCCTACTCTCTCTCCGTTTGCCCCTTTCCTACTCTGGAAAAGGAAAGGGGAATCCTACTAGGGCTCCCCCATGGCGCGCCCCTCTAGGCCAGCCGCCTCCTACCCTCCTCCTTTATATACAGGGACAGGGGGGCACCCCAAAATACAACAGTTGTTCTCTTAGCTGTGTGCGGTGCTCCCCTCCATAGCTTACTCCTCCGGTCATAGCGTCGTAGTGCTTAGGCGAAGCCCTGTGCTGATCACATCACCATCACCTCACCATGCCGTCGTGCTGACGAAACTCTCCCTCGACCCTCTGCTGGATCAAGAGTTCGAGGTACGTCATCGAGCTGAACGTGTGCTAAAATTGGAGGTGCCGTACGTTCGGTACTTGATCGGTTGAATCGCGAAGACGTTCGACTACATCAACCACGTTAACCTAATGCTTCTGCTTTCGGTCTACGGGAGTACATGGACACACTCTCCCCCTCTTGTTGCATCTCATAGATAGATCTTTCGTGATCGTAGGAATATTTTGGAAATTGCATGCTACGTTCCCCAACAGTGGCATCCGAGCCAGGTCTATGTGTAGATGATATGCACGAGTAGAACACAAAGAGTTGTGGGCGATAATAGGCATACTGCTTACCACCAACGTCTTATTTTGATATGGCGATATTGTTGGATGAAGCGGCCCGGACCAACCTTACATGACCACGTTCATGAGACCGGTTCCACCGACAGACATGCAACTTGTTTTGCATAAACATCGCTGGCGGGTGTCTACTTCTCCAACTTTAGTTGAATCAAATTTGACTATGGATGGTCCTTGTTGAAGGTTAAAACATCATGCTTGACGAAAAATCGTGGTGGTTTTGATGCGTAGGTAAGAACAGTTCTTGCTAGAAGCCCGTAGCAGCCATGTAAAACTTGCAACAACAAAGTAGAGGACGTCTAACTTGTTTTTGCAGGGCATGTTGTGATGTGATATGGTCAAGACATGATGTGATATAAGTTATTGTATGAGATGATCATGTTTTGTAAAACTTATCGACAACTGGCAGGAGCCTGATGGTTGTCGCTTTATTGTATGAAATGCAATCGCCATGTAATTGCTTTACTTTATCACTATGCGGTAGCGATCGTTGTAGAAGTAATAGTTGGCGAGACGATAATGACGCTACGATGGAGATCAAGGTGTGAAGCCGGTGACGATGGAGATCATGAGGGTGCTTTGGAGATGGAGATCAAAGGCACAAGATGATCCCTCATGTGATGTTTTGATTGCATGTGATGTTTATCTTTTATGCATCTTGTTTTGTTTAGTATGGCGGTAGCATTATAAGATGATCCCTCACTAAATTTCAAGGTATAAGTGTTCTCCCTGAGTATGCACCATTGCTACAGTTCGTCGTGCCGAGACACCACGTGATGATCGGGTGTGATAAGCTCTACGTTCACATACAACGCGCGTAAGACAGTTTTGCACGTCAAGAATACTCAAGTTAAACTTGACGAGCCTAGCATATGCAGATATGGCCTCGGAACACTGAGACCGAAAGGTCGAACGTGAATCATATAGTAGATATGATCAACATAGAGATGTTCACCATTGAAAACTACTCCATCTCACGTGATGATCGGACATGGTTTAGTTGATATGGATCATGTGATAATTTAGATGACTAGAGGGATGTCTATATAAGTGGGAGTTCTGAAGTAATATGATTAATCGAACTTTAATTTATCATGAACTTAGTCCTGATAGTTTTTGCATATCTATGTTGTTGTAGATCAATGGCCCGTGCTACTGTTCCCTTGAATTTTAATGCGTTCCTAGAGAATGCTAAGTTGAAAGATGATGGTAGCAACTATACGGGCTGGGACTGTAACTTGAGGATTGTCCTCATTGTTGCACAAAAGAATTATGTCCTGGAAGCACCGCTAGGTGCAAGGCCCGCTGCAGGAGCAACTCCGGACGTTATGAATGTCTGGCAAACTAAAGCCGATGACTACTCGATAGTTCAGTGTGCCATGCTTTACGGCTTAGAACCGGGACTTCAAAGATGTTTTGAACGTCATGGAGCATATGAGATGTTCCAAGAGTTGAAGTTAATATTTCAAGCAAATGCCCGAGTTGAGAGATATGAAATCTCGAACAAGTTCTATAGCTGCAAAATGGAGGAGAACAGTTCTGTCAGTGAACACATAGTCAGAATGTTTGGGTACCATAACCACTTGACTCAACTCGGAGTTAATCTTCCTGGTGATAGTGTCATTGACAGAGTTCTTCAATCACTGCCACCAAGCTATAAAGGCTTTGTGATGAACTATAACATGCAAGAGGTGGAAAAAACAATTCTTGAGCTCTTCGCGATGCTTAAGGCTGCGGAGGTAGAAATCAAGAAGGAGCATCAAGTGTTGATGGTTAAAAAGACCACTGGTTTCAAGAAAAAGGGTAAAGGAAAGAAGGCGAACTTCAAGAAGAATAGCAAGCACGTTGCTGCTCAAGGGAAGAAGCCTAAGTCTGGACCTAAGTCTGAAACTGAGTGCTTCTACTGCAAAGGGACTGGTCACTCGAAGCGATACTGCCCCAAGTATTTGGTGGATAAGAAGGTGGCAAAGTGAAAGGTACATTTGATATACATGTTATTGATGTGTACCTTACTAATGCTCGTAGTAGCGCCTGGGTATTTGATACTGGTTCTACTTCTCATATTTGCAACTCGAAACCGGGGCTACGGACTAAATGATGGCTAAGGACGAGGTGACAATGCGCGTAGGAAATGGTTCCAAGGTTGATGTGATCGCCGTCGACACGCTACCTCTACATCTACCTTCGGGGCTAGTTTTAGATATGAATAATTGTTATTTGGTGCCAGCGTTGAGCATGAACATTCTATCTAGATCTTGTTTGATGATATATGGTTATTCATTTAAATCAGAGAATACTGGTTGTTCTATTTATATGAGTAATACTAGCAAACATGCACGTGCGTTGCAACGGGAGGAAACATCCCCCACACATCCTTACCCACTGAGCATGGCTAAAGACCTCACCCTCATTCCCCTAACATAGTAACCATGACTAGTACCTCATCCTCATGTCCACACTCTCCATTTCAATATGACATTAGACACATGTTTCCACTTGTCCTCTTTGTTGTGCTTGTCGCCTGCAGTCGCAGTACCAGTTGGCACTAACCATGGTTGGCTAGGTCCTTGCGCCTCCTTCGTGTCCGGTGAGATGATGAGCGTTGAACATAGATTTTTTTATCATCCGAGTAATATATTAGGAAAAAGTAGTGCACATAATATATGCCTATGTTGTCATATAAATTGAGTAGTTTGTATCACATAGACCATAAAGTCGTAATTGGACTCCTCATGCATTGTGATGGGTGTCACTGGCCCAGCTAGGCTCGTCGTACGTGAGGAGGTGACGAAGAAAAGGATTCCTTCCATACCCCTAGTTTAATAAATTAAACTAAAACAATGCATTCGTGGGTGTATTTAAAAAATTCACCCCTTTTATTAGTAGGTATAGATTTTTTAAAAATAGGTATAGTACCTCCCATATTTCAATAATATTTATGTTTTGAACAAATCTTTGCCTTTTCAAATTTAAAGTTAATTTTCTTGTGTTTTTAAAAATGTTCACAAATTTTAAAAATCAGTATAGTACCTCCTAGTTTTCAAAATTGTTCATGTTTAAAAAAATATTCAGGTTAAAAAAACGTTGTTTTATAATTGCTCGAATTTGATTTTTTTTCACAATTTTGCAAAATATTTGTGTTCTAAAATATATTCAGTTTTTGCAAAAAAAATGTTTTTTGCTTTCAGTATGTGGTGTGGCTGCTAGTTTAATTTAATAAGTCACGCTGCAACGTAAACATAAATGCTTGTCTAGTCCATTGGCTAGCTTTGTGAGCCCTCTAACTTGGGCGCCCGGGTTCGATTCCTTGTGGCGCAATATTGTCTTGCCATGGACTTTTTTCACTGGTGCGGGAGCTATACTAATGGGCGGGCCCATCACGACCATGTGCGTCCTAATTTATTTTTTCGCATAAAATAAATCGGGACGAACGAGAAAACTCGTGACGGACGAAAATTTATGTGGGTCCGACCATATGACCAAAAAAAGTGGAGAAACAATCCTCTCTTCAATATTAGGTAAAGATTTTATGGTCATGCACCCATATGAGTGGTCTATTCTTGTTGAATCTCGATCGTAGTGATACACATATTCATAATATTGAAGCCAAAAGATGCAAAGTTAACAATGATAGTGCAACTTATTTGTGGCACTGCCGTTTAGGTCATATTGGTGTAAATATTGGGGAACGTAACATGCAATTTCAAAAAAATTCCTATGATAATGCAAGATCTATCTAGGAGATGCATAGAAACGAGAGGGGGAGAATGTGTCCACGTACCCTCGTAGACCGAAAGCGGAAGCGTTAGGTTAACACGGCTGATGTAGTCGAACGTCTACATGATCCAACCGATCTAGTACCAAAGGTACGACACCACCGAGTTCAACACACGTTCAGCTCGATGACGTCCCTCAAACTCTTGATCCAGCAGAGGGTCGAGGGAGATTTTCGTCAGCACAACGGCATGGTGACGATGATGGTGATGTGATCCGCGCAGGGCTTCACCTAAGCACTGCGACGCTATGACCGGAGGAGTAAACCGTGGAGGGGGGCACCACACATGGCTAAGAGAACAATTGATGTGCTATGGGGTGCCCCCTGCCCCCGTATATAAAGGAGGGGAGGAGGAGGCCGGCCACCAATGGGGCGCGCCATGGGGGGAGTCCTACTAGGACTCCACTCCTAGTAGGATTCGCCCCCGCCCCCTTTTCCTTTCTCATCGGAGAGGAAAAGGGAGGAGAGGGAGAGGGAGAGGGAAAGGGGGGCGCCTCCCCCTCCCCTAGTCCAATTCGGACTCCCATGGGGGGTGATAACCCACAAGTATAGGGGATTGCAAAAATTTTCTATGGTATTGTATTCAACCCAAATTTATTGATTTGACACAAGCGGAGCCAAATAATATTCTCAAGTATTAGCAGTTGAGTTGTCGATTCAACCACACTTGAAAGACTTAATATCTGCAGCCAAGTATTTAGTAGCAAAGTAGTATGGAAGTAACGGTAACGGTGGCAAAGGTAACAGTAGTAGTTTTTGTAGCAAGCGTAACAGTGGCAATGGAAAAGTAACTAAGCTCGTAGGCA
Organism: Triticum urartu; assembly: GCF_056163025.1. Classification (NCBI taxonomy): domain Eukaryota; kingdom Viridiplantae; phylum Streptophyta; class Magnoliopsida; order Poales; family Poaceae; genus Triticum; species Triticum urartu. The sequence continues at coordinate 171,422,598 of NC_141876.1, read as the reverse complement.
ATGGATCAATGATGGATAATTATGTCAGATGCGATTCCTCATGCAACAGTTATAACATAGGGTGACACAGAACTAGATCCAGTTCATCAATGTAATGTAGGCATGTATTCCGAATATAGTCATACGTGCTTATGGAAAAGAACTTGCATGACATTTTTTGTCCTACCCTCCTGTGGCAGTGGGGTCCTATTGGAAACTAAGGGATATTAAGGCCTCCTTTTAATAGAGTACCGGACCAAAGCATTAACACTTAGTGAATACATGAATTCCTCAAACTACGGTCATCACCGGGAGGGGTCCCGATTATTGTCACTTCGGGGTTACCAGATCATAACACATAGTAGGTGACTATTGACTTGCAATATAGGACCAAAACTCACATATATTCATGAAAATATAATAGGTTCAGATCTGAAATCATGGCACTCGGGCCCTAGTGACAAGCACTAAGCATACCAAAGTCATAGCAACATCAATCTTAGAACATAATGGATACTAGGGATCAAACCCTAACAAAACTAACTCAATTACATGATAAATCTCATCCAACCCATCACCGTCCAGCAAGCCTACGATGGAATTACTCACGCACGGTGGTGAGCATCATGAAATTGGTGATGGAGGAAGGTTGATGATGATGATGGCGACAAATTCCCCTCTCCGGAGCCCCAAACGGACTCCAGATCAGCCCTCCTGATGAAGATTAGGGCTTGGCAGCGGCTCCGTATCGTAAAACGCGATGAATCCTTTTCTCTCATTTTTTCTCCCCGAACATGAATATATAGAGTTGGAGTTGATGTTGGTGGAGCCTCAGGGGGCCCACGAGGCAGGGGCACGCCCCAGGGGGGCACTCTGCACCCTCGTGGACAGGGTGTGAGCCCCCTGATGCTGATTCTTTCGCCATTATGTTTTATTAATTCCAAAACGTGCCTACGTGTATTTTCAGGTCATTACGAGAACTTTTATTCTTCCACAAAAATAACACAATGGCAATTCTGCTGAAAACAACGTCAGTCCGGGTTAGTTCCATTCAAATCATACAAGTTAGAGTCCAAAACAAGGGTAAAGTGTTTAGAAAAGTAGATACATTGGAGACGTATCAACTCCCCCAAGCTTAAACCTCTGCTTGTCCTCAAGCAATTTAGTTGACAAACTGAAAGTGATAAAGAAAAACTTTTACAAACTCTGTTTGATCTTGTTGTTGCAAATATGTAAAGCCAGCATTCAAGTTTTCAGCGAAGATTATGAACTAACCATATTCACAATAACATTTAGGTCTTAGGTTTACTTATATCAATGGCATAATCAACTAGCGAGCAATAATAATAAATCTTGGATGACAACACTTTCTCAAAACAATCATAATATGATATAACAATATGGTATCTTGCTAGCCCTTTCTGAGACCACAAAACATAAAGACAGAGCACGCTTGAAGATCAAGGACTAACTAGACATTGCAATTCATGGTAAAAGAGATTCAGTCATACTCAATGTAAATTAATAGAAATGCATGCGAATGACAGCGGTGCTCTCTAACTATTGCTTTTTAATAAGAGGATGATGACTCAACATAAAAGTAAATAGATAGGCCCTTCGCAGAGGGAAGCAGGGATTTGCAGAGGTGCCAGAGCTCAAGTTTTGAAACAGAGATAAATAATATTTTGAGTGGCATACTTTCATTGTCAACATAACAACCAACAGATCTCGATATATCCCATGCTACACACATTATAGGCGGTTCCCAAATAGAATGGTAAAGTTTATACTCCCCCACCACCAACAAACATCAAATCCTTGCCTTGTCCAAAAAGGGTGCCTCCAACTAACAACAATCCTGGGGGAGTTTTGTTTGCAATTATTTTGATTTGAGCATGTGACTGGGCATCCCGGTTACCAGCCATTTTCTCGTGAATGATCAGCGGAGTCCACTAATCTTAAGAATAACCCACCTAGCATGGAAGATATAGACAACCCTAGTTGATACATGAGCTATTCGAGCATACAAAATAAAATTTCATTTGAAGGTTTAGAGTTTGGCACATACAAATTTACTTGGAACGGCAGGTAGATACCGCATATAGGAAGGTGTGGTGGACTCATGTGAAATAACTTTGGGGTTTATGGAAGTGGACGCACAAGCAGTATTCCCACTTAGTACAAGTGAAGGCTAGAAAAGACTGGGGAGCGACCAAATAGAGAGCGACAACAGTCATGAACATGCATTAAGATTAATCAACAATGAGTGCAAGCATGAGTATGATATAAATCACCATGAACATAAATATCATGGAGGCTATGTTGATTTCGTTTCAACTACATGCGTGAACATGTGCCAAGTCAAGCCATTCGAATCGTTCAAAGGAGGATACCACCCTATCATACCACATCACAACCATTTTAATAGCATGTTGGCACGCAAGGTAAACTATTATAAACTCCTAGATAATTAAGCATGGCATGGGCAACTATAATCTCTAATTTTCATTGCAAACATGTTTCATTCATAATAGGCTAAATTAGGAACGATGAACTAATCATATTTACAAAAACAAGATAGGTCGAGTTCATACCAGCTTCTCTCATCTCAATCAGTCCATCACATATCATTATTATTGCCTTCACTTGCACGACCGAACGGTGTGGATAATAATAATAGTGCGCGTGCATTGGACTACGCTGGAATCTGCAAGCATTTAATACAAAGGAGAAGACAAGGTAACATGGGCTCTTAGTTAATTCAACAATAATGCACATGAGAGCCACTCATCATTTTCATCATGGTCTTCTCCTCTCGACCCCCAAAGAACAAGAAAAGAAATAAAACTATTTACACGGGAAAGCTCCCAACAAGCAAAACAAGAACGAGAAATCTTTTCGGGTTTTTCTTTTAGTTACTACTACTGCAGGCATGGAAAGTAAACTAGCTACAACTAATTTTTTTGTTTTTCTTAAGGTTTTTCAAACATTCAAGAAGAGGGATTAGAAAAGAAAATAAACTAGCATGGATAGTACAATGGAAAAGTATGAGCACCGACAACTAGAATGAGTGTGTGAACATGAATGTAATGTCCGTGAGAAATACGTACTCCCCCAAGCTTAGGCTTTTGGCCTAAGTTGGTCTATGGCCACTGCTCGCCTGGTGGATATCCAAAGTTGTAGCTAGGGTCGTACTGAGATGTAGCAGCTACTACTTGTAAAGCTGCAGCTTGGAGGCCAGTTGCCTCCGTCCTCCTCTCGTACTCGTTCGCCTCCTCCCTGGCTATAACATATTTGCTTTTTGCCTGAAAGTTAAAGAAAGTAGGAGCAGGGAGGGAAACATGGACAGTGTGCTGTCTGTTGAAGATTAGTCGATACTGGAGGAATTGTTCGTTCCTCTCAAGAAACTGATGGCGAACCATAGCATTATAATCTAGGTAAGCAGGAGGTACCTCTATATCATTTCCATGTATAGGCACAATAACATAATTAGCTACACGAGTTGCGTAAATTGACCAAACAAATCTCCACTTATACCGTTAAGATGCAACCTTCGTGCAACAACGGCCCCCAAGTTATATTCTTTATCACCTAATACCGCACTTTTGAGGACACTAAGATCTGGAACGCACATGTGACAAGCCTCGTCATTACCGTTATTGCATCTACCAATAAAGAGAGAAAAATAATGTATGGAAGGGAAATGAATGCTCCCTATGGTAGCTTGTGTGATTTCCCTAGACCCCCCCACAGTGATACTAGCAAGAAAGTCTTTATATTCAGATTTGCGAGGTTCGCTAACATTGCCCCAGTGCGGGAGTTTACAAGCAATATTAAAATCTTCTAGGTACATGGTATATGAATTATCATAAAGATCAAATAAAACAGTGTGAGAATTGCGCGAGGATGTAAATTTAAACCTCCTCACAAAGGAATCAGTAAGGTAGTGGTATTGTCGGCACTTATCTGACACGAAGTCCTCATGATCAGCATTATGCATATATGCGTCAAATTCATCCTTGATGCCTGCCTGGACGATAAACTCCTCTGACAGCCATTCACAAGGCCGCACTTGAGCTTCCCTTAGTGGTTCATCGTTCGGCGCACATATCGCGAGCCTTGGTCCTTGCTTCCTTGAGGAACCACCTTCGTATATTTTCCTAAACATTTTCTTTCTCTGAAAAATTTCTGTAATTTTTTAGTTACTCAAAATAAAAGTGAACCAAACTCAACAAGATTGATAGCAACTACCCCTACAAGTGCCTAGAGCCTATATCATGCATTAAAACTACTTTTGACCACATAAATTTGACATGCAAGCTCAAGAACAGGGTCACCTAAGCAGCAAAAAATTGCAATAAATAAAGCACTAGAACAAAAAACTAATTAGACCATTGGAGGAGTCACATACCGAAGAACAATCCCCCAAAGCAGTTTTTTGAATGGAGCTTTGAGCAAGGAGATCGAAAATGGCAGCAAGATGAGCTAGAACTTGGGTTTGAGCTATGGGAATATTTTTTCTGGAGGAATACGAAATGAGTGGGTGTTGGAATAAGTGGAGGGGGTCCATGTGGGGTCCACGAGGCAGGGGGTGCACCCCAAGGGGGGCGCCCTGCACCCTCGTGGCTAAGTGGTGTGGCCCCCTAGTTTGTTCTCAGTGCCATTAATTCTAAAATATTCTACAAAAAATCATATATCATTTTCAGGACATTTGGAGAACTTTTATTTTCAAGGTATTTTTATTGCAAGGATAATGCGGAAAACAGACATAAAATACTATTTTTGCTCTATTTAATCTAAATAACAGAAAGTAAAAGGAGGGTACAGAGAGTTGTGATTTCTAACTTCATCCATATCATGCTCCTCAAAAGGAATCCACTAACAAGGTTGATCAAGTCTTGTTAACAAACTCTTTCCGAATAACATGAAACCGAAGAATTTTTGAATAACATTAGGTTACCTCAACGGGGATATGCATGTCCCAAACAATAAGAATATCATATTTCTTCTTGATAGTAGGAAGAGGGAATTCAAAACCTCCAATAGTAATTGTTGAAAAATTTCCAATAGAATTGATACTATGGACTTGAGGTTGTTTCCTCGGAAAGTGTACCGTGCGTTCATTACCATTAACATGAAAAGTGACATTGCCTTTGTTGCAATCAATAATAGCCCCTCCAGTATTCAAAAAGGGTCTACCAAGGATAATCGACATACTATCGTCCTCGGTAATATCAAGAATAACAAAGTCTGTTAAAATAGTAAAGTTTGCAACTACAACAGGCACATCCTCACAGATACCGACAGGTATAGCAGTTGATTTATCGGCCATTTGCAAAGATATTTCAGTAGGTGTCAACTTATTCAAATCAAGTCTATGATATAAAGAGAGAGGCATAACACTAACACCGGCTCCAAGATCACATAAAGCAGTTTTAACATAGTTTCTTTTAATGGAGCATGGTATAGTTGGTACTCCGAGATCTCCTAGTTTCTTAGGTATTCCACCTTTAAAAGTATAATTGGCAAGCATGGTGCAAATTTCAGCTTTCGGTATCTTTCTTTTATTTGTAACAATATCTTTCATATACTTAGCATAAGGATTCATTTTAAGCATACCAGTCAAATGCATACGCAAAAAGATAGGTCTAATCATTTTAGCGAAGCGCTCAAAATCCTCATCATCCTTTTTCTTGGATGGTTTAGGAGGAAAAGGCATGGGTTTCTGAACCCATGGTTCTCTTTCTTTACCGTGCTTCCTAGCAATGAAGTCTCTCTTATCATAACGTTGATTCTTTGATTGTGGGTTATCAAGATCAACACCAGGTTCAATCTCTACATCATAGTTATTGCTAGGTTGAGCACCAACATGAACATCATCATTAACATTATCACTAGGTTCATGTTCATTACCAGATTGTGTTTTAGCATCAGAAATAGAAATATCATTAGGATTCTCATGTGTGTCAATAACAGGTTCACTAGAAGCATGCAAAGTCCTATCATTTTTCTTTTTCTTCTTAGAAGGACTAGGTGCATCAACATTAGTTCTTTGAGAATCTTGCTCAACTCTCTTAGGGTGACCCTTAGGATACAGAGGTTCCTGAGTCATTTTACCACCTCTAGTCACAACTCTAACAGCATTTTCATTTTCCTTATTATTCAATTCATTGAGCAAATCATCCTGTGCTTTAAGCACTTGTTCTACATTAACTCACCTTTAACTCTAGACATATAATCACTCAAGTGTTCAATCATATAAGCATTACGTTTCAATTGTCTACCAACATAAGCATTGAAGTTTTCTTGTTTAACAATAAAATTATCGAACTCATCCAAGCATTGGCTAGCAGACTTATTACGAGGAATATCACCTTCATCAAATCTATAGAGAGAATTTACCATTACTACTTGTGTCGGGTTATTAAGACCGTGTATTTCTTCAATAGGTGGTAAATTCTTAACATCCTCAGCTTTAATACCCTTTTCTTTCATAGATTTCTTTGCCTCTTACATATCTTCAGGACTGAGAAATAGAATACCCCTTTTCTTCGGAGTTGGCTTAGGAGTTGGTTCAGGAGTCCAATCATTATCATTACTCAATATATTATTCAATAGAAATTCAGCTTGCTCAACAGTTCTTTGCCTGAAAACACAACCAGCACAACTATCCAGGTGGTCTCTAGAAGCATCGGTTAGTCCATTATAAAACATATCAAGTATTTCATTTTTCTTGAGAGGATGGTCAGGAAAAGCAATAAGTAATCAGAGAAGCCTCCCCCAAGCTTGTGGGAGACTCTCTTCTTCAATTTGCACAAAATTATATATTTCCCTTAAGGCAGCTTGTTTCTTATGAGCGGGGAAATATTTAGCAGAGAAGTAATAAATCATATCCAGGGGACTACGCACACAACCAAGAGCAAGAGAATTAAACCATGTTTAGCATCACCCTTTAATGAGAACGGAAATAACTTAAGGATGTAGTAGTAACGAATTTTTTCCTCATGAGTGAATAGGGTGGCTATATCATTCAATTTAGTAAGATATGCCACAACAGTTATAGATTCATAGCCATAAAAAGGATCAGATTCAACCAAAGTAATTAACTCAGGATCAACAGAGAAATCATAATCCTTATCAGAAATACAGATAGGTGAAGTAGCAAAAGCAGGGTCATATTTTATTCTAGCATTCAAAGACTTTTCTTTCAGCTTAGCTAACAGTTTCTTAAGATCATGTCTATCTTTGCAAGCTAAAATATCTCTAGAAGTTTCTTCATCCATAACATAACCCTCGGGCACATCGGGCCATTCATATCTAGGGGAGAATCTTCATCGTCACTTTCATCAATATTATCAGTTTCAATAATTTCATTTTCTCTAACCCTAGCAAGTTGTTCGTCAAGAAATTCACCTAATGGCACAGTATTATCAAGCATAGAAGTAGTTTCATCATAAGCATAATGCATAGCAGAAGTGGCATCATCAATAACATGCGACATTTTAGAATCAATAGCAGGAGTAGGTGTCACAAGTTTACTCAAAACAGAAGGTGAATCAAATGCAGAGCTACATGGCAGTTCCTTACCTCCCCTCGTAGTTGAGGGGAAAATCTTGGTTCTTTCATCTTTCAAGTTCCTCATAGTGATCAACAGATATAAATCCCAAGTGACTCAAAGAATAGAGATATGCTCCCCGGCAACAGCACCAGAAAATAGTCGTGATAACCCACAAGTATAGGGGATCACAACAAGTTTTCGAGGGTAGAGTATTCAACCCAAATTTATTGATTCGACACAAGGGGAGCCAAAGAATATTCTCAAGTATTAGCAGTTGAGTGTTCAATTCAACCACACCTGAAAGACTTAATATCTGCAGCAAAGTATTTAGTAGCAAAGTAGTATGGAAGTAATGGAACAGTGGCAAAAGTAATAGTAGTAGTTTTTGTAGCAAGCATAACAGTGGCAACGGAAAAGTAACTAAGCAAAGAACAATATATGAAAATCTCGTAGGCAATGGATCAATGATGGATAATTATGTCATATGTGATTCCTCATGCAACAGTTATAACATAGGATGACACAGAACTAGCTCCAGTTCATCAATGTAATGTAGGCATGTATTCCGAATATAGTCATATGTGCTTATGGGAAAGAACTTGCATGACATCTTCTGTCCTACCCTCCCGTGGCAGCGGGGTCCTATTGGAAACTAAGGGATATTAAGGCCTCCTTTTAATAGAGTACCAGACCAAAGCATTAACACTTAGCGAATACATAAATTCCTCAAACTACTGTCATCACCGGGAGGGGTCCCGATTATTGTCACTTCGGGGATACCAGATCATAACACATAGTAGGTGACTATTGACTTGCAAGATAGGATCAAGAACTCACATATATTCATGAAAACATAATAGGTTCATATCTGAAATCATGGCACTCGGGCCATAGTGACAAGCATTAAGCATAGCAAAGTCATAGCAACATCAATCTTAGAACATAATGGATACTAGGGATCAAACCCTAACAAAACTAACAAGATTACATGATAAATATCATCCAAACCATCACCGTCCAGCAAGCCTACGATGGAATTAAGCACGCACAATGGTGAGCATCATGAAATTGGTGATGGAGGAAGGTTGATGATGATGATGGCGATGGATTCCCCTCACCGGCGCCCCGAACGGACTCCAGAGCAGCCCTCCCGATGAAGATTAGGGCTTGGCGGCGGCTCCATATCGTAAAACGTGATGAATCCTTCTCTCTCATTTTTTCTCCCTGAAGTGAATATATAGAGTTGGAGTTGACGTCGGTGGAGCCTCATGGGGCCCACGAGGCAGGGGGCCGCGCCCCAAGGGGGCGCCCTGCACCCTCATGGGCAGGGTGTGGGCCCCCTGATGCTGATTCTTTCGCCAGTATTTCTTATTAATTCCAAAATGTGTATCCGTGAATTTTCAGGTCATTCCGAGAACTTTTATTTCTGCACAAAAATAACACCATGGCAATTCTGCTGAAAACAACGTTAGTCCGGGTTAGTTCCATTCAAATCATGCAAGTTAGAGTCCAAAACAAGGGCAAAAGTGTTTGGAAAAGTAGATACGTTGGAGATGTATTAGGGGGCGCGGCCACCCTTGCGGGCTCCCCCCTCTCTCCACTAAGGCCCATGTAGGCCCAATAATTCGCCTGGGGTTCCCGTAACCCCTCGATACAACGAAATATAGCCGAACCTTTCCGAAACCATTCTGGTATCTGAATATCATCGTCCAATATATCAATCTTTACCTCTCGAGCATTTTGAGACTCCTCGTCATGTCCGTGATCTCAGCCGGGACTCCAAACAAACTTCGGTCACCAAAACACATAACTCATAATACAAATCATCATCAAACGTTAAGCGTGCGGACCCTACAGGTTCGAGAACTATGTAGACATGACCGAGACACATATCCGGTCAATAACCAATAGCAGAACCTGGATGCTCATATTGGTTCCTACATATTCTACGAAGATCTTTTATCAGTCAAACCGTAATAACAACATACATTATTCGCTTTGTCATCGGTATGTTACTTGCCCGAGATTCGATCGTTGGTATCCTCATACCTAGTTCAATCTCGTTACCGGCAAGTCTCTTTACTCATTCTATAATGCATCATCCCGCAACTAACTCATTAGTCACATTTCTTGCAAGGCTTATAGTGATGTGCATTACCGAGAGGGCCCAGAGATACCTCTCCGATACTCGGAGTGACAAAGCCTAATCTTGATCTATGCCAACCCAACAAACACCTTCGGAGACACCTGTAGAGCATCTTTATAATCACCCAGTTACGTTGTGACGTTTGATAGTACACAAGGTGTTCCTCCAGTATTCGGGAGTTGTATAATCTCATAGTCAGAGGAATATGTATAAGTCATGAAGAAAGCAATAGCAATAAAACTTAACGATCATTATGCTAAGCTAACGGATGGGTCTTATCCATCACATCATTCTTCTAATTATGTGATCCAGTTCATCAAATGACAATACATGTCTATGGTCAGGAAACTTAACCATCTTTGATTAACGAGCTAGTCAAGTAGAGGCATACTTGTCGGTGTCTTGGGAGTGAGGGTACCCAGACTTGCCTGCCCGCGGCCGTGAGCATGGCTCCATCAACGGCCTAGTGCGGCCTATCTTCAGCAACAACAACTCAAGACCCTCGCGAGGGGCCGAGCCTCACGAGGCAAAAGACACAAAGACCTCCCTGAGGGTAGCCTCACTAGGCTGGCTCCTGAGGAGCGAAGATATATATGCAAGGAGCACCTCGCGAGGCTCACGTGACGTGAGCCATGACGACCAAGGCCAGGCGAGCGCCAGTGGGCACAGTGTACCAGTTTCCTCTTTGGTACTAAGGTGGCAAGCGCAGGCGCGGGGTCCCGAGGAATCAGGCGAAGGTTTCCATATCAGCGCAACAAGACGAAGACCAGTAGGACGGCAGGACGGAGGTCATCGTGGAGACCACAACAGCATCACCACCAAAGCCTTTGGCAAGCGAAGACCACCTTTTGTCAGGATAGCTTGTACTAGTTGTCCCCCTTCAAACTTGGACATTGTGGGATCTCTTCCCGTCTAACATTTGGGAAGAGGAACAAGGACACTATAAATAGGACCTAGCCACCACCATAGACGGGGACGGATCGGATCCATTCCACCCGAATGAGCTCACAAGTTCATCTAGCTCAAGAACACCGCACCTCCCGAGGCTGTTCATCCATTGTACTAGTTCATCCTCAGCCCCTCGAGGCAATCCACCCGCAAACTTGAGTAGGGTATTATACCGCAAGGTGGCCCGAACCAGTATAAACCCTCGTGTCTCTTGTTCTTTGTGTCCGTCGAGCTTGGTTGTGGAATCGTTAAGCGTGTGAGTCAGGGAGAGAGTGTTCTTCGTGCGCACCCCAGAGTTCAAACCTCACAAGGGTTTTCCGAAACCCGTAGTCCGACATTTGGCGCGCCAGGTAGGGGTGCACCGAAGCCCCTCTTTCATCGATCGACCCGTCGACACCCCGCGGTTCCGATGATGGACGACCCGAGGACCCACGCCGACCATTAGGCTGCTTGGCCCATCCGGGCGGCACAGTCCTCCCAAGAAGATCTCAACTCCGCACTCTAGGTGGCCCGCCCACCGCCGAACACCATCGGACGCGGGCGGCGCGGACCGACGCCCTCCGCCATTGCGCCGCGGTGTGTGCACGCCACCACACGATCTTCAGGCTACGCTGCAGCAACGGCACCGCACACCCGACGGGGGCAGGCGAACATGCGAGCCGCGCTCATCGTGGCACGGAGCTACTACGATGCAGGCTGGCAGAGAGCAACCGCGATGCGCTGCTGGAGCACGTCGCCGAACTACTGGACACTGCCTGCGGAGGTACACCACCCTTATGCTCCTTGCCCAAGCCTCGGGTCGTGGCAGAGGCGCGCACGAGACCCCGGCGAGCTCACGCGCCTCCTGGAGCGCCAGGGTGGACCCGACAACACCATCATGGGCCCCGACGCGACTCGTCCTACCGCGACGGTGCCGTCGCCAGGAGAGACAAACACCAAAGGACCACCCCGAGGACGCGCTGGAGTGCCACCCAGTAGCCACCAGGGCCAGGCGCCCTGGCTTGTGGCTCAAGGCGCGGGGCATCCAGGCGATGGCTCTAGCAGGCCGACCGAAGACGCCTATGTTCCCCGCATGGTGAACCTAGAGTACACGCCAGGAGAGGGCACCAACTCGTTCCCCGAGCCAGGATGGGAAGGCGGAGTGCTCGAGACCGGAGCCTTCCATGAGTCGCCAGGAGGCTTCGCCGACCCCTTCAGCGGCGACGACGGTTGGGTACAGCCAATATCTCGAGAGCAAGTTTACGCTAACCATGGGCTGTATGTGAACCAGATAGCAGCAGCAGTTAGAGACCCTAGGACGGTGGCTCCACCACGACGGGAGTGGTGCACTAGGGGCTGTGCGGGAGGGGCCCAGAGCCAGGGTCTTCCCCGTGCCGCATGGATCAAGGCGCTGCACGGAGGTAGGTCCTCTGCCAGGGGAGGCGCCGGCGAGCCCTTCCCCCCGGCAAATGGCCCGTGGTCACCGAGGGCACCGCCAGCGTCCCCCTTGCCCCTTGGCCTCGTCCTGGTTTCTGGATGCCCCAACGGTAGCCAGGAATGGCGCAGGACGGATCTCTCATCTGGCGATATGAAGCAAGGCTCATGCCTGTGAAGGTCTCCGCTCGTGACACTCTCACGTAATAATGAGTGGGGCTGTACACACCCCGGAGTCTCCGGAGTGCCACCCTCGGGCCTCGGGGGCTCCCGCCCACATCCTAGTGGAAGCACCATGCTCCGCGCTGGCCGTCGACACTATCCCCCAATGACCATGCTCATAGCCAGTGAAAGCACTTAGCTCTGCGCTGGTGGGAAGACAACAAGACTGGCTAGGTATCGGACGTGGCCATTTGCTTTCCTCCCCTTTTTCTATAACTCGATTCGCCGCTCTTTTTGGATTGAACTTGAAGTCTTTTTCGTCGTTAAGCGTGGGGGGAATCTTCTCTTCTTTGTGTTGATTTCTTGCATTTTGGTTGTGTGTCCTATTTTTAAGGCTCGCGCCCCGACCCTCCAGTTCGGGGCTGGTTGGCCGGCTGCACCAGGCATGTCTGGACAACCTTGGTAGGACCCCCTTATGGCAAGAGCGTACGCGCCGCAAGATTGCCGCGTACACATCCTGCCACGGTTTACAGGACGCTCCTGGCGTGGCTCTCTCGGACGAGGTCGTGGGCTCCTGTAGAGGCCCAGAGCCCACGAGCTCCTAAGGGTTTGCCTCAGGAGGAAGGAGCGCCAAAAACCCCGCGACCCGCTCAAGGCCAGCTAGGATCAAGATAAGTCACAGCGACAACCCTGCTCAGGGGTTCGCAAGCTCGCGAGAGCGCGTTTGAGGTTCGACTTTAAAACAAGAAGAAGAACGGAACATCAGTTTACATACACGGGGCTCCCCCTCCAAAATGCTCTCATGCCCAGCGGGCCGTGTCCAAGTCTCTACATGCAGGTTCAAGCAAGGGAATACGGTCTCCGAAAACCATGTCGGGCTGCATCTCCCCCCTCTTCTCTCAGACCAACCCGCTATCCACAGTCCACCTAGGCCCAGCCTACCCCTCTTTGCGCCATGCATAGACCTCTCGTGCGCATCCGAAACTTCCCCGGACTCGACCCGAGCAGTCATCACCGTTGGATCCGGATCATCCCCAAACATCTATAAAACATCATCATTTTCTTATTTGGGCTTCCTAGTCTATTTTCTCGACCACTCCATTTTAATTGGAGGACCGGATTAGCCACTACCCAAAAATCCTATTGCTATATATAGTCCAACCCTAGACCAATCCCTAAAACCTAGGCTTCTTGTCCCATCGCGCCGCCACCCACTCAATCCCCATCGGGATCACCCACAGCCAACCACCATCCATCCCATCGATCCATCTCTAGTTCACGACCGCCGACGCTCAAATCCCGTAGGAGCCCGAGTTCCACCTCCTCGCCCATCATCCCCGCCTCCTGGATCCTCACCTCCCTTCACCTCCATCGCCCATGCTGCCGGAGCAAGCTCCACCGGTGACCAGAGCCACCTCGTCTCGCAGCTCTCCTCTGCTTCTCCTTGAACCCGCAGCAACAGCAACCTCGAGCCTCCCCACGCCAGCGTGTCACCTCCTCCTCTGCTCCGGTCGTCCTCGCCGTTGACCAGACGCCCCCTACTCCCTACTCCTCGCCGATGGCTTCGCCCGTGCCAGAGCGCGCGACCAGCAGCAGCAACCGAGGCCCCCCTGCTCCCTGCCTCCTCATGTCGGCGACCAACCCGACGACTCCAGGCCGACCCTGCACCCTCTCCCTCGGTCCTTCCTTCTCTTCCTTCTTTCTCCTGCTCTCTCAACTCTCTCTTTCTCTCTGTGTCTCGCAGGATGCCATGGATGCCCGCAGCGCGCCGGCCTTCCCGAGTTCCTCCGTAGGAGACCAGGAACCATAGCTCGCGCCTCGACCCCGATTTGGACCGGATCTCCTCTGCCGCTGCTGCATTTCTACTTCAGATCCGGCGCCTCGCGGTTGCCCTCTCGCAAAGCTGCCCGTCCGCTTTGCCGCTGGTGCCGCCCGCTGCCAAGTCCCACGTCACCGACAACCGTTCCCATCGTCCATCACCCTGAACATGTCGCTGCCACTTTTTTCAGAAACGAGCAGCAGTGTCTCATTCGTCCCGACGTTGACCGTGCGTGGGCCTCCACTTGCAGCGCCTCAAGGCCCACTGCCTCCAGAGCCTCCACCGGTCCTAGGCCCGATGTGAGTGTCGGTGTTCTGGGAACGGGGGTCCCCAGACTTGACTGCCTGCGGCCCGCGGCGTGGCTGAGCCAGCAGGCCGTACGGCTCATCTTCACCAACAAAGCACCCAAGACCCTCACGAGGGGCCAAGCCTCGCGAGGCGGATGACGCAAGACCTCCTCTGGAGTGGCCTAGCTAGGCAGGCTCACGAGGAGTGGAGATATCAAGGCAGGGCAAACCTCACGAGGCTCTCGTGACGTGAGCCATGACGATCGGCACCAGGCAGGCGTTAGTGCGCACAACGTCCTTGTTTCCTCTTTGGTGCAAAGGGGGCAAGCACAGCCGCGGAGTACCGATGCATCAGGCAAAGGTTGACATTTCGGTGCAGCAAGACCAAGACCATGGACTGCAAGACGGAGGTCACCGTGGAGCCCAGAACAGCGTCACCACCAGAACTTTGTGTAGGCGAAGACTACTTTTGTCAGTATAGCTTGTACTAGTTGTCCCCCTTCAAATTAACCCGCCATTGTTGGCTCCCTTACCGCTCGATATTTGGAAAGAGGACCAGGGCCTCTATAAATAGGACTAGCCACCACAGTGGAGGCGGGATGAACTCATCTGAGCGAGGGGGAGATATCATCTTAGCTAGAGGAGAAAGACCACCCCCCCACACACAAGCTCACCGAGCTCCAGAACGCCTCAACCTCATGAGGTCGTTCGTCCCTTGTATTGTTCATCATCAGCCCAATAGGCAATCCACCACCACACTGGAGTAGGGTATTACACCACAACAGTGGCCCAAACCAGTATAAACCCCGTGTCCCTCTGTGTTGTGAGTTCGTCGAGTTTGTCCGCAAGATCTTAGTGAGCTAGAGCGTAGATCAGTTGGAGGGAAAGACTTCGCGCGCACCTCAGTGTTCGAACCTTAAGTGTTTGTCGGATCCCTACATCCCGACATTTGGCGCGCCAGGTAGGGGTGCGTCGGAGCCTCTTCTCCACTAATCAGCTCTCCGACGTTCACCGGCAACGATGTCTGGCGACCCAAGTGCCGGATCCAACCGCTGGGCAGCCTGGCCGGCCCGAACGGCGCCGCCTGCCCATGAAGATCTCGATCCTACACCCCAGGCGGTGCGGGAGTCACTAAGCTCCGTCGGGCGTGGACAATGTGCCCAGGCATCATCCACCCTCACCCCACGGCAAGTACGAGCTGCGGCGAGAGCAGCGAGTCACGCCGCTGCAACGGCACCACACTCACGACGGGAGCAAGCGAACATGCGGGTGGCACTCATAGTGGCAAGGGAGCTGCTGCGTTGTAGGCTGATGGAGAGCGGCCGGGACATGCTGCTTGAGCGTGTTGCTGAGCTGCTGGACGCAGCATCGTCAGGAGCGCCACCCTTCAGCTATCGACTCCCCCCTGGCCAATGCAAGGTCCCGCGGCGAGCCTCACCACATCTGTGCGCTGTCGACTATGCCCGAGGGCTTCTCCAACATCCGCACGGCTAGCGGCATAGGGGGATCCACCCCCCCATGCCGCCCTCGACAAGCACGAGCGCAAGCGTCACCGCCCATGGTCTCGGCCGGATGCCATATTATCATCCCCAGGATGCCATCATGGGCAGAGCAACATGGAGTGTGGGGCACCACGGTGAGGTGTTCAGGGTGACGGCCCCGGAAGCCTACGTGCCTCGCATGATGGACCAAGGGTACGCACCAGAGGACGACATCGGCTCATTCCTTGGAGAAGATTGGGGAAAAGGAGCGCTAGGAGTCGAAGCCTTCCAAGAGCCAGCAGAGAACCACAGCGATCGCACCGGCGACGGGAACTACAGGGTACCGCTAACCTCTCAGGAACAGGCTTATGCTAACCATGGTCTACAGATGAATCAGGTTGCATCATCGATCGACGACCCCGGCATGGCGCACCCGTCCCAACAAGGGAGACACGCTGGGGGCCGCCGAGAGGGAGCCAGGAGCAAGGCCCCTCCCCGAGGCACGCGAAACTAGGGGACACCCGGAGGTAGGCCCTCTACCGGGGTGGCTTCAATGACCCTTCCTCCGGCAGAGGACCCGTGATCGCCGGGGGAACCACTCGCGTCCTCTTTCCCTCCTTTGTGTTGTCCTAGTCTCCGGTCGGCTCAAAGGAGGTCAAGAGTGGCGCAAGGCGGGGCCCTCGTATGGCGATATGAAGCAAGGCCGGTACCCGTGAAGAAGGCCCAGTGCCTGTGAACCTCGCCGCCCGTGACACTCTCACGTAATAATGAGTTGGGGATGTACACACCCCGGAGTCTCAGGAGCGCCGGCATCAGGCCTTGGGGCTCCCTCCTACGCCTAGTGGACAACACTTAGCTCTGCGCTGGTGAGAAGACTTGAAGACCCGAAGACTAGACTAGGTGCCTATCGGGATGTGGGCTTCCGGCAAACCCTTAAGGTTCAAACACTGGGGTGCGCGTGAAGTCTTTCCCTCCAATCGATCTACGCTCTAGCTCGCTAAGATCTTGCGGACGAACTCGACGAACTCACAACACAGAGGGACACAGGGTTTATACTGGTTCGGGCGACCGTTGTGGTGTAATATCCTACTCCAGTGTGGTGGTGGATCGCCTCTTGGGCTGATGATGAACAATACAAGGGATGAACGGCCTCCTGAGGTTGATGCGTTCTTGAGCTCGGTGAGCTTGTGTGTGTGGGGGGTGGTCTCTCTCCTCTAGCTAAGATGATGTCTCCCCCTCGCTCAGATGAGGTGATCCCGCCTCCATTGTGGTGGCTAGTCCTATTTATAGAGGCCCTGGTCCTCTTCCCAAATATCGAGCGGTAAGGGAGCCAACAATGGTGGGCTAATTTGAAGGGGGGCAGCTAGTACAAGCTATCCTAACAAAAGTAGTCTTCACCTGCACAAAGTTCTGGAGGTGATGCTGTTCTGGGCTCCACGCGGACCTCCGTCTTGCAGTCCATGGTCTTGGTCTTGTTGCACCGAAATGGCAACCTTTGCCTGATGCATCGGTACTCCGCGACTGTGCTTGCCCCTTTGCACCAAAGCAGAAACAAGGACGTTGTGCACGCTGGCGCCCGCCTGGTGCCGATCGTCATGGCTCACGTCATGAGAGCCTCGTGAGGTTTACCCTGCCTTGATATCTCCGCTCCTCGTGAGCCTGCCTAGCTAGGCCACTCCAGAGGAGGTCTTGCATCGTCCGCCTCGTGAGGCTTGGACCCTCGCGAGGGTCTTGGGTGCTTTGTTGGTGAAGACGGGCCGTATGGCCTGCTGGCTCAGCCACGCCGCGGGCCTCAGGCACACAAGTCTGGGGACCCTCGTTCCCAGAACGCCGACAGTAGCCCCCGGGCCCAAGGTGCGCTCGGGCTTGCCTTCACGGTGAAGCCAAGGGTCAAGTTCAGAGCACCGCAGGCCCCAAAAGCCTGCGGCCTCGGTTGACGCGTGGCGGTTGATTGGACGTGGGCGTCTCCGCTTCCCCACGTTGTTTTGGCAACTGCTTGACCTAAAAAAAGGCTGCCGTGGGCGGCACTTGCCTTCATTGCTTCTTCCTCGCCTCGCTCCAGATCCCCATTCTTGCTCTTCACCGCCGCTACCTATAGATCTGCTCCGGCCTCGCTCTGCATCTGCCGCCCATGGCGCCGCGCAAAGTCAAGACTTCCTCGTCCCCAGCTTGGTATGAGCCCGCTCTTGAGGTGCCCACTGTCACGGAGAAGAGCCTTGCCTCCGTGCGCCTCCTAACGGCGGGAGAGAGCAACGAGTGGGTAAGACGGAGCTCCGGCTTGCCTCCGACAAGCCGGAGCCTGAGGGGAGCACTTTCTTCCCCTTCTTTTCGAGCAGCGTTGCCGTCGGGTTGGTTCCTCCCTTCTCTGATTTCTTCTATGAAGTCCTCGACCACTATGGGATGCAGGCGTTGCATCTCCACCCTAACTCTGTCCTCCTCATGTCCATCTTTGCCTACTACTGTGAGGCGTACCTGGGCGTGATGCCTTCCGTGGCGCTCCTGCACCACTTCTTCTTCCTTCGTGTCAGCGAGGGTCACATCTCTGGATGCGCCAACTTCATTCCGTCTGCCAAGGCCAACTCGATCTCAAGCACCAGGAAGAGGGCCAATAACATTCGATCCAGGTGGGTCATGGTGAACGCCAAGCTCACCCATCTGCACCTGGCGTTGCCAACGGAGGCGCCCCGGCAAGGCAAGGAGTGGCCCAGGGCGGAGCTTGTCGACGAGCGGGCATCGTCAGTGTTGGCGCAGATGATGACTGACCTGAAGCCGGGCAATGCGAGGGCGGACAATATAACGGGAGCGATGCTCCTGAGTGAGTTCTTGACGCTGCGGGTCGCCCCACTCCAGGCGCACGCGCCCCTTCTGGCAGCTCGAAGGAGGAGCAAACAAGGCCCGCCTGAGGCCGGGGGACCTTCCTGACGACGAACTGGACGTTGTCCTATGCCTCATAGTTGGGGACAACCAGGAGTACCCGCCTAGCGCCTTCATTCCCCTGTTCCAACACAAGGACCGGGAGGATTTCGTCGCCTCCAGGCTGACATTTGATGCGCACGAGCTGGAGCCGCCGATGCTTTCGGGAGCTCCTTTGGCGCAACAGCCGGTGGAGGTGTCTTCTGGCGAGTCCCGCAGAGAGGGGGAGGAGGAGGAGGACTCTGAGGAAACCCCGTAAGAGGTGGTGGAGACCTCCCCTCCGAGAAAGGCCGAGATTCTCCGTGCTCTTCCTGATGATGCCGAGGCCGACGCCTACCAAGGAGGGAAGGTGCAACCCCTCGTCCCGATGAAGGGTAGGTCGTCGCTGGTGGACCGTGCTGCCTCCACCCCAACACCTCCTTGGACTGGATCCGGTTCCGCCTCCACACCGCATGGTGCCACCGGAGCCCGATCGCCTGCTCCTCAGGTCCCGGTGCTGTCGGGCCTCAAGCTTCACAAGCAAAAGGTGGAGTACCTTGCGGTGGACCGGTAGCTGTTTCGAACTTCGCTTGGTCCGTGCGGGTGCTTGTTTTTTTCTGATGCTCGCCTTTGGTTGATCAGGCCGACATCTTCGGCGAAGAAGAGGAAGGAGGGTAAGGCAGTTGTGGCTCCCTCAACAGAGCAAGGAGGCAACATCGCCCGTGCATCCCCAGCCCAGTCGTCTTCGCGGGGCGAAGAGGAGCTCCGCCGCATGGAGTCAGCCCCCATGGCCCCGCTGGCTCCGGAGGTGCCGGTACTCGGCACGGCTGATGAGGTCCCAGCTGCTCCAGAACCCTGGGTCTCCCAAGCTCCAGTGATGATGTCGCTTCCTCCTACTACTGCGCCTCCGCTCCTTGGTTCTCCCGCTCCTGCTGCCGTCTTGGAGCGTGCCCTTTCAGAGATTACCCAACAGCAGGCGGATCTCCTGAGCGCTGACCCACGCCTGGTGGCCGGGCGTCTGGAGTCGGCCTCCGGCTGGCTTCATTCTGACCTGGCAGTACGCGCGGCGCTGGGCCAAGCTATTGCGGCTTCCGAGAGAGAGAAGCAAGGAGCCGTCGGTGCTACAGCCGATCATTAGCCGGCACTGAAAGAAGCCAAGGCCGCCCGTTGCAGAGCATGCGCGATAAGCACGCCGAAGAGGCGTGCCGCCGCGAATCAGAGGAGGAGATGAAGGCCCGGGAGGACGCTGTCAAGAATCGTGATGCTGAGCTGGCGGTGCTGGGGAAGAAGCAAGTTGCCGAGCGCAACCGGTTGGAGGAGATGGAGCAGAAGATGGGGGCGAAGGAGGCCCATCTCAATGCCAAAGTGCAGGTCCAGGCCGAAGACCGTGTGGCCTTCGCCGATCTCGAGAAGAGGTCTAGAAAGGCGCTGAGGATGCTCTATGAGCATGGCCTGGAGAAGCCGCTGGATACTGACGAGGACGGCCCCGCCCAGCTGCTTCCTCTCGTGGTGAAGGCGCTTGAGGAGGTCGTTGAGGGCCTCGGTCCCATGGCGGAGGCGGAAGCTCACGTTCTGTCTCCAGCCGCACTTACCCGCGTCCTCAGCCATCTGCACCTTCGCGACCCCAATGACCAGCTTGATGAGCTACTGGAGCAAGTGGCTGAAGATCTCTACGAAACCGCCGCCGCAGCCGTTCAAGGTCAATTGGAGGCTTTGCTGGGGAAGTTCCATGGCTTTGTCTCCGATCCTCTGTCTGGTGATGCCGCGGATCCTGTGGCTGGTGGCGAAGGTGAGGACATCGTCGCCCACAGGGGAGCTCCTTCCGCAGGCGATGGCGACATCCAGGGGTGACCTGCGGCTATTCTCCTTGTTTCATTCCTACGACATACATTAGGCCTCGCGGAGGCGTTTAGACTTTTCATTTGGTATTGTGAGAATAGTATGGTTGTAATATTTGCTTTGAGATTCTACGTTTTCCTTCCTTATTTGCCTTGTTCTACGTCGGCAGAGCCCGGCCCCGCGCATACCTCAACCGCCGTTGGGCCGACTGGAGACCAGGACGGTCCAAGGAGTGAGGGGCTACGTGACCAGTTAGGCTCCTGAGTTGCGATGCTCAGGAGTCCCCCTTGACGTGCGAACAACATATAGAGAGAGTTCGTGAGGATAGATTAATGTTCTATGTCGGTAGAGCCCGACCCCGCGCGTGCCTCAACCGCCGTTGGGCCGACCAGAGACCAGGACGGACCAAGGAGTGAGGGGCTACGTAACCAGTTAGGCTCCTGAGTCGCGATGCTCAGGAGTCCCCCTTGATGTTCAAATAATTTCCATACCTGCCCTCGCTGACACCTCGGGAGGGGCGCGCGACGCCCAGGTCCGGGGGACCTGATTGGGTGGCGCCCGCTTGGGCGTGACCCGAGCGCAGCCCCTGTGCCCAGCCCCTCGTGCGACTCTCCCGAGGGGAGGCGTCATGGTGAGGCTGGGCGCTGAGCTCTGGGCTCCCTGAGGTTGGTACGATCGTGGGGTCACCCTCAGTTGTTTATCACCAGCGCGGATCATAGTGCTTTCGCTTGTGCACGGGCATATCCGCTCCTCGGCAGTGTCGACAGCCAGCGCGGAGCATGGAGCTTCCACTTGGGCATGGGATGGGGGCCCCCTCCGGGAGGAGCCCCCGGGGCGTGTACAGCCCCGCCCTGACACGTGGCTTGCATGGCAGGGCTGCGAGGTGTATCTGGGCACTCGTGAGCCAACGCGGGACTCACGAGGCCCTACCTCAAGGCGGGTTGCACCTGATCTTGAGTCTTGGTGACTATATGTCTGTGCAAGGCGGTTAGATGCAAGCACTCTACGTCCTTAGGTACTGGCCCTCGAGTGAGCTCAGCAGCTGCTGGTATGCTAGGTCATGATGCCGTGGTCAAGGCCAGGGGGTGAGGGCTAGAGAGCCAGTAGAGCTCCTAAGTCGCGATGCTCAGGAGCCCATCTTTTAACGTGCAAGAAAATTGCATGGGGCGAACGGACCCATGGCTGGCGTTGATCAAACAGGTGATAGCAGTTGGCAGGTTCAGCATGAAGAGCAGATTGTCTAGGATAAATGCAGGAAGGTACATGCCACTGGGTCTGGCCCGAGCGGCGTGGGGATGATGCAGCCCGAGGGGCGCCCCCAGCAATGATGCTTAGAAACATTAGTAGAAGGGATACATGCCACAGGGACGGACCCACGTGGCCTGGGAATAGTGTAGCCCGAGGGGCGCTCCCAGCTTAAATGAACTTGGAAGATGTCACCTGGGTCTGTAGATGAAGTAGAGCTGGTGCAGCTAAAGCCACGCGTTGAAGGAATGACTCCTCATGAGCCACCGGGACCCTGAGCCTCGGGAGGCTCTGGGAGCTCAGGAGGTTCCCTGAAGGCCGTCGCCATCTCCTCCAGAACAGCATGGAACCTGGCATCCTGAGCCGCCAGGACTTGCCGCACACTGCGCTGATGGGCCGACGCGACGCTCGGCAAGCCGAAAGGCATGTGAACAAAGCTGTGTGGTGGACCCTCACAGCGGCTCACGCGTGATGGCCAGAAGCCTTCCTGAGATGCGGCCCTGTTGAGCCATGGGATGTCGACGCAGGCGCGCAGCTCAACACCCTTGCCTGGGTGGTGAGCCACACTCTATGAGCGGCTGTCGCCACGCATGGCTCTTGTGTCTTGTAGCTCTTGGGTGGTCTTGGTAATGAACTCCTGGGTGGTGGGCATACCTTGGCCCATGCTCTCCTGAGGAACACATGTCGTGAAGAACGCTTCCAAGTGGTGCCCAAGCGCCTCCCTCGTGAGATTGGCAAGGTCTGGGGCCCTGCAGAAGAGAGAGCCCGAGCCTTGCCTGAGGAGGGCGCTGGGCGCGCTTTCCTATGCGGTGGAGTGATAACCCACAAGTATAGGGGATCAATTGTAGCCTCTTTCGATAAGTAAGAATGTCGAACCCAATGAGGAGCTAAAGGCAGAACAAATATTCCCTCAAGTTCTATCGACCACCGATACAACTCTACGCATGCTTGATGTTCGCTTTACCTAGAACAAGTATGAAACTAGAAGTACTTTGTAGGTGTTGTTGGATAGGTATGCAAGATAATAAAGAGCAAGTAAATAAAAAGTAGGGGCTGTTTAGATAAAGACACAAGTAAGTTAGGTTTAGTAGAGAGTTTGTTGTTACGAGAAAGTTATTTGTCCCTAGGCAATCGATAAGTAGACCGGTAATCATTATTGCAATTTTATATGAGGGAGAGGCATAAGCTAACATACTTTCTCTACTTGGATCATATGCACTTACGATTGGAACTCTAGCAAGCATCCACAACTACTAAAGATTCATTAAGGTAAAACCCAACCATAGCATTAAAGCATCAAGTCCCCTTTATCCCATACGCAAACAACCTACTTACTCGGGTCTGTGCTTCTGTCACTCACGCCACCCACCATAAGAAAATCATAAGCATATTGCAAACCCTACAGCGGGCCCTCACGCTTGCGTGACACGGAGAGCACCATAGGACAGCACCAATAATAAAACATACAACTCAAACCAATCACGATCATCAAATAGCCATTAGGACAAAACAGATCTACTCAAACATCATATGGTAGCCATACATCATTGGGAAATAATATATAGCGTTGAGCACCATGTTTAAGTAGAGATTACAGCGGGTAAGAGAGGGGTTACACTGCTGCATAGTGGGAGGAAGAGTTGGTGATGATGGCGGTGAAGTTGTTGGTGAAGATGACGGTGATGATGATGGCCCCCGGTGGCACTCCGGCGCCACCGGAAGCAAGGGGGAGAGGGCCCCCTTCTACTTCTTCTCCCTTGACCTCCTCCCTAGATGGGAGAAGGGTTCCCCTCTGGTCCTTGGCTCCCATGGCATGGGAGGGGCGAGAGCCCCTCCGAGATTGGATCTATCTCTCTGTTTCTCTCTGGTTCTGCATTCTGTTCTCGCTCTGTTTCACCGTTTCGTGTATATATGGAGATCTGTAACTCCGATTGGCCTGAAACCTTCGCCGTGATTTTTTTCCTAATATTAGCTTTCTTGCAGCAAAAGAAGAGCGTCAGCCGCCTTACGGTGGGCTCACGAGGGTAGGGGCGCGCCCTAAGGGGGGGGCACCCCCTGCCTCGTGACCACCTCGGGCACTGGTTCGCGTTGATTTTCCTTCCAAATTTTCCATATTTTCCAAAAATAAGCTCCATCCGTTTTTATCCCGTTTGGACTCCGTTTGGTATGGATATTCAGTGAAACCAAAAACATGCAACAGACAGGAACTGGCACTGGGCACTGGATCAATATGTTAGTCCCAAAAATAATATAAAAAGTTGCCAAAAAGTATATGAAAGTTGAATAATATTGGCATGGAACAATCAAAAATTATAGATACGATGGAGACGTATCACCATCCCCAAGCATAATTCTTGCTCGTCCTTGAGTAGGTAAATGATAAAAAAAGATAATTTTTGATGTGGAATGCTACCTAGCATAATCTTGATCATATGTCTAATCATGGCATGAATATTAAGACACGAGTGATTCAAAGAAATAATCTATCCTTTGACATAAAGACAATAATATTTCAAGCATACCAACCAAGCAATTATGTCTTATTGAAATAACATAGCCAAAGAAAGCTCATCCCTACAAAATCATATAGTCTGGCTATGCTCCATCTTCACCACACAAAGCATTCACATCATGCACAACCCCGATGACAAGCCAAGCAATTGTTTCATACTATGACGTTTCTCAAAACTTTTCAACTTTCATGCAATACATGAGCGTGAGCCATGGACATAGCACTATAGGTGGAATAGAATATGATGGTGGGGGTTATGTGGAGAAGACAAAAAAGGAGAAAGTCTCACATCAACTAGGCGTATCAACGGGCTATGGAGATGCCCACTAATAGATATCAATGTGAGGACTAGGGATTGCCATGCAACGGATGCACTAGAGCTATAAGTATATGAAAGCTCAAACTGAAACTTAGTGGGTGTGCATCCAACTTGCTTGCTCATGAAGACCTAGGGCATTTGAGGAAGCTCATCGTTGGAATATACAAGCCAAGTTCTATAATGAAAATTCCCACTAGTATATGAAAGTGATAACTCAAGAGACTCTCTATATGAAGAACATGGTGCTACTTTGAAGCACAAGTGTGGTAAAAGGATAGTAACATTGCCCCTTCTCTCTTTTTCTCTCATTTTTTTTGTTTTTTGGCCTTTCTCTTTTTTTATATTTTTTTATTTTTTCGTCCGGAGTCTCATCCCGACTTGTGGGGGAATCACAGTCTCCATCATCCCTTCCTCACTGGGGCAATGTCCTAATAATGATGATCATCACACTTTTGTTTACATACAACTCAATATTACAACTCGATATCTAGAACAAAGATATGACTATATGAATGCCTCCGGCGGTGTACCGGGATGTGCAATGATCTAGCGTAGCAATGACATCAAAAACCGAACAAGCCATGAAAACATCATGCTAGCTATCTTACGATCATGCAAAGCAATATGACAATAAATGCTCAAGTCATGTACATGATGATGATGGAAGTTGCATGGCAATATATCTCGGAATGGCTATTGAAATGCCATGATAAGTAGGTATGGTGGCTGTTTTGAGGAAGATATCATGAGGCTTATGTGTGACAGAGCATATCATATCATGGGGTTTGGATGCACCGGCGAAGTTTGCACCAACTCTCGAGGTGAGAAAGGGCAATGCACGGTACCGAAGAGGCTAGCAATGATGGAAGGGTGAGAGTGCGTATAATCCAAGGACTCGACATTAGTCATAAAGAACTCACATACTTATTGCAAAAATCTATTATTCATAGAAACAAAGTAGTACGCGCATGCTCCTAGGGGGTTAGATTGGTAGGAGAAGACCATCGCTCGTCCCCGACCGCCACTCATAAGGAAGACAATCAATAAACACCTCATACTCCGACTTCGTTACATAACGGTTGACCATACGTGCATGCTACGGGACTTGCAAACCTCAACACAAGTATTTCTAAATTTCACAATTACTCGACTAGCATGACTCTAATATCACCATCTTTATATCACAAAACTATTGCAAGGAATCAAACATATCATATTCAGCGATCTACAAGTTTATGTAGGATTTTATGACTAACCATGTGAATGACCAGTTCCTGTCATCTCTCTAAATAGATATAAGTGAAGAACGAGAGTTTAATTCTTTCTACAAAATATATGCCCGTGCTCTAACAAATATAAGTGAAGCAAAAGAGCATTCTACAAATGGCGGTTGTCTAAGTGAAGAGAAACAAGCAATCCAAACTTCAAATGATATAAGTGAAGCACATGAAGCATTCTGTAAAGCCATACTCAAAAGATATAAGTGAAGTGCAATGAGCATTCTATAAATCAACCAAGGACTATCTCATACCAGCATGGTGCATAAAAAGAAAAAGAAAAACCTAAATGCAAAAGGCGCTCCAAGACTTGCACATATTGCAATAACGAAACGAATCCGAAAACATACCGATATTTGTTGAAGAAAGAGGGGATGCCTCCCCAGCATCCCCAAGCTTAGACGCTTGAGTATCCTTGAATATTTACTTGGGGTGCCTCGGGCATCCCCAAGCTTGAGCTCTTGCCTCTCTTCCTTCTTCTCACATCGAGACCTTCTCAATTATCGAACATTTCATCCACACAAAACTTCAACAGAAAACTCGGTAAGATCCGTTAGTATAATAAAGCAAATCACTACTCTAAGTACTGTTGCAAACCAATTCATATTTTGTTTTTTCATTGTGTCTACTGTCATATAACTTTTCCATGGCTTAATCCACTGATATAAATTGATAGTTTCATCAAAACAAGCAAACTATGCATCAAAAACGGAATCTGTCTAAAACAGAACAGTCTGTAGCAATCTGAACATTCACCATACTTCTGATACTTGAAAAATTCTTCCAAAATTAGTAACAATAAAAAATTTGTACAGAAAGACAGTGCAAAAAGAATCAGAACCATTTGGCGTTCCAGTAAACAATTAAAAATCACGCACTACAGCCAAAGTTTCTGTCATGCACCGCACAAACCAACAAGCATTGTAAACATCCTAAAGGAAAACCTTGGCACATTATTTTTATAATACAATGGAATTGTACAAGGGGATAATTATTTTTGTTGAAAAGTTTCTGTAATCAAGATTCACAAAGTTTCCGTGAGCATGAACAAAGTTCAAGGAGCTCTCCCACTTCAACAATGCTTGTCTTTCTCACTTTCGCTTTTCTTTTTGAAAAAGTTTTGGGTTCCCCTCTTTATTTTTGTTGTTTTCATACTATATGAAAGCACTCAACAGAAATAAATGACTCTCTAAAACTTCCGGGTTGTCTCCCTGGCTGAGCTTTCTTTAAAGCCGTTAAGCTAGGCATATAGTGCTCAAGTAGTGAATCCACCCGGATCCCAAGGTATATCGAAGCCAATTTTAATTAGCAATGATTTGGCATTTAGCAGTGAGCACAAAGCAACATATATCAAGCAATGGCGAAGTCTAACTCTCTTTCTATGCATCGGCATGTCATAAAAGAACAATTCATGCACACCTAGTAAAGGCCAATGCATAGTATAAACAGTTTCTTGCAATTTTATCGTATTGGAAACATAGAGAGGTGGAGATATAGTTCCTCTCTCATAATAATTGCAAGTAGGAGCAGCAAGCACATGCATATTATATCTATCAAAATCATCATGTGCAACGGTAAAAGGCAACCCATCAATATAATCCTTAATAAGTGCAAACTTCTCCGATATAGTGTAGTTGGGAGAATTCAAAAAGATAATAGGACTATCATGCGTGGGTGCAATAGCAGCAATTTCATGTTTAGCATAAGGAACTATAGCAAGTTCATCTCCATAAGCATAATTCATATTGGCATCTTGGCCACAAGCATAGCAAGCATCATCAAAAAGGGATATTTCAAAAGAATCAACGGGATCATAACAGTCATCATAGCAATCATCCTTCGGTAAGCACGAAGGGAATTTAAACAATGTATGAGTTGAAGAGTTACTCTCATTAGAAGGTGGGCACGGGTAGCTAATCCGCTCTTCCTCCTTTTGTTCTTCGCTCTCCTCATCATCTTTTTGCTCCAATGAGTTCACAGTTTCATCAATTTCTTCTTCCATAGACTCCTGCGAAATATTAGTTTCTTCTTGGGCAGCGGAGTACTCCTCAATATATTGTTTAACATAGGCATTAAAAGCATAATTCTCATAAAAATATTCAAGTATGGCAAAATTTTCGGATTTGTAAAGAGTAGCATCATACTTTTCAATCAAAGAAGCAATTTCAAAAGCACCCTTAAAAGCAACAAATTCTTCAATTTGTTGAACATCATAGTAACTATAAGCACCTTTAGCATACGAAGATACGATTCCATTATCACTAAACTCACATTGGTAGGGAAGGTGTTTCTTAGGGTTTTCAGAACAAGTAAAATCATAATAATAGCATAAATTCCAAGCATAGCATTGCATAGTATTAATTTGATGCTGTAAAAGTTTCTCTTTTTGAGATATACGGTGTCGCACATAACAAGCATGCTCATCTAAAGATTTTCCCTCAACTAAGCTAGTTGGGGTTTCAGCACGAGCACATAGGGATCGAAGATGATCCAAGTAATAAGCTTCAACAGTGTGATAGATTTTGATTGGTTCTTCAACCATTGGTTCAGTAGGTACAACTTTTTTTTGGTATTTTGTGTTTCCTACCCATAACTAAAGATAGGAAACAACTAAGAATAGCAAATAAAAATTACTTTGTGATAAAGAAAACAAGCACACACGAGAATATTCACCCCACGCTATTGCTCCCCGGCAACGGCGCCAGAAAAAGGTCTTGATAACCCACAAGTATAGGGGATCAATTGTAGCCTCTTTCGATAAGTAAGAGTGTCGAACCCAACGAGGAGCTAAAGGCAGAACAAATATTCCCTCAAGTTCTATCGACCACCGATACAACTCTACGCATGCTTGATGTTCGCTTTACCTAGAACAAGTATGAAACTAGAAGTACTTTGTAGGTGTTGTTGGATAGGTATGCAAGATAATAAAGAGCAAGTAAATAAAAAGTAGGGGATGTTTAGATAAAGACACAACTAAGTTAGGTTTAGTAGAGAGTTTGTTGTTACGAGAAGGTTATTTGTCCCTAGGCAATCAATAACTAGACCGGTAATCATTATTGCAATTTTATATGAGGGAGAGGCATAAGCTAACATACTTTCTCTACTTGGATCATATGGACTTATGATTGGAACTCTAGCAAGCATCCGCAACTACTAAATATTCATTAAGGTAAAACCCAACCATAGCATTAAAGCATCAAGTCCCCTTTATCCCATACGCAAACAACCTACTTACTCGGGTCTGTGCTTCTGTCACTCACGCCACCCACCATAAGCAAATCATAAGCATATTGCAAACCCTACATCGGGAATCCCTCACGCTTGCGCGACACGGAGAGCACCATAGGACAGCACCAATAATAAAACATACAACTCAAACCAATCACGATCATCAAATAGCCATTAGGACAAAACAGATCTACTCAAACATCATAGGATAGCCATACATCATTGGGAAATAATATATAGCGTTGAGCACCATGATTAAGTAGAGATTACAGCGGGTAAGAGAGAGGTTACATCACTGCATAGAGGGCGGAAGAGGTGGTGATGATGGTGGAGAAGTTGTTGGTGAAGATGACAGTGTTGATGATGGCCCCAGTGGCACTCCGGCGCCACCGGAAGCAAGGGGGACAGGGCCCCCCTTCTTCTTCTTCCTTGACCTCCTCCCTAGATGGGAGAAGGGTTTCCCCTCTGGTCCTTGGCTCCCATGGCGTGGGAGGGGCGAGAGTCCCTCTGAGATTGGATCTATCTCTCTGTTTCTCTCTGGTTCTACGTTCTGTTCTCGCTCTGTTTCACCGTTTCGTGTATATATGGAGATCCGTAACTCCGATTGGCCTGAAACCTTCGCCATGATTTTTTTTCCGAATATTAGCTTTCTTGCGGCAAAAGAAGAGTGTCAACCACCTTACGGTGGGATCACGAGGGTAGGGGGCGCGCCCTAAGGGGGGGCGCCCCCTGCCTCGTGACCACCTCGGGCACTGGTTCGCGTTGATTTTCCTTCCAAATTATCCATATTTTCCAGAAATAAGCTCCGTCCGTTTTTATCCCGTTTGGACTCTGTTTAATATGGATATTCTGCGAAACCAAAAACATGCAACAGACAGGAACTGGCACTGGGCACTGGATCAATATGTTAGTCCCAAAAATAATATAAAAAGTTGCCAAAAAGTATATGAAAGTTGAATAATATTGGTATGGAACAATCAAAAATTATCTATACGACGGAGACGTATCATGGAGGGAGGCGCCCCTGGAGCGGGCGCCGATCCTGACGAGGCTGCTGACGCGATGCCATCTTCTTCGGGTCCTGCACGACGCAGTAGCTTCTTCTTGGGGATGGTCTCCGGAGGGCCTTCACTTGTGCTGTCAGGGTTGTCGATTGCCACGGCTTGGAAGGCACGCTCAAGGGAGCAGACCGCATCCCTTTCTTCACATGGGACCGTGATGATCCCCCCGCTGCCTGGCATCTTGAGGATGTTGTAGCCGTGGTGAGTGACTGCCATGAACTTGGCCAGGGCTGGATACCCGAGGATGGCATTGTACGGCAGGCGGATGTGCGCGACGTCGAAGTCGATGGGAACTTGGAGGTTGTCGAACGTGTCAGCGGATAGGACGTTGAGCCTTGCGCCGCCATCGATGAGAGTCTTGGTGACTTGCACATTGTTGATGACTGGGGAGCACAACATAGGGAGTGTGCCAGCGGTGGCTGCGCACTTGAGCTGGTCGGCCGAGCTGAAGGTGATGGCGCATTGGGACCACCGGAGCGGGCGCGTGGCCTCGAGCTTGGGGAGTGCCGCGTTCACCTCGCGAGCGAACTGTTTGAAGATGCGCTGAGAGGCTGGGGCCTGAGCGCCGCCGAAGATGCAAGCGACCGCGCGCGGCTCCTGGAAGCCCCCAGCCCCCTCGTCCTGGTGGTGGTCGTCGTTCCTCCTTGGCGGCGGCAACGGGGGAAGACCACCGTTGCCCTGGGGGTGATCCTCACGAGGAGAGTCCCTCCAGGCGCCCTCGCGAGGTTGGTCCTGCCAGCGGTCCTCACAAGGCCGGTCACTCCACTCCTGGCGCGGGCCACGGTCGTCCCAGCGTCCGCCTCCGTGTCCTCCTCCGCGGCCGTAGCCCCGGTCGTTGCGCTCGGGGCGTTGGCCGAAGCGTCCTTCCCGAATGGCTCTGAGCTCTTGACAGTCGCTAGTGTTGTGGGTGTTCAGGTTGTGGAAGGCGCAGAATGGGCGGCCGTTCTTGGATGACTCGGGCTGATCTCTGCCTCGCTTGGTGTCGGGCTCTGCTGTGAGCACCACTGCTTCTTTGCGCTTCATGTCCTTGGCCTTGGCCTTCTTTTCCTCCACTCCTACAGCTGGCAGCTCGAGGAGAGAGAGGCGCCCCTCCTCAGCTCTTGCGCACTTGGTCGCCAGGTTGAACAACTCCTGAGATGTGCAAAGCTCCTCATGGATAGCCAGCTCTTCCTTCATCTTGACGTCGCGGACACCGTCGGAAAATGCGGGGAAGATGGCCTCGTCCGTGACCTTGGGGATCTTGAGGTGGGTGCTATTGAAGCACTGGATGTACTTCTGGAGGGTCTCTCCTGGCTGTTGCTTGATGCGGCGTAGGTCGCCCGCGACCGATGGGCGATCACGAGTGCCATGGAAGTTGGTGACGAAGCGGTCGCGCATCTCGTCCCAGGAGGAGATCGAGCCGTGTTGCAGGTTTAGGAGCCAGGAGCGGGCCCCATCCTTGAGTGCCATGGGAAACCAGTTCGCCATGACTTTTTCGTCGCCGTTGGCTGCTTCGATGCTCAACTCATAGAGCTGCAGGAACTCCGCGGGATCGGCGGTGCCGTTGTACCGAGGAGGCGGATCTGGCTTGAACTTGCCTGGCCAAGCAAGGCTACGCAGCTCAGGGGTGAAGGCGCGGCAGCCTGCCGTGGTTGCTAGGGCCCGCTTCAGGTGCGGAGCTTGGTCTTGGCGAGGTCCGCGATGTGCCACTGCAGGCGGCGCGCGGTCTTGATGAGGGGGCGCGGGGAGCGCTAGTGCAGCTTCTCGCGGCCGCGGGATTTCTTGGCAGCTCCTTTCTTCACGCGCGGGCGCCGGGCGCGGCGGATCACGCCGCGGAGGTGCGCGCCTTGGCACCAAGGCACCGTCTTGGGGTCGAGGCAGTGGAGGCACGCCATGAGCCCCGTCGCCCGCGACCTGCTGAGGGGGAGGCAGAGAGTGGGACGGCGCCAGAGAGGCCCCCGCGGCACGGACGAGCTCGGCGACGCGGTCGAGCCACTCCTCATAGACGTCGTCGATGGGGCGGTAACGCAGAAGCTCGTTCGCCGCGATGAGCGCAGCCCGTGCCTCCATGGGAGCACGGTGCGTGTGAGACGAAGAGCCAGTAGGGGTGAGTGATGGAATAGCGGTGCGGCCGTCCTGCCACACCGAAGGATGTTGCGAGGATGCCTGCTGCTCGTTTCCCACCGGGCCGGTGGCAGCGTTGGCGGTGGGGGATGGAGAATGACGAGGCGGCCCGCCGACGGGAGCCATTTGAGCAACGCGGGTGGCGAGGGCAGCCCGACGCTCAGCTCGAGCGCGGCGAGCGACCGACATGGAGATGACGGAGCGACGGAGTGACGAACTGATGGAAGGGAAGCTACGGCGCACCCCTACCTGGCGCACCAAATGTCGGGATGTGGGGATCCGGCAAACTCTTAAGGTTCGAACACTGGGGTGTGCGCGAAGTCTTCCCCTCCAACCGATCTACGCTCTAGCTCGCTAAGATCTTGCGGACGAACTCGACAAACTCACAACACAGAGGGACACGGGTTTTATACTGGTTCGGGCCACCATTGTGGTGTAATACCCTACTCAAGTGTGGTGGTGGATTGCCTCTTGGGCTGATGATGAACAATACAAGGGACGAACGGCCTCCTAAGGTTTAGACTTTCTTGAGCTCGGTGAGCTTGTGTGTGTGGGGGTGGTCTCTCTCCTCTAGCTAAGATGATGTCTCCCCCTCGCTCAGATGAGGTGATCCCGCGTCCACTGTGGTGGCTAGTCCTATTTATAGAGGCCCTGGTCCTCTTTCCAAATATCGAGCGGGAAGGGAGCCAACAATGGCGGGGTAATTTGAAGGGGGGCAGCTAGTACAAGCTATCCTGACAAAAGTAGTCTTCACCTGCACAAAGTTCTGGTGGTGATGCTGTTCTGGGCTCCATGGTGACCTCTGTCTTGCAGTCCATGGTCTTGGTCTTATTGCACCGAAATGGCAACCTTTGCCTGATGCATCGGTACTCCGTGGTTGTGCTTTCCCCCTTTGCACCAAAGAGGAAACAAGGACGTTGTGCGCGCTGGCGCCCGCCTGGCGCTCGCCTCGTGCCGATCGTCATGGCTCACATCACGAGAGCCTCGTGAGGTTTTCTCTGCCTTGATATCTTCGCTCCTCATGAGCCTGCCTAGCTAGGACACTCCAGAGGAGGTCTTGCATCGTCCGCCTCACGAGCCTTGGCCCCTCGCGAGGGTCTTGGGTGCTTTGTTGGTGAAGACAGGTCGTACGGCCTGCTGGCTCAGCCATGCCGTGGGCTGCAGGCAGGCAAATCTGGGGACCCCTGTTCCCAGAATGCCGACAGTGCCGGACGCGGCCTTTTGCTTTGGATCTCTCTTTTGTGGCTTTGCTTTCTGATTCTGGACTTAAGTTGAAGTTGAATTTTTATCGTTGCGCGCGGGGGGTGCCTTTTCTCGTTCGAGCCGTTTTTCGCCTTCTGGATCTTGTTTGGTTTGGGACTCACCTCCGTCGCCTCTCCCTCGCAAAGCTCCTCGCGAGCCAGACCGCACAGAGCACGTGCCAGCACTACGCCTGGTGCTCACCCCTTCCGGGGCCCCCCTTCAAACAGGGAGATAAGCTCCGCAGGATTCTCAGGAACTCGTCGCCTCACAACCCAGCCCTAAGAAGGCGCTGACTAAGGTAATTCATGTCGGGAAACTCACCCCCAGCTTCACGAGCTCATGAGGACACATACCCACATCACATAGGAAAGTAAAAACTGCGATTTGCTTACACGGGGGGCTCCCTCTCTCAAAATGCTCTCACAAGTTTTCAAAGGGCCACGCCCGATTTTTGCGTGCAGAATAAAACAACAGGAGAATATGGGATCAGCCAGAGATATCGCTTGCTGCGTCGTCCAGGGACGCATCGCTCGCATCGTCATCACCTTCGTCGGAATCATCGCCGCCGCCGGCGACGCTCCCATCACCGTCGTTGACCACGTCACCTTCGTCTGCGACGACCACCACCCCATTGTTCTCTGAGGTGAAGGCCCTGACCAACGCGTCGACATGATCTTCTACCCAACGCGCTAAGTCGACCCGGACGGCAATGGGCACAGGAGCAATGGCGGCATCAATGTCGAAGTTAGGGTCGGCGTTCAGAAGGTGGCTGAAGACATGAGAGAAGGAGCACTGAAGCAGGCCACGACCCCTCTCCTCCACAAGCTGCCGAGATCTGGCAGATTGAGCCTCCAGGCGCGTCACCACCTCAGTGAAGAAGGCCAGGTGGCTGGTGTAGTCACTTGAGTGAGGGGTCGGGGCGTTCTCGTCGCAGATATAACCCAGGGCGGTGTTGGCCTTGTTCCGAAGGTCTTGAAGCATATGAGCATGCTCGCGCTCTAGCGTTCGGCGTTGGAGCACTTCCTCTCTGTTTTGCCGAGCGATGGTCTCGGCCTCGTCAATTCGTCTCCGGAGGGAAATCAACTCGGCGCGGGCGGAGGCCAGGTCCGCCTGCGCCGTAACCAGGGCGGCGGTTGTGGCCTCAGCACGCCTCTCGGCCTCGTCCAACCTGGGCCTAAGGGCGGCGGCCCTGCCCGCGCCCTCCTATCCAGCGAGCTCCCGCCTCAAGCCGGACCTGCCCTCCAGATCAGTGTGAACCACGGATACCCGGCGATTGCTCTCTTCTTCGACTCTGGCCTCGCGGGCACTGACGGCATCTTCAGCTTGAGTGACTTGACGCCCTCGTCTCCAGTCGCTCGAGGTCGAGGCTGCGCTCCACGGCCTCCAGGGCCAGCATCTCGTCGCGCCGCCGGATCTCCTCTTCCTCCGCATGCGTCCCCCTCATCAACACAAGGGTGGCCCCGTGCGCCTCGACTTGCTGCTCAAGGGACATGCTCCAGGCCTGGAGCTCCCACGCGCGCTCCTCCGCATCCTCGCGGCGGCGATCGGCCTCGTGAGCTTACTCCAAAGCTCGCGAGCGGGCCTCATTGGCAATCTTGAGGGACGCCTCAGCCTTCGCGTTCTCGAGGTCGCGATGATAATGGCCAAGGTTGATGGCCATGCACAGGTTGCGCTGCTCCTCTACCAACCGAAGACCTTCGGCCTCAAGACGCGAGTCGACGCCAGCAAGCTCTTCACCAAGGTGGTTCATCGCGCGCATCGCCTCCTGAAAGAGCTCGTGGCGGACCACGTTGTGCCCGTGCTCGAGCTCGAACGCTCGCCCCATCTCGTCCTCTGCCTCGGGGGCTGCGGGCGGAGCATCAAGTGGCGCGCCATCTCCCGGTTGGGGGCTGGCGCGGCCCCAGGCGCCAGCTGACCCTCGCGAGGGGCCTGGACCGAGCAAGGCCCGCTACTTGAAGGAAGCTCCAACATCAAGGCTAGCCACCTACCAACTGTGACCAAGGGAGGAGCCATTGGTAGGCCTGCTGCGCTCTGAGCAAGGCCGCGAAGAAAGGACGGCGAAGGCGCAAGCTCGGGGCGCCTTGATAACGGACCAACTCCCGAGGCTGACCCTACGCCGTGGGCAGCATCCGAGCCTGAAGCACTGGAGCATGGCGAGTGCAGTGGGGCAAGAGGGAGCCACTTCTCTGAAGATTTCGCGGCCTTAGCAGAAGGGGACCTGATGGGACAATCATCGGGAAGGGAAGGCGGCACATACAAGATCACCAAGGAGAGGTACTTACTCGTCGATCGCGATGTACTTCTGTCGCTTCAACGGTCCGAAGATGCTGCCACCGCTAGGGGATCCCTTCCTCTTGCGGAGCTCCTCGAAGTCCACGCAAAGGCGACCGAAGCGCTGGACGTGACGGCCGGAGCGCGGCAGAGCCGAAGAAGAACCAAGAGGGGTGGCTTCAGGGGAGCCCGGCTGCGGCGAATAGCCCGGCTCTCTCTCGCTGCGACCTCCCGAGGCTCCTGAAGCCTCAGCCTCGGGAGCCGCATGCCGCACCTCATCAGCGATTGGCGCCTCAGGAGGGGCGTCGCAAGCTCCCGAGGACGATGCCCCTGGATCACCACTCAGCACGTGCTCCTCAGCACCTGAGTGCCGGCCCCCGTCGCAGCTCGCTCCCCCGCACCATCACCTGGGGCGAGCTCGGCACCGACGACGAGGACAGGGACCACGATGACGGGATTCTCGCGGGGCCCCACCAAGACAATTGGGCGCAGCCCCCACTCATCAAAGGAAGGCATCTTCACGGCAAACGTGACCTTGTTCTCGCTGCGGTACAACATGCAGCTCTTCCTGGGCATCTCGTCCGGCAGAGGGACACCGGATAGCACCGTGAGCACAGTTTGCCGCGCAACAAGAGGAAGCCCCTCCTCCTGAAACCTCATGTTGTCCTGCCCGCTGAGCAAGGCCCACATCGGGCGGGAATGGCGCTGAAATGGAGCATCTCGGCGCCTGATGAACTCCCTCACCACCATGGACGCAGTCACACCAAGGTCCTTCAACCACCGCAGCCTGGCCCAGATGGGGGCAAGGCAGGGGCTCGCGAGCCTCTGGTGACCCCAGTCGGAGTTTGGAATGGCAGGTCCCACCAGAGCTTTGAGCAGAGGGTTGAGCACGCCGGCATCAACAAACACCCATCGCGTGCGGAACTCGCTCGCGGATGAAGGAAGCTTGAAGTCGATCCCCATGCTTGCCGTCGCCACCACGGCCTGAAAGCCCACACACCCTGAGCTCTGCCGGGCACCAATGAGATGTAGCAATAAGAAGTGGCGGAGGAGCGCCACGGAGGGGGCGATGCCCACCATGGCCTCACACATGAAGGCAAAGACGGCAAGAAGGGTCACAGATTGAGGGTCGAGATGAATCATATGGATCTGGTAGTGCTCGAGCACGGCATTGAAGAAGGCGGAGAAGGGAGGAAGCAGGCCAGCCCAGAGGGTGTCAATGAATATCAGGATCTCGGTGACTGCCCGAGCCATGCTAGAGCGAGACACAGGCCAGGCTGGTGTCTCTCCCCACTCGTTGAAGCTAGAGGCGAGCATGGGGCGCACCTTGTCCATGGACTCGTCGTTGAGCACCCGAGGTCAGCTGAGCACCAGCTCGAAGGATGGAGGTACAGTTGGTGAGGACAGAGGTTTCTTCCCCTTGTCGGCTTGTTTCGGCGCCATGGCGGTAAAGCGGGCTAAACACTGGTCGGACTAGGAAGGCGGAGCAGGGCGTCGAGGAAGCAGGGAGGTTAGAAGATTGGAAAAGCTAGGCGCGGAGAGGGAAGAATAACTGTGCAATAAGCGGGGCCGCATAGCCAGGTGGATTCAAAGGCAGCGTGGGGAAGTGGAGACGCCCACGTCCAATCAACCGCCATGCGTCAACCGAGGCCGTTGGCTTTTGGGGCCCGCGGTGCTCCGAACTTGACCCTTGGCTTCGCCGCGAAGCCAAGCCCGAGCGCACCTTGGACCCGGGGGCTACTGTCGGCGTTCTGGGAACGGGGGTTCCCAAACTTGCCTGCCTGCGGCCTGTGGCGTGGCTGAGCCAGTAGGCCATACGGCCCGTCTTCACCAACAAAGCACCCAAGACCCTCGCGAGGCGGACAACGCAAGACCTCCTCTGGAGTGGCCTAGCTAGGCAGGCTCACGAGGAGCGGAGATATCAAGGTAGGGCAAACCTCACGAGGCTCTTGTGACGTGAGCCATGACGATCGGCCCCAGGCGGGCGCCAGCGCGCACAACGTCCTTGTTTCCTCTTTGGTGCAAAGGGGGCAAGCACAGCCGCGGAGTACCGATGCATCAGGCAAAGGTTGCCATTTCGGTGCACCAAGACCAAGACCATGGACTGCAAGACGGAGGTCACCGTGGAGCCCAGAACAGCGTCACCCCCAGAACTTTGTTCAGGCGAAGACTACTTTTGTCAGGATAGTTTGTACTAGCTGTCACCCTTCAAATTAGCCCGCCATTGTTGGCTCCCTTTCCGCTCGATATTTGGGAAGAGGACCAGGGCCTCTATAAATAGGACTAGCCACCACAGTGGAGGCGGGATGACCTCATCTGAGCAAGGGGGAGACATCATCTTAGATAGAGGAGAGAGACCACCCCACACACACAAGCTCACCGAGCTCAAGAACGCCTCAACCTCAGGAGGCCGTTCGTGCCCTGTATTGTTCATCATCAGCCCAAGAGGCAATCCACCACCACACTGGAGTAGGGTATTACACCACAACGGTGGCCCGAACCAGTATAAACCCCGTGCCCCTCTGTGTTGTGAGTTCGTTGAGTTCGTCCACAAGATCTTAGCGAGCTAGAGCGTAGATCGGTTGGAGGGAAAGACTTCGCGCGCGCCCTAGTATTCGAACCTTAAGGGTTTGCCGGAACCCCACATCCCGACAGTGAGCAACCCTCCAGATCCCATGTTCCTGTTGGGCTAGCAAGATTTGGCCCAACGCATGTTTTTCTTTTCCTGAATGATTTGTTCATTTTTCCAGTCCACTCTAGTTTCGCAAAAAAGTCCCTCTAGATCATGCATTTAATAACTCACAATTGGTGCATCGGTTTAAAATGATGTAAATATGAAAAATGCTTAGAATTGCAGCTAGATTCATAATATCCAACTTTCATGCATGTTTAAAATGTTGTTTGTTTAAATTTGCTTAATAACTTGCTCAAATGTTTTATTTCATAACTAAATAACCGTAGCTCCAAATTTAATAATCTTTATATGTAAATGGGGTAGAAAAAATGCCTAGTTTAACATGGTGCATTCATCTTGCATGTTTAATAACTCTAAAATTGTGTATAGGGCAGAACAGTACCAAATCTAAAATATGCACATGAGGATTTTCCGGACTTGTTGTTTGTTGTTCCGGCCTCATTTAAACTTGACTAGATAGTTAGTTTAATTATGCTTCACCTATTGCCATTTTCCGGACTGTTGGGTACATAAACGAGAACGAACTAAATAATCAAATGTGGTGTTTCGTCAATATGCAACTCGTTGCATATTGAACTCCACTTAATTTGTAGTTTTGTTTGGGCACTTTGCCATGCCTTGCCTCATTAAACCGGGCATGCATCATACTTGGTTGCACATCATGCCATGTTTATGTGATGGTTGTTTACAATGTTGCCTGCTTCTTTCCGGGTTGCTTCTCTCGTTAGCTTCGGTTCCGTTGCGGAGTTGTGAGGATCCGTTCGACTACGCCCGTTTGTCTTCTTCATGGACTCGTTCTTCTTCCTTGCGGGATCTCAGGCAAGATGACCATACCCTCGAAATCACTTCTATCTTTGCTTGCTAGTTGTTCGCTCTATTGCCATGTCGTGCTACATACCACCTGTTATATCATGCCTCCCAAATTACCATGTAAAGCCTCTAACCCACCATCCTAGCAAACCGTTGTTTGGCTATGTTACCGCATTTTCTCAGCCCCTCTTATAGCGTTGTTAGTTGCAGGTGAAGCTGAAGTTTGTTCCGTGTTGGAACATGGATATGTTTGGATATCACAATATCTCTTATTTAACTAATGCATCTATATACTTGGTAAAGGGTGGAAGGCTCGGCCTTATGCCTGGTGTTTTGTTCCACTCTTGCCGCCCTAGTTTCTGTCATACCAGTGTTATGTACCTTGATTTTGCGTTCCTTACGCGGTTGGGTGTTATGGGAACCCCTTGACAGTTCGCTCTGAATAAAACTCCTCCAGCAAGGCCCAACCTTGGTTTTAACATTTTCCACCTAAGCCTTTTTCCCTTGGGTTCTGCAGACTCAAGGGTCATCTTTATTTTAAACCCCTGGGCCAGTGCTCCTCCGAGTTTTGGTCAAAATTGGGTGATGTCCAGTGCCCCCTGGGCAACCAGGGTCTATGCCAACCCGACGTATTGCCCATCCGGTGTGCCCTGAGAACGAGATACGTGCGACTCCTATTGGGATTTGTCGGCACATTGGGTGGCTTTGCTGGTCTTGTTTTACCATTGTCGAAATGTCTTGTAACCGGGATTCCGAGACTGATCGGGTCTTCTCGGGAGAAGGAATATCCTTCGTTGACCGTAAGAGCTTGTGATGGGCTAAGTTGGGACACCCCTGCAGGGTATAAACTTTCGAGAGCCGTGCCCGTGGTTATGTGGCAGATGGGAATTTGTTAATATCCGGTTCTAGAGAACTTGACACTTAACTTAATTAAAATGAATCAACCGCGTGTGTAGCCGTGACGGTCTCTTTTAGGCGGAGTCCGGGACGTGAACACGGTTCTTGTGTTATGATTGAACGTAAGTAGTTTCAAGATCACTTCTAGTTCACGACCATTGCGTTGCTTCTCTTCTCGCTCTTATTTGCGTAAGTTAGCCACCATATATGCTTAGTGCTTGCTGCAGCTCTACCTCACTACCCTTTCCCACCCTTAAGCTTAAATAGTCTTGATCTCGCGGGTGTGAGATTGGTGAGTCCTTGTGGCTCACAGATACTTCCAAACAGTTGCAGGTGCCGATGATACCAGTGTAGGGGACGCAACCAAGCTCAAGTGGGAGCTCGATGAAGATCTTGATCATTGTTTTGTTTCTTTTCCGGTTGATTAGTAGCGGAGCCTAGTTGGGTCGATTGGGGATCTAGCATTTGGGGTTGTCTTCTTTTATTTTGGTTCCGTAGTCGGACCTTGATTGTATTTTGGATGTTGTATGTTTAACTTGTATTTGTGTGAAGTGGCGATTGTAAGCCAACTCTTTATCCCTTTCTTTTAGTACACGGGATTGTGTGAAGATAACCCCTCTTGCGACAAACCTACCATGCGGCTATGCCTCTAAGTCGTGCCTCGACATGTGAGAGATATAGACGCATTGTGGGTGTTACAAGTTGGTATCAGAGCCTTCCCCGACTTTGGAGCCCCCTGCTTGATCGAATCACTGACGTTGTTGAGTTTAGAAGAAAACATTTTGAGTCTTAGGATTATATATATCGGAGAGTAGGATTCTTTTTACTCCTCAATCCCTTCGTCGCACTGGTGAGGCTTCCTGATGTAGAAGTTTTGACTTTTCTCTCCTCAAATTTCACGATTTTTTTTTTGGATCATGCGGGTATCTTCGAATCGTTCCATTAGTCTTGTGACGAGAACATTGTTCTTGGTGCCTCCTGACATTTATTTCCAGTGTCCCGAGGAGTTGAGCTCCAAGGTGTTGTCGTCACAATTTTATCGTTGCAATTCCGGAATACCTGAGTTCGCCGACATCGAAAATCTCTTTTATGCAGTTGTTGGTGAGATAACCTCGATGCCACACAGTACTGGGGCGGGAGTTTAGGAGTATTTCCATAACTCATATAACGGATGCTTTTCGAAGGTTGAGGTAAACGATTTCCGAAGGTTTCTTGGTTATGTGTTGGAGGATGGATATAGTTGGATGTAGGAATTGCTAGTTTTGGGTGAGATATTATGCTTCCCCTGTATCCCCAACACCTGATTGCATAACCAGAAAGTTTCGGGAGTTTATAAGTGGGAATTCAAGTAGCTCCTAGAATATCTTTCCAACAGACACATGATACGATATGGGATCTATCATAAGTTTGTTCCGGCTTATTTTGCAAGCCAATCCTTTGTTTTGTTTTTCAGTTGCGGTATTCGAGTTGCTTCGAAGTCAAATGTTGATTCCATACCTTTCCTAAGCGGTGTTCTCACATTTCTATGTGAATACTAATCCTTCATGATAATCGAGATTGTCATGTCAATCCTTTTCAACCGGTGTGTTTCTCTTCAAGTGGATCCAGTCGTTTTCAACATCCGCAAGATCAATTCTAAGTTTTCTCAACGGTGTTTATTCCAACTGCCCAAGTTGCCTTTGTTTTCCCGCCATCCCACCCTTTCTTTTTCTTCAAGGACTCGGATTTCTTAATCAAGTATCCATCTTATGGATGTGAAGTATCTTCATTCTTTTCAATCAATGTCCTTACCCGGTGGTTCTCATGAAGATGCACTACAAGTTTATCATTCTTCATTCTCTTTTCTTCTCCGGTGGATTCAATTCAAGCTTTATCGATCATATCCTTTCCTTGTTTCAAATGTTTTATCATGCCGGTGCACCTCTTAATCATCCACTCCTTGTTATTCAATTGTTCTGGAGTGCTGAACATATCTCAGAAGATTCACGGTTACATTCTCGATCCGTTCAAGTTATTTCGAGGTTGTTGTCTCATTAAAGCCATTACAAAGGTGTATCTTTTGAGTGGGCCCTAACCCACAGGTCTTTTCCCAGGAGCTTACCTGACTCTTCTATTTTTCCAGAGCTACTATCAAATTCTTCTACAAGTTGACATAAGAATGAATTAGCATCAGTCATATGTCTTTCTCCAAGATCTTTCAAATTCTTTTCATCGTCGGTTCAACCTTTCTAATATTCATCCTGGAGTATCTCAATGATTCATGGCGGTGTTTCTCATTGTCATTCTCAACATTTGAAGACCGAAGAAGAGTTTCTCTTCAATCATATCTATTTTTCTTGAAGATTCATGGTTCTAGCTTTATACCATCCTCTCATAATTGTTTTCCATTGTGAGAATTCTTTTCACCCATCAGGAGCAATTCAGGAGTCTTTTCAGTTTGATTCTCCGGAGCCCATCATCTCGGAATTATTCATTCTTAGCTTTCAGCTCTCATTCTCTAAATCTTACCGGTGCATTATTCAAATATCCTCTAATCAGTTCATGATCTCTTCGTTCTCTTGTATCAAATTCTCTCAAGCATCTTTGTTCATTTGCTAATTCTTCTCGGTGTTTCTTTATCTTTTCTTCGTTCATTATCAATTCTTACGGTGGTTCGTTCAAGAGTTCTCTTCCTTCATTATCATATCAATTCATTTTTTCTTTTCAAGTCCTACCGATGGTTCATTGAAGACCTTCTCAGGTTTGCGCAATATCTATCTTAAATCGTTTCTACGAGAATAAGTAGTATGCCAAATCCATTGTTTGTCATCAACTTAAATTGATGAAGGATACGCATAACATAATTCTTATTCTTGTTTCATCCAAGTGATTAATTCCTTATTCCGGAGGTTCATAAAAAATTCTTGAGTTCATTTGTTCATCTTTCTTTTCGGAGTTCCAAGATCTCTCAATTATATCTTCGCGAAGCTTCATCTAATCATTGAAAGGTTTCTCCCGATGTTCTTTTCAATTTTCCCTTTCGTTTGATCATTCTTTTATTACAGGAGTTCTTCATGGAGGTTCTACATGATGGTTCAGCAAGGATTTAATTCCTTCTCGAAGGGCTCATCAAGATTCTTTTCACAGGAGCTCAAGTATTCTTCATCTTGCATTCCGAAGTGCAATTCCTTCTACCTTATCTTTTCAGGTGGTGTTATGTCATTCTTGACAATTTCCCTTCATATTTCATGATTCGCAAGTTGTTAGGAATGAGATATTGAAACCCATCAATCTCTTCATTGGAGTTATCTTGGGTTATATTTCACCTAAAGCTTTCCCTAAAGATTGTTTCTATTTATGGTGCTTTTAAATGATCCAAGTTCTTCTTTCATCCTCCCGGTGGAAATAAGTTTCTCATCTCCTTGTTCATATCAACCCAATATATTGTCTTTAGTTACTGGCAGAATTTCACCTCAAGATTTCGAGATGTTTTCAATAAGCCCACAACAAGCTTACTCTTTTCGTTGTTGGTTTTCCAAAAACTCCATTCGACCCTTCTCCTAAATATGCTTTTTCAAAGCTCATTTCAGGTAAAAGATGTTGTTTTCTTCTCCGTTCCTTTAATTCCATTATTTTATCTCTTCCGGAGGCATTGTGATGTTGCTCTCTTCGACCAATTATCTTGTTTTCCCCAAGATCATGTTCTTTCCTTTGCTTATCCATTTAACCGGAGTGCCATGCCCTCCTTTCAAGTTCTTTGAAATTTATCAAGTTTTCCTTCTCCTTTCAGTCGGAGTGCTTTCCAAAATATATCATTCTTATTCCTTCTCTATCTTGTTTTAACCGGAGTGTTGTGGCTATCATTCCTCTTCTAACCGGAGTCTCATCCAAGTGCTTTCATTTTGCCAAGTTCATATTACTGCCTTCCGTTTCCAACCGAGGTGTTGTCATAATTGATCTTTATCATTCCTTGTACATCTAATTTCATCTGGAGCGCTTGCATGTACTTCTTGTCCATTGCAACCTTTTTCTTATGTCTTTCAACCTACAAGGTTGCCGTAATGTTCCTTGTTCCTCTTTTCTAACAAAGTGTTTTCAACTTTGTTCATCTTCGTTGTTTTCTTATTTAAATTTGTTCAACCTCGCAAGGTTCTTTGGTTTCACTCATTTGTCAAAGAAGCAATTAGTTTTACCTCTTCTCTTCCTCTTCCGTTTCCCTCCGGTGCCATCCTAGATCTCGGGACGAGATCCTCTCGTAGTGGTGGAGTGTTGTAACGCCCCGAGACCGTTGCGCCAGGTGTCTTCCAGTTATTCGCTGTGTTTGACATGTCATTTGCTTGCGTGTTGCATCTTTCCATGTCATCATGTGCACTGCATCATCATGTTTTCAAAACATGCATCCGTCCGGGTCTCCCTGTTCCTTGTGTTGTCCGTTCTGAGCCTAGACACTCTTGCACGCGCCCGTGGCACCTCCGAAATATTATTTTATAAGTGGCTGGAAAATGTTCTTGGAATGGGTTGAAAGTTGGCATGCGGTGTTGATATGTTGCCAGTAGGCCGCCTGCCAAGTTTCATCGCATTCGGAGTCTGTTTGACGCCCCAACGGTTAACCTATAGCGGCAGTATAGCCGGTCTTTTTGTCGGACGTTTTCGGTCTCCGGAAACCGTGCTGGGCTGCATCTCTCCCCTCTTCTCTTAGACCAACCCGCTCTCCA
This sequence comes from Triticum urartu, assembly GCF_056163025.1. Taxonomy (NCBI): domain Eukaryota; kingdom Viridiplantae; phylum Streptophyta; class Magnoliopsida; order Poales; family Poaceae; genus Triticum; species Triticum urartu. Next base: position 171,377,720 of record NC_141876.1, on the reverse strand, counting down.
CAGTCCACCTAGGCCCAGTGAGGGAGTCCTGGATTCGGGGGTCTCCGGACAGCCGGACTATATCCTTTGGCCGGACTGTTGGACTATTAAGATACAAGATTGAAGACTTCGTCCCGTGTCCGGATGGGACTCTACTTGGCGTGGAAGGCAAGCTAGGCAATACGGATATGTACATCTCCTCCTTTGTAACCGACCTTATGTAACCCTAGCCCCCTCCGGTGTCTATATAAACCAGAGGGTTTTAGTCCGTAGGACAACATACAATCATACCATAGGCTAGCTTCTAGGGTTATCCTCTCTGATCTCGTGGTAGACCAACTCTTGTAATACTCATATCATCAAGAACAATCAAGCAGGGCATAGGGTTTTACCTCCATCAAGAGGGTTTTACCTCCATCAAGAGGGCCCGAATCTGGGTAAACATCGTGTCCCCTACCTCCTATTACCATCCGCCTTAGACGCATAGTTCGGGAACCCCTACCCGAGATCCACCGGTTTTGACACCGACATTGGTGCTTTCATTGAGAGTTCCACTGTGTCGTCACCATAAGGCTTGATGGCTCCTTCGATCATCGCTAGCGATGCAATCCTGGGTGAGGCTTTCCTCCCCGAACAGATCTTCATATTCGGTGGCTTTGCACTGCGGGCCAATTCGATTGGCCATCTGGAGCAGATTGAGAGCTATGCCCCTGGCCATCAGGTCAGATTTGGAAACTTGAACTACACGGTCGACATCCGTGGAGACTTGATCTTCGATGGATTCGGGCCCATGTCGGACGCAGCGTACAGTCTTGACGACCATGACATAACTCTGCCGTCGGACAGTGTTCGGGAGATCGCATCCGCAGCTACTCCGTCCATCAATATGGAGCAAGTCGCGCCATCCGAGAGCGGAGGGATGGACCCCGCCATGGAGCCGCACTCTCAATGGGGGATAGAGCCGGATACTGACTTCACCCCTTACAAGAGTTGTGTCACCAAACCACTAGATTCATCTCCGACCACGGACTCTGAGCCGCTCATATCCGTGCCCGTCGAGTCCGACTGGGCGCCGATCATGGAGTTCACCTCCGCGGATATCTTTCAGCACTCACCCTTCAGGGATGTGCTGAATTCATTAAGGTCTCTCTCCCTATCAGGAGAACCTTGGCCGAACTATGTCCGGCCAAGGTGGGATGCGGACAACGAAGAAATTCGCTGCCCACCCACCACCCACTTAGTAGCCACTGTCGATGACTTAACCGACATGCTCGACTTTGGCTCCGAAGACTTCGATGGTATGGACGACGAGGCCGGAGACAAACAGGATCCACCGCCCTCGGGGCACTGGACCGCCACCTCATCATATGATATATACATGGTGGACACCCCCAAAGAAGCCAATGGCGACGAGAAAGCGGAGGATGGCCCCTCCAAGAAGCAAGCCAAGCGCCGACGTCAGCAGCGCCGCTCTAAGTCCTGCCATAGCAAGAGCAGTGATACTGGCACAGGAGATAATAACACTCCGGATAGCGCCGAAGACAACAATAATCCCCTCCAGCACAGTGCAGAGCTAGAGGACGAACAAGCTAGCCCCCCAAAGCAGGCAGCAGATGGAGAACCGGAGGAGGACAATTACATGCCTCTCTCCAAAGACGAGGCGAGCCACGGCGACGACGAGTTTATCGTGCCTGAGGACCCCATCGAGCAAGAGCGCTTCAAGCGCCGGCTTATGGCCACGGCAAGTAGCCTAAAGAAGAAACAACAACAGCTTCAAGCTGATCAAGACTTGCTAGCAGACAGATGGACCGAAGTCCTTGCGGCTAAGGAGCATGAACTCGAGCGCCCGTCCAAGAGTTACCCAAAACGTAGCTTGCTACCTCACCTCGAGGAGGAAGCATTGAAACCTCATTCACCAGTGTACGATGCGGCTGACCGGCCACTATGAGGTCGAGCCAGAGAGGCGTTTCAGCCTAAAGTTCAGACCGCACCCCGTCGCCACTCAGTCAAAAATACTAAGGCCTGGGGCAACACAGAGGACATGCGAGACATCTTGGACAGTAAGGCAAAAATCGCAAGGTCAATATACGGACACGAGCACGTGTGCCCACATGGGACGATGATCGTCGCGTCGGATACACCAAGAGTAAATCCGGCCGGGCTGAATACAGCAGACAAGACTCATACGAACTACGTCAGGATATAGCCCGGCACAGAGGCGCCGCACACCCCCTATGCTTCACTGATAAGGTTATGAATCATGAATTCCCGGAGGGTTTCAAACCCATAAATATCAAATCATACGACGGCACAATAGATCCCGCTATATGGATTGAGGATTTCCTCCACATCCACATGGTTCACGGTGACGATCTACATGCCATCAAGTACCTCCCACTAAAACTCAAAGGACCAGCTCGGCATTGGTTGAATAGCTTGCCAGCAGATTCCGTTGGAAGTTGGGAGGATTTGGTAGATGCATTTCTTGACAACTTCCAGGGCACTTATGTGCGGCCACCGGATGCTGATGACTTGAGCCACATAACCTAGCAGCAAGGGGAATCGGCCAGACAGTTCTCGACACGGTTCCTGACTAAGAAAAATCAAAATGTAGACTGTCCGGATGCAGAAGCCCTAGCAGTTCAAGCATAACATCCGCGACGAGTGGCTCGCCCGCCACCTCGGCCAGGAGAAGCCGAAATCTATGGCAGCCCTCACAACACTCATGACCCGCTTTTGCGTGAGCGAGGATAGCTGGCTGGCTCGCAGCAACAACACATCAAGGAAGACGTTAACAGTAGGCAGCGTCGTAATATACCAAAGCGCCGCAATAACGGCGATAACACCGAAGATACGACAGTCAATGCCGGATTCAGAGGCTCTAAATCCGGTCAGCGGAAAAGGTCATTTAAAAGAAATACTCTGGCTCCGTCTAGTCTGGATCGCATACTGGACCGCTCGTGTCAAATCCATGGCACCCCTGACACGCCAGCCAATCACACCAACAGAGAATGCTGGGTGTTCAAGCAGGCCAGCAAGTTAAATGCTGAAAGCAAGGACAAGGGGCTGCATAGCGATGACAAGGAGGAGCCCCGGCCGCCTAATCCAGGAGGACAGAAGGGGTATCCCCCACATGTGAAAACAGTGAACATGATATAAGCAACCTGCATTCCCAAGAGGGGGCGGAAGCATGCACTAAGGGACGTCTACGCGATGGAGGCCGTCGCCCCGAAGTTCAACCCATGATCTGCTTGTCCGATCACCTTCGGTCGCAGGGACCACCCCACCATCATCCATCATGGCAGATCCGCCGCACTGGTCCTAGACCCCATCATTGACGGATTTCACCTCACTCGAGTCCTTATGGACGGCGGCAGCAGTCTGAACCTGCTTTATCAGGATACAGTGCGAAAAATGGGTATCGATCCCTCAAGGATCAAAACCAGCAAAACCACCTTCAAAGGTGTCATCCCAGGTGTAGAGGCTCATTGCACAGGCTCAATCACACTGGAATTGGTCTTTGGATCACCGGATAACTTCCGAAGTGAAGAGTTAATCTTCGACATCATCCCGTTTCGCAGTGGCTATCATGCACTTCTCGGACGGACAGCATTTGCAAAATTCAACGCAGTGCCGCATTACGCATACCTCAAGCTCAATATGCCAGGACCCCGCGGGGTCATAACAGTAAATGGAAACACAGAACACTCGCTCCGTACAGAAGAGCACACTGCGGCCCTTGCAGCAGAGGCACAAAGCAGCCTGTTCAGGCAGACCACTCATTCAGCCTTACAGCCCCCGGACACCTTCAAGCGAGTCCGGAACAATCTGCAACAGGATCGGCTGGCGCGATCAACGCTCGCCTAGCAATCCGGCCCCCATCCCAGTCCCAGTGCAGCGATGAAATTCGTGCCGCGCGTACATAACTATGCATTGAAAATACCAAGGACATAGGCGGCGGCACAATCAGGACATGCCCCACATTGTGGCTTAACCACACCAGGGCCTGTATACCTTTGACATTCCTTTTCTCTTTCAGGGCCTGACTCTTCGGAAGCCCTTTTCAGTAGTCTGATTGCCGAACACATTCCGGAAGCAACAACCAAGGCGGCAAGAAGCTAGGATGAACACGGGAACCACCAGGTGGTCTCTAGTAATACTGGATATACCCGCTTTTCACTATTTATGTGTAGCTTGCCTTGGGATAGGACATTTCGAATTGTCCTACTTTATGCTTATTGCACTACTTGTACCAGTACGCTTCGACGTATTATTCAAATAAAAATGCATATTATTAATCTGTCATTGCATTATTTAAGTTTTTCTCTTTCTCTTATATGTCCATTTACGACATTCCGCACCTGCATGCTCGGGTGCGGTCAGTACGCCAGGGGCTCTCGTTTACCTCGTAATACGGCGCAAGAAGTCCGAACACTTTCGACAGTGTGGCACCCCGAACTTATAGCATTATATGCATCAGCTCCGAATCATGTCTTGGGTCAAATGTTGGGTTGCCCGGCTCCCATGCTTTGGTACCTTACGTTCCGCTGTATCGGCTAAGGTAGCGGTGGGAGAACTACTGCGATTGTGTCCCGGTTCTTCCGGACGAGCACCTTAGTAGATAAAGCCAAAAACTGACTGTCATGATAAGGCAAGAGACTGGTCGCTGTTCGAGAGGTCTCAAGTCCTTAAAGACTTTTTCCGCTTCGGGCGAGGAGTCGGCCTTGTTCGGCTTAGGCGTTCATAGCGCCCCAAATTCGGCCCTCTGAATACTAGGGGCTTCGCCAAAAATTTAAAATCATAGACTTCTATGGCTAAGTGAGAGTGATAAAGCATTATAGTCCGATTGCCTGGTTCGTTGCGGTGAGCACCTCCCTTGAAGGACCCAAAATTGGGGTAAAGAGTGTTCAGATTTACCCCAAACACCCCAGTACTAGTTACATGGGGGCATAAGCCGACGACTGGCCAACTCTCAGATTTTATAAACGGCCACACAGAAGGTAATATTTTAAATTAAGAAAGCGTCTCATGGCGCAAAAGAACTTGTTTCATATTATAGGATCACATGGGCATGTTCATTCAAAGATTACATCCTTGGCACACTCATCTGCCACTAAGCGGGAACCCTTCAGGACGCTCTCATAGTAATTCTCGAGGGAGAGATGCTCCTTGCCCTCCGGCGGCCCCTCCTTCACAAGCTTCACGGCGTCCAGCTTCGCCCAGTGCACCTTCGCCCGGGTAAAAGCCCTGCATGCACCTTCGATGCAGACGGACTGCTTGATGACCTCAAGTCGTGGGCAGGCTTCTACCAGCCGCCTCACCAGACCGAAGTAGCTGCCGGACAAGGGCTCGTCAGGCCACATCTAAACTATAAGGCCCCTCATGGCCTGTTTGGCCGCCTTGTGAAGTTCGACCAACTGCTTCAGCTGGTCGCTCAAGGACACGGGGTGTTCGGTCCCAGTATACTGGGACCAGAACAACTTCTCCATTGAGCTCCCCTCCTCAGCCCGGTAAAACTCCGCGGCATCCAGCACACTGCGGGGAAGATCTGCAAATGCTCCTGGAGAGCTCCGAACTCGGGTAAGAAAAAGGAAAGTCTCCTTCACATGCTTGCTTTGCATATTGAATGCCTTACCCGCTGCTATCTTCTTTGCCGCATCAATCTCCTAGAGGGCCTTGTGGGCTTCGGCCTTGGCACTCCGGATGCTTTTAAGACCCTACGCGAGATCGGACTCTCGCATCTTGGAATCAAGCTCCAAGGACTCGTGCTTTTTGGCAAGAGCCTCGAGCTCTTGCTGCACCTCGACCACTCGGGCTTCTTGTTTCTCCCGTTCAATGCGTTCTTTGGCCGCTTTGTCTTTGGCCGCGGACAACGCCTTCCTCAGGGTCTCCACCTCAGTCGTGGCCCCTGACAAATTCATGATGATCCTATTACTTTACACCGAACTTCTTTTTAACTATATAAACTGGGGTATATCTTACCTTTGCTCTCTTCGAGCTGCCCCTTGGTAAGGCCGAGCTCGTCCTCAGACCGCTTCAGGGCCTGCTTCAGCGCAGACACCTCCGCAGTACGTGTGGCAGCGGCCAACAGGGAAGCCTGCACATACACATAGGCATACTCTAATTAGACTCCTAAGTTATCATTTGATACTCTATTCGGCTTTTCTTCACGAACACCGAACAGAGCATCAGGGGCTACTATCTATGCGGTAATATTTTTATATTTTGAATGCTTACCTCGAAGCCTGTTAGGAGGCTGGCGCAGGCTTCGGTCAGTCCGTTTTTGGCGGACTGAACCTTCTTGACCACCGCACTCATGATACTGTGGTGTTCTTCATTGATGGAGGCGCTGTGAAGCGCTTCCAGCAAGTTGTCCGGTGCCTCTGGTTGGACAGAGGACACCGGCACAGATGGTTGGCCCCCCTTAATGGGGGACCGCCTGCCGGAGTCCGGAACCATCGAAGGTTCCGGCGCAGTGTCCGCCTGGGGCCCGAACTCGAAGCCCGTAGGAGCCTCGCTCCCTTGGTACTCAGGGTCCGGGAGGTCGCCGTGAGGCGCCCCTAGGATCACCTCCCCTTGGGTCGGTGCCTTTTGAGGCACCACCTCGGCGTTGTCCGTAGGGCGAGGGGTGGAAGCCGTCGGAGGAGAACCGATGTTCATATCCAACGAGCCCAAAGAGCCGCTCGACGAGGGTACATCGAGATGAGCTCGGGCCGGACTGCATAATCATGTTCGGCATGAGCAAAGGCAGTACAATAAAACATACCATGAAGTACTATGGTGTCCGGACACTTACGACTTCGCCAGGGGCTTGTCCCTAGGTAGCCACTCGTCGCCGCTGTCGGCGGCCGTCGTGGCACAGTCCGGAGGGAGGGTCTTTCCCTTCTTGGACCCTTCGGCCTCCCCGGATGGGTCGGCCTTCCTTTTCTTGTCTCCCCCGGCTGGGGGGAGAACTTTTCTCCACCTCCTCGTTTCCGTGGGAGGAGTGCGCGTCGAACTCATCGGACGATGAGTGCGATTGAACCATCTTGCACCGGAGACCCTTTCGGATCCCCGTGGCCTTCTTCTTGGCCGTCTTTTCCGGCACCTCGTAAGGTGCCGGAGTCAGCATCTTCGTTAGAAGAGCGTTTGCAGGATCTTCGGGCAGGGGGGCTAGGCAATCAAGCTGCTCCGCTGTCTTTATCCAGTCCTGTTAATGACATGAAAGCTTAGATCCAGCACATAATCAAACTAGGGCACATAAATACCCTGAGAGATATAAAAGCCTACCGGATGGGCGCGGCGCTTTGCGCTGAGTCCGCGGTCCTTGGCGAGGGAGGGAGGCATCTCGGCGTCCTTGAACAGCACCCTCCAGACGTCCTCGTGCATCGTGTCATAGAGCTCTCGTAGCATCTGGTGCTGGGCCGAGTCGAACTCCCACAAAACAAATGCCCATCGTTGAAATGGATCTGGTGGAAGAGCATAACCTGGACCACGTTGACGAGCTTGATTTTCTTGTCCTTCATGTTCCGGATGCAGGTCTAGAGTCCCGCCAACTCTATCGAAGAGCCCCAGGACAGGCCCTTCTTTTTCCAGGAGGTGAGGAGTGTGGGGATTTCAGATCAAAATTTTGGGGCCGCCACCCAGTTGGAGTCGCGCGGCTCGGTGATGTAGAACCACCCCGATTGCCACCCCTTTATGGTATCCGCGTAGGTACCCTCGAGCCAGGTGACATTAGGCATCTTGCCCACCATGGCGCCTCCGCATTCTGCTTGCTGGCCACCCACCACCTTTGGTTTGACATTGAAGGTTTCCAGCCATAGGCCGAAGTGGGGCCTGATGCAGAGGAAGGCCTCGCACACGATGATAAACGCCGAGATGTTGAGGATGAAGTTGGCGGCCAGATCATGAAAATCCAGCCCGTAGTAGAACATGAGCCTGCGGACAAACGGGTGGAGAGGAAATACCAGTCCGCGGACGAAATGGGCAAGAAAACTATCCTCTCTTGGGGTTCGGGCGTTGGGACGATCTGCCCCGCATTTGGCAGCCGGTGTGCGATATTTGCAGCTAGGTATCCGGCCTCCCGTAACTTTTTCATGTTCTCCTCCGTGATGGAGGAGACCATCCACTTGCCTCCTGCTCCGGACATGATTTGAGTGGTTCAAGAAGAAGAATGCGAGCTTGGGCGCTAGAGCTCGGGTGTGCGGGAATGGGTAAGCGAGGAGGAAGAAGGCGTGGGTGAAAAAAGTAAATCTTTGTCCCTTTATAAGGGTGGAGGAGGCGATGAGTCTCCCCACTTGCCTGGCAAAACCACTTATTCCCCAGGCGCCGTAATTGATGGCGCGGTTGGGTTACCCACGTCCGTATTGATGAGAATCCCGTGATAAGGGGAACACGATCTCTGCTTTGACAAGATGTATCAAGAAAACCGCCTCACGATATGTGCGGAGCTGGTTGAGAAAAGCGGTTCAAATAATAACCGGTCCATGAAGTGATGTCATACTATCGAAACGTGTCAGCAGATTAGATTTGTGGAAGTATTATTCTCTCTACGATGGTATGTGGAACTTATTTTGCAGGGTCGGACACTATCCTTGTATTCAAACTCTTCGATGGTGTATTCGGAGGAGGAACCCGCCTTGCGATGCCGAAGAAAACACTGCGCGCCAGACTCATCGTCATTGAAGCCTGGTTCAGGGGCTACTGAGGGAGTCCTGGATTAGGGGGTCTCCGGACAGTCGGACTATATCCTTTGGCCAGACTGTTGGACTATTAAGATACAAGATTGAAGACATCGCCCCGTGTCCGGATGGGACTCTACTTGGCGTGTAAGGCAAGCTAGGCAATACGGATATGCACATCTCCTCCTTTGTAACCGACCTTATGTAACCCTAGCCCCCTCCGGTGTCTATATAAACCGGAGGGTTTTAGTCCGTAGGACAACACACAATCATACCATAGGCTAGCTTCTAGGGTTTAGCCTCTCTGATCTCGTGGTAGATCAACTCTTGTAATACTCATATCATCAAGAACAATCAAGCAGGACGTAGGGTTTTACCTCCATCAAGAGGGCCCGAACCTGGGTAAACATCGTGTCCCCTGCCTCCTGTTACCATCCGCCTTAGACGCACAGTTCGGGACCCCCTACCCGAGATCTGCCAGTTTTGACACCGACACCCAGCCTACCCCTCTTTGTGCCATGCATAGACCTCTCGTGTGCGTCCGAAACTTCCCCGGACCCGACCCGGGCAGTCGTCACCGTTGGATCCGGTTCATCCCCAAACATCTATAAAACATCACCGTTTTCTTATTTGTACTTCCTAGTCTATTTTCTCGACAGCTCGATTTTAATTGGAGGACTGGATTAGCCCCTACCCAAAAATCCTATTGCTATATATTGTCCAACCCTAGACCAATCCCTAAAACCTAGGCTTCTTGTCCCATCGCGCCGCCACCCACTCAATCCCTATCGGGATCACCCACAGCCAACCACCATCCATCCCATCGATCCATCTCTAGTTCACGACCGCTGACGCTCAAATCCCGCAGGAGCCCGAGCTCCACCTCCTCGCCCACCATCCCCGCCTCCTGGATCCTCACCTCCCTTCACCTCCATCGCCCATGCCGCCGGAGCAAGCTCCACCGACGACCAGAGCCACCTCATCTCACAGCTCTCCTCTGCTTCTCCTCGAACCCACAGCAAGAGCAACCTCGAGCCTCCCCACGCCAGTGCGTCACCTCCTCCTCTGCTCCGGTCGTCCTCGCCGTTGACCAGACGCCCCCTACTCTCTTATCCTCGCTGATGGCTCCACCCACGCCGGAGCACGCAAACAGCATCAGCAACCGAGGCCCCCCTGCTCCCTGCCTCCTCACGTCGGTGACCAACCCGACGAATCCAGGCCGACCCCGCGCCCTCTCCCTCGGTCCTCCCTTCTCTTCCTTCATTCTCCTGCTCTCTCAACTCTCTCTTTCTCTCTGTGTCTCGCAGGACGCCATGGATGCCCGCAGTGTGCCGGCCTTCCCGAGTTCCTCCGCAGGAGACCGGGAACTAGAGCTCGCGCCTTGACCCTGATTTGGACCGGATCTCCTCTGCCGCCGCTGCGTTTCTGCTTGAGATCCGGCGCCTCGCGGTCGCCCTCGCCCGAAGCTGCTTGTCCGCTTTGCCGCTGGTGCCACCCCTGCCAAGTCCCACATCACCGGCAGCCGTTCCCGTCGTCCATCGCCCTGAACCTGTCGCTGCCGCTTTTTTTCAAAAACGAGCAGCGGTGTCTCGTTCGCCCTGAGCGTTGGCCGTGTGTGGGCCTCCTCTTGCAGCGCCTCCATAGCCTCCAGCCGGGCCTAGGCCCAATGTGAGCAACCCTCCAGATCACATGTTCCTGTTGGGCCAGCAAGATTCGGCCCAACGCATGTTTTTCTTTTCCTGAACAATTTGTCCATTTTTCCAGTGCACTCCAATTTTGCAGAAAAGTCCCTCTAGATCATGCATTAAATAACTCACAATTGGTGCATCGGTTTAAAATGATCTAAATATGAAAAATGCTAAGATTTGCATCTAGATTCATAATATCCAACTTTCATGCATGTTTAAAAAATTTAAAACGTTGTTTGTTTAAATTTGCTTAGTAACTTGCTAAAATGTTTTATTTCATAACTAAATAACCATAGCTCCAAATTTAATAATCTTTATATGTAAATGGGGTAGAAAAATGCCTAGTTTAACATGGTGCGTTCATCTTGCATGTTTAATAACTCTAAAATTGTGTATAGGGCAGAACAGTACCAAATCTAAAATATGCACATGAGGATTTTCCAGGCTTGTTGTTTGTTGTTCCGGCCTCATTTAAACTTGACTAGATAGTTAGTTTAATTATGCTTCACCCGTTGCCATGTTAATCAACATTTAATATTGTTGGGTACATAAACGAGATCGAACTAAATAATGAAATGTGGTGTTTCGTCAATATGCAACTCGTTGCATATTGAACTCCACTTAATTTGTAGTTTTGTTTGTGCACTTTGCCATGCCTTGCCTCATTAAACCGGACATGCATTCATACTTGGTTGCACATCATGCCATGGTTATGTGATGGTTGTTTAATATGTTGCCTGCTTCTTTCTGGGTTGCTTCTCTCATTAGCTTCGGTTCCGTTCTGGAGTTGTGAGGATCCGTTTGACTACGCCCGTTTGTCTTGTTCATGGACTCGTTCTTCTTCCTTGCAGGATCTCAGGCAAGATGACCATACCCTCGAAATCACTTCTATCTTTGCTTGCTAGTTCTTTGCTCTATTGCCATGTCGCGCTACCTACCACTTGTTATGTCATGCTTCCCATATTGCCATGTCAAGCCTCTAACCCACAGTCCTAGCAAATTGTTGTTTGGCTATGTTACCGCTTTTGCTCAGCCCCTCTTATAGCGTTGTTAGTTGCAGGTGAAGCTGAAGTTTGTTCCATGTTGGAACATGGATATGTTGGGATATCACAATATCTCTTATTTAATTAATGCATCTATATACTTGGTAAAGGGTGGAAGGCTCGGCCTTATGCCTGGTGTTTTGTTCCACTCTTGCCGCCCTAGTTTCCGTCATACCGGTGTTATGTTCCTTGATTTTGCGTTCCTTACGTGGTTGGGTGTTATGGGAACCCCTTGACAGTTCACTTTGAATAAAACTCCTCCAACAAGTCCCAACCTTGGTTTTAACATTTGCCACCTAAGCCTTTTCCCCTTGGGTTCTACAAACTCAAGGGTCATCTTTATTTTAAACCCCCGAGGCCAGTGCTCCTCCGAGTGTTTGTCAAAACTGGGCGATATCTGGCGCCCCCAGGGCAACCAGGGTCTATGCCAACCCGACGTCTTGCCCATCCGGTGTTCCCCGAGAACAATATATGTGCGAATCCTATCAGGATTTGTCGGCACATCGGGCGGCTTTGCTGGTCTTGTTTTACCATTGTCGAAATGTCTTGTAACTGGGATTCCGAGACTGATCGGGTCTTCTCGGGAGAAGGAATATCCTTCGTTGACCGTGAGAGCTTGTGATGGGCTAAGTTGGGACACCCCTGCAGGGTATAAACTTTCGAGAGCCGTGCCCGCGGTTATGTGGCAGATGGGAATTTGTTAATATCTGGTTGTAGAGAACTTTACACTTAACTTAATTCAAATGAATCAACCGCGTGTGTAGCCGTGATGGTCTCTTTTCGGCGGAGTCCGGGAAGTGAACATGGTTCTTGTGTTATGCTTGAACGTAACTAGTTTCAGGATCACTTCTTGATCACTTCTAGTTCACGACCGTTGCGTTGCTTCTCTTCTCGCTCTTATTTGCGTAAGTTAGCCACCATATATGCTTAGTGCTTGCTGCAGCTCCACCTCACTACCCTTTCCTACCCTTAAGCTTAAATAGTCTTGATCTCACGGGTGTGAGATTGCTGAGTCCTCGTGGCTCACAGATACTTCCAAACAGTTGCAGGTGCCGATGGTAGCAGTGCAAGTGACGCAGCCGAGCTCAAGTGGGAGCTCGATGAAGATCTTGATCGTTGTTTTGTTTCTTTTCCGGTTGATCAGTAGCGGAGCCCGGTTGGTTCGATCGGGCATCTAGCATTTGGGGTTGTCTTCTTTAATTTCGGTTCCATGGTCGGACCTTGATTGTATTTTGAATGATGTATGTTTAACTTGTATTTGTGTGAAGTGGCGATTGTAATCCAACTCTTTATCCCTTTCTTATTCAGTACATGGGATTGTGTGAAGATTACCCCTCTTGCGACAAACCTACCATGCGGCTATGCCTCTAAGTCGTGCCCCGACACGTGGGAGATATAGCCGCATTGTGGGTGTTACAAGCTATGTTGGCAACAGCGACCGCCTAGCCTTGCGAATATCAAGGCTGCGTGGGGGAGTGGAGGTGCCCACGTACCATGAATCGCCATGCATCAATCAAGGCCACAGGCGGTTGGGACCCGCAGAGCTCCGCACTTTCCCTTTGGCTTTGCCTCGAAGCCAAGTCCGAGCACGCCTTGGGACCGGGGGCTACTTTCGGTGTCCTGGGAACGGGGGTGCCCAGACTTGCCTGCCTGCGGCCCAGAGCGTGGCTCCATCAACGGCCTGGTGTGGCCCATCTTCAAGAGCAACAACTCAAGACCCTCGCGAGGGGCCGAGCCTCGCGAGGAAGACGACACCAGGACACCCTGGGGTCCACCTCACTAGGCTGGCTCCTGAGGAGCGGAGATATCTATGCAAGGAGCACCTCGCGAGGCTCACATGACGTGAGCCCTGACGACCAAGGCCGGGCGAGCGCCAGCGGGCACAATGTACCAGTTTCCTCTTTGGTACTAAGGTGGCAAGCGCAGGTGCGGGGTCCCGAGGAATCAAGCAAAGGTTTCCATATCGGTGCAACAAGACCAAGACCAGCAGGACGGAGGTCATCGTGGAGCCCACAGCAGCATCACCACCAGAGCCTTTGGCAGGCAAAGACCACCTTTTGTTAGGATAGCTCGTACTAGTTGTCCCCTTCAAACTTGGCCGTTGTGGGATCCCTTCCCGCCTAACATTTGCGAAGAGGGCCAAGGCCACTATAAATAGGACCTAGCCACCACCATAGACGGGGACGGATCGGATCCATTCCACCCGAACGAGCTCACAAGTTCATCTAGCTCAAGAACACCTCACCTCCCGAGGCTGTTCATCCATTGTACTAGTTCATCCTCAGCCCCTCGAGACAATCCACCCACAAACTGGAGTAGGGTATTACACTGCAAGGTGGCCCGAACCAGTATAAACCCTCGTCTCTCTTGTTCTTTGGGTCTGTCAAGCTTGGCTGTGGAATCGTTGAGTGCGTGAGTCGGGGAGAGTGTTCTTCGTGCGCACCCTAGAGTTCGAACCTCACAAGGGTTTGTCAGAACCCGCAATCTGACAATACTAGGGACACTTCGTTTTGTCTATGTATTCACACATGTATCAAATTTCCGGTTAATATAATTTTAGCATGAATAATAAACATTTATCATGATATAAGGAAATATAAATAACAACTTTATTATTGCCTCTAGGGCATATTTCCTTCAGTCTCCCACTTGCACTAGAGTAAATAATCTAGATTACAAAGTAATGATTCTAACACCCATGGAGTCTTGGTGCTGATCATATTTTGCTCATGGAAGAGGTTTAGTCAATGGATCTGCAACATTTAGATCCATATGTATTTTGCAAATCTCTATGTCTCCCTCCTTCACTTGATCGTGGATGGAATTGAAGCGTCTCTTGATGTGTTTAGTTCTCTTGTGAAATATGGATTCCTTCGCTAAGGCAATTTCCCTAGTATTGTCACAAAAGATTTTCATTGGACCCGATGCACTAGGTATTACACCTAGATCGGATATGAACTCCTTCATCCACACTCCTTCATTTGCTGCTTCCGAAGCAGCTATGTACTCCGCTTCACACGTAGATCCCGCCACGGCGCTCTGCTTGGAACTGCACCAATTTACAGCTCCACCATTCAATATAAATATGTATCCGGTTTGCGACTTTGAGTCATCTGGATCAGTGTCAAAGCTTGCATCGATGTAACCATTTACGACAAGCTCTTTGTCACCTCCTATAACACCCCGGATGTAACTTTCCCAATTTGTACTCCAACTCTTGCCGTTTACGGAGTTAAGTTATTTTATTTTCTCGGGTTCGGGTTTTTGTCTCCGTGTGTTGTTATCGTTGTCATGCATCTCATATCATGTCGTCATGTGCATTGCATTTGCATACGTGTTCATCTCATGCATTCGAGCTTTTTCCCCGTTGTCCGTTTTGCATTCCGGCGCTTCGTTCTCCTCCAGTGGCCATTTCTAGCTTTCTTTCGTGTGTGGGGATTAAACATTTCCGGATTGGACCTAGACTTGCCAAGCGGCCTTGGTTTACTACCGGTAGACCGCCTGTCAAGTTTCGTACCATTTGGACTTCGTTTGATATTCCAACGGTTAACCGAGGGACCGAAAAGGCCTCGTGTGTGTTGCAGCCCAACACCCCTCCATTTTGGCCCAAAACCCACCAAAACCTTCTCCATCATCTAGATCGTTCGATCACGATCGCGTGGCCGAAAACCGCACCTCATTTGGACTCTCCTAGCTCCTCCTATGCCTATATAAAGACCACCCCCGAAATTCCCCTTCTCCTCCCCCCGAAACCCTAGTCTCCCTCCATCCGGCGCGCCGGACACGTCCGAGCCGCACTGGACAAACCGCCGCCGCTGCCCGCAGCCAACCGCGGCTTGCCACGTGTCGCGCCGCCGCCGGCTAGCCAGGCCCGCGCGGGGCCCTCCCCGGCCCACGCACCGCCGCCGCCGCCGCCTGCCTCCTCGCCCCCAGCGCCGATCCGCGCCCGGCGCCGCTCCGCCGCACGCCGGCGTCGCCACCTCGCCGGCGTGAGCTCGCCGCGCCGCCCTAGGCCGAGCTCGCCTACGCCGCCCGACGCCGCCACCGGTCGCGCCGCCCCGCCGCGCCCGGACCCCGTGCCGGCTACCACCCCAGCCATCTCCTCCTCCACGCCAAGGCCCCGGCCGCCGCCGTCTTCGTCGTCTCCGGCGAGCAGCGCCACCGCCTCGTTTTGCGTTCCCGGGTCAAACCCTAGATCCGGAGGTCGAAATTCTACTAAGTCCTTGATTTTTCCAGTTTCAAGTGCCTATGTTCATCTTGCCGTAACTTTGCATCCGTAGCTCCGATTCATGCATATAGCATATCAAAATGTTCATCTCAGAGAGTACATCATTTCATTCCATTGCATCATTTTCATTTGAGTTCATCTTGATGCCCAAAATGCTGTTAGAAGAGGGCTACTTGAGATAATTTGTCAGATCTACTTAAGGGTTTTGTCATCTTTCCAGAGCTGCAACCCATGTATTTTTGTGATGTGTGTGGTGACTAGCACAAGCTTGCAAAGTGGTGCACTTGGTAATTCTGATTTCAGGGACTTAGCATTTCCACTAAGTCCTTGAGCTGTTTATCTCATGTTGCCATATGTTCATGTTGTTTCCTATAGATCCGTGCCTCTTTTGAGGATGATCAATAAGGATGTTTTGTTTATCTTGTAGTACTCTATCCATCCATTTCTTTGTTTGCAATTATGGAGCACCCTAGCTTGAATCAATCGAGCTCTACTTTTGCTACTTTGTGAATCTGGGCAGATTGTCTACTTGTTAGCGATTTTGCCGAGGATGTTGTAGTTGATACGTGCATGCTATGCTATTGTTCTTGTCATGTCTAGCTTAAATTTTGTGTATTCTTTATGGGTGTATGCTTAGCTTATCATGACTTGCTACGTAGTAAGTGCATCGAGCTTGTAAACATGCCTACTTAATATCTGTTTTCAGCATGCTCCAGTTTTCTCTAAGTCTGTGATCTGGTTATGTTTTTGCCATGTTCACATGCTTGCAATTGTATTTTCTGATCCCTTTTGGCTCAAGGTCACTAAGGGACTTTTGTTAAGCTCTTTGAGTAGCTCCATGCCATGCTTTACTTTGCCATGTTCAGTTCCTGTAGCATATAGTTTTGTTGCTCCGAAGTGTGCTACCTGATCTGAAATTCCAGACAAGTGTTAATTTCACTGTCTGAAATCTGTTTGTCATATGCATTTTTGCCATGCTTGTTTGAACCTGTTAATGGATGAATTGGCCGTAGATCAGTGCTAGACTTTTGTTAAGCATCTTGAATGCATCCCTGCCATGTATTTTGTTGCCATGTTTGGGTGCTGTAGCTTGTTCATCTCATTGCATTTAGATGGCTACTTGCTGTAAATCGCACACCGGTGTCATATTTGTATTGCTTGCCATCTCCAAACCGTAACTCCGATTCCGGCATTCTTTATATCGTTTTCAAGCGATTTCATCTCACATTTCCAGTGGCACACTTGGATTTCCAAGTTGAGGCCAGGTTCTTGCATTTCCTGTCACATCTTGCATATGCATCCCGCATCGCATCCCGCATAGCATATCATCCTTGCATCATATTGTTTGATCCTTGCACGTGGTTGATTGTGTCCTTGTTGCTTGTTTGTCTTGTTTGGGTAGAGCCGGGAGACGAGTTCACTAACGAGGAGCCCGTTGAGTTTTCTTTCGAGGATCCAGTCAACTCTGACAACTATGCAGGCAAGATGATCATACCCTCGAAATCACTACTATCTTTGGTATGCTAGATTGCTCGCTCTTTTGCTATGCCAATGCTACGATGCCTACCACTTGCTTTCAAGCCTCCCAAATTGCCATGTCAAACCTCTAACCCACCATGTCCTAGCAAACCGTTGATTGGCTATGTTACCACTTTGCTCAGCCCCTCTTATAGCGTTGCTAGTTGCAGGTGAAGATTGGAGGCCATTCCTTGTTGGAACATTATTTTACTTGTTGGGATATCATTATATTGCCATGTTATCTTAATGCATCTATATACTTGGTAAAGGGTGGAAGGCTCGGCCTCTCGCCTAGTGTTTTGTTCCACTCTTGCCGCCCTAGTTTCCGTCATATCGGTGTTATGTTCCCGGATTTTGCGTTCCTTACGTGGTTGGGTTATAATGGGAACCCCTTGACAGTTCGCCTTGATTAAAACTTTTCCAGCAATGCCCAACCTTGGTTTTGCCATTTGCCACCTAGCCCCTTTTTCCCTTGGGTTTCCGTAGCCCGAGGGTCATCTTATTTTAAACCCCCCCCCCTGGGCCAGTGCTCCTCTGAGTGTTGGTCCACCTCGTCAGCCGCCGGTGGCCACCAGGGGCAACTCTGGGCTGGCCTACCGGAAGTTTGGAAAATCTGAGTGTGCCCTGAGAACGAGATATGTGCAGCTCCTATCGGGATTTGTCGGCACATTCTGGCGGTGTTGCTGGTCTTGTTTTAACCTGTCGAAGTGTCTTGAAGAACCGAGATACCGAGTCTGATCGGAATGTCTTGGGAGGAGGTCTATTCCTTCGTTGACCGTGAGAGCTTGTCATGGGCTTAGTTGGGACTCCCCTGCAAGGATTTGAACTTTCGAAAGTCGTGCCCGCGGTTATGGGCAGATGGGAATTTGTTAATGTCCGGTTGTAGATAACTTGAACCTTAACTTAATTAAAATGAATCAACTGAGTGTGTTACCGTGATGGCCTCTTCTCGGCGGAGTCCGGGAAGCGGACACGGTGTTGGAGTAATGCTTGTGCAAGTTGTCCTCTAGTTTCTCGCTCGCGCTTTGCCTCCTCTTCTCGCTCTCTTTTGCGAATAAGTTAGCCACCATATTTTTGCTAGTCGCTTGCTGCAGCTCCACATATATTTGTACCTTGTCTTACCTATAAGCTTAAATAGTCTTGATCACGAGGGTGCGAGATTGCTGAGTCCCTGTGGCTCACAGATTACTATTACACCAGATGCAGGTCCTGATGATTCCGCTCCAGGAGACACGCTTGAGCTCAAGTGGGAGTTCGACGAGGACTCTCAACGTTACTATGTTTCCTTTCCTGATGATCAGTAGTGGTGCCCAGTTGGGGGTGATTGGGACCGTGTTGCTTGTTGGGTTGATCTTTTATTTTGGCGCCGTAGTCGGGCCATGAGTGTTTGGATGATGGAATGTTATTTATGTACTTGATTGACGTGGCGAGTGTAAGCCAACTATGTTATCTCCCCTTTTATTATCTATATTACATGGGATGTTGTGAAGATTGCCTAACTTGCGACATATGCCTTCAATGCGATTATGCCTCTAAGTCGTGCCTCGACACGTGGGAGATATAGTCGCATCGAGGGTGTTACAAGTTGGTATCAGAGCCTTCCCCGACCTTAGGAGCCCCATTGCTTGATCATTATTAGCGGCCGAGTTGTGTCTAGAAAAATGTTTTGAGTCATTTAGGAATTATATATCGGAGAGTTTAGGAATTCTTTTTACTTCCCAGTCTCCTCATCGCTCTGGTAAGGCATCCTGATGTAGAGTTTTGACTCTTCTCTTCTCAATTTCACTAAAAAAAATTAGGATCACGTGGGTATCTTGGAATCGTTCCGATGTTGTTATGATGAGAACATTGTCTTGGTGCCTCCTGTCAGGGGTTTTGTGGAAGTGTCCCGGGGAGTTGAGCTCTGAGGTGTTGTCGTCATAATTCTATCGTTGCAGTTCTGGAATACCTGAGTTTAGTACGCCGACATCAAAAATCTCTTTTATGAAGTTCGTTGGTGAGATAACCTCGACGCCACCCAGTACTGGGGAGGGAGTTCGGGAGTATCGCCATAACTTGTATAACGGATGCTTTTTGAATGTTGAGGTAGATGGTTTCCGAAGTTTTTCTTGGTTATGTGTTGAAGGATGGATACAGCTGGATGTAGGATTTGCTAGTTTGGGTGAGATATTATGCTTCCCCTGTATCCCCAACACCTGATTGCATAACCGAAAAGGTTCGGGAGTTTCATAGGTGGGAATTCTTGTAGCTCTAGTTCTTCTTCCACGAATATTGGTTTGAGATTGGGATTTCTTACCAATTATTCGTTCTTGATCCGTACCTTGTGGATTTATTTCTCTACCTTAATTCTAAGTGGCTTCTCAATTTATCGATATGTGACCATTTCAAGAGGAATGCATTCGTTCATTTTGTTCGTATGTGAAGACTATATGTTGCAATTTTCATTCCGTTGGATTCAGCTTCAATAATTGTCTATCAATGTGCTAATGGATGTCAACCTCTTCAGGATGGCTCCTCCAACACGCATGACTCCGAATCCTGATCCGCCACCACCACCACCACCTCCGGAGGCATGGCAAGCTGTGATGGCCGCAACCAATGCAAACACACAGTTGATCATGCAAATTCTTCAAGAGTGCAATCAAGGCAACCAAGGGAATCAAGGCAACAATCAGAATCACTTTGCTACACTCAACCAGTTCCTTGCTAACGGGCCAAAGACTTTCAGCAATTGTGTTGAGGCTACCGATGCTGACGATTGGCTTGTGGATCTGTGCAAGCATTTCGAGTGCAGTAACGTCAGGCCTGAGGACTTTGTCAAGTTCGCTTCCTTCCAACTCAAAGATCAAGCTGCAGAATGGTTCCAGCAGTACAAGGATTCCAGAGGTGGACGTGTTATTACCTAGGATGAATTCCGTCAAGATTTCTGAGCTCATCATATCCCTCAGAGCGTGGTTGAGAGCAAGCGTGAGGAATTCCGCAACCTGAAGCAAGGCTCTTTCCAAGCAGGACGTACCTGATGAGAGGAGCATGATATACCAGTTCAGGGGTGGTCTCAGAGAAGAAATTCAGCTAGCTCTTGTTCTCTTCAAGCCCTTGAGGTATGATGAGTTCTACAACATGGCACTGAAGCAAGAGGCTGCTCAATTGAGGTGCGATGCTTCCAAGAAGTGAGTCAGAGATGTTACTCCTTGTTCCTCTACTCAAGTGGCCAAGAAGCAGAAGTATTGGCTTCCTCCTCCTCCGTTCCGTCAGCCGTATCAGCAGAAGAGCAAAGGTGGCAGTGGTTCTTCCCACCCACCCAACCCTGGCTTTCAGAACAAGACTTCGTCTCAAGCCCCAAGATCGAGTGCTCCGTATCACCGTCCGCTTTCAGAGGTCACGTGCAACAAGTGCCAACAGAAGGGTCACTATGCCAACAAGTGTTTCAACCAGAGGCGTCTTCCTCCTCCTCCTCCTGTCAGATCGGCAAGTACAGTTGTGGTCAAGCATAACCCCAAGCACGCCAAGGTCAACTTGATGAATGCAGCTGAAGCAGAGGATTCATCAGATGTCATCATGGGTAACCTTCCTGTTAACGATGTTCCCGCAAAAGTTCTTTTTGACACTGGTGCATCTCATTGTTTCATCTCGAAGCCTTTTGCATCTAGGCATGAGTTGACTTCCCAAGTTATGCATAAACCGTTAGCAGTTGTCTCTCCGGGTAAATGTTTGCTCGCTAACCACGAGATTCCGGATATTTCTATCATGATGGGTGATTTCAAGTTTCTGGCTTCTCCAATGGTTCTTGATAACTCAGATATTGATCTTATTCTCGGAATGGATTGGTTTTCTAAGCATAAGGCCCAGCTTGATTTTGCAGCCAGGCAAATTCAATTGACTCATTCGTCTGAGGATGTAATTGTATTTGTCGCTCGGGATAATACTATCCGTCTGTTTTCTCTCAATGAGAAGGGTGAACTCGATGCCATCTCGCAAATTCTAGTCGTTTGCGAATATCAAGACATCTTTCCAGAAGAGCTCCCAGGAATGCCTCCGCACCGGCCAGTTGAATTCGTCACTGATCTTGAGCCCGGCACGGAACCTGTGTGCAAGCGTCCTTACAAGCTCGGACCTGAAGAGTTGAAGGAGCTGAAGAGGCAACTCGATATTCAAGAGAAAATGGGTCTCATCCGGCCTAGTTCTTCTCCGTGGGGTTGTGGTGTTCTTTTTGTGAAAAAGAAGGATGGAACAGACCGACTTTGTGTTGATTACCGTCCATTGAACAAGAAGACCATCAAGAACAAATACCCACTTCCCAACATCAACGAGCTATTCGAACAACTCA
This sequence comes from Triticum urartu, assembly GCF_056163025.1. NCBI lineage: Eukaryota > Viridiplantae > Streptophyta > Magnoliopsida > Poales > Poaceae > Triticum > Triticum urartu. The sequence continues at coordinate 171,356,277 of NC_141876.1, read as the reverse complement.
AAGGTGCCCAAGTATTCTCCAAGCTTGATCTTCGTATGGGTTATCATCAGATTCGAATCCGTGAGCAAGATATTCCCAAGACGGCTTTCAGGACAAGCTATGGTTCATATGAATACACTGTCATGTCTTTTGGCCTCGTCAACGCTCCTCCGACGTTCTCTCGTATGATGAACTTCATCTTCAACGCCTACACCAATGACTTCGTTTTGGTCTATCTCGACGACATTCTGGTTTTCTCCAAGAATAAGGAAGATCATGCCAAGCATTTGCGTTTGGTGCTCGATAAGTTGAGGGAACACCAGTTCTACGCCAAGTTCTCCAAGTGTGAATTTTGGCTCGATGAGGTTCTTTATCTTGGTCATATCATCTCTGCCAAGGGCATTGCGGTGAATCCTGAGAAGGTGTCTGCAATTGTGAATTTGGAACCTCCTCAGAATGTGAAGCAACTCCGTAGTTTCCTCGGTCTCGCAAGCTATTGCCGAAGATTCGTTGAAAACTTTTCTAAGATTGCGAAGCCTCTCTCTAATCTTCTCCAGAAGCACGTCAAGTACGTTTGGTCTCCAGAGTGTGACATTGCTTTCAACACTTTGAAAGAGAAATTGGTCACTGCTCCAATTCTGACTCCGCCTGATGAATCCAAACCGTACGAGGTCTTTTGTGATGCCTCTCTCCAAGGTCTTGGCGCAATGTTGATGCAAGAAAAGAAAGTTGTGGCTTATACCTCTCGCCAGTTGAAGCCCAACGAGAAGAACTACCCCACTCATGATCTCGAGTTGGCGGCAGTTGTGCATGCTCTTTTGACTTGGAGACATCTCTTATTGGGAAGAAAAGTGCACATTTTCACTGATCACAAGAGTCTCAAGTACATCTTCACTCAGTCTAATCTCAACCTCAGGCAAACTCGATGGGTCGAAATGATTCAAGAGTATAATCCGAGTATCGAGTATACTCCAGGAAAGGCCAATGTGATTGCTGACGCATTGAGCAGGAAAGCTTATTGCAACAGTCTGATTCTCAAGCCTTATCAACCCGAGCTTTGTGAAGCTTTCCGCAAACTTAATCTGCAAGTTGTTCCTTAAGGTTTCCTCACCAACCTTCAAGTCTCTCCTACCTTGGAGGATCAGATTCGCCAAGCTCAACTTCTTGATGCTATGGTGAAAAAGGTGAAGATTGGGATTGCCAAGAGTCAACCCAAGTACAAGTGCTACCGCCTTGATGACAAGGATACTCTCTTCTTTGAGGATCGTATTGTTGTACCCAAAGGTGAACTCCGTAAAGTGATCATGAACGAGGCTCACAATTCTCTCCTCTCCATCCACCCTGGGAGTACGAAGATGTATCAGGACCTTAAACAGGCTTTTTGGTGGACTCGAATGAAGCGCGAGATTGCTCAATTCGTGAACGAATGTGATGTCTGCAGAAGAGTGAAGGCAGAACAGCAAAGGCCAGCTGGTCTCCTCCAACCTCTTGCCATTCCAGAATGGAAGTTTGACCACATTGAAATGGACTTCGTGACTGGGTTTCCAAAGTCCAAGCGTGGCAATGATGGTATATTCGTTGTCATCGACAAACTCACTAAAGTGGCTCACTTTCTGCCTATCAAAGAGTCGATCACTGCAGCTCAATTGGCGGAACTCTATACCTCTCGGATTGTCTCTCTGCACGGTATTCCACAAGTGATCTCTTCAGACCGTGGCAGCATCTTTACCTCAAAGTTTTGGGATTCTTTTCAGAAGGCCATGGGCACCAACATCCGCTTCAGCACAACTTTCCATCCTCAAACTAGCGGTCAAGTCAAGCGTGTCAACCAAATTCTTGAAGATATGCTCAGGGCTTGTGTGATCTCCTTCGGCATGAAGTGGGAGGATTGTCTTCCTTATGCTGAATTTTCCTACAACAACAGTTTTCAACCAAGTTCGGGCAAGGCCCCATTTGAAATTCTGTATGGCAGGAAGTGCCGTACCCCGCTCAACTGGTCTGAAACCGGTGAACGTCAGCTTTTGGGTAATGACTTAATTACAGAGGCAGAGGAAATTTGCAAAGTCATTCGAGATAACCTCAAAGCAGCCCAATCCCGCCAGAAGAGCTACTATGATAGTAAGCACCGTGATTTGGCTTTCGAGATCAGACATCATGTGTATCTCCGCGTCTCTCCTATGAAAGATACTCGCCGCTTCGGTATCAAAGGGAAGCTTGCCCCCAGATACGTGGGACCTTTCAAGATTGTCAGCAAGAGAGGCGACCTCGCCTATCAACTCGAGCTTCCTTCAAACTTTGCAAATGTTCATGACGTGTTCCATGTCTCTCAGCTCCGAAAGTGCTTCAAGACACCTGACCGCACCATCAACTTCGAGGACATTGAGCTCCAAGAAGATCTCTCCTATCGTGAGCACCCAGTTGCTATTCTTGAAGAGACTGAACGCAAGACTCGCAACCAGTCAATCAAATTTCTCAAAGTCAAGTGGTCACACCATTCCGACCGTGAAGCTACCTGGGAACGCGAGGATCACCTCCGTTCTGAGTACCCGGAGTTCTTTCAGTCCTAGATCTCGGGACGAGATCCTTTCGTAGTGGTGGAGTGTTGTTACACCCCGGATGTAACTTTCCCAATTTGTACTCCAACTCTTGTCGTTTACGGCGTTAAGTTATTTTATTTTCTCGGGTTCAGGTTTTTGTCTTCGTGTGTTGTTATCGTTGTCATGCATCTCATATCATGTCATCATGTGCATTGCATTTGCATACGTGTTCATCTCATGCATTCGAGCTTTTTCCCCGTTGTCCGTTTTGCATTCCGGCGCTTCGTTCTCCTCCGGTGGCCATTTCTAGCTTTCTTTCATGTGTGGGGATTAAACATTTTCGGATTGGACCGAGACATGCCAAGCGGCCTTGGTTCACTGCCGGTAGACCGCCTATCAAGTTTCGTACCATTTGGACTTCGTTTGATATTCCAACGGTTAACCGAGGGACCGAAAAGGCCTTGTGTGTGTTGCAGCCCAACACCCCTCCATTTTGGCCCAAAACCCACCAAAACCTTCTCCATCATCTAGATCGTTCGATCACGATCGCGTGGCCAAAAACCGCACCTCATTTGGACTCTCCTAGCTCCTCCTATGCCTATATAAAGACCACCCCCGAAATTCCCCTTCTCCTCCCCCGAAACCCTAGTCTCCCTCCATCCAGCGCGCCGGACACGTCCGGGCCGCACCGGACAAACCGTCGCCGCCGCCCGCAGCCAACCGCGGCTTGCCACGTGTCGCGCCGCCGCACCCTCCGCCGCCGGCCCGCCAGGCCCGCGCGGGGCCCTCCCCGACCCGCGCGCCGCCGCCTGCCTCCTCGCCCCCAGCGCCGATCCGCGCCCGGCGCCGCTCCGCCGCACGCCGGCGTCGCGACCTCGCCGGTGTGAGCTCGCCGCGCCGCCCTAGGCCAAGCTCGCCCGCGCCGCCCGACGCCGCCACCAGCCGCGCCGCCCCGCCGCGCCCAGAGCCCGCGCCGGCTACCACCCCGGCCATCTCCTCCTCCACGCCAAGGCCCCGGCCGCCGCCGTCTTCGTCTTCTCCGGCGAGCAGCGCCGCCGCCTCATTTTGCGTGCCCGGGTCCAACCCGAGATCCGAAGGTCGAAATTCTACTAAGTCCCTGATTTTTCCAGTTTCAAGTTCCTATGTTCATCTTGTCGTAACTTTGCATCCGTAGCTCCGATTGATGCATATAGCATATCAAAATGTTCATCTCAGAGAGTACATCATTTCATACCATTGCATCATTTTCATTTGAGTTCATCTTGATGCCCGAAATGCTGTTAGAAGAGGGCTACTTGAGATAATTTGTCAGATCTGCTACTCCATTTAGCTTTTTGTCATTTTTTCCATGATTAATGTGTGCATGATATGCCCGTGAGCTCTACATATGTTTTGTTAAGGGTTTTGTCATCTTTCCAGAGGTGCAACCCATGTATTTTTGTGATATGTGTGGTGACTAGCACAAGCTTGCAAAGTGGTGCACTTGGTAATTCTGATTTCAGGGACTTAGCATTTCCACTAAGTCCTTGAGCTGTTTATCTCATGTTGCCATATGTTCATGTTGTTTGCTAGAGATCTGTGCCTCTTTTGAGGATGATCAGTAAGGATGTTTTGTTTATCTTGTAGTGCTCTATCCATCCATTTCTTTGTTTGCAATTATGGAGCACCCTAGCTTGAATCAATCGAGCTCTACTTTTGCTACTTTGTGAATCTGGGCAGATTGTCTACTTGTTAGCGATTTTGCCGAGGATGTTGTAGTTGATACGTGCATGCTATGCTATTGTTCTTGTCATGTCTAGCTTAAATTTTGTGTATTCTTTATGGGCGTATGCTTAGCTTATCATGACTTGCTACGTAGTAAGTGCATCGAGCTTGTAAACATGCCTACTTAATATCTGTTTTCAGCATGCTCCAGTTTTCTCTAAGTCTGTGATCTGGTTATGTTTTTGCCATGTTCACATGCTTGCAATTGTATTTTCTGATCCCTTTTGGCTCAAGGTCACTAAGGGACTTTTGTTAAGCTCTTTGAGTAGCTCCATGCCATGCTTTACTTTGCCATGTTCAGTTCCTGTAGCATATAGTTTTGTTGCTCCGAAGTGTGCTACCTGATCTGAAATTGCAGACAATTGTTAATTTCACAAAGTCTGAAATCTGTTTGTCATATGCATTTTTGCCATGCTTGTTTGAACCTGTTAATGGATGAATTGGCTGTAGATGAGTGCTAGACTTTTGTTAAGAATCTTGAATGCATCCCTGCCATGTATTTTTTTGCATTGTTTGGGTGCTGTAGCTTGTTCATCTCATTGCATTTAGATGGCTACTTCCTGTAAATCGCAGACCGGTGTCATATTTGTATTGCTTGCCATTTCCAAACCGTAACTCCAATTCCGGCGTTCTTTATATCGTTTTCAAGCAATTTCATCTCACCTTTCCAGTGGCACACTTGGATTTCCATGTTGAGGCCAGGTTCTTGCATTTCCTGTCACATCTTGCATATGCATCCCGCATCGCATCCCACATAGCATATCATCCTTGCATCATATTGTTTGATCCTTGCACGTGGTTGATTGTGTCCTTGTTGCTTGTTTGTCTTGTTTGGGTAGAGCCGGGAGACGAGTTCGCTAACGAGGAGCCTGTTGAGTTTGCTTTCGAGGATCCAGTCAACTCTGACAACTATGCAGGCAAGATGATCATACCCTCGAAATCACTACTATCTTTGCTATGCTAGATTGCTCGCTCTTTTGCTATGCCAATTCTACGATGCCTACCACTTGCTTTCAAGCCTCCCAATTTCCTAGCAAACTGTTGATTGGCTATGTTACCGCTTTGCTCAGCCCCTCTTATAGTGTTGCTAGTTGCAGGTGAAGATTGGAGGTCATTCCTTGTTGGAACATTATTTTACTTGTTGGGATATCATTATATTGCCATGTTATCTTAATGCATCTATATACTTGGTAAAGGGTGGAAGGCTCGGCCTCTCGCCTAGTGTTTTGTTCCACTCTTGCCGCCCTAGTTTCCGTCATATCGGTGTTATGTTCCTGGATTTTGCGTTCCTTGCGCGGTTGGGTTATAATGGGAACCCCTTGACAGTTCGCCTTGATTAAAGCTTTTCCAGCAATGCCCAACCTTGGTTTTACCATTTGCCACCTAGCCCCTTTTTCCCTTGGGTTTCCGGAGCCCGAGGGTCATCTTATTTTAAACCCCCCCCCCCCCCCCCGGGCCAGTGCTCCTCTGAGTGTTGGTCCACCTCGTCAGCCGCCGGTAGCCACCAGGGGCAACTCTGGGCTGGCCTACCAGAAGTTTGGAAAATCTGAGTGTGCCCTGAGAACGAGATATGTGCAGCTCCTATCGGGATTTGTCGGCACATTCGGGCGGTGTTGCTGGTCTTGTTTTAACCTGTCGAAGTGTCTTGAAGAACCGAGATACCGAGTCTGATCGGAACGTCTTGGGAGGAGGTCTATTTCTTCGTTGACCGTGAGAGCTTTTCATGGGCTAAGTTGGGACTCCCCTGTAGGGATTTGAACTTTCGAAAGTCGTGCCCGCGGTTATGGGCAGATGGGAATTTGTTAATGTCCGGTTGTAGATAACTTGAACCTTAACTTAATTAAAATGAATCAACTGAGTGTGTTACCGTGATGGCCTCTTCTCGGCGGAGTCCGGGAAGCGGACACGGTGTTGGAGTAATGCTTGCGCAAGTTGTCCTCTAGTTTCTCGCTCGCACTTTGCCTCCTCTTCTCGCTCTCTTTTGCGAATAAGTTAGCCACCATATTTTTGCTAGTCGCTTGCTGCAGCTCCACATATATTTGTACCTTGTCTTACCTATAAGCTTAAATAGTCTTGATCGTGAGGGTGCGAGATTGCTGAGTCCCTGTGGCTCACAGATTACTATTACACCAGATGCAGGTCCTGATGATTCCGCTCCAGGAGACGCGCTTGAGCTCAAGTGGGAGTTCGACGAGGACTCTCAACGTTACTATGTTTCCTTTCCTGATGATCAGTAGTGGTGCCCAGTTGGGGGTGATCGGGACCGTGTTGCTTGTTGGGTTGATCTTTTATTTTGGCGCCGTAGTCGGGCCATGAGTGTTTGGATGATGGAATGTTATTTATGTACTTGATTGACGTGGCGAGTGTAAGCCAACTATGTTATCTCCCCTTTTATTATCTATATTACATGGGATCTTCTGAAGATTGCCTAACTTGCGACATATGCCTTCAATGCGATTATGCCTCTAAGTCGTGCCTCGACACGTGGGAGATATAGTCGCATCGAGGGTGTTACACCTCCATAAACAAGAAACACATCCTTAGTCCTTTTCAGGTATTTCAGGATGTTCTTGACTGCTCTCCAGTGATCCACTCCTGGATTATGTTGGTACCTCCCTGCTAAACTTACATAAAGGTACACATCAAGTCTGGTACACAGCATTGCATACATGATAGAACCTATGGCTGAAGCATAGGGGATGACTTACATTTTCTCTCTATCTTCTGTAGTGGTCGGGCATTGAGTCTGACTCAACTTCACACCTTGTAACACCGGCAAGAACCCTTTCTTTGACTGATCCATTTTGAACTTACTCAAAAGTTTATCAAGGTATGTGCTTTGTGAAAGTCCAATTAAGCGTCTTGATCTATGTCTATAGATCTTGATGCCATTTATATAAGCAGCTTCACCGAGGTCTTTCATTGAAAAATTCGTAGTCAAGTATCCTTTTATGCTATCTAGAAATTATGTATTATTTCCAATCAACAATATGTCATCCACATTTAATATTAGAAATTCTACTGAGCTCCCACTCACTTTCTTGTAAATACAGGCTTCTCCAAAAGTCTGTATAAAACCATATGCTTTGATCACACTATCAAAGCGTATATTCCAACTCCGAGATGCTTGCACTAGTCCATAAATGGATCGCTGGAGCTTACACACTTTGTTAGCACCTTTAGGATCAACAAAACCTTTTGGTTGCATCATATACAACTCTTCTTTAAGAAATCCATTAAGGAATGCGGTTTTGACATCCATTTAACAAATTTTATAATCATAAAATGCGGCAATTGCTAACATGATCCGGACATACTTAAGCATCGCTACGGGTGAGAAAGTCTCATCGTAGTCAACTCCTTGAACTTTTCGAAAACGTTTCGTAACAAGTCCAGCTTTGTAGACAGTGACATTACCGTTAGAGTCAGTCTTCTTCTTGAAGATCCATTTATTCTCGATGGCTTGCCAATCACCAGGCAAGTCAACCAAAGTCCACACTTTGTTTTCATACATGGATCCCATCTCAGATTTCATGGCCTCAAGCCATTTTGCGGAATCTGGGCTCATCATCGCTTCCTCGTAGTTCATAGGTTCATCATGGTCTAGTAACATGAATTTCCAGAACAGGGTTACCATACCACTCTGGTGCGGAACGTACTCTGGTTGACCTATGAGGTTCGGTAGTAACTTGATCTGAAGTTTCATGATCATCATCATTAACTTCCTCACTAATTGGTGTAGGCATCAGTGGAACTGATTTTTGTGATGAACTACTTTCCAATTTGGGAGAAGGTATAATTACCTCATCAAGTTCTACTTTCCTCCCACTCACTTCTTTCAAGAGAAACTCCTTCTCTAGAAAGGATCCATTCTTAGCAACAAATATCTTGCCTTCGGATCTGTGATAGAAGGTGTACCCAACAGTTTCCTTTGGGTATCCTATGAAAACGCATTTCTTCGATTTGGGTTTGAGCTTATCAGGTTATCTCACCAACAACTGCATAAAAGAGATTTTTTATGTCAGTGAACTCAGGTATTCCAGAACTGGAACGACAAAATTGTGACGACAACACCTCGGAGCTCAACTCCCCGGGACACTGCCACAACCCCTAAATGTCAGGAGGCACCAAGAACAATGTTCTCGTCACAAAACCATCAGAACGATTCCAAGATACCCGTGTGATCCTAAAAAAATTCATGAAATTTGAGGAGAGAAGAGTCAAAACTCTACGTCAGGAGACCTCACCAGAGCGACGAAGGGACTGAGGAGTAAAAAGAATCCTACTCTCCAATATATATAGTCCTAACACTCAAAATATTTTGTTCCAGACTCAACAACGTCAGCGATTCGATCAAGCAGGGGTTTCCTAAGTCGGGGAAGGCTCTGATTACCAACTTGTCAAACCTACCATGTGGCTATGCCTCTAAGTCATGCCCCGACACGTGGGAGATATAGCCGCATTGTGGGTGTGACAGCATCGCAGCCCCAAACCTTAAGAAACGACAGCTTAGGTTTCTTGCCAAACCACAGTTCATATAGTGTCATCTCAACGGATTTAGATGGTGCCCTATTTAACATGAATGCAACCGTCTCTAAAGCATAACCCTAAAATGATAGTGGTAAATCGGTAAGAGACATCATAGATCGCACCATATCTAATAAAGTACGGTTACGATGTTCGGACACACCATTACCCTTTGGTGTTCCAGATGGCGTCAGTTGCGAAACTATTCCACATTATTTTAAAAGAAGACCAAACTCCTAACTCTAATATTCACCTCCACGATCAGATCGTGGAAACTTTATTTTCTTGTTACAATGATTTCCCACTTCACTCTGAAATTCTTTGAACTTTTCAAATGTTTCAGACTTATGTTTCATCAAGTAGATATACCCATATTTGCTCAAATCATCTGTGAAGGTCGGAAAATAATGATACCCGCCGCGATCCTCAACACTCATCGGACCGTATACATCAATATGTATTATTTCCAGTAAGTCAGTGGATCGCTCCATTGTTCCGGAGAACGGAGTCTTAGTCATCTTGCCCATGAGGCATGGTTCGCAAGAATCAAGTGATTCATAATGAAGTGATTCCAAAAGCCCATCAGCATGGAGTTTCTTCATGTGCTTTATACCAAATATGACCTAAACGGCAGTGCCACAAATAAGTTGCACTATCATTATTAACTTTGCATCTTTTGGCTTCAATATTATGAATATGTGTATCCTTACGATCGAGATTCAACAAAAATAGACCACTCATCAAGGCTGCATGACCATAAAATATATTACTCATATAAATAGAACAACCATTATTCTCTGATTTAAATGAATAACCGTATCGCATCAAACAAGATACAGATATAATATTCATGCTCAACGCTGGCACCAAATAACAATTATTTAGGTCTAAAACTAATCCCGAAGGTAGATGTAGAGGTAGCATGCCGACAGCGATCACATCGACCTTGGGACCATTTCCGACGTGCATCGTCACCTCGTCCTTAGCCAATCTTCGTTTAATCCATAGCCCCTGTTTCGAGTTGCAAATATGAGCAATAGAACCAGTACCAAATACCCAAACGCTAATATGAGCATTAGTAAGGTACACATCAATAGCATGTATAAAAAATATACCTTTCACTTTGCCATCCTTCTTATCCGCCAGATACTTGGGGCAGTTCCGCTTCGAGTGACCAGTCCCTTTGCAGTAGAAGCACTCAGTTTCAGGCTTAGGTCCATACTTGGGCTTCTTCCCAGGAGTAGCAACTTGCTTGCTATTCTTCTTGGAGTTCCCCTTCTTCCCTTTGCTCTTTTTCTTGAAACTAGTGGTCTTCTTAACCATCAACACTTGATGCTCCTTCTTGATTTCTACCTCCGCAGCCTTTAGCATCGCGAAGAGCTCGGGAATTGACTTTTCCATCCCTTGCATATTATAGTTCATCATGAAGCCTTTATAGCTTGGTGGCGGTGATCGAAGAACTCTGTCAATGACACTATGATCAGGAAGATTAACTCCCAGCTGAGTCAAGTTGTTATGGTACCCAGACATTCTGAGTATGTGTTCACTGACCAAACTATTATCCTCCATCTTGTAGCTATAGAACTTTCTGGAGACTTCATATATCTCAACTCGGGAATTTTCTTGAAATATTAAATTCAACTCAAGGAACATCTCATATGCTCCATGATGTTCAAAACGTCTTTGAAATCCTGATTCTAAGACGTAAAGCATGGCGCACTAAACTATCGAGTAGTCAGCAGCTTTAGTCTGCCAGACGTTCATAACGTCCGGAGTTGCTCCTGCAGCGAGCCTTGCACCTAGCGGTGCTTCCAGGACGTAATTCTTCTATGCAGCAATGAGGATAATCCTCAAGTTACGGACCCAGTCCGTGTAGCTGCTACCATCATCTTTCAACTTAGCTTTCTCTAGGAACGCATTAAAATTCAAGGGAGCGGTAGCACGGGCTATTGCTACAACAACATAGATATGCAAAAACTATCAGGACTAAGTTCATGATAAATTAAAGCTCAATTAATCATATTACTTAAGAACTCCCACTTAGATAGACATCTCTCTAGTCATCTAAATGATCACGTGATCCATATCAACTAAACCATATCCGATCATCACGTGAGATGGAGTACTTTTCAATGGTGAACATCTCTATGTTGATCATATCTACTATATGATTCCCGTTCGACCTTTCGGTCTCAGTGTTCCGAGGCCATATCTGCATATGCTAGGCTCATCAAGTTTAACCTGAGTATTCTGCACATGCAAAACTGTCTTACACCCATTGTATGTGAACATAGAGCTTATCACACCCGATCATCACGTGGTGCCTCGGCATGACGAACTGTAGCAACGGTGCATACTCAGGGAGAACACTTATACCTTGAAATTTAGTGAGGGATCATCTTATAATGCTACCACCATACTAAGCAAAATAAGATGCATAAAATATAAACATCACATGATCAAAATACATGACATGATATGGCCATCATCATCTTGTGCCTTTGATCTCCATCTCCAAAGCACTGTCATGATCACCATCGTCACCGGATTGACACCTTGATCTCCATCGTAGCATCGTTGTCATCTCGCCAACTATTCCTTCTACAACTATCGCTACTGCATAGTGATAATGTAAAGCAATTACATGGCGATTGCATTTCATGCAAAAAAGTGACAACCAAAAGGCTCCTGCCAGTTGCTAATAACTTTTACAAAACATGATCATCTCATACAACAACGTATATCACACCATGTCTTGACCATATCACATCACAACATGCCCTGCAAAAACAAGTTATACATCATCTACTTTGTTGTTGCAAGTCTTACGCGGCTGCTATGGGCTTCTAGCAAGAACCGTTCTTACCTACGCATCAAAACCACAATGATTTTTCGTCAAGTGTGTTGTTTTAACCTTCAACAAGGACCGGCCGCGGTCAAATTCGATTCAACTAAGGTTGGAGAAAAAGACACTCGCCAGCCACCTTTATGCAAAACAAGTTGCATGTCTGTCGGTGGAACCGGTCTCATGAACGTGGTCATGTAAGGTTGGTCTGGGCTGCTTCATCCAACAATACCGCCGAATCAAAATAAGATGTTGGTGGTAAGCAGTATGACTATTATTGCCCAAAACTCTTTGTGTTTTACTCGTGCATATCATCTATGCATAGATTGGCTCTGATGCCACTGTTGGGGAACGTACCATGCAATTTCAAACAAATTCCTACCATCACGCAAGATCTATCTAGGAGATGCAAAGCAACGAGATGGGGAGAGTGTGTCCACGTACCCTCATAGACCGAAAGCAGAAGCATTAGGTTAACGTGGTTGATGTAGTCAAACGTCTTCACGATCCAACTAATCTAGTATCGAACATACGGCACCTCCGAGTTCAGCACATGTTCAGCTCGATGATGTCCCTTGAACTCTTGATCCAGTAGAGGGTCAAGGGAGAGTTTCGTCAGCACGACGGCATGGTGACGGCGATGGTGATGTGATCTGCGCAGGGCTTCGCCTAAGCACTACGACGCTATGACTGAAGGGGTAAACTGTGGAGGGGGGCACCGCACACGGCTAAGACAACAATTGATGTGCTATGGGGTTACCCCTGCCCCCGTATATAAAGGAGGGGAGGAGGAGGCCAGCCACCAAGGGGGCGCGCCATGGGGGGAGTCCTACTAGGACTCCACTCCTAGTAGGATTCGCCCCCCCCCTTCCTTTCTCTTCGGAGGGGGAAAGGAAGGAGAAGGAGAGGGAGAGGGAAAGGGGGGCACCACCCCCTCCCCTAGTCCAATCCAGACTCCCATGGGGGGCACCCCCTCTGGGCTCCCCTCTCTCTCCACTAAGGCCCATGTAGGCCCAATAATTCCCCGGGGAGTTCCGGTAACCCCTCGGTACTCTGAAATATACCCGAACCTTTCGGAAACCATTCCGTTGTCCGATTATCATCGTCCAATATATCAATCTTTACCTCTCGACCATTTAGAGACTCCTCGTCATGTCCGTGATCTCATCCGAGACTCGAAATAAACTTGGGTCACCAAAACACATAACTCATAATACAAATCATCATCGAACGTTAAGCGTGTGGACCCTACGGGTTCGAGAACTATGTAGACATGACCGAGACACATCTCCGATCAATAACCAATAGCAGAACCTGGAAGCTCATATTGGTTCCTAAATATTCTACGAAGATCTTTTATCGGTCAAACCGCAATAACAACATACGTCATTCCCTTTGTCATCGGTATGTTACTTTCCCGAGATTCGATCATCGGTATCCTCATACCTTGTTCAATCTCGTTACCGGCAAGTCTCTTTACTCGTTCCATAATGCATCATCCCACAACTAACTCATTAGTCACATTGCTTGCAAGGCTTATAGTGATGTGCCTTACCGAGAGGGCCCAGAGATACCTCTCCGATACTCAGAGTGACAAATCCTAATCTTGATCTATGCCAACCCAACAAACACCTTCAGAGACACCTGTAGAGCATCTTTATAATCACCCAGTTACGTTGTGAGGTTTGATAGCACACAAGGTATTCCTCCTGTATTCGGGAGTTGCATAATCTCATAGTCAGAGGAATATGTATAAGTCATCAAGAAAGCAATAGCAATAAAACTTAACGACCATTATGCTAAGCTAATGGACGGGTCTTGTCCATCACATCATTCTCCTAATGATGTGATCCCGTTCATCAAATGACAATACATGTCTATGGTCAGGAAACTTAACCATCTTTGATTAACGAGCTAGTCAAGTAGAGCCATACTAGGGACACTTTGTTTGTCTATGTATTCACACATGTATCAAGTTTCCGGTTAATATAATTTTAGCATGAATAATAAACATTTATCATGCTATAAGGAAATATAAATGACAACTTTATTATTGCCTCTAGGGCATATTTCCTTCAGTAAAGCGCATGATGAAACTCCATGCTGATGGGCTTTTGGAATCACTTGATTATGAATCACTTGATGCTTGAGAACCATGCATCATGGGCAAGATGACTAAGACTCCGTTCTCCAGAACAATTGCGAGCCACTGACTTATTGGAAATAATACATACTGATGTATGCGGTCCGATGAGTGTTGAGGCTCGCGGCGGGTATCGTTATTTTCTGACCTTCACAGATGATTTGAGTAGATATGGGTATATCTACTTAATGAAACATAAGTCTGAAACATTTGAAAAGTTCAAAGAATTTCAGAGTGAAGTGGAAAATCATCGTAAAAAGAAAATAAAGTTTCTACGATCTGATCGCGGAGGCGAATATTTCAGTTATGAGTTTGGTCTTCATTTGAAGATGTGGAATAGTTTTGCAACTCACGCCACCTGGAACACCACAGCATAATGGTGTGTCCGAACATTGTAACCGTACTTTATTAGATATGGTGCGATCTATGATGTCTCTTACTGATTTACCACTATCATTTTGGGTTTATGCTTTAGAGACGGTTGCATTCACGCTAAATAGGGCACCATCTAAATCCGTTGAGACGACACCATATGAAGTGTGGTTTGGCAAGAAACCTAAGCTGTCATTTCTTAAAGTTTAGGGCTGCGATGCTTATGTGAAAAAGCTTCAACCTGATAAGCTCGAACCCAAATCGGAGAAATGTGTCTTCATAGGATACCCAAAAGAAACTGTTAGATACACCTTCTATCACAGATCCGAAGGCAAGATATTCATTGCTAAGAATGGATCCTTTCTAGAGAAGGAGTTTCTCTCGAAAGAAGTGAGTGGGAGGAAAGTAGAACTTGATGAGGTAATTGTACCTTCTCTCGAATTGGAAAATGGTTCATCACATAAATTAGTTCCAGTGATGCCTACGCCAATTAGTGAGGAAGTTAATGATGATGATCATGAAACTTCAAATCAAGTTACTACTGAACCTCATAGGTCAACCAAAGTATGGTCCGCACCAGGGTGGTATGGTAATCTGATACGTCCATTTTGCATCATGCTTTTATGTCGATATTTATTGCATTATGGGTTGTTATTGCACATTATGTCACAATACTTATGCCTATTCTCTCTTATTTTACAAGGTTTACATAAAGAGGGAAAATGCCGGCAGCTAGGATTCTGGGCTGGAAAAGGAGCAAATATTAGAGACCTATTCTGCACAGCTCCAAAGTTCTGAAACTTCACGGAAGTTATTTTCGGAATATATAAAAAATATTGAGCGCAAGAAGTTCCAGAGGGGGCCACACCTGGCCACGAGGGTGGGGGCGCGCCCTACCCCCTGGGCGCGCCCCCTGCCTCGTGGGCCCCCTGGTGGCCCTACGATGCCCATCTTCTGTTATATGGAGTCTTTCGATGAGAAAAAAATCATAAGCAAGCTTTCGGGACAAGACTCCGCCACCACGAGGCGGAACCTTGGCGGAATCAATCTAGGGCTCCGGCGGAGCTGTTCTGCCGGGGACACTTCCCTCCGGGAGGGGGAAATCATCGCCATCGTCATCACCAACGATCCTCTCATCGGGAGGGGGTCAATCTCCATCAACATCTTCACCAGCACCATCTCCTCTCAAACCCTAGTTCATCTCTTGTATCCAATTCTTGTCTCCAAGTCTGGGATTGGTACCTGTGGGTTGCTAGTAGTGTTGATTACTCCTTGTAGTTGATGCTAGTTGGTTTATTTGGTGGAAGATCATATGTTCAGATCCTATATGCATATTAATACCCCTTTGATTATGAACATGAATATGCTTTGTGAGTAGTTACGTTTGTTCCTGAGGACATGGGAGAAGTCTTGCTATTAGTAGTCATGTGAATTTGGTATTCGTTTGATATTTTGATGAGATGTATGTTGTCTCTCCTCTAGTGGTGTTATGTGTACGTCGACTACATGAAACTTCACCATTATTTGGGCCTAGAGGAAGGCATTGGGAAGTAATAAGTAGATGATGGGTTGCTAGAGTGACAGAAGCTTAAACCCTAGTTTATGTGTTGCTTCGTAAGGGGCTGATTTGGATCCACATGTTTCATGCTATGGTTAGTGGTACCTTAATACTTTTGTTTGTGGGATGCTTGTCGAAGTAAGGACAGCACCCAAGCACCGGTCCACCCACATATCAGATTATCAAAGTACCGAACGGGAATCATATGATCATGATGAAACCTAGCTTGACGATAATTCCCATGTGTCCTCAGGAGCGCTTTTCTTTATATAAGAATTTGTCCTGGCTTGTCCTTTGCTACAAAAAGGATTGGGCCACCTTGCTGCACTTTGTTTACTTTGGTTACTTGTTGCTTGTTACAAATTATCTTATCACAAAACTATATGTTACCTATAATTTCAGTGCTTGCAGAGAATACCTTGCTGAAAACCGCTTATCATTTCCTTCTGCTCCTCCTTGGGTTCGACAATCTTACTTATCGAAAGGACAACGATAGATCCCCTATACTTGTGGGTCATCATAATCCTATTCGGGAAGTCATGTTACTAGGCCATGACGAACCTACGAACTATGAGGAAGTGATGATGAGCCCAGATTCTGTGAAATGGCTTGAGGCCATGAAATATGAGATGGGATCCATGTATGAGAACAAAGTATGGACTTTGGTTGACTTGCCCGATGATCGGCAAGCCATAGAGAATAAATGGATCTTCAAGAAGAAGACTGACGCTGATGGTAATGTTACTGTATACAAAGCTTGACTTGTTGTGAAAGGTTTTCGACAAGTTCAAGGAGTTGACTACGATGAGACCATCTCACCCGTAGCGATGCTGAAGTCTGTCTGAATCATGTTAGCAATTGCCGCATTTTATGATTATGAAATTTGGCAAATGGATGTCAAAACTGCATTCCTTAATGGATTTCTTAAAGAAGAGTTGTATATGATGCAACCAGAAGGTTTTGTCGATCCTAAAGGTGCTAACAAAGTGTGCAAGCTCCAGTAATCCATTTATGGACTGGTGCAAGCCTCTCGGTGTTGGAATATACGCTTTGATAGTGTGATCAAAGCATATGGTTTTATGCAGACTTTTGGAGAAGCCTGTATTTACAAGAAAGTGAGTGGGAGCTCTGTAGCATTTCTAATATTATATGTGGAGGACATATTGTTGATTGGAAATAATACAAAAATTTTGGATAGCATAAAAGGATACATGCATAAGAATTTTTCAATGAAAGACCTCGGTGAAGCTGGTTATGTATTGGGCATCAAGATCTATAGAGATAGATCAAGATGCATAACTGGACTTTCACAAAGCACATACCTTGATAAAGTTTTGAAGAAGTTCAAAATGGACTAGTCAAACAAAAGGGTTCTTGACTGTGTTACAAGGTGTGAAATTGAGTTAGGCTCAATGCCCGACCACTGCAGAAGATAGAGAGAAAATGAAAGTCATTCCCTATGCCTCAGCCATAGGTTCTATCATGTATGCAATGTTGTGTACCAGACCTGATGTGTGCCTTTCTATAAGTTTAGCAGGGAGGTTCCAAAGTAATCCAGGAGTGGATCACTGGACAGCGGTCAAGAACATCCCGAAATACCTGAAAAGGACTAAAGATATGTTTCTTGTTTATGGAGGTGATGCTGATGCTATATTTGACACTGATCTGGATGAATCTAAGTCACAAACCGGATACCTGAAATACTAGAAAAGGACTAAGGATATGTTTCTCGTTTATGGCGGTTACATTGATGCTAGCTTTGACACTGATCCGGATGACTCTAAGTCACAAACTGGATACGTATTTATATTGAATGGTGGAGCTGTCAGTTGGTGCAGTTCCAAGCAGAGCGTCGTGGCGGGATCTACATGTGAAGCTGAGTACATAGCTGCTTCGGAAGCAGCAAATGAAGGAGTCTGGATAAAGGAGTTCATATCCGATCTAGGTGTAATACCTAGTGCATCAGGTCCAACAAAAATCTTTTGGGACAATACTGGAGCAATGGCCTTAGCAAAGGAATCCAGATTTCACAAGGGAACCAAACATATCAAGAGACGCTTCAACTCCATCCGCGATCAAGTCAAGGAGGGATACATATAAATTTGCAAAATACATACGGATCTGAATATTGAAGACCCGTTTACTAAGCCTCTTCCACGAGCAAAACATGATCAACACCAAGACTCCATGGGTGTTAGAATCATTATTGACTCTAGTGCAAGTGGGAGACTGAAGGAAATATGCCCTAGAAGCAATAATAAAGTTGTTATTTATATTTCCTTATATCATGATAAATGTTTATTATTCATGCAAGAATTGTATTAATCGGAAACTTAGTACTTGTGTGAATACATAGACAAAACAGAGTGTTCCTAGTATGCCTCTACTTGACTAACTCGTTAATCAAAGATGGTTATAGTTTCCTGACCATAGACATGTGTTGTCATTTGATGAATGGGATCACATCATTAGAGAATGATGTGATGCACAAGACCTATCTGTTAGCTTAGCATAATGATCATTAAGTTTTATTGCTATTGCTTTCTTCATGACTTATACATATTCCTCTGACTATGGGATTATGCAACTCCCGAATACCGGAGGAACACTTTGTGTTCTATCAAACGTCACAAGGTAACTGGGTAATTATAAAGATGCTCTACAGGTGTCTCCGAAGGTGTTTGTTGGGTTGGCATAGATCAAGATTAGGATTTGTCACTCCGAGTATCAGAGAGGTATCTCTGGGGCCTCTCGGTAATGCACATCACTATAACACTTGCAAGCAATGTGACTAATGAGTTAGTTACGGGATGAAGCATTACAGAACAAGTAAAGAGACTTACCTGTAACGAGATTGAACTAGGTATGATGATACCGACGATCGAATCTTGGGCAAGTAACATACCGATGACTGCTACCTCTTGAGCATGTGTTGGTTTTCCCTTGAAGAGGAAAGGGTGATGCAACAAAGTAGCGTAAGTATTTCCCTCAGTTTTGGAGAACCAAGGTATCAATCCAGTAGGACACAACACACAAGTCACCTAGTACATGCACAAACAATCAAGAACCTCGCAACCAACGCGATAAAGGGGTTGTCAATCCCTTCACGGTCACTTGCGAAAGTGAGATCTGATTGAGATAGTAACATAAATATTTTTGGTATTTTGCTGTATAGATTGGAATGTAAAGATTGCAAAATAGTAAATGAGATGCGATAATAAAAGAGATGAAATATAATAAGAAAGAGACCCGGGGGCCATAGGTTTCACTAGTGGCTTCTCTCATGATAGCATGTATTATGGTGGGTGAACAAATTACTACCAAGCAATTGATAGAAAAGTGCATAGTTATGAAGATATCTAAGGTAGTGATCATGAATATAGGCATCACGTCCGTGTCAAGTAGATCGAAACAATTCTGCATCTACTACTATTACTCCACACATCGACCGCTATCCAGCATGCATCTAGAGTATTAAGTTCATAAGAACATAGTAACGCAATAAGCAATATGACATGATATAGAGGGATAAACTCATGCAATATGACATAAAACCCATCTTTTTATCCTCGATGGCAACAATACAATACGTGCCTTGCTGCCCCTACTGTCACTGGGAAAGGACACCGCAAGATTGAACCCAAAGCTAAGCACTTCTTCCATTGCAAGAAAGATCAATCTAGTAGTCCAAACTAAACCAATAATTCGAAGAGACTTGCAAAGATATCAAATCATGCATATAAGAATTTAGAGAAGAACCAAATAATATTCATAGATAAGCAGGTTCATAAACCCACAATTCATCGGATCTCGGCAAACACACCGCAAAAGAGTATTACATTGAATAGATCTCCAAGAACATCGAGGAGAACTTTGTATTGAAGATCAATGAGAGAGAAGAATCCATCTAGCTGATAACTACGGACCCGAAGGTCTGTGGTAAACTACTCACGCTTCATCGGAGAGGCTATGGTGTTGATGTAGAAGCCCTCCGTGATCGATTCCCCCTCCGGCAGATCGCCGGAAAAGGCCCCAAGATGGGATCTCATGGGTACAGAAGGTTGTAGCAGTGGAAAAGTGGTTTCGTGGCTCCCCCTGATGTTTCTAGGGTATTAGAGTATATATATAGGCAAAAGAAGTACGTCGGTGGAGCTCCGTCGGGTCCACGAGAGTGGGGGCATGCCCTCCTGCATCGTGGCCGCCTCACGGAGTTCTAGACTTCCACTCCAAGTCTCCTGGTTTGCTTTCGGTCCAAGAAAGATCATCGTGAAGGTTTATTTCCGTTTGGATTCCATTTGGTATTCCTTTTCTGCGAAACACTGAAATAGGCAAAAAAGCCAGAAACTGGCACTAGGCCTCTGGTTAATAGGTTACTCCCAAAAATAATATAAAAGAGCATATTAAAGCCCATTAAACATCCAAAATAGATAATAGAATAGCATGGAACAATACAAAATTATAAATACGTGGGAGACGTATCAAGCATCCCCAAGCTTAATTCTGACTCGTCCTCGAGTAGGTAAATGATAAAAACAGAATTTTTGATGTGGA
This sequence comes from Triticum urartu, assembly GCF_056163025.1. Taxonomy (NCBI): domain Eukaryota; kingdom Viridiplantae; phylum Streptophyta; class Magnoliopsida; order Poales; family Poaceae; genus Triticum; species Triticum urartu. The sequence goes on along the minus strand of NC_141876.1, from coordinate 171,336,001 downwards.
ATGCTACCTAACATATTTATCAATGTAATTTTCTTTATTGTGGCATGAATGTTCAGATCCGAAAGATTCAAGACAAAAGTTTAACATTGACATAAAAATAATAATACTTCAAGCATACTAACAAAGTAATTATGTCCTCTCAAAATAACATAGCCAAAGAAAGTTCATCCCTACAAAATCATATAGTTTGGTTATGCTCCATCTTCTTCACACAAAATATTCAAATCATGCACAACCCCAATGACAAGCCAAGCAATTGTTTCATACTTTAGCATTCTCAAACTTTTTCAACTTTCACACAATACATGAGCGTGAGCCATGGACATAGCACTATAGGTGCAATAGAGTGGTGGTTGTGGAGAAGACAAAAAGGAGGAAGATGGTCTCACATCAACTAGGCATATCAATGGGATATGGAGATGCCCATCAATAGATATCAATGTGAGTGAGTAGGGATTTCCATGCAACGGATGCACAAGAGCTATACATGTATGAAAGCTCAACAAAAGAAACAAAGTGGGTGTGCATCCAACTTGCTTGCTCACGAAGACCTAGGGCATTTGAGGAAGCCCATCGTTGGAATATACAAGCCAAGTTCTATAATGAAAATTTCCCACTAGTATATGAAAGTGACAAAGTAAGAGACTCTCTATCATGAAGACCATGGTGCTACTTTGAAGCACAAGTGTGGAAAAAGGATAGTAGCATTGTCCCTTCTCTCTTTTTCTATCATTTTTTTGTTTGGTTTCTTTGGCCTCTTTTTTTTCTTTTTTTGTTTCCTCACATGGGACAATGCTCTAATAGTGATGATCATCACACTTCTATTTATTTACAACTCGATACTTAGATCAAAAATACGACTCTATGCATGCCTCCGGCGGTGTACCGGGATGTGCAATGAATCAAGAGTGACATGTATGAAAAAAATTATGAACGGTGGCTTTGCCACAAATACGATGTCAACTACATGATCATGCAAGGCAATATGACAATGATGGAGCGTGTCATAATAAATGGAACAGTGGAAAGTTGCATGGCAATATATCTCGGAATGGATATGGAAATGCCATAATAGGTAGGTATGGTGGCTGTTTTGAGGAAGGTAAATGGTGGGTTTATGGTACCGGCGAAAGTTGTGTGATACTAGAGAGGCTAGCCATGGTGGAAGGGTGAGAATGCGTATAATCCATGGACTCAACATAAAAACTCACATACTTATTGCAAAAATATACAAGTCATCAAAAACCAGGCACTACACGCATGCTCCTAGGGGATAGATTGGTAGGAAAAGACCATCGCTCGTCCCCGACCGCCACTTATAAGGAAGACAATCAAAGAAATACCTCATGCTTCAAATTTGTCACACAACGGTTACCATATGTGCATGCTACGGGACTTGCAAACCTCAACACAAGTATTTCTCAAATTCACAACTACTCAACTAGTATGACTCTAATATCACCATCCTCATGTCTCAAAACAATCATCAAGTATCAAACTTCTCCTACTATTCAACGCACTTTATATGAAAGTTTTTATTATACCCATCTTGGATGCCCATCATATTAGGACCAGTTTTATAACCAAAGAAAATTACCATATTGTTCTAAATGATTCTCAAAATAATATAAGTGAAGCATGAGAGGTCAATAATTTCTATAAAATAAAACCACCACCATGCCCTAAAAAGATATAAGTGAAGCACTAGAGCAAAATTGTATAGCTCAAAAGATATAAGTGCAACACATAGAGTATTCTAATGAATTCCGGTTCATGCGTGTCTCTCCCAAAAGGTGTGTACAGCAAGTATGATTTTGGTAACCATACAAGACGCTCCAAGCAAAACACATATCATGTGGTGAATAAAAATATAGCCTCAAGTAAAGTTACCAATAGACAAAGACGAAAGAGGGGATGCCTTCCGGGGCATCCCCAATCTTAGGATTTTGGTTGTCCTTGAATTTTACCTTGGGGTGCCTTGGGCATCCCCAAGCTTAGGCTCTTTCCACTCCTTGTTCCAAAATCCATCAAATCTTTACCCAAAAACTTGAAAACTTCACAACACAAAACTCTACAGAAAATCTCGTGAGCTCCGTTAGTATAAGAAAATAAACCACCACTTTAAGGTGCTGTAATTAACTCGTTCTTTATTTATATTGGTGTTAAACCTATTGTATTCCAACTTCTCTATGGTTCATAACCCCCCCCCCCGGTACTAGCCATAGATGCATCAAAATAAGCAAACAACACACGAAAAACAGAATCTGTCAAAAACAGAATAGTCTGTAGCAATCTATAGGTTTCGAATACTTCTGTAACTCCAAAAATTCTGAAAACTTAGGACGACCAGGAAAATTTGTATATTGATCTACTGCAGTTGGAATTGGTATTTTATCGCTCTCTGGTAAAAAAACGAAAATTATTTTCGTGAGAGCATACTTTCTGTTTTTATAAGCAAGATCAAACAACAATCACCCAAGAAGATCCTAAAGGCTTTACTTGGCACAAACACTAATTAAAACATAAAAACACAATCATAACAGAGGCTAGATGAATTATTTATTACTAAATAGGAACAAAAAGCAAGGAACGAAAATAATATTGGGTTGCCTCCCAACAAGCGCTATCATTTAACGCCCCTAGCTAGGCATAAAACAAGAACGGATCTAGGTATTCTCATGATAATGATAAGGCAAATCGTGAAAACTCATTTCATACTCCCTACGTTCAGCAGAAAGTTTTCTTTGTGGTAGCAAAAGTAATCAAAAGGACTAAATTTAATGGGACAAAAGTCCCCAAGATCAAGCTCGGGAGGTATTGGTTCCTCCTTTGGCCCCTCATATTGCACAACCAATTAATCATTATAAGCATTCTTTTGGCAAAAAGTCATGAGCCTTTGTTCAAGAGAAAACCTAACCCATTGTTCTGGATAGCAAAATTATCATTAAGTTCAGAAATCCTGTCAACTAGAACATCGGTGGGATCCTTTTTTTCTAAGGTTTTCATTAAAAGCAACATGATCTAAAGATCGTAAACGCATTATGTCTTCTTGATAAAAAAGGATTGCTTCTATGGGGGGCAACCGGCATCCACCCTATAATGCGCAAAAATTTTGTTGGCCTCTTTTATTATAAATCTGAACTCATGAGCTAAAAAGATGGTAGCTACTCGCTTAACAGAAGAATGCTCAATATTGGAAAATTCTAGAAAAATCATTTGTATGCAAGGATGCATGTGGATAAATTGTCTTTCAAGTTCAACCACGAGCAAAGATATAGCATCCGCGAGACTACTAGTTTTATGAAGAATAGGCCCACCCATAGTGGGCAAAGCACTGGCACAAGTAAAGAAATCTTGAATAACTCCTTTTCCAATAATATTACCACTACCAATCCAAAACTTTTTAGTGTGTAAAATAGTAGGTTCTTCATGCGGATTATTAAAGGCATCAAAGTTTCCCTCATCATTACTATTATCCTGTCCAATGATAACCTCCCTAGTTTCAGACATGATGGCAACAAACTGCACTAAGAACGAACACACAAGAGGCAAGCAAAGAGAGACGAAAGGAAAAGGGGCGAATAAAACAGCAAAGGTGAAGTGGGGGAGAGGAAAACGGGAGGCAAATGGAAAACAATGTAATGCAAGGGAGAAGATTTTATGATGGGTACTTGGTATGTCTTGACTTGGCGTAGATCACCCTGGCAACGGCGCCAAAAATCCTTCTTGCTACCTCTTGAGCATGTGTTGGTTTTCCCTTGAAGAGGAAAGGGTGATGTAGCAAAGTAGCATAAGTATTTCCCTCGGTTTTTGAGAACCAAGTATCAGTCCAGTAGGAGACAACACACAAGTCACCTAGTACCTGCACAAACAATCAAGAACCTCGCAACCAACGCGATAAAAGGGGTTGTCAATCCCTTCACGGTCACTTGCGAAAATGAGATCTGATAGAGATAGTAAGATGAATAGTTTTGGTATTTTTTTGTATAGATTGAAAAGTAAAGATTGCAAAACAGTAAACGAGATGCGATAATAAAAGAGATGCAATATAATAAGAAAGAGACCCGAGGGCCATAGGTTTCACTAGTGGCTTCTCTCATGATAGCATGTATTACGGTGGGTGAACAAATTACTGCCGAGCAATTGATAGAAAAGTGCATAACTATGAAGATATCTAAGGCAATGATCATGAATATAGGCATCACGTTCGTGTCAAGTAGATTGAAATGATTCTGCATCTACTACTATTACTACACACATCGACCGCTATCCAGCATGCATCTAGAGTATTAAGTTCATAAGAACAGAGTAACACATTAAGAAAGATGACATGATATAGAGGGATAAACTCAAGCAATATGACATAAACCCCATCTTTTTATCCTTGATGGCAACAATACAATACGTGCCTTGCTGCCCCTACTGTCACTGGGAAAGGACACCGCAAGATTGAACCCAAAGCTAAACACTTCTCCCATTGCAAGAAAGATCAATCTAGTAGGCCAAACTAAACCTATAATTCGAAGAGACTTGCAAAGATATAAAATCATGCTTATAAGAATTCAGAGAAGAACCAAATAATATTCATAGATAATCATGTTCATAAACCCACGATTCATCGGATCTCGGAAAACACACCGCAAAAGAGTATTACATCGAATAGATCTCCAAGAACATCGAGGAGAACTTTGTATTGAAGATCAAAGAGAGATAAGAAGCCATCTAGCTAATAACTATGGACCCGAAGGTCTGTGGTAAACTATTCACGCTTCATCGGAGAGGCTATGGTGTTTATGTAGAAGCCCTCCGTGATCGATTCCCCCTTCGGCAGATCTCTGGAAAAGGCCCCAAGATGGGATCTCATGGGTACAGAAGGTTGCGGCGGTGGAAAAGTGGTTTTGTGGCTCCCCCTAATATTTCTAGGGTATAAGAGTATATATAGGCGAAAGAAGTATGTCGGTGGAGTTCTGTGGGGCCCACAAGGGTGGGGGCGCACCTACCCCCCTAGGCACGTCCTCTTGCCTCATGGCCACCTCACGGAGTTCCAGACTTCCACTCCAAGTCTCCTGGATTGCTTTCGGTCCAAGAAAGATCATCACGAATGTTTCATTCCGTTTGGATTCCGTTTGGTATTCCTTTTCTGCAAAACACTGAAATAGGCAAAAAAACAGAAACTGGTGCTGGGCCTCTAGTTAATAGGTTAGTCCCAAAAATAATATAAAAGAGCACATTAAAGCCCATTAAACATCCAAAACAGATAATATAATAGCATGGAACAATAAAAAATTATAGATAAGTTGGAGACGTATCAATGACAAAGGGAATAACATATGTTGTTATTGTGGTTTGACTGATAAAGATCTTCGCAGAATATGTAGGAACCAATATGAGCATGTCACACCCAATATCCTAAAGAGACTCAAAGGTCCCACCAAGGATAGAACCGCATATTGACACTCTTTTGCAAGGTGGATATCATTACATCAACATTACATAATAGATGGGGATACATGCAAGGCATACAAATGCTGCAAGAATACATCAATACATTATACATAGAACAACATCCGACTACGGATGAAACACAAATAGAACCTCAAGCGAAAACCACCCTACTAGCCCAGGCTGCCGACCAGGAACCTATGCCCTGAACGAAGAAGAACTAGAAGAAGAACTCCAACACAAGTAAAACATTGCTCTCGTGTCATGATCATCGCATTACCTGTACCTACAACTGTTGGTGCAGTTTGTGAGCCACGAGGACTCAGCAATCCCATTACCATGGGTATCAAGTCTAGCAAAGCTTAATGGGTATGGAAGGGGTAAAGTGGTGAGGTTGCAGCAGCGACTAAGCAAATTATGGTGGCTAACTTACGAATACAAGAGTAAGATGAGAAACTACGCAAACGATCGCAAACTAGAAATGATTAAGAAGTGATCCTAAAAGAAAGAAAAGGATTTACTCGTCATGAAAAATCTCCGGAAGAAAAGGATTGAATCACCTGGAGGAAAATAAGAATAAGATTTAGTGTATGTTTATCCTTCATCAACTTAAATTGATGACAAGCAACGGATTTGGCATACTACTTATTCTAGTTGAGAAGGATAAAGAAAGATATAGCGCAAACTTGAGGAAGGTCTTCAACGAATCGCCGGTATGAATTGAAAATGAACGAAGATACTTGAGTGAATCAAAATGCAAGAGAACGAAGAGATCGCGAGCTGATTAAAGAATGCGTGAACGAAGCACCGGTACCAATATGGGAAAGAACGAAGCTGAAAACTTGTAACGAAGAAATATCCTATATTGATAGCCCTCGGATAATCAAAACGGAAAACAACTCCTGAAATACTCCGGATGGTTAAGAAAAGAATCGCACGATTGGAAACAATTTGAGAGGATAACATGAAGTTAGAACCACTAATCTCTGAGAGAACGGACAAGATTTAGGGCAACTCTTCTTCGATCTTCACATGTTGAGAATGACGACGAGGAACACCACCAAAATTGTTGAGGTACTTCGGGAGAATGAAAAGCGAAGAGATTGAGCCAATAATGAAAATGATTTGGAATCGATCTTGGAAAAGCGTAAGACTGATGGAATCCATACTTACGTCATACTTCGAAAAGAATCTGACAATAACTCCGAGAAAAGTTAGAAGAGCCAGGTAAGATCCTGGGAAAAGACCTGTGGGTTAGGGCCCACTGAAAATAGGCACCGTTGGGAAGGATTGTTGAAGAGAGAGATGCTGCACCAGAACAATTGAAAGACTTGAATGAGGTGACAACCTCGAAATAATTTAATGCAAACACGAATCTTCTGAGAGGTCTTCATCACTCCGGAACGATTAAATGGCGAGAGGCGAACAAGCAAAGGAAACACTTGATGCAAAGAAAGGAATATGATCAACAACGAAAAAGTTGAATTGGATCCACTGGAAAGAATACGAGACGAACAATGATTAACCAGACGAGAATTTACCAGTTGAGACAATTGAGGAAAGACTGAAGAGGCTTCGCAAGAATGAAATTGATGCTCGAATGGAGGATCATACTCCGGGAATAAAAGGGGTGGGAGGGCGGAAAATAAGGCAACTTGGAACGGGGAACCGACGAGTAACTTGAAGAGGAACACACCGGTTGAAATAATCGAGGAAAGAATGCAAAGGCTTCGCACGAGTAGGATGGAAACTCGATTACGGACTCAGGCTCCAAGAAGAAAGAGGGGTTGGGCGGGTGGGAAAAAAGAAAGGCAACTTCGCACGGGGAACAACATCGTTGAGGAAGAACTGAGGATTGATCTTGCAAAGATGAAGAGGATCGAAACACCTTGGCGAGAAAAGCACCGGATGAAAAGAGCTGACATCGCAGCGAACGAAAAACTGACCGCATGATCCTAAAAAAATTTAACGGGAAGAGGAGTAGTTCAAAACACCTACGACAAGATTCCTTACCAGAGGGACGAAGGGCAGAGGAGTGAAAAGAATTCCTACTCTCTGATATAACTAGACTCCATAAAAGTTTTTCTTCTAGACTCGACAACGGCCAAACTACACGATCAAACAAGGGGGCTCCTAGGGTCAGTCGAGGCTCTGATGCCATCTTGTCACCCCAATATGTGATATTATCCTAAAGAGACTCGAAGGTCCCACCAAGGATAGAACCACATATTGACACGCTTTTGCAAGGTGGATATCATTACATCAACTTTACATGATAGATGGGGATACATACAAGGCATACAAATGCCGCAAGAATATATCAATACATTATACATAGAACAACATCCAACTATAGATGAAACACAAACAGAAGCTCAAGCGACAACCACCCTGCTAGCCCAGGCTGCCGACCAGGAACCTATCCCCTGAACGAAGAAGAAGCAGAAGAAGAACTCCAACACAAGCAAAACATCGCTCCCGCGTCATGATCATCGCATTACCTATACCTGCAACTGTTGGTGTAGTAATCTTTGAGCCACGAGGACTCATCAATCCCATTACCATGGGTATCAAGAAGAGCAAAACTTAATGGGTATGGAAGGGGTAAAGTGGTGAGGTTGCAGCTGCGACTAAGCAAATTATGATGGCTAACTTATGAATACAAGAGTAAGATGAGAAACTATGCAAACGATCGCAAACTAGAAATGATCAAGAAGTGATCCTGAACTTCTTATGGTCAATCATAACCCAACCGTGTTCTCTTCTCGAACCTCCCGAAAAGAGACCATCACGGTTACGCAACGTTGTTGGTGTATTTTAAATAGAGTTTACTTCAAGTCCTCTACAACCGGATATTAACAAATTCCCATCTGCGACATAACTGCGGTCACGCCTCTCGAAAGTTTAAACCCTGCAGGGATGTCCCAATTTAGCCCATGACAAGCTCATGATCCGCGGAGACAATCCTTCATTGTGGGACACCCAATCAGACTCGGAATCCTGGTGCACAAGACATTTCGACAATGGTAAAACAAAACCAGCAAGACCTCCCGATGTGCCGACAAATCCCGATAGGAGCTGCACATATCTTGCTCTCAGGGCACACCGGGTGGGCCAGACGTCGGGTTGGCTGAGACCCTGGTTGCCCAGCGGCGCCGGACATCGCCTGATTTGGACTAACACTCAAAGGAGCACTGGCCCGGTGGGGTTGATTAAAAATCCACGGGTGCTAGCCGGTCCCTAGCAAGTTTTAGTTGTTATTAGGCAAATGGTAAAACCAATGGTGGGCCTCGCTGGAAGAGTTTTATTCAAAGTGAAACGTCAAGAGGGTCCCATACCCCTCATCATGTTAGGGACCCAAAATCAAGGAACATAACACTGGTATGACGGAAACTAGGGCAGCAAGAGTGGAACAAAACACCAGGCATAAGCCCAAGCCTTCCACCCTTTACCAAGTATATAGATGCATTAATTTAAATAAGTGATATTGTGATATCCCAAAACAACCATGGAACAACCTACAACTGCACCTACAACTAGCAACGCTATAAGAGGGGCTGAGCAAAGCGGTAACATAGCCATACAAAGGTTTGCTAGGAAGGGTGAAAAGGTTAGAAGCTATCATGGCAATATGGGAGGCTTGATAAACAAGTGGTAGGTAGCGCGACATAGCGATAGCATCGAGACAACTAGCATAGCAAAGATAGTAGTGATATCCAAGGTGACGGTCCTCTTACCTGAAATCCCGCTAGGAAGAAGAACGAGTCCATGAAGAAGATGAAGCCACGAAGGTGAACGATCCTCACAATCGCAACGAAACATGAACTATCGAGAAGGAGCACAACCGGAAAGGAGCAAACAACATGGTAAACACACAACCCATAAACAAGACATGATGCTCAAACAAGTATGATGCATGACAAGGCTACATGAAGCTATTCATGGCAAGAGATGATGCATACAAGAACAACACATCAAAGCAAGTTTAAATGAGGCCGGAAACGACATATAACAATTCCGGTAAATCTTCATATGAAAATTTCGAAATTGGTCCAGATCTGATTAAAACACAATGTTGAAGTTGTTAAACATCAAGTTAAAGTGCACCAAGATGACCTACACGGTTTTCTAGTCAAGTTACATATAAAGTTCGTTTTATTCGGAGCTACGGCCTAGAAGATATGAGCAAAACAAGTTAAACATGGTATTGATGCAAAAATGCATTCAAACAACATCACAAACACTCAGAAACATGGATGCAACAAGGTAACATGAAACTACATGCAAAACTAAGCAAGTTTCATATAGAGCATGCTCAAAACGGAGCATCGATTCAACACATACACTCAACACAAGATTCAAACACAATCTGCCCAAAACAGCAACTAGGCACTTTGCAATCAAGGAAACAACATGCTACAGGAATCATAAGGACACAAACTTGACATGCACTCAAAGTATAGATTCCATGCTTCAAATAACATTTAAGGTTCAGGTTCATAGGCATCAAGATTAATCCAAGATGATCAATGCAAAAAGTAACTTAATAACACATACTATGACTTAGTGAAAAACAGGCAATACATGTGAGCAAGAATAACATGTTGGTAGGTTGGAGGCATTAAACAATGATGATATAGTGCAAGATCATGACAAACAAATGCATGGCATTAAAGTACAGGTTAAACATGGAAAAACATTATTAGTAAGCATCTCCATATGACCCATAGATCAATAGCAATCAACAAGACAAGATGCAACATTATATAAGCTGATTCTCAGACTTAGGAAATTTGGGAATGCAAAACATAACATTATGATGCTGACTTTGGAGGCACATAACATCAAGCATAGCAACTTTAATAAGTATGAAAAAGGCATAGACATGTAGTATACATGATATACTTAAACTTACTCCATGGGCACAAAGTTCATATGAAGCCTGGAGCAATCACAATGATTCATGCAAAAAGGGACATGCTGTTAACAGGATGGCAGATTTAGCATGATGGCAACTTGAGAGCAAGAAAGAGACAAGCTATAGCAAGTTATAATGTCAACCAAGGGCATGGCATCAAAGTACACATAACAATGAGAAAAAACATCAAGGCATCATATACATATGGCTCATAGACTAGTGGGAACCATCAAATCAAGATTGAAAGTTATAACAGTTTCAGCAAGTGATAAACGGCAACATCAACATCGCATGTTTGCAAGCATGGAACAGGGGTCATATGAAGTCCAAAATTAACAAACTTGGCATGTGGACAAAGTACTCATAGCATACTTCAATTCTTGTAAAGGATCATCACCAAAAGAGGCATAGATAAAACAATAACAAGCTCACAAGATGGCATCATGAAGTTAACAAAAAACTGGAACATCATATAGGCATGTTCATGGCAATGAAAACATATGCTACAGTATGTATATGGGGCATCAAAAGACATGGCATGATAGAGCACAACAAGGACATCAAAACATCTCAAGTAAGCAACCCCAGATAATGCATGGAATATATGGTAGCTTCAAGTTAACAAGGCATCACAATGTAACCGTTACAAACTTAGCAAAAATCACTAAGTCTCAGAAATCAGCAACATTAAGTAGCACACTTTGCAAGCTTGTGCTAGTCACCATAAGGCACATAAAAATACAGGGATTGCACCACTGTAAAGATGGCATTAAAATTCTCCTAAAACATGTAGACATGATGCACAAAAAATGCACACACAAAATGCAACGAAAAAGACAAAACAACAAGTTATGACAAGTTTCGGCAGTTTAACATCATATAGCACTCTTGCAACGCAGATTAACATCGCATAATGCATCCTAAAATGCATGAAAATCACACCATCGTGTAGAGAACTCTGAGATTAACATTTTGGCATATCATTCACGCAAAACGGAGCAACGAGCCCATAGATATGGGATGTCAAAGATGCACACATGATATGATGAATCTGGGGACTTAGAGAAAAAAAACAGACGACGGGTGAGCGTAGGATAACTATGATGCGCATAGGGAGGGGCTTAGCACTTCTCACCATGGGCTTTGGCCCAGTTGGTGGAGAGGCAGGCCGGGCGAGGGGGGGTGGGTTGTTGGGACGGTCAATGCCCTGGGCCGGGGCGAGGCCGACTCTGGGCCCACGAGCGGCGATTGGGGCGTCATCATCCCCGAGCGGGACGAGGGTGGCGGAGGCGGCGGCGGTGGGTTTTGGCAGGTCCGACGAGGCCGGAGGAGGCCATGGTGTCGGTGGAAATGGACGGATCCGGGCGGATCTGACCCGGGGAGTCCATTCCCGGTGGCAGCAAGGTCCACCGGCGACGGGCGGAGCAACAGGGGCGACAGCGACCTATAGAGAGAGGGTGAGAGGGTGAGGAAGAGAATATGAGCGAGAAGAAAGGAGAGGGGCACGGGGCACTCGCCTGGGTTGGAGGTGCTCGCCGGCGGCGAGGCTCTGGTGGCCGGCGGGTGTAGGGCAGCGGCGATGGAGATCGGGCGCTGCCCGATCCAGGCGAGGGAGGTTGCTGGGACTCGGGGCGAGTGGGATCTGGCGGTGGGCCACTTCGGGTCGGGCGGGCTGTGCTCGGGCCTGGTGGGCCGCGGTGCGGTGGCGCACTTCTGGGGCGCGACATGGCGGATTGCCACTGGACATGGGCATGGGTTGCGGCGGCGCAGCCCGTGGGACTGCGACACTTGTCGGTAGGGGAGTGCGCCGGCACTGAAAACAAGGATGGAGGCGGTGGCTGACTGCGGAAATTAAGGAGGGAGTAGGTAGGAGGCCAAAAATGGCAGGGGAGGCGTCTATATATAGAAAGGGGGCTAGGGTTAGGTGTTTAGAGGGGTTTGAGGCCGTTTCGGAGCCCTCCGATCGCGATCGAACGGTTCCAGATGTGAGGAGGGGTTAGGTGGGCTGCGGGTGGGCTGTGCTAGAGAGAGATGAGCTGAGAAGAGATGAGAGAGAGAGGTCCAGCACCATTTTTGGAGACCGAAACGTCTGACGAATAAACCCACTATATTGTCGCTATAGTTATCCGTTGGGGCATCAAACGAACTCCGAATGCGATGAAACTTGGCAGGTTGTCTACTGACAGCAAAACAACACCGCACGCCAACTTTCATCCCATTCCGAAAACATTTTCCGGCCACTTATAAAATAATATTTCGGACGTGCTGGGGCGCGTGCAAGAGCGTCGGATGGAGAAACGGACAACGGAGAAAGAGACCGGATGCAAGTTTTGAAAACATGAGGATGCAATGCATATGATGACATGGCAAGATGCAACATGCAAGCAAATGACAAGGCGACAACAACAAACAACTGGAAGACGCCTAGCGCATCGGACTCGGGGCATTACAACTCGCCACCACTAACAAGAGATCTCGTCCCGAGATCTTAGGAACCGACACGGAAGAAAAGAGAAAGAGGTTAAACAAGAACGCAAGAGAGAAGGTGAACAAGACCGAGAGCACTCGGGTAGAAAAGAGGAACGACGATTATGATGAGAATCAAAAGCTCAAGGAATAAGATAGACTCTGAAACCACTCCGGTTAGGACAAGATAGAAACAAGCAGGAACGAAAGAATTTAGGTAGCACTCCGGCTGAACATGTAATGGAATAGAACATGATCTTGACAATATGGGTTGATACTTAACGAGAGGAATAACACAATGCCTCCAGAAGAATCGAAAGATTGGACTGCAAGGAACGAAGAAGAAATGACATCTTCCACTACGAATGATTTTGAAAGAATCCTTAGAGGGAAGGATTTAACGGAGTTCTTGAGAAAATCAACAACAAAGAATTGATTTACGTGGGCTTATGTAAACATCTCAAAACTTGAGGTGAATTTCTGCCACCAACGGAATTGATTGAATAGCTGAAGAACGATGAAATGCAAAACTCCACTTCAAAAGAATACGGAGACTTAATTGCACTTCGAGATGTAAGAAGAAAAGATACTTGCACTCCTCCAACAAGAATCTTGATGAACACTTGAAGAAGAACCACCATGAAGAACTCCGGTAACAAAAGGATGATGAGGTATTATTGAAGGGAGAAAGGAATAAGATGATGCCTTGCAATGATTTAGATTGAGTTTCCGATGAGATAAACGAGAAAAACTTGGAACTCCGAAAAGAAAAGATGAAGCATCTCGAATCGAGAATGTGATATGATGAACAACTCCATAAAGAAATATCAATCACTTTTAGTCAAGAATTTACTCATCATGAACAATCTCCGGAAGAAAAGGATTGAATCACCTGGAGGAAATAAGAATAAGATTTATTGTATGTTTATCCTTCATCAACTTAAATTGATGACAAGCAACGGATTTGGCATACTACTTATTCTAGTTGAGAAGGATTAAGGAAAGATATAGCGCAAACTTGAGGAAGGTCTTCAACGAACCACCGGTATGAATTAAAAATGAACGAAGATACTTGAGTGAATCAAAATGCAAGAGAACGAAGAGATCGCGAGATGATTAAAGAATGCTTGAACGAAGCACTGGTACCAATATGGGAACGAACGAAGCTAAAAACTTAGAACGAAGAAATATCTTGAATTGATAGCCTTCGGATAATCGAAACGAAAAACAACTCCTGGAATACTCTGGATGGGTAAGAAAAGAATCGCATGATTGGAAACAATTTGAGAGGATAACATGAAGTTAGAACCACTAATCTCTGAGAGAACGGACAAGATTTAGGGCAACTCTTCTTTGGTCTTCACACGTTGAGAATGATGACGAGGAACACCACCAAAATTGTTGAGGTACTTCGGGAGAATGAAAAGCAAAGAGGTTGGGCCAACAATGAAAATGATTTGGAATCGATCTTGGAAAAGGCGTAAGACTGATGGAATCCATTCTTACGTCATACTTGGAAAAGAATCTGAGAATAACTCCGGGAAAAATTAGAAGAGCCAGGTAAGATCCTGGGAAAAGACCTGTGGGTTAGGTCCCACTGAAAATAGGTACCGTTGGGAAGGATTATTGAAGAGAGAGATGTTGCACCGGAACAACTGAAAGACTTGAATGAGGTGACAACCTTGAAATAATTGAATGCAAACACGAATCTTCTGAGATGTCTTCATCACTCCGGCATGATTAAATGGCGAGAGGAGAATGAGCAAAGGAAAGACTTGATGCAAAGAAAGGAATATGATCAACAACGAAAAAGTTGAATTGGATCCACCGGAAAGAATACGAGACGAACAACGATTAACTAGACCATAATTTACCGGTTGAGACAATTGAGGAAAGACTGAAGAGGCTTCGCACCAATGAAATTGATGCTCGAATAGAGGCTCATACTCCGGGAATAAAAGGGGTGGGAGGGCGAAAAAACAAGGCAACTTGGAACGGGGAACCGACGTATAACTTGAAGAGGAACACACAGGTTGAAATAATCGAGGAAAGAATGCAAAGGCTTCGCACGAGTAGGATGGATACTCGATTACGGACTGCGGCTCCGAGAAGAAAGAGGGGTTGGGTGGTTGGGAAAAAAGAAAGGCAACTTCACACGGGGAACAACCTCATTGAGGAAGAACTAAGGATTGATCTCACAAAGATGAAGAGGATCAAAACACCTTGACGAGAAAAGCACCGAATGAAAAGAGCTGACATCGCAACGAACGAAAAACTAAACGCGTGATCCTAAAAAAAATTGAAGGCTAAGAAGAGTAGTTCAAAACACCTATGACAAGATTCCTTACCAGAGCGACGAAGGGGCAGAGGAGTAAAAAGAATTCCTGCTCTCCGATATAACTAGACTCCGTAAAAGATTTTCTTCTTGACTCGACAACGGCCAAACTACACGATCAAACAAAGGGGGATCCTAGGGTCGGTCGAGGCTCTGATACCAACTTGTCATGCCCAATATGAGATACTATCCTAAAGAGACTCGAAGGTCCCACCAAGGATAGAACCGCATATTGACACGCTTTTGCAAGGTGGATATCATTACATCAATATTACATAATAGATGGGGATACATCCAAGGCATACAAATGCCGCAAGAATACATCAATACATTATACATAGAACAACATCCGAGTATGGATGAAACACAAATAGAAGCTCAAGCGACAACCACCCTGCTAGCCCAGGCTGCCGACCAGGAACCTATCCACTGTCTCGGTCATGTCTACATAGTTCTCAGACCCGAGGGTCCGCACGCTTAACGTTCGATGATGATTTGTATTATGAGTTATGTATTTTGGTGAGCGAAGTTTGTTCGGAGTCCCGGATGAGATCACGGACATGACGAAGAGTGTCGAAATGGTCGAGAGGTAAAGATTGATATATTGGAAGATGGTATTCGGACACCGGAATGGTTTTGAGTGGTTCGGGTATTTTTCTGGAGTACCGAGGGGTTACCGGGACCCCCTGGGGGAAGTCATGGGCCTCATGGGCCACGGGAGAGAGACGGGACAGCCCACAAGGGGTGCCCCCCCCCATCGGAGTCCGAATTGGACTACGAGAGGGGGCGGCGCCCCCTTTCCCTCTCCTACTCCCTCTCCCTTTCCCCTTTCCCGCTCTAGAAAAGGAAACGGGAATCCTACTAGGACTAGGAGTCCTAGTAGGACTCCCCCCATGGCGCGCCCCTCTAGGCCAGCCGCCTCCTCCCCTCACTACTGCAGGATGCTGCTAATGCGACACTACGATCATAGACCCTTCGACGAAACTGTGTGCGTTGCAATAATCGCAAATGGTGGTGTAAAAGAACCATCAAAAAAAGGTGCAAAACATTTGCGATGGCGGAGCCATCAAACACGGTTCAGATTTTAGTTGCGTGTGCGATGCTGGGCATGCGGTTCAGTCCAATGAACTTTTTGCGATGAGGCGGAACAAAAGAAACGGGCAGCCTGATGAAGGCGTGTGTGATATACAGCATACGGTTCACTCAGATGAACTATTTGTGATTAGGCAACACAAAAGAAACGGTCAGCCAGATCAAGGTGTGTGTGATTGAGGGCATACGTTTCAGAAGGATTAACTATTTGCGATTAGGCAACAGAACATAAATGGGTCAGCCAGATCAAAGTGTCTGCGATTGATGGCATACACTTCACATGCATGAACTGTTTTCGATTAGCCACAACAAACTAAAGCGGTTAGATAGATCAACGTGTGTGCTCTAGACGGGCACACACATTCTAATTAAAAGAAGCATGCGCGATGGTAATAACGAGCGCGCACGGTTGTTGGAACATGACGTGGCTGACATTGCCTATTGCGGTGCACCCCATGGTGCAAACGCCACTTATAACCGTTAGTAAATTTTGAGCATGCATCCCGTCACATTCCAAATTGCAAACCTGTTCACACCGATCAAAACCTAAACATTTTCCCACTTAGGAGCGTATTACTACTCGGTTATAAATACTACTACTCCAAGATGACTGCACATTCCTCCTCAACTCCTCATCCACAAAAACAAAGTCATTCGTCATCATTCCCTTTGCGTCTGCCATGGCCAGCGTGAGTTCTGGGTCGAGAGATTGCCACCAGGGACATGCGAGCATGGAAGCGAAAGCACGAGAGATGTCCCGCCTCGCCGCGAACGCAGCCGGCATGTCCCACCGCGCGGCCGTAGCAGCACAGAGGTCCCGCCGCGCTGCCGAAGCAGCACGCAGGTGCCGCCACGCTGTCGATGCGGCAGATTGGTCCGGCCATGCCACGGAAGCATAAGAGATGTCCCTCCGCACCACGAATGCAGTAGAGATGTCCTCCCGTGCCGTGGCAGCCTGGGAAAATGTCTTGTGGGTAGGCGAGGACTCTTACAGGCGCATGCATGCGATCGTCCATAGCCAGGTGGATCAGATCTCCGGCTGGGCGAGCTTGCAGGACGACGTGAAAGCCTCTTTTGAAGAGGCTACCGGCGTCATCCGGCAACTAAATGAGAGCAATGCGAAGCTTCGGGCCGAGCGCAACCAGCTGAGGGCGAAGATCGTCGGAAGTGCGGAGCAGCAGGAGGAGACCACTGCCTTGTTGAAGAGGACCGGCATCATCCTCGAGAAACTTATGGATGAGAATGCCATGCTGCGCATCGAGCGTAGAAGGTTGGTGGAGGAATCCGTGGATGCTCTCAAGTAGCATCTTGAGGACAAGAAAGAGCTCATCGCTGCTCACCGCGGAGACTAGTTCCCGCGGCCTGCAGCAACGTAGAGATCAGCGAGGCAAATGGTTGTCTTCCTTCTTCTTTTGCCCTTGTGTATTTCGGGCATTCCCTCATGTGGCTTTTTTTAATTATCTTCCTAAATATGTAAGACAATTATTATCCACTGTCATCGTCCTTATATTCATCATGCTTGCTATAAGTCACATCTTAAATCTCAGTCCAATGAGACACAGAGCCACGTCGTAGAACAGGGGCCCGGGCGCCATTAATGGAGACGTTGGGAGGGAGGTGCGTGGCGGGTAGCAGTCAAAGGGCTCTCCTCTCGATGAGCACGTGCAGGGGTCTGATCGCGCGCCTCTCGTACTAAAATAGCTATCCCACACGACACCTCCTAGCCAATAAAAAAGGGGACGCGTGGAGGCACGTAAATGGTAAGTAGAACGCCCACAGTTTCAATAATACTTGTGTTTCTGATTTGTAACATGACAGCACTTGTTCCAAAATAACTTTGTTCATTGTTAATGTGTGCGCCTTCGCAAATCCGATAGAAAAATTACCACAGCATGTTGGTGCCATGTCATGACACCATGCCAAGTTTCATGATTTTCAGGCGTGTTTTGGATTTACAGAATTAAAAAAACAAGTTTCTCAATCTTTCCGGCCGAGCCACGACGCCCAAATGTTTGAATTTCATTCTCATTTCTTGTATGGGACCTAGAAATTTGCCCAAGGAAACACATGTGATTTTTCAAACATCTTTGGTGCACTAGAGCCTGTGCTTGTAGTTCAAATTTGAATTATGCACATTAAATGCACAAAAACTCAATTAATATATAAAAAAGGCCAAACGAACCTGGAATAATTCCAAAATTTAGCACGATACTTCTATTTGGTCTAATCTGCCTATGTAAAAAAATTAACGCAGGAGAAGGCAATGTTCGTATCTCGTTTCGCACACGGAGGTGACACGTTCCCTCTCGGAACCACGAGCCTTCCTGAGGGAAGCTCCGGTTTGCAAGAAGCTTACACCAAAGCTTGTCCCAATTCGACCGAAAAAATTAGCGCGGCATGTTGGTGCCATGTCATGACACCATGCCAAGTTTCATGATTTTCTTGCGTGTTTTGGATTTATAGGAATTAAAAAACCAAGTTTCTCAATCTTTCCGGCCGAGCCACGACGCCCAGATGTTTGAATTTAATTCTCATTTCTTGCATGGGACCTATAAATTCACCCAATGACACACAAGTGATTTTTCAACCAACTTTGGTGCACTGGAGCATTTTCTTGTAGTTCAAATTTGAATTATGCACATTAGATGCGCATAAACTCAACTAATGTATAAAAAAGGCCAAACGAACCCGGAATAATTTAAAATTTTAGCATGATACTTCTATTTGGCCTAATCTGCCTGTGTAAAAAAATTAAGGTGGGAGAAGGCAGTGTACATATGTTGTTTCGCATACGCAGGTGACACATTCCCTCTCGGAACCACGAGCCTTCTTGAGGGAAGCTCCGGTTTGCAAGAAGATTACACCAAAATTTGTCCCAATTCGGCCTAAAAATTTACCAAAGCATTTTAGTGCCATGTCATGACACCATGCCAAGTTTCATGATTTTCAGGCGTGTTTTGGATTTACAGGAATTAAAAAACCAAGTTTCTCAATCTTTCCGGCCGAGCCACGATGCCCAGATGTTTGAATTTCATTCCCATTTATTGCATGGGACCTATAAATACACCCAAGGACACACATGTGATTTTTCAACCAACTTTGGTGCACTGGAGCATGTGCTTATAGTTCAAATTTGAATTATGCACATTAGATGCGCAGAAACTCAACTAATGTATAAAAAAGGCCAAACGAACCCGGAATAATTCCAAAATTTAGCACGATACCTCTATTTGGTCTAATCTGTCTGTGTAAAAAAATCAAGGCGGGAGAAGACTGTGTACATATCTCGTTTCGCACACAGAGGTGACACGTTCCCTTTTGGAACCACGAGCCTTCTTGAGGGAAGCTTCGGTTTGCAAGAAGCTTACACCAAATCTTGTCCCAATTCGGCCAAAAAAATTACCACAGCATATTGGTGCCATGTCATGACACCATGCCAAGTTTCATGATTTTCAGGCGTGTTTTGGATTTACAGGAATTCAAAATCCAAGTTTCTCAATCTTTTCGGCCGAGCCACGATACCAAGATGTTTGAATTTCATTCTCATTTCTTGCATGGGACCTATAAATACACCCAAGGGCACACATGTTATTTTTCAACCAACTTTGGTGCACTGGAGCATGTGCTTGTAGTTCAAATTTGAATTATGCATATTAAATGCGCAGAAACTCAATTAATGTATAAAAAGGCCAAATGAACCCGGAATAATTCCAAAATTTAGCACGATATTTCTATTTGGTCTAATCTGCCTGTGTAAAAAAATTAAGGCGGGAGAAGGCAGTGAATGTATCTCGTTTAGCACAGGGAGGTGACACGTTCCCTCTTGGAACCACGAGCCTTCTTGACGGAAGCTCCGGTTTGCAAGAAGCTTACACCAAAGCTTGTCCCAATTCGGCCAAAAAATTTACCGCAGCATGTTGGTGCCATGTCATGACACCATGCGAGGTTTCATGATTTTCAGGCGTGTTTTGGATTTACAGGAATTAAGAAACCAAGTTTCTCAACATTTTCGTCCGAGCAACGACGCCCAGATGTTTGAATTTCATTCCCATTTCTTGCATGGGACCTATAAATACACCCAAAGACACACATGTATTTTTCAACCAACTTTGGTGCACTGAAGCATGTGCTTGTAGTTCAAATTTGAAGTATGCACATTAAATGCGTAGAAAATCAATTAATGTATAAAAAAGGCCAAACGAACCCGGAATAATTCCAAAATTTAGCACGATGCTTCTATTTGGTCTAATCTGCCTGTGTAAAAAGAATTAGGGTGGGAGAAGGCAGTGTACGTATCTCGTTTCACACACGGAGGTGACACGTTCCCTCTCGGAACTACGAGCCTTCTTGAGCGGAGCTCCGGTTTGCAAGAAGCTTACACCAAAGATTGTCCCAATTCAGTCAAAAAAATTACTGCAATGTGTTGGTGCCATGTCATCACACCATGCAAAGTTTCATGATTTTCAGGCATGTTTTGGATTTACAGGAATTAAAAAACAATGTTTCTCGATCTTTTCGACCGAGCCACGATACCCAGATGTTTGAATTTCATTCCCATTTCTTGCATGGGACCTATAAATACACCCAAGGACACACATGTGATTTTTCAACTAACTTTGGTGCATTGGAGCATGTGCTTATAGTTCAAATTTGAATTATGCACATTAAATGCACAGAAACTCAATTAATGTATAAAAAAGGCCAAACGAAGCCGGAATAATTCCAAAATTTAGCACGATAATTCTATTTGGTCTAATCTGCCTGTGTAAAAAAATTAAGGCAGTAGAAGGCAGTGTACATATCTTGTTTCGCACACGGAGGTGACACGTTCCCTCTCGGAACCACGAGTCATCTTAAGGGAAGCTCTGGTTTGCAAGAAGCTTACACCAAAGATTGTCCCAATTCGGCCAAAAAAATTACCGCATCATGTTGGTGCCATGTCATGACACCATGCCAAGTTTCATGATTTTCAAGCGTGTTTTGGATTTACAGGAATTTAAAAAGCAAGTTTCTCAATCTTTCCGGCTGAGCCACGACGCCCAGATGTTTGAATTCCATTCCCATTTCTTGCATGGGACCTATAAATTCACCCAAAGACACACATGTGATTTTCAACCAACTTTGGTGCATTGGAGCATGTGCTTGTAGTTAAAATTTGAATTATGCACATTAAATGCCCAGGAACTCAACTAATGCATAAAAATGTAGAACGAACCCGAAATAATTCCAAATTTAAACACGACACTCATGTACTAGTTGCATGTTCACCGTACGTAAATGTTCTAGCAATTCAAACACCATCCTTTCCCTCCGTAACACCATTTTGTCTTTCAAAACATAATGAAAAAAATCAGGTATACCACAAACAGTTTACTAGAAAGAATCGTGTGGGATGCGATATAAAATATCTTGACGCACCGTCTTGTCTGGCTTACGCGGGAAGCTTTGTCGTCTACATCCAGCGCCCCTGCTTGAACAACATTTGCGTGCCAGTTTCTCGCGGCACCGAGCGAAATTTTTTTGCCATCGCGGAAATATCTCTCTCCCCACCCCCTCCCTCCTACCAAAAGCCACATTTCCACTGCTCCTCCTTGCTTTTCAAGTTCAAACCTTCACTGCTGCTTACTGGCATCTCAGCCTCCTCGCCGGTGACCCTTCTTCTTGCAGTGCCGCCACCTCGACGGCTAAACTTCTTCTTGCAGCATCGCCTCCTCGCCAGTGACCCTTCTTCTTGTTGCGCAGCCTCCTCGCCGCCAACCCTTCTTCTTGATGCGCGGCCTCGTCGATATGGTCAGGTAATCCACACCTCACCCACACCATCCTCCTCCTTTCCCGTACCACATGCCCCGACCGACGGCGTGACACCTTCCACCGAAATCACTGCCCCCTCCTCCAAATAAGCGCCGCCCACAGCCATTTTGCACGCAGTATAACATGGAGCTCAGTAGCATGCGGCCGCACGCGCGCACGACGTCCCTATGGCTGCCATGCGTGTCGACCGCCAGATCTTGGAGGAGCACCTCGTCTTCGAGGCCACCGTCGACAACGCCACGCGGTTGTCTACTTTAAAATACAGTTTGTGTTGCTTTCTCGAGGCCACCACCAATGCCTTCTAGTGATTTGTCCTCTGTAATGTTAATATACAATCTGATGTTCTGTTAAGAGTTTGGTCCTCTGAAATGTAATGTTCCATTAACACTTTGGTCCAACAATTACTACATTTCGTAGTACTGTTCTCAAGCATTCTTTGTTTTGTTAATTGTCTTATCTTCTAGTACATGTTTCTATTCTGCAATGTCATGCTCAGTTAACTATTTTGGTTCATTTGGTCTGCTGTCCATTTAACTATTTGGTTCAGTTCTACAATTTGATTTTCATTTGTTGTGGGTACAATTTTGTATAGTTATGCATGTGACACCAATCGAATTTGGTTGTACTCAATACATATTCTACTGATAGTATGGAAACTCTCTGTTAACCTGATCAAGATCTTCCTTATGTGTGTTGTAGGGAAACAATGGGAGACAGTGCGGTTTACCATCGAGGTTTGTTCAAGCAGGGTCCTTTGGCTAATAGCAAATTATTGTGCAGTTGCAAGAATCATTCTAATATTCAGGTTTCTTACAATTTGGTCTTGCACATGTAGGTCCTGCTGTCAGAGGCTCAGACCCACTGTTCGACCCATTTTGCATATGGAGAAATGAGATGTCCATGAATATCAGTCAAGTCAAGAAACTCAGAAAGATTGTTAGGATGAAGAAACTTGAGACGAATAACAGCAAGATCTTTGTTTGAACAATGAAGAAGACATCAGTCAACTATAGGATGGTACCAACTCTTTTACCTTGTTTTTACCCCTTGCGCCATTTGAAAATTTACAACAGTGATTTATGCATAGCTTTGTTTTTAGTACTTTTCAAAGCAGTTCACCGATGATTACCTCTCAAACCACCTGCATGGTCAAGAGGCAAGGAAGGTATTCATTCAACACCCATGGTACAATATTGAAGTCTTGCTGAAGAGGCCGAAGGTTGGGCGGGCAATTATCCATAGCCACTGGCCTAAAGTTGCAAGGACATTCAACATCACTGAAGGCTCAATATTTGCCTTCCGCTTCTGCAGTTTCCCAGATGAGACTCATCTATCTATTTACCGTGTATGTTGCTACTTTCCAAAGGTTTCCGATGTTGCATGTGAAACTTGGTGCTGTTGTGTAATGGCGTAACTGAGTGCCGAAGCTATCTGATGTAATTCGATTATGAAATCCGGGTTGCTTTTATACGGATATGAAATATCTGGCGTGTTTTATAAGAAATGTCAGTTTGATTAGTACATGGATTATCAATAATAGGTTAATTACTGTGCTTATTGGGGTTTTCTATTACAGACAGTTACTTAGACAGCACCATGGGCGATGAACTCAAACAACCCGCACCGTTTCTAGAAAGTAGGCGTGTTCGATCAACTAACAATCACACACAGCTTCCAGCAGCGAACTGTTTGCGTTAGGCCACCTTGCATGAACGTTTCCACACAAAGAAACATACCTACGGAAATGTTTTTCTAGGATTCACCGTGTGGGATGTACATACCTACGGAAATGATTTTCTAGGATTCACCATGTGGGATGTACATACCTATGTAAATGATTTTCTGGGACTCACCGTGTGGGATGTACATACCTACGGAAATGTTTTTCTCGGATTACCGTGTGGGATGTACACACCTATAGAAATGATTGGGTTTCGATACCTCGCCCGATCACACACGGCCCTAGCCTGTGTCCCAGGAGGGCCTATCCCCGACAATTCCTGGGTCGTGTGGGAAGGACCCCCCTATCGCCCACACTCACTTGGCGACGGTTCCAAATGTCGTCATGGAAATGGGTTAAAAACCGTTTGTATAACACATCGTTGTACCAGTGCCTCCTCCTTTATACACAGGGGCAAGGGGCACCCCGAAACACAACAGTTGTTCTCTTAGCCGTGTGCGGTGCCCCCTCCACAGTTTACTCCTCCGGTCATAGTGTCGTAGTGCTTAGGCGAAGCCCTATGCGGATCACATCACCGTCACCACGCCGTCGTGCTGACGAAACTCTCCCTCGACCCTCTGCTAGATCAAGAGTTTGAGGGACGTCATCGAGTTGAACGTGTGTTGAACTTGGAGGTGTCATAAGTTCGGTACTTGATCGGTTGGATCGCGAAGACGTTCGACTACATCAACCGCGTTAACCTAACGCTTCCGCTTACGGTCTACGAGGGTACGTGGACACACTCTCCCCCTCTCATTGCTATGCATCTCCTAGATAGATCTTGCATGATCATAGGAATTTTTTTGAAATTGCATGCTATGTTCCCCAACAGCAGTTGCACTTCGACAAGATGGTGGAGAAGAAGCGCAGCACCACGCGGAAGCAGGAACTCTGGCGCCTCTTCCTCGCCTCCTACCTCTTCCTGGCACTCGTCCTCTCCGCCGTCACCGGCAGAGGCCGCCTCCAGTGCCACCACCTCTGGGCCCCCGCCGGCCTCCTCTCCCTCGCCCACCTCACCTTCCATGCCTTCGTCACGCACCACCTCCGATGCCTCAACGTCGTGCTGCTGCTGCAGTCGATTTAATTTGCACCAAGAATGTTCTGGGACAATTGCTTGGGGGTGGACACGGCTAGAAAAAACCTCACCCCCAGGCCAATTTTTTTACCGGCAGCCCCCCAAGCGGCGAAAAAATGCCTCCTGGGGGTCTCAACGGCTAGAGATGCTCTTAGATCCATGTGCCCTCATGAGCCGTCCAATGGCTATCACGTGAGTCGCACAATCACCACCATTTTTCCACCCATAGGCAATCACCACGTGAGACGAGAGAAGCAGCATCTCCCTTTGACCAAGCTCGCGGTGCTGCTTCACTCCCGCGGCCAGTGACATCGCCTCGCCGCCCACGCTCATGACCTAGATGCGAAGCTCACTGCAACAACTGTTGGGGAACATAGTAATTTCAAAAAAATTCCTACGCACATGCAAGATCATGGTGATGCATAGCAACGAGACGGGAGAGTATCATCCATGTACCCTCGTAGACCGTAAGTGGAAGCGTTATGAGAACGCGGTTGATGTAGTTGTACGTCTTCACGATCCGACCGATCCAAGTACTGAACGCACGGCACCTCCGAGTTACGCACACATTCAACTCGATGACGTCCCACGAACTCCGATCCAGTAGAGCTTCACGGAAGAGTTCCATCAGCACGACGGTGTGATGACGATGATGATGTTGCTACCGACGCAGGGCTTCGCCTAAGCACCGCTATGATATGATCGAGGTGGGTTATGGTGGAGGGGGGCACCGCACACGGCTTGGAACAATCAACTTGCGTGCCTTTGCGTGCCCCCCCCACCCCCCCCCCCCCCGCCCCCGTATATAAAGGAGCAAGGGGGAGGCCGGCCAGCCTTGGTGCGCCCCAAGGAGAGGAGGAATCCTCCTAGTAGGAGTAGGATTCATCCTTTCCTAGTCCTACTGGGAAGGGGGAAGGGGGAAGGAAAGAGAGGGAGAGGGAGAGGGAAAGAGGGGCCGCGCCCTCCTCCCCTAGTCCAATTCGGACTCCTCATGGGAGGGGGCGCGCCACCTCCTAGGCTGCAGCCCTCTCTCTCCCCTCAGGCCCACTAAGGCCCAATACTTCCCCGAGGGGTTCCGGTAACCCCTCCGGCACTCCGGTTTTTCTCCAAAACCATCCGAAACACTTCCGGTGTCCGAATATAGCCGTCCAATATATCAATCTTTACGTATCGATCATTCTGAGACTCCCCGTCATGTCCGTGATCACATCCGGGACTCCGAACTACCTTCGGTACATCAAAACACATAAACTCATAATACCGATCGTCACCGAACTTTAAGCGTGCGGACCCTATGGGTTCGAGAACTATGTAGACATGACCGAGACTCATCTTCGGTCAATAACCAATAGCGGAACCTGGATGCTCATATTGGTTCCTACATATTCTACGAAGATCTTTATCGGTCAAACCGCATAACAACATACATTGTTCCCTTTGTCATCGGTATGTTACTTGCCTGAGATTCGATTGTCGGTATCCTCATACCTAGTTCAATCTCGTTACCGACAAGTCTTTTTACTACATCATCTCGCAACTAACTCATTAGTCACAATGCTTGCAAGGCTTATAGTGATGTGTATTACCGAGAGGGCCCAGAGATACCTCTCCGACAATTGGAGTGACAAATCCTAATCTTGATCTATGCCAACTCAACAAGTACCATCGAAGACACCTTTAGAGCACCTTTATAATCACCCAGTTATGTTGTGATGTTTGGTAGCACACAAAGTGTTCCTCCGGTATTCGGGAGTTGCATAATCTCATAGTCATAGGAACATGTATAAGTCATGAAGAAAGCAATAGCAACAAACTAAACGATCATCGTGCTAAGCTAACGGAATGGGTCAAGTCAATCACATCATTCTCTAATGATGTGATCCCGTTAATCAAATAACAACTCATGTCTATGGTTAGGGAACATAACCATCATTAATTTAACGAGCTAGTCAAGTAGAGGCAAACTAGTGACACTCTATTTGTCTATGTATTCACACATGTACTAAGTTTCCAGTTAATACAATTCTAGCATGAGTAACAAACATTTATTATTTCCTCTAGGGAATATTTCCTTCAGTCTCCCACTTGCACTAGAGTTAATAATCTAGATTACGCAGTAATGATTCTAACACCCATGGAGCCTTGGTGCTGATCATGTTTTGCTCGTGGAAGAGGCTTAGTCAATGGGTCTGCTACATTCAGATCCGTATGTATCTTGCAAATCTCTATGTCTCCTTCCTTGACTTGATCACGGATGGAATTGAAGCGTCTCTTGATGTGCTTGGTTCTTTTGTGAAATCTGGATTGCTTTGCCAAGGCAATTGCACTAGTATTGTCACAAAAGATTTTCATTGGACCCGATGCACTAGGTATGACACCTATATCGGATATGAACTCCTTCATCCAGACTCCTTCATTTGCTGCTTCCGAAGAAGCTATGTACTCCGCTTCACACGTAGATCCCGCCACGACGCTTTGCTTAGAACTACACCACCTGACAGCTCCATCATTCAATAAAAATACGTATCTGGTTTGTGACTTAGAGTCATCCGGATCAGTGCCCAAGTTTGCATTGACGTAACTATTTACGACGAGCTCTTTGTCACCTCCATAAATGAGAAACATATCCTTAGTCCTTTTCAGGTATTTCAGGATGTTCTTGACCGTTGTCCAATGACCCACTCCTGGATTACTTCGGTACCTACCTGCTAAACTAATAGCAAGGCACACATCAGGTCTGGTACACAGCATTGCATACATGATAGAGCCTATGGCTGAAGCATAGGAAACATCTTTCATTTTCTCTCTATCTTCTGCAGTGGTCGGGTATTGAGTCTGACTCAACTTCACACCTTGTAACTTAGGCAAGAACCCTTTCTTTGCTTGATCCATTTTGAACTTCTTCAAAACTTTATCAAGGTATGTGCTTTGTGAAAGTCCAATTAAGCATCTTGATCTATCTCTATAGATTTTGATGCCCAATATATAAGCAGCTTCACCGAGGTCTTTCATTGAAAAACTCTTATTCAAGTATCCTTTTATGCTATCTAGAAATTCTATATCATTTCCAATCAGCAATATGTCATCCACCTATAATATTAGAAATGCTACAGAGCTCCCACTCACTTTCTCGTAAATACAGGCTTCTCCAAAAGTCTGTATAAAACCATATGCTTTGATCACACTATCAAAACGTTTATTCCAACTCTGAGATGCTTGCACCAGTTCATAGATGGATCGTTGGAGCTTGCATACTTTGTTAGTGCCCTTTGGATCGATAAAACCTTCAGGTTGCATCATATACAACTCGTCTTCCAAAAATCCATTCAGGCACTGTTCAAGATATCTTCCGATATTCCGATAAATCGGCTGATTTAACGCTTACCGTTGTCTGACCGATAAGATAAATCGGCCGATAAATCAGCCAATATGGCGATAAATTGGCCGATATGCCGATAAACTGGCCGATTTACCCCTTATCATGGGTCGACCGATAAGTTCCCGATAAGCGATATCCCCAACATTGCATTCAGGAATGCAGTCTTTACATCCATTTGCCAAATTTCGTAATCATAAAATGCGCCAATTGCTAACATGATTCAGACGGACTTAAGCATCTCTACGGGTGAGAAGGTCTCATCGTAGCCAACTCCTTGAACTTGTCGAAAACCTTTTGCAACAAGTCGAGCTTTGTAGACAGTAACATTACCGTCAGCGTCAGTCTTCTTCTTGAAGATCCATTTATTCTCGATGGCTTGCCGATCATCGGGCAAGTAAACCAAAGTCCACACTTTGTTCTCATACATGGATCCCATCTCAGATTTCATGGCCTCAAGACATTTTGTGGAATCTGGGCTCATCATCGCTTCCTCATAGTTCGTAGGTTCGTCATGGTCAAGTAAGATGACCTACAGAACAGGATTACCATACCACTCTGGTGCGGATCTTACTCTAGTTGACCTACGAGGTTCGGTAGTAACTTGATATGAAGTTACATGATCTTCATCATTAGCTTCCTCACTAATTGGTGTAGGAGTCACAGGAACAGATTTCTGTGATGAACTACTTTCCAATAAGGGAGCAGGTACAGTTACCTCATCAATTTCTACCTTCCTCCCACTTACTTCTTTGGAGAGAAACTCCTTCTCTAGAAAGGATCCATTCTTAGCAACAAATCCCTTGCCTTCGGATCTGTGATAGAAGGTGTACCCAACAGTCTCCTTTGGGTATCCTATGAAGACACATTTCTCCGATTTGGGTTCGAGCTTATCATGTTGAAGCTTTTTTCACATAAGCATCGCAGCCCCAAACTTTAAGAAATGACAACTTTGGTTTCTTGCCAAACCACAGTTCATAAGTCGTCGTCTCAATGGATTTAGATGGTGCCCTATTTAATGTGAATACAGCCGTCTCTAAAGCATAACCCCAAAATGATAGCGGTAAATCAGTAAGAGACATCATAGATCGTACCATATCTAGTAAAGTATGATTACGACGTTCAGACACACCATTACGCTTTGGTGTTCCGGGTGGCGTGAGTTGCGAAACTATTCCGCATTGTTTCAAATGAGGACCAAACTCGTAACTCAAATATTCTCCTCTACGATCAGATCATAGAAACTTTATTTTCTTGTTACAATGGTTTTCCACTTCACTCTGAAATTCTTTGAACTTTTCAAATGTTTCAGACTTATGTTTCATCAAGTAGATATACCCATATCTTCTCAAATCATCTGTGAAGGTGAGAAGATAACGATACCCGCCGCGAGCCTCAATATTCATCAGACCACACACATCAGTATGTATGATTTCCAACAAATCTGTTGCTCACTCCATAGTTTTGGAGAATGGCGTTTTAGTCATCTTGCCCATTAGGCACGGTTCGCAAGTACCAAGTGATTCATAATCAAGTGATTCCAAAATTCCATCAGAATGGAGTTTCTTCATGCGCTTTACACCAATATGACCTAAACGGCAGTGCC
Organism: Triticum urartu; assembly: GCF_056163025.1. Taxonomy (NCBI): domain Eukaryota; kingdom Viridiplantae; phylum Streptophyta; class Magnoliopsida; order Poales; family Poaceae; genus Triticum; species Triticum urartu. Next base: position 171,306,160 of record NC_141876.1, on the reverse strand, counting down.
ACAAATAAGTTGCACTATCATTATGAACTCTGCATCTTTTAGCTTCAATATTATGAATATGTGTATCACTAGTATCGAGATTCATCAAAAATAGACCACTCTTCAAGGGTGCATGACCATAAAAGATATTACTCATATAAATACAACAACAATTATTCTCAGATTTAAATGAATAAATGTCTCACATTAAACAAGATCAGATATAATGTTCATGATCAACGCTGGCACCAAATAACAATTATCCAGGTCTAAAACTAATCCCGAAGGTAGATGTAGAGGTAGCGTGCCGACCGCGATCACATCGACTTTGGAACCATTTCCCATGCGCATCGTCACCTCGTCCTTAGCCAATCTACGCTTAATCTGTAGGCCCTGTTTCGAGTTGCAAATATTAGCAAAAGAACCAGTATCAAATACACAGGTGCTACTCCGAGCATTAGTAAGGTACACATCAATAACATGTATATCACATATACCTTTGTTCACCTTGCCATCCTTCTTATCCGCCAAATACTTGGGGCAGTTCCGCTTCCAGTGACCAGTCCCTTTGCAGTAGAAGCACTCAGTCTCAGGTTTAGGTCCAGACTTGGGCTTCTTCACTTGAGCAGCAACTTGCTTGTCGTTCTTCTTGAAGTTCCCCTTCTTCCCTTTACCCTTTTTCTTGAAACTAGTGGTCTTGTTGGCCATCAACACTTGATGCTCCTTCTTGATTTCTACCTCCGCAGCCATTAGCATTGCGAAGAGCTCAGGAATCGTCTTATTCATCCCTTGCATATTACAGTTCATCACGGAGCTCTTGTAGCTTGGTGGCAGTGATTGAAGAACTCTGTCAATGACACTATCAACAGGAAGATTAACTCCCAGTTGAGTCAGGTGGTTATGGTACCCAGACATTCTGAGTATATGTTCACTGACAGAACTACTCTCCTCCATCTTGCAGCTGTAGAACTTATTGGAGACTTCATATCTCTCAATCCGAGCATTTGCTTGAAATATTAAATTCCACTCCTGGAACATATCATATGCTCCATGACGTTCAAAACGTCATTGAAGTCCAGGTTCTAAGCCTTAAAGCATGGCACACTGAACTATCAAGTAGTCATCAGCTTTGCTCTGCCAGACGTTCATAACATCTGGTGGTTCTCCTGCAGCGGGTTTGGCACCTAGCGGTGCTTCCAGGACGTAATTCTTCTTTGCAACAATGAGGATAATCCTCAAGTTACGGACCCATTCCGTGTAATTGCTACCATCATCTTTCAACTTTGCTTTCTCAAGGAACGCATTAAAATTCAACGGAACAACAGCACGGGCCATCTATCTACAACAACATAGACATGCAAAATACTATCAGGTACTAAGTTCATGATAAATTAAAGTTCAGTTAATCATATTACTAAAGAACTCCCACTTAGACAGACATCCCTCTAATCATCTAAGTGATCACGTGATCCATATTAACTAAACCATGTCCGATCATCACGTGAGATGGCGTAGTTTTCAATGTTGAACATCACTATGTTGGCCATATCTACTATATGATTCACGCTCGACCTTTCGGTCTTAGTGTTCCGAGGCCATATCTGCATATGCTAGGCTCGTCAAGTTTAACCCGAGTATTCTACATGTGCAAAACTGGCTTGCACCTTTTGTGTGTGAGCGTAGAGCTTATCACACCCGATCATCACGTGGTGTCTCGGCACGACGAACTTTCGCAACGGTGCATACTCAGGGAGAACACTTATACCTTGAAATTTAGTGAGAGATCATCTTATAGTGCTACCGTCGATCTAAGCAAAATAAGATGCATAAAAGATAAACATCACATGCAATCAATATAAGTAATATGATATGGCCATCATCATCTTGTTCCTGTGATCTCCATCTCCAAAGCACCGTCATGATCACCATCGTCACCGGCTAGACACCTTGATCTTCATTGAAGCATCGTTGTCATCACGCCATCTATTGCCTCCACGACTATCGCTAGCGCTTAGTGATAAAGTAAAGAAATTACATGGCAATTGTATTTCATACAATAAAGCGACAACCATATGGCTCCTGTTAGTTGCCGATAACTGTGTTACAAAACATGATCATCTCATACAATAAAATTTAGCATCATGTCTTGACCATATCGCATCACAACATGCCCTGCAAAAACAAGTTAGATGTCCTCTACTTTGTTCAAGTAAGTTTTACGTGGCTGCTACGGGCTGAGCAAGAACCGTTCTTACCTACGTATCAAAAACCACAACGCAGTATAGTGATTGCTTTTTGATCTTCAGAAAGAACCCTGTTCATTGAATCCGATTCAACTAAAGCTGGAAAAACAGACACCCACTAGCCACCTGTGTGCGAAGCACGTCGGTAGAACCAGTCTCGCGTAAGCGTACGCGTAATGTCGGTCTGGGCCGCTTCATCCAACAATGCCGCTCAATCAAGAATCAACTAGTGACGACAAGCAATATGTATATACCCACGCCCATAACTCCTTTGTGTTCTACTCGTGCATATAACATCTACGCATAAACCTGGCTCGGATGCCACTGTTGGGGAACGTAGTAATTTCAAAAAAATTCTTACGCACACGCAAGATCATCGTAATGCATAGCAGCGAGAGGGGAGAGTATCGTCCATGTACCATCGTAGACCGTAAGCGAAAGCGTTATGAGAACGCGGTTGATGTAGTCATACGTCTTCACGATCCGACCGATCCAAGTACCGAATGCACGGCACCTCCGAGTTCAGCACACATTCAGCTCGATGACGTCCCACGAACTCCGATCCAGCAGAGCTTCACGGGAGAGTTCCGTCCGCACGACGACGTGATGATGGTGATGATGTTGCTACCGACGCAGGGCTTCGCCTATGCACCGCTACGATATGATCGAGGTGGATTATGGTGGAGGGGGGCACCGCACACGGCTTGGAACAATCAACTTGTGTGTCTTTGGGTGCCCCCCTGCCCCCGTATATAAAGGAGCAAGGGGGAGGCCGTCCGGCCTTGGTGCGCCCCAAGGAGAGGAGGAATCCTCCTCCTAGTAGGAGTAGGATTCATCCTTTCCTAGTCCTACTAGGATGGGGGAAGGGGGAAGGAAAGAGAGGGAGAGGGAGAGGGAAAGAGGGGCCGTGCCCCCTCCCCTAATCAAATTCGGACTCCTCATGGGAGGGGGTGCGCCACCTCCTAGGCTGCAGCTCTCTCTCTTCCCTCAGGCCCACTAAGGCCCAGTACTTCCCCAGGGGGTTCCGGTAACCCCTCCCGCACTCTGGTTTTTCTCCGAAACTATCTGGAACACTTCCGGTGTCCGAATATAGCCGTCCTATATATCAATCTTTACATCTCAACAATTTTGAGACTCCTCGTCATGTCTGTGATCGCATCCGGGACTCCGAACTACCTTCGGTACATCAAAACACATAAACTCATAATACCGATTGTCACCGAACTTTAAGCGTGCGGACCCTACGGGTTCGAGAACTATGTAGAAATGACCGAGACTCGTCTCCGGTCAATAACCAATAGCGGAACCTGGATGCTCATATTGGTTCCTACATATTCTATGAAGATCTTTATCGGTCAAACCGCATAACAACATACGTTGTTCCCTTTGTCATCGGTATGTTACTTTCCCGAGATTCGATCGTCGGTATCCTCATACCTAGTTCAATCTCATTACCAGCAAGTCTCTTTACTCATTCCGTAATACATCATCCCACAACTAACTCATTAGTCACAATGCTTGCAAGGCTTATAGTGATGTGTATTACCGAGAGGGCCCAGAGATACCTCTCCGACAATCGGAGTGACAAATCCTAATCTCGATCTATGCCAACTCAACAAGTACCATCCGAGACACCTGTAGAGCAACTTTTAATCACCCAGTTATGTTGTGACGTTTGGTAGCACACAAAGTGTTCCTCCGGTATTCGGGAGTTGCATATTCTCATAGTCATAGGAACATGTATAAGTCATGAAGAAAGCAATAGCAACAAACTAAACGTTCATCGTGCTAAGCTAACGGAATGGGTCAAGTCAATCACATCATTCTCTAATGATGTGATCCCGCTAATCAGATAACAACTCATGTCTATGGTTAGGAAACATAACCATCATTGATTCAACAAGCTAGTCAAGTAGAGGCAAACTAGTGACACTCTGTTTGTCTATGTATTCACACATGTACTAAGTTTCCAGTTAATACAATTCTAGCATGAATAATAAACATTTATCATGATATAAGGAAATATAAATAACAACTTTATTATTGCCTCTAGGGAATATTTCCTTCAACAACGCCCCATCCCACACCACCTCGCCTTTTTCAACAAGTGTGTCGAACCCAACGAGGAGATACAGGTAGAATTTGTATTCTCTTCAAGTTCTATCGACCACAGATACAACTCTATGCACACCAATATTTACTTTATATAGAAACAAGTAATAAAACTAGAAGTACTTTGTAGGTGTTGTAGGATAGGTTTGCAAGATAATAAATAACGTGAAAAATAAAAGTTAGGTGTTGTTTTAATATAAATAACAACTAAGTTAGTATAGCGAGTGTGCAAAAGTGGTGGTAGGATTTGCAAAATTTTCCTAGGCAATTGATAACTAGATCGTTAATCATTATTGCAAGGGAGAGGTATGAGCTAACATACTTCACGCACTTGGATCATATGAACTTATGATTGGAACTCTAGCAAGCATCCGCAACTACTAAAGATCATTAAGGTAAAACCCAATCATAGCATTAAGTAACATGTCCTCTTTACTCCCATGCGCTACAACCCCCTTACTCGGGTTAAAACTTCTATCACTATAAAAGAATCGTGAACATGTTGCAACACCCTATATCAGGAATCCCCCACGTGTGTGTGGCATGGAAGGCACTATAAGACAACACCAACATTAAGCTTGGGGCTGCTTGATACGTCTCCAACGTATCTATATTTTTTTATTGTTTCATGCTATTATATTATCAATCTTGGATGCTTTATATGCATCTATATGCTATTTTATATCAATTTTTGGGACTAACATATTAATGTAATGCCCAGTGCTAGTTCTCGTTTTTTGCTTGTTTCTGGATTTTCAGAAAATTAGTACCAGACGAAGTCCAACCACAATAAAACTTTACAGTGATTTTTTGGACCAGAGGGACCCTAAAAGGTTCGAGGGGAGGCCAGAAGAGCTAGGGGAGAGCCACGAGCTCATAGGGCGCGCCCTTGAGCTCGTGGGCCCCCTATAGCACTCCTTGACCTCCCCCTCTTTAAATCCCCAAATACTCCCAAACCAATAGAGAGCCACCCGAAACACTTCTTTCGCCACCGCAAGCTTCTGTTCTTTTGGGATCCCATCTGGAGGCCTTTTCCTGCACTTTGCCGGAGGGGAATCGATCACGGAGGGCTTCTACATCATTCTTGCTGCCTTTTAATGATACGTGAGTAGTTCACCACAGACCTATGGGTCCATAGCTAGTAGATAGATGGCATTTTCTCTCTCTTTGATCTTCAATACCATATGCTCAATCTTCTTGGAGTTCTATCCGATGTAATCTTCTTTTGCGGTGTGTTTGTTGTGATCCGGTGAATTGTGGATTTATGATCAGATTATTCATTGAAAGTAATTGAGTCTTTTCTGAACTTTATTATGCATGATTGCTATAGCTTTGTATTTCTCTCCAGTCTATCCGTTTGGTTTGGCCAACTAGATTGATTTATCTCAATGGGAGTGGTGCTTTGTAATGGGTTCAATCCTACGGTGCTCTATATCCCAATGACATAGTAGGGGACAAGACACATATTTGTATTGTTCTCATTAAGGATAAAATGACAGAGTTTATTCATATTGATTGTGTTTACTTTGTCTACATCATGTCATCTTGCTTAAGGCGTTACTCCATTTGTCATGAACTTAATACCATAGATGCATATTGGATAGCGGTTGATTGGTGGAGTAATAGTAGTAGAAGCATGCAGGAGTCAGTCTACTTATCTCGAACGTGATGCCTATATACATGATCATTGTCGTGAATATGTCATAACTATACGCTTTTCCATCAATTGCCCAACATTAATTTGTTCACCCATTGTATGCTGTGTTTGAGAGAGAAGGCTCTAGTGAAAACTATGGCCCCCCGGGTCTACTTCAACCATATTATAAAATCAAAAATACATTGCTGCAATTTATTTACTTTTATTTTACTTTGTAATTTACCCATCTACCTATACAAGATTTGATCCTTGCAAGTAATGAGTTCAAGGAGATTGACAACCCTTTTGCCCATGTTGGGTGCAATTATTTGCTTTTATGTGTATAGGTGCTGGAGACGGGAATTTGCGTGATTCTTCTATTGGTTTGATAAACCTTGGTTCTCACAGAGGGAAATACTTATCTCTACTGTATCGCATCTCCCCTCCTCTTCGGGAAAAAACCCAACGCGGCTCACAAGTAGCACACCTCCCACGGAGTGATAAAATTTAGGTCATTCATTTGAGGGAAATTTGTTACTGTCCTACAAAAAATCTGCGTTTGAAGGCCCAACAAAGTCTATAAGAAGAAAGTTGCATAGTAGAAATCACATCTCATCAACATTGCATCAGCATCATATTACATTAATTAATTTGAATATTTTATTTCTCCATTTGTTAAATGGTGAATAAATAAATCCCTTCTCCCTTTTGATGTTCTAGTCCGAGACTCACCCCCGAAGGATCATATTGCACACTTTTTGTGATATTTGAAAGCTAACCAGATAATATCAGGATTTTAGCACAACCCTAGCTAGCACTTGTAGCTCATACTCATTCATTTAAGTGAATGAAGATATTTCCAAGTTCACTAGTTAAAAATTTCGAATTGAACGAGTTATTTTGCGTGGCCTCGTTATAGTATAGAGGGGGCACATATAAAGTTCCATGTTATTTAGAATTCATTTGATGCCCGAACATTTAAATATTAGGGCGCTACAATAGGTTAAATAATTAAATAAATTGCTATTAAAACTGCTAAGAAGGCAGCTCCCTTTCCTCCATCATAAACCCCGCCTGTAGCACCTAGTCCTCTACCCCTGGTATATAAGGCAAAACCCTCTCTTCTTACTAAGGCAAATCCTTCATTTTTAGGAGAGTAACCCCCCCCCTTCCTACCACAACTGCCACTCTAGCCACTTCCCTCTCCATCTAATCTCCCCCACCTGAAACCCTTGTCCCACGATCTGCACCGTCGATCTAGACTATTCGATCCAAATCGAGCAACTCCTAGCCTCCCCCACCAACTGCAGCCCCCCAACCATCCGACGTGGCTTGCCCAGGCCCTCTAAGCCCATCTAGGGCCCGAGGAACCGCCGACACCCAAGACATTGCATACATCCGCCAGGGGAGGGCTCGTGCCCACCTAGGCAACTGCAAGGGTTGCCACAGAGCTCCTCTGAAGAGCCTACCCCGTGCTCCTCCCGATCTTCGTAAGCTGCCGTCGCCGCCGGGACCTCCTTCTCCGCGCCCTATGTCCTCCTCCTTCCCTCTCTTTCTTCTTCACTTTGTTCCCTGCCCCTCTCACCTCTGCTTCTCTCTGACATTGAACAGATGCGAAGACTGAGACGCGGCACTCTCGGCCGGCCCAGAGCTTTAGTGACGGCTCTAGTGACCTGTGGTGTCCGTTGTGGACCGACATTAATACAACGCGGGGAGCCGAGTTGTGGCCACGCGGGAGATCTTTTTGGATGGAACCAAGGTGTCGGCGTACGTGATGGCGGTCTGGATGCCCGTAAATCTCCCCTGGTTTGCGTGACTTCGGACAAGCGAACAATTTCATGGACCGATAGGGGTACCGTGGTGGATGGCTCGCATCGTTCGGACAACTCGGTTGGCATGTTTACGGCCGTTTTGAGGTTCCCGTTGGAGATGAGCTTTAGAATGTCCGGCTCCCTGCCCCGGTTGCAAGTTTGTACAGGAAACCAGTCCAGTGGCACTCGGGCCTTGACAGAGGTGAAGCGCATGGTTATGGATCAATCAAAGTAGACGCAAGATTCAGGAATACATGGAGACAATTTCACACCCGAGAGGTAGAAACAATGATTCTTTGTATTGCTTCCAGTTTCATAATCGTTTGCAGTGCGTAGAACAATTTTAGTAATCAGGTGCAGTTCTAATTCCTCTCTCCACCTTTGCGGAGACAGTGTCTGGCACCATGAAAATCCAATTCCAAACTATCCAACACTTGCTGTTGACATCCATGGCTATTGTCCGAATCCTTAGCCACTACACTGCTAGTTGTTCGACCCCCAGCGTGACCAGGTGGGTTAGCTCGCCGATCGTCAGCATGTGCTCGCCCACGGGGATCCTTCGGACCCCGTCCCGGTCGGCCACGCTGAGTTCGTTGCAGACGTCGAGGCCCATCTCCACGCGGACCACGCCGCCGGCGGGAACGTGCACCTTCTCGAACACAACCAGCTGACGAGCGGGCGCGCCGTGGGCCGCGGCGGCCGCAGCCGGAGGGGACGCGTACACGAGCACCGTATGCGCGCCTCCCGGTCTCCGACGTTCTTCACGACCACGTGGACCGGGATGCTCAGGCCCTCGCACCGCGCGTGCGAGACACGCACATCGGCGGCGGCATGGCCAAGATGCTTCGTCGTGTTGAGGGAGGAGGCGGCGGCGGCGTGGTGACCGGCAAGCTGGACGGTGAGTTGCGCCGGCGCGTGCGCGAGCGTGTGGGTGAACTTGGTGTAGCTGAGGCCGTGTCCGAACGGGTGGATGGTCGGGCCAGTGTAGAACCGATACGTCCGTCCGGGGTACCCCCTCGCCGGGTCGGCGCGCATCGCCATGTTTGTCATCGGCGCCTTCTGCAGGTAATCCTGTGGGTACCATGTCACCGGCAGCTTCCCTCCTGCACCAATTCCAATCCAAAACCTATCAAACTCGTGTCCTTGCTTCAATTTTTGGTAAATTTTGTCATCTGAAATTCGATCCGGACTTGAATCATTCAAATAGACACTGTCTAAGTGTACATACCTGGGTTGTGGTGACCGAAGATTACATCGGCGATCGCCTGCCCGCCGGCCTGGCCGGGGTACCCTGCCCACAGGATGCCAGCGATCTTCCGGTCGTTCTGCGCGAAGGCAATGTCGACGGGCCCGCCGGACATGAGGACGAGGATCACCGGCCCTTTGGAGGCCTTCGCCACAGCGGAGACGAGCTCCGCCTGGCGACCAGGAAGGAGCAGGCTTGTCCGGTCCAGGCCCTCGGCCTCGACCTTCTGATCGAGGCCGAGCAGGACGACGGTGGCGTCAGCACGACGGGCCGCGTCGACGGCAGCGGCGATCGGCTGGTTGCCGCCTTGGCATGCCACGTCGGTGCAGCCCGCCTGGTGTAATGTGGTCTTCACGTACCTGCCGATGCCCTGCAGCGGCGTGGTGTACCGGCACGGCTGACCGGCGTAGTTCCCGATCATGGCCACGGTGGCCTGGGAGTGCGGGCCGACGACGGCGACTGTGTGGTGCGCGGCTCGTGAGAGCGGCAGCGCGGCGCCGTCGTTCTTGAGGAGCACGACGCTCTGCCTCGCCGCCTCCAGCGCCAGCTCTTGGTGCGCGGGCGTGCACACGTGCTGCGGGCCGAGGTGGCCGAACGGCTGCGTGGCCAGATCGCCGTCGTACATCCCGAGGCGCATCTGCACGATAACGGTGTTGGTGACGGCGGCGTCGATGTCGGCGTCGGACACCTTCCGCTGCGCGACGGCGCCCTCGGTGTAGACGGCCAGGAAGGGGCCGCAGTCGAGGTCGAGGCCGGCCCGGAGCGTGGCGGCGACGGCGTCCTCGTGGGTCCTGGTGTAGTGCTGGTCGCGGTAGAAGACGTCGACGGAGTCGCAGTCAGAGACGATGTACCCCTCGAGGTGCCAGTTGCCCCTGATGGTGCCGGGGAGGAAGGACTCGTCGGCGCAGGTGGGCACGCCGTTGACCTGGTTATAGGAGCACATGACGCTGGCGGCGCGGCCGTCGGCGACACAGGAGCGGAAGGGGACGTTGAAGGTGTCCTCGAGGTCCTGCGGCGTGACGATGGCGTTGAAGTCGAAGCGGTCGGTGCCGGACCAGCTGTCGAGGTCGTAGGCCGTGAAGTGTTTGCAGCAGGCGGCGGTCTTGAGACGCGTGTGGCCGCCGTGGCGACCTGCGCCCCCGTAGGGCTGCTGGAGGCCGCGGACATAGGCGGCGGCGTAGCGGCCGGAGACGGCGGGGTCCTCGCCGGGTGTCTCCTGGCCGCGGCCCCACCGCGGGTCGCGGAAGATGTTCACGTTGGGGCTCCAGAAGGTCAAGCTCGCCTGACCGCCGTTGTACATCGCTCGCCCCTCGTCTGACACCGCCTGCATGCACCATGTACGTGGACGTATGTTAACACCAAAATTGTGGCAATTTTTTTAGTAGTAGAAGAAAGAATGGTACTCCTATTTCAAAAATGGACTGAAAATTGTGGCAATTGAGTACTGCAAAGTTATCTAAGAGTATTACTCCTATTTCAAGAATGGACTGAAACTTAAAAATAAAACTTTCTGACAACCGCGCAATGCAAGGCATGATCAAATGTGAAAGAGAAATACTCGTCCCAGCAAGAGGAATCTGGCTGGCAATGGCACGGATGTCTATGCGGGATCATATCTTTGCCTCTCTCAATCCTCTCAATCACGTGGGTAGGCTGGAAGGATGATATACTACGGGGCTGTTTGGTTTGTGACTAGCTTAGCCAAAGATTGCCACAACTAAGGTTAGGCAAATTTGACCAACTTAGGTGAGTGTTTGGTTCATGCCACATCTTAGGCAAGCCACCCTTGGACCCCACATGGCATACACACAAAAAGTGTGACAAGATTCCCTTAGGCTTGCCAACTTGTGCCTCTCATTTTAATGAACTAACCTTAGGCAAGCTTGGCAAAAATGTATGGCAAGATGTGGCAATGCTAGTCCTAGAACCAAACAGCCCCGTGCTGTACCTGTCATGTCAAGGTACGATGCACGTGGTTCAGTGGATTCACAGACCAGAAGACACGAGTCCAGTGCCCGGCATCAACTTGCTCCAAGTCTGCACGCAGCAACTCCTTAGATGGGTTTAGAGGAATTTCATAGGAATTTTAGAGGATAGGATTTTTATAGAATTTTTTTCTTTAAAGCCCTTTGGTTTATAGAAATGGATTTCTATTTCTACATAAGATTGGTTCTTATCCTCCACATTTCATTTTCATAGGAAACTAAAAGAAACCTAGACTCAATGGAAAAATTCTTTTGGTGTCAACCAAATGACATCTTGTTTCCTATTCCTATTCATAGGATTTGAGACACATGTCATCTCATTTCCTATAAGATTACTATTCCTATGATAATCCTATCCTATGAACCAAAAGAGACCTATCATTGTGTAATTTCGAATCGTAAAGTTTAACATCCAACTGAATGCATTAACATCGTAGGATTTTAAAGGTTTTATGTAAGCACGTTCGGATTTATTAGGTTCCCTTTCATTTTGACTCAAAGTTTGATCATGAATTTAACTAATAAAATATAAATGACATCCTTATACCATAGAAAACCTCTTTTAAATAAAATCTAACAATATACTTTGTGTAACACATGCTTTATATATTTTTTAGTCCAGTACTTGATCAAATTTGGATCTAAAGTACAAGAGGGCCTAATAAATCCAGACGAAGACAGTAGCAAAAAGTCTGCATTGTCTTAAAAACGATTGAAGGCAGTACGCCTTGTGCGAAAAGCAGATAGGCGGCAACAGTGTCGCTGGCTAGCAGGTGGAGTACTTCCCACCAAGAAGCCAACAACTACTGAGCTACGAACCCAGATATTAGCACCGTCGCGTAGTATTAGATCGATTTTGAAAGCAACAGTGATTAGGCTATTTCCGTTTCCGCGGACACGGCCGCTTGATTTCCCAAATTACACGCCGAGATCTGATTAGCTAGAGACATAGCAGTCCTGATCTGGGTGGCTAGGCTGGCTTGCACATGGCTGCACGGAACATCTTGTACCATTGGCCAACCAGGAATTCCACCCACCAACCCATTCCTATCTGCTAGTAGTACAAAAATCTGGACACTGCACTCTACTAGTAGATCTGTTCATCACTCTACTAGTATTTGGCTCCTAGATGACGATGACACTGTATGGCAGCAAGTGTAGCATATATGCTGCTGGGCTGAACTGAAACCAAGTCCTGCAGCATAAGCTAGATTTGTCTTCTTTTTCCTTTTCTTTCCAGTTTAGACGAATAAATGCCACTAGATTTGTCTTAAAGTGCCCTTATAAAAAGGTTAAAGGCAACCACTTGCAAAAGGGCATCCGGATTGTTTGCCTTTCCTGGCTCATCATCACACATGTTGTAGTAGGCTCCACGCCTAAATAATTACACTGTGCTAACACCAGTGGTACCCTCCCTACCCTATCCATCTACCAATCATCCACACCACTTGATGCTACTACTCTACTACTTGCTGGCCGGTGCACACTCGTTAGTTGGCTGAATCTACGACACAATTTGCAAAAACAAAAACAAAAAACTGAGCCTACACTACACTAAGTTTACTGAAAACTGTGAGAATTTCGTGAGCAACAAAAAAGAGAGTTGTTTGGGGTTTTTTTTCGATAAAGGGCGATTTTATTATCTCAAATGTAGCATCAAGCGGATACAAAACATTATGAGTAACATCCGGCCTCTGCATAACTAGGATGCACACAGGCAAACACCAAAGTCTGACACTAGAAAAAGTAAGAAAACCGACAATACGACAACAGTAGAGTCCTATGGACCGACACTTTGCCTATGTCGAACTCGGCGGTGGATGGATCCGGAGGTTATGCTGCCACCCATGTTGGGAAAAAACCTCCATAGCCGCCTGCTCCAACCGCGTACACACCGCCTTGAACAGCGGTTGGTGCTCCGCCTGTTGTAGCGTAGACCATGTACGAAGCGAGTGCGTACAACGAAAAATAACCTGCAGAGGAGAAGCATTTTTGTCATTAAAAATCAAATCATTTCTACATAACCAAAGCGACCATAGTAAGGCATATGACTATTGTGCGTGCATTTTGTGTATTAATCTCTCGGCAAGGTAAACAACATACGTGCAGCTTGCCATGTGACTCTGCGCGGTAGGATTCTGCTTTGAGATTGGTGCCGCAAATCGTCAGCGAGGTCAGAAGAAAAGGAAGGAACTGCTCTGCCCGAGACAGGCGCGGTGCGCAGCGAGAGGGACACGGACAAGCAAGAGTTCACGTGCTCGCATACCAAACAGGAACATCAGAGAGTGCTCAGGTACTGTTGTGAACTCATTCTAAATTCATATTGGTGTAATATCTACTGTATTCCAACTTCCTTATGGTTCATACCCTCCGATACTACTCATAGATTCATCAAAATAAGCAAACAACATAATGAAAACATAATCTGTCAAAAACAGAACAGTTTGTAGTAATCTGTAACTCTCGAACACTTATGTAACTCTAAAAATCCTAAGAAATTAGGAAGTCCTAGGCAATTTGTTTATTGATCTACTACAGTTGAAATTTGTATTTTATCTCTCTTTGGTAAAAATGAAAATTATTTTCGTGAGTGCATACTTTCTGTATTTATCAGCAAGATTAAACAATAATCACCCAAGAAGATCCTAAAGACTTTACTTGGCACAAGCACTAATTAAAACATAAAAAACACAATAATAACATAAGATAGATGAATTATTTATTACTAAACAGGAGCAACAAGCAAAGAACAAAAATATAATTGGGTTACCTCCCAACAAGCGCTATCGTTTAACGCCCCTAGCTAGGCATGATGATTTCAATGATGCTCACATAAAAGATAAGAGTTGAAACATCAAGAGAGCATCATGAAGAATATTACTAGCACATTTAAGTCTAACCCACTTCCTATGCATAGGAATTTTGTGAGCAAACAACTTATGGGAACAAGAATCAACTTGCATAGGAAAGTAAAACAAGCATAGCTTCAAGATTTTCAACACATAGAGAGAAAATTTGATATTATTGCAATTCCTACAAGCATATATTCCTCCCTCATAATAATTTTCAGTAGCATCATGAATGAATTCAACAATATAACTATCACATAAAGCATTCTTTTCATGATCTACAAGCATAGAATTTTTATTACTCTCCACATAAGCAAATTTAGTCTCATGAATAGTAGTGGGAGCAAACTCAACGAAATAACTATCATGTGAGGTATAATCCAATTGATAATTAAAATCATGATGACAAGTTTCATGGTTATCATTATTTCTTATAGCATACAAGTCATCACAATAATCATCATAAATAGGGGGGCATGCTCTCATCATAATAAATTTGCTCATCAAAACTTGGGGGACAAAAAATACCATCTTCATAAAACATAACATCCCCAAGCTTGTGGCTTTGCATATCATTAGCATCATGGGTATTCAAAGAATTCATACCAACAACATTGCAATCATGCTCATCATCCAAAGATTTAGTGCCCAACATTTTAATACATTCTTCTTCTAACACTTTGGCACAATTATCGGAATCCTTATTTTCACGAAAGACATTAAAAAGATGAAGCATATGAGGCAACCTTAATTCCATTTTTTGTAGTTTTCTTTGATAGACTAAACTAGTGATAAAACAAGAAACTAAAATATTTGATTGCAAGATCTAAAGATATACCTTCAAGCGCTAACCTCCCCGGCAACGGCGCTAGAAAAGAGCTTGATGTCTACTACACAACCTTCTTCTTGTAGACGTTGTTGGGCCTTCAAGTGCAGAGATTTGTAGGACAGTAGCAATTTCCCTCAAGTGGATGACTAAGGTTTATCAATCCGTTGGAGGCGTAGGATGAAGATGGTCTCTCTCAAACAACCCTGCAACCAAATAACAAAGAGTCTCTTGTGTCCCCAACACACCCAATACAATGGTAGATTGTATAGGTGCACTAGTTCGGCGAAGAGATGGTGATACAAGTGCAATATGGATGGTAGATATAGGTTTTTGTAATCTGAAATTATAAAAACAGCAAGGTAACTAATGATAAAAGTGAGCGAAAACTGTATTGTAATGCGTTGAAACAAGGCCTAGGGTTCATACTTTCACTAGTGCAAGTTCTCTCAACAATAATAACATAATTGGATCATATAACTATCCCTCAACATGCAACAAAGAGTCACCCCAAAGTCACTAATAGCGGAGAACAAATGACGATATTATTGTAGGGTATGAAACCACCTCAAAGTTATCCTTTCTGATCGATCTATTCAAGAGTCCGTAGTAAAATAACATGAAGCTATTCTTTCCGTTCGATCTATCCTAGAGTTCATACTAGAATAACACCTTAAGACGCAAATCAACCAAAACCCTAATGTCACCTAGATACTCCAATGTCACCTCAAGTATCCGTAGGTATGAGTATACGATATGCATTACACAATCTCAGATTCATCTATTCAACCAACACAAAGAACTTCAAAGAGTGCCCCAAAGTTTCTACCAGAGAGTCAAGACGAAAACGTGTGACAACCCCTATGCATAAGTTCACGAGGTCATGGAACTCGCAAGTTGATCACGAAAACATACATCAAGTGAATCACGTGAATATCCCATTGTCACCACAGATAAGCACATGCAAGACATACATCAAGTGTTCTCAAATCCTTAAAGACTCAATCCGATAAGATAACTTCAAAGGGAAAACTCAATCCACTACAAGAGAGTAGAGGGGGAGAAACATCATAAGATCCAACTATAATAGCAAAGCTCGCGATACATCAAGATCGTGCCGAATCAAGAATACGAGAGAGAGAGAGAGAACAAACAGATAGCTACTGGTACATACCCTCAGCCCCGAGGGTGAACTACTCCCTCCTTGTCATGGAGAGCACTGGGATGATGAAGATGGCCACCAGAAAGAGATTACCCCCTCCGGCAGGGTACCGGAACGGGTCTAGATTGGTTTTCGGTGGCTACGGAGGCTTGCGGCAATGGAACTCTCGATCTAGGTTTCTTTCTGGAAGTTTGGGTATATATAAGAGGCGTTGGAGTCGGGAACAAGTCATGGGGGTCCCCGAGGCGGCCACGAGATAGGGGGCGCGCCCAGGGGGTAGGGCACGCCCCCACCCTCGTGGTGGCCCCGGGACTCCTCTGGTCCATCTTCGGTACTCCGTGGGCTTCTTCTGGTCCAAAAACAATCTCCATGAAATTTCAGGTCAATTGGACTCTGTTTGGTTTTCCTTTTCTGCGATACTCAAAAACAAGGAAAAAACAAAAATTGGCACTGGGCTCTATGTTAATAGGTTAGTCCCCAAAATCATATAAAATAGCATATAAATGCATATAAAACATCCTAGATGGATAATATAATAGCATGCAACAATAAAAAATTATAGATACGTTGGAGACGTATCATTATGCAGTTTGACCGATAAAGATCTTCGTAGAATATGTAGGAACCAATATGAGCATCTAGGTTCCGCTATTGGTTATTGATCGGAGATGAGTCTCGTTCATGTCTACATAGTTCTCGAACCCGTAGGGTCCGCACGCTTAACGTTCGATGACGATCGGTATTATGAGTTTATGTTTTTTGATGTACCGAAGATAGTTAAGAGTCCTGGATGTGATCACGGACATGACGAGGAGTCTCCAAATGGTCGACACATAAAGATTGATATATTGGATGGCTATATTCAGACACTGGAAGTGTTCCGGATGGTTTTGGATAAAACCGGAGTGCCGGACGGTTACCGGAACCCCCCGGGGAACTAATGGGCCTAGTGTTGGGGAACGTAGTAATTTCAAAAAAAATCCTACGCACACGCAAGATCATGGTGATGCATAGCAACAAGAGGGGAGAGTGTCGTCCACGTACCCTCATAGACCGTAAGCAGAAGCGTTATGAGGACGCGGTTGATGTAGTCGCACGTCTTGACGATCCGACCGATCCAAGTACCGAACGTACGGCACCTCCAAGTTTAGCACACGTTTAGCTCGGTGACGTCCCAGGAACTCCGATCTAGCAGAGGTTCGAGGGCGAGTTCCGTCAGCACGACGACATGATGACGGTGATGATGATGCTACCGACGCAGGGCTTCGCCTAAGCACCGCTACGATATGACCGAGGTGGATTATGGTGGAGGGGGGCACCGCACACAGCTAAAAGATCAACTGATCAACTTGTTTGTCCACTAGGGTGCCCCCTCCCCACGTATATAAAGGAGGGAGGGGAGGCTGGCCGACCTCTCTAGGCGCGCCAAAAGGGGGGGAGGAATCCTCCTCCTAGTAGGAGTAGGATTCCTCCTTTCCTAGTCCTACTAGGAGGGGAAAGGAAGGAGAGGGGGAGGAGAAGGAAAGAGGGGGCGCAGCCCCTCCCCTAGTCCAATTCAGACTAGGCCCATGGGGGGCATGCGGCCAGCCCTCGTGGCTTCTCCTCTTTTTCCCTTAAAGCCCACTAAGGCCCATATGTACTCTCGTATTCCCGTAACTCCCCCGGTACTCCGAAAAATACCCGGATCACGCGGAACCTTTCCGATGTACGAATATAGCCTTCCAATATATCAATTTTTACGACTCGATCATTTAGAGACTCCTCGTCATGTCCCTGATCTCATCCGGGACTCCAAACAACCTTCGGTACATCAAAACACATAAACTCATAATACCGATCGTCACCGAACGTTAAGCGTGCGGACCCTATGGGTTCAAGAACTATGTAGACATGACCGAGAATCATTTCCAGTCAATAACCAATAGCGGAACCTGGATGCTCATATTGGCTCCTACATATTCTACGAAGATCTTTATCTGTCAAACCTCATAACAACATATGTTGTTCCCTTTGTCATCGGTATGTTACTTGCCCGAGATTCAACCGTCGGTATCTCAATACCTAGTTCAATCTCGTTACCAGCAAGTCTCTTTACTCGTTCCGTAATGCATCATCCCACAACTAACTCATTAGTCACATTACCGAGAGGGCCCAGAGATACCTCTCTAACAATCGGAGTGACAAATCCTAATCTCGATCTATACCAACTCAACAAGTACCATCGGAGACACCTGTAGAGCACCTTTATAATCACCCAGTTATGTTGTGACATTTGGTAGTACACAAAGTGTTCCTCCGGTATTCGGGAGTTGCGTAATCTCATAGTCATAGGAACATGTATAAGTCATGAAGAAAGCAGTAGCAACAAACTAAACGATCATCATGCTAAGCTAACGGAATGGGTCAAGTCAATCACATCATTCTCTAATGATGTGATCCCATTAGTCAAATGACTAATCATGTCTATGGCTAGGCAACTTAACCATCTTTGATTCAACGAGCTAGTTAAGTAGAGGCATACTAGTGACACTCTGTTTGTCTATGTATTCGCACATGTACTAAGTTTCCAGTTAATATAATTTTAGCATGAATAATAAACATTTATCATGATATAATGAAACAAATAATAACTTTATTATTGCCTCTATGGCATATTTCCTTCACCTAGATGGGCCTTAGTGGAGAGAGAGAGAGAGGCGGCCAGGGCAGGCCGCGCGCCCCCTCCCCCTTGAATCCGAATTGGACTAGGAGGGGGGCGCCCCCCTTTTCCTTCCTCTCTCCCACTCCTTCCTTCCCCCTCCTAGTAGGACTAGGAAAGGATGAATCCTAGTCCTACTAGGAGGAGGGATTCCTCCCCTCCTTGGGCGCCCCAAGGGCCGGCCGCCCTCCCCCTTGCTGCTTTATATACAGGGGCAGGGGGCACCCTAGAACACACAAGTTGACATTGTTTAGCAATGTGCGGTGCCCCCCTCCACCATAATCCACCTCGGCCATATCGTTGCAGTGCTTAGGCGAAGCCCTGTGCCGGTAGCTTCATCATCACCGTCATGACGCCGTCGTGCCGACGAAACTCTCCCTCGACACTCAGCTGGATCTAGAGTTCGCGGGATGTCACCGAGCTGAACGTGTGCAGATCGCGGAGGTGCCGTATCTTCGGTGCTAGGATCGGTCGAATCGTGAAGACGTTCGACTACATCAACCGCGTTGTCATAACGCTTCCGCTTACGGTGTACGAGGGTACATGGACTATACTCTTCCCTCTCGTTGCTATGCATCACCTAGATAGATCTTGCGTGTGCGTAGGATTTTTTTTGAAATTACTGCGTTCCCCAATAGATGCACGTTCTTGTCCTTGTTTCTCCGGTAGAAATCTTGGGGCACTCTTGTAGTTCTTTGTGTGGATTGAGTATTATGAATATGAATATGCTTTGGTGTTATTCTAGTACGAACTCTAGGATAGATCAAACGGAAAAAATAGCTTTGCATTATTTTAGTACGAACTCTTGAGTAGATCGAACGGAAAGAATAGCTTTGAGGTGGTTTAGTACCCTACAAACAATTCCTATCTTTTTCTCTCCGCTAATAGGAACTCGGGAGTGATTCTTTGTTACACTTTGAGGGATAATATATGATCCAACTATGTTAGCATTGTTGAGAGATTGCAGGACCCTAGGCCTTGTTTTTAAGCATTGAAATACTGTTTTTGTGCCAGTTTACTATTTGCTACCTTGCTGTTTTTATTTATTTAGATTATAAAAATATATTTCTACCATCCATATTACACTTTTATCACCATCTCTTCGTCGAACTAGTGCACCTATACAATTTGCCATTGTATTAGGTGTGCTGGGGACACAAGAGATTTCTAGTATTTGGTTGCAGGGTCATTTGAGAGAGACCATCTTCATCCTACACCTCTCATGGATTGATAAACCTTAGGCCATCCACTTGAGGGAAAATTGCTACTGTCCTACAGAACTCTGCGCTTGGAGGCCCAACACGTGTCTACAAGAATAAATTTGGATAGTAGACATCAAGCTCTTTTCTGGCGCCGTTGCCGGGGAGGTGAGTGCTTGAAGGTACATCTTTAGATCTTGCAATTGAATATTTTAGTTTCTTGTTTTATCACTAGTTATGGTCTATAAAAGAAAACTACAAAAAATGGAATATAGGTTGCATCAGATTATTGATCATCTTTATAATATGTTCCTTGAAAATGATGGATTAGAAAATTGTGCTCAATTGTTAGAAGAATAAGTCAATAAAATGTTTGGCACAAAATATTTGAATGATGGGCATGATTGCAATGTTGTTAGTACAAATTCTTTGAATATCCATGATGCTAATGATATGCAAAGCCATAAGCTTGGGGATGCTATATTTGATGAAGATGATATTTTTAGTCCCCCAAGTTTCGATGAGAAAATTTATTATGATGATTTCACACCTCCTATTTATGATGATTATATGGATGAAAGTGGATTCGTAGAAGTCATGACTTTATTTAATGATGAATCCACTATTTTGGAAGAGGTTGCAATTGACTATGACAACAAAGTTGCTATCTATGATAATTATGGTGATGACATGTATGCTATAAAGAATAATGATAGCCATGAAACTTGTCATCATGATTTTAATTTTCAATCCCATGATAGTATTTTGTTGAATTTGCTCCCACCACTGTTGATGAGAATAAATTTTCTTATGTGGAGAGTAACAAAATTTCTATGCTTATGTATCATGAAAAGAATGCTTTATGTGATGCTTATATTGTTGAATTCATTCATGACGCCACTGGAAATTATTATGAGGGAGGAACAAATGCTTGTAGGAATTGCAATAATATCAAGTTTCCTCTCGTTATGTTGAAAGTTTTGAAGTTGCACTTGTTTTGCCTTCCTATGCTAGTTGATTCTTGCTCCCATAAATCATTTTCTTACAAAATCCCTATGCATAGGAAGTGGGTTAGACTTAAATGTGCTAGTCATATGCTTCATGATGCTCTCTTTATGTTTGAACTCTTATCTTATATGTGAGCCTCATCAAAATCATCATGCCTAGCTTAAAAGGCATAAAGGAAAAGCGCTTGTTGGGAGACAACCCAACACTTTTACCTACTGTTTTTGTGTGTTCACATGATTATGTTACTGTAGTAATCATGTTTTATTGCTTTTGGTTCAATAAAGTGCCAAGTAAGACCTTTGGGATGGCTTATGGTGATAGTTGATTTGATCTTGCTGAAAAACAGAAACTTTTGCGCTCAGGAAAATAATTTTCATTTTTAACAGAAGCGTGATAAAATGCTGATTCTTTTTGAAGAAGATTAATATAAAAATTGCTCAGGTTTCCAAATGTTTAAGAATTTTTGGATTAGCAAAAGTATGGTTAGAGTACAGATTACTACAGACTGTTCTGTTTTTGACAGATTCTATTTTCAATGCATAGTTTGTTTGTTTTCTAGTTTCTATGGCTTATATTGCTCAATATAAATTGTGGAAATGATATGATACAGTAGGAATTGTGTGGATACAATTATGAATCTTGTCTTTGGCATTACCAAAAGTGGAATTGTTTGCTCTTTATCATACTAACCTATCTCACAAAGTCCCGATAAGTTTTGTGTGATTGAAGTTTCCAAGTTTTGGGTGCGATATCGATATGAGGAGAATAAGGAGTGAAAAGAACCTAAGATTGGGGATGCCCAAGGCACCCCCAAGGAAATATTCAAGTAAGATCCAAGCAACTAAGCTTGGGGATGCCCCGAAAGGCATCCCCTCTTTTGTCTCCAACATTATTGGTAACCTCACATGGAGCTACATTTTCATTCGTCACATGATATGTGTTTTGCTTGGAGCATCAATTTATTTTGTTAGGATTTGTTTTATGTTATTTATAGTAATTCTTTGCATCTTTTATTTCAATAAAAGTGGCAATGATAGCCTTTGCCATGCTTATTTTGCAAGTATACTTTTTGCGGTTTGAAAACAGAAAGTTTACCGCTGTTGCAACAATTCCCTAGAAAAGTCAGAATGTGATAAAATTCTGAAACTTTTTGAAAAATGAGCTATGATAAATTTTCTACAGTTTGGTAAATTTTCATAATGTTTGGAGTTGAATAATATTGATACTCTTGCATTCTTTACAGACTGTACTGTTTTGCCAGATTGCTGTTATGGTTGCATTGTTTGCATATGTTTGCTTGTTTAATGATTCTATTTGCGGATAGGAGTATTAAATATGCAGAGGCATTTAGTACACAATGTTGAATAATAATTTTAGTTATTTGCTACAGTAGATAATGATAAGGTTTTTGCATTAGTTTATACTAACTTATCTCATGAGTTCTTGTTCAGTTTTGTGTGGATGAAGCTTTTGAGATTTAGGAAAACCGTGATATGAGATGAATTAAGGAGACACAAAAGCTCAAGCTTGGGGATGCCCAAGGCATCCCAAGATAATATTTCAATAAGTCTCAAGCATCTAAGCTTTGGGATGCCCCGGTAGGCATCCCACCTTTGTTCTTCAAGAATTATCGGTTCGTATCGGTTGAGCCTAAATTTTTGCTTCTTCACATGATGCGTGCTATCCTTGGATTGTCATTTTATTTTTTTGCTTGATGTTTTAATAAAGTACTTAGATATGATTTTTTTAAATAAAATAGAGTCCTCATATAGTTGCTAGGGAGGATAAGTAAGCGGCATTCACATCTCGTCAAAGAAGCTCTTTTCTATGTTATTTGCTCTTGTGCTTCACTTATATCCTATGAGTAAATTGTTGAATAAATTGAATGTCATGAAGTTGAAATCATATCATGCCTAGTGGTAGCTTCACATTGGGTTTAAAAAGTGAAATCTTTTGAGGCTTGACAATCACAATATTGGTCATACAAGCAATTCATGAATAATTAGTATAAGGAAGAGAACTTTCACATGCAAATACACTATCATGGAAATCTTTTGTGATTGTGAGCCCCCATCAAAATATTATATGCCAAAATTGTTAAGGTTGGACAAGGAAGACAAGGTAATGGTTTATGTTTGTTCATATTCACATATAAGTTATATTGTCATAGATCCTTCAACATGTGGTGCTTGCCCCCCATCTTTGCTAGCCAAAAATTCCGCACCAAGTAGAGATACTACTTGTGCATCCGAAAACCCTTAAACCCAAATCTTATTTTCAATAGTCCACCATACCTACCTAAGGATTGAGCAAGATCCTTCTAGTAAGTTGCCATCGGTGCAATAAGGCAATAAAAATTGCTTCTATAAGTGTAAGATCATTTAGTGTAAGAGAAAATTAAGCGTTGTACGAACTTATGATGGTAAAGCAATAAAAGCGACAGACTGCATAATAAAGGTTGCTATCACAAGGGGTAATATAACGTGACGTTCTTTTGCACTAAGGGATTGAGCATACAAACAAATAAGCGCATGGCAACCTCTGCTTCCCTCTGCGAAGGTCCTATCTTTTACTTTTTCAGTATTTATTTTTATGCGAAGAGTCAAAGTATTCCTCCCTATTCCTTTTTATTTTCTCTTTTGGTAAGAATCATGTGGTGAGGAAAGATCTAGGCACATATGTCTAGTTGAATATGGGTAGCGTGAGTTATTATTGTTGACATCACCCTTGAGGTGAATACGTTGGGAGGCAAAACAATAAGCCCCTATCTTTCTATGTGTCCGGTTGAAACGTTTTGCTCATGTGTACAAGGTGAGTGTTAGCAATCATAGAAGACTATATGATGGTTGAGTATGTGGAGCTCTTACTTAAAATCCATTGAATAAGTTGAATTGCAATTGCTTGGTGACTAAGAACATAGGTTGTTGGGTTTCAAGAGAATTCATTGTTTGAACCTTAACATGTGAATTGGTTGCTACTATAACATGAGAAGATTCATAAGAAAGAATTGTTGTTATGATGCTAGGAAAAGTGATTGAAATTGTCATTGATCAAACTTATGCACTTTGCTAGCATTCAAACATCATAAATTATTTATTTTATCATTTACCTACTCGAGGATGAGTAGGAATTAAGCTTGGGGACGCTGATACGTCTCCAACGTATCTATAATTTATGAAGTATTCATGCAAATATATTATCATTCTTGGATGTTTTACAATAATTTTATAGCAACTTTATATCATTTTTTGGGACTAACCTATTGACCCAGTGCAGTGGCAGTTGCTGTTTTTGCTTGCTTTTTACATCGTAGAAAATCAATATTAAATGGAGTCCAAACACCGCGAAACTTTTTGTGGATTTTTTATGGACCGGAAGGAACCAATGGGCCAGAGCTGCACCTGGGGGGTGCCCCGAGGGGGCACAACCCACCAGGGCGCGCCAGGGCCCCTCGCGCGCCCAGGTGGGTTGTGCCCACCTCGATGGCCTCCCGTACCCCTTATTTGCACTATAAATTCCCAAATATTCCGAAACCCTTGGGGGTTAACCTAGATCAGAAGTTCCGCCGCCGCAGGGTTCCGTACCCACCGAAAACCAATCTAGACCCGTTCTGGCACCCTACCGGAGGGGGGAATCATCTCCGGTGGCCATCTTCATTTTCCTGGAGGCCACCACGATGAGGAGGGAGTAGTCCACCCTCGGGGCTGAGGGTTTATACCAGTAGTTATGTGTTTAATCTCTCTATCTCTCTCTCTCTCTCTCTCGTGTTCTTGAGATGTCACGATCTTGATGTATCGCGAGCTTTGTTAATATGGTCGGATCATATGATGGTTTCCCCTCTCTATCTTGTTGTGATGAATTGAGTTTTTCCCTTTGAGATTTCGTAGTTATCGGATTGAATACTTTTATGGATTTGAGAAAACTTGATATATGTCTTGCAATTGAATACTCGTGGTGACAATGGGGTATCGTATTGATTCACTTGATATATGTTTTGGCACTCAACTTGCAGATTCCCACAGTGACATTGGGGTAATCTATGCATAGGGGTTGATGCAGGTTCTTGTCCTTGTTTCTCTAGTAGAAATTTTGGGGCACTCTTGTAGTTCTTTGTGTGGATTGAGTATTATGAATATGAATATGCTTTGGTGTCGAACTCTAGGATAGATCAAATGGAAAAAATAGCTTTGCATTATTTTAGTACGAACTCTTGAATAGATCGAACGGAAAGAATAGCTTTGAGGTGGTTTCGTACCCTACAAACAATTCCTATATTTTGTTCTCCTCTAATAGGAACTCGGGAGTGATTCTTCGTTACACTTTGAGGGATAATCATATGACCCAACTATGTTAGCATTGTTGAGAGATTGCACTAGCGAAAGTATGGACCATAGGCCTTGTTTTTAAGCATTGAAATACCGTTTCTGTGCCCGTTTACTATTTTCTACCTTGCTGATTTTATTTATTCATATTATAAAAATATATTTCTACCATCCATATTACACTTTTATCACCATCTCTTCGCTGAACTAATGCACCTATACAATTTACCATTGTATTAGGTGTGTTGGGGACACAAGAGATTTCTTGTATTTGGTTGCAGGGTCGTTTGAGAGAGACCATCTTCATCCTACACCTCTCACGGATTGACAAACCTTAGGTCATCCACTTGAGGGAAAATTGCTACTGTCCCACAAAACTCTGCGCTTGGAGGCCCAACACATGTCTACAAGAATAAAGTTGCATAGTAGACATCAGGCAACTGGCCCAGTCAGCATCGGAATAACAGACCATGTCGGTGGAGGAGGATGCCGTCAATGTGAGCCCAAGAGCCATAGTGCCGCGGATGTACAGAAGAATCCGCTTCACCAAGTTCCAGTGACTGTCGCGTGGAGCGTGCATGTGGGGGCACACCTGATTTACGACACACTGCAAGTCCAGTCGTGTGAGGGTCAAGTAGTGGCGGGCGCCCACAATAGGGCAGCAGAACGGACCATTCAGTGTAGGGGAGCCCACAAGCGCAGAGAGCTTGGCATTCATGTCAACATGAGTGGTGGTGGGCTTGTAGTTAAGCATACCGGTGCACTCGAGAAGCTCATGGGCGTACTTCTATTGATGAAGAAAAAAGTTGTCGGATAGCCGAACCACCTCGATGCCGAGAAAGTAGTGGAGCGGCCCCAAGGCCTTCATGGCGAACTCGACACCGAGATGAGCAGCAAGCTGGCCAAGAAGCTCGGCTGAGGATGTCGTGAAGACGATGTTGTCGACATAGAGAAGGAGGCATGCAGTCGCATGGCCGTGATGACATACAAACAGGGAAGCATCGAAGCGAGTAGCTCGGAAGCCCAACTGCTGAAGAAAGGTGGCGATGCGCTGGTACCACACTCTCGGCACCTGCTTCAACCCATACAGAGATCGAGAAAGCAGACACGCATGATCAGGATGAGTGGCCTCGATGAATCTAGTAGGCTACTGGCAATAGACCTGTTCAGCGAGATGGCCGTGGAGGAACACGTTGGAAACGTCAAACTGATGCACCAGCTAGGAACGGGAGACCGCAAGCTGCAAGACAGTGTGAATCGTGCCCGTCTTAACAACCGGAGTGAAGGTGTCAATGAATTCCACTCCGGCGCGTTGCCGGAAACCACAAACCACCCAATAGGCCTTATACCTCTCGAGGGTACCATCTGGGCGCGTCTTGTGGTGAAAAACCCACTTACCGCTAATGATATTAGCATGGCGGGGGGAGGTGGTATGAGCTACCATGTGTGATTATGTTGCAACATGTTGAACTCCTGTTGCATAGAGGCAAGCCAGTTAGGGTCGCGAAGCGCAGCTTGAGCCGATGACGGGACATGCGATGGAGAGAAAGTCGATGCAGCATAGTGGAACTGCTCGGACGAGTAGCGGGTGCTCAGGCAAAAGACGCCGCCACAAGCCCGAGTCATGACGCCTAGCAAAGGCGCTAGAGCAAGCAGCCGGCCGACTGGTGAGGAAGCCGGAGACGTGGTGACCGACGTAGACAAGCCTGAGGCTGACCCCGATGAGGTCGGTGTAGACGGGGCTGACAAGGGGCAGGGAGGCCGGGGCCAAAGCATCTGAGGCCTCCTAGGCCGCACTCGAGCCGGCTGGAGAGGCCACACACGAGCTGGCTGGAGGGGCTGCTATCGCACCTGAGTCGGCTGGCGGCATCGATGAAGACCCGCTAAGGAGAAGAGGCGATGATGATGACGGTGCATTAGCTGGTGTGCTGAAATGGGAACATTTTTTTATCAAATGAAATGTGTCTCGAGGTGATCACACAACGGGAGACGGGATCGTAACATCGGTAGCCCTTGGTGTTAGGAGGATAACAAGAAAGATGCACGCGAGCGAGCGGGGATTAAGCTTGTGTGGGGCGGTGGAGGCGATGCTAGGATAGCAGAGACATCCGAAAACTCAAAGTTCGTCATAGGATGGAGGAGTGCCATAAAGCAAGTGGTGTGACGCATAATTCCAGCGAGCGGGGCAGGGCCGGATGTTGATCAAAAGAGATGCGGTGGCGAGGGCATTTGACCAAAAACATGGCAATACATTAGCATGAAGCAAGAGTGTCCGAACACACTCATTGAGAGTGCGAAGTACACGTTCAGCCCACCCGTTTTGCTGCAAAGTGTAGGGACATGTTAGACAAAATATAGTACCATGTGTGGTGAGTAAAGTTTGAATGTCAAGATTGTCGAAGTATTTCCCATTGTCAGTTTGAAATGCAAGGATGGGGCAGCCAAAGCGTGTGGTGATATATGAGTAAAAAGCTGTAAGAGTAGAAAGAACATCAGATTTTTGCTGTAATGGAAATGTCCACACATAGTGAGTAAATCATATAAAATGACAAGATAATATAGATAGCCTGAGTTAGTTGCAACAGGAGAAGTCCAAACATTGCCATGAATTAACTGAAACAGGTATGAAGAAATAGTTAATGATTTGCTAAAGGAAGATGAATGTGTTTGACAACACGACAAGGATGATAGGTATGGTCGTCTATTTTATTACAAGTGAAAGAAAAACTAGTAAGAATGTGACGAAGTGTAGCACCAAACGAGTGTGCCAAAGGTCCACACCGACGGCAAAGGCGACTAGAGCGGTGGAGGATGGCGGGTGAACCGGATAGAGCTCGTCGGGGCTGTCACATCATTGAAGAACCGTCTGGGTACGAACGTCCTTCACAGAAAAACCACACTCGTCAAATTCAACGGTAATAGAATTTTCACAAGTACGAACGGAAACAGGGTTCTTGATAAGTTCAGGAGAGACAAGTATGTTAGACACTGTGAGTGTTGTAGAATAAGATGGAAAAGATCCATGACCAATACGAGTAATCAGAAGAGAAGAACCATCACCTACGATAATGCGTGTAGAGGTGTTAGTGGGAAAGGAAGTGACGACGTTACCGGGATGGGAAGACATATGGGTTGTTGCCCCGGTGTCCATGTACCAATCAGCTCCACCGGTGTAGTTGTTCGGTGTAGGGGCGGAGTCGAGGGAAGCTAGGAGAGCCAGGTCCCAAGGCGCAGGTGGAAGCGACAACGGCGTTGGGGTGAAGAGTAGGCCCCGACCTGCTCTTGGGGAGGAGGCGGGGGCGCCAAGGTCGGGTATGCCCTATACTGCCGCGGGACAATGTGGTAGGCGTGATGCATGACGAGGTGCATGCCGAGGATGTTGGGGACCAGTGCATGGGGCACCGGCGTGGAGTAGGCATGAACGACACCTGTCCATGGATTCTGCCCGTATGTCCATGGATTCTGCCTGTATGTCCACGGTGGCGTGGGCTGCGCCTGAGGGACACGGGCACCCCTCAACATTGTTGGCCCACTGCTGGCCCTTGCGGTCTCCCATGCCTCGGTGACTGTTGCAGTCGACAGGAGGGGAAGGTGTAGGAGCTCCCTGCTATGGGAATGGGAGGCCCGACGGCAGCTGGAAGGGAGCCATCGGTTGGTGAGGGGCAGGCGCAGGTGCACCGCGTGAGGTGCCGGCGGCGAGGGAGGTGTGTGTTGGGGAACACATCATTTCAAAAAATTTACCTACGATCACGCAAGATCTATCTAGGAGATGCATAGCAACAAGCAGGGAGAGTGTGTCCACGTACCCTCGTCGAACGAAAGCGGAAGCGTTTAGTAACACGGTTGATGTAGTTGAACGTCTTCACGATCCAACCGATGCAAGCACCAAATGTATGACACCTTCGCGTTCAGCACATGTTCAGCTCAATGACGTCCCTCGATCTCTTGATCCAGTTGAGGACGAGGAAGAGTTCCGTCAGCACGACGGCGTGTCAACAGTGATGATGAAGTTACCGGCGCAGGGCTTCGCCTAAGCACTACGACGCTATGACCGAGGTGTGTAACTATGGAGGGGGGCACCGCACACGGCTAAGAGAAGACTTGGTGTGCCTTTGGGGTTCCCCCTCTGTCGGCGTTCTGGGAACGGGGGTCCCCAGACTTGCCTGCTTGCGGCTTGCGGCGTGGCTCAAAGGGGGCCCCAGCACGGCCCATCTTCACCAACACAAACCCAAGACCCTCGCGAGGGGCCAAGCCTCGCGGGGCGGACGATGCGAAGCCTCCTCAGGCACGGCCTCATCAGGCTGGCTCACGAGGAGGTGGAGAGATCAAGGCGGGGTACCTCATCAGGTGCCCATGACGCAAGCCATGATGACTCAGGGCGCCAAGCGGGTGCCAGCCCGCGCAGCGTCCTCCTTTCCTCTTTGGTGCAAAGGGGGCAAGCACAGCCGCGGAGTACCGAGGCATCAGGCAAAGGTTGCCATTTCGGTGCAACGAGACCAAGACCAGGAGGACTACGAGACGGAGGAAACTATGGAGCCCAAG
The DNA here is from genome assembly GCF_056163025.1 of Triticum urartu. Lineage (NCBI taxonomy): Eukaryota > Viridiplantae > Streptophyta > Magnoliopsida > Poales > Poaceae > Triticum > Triticum urartu. The sequence continues at coordinate 171,276,542 of NC_141876.1, read as the reverse complement.
ACGGCGTCATCACCAGAGCTTTGCGCAGGCGAAGACCGCTTTTGTCAGGATAGCTGATACTTGCTGTCCCCCTTCAAATTAGCCCGCCATTGTTGGCTCCCTTCCCGCTCAATATTTGGGGAGAGGACCAGGGCCTCTATAAATAGGACCAGCCACCCACATGGCTGGGGGGACGAAAAGAGAGAGGAAGGAAGAGGCTCGTTAGAAGGGTCGGTCAGAGCAGAGCAGAGAGAGAGAGAGAAAGGTGGCTGAACTCCTCCCAGCAGTTCATCGCCTCAGCCAAGAACAGACCCTCGCGAGGCTGTTCTTCCTTGTATTGTTCATCCTCATCAGCCCAAGAGGCAATCCACACACCACACACTGGAGTAGGGTATTACACCACAACGGTGGCCCGAACCAGTATAAACCCTGTGTCTCTTGTGTTGTTCTTTCCTTAGTTTGGATCCTAGCACAGCGGAGGGGTGCAGGAAGGTAGGAGGCGAAATCTCCGCGCGCACCCCAGTGTTCGAACCTTAAGGGTCTGCCGGAACCCGAAATCCGACATTTGGCGCGCCAGGTAGGGGTGCGCCGGAATTCGTCTTCCACCGCCCCGTTCTCCTCCGACCGTCATGCCCATGTCTGACACTCGTTGGGCCCGCGCCGAGCGCCGGGCCGCACTCGCTTCCCGCGTCGCCCAGACAGCCCCTGTCAGCGGGCATCCACGCCGTTCCCCGTCACGTGCCGTCAACGCCGCCACCGGCCCGGCGGGGGACGAGCGGCAAGCATCGTCCCAGCATCCGTCCGTGCGGCAAGACGGCCGCACCGCAACTCCCTCGCTCGCCCCAGCTGGATCTTTGTCCCGCGCGCTCCGCTCGCCCATGGAGGCTCGGGCTACACTCATCGCGGCAAACGAGCTCCTGCGCTACCGTCCCGTCGACGACGTCTACGAAGAATGGCTCGACCGCGTCACCGAGCTCATCCGCGCTGCAGGGGGCTCTTCCGCGCCGTCCGTTCCGCTGCACCGCACCCCGCCCCGCGTGGGCGAAGAGGCTCCGGCGGCGCCCCGGCTGCCCCCTCCTCAAGAAGACGCCATGGCTCCAAGGCGCATGGCCCCTGGGCGGAACCCGCTCCGTCAGGTGCCAGCGCAGCAAGAACAGAGTTGCCAAGAAGTCCCTCGCCCGCCAGAAGCTGCCCGGGCGCTCCCTGCTCCAGCACGTCGTGACCATCCCCCTGCTCCAGCGCGTGGGGGCATGCAAGACCAGGCTCTCCGTCACCTAAGGCCTCCCGTGGCCACAGCAGGCTGCCGCGCCTACACCACCGAACTACGCAGTGTCGCGTGGCCCGGCAAGTTCAAACCAGACCTGCCTCCTTGCTACGACGGCACGGCCGACCCTGCGGAGTTCTTCCAGCTCTACGAGCTGGGCATCGAAGCTGCCAACGGAGACGAGAAGGTCATGGCGAACTGGTTTCCCATGGCGCTTAAGGACAGGGCCCGCACATGGCTCCTGAACCTGGCTCCAGGCACAATCTCCTCCTGGGAAGAGATGCGCACCCACTTCATCGCCAACTTCCAAGGTACTCACGACCAGCCACCCGCCGTGAGCGACATGCGCCGCATCAAGCAACAACCCGGGGAGACCCTGCAGAAGTACATCCAGCGCTTCAACGACGCATGCCTCAAGATCCCCAAGGTGACTGAGCAGGCCATCATCTCAGCTTTCTCCGACGGAGTGCGCGACGTCAAGATGAAGGAGGAGCTGGCGATGCATGAAGACCTGTGCACTTCCTTGGAGCTATTCAACTTGGCAAACAAGTGCGCCAGGGCTGAGGAGGGGCATCTCTCCCTCCTTGAGCTGCCTGCCGCAGACCCAGAAGAGAAGAAGCTCAAGGCCAAGGATGTGAAGCGAAAGGGGGCTGCAGTGCTCGCGGCAGAACCAGACACCAAGCGGGGCAGAGATCAGCCCGAACCTCCCAAGGGCAGCTGGTACTGCGTGTACCACGATCTCCACACCCACAACACCTACGAATGCCAAGAACTCCAAGCCATGCGTGAAGGAAGGATCGGCCGTCGCCCCGACCGCGGTGACCGGGGCTACGGTCGAGGAGGAGGAAGAAACACAGGACGCTGGGAAGACCGTGGGCCGCGCCAAGGGTGGCGCGACCAACCTCGCGAGGATCGCTGGCAAGACCCGCCTGCGAGAGAGGATGGAGGGATCAGCCTCGCGAGGGAGACTCGAGGGATCAGCCTCGCGAGGATCGCCCGCTAGGCAACGCAGGCCTCCCACCGTTGCCGCCGCAGCCAAGGAGAAACGAGGACCCCCATCAGGACGAGGAGGCTGGGGGCTTCCAGGAGCCGCGCGTGATCGCCTGCATCCTGGCGGAGCTCAAACCCAGCCTCTCAGCGCATCTTCAAGCAGTTCGCCCGCGACGTGAACCCAGTACTCCCTAGACTCGAAGCCACATGTCCTCAGGTGGTCGGCGTGCGCCATCACGTTCAGCTCAGCAGATCAGCTCAAGTGTGCAGCAACAGCCGGAGTCCTCCCGATGCTTTGTTCCCCGATCATCAGCAACATGGTGGTCACCAAGACCCTCATCGATGGCGGGGCAGGGCTCAACGTCCTGTCCGTGGAGACGTTCAACAACCTCCAAGTGCCCTACAGCTAGCTTCAGCCAACCAAGCCCTTCTTCGGTATCACTGACGGCTCCACGGTCCCGATTGGGTACGTCCACCTCCCTGTCACCTTCGGGGCACGCGACAACTACCGCACCGAGCTCATCGACTTCGACGTCGCTCACATTCGCCTGCCGTACAACGCCATCCTTGGGTACCAAGCACTGGCCAAGTTCATGGCCGTAACTCACCACGGCTACAACGTCCTCAAGATGCCAGGAAGTGGCAGAGTCATCATGGTGCCCTGTGAAGAGAAGGACGCGGTGTGTTCCCTGGAACGAGCCTTTCAGGCCGCATCACTGGAAGACCCGGATCGCGGAAGCAGGAGGCTTCCCGAGACCGCCCCCAAGAAGAAGAAGACATCGTCCGGCCCGGCCCCTCAGGAGGCAGGCCCCTCTGGGCCCGCGCCTGCCCAAGGGGAGCCTCCCTCCATCGCATAGGAAAGCGTGCCCCGCGCCCTCCTCTGGCAGGGCTCGGGGGCTCCCCCCTGGAGGGCCACCGACCTAGCTAGGGTCACGAGGGAGGCGCTTGGGCACCACATGGAGGCGTGTTTTGAAGCATGTTTCCCCCAAGAAGGAGCAATGCAAGGAGATCCAGACCCACTGGAGTTTGTCAGCAAGGCCATTCAGGACCTATAGGAGTCAAGAGTAATGAGAGGCGCCCGCCGCCTACCAGCAGTGGCCCCCATCCAGGCGAGGGTGGTGGGCTGCGTGTCTGCATCGACATACCAGGGCTCAACCGAGTCGTCTCTCTGGAGCGCCTCTGGCCCTCGCGAGTGGGGCGCTGCGGAGGTCCACCCCACAGCTACGTTCGCATGACTTATGGCTTGCCGAACATGGCTGACGCGTACCAGCGCCTCATGAGGGGCATCACGGAGGTACAAGAGGCCAGGCGTTCCGCAGCCCTGGCAGAGATGGAGATGGCCCACGAGGAGCCGCCAGCGCCTCCGGAGCCTCCCGAGGCCCCTGGGCCTGGGGGCTCGTGAGGATCGGCTCCCGCAGCCCCCCGAGCCTGCTACACCAACACCCCTTCATCCTCAACATCATCAGGTGACATCTTTCGAGTTTTACTTCCAGCTGGGAGCGCCCCCAGGGCTGCATTATTCCCAGGCCGCGTGGGTCCGTCCCTGCGGCGTGTATCCATTTTATTTCGCGTCGATTAGTTTACCTTGTTGGGGGCGCCCCTCAGGCTGCATCACCCCCAAATCGCTCAGGCCTGACCCAGTGATCTCCGCATTCCCAGCATCTGTTTGAATGAATCCACTCCTTCGCGGCTAATGTGTTTTACCTAGTTGCCTACTCAGCTGACGCCAACTAACGAAGCTGCTCCCGAACGGCATGACGCTTGCGCATGGGTCCGTCCCTGCAACGCCGACAAACCTGGATGGCTGAGCTCTGGCCGCGGCAGCCCCGCACAGCGTCACCTCGTCAAGCCTTCAGTGCCTCACTACCCCTCGGAAGCAACCAATGGCTGACCGTCAATTGTATAGCAACCCCTTGCTTTTTCTATGATGGACCTGCAGGGCCTCCTGAAGGAGCTGCGTCAGGCGAGGCTCTTGCTATGCCTCCTTCGCTCTCGTCCATGCGAACCGCTTGCACGTTAAAGGGGGGGTGCCTGAGCATCGCGACTCAGGGCTCCTACTGGCTCTCCAGCCCTCACCCTCTGGCCTTGACCACGGCATCGCGACCTGGCATACCAGCGACGGCTGAGATTCGCTCGAGGGCTGGGACCCGAGGACGTAGAGCAGAAAGGGGAGCTAAGGCGAGAGGGAGGAGACACACGAGGACCTCGCCAAGCAACCCCGCTCCTGCCGGCGCAAGGACCCGGCCACACACCAGAGAGCGGCCCCTGATCCTCTAGATAAGTTATCGCCCGGAAGCGCCAGCTACCGTGGCACCATCCCCGCACCTAATGCTATCCCTTGTTAGCAACGCCGCTCCCCTTTCTCACCAAACGACGGCTGCTTGGGCGCCCAAGGGGACCTCCTGAGCATCGCGACTCAGGGGCTCTTACCGGACTCTGGGTCGCTCACCTCCTGGCCTTGACCACGGCATCGCGACCTGGCATACCAGCGACGGCTGAAGCCGCCTTGGGACTGGGACCTGTCGGCGCAGAGCACCAAGCCCTCGTGAGGTTCGAAAGGGAGGACTGAGCTAAGATGGAATGAGCAACTCGTGCAATTCTACGACAAGTGTTATATATACAAGACAGGATCACATGCACCTTACAAGCCCCTATGGGACGCATTTTTGATTCCTCGCAGGGAACGGATCCTAAAGGGACACAAACTACGCGCGTCCCTGCAAAAGACGCCATCATCAACAGTGGGCCGTCAAGCACCGATGCCAACCCCATCCAGATCAGAGTCGGTGGCGGCCTGACGATCCCGCCCCGTTCCAGGAGCGGCACCGGCGCGGGGGCTCGTAGCTGTTGTCGCTCGTCTCCGGAGTCGCGAAGAACTCGCCGGAGTCGCTGGAACCTCTGACGCCTCCACCACCTGAGGAGCCTCCAAGGGAGGGGGTGGCGTGCCCAGTCCTCGTCACAGCAGGGCCCTAGCCACCTTCCCCAGGGCAGCACTCCAGCCGGCGCCCGCTCGCATCAAAGACCTTGAAGAGCATCACCGAAGCACCGTCGTAGTCCAAGTGGATCGTGAAGACTCCTCTTGTCCTGCAAACCCGGGCGATCCCCCTCTAGCCCCGGGTCATGTAGACCTCGCCCGGGGCGACGACCGCGACCTCTGCCTCGGTCGCGAGGGTGCTGCAGCCGGCATGCTGCAGCCAGAGCTCCAGGGGCTCCCCCTATGGGATGATGGAGGCGAAGAAGGGAGGCAGGCGAATCCAAGACTGAAGAGGAATGGCGACGTGGAACACGAACTCTTGGGAGGAGCCCTCGGTGTGGACACCAGGGGGGATGACCCACACCTTCGTGACCCGTCGGCATGGACGGCGGCGCCACTCGTGGCGGCCAGCATTAGCTCCTCCGGGGCCCTCGACGTGGGCGAACAATGGAAGCAGGAACCCTGGCGGCGCCCGCTCGCCCCAAGGCCTCGGCACCACCTGAAGGGCCCCTACGTCCGGGCCACGGGGGATGAGCCGTTTCTTCGGCTGGAGAGGGTCTGGCCCCTCTCGGGGAGCCTTTCCCTTCTCTGCCGTCGAGAACCGGCGGATCGGAGCCATCGCGGCAAGACGGAGCAAGGATCGGGAAGAAGGAGAAGCAAGGAGGGGTGGACTGGAAGGGCGCGCGCCGTCCCGTACTTATAGCCGGCGAAGGCCAACCGCCGGCCTCCATGATCGCAGGTAATCATGACCCATTTTTGCATGCAGGGACTTGTCCCATCCATGCAGTTGCCGAGGTGCCATGGGGAAGTGGAGGCGCCCACGTCCAGTCAACTGCCACGCGGCGCTCAAGGCCGCAGGCTGTTAGGGCCCGCGGCGCTTCGCTCTTGCCCTTCCGCCTCCCTGCACGGCCAAGTCCGGGCGTGCCTTGGGCCCGGGGGCTACTGTCGGCGTTCTGGGAATGGGGGTCCCCAGACTTGCCTGCCTGCGGCTTGCGGCGTGGATCAAAGGGGGGCCCAGCACGACCCATCTTCACCAACACAAACCCAAGACCCTAGCAAGGGGCCAAGCCTCGCGGGGCAGACGACGCGAAGCCTCCTCAGGCACGGCCTCGTCAGGCTGGCTCATGAGGAGGCGGAGAGATCAAGGTGGGGTACCTCACGAGGTGCCCATGACGCAAGCCATGACGACTTAGGGCGCCAGGCGGGTGCCAGCCCGCGCAGCGTCCTCCTTTCCTCTTTGGTGCAAAGGGGGCAAGCGCAGCCGCGGAGTACCGAGGCATCAGGCAAAGGTTGCCATTTCGGTGCTACGAGACCAAGACCAGGAGGATACGAGACGGAGGTCACCGTGGAGCCCAAGACGGCGTCATCACCAGAGCTTTGCGCAGGCGAAGACCGCTTTTGTCAGGATAGCTGATACTTGCTGTCCCCCTTCAAATTAGCCCGCCATTGTTGGCTTCCTTCCCGCTCAATATTTGGGGAGAGGACCAGGGCCTCTATAAATAGGACCAGCCACCCACATGGCTGGGGGGGACGAAAAGAGAGAGGAAGGAAGAGGCTCGTTAGAAGGGTCAGTCAGAGCAGAGCAGAGAGAGAGAGAGAGAAAGGTGGCTGAACTCCTCCCAGCAGTTCATCGCCTCAGCCAAGAACAGACCCTCGCGAGGCTGTTCTTCCTTGTATTGTTCATCATCATTAGCCCAAGAGGCAATCCACACACCACACACTGGAGTAGGGTATTACACCACAACGGTGGCCCGAACCAGTGTAAACCCTGTGTCTCTTGTGTTGTTCTTTCCTTAGTTTGGATCCTAGCACGGCGGAGGGGTGCAGGAAGGTAGGAGGCGAAATCTCCATGCGCACCCCAGTGTTCGAACCTGAAGGGTCTGCCGGAACCCGAAATCCGACACCCTCCCACGTATATAAAGGGGGGAGGAGAGGTGTCCGGCCCAAGGGGGTGCTCCAGGTGTGGGGAGTCCTAGTAGGACTCCCTAGTCCAAGTAGGATTCCCCTCTCCTTTTTCCTTTTTCGGAATAGCAAAGAGGGAAAGAGGGGAGGAGTAGGAGAGGGAAAATGGGGGGGGGGCACGCGCCACCTCCTTGGCCGGCCCTCTCTCCTCCACTAAGGCCCATGTGTGGCCCATTAACTTCTGGGGGGGTCCGTTAACCCCTGGTACTTCGAAAGTTATCCGATACTTCCCAAAACCATTCCGGTGTCTGAATATAACCTTCCAATATATGAATCTTCGCCTCACAACCATTTCGAGACTCCTCGTCATGTCCGTGATCTCATTCGGGACTCCGAACAAACTTCGGTCATCAAATCACATAACTCATAATACAAATTGTCATCGAACGTTAAGCGTGCGGACCCTACGGGTTCGAGAACTATGTAGACATGACCGATACACATCTCCAGTCAATAACCAATAGCGGAACCTGGATGCTCATATTGGCTCCTACATATTCTACGAAGATCTTCATCGGTCAAACCGCATAACAACATACGTTGTTCCCTTTGTCATCGGTATGTTCCTTGCCCGAGATTCGATCGTTGGTATCATCATACCTTGTTCAATCTTGTTACCGGCAAGTCTCTTACTCGTTCCATAATGCATCACCCCACAACTAAATCATTAGTCACATAGCTTGCAAGGCTCATAATGATGCGCATTACCGAGATGGCCAAGAGATACCTCTCCGATACACGGAGTGACAAATCCTAATCTCGATCTATGCCAACTCAACAAACACCATCAGAGACACCTGTAGAGCATCTTTATAACCACCCAGTTACGTTGTGACGCTTGATAGCACACAAGGTGTTCCTTCGGTATTCAGGGGTTGCATAATCTCATAGTCAGAGGAACATGTATAAGTCATGATGAAAGCAATAGCAATAAAACTAAACGATCATTTATGCTAAGCTAATGGATGGGTCTTGTCCATCACATCATTCTCCAATGATGTGATCCCATTCATCAAATGACAACACATGTCTATGGCTAGGAAACTTGATCATCTTTGATTAACGAGCTAGTTAAGTAGAGGCATACTAGGGACACTCTGTTTGTCTATGTATCCACACATGTACTAAGTTTGCGGTTAATACAATTCTAGCATAAATAATAAACATTTGTCATGATATAAGGAAATATAAATAACAACTTTATTATTGCCTCTATGGCATATTTCCTTCAGTCTTCCACTTACACTAGAGTCAATAATCTAGATTACATAGTAATGATTCTAACACCCATGGATTCTTGGTGCTGATCATGCTTTGCTCGTGAGAGAGGCTTAGTCAACGGGCCTGCAACATTCAGATCCGTATGTATCTTGCAAATCTCTATGTCTCCCTCCTTGACTTGATCACAGATGGAACTGAAGCATCTCTTTATGTGCTTGGTTCTCTTGTGAAATCTGGATTCCGTTGCCAATGCAATTGCACCAATATTGTCACAAAAGATTTTCATTGGACCCGATGCATTAGGTATTACACCTAGATCGGATATGAACTCCTTCATCTATACTCCTTCATTTGCTGCTTCTGAAGCAGCTATGTACTCCGCTTCACACGTAGATCCCGCCACGACGCTCTGCTTGTAATTGCACCAACTGACAGCTCCACCATTTAATATAAATACGTATCCAGTTTGCGACTTAGAGTCATCCGGATCAGTGTCAAAGCTTGCATCGACGTAACCGTTTACGACGAGCACTTTTTCACCTCCATTAACTAGAGACATATGCTTAGTCCTTTTCAGGTATTTTAGGATTTTATAGACCGTTGTCCAGTAATCCACTCCTGGATTACTTTGGTACCTCCCTACTAAACTAATAGCAAGGCGCACATCAGGTCTGGTACACAGCATTGCATACATGATAGAACCTATGGCTGAGGCATAGGGAATGACTTTCATAGTCTCTCTATCTTCTGAAGTGGTCGGACATTGAGTCTAACTCAACTTCACACCTTGTAACACAGGCAAGAACCCTTTCTTTGACTGATCCATTTTGAACTTCTTCAAAACTTTATCAAGGTATGTGCTTTGTGAAAGTCAAATTAAGCGTCTTGATCTATCTCTATAGATCTTGATGCCCAATATATAAGCAGCTTCACCGAGGTCTTTAATTGAAAAATTCTTATTCAAGTATCCTTTTATGCCATTTAGAAATTCAGTATCATTTCCGATCAACAATATGTCATCCACATATAATATCAGAAATGCTACAGAGCTCCCACTCACTTTCTTGTAAATAGAGGCTTCTCCAAAAGTCTGTATAAAACCATATGCTTTGATCACACTATCAAAGCGCATATTCCAACTCCGAGAGGCTTGCACCAGTCCATAAATGGATCGTTGGAGCTTGCACACTTTGTTAGCACCTTTTGGATCGACAAAACCTTCTGGTTGCATCATATACAACTCTTCTTTAAGATATCCAATAAGGAATGCAGTTTTGACATCCATTTGCCAAATTTCATAATCATAAAATGCGGCAATACAGTTTTGTAGACAGTAACATTACCGTCAGCGTCAGTCTTCTTCTTAAAGATTCATTTATTCTCTATTTCTTGCCGATCATCGGGCAAGTCAACCAAAGTAAACACTTTGTTCTCATACATGTACCCCATCTCAGATTTCATGGCCTCAAGCCATTTTGCGGAATCTGGGCTCATCATCGCTTCCTCGTAGTTCGTAGGTTCGTCATGGTCAAGTAACATGACCTCCAGAACATGATTACCGTACCACTCTGGTTGACCTACGAGGTTTGGTACTAACTTGATAAGAAGTTTCATGATTATCATCATTAGCTTCCTCACTAATTGGTGTAGGAATCACTAGAACTGATTTCTGTGATGAACTACTTTCCATTTCTGGAGAAGGTACAATTAGCTCATTAAGTTATACTTTCCTCCCACTCACTTCTTTCGAGAGAAACTCCTTCTCTAGAAAGGATCCATTCTTAGCAACGAATATCTTGCCTTCGGATCTGTGATAGAAGGTGTACCCAACACTCTCCTTTGGGTATGCTATGAAGACACATTTCTCCGATTTGGGTTCGAGCTTACCAGGTTGAAGTTTTTTCACATAAGCATCGCATCCCCAAACTTTAAGAAACGACAACTTGGGTTTCTTGCCAAACCACAGTTCATATGTTGTCGTCTCAACAGATTTAGATGGTGCCCTATTTAATGTTAATGCAGCCATCTCTAAAGCATAACCCCCAAACGATAGCGGTAAATCAGTAAGAGACATCATAGATCGCACCATATCTAATAAAGTACGATTACGACGTTCGCACACACCATTACGCTGTGGTGTTCTAGGTGGCGTGAGTTGCGAAACTATTCCACATTGTTTCAAATGAAGACCAAACTCGTAACTCAAATATTCACCTCCACGATCAGATTGTAGAAACTTTATTTTCTTGTTACGATGATTTTTCCACTTCACTCTGAAATTCTTTGAACTTTTCAAATGTTTCAGACTTATGTTTCATCAAGTAGATATACCCATATCTGCTCCAATCATCTGTGAAGGTAAGAAAATAACGATACCCGCCATGAGCCTCAACACTCATCGGACCGCATACATCAGTATGTATTATTTCCAACAAGTTTGTTGCTCGCTCCATTGTTCCAGAGAATGGAGTCTTAGTCATTTTGCCCATGAGGCATCGTTCGCAAGCATCAAATGATTCCAAAAGTCCATCAACATGGAGTTTATTCATGCGCTTTACACCAATATGACCTAAACGGCAGTGTCACAAATAAGTTGCACTAGCATTATTAAACTTGTATCTTTTGGCTTCAATACTATGAATATGTGTATCACTACTATCGAGATTCAATCAAAAATAGACCACTCATCAAGGGTGCATGACCATAAAAGATATTACTCATATAAATAGAACAACCATTATTCTCTGATTTAAATGAATAATAGACTTGTATCAAATAAGATCCAGATATAATGTTCATGCTTAACGCTGGCACCAAATAACAATTATTCAGGTTTAAAACTAATCCCAAAGGTAGATGTAGAGGTAGCGTGCCAACGGCAATCACATCGACTTTGGAATCATTTCCCACGCGCATCGTCACCTTGTTCTTAGCCAATCTTCGTTTAATTCGTAGCCCCTATTTGGAGTTGCAAATATGAGCAACAGAACCAGTATCAAATACCCAGGCGCTACTACGAGCATTAGTAAGGTACACATCAATAACATGTATATCAAATATACCTTTCACTTTGCCATCCTTCTTATCCGCCAAATACTTGGGGCAATTCCGCTTCAAGTGACCAGTCCCTTTGCAGTAGAAGCACTCAATGTCGGTGTCAAAACCGGCGGATCTGGGGTAGGGGGTCCCGAACTGTGCGTCTAGGATCGATGGTAACAGGAGACAGGGGACACGATGTTTACCCAGGTTCGGGCCCTCTCTATGGAGGTAATACCCTACGTCCTGCTTGATTGATCTTGATGAATATGACTGTTACAAGAGTTGATCTACCACGAGATCATAATGTCTAAACCCTAAAAGCCTAGCCTGTATGACTATGGTAATGAGTATATCCTTTCTGGACTAATCCCTCTGGTTTATATAGACACCATGGGAATCTAGGGTTTACATAGAGTCGGTTACATAAGTAGGAATCTTCATAGTCGGTCGCCAAGTAGAATCCAATCCGGACACGGGTACGGTCTTCGGCCTTCATGTCTTCACAGCCCATCAGTCCGGCCCATGGATAATAGGCCGGACGCCCGAGGACCCCTTAGTCCAGGATTGCCTCAGTAGCCCCTGAACCTGGCTTCAATGACGAGGAGTCCGACGCGTAGATTGTCTTCGGCATTGCAAGGCGGGTTCCCCCTTCCGAACTCCCAGTTGATCTTCAGATGTGATGATTGTATCCGGACTTGTGTACACAACCGCCGAGGACATAATACTTTACGAGTTCACCCCATCGACCATTTTTTTGGTAATATGACACCACGCCTGCCCGACTACTACATGCGAACCGTTTTAGCCGGCCCATCGCCCCACGTCCCAGGACGTGGCTTTATTGGCGCATCTTATCCGAGTGGAGATCGTGCTTCCCTTTTTTAAGGGATTCCTGTCAACCCGGACGTGGATAACCAAACCATCGCTGGGGTACAACTCCTTGGAAACAAGCACATTTTTGAGGCCCAAGAGGAGACATTTGATATTTGCAACCTTTATATAGGGGTATAGACCCGTCTTTTTCTTCTACGCTTGCCTCTTCCTCGACCCCTGCAACACTGAGTTCCAACAGGGTTTCGGTCGCCACAAGCCCCAATCATGTCCGGATCCAGTCGTCAAGGCCGGTGGGTAGCTTCTTCTGTCACCGAGGAAGATATCGCAAAGCTTCGGGTGGCGAGATACTTGACCGCAGAAATCCGTCACTGGCTTCCTGCCGAGGGGCAGGTTAATCCCACCCCAGATCCGGCGAGAGGGTCGTGTTCGTGTCCCACTTCCTCCGCGGGTTAGGGTTTGCACTTAACCCCTTCATCCGAGGGCTCATGTTCTACTACGGGCTAGATTTTCACGATCTAGCCCCGGACTCTATTCTTCTTATCTCGGTGTTTATCGTCATGTGCGAAGCTTTCCTCCGAACTACTCCGCACTTCGGCTTGTGGCTCAAGACCTTCGATGTGAAGCCGCAAGTGGTAGAGGGGGAGCAAGCCGAGTGCGGCGGCGCTGCAGTGAGCAAGCTTGCTAGCGCCATTTGGCTGAAAGGATCCTTCGCCAAATCTTCCGATCTATGGCAGTAGGGGTGGTTCTATATCACCGAGCCCCACAGCTCCAAGTGGGCAACTGCACCCGCCTTCCGATCCAGCCCCCCAATTCAGCTTGCATCATGGATTAACAAGGGGCTGGATTGGGGATCAACGAATGATGTGCGAACTCTGCAAATTCGCATCGGCAACCTTATTAAGAGGGACATCGACATAGCCAACATTGTTCAAGTAATGCTAGTTCGTCGGACCCTGCCGTGTCAGCGACGGCCACTCCGTCTATGGGAGTTTAACCCAGAAGGGCCGCAGACTCTTCAGCACTTCTTCGGCACAACACATGAAGGAATGTGGAAATTATTCTTCGGGAAACGAAGGCAATGGCCGGACACCATCGAAGATGTCGGCCTAGACTGTAACCGTCCGGATACCCCGGTAAGTACCCATTTACCGGATACCTTATATTCGGATACCGAGTGGCAAGATACCAATAGTTATCATCCTTTTTAAGGGCTGGATAGAGAAGGTGGAACTGATTAGGTGTCCGGCTCCTCTTCCCGAAGACTCAGCTACTCCCGTGTTAACAAGGATGCTGGCCTCGGTGCCATACCAGGCACCAGCAGGGGAGGGCGAGAAGACCCAAGATAACCTTGGTTCCGGAGGTAAGTCGGACACTGAGTCCGGAGAAATCGACCTATCCTCGCCCGAAGATGGAGGCAGAAAAGGACCTAGTATCCCTTCTCCAAACAGGAGGAAAAGGGCCGCCTCCAAAGATTGGGAGGGGTGGTCTTCCAAGAAGGGCAAGATGCCGCCGTCGATCGGCTTAGGTTTGGAAAGCGACGCCGTCGACCAGCTCCGACAGGGGGGCCAGCCCTCGGACAAACCATAACAGAATCCGAATTACTTTGATAGGCTCCCGCTCCGTTGCTGTTACCGAAGATATACGTAACGCATTCATGTATTTTTACAGGTCGGCACATAGTTTTTCTGGGCGATCCTCTTCTTCAGGGAGTCTCCTCCCAGAGATGATGGAGAGCGAGACGCCTCCTCCAACCTCCTCGCCCAACAAGGCGGATGACTCTGGAGTGTCATCACGGAGGGTCCCTTTTGACGAACATGTTACGCAGGGGACAGAAGAGGTAGTACCCAAAGGAGGAGCACCGACCATCCGGGATTCCGGGGCTGATGATGACAAAGGTCCCGGACTGACTGATTCGCAGCCGACAGTGATTCTGGAGACGGGTGAACAGATTCCTTCACAGGATGATTGTGCTCCCGGAGCAGCTTCGGGAAACCCGAAGACTCCGGATATATTGCGGGACATGTTGCGGAAAGCATCTGTCTCAGGGGAACAGCGTACCTTGATGGGTACAATGATTGAGAAGATTTCATCCGCGAAGAGCGGATTAAATGAAGCCTTCATAAGCCTACTGAAGGGCTTCGAGGTTTGTGACATAATGTTTTCAGCTATGTTTCATTTGCAAAGATGCGCTTATGTATAGGTAGTATCCCCTGATACTCGGGTTGGCTTCCACTAGGAAGCAAACAGAGGATCAAAAAAGATCGTTTGAGGACTAACCTGATGAACTTTGAACACAGGCTGCTTGCCCCTTGGCCACTTCGTAGACTATGGAGATTGACGATTTGCAGCGGAAGCTTGATGTGGCAGGGGATGATCTTGCTTTAATCAATATGCGTCTGGATGAGTCGCAAGGTATGTATTCGGCGTTGAAGTTCTTCGAGTGGAGCTGGCCCGGGCCAAGGAGCAGGCCCGACGTAGCAATGCTGCCGCCGAAAAGGCATCGGCTGAATTAAAAGCCGAACATGCTGCACGGCGCCAAGATGAGGAGAACATATCCACGATGACACTCGAACTGGAGAATGCTACCGGCCGCTGTGAATTTCTGGAGAAGGAGAGTAAAGCCTTAACGGCCGATCTGGACAAGGCCTTACAAGAGGCGAGATAAGCACGGTCGGAATGCAGAGCAACCCGTGAGGAGGTTCGACATGCGAGGGAGATTGCGGCTGGAAAGCCCTTTCTGCTACAAACTAAGTTTGGTGATCTGAACTATGCCCAGCTTAACCAATTATGGAGTTCTCCGGATGAGTTCTTACACTTGCCGAAGAGTTCTGCCAATGCAGCGCAGTATTACCAAGCGCATGATGGATATGAAACGGAGAAGCTTTTCTGGTCGCAGTTTGGCACATCAAAGCACCCTTTGTTGCTCAATGAACAGATGTCCCAATGGGCCGAACTTCATAGGATATTCGGCGCTGCCATGAAGGATGTCGTAATCCGGTTGTGGCCAATCGAGCCTGTTCTGAATAGCTATTTCGGTCTGGTGCAAAGGCTTGTTGACGCGGTGTCGCGTATCGATGTTGTGAAGCGGTCAACGTGCATTGAGGGTGCACGGATGGCTTTTTCCCGACTCAAGACGTTCTGGGGGGAGATGAAGGCTATCGATGTTGCGTCGAAGGGTCCACCCAAAGGCATGGACCGTCCGGAACCGGAGCATTATTTTGAGGACGTCCTAGAGGCCGCCCGCTTTATAGAGGTTCAGTGCTCAAAAGACATAATGTTCGAGTGAGGTGTATGAAAATTGTAGAAGACAATTTTATAGTTAATCTATTTATGTTTTGCTTTAAAGCTTGAATTCCTCCTGTGCGGCCATTTTGAAGTAATTTGAAAGTTTTCCAGTCGTCGGCTTCAGCCCCCCTCGTAGGAAGTACGGGGGTGTTTGGAAAAGCATTTAGTCACTCTTTATCCAACGTCTTGGTCCATGAAGGAGGTGATAATGCGGCGAACCAGGCAATCAGACTATAGGGCGTTAACACTTTCACTTAGCCATAGGAGTTTTATGGTGGGGCTACGACATATGGTGCCTTACATATTTGATCTGAAAAAGATCCCTCGTGTGACACGGTGTGACGCCCCGGCTTGACCGTACACTAATCATACACGCAAACGGGTACGATCAAGATCAGGGACTCACGGGAAGATATCACAACACAACTCTACAAATAAAATAAGTCATACAAGCATCATATTACAAGCCAGGGGCCTCGAGGGCTCGAATACAAGAGCTCGATCACAGACGGGTCAGCGGAAGCAACAATATCTGAGTACAGACATAAGTTAAACAAGTTGCCATAAGATGGCTAGCACAAACTGGGATACAGATCGAAAGAGGCGCAGGCCTCCTGCCTGGGAATCCTCCTAAGCTACTCCTGGTCGTCGTCAGCGGGCAACACGTAGTAGTAGGCACCTCCGGTGTAGCAGGAGTCGTCGTCGACGGTGGCATCTGGCTCCTCGGCTCCGACATCTGGTTGCGACAACCAGGTAGAAGGGATAGAGGGAAAAGAAGGAGAAAGCAACCGTGAGTACTCATCCAAAGTACTCGCAAGCAAGGAGCTACACTACATATGTATGCAATGGTATCAACTGGGATAAGGCTATTATAAGTGGACTGAATTGCAGAAAGCCGGAATAAGAGGGGGATAGCTAATCCTGTCGAAGACTACGCTTCTGGGAGCCTTCGTCTTGCAGCATGTAGAAGAGAGTAGACTGAAGTCCTCCAAGTAGCATCATATAGCATAATCCTAACCGATGATCCTCCCCTCGTCGCCCTGTGAGAGAGCGATCACCGGTTGTATCTGGCACTTGGAAGGGTGTGTTTTATTAAGTATCCGGTTCTAGTTGTCATAAGGTCAAGGTACAACTCCGGGTCGTCCTTTTACCGAGGGACACGGCTATTCGAATAGATAAACTTCCCTGCAGGGGTGCACCACATACCCCAACACGCTCGATCCCATTTGGCCGGACACACTTTCCTGGGTCATGCCCGGCCTCGGAAGATCAACACGTCGCAGCCCTACCTAGGCACAACAGAGAGGTCAGCACGCCGGTCTAAATCCTATGGCGCAGGGGTCTGGGCCCATCGCCCTTTGCACACCTGCACGTTGCGTACGCGGCCGGAAGCAGACCTAGCCTAGTGGCTTTCCAGTCCAATCCGGCGCGCGCCACTCAGTCGCTGACGTCACGAAAGCTTCGGCTGATACCACGACGTCGGGATACCCATAACTACTCCCGCGTAGATGGTTAGTGCGTATAGACCAAATGGCCAGACTCAGATCAAATACCCAGATCTCGTTAAGCGTGTTAAGTGTCCGCGAACGCCGAACAGGGCCAAGCCCACCTCTCTCCTAGGTGGTCGGAACCTGCCCTGTCGCTCCGCCACAAAGATCCACACAGAGGGCCGTCGGGACAAAGGTCCTTTCAGCCCCCAATCCGTGAATCACTCGCGGGTACTCCTCGAGCCAACCCGACTTTGGTCAACACATGTATCATGTTTAAAGTATATAGTATATACCCGTGATCACCTCCCGAGTGATCACGGCCCAATAGTATAGCATGGCAGACGGACAAGAATGTAGGGCCACTGATGATAAACTAGCATCCTATACTAAGCATTAGGTTTGCAGGTAAAGGTAACAACAGTAGTAGCAAGGACAGGCTATGCATCAGTATAGGATTAACGAGAAGCAGTAACATGCTACACTACTCTAATGCAAGCAGTATAGAGAAGAGTAGGCGGTATCTGGTGATCAAAGGGGGGCTTGCCTGGTTGCTCTGGCAAGAGAGAGGGATCGTCAACTCCGTAGTCGTACTGGGTAGTAGCGGCGTCGGTCTCGGTGTCTATCGAGAGAAGAGGGGGGGGAAAACAATAAATATATAAGCAAGCATATGCATAGTGATGCATGACATGACAAGTAACGACGTTAGAGGTGCCCTAACGCGGTAACAGGTGATACCGGTGAAGGGGGATAAAATCCGGGAAAGTATCCCCGGTGTTTCGCGTTTTCGGGCACAGGAGCCGGAGGGGGGGAAAGTTGCGAGTTCGATAGGTTAGGGAGGTGTGGTGGACGAACGGGCTGCGTATCCGGCTTCGTCTCGTCGTTCTGAGCAACTTTCATGTTGAAATTATTTTAATCCGAGTTACGGATTAAAAGATATGATTTTCTAAAGATTTTATTAATTTCTGGAATTTAATTAATTAACTAAATTAATTCGAAAATAAATTAATGACATCAGCATTGATGTCATGCTGACGTCAGCAGTCAACAGAGTTGACTGGGTCAAACTGACATGTGGGTCCAGTGGGACCCACCTGTCATACACTGTTTAGGTTAATTAGGTTTTAGCTAAACTAATCACAGTTCAATTAGACTAATTAGTTAATTTGATTAATCTAATTATGATTAATTAACTTAATTAATTCCTTAATTAATTAATTATTTTTATTACTATTAATTTTAATTCCTTTTTTTTTAATAAAGCGTTCTGGGGCGTGGGCCCCCTCTGTCAGTGGCCCCAGGGGGCCTTAACGGGTGCGGGCGCATGGGCGCGCGGGTGCAGGAGCCACGGGGCGCCCGTTAGCGGGCCGAGCCCCTGACCCAACGCAGCAGGGCACCGGCCAGGGGAGTCGTCGGCCGCGACGGCCGGAGCGGCCGGAGCCGGGGCGTCGACGGAGAGGGGTTGGCCGCGGCGCGGGCCAGCAGCGTGGTTGGGGGGGCGGCGGAGCCGCGGCAGCACGACAAGAGGAGGGTCGGGCGCGACGAGCGGGACGGCGAGGCGTGCACGGGGCGCACGCGCACGGTGGCCACGGCGACGAGCGCCGGGCGCGCGCGGTGGCGCGTCGAGCAGGGGGGGAGGAGGAGGAGCAGCGCGGAGCAAGGTCGTGGTGGAGCCGAGCGGGGGAAGCAGAGCGGGCGAGTCCACGCGCGGGGCGCGGGCGATGCGGCGCGTGCGCAGGGGGGGGGGGAGGTAGAGCAGCGGCAGGGGAGCCGCACAGGAAGCGGTGAGGGGCCGGGGGCGAGATGGCCCGGCGCGGCGACGGTGGCGCCGGAGCGCATCGTGCGGCGACGCCCGAGGCGACCTAGGGGGAGAGGAGGGCGAAGGGGGAAGCTCACGGGGAGGAGGGGGAGTAGGGCAACGGGGCAGCGGGCTCGGGGGCGGTCGGGGAAGACCGGCGAGGAGGAGGACGAGGAGGCGATCGGCGGGGCCGGCAACGACGGCGTCGGGGTGGCCGTCTCCTCCCGATCCAATCGGGAGAGATGGGGGGGGAGGGAGATATTTTCGGAGTGGGGGGGGGAAGTGGGGGTCGGGCTAGGGTTCCGGGGGGGTTATGTGGGAACGGGGTGGGCCGGTCGGCTGGCCTGGTGGCCTGCTGGGCCGGAGCCCAGTGGGTTGCCCCTCTTTTTTTTTGTTAGGTTTTGTCTTTTTCTTTTATTTATTTTCTCTTTTGTTTTTAATTCATTCTAAAATACTTAGGCAGTTCTTAAAATGTGTTGACTACACTATAATTACCAGTGCAATATTCTGCAACCCCCGAACATTTTTGTTTTAATTTTTGAAAACTTTTATTGTTAATTGTAATTTGAATTTGAATTTGAACGGTTTCGGATCGTTGCGAGGTTAGCAACAGTAATCGGGATGACGTGCCATGATTAGCGTGGGATTACTGTAGCAAGATTATCCGGGCGTTACAAATCTCCTCCACTACAAGAAATCTCGTCCCGAGATTTAGGAGGTAGAAGGAAACAGTGCGGGGTATTCATCACGCAGGCGATCCTCGCGTTCCCAGGTAGCTTCGTCCTCAGAGTGATTCGACCACTGGACCTTGAGGAACTTGATCGCCTTCTGGCGTGTGCGGCGTTCAGCTTGGTCGAGAATGCGGACCGGATGCTCCTTATAGGAGAGGTCCTGTTGCAATTCGAGCACTTCATGATCCACTGCTCGGATTGGGTCCTTGAAACAGCGTCGGAGTTGTGACACGTGGAACACATCGTGAACCTGAGAAAGGTTCGGCGGAAGCTCCAGTTGATATGCCACTTTTCCACGCCTTTCCAGAATAGTGAATGGGCCAATATAGCGGGGAGCTAGCTTGCCCTTGATCCCGAAGCGGTGAGCACCCTTCATTGGTGTAACTCGAAGATAAGCCTTTTCGCCAGGTTGATAGACCATGTCTTGGTGATGACGGTCATACTGACTTTTCTGACGTGACTGAGCAGTCTTGAGATGCTCGCGAATAATGCGAACTTGTTCTTCGGCCTGTTGGATAATATCCGGACCGAAGAGTGGGCGTTCCCCAGTTTCTGACCAGTTCAGAGGGGTTCGACACTTCCGTCCATAAAGCACTTCGAAGGGGGACATCTTCAGACTAGCTTGATAGCTATTATTATAAGAGAACTCGGCATATGGAAGAGATTCCTCCCATTTCTTGCCGAATGAGATTACACAAGCTCGAAGCATGTCTTCGAGAACTTGGTTGACACGTTCAACTTGCCCTTGTGACTGAGGATGGAACGCAGTACTGAACGACAGATGAGTCCCCATAGCTTCTTGGAAACTTGCCCAAAACCTTGAAGTGAATAAGCTGCCACGGTCTGAACTGATAACCAGTGGGATACCGTGAAGTGAAACAATTCTGGCCATGTAGAGAGTAGCAAGCTGACTAGCCGTGATTGTCTCTTTGACCGCCAGAAAATGGGCAACTTTGGAAAGCCGGTCAATGACGACAAGAATAGCATCATTACCTTTCTGCGATTTGGGAAAACCAGTGACGAAGTCCATCTCAACATGGTCCCATTTCCATTCAGGAATAGAGATAGGTTGCAGAGTTCCAGCAGGCCTTTGATGCTCTGCTTTGATTCGGCGACAAACGTCACATTCAGCAACATAACGAGCAATGTCCTGCTTCATATTAGACCACCAGAATCTTTGACGAATATCCTGGTACATCTTTGTACTACCAGGATGGATGGACAGAGGCGTATCATGGGCTTCTTGCATAACCCTTATAGTCTTATCCAGGTTTTTCTTCGAACATGGTACCACTAAGCGGCCTTTGAAATACAAGGCGCCATCGTCGGCGATCGTGAAGAATGAGAGCTTTCCCCTTTTGAGGTCGCGCTTAATCTTGAGGACTTCATCGTCACACTTCTGTATCCATTTGATGGTGTCCACAAGATCTGGTTTCGCAACCAGGGTATTGAGAGAACCCTTGGAAACAACATGGAGGTTCTGTTTGGGGAAACCTTCGGGAGGGGGAGCGAGTGATCCCGGAGGAACAATATGGAGGTTCAGCCTTCTAAATTCTTCAACAAGCGATGGGTGAACTTTGTGAGCCTGGAGGTGGTTACAGTAATACTTGCGGCTCAAGGCGTCAGCCATTACATTAGCCTTGCCGGGGGTATAGGATATACCCACGTCAAAGTCTGCAACAGTCTCAATCCATCTTTGCTGACGTAGATTTAAATCTGGCTGAGTAAACAGATACTTCAGACTTTGATGGTCGGTGAAGATCTCGCAACGATTACCGAGAAGGTAATGTCGCCACTGCTTCAGTGCATGAATGACAGCAGCAAGCTCGAGGTCGTGAACTGGGTAGTTTGCTTCATGAGGGCGCAGTTGACGAGAGGCATAAGCAATCACTCTGCGCTCTTGCATTAGGACACAGCCTAATCCTTGACGGGAAGCGTCGCAGTAAATGACGAAGTCCTTCTTAGTATCAGGTGGTGCAAGCACGGGGGCAGAAGTCAATTTGTCTTTGAGCGCCTGGAAACTTTCCTGACACTTGTTTGTCCAGTCGAACTTGACACCCTTATGCAATAAACTAGTCAGAGGCCTGGCAATCTTGGAGAAGTTCTCGACGAATCGACGGCAATAGCTGGCGAGACCGAGAAAACTTCGGACTTGCTTCACATTCTTAGGAGGAGTCCAATCGAGAATAGCCTGAACTCGTTCAGGGTTGACGGCAATACCATCCTTGGAGATGACATGCCCAAGATAGGTTACTTCGGGGAGCCAGAATTCACACTTGGAATACTTAGCATACAGCTGATGTTCTCGAAGTTTTTCCAGCACAAGACGAAGATGTTCAGCATGCTCCTCCTTGTTCCTGGAAAATACAAGGATATCGTCCAAATAAACCACGACGAACTTGTCGAGGTAATCCATGAATATATAATTCATCAGACGAGAGAAGGTGGCTGGAGCATTCGTTAAGCCGAATGACATGACGGTGTACTCGTATGATCCATACCGAGTAACGAAGGCGGTTTTTGGAATGTCCTCTTCACGAACACGGATCTGGTGGTAACCTAACCTCAAGTCGAGTTTGGAGAACACTGATGAGCCAGCCAGCTGATCATAAAGATCATTGATCCGAGGAAGTGGGTATTTATTCTGAATGGTAGCTTGGTTTATAGGACGGTAGTCTTGGACTAATCGGTTTGTCCCATCCTTCTTCTTAACAAAGAGAGAAGGTGCTCCCCAAGGAGAGCAACTTGGGCGAATGAAACCTTTGACAAGAGATTTGTCGATTTCCTCCTTAAGCTCAATGAGTTCATGCGGCGGCATCTTATAGGGTCGTTTAGCTATAGGGGTGGTGCCGGGTTTCAAGTCGATGATGAATTCGACAGCTCTAGCAGGGGGAATCCCTGGAAGTTCTTCTGGGAAGACATCTTGGAATTCACGAACGACGAGAATGTTTTCAATGCCCTCGAGTGGTGCAGCGTTCAACGCATTCAAGGCATAAAGTCGTGCCTCGGCGTTCTGAACTAGATGAGCTTGGTAAGCTATTATTTCGTCAGAAGGGTGTAGCAGATGGACGACCTTAGTGGCGCAAACTATAGAAGCAGTATGCGCTTTCAACCAATCCATTCCCAGAATGAGGTCTATGTTAGACGACTTCAAGATAATGGGAGAGGCATAGAATTCCAGCCCTTCGATTTCCACGGGGACATCGATGCCAACCAATGAGGTTTGACATTGTCCCACGGCGGTTTTTACCAATACCGAAGTGTTCATCTCCTCACATTTAATGTCATGCTTGTATGCAAAATCTTCTGACATGAATGAATGCGATGCTCCTGAATCGAATAAAACAGATGCAGGTACTGAGTTTACGAGGAGTGTACCCATCACGGTAGCAGGCTGGTCTTGGGCTTCGTTCAGATCAACATGGTTGGCATGAACGCGACCATAAGACTTGGCATTGTTGTTGCGGGGCTGGTTGTTTCCACGGCCAGTTGCTGGAAGGGCCAGTTGATTCTGTTTCTGGTTGCATTCCCTAGCACGGTGCCCTGGTTGTCCACACCTGAAGCACAAACCATTCTCGGGAGTAGGAACAGGAGCTTGGGGTGGTGGAGCTGGAAGCCTTGGCTGCCTAGCTGGAGCAGTAGGCAGACGAGGTGCAGCATAGGACTGCCTTGGGGCAGGTGTATTAGGCTGGTACACGCTGTTGGGAATCCATATCTTGCGCTTCTGCGAGGACGGACCCGAAGATGAGCCCGTGTCACGGCTGCGCCTGTGAGAGCTCTGGTATTCCTGCAGACCAGTTTCGACATTGATGGCTTTGTTCACCAGAGTGGAGAAATCAGCAAAGTCATGCACTAGAAGTGCGAGTTTGATGTCAGCTTGAAGGCCATCCCGGAACTTTTCCTGTCTGCGTGCATCAGTTGCAATGTCCTCTTCAGCATAGCGGGACAAGTCCAGAAACTCCCGTTGATAAGCTTCCACAGTTTTGTTGCCTTGGGTGAGGTTGCGGAACTCACGCTTCTTCCGGTCCATGACTCCTTGAGGAATGAAGCGAGCCCGGAAGGCAGCTTGGAAGTCTGGCCAGGTGATGATTGTCCCAGCTGGCAGGGTACGCCTGTGGCTGTCCCACCATTGAGCTGCGGGTCCTTTCAGGAAGAATGAAGCAAAGGTGACATAGCTGGCAGGGACTACATCAGCAGACTCCATCTCATAGGTGATGTCACGGAGCCAGTCATCAGCATCCAGAGGCTGAATTGAGCTACGGTACACGGTTGGGTTGAGGCGCATGAAATCCTGCAGAGTCACTTGGGTTGGCTGCTGGTTCATATTGGGGCGAGGGAACTGAGCCATAATATTCTCCATGAACTGACGATTCAGCTCAAACTGTTGCATCATCCCAGCCATGTACTCAGGCGGTGGTGGGGGGTTGCCACCACGACCACGACCACCTGGTCTAACCATCCTGCTAATATATAACAGGGGTAGTTCAGCATTTAGAAATTTGCAAGCACAAGAATCATTCATGAAGAAACATGCACAACGAAAGCAGTACGATAGATACTACATAGTAGTCGGCATATCTTACAAAAGAGACCATGCATAGAGCTCGTTACACAGAGTTCGGTACAAAGTCTAAGACATCATAGGCGGCACGCAGGCTCGCGGCGAATGCAACTAACAGTAACAAGCAAGTCTACATCAGTCCCACGCGGTACTGTGGAGGTAGGTGTAGCCTGAAAGCTGGTAGTGTGGCAGCGGGTACACCACGTCGGCAACCTGGGGTCCGCGGGGGCTCTGGTGCTGAACCCGCCGCTCAGGTGGCAGAAGAGGGCCAAGTGCGGGAGAGTAGCCTCCCACCTCTGGCCAACCGACACCCTGAGGCATCACGGTCCTGGCGGGGTAGATAGCAGAACGCGGCAGCTCCCCAGATCCAACAAAGGGGTGTAACATCGTCAAAGCACGGTAGAGGTGCTGACGAGTGGTGTACAACTCGTGGCGAAGAGCTCGGTTAGCTCGATCCAGACCATCAGCATACAGAACAAAGTTCTGATGGTGGAAGGGCTCGCGGGTGACAGTGGAGTAGGCAGCAGTGTAGTAGCCCTCCGCACCAATATCAGATGCGATAGCAATGTGCCTAAAGGGGGAGGTGTCCAACTCCCGGTACTCCCTACGAAGGCGTGTCAGAGCAGCATAGGCAGCATCGTGAACTGCCATATCGATGGTCACTCCAACACCATAAGCGGTGTGCAGCACAGTAGTGGAGTCATAATCCCGGGAGTAGAGGTGGACGGTGGCACGGTACTGCTCCTGGTTAAAGCCCTGGTACTCCTCATAGACGGTGTACTCAGGGTGCCAGCGATAACCCAGATAGGTCATCATCTCAACCAACACAGCAGGTGATCCTGAGGCACCAATGGCCGTCGTGTGGCGCACGACCTGCCTCGTGGGTTCCATCTGAAAACAAAGATGTTTTCACAGGAGTCAAATGACAAGGTGGACAATGTTCAAATACTACTCTAAAGAATAACTAGGGCTTATCCAACTTTGGGGTGAATGTCGTAACGGGATCCTAGTGTCAGAGTTAATAAATTCGTTTAACCCGAGTAGAAGAGAGATCAGAGTCCCAGAGTAAGGATCGAGGAGTAAAAGATCCTAATATCACCCGATGGCGACGTGGGCCCGTAAGGCACACAGCCTAGTTAGTAAAAGTTTTTGCAATGTCTAGACTCGACTTCGGCCAAGGAGTGTGGAAGGGGGGATTCCTACAGGCAGTCGGCTCTGATACCAACTTGTGACGCCCCGGCTTGACCGTACACTAATCATACACGCAAACGGGTACGATCAAGATCAGGGACTCACGGGAAGATATCACAACACAACTCTACAAATAAAATAAGTCATACAAGCATCATATTACAAGCCAGGGGCCTCGAGGGCTCGAATACAAGAGCTCGATCACAGACGGGTCAGCGGAAGCAACAATATCTGAGTACAGACATAAGTTAAACAAGTTGCCATAAGATGGCTAGCACAAACTGGGATACAGATCGAAAGAGGCGCAGGCCTCCTGCCTGGGAATCCTCCTAAGCTACTCCTGGTCGTCGTCAGCGGGCAACACGTAGTAGTAGGCACCTCCGGTGTAGCAGGAGTCGTCGTCGACGGTGGCATCTGGCTCCTCGGCTCCGACATCTGGTTGCGACAACCAGGTAGAAGGGATAGAGGGAAAAGAAGGAGAAAGCAACCGTGAGTACTCATCCAAAGTACTCGCAAGCAAGGAGCTACACTACATATGTATGCAATGGTATCAACTGGGATAAGGCTATTATAAGTGGACTGAATTGCAGAAAGCCGGAATAAGAGGGGGATAGCTAATCCTGTCGAAGACTACGCTTCTGGGAGCCTTCGTCTTGCAGCATGTAGAAGAGAGTAGACTGAAGTCCTCCAAGTAGCATCATATAGCATAATCCTAACCGATGATCCTCCCCTCGTCGCCCTGTGAGAGAGCGATCACCGGTTGTATCTGGCACTTGGAAGGGTGTGTTTTATTAAGTATCCGGTTCTAGTTGTCATAAGGTCAAGGTACAACTCCGGGTCGTCCTTTTACCGAGGGACACGGCTATTCGAATAGATAAACTTCCCTGCAGGGGTGCACCACATACCCCAACACGCTCGATCCCATTTGGCCGGACACACTTTCCTGGGTCATGCCCGGCCTCGGAAGATCAACACGTCGCAGCCCTACCTAGGCACAACAGAGAGGTCAGCACGCCGGTCTAAATCCTATGGCGCAGGGGTCTGGGCCCATCGCCCTTTGCACACCTGCACGTTGCGTACGCGGCCGGAAGCAGACCTAGCCTAGTGGCTTTCCAGTCCAATCCGGCGCGCGCCACTCAGTCGCTGACGTCACGAAAGCTTCGGCTGATACCACGACGTCGGGATACCCATAACTACTCCCGCGTAGATGGTTAGTGCGTATAGACCAAATGGCCAGACTCAGATCAAATACCCAGATCTCGTTAAGCGTGTTAAGTGTCCGCGAACGCCGAACAGGGCCAAGCCCACCTCTCTCCTAGGTGGTCGGAACCTGCCCTGTCGCTCCGCCACAAAGATCCACACAGAGGGCCGTCGGGACAAAGGTCCTTTCAGCCCCCAATCCGTGAATCACTCGCGGGTACTCCTCGAGCCAACCCGACTTTGGTCAACACATGTATCATGTTTAAAGTATATAGTATATACCCGTGATCACCTCCCGAGTGATCACGGCCCAATAGTATAGCATGGCAGACGGACAAGAATGTAGGGCCACTGATGATAAACTAGCATCCTATACTAAGCATTAGGTTTGCAGGTAAAGGTAACAACAGTAGTAGCAAGGACAGGCTATGCATCAGTATAGGATTAACGAGAAGCAGTAACATGCTACACTACTCTAATGCAAGCAGTATAGAGAAGAGTAGGCGGTATCTGGTGATCAAAGGGGGGCTTGCCTGGTTGCTCTGGCAAGAGAGAGGGATCGTCAACTCCGTAGTCGTACTGGGTAGTAGCGGCGTCGGTCTCGGTGTCTATCGAGAGAAGAGGGGGGGGAAAACAATAAATATATAAGCAAGCATATGCATAGTGATGCATGACATGACAAGTAACGACGTTAGAGGTGCCCTAACGCGGTAACAGGTGATACCGGTGAAGGGGGATAAAATCCGGGAAAGTATCCCCGGTGTTTCGCGTTTTCGGGCACAGGAGCCGGAGGGGGGGAAAGTTGCGAGTTCGATAGGTTAGGGAGGTGTGGTGGACGAACGGGCTGCGTATCCGGCTTCGTCTCGTCGTTCTGAGCAACTTTCATGTTGAAATTATTTTAATCCGAGTTACGGATTAAAAGATATGATTTTCTAAAGATTTTATTAATTTCTGGAATTTAATTAATTAACTAAATTAATTCGAAAATAAATTAATGACATCAGCATTGATGTCATGCTGACGTCAGCAGTCAACAGAGTTGACTGGGTCAAACTGACATGTGGGTCCAGTGGGACCCACCTGTCATACACTGTTTAGGTTAATTAGGTTTTAGCTAAACTAATCACAGTTCAATTAGACTAATTAGTTAATTTGATTAATCTAATTATGATTAATTAACTTAATTAATTCCTTAATTAATTAATTATTTTTATTACTATTAATTTTAATTCCTTTTTTTTTAATAAAGCGTTCTGGGGCGTGGGCCCCCTCTGTCAGTGGCCCCAGGGGGCCTTAACGGGTGCGGGCGCATGGGCGCGCGGGTGCAGGAGCCACGGGGCGCCCGTTAGCGGGCCGAGCCCCTGACCCAACGCAGCAGGGCACCGGCCAGGGGAGTCGTCGGCCGCGACGGCCGGAGCGGCCGGAGCCGGGGCATCGACGGAGAGGGGTTGGCCGCGGCGCGGGCCAGCAGCGTGGTTGGGGGGGCGGCGGAGCCGCGGCAGCACGACAAGAGGAGGGTCGGGCGCGACGAGCGGGACGGCGAGGCGTGCACGGGGCGCACGCGCACGGTGGCCACGGCGACGAGCGCCGGGCGCGCGCGGTGGCGCGTCGAGCAGGGGGGGAGGAGGAGGAGCAGCGCGGAGCAAGGTCGTGGTGGAGCCGAGCGGGGGAAGCAGAGCGGGCGAGTCCACGCGCGGGGCGCGGGCGATGCGGCGCGTGCGCAGGGGGGGGGGAGGTAGAGCAGCGGCAGGGGAGCCGCACAGGAAGCGGTGAGGGGCCGGGGGCGAGATGGCCCGGCGCGGCGACGGTGGCGCCGGAGCGCATCGTGCGGCGACGCCCGAGGCGACCTAGGGGGAGAGGAGGGCGAAGGGGGAAGCTCACGGGGAGGAGGGGGAGTAGGGCAACGGGGCAGCGGGCTCGGGGGCGGTCGGGGAAGACCGGCGAGGAGGAGGACGAGGAGGCGATCGGCGGGGCCGGCAACGACGGCGTCGGGGTGGCCGTCTCCTCCCGATCCAATCGGGAGAGATGGGGGGGGAGGGAGATATTTTCGGAGTGGGGGGGGGGAAGTGGGGGTCGGGCTAGGGTTCCGGGGGGGTTATGTGGGAACGGGGTGGGCCGGTCGGCTGGCCTGGTGGCCTGCTGGGCCGGAGCCCAGTGGGTTGCCCCTCTTTTTTTTTGTTAGGTTTTGTCTTTTTCTTTTATTTATTTTCTCTTTTGTTTTTAATTCATTCTAAAATACTTAGGCAGTTCTTAAAATGTGTTGACTACACTATAATTACCAGTGCAATATTCTGCAACCCCCGAACATTTTTGTTTTAATTTTTGAAAACTTTTATTGTTAATTGTAATTTGAATTTGAATTTGAACGGTTTCGGATCGTTGCGAGGTTAGCAACAGTAATCGGGATGACGTGCCATGATTAGCGTGGGATTACTGTAGCAAGATTATCCGGGCGTTACACACGGAGAATTACTAAAGATTCTAATAAGTCGTCAAGTGGTTGACCAGCTCACGCCGCATCATGACAGTCAGTTTTTGCCTTTCTCTACTGAGGTTCTCATCCGGTTTAGACTAGGGCACAATCGCAGTAGTTCTCCCTTTACTACCCTAGCCGATAGAGCGGAACGTAGGGTAGCAAGCACAGGAGCCGGGCGACCCAACTATTGACCCACGACAATGATTCGGAGCTAATGCATATAAGGCCAAACTTGCGACGCCGAAGTATGCTATAGAGCTGTTCGGACTTTTACTGACAACTCATTTGTTCCCACACCGAGCCCCTGGCAGGTGATGCCAAGGTATTTATGTGAAATAACCGTAGGAGTCATATTTGTCGGGAAAACAATACGGATGATGATTACTTCGGATATTGTTTACTGGTAACTGACTGATATGCCAATGGTTACTTATGATATATATATATATATATATATATATATATATATATATATATATAAGCCATCCGCCCGACTATTTGACATGCTCGGGGTTGGAGGCGGAGGAACAGGCATAGTACATGCTCAAGAAATAGGGAGTGCGGTCTACAAAAAGTTATTTTGGACCTCCTGTCGCACGTCTGCGCCGCTAGTCCTCGGTGGGGGGAATCCTTGATGGAAGTAGCCCCTTGGGTGAGTGTACGGATCTGGACTCCGATAGAGCCAGTTTCAGAT
This sequence comes from Triticum urartu, assembly GCF_056163025.1. Classification (NCBI taxonomy): domain Eukaryota; kingdom Viridiplantae; phylum Streptophyta; class Magnoliopsida; order Poales; family Poaceae; genus Triticum; species Triticum urartu. The sequence continues at coordinate 171,246,856 of NC_141876.1, read as the reverse complement.
GTTTATCCTGTTCGTCACCTGTTTTTAAAGGATAGCGAAGGAAGAAAATAAAAAATAAGTAATAAAAGAAAGTTACTGGAGTGCTTGCAGGCTTGCCCGTATTGTGCTTCCGCCAATGCCCATGGTATCTTGAGTGCGTAATGATGTATGCGTGGTACACATTTTGTAGGTGTGTGGAGTGGGCGATGGAAGCCGGGTTGCTATTTCCGTTCTAGGAGCAGATGATCCTCGGGTGGAGATTTATTCGGACTCCCGGTGTTTCGTTGGTGAACCTTTTCGTCATCCCTGTCGCTTGGCGGCCTCCTCCCCCTGTGTTCGGTGTTGAGCTTGCCGGCCTGTTTAAAGACCCAGTAGTTCTTGTTGGTATGATTAGCTGGTTTATCGGGGTGGCCATGAATCTGGCATGGTCGGCCCAATATCCTGTCCAGGTTGGATGGTTTGTCTCGATTCGCCTTGAATGGCTTCTTCCACTGACCGGGTTTGGGGTTGCTGAATCCGGCATTGACCGCCGTGTCGCCTGATCTTTCATTGTCATTGTGACTGTTGTTGTTGCTTCCTCGTGGCTTGCTGTTGCCGTCTCGAATTTTGGAGGTGCCTTGGTTGCTGGCGCTATTGCTTCTACGAGCAAGCCAGCTGTCTTCTCCCATGCAAAAGCGGGTCATCAGAGCAGTGAGGGCTGTCATGGATTTAGGTCCTTCTTGGCCGAGGTGGTGTGCGAGCCATTCGTCCTGGACGCCTTGTCTGAAAGTGGCAAGGGCTTCCGCGTCCGGACAGTCGACAATTTGGTTCTTCTTGACTAAGAACTGAGTCCAGAGCTCCCTGGCTGATTCTTCGGGCTATTGGAAAATTTGACTTAGGTCTTCGGCATCCAGTGGCCAGACATATGTTCCTGGGAAGTTATCGAGGAAGGCCTCTTCCAAGTCCTCCCAGCTGCCTATGGAATTTTCAGGCAGGATGTTTAACCAGTACCGACCTGGTCCTTTTAATTTTAGTGGGTGGTATTTAATGGTGTGGAGGTCGTCTCCACGGGCCATATGGATGTGGCAGATGAAATCTTCTATCCATACCGCGGGATCAGTTGCCCCGTCGTATGATTCAATATTGACGGGTTTGAATCCATCGGGGAATTCATGATCCATTACTTCATTAGTGAAGCAAAGTGGGTGTGCGGCGCCTCTATGCTGGGCCACACTGGGACGTAACTCCGAAGGAGTCCCTTTGCGGTTTTCGGCTTGGGCATGGCAAGGTTTGACACGTCCGAATAGGTACCCGTCATTGCGTGTCGAAGCATGCTTTCGCAATCCATAGATCGGTCTTGCGTGTCCTGCTCTATTGTCCAAGTCTCTCTGCAGGTCGTCTGGGTAATCGTGACCTGCATTATTCCTGCCTTTACAGTGAGGTTGGGCAGTCTGGTGTTCGTCTTGAGTTGGCTCTTTATCTGGACAGTGTTGCTGGCGACCTGCCGCATTGTATGACGATGGTATGGGCTCCAACGCCCCTTCATCGGACTGGTATAGCAATCTGTGCTTTGGGTTGCCTTTGGCTAGGCTACTAAGGCCGTATTCTTCGGCGATGAGGACTTCGGTCCATCTATCGTTGAGTAGGTCTTGCCCAGCTCGAAGCTGTTGCTGCTTCTTTTTTAGGCTCCTTGCTGTAGCTATCAGCCTGCGCTTGAAGCACTCCTATTCGAGGGGCTCTTCGGGTACGATGAAGTCTTCGTCACCGAGGCTTACCTCATCTTCGAAGAGTGGAAGGTAGTTATCGTCTTCCGAACCGTCGCTGGGCAGGGCCTGTTCGTCGGGGCTAGCTTTCCCGTTTCCTGTTCTTCCTGCTCGGATGTTGCTCCCACAGGCTCTTCATTGCTTTCGGCGCCATCCGGAGTACTATTTTCTCTGGTGCCATTGTTGCTGCGGCGTGACTTGGGGAGGAGTTCGGGGCGCCGAAACTTAGATTGTGACTCAGGAGTTTTAACTGGATCTCCCTTGTCTTTGCCGCGAGGCTTTTTAAGTGTATCGATCATGTACACGTCATGTGAAGGGGTGGCCATTTCGCGCCTGATGACTGGCGGGTCTTGACCTTGCTCCTTATCAGCATCGTCGTCTGTACCATCAATGTCCGTGGAGCCAGGAGCGGGCATTTCGGTTAAGTCCTCGACAGTGGCCATGAAGTGGGTGGCGGGTGGGAAGCGAAATTCTCCATCGTCAGCCCCTAGTTCGAGCCAGACATAGTTCGGTTGCGAGTCTCCCGTGAATGACAGGTTCTTTGAAGAGTTTAACACATCGCCCAAACGTGAGTGCTGCAAAACGTCTGCGGCGCTGAATTCAAAGATCGATAACCGATCTAGCTCGGTGTCTGCAAGCATACATGGTTCGACACTTATAGTCGGAGAAGAGTCCGGAGTTCCATTGACGCAAATATTGCCGGGTGCCGAGTCCGTGTGCGGCTCCAATGCCGTGGACTCTGTGGCCTTAGATGGCATGATCTGCTCCGGTTCTAAGGCCATTGCAGTAACGGGGACCATCTCCTGGATGTGATCCGATGACAGATTTAAGTCATGCTCATCGGGGCGAGGGGGAGTGATCGCTGCGGTCTCAAATCCATTGAAGATCAAGTCTCCACGGATATCCGCGACGTAGTTCAAGCTTCCAAATCTGACCTAGTGGCCAGGGGCGTAGCTGTCGATCTGCTCCAGATGGCCAAGCGAGTAGGCCCACAGTACGAAGCCGCCGAACACAAAAATCTGTCCGGGGAGGAAGGTTTCTCCTTGGACAGCATCGCTATAGACTATTGAATGGGCCATCGAACCTTTCATCGACGGCACAGTGGAACTCTCAATGAAAGCACCAATGTCGGTGTCAAAACCGGCAGCTCTCGGGTAGGGGGTGCCAAACTGTGCGTCTAGGATCGATGGTAACAGGAGACGGGGGACACGATCTTTACCCAGGTTCGGGCCCTCTCTATTTAGGTAATACCATACGTCCTGCTTGATTGATCTTGATGAATATGAGTGTTACAAGAGTTGATCTACCACGAGATCATAATGGCTAAACCCTAAAAGCCTAGCCTGTATGACTATGGTAATGAGTACATCCTTTCTGGACTAATTGCTTCGGTTTATATAGACACCGTGGGGATCTAGGGTTTACATAGAGTTGGTTACATAAGAAGGAATCTTCATAGTCGGTAGCCAAGCTTGACTTCCACGCCAAGTAGAATCCAATCCGGACACGGGTACGGTCTTCGACCTTCATGTCTTCACAGCCCATCGTCCGGCCCATGGATAACATGCCGGACGCCCGAGGGCCCCTTAGTCCAGGACTCCCTCACTCAGTTTCAGGCTTAGGTCTAGATTTGGGCTTCTTCACTTGAGCAGCAACTTGCTTGCCGTTCTTCTTGAAGTTCCCCTTATTCTCTTTGCCGTTTTCTTGAAACTAGTGGTCTTGTTAACCATCAACACTTGATGCTCCTTCTTGATTTCTACATCCGCAGCGTTTATCATCCCGAAGAGCTCAGGAATTGTCTTATCCATCCCTTGCATATTATAGTTCATCACGAAGCTTTTGTAGCTTGGTGGCAGTGATTGAAGAACTCTGTCAATGACACTATGATCAGGAAGATTAACTCCCAATTGAGTCAAGTGGTTGTGGTTCCCAAATATTTTGAGTATCTATTCACTGACAGAACTATTCACCTCCATCTTGCAGCCGTAGAACTTATTGGAGACTTCATATCTCTCAATCCGGGTATTTGCTTGAAATATTAACTTCAACTCCTAGAACATCTCATATGCTCCATGACGTTCAAAACATTGTTGAAGTCCCGGTTCTAAGCTGTAAAGCATGGCACACTGAACTATCGAGTAGTCATCAGCTTTGCTCTGCCAGACGTTCATAATGTCCGGAGTTGCTCCTGTAGCGGGTCTTGCACCTAGCGGTGCTTTGTAACGCCCTCGATGCGGCTATATCTCGCACGTGTCGAGGCACGACTTAGAGGCATAACCGCGTTGAAAGAAATGTCACAAGTTAGGCAATCTTGACAACATCCCATGTAATATAGATAATAAAAGGGGAGATACATAGTTGGCTTACACTCGCCACGTCAATCAAAGTACATAAATAGCATTACAACATTCAAACACTCATGGCCCAACTACGGCACCAAAATAAAAGATAACCCAACATGCGACACGGTCCCGATCACCTCAACTGGGCACCACTACTGATCATCAGGGAAAGACACATAGTAACGGCGTGAGTCCTCGTCGAACTCCCACTTGAGCTCAAGCACATCATCTGGAGCGGAATCATCAGGCCCTGCATCTGGTTTGGAAGTAATCTGTGAGCCACAGGGACTCAGCAATCTCGCACCCTCGCGATCAAGACTATTTAAGCTTATAGGTAAGGCAAGATAAAGTATGTGGAGCAGCAGCAAGCGACTAGCATATATGGTAGCTATCCTGTTCACAAAAGAGAGCGAGAAGAGGAGGCAAGCGCGAACAAGAAACTAGAGGACAACCTGCACAAGCATTACTCCAACACCGTGTTCACTTCCCGGACTCCGCCGAGAAGAGACCATCACGGTAACTCACACAGTTGATTCATTTTAATTAAGTTAAGGTTCAAGTTATCTACAACCGGACATTAACAAATTCCCATCTGCCCATAACCGCGGGCACGGCTTTCGAAAGTTCAAATCCCTGCAGGGGAGTCCCAACTTAGCCCATGACAAGCTCTCACGGTCAACGAAGGAATAGACCTCCTCCCGAGACGTTCCGATCAGACTCGGTATCCCGGTTCTACAAGACACTTCGACAAGTTAAAACAAATCCAGCAACACCACCCGAATGTGCCGACAAATCCCGATAGGAGATGCACATATCTCATTCTCAGGGCACAATCAGATTGTCTTAACTTCCGGTAGGCCAGCCCAGAGTTGCCCCTTGTGGCCACCGGCGGCTGACGAGGTGGACCAACACTCGGAGGAGCACTGGCCCGGGGGGGTTTAAAATAAGATGACCCTCGGGCTCCGGAAACCCAAGGGAAAAAAAGGTAGGTGGAAAATGGTAAAACCAAGGTTGGGCATTGCTGGAAAAGCTTTAATCGAGGCAAACTATCAAGGGGTTCCCATTATCACCCAACCGCGTAAGGAACTCAAAAATCTGGGAACATAACACCGATATGACGGAAACTAGGGCGGCAAGAGTGGAACAAAACACTAGGCGAGAGGCCGAGCCTTCCACCCTTTACCAAGTATATAGATGCATTAAGATAACATGGCAATATAATGATATCCCAACAAGTAAATAATGTTCCAACAAGGAACGGTCTCCAATCTTGACCTGCAACTAGCAACGCTATAAGAGGGCTGAGCAAATCGATAACATAGCCAATCAACGGTATGCTAGGACAAGGTGGGTTAGAGGTTTGACATGGCAATTTAGGAGGCATGATAAGAAAGTGGTAGGCATCGTAGCATAGGCATAGCAAAAGAGCGTGCATCTAGCAAAGCAAAGATAGTAGTGATTTCGAGGGTATGATCATCTTGCCTGCAAAGTTGTCAGATTTGACTGGATCCTCGAAAGCAAACTCAACGGGCTCCTCGTTAGCGAACTCGTCTCCCGGCTCTACCCAAACAAGACAAACAAGCAACAAGGACACAATCAACCACGTGCGAACTCAAACAACATGATGCAAAGATGATATGCTATGCGGGATGCAATATGGGATGCATATGCAAGATTTGACAAGGAATGCATGAACCTGGCCTAAAATTGGAAATACAAGTATGCCACTGGAAAGGTGAGATGAAATCGCTTGAAAACGATATAAAGAACTCCGGAATCGGAGTTACGGTTTGGAAATGGCAAGCAATTCAAATATGACCACGTTCTGTGATTTACAGCAAGTAGCCATCTAAAGGCAACAAGATGAACATGCTACAACACCCAAACATGACAACAAAATACATGGCAGGCATCCACACATGATTCTTAACAAAAGACTAGCACTGAGACACGGCCAATTCATCCATTAACAGGTTCAAACAAGCATGGAAAAAATGCATTTGGTAAACAGATTTCAGACTTAGTGAAATTAACACTTGTCTGGAATTTCAGATCAGATAGCACTCTTTGGAGCATGGAAACTATATGCTACAGGACCTGAACATGGCAAAGTAAAGCATGGCATGGAGCTACCCAAAGAGCTTAACAAAAGTCCCTTAGTGACCTTGAGCCAAAAGGGATCAGAAAATACATTTGCAAGCATGTGAACATGACAAAAACATAATCAGTTCTCTGACTTAGTGAAAACTGGAGCATGCTGAAATAGATATCAAGTAGGCATGTTTACGAGCTCGATGCACTCACTACAGAGCAAGTCATGCTAAACTAAGCATACACCCATCAAGAATACACAAAATACAAGCTAGACATGACAAGAACAATAACATAGCATGCACGGATCAACTACAACATCGTCGGCAAAATTGCTAACAAGTAGACAATCTGCCCAGATTCACGAAATGACAAAAGTAGAGCTCGATTGACTCGAGCTAGGGTGCTCCATAATTGCAAAAAAAGACATGGATGGATAGAGCACTACAAGATTAACAAAACATCCTTACTGATCATCCTCAAAAGAGGCACGGATCACTAGGAAACAACATGAACATATGGCAATTTAAGATAAACAGCTCAAGGACTTAGTGGAATTGCTATGTCCCTGAAATCAGCATTAACGAATGCTCCACTTTGCAAGCTTATGCTAGTCATCACACACATCACAAAAATACATGGGTTGCACCCCTGGATAGATGGTAAAACATATAACAAAACTCATGTAGAGCTCAGGGGCATATCATGCACACAATAATCATGGCAAAAATGATAAATATCTAATTGGAGCAGCAGATCTCACAATGAACTCAAATAGCATCTTTCTAACAGCATTTTGGGCATCAAGATGAACTCAATGAAAATGATGCAATGAGATGAAATGATGTACTCTCTAAGACGAACATTTTTATATGCTATACGTCCAAAACGGAGCTACAGATGCGGAGATATAGCATGAACAAGAATGCAAAATATCTAGGGTTTCGGGGCAAAAGTCAACCGAGTTGAAAACAGATCTAGATCCGGCCCGATGCACTGTAGCTCTCACGTCGCCCGAGGATGGCCGGCCGGTGCTCTCGCCGGAGCAGGCTGCCAGAGTCGAGGAGGTCGCCGGGCTGGAGCTTGCCGGCATCGGCGGGCGGCGAGGGTTGTGCCGGAGGAGGCGGCGGTCCGGGGCGGCGTCGGAGGAGCGAGCCAAGGTGGCGGCGGCTTCCCGGAGCCTGCCGGCGAAGAGGCAGCAAGGTCGACAGCGGCCGGCGACGATCTTGGCGGCGGAGACGGCGGAAGGAGGTGGCGGGGCACGGGCGACGAAGCGGCCGGTGGCGCGCGACCCGGATGGGCCTCGGGGGCCGGCGATGGGCTTCCCCGGCCCGGGCGACGCGGCGATCTGGGGACCGGGCGGCGGTGAATAAGGTGGCGGCACGTGGCGGCGGCGGGGCTGGGCGGACGTGTCCGGCCGGCCGGGTTTTTGTCCGGCGGCGCGGGTGGCGATGGATCTAGGGTTTGGACGGGGGAAGAAGAAGAAGATTTTTGGGGGGACTTTATATAGGCATAGAGGGAGCTAGGAGTGTCCAAATGAGGTGCGGTTTTCGGCCACGCGACCGTGATCGAATGCTCTAGATGATGGAGAAGGTTTTGGTAGGTTTTGGGCCAAATTGGAGAAGTGTTGGGCTGCAACACATACGAGGCCTTTTCGGTCCCTCGGTTAACCATTGGAGCATCAAACGAAGTCCAAATGGTACGAAACTTGACAGGCGGTCTACCGGTAGTAAACCAAGGCCGCTTGGCAAGTCTTGGTCCAATCCGGAAATGTTTAATCCCCACACACGAAAGAAAGGTAGAAATGACCACCGGAGGAGAACGAAGCGCCGGAATGCAAAACGGACAACGGGGAAAATGCTCGAATGCATGAGATGAACATGTATGCAAATGCAATGCACATGATGATATGATATGAGATGCATGACAACGACAACAACACACGGAGACAAAAACCCGAACCCGAGAAAAATAAAATAACTTAACGCCAGAAACAACAAGAGTTGGAGTACATATTGGGAAAATCATATCCGTGGTGTTACAACACTCCACCACTACGAAAGGATCTCGTCTCGAGATCTAGGTCTGAAAGAACACCGGGTATTCAGAACGGAGGTGATCCTTGCGTTCCCAGGTAGCTTCACGGTCGGAATGGTGTGACCACTTGACTTTGAGGAATTTGATTGACTTGTTGCGAGTCTTGCGTTCAGTCTCTTCAAGAATAGCCATGGGGTGCTCACGGTAAGAGAGATCTTCTTGGAGCTCAATGTCCTCGATGTTGACGGTGCGTTCAGGAGTCTTGAAGCACTTTCAGAGCTGAGAGACATGGAACACGTCATGCACATTTGCAAAGTTTGAAGGAAGCTCGAGTTGATAGGCGAGATCGCCTCTCTTGCTGACGATCTTGAAAGGTCCCACGTATCTGGTGGCAAGCTTCCCTTTGATACCGAAGCGACGAGTACCATTCATTGGAGAGACGCGGAGGTAAACATGATCTCCGATCTCGAAAGCCAAATCCCGGTGCTAACTATCATAGTAGCTCTTCTGGCGTGATTGGGCTACTTTGAGGTTATCTCGAATGACTTTGCACATCTCCTCTGCCTCTGTGATTAAGTCATTTCCCAAAAGCTGACATTCGCCGGTTTCAGACCAGTTGAGAGGGGTACGGCACTTCCTGCCATACAAAATTTCAAATGGGGCCTTGCCCGAACTTGCTTGAAAACTGTTGTTGTAGGAGAATTCAGCATAAGGAAGACAATCCTCCCACTTCATGCCGAAGGAGACCACACAAGCCCTGAGCATATCTTCAAGAATCTGGTTGACATGCTCGACTTGACCGCTAGTTTGAGGATGGAAAGCTGTGCTGAAGCGGATGTTGGTTCCCATGGCCTTCTGAAAAGAATCCCAGAACTTGGAGGTAAAGATGCTGCCACGGTTTGAAGAGATCACTTGAGGAATACCGTGCAGAGAGACAATCCAAGAGGTATAGAGTTCCGCCAATTGAGCTGCAGTGATTGACTCTTTGATAGGCAGAAAGTGAGCCACTTTAGTGAGTTTGTCGATGACAATGAATATAGCATCATTGCCACGCTTGGACTTTGGAAACCCAGTCACGAAGTCCATTTCGATGTGGTCAAACTTCCATTCTGGAATGGCAAGAGGTTGGAGGAGACCAGCTGGCCTTTGGTATTCTGCCTTCACTCTTCTGCAGACATCACACTCATTCACGAATTGAGCAATCTTGCGCTTCATTCAAGTCCACCAATAAACCTGCTTGAGGTCCTGATACATCTTCGTGCTCCTAGGGTTGATGGAGAGGAGAGAATTGTGAGCCTCGTTCATGATCACTTTACGGAGGTCACCTTCGGGCACAACAATACGATCCTCGAAGAAGAGAGTGTCCTTGTCATCAAGGCGGTAGCACTTGTACTTGGGTTGACTCTTGGCAATCCCAATCTTCACCTTTTTCACTATAGCATCGAGAAGCTAAGCTTGGCGAATCTGGTCTTCCAATGTAGGAGAGACTTGAAGGTTGGCGAGGAAACCTTGAGGAACAACTTGCAGATTAAGTTTGCGGAAAGCTTCACAAAGCTTGGGTTGATAAGGCTTGAGAATCAGACTGTTGCAATAAGCGTTCCTGCTCAATGCGTCAGCAATCACATTGGCCTTGCCTGGAGTATACTCGATACTCGGATTATACTCTTGAATCATTTCGACCCATCGAGTTTGCCTGAGGTTGAGATTAGGCTGAGTGAAGATGTACTTGAGAGTCTTGTGATCAGTGAAAATGTCCACTTTTCTTCCCAATAAGAGATGTCTCCAAGTCAAAAGAGCATGCACAACTGCCGCCAACTCGAGATCATGAGTGGGGTAGTTCTTCTCGTTGGGCTTCAACTGGCGAGAGGTATAAGCCACAACTTTCTTTTCTTGCATCAACACTGCGCCAAGACCTTGGAGAGAGGCATCACAAAAGACCTCGTACGGTTTGGATTCATCAGGCAGAGTCAGAATTGGAGCAGTGACCAATTTCTCTTTCAAAGTATTGAAAGCAATGTCACACTCCGGAGGCCAAACGTACTTGACATGCTTCTGGAGAAGATTTGAGAGAGGCTTCACGATCTTAAAAAAGTTTTCAACGAATCTTCGACAATAGCTTGCGAGACCGAGGAAGCTACGGAGTTGCTTCACGTTCTGAGGTGGTTCCCAATTCACAATTGCAGACACCTTCTCAGGATTCACCGCAATGCCCTTGGCAGAGATGATATGACCAAGATAAAGAACCTCATCGAGCCAAAATTCGCACTTGGAGAACTTGGCGTAGAACTTGTGTTCTTTGAGCTTATCGAGCACCAAACGCAAGTGCTTGGCATGATCTTCCTTGTTCTTCGAGAAAACCAGAATGTCGTCGAGATAGACCAAAACGAAGTCATTGGTGTAGGCGTTGAAGATGAAGTTCATCATGCGAGAGAAAGTCAGAGGAGCGTTGACGAGGCCAAAAGACATGATTGTGTATTCGTATGAACCAAAGCTTGTCCTGAAAGCCGTCTTGGAAATATCTTGCTCACGGATTCGAATATGATGATAACCCATACGGAGATCAAGCTTGTAGAATACTTGGGCACCCTTGAGTTGTTCGAACAGCTCGTTGATGTTGGGAAGTGGGTATTTGTTCTTGATGGTCTTCTTGTTCAATGGACGGTAATCAACACAAAGTCGGCCCGTTCCATCCTTCTTCTTCACAAAAATAACACCACAACCCCACGGAGAAGAACTAGGCCGGATGAGACCCATTCTCTCTTGAATATCGAGTTGCTTCTTCAGCTCCTTCAACTCTTCAGGTCCGAGCTTGTAAGGACACTTGCAAACAGGTTCCGTGCCAGGCTCAAGATCAATGACGAATTCAACTGGCCGGTGCGGAGGTATTCCTGGAAGCTCTTCTGGAAAGACGTCTTGATATTCGCAAACGACTGGAATTTGCGAGATAGCATCCAGTTCACCCTTGTCATTGAGAGAAAACAGACGGATAGTATTATCCCGAGCGGCAAAGACAATTACATACTCAGACGAATGAGTCAATTGAATTTGCCTGGCTGCACAATCAAGCTGAGCCTTGTGCTTAGATAGCCAATCCATCCCGAGAATAAGATTAATATCCGAGTTACCAAGGATCATTGGAGAAGCCAGAAACTTGAAATCACCCATCGAGATAGAAATATCCGGAACCTCGTAGTTAGTGAGCAAACATCTACCTGGAGAGACAACTGCTAACGGTGTACGCATAACTTGAGAATACCACCCATGTTTAGATGCAAAAGGTCTCGAGATGAAACAATGCGATGCACCAGTGTCAAAAAGAACTTTTGCAGGAACATCGTTAACAGGAAGGTTACCCATGATGACATCTGACGAGTCCTCTGCCTGAGCTGCGTTCATCAAGTTGACCTTGGCGTGCTTGGGGTTATGCTTGACCACAGCTGTACTTGCCGATCTCATAGGAGGAGGAGGAGGAGGAAGACGCCTCTGATTGAAGCATTTGTTGGCATAGTGACCCTTCTGTTGGCACTTGTTGCACGTGACCTCTGAAAGCGGACGGTGATACAGAGCACTTGATCTTGGAGCTTGAGATGAAGTCTTGTTCTGAAAGCCAGGGTTGGGTGGGTGGGAAGATCCACTGCCACCTTTGCTCTTCTGCTGATACGGCTGACGGAACGGAGGCGGAGGAAGCCAATACTTCTGCTGCTTGGCCACTTGAGTAGAGGAAGAAGGAGTAGTGTCTCTGACTCGCTTCTTGGAAGCATCACACCTCAATTGAGCAGCCTCTTGCTTCAATGCCATGTTGTAGAACTCAGCGTACCTCAAGGGCTCAAAGAGAACAAGTGCTAGCTGAATTTCTTCCCTGAGACCACCCCTGAACTGGTATATCATGCTCTTCTCGTCAGGGACGTCTTGCTTAGCAAAGCGGGCGAGCTTCTGAAACAACTTGTTGTAGTCATAGACAGACAAAGAGCCTTGCTTTAGGTTGCGGAATTCCTCACGCTTGCTCTCAACCACGCTCTGAGGAATATGATGAGCTTTGAAGTCTTGAAGGAATTCATCCCAGGTAATCACACGGCCTCCTCTGGAATCCTTGTACTGCTGGAACCATTCTGTAGCTTGGTCTTTGAGTTGGAAGGAAGCGAACTTGACAAAGTCCTCAGGCCTGACGTTACTGCACTCGAAATGCTTGCACAGATCCACGAGCCAATCGTCAGCATCAGTTGCCTCAACACAATTGCTGAAAGTCTTTGGCCCGTTAGAAAGGAACTAGTTGAGTGTAGCAAAGTGATTCTGATTGTTGCCTTGGTTGCCCTGGTTCGCTTGATTGCGCTCTTGAAGAATTTGCATGATCAACTGTGTGTTTGCATTGGTTGCGGCCATCACAGCTTGCCATGCCTCCGGAGGAGGAGGAGGTGGTGGCGGATCCTGATTCTGATTCTGGTTGGTGCTCTTAGCGGGAGCCATCCTGAAGAGGTTGACAAACGTTAGCACATTGACAGATAAAATGAAGCTGAATCAACCGGGTTGAAATTGCAACATATAGTCTTCACATCCGAACAAAATGAACGAATGCATTCCACTTGAAATGGTCACATATCCATAAATTGAGAAGCCACTTAGAATTTAGGTAGAGAAATAAATCAACAAGGTACGGATCAAGAACGAATACTTGGTAAGAAATCCCAATCTCAAACCAAATATCCGTGGAAGAAGAACTAGAGCTACAAGAATTCCCACCTATGAAACTCCCGAACCTTTCAGGTTATGCAATCAGGTGTTGGGGATACAGGGGAAGCATAATATCTCACCCAAATCTAGCAAATCCTACATCCAGCTGTATCCATCCTTCAACACATAACCGAGAAACACTTCGGAAACCATCTACCTCAACCTTCGGAAAGCATCCATTATACAAGTTATGGCGATACTCCCGAACTCCCGCCCCAGTACTGGGTGGCGTCGAGGTTATCTCACCAACGAACTGCATAAAAGAGATTTTCGATGTCGGCGTACTAAACTCAGGTATTCCAGAACTGCAACGTTAAAATTGTGACGACAACACCTCGGAGCTCAATTCCCCGGGACACTGCCACAACCCCTAAAGACAGGAGGCACCAAGAACAATGTTCTCTTCACAAAACCATCGGAACGATTCCAAGATACCCGCGTGATCCTAAATTTTTTTTAGTGAAATTTGAGAAGAGAAGAGTCAAAACTGTACGTCAGGATGCCTTACCAGAGCGATGAGCAGACTGGGAAGTAAAAAGAATTCCTAAACTCTCCGATATATAATTCCTAAATGACTCAAAACATTTTTTTCTAGACTCAACTCGGCTGCTAAAAACGATCAAGCAATGGGGCTCCTAAGGTCGGGGAAGGCTCTGATTACCAACTTGTAACAACCACGATGCGGCTATATCTCCCACGTGTCAAGGCACGACTTAGAGGCATAACCGCATTGAAAGCAATGTCGCAAGTTAGGCAATCTTCACAACATCCCATGTAATATAGATAATAAAAGGGGAGATACATAGTTGGCTTACAGTCGCCACGTCAATCAAAGTACATAAATAGCATTACAACATTCAAACACTCATGGCCCGACTACGGCGCCAAAATAAAAGATAACCCAACATGCCACATGGTCCCGATCACCCCAACTGGGCACCACTACTGATCATCAGGGAAAGACACATAGTAACGGCATGAGTCCTCGTCAAACTCCCACTTGAGCTCAAGCGCGTCATCTGGAGCGGAATCATCAGGCCCTGCATCTGGTTTGGAAGTAATCTGTGAGCCACAGGGACTCAGCAATCTCGCACCCTCGTGATCAAGACTATTTAAGCTTATAGGTAAGGCAAGGTAAAGTATGTGGAGCTGCAGCAAGCGACTAGCATATATGGTAGCTATCCTGTTCGCAAAAGAAAGCGAGAAGAGGAGGCAAGCGCGAACGAGAAACTAGAGGACAACATGCGCAAGCATTACTCCAACACCGTGTTCACTTCCCGGACTCCGCCAAGAAGAGACCATCACGGTAACTCACACAGTTGATTCATTTTAATTAAGTTAAGGTTCAGGTTTTCTACAACCGAACATTAACAAATTCCCATCTTCCCATAACCGCATGCATGGCTTTCGAAAGTTCAAATCCCTGCATGGGAGTCCCAACTTAGCCCATGACAAGCTCTCATGGTTAACGAAGGAATAAACCTCCTCCCGAGACGTTCCGATCAGACTCGGTATCCCGGTTCTACAAGACACTTCGACAAGTTAAAACAAATCCAGCAACAAAGCCCGAATGTGCCGACAAATCCCAATAGGAGCTGCACATATCTCATTCTCAGGGCACACTCAGATTGTCTTAACTTCCGGTAGGCCAGCCCAGAGTTGCCCCTGGTGGCCACCGGCGGCTGACGAGGTGGACCAACACTCGGAGGAGCACTGGCCCGGGGGGGTTTAAAATAAGATGACCCTCGGGCTCCAGAAACCCAAGGGAAAAAAGGCTAGGTGGCAAATGGTAAAACCAAGGTTGGGCATTGCTGGAAAAGCTTTAATCGAGGCAAACTATCAAGGGGTTCCCATTATCACCCAACCGCTAAGGAACGCAAAAATCCGGGAACATAACACCGATATGACGGAAACTAGGGCGGCAAGAGTGGAGAAAAACAGTAGGCGAGAGGCCGAGCCTTCCACCCTTTACCAAGTATATAGATGCATTAAGATAACATGGCAATATAATGATATCCCAACAATTAAATAATGTTCCAACAATAAACGGTCTCCAATCTTCACCTGCAACTAGCAACGCTATAAGAGGGGCTGAGCAAAGCGGTAACATAGCCAATCAACGGTTTGCTAGGACAAGGTGGGTTAGAGGTTTGACATGGCAATTTAGGAGGCATGGTAAGCAAGTGGTAGGCATCATAGCATAGGCATAGAAAAAGAGCGTGCATCTAGCAAAGCAAAGATAGTAGTGATTTCGAGGGTATGATCATCTTGCCTGCAAAGTTGTCAGAGTTGACTGGATCCTCGAAAGCAAACAGCGGGCTCCTCATTAGCGAACTCGTCTCCCGGATTTACCCAAACAAGACAAACAATCAACAAGGACACAATCAACCACGTGCGAACTCAAACAACATGATGCAAAGATGATATGCTATGCGGGATGCAATATGGGATGCATATGCAAGATTTGACAAGGAATGCATGATCCTGGCCTCAACTTGGAAATCCAAGTGTGCCACTGGAAAGGTGAGATTAAATCGCTTGAAAACGATATAAAGAACTCCGGAATCGGAGTTACGGTTTGGAAATGGCAAGCAATTCAAATATGACCACGTTCTGCGATTTACAGCAAGTAGCCATCTAAAGGCAACAAGATGAACATGCTACAACACCCAAACATGACAACAAAATACATGGAAGGGATCCACTCATGATGCTTAACATAATACTAGCACTGAGACACGGCCAATTCATCCATTAACAGGTTCAAACAAGCATGGCAAAAATGCATTTGCTAAACAGATTTCAGACTTAGTGAAATTAACACTTGTCTGGAATTTCAGATCAGATAGCACTCTTTGGAGCATGAAAACTATATGCTACAGGACCTGAACATAGCAAAGTAAAGCATGGCATGGAGCTACCCAAAGAGTTTAACAAAAGTCCCTTAGTGACCGTGAGCCAAAAGGGATCAGAAAATACATTTGCAAGCATGTGAACATGGCAAAAACATAATCAGTTCTCTGACTTAGTGAAAACTGGAGCATGCTGAAACAGATATCAAGTAGGCATGTTTACGAGCTCGATGCACTCACTACAGAGCAAGTCATGATAAACTAAGCATACACCCATCAATAATACACAAAATACAAGCTAGACATGACAAGAACAATAACATAGCATGCACAGATCAACTACAACATCGTCAGCAAAATCGCTAACAAGTAGACAATCTGCCCAGATTCACGAAATGACAAAAGTAGAGCTCGATTGACTCGAGCTAGGGTGCTCCATAATTGCAAACAAAGACATGGATGGATAGAGCACTACAAGATTAACAAAACATCCTTACTGATCATCCTCAAAAGAGGCACGGATCACTAGGAAACAACATGAACATATGGCAATTTAAGATAAACAGCTCAAGGACTTAGTGGAATTGCTAAGTCCCTGAAATCAGCATTAACGAATGCTCCACTTTGCAAGCTTGTGCTAGTCATCACACACATCACAAAAATACATGGGTTGCACCCTTGGATAGATGGAAAAACATATAACAAAACTCATGTAGAGCTCAGGGGCATATCATGCACACAATAATCATGGCAAAAATGACAAATATCTAATTGGAGCAGCAGTTCTGACAATTAACTCAAATAGCATCCCTGTAACAGCATTTCGGGCATCAAGATGAACTCAAATGAAAATGATGCAATGAGATGAAATGATGCACTCTCTGAGATGAACATTTTGATATGCTATATGCCCAAAACGGAGCTACGGATGCGGAGATATAGCATGAACAAGAATGCAAAATATCTAGGGTTTCGGGGCAAAAGTCAACCGAGTTGAAAACAGATCTAGATCCGGCCCGATGCACTGTAGCTCTCATGTCGCCCGAGGATGGCCGACCGGTGCTCTCGCCGGAGCAGGCTGCCGGAGTCGAGGAGGTCGCCGGCTGGAGCTTGCCGGCATCGGCGGGCGGCGAGGGTGGCGCCGGAGGAGGCGACGGTCCGGGGCGGCGTCGGAGGAGCGAGCCGAGGCGGCGGCGGCTTCCCGGAGCCTGCTGGCGAAGAGGCAGTGAGGTCGACGGTGGCCGGCGATGATCTTGGCGGCGGAGATGGCGGAAGGAGGCGGCGGGGCGCGGGCGACGAAGTGGCCGGTGGCGCGCGACCCGGATGGGCCTCGGGGGTCGGCGATGGGCTTCCCAGCCCCGGGCGGCGCGGCGATCTAGGGACCGGGCAGCGGCGAATAAGGTGGCAACACGTGGCGGCGGGGGGGCTGGGCGGACGTGTCCGGCCGGCCGGGTTTTTGTCCGGCGGCGCGGGTGGAGATGGATCTAGGGTTTGGACGGGGGAAGAAGTAGGAGATTTTTGGGGGGACTTTATATAGGCATAGAGGGAGCTAGGAGTGTCCAAATGAGGTGCGGTTTTCAGCCACGCGATCATGATCGAACGCTCTAGATGATGGAGAAGGTTTTGGTAGGTTTTGGGCCAAATTGGAGAGGTGTTGGGCTGCAACACACATGAGGCCTTTTTGGTCCCTCGGTTAACCGTTGGAGCATCAAACGAAGTCCAAATGGTACGAAACTTGACAGGCGGTCTACCTGTAGTAAACCAAGGCCGCTTGGCAAGTCTTGGTCCAATCTGGAAATGTTTAATCCCCACACACGAAAGAAAGGTAGAAATGACCACCGGAGGAGAACGAAGCGCCGGAATGCAAAACGGACAACGGGGAAAATGCTCGAATGCATGAGATGAACATGTATGCAAATGCAATGCACATGATGATATGATATGAGATGCATGACAACAATAACAACACACGGAGACAAAAACCCGAACCCGAGAAAAATAAAATAACTTAACGCCAGAAACGGCAAGAGTTGGAGTACATATTGGGAAAATCATATCCGGGGTGTTACATGCTTCCATGACGTAATTCTTCTGTGCTGCAATGAGGATAATCCTCAAGTTATGGACCCAGTCCGTGTAGTTGCTACCATCATCTTTCAACTTAGCTTTCTATAGGAACACATTAAAATTCAAGGGAATGGTAGCACGGGCCATTGATCTACAACAACATAGACATGCAAAATACTATCAGGGACTAAGTTCATGATAAATTGAAGTTCAATTAATCTTATTACTTAAGAACTCCCACTTAGATAGACATCTCTCTAGTCATCTAAATGATCACGTGATCCATATCAACTAAACCATGTCCGATAATCATGTGAGATGGAGTAGTTTCCAATGGTGAACATCACTATGTTGATCATATCTACTATATGATTCATGTTCGACCTTTCGGTCTCAGTGTTCCGAGGCCATATCTTCATATGCTAGGCTCGTCAAGTTTAACCCGAGTATTCTGCGTGTGCAAAACTGGCTTGCACCCATTGTATGTGAACGTAGAGCTTATCACACCCGATCATCACGTGGTGTCTCGGCACAACGAACTATAGCAACGGTGCATACTCAGGGAGAACACTTATACCATCAAATTTAGTGAGAGATCATCTTATAATTCTACCACCGTAGTAAGAATAATAAGATGCATAAAAGATAAACATCACATGCAATCAAGATAAGTGATATGATATGGCCATCATCATCTTGTGCCTTTGATCTCCATCTCCAAAGCACCGTCATGATCACCATCGTCACTGGCTTGACACCTTGATCTCCATCGTAGAATCGTTGTCATCTCGCCAACTATTGCTTCTACGACTATCGCTACCGCTTAGTGATAAAGAAAAGCAATTACATGGCGATTGCATTTCATATAATAAAATGAAAACCATAAGGCTCCTACCAGTTGCCTATAACTTTTACAAAACATGATAGTCTCATACAACAATTTATATATCATCATGTCTTGACCATATAACATCACAACATGCCTTGCAAAAACAAGTAAGACGTCCTCTGCTTTGTTGTTGCACGTTTTACGTGGCTGCTATGGGCTTCTAGCAAGAACCGCTCTTACCTACGCATCAAAACCACAACGATTTTTCATCAAGTGTGCTGTTTTATCCTTCAACAAGGACCAGACGTAGTCAAACTCGATTCAACTAAAGTTGGAGAAATAGACACCCGCCAGCCACCTGTGTGCGAAGCACGTCGGTAGAACTAGTCTCTTGAACGCGGTCATGTAATGTCGGTTCGGGCAGCTTCATCCAACAATACCGCCGAATCAAAGTAAGACGTTGTTGGTAAGAAATATGACTATTATCGCTCACAACTCTTTGTGTTGTACTCGTGCATATAATATCTACACATAGACCTGGCTCAGATGCCACTGTTGGGGAACATAGTATTTCAAAAAATTTACCTACGATCACGCAAGATCTATCTAGGAGATGCATAGCAATGAGCAGGGAGAGTGTGTCCATGTACCCTCGTAGACATAAAGCAGAAGCGTTTTGTAACGCGGTTGATGTAGTCGAACATCTTCGCGATCCAACCAATCCAAGCACCGAACGTACATCACCTCCGCGTTCAGCACACGTTCAACTCAATGACGTCCCTCAATCTCTTGATCCAGTTAAGGACGAGGAAGAGTTCCATCAGCACGATGGCGTGGCGACGGGGATGATCAAGTTACCGGCGCAGGGCTTCGCCTAAGCACTACGACGGTATGACTGAGGTGTGTAACTGTGGAGGGGGGCACCACACATGTCAAAGAGAAGACTTGGTGTGCCTTTGGGGTGCCCCCTCCCACGTATATAAAGGGGGGGAGGAGAGGTGGCCGACCCAAGGGGGCACGCCAGGTGTGCGGAGTCCTACTAGGACTCCCTAGTCCAAGTAGGATTCCCCTCTCCTTTTTCCTTTTTTGTAATGGCAAAGAGGGAAAGAGAGGAGGAGTACGAGAGGGAAAAGTGGGGGCCCCGCCCCCACCCCTTGTCCAATTCACATTGGCAAGGCGGGGGTGCGCGCCACCT
Source organism: Triticum urartu (assembly GCF_056163025.1). Lineage (NCBI taxonomy): Eukaryota > Viridiplantae > Streptophyta > Magnoliopsida > Poales > Poaceae > Triticum > Triticum urartu. The sequence goes on along the minus strand of NC_141876.1, from coordinate 171,226,994 downwards.
CCCTGTCCGACCTTCTCTCCTCCATAAGGCCCATGTGTGGCCCATTAACTTCCGGGGGGGGGGGTTCCGGTACTCCGAAACTTATCTGATACTTTCCAAAACCATTCTGGTGTCCGAATATAACCTTCCATTATATGAATCTTCATGTCTCGTCCATTCTGAGACTCCTCGTCATGTCTGTGATCTCATCCGGGACTCCGACCAAACTTCGGTCATCAAATCACATAACTCATAATACAAATCATCATCGAACGTTAAGTGTGCGGACCCTAGGGCTTCGAGAACTATGTAGACATGACTGAAACACATCTACGGTCAATAACCAATAGCGGAACCTGGATGCTCATATTGGCTCCTACCTATTCTACGAAGATCTTTATCGGTCAAACCGCATAACAACATACGTTGTTCCCTTTGTCATCGGTATGTTACTTGCCCGAGATTTGATCGTCGGTATCATCATACCTACTTCAATCTCGTTACCGGCTAGTCTCTTTACTCATTCAGTAATGCATCATCCCGCAACTAACTCATTAGTCACATTGCTTGCAAGGCTCATAATGATGTGCATTACTGAGAGGTCCCACAGACACCTCTGCGAGACACGCAGTGACAAATCCTAATCTCGATCTATGCTAGCTCAACAAACACCATCGTAGACACTTGTAGAGCCTCTTTATAATCACCCAGTTACGTTGTGACATTTGAGAGCACACAAGGTGTTTCTCCGGTATTCGGGAGTTGCATAATCTCATAGTCAGACGAACATGTATAAGTCATGATGAAAGCAATAGCAATAAAACTAATCGATCATTTATGCTAAGCTAACGGATGGGTCTTGTCCATCACATCATTCTCTAATGATGTGATCCCGTTCATCAAATGACAAAACATGTCTATGGTCAGGAAACTTAACCATCTTTGATTAACGAGCTAGTCAAGTAGAGGCATACTAGGGACACTCTGTTTGTCTATGTATTCACACATGTACTAAGTTTCCAGTTAATACAATTCTAGCATGAATAATAAACATTTATCTTGATATAAGGAAATATAAATAACAACTTTATTATTACCTATAGGTCATATTTCCTTCAGTGTGCACCACCTGCATCTTCATCTACTCATCCGACATTCCTCCAAACGCAAGTACGCGACCACCTTGGGGATGGTGAGGTCGGGGATGAGCATGAGGTTGGCTACCTTGTGAGTGAACTCCTCATTGAGGCCGGCAACGAGGGTGTTGAGGAGGGGGTCGTTGGAGACTTTCTCACCAATGTCGGAGCTCATTACAAAGATGCTTCAGGCGCAGGCAAAAGACATCCACAGAGGAGTTGTTTTGATGGCACCTGAAGAATTCTTGCTGAAGGAAGACAAGCCACCGAAGCCGATTGTCAGTGAAGAGGCCGTTGAGCTGTGTCCAGACGGAGTGCGCATCATCATCATCCTACATACCGTGTAAAAAAAATCCTTGGAGATGGTTAGGTAAAACCAACGGACGACAGTTGCTTCGACGACCAACCACTCGGTGTCAAACTCCATGGCCTTCATGTCAATGGTCCCGTCGGCGTGCTCCAGGAGGTGATACTCACGGAAGACAGAGTTGAAGTAGGTATTCCATGAGTAATAGGAGGAATCCTCCTGGGAGAGATAGACGGGGACACGTTCGAGGATGTTGATGGTGTGGATGTCTTCGGCGGGAATGGGGTCGGGGCCGGCGAAGGGCTTCGAGCCACCCGAGAGGGAGGATGAGTCAGAGGCCATGTTGGTGGTGAGGAAGAGAGTGAGGGTTCGACTTGGGTTGGGTTGGGAGAGAGAGGGAGGATCCGGCGGGAGAGGATCAGTATGGAGAGGGCTCCGGCTGGAGGAAGGGTGGGCGATGGCGGTAAAGGAGGTGCGGCAGCCGGGGAGGAAAGTGGGTGCTGCGGCAGGTGGGCCACGGCGGAAGGGAGGTGACGGCGACAGGTGTACGGCGGCTGCAACAAGGGGCGGCGGTGGCGGAAGGATAGTGTTTAGGAAAGGATGGTACTGATACCATGTAGATAGACAATATTTGGATCAACGAATTGTATTGATCATATGTCGTAGCATATATAGAGTACATAGGCAAAGAGATCTCAACCGTATCCGCTAAACAAGGAAATGATCGGGAGATATCTATACACTAGGAAACAATAAAACGAAATCCTAGTTGCCTAATGTACATGCAATTATAACCGTACTCAACAATAGACACGTCGCACTTGACAGGAACATCTCCTCCTACTAGGCGAACATCACAGGAAGTCTAAAATAAATTCAAGAAATAGTCGTTGTTCCATATATAGTGTAACACATTGTTAAGTCTCTTGTGTTTTCTAACCACCGCACTTGACGGTCTCTTGTTTCTCTTTTGCATTCCAGAAGTAAAGGAATTTTTAGGATGTTGTTGTATTGTTAGATCAAGTTGCTCAGTGTTGTGTTCTGCTCATAATCTCTCTGCACATTACTGCAGAAAAACAGGTTCGTGGACTCGTCCGTAGACAGTCGTACATACGCCGGTCATCCAACCCGTCCCCGTCCCCTTTGCATCCGTATTTTTTAAGTCCATAAGCTCAAAATAATAATATATCGAATCTTTGATGAGTGAAAATATTTAACTGCGACAATACTTCTAATTTAAATATTCAATCCAACTAAGTTCTGAATAAAATAGTTCAAAGTTGAATTCAACTCACACATATGTTCTAACTATCCCTTTCAACCACGCATAGATATGCAGTCAAATTTTCCTTGAGCTTCTCATGAGTTGTTCGATGCCGTTTTTGGTGATGCATTTGAACAAACTCATAAAACATGGACATATTATAATGTGGAAGTCATCCCATGGAGAATAAATACTGTCAACCAGATAGTAGTCCATGTTGTATTGATGCCTATTGACAATATAGTTGCAAGGAGGAGTTTCTGCTTCAGTCAACCTAGCAAATAACACGTTGATGTGATCGTGAGACATGAGCATGTAAAAAAATGTGTCAAATATGGAGGTCATGTGATGCAACTGCTTCAGGAGTAATGGTGGACTTCTTAACATGGCCTTGATATTGCCCTCGCGGAGCTTTTAGGCAATTGTTCCATATTTAGCGCATGCAATTGAGAGATCCGAGCATCCATGGCCATCATTCTGCTCCCGAGAGTTCCATGAGCCTTTCAGTGTCTACGACAGTTGGTTCTCTCAAGAACTGAGGTCGAAACACCTTAACCACCACAGTAGAAAATTTGATCATGGCATCTATGCATGTGCTCTCAAACATCCAGAGGTACTCATCCCAGAATCTACGACCGTACCATATGCAAGCATATGAAATGCAACTGTGCACTTCTAGTAACTAGATTATCCAAATTCATCCTATGACACCCTTCTTCAAGATGAAGTAATCATCGTGGCACTACACACCATTGTAGAGGTGATCGAATACATTTTTCGCATTAGAAAGCACCACAGACAATTGTGTGTGAAACGGAATCGGAGGCAAAGTAGTCGTCCATCAGCGTCAAATCCCATGTGCTTTGTTATAATTCAACACTTGATTAACCTTGATAGATCCCTTGAAATTGAGAACATGCTCTTTTGCACGCTCCATGTCTGCAAGGACCGCCTGCATCATCATCGTTTCATCCGCATAATCCTCCTCGTCGGACAACTCAACGTACTGCTTGTACATGTACTCCATGCCCGAATCCATTGGTTCAAAGAAGGGACACAAAATTAGCACGGGCATTTCACCAAACACGTGTCGGGTGTGGTGACCCCTGTGGGGGCGGATGGTACCTACGGGCACCGCACACGGCTAAGAGAAGACTTGGTGTGACTTTTGGGTGCCCCCTCCCACGTATATAAAGGGGAGAGGAGAGGTGGTTAGACCTAGGGGGCGCTCCATGGGGGGAGTCCTACTTGGACTCCCGGTCCAAGTAGGATTCGACCCCCCTCTTTCCTAGTCCAAGTAGGAGAAGAAGGGAAGGAGGAAGAGAAGAGAAGGAAGGAGGGGCCCCCCTCCCCTTGTCCAATTCGGACTGGGCAGGGGGGCGCCTCCTCTGGCCAGCCCTCTGTCTTCTCCACTAAGGCCCATGGTGGCCCATTAACCTCTTGGGGGGGGGGGGGGGTTCCAGTTAACCCCCGTACTCTAAAACTTATCTGAAACGACCCGAACCATTCTGGTGTCTGAATGTAACCTTCCAATATATGAATCTTTATGTCTCAACCATTTTGAGACTCCTCATCATGTCCTTGATCTCATCCGGGACTCTGAACAAACTTCGTTTCATCAAAACACGAAACTCATAATACAAATCGTCATTGAATGTTAAGCGTGCGGACCCTATGGGTTTGAGAACTATGTAGACATGACCGAGACATATCTCCGGTCAATAACCAATAGCAGAACTTGGATGCTCATATTGGTTCCTACATATTCTACGAAGATCTTTATCAGTCAAACCGCATAACAACATATGTTGTTCCCTTTGTCATTGGTATGTTACTTGCCCGAGGTTGGATCATCGGTATCATCATACCTAGTTTAATCTCGTCACTGGCAAGTCTATTTACTCGTTCCATAATGCATCATCATGTGACTAACTCATTATTCACATTGCTTGCAAAGCTCATAGTGATGTGCATTATCGAGAGGGCCCAAAGATACCTCTCCGACTCACGGAGTGACAAATCCTAATCTCGATCTATGCCAACTCAATAAACACCATTGGAGACACTTGTAGAGCATCTTTATAATAACCCAGTTACCTTGTGACGTTTGATAGCACACAAGGTGTTCCTCCGGTATTCGGGAGTTGCATAATCTCATAGTCTGAGGAACATGTATAAGTCATGAAGAAAGCAATAGTAGCAAAACTAAACAATCATTATGCTAAGCTAACGGATGGGTCTTGTCCATCACATCATTCTCTAATGATGTGATCCCGTTCATCAAATGACAACACATGTCCATGGCTAGGAAACTTAACCATCTTTGATTAATGAGCTAGTTAAGTAGAGGCATACTAGGGACACTCTGTTTGTCTATGTATTCACACATGTACTAAGTTTCTGGTTAATACAATTCTAGCATAAATAATAAACATTTGTCATGATATAATGAAATATAAATAACAACTTTATTATTGCCTCTAGGGCATATTTCCTTCAGTATCCCACTTGCACTAGAGTCAATAATCTAGACTACATAGTAATGATTCTAACACCCATGGAGTCGTGGTGCTGATCATGTTTTGCTCGTGAGAGAGGCTTAATCAACGGGTTTGGAACAATCAGATCCGTATGTATCTTGCAAATCTCTATGTCTCCCTCCTTGACTTGATCGCAGATGGAATTGAAGCGTCTCTTGATGTGCTTGGTTCTCTTGTGAAATCTGGATTCCTTTGCCAAGGCAATTGCACCAGTATTGTCACAAAAGATTTTCATTGGACCCGATGCATTAGGTATTACACCTAGATCGGATAGAAACCCCTTCATCCAGACTCCTTCATTTGCTTCTTCCGAAGCAGCTACGTACTCCGCATCACCTCTCCAAAGATCAGCTCAAGAAAAATTTCCCATGTTCCTAAAACATTTCATCGAACACCTGGCGTACACTGTTTCTATCAAAATTTAGAAAATTCAGTAGTTCAGTGATTCAGTTCTGCCGCCAGTGTCGTTTCTTCAGAGTCGCGGTGTCAATCTCGCCAGTGCTCGCTCTGGCACGATGCTCACTGCTCCTTCTCCCTATCCAGAGCGCCGCAAGGTCGTTTGGATGGGAATGAGCGTCGGTGGCGATGTAGCTCGCTAGCTTCGGTGTCTTCTGCGGTGGCAGAGCCACCCGTGGTGGCCAACAGGGGCCGGCCCTGCCTTTCGGCGCCGACCAACACCGCCCAAGCCACCCGGAGCCTCCGCGTGTCCACCCCCTCCCCTGTGCACGCTACAGCATAGTCACCGCTGCCAGAGAGGCGCAGAGCGCGCTCTCTGCTGCCGACGAGCCCCGTGAAGCCGTTCCGTCGAGAACGTGGAGTACCGCCCAAGTTTTGCCAAGCTTAGCCTCTGGACGGGACTAGCAGACCAACGCGTTGATGCCCAACCGCCTAAGAACCCCGTTCGGCCACTGCCTCGCCGTAACCGCCACCGAAGTTATCCCGTTCACGACAACCGCCTCGGATCGGCAATAAAAGGAGCCCTCGAGCTCGCCTTCGACGCTGCACCACACCTCCACCTCACCAGAGCCCCGCCTAGCTACCAGGAGGACCTTGAGGAGGCCTTCTTCCCCGACTCCGGCCGCCTCGATCCGCTTCGAGCTCCGGCGCGATTCACTCTGGTGAGACACCCCCACCTCCCAGACCGTGCCAGTCGTCCCCTACTACACCCAATACTCTAACCCGAGCCCCAATTTGACACCTGCAGCTCTCCCCGACGAGATCCACCATCACCCGAGCCGCCGTCCACCGGAGTGAGGGCCGCCATCGACGTGGTGCTCGCCGACGCCCAACTCCGCCACCCACAAACACGGAAGGGCTCCGTGAACACGTAGGTACCCTCCGATCCCCCTGCCTCTCCGTGGATCAACGCGGGCGACCACCGCGAGCTTCAGGCGCCGGCGTACTCTGTTTTTCTTTTCAAATATTTTAACCTAACAGGTGGGACCCCCACGTCAGCCTCTATTCTGTTTATTCGAACCGTTTTCTGAAAACGCCTTCGGGCAAATTACGTCTCCCCTCTGGACTAGCGTATTTATAACTGAAACGTTTTCTGTTTTTATGATCTAGCCCCTGGAAACTTTCTGTTTCATTAAAGAAAAGTCCCTAGACTAAACCCCTTATAAATTTTTAACAAAAGATGATTTTGACGTGATTCTTTTTCTGTCATCATTATTTTTCTGTCTAGGTTTTTGTCATATTAATTTGAAAAAGATTTGGGATACTTTTTGTACACGCACGGTATTTATGTAGTATATGATTTTCTTTTAATACATAGATACCGAAGGAGATGAAGGAGACGCCAACTTTGCCGAGTTAGACTCCGACTACTCCGAACCAGGCAAGCATGTTTGAACCTTTGATATGATGAGTGTTTTGCATGTTTGCTTGAGTAGTTTTCTCATGGCATGTTTATATAAGCATATTGTGAATGTTATATTGCATTCAAGGCAAGCTACAGTTGAGCTTCGAAGTGGATATGTTCATATGATGATAAGATAACCTGATCATGTGGTGGCATGATAGGTTCTAAGCTGGTATTGTTGAAGCATGCCATTCTTACATCAACCTCGTATCTCCAGTGTTAACGTGGAACAAGTTCTGTTCCCGTTCGTCCTCGTCCGTGCTACCACATGCTTTCTGCAAAGAATGCGGTTTAGTAAGTTGCAAACCTCTCTCCTTGTACACACCAAATAGAGGGGCCGTGATGAGGGTTCCATGGCCCTGGATTAAAGCCTGTCATCCGGTCAAGGGGCATGGGTGTTTCTGGTTGGGACCGAGAGGGGGGCACCCCTTAGAGCGCGCGAATATAAATTTGATCCCATGGTATTCGAGGTTGTAGCCTCCCCGTCTCAAAGTTTTCCTTAAACGTTGCCTAGGGTGACCCCTGGCAGCACAATGTGGAATGGGTGTGTACTGGTCAGATGTGTTTCTTCTAAAACACCGTAAACGGAACTAGTCCTTGTGACTACTGAAATCCGTTGGCTGTGGTTAAAGAGTACAAACTCTGCAGAGTCAAAACCATTCAAATTTCCATGTCCACAATCAAGGACTTGGACATCGTCTCAGTGTCAGAGTCAGTCTCAGTATCGATCTCGGTGTCAACACCAGTGTCAGTCTCCGAAGGTATAAGCAGGACAATCGAGAGTGGTAAACCGGCTGAACGTCATTCCTGTGAATGGGCCAACCAATTGATTATTATATGCTGAGTATTTCCTTGAGATGATTTAAATTTATGAACTAGTTGAATACGAATGATGAAATATAAGCCCTTTATGGGATGTCGCTCAGACGTCCGACTGTGGCACTCTTGTTATTTACTTTCGATATAAGCCCTTTATGTGATGTCGCTCAGACGTCCAACTGTGGCATTATTGTTATTTAGTTTTGATATAAGCCCTTTATGTGATGTCGCTCAGACGTCCGACTGTGGCATTATTGTTATTTACTGTTAATATAAGCCCTTTATGTGATGTCGCTCAGACGTCCGACTGTGGCATTATTGTTATTTACTGTTAATATAAGCCCTTTATGTGGTGTCGTGTCACACCCTGATTTTCATGCCACAACACTTAAGCTAATAAATCTTGATAAAGTGTGGTTTGACAAAAACTTTTGCATTATTTGGCTTTTATTTGGAGTTGGTTTTCTCTTTGTGTTTTTCAAGTGCTCTTTAAAGTCAACACAACTCCACCTTCTATACTTCATCTCCTTGCCCCAAACTTCTGCCCAATGATCATGCCATGTGTATAGAGCAATATAGTATTTTCTTACAAAAATAATTTGGCCAAAAAGTATTTTCAAAAATTAGTTTTCCAAAAACCCTTGAATTGAGGTTTGCACAGCAAGTACTTAATTAAGGGCAGTAAAAATCTTTCAAAAAGTATATTTGAATCCTATTAGATATAGGACTCCCATAAACCACAAAAATATAATTTTAAAAGTTATTTTCCTATTTTATTTATAAGCTTTTTCTTAAGGACAGAAATGGTCTTTAATAGGGAAAAATTATTTTATTGTTTCAAAAATATTTGACAAAAATCAGGGAAACTCAGTGGACATATATGTTCCATATATAAGAGTTTCAACACATGGTCATGTTCAAAATATTGAACAAAACCTCCCAAAACCCTTTCTGCCCATTCTAAGGATTTGAAATATTTCTACAGGAAATATTTTCATAAAAATCCAAGGAAAATCCAGCAAGTCACAAATGCATATTGTGATCACCTTGCAAAGCCTCATATCAATCAGGGTCATTTTGGTTCACCAAAATGCCCCAAAACCCTCTGTGACCAGAATCAAACTTGAACAACTTTGTACAACCAACTTTCTCTCCATGACCCCAACTTTTCTGAGCATGTTCACATGACCAAATGAGGCCATTACACCAAGTGGTTCGTCAAGGGGAAGTGATTTGCTCAACTAGATCTACACAAGTTCATTTCTGCTAATTTCTAGGGTTTACAAAAGTTACATTGTGAACTTTGCCCAAATAAGCTCAAAATGGGTGTAAGGCCCTAATTATATGTGCAATTTCACCCTGTGGAGTCTCCTGCCAAATGGAGTTCATTTGCTTAACCAAACAAGCATCAAACACCTTCTGCCATTTTACTAAAACCCCTGTTTTGACCTCTTCCACTCTTCTCCATGGGCTCCACTTTTTACCACATCCCCTCCTAGACCTCTTCTACCTCCAGTAGCAATGGCTGCATCTCAGATCAATAATTGAGGGGTGAAACCACCTCTTTTACCTCTCTGGACAGCCCTTGCACCCCTCTTCCTCACCTCCCTCCTCACTCCAGTGGCCACCCAAGGCATCCAAGGCTTTCCCCACATTCTTTACTCCTCCCTAGAGCTACAAGACATGCTTGGCCGTGCCCACTTTTCCAAAAAATGGCATGCCAGCCATTTGCACGCCCCCTCACACTAGCCGATGCTCCTCGACGTCCGCAGCACGCTACGCCTCTGTCCCCTCCTCCTTCTCCCTCCTGCTGCCCTTGCTCGCACGCGCACCGGCCGCCTGAGAGATCCAATGAGCGGCCTCACACGCGCGGCGTCTCCGACCCCTCCCCGCTCCCTCTCTTCTCCCCCCGGGCGTAGTTGAACCCCACGAATGCCCTAGACTCGGCGCAGCACCCTCCCGAGGCCCGTAGCGACGAGCACGAGCTCCCCGGCGCACGAGCCCACGGTGGACCGCCGCTCGCCTATATAAGGCATCCCCGAGCCCCCCCTCTAGCCACCACTCGTCCTCTTCCACTCCAAATAGCCCCACAGGGCCTCCCGTTCACTCCAGAGCTGCCCGAGCTCGAGATCGAGCTCGAGATCCGCCGCTTCGGGTCGCCGTCGATCTCGTGGTACAGGCCTCCTTTGCCCCCTCTCTCTTGATCTGGAACCGCCTCACCTCTCTTACCATTTCCCTTCTGTCTCCCCTCTCTATTGCAGCCAGAATCGACCGGGGCAAGCACCTCTCGAAGCCCTTCCGCCGGCTTCCTCATCACCGGCGAACCCCTACACTCCGGCGACCGCCTCCACCTCCACCCGAACGGCGAATCCGCCCTGAGCACGCTGATGCCCTTGGATCGCCTCGCCGTCAACCATAGAGACGCCGGTGAGCTCGCCTCCCTCTCTGGGCCGAGGTTGAAGACGACGGCCGTGGGGCCCGTCGGTCAGCCTCACACTCTGACGGGTGGGCCCCACCTGTCAGGTTTAAACACGCACGCGCGTGCACCGGTTTGCTGTGTCGGCTGGAGGCGTATTTCCCAAATACGCCTTCGACGTGGTAGCCTTGCGCGGGCTGGATTCCCCCTGGGCCTGCTGCACTGTGGCCGAATAGGCCCAGTTGCACAGTGGCCTTTTTCCTTTTATTTTTCTATAACTTTTCCAAAAATTCCACAGGATTAAATAATAATCCAAATGCAATAATTCCAACTCTAAATTATTGTAATAATCCCACCTATTTATTGGTGCTATTTCCACTCTTATCAAACCAACTTTTCTTCATTGTTCAAATTTAAATTTGAATTTGAGCATTTATGCCTGACATTTAAAATTCCTAGCACCGCTTCCATGACTCCAAATCCAAAACTAGGAATTTTCCCCTTCTTAGTTTTCACCCTAGTATTTAACAAAAATGAGTTGACATTTTTCTGAGCACTTTGGTTATTCTATTTTGCTATTGCCTTATTTTTCCCGTCATTTCTTTTGCGACGAATAGATCCCGTATTTGACGAAGTAGTTGGATAAGAAGAAGGAGAAGGACTTGAAGACTTTGAAGACCAAGGCAAGCTGCCCTTTGACCATGTATATGAAACCCTTTTTATGCATGACATATAGCACCATATTGTTGTTGCAACGGAATCATGATGAGGTGGAACCACTTTGATGGTTTGCCTCCGTTACTTCCTTGTTGATACTTGCATTGTGCATGACCCTACCTCCTTATGAGGGTTATGCCGGTGGGAGTAGATAGGATGCTAAAGTAGTTGCTACGCAAAAAGGGACGGGGATATGCATGGTGATGGAGACAAAGTATTTTCAAAGGACTTTTCGAAAACCCCGTCGGGTGCCACTTATGCCCGAGGGAGATGATGAGTCGGGTAACCACTTGATGACGAAGTGGTGTACTGAGGCAAGTGTGTGTGTTGTTTTTCAAAACAGATTGGTTTAAGTTGCGACCGTTATTCCAACCTTACATGCGCAACCACTCTACCCTTGTATGGGAAAGGGCATTATTGATTACCTAGGCCGATACTAGCTTGGAGCCCGCATTACTAGTGACAGGAGAGTTGTTGGTGCGCTCTCTCGGGACGGGGTCGTGCCAGGTAGGGCGGCCAAGAACATTTTTATGGGGCACCGGACACACCGTTGGTACCCTGTGCCAGTGGTATGTGATGAATATGGGAGCGAGGCTCCACAATTTTAAGTTGTGAAAGGTTGGGCATGGGGGTTACTACCAATCAAGTGGACTCCATGTTAGTGTCGTCTAGGGAAAGATAGTGATCGGGTGCTTACCCCGGGTACTTGAGGTACTGCGGGTCGTGGATGACACGGAAGTTCCCCAGATCTTGTGGGTAACGTGTGCAACCTCTGCAGAGTGTAAAACTATTCGAATAGCCGTGTCCACGGGCAAGGACAGTTGGGTAACTGCTCTTGGGCTACGTCCACTTGTTTACAAACCAGTGTGTGGGAAGAACTACTTGGGTCAAGTCAAAGGACTTGACATGATTGAGTTGGGCTGATGCCCACTCTATTTATGTTGATATCTGTAACCTGTCCTCATGGTTAATTGAATTCTCCTGATGCATGTCTTACAAGTTGTTGAACATGTCATTGCACTCAAAACTAGCTTTTCGAAAAAATTTACCTATATCATGCATTGTTGTATCTTGAACCAAAACATGGGTTGCTTGCGAGTACATTCAAAGTACTCATTGGCTTGCCACTAGTTATTTTATTGGCCAGGAATGAAAGACAAGATATATTGAAGAGTTCTTTGGTGACAATCGTGCGAGCTACGATGCTTCCCAGTCAGAATGCCTGTAGGTTTAAGGTAGATGGCATGGGTCCAAGTTGTTATTGAAGTTTTCCGCTGCGAAGTTATACTCAAGACTTGACCATAATGGTCATAATTTATGTAAGACAGTATGTATGGATGTAAGACTCTTGTTATTCAGCTTCTGTGTGTTTAGTGAGCATTGATCTCTGGGATCACTGTACACGTGCATTAGGTGATCACGACTCATGAGTCGGGATCCCCACATGTCGCCCCGACGCCCGACTGTGGCAATGTTTAATTTTATTTTTACCTTTCGAGGCGTCGCTTCAGACACCCGATTGGTCTTTAGTTATATTTAATGGGATTTCGGGAAGACTACCGCCTGATTTCCTTTTATTTACTATGCAGTGCAAATTTATTATTTGATTGTGCATACTAACCTGCTCATGTGCATCATGTTTACATTTGTTATATCTTATGTCCAAACTGTCTTGCGAGTACATTCAAAGTACTCACCTGACTTGTTGATTTGGCCAGATGTTGACGAAGGCGATCTTATGGATGAAGAGTTCGATAGCGAGTTCGACGCCTAGAGGAGTCCCAGTCAGTCCCATGCGATCCTGGAATTTGGTCACTTGTGTTATACACGCTTCCGCTACCCAAATAAAATCATCGAGCCTCACTCCGACGCTTGATTTGTTGTAAGATACAGGAGTCATGTCACCCACCTCACTGTGACATATCCACCACCACTTTTATTACGAGTCAGTAGTTATGCCACCATACCCTTGTGTCATATCTGCCTTTATGTATAATATTGGCATGCTTGTAATAAATTGTTGAGCATCCTCAGCTCAACCATGTATAATATTTAGTACTGCTGGACTTCTGTATCAAGGTTTTGTCTGCCAGTAAGAAGAATTTTTCTGGACTGGTCAATACAAGGGTCGGCTTTTCAATAAATGTTTTATTGGAAAACCGGTCCTGACAAACTTGGTATCAGAGCCAGGCTGACTGTAGGAAGCCACTAGGTGCGATCGCTAATCGATTATTAGCGTAATAAGTATTTTTTTTGCATTTTGCAAACGTAGCAATTTTCTGTTAGTCATCATAAATTTATGACTTGACTATTCAGAATTTTTGTCTACTTTTGTAGATGGCTGGCAACGACTGTGAGTCGCAGGTGTTCGCCAATTTTCCTGAGGGGTTTATCAAGCTCCTCATCTCCATCGCCAAGATCGCAATCGGGCCGTCAATTCGTCCGGAGTTCACACTCTACCAGCACAAGCTCAGCGACAGTTTGTCTATGTACCAGGCCGCGGTTCAATTCAAGGGAGGATGCTCCGAGTTCCGCCGCTTCCGATTTGTTGGGAGGGCCATGCCTACGGAGAGGCATGCCATGCAGATGGCTGCCCGTGAGGCAATAGCCCGCCTCCGGGATGTTCTTCCTTCAATGAAGACTCGTCGCTACCGCTACCTCCCATGCCACATGCCATACACTTGCCACTATGCATTCGTTTGTGCTAGGGGAGAAAGAGATGAGGCTATTGAGATGCTTGTCGAGTACCTCAAGGCGCTTGAGGCAGCATTTGAGAACCTCGTGGACGACTTCGTAGCTGCTCGTATGGATTCCATCCATGGCTGCTCCGCCAACAGGAGGGAGCTCCTCCATATGGCACCACCACTGACATTCGTCTCGTCCTCAACGTCCTATACTCCTTCCATCTTAGCCACCGCTCGCCGCCTGCCTACCACTGAGGAGTTTGACCAAGTCATTGCTCCTACTCCAGTCAGAGCTGCACCACCTGCCACACCCACGCCAGCTCCACAACCCAGTACTTCGCGCCTAGAGCCTATTAATGAGGAGGAGGTTGAGTCTCCAGCACCACTGGGTCTTACCCTCGGCAGGCCAAAGGAAGTTTTCACCATCTCCGACTAAGTATGCCTAGCAGCCTTGTGATGTGCCAGCTTGTATGATATGTTTATATGTACATAGGTTTGGTGAGAAGTAGTTTGTATGCGCATCATGTAGGATCTCGAAGAAGTGCACTAGCCTAAATAACATGTCAGGAATGTGTACGCACATCCTGAGTGATGTATTGTATAATTACGACTTGCATGTAAGATATGTACTGAGCGGCCCTTCTCCATGCGCAATCAAGTATTTTCTTGAAAATGTTGGAATGCTTAAAATTTCCGCCTTTGCAAAATTATTTAATTTTGCCACTAAATTTTTCTCATGAGTTTTTTGCAAAAATACCCCAGAGTGAAATACGCCTCGTCCCTGGACTCGTTCCATGCCAAGTCCACCGGAAGAAAATTATGGTACCCAGACAAGTAACAATTTCACACAGGGATAGTCAAGTCAGCAAGGCAGTGAAACAACATTTTCTCAGGTATGCCGCCTTTATGAGCAAAGCCAGCAGCAGCATCAAGAAATGATGAACCATATTATCAATATGGGAAACCCCCGTGAACCATATCAGCAGCACTCCAAATTGTCTGAACTACAGAAGACACGTCCCCCGACGTTATCTCACACTGATATACCTCTTGAGGCCGATGATTGGCTTCGAGACATTGAAAGGAAGTTAGTTATCGCACAATGTTCAGACCGTGAGAAGGTACTTTATGCACCTCACTATCTCACGGGAGCAGCCGCATCATGGTGGGAGAATTTCCTACACATGCACCCCAATGAAAATAATATCACATGGGAAGATTTTAAGGAAGGATTTTGTGGGGCGCACATCCCCAGAAGCATTATGAAGATCAAGAAAAGGGAATTCGATGACCTCAAGCAGAGAAGCATGACTGTGACTGAGTACAATAGTCAGTTTACTCTATTTTCTCGTTACGCCAATGAAGAGCATATGACAGAGAATAAAAAGATGGAGAAATTTCTGGATGGTCTGGCACCAGCACTTAAATGCTAGCTGGTCGTACACACCTTCCCGGATTTCAAAACACTTGTGGACAAGGCCATTACATTGGAAAATGAGCGCCACAACTTGGAGGAATTTCGCAAGCGAAAAAGGGACAAGGCTACTCATGCTCGCAACCAACGGAACAAGACTGACCCTCAGAAGATTGGAGCGAATAGACCCACAACCAATGTCCCGCACGCCATCAAAAATTTTCACGCAAGGGACAAGGATTTCACGTATCGCCCGGGTGTTACTTGCTACCTTGTGGAGAGGAAGGACACTATGCTAAACAGTGCCCAAAGCCAAGAAACTCGGCCCCAAAGCCGAACAACAATGGAAACAATTCAGCACCCAAGCGTAACAATTTCAACCCCAATAACAATCACAAGAAGGGTCACTTGAACCATGTGACCAAGGAGGAAGCACAGAATGCCCCGGATATCATACTCGGTACGTTCCCTGTCAACACAATACCTGCCACGGTTTTGTTTGATTCTGGAGCTTCTCACTCGTTCATTTCAAAGAGTTTTGCTTTGCAACATGATTTTTCGATGCTTCCTTTGGAAAAATCCATGATCATCAAGTCCCCCGAGAATAAGCAAATCACTCAGAGTTACTGCCAAGGTGTGGTTATTGAGTTTGAAGGACTAAAATTTCAAGCAAACCTCATTGTATTGGAAAATAAAGGACTAGATGTTATCCTAGGAATGGATTGGTTAACCACCAACAAAGGATTTATCGATTGCTTCAATCGGATGGTAATCCTCACTCATCATCACGGGAAGACAATAAAAGTCACAGCTCAAGAGAGACCAAGATCACAACAACCAAAGTTGAACAAAGTGGACATTTCAGGGCTAAGGAAAGTTCCAGTAGTATGTGAGTTCCCTGACGTATTTCCCGAAGAACTACCAGGCATGCCGCCAGACCGGGAAATAGAGTTCAGCATTGAACTAGCACCTGGAACCACCCCCATTTACAAGAAACCCTATAGGATGGCACCCTCCGAGTTGGTAGAATTAAAGAAGCAAATAAAAGAATTACTGGACAAAGGATTTATACGAGCCAGCTCCTCACCTTGGGGTTCACCAGTATTATTTGCCAAGAAAAAGGATGGGACACTGAGATTATGCATAGATTATCGAGCACTCAACATGGTAACCATCAAAAATAAATATCCGATGCCACAGATAAATGATTTATTTGACCAGCTCACACAAGCCAAAGTTTTCTCAAAAATTGATTTACGGTCAGGATATCATCAATTAAAAGTACGAACAGAAGATATCCCTAAGACAACTTTCAGCTCCAGATACGGACTATATGAGTTTACAGTAATGCCGTTTGGACTAACAAACGCCCCCGCATATTTTGTCCACTTCATGAACAAGGTGTTTCTGAAATTTATGGACAAATTTGTTGTGGTGTTCATTGATGATATTCTGGTATACTCTAAGACACTAGAAGAGCATGTAGAACATCTCAGGATTGTACTAGGAGAATTAAGGAAACACCAATTATATGCCAAATTCAGCAAATGTGAATTTTGGTTAAGAAAGGTAGGTTTTCTAGGCCACGTATTGACCCAAGAAGGTGTTGCTGTGGACCCAGAAAAAGTCAAGGCCGTGCTTGGCTGGAAGCCACCAGCCAACGTAACAGATGTCCGAAGTTTTCTGGGAATGGCTGGATACTACCGAAGGTTTATTGAGGGGTTCTCCACCATAGCAAAACCAATGACACAGTTACTCAAGAAGGATAAGAAATTTGTATGGACTGAAGCTTGCGAGAAAAGTTTCCAAGAACTCAAGAAGAAATTAACAACAGCACCAGTATTGGTTATACCAGACATACACAAAGGTTTTGAAGTGTATTATGACGCATCCCGGAAAGGCCTCGGATGCGTGCTAATGCAAGAAGGCAAAGTAGTCGCATACGCTTCTAGACAACTTCGAAAGCATGAAGAAAATTATCCCACTCATGACTTAGAATTGGCAGCAGTCATTCATGCACTCAAAGAGTGGAGACACTTTTTGCTTGGAAATCGTTGTGAAATATATACGGACCACCAAAGTCTCAAATATATTTTCACACAGCCAGAGCTCAATTTATGGCAATGGCGCTGGTTGGAATTAGTGAAAGATTATGATGTTGGCATCCACTACCATCCAGGAAAAGCGAATGTAGTGGCAGATGCTCTTAGTCGAAACCCCAGCTCAGGCAACGACAGTCCACATAACTTGAGACCTGAATTTCAACAGGAGTTCACCAAACTCAACTTGGTGGTGGTCACGGAGCACACTGTGTCAAGTTTGGAAATACAACCCACCCTTGTGGAGTAGATTAAGAAAGCTCAGCATGGACATCCCAGCATCGAAGGCATAAAAAGAAAAGTGAGTATGGGCATGGCCTCGGAATTCGTCGTAGACAATGAGGGAATATTATGGTACAGAGACAGACTTTGCGTGCCAAATATAGAGGACCTCAAATAGCAAATTCTAGCTGAAGGCCACACCGCTCCATATTCAATCCACCCTGGAGGAACCAAAATGTATAAGGACATTCAGGAAAGATTTTGGTGGCACGGTGTGAAGAGGGATATAGCCACCTTCATTGCATGTTGCGATTCTTGTCAATGCATTAAAGCCGAGCATCGAAAACCAGCGGGACTATTACAACCAAACCGGATACCTGAGTGGAAATGGGACGAAATTGGGATGGATTTTATTGTTGGACTACCTCGGTCACCACACGGAAATGATGCCATATGGGTCATCACAGATAGACTAACCAAGGTGGCACATTTCATGCCAGTAAAGACAACCCACACCACTCAGAAGCTTGCCAAGCTTTATCTCTCCCGTATAGTTTGTCTGCATGGAGTTCCAAAGACTATAATATCCGACAGAGGCACTCAATTCGTCTCGAAATTTTGGGATCATTTACAACAGGCTTTGGGAACTCAACTAGCATTCAGTACAGCATACCACCCCCAGACTGATGGACAAACGAAACACGTGAACCAAATTTTAGAGGACATGCTGAGAGCATGTGTCCTCACCTATGGGATCAGTTGGGAAGAAAGCTTTCCATATGCCAAGTTCGCATACAACAACAGTTACCAATCCAGTCTACAAATGGCACCTTTTGAAGCCTTGTATGGGCGGAGATGTCGTACCCCATTAAATTGGTCAGAAACAGGAGACAGTCGTATCTTCATCCCAGACATGCTCAAGGAGGCTGAGGAGAAAGTTAGACTAATCAGGGACCGACTCAAGACAGCTCAAAGCCGACAAAAGAGTTATTACAATCAAAAGCACCGTGAAGTCAGCTTTGAACCCGGTGAATATGTGTATCTACGAGTATCCCCTATGAGGGGCCTGCAACGGTTCAAGGTTAAAGGAAAGCTAGCACCAAGATTTATTGGACCCTTCTGTGTGGTTGCACGGAGAGGCATAATAGCCTACCAGCTAGACCTACCCAAAGAGCTGTCAGACGTCCACGACGTGTTCCACGTCTCACAATTGAGGAAATGCGTAAGCAACCCAGAGAAGCAAGTATCACATGAGAGCATTGACGTGCAACCAGACCTCACCTACAGGGAACACCCAATAAAAATATTAGAAGAGTTTGAAAGGAGGACCCGTCAAAAAACAATTAAGTTCTTCAAGGTTCAGTGGAGCAATCACACCGAGGAGGAAGCGACATGGGAAAGAGAGGACTCTCTCCGGGCAGAGTACCCACACCTATTTGAGGATCAGCTGAAATCTCGGGGACAAGATTTTTCCTAAGGGGGTAGGTGTTGTGACACTCCAAAAATTTTGATTTGGTTTTTATCAAATTCTTTATTTGATTTGAAGGAGGCAATTTAAAATTTTTCTTAAAACCTCTCCTTCTCAAAACTTTTATGACAAATAATTTTGGTGCTCTTCTCAACCTTGAATTTTGATCTTGAGAGCTTTTCATTTTGTCTCGACTCAACACAAATTTATTTTTGAAAGTTCTTGAAATTTCTTCTATTAAAAAGAAACCGTAGGAATTATGGGTTTATTCTTTTCCCATTCAAAAATTTCTCTTGTGCCATGTCACATGTTGATATCTTTTTCCAAATCCACCTCCCTGCTTTGGTTCAAGTCAAATATCCAATTCCAGCAAGTTTCAACCCATTTTTGATTTTTATTCTATTTTTTTATCCTCAAAACAATTTCTGTCAATTATTTTGGACCTTGGTGACTTACAAAGGAAATACTAGTTTCCTTTTGAGTTTTAGTCCCAAACAAACTCCTCTGGCTAGTCCTTAGCACCCTTAACCAAGATCCATCTAGACCCATTGGCCCATAGTTCAAAATTTTCAAAATATGTTTGCTGCAAGTTTGGACCTGATTTGCAGATTTTGATAAAATTCATTGTTTTCTTCTCCAAAAATTCTGAGTTAATTCATGCAGCTTCCAGATGCATCAAGAGGCCACCTCTCCAAAGATCAGCTCAAGAAAAATTTCCCATGTGCCTAAAACATTTCATCAAACACCTGGCGTACACTGTTTCTGTCAAAATTTAGAAAATTCAGTAGTTCAGTGATTCAGTTCTACCGCCAGTGTCGTTTCTTCAGAGTCGCGGCGTCAATCTCGCCAGTGCTCGCTCTGGCACGATGCTCACTGCTCCTTCTCCCTATCCAGAGCGCCGCAAGGTCATTTGGATGGGCATGAGTGTCGGTGGCGACGTGGCTCGCCAGCTCCGCGTCTTCTGCGGTGGCAGAGCCACCCGTGGCGGCCAACAGGGGCTGGCCCTGCCTTTCGGCGCCGACCAGCACCGCCCAAGCCACCCGGAGCCTCTACGTGTCCACCCCCTCCCCTGTGCACGCTTCAGCATAGTCACCGCGGCCAGAGAGGCGCAGAGCGCGCTCTCTGCCGCCGACGAGCCCTGAGGGAGTCCTGGATTAGGGGGTGTCCGGATGGCCGGACTATACCTTCAGCCGGACTCCTGGACTATGAAGAAACAAGATTGTAGACTTTGTCTCGTGTCCGGAAGGGACTTTCCTTGGCGTGGAAGGCAAGCTTGGCAATACGGATATGTAGATCTCCTACCATTGTAACCGACTTTGTGTAACCCTAACCCTCTTCGGTGTCTATATAAACCGGAGGGTTTTAGTCCGTAGGACAAGATACACAACAACAATCATAGCATAGGCTAGCTTCTAGGGTTTAGCCTCT
Source organism: Triticum urartu (assembly GCF_056163025.1). Taxonomy (NCBI): domain Eukaryota; kingdom Viridiplantae; phylum Streptophyta; class Magnoliopsida; order Poales; family Poaceae; genus Triticum; species Triticum urartu. The sequence continues at coordinate 171,206,640 of NC_141876.1, read as the reverse complement.
CCGATCTCGTGGTAGATCTACTCTTGTACTACCCATATCATCAATATTAATCCAGCAGGATGTAGGGTTTTACCTCCATCAAGAGGGCCCGAACATGGGTAAAACTTCGTGTCCCCTGCCTCCTGTTACCATCTGGCCTAGACGCACAGTTCGGGACCCCCTACCCGAGATCCGCTGGTTTTGACACCGACATTGGTGCTTTCATTGAGAGTTCCTCTGTGTCGTCGCCATCAGGAAGGATGCCTCGCCCCGTCTTTAAAGACGGCACCGTTGCTAAGGGAGCTTTGGCTGTCGGCTAAACCCTCCGGCTAGGTGGTTTTCTTATGACCGCCTGTTCGGCTTCTGCGCCGATGATGACCTCTCGAGCCATCAAAAAAATCTTCATGTCAGCTCAGAACTCGCCGAGCAGTTAGATCCAATAGAGCTCTCCTCTATAAACGAGCTCTTGGATCGCATCGCCGCCCTGGGAGTCGCTACGGATTACGACCAGATTGGGCCTAAACCCGATCTGAGAGAGATTAACTCTCCCCAAGTCACCCATCACGTTGCCGTGGTAGAGGGACAGTGCGGCGACCCTTCATCTATCTTAAGGACTCGCTACGTCCGGATTCCCGATCCCTCCAAGCCGGATACCCACGGAGGGGAGGATATCGCTCAAGACCTGAACTTAGAGTCAGGCGATGGACTGGATTCATTGGACAACAGCCAGGAATCCAAATTTTCGAGTTCGGAAATTCCTCGGCCTCTGAGCCTCAGATGGGGTGAGGCTTCGGATTTAATTCCACCCACCCACCCGAACATTAGCGATCTATCCCAAATTAGGCAAGATCCCAAAGAAATAGTACATCATTACTGGGCCAGATTCCTCCTGGTTATGAACAGGATAAAGGACTGCCGCGAGGAAGACGTGATTTCATTCTTCTGCAATAGTTGCACGGACAAGGGAATCCTCAACGCCATAAGTCGCCGTGATATTACACGCTTCGCTGACTTGGCGTCCATAGTACGAAAGTACTATACGATGGAAAGCGCATGGAAAACCGAAATAAAATTTTGGGACAATCCGGCCCTGAATGCAAACCCAGTCCGAAATAAAAGGGTGCATCATCGCCGGACACCCGGGTCAAACACCAAAAAGCAAAAACCCTCTACAGGGCATGGAACCGTATTGGAAGGATGGCTTAATGGACCCTGTAAAATTCACAGTACAGAGGACGCCACACCAACTCACAGCCTTAGAGCATGTTGGATACTCCGGTAGGTGGCCAAAATTGGCGAAGATCTCCTAATTCCGAAGGCCACAGAAAGCCACCCCAGAGACACCAATACGGTATTAACAGTCTTCAAGACTTTCACATCAAATAACATGCGAAAAAGGACACTCCACAGCCTTGCCGAAATCTACCAAGTGGCAATAATAAACCCATGGAGTGACACGGCTATTACCTTTAACGCCAGTGATGAACCTAAATTCCAAACAGCCCGAGTACCAGCTGCATTGGTCCTCAGTCCAGTAGTGGACGACTTTCGTCTTACCAAGGTACTCATGGACGGCGGCAGCGGATTGAACCTCATTTACGAGGAAACCCTTCAAAAAAAGGAAATAGACTGGAACCGCATTGAGCGAAGCAGCACAACCTATAGAGGAATAATCCCCAGTCGGGAAGCGCGCTGTACAGGAAAAATCACACTAGATGTGGTGTTCGGCACGCTGGATAATTACAGGTCCGAAGAGGTCACGTTCCATGTGGCTCCGTTCAGCAGCGGTTATCACACTCTGCTAGGGCGGGAAGCGTTTACAATCTTCCAAGCCATACCCCATTACGGGTACATGAAGCTCAAGATGCCCGGGCCCAACGGGATCATCACTCTTGCTAGTGATCCAGACATAGCACTCCGCGCCGAAAACAAGACAGCCGCACTGGCCCTTGAGGCACTATCCGAAGCCCTAGCGGCTGAGGAACTGACTGTGCTGCCCTCCACGGTGAATAGAGACGACGTGGTACTCGACAAAAGATCCAAGTCCACCTCCTTTAAACCGGCGGACGAAATAGTCAAATTCCAGGTCCATCCAACGGACCCCAATAAAACAGCTTCCATCGGGGCACATTTAAACCCCGATGTAGATGCCGCACTGCGAGAGTTCCTACGAGAGAACTGGGAAATTTTTGCCTGGCACCCTTCAGACATGCCAGGAATCCCACGCAGGCTGGCCGAGCACAGCTTAAATATCCTAAAAGAATTCAAACCTGTCAAGCAAGCTCTTCGGCGTTTTTTTTGAACCTAAGAGACAGGCCATGGGAGAGGAGCTAGCAAAGCTATTGGAGGCCGGATTCATTAGAGATATAAAACATCCGAACTGGCTAGCAAACCTGGTGATGGTACCAAAGAAGGACAAATCCTCGCGCCTGTGCGTTGATTTTAAAGACCTTAACAAGGCTTGCCCAAAGGATCCCTTCCCCCTCCCCCGCATCGATCAAATTATCGATGCTACCGCAGGACACGACTCGTTGTGTTTCCTCGACGCATATTCCGGCTACCATCAAATCAAGATGGCAGAATCAGACCAAGCCGCAACAGCATTTATCACACCATACGGTCCATTCTGCTTCAACACAATGCCATTCGGGCTCAAAAACGCTGGCGTCAGCGCATGATTCAGACATGTCTGGCAAACCAGATCGGCAAACCGGTGGAGGCATATGTAGATGATGTGGTCGTCAACACAAGACATGTCGAATCTCTAGTAGACGACTTGAGGCTCACATTTGATAACCTCCGAACATACGACATCAAGCTCAACCCGGAAAAATGCGTTTTCGGCGTCCCAGCCGGAAAGCTCTTGGGCTTCATTGTATCCGGTAGAGGAATTGAAGCAAATCCAGCCAAGATCCGAGCTCTATCACAATTGGATATCCCAAAGGACCTCAAACAAATATAAAAATTAACCGGATGCGTGGCGGCTCTAAGCCGCTTTATCTCCCGCTTGGGAGAAAAGGCCCTACCCCTTTACCGCCTCCTTTGGCGCACCGAACACTTCGAATGGACGGATGCAGCCACGGCCGGACTCGACGAAATAAAAGCCATACTGGCAACAAACCCAGTCCTGGCCGCGCCAAACATTGGCGAACCAGTGCTATTATACATTGCAGCAACACATCAGGTTGTAAGCGCAGTGCTCGTCGTCGAACGAGAAACGGTCGGACACAAATTCCCCCTTCAAAAGCCGGTCTATTATGTGTCCACTGTCCTCACTCCCTGCAAATCATGGTACCCGCATTATCAAAAGATTGCGTACGCGGTATTCATGGCATCCCGGAAGCTACGACAGTACTTTCAAGAGTGTTCAATAATAGTAGCCTCGGAAGTACCACTTAACGATATTATAAACAACCGTGACGCAACGGGCCGGATTGCAAAATGGGCCATTGAGCTCCTCCCGTTCGACATAACTTATAAGCCACGACGAGCCATCAAGTCGCAAGTCTTGGCCGACTTCGTCGTAGAATGGACGGTGGCCGAACTCCCTAAAGAGTACGGCACATATTCAAATTGGATCATGCATTTTGATGGCTCCAAGATGTTGGCCGGACTGGGGGCTGGCGTCGTTTTGACGTCCCCCACAGGAGACATAGTTCAATACATACTCCAGATTATGTACACGGACTCCAACAATGCAGCCGAATATGAGGCCCTTTTACATGGTCTCCGGATGGCAGTATCCATGGGCATTCAATGCCTAGAGGTGCGCGGGGACTCGAACCTCGCAATATCCCAAATAAATGGACACTTCGATGCCAAGGATCCAAAAATGGCAGCTTACCGCAACACTGTCCTAAAAATGTCAGCTCGGTTCGAAGGGCTTCAATTCCACCATGTAGCCCAGGAAAATAATCAGGCGGCAGATGTCTTGGCACGCATCGGCGCAAAACACGATGTAGTCCCCCCCAACATCTTCTTGGAAAGGCTGTTCAAGCCATCCGTAGTATGGGAAGGGGAGCCGAACAATAACAGCCCGGACCCAACCGCACTGCCCGACACCGAACATTCCGACACAATCGGAGGCTCTGCCAATGAAATAACGCCTTCAGCCCACGTAATAATGGCCGTTATCACCCCGTGGACGGAACCATTCCTCGCCTACCTTACTAGGCAGGAACTCCCCGAGGACCAAAATGAGGCACGCTGCATAGTGCGGCGATCCAAAGCCTACAAAGTCCACGAGGGAGAGCTTTATAAGAAAAGCACTACCGGAGTCCTTCAATGGTGCATCTCCGAAGAGGAAGGGCGGAACCTCGTGGCTGAAATTCATGCCGGACTCGGCGGTCATCACGCGGCAGCTCGGTCCCTTGTAAGAAGGGCCTTCCGTACAAGATTTTATTGGCCGACGGCCCAGGCAGACACCCAGGACTTAGTCCAACGATGCACCGGTTGCCAGCTCTTTGCAAACCAAAGCCATATGCCACCCACCGCCCTCCAAACTTTCCCCATCACTTGGCCCTTCGCGGTCTGGGGGCTTGACATGGTTGGACCCCTTAAAGGCGGAACCCATAAGCAAAAATACTTACTGGTCATGGTGGATAAGTTCACCAAATGGATAGAAGCCAAGCCTGTTAAGATGGCCGAATACGGACCGGTGATAGACTTTATATCCGGGGTTGTACACCGTTACGGCGTCCCCCACATCATCATCACGGATAACGGCACGAACTTTATAGCCGACGAGGTAAAACTCTGGTGCAAAAACATGGGCATCAAGCTCGATTATGCTTCCGTCTATCACCCACAAACTAACGGCCAGGTCGAACGTGCAAATGGTCTTATCATGAGCGGCATCAAACCCAGATTAGTGCGGTCCCTCAAGGAATCTAACACGCACTGGGTAGAGGAGCTCGACTCCGTACTCTGGGGGCTGCAGACCACGCCGAATCGCACCACCGGATACACACCATTCTTTATGGTGTACGGCGCAAAGGCAGTTTTGCCTTGCGACATAATTCATGACTCACCTCGAGTGCGCATGTACGAAGAAAGAAAAGCCGATCTTGATCAGTAGGACAGCTTGGACGCATTGGAGGAGGAGCGTGATGTGGCAAAAGCCTGTTCCACATTCTATCAATAGCAGGCTCGAAGATACCAAAGTAGAGAAGTACGGGCCCAAAATTACAACGTTGGCGAATTAGTTCTACGACTACCGGACAAGAAAAAGGACAAACTCAAGCCCAAGTGGGAAGGTCCCTTCATAATTGACCAAGTCCTGACTGGTGGGGCGTACCGCCTGCGAGATGCATCGGATAACTGACTCGAGCCGAACTCATGGAACGCAGCCCGTCTCTGAAGATTTTATGCCTAGCGCCGGACTCTGTGTTCGTCTCCTTCCTCTGTCCATTTTTTATACACTTCCTGTCTTACATTCCTCTTCTTCTCTCCCTCTCTCTTATAGCCTTTAAAGGCTCATAAAGTGACGTGCTATCCGCGCTCATTAAACCTGGGGGCTTCTTTAAACAGAAGCTTATTTATACATGCTTCATGCCCAACACATGTGTCACACTTCCGCATGTACCTTTTATTCACCATTATATGCATCGATATGACTTAAGTTTTGGCCAAGCTGGGTTGCCTGGCTCCTGTGCTTACCCCTACGTTCCCGATTGTTCGGCTAGGTGGTAAAGGGAGCACCTCTGCGATTGTTACTGCCGGGTCAGCCGGACGTGTACCTCAGACTGGGTGAAGCCGAAAGCTAGCGTTCTTAAGGGAATATTCGGTCGGTGAACTAAAGATGATCTTTTTTTATTTATCTATACGCCCCCAGATGTTTTTCCTGCGTTTCTTTTCGCAGCATGGACATGCACTTTAGGGCATGCCTCCCAGGGAAAGGAACCCCTAACGGAACTATTCTCCCTGGAAGATGTTTCTTACTAACCATGTAATATAACATAACTAGGCGGGCACTTGTCTGTTCACGCACTAACCCCTACGCCTGGTCTCCATGCATTCTCCGGTTCCTATATAAACGCATGGGAATTCGGACACACTCCGGACCGTCAGGTCCCGAGGCTGAAGCGAAAAGGTTGGCCATGACAAATGATCTACAATCCGGCTAGAAGGCATTATAAATGTCAATTAAATTACATTGTCATTTTGACTGATTGTATTCCTCTTCAATACTATCTAACAGGCTGTCTAATTTACAGTCCTGCTGGGAATACTTTGCGGCCAACTCTACTTGGCCGTATACTAAGCTTACAAGGATCTCCTTCCCATCGGGCCCTATAGGACCGACCTCGGCCATGTGGTTGGGGTCAGCCTTTGTGTACCGCGTCTTCACCATGGCCCAGGCCTCCCTAGCGCCTTGATGGCAGGCCGATATCTTCCACAATCGGAAGCGCCGCCATGCTCCCTTTAGCTTCTCTACAAGCTCTCCAAGACCTTCGGGCATGGAGATGGATGGCCACAGGGCCTGGGCGACGCCTTGCATCGCCTGCGAACTTGATCGAGCAGTTGCGAGAGCTTGGGAAGAAGGTCACCCGTAGAATCGGGCATCTCCTCTGCAGGACGACCTGTTAGCACACCTACAGACATTGCTCTATTAGTCGACTTCCCCGCCGAACTTTCTTTCAATGGTTCGTTCAAGCACTTACTAAATATGCTGCGCTGAGGCCGCTGATTCTCCTTAACGGAGTCTGACAGCTGGGCACAAACATCTTTCAGCTCGACGCCCAGCTTGGTGTTGGCATCTTTTAGATCGTTCTTATCCCGCCTCACCTTTGTCAGCACCTTCTCACCAGCCTTTAGCTGGCGTAGGAGGTGTTGCCTTTCCGGATTTAATCCGGCACCATCTGCAATTTCATTTGTCAGATTCACACCCATGCCATGCTTCGCAAAATACTTATCTTTCGAAGTGTATATTACCAGAGGGGGTCTCCTTGGGTTCCCCTGCCGCGGCTAGTGCGGCCTCAAGTTGGGCTTTGCACTCTTCCAGCTCCTTGGACAGTAGGGAATTCTTTTCTGTAAGAACCTGCATTACAAATGATCCTTAAATCAGTTATTCTAAACTATTTCAAGTCTCAGGGGCTACTGGTATATATATAATTACCAAAATTTTCTTACCCGTATGTCTTTTACATATTGCTCCGTGGCTCTGGCTAGACCATTTTGAGCGGCACGGAGGTACGCATCTCCCGAATTAAAGGCATCTAATGCCTCTTGGGAGAAACAAGCGTCGCAAAGAATTGTCCGGCGACGCCTGTGGTTCATGGCACTCTCCACCTCAGAGTTGGTGGCAGACAACCTGTCCACATCCTCCATCGGAGGAGCGTCCGGTGCGCGCCTTGTGTTTGCCTCCACCTCCGGACCAGGCTTTGGAGCCTGGCTGGTGGAGGCGCGGTTGGCAGCCTCTCCGGGTATAATCCGGCGAGGTCTCTTTGTCCTGAAGAGAGCACGAGTGTTAATGTGCCTCGCAGGTGTAACACTTGGGATAAGGGGGCGCGCCATACCTTTGCGCTGACACCTCGGTCCGGACTGCGCCTCTTTTCTGCCCACGGGCCCCTGCGGCCCCTCGTTGGCTTGCCGCCGCAGGTTCGGCCTCCCATCTCAAAAACCTCCCCTGCAAAGCTCGGTTGTAATCAGGAAACTAAAAGCACGAGAGGGCGGACACCTATTCGGGGTACTGGGACTTCGATCTCAGTTACCTGGGAGGCCGAGATTAGCCCTGGGTAATCGGCCATAATGGGCACCAAGGCGCCGTCCTTGCTCAATTGATGGAACACTCCATCGATCAGCTCCATTGATCTGTCCGGATCCTCTTGAGAGGCCAGGTCAAGGGACCGTCCTGGGTCCTCGGGTTGTGGAGGAGGGCTGTTTATTTCCTTAACAGCCCGGCACAGTTCCTGCATTGAAGTTGTTAGACTGAATATTTAACAATGGGAATACAAAACGGATGGACAAGTAAATCCGACCGCTTACCCATCTTGGGGGATTGTGCATAGAGAATCCACCCTGTGGGTTGACGCAGAGAAATTCCTCCTCTTCTCCCTTGTACAAAGTGGACAAGATCTTCAGTAGAGCGGCAGCTGAATCCGGCCCCTTACGGCCGTAGCGGGTGGTGGCGTCCTCCCCGTTGAAGTCCCACATGGGGTGGCTTCTATACTGAAGCGGCTGCACCCCCCGCATGATGCATTCGGCCATAACCCCGATCATGGTCAGTGCGGAATGGGCTAACAATCTTATTCGGCCCATCAGGTAAATGATGTCCCTGTCACTTTCCCTCTGAGGGCTCCATGGACGCCAGCTTAGGCGCTTCTTTAAGGGAGCGCTGTCGAATTCAGGGAGGCCGATCCGGACAGGATCTGGCAGCGGGACGTCCTCTATATAGAACCATTCCGAGGGCCAGTCTTCGGACGCCTTCTTTGGGGTTCCGGACAGATATCCGGTCCCGGCGATGCGCCACACTTCGGCTCCGCCCACTTGATACATTGACCCCTCTTTAGAGCGGGGCACAAGGCAGAATAACCTTTTCCATAGTCCGAAATGAGCCTCAACACCCGAAAACAGCTCATAGAGGGCTACGAAGCCCGCGATATGCAATACGGAGGTAGGCGTGAGATTATGTAGCTGGAGGCCGTAGAACTCCAGCAGCCCCTGGAGAAATGGATGGATTGGAAATCCGAGCCCTCTTATTAAATAAGGGACAAGGCATACCCGCTCTCCTTTGGAGGGATTGGGGCACTCTCCGCTTGCTTTCCGCCGTTATAGATGGCAAGACCGGCTCGAACCGGGATCATATAGGCCGGGGGGAGAAATCCCTTGGTCTGGAGTGTCACTAGCTCACTATGCGGGATGGAGCATCTCTCCCAATATCCAGGCTGAGAGCTGGAAGGGCGAAAGGAGGAGTTGCGATGGCTAGCCATGGTGGAATGGACCTTTGTCGGATGCGCTCTGATGAACACTCGCGAAGGGGGGAAGATGCAGTTTGGATGTAAATCCTCGTCCCCTTAAATGGGCGGCTCATTTACGCGGCTAGGGGTGTGAATGAAAAAACACTCAGAATTTTCATATTCGTTTGACACGTGGGAGACGGCCATTATTGGGCGTAGAAGCGAAGGAGCGCAACATTTACAAGAAACTGGACTTTATTCAACAGGTACACGGAATTTGGAGGAGAACCCGCCTTGCAATGCCGAAGACAATCTGCGCGCCGGACTCATCGTCATTGAAGCCTGGTTCAGGGGCTACTGAGGGAGTCCTGGATTAGGGGGTGTCCGGATGGCCGGACTATACCTTCAGCCGGACTCCTGGACTATGAAGATGATTGAAGACTTCGTCCCGTGTCCGGAAGGGACTTTCCTTGGCATGGAAGGCAAGCTTGGCAATACGGATATGTAGATCTCCTACCATTGTAACCGACTTTGTGTAACCCTAACCCTCTCCGGTGTCTATATAAACCGGAGGGTTTTAGTCCGTAGGACAAGATACACAACAACAATCATACCATAGGCTAGCTTCTAGGGCTTAGCCTCTCCGATCTCGTGGTAGATCTACTCTTGTACTACCCATATCATCAATATTAATCAAGCAGGACGTAGGGTTCTACCTCCATCAAGAGGGCCCGAACCTGGGTAAAACTTCGTGTCCCCTGCCTCCTGTTACCATCTGGCCTAGACGCACGGTTCGGGACCCCCTACCCGAGATCCACCGGTTATGACACAGACAAGCCCCGTGAAGCCGTTCCATCGAGAACGTGGAGTACTGCCCAAGTTTTGCCAAGCTTAGCCTCTAGACGGGACTAGCAGACCAACGCGTTGATGCCCAACCGCCTAAGAACCCCGTTCGGCCACTGCCTCGCCGTAACCGCCACCGGAGTTATCCCCTTCATGACAACCGCCTCGGATCGGCTATAAAAGGAGCCCTCGAGCTCGCCTTCGACGCTGCACCACACCCCCACCTCACCAGAGCCCCGCCTAGCTACCAGGAGGACCTCGAGGAGGCCTTCTTCCCCGACTCCGGCCGCCCCGATGCGCTTCGAGCTCCAGCGCGATTCACTCTGGTGAGACCACCCCCGCCTCCCAGACCGTGCTAGTCGTCCCCTACTACACCCAATACTCTAACCCGAGCCTCAATTTGACACCTGCAGCTCTCCCCGACGAGATCCACCATCACTCGAGCCGCGTCCGCCGGAGTGAGGGCCGCCGTCGACGTGGTGCTCGCCGACGCCCAACTCTGCCACCCACAGACGTGGAAGGGCTCCGTGAACACGCAGGTACCCTCCGATCCCCCTGCCTCGCCGTGGATCAACGCCGGCGACCACCGCGAGCTTCGGGCGCCGGCGTACTCTGTTTTTCTTTTCAAATATTTGAACCTGACAGGTGGGACCCCCACGTCAGCCTCTATTCTGTTTATTCGAACCATTTTCTGAAAACGCCTTCGGGCAAAATACATCTCCCCTCTGGACTAGCGTATGGATAACTGAGACGTTTTCTGTTTTTATGATCTAGCCCCTGGAAACTTTTTGTTTCATTACAGAAAAGTCCCTGGACTAAACCCCTTATTACTTTTTAAAAAAAGATGATTTTGACGTGATTCTTTTTCTGTCATCTTTATTTTTCTGTCTAGTTTTTTGTCATATTTATTTGAAAAAGATTTGGGATACTTTTTTTACACACACGGTATTTATGTAGTATCTGATTTTCTTTTAATATGTAGATATTGAAGGAGGTTAAGGAGACGCCAACTTCGCCGAGTTAGACTCCGACTACTCGGAACCAGGCAAGCATGTTTGAACCTTTCATATGATGAGTGTTTTGCATGTTTGCTTGAGTAGTTTTCTCATGGCATGTTTATATAAGCATATTGTGAATGTTATATTACATGCAAGTCAAGCTACAGGTGAGCTTCGAAGTGCATATGTTCATATGATGATAAGATAACCTGATCATGTGGTGGCATGATAGGTTGTAAGCTGGTATTGTTGAAGCATGCCATTCTTACGTCAACCTCGTATCTCCAGTGTTAACGTGGAACAAGTTCTGTTCCCGTTCGTCCCCGTCCGTGCTACCACATGCTTTCTGCAAAGAATGCTGTTTAGTAAGTTGCAAACCTCTTTCCTTGTACACACCAAATGGAGGGGCCGTGATGAGGGTTCCATGGCCCTGGATTAAAGCCCGTTATCCGGTCAGGGGGCATGGGTGTTTCCGGTTGGGACCGAGAGGGGGGCACCCCTTAGAGTGCGCGAATATAAATTTGATCCCATGCTATTCGAGGTTGTAGCCTCCCCGTCTCAAAGTTTTTCTTGAACGTTGCCTAGGGTGACCCCTGGCAGCAGAATGTGGAATGGGTGTGTACTGGTCAGATGCGTTTCTTCTAAAACACCATAAACAGAACTAGTCCTTGTGACTACTGAAATCCGTTGGCTGTGGTTAAAGAGTACAAACTCTGCAGAGTCAAAACCATTCAAATTTCCGTGTCCACGATCAAGGACTTGGACGTCGTCTCAGTGTCAGAGTCAGTCTCAGTATCGATCTCGGTGTCAACACCATTGTCAGTCTCCGAAGGTATAAGGAGGACAATCGAGAGTGGTAAACCGGCTGAATGTCATTCCTGTGAATGGGCCAACCAATTGATTATTATATGTTGAGTATTTCCTTGAGATGATTTAAATTTATGAACTAGTTGAATACGAATGATGAAATATAAGCCCTTTATGTGATGTCGCTCAGACGTCCGACTGTGGCACTCTTGTTATTTACTTTCGATATAAGCCCTTTATGTGATGTCGCTTAGACGTCTGACTGTGGCATTATTGTTATTTACTTTTGATATAAGCCCTTTATGTGATGTCGCTTAGACGTCCGACTGTGGCATTATAGTTATTTACTGTTAATATAAGCCCTTTATGTGATGTCGCTCAGACGTCCGACTGTGGCATTATTGTTATTTACTGTTAATATAAGCCCTTTATGTGGTGTCGCCCCGATGCCCAACTGTGGTAATGTTTAATTTTATTTTTACCTTTCGAGGCGTCGCTTCAGACACCCGATTGGTCTTCAGTTATTTTTAATGGGATTTCGGGAAGACTACCGCCTGATTTCCTTTTATTTATCGTGCAGTGCAAATTCATTACTTGATTGTGCATACTAACCTGCTCATGTGCATCATGTTTACATTTGTTATATCTTATGTCCAAACTATCTTGCGAGTACATTCAAAGTACTCACCTAGCTTGTTGATTTGCCCAGATGTTGACGAAGGCGATCTTATGGATGAAGAGTTCGATAGCGAGTCCGACGCCTAGAGGAGTCCCAGTCAGTCCCATGCGATCCTGGAATTTGGTCACTTGTGTTATACACGCTTCCGCTACCCAAATAAAATCATCGAGCCTCACTCCGACGCTTGATGAGTTGTAAGATATAGGAGTCATGTCACCCACATCACTGTGACATATCCACCACCACTTTTATTACGACTTAGTAGTTATGCCACCATACCCTTGTGTCATATCTTCCTTTATGTATAATATCGGCATGCTTGTAATAAATTGTTGAGCATCCTCAGCTCAACCTTGTATAATATTTAGTACTGCTGGACTTCTGTATCAAGGTTTTGTCTGCCAGTAAGAAGAATTCTTCTGGACTGGTCAATACAAGGGTCGGCTTTTCAATAAATGTTTTATTGGAAAACCGGTCCTGACACCCGCTGGATATCCACTTGGTCCTCTCAAGACATATAAATAAGAAATAACACAGTGTTAACATGAGGTCCTCCATTCTTCACCTCATGGCAGGCGAGGCTTCACTTATGGTAAACATCAACTTGTGGCAAATCAATGTCCACCGACAACCTAATATCATTTAGTATTTTTCTAAAAGATGAGAATGACCAGTCATTTAATGAGGATATCAAAATAAGGGAAGATACCCTGTAGTATGTTACGACGGGGATTGAATGACAACTAATAGAAGTTACAGCGGGAATTATGCAATTTCTTTTGCATGTTTTAGATAACAAAGTGAAAAATTGCAGTGGGACATGTGACTGTGGGGTAGGGATAGCAGATTTTGTCCCATTAAATCATACTATCGGGTCGGGTTTGGTATACCCATGGGCACAAGATTAGATCCATGCCCTATCGACGAGCAATCGGGTCGGTTTTGGACGCTGCCCATGGGAACAAAAGCATATCCAAACCCTATCCATTCGGGTCGGATATCCATGGGTATCCATGTCCATGGGTAAAATTGCCATCCTTATCTGGATTAGTGTCAAAGCTTGCATCGATGTAACTGTTTACGACGAGTTCTTTGTCACTTCCATAAACGAGAAACATATCCTTAGTCCTTTTTAGGTATTTCAGGATGTTCTTGACTGCTGTCCAGTGATCCACTCCTAGATTACTTTGGTACCTCCCTGCTAAACTAATAGCAAGGCACACATCAGGTCTGGTACACAACATTGCATACATGATAGAACCTATGGCTGAGGCATAGGGAATGACTTTCATTTTCTCTCTATCTTCTGAAGTGGTCAGGCATTGAGTCTGACTCAACTTCACACCTTGTAACATAGGCAAGAACCCTTTCTTTGACTGATCCATTTTGAACTTCTTCAAAACTTTATCAAGGTATGTGCTTTGTGAAAGTCCAATTAAGCGGCTTGATCTATCTCTATAGATCTTGATGCCCAATGTATAAGCAGCTTCACCGAGGTCTTTAATTTAAAAATTCTTATTCAAGTGTCTTTTTATGCCATTTAGAAATTCAGTATCATTTCTGATCAACAATATGTCATCCACATATAATATCAAAAATGCTACAAAGCTCCCACTCACTTTCTTGTAAATACATGCTTCTCCAAAAGTCTGTATAAAACCATATGCTTTGATCACACTATCAAAGCACATATTCCAACTCCGAGAGGCTTGCACCAGTCCATAAATGGATCGCTAGAGCTTGCACACTTTGTTAGCACCTTTTGGATCGACGAAACCTTCTGGTTGCATCATATACAACTCTTCTTTATGATATCCATTAAGGAATGCAGTTTTGACATCCATTTGCCAAATTTCATAATAATGAAATGCGACAATTGCTAACATGATTTGGATGGACTTAAGCATCGCTACGAGTGAGAAGGTCTCATCATAGTCAACACCTTGAACTTATTGAAAACCTTTTGCAACAAGTCGAGCTTTGTTGACAGTAACACTACCGTCAGTGTCAGTCTTCTTCTTGAAGATCCATTTATTATCTATTGCTTGCCAATCATTGGGCAAGTTAACCAAAGTCCATACTTTGTTCTCATACATGGATCCCATCTTAGATTTCATGGCCTCAAGCCATTTAGCGGAATCTGGGCTCATCATCGCTTCCTCATAGTTCGTAGGTTCGTCATGGTCAAGGAACATGACCTCTAGAATAGGATTACCGTACCAGTCTGGTGCGGATCTCACTCTGATTGACCTTTGAGGTTCTGTAGTAACTTGATCAGAAGTTTCATGATCATCATCATTAGCTTCCTCACTAATTTGTGTAGGAATCACTGGAACTGACTTCTATGATGAACTACTTTCCAATAAGGGAGAAGGTACAGTTACCTCATCAAGTTCTACTTTCCTCCCACTCACTTCTTTCGAGAGAAACTCCTTCTCTAGAAAGGATCCATTCTTAACAACGAATATCTTGCCTTCAGATCTGTGATAGAAGGTGTACCCATCAGTCTCCTTTGGGTATCCTATGAAGACACATTTCTCCGATTTGGGTTCGAGCTTATGAGGTTGAAGTTTTTTCACATAAGCATCGCAGCCACAAACTTTAAGAAACGACAACTTGGGTTTCTTGCCAAACCATAGTTCATATGGTGTCGTCTCAATGGATTTCGATGGTGCCCTATTTAATGTGAATGCAGCCGTCTCTAAAGCAGAACCGCAAAACGATAGCGGTAAATCAGTAAGAGACATCATAGATTGCACCATATCTAATAAAGTGCGGTTACGACATTCGGACACACCATTACGCTGTGGTGTTCTAGGTGCCGTGAGTTGTGAAACTATTCCACATTGTTTCAAATGAAGACCAAACTCATAACTCTAATATTCACCTCCACGATCAGATCGTAGAAACTTTATTTTCTTGCTACGATGATTTTCCACTTCACTCTGAAATTCTTTGAACTTTTCAAATGTTTCAGACTAATGTTTCATTAAGTAGATATACACATATCTGCTCAAATCATCTGTGAAGGTCAAAAAATAATGATATCTGCCACGAGCATCAACACTCATCGGACCGCATACATCAGTATGTATTATTTCCAATAAGTGTGTTGCTCTCTCCATTGTTCCGGAGAACGGAGTCTTAGTCATCTTGCCCATGAGGCATGGTTCGCAAGCATCAAGTGATTCATAATCAAGTGATTCCAAAAGCCCATCAGCATGGAGTTTCTTCATGCACTTTACACCAATATGACCTAAACGGCAGTGCCACAAATAAGTTGCACCATCATTATTAAACTTGTATCTTTTGGCTTCAATACTATGAATATGTGTATCACTACTGTTGAGATTCAATAAAAATAGACCACTCATCAAGGGTGCATGACCATAAAAGATATTAGTCATATAAATAGCACAACCATTATTCTCTGATTTAAATGAATAACCGTCTCGCATCAAACAAGACCCAGATATAATGTTCATGCTTAATGCTGGCACCAAATCACAATTATTCAGGTCTAAAACTAATCCCGAAGGTAGATGTAGAGGTACCGTGCTGATGGCGATTACATTGACTTTGGAACCATTTCCCATGCGCATCGTCACCTCGTCCTTAGCCAATCTTCGTTTAATCCGTAGCCCCTGCTTCGAGTTGCAAATATGAGCAACAGAACCAGTATCAAATAACCAGGCGCTACTATGAGCATTAGTAAGGTACACATCAATAACATGTATATCAAATATACCTTTCACTTTGCCATCCTTCTTATCCGCCAAATACTTGGGGAAGTTCTGCTTCTAGTGACCAGTCCCTTAGGAGTAGAAGCACTGAGTCTCAGGCTTAGGTCCAGACTTGGGCTTCTTCACTTGAGCAGCAACTTGCTTGCCGTTCTTATTGAAGTTCCCCATCTTGTTGAAACTTTTGTAGCTTTCGAAGTTCCGCTTCTAGTGACCAGTCCCTTAGGAGTAGAAGCATTGAAGTTCCCCTTGCATATTATAGTTCATCACAAAGCTTTTGTAGCTTGGTGGTAGTGATTGAAGAACTCTGTCAGTGACACTATCATCAAGAAGATTAACTCCCAGTTGACTCAAGTGGTTGTGGTACCCAGACATTCTAAGTATATGTTCACTAATAGAACTATTCTCCATTTTGCATCCAAAGAACTTATTGGAGACTTCATATTTCTCAATCCGGGCATTTGCTTGAAATATTAACTTCAACTCCTGGAACATCTCATATGCTCCATGACGTTCAAACGGTAGTTGAAGTACCGATACTAAGCCATAAAGCATGGCACACTGAACTATCGAGTAGTCAGCAGCTTTGCTCTGCCAGATGTTCATCACATCTGGAGTTGCTCCTGCGGCGGGCTTTGCACTTAGCGGTGCTTCGAGGACGTAATTCTTCTGTGCAACAATGAGGATAATCCTCAAGTTACGGACCCAGTCCGTGTAGTTGCTACCATCATCTTTCAACTTAGCTTTCTGTAGGAATGCATTAAAATTCAAAGGAACAGTGGCACATGCCATTTATCTACAACAACATAGATATGCAAAATACTATCAGGTACCAAGTTCATGATAAATTAAAGTTCAATTAATCATATTACTTAAGAACTCCCACTTAGATAGACATCCCTCTAGTCATCTAAATGATCACGTGATCCATATCAACTAAACCATGTCCGATCATCACGTGAGATGTAGAAGTTCTCAACGGTGAACATCACTATGTTGATCATATCTACTATATGATTCACGCTCGACCTTTCGGTCTCAGTGTTCCGAGGCCATATCTGCATATGCTAGGCTCATCAAGTTTAACCTGAGTATTCTGCTTATGCAAAACTGGCTTGCACCCGTTGTATGTGAATGTAGAGCTTATCACACCTGATCATCACGTGATGTCTCGGCATGACGAACTGTAGCAACGGTGCATACCCAAGTAGAACCATTGTACCTTGAAATTTAGTGAGAAATCATCTTATAATGCTACCACCGTACTAAGCAAAATAAGATGCATAAAAGATAAACATCATATGCAATCAAAATAAGTGATATGATATATCCATCATCATCTTGTGCCTTCGATCTCCATCTGCAAAGCACAGTCATGATCACCATCGTCACCGGCTTGACACCTTGATCTCCATCGTAGTATCGTTGTCGTCTCGCCAACTATTGCTTCTCCGACTATCACTACCGCTTAGTCATAAAGAAAAACAATTACATGGCGATTGCATTTCATACAATAAGGCGACAACCATATGGCTCCTGCCAGTTGCCGATAACTGTTACAAAACATGACCATCTCATACAACAATTTATATATCATCACGTCTTGACCATATCATATCACAACATGCCCTGCAAAAACAAGTTAGACGCCCTCTACTTTGTTGTTGCAAGTTTTATGTGGCTACTACGGGCTACTAGCAAGAACCATTCTTACTTACGCATCAAAACCACAACGATTTTTTGTCAAGTGTGTTGTTTTAACCTTCAACAAGGACCGGGCGTAGTCAAACACAATTCAACTAAAGCTAGAGAAACAGACACCCGCTAGCCACCTGTGTGTGAAGCACGTTGGTAGAACCAGTCTCATGAACGCGGTCATGTAATGTCTGTCCGAGCCGCTTCATCCAACAATACCGCCGAATCAAAGTAAGACATTGCTGGTAAGCAGTATGACTATTATCGCCCACTACTCATTGTGTTCTACTCGTGCATATAACATCTACGCATA
Source organism: Triticum urartu (assembly GCF_056163025.1). Taxonomy (NCBI): domain Eukaryota; kingdom Viridiplantae; phylum Streptophyta; class Magnoliopsida; order Poales; family Poaceae; genus Triticum; species Triticum urartu. The sequence goes on along the minus strand of NC_141876.1, from coordinate 171,188,689 downwards.
GACCTGGCTCTGATGCCACTATTAGGGAACGTAGTATTTCAAAAAAAAATCCTGCGATCATGCAAGATCTATCTAGGAGAAGCATAGCAACGACCGGGGAGAGTCACTACAAAAAAAATACACTTCCGTGATGATACGTGTTTGTCACAGTAGGTCGCGTTTTTTGTCATGCATGTACATCCATGACGATTTTATGACAGAATCAAGATAGTCATACCTGTGCTATCGTAGAAGTGTTCCATGACATTACCAAAATTATCATCACGGAAGTGTCCACTTCCATGACGATAAATCGCGCGTCACAGAAGTGCTTTCGTCAAGGGTGCGACACGTGGCATCCACCGTAACGGAACACCGTTAAGCTATCGGGTCGGATTTTGGATCCGATAACCCTTTAACAGCCCTAACCAATGGGAAATTTCCACGTGTAAAGTTCTGATTGGATGAAGGGAACACCTGTCAGCTCGTCAGTGGGCCAGATGTCGCCCGTCCATTCGAGGAGACATGCCTATGATACGTCGACACGTGGCTGGGCCCAACAGAGGCCCATATAGGTTAAAAAGGCCGGCCCAGTCAAAGGCCCGTAGAACTTAATCAGGTACTAGTGGGCCAGCCCAATAACTGCGTGCTTAATAAAGGCCCATTTACGGCCCGAATCCAGATCTAGCCCGTTAATTATTCGCCCAATATTTGGGCCCATTTACGGCCCGAAGCCAGATCTGGCCCGTTAATTGTTCGCTCAATATTTGGGCCCATTTGTGGCCTGAAGCCAGATCTGGCCCGTTAATTATTCACCAAATATTTGGGCCCAACTACAGCCCAGTGACTTCCGGCCTGTTAGAGGCTTGATGTAGACATGGGCCCATTTCAGCCCGGTGTGACTTTCGGCCTGGGAATGGCCCGTGCTGCCCATGGGCCATATATGGTCCGACGGGACATCGTGCCCACTAACAGCCCGTGCTAAAGGTGGCAACAATTAAGCCCAACGTGACTTTGGGCCTGTTAAAGGCCTGTCGCGTAATTCGTCCCATTGATGCCTATGCTAAGCTTTCGGCCTCTTAAAGGCCCATGATATCAGTGGGCCAACTAAGGCCTGAGATATGTTTCGGCCTGGTAACGGCCCGTGAGCTAACTGGGCCCAAAACGGCCTGGTCTACATTTCGGCCTGCTGAAGGCCCGTCGACGACTAGTGAAAATTGAGGCCCAACATGCATTTTGGCCTGCTAAAGGCCTGTGGTTTCATCTCGGCCGTAACAGGCCAGTACAATATTCAGCCTGTTAATGGCCCAACGCTGCCTGGGCCAAACTAAGCGCTGGGTCGACAAAAGGCCCAACTAAAATATAGCCCAGTGTAAGTTTGGGCCAGGCGCAATGTGTGAAGGCCCTAATCATTCGGGCCCAAGAAAGACGCAGGCCGGCCCAATTGTGGCCCGCTAAAAACCTGGCCCGTTAGATTCGAATGTTTTGATCCGGTCGACTACATCTGATTTTTTTCCAGATAGCGAATGATGGCAGTAACTAGTAGGAATTAAGAACAAACCTACTCTATACAATAAAGAATTTACGGCATAGTAACTAAGAATAAACCTACACTATACAATAAAGGATTTAAGGTATAGTACATCCACTGGGCATCGAAGTTCGCCACCAGTGATCATAAAGTGCAACAAAGAAGCAGATTACAAAAACTGGGCACCATTGCAGCGTAACAAAATAATACTGAACCAAGACCACTTCCAAGACAGTTCAAGAAAGGTTAGCCTTGCGGGGGAACTGCTGCGCAAGCTGCTGAGCAAGGCTGTGAGACCGGCCTAGCATGTCGGTCAAAGCTTCCAGGTGTAGTTGTTTAGCGGTGAGGTTCTCATTGGTGTTCTCCGCAATCTTTCTTAGAGATAGGACTTCAAGTCGAAGTTGAGTTGCAGAATGCCTTTCTGCTAGAAATTGGGACTGAAGAAGTTGAACTGATTCAGACAACGAATTCTGTGAGCTTGTCTGACTGTTAGTCTCAAGTAACTTGAACACTGCATCAATACAAGACTTTGGGGTTGTCTCGCTATCTTCAAGATGTTTTGCCTTCTTTGCTGCAATATATGTTGGGTTTGTCTCACAGCCTTAAGCAGACTTGTGCATGCCATCAGGCATATCACCCTGAAACAAAGCAGAGAGATGACAGGTTTTGCACGTGTATAGACAAAGATGATAACTGTTCTGTCAATTCTACCCAATTTCAAATTAGAAAATAAAGAGTAAGTTCAAAATATCAATAGCATAATTTGGCATTGTTCATAATGCGGGGATCTTCACCACACTACTGGATTACCATGTCAACATAACAAGCATAGATGAAGGGCAAAGAAAATCATTGTATCTATTTTGGATAATGTGCATGGCATGTTGTTCATATCATCAGCCACATCAGTAAGATAAAACAGGAAATGACAAGGTGCAAATGTGGGCTGCTTCACCACACACTGGATTATAGATCCACAAAACAGGCATACATATAGGGAGTATTAAGTAATGTGCATGGTATGAATAAGGAATTTGGTTTTACAAGTAAAACTTAGAACTTACGGTTCTTACGAACATGCATTTTGGTAGAAACAGCAAACTAAACAGTAGTAAACGATAGGGAGTATGAGTAAATTAAACAGCAGTTGAGGATAAAGGCTTTATAAGGACCGACTTACATTAACAGTTAACATCGGCTTTATAATGCCCTTCTCCATGTCAAGGGAAGGATAACTCAGGAATTTCAGCACAAAATCTTCTTCATAAGCATTTCCTGTAATCTACATTTTGTAGAGAGTAATTATAGATATGATAATACTGGAAGGGATAGAGGATAATGAAGATAAGATGCAGATTGATGCTACATAATCAACTACCAATCCCTGGAAGTACAAGCGTTACAGGACAAAATGTACTAACAAGAGCAATGGGCTACACTTCTGCACTGGCATTGTCTGTGTATTCTACTTGTTGGTAAGATTAAATATAGATCTGATCTTTTTTAGTAAATGGTGGGCGAGGGAGATAAGATGCAGAATGCTACAAAATGAACCAATCCCTCTTCCCATAATACAAGAGTGTTTTGAACACTGGTGTATTGTACAAAACGTTCTTATATTATGGGACGGAGGGAGTAGCTGTTAATGTAAGTATAGTGATAGACCACGTTCAGTCCTTACAAGAGGACTACAGAGCTAAATCTCTTCAAAAGCATTGGGTTGATTCTAAATTTATGTAAGAGTCCATATGAATCTTATAATGTCCACCAAATGGATGATTACGAGGCTAACATGTGCAGTGATGCTACATAATCAAACAGCTATGAAAGTAAGTATGGTCATACAGGGCAAGAGGTACTCACAAGAGCAATGCAGTGTCCAGTATAGTTGCGAGATACTATGGTCCCTCGAGAACGAATGTTCTTCTGCTAACAGTTTTCGTACAAGTGATACATTAAGGCAAATGCAGAAATGTAGTTCAAATTGTGATGTGATATCATAGACAGTACCTTATGCTGCAGCCGAGACCAATGTGTAACAAGATTATTCCAGTCACCGTCGGATAAATGTAGCACCGGAGACTTTACAGAAATTTCGTTCAGAGGCTTGCCATCGAAGTGCGCTTGCCTCAGGTAGGAATGATACTTCATCAACGAGTGCTTGAAAAGCGCAACCAACCCTTGCTCGTCATCACAATCCAGTTTGCTCCTCGCCTATTTAAAAGAATGAAATCTTGTGTCTTCTGTCAGCAGAAACATATGCAGTAATGACCATGAATAACGTTAGTACATTACTTATGCGTAAGTTGCGGAGGAAGACTGGAAATTGTTTTGTGTCTGCGGTATAATCTTTCCATGAAGGAAAGATGCGCACAAAGTTCCTGACAACAACATAAGCTTCATCTTCTAAACTGGGAAGAAATGGAACAGGGGTCCTATTTGCTGCAATTGGGGCTCTCTCTGGTTCGAAAAGGGATTTGGCAACTGGATTTGGTGTACTCTTTGCTGGAATGGTGGTTTTGCGTCGTACAGCTAGTGCTATGTCAACTGGCATAATCATACTGTTTGCTGCAGTTGAGGTCTGCTGAGTTGGAGCATCAGAAATGACCAGTGTAGTAGGGCTAGAGTCTGCTAGAGTTGGGGTATTTTGTGGGTTAGGTGATATTGCAACTACACCTAATGGGCTATTTGATTTATCAGGTGCCACTACCTTTTCCAAATACTTTGCTTGTGCTCCTCCACGATCAGCAATCACCTTCTTCCTTTTGAATGTCTGATACACAAGAACAACATTTGAATGGATAAATATGGCATGATGACAGATGGAATATGTGCTAAAAATGGATAGGCAGGGCGTATTCACATACACGATGTGTAAACTAAGCTAATGGTAGTTCAACAAAGTAGAAGCAATGCAAAGCATCTGTTGCAAGATATGTGTGAGCAATGTAACCTTGGAAAGTTAGAGCAAGTACCTTGATGGGTGAATAAGATAGGGCATCTTCCTCTGACTCCTCCACTAGGGAGCTACATTGACTTAGGTCTCCCTCTAGCTCAGAATCACTGTTAGGATGATATTCTGAGCATGAATCTGTAGGTGGAGAGCGTTTGCATTGCATTGCATCCAGACTTGATTTCAATCCCTTAATGCCAAGTTTGACAGCCATGGCATTGTTCTGCTTTATTCTTTTCATGCGCACAAGCTCATAATCATTATGATGCTGTTCAGAATATGATATTCGTGAAAACATAAAAAGTAGTCAGATTATCTATGGAATGCATTACGGATTCAACTCGGAGAGTGTCTCCCTACAAACCCCTGCATATGCAAAGTTCACTTCCCCAACCGTGCTGACATAACCACACACAGAAATACAAACCCCTTATGTATCTATAACAGGCAGGCACACATTTCAAAACTGAAGTAGGAACATTAGAATCATATGAAATTCGTATTTGAACAAATAAACGAAGCAACTATGAGTGGCGTAATGTTTAGCTTCAAGGGTGGAGTGTTGGTAGTGCGACACAAAGCAAGTAGGCAGATTGCATTCCATGTAAAAGATCGAAACCTATGCAAAAGCTGGAAATGACACTTTCTTTCTATGCAATGCAGTGTTCGTTACCCACACATGATGGAAGAGATCACATAGAGAAATACTATTCACTCATGTCTACGGTTCCAGTATTTAGAAACAGGGTGGTCCACCCTAAAAGAAACCACCACAGAACCAACATGATCAATTAAACCCTAAGCATGATCAATTAAATCATGTTATGGTTGTGCCATGGCAGATTTGAAGCTGCAAACCGGAGAAATGATATTTAGCATCCATTGTTTGCTTCGAACTAAGAACTAAATTCTAAGAGCTGAAAAGAAAGTAGAGTAACCAAGTTAAGATCTATTTTCTGGTTGAGATCAAAAAGTTGAGGAGATATGAAGTACCACATCTCTTGCGGCGCCGTGTAGGCTTCGGGGCTGCGATGGCTGTCGGTGGCGTTGAAGCAGATCTGCGACGGTAGACGGGTGCATCAGGGGATAAGTCCCGTTGCGATGGAAGAGAAGGTCGTGTGAGCGGCTGTAACGCCCCAAGACCGGAGCTTCAGACGCCTTCCATATGTTCTGGGTTTCGCCGTGTGTTTCATTTGTGCCTGCCCTTTTATTTTTGCATTGCATCATGTCATCATCTCATAAATCTTCTGCAACTCAAATAAATAAACCGTATGGATCTTCGGTCCATTTAAACCGAGGGAATTCACATGGTGATTCTCTTTATAACATACACTCCCAATATTTAGGGAGCTAGTATAAAGTATTCCATTAATTTGGAATTATCCGCAACCCACTTGCATGTTAAATCCTTAACCTTTCCTTCTTCCGATTTTCGACTCTCAAACTTTGTCGATAATTCTTTTACCTTTTTCCGGAGCTCTACCAAAATTCTCAACATTTTTGGATACTCCAAAACCTCGTCCTAGTTCAAACCCATTTGAATTAAATTGAAATGAGATCGAATTCTTATCGTTCAAACTGGCCTTTTCTAATTTACTCGGACCGAGCATATTTTTTCTGAGTCCAAGAAAATTACCCGCATGTTCAAATTCGTTCCCTACATCCCTCTTCTTTTTCTTCTCTCTATTTTTTTTCTTTCTTGTCTCCCTCTTTTCTTCTAAGGAGTGTAAGAGAGAGAGAGAGAGAGCACCAGGCCTAGCAGGGGGCGGCAGCCCAGCCAGGCCGACCGGCCTCCCAGGCCCATATTCCCCGCTAGGCCCACTCCTCCTAACCCTAGCGCACCCCTGGCATCTCCTTCGTCTCCCTCCAGGCCGCCGCTCACGCATGCATCATGACGATGCCCGCGCTCGATCCCCTTTCTCCCTCTCGATTCTCTCCCTCGTTCGCTACCTCTCCTCTCCCTCTCTCTGGCACCTGCGCCCACATCCATCTCCGCTGCCACAGCTCCCGGTTCCTGCGTCGCCGGCTCATTGTGCTAGTTCCTCCCGCGGCGCCTCTCCTCCCGCTTCTCCTTGCCACCACCTCCCTCTGCTGCCCTCGCGCGCGCCCTGCTGGCTCCTCCCTCGCTGTCCTCTCGCCGGTGAGAAGCACCAGCAGGCCGCCCTCGCCACCGCCGCATCCAGGAGGTGCTCGTTCGCCTCTGCTCCGCACTGACCTCCTCTGCTACGCCCCTCCGCTCGCCCGCATCGTCTAGCGCCGCCACCGTCCGGATCCGTCAAGCCCCGCTGCACGCCTTCTTCGCCTCGCCATCCCTTGTTCCGACCAGCATCAGGACCTCGAGCCCTGCCATGGCCGCTGCCTTCTTCCAGCTTCGTCGGCCCCCCTCGTTTTGACTGGCAGGTCAAGAACGACTCCATCACGTCCTTCCTGCACCCCCACATGCCATTCATGAGCGTCAGGAGCATCCTCACATGATGACCAGAACAGCGCCAAGTCATTGCCTCTTTGCACCTGTGATGTCTTGCGTGGACGCGTTCGAAACTGGATTTGGAACCTCAAGCGCCAAGTACCGTGAGCCCGAAGATCTGGGATGCACCAAGTCCCTCAACGACAAGTACCAATACGAACGAGAACGACTACCATCGGGATGTACGACTATGCGAGGACCGCCAAGTTCGTCTTCCGTCATCTCCGAGATCGTCAAGTACCACTATGAGATGTGCAACTACTTCCACGACGAAATGAGAACAACTACCTCAAGTGAACATCTACCGACGACGTGTATGACCTACTCCGTGAACATGTACCACTACGCTGCCCTAACGTCTACGGAACATGTGCCACGACCATCGTTGAAGACCCCGTGGACGTCAAGTTCCATGTCGTGACCCCGAACATCTACGGACATGAACCACTACTTCCCTCGGTGTCCCGAAAACGTCTACTTCCCCTACATCGCATCGAACTCGAACCCCTCCGATAACGCACGCTTCGAAGGTATAACCTCGAGGCGACGTCCGTGAACGTATGTTTGCGATGTTTGAGATGCTCGTGTTTTGCACCCTGTTCAAATTGTCACTCGTTTCCTTGTCACCAAATCGTGGACACCCGGAATCCGGGAGCGCCCCACCATCTTTTGCACGCATCTGCACACTTCTCCTTTGCATCGGTATCTCAATCGAGTTACCGGAACCGGAATGTTGTCGTGGCACCGTTTTTTTCGTCATCGTTGCCGTGGCACCCCTTTTGTTTCCACCACGATGACAAGTGCTTCATAATAATGCTCTTTTTAACTTTTAATAATAATTGCATAAATTTGTTCATGTCATCTGCATCATGTTATCAACTTTAAGATGGTTTAAATTGTTGTTTGCTTTAATTTGCTAAATGCATATGGGGATTCACCGGATTCGTTATTTGTTATATCCGGCCCCATTTAAATTGTTTAGATGGTGTAGTTTTGTTATGCCTCACCTCTTGCCATGTTAACCAACATTTAATATTGGTGGATACATAACCGAGAGAGAACTAAATAATGGATGTGGTGTTCCGTCAATATGCAACTCGTTGCATATTGAGCTCCACTTAATTTGTAGTTTTGGTTGTTGCATTTTGCCATGCCATGCTTCATTAAACCGGACATGCATCATACTTGATTGTGCATCATGCCATGATTATGTGGTGGTTGTTTACTATGTTGTTTGCTTTCTTTCCGGTGTTGCTTCTTCGGGTTAGTTCCGCTAACATCGCGTTTGTAAGGATTCGTTCGTCTACGTACGTTTGTCTTCTTCATGGACTCGTTCTTCTTCCTTGCGGGATTTCAGGCAAGATGACCATACCCTCGAAATCACTTCTATCTTTGCTTGCTTAGTTGCTCGCTCTTTTGCTATGCCTATACTGCGATACCTACCACTTGCTTATCCTGCCTCCCATATTGTTGAACCAAGCCTCTAACCCACCTTTTCCTAGCAAACTGTTGTTTGGCTATGTTACCGCTTTGCTCAGCCCCTCTTATAGCGTTGTTAGTTGCAGGTGAAGATTGAAGTTTGTTCCTTGTTGGAACATGGAGCTGTTGTTCCTTGTTGGAACATGTTTACTTGTCGGGATATCACAATATATCTTATTTAATTAATGCATCTATATACTTGGTAAAGGGTGGAAGGCTCGACCTTATGCCTGGTGTTTTGTTCCAATCTTGCCGCCCTAGTTTCCGTCATATCGGTGTTACGTTCCCGGATTTTGCGTTCCTTACGCGGTTGGGCTATAATGGGAACCCCTTGACAGTTCGCCTTGAATAAAACTCCTCTAGCAATGCCCAACCTTGGTTTTACCATTTGCCTCACCACCACCTACTTTTCCCTTGGGAGTCGCTCTCTCGAGGGTCATCATTATTTTACCCCCCCGGGCTAGTGCTCCTCTGAGTGTTGGTCCAACCTGTCAGCTGCCGGTGGCCACCAGGGGCAACTTTGGGCTGGCCTACCCGTACCTTGGACAATCTGAGTGTGCCCTGAGAAAGAGATATGTGCAGCTCCTATCGGGATTTGTCGGCACATTCGGGCGGTGTTGCTGGTTTAGTTTTACCTTGTCGAAATGTCTTGTAATCGGGATTCCGAGTCTGATCAGGTCTTCCCGCTAGAAGGAATATCCTTCGTTGACCGTGAGAGCTTGTGATGGGCTAAGTTGGGACACCCCTGCAGGGATTTGAACTTTCAAAAGTCGTGCTCGCGGTTATGGGCAGATGGGAATTTGTTAACGTCCGGTTGTAGAAAACCTGAAGTTGACCTTAATTAAAATACATCATCCGCGTGTGTAACCGTGATGGTCACTTTCCGGTGGAGTCCGGGAAGTGAACACGGTGTTGGAGTTATGCTTGACGTAGGTTATTCTAGGATCACTTCTTGATCATACTTTTATCGACTGTGCTTTGCCTTCTCTTCTAGCTCTCATTTGCGTATGTTAGCCACCATATATGCTAGTCGCTTGCTGCAGCTCCACCTGATATGTTTACCTTACCCATAAGCTTAAATAGTCTTGATTGCGAGGGTGTGAGATTGCTGAGTCCCTGTGACTCACAGATACTTCCAAAACTAGCTTGCAGGTGCCGTTGAACCGTGCAGATGACGCAACCAAGCTCAAGGAGGAGCTCGATGAAGATCTTGCCCTTTGTGTTGTTTCGTTCTAGTTGATCAGTAGTGGAGCCCAGTTGGGGTTGATCGGGGACCTTGTCGCATTTGGTGTTCTTCTTTTATTTTGGTTCCGTAGTCAGACCTTGAGTGTATCTGGATGATGTAATGCTTTATTTATGTATTGCGTGAAGTGGCGATTGTAAGCCAACTATGTATCTCTTTCCCTTATGTATTACATGGGTTGTGTGAAGATTACCTCACTTGCGACATTGCTTTCAATGCGGTTATGCCTCTAAGTCGTGCTTCGACACGTGGGAGATATAGCCGCATCGAGGGCATTACAAGTTGGTATCAGAGCCTTCCCCGACCTTAGGAGCCCCCACTGCTTGATCATTTTTAGCAGCTGTTATTGAGTCTAGAAAAATGTTTTGAGTCATTTAGGAATTATATATCGGAGAGTTTAGGAATTCTTTTTACTTCCCAGTCCCTTCATCGCTCTGGTAAGGCATCCTGACGTAGAGTTTTGACTCTTCTCTTCTCAAATTTCACAAAAAAAAATTTAGGATCACGCGGGTATCTTGGAATCGTTCCGATCGATTTGTGACGAGAACATTGTTCTTGGTGCCTCCTGTCATTTAGGGGTTGTGGCAGTGTCCCGGGGAGTTGAGCTCCGTGGTGTTGTCATCACAATTTAATCGTTGTAGTTCTGGAATACCTGAGTTTAGTTTCATCGACATCGAAAATCTCTTTTATGCAGTTGTTGGTGAGATAACCTCAACGCCACCCAGTACTGGGGCGGGAGTTCGGGAGTATTGCCATAACTCGTATAACGGATGCTTTTCGAAGGTTGAGGTAGATGATTTCCGAAGGTTTCTTGGTTATGTGTTGAAGGATGGTTACAGCTGGATGTAGGATTTGCTAGTTTTGGGTGAGATATTATGCTTCCCCTGTATCCCCAACACCTGATTTCATAACCGGAAAATTTCAGGAGTTTATAAGTGGGAATTCAAGTAGCTCTTAAGATATCTTTCCGACAGATGTATGATATGAAATTGGGGTTCGACGTCTAGTGGCCCGCCTATCCACGGTTGGTTTTACAGTGGTCTCGTTATGTCTTAAAGAGTCCTTGGGTATGCCGACTCGGGGACGCTTCGTATGTCATGTGCACTGCCTTGTACATGATGGTGCTGTACGATCGAGCCCGTGTAGGCCCCACCACGAAAACTTGGGACGAAATCTCTATCATATGTTTGTTCCGGCTTATTCTGCAAGCCAATCCTTTGTTTTGTTTTGAGTTGTGGTATTCGAGTTGCTTCGAAGTCAAATGTTGATTCCATTCCTTCCCCAAATGGTGTTCTCATACTCCGATGTGAATACCAATCCTTCTTGATCATCAAGAGTGTCATGTCAATCATTTTCAACCGGTGTGTTTCTCTTCAAGTGGATCCGATCATTTCAACATCAGTAAGATCAATTATCATTTCTTCTCAACGGTGTTTGTTTCATCCGTTCCAAGTTGTCTTTGTTTTTCCCACCCACCCACCCTTCATCTTCGAGGACTCAGATTTCTTATTCAAGTATCCTTTTATTGATGGGAAGCTTCTCCATTCCTTTTCCGTCAATATTCTTATCCGGTGATTCTCAAGAAGATGCTAACGAAGCTTCAAATTCGTCTCTCGTCACTCATTTTCTTCTCCGGTGGAACTAATTCAAGCTTTCGGTGTTGATCATATCTTTTTCCTCGTTTCAAATACCTTCTCATGCCGGTGCACCTCATATTCATTCACTTCTCGCTATTTAATTGTTTCGGAGTGCTGAAGATATCTCGAAGATTCGTGTATCCACTCTTCTTTCATTCAAGCTATTTTGAGGATGTTATATCATTCAAGCCTTTTTATTCAACCGGTGCATTCTCCTTTTCAAGTAATCATTTCAACGGTGTTTCTTTTGAGTGGGCCCTAACCCACAGGTCATTTTCCAGGATCTTACCTGACTCTTCTTATTTTCCTGGAGTTATTCTCAAATTCTTTTCGTAGTTTGACGTAAGAATGAATTTTTTTCATCAGTCAGATGTGTTTCTCCAAGATCTTTCTATTTCTTTTCATCGTTGGCTCAACTTTTCCATTCTTCATTCCGGAGTGTCTCAATAATTCATGGTGGTGTCTCTCATCGTCTTTCATAACACTTGAAGACCGAAGAAGAATTTTCCTCCATATCTTGCTCCATTCTCTTCAAGATTCGTGATTCTAGCTTGTTGCCATCCTCTCATAGTTGTTTTTGGATTGTGAGAATTCTTTTCAACTATCCGGAGCAAATTCAAGAGTCTTCTCAATTTGTTATCCGGAGTCCATCTTTTCAAATATTATTCATTATCAGCTTTCAGCTCTTGTTCTTCAATCTTACCGGTGCTTCGTTCAAGTGATCTTTAATCAGTTTGTGATCCCTTCGTTCTCATGTATCTAGTTTCTCTCAAGCATCTTCGTTCATCTGCAAATTCTTCCCGGTGATTTGTTATCTTTTATTCGTTCATTTTCAATTCATACGGTGGTTCGTTCAAGATTTCTTCTTCTTTCTTATCATATCAATTTATTCGTTGTTTCAACCCTTCTAGTGGTTCGTTCAATACCTTCTCAAGTTTGCGCTATATCTCTCTTAATCCTTCCAACGGGAATAAGTTGTTTGCAATCCGTTGCTTGTCATCAATTTAAATTGGTGAAGGATACGCATAACGTAATTCTTATTCTTGCTTCAGCCAACTGTTTAATTCCTTATCCCGGAGGTTCATCAAAATTCTTGTTTCCAATTGTTCGTCTTCTCTTTTTCCCGGAGTTCCAAGCTCTAATTTATCACGGAGATTCATCTAAATCGGTACAAGGATTCACCTTGTGTTTTCAACTTCTTTTTCCTTCCGTTTGAACATTCCTTTGTTTACCAGAGTTCTTCATGAAGGTTCTACATGATGGTTCATCGAGGATTTAATTCCTTCTCGAAGTTTTTCATCGAGATTCTTTTTAGAGGACCTCAAGCAATCTTCATCTTGTAATCCGGAGTGCAATTCTCTCTACCGTATCATTTGAGGTGGTGTTATGTCATTCTTGATAATATGAGTTCATGTTTCATGATTCACATGTTCTTAAGAATGAGGTATTTTAAATCCACCAATCTCTTCGTTGGAGTTATCTTGTGTCATGTTTCACCTATAGCCTTCCCTAAGGATTGTTGCCAGTTATGGTGCTTATAAATGATCCATGTTCTTCATTTATCCTATCGGTGAGATAAGTTTCTCGTCTCCTTGTTCTTATCAATCCAATCTTTTTTTCGCTAGTGGCAGAATTTCACCTTAAATTTTGAGATGTGTTCAAAAGCCCACAAGCAGCCTTTTGCTTTCGCTGTTGGTTTAACAACTACTCCGTTCGACCCTTCTCCCAAGGATGCCTTTTCAAGCTCAATTGTGGCATAAGTTGGCTTTTTCTTCTTCATTCTTTTATTTCAATTATCGATCTTCTATTATTTCCTCCGGAGGCATTGTGATGTTGCTCTCTTCGACCCATCATCTTGTTTGATCTAGATCACGTTCTTTTCGTGCTAATCCATTTAACCGGAGTGTTGTGCCCTATGCTCAAGTCCTTTTCATCTTATCAAGTTTCTTATCACTTTTCAACCGGAGTGCTGCCCAAATTTGTTCTTCCTTGTTACTCTTCCCTACCAGAGTGCTTTCAACTTTGTTCTTCTTCGTTCTATTCTTTCTTTCAATTTGCTCAACCTCACAAGGTTCTTTGGTTTCACTCGTTTGTCAAAGAAGCAACTTAGTTTTACCTCTCCTCTTCCTCTTCCGTTTTCCCTCTGGTGCCATCCTAGATCTCGGGACGAGATCCTCTCATAGTGGTGGAGTGTTGTAACGCCCCAAGACCGGAGCTTAAGATGCCTTCCATATGTTCCGGGTTTCGCCGTGTGTTTCATTTGTGCCTGCCCTTTTATTTTTGCATTGCATCATGTCATCATATCATAAATCTTTTGCAACTCAAATAAATAAACCGTATGGATCTTCGGTCCATTTAAACCGAGGGAGTTCACGTGGTGATTCTCTTTATAACATACACTCCCAATATTTACGGAGCTAGTATAAAGTATTCCATTAATTTGGAATTATCCGCAACCCACTTGCATGTTAAATCCTTGACCTTTCCTTCTTCCGATTTTCGACTCTCAAACTTTGTCGATAATTCTTTTACCTTTTTCCAGAGCTCTACCAAAATTCTCAACATTTTTGGATACTCCAAAACCTCGTCCTAGTTCAAACCCATTTGAATTAAATTCAAATGAGTTTGAATTCTTATCGTTCAAACTGGCCTTTTCTAATTTACTCAGACCGAGCATATTTTTTGTGAGTCCAAGAAAATTACCCGCATGTTCAAATTCGTTCCCTACATCCCTCTTCTTTTTCTTCTCTCTATTTTTTTCTTTCTTGTCTCCCTCTTTTCTTCTAAGGAGTGTAAGTGAGAGAGAGCACCAGGCCCAGTAGGGGGCGGCAGCCCAGCCAGGCCGACCGGCCTCCCAGGCCCATATTCCCCGTTAGGCCCACTCCTCCTAACCCTAGCACACCCCTGGAATCTCCTTCGTCTCCCTCCAGGCCGCCGCTCACGCACGCATCGCCACCGCAGGCCGCTCAAGCACCAGCTGGCCGCCCTCGCCACCGCCGCATCTAGGAGGTGTTCGTTCGCCTCTGCTTCGCACCGACCTCCTCTGCTACGCGCCTCCGCTCACCCACATCGTCTAGCGCCACCCTCGTTCGGATCTGTCAAGCCCTGCTGCACACCTTCTTCACCTCGCCATCCCTTGTTCCGACCAGCAGCAGGAGCTCGAGCCCTGCCATGGCCGCTGCCTTCTTCCAGCTTCGTCGGCCCCCTCGTTTTGACTGGCAGGTCAAGAACGACTCCATAGCGTCCTTCCTGCACCCCCACACGCCGTCCGCGAGTGTCAGGAGCATCCTCACGTGATGACCGGAACAGCGCCAAGTCGTTGCCTCTTTGCACCTGTGATGTCTTGCGTGGACGCGTTCGAAACTAGATTTGGAACCTCAAGCGCCAAGTACCGTGAGCCCGAAGATCTAGGATGCACCAAGTCCCTCGACGACAAGTACCAATACGAATGAGAACAACTACCATTAGGATGTACGACTACGCGAGGACCGCCAAGTTCGTCTTCCGTCGTCTCCGAGATCGTCAAGTACCACTATGAGATGTGCAACTACTTCCACGATGAAACGAGAACAACTACCACTGTTGAAGGCCGTCAAGTCTACATCTACCGACGACGTGTACGACCTACTCCGTGAACATGTACCACTACGCTGCCCTAACATCTACGGAACATGTGCCACGACCATCGTTGAAGACCCCGTGGACATCAAGTTCCATGTCGTGACCCCGAACATCTACGGACATGAACCACTACTTCCCTCGGTGTCCCGAGAACGTCTACTTCCCCTACATCGCATCGAACTCGAACCCCTCCGATAATGCACACTTCGAAGGTATAACCTCGAGGCGACGTCCGTGAACGTATGTTTGCGATGTTTGAGATGCTCGTGTTTTGCACCCTGTTCAAATTGTCACTTGTTTCCTTGTCGCCAACTCGTGGACACCCGGAATCCGGGAGCGCCCCACCATCTTTTGCACGCATCCGCACACTTCTCCTTTACATCGGTATCTCAATCGAGTTACCAGAACCGGAATGTAGTCGTGGCACCGTTTTTTCGTCATCGTAGCCGTGGCACCCCTTTTGTTTCCACCACGATGACAAATGCTTCATAATAATGCTCTTTTTAACTTTTAATAATAATTGCATAAATTTGTTCATGTCATCCGCATCATGTTATCAACTTTAAGATGGTTTAAATTGTTGTTTGCTTTAATTGGCTAAATGCATATGGGGATTCACCGGATTCGTTATTTGTTATATCCGGCCCCATTTAAATTGTTTAGATGGTGTAGTTTTGTTATGCCTCACCTCTTGCCATGTTAACCAACATTTAATATTGGTGGATACATAACCGAGAGAGAACTAAATAATGGATGTGGTGTCCCGTCAATATGCAACTCGTTGCATATTGAGCTCCACTTAATTTGTAGTTTTGGTTGTTGCATTTTGCCATGCCATGCTTCATTAAACCGGACATGCATCATACTTGATTGTGCATCATGCCATGATTATATGGTGGTTGTTTACTATGTTGTTTGCTTTCTTTCCCGTGTTGCTTCTTCAGGTTAGTTCCGATAACGTCGCATTTGTGAGGATTCGTTCATCTACGTCCGTTTGTCTTCTTCATGGACTCGTTCTTCTTCCTTGCGGGATTTCAGGCAAGATGACCATACCCTCGAAATCACTTCTATCTTTGCTTGCTTAGTTGCTCGCTCTTTTGCTATGCCTATGCTGCGATACCTACCACTTGCTTATCCTGCCTCCAATATTGTTGAACCAAGCCTCTAACCCACCTTGTCCTAGCAAACCGTTGTTTGGCTATGTTACCACTTTGCTCAGCCCCTCTTATAACGTTGTGAGTTGCAGGTGAAGATTGAAGTTTGTTCCTTGTTGTAACATGGAGATGTTGTTCCTTGTTGGAACATGGAGATGTTGTTCCTTGTTGGAACATGTTTACTTGTCGGAATATCATAATATATCTTATTTAATTAATGCATCTATATACTTGGTAAATGGTGGAAGGCTCGGCCTTATGCCTGGTGTTTTGTTCCACTCTTGCCGCCCTAGTTTCCGTCATATTGGTGTTATGTTCCTGGATTTTGCGTTCCTTACGCAGTTGGGCTATAATGGGAACCCCTTGACAGTTCGCCTTGAATAAAACTCCTCTAGCAATGCCCAACCTTGGTTTTACCATTTGCCTCACCACCACCTACTTTTCCCTTGGGAGTCGCTCTCTCGAGGGTCATCATTATTTTACCCCCCCGGGCTAGTGCTCCTCTGAGTGTTGGTCCAACCTGTCAGCTGCCGGTGGCCACCAGGGGCAACTTTGGGCTGGCCTACCCGTACCTTGGACAATCTGAGTGTGCCCTGAGAAAGAGATATGTGCAGCTCCTATCGGGATTTGTCGGCACATTCGGGCGGTGTTGCTGGTTTAGTTTTACCTTGTCGAAATGTCTTGTAATCGGGATTCCGAGTCTGATCAGGTCTTCCCGCTAGAAGGAATATCCTTCGTTGACCGTGAGAGCTTGTGATGGGCTAAGTTAGGACACCCCTGCAGGGATTTGAACTTTCAAAAGTCGTGCTCGCGGTTATGGGCAGATGGGAATTTGTTAACGTCCGGTTGTAGAAAACCTGAAGTTGACCTTAATTAAAATACATCATCCGCGTGTGTAACCGTGATGGTCTCTTTCTGGTGGAGTCCGGGAAGTGAACACGGTGTTGGAGTTATGCTTGACGTAGGTTATTCTAGGATCACTTCTTGATCATACTTTTATCGACTGTGCTTTGCCTTCTCTTCTAGCTCTCATTTGCGTATGTTAGCCACCATATATGCTAGTCGCTTGCTGCAGCTCCACCTGATATGTTTACCTTACCCATAAGCTTAAATAGTCTTGATTGCGAGGGTGTGAGATTGCTGAGTCCCTGTGACTCACAGATACTTCCAAAACTAGCTTGCAGGTGCCGTTGAACCGTGCAGATGACGCAACCAAGCTCAAGGAGGAGCTCGATGAAGATCTTGCCCTTTGTGTTGTTTCGTTCTAGTTGATCAGTAGTGGAGCCCAGTTGGGGTTGATCGGGGACCTTGTCGCATTTGGTGTTCTTCTTTTATTTTGGTTCCGTAGTCAGACCTTGAGTGTATCTGGATGATGTAATGCTTTATTTATGTATTGCGTGAAGTGGCGATTGTAAGCCAACTATGTATCTCTTTCCCTTATGTATTACATGGGTTGTGTGAAGATTACCTCACTTGCGACATTGCTTTCAATGCGGTTATGCCTCTAAGTCGTGCTTCGACACGTGGGAGATATAGCCGCATCGAGGGCGTTACAGCGGCCCCTGCAAAGAGGACGACGACGCCGATGAAGCGAGAGGACGCGATGCAAGGCTATTGGTTCGTCACCGTGGATGAGAAACATCCATCTCTAGCAGTGGACAACGCGGTCTTGGTAGGCGCTCCAGCATGGTGGAGGACGGTGGCGATGGATGTTGTGGAGGACGGCGGCGATGGATGGGGTGGCGGGCGGAGGCTGGTGTGGGGATGGGGTGTTGTAGCGCGGACGGTGTATGAATGGGAAAATGGAGGGAGAGGTACGAGGAACCATGTGTTTGGGACGCGCCTGTCTGAAATATGGGAAAGTTACGAACTTAGCCCCCGTTTAAACTTTGGACGTCTCGTCGGTTGGGGATAGGACGGTAATCTCGCATCTCGCCAATATTTGCCCAGAGCGATTTCGGGCGAGGAGAGGGTGGTTGGCGCCCATGGTTGGCACCCACGGTGTATGAACGGGGCTGACAGGTAGGGCGGTTGTGTCACGTCTGAGTGAAGTTACAAACCTGCCCCTATTGAAAATATTTGCCTACATCGATGAAAGTGTGTTATATCGACTAGAGGGGGGGGGGGTGAATAGGCGATTTTTATGAAAGTCTTCAAAACGTGAGAGTTATGAAGACAAACAGCGAAGATTATGCCTATTACTATGCAGCGGAAGTTAGATTACACTAGGCCAGCCATGATCATGTATTCAATAGAGAGAAAGCACAATGACAAACAACACCAGTGTAATAAGGATCAGGTAGGAAGAAGTTATGAAGCCAAACAGTTCATATATTCACGTTGTGAAGACAAAAGATAAAGCAAGCATGCAATGGCTTCAGAATGTGTAACAGTAAGAAAAGGAAGTGAAGATGAAGCCAGTGACTCGTTGAAGACAATGATATGTTGGACCAGTTCCAGTTGCTGTGACAACTGTACGTCTGGTTGGAGCGGCTAGGTATTTAAACCTTAGGACACACAGTCCCGGACACCCAGTCCTGAACACACAGTTCAGGACACCAAGTCCTCACCGTATTCTCCTTGAGCTAAGGTCACTTAGTCCTCGCCCAATCACTCTAGTAAGTCTTCAAGGTAGACTCCCAAACCTTCACAGACTTCGTTCACTGGCAATCCACAATGTCTCTTGGATGCTCTGAACGCGACGCCTAACCGTCTGGAGGATTCACAGTCCTCAAGTGTAATAAGTCTTCAGATCACGCAGACACGAAGACTTAAGTGATGCCCAATTTACTCTGGTTCTGGGTGGTTAGGGCTTTTCTCCTCACTAGGAATTTTCTCTCAAAGGCTTCGAGGTGGGTTGCTCTCAAACGACAAAAGCCGTGCACTGAAATCTGAGCAGCCAACCGTTTATGGTTGTGGGGGTGGGCTATTTATAGCCACTTGGCAACCTGACCTGATTTGTCCGAAATGACCTTGGGTCACTAAGGAACTGACACGTGTCTCAATGGTCAGATTTCAAACTCACATGGCAACTTTGCTTGGGCTACAAGCAAAGCTGACTTGTCCGGCTCTGGACAAGATTCGCTCTCATTGTCTTCGCTCGAAGACATAGGTTTTTTGATTTAGGCATCACTTCAGTCATTCTGACTGGTTCTCCTGGACCCCACTTAACAGTACGGTGGTTCCTATGACTCAACACAAAAGAAAAAGAACTACGAAAGATCTAAGTCTTCGAGCTCCATAGGCTTCATAACGTGTCTTCTTTTGTCATAGTCTTCAATGTGAATATCTTCATATACCACCTTTGTCTTCAATGTCTTCATACAATTTTAGGGGTCATCTTTGGTAGTAAAACCGAATCAATGAGGGACTTCTACCTATGTTTTCCTGCAATTCTCACAAACACATTAGTCCCTCAACTAGGTTTGTCGTCAATACTCCAAAACCAACTAGGGGTGGCACTAGATGCACTTACAATCTCCCCCTTTTTGGTGATTGATGACAAACTAGTTGAAGTTTTCAACGGGGAATATAATGTGTGAAGGTTGTAAAGGATAGGGAATGTCTTCATAAGTTGCAAGGGCTCCCCCTGAAGATGTGCATGTAAGTTAATTTGCTTTTGGAATGCAAATGCACATGGCAGGTCGTACTTGTGGAGATCCACTTCATCTTATGATGACAATCCACTATGCATGTGAAAGTATATGAAGATAATGACATGCATAATGGAAAATGGACGTCTGCAGAATGAGATAAGTGCGGAATTTATCGTCGCACATGCGGAATTTATCTTCGCAAACAGAGTAGCAAACGAGTAGCAGACGACCATCGAGTCTTAGTGTTACAACTCAAAGAACCGAATGAAGCAAAAACGAGAGTTGTAAGCACGAAGTAGCAAAAAGGAATATAGCACCCGCCCATATGGACCCGCTTGAAGACTATCAACCCATACGCTTCTCCCCCTTTTGTCAGCAAGGACTAAAAAGGTTTGAAGACATAGAGTGTCTACTCGTTTCCAGGAGCAGCAGGGTCGTTGGAGGTGTTTGGCGGTGCAGACGAGCTTGGATGAGCTGAAGCAGGTGGTGGTGATGTAGCATCGTCGTCTTCATCAATAATCCTTGCAGTAACTGTGGCAGCAGATGAAGAAAACTCAGAGTCTTCAAGTGATGGTGTGTTGCGCATCACAGCCCTTCTGGGAGGTGTGGTGTCAAACTTGAAACGCTCTGTGAAGCCATCCTCTTCAAGATCAGCTTCAGTACATATCATTGAGAGCCCTTTCCATGTACGACGGCACGTTTCATGTGTAACGAAAGCATTCTTGGTGGCTAGGTTTCGAAGACGATTAACATCCAACAAGAGGCTCTTCATCTGACGCTTTAGCCAGTCGTGATGCCTATCTTGCTTTTAGTGAAGGGCCACAAGAAGCTCTCGGTTAGTGAGGACACGAGCACGCTTCTTGGGTCTTGGAGCATTTGTGCTATCTGTGGCTTCAGTAGATGCTGGTGCACGTGTAGTGCCAGCCAACGGATATACCCTGGATATGGCTTCAACACCTTCAACATTCTGCGTGAAGCTCTGGTGTTCTGCATTCTTAAGACTTATTGGTTGCTTGTCAGGCTCAGGATATATTGCTTCAGCAGAGATATCCACATCTGGCAAGAAGATCCGATGGTTTCGGGCGGAGGGCTGATACGAGATCGCAGAGTGCAGTTTGATTAGCCTCATCACCCAAGGAGCATAGAACTTCAAACCAAATAATTCTGAGCCTGACGCTGCAAGTTGGCGTATGAAGAGATCCTGTGCGTTGAAGCATTTGCCATGCATGATATAGAATATGAGAGTCTTCATTGCACCCTCAATCTTGGCATGTGGTGAGTGTCCCTTAATGGGCCAGAGAGTCCGCCAGATGATGTGATATATGGTCCTGGGCAGGTGCTCTAGGTCTTCAACGAAGAACTCAGTTGGATAGGGTGCATCCTGAGGCAATGGCTTCATCATTGAGAGCATCTGACTCATATTGGGTTCAGGCCTCTAGAATATGCTTTCAATGGCTTCAGAATGTAGTTGACAGCCTTCCTCGAAGAATTCGCCAGGAGTGGGTAGCCCGGTGAGCTCAATGATATCAAATGCATTGGCTTCATGATGGACATTGCCGGTCATCCACTCCAGGACCCAAGTCTTCGGATCTCTATTGTATCCTTTTATATGGAGGGTGGCATAAAACTGAAGCAAAAGCTCTTCATTCCAGTGCTCTTCATCCATCACAAACGGCAGCAGACCCACTTGCTTGAAGCAATCCAAGGCTTCCTCAAGACATGGCAGACCAGTAATGGCTTCAACCTCAAGGCGCTTGTGCGGGAAGATGCGACCTTGGTTGTATAGGATGCATGAATAATAGCTGCGCTGAGTATAGCTCCAGAACCTGTCTGATACGATCCTTTCCCTTGAATAGGGGTTCTTGGAGCTATTGAAAAATGTATTGTTTGCCTTGAAGCTGTTAATATCAAAGGAGCCAGGTGCTGATGCAGGACCTGGAAACATTGGAAGCCTTGGGATTGGCTTCTGGACATGAGGCCTGTGCTCAATATGATAATCAAACTGTGGACCTGCAGCAGACTCAGGGACTGAAGTGTCTGGCTTAGTAGCTTCGCTGTCCGCTGAAGCATTTGGTGGGGCGGGCTCCACATTGGCTTCAGTGTTTGTGATGGCAGCCGCAACATTTTCTTCCGCCGCTTGTGTAGTTGGAGGAGCAAACTCAGGCATGTTCTCCTGGAGAACTGCATCTTGATGGAGCGGGGAAGTTGGTTCTGGTGGTGCTTCTTCATTGTCTTCGGCTGATGCAGCCGGAATTTCTTCAGTATGGACTTGAAGCCGTTGACCTTTGCGAAGCCTACGGAACGCAGACGATGCTTGTGGGGTCAGAGTGGGCTGGGCCTCAAAGTCTTCTTCCTCTTGAGGGCGATCTGCCCATGACTCATATTGTGCCATTGGCGTCAGAGGACGACCAATACTGATGAGTTCGCTTGTTTCAAGCTGAGGAAGGGCTGCATCATCTTATACATTGTCTTAGTGACCAATGTCTTCAGCAGCTAGGGGGTCAGCTGCTGGAATATCTTCAGCTTCAGGAGCCTCTGTGGGAGCAGGCTCATGAACTGTCAGTCATCTTTCGGCATTGGGGTGAATGACAGAGAGGGGTTCAACCATCAAGGGCTCTGTGGGAGAAGCCCGAGATTTCTTGATCTTGCGCTTCTTTTTGCTGGGGGCAGTAGGACAGGCTTCAGAGCTCTTCCTTTTTCTGGCTTCAGCCTCTGCAGTTCTTGTCTTCTTAAGCTCTGAAGCTGTTGAACCGCTTCTTGTCTAGGTGTCTCTGGTTCATTCACAGCAGACTGCTTCTTCTTCTTAGCGGCCATCTTGGGGTCGATGCCAGGACGCCCAAGTGCCTTGCGCTTCTCGGCCTCATTGTAGGCCTGCACACATCGTTCTGCCAGAGACTTCATCCGCTCACGCGAGCCCTGAGCTTCAGCTCAACAATGCGCTGAGCAATGGCCAGTTCTAAAGCAATTGC
Organism: Triticum urartu; assembly: GCF_056163025.1. Lineage (NCBI taxonomy): Eukaryota > Viridiplantae > Streptophyta > Magnoliopsida > Poales > Poaceae > Triticum > Triticum urartu. The sequence goes on along the minus strand of NC_141876.1, from coordinate 171,166,060 downwards.
GCCTTGAAAGGCGACGCTGAGGCCAACAGGCAGCTGTAGATCTTCGAAGCTTATGTCCGGTGAGGCAAACCATTCATCGATGAAGTTGTGGATAATGGCAACATCAAAGAGAGGTAGGTTGTTGAAGATTTCTGCTTCTTCCTTGCTTTTGATAAGCTACTCTAGAGCGTCATCTCCCAGATCTTCATCGCTTGATAGATCAATGGCTTCACTGCGCAGAATGGCAGCTGCAGTGAGCTCTTTGCCTGTTTGTTGCTGGGGCTCCTTTTCCTTCCGGGGCTTGGAGACGCGGGAGACGTCTTCAGACTGCACACTGACTTCAGGAGGTGCAGTTTTCAATGGCTTCGCCCTTGAGATTTTTGAGGCAGGGGCCGGCTTTGAAGCTTTTGGTTTCTTCGTCTGCTTTGGCTTCGGCACAGCAGGGGCTTCATCAGACTCAGAGTCAGCTGGGGGGTCATTCACTGCAGTCCCTTGGACTAAGATGTGAGTGATTAGGCCCTCAAGATTGGCAAATGGACCGATTACATTGGGTTCCGCGTCGCATGTGCCATCTGCCCTTGGTGCGGAGGGACCAGGGTTGAAGTCTAACCCAAATTTCTTCTTGTTTAGCTTCGCTGACTGTTGGGCAAACTGAAAGTTGTGCTTGAAGAGATTGTCGTCACGATACCAGAGGAGTGACGACGGATGCGCATCATCAGGATGTGGTCCTCGGACCATGCATGGGTAGAAGCCTTGAGCTATGGCTTCGTCTCTGGTCCTGGGAACAAGGTTCTTGTATGAGATGTCTCCCCATGGTCTCCTGATGGCACTTTTCTCAGCATACTCTTGGGTGACGAAGCGGTATTTGAACCATTGTTCTGCCCAATAGGGTCGAATCCATTGGATTCGAGTCTTGCGCGGCCCATAGTTCTCTTCTGGATCTGTTTTGTACATTTCTGCCAAGTCTTCAGGCAGATCCTTGGAAGTTCCCTCACGTTTCTGTCTGCCCCCCTTTCTTGCTACTGCTTCTGAAGCCATAAATTTTAACTTGAAAGGCTTCAAAACTTTCAAAGGCTTCAAAGGCTTTGTTTTTCTGGACCAACAGGAACTGGCTTCAGGAGAGTTTATGTGATGCTGTAGGAATTCTGCAAATGAATGCATACTATGAGAACCGAAGGATTCTCCCACGGACATGTACCTGTGACAGCATTAAGGTGCGAGGGAAGGGGAAGAGGTCATATGCATTCTCAGAAGGTTTTGAAGATTAATCAGTTTAGAAGACATTGACCTCATCGTGCGAAGACATTCACTCATAGATAAGAAGTTGGTTCCAGATTTGTACGAGCCCATAGATCAGTACAAGTGAGGAATCTAACTACTTTATGAAGCACAAGTGAATATACTAGGCATGTTATGAGATGCAGCGAGAGATCTGACTAGTGTGAAGAGAAACTTCTTATGGTAGAAAGTGACAGAACCATGAGATCAAAAGAGGCTGTAAAAAGAAGTTTTATTTACCACACTGGAACTGCTAGACGGAAGAGAGTTGATGCCGAGCAGTTCAGTCCTCCGTGCCCTAACTTGGCAACGGAAAACACCTACGCGACGACGGAGAGGACGATGTCTGCGGTCGGCGTGAGGACGGTGTTGGAGAGGTTGCGGCAGCGAAGCGCTTCGTCTCCGGCGTCACCGAGTGCTAGCGGTGGCGCTAGGGTTCTTGCAAGGGTGGAAGAAGGAGATAATGACTGCGGTAAGTGTGAATTTATAGGCTTAGGGGCGGCACTATGCTATTACATAGGTGCCCCTGGCGGTTTGCATTTGAGGAACGCGTGGCTAGTTAGCGGAAGTTTGGGGTTTATTCCACGTCCCACGCATGCCTAAATTGTCAGGCGGTCGTTCCTGCTTCTCCGGATTTTATGTGGAGGAATGAGCATTAAAAACGGACTTTATGGTTGTCTCTATATCTTCAGCTGACAAAGACACAGTGAAGACATTTGACAGTTTCAATAGAATGCATATGACTTGGAGAGATAGAATTTGAGATAGAAAGCATAGAGAGAATAGGGTCCGATCACATTCACTTAGTTCAAGAGATTCAACCAAGAAGTCATAGCTATAAGTGAATGATGTAGAGGACAGAACACTAGCATATATGTATATCTATACAAGCAACGTAGTGAAGATAATCATGAAGACATGTTCGAAGCCAAACCAAATGTGAAGACAACCAAATGTGAAGATATTGCAAGGTAGCGCCATGAGTGAAACACTTCAAAAAGGAAAGTTTGGTGGTGGCGTTACCCACCGTATAGGAAGTATTAGACCCAGACATGGCGCACAATTATCGTGGCGCTCCGAAGCCAAATTCCACATTAATGTATTCACACTTAGAATGTATGTCTTCATTGAATGAAGATATACTTTACTTTGTGTGTTGCATATCTAAGTCATCAATATGCATAAGTGTTAGGATGTGTGCCTGATCACAGGACATTTGAGGATTCCAAGATATTTAGCTCACACCGTAACTTGCAAAATCTCTTCTCATCCAAGGGCTTGGTGAAGATATCCGCCAATTGCTCTTCAGTGTTGACGTGTATGATATCAATGTCTTCCTTCACAACATGGTCACTGAGAAAGTGATGACGAATTTCAATGTGCTTTGTCTTCGAGTGCTGAACTGGGTTGTTGGCAATCTTGATGGCGCTTTCGTTGTCGCAGTAAAGTGGCACTTGCTTCAGATGAATGCCATAGTCCTTGAGTGTTTGCTTCATCCACAGAAGCCGAGCACAGCAAGATCCAGCAGCAATGTATTCAGATTCAGAAGTGGAGAGAGATACATAGTTCTGCTTCTTTGAAGACCAACATACAAGTGATTGTCCCAGAAAGTGACATGTGCCTGATGTAGACTTGCGATCAATCTTGTCACCAGCATAATCAGCATCCGAAAATCCAACCAAATCAAACTCTGAGCCCTTTGGATACCATAATCCTAGAGTTGGGGTGTGAGCCAAATATCGAAGAATTCGCTTCACAGCTAAGTGATGCGACTCCTTTGGTGCTGCTTGAAATCGAGCACACATGCAAACACTAAGCATAATATCTGGCCTAGATGCACATAAATAAAGCAAAGACGCAATCATGGAGCGGTATACCTTTTGATCGAACTCTTTACCATTGTCGTCAGGACCTAGATGATGTTTGGCTGGCATTGGTGTTGTGAAGCCTTTGCAGTCTTGCATACCAAACTTCTTCAGGCAATCTTTGAGATACTTCTCTTGAGATATGAAGACGCCATTGCGTTGTTGTCGTATTTGAAGACCAAGGAATAACTTCAGTTCCCCCATCATGGACATCTGATATTGCTCTTGCATCATATATCCAAACTCTTCACTGTACTTCTGATTGGTGCAGCCGAAGATAATGTCATCCACATATATTTGGCACACAAACAGTTCGGCATCATATGTCTTCGTGAAAAGAGTGGGATCCAGGGAACCAGGTATGAAGCCTTTGCTCTTCAGGAAGTATTTGAGTGTATCATACCAGGCTCTAGGGGCTTGTTTGAGGCCATACAGTGCCTTGTTGAGCTTTTATACCATGTCAGGATGTTTTGGATTTTCAAAGCCAGGTGGCTGTGCAACATACACTTCTTCTTCAATCTTGCCATTGAGAAAGGCACTTTTCACATCCATTTGATATAGAAGTATGTTATGATGATTTTCATAGGCCAGCAGTATGCGTATAGCTTCAAGCCTTGCCACAGGAGCAAATGTTTCATCGAAGTCAATGCCCTCCACTTGAGTATATCCTTGAGCAACGAGACGAGCTTTATTTCTGACAACTTGACCATGCTCATCTTGCTTGTTGCGGTATATCCATTTGGTGCCTATTATGTTGTGCTTCCGTGGATCAGGACGCTTAACCAGTTCCCATACATTATTCAGCTCAAACTGTTGAAGCTCTTCTTGCATAGCTTGAATCCATTCAGGTTCCATGAAGGCTTCTTCAACTTTCTTGGGTTCTGATATTGAGACGAATGCGAAGTGCCCACAGAAATTTGCTAGCTGAGTTGCCCTTGAACGAGTAAGTGGACCAGGTGCATTGATGCTGTCAATTATTCTGTCAATCTGCACTTCATTGGCAACACGAGGATGTACAGGGCGAAGACTTTGCTCTTGCTGATCTGTGTTGTTGTTGGGAGGAATGTCTTCAGGCTGAGCATTGTCTTCATGTTGATCAGGTGCTGAGATGATAAGTTCTTCTTCAGGATGAGCTTCAGAAGGTATAATCTCTCCAGTTCCCATAAGCTTGATTGATTCACTAGCTGGAACTTCATCTAGCACATTTGGCAGTTGCTCTCTTTGTGAACCATTTGTCTCATCGAACCGCACATCCACTGTTTCAACAACTTTGTAATGGAAGAGATTGACGACTCTATAGGAGTGTGAATCCTTTCCATATCCTAGCATAAAGCCCTCATGTGCTTTTGGTGCAAACTTTGAGGTGTGGTGTGGGTCCTTGATCCAGCACCTTGAGCCAAATACTCTGAAGTAACTGACATTTGGCTTCTTGCTAGTTAGGAGTTCATAAGATGTCTTGTTCAGAAGCTTGTGAAGATAAACGCGATTGATTGTATGACACGCAGTGTCAATGGTTTCAGTCCAGAATTTTCTTGGAGTCTTGTATTCATCTAGCATTGTTCTGGCCATCTCAATGAGTGTTCTGTTCTTGCGTTCGACGATGCCATTCTGCTGTGGCGTGTATGGAGCTGAGAATTCATGTGTGATGCCCAAGGTATCAAGATATGTATCAAGGCCAGTGTTCTTGAATTCAGTGCCATTGTCACTTCTGATTTGCTTTATCTTGGCGCCAAAATTGTTCATAGCTCGATTGGCGTAGCGTCTGAAGACATCCTGCACTTCAGTCTTGTAAAGGATTATGTGCACCCAAGTATATCTAGAGTAATCATCAACAATGACAAAGCCATAGAGGCAAGCAGAAGTAGTAAAAGTTGAGTAGTGAGTGGGACCGAAAAGATCCATGTGGAGCAGTTCGAAGGGTTGTGTAGTAGTCATGATTGTCTTCGAAGGATGTTTTGCCCTTGTCATCTTCCCTGCTTCACAGGCACCGCATAAGTGATCTTTCTTGCACTTGACGCCCTCGATGCCTATGACATGCTTCTTCTTTGCAAGGGTGTGGAGGTTCCTCATGCCAGCATGCCCAAGCCTCCGATGCCAAAGCCAGCATTCTGAAGCTTTTGCAAGAAGACATACTGCAAGTTGTGGTCCTGCTGAGAAATCTACCACGTACAAATCACCTTTTCGATACCCTTCAAACACTAGAGACTTGTCAGATTCCATTAGTACCAGGCAACGATATTTTCCAAACATTATGATCATATTCAAATCGCAAAGCATTGAGACAGACATTAAGTTGAAGCCAAGGGATTCAACAAGCATGACTTTATCCATGTGTTGATCCTTTGAGATTGCAACTCTACCTAGACCCAATACCTTACTTTTACCAGTGTCAGCAAATGTGATGTGGCTCTTGTCGGATGGACATAATGTTGAGTCCATAAGAAGACTTCTTTTGCCAGTCATGTGATTTGTACACCCACTGTCAATAATCCATTCTGAAGACTTTGAAGTCGCTGGTGTCGTACCCTATAGTGCAGTTAGGGGGATAGGCTTCACGAAGAGAATTGTGAAGCATAAACATTTGACGAACCAGTGGGTTATGAAAACTTAGATCCAGATTAGGACTAATAGGGAGAGTAGCATGCGATTCAGGAATGAAGTACATAATGATGCCATTCGGGCATTTTATCTTGCGCCCTACAAGATTTTTAAGGTCCCCAGCAATAGCATCAGAAGATTTTGTTTTTCTGCTGGAGACCTTTCCCTACAAAAGAGAGTTAAGCTTTCTTAACCACCCACATCTTCAAGGGTGGCTTAGAAGCAATAAGTCTAAGTGCAGCATCTGAGAATTTTGGCTTTGAAGCCTTAGCAAACAGTCTAGCAGGTGGACAATAGTACTCATAGGAATAGGCAGAATAATTTTTGGTCATATGAACATGACGATTCGAAGAACCGCTCTCATATTCATATGCCTGAGTATGGTTTCCCTGCACAACATTTGCATTAGTGTGACTCAGGTGAGTCCTCTATTTGTATGGAGCCTTTGGACCATATGAAGCCTTTGGTCTGAGGTTTGTCTTCTTCAAGTGAGGTGTCATGAAGACATTCACAGGAAGATTTTCCAGACATTTTTTCGAAACCCAGATCTTCTTCATAGGCGGTCCATTCCTGCAGTTAGTACCAATGTACCTGGCAAACACTTCACCATTCTGATTCTTAAACAGTTTATAGTTTGCATCAAAGGATTCATCAATGGTAATGGGCTTAGCACAAGTGAAGCCAGATAAATTGGATGGATCTGCTGAAAGTTCCTTTGCAGCAACCCATGTGGTTTTGGGGTACTGCTCAGGTTTCCAGTAAGAGCCATCTACATTTATTTTCCTTACGAACCCAACACCTTCTTTCCTAGGGTTTCGGTTCAGAATCTGCTTCTTGAGGACATCACATAATGTCTGATGTCCTTTAAGACTTTTGTACATCCCTGTTTCAAGCAATGTCTTCAACCTAGCATTCTCATCAGCAATAGCAGTGGTATCCTCAGCAGAGGGGTTAGTTACCACATCAACAGTTGAAGATATTGCAACAGCAGTAGCAGTGGAACATTCAGCAACAGAAGTAGCATTATCACGCTCAATGCATTTAAGACATGGTGGTTCAAATCCTTCCTGAGCGGGACTGATCTGTTCGGCGCGAAGTGACTCGTTTTCCTTTTGAAGATCTTCATGAGCCGCTCTCAATTTCTCAAGTTCTTGCTTCCTTTGAAGATAATCATAGGAAAGCTTTTCATGAGTTGTTGAGAGAGTATCAAGACGATCCTCAAGTTCCTGATACTTAACGTGAAGATTTTTTATGTCTTCAATTAAGGATTCAGATCGAGTCATTTCAGCACCCAACAGATCATCGCTTCTGTCTAACAGTTTTTGAATATGTTCCATAGCTTTCTGTTGTTCAGTTGCAATTTTAGCAAGTGTTTTGTAGCTGGGTTTTGAATCACAGTCAGAGTCATCGTCACTAGATGTTTGATAGCGAGTAGTGTGTGTGTTTACCTTGGCACCGCGTGCCATGAAGCAGTAGGTAGGAGTGGAGTCGTTCTTGTCATTTGCGTCGGTGTCGGTGATGCAGTCATTGTCTTCAGTGTTGAAGATGGACTTGGCGACGTATGCTGTAGCCAGACTCGCAATGCCAGAATCAGACTCCTCCTCAGACTCCACCTCTGCCTCCTCAGATGCGGACTCCTCCTCTGAATCCATCTCTTTGCCAACAAACGCACGTGTCTTGCCAGATAAGCTCTTCTTGTGTGATGAAGACTTTGAGGAAGACTTGGAAGAAGACTTTGAGTATTTCTTTTTCTTCTTGTCGTCAGAATCATATTCCTTGCTCTTCTTCTTTCTTCTGTTCTCATTGTCCCACTGTGGACACTCAGAGATGAAGTGTCCAGTTTTCTTGCACTTGTGACATGTTTTCTTCTTGTAGTCATGAGCAGAAGTTTCATCATTCCTTGAGCTTGATCGTGAAGATTTTCTGAAGCCTTTCTTCTTGGTGAATTTTTGGAACTTCTTCACTAGCATTGCAAGTTCCCTTCCAATGTCTTCAGGATCATCAGAACTGCTGTCAGATTCTTCTTCAGATGAGGAAACAGCTTTTGCCTTCAAGGCACGAGTTCGCCCATAGTTTGGACCGTAGATATCTCTTTTCTCAGAAAGCTGAAACTCATGTGTGTTGAGCCTCTCAAGTATGTCAGATGGATCGAGTGTCTTGAAATCAGGACGTTCTTGAATCATTAGGGCTAGAATGTCAAACGAACTATCAAGTGATCTCAGCAGCGTCTTGACGATTTCATGTTTGGTGATCTCAGTGGCGCCGAGGGCTTGAAGCTCATTTGTGATATCAGTGAGCCGATCAAATGTGTGCTGGACATTCTCATTGTCATTTCGCTTTAAGCGGTTGAAGAGGTTGCGAAGTACACTGATTCTTTGATCTCTTTGGGTTGAGACGCCTTCATTGACCTTGGAGAGCCAGTCCCAGACCAGCTTGGATGTCTTCAAGGCACTCACACGGCCATACTGTCCTTTTGTCAGATGGCCACAGATGATATTTTTGGCGGTAGAGTCCAGTTGAGTGAACTTCTTGACATCAGCAGCAGTGACACCTTCTCCAGCCTTGGGAACGCCGTTCTCGACGACATACCATAGGTCGACGTCAATGGCTTCAAGATGCATGCGCATCTTATTCTTCCAGTAGGGATATTCAGTTCCATCGAAGACGGGGCACGCAGCGGAGACTTTGATTATCCCTGCAGTCGACATAGCTAAAACTCCAGGTGTTTAAACCGAATCACACCGAACAAGGGAGCACCTTGCTCCGATACCAATTGAAAGTGCGTTATATCGACTAGAGGGGGGTGAATAGGCGATTTTTATGAAAGTCTTCAAAACGTGAGAGTTATGAAGACAAACAGCAAAGATTATGCCTATTACTATGCAGCGGAAGTTAGATTACACTAGGCCAGCCATGATCATGTATTCAATAGAGAGAAAGCACAATGACAAACAACACCAGTGTAATAAGGATCAGGTAGGAAGAAGTTATGAAGCCAAACAGTTCATATATTCATGTTGTGAAGACAAAAGATAAAGCAAGCATGCAATGGCTTCACAATGTGTAACAGTAAGAAAAGGAAGTGAAGATGAAACCAGTGACTCGTTGAAGACAATGATATGTTGGAACAGTTCCAGTTGCTGTGACAACTGTACGTCTGGTTGGAGTGGCTAGGTATTTAAACCTTAGGACACACAGTCCCGGACACCCAGTCCTGAACACACAATTCAGGACACCAAGTCCTCACCGTATTCTCCTTGAGCTAAGGTCACTTAGTCCTCGCCCAATCACTCTAGTAAGTCTTCAAGGTAGACTCCCAAACCTTCACAGACTTCGTTCACTGGCAATCCACAAAGTCTCTTGGATGCTCTGAACGCGACGCCTAACCGTCTGGAGGATTCACAGTCCTCAAGTGTAATAAGTCTTCAGATCACGCAGACACGAAGACTTAAGTGATGCCCAATTTACTCTGGCTCTGGGTGGTTAGGGCTTTTCTCCTCACTAGGAATTTTCTCTCAAAGGCTTCAAGGTGGGTTGCTCTCAAACGACAAAAGCCGTGCACTGAAATCTGAGCAGCCAACCGTTTATGGTTGTGGGGGTGGGCTATTTATAGCCACTTGGCAACCCAACCTGATTTGTCCGAAATGACCCTGGGTCACTAAGGAACTGACACGTGTCTCAACGGTCAGATTTCAAACTCACATGGCAACTTTGCTTTGGCTACAAGCAAAGCTGACTTGTCCGGCTCTGGACAAGATTCGCTCTCATTGTCTTTGCTCGAAGACATAGGTTTTTTGATTTAGGCATCACTTCAGTCATTCTAACTGGTTCTCCTAGACCCCACTTAACAGTATGGTGGTTCCTTTGACTCAACACAAAAGAAAAAGAACTACAAAAGATCTAAGTCTTCGAGCTCCATAGGCTTCATAACGTGTCTTCTTTTGTCATAGTCTTCAATGTGAATATCTTCATATACCACCTTTGTCTTCAATGTCTTCATACAATTTTAGGGGTGATCTTTGGTAGTAAAACCGAATCAATGAGGGACTTCTACCTGTGTTTTCCTGCAATTCTCACAAACACATTAGTCCCTCAACTAGGTTTGTCGTCAATACTCCAAAACCAACTAGGGGTGGCACTAGATGCACTTACAATCGATTTCGGTCGAGTCGAGTTTGTTTTGCCGCCCACCGTGTATGAATGGGGAATGGAGGGAGAAATAGAGGTCTTTCGGACGAGCTTGAATCAAATGAGTTTTGCCGCCCATGTTTGACGCCCACCATGTCGGAATGGGCTCAGAGGCGATTGTGTCACGTCTAATTGAAGTTACTAACCTACCCCTATTTAGAGCAGTGGAAATCGGGCCGATGGATTGTCTGTGTAATGGGTAGACAGTAATTTCCATCTCCCAAACACTTGGCTTCGGGCAGCCGACGTGGGAGTGTACATTTTGCTGCTTCTTTCGAATTTTGGGACAATAAGCATCCATGTTTACCCTGGCAACTAAATTCGAATCCATTTTGTATTCCTATATGAATCTTTATAAATCATTCTATGTGTTTTTATATATCTTCAAAAGGACGACAAAGATGTATTCCAATGTCATATATGAATATGGTTTACAAATGCCGATACTCAAATTCAGAAACTAGAATCCAGTTTAAGGTGAATTCGAATATTTGGAACACTTCATGTCCAACTCAAATGTCACACGCAGCATAATGTGTACTCCCATTTAGATATGTACACAAGCGATGTTTCAAGATTCAAATACCGAGTCAATCAACCAAGAATGTACAGAACTAACAGACATATAAACACTTATAGAGTATATGGATCAATAATATCAACTAACATATATAAGCCAGGCCGTTGTACTTTTTTTTGGCTACAACAACATCCTTTTTTAGCGAGCATCTTGGCCCTTTCCGATGCGTGCCACTTATGGTCCATCTATACTACTCCCTCCGTTCCGAATTACTTTTCGCAGGTATGGATGTATCTAGATGTACTTTAGTTCTAGATACATCCATTTATTCGACGAGTAATTTGGAACGGAGGGAGTACTACTACTGCTGAATGCACATTCAGCACGATTGGCATATTTGTAGGTCTGGCATAGCAATCCAAATGAAATGTCTCCGAGTCTTATCAATTAATACAAACTTGTGCTCAAATAAAATTACAAACCAAAAAACAAAAAAACAACTATTACATGATCTCTAAAACAAATGGTTTGATTGATTACATGAATAGACAACACAAAGGTTATTCAACTATGGAAAGAACATTTCACCTATGATTTACCAAGTAGGAATTTAATTTCTTTTTTTCCTTCAGGACCTTAACAATCTGGTCAGTCTCAGCTTGCTTCGTTTTGAAATCCACCAAATATTTAATGGTTGTCTTGAGTACTGCTTGTGATTGTGCTGTTTGCTTCCTCAACATGTCAACTTCATCTCTATGTGTAGAAGCAGAATCTCTTTCTACCACTAGTTTAGCCTCTAGAGCATCAGCAATTGGCAATTCATAATGCACGATTGGGCCAGTGCCACTGCTGTGGGATGATGCAACATCCATGGGGACCTCGCTCTTTGATCTTGGGCTAACCTGTTTTGCCATTAAAGTTCCGATTGGATTCAGAAAAGTTGAAGTTAGCAAAACATCTCAACTGGGAGATATAACAGCAAACCAGTTAAACAAACAAGGAATTAAAGAGTTTCAATTGGATGCTGAAAAGTAGTTATTAACATCATTGTAACCCGCTGTTGCAGCAACAAAGCAGTTAAACAAACAAGTAGATATTTAAGTTAAGGCAAACAGGTAATTCTTCATAGTAAGTATTGAACACATAGATAGGTGCAGTCTACAATATGATTAACAGGCTGTGCCATTATGTAACCAGTAGCAACTAAATTAAGCCAAGCAACGTAATTGAACAATTTTGCAATAAGTGGCTAACTAAAATTCCGAGAAGCAGGTAACTGAACTTACGCTAGTTCTTTGTACAGGCACACTACAACTTCTTTTTCGCATACAACGTTGTATGAAGGAGTCCATGGCATCAATTGCTTGGATACGCAGTCCCAGTACTTCCTTCTTCCCACACTGCATGGGTAAGTCGAATGGTTAATCTGGTAAGATGGTGCGTCCTTGATATGTTATATGAGGACGTGTAGTCAGACTAGTTGTAGCCAAACACATCACACTGGCTTCTACTGTATATTTCATGTGATTACTTTTGACATATCGAGATCTAAGCAATCTACAATAGGATGAAAAGACTGACATCCTTCACATTATTGGCGAACTCAGTTCATAGAAACAAGCATTTCAACCATTCTGTGGGTTAATCAAAAGCGCCACTAGAATATTTTTCACTATCCAATCATACACGCAAAAGGGGCGACGCCACCATAGGGGCTGGTATGGGCGGCCGCCTCAGGTGGCTGGAAAGTGTGCACCTAGTTTGAGTCGTCCAGGTTGGCCCATGCTAGTTTTGTTCGTCCCAACGCATGAGCAGGCAATGTAAAAAATGAAGAAAAATGTTTCAATTTGGATGGATCAATAACATAAGTGCAAGGCAGGCCCTATAGCAGGCTCACGACCCAAACGAGCGCCTCCCATATCGATCGACAGCAGGAAAAATCCCAATTCATTCGCTCCAGCCTCCAATCTTGTTCGCTCCTAACCTAGCCGCCGCTGGACAGACCGACACAGCACTTCCTCGCGCCCTCGTTGGAGGGCAGTCGCCGGGCTTCAAGCGAATGGAAGGACAAGAAGATGAAGATCCAACCCTGGGTGTAGCTTGCGTGGGAGGCAGCGGCGGCAACACGGGCATGGCATCGAGCTTGCGCAAACGGACAGTCACAACTTGCAAGATTAGCATGCGCAACGAGCAGGTACATCACATCCCTAATTATATCTAATTCAACTCTTCAATTTCTGGCTAATAGTTAAACCTGACGGTGTTGTAAAACTGCTTGTATGTAGGGAATCTATGAGAAAATGAAACCAATTTCTACTTATTTTATAACTCCCCCAATCAATACTGAACTAACTGAATCTGATGTATCTAATCAAGGTTCCGGTGCAAACATACAAGCTCATGTTGTTCTTGAGCCTGAAGTGTCTAATGAACAGACTGCTAATGTAGGATTTGATGCAAACATTTTACATGCTCCTAGTGATGAACATATAGTGTCTAATGAGGGATCTAATGCAAGCATTTTGCAAGCTCATTGAAGGATTTAGTGTCTAATGATGATCTACTATGTTGAGAGAGACAGAGATTTGCAGGCACTGATGACAAGCAAATTATAGTGCATTTTCATAGCTTGAGGAAACGTCGAGGCCATCTACCAGAAAGTCCCCGTATCATGACAACATAGCATAAATACTTTTCTAATCTGTTGTTTGAAACTATTGGCATACTTGTGTAGGATAGATATATTGATATGCAGTTTGCGCACTGGTTATACGTGCAATTACACTTCGATATTTTCTGCCAGAGAACGAATAATTCAAGCAGGTACAGACCATGTTTGTAGTCCTTGTACACCATGTTGCATTTTGTGTTTTTTGGTGCTTGCATCATTTAGTGTTTATAATCTGAACTACTTTGGATCATTAGCTAGTTTTCAAAGTGCATGTAGCTTCACATTTCTCAAGTTATGTTGATTTCTGGAGTGCAAGTGCCTTCGTATTTTTTAAGTTAAATGTTCATCCCTGGTAACTTGAATTCATGGATCAGCCACTACATACAAATCATACACGAATGCCAGTACGAATTAAATGAAATGCAGGGACTTACACTAGCTCGTTGTACAGGCTCACTGCAGCTCTGCTTGCGCTTGGGATGTTCCATGTACAAGTCCATGTTACCACTTGCTTGGATGTGCAGGCCTTGTGCTCCTTGCATCCACCTTTGCATTTTTGACACGGCGAATGGTTGATCAAATAAGAGGAATCGACCTTGATGTTGTACCGGAGGACAAATACTTACAAGGTTATACGGGTGTGCAGGATGTGTACCAGATCCCGTAGTGCCATCATGCTTCGCTAAAAAATGGATTTTCTTGTTTCAGATGATATCTCCAGAAGAAATAAGAGTTAAAGTCAGAGTTGCATAGGCGTGTAAGCTAAGAGAGCAGTGAAAGGATATCCAAACATCGTCGGAACAGTGCACAAGGGAGTGATGTGTGGATACCTAGTTCGGGCCGGTGTTTGGGCATGCTCGCCTAGCTAGAGTGCGGGTCACTTCGGAGCCGTTGAGGGTGATGCGCTGGTGTTGGCTGTCCGTGCACGGATGCAGATCTTGAGTGGCAGCGGAGCGCTACGATGCGGTGGACGAGACCGTTGGTGAAGCCCCAACGGCCTCGGGGGGGTGGAGGTGCGACGATGTGCTCGGTGAAGTAGCCCCGGTGAGCTGGGAGACGGCGTCGGTGAAGTGCACCTGATGCGGTGGAACTCGGTGTCTGTGAGGCACGTCTGTTGCGGCAGCCGACGTTGTCGGTGGACCACCCGGTGCGGTGGACGAGGGCGTAGATGAGGTAGCTCCGGTGCGGTGGTGAAGCGCGACCGTCGTCTTCGTCGTCGTTGTCCGGCACATAGTTGGATAATGGTGGGGAATGAGACGAGACGAGGAGCGATTCGAGGGTTGGTGGCGAATTAGGGATTTGAGCAATCTGGGCGTGGAAGGGGACGGTGGAGAAGAGAGATTTTGCAGGGCTGGAATTGGGGCCGCCAGATATTTCAATCCGAAACGTGGAAGCGCGAACTTATATTGTCGTCGTCCTTTTTTTGGGGGGGAGGGGGGTGGGTGGCTGGGTGCTATGCGGCCGTCCGACACACACGACCACCCCGACAGGACTATGCTTCGGTGCCTTAAGGCACCTTCCTTTGTGTTCATGACATGTGGGCCCAACAGGTGGCTGGCCCACATGTCAGTGACCCAAAGGCAGTTGCCTTTAAGGCACCGAAGCAGCGTCCACCCCGACACGATCCTGGTCTGCCTGGTGCGCCTACATTTGAGAATGCGAACGAATCTTCTTTCATTTACAAATGAATCTGTATGTATTACCATGCCCATGTTTTCCTTGCAATAATTAGTCATTCAAAATGAGATACTCCATCCGTTCACTTTTGTAAGTTGTTTCAGACAACTTAAAATGAATTGTTTTGCACATTGTCTGAAATGTCTTCAAGGTCTTATAAAACTGAACAGAGGGAGTACTATAAATTAATTAATGAGGAGTTATTTGAAAAAAAATTGAAATGGTACCCATGATAACGTGGATCAGAGTGTGTGTCACAGAATTAGTTATTTGAATTAGAGTGTGTGTCACGTAGTTAGTTATTTGAATTAGAGTGTGTGTCACGTAGCGATCTCCAATTCTAACGTGGATTTCGCATTTCACTGTATCCATGCTACTTTTTTAATACAAATTCATATGTATATGATGAACACCATGGTAGTGAGAAAACTTTTGGATGGATTCAAACATATGACCTACAAAATAGCACAACAAACTGAGTCAATGTCAACTTTTCGAAACTTAGTATGGCACGAATTCGAAATAATTACCCGTATGTCTGGTCCTCGGTTCAAATCTTACAATGTACACCGAATTGAAACATCGATATTAAGTCTCGTACTATGTACATTCAAATGTTGTTTTTAGCCCCCCCCCCCGCACAAACGCTACATACTTCCTGCATCGGTCAATCTTCCTCTCCTAACCACCTTAGGAAGCTATCGGTTTCCAACACACGTTCATTCTTTCTCTCCATGTTTCGATCTCTAAGTCTCTCAACTACACAACCCCTTTTTCCACTCTGTTACCAAATGTATTTACCTCACACACCCGCCATTGCACCCCATGCCGAGCTCTCTCTCCCCCTCTCCCTCTCACCCTCTCGCGCTAAATACATGCATTGCCTATCTAGCCCCCCAACCTCTCGTGCGCACGCACGCATGTTTTATATCTAGGTCACTCCCTCAAGACTGTCTCACTCTTTCTTCCACACGGCGGGCCACAGTCGCTCAATCTCGCTCTCTTTATCTGAGTCTCGTTTAACCTCGTTTTCTTTCACACACAAATGATATATCTCCTTGTTCGGGCCTCGATCGACACACTCTATACTCTCTCACGCAGATTGTCTATCTAGGTCAGTCCATCCAAGCCGCCGCCACTCTTTCGACCTCATGGTGGGCCACGCTCACTCAATCTCTCTCTCTCTCTCTCTCTCCCCGCATGTCTCGATTGACCTCGCTCTTTCTCACACAAAAACAATATATCACCATGTTTGAGCCCAATTCGACCTATTCACATTGTACACTCACTACTAGGAAAAGGCCTACTAGTGGCGCACCAGTTTTGCCTACGAATGGTGCACTACTGGTGTGCCACTAGTACCACGCTACTAGTATTTTTTACTAATGGCGCACCACTGGTGCGCCATTAGTATACCAGATACTAATGGCGCACATGTAGTGCGCCATTAGTATGCCTAGAGGTGCGCCATTACTATCTAACTTAGTAATGGCGCACCACATAGGAGTGCGCCATTAGTAATAATTTTTTTTATTTTTTTCTTAATCTGAGGTCACTATGGCTTAATCTCGGGTCAAATCACACTCTGTGGTCAAAATTCCCGAAAGGTCACCCATCCTCACACTACTCCAGCCCAAGCATGCTTAACTTCAGAGTTCTATCCAACCCCAGCACCAGCTCACTTCACAGGCACTTGTTGATATATCTAGCATATCAATCCTATTAAACCTTGTTGATGTTTAGGACTTTGTTCATGTTCATGAGTGTGATGAAATTTTGAAAAAATATTTCAAACTTCCGTTCATATTATGTATCATATTTTGAAAAAAAATTCCTGAAAAAAATCGAAACTAATTTTTTTCTATTACTAGTGGCACACCTAGCATACGGTGCGCCACTAGTAAGTTTGTATTTTTTTGCCTCCAGATCTTAAAAGCCCCGTAACTTTTTTTTGTGTTAGGTTTTTGAGGGTTTTGAAAATGTTTAACGGGGTTCCCCCATGTTAAATTCGGATGTAACTTTTCGCGTAGATGATTCTTCATATAGAAAATTTTTTAATCAGAGTTCATATGCAAAAGTTATGCCCATTTTACAAATTCCAGAGAGATTTTACAAATAAAGTCGAAATTCATATTTGTAAATTTTCCCAACAACTAGACCACATATCACATGGGAAACTTATTTTCTTTTATTTTTTTTTGACATTTTCATCATTTTCTTTTATTTTTTCAAACTGAAAAGGCGGTTGAAAGTGCAACTATCCCTAGGTGGTTTTGGTAATTCATAACAACATATAGCTCATTGAGCTAATGCTATTCCAAGATGACTATTTCACGAAAGCTCAATGATTGGCATGGCATGGATGTGAAAGTGTAACCCTCAAAATGCTAAGGACAAAGGATTGGCTCAAGCTCAAAAGCCCAAGACTCTTCATTTTATATTTTAGTGATCCAAGATCACATTGAGTCTTTAGGAAAAGCCAATACTATCAAGGAGGGATGAGGTGTTGCTTAATGAGCCTCTTGCTTCATGTGCTTAGTGATATGCTCCAAAACCCTCAACTACTTTCCCATATCCACATATGACCTAAACCCTAAGCCAAACTCGGTCCTACCGATTCTTTCTATCCGGCGCCACCGAGTTTCACTTGTCATAAGCCACTGCCAAACCCTAGCAATTCGGTTCTACCGATAGGGATCTCGGTCTCACCGAGATGGGATTGCAAAGTCTCTGTTTCCCTTTCGTAACTTTTCAGTCTCACCGAAAGAGCGAATCGGTCCCACCGAGATTGCAGTGTAAACTCTTTGTTTCCTTTTTGTAACTTTTTCGGTCTCACCGAAAGAGCAAATCGGTCCCACCGAGTTTGCCTGACCAACTCTCTGGTTAGCTTATTACCAAACTCGGTCTCACCGAGTTTGTGTAATCGGTCTCACCGAGATTACGTTATGCCCAAACCCTAACCATATCGGTCCTACCGAGTTGCATGTCAGTCCCACTGAAAATCTCTAACGGTCACTAGGTTTACCTTTTCGGTCCGGCCGAGTTTGTTGATTCGGTCCCACCGAGATTGGAAAACTGTGTGTAACGGTTGGATTTTGTGTGGAGGCTATATATACCCCTCCACCTCCTCTTCATTCGTGGAGAGAGCCATCAGAACACATACACAATTCCAACTCATATGTTCTGAGAGAGAACCACCTACTCATGTGTTGAGACCAAGATATTCCATTCCTACCATATGAATCTTGATCCCTAGCCTTCCCCAAGTTGCTTTCCACTCAAATCTTCTTTCCACAAAATCCAAATCCTATGAGAGAGAGTTGAGTGTTGGGGAGACTATCATTTGAAGCACAAGAGCAAGGAGTTCATCATCAACACACCATTTGTTACTTCTTGGAGAGTGGTGTCTCCTAGATTGGCTAGGTGTCACTTGGGAGCCTCCGACAAGATTGTGGAGTTGAGCCAAGGAGTTTGTAAGGGCAAGGAGATCGCCTACTTCGTGAAGATCTACCGCTAGCGAGGCAAGTCCTTCGTGGGCGATGGCCATGGTGGGATAGACAAGGTTGCTTCTTCGTGGACCCTTCATGGGTGGTTGCTTCTTCGTGGACCCTTCGTGGGTGGAGCCCTCCGTGGACTCGCGCAACCATTACCCTTCGTGGGTGGAGCCCTCCGTGGACTCGCGCAACCGTTACCCTTCGTGGGTTGAAGTCTCCATCAACGTGGATGTAGGATAGCACCACCTATCCGAACCACGGGAAAAACATCCGTGTCTCCAATTGCGTTTGAATTCTCCAAACCCTTCCCTTTACATTCTTGCAAGTTGCATGCTTTACTTCCCGCTGCCAATATACTCTTTGCATGCTTGCTTGAATTGTGTGATGATTGCTTGACTTGTCCTACAATAGCTAAAATCTGCCAAGAACTAAAATTGGGAAAAGGTTAAGTTTTTATTTGGTCAAGTAGTCTAATCACCCCCCTCTAGACATACTTTCGATCCTACAAGTGGTATCAAAGCTTTGGTCTCCATTTGCTTTGATCTCCATAGCTTTTGGTGGTCATAGCCTTGGTTTCACAACCTAGGAGTGTATGGCATCTAGCGAGGGAAATTATCACCACAGAGGTCCTTACTTTGATGGTACTAATTTTGCTAGTTGGAAGCATAAAATGAAAATGCATATTCTTGGACATAACCCCGCCGTTTGGGCTATTGTGTGTGTTGGTTTGCAAGGTGACTTCTTTGATGGGAAAGAACCAAACCGTGAAGCTACCGCGGATGAGTTGAAGATGTTGCAATACAATGCTCAAGCTTGTGATATTCTCTTCAACTGATTATGCCCCGAAGAATTCAACAAAATCAGCCGTCTTAAGAATGCAAAGGAAATTTGGGACACTTTGATTGATATGCACGAAGGTACCAACTCCGTCAAGGAATCCAAGTTGAATGTGCTTCATAGTCAACTTGACAAGTTCAAAATGAAGGATGGTGAAGGTGTCGCTGAAATGTACTCTAGGCTTTCTCTCATCACAAATGAGATTGCCGGCGTAGGAAGTGAAGAGATGACCGATAGATTCATCATCAAGAAGATTCTAAGAGCCTTGGATGGAAAATATGATACCGTGTGCACATTGATCCAAATGATGCCCAATTACAAAGATCTCAAGCCAACGGAGGTGATTGGAAAAATTGTTGCTCATGAGATGTCACTTAAGGATAAAGAGGAACTTCACAACAAATCAAGTGGTGCCTACAAAGCCTCATGTGAAGCCTCTACATCATCAAGTGAGAAACAAAACTTCAATAAAGAATTTAGCTTAATGGTGAAGAACTTCAACAAGTTCTACAAGAGTAGAAGCAAAGATAGAAGCTTCAAGTCAAGGTCCTACAATGACAAAAGATCTTCTAGTCGAGAGCGAAACTGCTACAGTTGTGGAAGACCCGGACACTATTCCAATGAGTGTACGGCTCCCTACAAGAGAAGAGAAGATTCTCCAAAAAGAAGAAGCAAAGAATCACCACCACGAGACAAAAGGAGTAGAGATGATCGTTATGAATGAAGATACTCACGAAGAAGCAAGGATTCGGAAAGGAAGGAAAAATCATCAAGGAGCTACACAAAATGAAGACATCAAGCTCATGTTGGTGAATGGGTATCCGGCTCCGACTCTGACCGCCACTCCGAGAGAAGTTATCACTCTGACTCCAAAGATACTCAAGATGAAGGTGTTGCCGGTCTAGCACTTGTGTCAACCAACTCCTACGACATATTTGACTCACCAAATGAAGGAATTGGAAGATGCTTCATGGCCAAAGGTCCTAAGGTAACACACCCCGAGTATGTTGATTTCAATTGTGATGAAGATGACTTGTTAGGTGATGATTTGCTTGTTGACAACTCTAGTGATGAATACTATGATGAAACGTCAATTAATCATGCTAATCAAGATAAAACGAATGACAATGATAAGGAGAAGATTGAGGCTCTAACTAAAGAACTAAACACTCTTAAGTTAGCTCATGAAACTATCTTCGAAGATCATCGAGAACTTTTAAGAGCTCATGAGAAATTACGCTTTGAAAAGCTCAATCTTGAGCAAGAGCATGAGTTCTTAAAAGCAATCAATGATGATCTCCGCAAGAAAAGTTCTTCTTACATTGCCAAGTGTTTACTCTTATCCACTTACATGCCACAAGTCAAGTCTAGTAACAAGAACAAGAAAGATTCTTCCTCTAGCAGTAACAATGATCATGCTAAATCCAATATTGTTGCTTCTAGTGGTTCTCTTGATTCCACTAATGATTCTCTTAGCCAAGTTACACTTGAGCAAGAAAATAGCTTATTGAAGGGAATTATAGAGAAAGGAGTGTACGAAAGCCTTGCCAGGAGTAAGCAATTTGAGGAAGTTGTGCGCAAGCAAGGAATGCACCGGAAGAATCAAGGTGTTGGTTTTGAACGAAAGTTCAATGCCAATGGAGTTGAGTGGGAAGAAGATCAATACCCCAAGACAAAGTTTGTTCCTCAACAAGAGAAGTATGATACTTCTTTCAAGGGGACACAAGCTCAAGATGATCTTCCACCACAAGACTACAAGCAAAAAGGCAAGGACAAGCTTCAAGAGGAAATTGATGCATTTGAAGAAGCTCCTAAGACCTTAGTCAAGTGGATTCCCAAGACTACTTCAAGTTCCACTTCATCAAGTACGACTACAACTCCAAGGATTCCCATCAAGATGGTGTGGATCCAAAAGAAGAAGAACTAGAGAGTTCTTGAGGGTGACTCCGCCAACATACTTCACTCTTATCATTTTGGCAAGAACAAGTGCAATCAACTTCCACATCTTGCACTAGTTCAAGGAGTCACAAACCCTCTTGTTGGTAAGACAAGGGACAAGGTAACCTAAAAGTTTTCATGGACATCATCTTGTGTGTGCATCACTCTATGTCTATGGATATCCTTGTTTGTTCCTTGTGGGACTAACCCATGTAGGTATTGAAAGTGCAATTCACTCAAATGGATAGATCCAAGTGATCTACATCAACATTGAGCATCCACATCTTCAACATCTACATGAAGTCATCATCGACAAAAACCGAGGTTAGTTCATCCCTCTAAGGGGGGATATCACATCTAGGGGGAGCTTTACTCTAAGACTTGAGCTAAAGCAACTCTAAAGATGTGAACACAACAATGCTTTATGTAAAAGTGGTAACGCCACTTGAGCTTAAACGATGAGTATGACCTATGATCAAGTGTTCTCACTTGACTCCTAAGTCAATATACTCATATATAGATGACCTTGTCATCGCAAATTGCTTGATAGATGCTAGAATTGGTTGTGCATGCCTTGTCACATATTTCATTTGCCATCTTATTGTGTGAGCATGCTGGTTGCATATTTTACTCATTCGAGGACATCCACTTGTTGTTTTGATTGTTTGGTTTTATTTCCTTTTGCCAAGTGGATGGACAAGAATGCCTAAGAACCTCCTCTAGCTATCTATGCTTTTCTCGTCTCAAACTCTATTCATGCTACATCACAAAATTTGATCAAGTCAGATTCAAACCACTCCGTGTGAGGAGCGCTCGGAGTCCCCGATTCGTCATAGACTTAAACTTCCAAAACCTCTTTATGATTCTCAGTCTGACCGATACCCTACTTTCGGTCCTACCGAGATCATTAAGTTGATCTAGGTTTTCGATCTCGGTGCAACCGATTTGAACCATTCGGTCACACCGAGTTGCAACAACTGTATACAGTTTTGCATCTCGGTGCCACCGAGTTGTTCCACTCGGTCACACCGACAGGGTTGGGCTATATATAGTCACGGGCAAAAATTTGGAAATTTCACCGAACCCCTTCGCCCGCGCGATAGCCTGCTCTGCCAACTTGGTCTCCGGATCGTCTCCTTGCCGCCAGCCGCCACCAGTCGCTGGTCTCCGTCGCCGTCAACGGAAATTCAACCCCGCCGTTGCCGCCATAGCGAGTCTCCGCCGAACTAGGGTATGGACTCGATCTTTGTGCTATTCCGCAATCCGATTCTTAGCACATTGTGATCATCATGATTCTTGCCACGTTTGTTAAACTTCTATCCAGTCAATGAACTCGTAGATTAGGTTTAATTCGAAAATTTTAGGGTTAGGTTTCCGCCGAAACCATCTCGGACCCACCGAGTTGAAAAACTCGGTCCCACCGATTTGGCTTATGCCATTGCACAAGTGAGACTCGGTCTGACCAAGAATTACTTATCGGTGTGACCGATTTTGGAACTCTGTGAAACCCTAGTAGTCTCGGTGCCACCGAACTGTGACTCGGTCTGACCGAGTTCACTAGTTTAGGTGCCAAAACTGCTTCGGTATCACCGAGTTTAGAAATCGGTAGATCCGAGATGCTTTCAGTGGGAAACTAAAACTAAGTTTTTGAATTATTCTTTTGCAAAAATCTTTGCATTTTGTGATGCTTATCCACTCTATCTCATCTATAACCTATTCACAGGGTCAGCAGTCAGAGTTTGCATCATGTCAGACCAAAGTGATAGCCAGAACTTGTCAGAGCAGCAAGTGCAGATGAGTGAGGGCACTAGTCCCTCAAGTTCCTCAGATGATGGCAGCAGGAGCACCCCTAGCAATCTGTCTAAAGCTGCCACAAGACAGAGAAAGAAGAGAACCTCAGACTCAGAAGATGAGGATTATGTGGCAGAAGAGGAAGCGACTTCCAAGAGAGTTGAGCCAGCATAGGGCATAAAACCAGGGATGAAGGTCAAAAGGCCAGCAGGCAGGCAGCCTATGTCAAAGGGCAGAGCTTCAACTGAGAAGCCCACTCCCATTGAGCCAGTTGCTGCTGAAGGCAAGAAGAGGAAAGAAAGGGTGAAGAAACCTGTAGCCAGAGTGCTTGGCAAGGCTTCCATCATGGAAGATGAGGAGGAAGAAGAAGAGGTAGCTGCACCAGCACCTAAGGCACCCAAGCTGATGGGTGATGCCATAAGAACAGGGGCAGCTGCTTCCAAGGCCAAGCCAGCTCCAAAGCCAAAGCCAAAGAGGAACACAAGAAGCATCCCAGCTACTGAGAAGAACAAGGCCCCAGTGCCTGAAGCTGCAGAAGAAGAAGAAGAGAATGTTCTTAGAAAGCTCAAGCCCAAGATCCCAGACCACAACGATGCTCATCCTGTGGCTGAGGACATGAAACTCAGGAGAGATTCAGGGCTCCGGAAGTGGAGAGACGCTGACCCGTATGCTTCAAGGAGAAGGACTGCAGTTGACTACAGGTTTCACACCAAGGAGCAGCAAGACTTTTATGAGACAGTGCTGCTAGACAAGAAGCCAATTGTCTGTGATATGAGATGGGTTGATTGGCAATACATCAAGGACAACGAAGAGTACCACCCTGGAGTGCAGGACAGCTTCAAGGCATGTGGAGTAGAGGACTTTGTTGGGCAGAAGCTCACAAAGTGGAACGAGGAACTCATCATGCAGTTCTACTCCACAGCCCATTTCTATCCAGATGGCAGGATTGTATGGATGTCAGAGGGTACGAGGTACCAGTCTACAGTTGCTGAATGGGCTCAGCTGATTAATGCCCCAGAAGAGCATGACGATGACTTGGACATTTATGCCAAGAAGAAGATGGACCACAACTCAATGTCAAACATGTACAAGGAGATTCCAAATGAAGCACTTGATACGTTCAAGTTTGGCTCAGTACACTATCTTCTGTCAGGGCTGCCAACCATCAACTGGATTCTTAGGCACACCCTATTGCCCAAGTCTGGAGATCACAAGATGATCAGGGGCCACGCGATCAGCTTGCTTCACATCTTTGACGTGCCACAGAAATTCAAAGTCATGAGCCTTATGATTGAAACAATCAAGAGGACAGCAGCACACCAGAAGAGGAGTTGTGGATATGCCCCACAGATTCAGGAGCTCATCAACTCTAAGATGGGCACGGGCATATACTTATTGGACAAGGAACACCTGCCCATCCGTCCATACTTTGAAGATAATCAAGTGGTCATGACTGAGAATGAGCCATCATCTGCCCAAGCACAAGCCCAGAAGGAGAAGGCGAGGAAGGAGAAAGCTGCCAAGATGCCTACTCAAGAGGAGGCATCTGAATATTTCCTGAAAACCAAACAAGAGCATCTTGGTTACTTGATTGCATCCACCCTGCGGATTGAGCAAGGACTAGCCACCCTAACTCAGAACCAGGCAAGCTTAGAGAGGATCATGGAACAATAGTTCTATGACTTGGATGTCAAAGTCACAGAGATTCAGACTGCAGTGGAGCAGCTCCAGGATGACATGCAGGAGAGGAGAGGCAAGACTACAACTGATGCCTTTGCCAGAGTGCCATGAGGTCCGAGGTCGTCTGCAGTGCCAGTTGCTGACCCCAGAGCCACCACGTCTGCACCAGCTACAGCCTCAGTTCCACCAGCTCCAGCGTCCACTTCAGCCTCGACTCCGACCACGTCTACAGAAGGCTTCGTCCTTGGAGTGCTCCGGACTCCACCACCACCTGAAGATCAAGCCTGAGTGTCGACTTAGCACTATGCATTTTCTAGGAACTTTTTGGTAACTTGTTGCCAAAGGGGAGAAAATGTATAGATCATAGGCTTCGAGAGAGAGTGTCGCTTTTATTCTCTCTTGTTTTATTTGGTGGTTTTTCGAACTTTGTTTGCTTTTGTGTGAGATACTATGTCATTGCTCGTGAGACATTGATGATCATGTGTTTGATCATAAGCTACACTTAATGTTTGCTTAATATTATCATCTTATCTATCTTATGTGATCATTCACTATTCTTGGTGATGAGTGCATGTATTTCATTCTTATCATTTTAAGCGCTCCAACAAGATGTATGTGACATGGAAGAGTAACCCATGACTCTAACTCTTTGTGCATTTGCAGTCCAAAGAAAATTTTAAATATGCACAAATTTATGGGGAGCTCTTACTTGTCACATACTTCTCAAAGCGACGATATATTTCATGCTTATTATCATTTGTCGAAGCTTTGATCTATATGTTGTCATCACTTACCAAAAAGGGGGAGATTGAAAGTGCAACTATCCCTAGGTGGTTTTGGTAATTCATAACAACATATAGCTCATTAAGCTAATGCTATTCCAAGATGACTATTTCAGGAAAGCTCAATGATTGGCATGGCATGGATGTGAAAGTGGAACCCTCAAAATGCTAAGCACAAAGGATTGGCTCAAGCTCAAAAGCCCAAGACTCTTCATTTTATATTTTAGTGATCCAAGATCACATTGAGTCTTTAGGAAAAGCCAATACTATCAAGGAGGGATGAGGTGTTGCTTAATGAGCCTCTTGCTTCATGTGCTTAGTGATATGCTCCAAAACCCTCAACTACTTTCCCATATCCACATATGACCTAAACCCTAAGCCAAACTCGGTCCTACCGATTCTTTCTATCCGGTGCCACCGAGTTTCACTTGTCATAAGCCACTGCCAAACCCTAGCAATTCGGTTCTACCGATAGGGATCTCGGTCTCACCGAGATGGGATTGCAAACTCTCTGTTTCCCTTTCGTAACTTTTCAGTCTCACAGAAAGAGCGAATCGGTCCCACCGAGATTGCAGTGTAAACTCTTTGTTTCCTTTTTGTAACTTTTCGGTCTCACCGAAAGAGCAAATCGGTCCCACCGAGTTTGCCTGACCAACTCTCTGGTTAGCTTATTACCAAACTCGGTCTCACCGAGTTTGTGTAATCGGTCTCACCGAGATTACGTTATGCCCAAACCCTAACCATATCGGTCCTACCGAGTTGCATGTCAGTCCCACCAAAAATCTCTAACGGTCACTAGGTTTACCTTTTCGGTCCGACTGAGTTTGTTGATTCGGTCCCACCGAGATTGGAAAACTGTGTGTAACGGTTGGATTTTGTGTGGAGGCTATATATACCCCTCCACCTCCTCTTCATTAATGGAGAGAGCCATCAGAACACATACACAATTCCAACTCATATGTTCTGAGAGAGAACCACCTACTCATGTGTTGAGACCAAGATATTCCATTCCTACCATATGAATCTTGATCTCTAGCCTTCCCCAAGTTGCTTTCCACTCAAATCTTCTTTCCACAAAATCCAAATCCTATGAGAGAGAGTTGAGTGTTGGGGAGACTATCATTTGAAGCACAAGAGCAAGGAGTTCATCATCAACACACCATTTGTTACTTCTTGGAGAGTGGTGTCTCCTAGATTGGCTAGGTGTCACTTGGGAGCCTCCGACAAGATTGTGGAGTTGAACCAAGGAGTTTGTAAGGGCAAGGAGATCACCTACTTCGTGAAGATCTACCGCTAGTGAGGCAAGTCCTTTGTGGGCGGTGGCCATGGTGGGATTGACAAGGTTGCTTCTTCGTGGACCCTTCGTGGGTGGTTGCTTCTTCGTGGACCCTTCGTGGGTGGAGCCCTCCGTGGACTCGCGCAACCATTACCCTTCGTGGGTGGAGCCCTTCGTGGACTCGCGCAACCGTTACCCTTCGTGGGTTGAAGTCTCCATCAACATGGATGTAGGATAGCACCACCTATCCGAACCACGGGAAAAACATCCGTGTCTCCAATTGCGTTTGAATTCTCCAAACCCTTCCCTTTACATTCTTGCAAGTTGCATGCTTTGCTTTCCGCTGCCAATATACTCTTTGCATGCTTGCTTGAATTGTGTGATGATTGCTTGACTTGTCCTACAATAGCTAAAATCTGCCAAGAACTAAAATTGGGAAAAGGTTAAGTTTTTATTTGGTCAAGTAGTCTAATCACCCCCCTCTAGACATACTTTCGATCCTATAGTGGTCCAAGGGGGGGGGGTGCATGCGATGGAATTTTTGGGCGAAGTTAGTAATGGCGCACCGTGGGAGTGGTGTGCCATTACTAGAACTAGTAATGGCACACCACTACCACGGTGCGCCATTACTAGTTTTTAAAAAAAATAAAAAAAATTGAATTTTTTTTGAAAAAAAATTACTAGTGGCGCACCGTGGATAGGTGCGCCATTACTAGTTTAACTAGTAATGGCGCACTATCCCCTGGTGCGCCATTACTAGTTTTGAAAAATAATAAAGAAATTGAAAAAAATTGATTTTTTTACTAATGGCGCACTGTGGATGTGGTGCGCCATTACTAGTTTAACTAGTAATGGCGCACTATCCCCTGTGCACCATGACTAGTTTTGAAAAAATAAAAATAAAAAATCTTGTTACTAATGGCGCACCGTGGATGTGGTGCGCCATTAGTATTTGGACAGTAATGGCGCACCAACACATGGTGCGCCATTAATATATAGTAGTGGCACACCACATGTCCAGTGTGCCATTAGTGTCAATTTCATCTATAGCCCTTTTCCTAGTAGTGACTCTCTCACGCACATCGTCTATCTAGGTCACTCTCTCCAACCCATCTCACTCTTTCGATCGCACGGTGACCCTATGTGATTGGTTGACCTTGCTTCCTCCCACGCACAAAATATATCTACACGTCTGTGACTGGATCATCTCCCAAGCTCTATCTTACAGCCCTCACCCTTGCCAAAAAGCTCAATCGGACAATATCTCTCCAGAGCATATATATTTGTTCAATGAATGTCAGACCACACTCACTTTGTCTCTCTATCTATATGTCTCTCGATTGACCTCGCTTTCTCACACCTTATCTTGCACGCGTTGAAGCTACTATCTCTCCATCCCTCGCAAAGCCGGAGTATTTACATTGCGAGGGGCACTCCAACCTTGGATTAATTTGTGTAGGCATTTGTTCCGGTCGGTTTAGATTATATTTTCGTAGCATTCGGCCCACAACTACTCCAAACACTGTTGCAACCCACGCAACTCCCCTAGTTGATTTACCTCTGGCTCGGTCATCGCTCTCTCGCACGTCCTTTCTCGCCTTCAAAGTCGCACCATGGTATTATTGAAAAAACTATGTTGTTCTCTTTAATTATTATAAATAAGCTACAAAACTACACACCGATAGTCCACTTGGAATGGAACAAATTTTGACCCACAAATTAAAGTGCTACAAACTACACACCAAGGGGCCCACATGTCATGAAACAAATTTGGACCCATATACAAATTAAAAAATAAAGGACGAGGATCGAACATGTGACCGAGCCTTCGAGCCGCACGTCAATAGGCAACATACGTAGAATAGCAATGTTTGTTGTACCCCCTTTGTTCACATAATGTTTTTATATTACCACAGCCTAATTAATGGATAACATGTAATATTATTTTTAGTACTATTCGCCTTCACTTACTGGTGGGTTCCATGTGTGCTCTCTCTCTCCTCCCCTTCTGCGTTTAGACGCACGGGCAAACAGGAAGAACTCGCGGGCGATGTTGCCGTTGACCATATCTGGACGCGTTCACAAGTCACGGCACCAGTTTCACGTACTAGCAGCACTAGTCAGTGTGTACGTGCAATGCACGTCAATTTGGAAGTATATTAAGTGCATGCGGATATTAACTACTAGGATATTATTTGCGTGTTGTTATGTGATTAGCACTATTTTTGGCATGAAATTAATTGCACGCTAAACGTGTTGAGCGCTCGACATTGAAGCAGTCTAGGTCATTGGATGACAAGGAATACATGTGGCTTGATGACGTTTTATATTTAATTTGATACGGCTCTAGCAGAACATGCAATCGATTAAACCATACATGTCGTTCAGTCTGACTCCGACTTTAAATTACACGACGATTGATATAAAATAAACGGAAATGATAAACGTTCGGATTTTAAGCATGGCAATCCGAAAGTTTTTCATCGCAAATTTAGAATACACGGCGGCGGGGGCGTCTCGCGGTGGGAAGCGGCTCCTTTGCCGTGCTCTGTGTGTCATCGGGCCACTGACCAACGGTGACGGCGGCGTCTTGCGCCGTTGTTGGCGTACTCCTGGACGTTGGCCTAGCTTCAAGGAAGGACAAAATGTTCTGGACTTCGGAGCGAGTCAACTGGCGGGAGGAGGCGACTGGCATTGGTGCAAGGATGCGGTCGACTGCGGCCATCCGTGCCGCTGTGGGGGGCACTGGCACCCGCGCGGGGACATGCGCTGTCAACGGCGCGACAGAGACATTCGTGTGGATGGGCACCGGCACAGGCGCACATGTGAGTGCATGCGCAGGCGCATGCACTGGCAGGTGCACGGGCACCGGCACGGGCGTGCGCGTCAGTGCACGCGCAGGCGCATGCGCTGGCAGGTGCACGGGGATGGGCGCTGGTGCAGTCGGGGCGACGGGAGCCGGAACGGGAGCAGGACAGGCGCGGCATCTTCCCGCAAGGCCAGTTCAAGCTCATCCCAAAGTGCCTTATGTTCATGAGACTCCGGCTGGGTGTCTTCCTCAGGAAACTGGAACACTAATGGCAGACCATCGTGATGCGGCATGGCGTACATTTAGGTCAGGCTAGTTGGAGGTAGACGACAGGAGAATCGGAGAGGAAGAGAGAGGATTGTAGCGATACCGGGTAGTGTGGGGTTGATTTTAAACTGCGGTGCCGGCGACATTAAAAGTGGGAGCAGTTGGGACGACGTTGGGTGGCGGAGCCTGGTCAAAGGGCTCGCCTCCCAGTGAGCCTGCATAGCGGTCTACTCGCACGCCTCCCTGACAGCCGGTGCAGCGGTCTGCTCGCACGCCTCCCGTCGACTCACACGCTTGCTCGGACGGCACCTGCCGATGAGAAGCGGGGACTCATGGCGGCACATAAACACCCACGGTTTCAATAGTGAAAGCGTTTGCCTTAACGTGACAGGTCTTTGTCCAAAAATACCTTGGCTCTTCATTTGTGCAATTTGTCATAAGCAGCTTGTCTCAAATTGAAGAAAAAACTTACGAAGTAATATTTTTGCCATATCACGTGACCATGCTTAGTTTCAAGAATTTATGTTCACTTTTGGATTTTCTGAAATTTAAGATCCAGGATTCGAAACAATATCATAACCTACATCATGCAATAAATTTTCAAGCTGTACATCTGTCCTGTTGTATTTCATAAGAAAGGATTTGGTCAAACATTTTTCTTAGTTAGACTTCAGACAAGTTATATATGCGAGTAAAAGGATAATCCCTCCGTACTAGTGCATTGCATGATATATTAACTCAAGTACTAGGCACGAACAAACGGGCTCAATTCTGTGCTCATCCTGGTGTAGTAGTAGTAGTGGTAGTAGTAGTAGTAGTAGTAGTTGTAGTAGTAGTAGTAGCAGTACTAGGCAATGCAGTTGACGGGTGACCTTGACGAGCGGCGACCGAGGGAATTGAACCGTGCTCGGCACGTTAGGTAACATTGTCTAGTTACTAAAGCATCCCTCCGTTGTTCATCGGTTGTCATTATGGACCAGTGACATGAGGGGAATTTCCTAGGGCTGGAATTCTGGCCGCCAGATATTTCGACTTGAAACACTGAGGCTCAACTGGTTGGGGTTGCCTAATGTGCGTACTACGCACGCCACCGAAGGACACGAGCTCGGTTTTTTTAGGATCAACACGAGCCAAGGTCTGGCTGGTACACCGTTGGGTCCTACCATTCGAGAATACGAAAGGAACCTTTTAAATTGCCGAACGAATCTATGTGTATTACAATACCCGTATTTTCCTTGCAAATACTAATCTCAACATGGTAATTGATTTATGACGAGTTGTTGAATTAGAGTGAGTTTGTGATATAGTGATCTCAACGTGGATTTCACATTTCATGGTATCGCTAGTAAGTTTTCCAACGCAAATTCAAATTTAAAAGATGAACAATATGGAGTCGAGAAAACTTTCTATGAATCAAGCATATGACCACACACACACACACAGACACACATGCACGAACACAACAACAATCCAATAAGTATAGTGCATCTATTTTTCCAAACCATGCATGTATGACACGAATTCAAAAATACTTCTCTATTCCTAAATATTAGTCTTTTAGAGAGTTCAACAAGTGACTACATATGGAGCAAAATGAGTGAATCTAGACTATAAAATATGTCTATATACATCCGTATGTGCCGGTACATTTGAAGCCTCTGAAAAGACTAATATTTAGGAACAAAGGGAGTAAAATGTAAGACATCCATGGTCCTCAATTCATTATTTAAAACGAACATGAAACTGAAACATGAATATTAAGTCTAGTACTACAGTACATGCAAATGTTGTGTTTAGGCGGAGGTACGATTGTCGGGTGTCAACCCCTCGACCTTAGATAAAATTGTGGAGCTCTGTTTAGGGTTGTTTAGATTATATTTGTCCCCACCCTCCCAACCACCGATTGGTTGTGCACCCCCACCCCTCCTCCCCGGGAGAATATCATGTGCCCCCATACCTTAGATGCTATATGCCGATACGAGTTGCTTGGAGCTTGTAGATCTGAGATATAGCAGCTCACATGATGTAACATCCCAAATTTTCAATTTCGAATGTTATACACTAGATCATCATGCATAACATATTTTCTTGCATCTTGGCCGATCCTAGAAATTTCACGCAACTCAAGGACCTCCGGAGAGAGTTGGAGATTTCGTTATTTTCATATTTGAGAGTTTCTCAAATTTTGAAAAGAGGATCGTTTGATTTATTTGTTTTATCTTCAATAAATTTTCCGGTGTCAAAATATGAGAGAGGGAATAATATGACTTTCCCAAAATTTAGGAAAATGAAGATTTAATAAATAGATCAATTTTTGTTTGCCGGAGTTTTATTTGCATTTTATTTGGATAGGGAAAAATGCGCGTTTTCGAAAAATTGCATTTTAGGTCCGGAGAAAAGTTCATTTTGTTCGGCTCATTTTTAGGAGTCGGGGAAAATTTACTTTAGATTTTTCGGAGTTCGTTTAGATCTCTTTTTGTTTTTTTCTCTGCGCGCTGAACCGTTTATATAAAAAAAACTGGAGCAGGCCGGCCAGGCCAAGGCCCAGCCGGGCCAAAGGCCACCGCGCCCCAGGCCACCGCGCGCCTAGCACCAGGCGCCAGGGAGCCGGCGCCGCCGCCTCTTGCTCTACGAATCCTTTTAGGATTCTAGGGTAGCCCTTGCCCCTTTTTCTTTAGTTTCGTTATTCCTAGTCCTACTCCGTATATTCTTTCCTATTCCTAGTCTAATTCCTTGCCCTCTACCCCAAGTAAACCCCTCCCCTCCCCAATATAAATACCCAAGCACCCCCCCTCTAAACATCAAATCAAAGCCCCTCTCCTCCACACCGCACCTTGCCACCCCACGCCGCACCGCCACCCCACACCCGCGTCGCCGCCGCACCTTGCCGCCGCCGCCCCACACCCACGCCGCCGGAGCCCCTCGCCGGAGGTAGCCCCACGCTACATCTATTCTTTTTCTCGGATCGTTTTCTTCTAATCGTTCCGATTCTTTTCTTCTCTAAACCGTTCCGGTTTTCTAGATCGGTTTTTCGTTCGGTTTTTCCTCTCCGAAACCCTAGATCGGATTCGTTTTCTTCTCCGATTTAGTTGTCTTTGGACCGTTCGCCGGACCCTTCGTCCTAACGAACATGATCACCGGGTTTTTCTAGGTTAACGACGTCCGTTCGTTTAACCGTTCTTCTTTTTCTTTTCGTCGGATTTATTCCGCGATCACGATCTTAGATCCGATCTTCTTTCTAGTTTTTCTGTTCGCTCGTTTATCGGAATCAGGTGATTCAAGCGCCTGGAGTTTCGTCTCGAAACCGCCGTTCCATCTAATCAACTTGAACAAGCTTTTGCCCCGATAAAAATTTGACCTAGTTTCAACTTGCTAGAACCGAGTTGTTTTCTTCCGCCGTTTGTTTTCCGTTTCTTTGTTCGGTTCGTTCTTTCTTTGCAACCGGAGTTCTTAAATTGAACTTTCTGGTTCGTTCTCTTGTTCGAGTTTTACCTGTGCATTAGATGAGTACTTATTGTATGCTTGTTGTTTGTCTGCGATAGATTACCCGGATTGCGCCGCTTGTTACTTCGAAACCCTAGGACTCGCGGATCATCAGCAAGGCAAGTAGCACTTTGATCATACCTTTTCTACAACCCATGTTTTATTGAATTAGACCAATCCTCACACATTGCATGATTAGGATCTAATTAAATTGTGGGATGGGAAGTAGATGAGGTAGTACCTATTACCTGTATTATTATGAAACCTTTGGGAGTTACTTCTACGTTTGCTTATTATTATGCCATGCTATGCTAGTAGACGTGGATTGGGTGAGTGATATCCATTACAGATGTGAGTTGATAATTTTAAAAGGTTTATCTAAGGTGGCAACTTAAACACACATCTGGGTGGATTGAGGCACCTGATGTCTATCAGGACTTGCCTGTTTTTTTTGGACCGCCACCCAGGCTCAAAGGGATCATAAGATCTTTCATGCTAGAAACTTCCGTGTGCAGCCACAAGCCATTATGGGCTCTGGCATAGTTGACTAAGTTGTGCGAACTCTTACGGGGTGGACTAGCAGATGTAGGGGTTGTAGGTGGTACGGTCTACCCCACATGTAAGGTGCTAGCGCTTCTGAAAGACTGTGTCTCGGTCATCCGTTTTCTCAAACACCATGTAGTGCGAGAAAACAAACGGAGGCGATCGAGTCTTGTGGGGAAAAGTGCGCAAACCTCTGCAGAGTGTATAAACTAATCATGATTAGCCGTGTCCCCGGTTATGGAGAACTTGAGTATCTAGTACTTGAATATCATTGTGAATCTCGACATGTTACTTCTAATTAATGTTGTTGGGTTTTTAATTATTTTTAATTGGGATTGAGAATTCTGTCAACCATTCTCAATGTTTCACAACCACCATGATAGTTAAATAAATTTATTCCTTTGCAGTAGGGAAAAATTGGCTTTACGCAAAACTGTAACCATAGAGCTTTCCACCAGCCATATGTGCATATAATATAGCTGTTTCATTCCATTATTCTCTATGTGTTACATTGCCAGCATATTCCATGTGCTGACCCATTTTCGGGCTGCAACGTTAATGTTGCAGACTTTTCAGACGACGATTGAGGTGCGTTTAGGTCATGGCCCTATACTCAGTGATGCCGCTGGAGTTGATGGACCCATTTATCTTCCAAGTCTTCCGCTGTTATTTTTATTATATGGCCTTAAGCCATATTCAGTGTAATAAGTTCTTTTTGAGCCATCGATGTAATAAGTGTGTGATTGCAACTCTGCTATAAAACCTCGATGTACTGTGTGGTGTCAGCATTACTGATCCAGGGATGACACCATAGCACAGTAGACGTGATCCATTCGGGTCAGGTCGCTACAGAGATGGTATCAGAGCACACGCTGACTGTAGGACACGACCACTAAGTTAAAGCCATAGATCACTATTCTCTCCTCATTTTCTAACTCCTCATCTTTTCTACTCTATTAGGATGACGAACGTGAAGATTAAGTACGCTCAACCGGATGAGGGGACACCATTTGGATTTCACCTGAAGGAAGTCACCAAGTACCTGAACATTGGATTACCAAGCTTCACGGGAACCTTCAACGCCACTCTGCCTGAAGAGGAGCGCTGGAAGATTCAAGCTCACGTTCCGGGAAGAACATTCGCGCCAATCACGAAACCCATAGATAGTGTTTTCAATGCACCAACCTGGAGTCTAGGAAGGAGCATGGCAGCCCATATCACCATAGGACGCATTGGAGAAGTTTATCAAGAAGACCTCAAGGACACTATCTACCAGATTTGCGGACGCCGAGATGAACAATGGGAGTTAGTCAACACCAAGAAGGATAGATCCATTGCAGCATTCATCCAGGAGTTAAACCAGCACATTCGACGCCACGAGAACCAGATGTGCAATGATATGATAGAGTTGAAGAATGCGAAGGCAAGGATCATCGAGCTAGAAGGAGAACTGAAGTCTACACGCAAGGACTACATGGACGAGATCGTAGCTCTAGCAAGGCACAATTGCGATCTTAAGCAGGAGATTGAAGAACTCAAGAGCAAGTTAGCATCCCAGGAGGACGACGAGTACGTCACATGTCCGGACAACTACATCATCATCGACGACACCGATTCGGATCCAAGTGAACCCGACTTTGAAGACGATGCTGGAGCAGATATCATGGAGTCTTCCACCGGTTCAAATTTCTAGATGACCGCCAGATAGTAGTAGTATTTTCCCCATGTAAACATTATAGTCGAGCACTTTTGCGATAGTTTTAGACCGATTGTAAGCCCTTGTTTGATTGATTGAAGTGATTTTGTGTGCATTTGCCTCATGTGCATATGGGTAGTGTTTTCCCTTTAGACCCCTCTATTCTTAATTCTCGTCTTTTCTAAACCCTCAGATGCCTCCAAGACGTGACAATGGATTTCCACCGGAGCTCACTCAGTTGATCCAGCAGCAGAATCAATTGATGCAGATGTTAGTTCAGAACCAACAGAACAACAACAACAACAACCCACCACCACCACCACCTGTTGACCACTTAGCCCGTTTCCTTAGGCTGAATCCGCCGGTGTTTTCCAGTAGCACCGAGCCAATAGTAGCAGACGATTGGCTCCGTAAGATAGGAAGGGAGTTGACCACTGCAGGATGCACGGATGGTGAGAAAGTGAAGTTTGCCGCACACCAGCTTGACGGACCCGCGGCAGCATGGTGGGAGAATTTCACAGCCACTTACCCAGTTGACACTGTCACATGGGATCAGTTTCAGCAAGCTTTCCGCACTACCCATGTTTCAGCAGGAGCTATGGCCATAAAGAAGCGTGAGTTTCGCAACTTACGCCAAGGAGGAAGGACTATTGGCCAGTATGTGGAGGAGTTTGGTAAGCTGGCCCGTTATGCCCCAGATGACGTTGCTACGGATGCAGCTAAGCAGGAGAAGTTTCTGGAAGGACTGAATGATGAACTAAGCATGCAGTTGATGGTAGCGAGTTTCAACAACTACCAGGAGTTGGTAGATCGTGCCATCATGATCGAAGGGAAGCAACAGCAGATTGAGAACCGTAAGAGGAAGTATGGACAGGGGAAGTATAACTCTGGAGCCCAGCAGAAGCCCCGTTTTACCCCTAAACCGGGATTTCAGTTTCAGCACACCCATGGAGGAGGTAGCACGCACAACCATAATGGCCACAAGAATGGTAATGGGAATGGAGGAAGCAATGGACAGAACCGCACCATCCCATCGACCCCAACCAAGAGAGATCTGAGTAATGTCACTTGTTTCAAGTGTTCGAAGACCGGACATTATGCCAATGAATGTCCTGAAGGCCAGAATGGAAATGGCAATGGAAGATCTGGGAAGAAGCCAAACCCTTTCAATAGGGGACAGGTGAACCATGTTAATGTGGAGGAGGTCGAAGATCAGCCCGATGCGGTAATCGGTAAGTTTTTGGTTAAGTCATTTACTGCACTTGTTCTTTTTGACACTGGTGCATCGCATTCATACATATCAAGGGGATTTGTGGATAAGTATAACCTGCCAACCCAAGCCCTTAGGTCACCCATGTTAGTAAGCTCACCAGGAGCAGAGTTTATGGCTACACAATGGTGTGATCGGTTACCATTAAGGATTGGTAACTATGTGTTTCCCTCAGACCTAATAGTATTGGAATCTCAAGGATTGAATGTGATATTAGGCATGGATTGGTTATCAAAGTATGAAGGGAATATTGAGTGTGCTAGTAAGTCAATTTTGCTTACTACACCAGAAGGGAGAAGGATCAAGTATGTATCCCGGCATGTACCAAAAAGGACACAAGTGAATTGCCTAACAGGAGTTGTGCAAGAAGAAGTACCAGTGGTAAAGGATTTTCCTGATGTATTTCCTAAGGAATTGCCAGGCATGCCACCGGATAGATACATTGAGTTTTTGATTGAGTTATTGCCAGGCACAGGCCCAATATCGAAGCGACCATATAGGATGCCAGCAAAGGATTTGGTGGAAATTAAGAATCAGATTAAGGAGTTATTGGATAAAGGTTACATTCGCCCAAGTTCTTCACCTTGGGGATCACCCGTACTTCTAGTGGAAAAGAAGGATGGATCATTAAGGATGGTTGTAGATTATCGGGGATTGAATGAAGTAACCATCAAGAACAAGTACCCACTGCCGATGATTAATGATCTGTTTGATCGATTGCAAGGAGCTAAAGTGTTTTCCAAGATCGATTTGCGATCAGGGTACCATCAATTGAAGATTCGAGAGCAGAACATACCTAAGACAGCATTTACCACGAGATACGGATTGTATGAGTATACCGTTATGTCATTTGGATTGACTAACGCACCTACCTATTTTATGAACCTGATGAACAAAGTGTTTATGGAGTTTTTGGATAAGTTCGTCGTAGTGTTCATCGATGACATTTTGGTTTATTCAAAGAATGAAGAGGAACATAAGGAACATTTGCGTTTGGTTTTGGAGAAACTAAGGGAACATCAGTTATATGCCAAATTTAGCAAATGTGAGTTTTGGTTGAAGGAAGTAGGATTCCTCGGACACGTTATATCCGGAGAAGGTATATCAGTTGACCCCACAAAGGTTGAGACCGTAACCGAATGGGAAGCACCAACAACAGTTGGAGAGATCCGGAGTTTTCTTGGACTCGCAGGATACTACCGGAGATTTATTGAGAATTTTTCAAAGATTGCGAAGCCTATGACGGAATTGTTGAAGAAGGATACTAAGTTCAAATGGACTGAGGAGTGTGAGGCTAGTTTTCAGGAGTTGAAGAAACGATTGGTTACCTCACCAGTGTTGATATTACCAGATCAGACCAAGGATTATGAGGTGTATTGCGACGCTTCACGTCGAGGACTTGGAGCGGTGCTTATGCAGGAAGGAAGAGTTGTTTCATATGCTTCACGACAACTGAAGCCTCATGAG
This sequence comes from Triticum urartu, assembly GCF_056163025.1. Taxonomy (NCBI): domain Eukaryota; kingdom Viridiplantae; phylum Streptophyta; class Magnoliopsida; order Poales; family Poaceae; genus Triticum; species Triticum urartu. Next base: position 171,127,951 of record NC_141876.1, on the reverse strand, counting down.
TTGAATTATGCCACGCATCATTTGGAGTTAGCAGCCGTAGTGCATGCATTGAAGACGTGGAGACATTTCCTCATTGGAAATCATTGTGAGGTGTACACGGATCATAAGAGTTTGAAGTACATTTTCACGTAGAAGGAGTTGAACCTCCGACAGAGGAGATGGTTGGAGCTCATCAAGGATTATGACATGAGATTGCATTACCATCCCGGAAAGGCTAATGTAGTAGCTGACGCATTGAGCCGTAAGAGCCATGTCAATATGATAATGACGGGGAAAATACCCAAGGAGTTAGCAGAAAACCTTCGTGAACTATGTTTGGAAATAGTTCCGAGAGGCTATGTAGCCGCATTGGAGATTCAATCAACATTGATGGATAAGATCAGAGAAGCGCAGAAATCTAACAAAGAGATTGCTGCTATAAAGGAGAAACTTAGCAAAGGAAAAGCAAAGGGATTTCGTGAGGATGAGCATGATACCCTATGGTTTGAGGACCGTGTTTATGTGCCCAATGACCCAGAGATCAGGAAGTTGATTTTGCAGGAGGCACATGATTCACCGTATTCGATTCACCCAGGGAATACCAAGATGTATTTGGATTTGAAAGAAACATTCTGGTGGACCGGAATGAAGAAGGATATTGCAGCATATGTGGCAGTTTGTGACGTATGTCAGAGAGTAAAGGCAGAGCATCAGAAGCCGGCAGGATTGTTACAACCACTGCCGATACCCGAATGGAAGTGGGATAAGATAGGCATGGATTTTATCACAGGACTACCCAGGATGAAAGCAGGGTATGACTCGATATGGGTAGTAGTTGATCGTTTGACGAAGGTAGCACATTTCATTCCAGTTAAGACCACTTACACCAGTACTAAGTTGGCAAAGATATACATGACTAGGATCATTTGTTTGCATGGAGTTCCAAGGAGTATCGTATCAGATAGAGGAACCCAATTTACCTCAATGTTTTGGAATCAGTTGCATGAAACTTTGGGAACCAAACTAGAGTTCAGCACAGCTTTTCATCCGCAGACAGATGGACAGACCGAGAGAGTCAATCAGATTTTGGAAGATATGCTGAGAGCTTGTGCACTAGATTATGGATCTAGTTGGGACGATAACTTGCCGTATGCGGAGTTTTCTTATAACAACAGTTATCAAACCAGTTTGAAGATGGCACCTTTCGAAGCTTTATACGGAAGGAGGTGCAGGACACCGTTGTCATGGAACGAGGTTGGAGACCGACAATTCTTTGGACCAGATTTGATTAAGGAGTCTGAACGGAAAGTTAAGTTGATTCGCGATAGGCTCAAGGTAGCCCAGTCCAGGCAGAAGAGCTACGCAGATTCTGAACGCAAGGAGATAGTTTACGAAACCGGAGACAGAGTTTATCTTCGAGTATCCCCACTTCGAGGAGTTGAGCGCTTTGGAGTTAAGGGAAAATTAGCACCGCATTTCGTTGGACCGTTTAAGATCTTGAAATGTATGGGAGAAGTCGCGTATAAGTTGGAATTTCCAGAGGGACTGTCAGGAGTTCATGATGTATTTCATGTTTCTCAGTTGAAGAGATGTCACGCCGAGATGGCGGAGGTACCGCTAAGAGATACCGTGCCGCTTGAAGCGATTCGGTTGAAGGACGACTTAACATATGAGGAGAAGCCAGTCAAGATTCTCGATTATGCCAGCAGAGTTACCCGCAGCAAGGTTATCAAGTTTTGCAATGTTTAGTGGAACCACCATTCAGAGGATGAAGCCACCTGGGAGAGAGAAGAAGATTTGCTCAAAGACCACCCTCACCTATTTTCTAGCCAACCCGAATCTCGAGGGCGAGATTCATCTTAAGGGGGGTAGGTTTGTAACATCCCAAATTTTCAATTTGGAATGTTATACACTAGATCATCATGCATAACATATTTTCTTGCATCTTGGACGATCCTAGAAATTTCACGCAACTCAAGGACCTCCGGAGAGAGTTGGATATTTCGTTATTTTCATATTTGAGAGTTTCTCAAATTTTGAAAAGAGGATCGTTTGATTTATTTGTTTTATCTTCAATAAATTTTCCGGTGTCAAAATATGAGAGAGGGAATAATATGACTTTCCCAAAATTTAGGAAAATGAAGATTTAATAAATAGATCAATTTTTGTTTGCCGGAGTTTTATTTGCATTTTATTTGGATAGGGAAAAATGCGCGTTTTCGAAAAATTGCATTTTAGGTCCGGAGAAAAGTTCATTTTGTTCGGCTCATTTTTAGGAGTCGGGGAAAATTTACTTTAGATTTTTCGGAGTTCGTTTAGATCTCTTTTTGTTTTTTTCTCTCCGCGCTGAACCGTTTATATATAAAAAAAACTGGAGCAGGCCGGCCAGGCCAAGGCCCAGCCGGGCCAAAGGCCACCGCGCGCCTAGCGCCAGGCGCCAGGGAGCCGGCGCCGCCGCCTCTTGCTCTACGAATCCTTTTAGGATTCTAGGGTAGCCCTTGCCCCTTTTTCCTTTGTTTCGTTATTCCTAGTCCTACTCCGTATATTCTTTCCTATTCCTAGTCTAATTCCTTGCCCTCTACCCCAAGTAAACCCCTTCCCTCCCCAATATAAATACCCAAGCACCCACCCTCTAAACATCAAATCAAAGCCCCTCTCCTCCACACCGCACCTTGCCACCCCACGCCGCACCGCCACCCCACACCCGCGCCGCCGCCGCACCTTGCCGCTGCCGCCCCACGACCACGCCGCCGGAGCCCCTCGCCGGAGACCTCGTCAGAGGTAGCCCTGCGCTACATCTATTCTTTTTCTCGGATCGTTTTCTTCTAATCGTTCCGATTCTTTTCTTCTCTAAACCGTTCCGGTTTTCTAGATCGGTTTTTCGTTCGGTTTTTCCTCTCCGAAACCCTAGATCGGATTCGTTTTCTTCTCCGATTTAGTTGTCTTTGGACCGTTCGCCGGACCGTGCGTCCTAACGAATGTGATCACCGGATTTTTCTAGGTTAACGACGTCCGTTCGTTTAACCGTTCTTCTTTTTCTTTTCGACGGATTTATTCCGCCATCGCGATCTTAGATCCGATCTTCTTTCTAGTTTTTCTTTTCGCTCGTTTATCGGAATCAGGTGATTCAAGCGCCTGGAGTTTCGTCTCAAAACCGCCGTTCCGTCTAATCAACTTGAACAAGCTTTTGCCCCGATAAAAATTTGACCTAGTTTCAACTTGCTTGAACCGAGTTGTTTTCTTCCGCCGTTTGTTTTCCGTTTCTTTGTTCGGTTCGTTCTTTCTTTGCAACCGGAGTTCTTAAATTGAACTTTCTGGTTCGTTCTCTTGTTCGAGTTTTACCTGTGCATTAGATGAGTACTTATTGTATGCTTGTTGTTTGTCTGCGATAGATTACCCGGATTGCGCCGCTTGTTACTTCGAAACCCTAGGACTCGCGGATCATCAGCAAGGCAAGTAACACTTTGATCATACCTTTTCTACAACCCATGTTTTATTGCATTAGACCAATCCTCACACATTGCATGATTAGGATCTAATTAAATTGTGGGATGGGAAGTAGATGAGGTAGTACCTATTACCTGTATTATTATGAAACCTTTGGGAGTTACTTCTACGTTTGCTTATTATTATGCCATGCTATGCTAGTAGACGTGGATTGGGTGAGTGATATCCATTACAGATGTGAGTTGATAATATTAAAAGGTTTATCTAAGGTGGCAACTTAAACACACATCTGGGTGGATTGAGGCACCTGATGTCTATTAGGACTTGCCTGTTTTTTTTGGACCGCCACCCAGGCTCAAAGGGATCATAAGATCTTTCATGCTAGAAACTTCCGTGTGCAGCCACAAGCCATTATGGGCTCTGGCATAGTTGACTAAGTTGTGCGAACTCTTACGGGGTGGACTAGCAGATGTAGGGGTTGTAGGTGGTACGGTCTACCCCACATGTAAGGTGCTAGCGCTTCTGAAAGACTGTGTCTCGGTCATCCGTTTTCTCAAACACCATGTAGTGCGAGAAAACAAACGGAGGCGATCGAGTCTTGTGGGGAAAAGTGCGCAAACCTCTGCAGAGTGTATAAACTAATCATGATTAGCCGTGTCCCCGCTTATGGACAACTTGAGTATCTAGTACTTGAATATCATTGTGAATCTCGACATGTTACTTCTAATTAATGTTGTTGGGTTTTTAATTATTTTTAATTGGGATTGAGAATGCTGTCAACCATTCTCAATGTTTCACAACCACCATGATAGTTAAATAAATTTATTCCTTTGCAGGAGGGAAAAATTGGCTTTACGCAAAACTGTAACCATAGAGCTTTCCACTAGCCATATGTGCATATAGTATAGCTGTTTCATTCCATTATTCTCTATGTGTTACATTGCCAGCATATTCCATGTGCTGACCCATTTTCGGGCTGCAACGTTAATGTTGCAGACTTTTCAGACGATGATTGAGGTGCGTTTAGGTCGTGGCCCTATACTCAGTGATGCCGCTGGAGTTGATGGACCCATTTATCTTCCAAGTCTTCCGCTTTTATTTTTATTATATGGCCTTAAGCCATATTCAGTGTAATAAGTTCTTTTTGAGCCATCGATGTAATAAGTGTGTGATTGCAACTCTGCTATAAAACCTCGATGTACTGTGTGGTGTCAGCATTCCTGATCCAGGGATGACACCGTAGCACAGTAGACGTGATCCATTCGGGTCAAGTCGCTACACATGATGTGTCTTAATATTTTTGCAGGAAACCTTGATGATTTTGAGAATTGCACACAATTTGTACAAAAACTACTTAGATGCCCTTTGATCCCATATCCAACGACCTCGAAGCTCGTATCACCGTAGCATCTAAGATGAAGGAGGACATCATATTCTCCTGTATGTAAGAATATCATGTGCTACCACACCTTAGATGCTTTGGTGATACAAGCTCTTCGGAGGCATTGGATTTGTGACCCAACACCCCCTCGGTGGTTCAAATGGTTTTTTGCAGAAAAGCCCCAAAAGAGTTCGGCCACTGCTTACAAGCACAAAGACTGCTCAGATGCCATTGGATCTCAGATCAAATGACCTCCAAGCTCGTATCACCGTAGCATCGAAGCTGCGATAGCACCTTATGTTTTCTCGCATGGGAGAGTATGAGGTGCTCCTGCACCGTAGATTCTATGGTGATACGAGTTCAGTGAGATCTAACGGCCCACAGTAGGAGGTTTGAATGGTTTTGCAATATACGGCTGATAGAGTTTGGGAAATGCGCAGGAATTGCAAGTACTACGCATGTGCCATCTGATCACTAATCATACGACCTAGATGCTCATATCACTGTAGCGGGTAATTAAGCTACGGGGAGCACCTAATATGAGCACCGGGGAGCCGTTGGATCGAAGATGCAGCGGCACACACGAGGCCTGGATGTTTTATTTGCAAAAAAACCTTTGGAGAGTTTGGAAATTGCGCATAATTACAAAGACTACTCCCAAGCCATTGGATCTCACTTCCAACGGTGTAAAAACTCGTATCACCATAGTATCTAAGCTGCGGGGTGGATGTGATATTCTATGCCGTTGTCATTTTTGTTCGTAAACTTGCAAAATATGTGTAACTCGTGCCGTTACTTGTCTAACCGCGCTAAGTGTTTGTTCAAAAAAAACCATCCTTCAGTGAAATATCAGAACAACAAACGGGGGTCCCACTTGTCATTAATCAAATTTGGACCTAAAACTAACAAATCTGAAAGACGAGATTCGAACTGGCAACCTGGACTACAAAGTGTAAGTCGATAGCCTGAAAAAAAGAACGGTTGTTGGCTTTGTCCCATAACTTGATTTTATACAGTAGTGCGTTGAGTAGAGTAGAGGGAGTGCCTCGTCAACACGTGCATGACCGTTGTCTCACTTACTGGTGGGTCTCAGGTCTGTGATCTCAATCTCTCTTCTCTCCATCGTCTAACCTTTGCACGGGCACACACGAAGAGCGGCGCTAGCTTGCCGTGGTGTTATTACAACTAAAAAAAGCTTGGAAAATAGAAGAATCGCCTAGAACAAGAGACGTTGTGGCTGGTCGAGACGGAGCTAACCACATCTATCCTCCGTGCCATGTTTGCATGATGAAGTTGTGTGGCTAGTGGGGTGTTTTCGACCGACTGGCTGGGTCCCGAGGTCGAACCATAGGTACTACGTCTGATACAGTATATTTTTACACGCACATTTTTCCTTCGTTACGAAACATGGCACACCCTACCGCGCGGTTTCGGGGTCCTCCCGGGTGGTGCACGCATATATTCTTCCTGATGTGGGACGCCCTACCGCGCGTTTTCTGGGTCCTCCTCGGTTGTAGCGCCGAAGCAAGTAAATGAGTCGTCAAATCATGAAAGACCACCTTTCCCGCCGAGTACATCAGTGAAGCACGGTGGCTAGCTAGTTGGGCTAGTTCGACCGATTAGCTAGGCCACCGCCACATTTGTTTTTTCACCCCTTTTTTATCTACTTGCCGGCAGGTAAATTTAAATATCCACCGCGACATTGCTCTGGTGTTTAGTTGTGGCAGGATTTTTAATTTTTTGATTGACGGGAGCAGGCGCGGCAGGATTTTTAATTTTTTGATTGACGGGAGCAGGCGTGGCAGCAATTAGTCACGATGACTCCGCCTGTAAAAACCCACTCCTCCCTGATGTGAGAAGTCATCGACTGATGTTTTTCTATGGTGAAAACCAAAAGATTCCCCGCTCCCTCCGCCTTCCCGTAGATTGCATTGCCTTTCAGCCGTTTCGCCCCCTTTGCTTCCTCTCCCCATTGCTTCTACCTAGTGCCATGGCGGCGCAGCAGATCATAGAGTCCGAGGTGAGGGTCCTAACATAGGAGCTCCATGCCAAGGATGCGGAGCTCAGGGCCAAGGACGTGGAGCTCCATGAGCTCAAGGAGGAGAGGAGTGTCATGCTCCTCCGTTATGTGCGGGAGTTCACGGAGCTTCAAAAGCGACATGCGTCCACCACAAAGATGCTCGAGGCGTCGGCAGCGTTAATGCAGATAGCGGGAGATACGATAGGTCGTCAGGGGAGCCGGCTATTGCGCGAGCGGGCCGATCGTGACGAGGTCTAGGATCGCCTCAGCCACTTGGTGAACCAAGTTGCCACGCATGTGTTGCGGCTGCGCGATGCCTACCGTTGTGCCAGCGCGACAATGCCGGCCGTTGGGCCAAACCTGTTCGACCACCCGGTCGACTTCAACGAGATGCGGCTTCCTGACCTGGTCTCCTTCTTCACATATATCTCCAAGGAGCTGAGCCGTCTCCGCGCGATGGTGGGGGCTGAGCTGGACAAGGAGGGGTTGCGGGCTGCCGTCGCCGTTGCCGGGCGAATCCTTTCAGGGCTCCGTCACTGGAATCCATTCGTGCCATTGGACGCCGTCTTTGACGAGCTGGCACCCGTCGACCGGGAGCGGGCTCTACGGGCGGTTGCACCCTACATCACCAATGTCATGCGCCTCGAGAAGCAGAGGGACTTCGGTGCTGTTTAGGCGCCCTCTGCATGGGCTTGTCCATGTCTCGGCGCAACATGACCGTTGGATCAAACTCAGACGGTGCAGATCAGTCACTGTAGCATAAAGCGTGTGGGTGTGTTTGGTTGCATTCTCATCTCAATATAGTTGTTTCCTCTTCGTGTATTTTTGTCAACCTACTAGTGTGGACTCATGCACCCTTCATGCACTCTGCCAAACACCCAAAAGTGGGTCGATAAGGGAACTTTTGCTCCCATCCCATGCACCCTTCATACACCCTGCCTAACACTATTCATGCTTCATATGGTTCATGTTTCGTGGAGTACTGTAGCACCGTACTCTCCGTGCGCTGTGGACCTAGTTCTGTTAACATTGATCTCATCGTTCATTCTTGACCGGACAGTCGAAAAAGCGGTACTATGTTACATATAGGAGTAGTTGACATGCGCACAACATCATTTGTTATTATCATATATTACTACACTAGCAACAAGATTGTGTAGTACTGACGTATGAACCACTGCACATGCCTAGTAGTAGGAGCACTGTGTATGTTCAAGTGGCTGCCGTGTTTCGCACTCCTCCATCGTAAGAGTGGAAATGCTTGCTATAATCATTTTTTTCTTCAGAAAAACAGTGGACACGCTCTACTGTGCGGATCCTCCTCCAGCCATGCACTAAATTACTCACTTTCGCCGACGTGTGGGACAGCCAGCACCTGGGTCCACCAGCCATGCACTAAATTACTCCGTAGTAGATTGACGGTAGACTACCCCGATCGAACCGACGCAGTAATGCCCAATGAGCCGTCAAATCACAAAACCCCCTCCTTTCTAGCATTAAGTTGGACGAACGAAGCAACCATCATTTCACTCTTCTCTCTCAGCTTCCTCTCTTGAAGAAAACCCCCACTCGCTTCGCTTCTCCCTCCTCTCGTTCCTCCTTTCACTCTTCTCTCTCTCAGCTTCCTCTCTTGGATGGACGCCGGAGCACCGGCCGATGTGATGTCTATGGCTCTGGCCAAAACCTCGAGGCTCATGGTATGAAGAAGCGCAAGCACCCCGCCGAGACTACCGCAGACAAGCTCAAAGCCATCGCCCTGTCCAAGCCCCCCCTCTCTGGGATCCCTCATTAAGCAAGTCCAGGTAATGTCTCTTGTTGACAATCTTTTTCTCAATCTTGATCGTGTTTTTTCATCTAACACGCAGTACTAGTACTGGTAGTACAACTTTCTGGGTGATCTTGCATGTGATTTTAGTGTGCCAAATGACGGTTCTAAATTCCTCTTTTCACCAAAACATGCGAGAGGTTGACACTGATTTCTTATAGACTACTTTCAACTACTCCCTCTGCCCCAAATTTCATGTCTTAGATTTGTCTAGATACGGATGTATCTAATACTAAAATGTGACTTGATACATCCGTATCTAGACAAATCTAAGACAAGAATTTTGGGACGGAGGGAGTACTTTATGAACATCAATGCTACCTTTTAAGAGGGTATATTTGCCTCAGTAACTTGTGTTATGGATATTGCATGTAATCCCTCTGCTCTCATGCCTTTGAAGACATGTTCTAGTGTCTTTGTTCACTCATTTCTGTGCGTATATGTAGTCATATATGGAGTATAATATCAAAAATGATCTTATATTTCTGAACGGAGGTAGTAATAAAATATGGTTTCTGGTTGAATTAGAACCAGGTCCACGGTGGAGATGAAGTTCTCAAAGTCATGCCGTGTGAACTGGAAGACCTGATGATAGGTTCTACTGCTAAACTATCCAGCTGATGTGTCCTTGTCGCCACGTGTCTTGAACTAGTGTTTTCCTGTAGCATTGTTGTCAGGCGTGTTCTCGAGGCTGTACTTGACCACAACAATTTCCTGGCTATGCCTTCGATTACGAATGGTGTGGTTCTTGTAAAGCTTCCCAACAAATCTGATGCGGCCTATCTTCATCATCATGTTTATGAGTGGAAAGACCACTCTGTTAGGTTCTCCACGGTTGACAAGATGGTGATGGTGCATGTAGACATCTCACACAAAGTCCATGGCCTACTCAGTTATGCGGGGTTCATCCCGTAGGTCGGTGGCAAGAAATAGTTTGTAGAGTTTAGTTAGTGCAACTTTGCTTGTCTGTAGTAAGTACTATTGTTCAGTACTTGATTTGTGTTTGTGAACCCTGTATTGTTTATTAGTACTGCCACTTTTGGTGCGTGGTCAGTCCTGAGAACGGTCTATGTTAATGTCTGTCCACTCAATTCAGTCTGTATATTTTGAAGTATCCAGATCATATTTTTTGTGAGGACGGTTTATCAATTATGGTTACACTCCAATATCTGTATGCATTGCAGGGTTTATCGCACCCACCAGGATTTCCAGTCCCATGGATGTTCGGTCCATATGATTTGTCACGACCTTTGGACTGTCCTGCTTGTGGGAGTAGGCGGGGCCCCTGCATGCCACACGTAGTTGGACGATCAATCTTCTGTTTAGTACTTCAACATAGTGATTTCCTGGTAAGGATTCACTCGTGTCACATCAATTGAATCTTATTGATTTACTGTCTAAATCTTATTGATTTAATGTCATGTTTTCTTTCTTTTCCTGCAATTTTACGATGCAGGTTTTGCCATGTGACATTCATCACAGAATAAACCGTTTGGTTTGCTCTACGATGGCTATTTTTGCAGGTTTCACTTCTTATGTTGTCTCAGTAATGAAGGCACTGTCCATCACTTATATTACTGAAAAAAATTGGATCGGTCTGTTGCCTGAGTACAAGCTGAATCCCTATGATGAACTGCAGTTTGGTTTAACAAAAACGCCACAATTAGTCCTTCTCGCGTTTAAAAGAAATGAAGAAAAAAACTAGATCACAGTCATGGATCCTAGTCAAGTTAGGAAGCTGATCATAGCAGACCAGACACGATCGCCACTGTCTCGCACAGATCGAGCACCGGCGGTTGCTCTAACACTGACAGCGGCAGCAGCTCAGTCTGATCCAGCTGAGGATTGGGCACCGACCACATCAGCGGATCAGTCTGATCTACCGGAGGATCGGGCATCGACACTGGCACCAGCTCTACAAGGAGCACCATCTCCGGCAGCAGCAGCGGCTTCGGCACCTGCACCAACACTTGCACTTGCATCTGCTCCGGCCCGTGCAGTTGCACCGGCAACAGACTGGGCTGCAGTTCGCACTTCATATACCAAAGTCCTTATAAAAACCGACATATCCACCTTCTTGGTAAGCATTGGCCGCCCAAGTGCTTCGTTCTTTTTTCTTTCCATGTTGTTTCACATGATTCACTGTGTTGATCTAACTGTTTGGGTATGTCTTCTTGTTTGTAAACAGAGAATTCCTAGAGCAACGAGGGAGTCGTTCAACAATCCGGGCGACCGCGGCCAAGTTTCTCTTACCATGCGCAACCTTGGTGTGAATGAACCTGCTCAATATACCGTAAGTACAAAGGATGGTCGCATGATGATTGATGCTAAAGGATGGTCAAGGTTCAAATCTAAGTCATATCTTGCGGTAGGAGATGATGTCAAAATCGAACTTTCTCGGCAAGGAGAGCTCGTCCAAATCAACTTTGAAATTCTTCAGTAGAAGCACGCAACTGTTGAACTGATCTATCCTCCGAGAGATTTAGATGTAATAATCTGGCATGGTGAAACAAGCGTCCTGTGTGAATAAGTAGTACGACAGTATTATTTATCACATGGTATATCATTGATAGAATTGTAACTCTGATTGCTGGTTAGGAATTGACATTCGATTTCATTCCAACAGCTGTCATGCTTTATTCAATTTTGTGTATTCGCCTTGCGACAGCATCTAAAACTAGTGCTGTACCGATCGCTTGCAATATGAAAAGCGCTGAGGTAGAACACATGGGCCCCCAAACATTAAGGGTCGGCCTGCGGCCCAAAGTCCAGAACCGTGAGCCTATCTAAGTATTATATTCTTAGCTGAACCCCCATATAAAAAGCTAAACCCCCATAATGCCCGTGCGTTGCAGAGGGAGTATATTTCTCGGCAAGGTGAGCATGTGATATAAAAGATTTGTATATTTCTTTACAGAGGGAGTATCTCTCTGTCAAAAAATATATTTATGAGTAACTAGTTACTCCTGTCTTTCTACTTCCTTTCGCTGATATGTGGGGCAACCGGCAACAGGGTCCACGTGCCATATGCACAAATTATAGTGCACAACTTCATGGTAGACACACCCCGGTCGTAGTACCGCGGTAATGCCTAATGAGCCGTCAAATCACAACCCCCCCTTTCCAGCTTTAGCAGTAAGCTGGAGGGACGAAGCGGCAATATTTCACTGGGCCTGAATCCCCTTCTCCCTCGTCTGCTTGTTCAGAGAAAACCCCCTCTCGGCTATTGCATAGGGTTTTCTCATGGAGAACCAGGTACGAAGTCTTCATCCATCTCCGATAAATCCAAGTCCCTTGATCACAGGTAATCCTAGGATGGCAGCCGCCGCAGTTGATGCATTTTTCTTCCTACTGAATCTAGTGTGTTTCATTTGCAGTGCCCAAAGTGCGAGTACCCTACAAGTTTCTGCGCCCTCGGCGAGACGCCACACTTGTTCCTTCTCATCCTAACACAGCATTTTGAAACGCGCACAATATGTTCCTAGAATCCTCTTTTCTATCCGGGAGGGTGGGGTTTTTTTGAACATGCTGTGTTCTCATATTATTTTTCCTGCAGTGTATTATTTGCTCTGCCAGAACACATTTACTCAAGATGCTCGGCCTTGCCATAACTGAATACACTAGTTTAATGGTCACAGTGAAGACAAGCCATGGATATAAGTTCTGAGTTGGGTTCATGAACCAAGAAGATCGTTGCTTTTTATATGGCCAAACTTGGATAAACTTTCTCAAGTGTTACAGACTGAAAGTTGGCGCACGAATGTTGATGGAAATAGCAGAACCTGGTCTCATCTTCACTGCGATCTTCCACCCCGACGTCATTCCAATTGTTCATCCATGTTAGTTTTGTATCTGGTTCTTGCTTGTTGCCTCGATTACTTCTTAATCCACCTATTCTGTCTAACTAATCACAATTTAACTTTAGAAGTAGCAATGAATCTCTCACGAAGATGCTACTTCTAACTAATATTTTCTTATAATTGGTGGCACGTGTAGGTTTTTTCAGAGTTAAGCAGTCTGCTCGTTTGTTACTCTGTAATAACTCGGCTGTTACTAATGGCACTGAAGTTTACTGGATCGACATCCACAAGTTTTCTACACTTTATTGATCGTCTTGAGGTCCTTGTGGGGCGTTTCAATGGTGGAAGGCCACGTGGGATATGTGTGCCACTACTGCACTCGTTGAACAGGTCCAACTGTGTCGAGAAACTTATGGTACGAGGTGTTTTCTGTTATATATGTTGTTCATAAACTATTGCTTATACACAGTTTTACAGTTGTGATCTTCTTAAAACAGGAACTGCCGAGTTCTATTGTTCCTATACAGATGCCTGACCATGGTCGGGTCAGACTTGCGCTTGGTCACAACATGATGTTTATGTTGACCTACTCAATTCCCCTTGGAGGCGAAAAGATACTTATTCATGGGTGGTCTCAAGTAATGAAGGCCCGTCCATCTTGGAGAATAGGACAGAAGATTATGTTAATGATTTTCCATGGATCTAAAGCGAATATCCTGTTTATTGACCACGTTGCGAGATGAAGCCGCTTTTAGAATGTTGTGGATGCGCGGGGTGGCGCCTGGGCCTTGTCCTGGGGCTTGGCGGCCTCACCCTTGGTTAACTGTAGGCAAAGTAGCACTGTTCGAGGGGTGCTTTGTACGGTTGAACCTGTATAAGTACTCATACTGCTTTCAGCTTTGGTTGTTAAGTGCCCCTGCTGGTTTCAGTTAAGGTTGTTAAGTACTCTTGCTGCTTTTACAGTCTATCATGTTTCTTCAGTCCTGTCTTCCTCCAGCCGCCAAAACCAAGCCAGCGCCGGCAGGGCCGCCTGCTTCCGCCTCCCACGGCTGGCTGCACCTCAGCACACGCATCACCGCCCCACCGTCTCCAAAATCGTTAACGCCGACGTCCTCCGCACGCTTTGGTGCGCTTGCCGCAGCACCGCCCTCTCGCGTTGTCAACATGGTCAACAAACAACAGGAATCGGCAGAAGTACGCGGAGAGGATGACAGTAGGGGCCCACCACGTCAGCGTATGGAAAAATAAAATGCTTCCTCCTAGTGTTTTCCTGACATCTGGGACCCACGACATTGTGAGCGTATATAGTCAATAGACAAGAGTACAACACAAGATCGGCTGACACCTGGGACGTAGCTACTCGAGCAGTATATTTTTTGTTTGGTATGGTTGAGACAGAGTAGGGTTTGAACTGGGCTGTGGCCCATCTAGCCCAGGCTTATATTTTATGTTCACCATGTGACCAGTCCAGCTATTTTTTCTTTATGAAAATGAGCCCAGTTTATTTTTTCTGAAGAATACCCAATCAAGGCCTACTTATTTTTCTACGCCCTGATGGGCTGCAACTCTTTCAAGACGCCTGCAAATCTTGAAAGTAATATGAAATGGGTTGTAAATATAAAAATAGATGACAAATTGGCAATTACTTTATAATTTCTAATTTTTTTTTCACATTTTCAGACTCCTATTTCATTGGGCATTAACCCAATTTAAATATATATTCAAAGTACTTTAAATCTGGCTCGACATTTGGGTATTAAAAATAGTTTGGAACCCACAGAAATATGCGAAATTAGCCCTGACGAACCAAAAAAAACGACTGCAATAAATTGCATAAGAAGTTGCCATGAGCTATATATAAATTATTAAAAAAAGAGGGAGTGGTCTGACTTGTGGGCCTGTTTAGTTGATGCGCATGCAAGATTTTTTTTATTATATATGTCAACAAACGATTCAAGCAGATGTAACCGTTGGATGTCAATCCAACGGCAGTCGTGTTTCTTCAATCTCTGATCTTCTTGCTCCAGCCGCCAAAGCAGCGCCGGCGGGACCGCCTATTCCCACCTCCCGTGGCCGGCTGTGCTGCCGCGCATGCCTCAATGCCCCCTACTACTCCCACCGCTGGGCAGGGCATCCCTCTACTCACCCACACTCCCTGTTATTCTGCGGCGACGATAGCCTCACACCGCAGCCAAACCGGTGAACCCTCATACTCCTCTCCGCGCGGGCTTCCACTGCTGCTTCTTCCCCGGCTCCGCATCATCCCCTTCCTAGGCGTCGCCGTCGTCCACTGCCGTGGTGCTCTCGGTGCGGTGTGGTCAATGTGGTCAATGACCGACTTCCATCAGAAGAGTACTGTACGTGGAGAGGCTGACAGCTAGGTCCACGGCAGCCGCAAGGAAGTGCCTCCTTATTACGCGGAAAATAATTATTCCTCCACCTGACTACAGGGACCCACCAGACGGGCTACCAGTATTTCATGAAAAAAACCGTTTCCCCCTGACTGCTGGGACCCACAAGACGGGCTACCGTATTTCGTGAAAAAAACGTTCCCCCCACTGTCAGCTCGGACCCACCGGAAGTGCCTCCTTATTACGCAAAAAATGAATACCCCCCTGCTATCTGGGACCCACCTTGGTGGGATGCTGACTTGTGGGCCTACTAAGTTGACAGGGACGGAGGCCAGTGTCAACTTTAGTCAATATATGAACGATTCTAGCTCCAGTGACCGTACGATGTCCATCCAACGGCCATAGTGCTTCTTCAACCTCTGGTCTTCTTGCTCCAGCCGCCCAAAGCAGCACTAGTCATGCCGCCTGCTCCTACCGCCCGTGGCCGGCTGTGATGCCGCAGAGGCCTCACCGCCCCTACTACTCCCACCGCTGGCCAGGCCATCTCTCTATGCACCCACACCCCCTATTATTCTGCAGCGACGGAAGCCTCACACTACAGCCGAACGAGTGAACCCTCATACTCCTCTACGCGTGGGCATCCACTGCCGCGTCTTCCCCGGCTCTGCGTCGTCCCCTTCCTAGGCCTTGCCATCGTCCATCACCCTGGTGCTCTTGGCGTGGTGTGGTCAACGTGGTCAAGGAATGGCTTCCATCGGACCTGGACTGTACGTGGAGAGGCTGACAGTTGGGTCCACGGCCGTAGCAAGGAAGTGCCTCCTTATTACGTGCAAAATAATTATTCCTCCACTTGACAGCGGGGATCCACCGGACGGGCCATCGTATTTCGCGAAAAAATGTTTCCCCCTGGCTGCTGGGACCCAACAGCTACATCTTCACACGCAAGGAAGTGCATCCGAAAAAAATGATTCGCCCCCTGACTGTTGGGACCCACCAGCTACATCTTCGCACACAAGGAATTACGTCCGAAAAAAAACGATTCAGCCCCCTGACTGCTGGGACCCACCAGCTACATCTTCGCATGCAAGGAAGTGCGTTCGGTCAAAAAACCAAAACGATTCCCCCCTGACTGCTGACACCCAGCAGCTACATCTTCGTACGCAAGGAAGTGCGTCCGGGCAAAAAAACGATTCGCCCCCCTGACTGCTGGGACCCACCAGCTACATCTTCGCAGGCAAGGAAGTGCCTGATAGTCGGGACCCACCTGGTCGAAGCGTATGTAGTGTTGTCATTCTGGTCGCGAACGTGTACGTACACATATACTGGTCGATGTAGAGGCGCGCATGTGTCGTAGTAGAGGCGTGTACATGTCATAGTAGAGGCGCGCACGTAGCATGTACACGTACGTACGGCGGCCAGGGTGCAAGAAGGAAAATATGGCCACGTACGTACATATGGGCAGGGTCTCGAACGCCTACTCGCACATACGTATGGCCAGGGCTTGTGTACATGGCTGGGTCGGAATGGAGAAACATCGTCGTCCTCGTGTTCATGGGGAGGCAACGGAATGCGTCGTGTTCATCGGGAGGCAACGAAACACGTGGGAGCCAACCGGCTGGGTCGGAACGGAATGCGTGGTCGTGTTCATCGGGAGGGCTTGGACGGAACATGCGATGGAAACGAGGCCTGGCGTACCGCAGAACGGAGGAAACGGACCTCCTATGGTCGAAACGGGGGTCCTGTTGATCGGGAGGGGTGTGGCGTACCGCAAAACGGAGGAAATGGACCTCCTACGGTCGAAACAGGGGTCCTGTTGATCGGGAGGGGTGTGGCGTACCGCAAAACGAACGAAACGGACTTGTGTTGGAGCGCTATGGTCGAAACGGGGGTCCTGTTCATCGGGAGGGGTGTGGCGTATGGCAAAACGGGACTCCACGGGATACTGTTCATCTCCACCGTCAACCTCCTCCAGCCTCCACGGGCTACCGTCGACCTCCTCCAGCCTCCACGGGCTCATGTTCATCCAGCCTCCACCACGCGCTACTCCACCGGCTACTGTTCAACCACCCCTCTACCGTCTACTGTTCATCTAGCCCTCCACACCACGGGGTCCTGTTCAACCACCCCTCCACGGGCACCCCTCCACCGTCTACTATTCATCCGGCCCTCCACACCACGGGGTCCTGTTCGACCACCGCTCCACGGGCACCCCTCCACCGTCTACTGTTCATCCAGCCCTCCACCACACCACGGGGTCCTGTTCATCCAGAGGCAACGCCATAGCTCACTATTCATCCAAACCCCCCGCAACGCTCATTGTTCATCCCAGAGGCAGCATCGATCGGCTTTAGTTAGCAGCAGTAGCGTAGGAATCACTTGATCGGGTTCAGTTAACATCCATCGATCGATCGCTCGGGTTCAGTAACGCGTAGCCTGCAGTGCAATCGCTCGGGTTCAGTTAGAGCCCAATGCCTCGCTCGGGTTCAGTTAGAGCCAACGCCTCGCACACACGCGCGTACATGTACGAGAGAAACGCGCATCGCTCGGCCCCCGACGTCCCACCGTAACCAGGAACTCCCTGAAATTTTCCTCCCCCTCGCTTCTACCACGGTTTTTTCCGTCATGGACGGCCCAAAGAATGTCATGCAGCTACGTCTCCGGCCCGCCCAGGATGAAAAACCCATTTTCTGTCATGATTTTTTTGTCATAGAAGTAGGAGCCCACCACATCTATGATGATACCGGGTTTTGTCACAATTATCGTCATAGAAATGTCATATGTATGACAGAATTTTTTTTGTTCGGCCCAAAATGTCAAGGATATGTCTTTTTTTGTAGTGAGTGTGTCCACGTACCCTCGTAGACTGAAAGCGGAAGCGTTTCGTAACGCGGTTGATGTAGTCGAACGTCTTCGCGATCCAACCGATCCAAGTACCGAACGTATGGCACCTCCGCGTTCAACACACGTTCAGCTCGATGTCGTCCCTCGAGCTCTTGATCCAGTTGAGGGCGAGGGAGAGTTATGTCAGCACGACGGCGTGAAGCTGGTGATGATGAAGTTACCGACGCAAGGCTTCGCCTAAGAACCATGACGATATGACCGAGGTGTGTAACTGTGGAGGGGGGCACCGCACACGGCTAAGAGAAGACTTGGTGTGCCTTTAGGGTGCCCCCTCCCAAGAATATAAAGGGGGGAGGATAGGTGGCCAGCCCTAGGGGGGGCGCTCCATGGGGGGAGTCCTACTTGGAGTCCCGGTCCAAGTAGGATTCGGTCCCCCCCTTTCCTAGTCCAAGTAGGAGAAGAAGGGAAGGAGGAAGAGAAGAGAAGGAAGGAGGGGGGCCCCCCTCCCCTTTTCCAATTCGGACTTGGCAAGGGGGCGCGTGCCACCTCTGGCTGGCCCTCTGTCTTATCCACTAAGGCCCATGGTGGCCCAATAACCTCCTTGGGGGGTCCGGTAACCCCCGGTACTCCGAAACTTATCCGAAATGACCTGAACCATTCCGGTGTCCGAATGTAGCCTTCCAATATATTAATATTTATGTCTCGACCATTTCTAGACTCCTCGTCATGACCTTGATCTCATCCGGGACTCCGAACAAACTTCGGTTCATCAAAACACAAAACTCATAATACAAATCGTCATTGAACGTTAGGCGTGCGGACCCTACGGGTTCGAGAACTATGTAGACATGACCGAGACATATCTCCGGTCAATAACCAATATCGGAACCTGGATGCTCATATTGTTTCCTAAATATTCTACGAAGAGCTTTATCGGTCAAACCGCATAACAACATATGTTGTTCCCTTTGTCATTGGTATGTTACTTGCCCGAGATTCGATCGTCGGTATCATCATACCTAGTTCAATCTCATCACTGGCAAGTCTCTTTACTCGTTCCATAATGCATCATCCCATGACTAACTCATTAGTCACATTGCTTGCAAGGCTCATAGTGATGTGCATTACTGAGAGGGCCCAGAGATACCTCTCCGATACATGGAGTGACAAATCCTAATCTCGATCTATGCCAACTCAACAAACACCATTGGAGACACCTGTAGAGCATCTTTATAATCACCCAGTTACGTTGTGACGTTTGATAGCACACAAGGTGTTCCTCCGGTATTCGGGAGTTGCATAATCTCATAGTCTGAGGAACATGTATAAGTCATGAAGAAAGCAATAGCAGAAAAACTAAACGATCATTATGCTAAGCTAACGGATGGGACTTGTCCATCACATCATTCTCTAATGATGTGAGCCCATTCATCAAATGACAACACATGCATATGGCTAGGAAACTTAACCATCTTTGATTAACGCGCTAGTTAAGTAGAGGCATACTAGGGACACTCTATTTGTCTATGTATCCACACATGTACTAAGTTTCCGGTTAATACAATTCTACCATGAATAATAAAAATTTATAATGATATAAGGAAATATAAATAAAAACTTTATTATTGCCTCTAGGGCATATTTCCTTCAATACATATAGGAGACTAATCACGTTTGCTAAGTGTATCGCATGTTTTAGTCCGTGTGAAATCTTTGTGTGTGGATAATGGACCCATTGAAATTTATGTCTCAACAATGGAGAGACAAGAGATATATGGGTGTAGCCCACACTATTAAGAGAGAATCGATGGAGTCCAAACTCTTCCTCATGTGAGTGTTGTGCTTTCTTGAGCGATGACTTGGGAGGGTTTTGGCTCACAAAAAGGTAAGCTCTTGATCGTGTTTTGAACTTTTCCTACTCTCACATCACACACATATTCAATACAAAACATCTCTCTCATAGCCTTGGTTTTTTATGTCTAGATCTCATGCTTCACATATATGCATGTCTTAACCAAACCCACACTTCACTAACACACCAAATATCCCGTACATCACCTCTACACCAAATGTCCGATATATACTAGAAATTTAGTCATTAGGTAGTAGTATTGAATCACTAATATTTACCAGACTTCTGATACTCACCGGGTGCCCAGTAGACCAATGGTCCAGCAGATGTGTGGCACACCACCAAATGTCCGCTCTCGCCTTCACAGGGCCGGACTTATGGTCCCCACTGGATGCCCAACAACTAGTTATGCCACCGGATGTCCGGTACTTACAGGAAATCTCGCACCACCCTGTCCATAGAGCATGCAATGGGGCCCGGAATTTTAGTGCCTACTGGATGTCCGACAACTACATGAGCCACCGAATGTCTCGTATCCCAGTTCGTTTAACATTGTGTTTTTCTTGTGTCTATGCAACCCAACAACCCCCGGATGTCTGATGATTGCACCAGATGCCCGGTACTTACACGTATTTTTACACACCAATGATGATATTTTGGCCCACACTATATATACCCTTCTCTGACTCTGGGAGAGGGTTTACCACTCACTTTGAAAGAACCATAGAACACTAGGTGCCCCCTCTCACTTCCTCCTACACCAAATCCAAGATCCGAAAGTGATTTGTGAGATTTTTGAGAGGTTTTCTACCAAGTGATAGATCCACTGCTCCACCCTCTCTTAACCAAAGGAATTCGTGATATGAACAAGTCTTCAGCTTTTACCCATCATTCTTGTTACCCTTTTTCATAAAACTATTGGTCTTGTTAACCATCAACACTTGATGCTCCTTCCTGATTTCTACCTCCGCGGCCTTAAGCATTGTGAAGAGCTTGGGAATCGTTTTTGTCATCCCTTGCATATTATAGTTCATCACGAAGCCTTTGTAGCTTGGTGGTAGTGACTGAAGAACTCTGTCAATAACACTCTCAACTGGAAGATCAATTCCTAGCTGAGTCAAGTGGTTATGATACCCAGACATTTTGATTATGTGTTCACTGACAGAACTGTTCTCCTCCATCTTACAACTATAGAACTTGTTGGAGAATTCATATCTCTCAACCCAAGTATTAGCTTGAAATGTCAACTTCAACTCTTGGAACATCTCATATGCCCCATGGTGTTCAAAATGTCTTTGAAGTCCCAGCTCTAAGCCGTAAAGCATGGCACACTGAACTATTGAGTAGTCATCAGATCGAGCCTACCAGACGTTCATAACATCTGCAGTAGCTCCTCACTAGGTCTATCACCTAGCGGTGCATCAAGGACATAATTCTTCTATGCAACAATGAGGATAATCCTCAAGTTACAGACCTAGTCCATGTAGTTGCTACCATCATATTTCAACTTAGCTTTCTCTAGGAACGCATTAAAATTCAAGGGAACGGTAGCACGGGCCATTGATCTACAACATAGATATGCAAAAACTATTAAGACTAAGTTCATGATAAATTAAGTTCAACTCATAAAATTACTAATGAATTCCCACTTAAATTAACATCCCTCAAGTTATTTAAGTGATACATGATCCAAATCAACTAACCCATGTCCGATCATCACCTGAGATGGGGTAGTCATCAATGGTGAACATCTCTATGTCGATCATATCTACTATATGAGTCATGTTCGACCTTTCGATCTCTAGTGTTCCGAGACCATGTTTGTACATGCTAGGCTCGTCAAGTTTAACCCAAGTATTCTGCATGTGCAAAACTGTCTTACACCTATTGTATGTGAACGTAGAGTCTATCACACCCGATCATCATGAGGTGCTTCGAAACGAGGAATTGTAGCGACACGACCCGAATGGATCGAAGTCTCTGTGCTTAAGTGTCATCCCTGGATCGGTATTGCTGACACACACAGTACTCGAGGATTTATAGCAGAGTTCAATCACACACTTATTACATCGTGTGTCTCATAAGGAGAACTTATTACAATAATATGGCTGAAGGCCATCTAAATAAGATAACCGCGGAAGCTTTGAAGATAAACGAGTCCATCCAACTCCAGGGCAATACTGAGTGCACGACAATGACCTATCACACCTTACTCTTCGTCTGAAAATTCTGCAACATGATACGTTGCAGCCCTGTAGATCAGCACATGGAACATGCTGGCAAGATAACACTGTAGAGCAATGAACAAATAACAGATATCACTACATGCATATATGGCTGGTGGAGGCTCTAGGTTTAACATTTTGCATAAAGCCAATTTTTTTCCTACAACAAAAGGAATAGATTTTATTTAACTACCAAATTTATGTCATTAATGAGAAGGCAACCCCAACTCATTCCCAAAATAATATTATTAACCCAACAAACTTATTAAGTAAATGTTGAGATCAACCAAATAATTGAAATACCAGATAATCAAAATGTCCATAACCGGGACACGGCTAATCATGACTAGTTTGTACACTCTACAGAGGTTTGCACACTTTTCCCCACAAGACTCGATCTCCTCCGTTCAATTTCTCACACTTCACGATGTTTGAGAAACGGATGACCGATACACAGTCTTTCCAAGTAGTTCCCCTTGACCGATAGATAGGCCGGTACACCTACAATTCCCCTACATATGCTAGCCCATGATGGAAAGGTTTCCCACAACTTACTCAATTATGCCAGAGCCCATAATGGCATGTGGCTGCACACGGAAGTTTCTATCATGAATAATCTTATGATCCCTTTGATCCTGGGTGGCATGCCATAAGATGATCACACGGGTACCCCGGGATCTCCTAGGACAACACTGGATTCCCTAGGTGCCCACAACCAATCCAACTAGATGTGTATTAAAGTAGCCACCTTAAGTTTCCCTTAGTTATTATCTCTCACAACTTGCATGAATCTCACATACCAATCCCCGTCTACGAGCATAGCAAAACAATATGAGTATAATGTATATTCCTAGGGTTGATAAAGGACAATAGGTTCCTACCTCATCAACTACTCAACAATATCACATGTTACCATACTACTCATTCAATGTTTGAGGGTTGAAACTAATGCATAAAAACTAGGTAATAAAGGGATATGATCAAAGTGTTACTTGCCTTGCTGACGATCGGAAAACCCTAGAGATTCGTAGTAGCAAGCTTCACACTTTGGGTACTCTATCATAAACAAAGAATAGCATACATAAGCACTCAAGCATAATATGCAAGGGTAAAACCCAAATAAAAGATCTAAACAGAAGGATCAAGTGAAGAGCTTTGATTTGCAAAAAGAATCGATCGAATCGGAGATACGGCACTCAAGCTACGATCAAAAGAAGTTCGAATTCAAATCTGTTTGAAACCAAATTTTAAAATTTCAAAAACATGTTGAAGTTATTTATCTGAACAGAGGGGATCGTAATGAAGAATTTATCTGAACGAACTCTAGGGCTGTTTGTGACACTTATAGGAATAGCCCAATGGATTGATCAGAAAGTATAACTTTGAGGTGGTTTCGTACCATGCAATAATCTCTTCGTTTGTTCTCCACTATTAGTGACTTTGGAGTGAGTCTTTGTTTCAAGTTGAGGGATAGTTATATGATCTAATTATGTTATCCTTGTTGAGAGAACTTGCACTAGTGAAAGTATGAAACCTAGGCCTTGTTTTGAAGCATTGCAATACCGTTTGTGCTCACTTTTATCACTAGTTACCTTGCTGTTTTTATAATTTCAGATTACAAAAACATATATGCACCATCCATATTGCACTTGTATCACCATCTCTTCGCCGAACTAGTGCACCTATACAATTTACCATTGTATTGGGTGTGTTGGGGACACAAGAGACTCTTTGTTATTTGGTTGCAGGGTTGTTTGAGAGAGACCATCTTCATCCTACGCCTTCGACGGATTGATAAACCTTAGGTCATCCATTTGAGGGAAATTTTCTACTGTCCTACAAACCTCTGCACTTGGAGGCCCAACAACGTCTACAAGAAGAAGGTTGTGTAGTAGACATCACATATGATGACCTGATGATTAACATCCAAATTGAAAAATTGGGATGTTACACGAACTTTGGCAACGACGCATACTCAGGAGAACACTTATATCTTGAAATTAAGTGAAGGGAGCATCTTATAATGCTACTGTTGGTGTCAAAACTGGCGGATCTTGGGTAGGGGGTCCCGAACTGTGCGTCTAAGGCGGATGGTAACAGGAGGCAAGGGACATGATGTTTTACCCAGGTTCGGGCCCTCTTGATGGAGGTAAAACCCTACGTCCTGCTTGATTTATTCTTGATGATATGGGTATTACAAGAGTTGATCTACCACGAGATCGGAGAGGCTAAACCCTAGAAGCTAGCCTACGCTATGATTGTATGTTGTCCTACGGACTAAAACCCTCTGGTTAGTCTAGGGTTACACAAGGTCGGTTACAAAGGAGGAGATATCCATATCCGTACTCCATAGCTTGCCTTCCACGCCAAGTAGAGTCCCATCCGGACATGAGACGAAGTCTTCAATCTTGTATCTTCATAGTCTAACAGTCCAGCCAAAGGATATAGTCCGGCTGTCCGGAGACCCCCTAATCTAGGACTCTCACAGTAGCCCCTGAACCAGGCTTCAATGACGATGAGTCCAGCACGCAGTATTGTCTTCGGCATTGCAAGGCGGGTTCCTCCTCCGAACACATCACAGAAGAGTTTGAATACCATGATAGTGTCCGACCCTGCAAAATAAATTCCACATACCACCGTAGAGAGAATAATATTTCCACAGATCTTAATCTGCTAACACGCTTTGGCAACATGACATCAAGCCATGGCTCGGTGATTATTCGAACCGTTTTTCTTCAACCAGCTCAACACATAATGCGAGGCGGTTTCTTGACACGTCTTGTCAAAGCAGAGATCGTGTTCACCTAATTACGGGATTCTCATCAATACGGTCGTGGGTAACCCAATCGTGCCTAGGACTCCTAGATTTTTGGAAAGTCCCAAACGGCCACTAGGAGGACGCTTGATATTCACCCTCTTTATAAAGGGACAAGGCTTTTACTTTTTTTCCCTCCCGTGCTCAATCGAATCCTTTCCCCGCCTCGAGTTCTAACACCCGAAACCCAGGTCAGGAGCTTCGGACCTCCAATCATGTCTGGATCTAGCCTTCAAGGCCGGTGGATGCCCTCCTTCATTACGGAAGAGGATATCAAGAAGTTGCGGGAGGCCAGATACCTGACCGCCGAGGTTTCGCATCGGCTGCCTTCCCGAGGGCAGGTCGTCCCTACTCCCGAACCCAACGAGAACATTGTGTTCATCTCCCACTTCCTCCGAGGTCTAGGCCTCACTCTGGATCCCTTCGTTAGGGGTTTGATGTTCCATTATGGGCTAGATTTCCACGATCTAGCCCCGGACTCCTTTCTCCACATCACGGCATTTATTGTCATATGTGAGGCCTTCCTACGCATTACCCCTCACTTCGGCCTGTGGCTCAAGACCTTTGACGTGAAGCCGAAGATGGTCGAGGGGCAGCATGTAGCGTGCGGAGGCGCATTAATAAGCAGGATTGCAGGAGCTCCATGGCCAAAGGGTTCCTTTCCAGAGGTGTCCGGATTATGGCAATGGGAGTGGTTTTACATCACAGCTCCCAGAAGTGCCAAGTGGGTGGCTGCCCCTGCTTTCCGCTCGGGCCCTCCACCACAACTGATGTCATGGATTAGCAGAGGGCTGAGCTGGGGTCCAGCCAAGGACATGCCTATACTGCAGAGTCGCATTCAAGATCTCTTCGAAGGAGATTTCAGTCTGGTTACGGTGGTGCAAGTCATGCTGGTTCGTCGAGTCTAGCCTTGCAAACGTCGGCCCCTCCGCATGTGGGAGTTCAACCTAGAAGGACCGTGCACTATTCAGCATTTCCTCAGCCTAACGCACGAGGAGATGTATAAATCATTCTTCGGACCCCAAATTGAGTGTCCGGATACCACCGAGGACGTGGGCCTGAGCAGCAACCGCACCGCCGACCAAGTAAGTAATCCTCTAACCGAACACACCGTCTTTCATTTATCATGACGTCATTATGAGAAATCGCTCTTTGACCAGGACTAGCTAACAAAGGCGAAGATGATTCGGTGTTCGGCCCCCCTTCCCGAGGGTTTGGACAATCTGGTAATGGAAAAGATGCTCGAGCTAGCACCTTGCCTGGAGCCCTCAAAGGAGGATAAAGGGGGGAATAATGAGGGCGAAAGCAGGCCCCCACCGCTACCAATTCCCACCGAGGGAATGAGCGCCTCCACGAGGGAGGATAACAAAGGGGAAGAATCCGGCATTCTCTTGCCCCGGGGAAGGAAGAGGACCGCCTCTGAAGATCCGAAAGCCAAGGCTTCCAAACGGGAGAAGAAATCTCCACCAGAGGGTCCGGCCCCGGAGGGTGCTCTTGCCACACAAAGTCCATGTGGAGATCATCCCTCTAACGAGCTGTAAGTTATCGAAAAATACTTGATAGTAAAGATATTCTACCTTTCTTCCAAGGAAAATAACCGAAGCATTTATCTTGCAGTTCGGATCTCAGCCCTTCTCAGCAAAGCTCCTCTTCCGGGGATCTTCTTCCAGAGATGATGGAGAGCGAAACGCCTCCCCTGGACTCCTCCGCTCAAGAAGCGGGCGACCTTGAAGTGTCGTCTCGGAGGGCCTCCCCAGATCCGGTGAGGCCAGAAGAAAATCCTATGGCCACCTAAAGTCCCCAGTATCCGGCTCTTGAAGAGAGCAAACAGAAGAGTCCGGCACCGTCTGGCATGCGGTCGGACATACTGAGGGAGTTGTTGGAGCGAGCGGACATCTCATAAGAACGCCGTATGTTGATGGGTGTGGTGATGCAAAGAATTTCGTCTGCCGAAAGTGGTGAGGCCTTTATGAGTCTGCTGACGGGCTTCGTGGTATGTGAAATGATATACTTTTTGATAGTACCACACATTTTTAGGTGCGCCCTGTGTAGATAGTAGCCCCTGAGACTCTGGTTGTCGTCGAGAACGGCGGCGAACAGAGGATCATAGTCCCAGGTAATGACCAAACCGCCTTTATGTGCAGGTGGCTGGAGCTCCGGTGGCTGGCCGGACTCATGAGATTGCCAAACTAAAGCGGAAACTGGATGCGGCAGATGCCGACATCGAGCTTGTTAACAAGCGGCTTGACGAGGCACAGGGTAAGTGATATTGTCTGCTGAATGTCACATAGTGAGAGCGGCGTGATGCCAGTATCTTTAATATTTTGTGACTGCAGATGGAGCTGCCACCGTGGAAACCCTTCGGGCGGAACTTGTCCGAGCCAAAGAACAAACAAGGATTAGTAATGCGGTCGCTTTAAAGGCGGCCGAAGAGTTAAGAGCCGAAAAGGCTGCACATTGCGAGAGCAAAGATAAAATGGCCAAGATGGCTGTAAAGTTAAAAGATACTACCGACCGTTGCCAGTTCCTTGAAGAAGAAAACCGGGCGAGGGCGAAAGACCTCGAGAAGGCCACAATGGCGACCATGGACACGCGCTCTGCCATGAGGGCGAAGAAGGAGGAACAGCGTGAAGCCGGGGATATTGCGGCTGGGAAGCCCTTTATGCTGCGGAGGAAGTTCGGAGATCCGCGGTCTGCCCCTCTGGATCGGCTGTGGAGTTCGGCAGACGCATATATGGACTTGGCGGCGAGCGATGTCGATGCAGCCGAATACTTCCGAGCTCAAATAGACCGTGAAGTGGACAAGCTGTTCTGGTCGCAGTTTAACGTTCCAGAGCGTCCGCTTCCACTAACTGATCAGCTTGCCGAATGGGCCAAACTCAATAGATTGTCCGGACTTGCCATGAGGTCCGTCGTAGATCATTTGTGGCCGGAAAAGCCAAAGCCGAACAGCTATTTCAGCTTAGTGCGGCAGTTCCTTGGTTCAGTGCCGTGCATCAATGCGATGAAAAGGTCGGCGTGTATAGAAGGCTCGCGGATGGCCTTTGCCCGTGTCAAAGCATACTGGGCGGAGATGGATGCTGCCACTGTTGTGGCGCAGGGTTCGGCCATAGGCCGAGTGGCTGCCGAGCACTATTTCGAAGAAGTTCTCGAGGGTGCTTGTTTGATAGAGGCCCAGTGCTCGAAGAATATTATGTTTGAGTGACATGTATTCCCATTGTAAAAACAATGTTTATGAAATTTATTAAGGCTGTATTTATACTTTTGCCTGAAAGTAATATGATGCCTCCTGTGCGGCCGTTTATGTATATATGTATATAACCTGAAAGATTGCAGTCGTCGGCGTCAACCCCCACGCGTATAATGCGGAGGTGTTCGCAGAAGACGCGTGTTCACACTTAATCCAATGTCTTGGTCCTATTAAGGAGGTGATAGCGCAGCGAATGAGGCAACTGGACTATAATGCTTTAACACTT
Organism: Triticum urartu; assembly: GCF_056163025.1. Taxonomy (NCBI): domain Eukaryota; kingdom Viridiplantae; phylum Streptophyta; class Magnoliopsida; order Poales; family Poaceae; genus Triticum; species Triticum urartu. The sequence goes on along the minus strand of NC_141876.1, from coordinate 171,099,939 downwards.
TCACTTAGCCATAGGAGTTTGACGGTGGGGCTACTATATAGCCCCTAGTGGCTCCGCACTCTCCCGAATTCGGGGTGCGTACATGCCTGGCCGGGAAACGGCCCTTCGTTAAGGCGGAGGAATTCTAACATTCCTATAGGTCATCGGGTGGTTGACCAGTCTCACGCTATATCATGAGAGTCAGTTTTCGGCTTTCTCTACTGAGGTGCTCGTCCGGATGACCCGGGGCACAATCGCAGTAGTTCTCCTGGTGCCGCCTTAGCCGATTGAGCGGAACGTAAGGCAGCAAAACACAGGAACCGGGCAAACCCAGCATTTGACCAAAGACATGATTCAGAGCTGATGCATATAAGGCCAAACTCGCGATGCCGAACACTGCCTAAGGTATTCGGTCTTTATGGTATAAACCAGGCCTAAACAGTGCCCTTTGTAAGAAGCCCCTGATGTCCAGGTACGTGCATTATTCTAACGTGGCCACATGCCAAGACGTCAGCATCCTTCTCAATAGTACTGAGAATCCGAGGGATGTGTATCAACAAGAGACAGTAAGAAAGGTTTACGCAGGGTCTTAATCTAAAAAGAATCCTTGGAACGGGTCCCTGCTGCACGTCTACGCTTGTATCTCCATTGTGCCGTATCCTGGATGGGTGTAGCACGATGGTCATCTGTAAAAGAGAGGAACTTAGGTGAAAAGTTGTCGTGCAAAAAGGTAGGTTTTAAAGAAACCATGTACAATTCAAGATGAGTAAAAATTGCCACTTGTCTGCACGCGTTGAGCCCCTTGTATTTGTAATAGGGGTGTGGCCATCAAACCTGTATGAAGTACACATACCTGCGCCGGACTCGTCTAGCCGTGTCGGTAGTCTTGACGACCTATCGAATGCTTTAGTTGGTGAGGCCATTTTAGTGTGCGGCTGCAAAGGCAGCCACACTCTCTTCGGCGCGCAGGGATCGCTCAATATTTCCATTTACTGTAATGATGCCACATGGACCGGGCATCTTAAGCGTGAGGGAAGTGTAATGCGGTATTGCATTAAGGCGAGCAAAAGCTTCGCGTCCAAGTAGTGCTTGATAGCCACTTTGGAACGGAGCGATGTGGAAGGTTAAATTTTTGCTATGGAAGTTATCGGGGAAGCCGAATATAACCTCTAGTAGGAGGGAGCCCGTGTAATGAGACCCTGGGCCTGGCGTTACTCCTTTGAAGGTAGTATTGCTGTGGCAAATTTTCGTTGGGTCTATCCCCATTTTGCGGATTGTGTCCTGATATATCAGGTTTAGACTGCTGCCACCGTCCATCAGGACTCGTGTGAAGTGGTATCCGTCAATTATTGGATCTAATACCAAGGCAGCCCATCCTGCACGCCGGATACTTGCTGAGTAATCCCGATGGTCAAAAGTGATCGGTTGATACGACCAGTGGCAGGACTCCGCGTTGATAGGCCCTTGGGCATAGTTCTCTGGGAGTGCCGCTTTGTTTCTCCCCTTTCTCACACGTAACACGTTTACTGTTTTGACTTCTGGTGGAAATTTCTTTTGTTCCTCGGTGTCTTTCTTGAGAGGCTCATCCTCGTCTTCGCTTGGTGTATCCTCCCCCTTGTGTACGGCGTTGAGCTTGCCGGACTGCTTGAAGATCCAACATTCTCTGTGGGTATGATTAGCGGGTTTACCAGGGGTGCTATGGATCTGACATATTTGGTCCAGAATTTTGTTTAGGATGGACAGTTCATCTCTGGCGCCTTTAGAGGGCGGCTTTTGCTGACCTGGCCGAGAGCTTCTGAATCCGGCGTTTACCGTTGTGCTCTTTGGGCTGTCTTCTTTATTCCGGCGCTTATTATTTTTGCTGTGTCGTGATTTCCCGTTTCCATATCTAACTTTGGATGTACTTGGGTCGCTGGTGCTGCATCGGGCTAACCAGCTGTCCCCGCCCGCCCAAAAGCGGGTCATGAGGCTTGTTAATGCTGCCATTGTTCTCGGCTTTTCTTGGCCAAGGTGTCTGGCAATCCATTCGTCTCGGACGCTGTGTTTAAAAGCTGCCAAGGCTTCGGCGTCCGGATAGTCGACTATTTGGTTCTTTTTAGTAAGAAACTTGTTCCAAAGCTTTCGGGCCGACTCTCCAGGCTATTGAGTTATATGACTTTAATCGTCCACATCCGAAGGTCGGACATAAGTCCCTTGAAAATTTGCCTGAAAAGCGTCTTCGAGCTCTTCCCAGCTTCCAATGGAGCTTTCGAGGAGGCTTTTAAGCCAGTGCCGAGATGGCCCTTTGAGTTTGAGGGGTAAATACTTAATGGCATGGAGATCATCTCCTCGGGCCATATGGATATGGAGGATATAGTCCTCAATCCAGACCCCAGGGTCTGTTGTTCCGTCGTATGCCTCTATGTTTACGGGTTTGAATCCCTCTGGAAATTCATGGTCCAGCACCTCGTCGGTGAAACATAGGGGGTGTGCGGCACCCCTATATCTGGGTGTACAGCGTTGTTCGGATGTTTGTTGTGTTGCATCGTATGCTGGAGCGCGCTTGCGTGGTCCATAGATGGATCTAGTTGCGTTGTCCTTTTGATGCGAGCCCTCGCGTGGATCGCGTATTGGCTTATGTGCGGCATTGCTTGCCGCTCTATGTTTACCGTGAGGTCGTCTATCCGGCCAGATGGTCGTTTTAATTTTTGGTTGCGGGGGATCTAAGGCCTCCTCATTGAATTCAGGTAGCAACTTCCGCTTCAGGTAGCTCTTGGTGGGGTGATTACCACCGTATTTCGCTGTTGTGTTGGATAATTTACTCCATCTGATTTTGAGTGCGTCCTGCGCAGCCTTGAGCCTTTGCTTCTGCTTTTTTAGACTCCTCGTGGTGGCAACAAGCCTTTGACGGGCATTCTGTTGCTCCGTTTGTCTGTCCGGTGTGACGTCGTCCGGACTATTATCTTTGACAGAGTCGGGTTGTTCGGTTTGATTCTTCGTGTTTCCGTTGTCCGGCGATGGTTCACCCTGCTCTAATGCTGGGTCTATATGATCGTCGTTTCTTCCGAGGCGGGATTTGGAGCGGCGCTTACGCCGCCTCTTCAACTGCTTCTTGAGGGGACAACCCTTCGTTGCGTCCTTTTGTTCCTCGTCGTCGTTTTCTTTTGGCGTGTCCATCATGTATACGTCATGTGATGAAGTGGGCGTCCAATGCCCTGTGGGCAGCGGTTCCTGTTCGTCTCCTACATCGTCGTCCATACCGTCGATGTCTTCGGAGTCGAAGTCGATCATGTCGGTCAAATCGTCGACAGTGGCTATGAAGTGGGTGGTGGGTGGGCATCGAATTTCTTCGTCGTCCGCATCCCAATCCTGCCGGACATAGTTCGGCCAGGACTCTCCTGACAAGGAGAGAGAGTTTAATGAATTCAGTATGTCGCCGAGGGGCGAGTGCTGAAAGATATCCGCGGAGGTGAACTCCATGATTGGCTCCCCATCGGATTTGATAGGCATGGGCGCAGGCGGTTCGGAGTCCATGGCCGGGGAAGGATCCGACAGTTTGGCAACACAGCTCTCATGAAGGGTAAGGTCCATATTCGGCTCGATCGCCGCTGAGGATACGGCCTTCATGACGGTGTCTATCCACCCGTCCATGGATGGCGCGACTGGCTCTGAATGGAGGCTCGGAGCGGCTGCCGGTGCGATCTCCTGAATACGGTCCGATGGTAGAGCTAAATCGTACTCATCGTGACTGCATGGCGCACAAGGCAGGGGCTTGAAGCCGTCGAAGATCAAGTCTCCGCGGTTATCGGCCGTGTAATTTAAGCTTCCAAACCTGACCTGATGGCCAGGGGCGTAGCTTTCGATCTGCTCCAGATGGCCAAGCGAGTTGGCCCGCAGTGCGAAGCTGCCGAACACAAAAATCTGTCCAGGGAGAAAAGTCTCACCCTGGACTGCATCGCTATCGATGATCGTAGGAGCCATCAAGCCTAACGGCGACGACACAGACGAACTCAATGAAAGCACCAATGTCGGTGTCAAAACTGGCAGATCTCGGGTAGGGGGTCCCGAACTGTGCGTCTGAGGCGGATGGTAACACGAGGCAGGGGACATAATGTTTTACCCAGGTTCGGGCCCTCTTGATGGAGGTAAAACCCTACGTCCTGCTTGATTTATTCTTGATGATATGGGTATTACAAGATTTGATCTACCACGAGATTGGAGAGGCTAAACCCTAGAAGCTAGCCTATGGTATGATTGTATGTTGTCCTACGGACTAAAATCCTCCGGTTTATATAGACACCGGAAAGGGCTAGGGTTACACAAGGTCGGTTACAAAGGAGGAGATATCCATATCCGTACTGCCTAGCTTGCCTTCCATGCCAAGTAGAGTCCCATCCGGACACGAGACGAAGTCTTCAATCTTGTATCTTCATAGTCTAACAGTCCGGCCAAAGGATATAGTCTGGCTGTCTGGAGACCCCCTAATCCAGGACTCCCACAGCTACCGTCATTCTAAGCAAAATAAGATGCAAAAAGGATAAACATCACATGCAATCATAATATGTGACATGATATGGCCATCATCATCTTGTGATTTTGACCTCCATCTCAAAAGCATCAGCATGATCTCCATCGTCACCAGCTCGACACCTTGATCTCCATCGTAGCGTCGGGGGTCATCTCGCCAACTATTGCTAATGCATAGCGATGAAGTAATGCAATAACATGGCGCTTAGTGATTGACACGCAGGTCATACAATAACTAAAGACAACCCTAAGGCTCCTGCCGGTTGCCGTACTCATCGACATGCAAGTTGTGAACTTATTACAAAACATGATCATCTCATACATCAACATATATCACATCGTATCTTGACCATATGACATCACAACATGCCCTGCAAAAACAAGTTAGACGTCATCTACATTGTCGTTGCAAGTTTTACGTGGCTGCTACGGGCAACTAGCAAGAACAGTTCTTACCTACGCAAAACCACAATGGTGATTATCAAGTTTTCTATTTTAACCTTCTTCAAGGACCGGCCGTAGTCAAATTCGATTCAACTAAAGTAGGAGAAACAGACACCCGCCAGCCACCTTTATGCAAAACAAGTTGCATGTCAGTCAGGGAATCGGTCTCATGTGCGTGTACATGTAAGGTTGGTCCGGGCCGCTTCATCCCACAAGATCGCCGAATCGAAATAAGGCGTTGGTGGTAAGCAGTATGAACATCACGGCCCACAACTATTTTGTGTTACTCGTGCATATCATCTACGCATAGACCTAGCTCTGATACCACTATTGGGGAACGTTGCATGGAGAAAAAATTCTACACACATGTAAGATCAATCCATGGGAGATGCATAGCTATGAGAGAGGAGAGTATGTCTATGTACCCTCATAGACCGTTTAGCGGAAGCGTTTATCAATGCGGTTGATGTAGTCATATACCTTCATGATCCAACCGATCAAGTACCAAACGTACGACACCTCCGCGCTCAGCACACGTTCAGCTCAATGATGTCCTCGCCTTCTTGATCCAGTAATATGGGCGAAGTAGTAGATGAGTTCTGGCAGCACGACGGCGTGATGACGGTGGTGGTGAACTTGTTCCGTAGGGCTTCGCCATGCACTGCAGAAAACTAGACGGAGGATGAAACTGGGGAGAGGGGAGCCGCACACGTCTTGTGGATTGTGTGGCGCCCCTCCCTCTCATATATATAGGTGGGGGAGGGAAGGCAGCCAGGGTGCGCCCCAAGGGTGGCCGCCGTCCCCCTTTGGCGCCTGCCCTATGGCGCCCCTTCCTTATTTGCACTCGGGGGGAAGGAAAGGGAAGGCAAGTGGAGGACGACTCCCCTCCTTCCTTTTCTCCCCAAGGGCCGCATCTAGAGGAGAGGCGCACCAGCCCCTTATGGGTTGGTTTGCTCCCCTCGTTTGGCCCATTAACCTCTCGGGGCTTCCCGAAACCCCTTTCGGTGATCCGATGACTACCCGATACATCCCGAAACCTTTCCGGTGACCAAATAGCATCGTCCTATATATTAATATTTACCTCCAGACATTCTGGAGCTCCTTGTCATGTCCATGATCTCATTCGGGACTCCGAACAACATTCAGTCACCAACTCACATAACTCATATAATACTATATCATCAACGAACGTTAAGCGTGCGGACCCTACGGGTTCGAGAATGATGTAGACATGACAGGTACGCCTTGATGACCCACAAGCATAGGGGATCAATTGTAAGTATCAGTGTTGAACCCAACGAGGAGCAAAAGGAAATCACAAGTAGTTTTCAGTAAGGTAATGCCTTCAAGTGCTGAAATTATAAGTAACTGAGTAGTTTGATAGCAAGATAATTTGTAATGGACAAGTAACGATAATAGTAGCAAAAGTGCAGCAAGGTAGCCCAATCCTTTTGAGGCAAAGTACATGCCAAAACGGTGTCTTATGATAAGCAAAGCATTCTTGAGGGTACACGGGATTTTCATCTAGTCACTTTCCTCATGTTGGTCTAATTTGTGTTTGGTACATTGATAATTTGATATGTGGATGGACCGGTGCTTACGTGTTGTTCTTACTTGAACAAACTTCCTACTTATGATTAACCCTCCTGCAACCATCTGCAACTACAAGAAAAGTATTAAGAATAAATTCTAACCTTAGCACTAAACTTTTGGATCCAATCTGTCCCTTACAGAATAGCGCATAAATTGGGGTTTAAGCTTCTGTCACTCTCGCAACCCATCATCTAATTGCTACTCCATAATGCATTCCCTTAGGTCCAAATATAGTGAAGTGTCTAGTCGACATCCACATGACACCACTAAGGGAATCACAACATACATACTACACTACAAAAAAATACACTTCCGTGATGATACGTGTTTGTCACAGTAGGTCACGTTTTCTGTCATCCATGTACATACATGACAAATTTATGACAGAAACAAGATAGTCATACCTGTGCTGTCGTAGAAGTGTTCCATGACATTACCAAAATTATCATCACGGAAGTGTCCACTTCCATGACGATAAATCGCGCGTCACAGAAGTGCTTTCGTCAAGGGTGACCGACATGTGGCATCCACCGTAATGGAACGCCGTTAAGCTATCGGGTCCGGTATTGGATCTCATAACCCGTTAACAGCCCCGACCGATGGGGATTTTCCACATGTAAAATCATCATTGGCTGGAGGAAACACGTGTCGGCTCACCGTTGGGACAGATGTCATCCACTCATTGGACCCAAAGCGCTTATGATACGTTGACACGTGGCACGGCCCACAAGAGGCCCATTCCTGTGAAAAGGCCAGCCCGTTTGACTTGGTCAAAATGTGGTGGGCCGGCCCATGGCAAGCCTATTAACGGCCTATTCGCATATAGCCCATTTACAGCCCGCTAACCCAGGGCCCGTTTACGACCTATCCGAATTAGGCCCAGTAGTGTCAGCTGGGCCGTCCAATATAATTCCAGCCCATTTAACTTTTGGCCCATGTATGGCCCATCACGTCTTTTGACCCATATGAGGCCCTTAGTAACCCTCGGCCCATTAACGGCCCGTGGTAAAACTAGCCCGTAATGAATAGTGTATCACTTTATACCCATTAACGGCCCATTATTCTGTTGGGCCCTTTCTAGCCGATGTTATCTTTCGGCCTTCTCAGGGCCCATTTATTCTTGGGATCATTTCCAGCATTTGTTTACTTTCGGCCCATTACTACCATTTTCTGCTTGTGGGCCAAATACAGCCTGTGGTTACAGTCGGCCCGTTTGTGGCCCGTTAATACATTGGGCCGTTTTCATGGCATCATCAAATACGGCCTATTAACGATAGCCCGTTATGGTCGGCCCATGAACAGACTATTTCAACTCTAACCCATTTACGGCCATAATGTGGTCTGTTATTGGCCCATGTTTGGCCAACCGATCATACCACCCGTAGAAGGCCCATGGATGATACGGCCCGTAGAAGGCCCATTGTGTCTACGCCCCATAGAAGGCCCATTGTTTCTACGGCCCTTAGAAGGCCCATTGTTTCTACGGCCCGCAAGAGGCCCATGTTAACTATAGTAAATATGTATCCCATTGTTAATGTGGCCTAGTTTTAAAAAATAGGTTATTGCGGCCACTAGCAAACCGCGGAAAAAGAACTTACGCTAGGCTATCATGGCTATTACAGATATTACATCCACTGGGCATAAAAGTTCGCCACAAGTACAAATATAGGGAACAAAGCAGCATATAAACGCCGCAGCAAAACAAGTCCAGAACTGAAACCACTTTAGAAGAGCTCTAGAAACAATATCCTGGGTACCCATAATGCTGGCAAGATGCTTATCAAGCTTATTAACTTTCTCTTGTTTGGCACTTAAATACTCCAGCACTTGCTGTTGCACCAGAAAGTATGCATCTGAATTCTGCAGGGACTTCCTCAGTCCTTCGGCTTCCTATCGCATAACATCTGATCGATGTCTTTCAACTTGAAGTTGAGACTCAAGAAGCCGAACTGATTCAGGCAGCAAGTTCGAAGAGCTGATTCCAACAGTAGTAGCCAGTAACTCAAACACTATGTCAAGACAGGACTTTGGGGTTGTCTCAGTGTCTTCAATATAGTTTTTATCAGCTTTCTTGGAGAACAACAGGGATGTCTCACTATCTTGAACCTGTTCTGCATTACTTCCTTTACCATTGCATAACGGGGTACTCTTCTCCAATATTTTGTCCACGTTCTAAAGGAGAAACAAACAAACACATCACAGGTTTACAATGTAGTATATGAAACTCATTTTGGTAAACCAGTTCAGTAGTAAGGTGGACATGATAACACCATGAAACAAACATATATCTATGTAGTATGGTCACTATATGGTCTATATCATTCTAGTTTATGTTGCCAAATCAAGATAGATATAGTTCGAATCATATCTATTTAAGACAAAGCAGCATAGACAGAATATAAGTGTGGGAAACTACACAATAATAACAACACTTGTAATGTGCATGGCATGAGAACATAACTATTTATTCAATTGAAACTGAAATTAACATAGAGCAAGTTACAACAGCAAACACGTTAAAGAAACAGGTTTAAAACATACTTGTTGCGCCATTGGAGTTTCAATTGCATCCTCCAAATTTGAAATTAGTTGGTATGAGTAAATACAGTGATGCAAGAGCAAAGTAGTATGAACCATAGCTACGGAAACTGACCTTAGAACAGTTCTTCTTCTGCTTTAAGCGTTGACTTGGGGTTCGGAGTGGTGGACCACATGCTTTTGGCACTGCAGTTGCCTTACTAATTGCTCGTGTTTGGGTGCTCTATGGTGGAGACGGTGCTATGTCAACGGGAACTAGGTTACTATCTGCTAGGGTTGGGGTTAGAAGGGGTGTAGGTAGTTCTTTGTCCAACTGGGTAGGGGTACAATCTGCGTGAGTCTGGGTTGTGTGGTGGGCTGGTTCTTGGGAAAGTACAACCATGGTTCTATCTCCATCAATAGGTAGCACGATCTTTTCTGAAGACCGTGCTTTTACTCCCACAGATAATGCCATCACCCCCTCCAATTGAAATGGCGGATAAACAAGAAAAGTAATTGAATATACAGACATTGTAAGATAGATAGGTGCAATGGATAGTAGGGAAGAAAACAGGGCATGAAATAATTCACATTTATGTTTTCTAACCAAACAGAATAGCAGGACATAATTTCAAATATATGATGGCTAATTAAACTGGATAGCATGACACAATTTTCGCATGTATGATGGCTAACTAAACAGGATAGAATGACATACTTCAAAATATGATGACTATGTAAACATGATGACATGCTATAACTATACGATGTGTCTATTAAAGTGGTTGGCATGCCATAAATCACAAACATGCCATCGATGGAAACATGATGGCATGATATAATTCATGGATAGAATGACATAATTCAAAATATGATGACTATGTGAACAGGATGAGATGATATAACTATATTATGTCTTTAGAAAATGGGTTGGCATGCCATAATTCAGATACATGCGGTCTATGTAAACATCATGGCAGGATATAATTCAAATATATGATTTATATACTAAGGAAGTGAGCAGAGGGCAATCGCATATATGTTGTGTCAACTAAGGAGATGGCATTCAATATCATGTATATGATGTAAAAACTAAGCATTGCAATATAACATATGCATGATATGAGTAATATAACCCTGCCAAGTTTGAGCATATACGTCAGGGGGAAAATAGGACTGGTCATCTGCCTCTGAATCCTCCTTTGAAGAGCTATCTGTAACCAGCAACATATCTGCTTCACCAGGCAGCATTGTCTGCTCTGAAGACCTTGTTTTCACTCCATATTTCTCCATCACCAATTTAAATGGCTGATGCACAGGAAGATCAGTTGAATATACAAACATTGTCGACAAAAACAATGAGAAATACAAAAAAAGGACGACATGGTATAATTCACATATATGACGCTTGGCTAAACAACATGACATTGCATAATTCACATATATAATGCCTTGCAACAAGATAGCATTGCATAATTCACATATATAATGTCTTGCAAAAAGATGGCATTACATAATTCACATATATGGTAATTAGACACTAAACAGGTGGCATTCACACAAATCATGTCTAAACTAAGCAAATGACATAGCAATGCAAGATACCATACGCATGATATGAGCAACATAACCCTGCCAAGTTAGAGCATGCACCTCGGGGGGGGGATATGACTGGTCATCTGTCTCTGAATCCTCCTCCGAGGAGCTATCTGTAACCAGCAAGACATGCACTTCGTCAGATAGCATTGTCTTCTCTGAAGACCTTGTTTCCACTCCTGATTTTTCCTTGACCGTCCCGAATGGTTGATGCACATGAAGAGTAATTGAATGTACTAAAATTGTTAAAAAATTTAACACGTAATAAAAAATGATATCATGATATAATTTACATATAAGATGCCTGGCTAACCAGGGTGGCATTGCAAAATTCACACATATGATGCCTGGCTAAACAAGATGGCATTGCATGATTCACATATACGATAAAGAAACTAAAGATATGGCATTGACACAAAGCATGTCTAAACTAAGCAGATGACATATTTGATGTATACAGTAAGCAATGCAAGGCACCATATGCATGATATTACCAACATCAGCATGCCAAGTTAGAGGGAAGACCTCATGGGGTAAATAGGAGTGGTCTTCTGCTTCTGAATCCCCCTCAGAACAATTATCTTCCTCTTGATTATGATCCGAAATGGGTGGAGGGGGGCTTCCTTTGCGCCCACCATGGAGCGACGTCTGCATGAAATTTTATTGCCATGCAAGGCTCGTCTCTTTTGCTCTACATGTTCAGTTCCATTGTGTACAGTAACTAACATGCATAGGAATAAAACATAGTGAGATTATGTAAGGAGTGCATGCACAAATCCAGAGTGAAGGTAGCAAACTATGGATAGACCCAAAACCAATGATAGCAGGCAGATAATAGCTTTAGTTAAAAAATACAGATAATGGCTCCTTTAAAGTTTGTTTGCACCCAACATGAAACTCATAGTAGACAGCCGAGATTAACTAGATATTACTAATTGCTACCCCAATATGAACCCCACAACCATTTGAAAACTCAAGTTTCAGCATAAGTTTGGACCCGAGTTGGAGTCTAATAGGTGAACACGATGATAAAGTAGCATGTCATCATATTAAGCAATGCATAACATAAGTAAACACGAAAGAGTGCGACCTCTCTTGTGGACCCGTGTAGTCCTCAAGGTCATCTGCTCAGTTCATGATGGTAATGCAGTTGTCGTGGCTGCCGGCGGCGGGGAAGAAGATCTGAGGCGGCGAAAGATAGTCTGGAGAGCAGATCCTTGCTGTGGTGAACCCTTCCGTCGTTGGAGCAGCTGAGCTGGGGTGGAACACAGCACCGCAGGAGCAGGACAAACCGCACAAGGTTTTCTTTGACACATATCTGTAACAAAAGTAATTGTGTAAGGGCTTGTTTGAATTTGAGGATTCTAACAATGCAGGGATAGGAAATAGATAGGAATAGGATAGGAATGCGCGTGCAAAACAGAGAATTTAAAAACACAGGATTTCTGCCAATCTGGGTGTTTGGTTCACAAGAATTGGAAGATCACAGGATGGAAAGAAGCATGGTGAGATTAAGTCAAACCACAAGAAGTGTACAATCTCTTTGGCGAAGCCATGTCGATCTGAGCGTGATTGGGTTGGCCGGTGAGGATGCTCCGGCTGACTTGGCTTTCGGAGGAGGGGAAGAAGATATTAGGAATCTGGAGATAGAGCCCAAGGTACTAATCCGCTGTGATGGAGGGTTTCATCGTTGGAGCAGCTCCTGTGAGTTGTACAACGCCGAGGCTGAAGCAGGACAAGAGAGACAACGTTAACCTGAGTGGAATTCTAATAGCATCTCCAATAGATGACATAAAATACATAACCACAAACTGCTAGATGTATACATCAGCCGCTCATCTCTGAAATTAACTGTCGAAACTGAATTTAACTGTCGAAACTGAACTTAACTGTTGAAACTGAATTTTGTTGTCGAAACTGAATTTTACTGTCGAAACTGAACGCACTAGAGGTGAGCCTACAAGTCAGTCGACTCACTTTTTCATCTCTAGTCAATCGATTTTGTAGCCGTTGGATAAGAAATCAAGGGCCTGCAGTTTATTTTCAACCTCCACCCCCCTGAGCCGCTAGCCACCACCGGCCAAACAGCCGCCTCCGCCGCCCATGGCCGGCGGTGCGCCGCACGCCCCGAAAACACTCCCCACTGCTGGTCCGCCGCCGCCCCGGCCATCCATGTAGCCCCCCCCCATTCCGAGCTTTTTCTCCGGCGATCCCCACGCCACCGCCCCACCACCGCCGGCGACCACCGCCCCCACCCTGAATCCTAAGATAGATAGTGGGGTACCTCTCCGACGAGTCCCCCTCCCCGCTGCAGCTGGTTCTTCCTTAACTCCGGTGAGCCCCCCTGAAAATAGACTGGCCCAAAAGTCGATTCAGTCAACTGATGTGTAGCTAAATCGAAGCAGCATCGCAAGAAAGAGCAAGAGTGAGAGAAGTAGCGCGAGCAAGAGCAAGAGCAGACCAGGCAGGGGACCGAGAGCAAGAGCAGAGCAGCAGCGCGAGCGAGAGCTAAAGCAGCATCAACTCCTACTGATGTGGACGTCGCCGCCAAGGGAGCGACACCATGGAGGATGTGGCCGGCAATGCCATCGTGGATGGAGCCGTGCCATGTCGGCTCGGGACCGAGCGCCAGTAGCACCATGAGATCGAATCAAGTAGAAAATGCGGCCGATTAGGTGGCGCCGATTAGGCCGCAGCTTCATCCAAGGAAATGGTGATGATGATGCTCTTCCGGTGGTGCAGGTGAAGACGGCGGTGTGGGAATGGAGGTGGCGCGAAAGACGAGGGGAACGTCGGGGCAGCTCCTTGGAGGTGGAGGACGGGCTGGCTGAACCGACAGGACGACCAGATCGACGACGGATCCTCATCCGGTACGGTGGATGAGGGACATTGAGGTGTTGTTGTGGACGACGTCGTCGGGGACGAGGCTCCGGCTGGGTGGTGGACGGAGGAGGGTGTGGGGCTTCGTGGGTTTTGCCGGCCTCGGTATATGAATGGGTGGGCGGATGGGATGGGAGTGGGGGAACCATGGCTTAGGGACGCGCTTGTCCGAAATGTGGGGTAAGTTACGAAAGTACCCCCACCAATTTGAGGCAGTTCTTTCAGTTCAGGGGTATCACGGGCATTTTGCATGTCGGGATTTCATAGGAGGTGGGAGTTTTCGCGCGCGCTGTAATTTTGGAATAGCAAGGCGCGGGTTGAGATAGAGGGAGTTGTCGGAGCACAATGAGACAAAGATATATCTTAAATATTTTGGGCTAACAAGGCGCGGGTTGAAATTTCCGGACAAGCCTAACATGTACTGTACCAAATCAATTCGCACTACAAATGTCATTCAAAACTTTGAATTCATGTTATGTTCAATTAAAATATTTCGCTACGTGTATAATGCATGCAACCTAGTACTCAAATGATCATTTTAGTGCATTCCAAATGTATATACTACCGCTTCAATATGAACTAAATTTGAATTCGTTTCTCTAATTGAATAAGATCTAGAATAATGATTGTTGTGAATTCAAATCATTTGAATTTGTTTCTCTATTTTAATAAGATCTACGATCATCATTATTGTCAAGTTAAACCATCATTTGTGTATTATCTTCATAGCACACCACATGATTAGTCTCGAGTTACATATGAACTATGTGTACTATATGAACTCGAACTCGACTTTTTGAATCCACTTTATGTTGATTTCAAATCATAGTACATTTCAAGCTCTAGCTAGATCTTCACAAACTAAACCATGTCTCAGATGTATAATGTGTTTATCACATTATGTATGGTGCCCCGCCCCCTACGCCTACAAGTATTTAGATGTGAGTTGCAAACACCACACATTACCATAAATTCAAATACAATATGAGAATGTTCGATATATAGTATTGTTTACATTGTTCGATATTTAGTTGTAAGCTGCAAACACCACATATTATCACAAATTCAAATAAAATGTGAGATTGTTTGATGTATAGCATGGTTTCGATTGTTCGACATTTAGCTGTGCGTTGCAAATGCCATGCATAATCACATTATGGTATAACATGTGCAAAACCACTATCGCCGTTCTGGGAACGGGGGTCCCCAGACTTTCCTGCCTGCGGCCCACTGCATGGCTAAGCCAACAGGCCGTACGGCTCATCTTCATCAACAAGGCATCCAAGACCCTCGCGAGGGGCCAAGCCTCGCGAGGCGGACGACACAAGACCTCCTCTGGAGTGGCCTAGTCAGGCAGGCTCACGAGGGGCAGAGATAACAAGGCGAGGCAAACCTCACGAGGCTCTCGTGACATGAGCCATGACGATCGGCACTAGGCGGGCGCCAGGAGGGCGCCAGTGCACGCAGCGTCCTTGTTTCCTCTTTGGTGCTAAGGAGGCCAGCGCAGGCGAGGAGTACCGAGGCATCAGGCAAAGGTTGCCATATCGGTGCAACAAGACCAAGACCAGAAGGACGGCAAGACGGAGGTCATTGTGGAGCCCAAGACGGCGTCACCACCAGAGCCTTTCGTAGGCGGAAACCACCTTTGTCAGGATAGCTTGTACTAGTTGTCCCACTTCAAATTTGCCCGCCGTTGTTGGCTCCCTTCCCGCTCAATATTTGGGAAGAGGACCGGGGCCTCTATAAATAGGACTAGACACCACCATAGGCAGGGACGGATCATCAAGATCATCCCCCCACACACAAGTTAGCCAGGCACGAGAACACCTCACCCTCAGGAGGATGTTCTTCCCCTTGTATTGTTCATCATCAGCCCAAGAGGCAATCCACCACCACAACACTCGAGTAGGGTATTACACCACAACGGTGGCCCGAACCAGTACAAACCTTGTGTCTTTCTGTGTTGCAAGTTCTTCGAGTTCGTCCGCGAGATCTTAGTGAGCTAGGGCGTAGATCGGTGGGACGAAAAGACTTCGCGCGCACCCTAGTGTTCGAACCTTAAGGGTTTGCCAGAACCCCACATCTGACATTTGGCGCGCCAGGTAGGGGTGCGCCGTAGCTTCCCCTCCGTCGATCTACGCTCCGTCGCCATCGCGCTTCGCCCACATGGCAGGCGCCCTGCCGCCAACTCTGACAGTCGGCGTTGACGTTGAGGCCAGGGGACTCTGAGCCCTGGCCCCTGCCCTGCGGCGGGAGCAGTGGCCGCCCAAGTTCAGGCCGAAGATGTCGCCGCGCTATGATGAGGCGGCAGACCCGTCATCTTTTCTGCTGGCGTACGAGGAGGCCGTCCTCGAAGCGGGGGTGATGACAAGGTCATGGCCAACTGCCCCATGGCCCTCGCCGGTGCTACCTCTTGAGCACTGCGTTGCATTTCCTTGAAGAGGAAAGGATGATGGAGCAAAGTAGAGTAAGTATTTCCCTCAGTTTTTGAGAACCAAGGTATCAATCCAGTAGGAGGCTATGCGCGAGTCCCTCGTACCTGCACAAAACAAAAAAATCCTCGCAACCAATGCGATAAGGGGTTGTAAATCCCTTCACGGTCACTTACGAGAGTGAGATCTGCTAGATATGATAGAATAATATTTTTGGTATTTTTGTGATAAAGATGCAAAGTAAAATAAAAGCAAAGTAAAAAAGCAAAGGAAATAACTAAGTATTGGAAGATTAATATGATGAAGATAGACCTGAGGGCCATAGGTTTCACTAGTGGCTTGTCTAAAGAGCATAAGTATTTTACGGTGGGTGAACGAATTACCGTTGAGCAATTGACAGAATTGAGCATAGTTATGAGAATATCTAGGTATGATCATGTATATAGGCATCACGTCCGAGACAAGTAGACCGACTCCTGCCTGTATCTACTACTATTACTCCACTCATCGACCGCTATCCAGCATGCATCTAGAGTATTAAGTTCATGAAAACAGAGTAACGCCTAAAGCGAGATGACATCATCTAGAGGGATAAATTCATGCAATATGATAAAAAACCCATCTTGTTATCCTTGATGGCAACAATACAATACGTGCCTTCTTTGGCCCTTTGTATTGCACAACCAATTCATCATTATAAGTATTCTTTTGACAGAACTTTGTGAGCCTAAACTCAAGAGAATATCCTACTTCATTATTTCAAATGGCCAAATCATCATTAAGTTCAGAAATTCTATCAACTAAAACATTGGTAGGAACCCTTTTTCTAAGATTTTCCTTGAAAGCAACATAATCTAGGGATTGAAAACACATTATTTCTTCTTGATAAAAAGGATAGCCTCTGTGGGAGGACGGCAAGCGTCCACCCTATAATGCGCAAAGATTTCTTTGGCCTCTTTTATTATGAATCTGAACTCATGAGCCAAAAAGATCGTAGCGGCACGCTGAACAGAAGAATGCTCAATATTAGAAAATTCTAGGAAAATCCTTTGTATGCAAGGGTGCATGTGCATGAATTGTCTTTCAAGTTCAACTACAAGCATGGCAATAGCGTCCGCAAGAGTACTAGTTCTATGAAGGATAGAACTACCCATAGAAGGCAAAGCACTGACACAAGTAAAGAGGAAATGATGATGCAGCAAAGTAGCGTCAGTATTTCCCTCAGTTTTTGAGAACCAAGGTGTCAATCCAGTAGGAGGCTATGTGCGAGTCCCTCGTACCTGCACAAGACAAATAACTCCTCGCAACCAACGCGATAAGGTGTTGTCAATCCCTTCACGGTCATTTACGAGAGTGAGATCTGATAGGTATGATAGAATAATATTTTTGGTATTTTTGTGATAAATATGCAAAGTAAAATAAAAGCAAAGGAAAAAAGCAAAGGAAATAACTAAGTATTGGAAGATTAATATGATGAAGATAGACCCGGGGCCATAGGTTTCACTAGTGGCTTCTCTCAAGAGCATGAGTATTTTACGGTGGGTGAACGAATTACTGTTGAGAAATTGACAGAATTGAGCATAGTTATGAGAATATCTAGGTATGATCATGTATATAGGCATCACGTCCGACACAAGTAGACCGACTCCTGCCTGCATCTACTACTATTACTCCACTCATCGACCGCTATCCAGCATGCATCTAGAGTATTAAGTTCATGAAAACAGAGTAACGCCTTAAGCAAGATGACATGATGTAGAGGGATAAATTCATGCAATATGATAAAAAAAAACCCATCTTGTTATCCTCGATGGCAACAATACAATACAATACATGCCTTGCTGCCCCTACTGTCACTGGGAAAGGACACCGCAAGATTGAACCCAAAGCTAAGAACTTCTCCCATTGCAAGAAAGATCAATCTAGTAGGCCAAACCAAACTAATAATTCGAAGAGACTTGCAAAGATAACCAATCATACATAAAAGAATTCAGAGAAGATTCAAATATTGTTCATAGATATTCTTGATCATAAACCCACAATTCATCGGTCTCAACAAACACACCGCAAAAAGAAGATTACATCGAATAGATCTCCACAAGAGAGCGGGAGAACATTGTATTGATATCCAAAAAGAGAGAAGAAGCCATCTAGCTAATAACTATGGACCCGAAGGTCTGAGGTAAACTACTCACACTTCATCAGAGAGGCTATGGTGTTGATGTAGAAGCCCTCCGTGATGGATGCCCCCTCCGGCAGAGCTCCGGAACAGGCCCCAAGATGGGATCTCGTGGATACAGAAGGTTGCGGCGGTGGAATTAGGTTTTTGGCTCCTCCCTTGATCGTTTGGGGGTACGTAGGTATATATAGGAGGAAGAAGTACGTCGATGGAGCAAAAGGGGGCCCACGAGGGTGGAGGGCACGCCTAGGGGGGGGGGGGGTAGGCGCGCCCCCCTACCTCGTGGCCTCCTTGTTGGTTGCTTGACGTAGGGTCCAAGTCTCCTGGTTCTTGTTCGGTGAGAAAATCACGTTCCCGAAGGGTTCATTCCGTTTGGACTCCGTTTGATATTCCTTTTCTTCGAAACCCTAAAATAGGCCAAAAAACAGCAATTCTGGGCCGGGCCTCCGGTTAATAGGTTAGTCCCAAAAATAATATAAAACTAGATAATAAAGCCCAATAATTTCCAAAACAGTAGATAATGTAGCATGGAGCAATCAAAAATTATAGATACGTTGGAGACGTATCAAGCACCCCCAAGCTTAATTCCTGCTTGTCCTCGAGTAGGTAAATGATAAAAAAGATAATTTTGATGCGGAGTGCTACTTGGCATAACTTTATTCTTCTTAATTGTGGGTTGAATATTCAGATCCGAAAGATTCAAGATAAAAGTTCATATTGACATAAAAATAATAATACTTCAAGCATACTAACTAAGAAATTATGTCTTCTCAAAATAACATGGCCAAAGAAAGTTCATCCCTACAAAATCATATAGTTTAGTCACGCTCCATTTTCGTCACACAAGAATGTTCTCATCATGCACAACCCCGATGACAAGCCAAGCAATTGTTTCATACTTTAGTAATCTCAAACCTATAAACTTTCACGCAATATATGAGCGTGAGCCATGGACATAGCACTATGGGTGGAATAGAATATGATGATGGGGGTTATGTGGAGAAGACAAAAAAGGAGAAAGTCTCACATCAACAAGGCTAATCAATGGGCTATGGAGATGCCCATTGATTGATGTTAATGCAAGGAGTAGGGATTGCCATGCAACAGATGCACTGGAGCTATAAATGTATGAAAGCTCATCAAAAGAAACTAAGTGGGTGTGCATCCAACTTGCTTGCTCATGAAGACCTAGGGCACTTGAGGAGGCCCATTGTTGGAATATACCAGCCAAGTTCTATAATGAAAATTCCCACTAGTATATGAAAGTGACAAAACAAAAGACTCTATCATGAAGATTATGGTGCTACTTTGAAGCACAAGTGTGGCAAAGGATAGTAGCATTGTCCCTTCTCTCTTTTTCTCTCTCTTTTTTGGGCCTTCTCTTCTTTTTTATGCCTTTTTTTAATTCCTCACTTGGGACAATGCTCTAGAAAATGATGATCATCACACTTCTATTTATTTACAACTCAATGATTACAACTCTATGCTAGAACAAAAGATGACTCTATAGGAATGCCTCCGGCGGTGTACCGGGATATGCAATGAACCAAGAGTGACATGTATGAAAGAATTATGAACGGTGGCTTTGCCACAAATACTATGTCAACTACATGATCATGCTAAGCAATATGACAATGATGAATGTGTCATGATAAACGGAATGGTGGAAAGTTGCATGGCAATATATCTCGGAATGGCTATGGAAATGCCATAATAGGTAGGTATGGTGGCTGTTTTGAGGAAGATATAAGGAGGTTTATGTGTGAAAGAGCGTATGATATCACGGGGTTTGGATGCATCGGCGAAGTTTGCACCAACTCTCAATGTGAGAAAGGGCAATGGACTGTACCGAAGAGGCTAGCAATGATGGAAGGGTGAGAGTGTGTATAATCCATGGACTCAACATTAGTCATAAAGAACTCACATACTTATTGCAAAAATCTACAAGTCCTCAAAAACCAAGCACTACACGCATGCTCCTAGGGGATAGATTGGTAGGAAAAGACCATCGCTCGTCCCCGCCCGCCACTAATAAGGACGACAATCAAAGAACACCTCATGTTTCAAATTTGTTACAGAACGTTTACCATACGTGCATGCTACGGGACTTGCAAACTTCAAGACAAGCATTTCTCAAATTCACAACTACTCAACTAGCACGACTTTGATATTATTACCTCCATATCTCAAAACAATCATCAAGCATCAAACTTCTCTTAGTATTCAAAACACTCATAAGATTTTTTTTACTAATCTTGAATACCTAGAATATTAGGATTATTTAAGAAAATACCATGCTATTTAAGACTCTCAAAATAATCTAAGTGAAGCATTAGAGATCAATAGTTTCTATAAAACAAATCCACCACCGTTCTCTAAAAGATATAAGTGAAGTACTAGAGCAAAACTATATAACTCAAAAGATATAAGTGAAGCACATAGAGTATTCTAACAAATTCCAAATCATGTATGCCTCTCTCAAAAGGTGTGTAGAGAAAGGATGATTGTGGTAAACTAAAAAGAAAAGACTCAAATCATACAAGACGCTCCAAGCAAAGCACATATCATGTGGTGAATAAAAATATAGCTCCAAGTAAAGTTACCGATGGAAGTAGATGAAAGAGGGGATGCCTTCCGGGGCATCCCCAAGATTTGGTATCTTGGGGGTGCCATGGGCATCCCCAAGCTTAGGCTCTTGCCACTCCTTGTTCCATAATCCATCAAATCTTTACCCAAAACTTGAAAACTTCACAACACAAAACTTAAAGTAGAAAATCTCGTGAGCTCCGTTAGCGAAAGAAAACAAAAGACCACTTCAAGGTACTGTAATGAACTCATTATTTATTTATATTGGTGTTTAACCTACTGTATTCAAACTTCTCTATGGTTTATAAACTATTTTACTAGCCATAGATTCATCAAAATAAGAAAACAACACATGAAAAACAGAATCTGTCAAAAACAGAACAGTCTGTAGTAATCTGTAACTAGCGCAAGATCTGGAACCCCAAAAATTCTAAAATAAATTGTTGGACGTTAGGAATTTATCTATTAATCATCTGAGAAAAAAGATTTAACTAAATAGGACTTTCCAAATAAAAATGGAAGCAGTTCTCTTGAGCGCTAAAGTTTCTGTTTTTTACAGCAAGATAACAAGACTTTCCCCAAGTCTTCCCAATGGTTCTACTTGGCAAAAACACTAATTAAACACAAAAAACACAACAAAAATAGAGGCTAGGTAAATTATTTATTACTAAACAGGAGCAAAAAGTAAGGAATAAAAATAAAATTGGGTTGCCTCCCAACAAGCGTTATCGTTTAACGCCCCTAGCTAGGCATGAAAAGCAAGGATAGATCTAGGTATTGCCATAATAGTAAGATAGATCATTAAAACTCTTTTCATATTCTCTACGTTCGGCAGGAATTTTTATTTGAGGCAAGCAAAAGTAATCAAAGGGGCTAAATTTAATGGGACAAAAGTCCCCAAGATCAACCTTGGGAGGTATAGGTTCCTCCTTTGGCCCTTTGTATTGCACAACCAATTCATCATTATAAGTATTCTTTTGACAGAACTTTGTGCGCTTAAACTCAAGAGAATATCCTAGTTCATTATTTCGAATGGCCAAATCATCATTAAGTTCAGAAATTCTATCAACTAAAACATTGGTAGGAACCCTTTTTCTAAGATTTTCCTTGAAAGCAACATAATCTAGGGATTGAAAACACATTATTTCTTCTTGATAAAAAGGATAGCCTTTATGGGAGGACGGCAAGCGTCCACCCTATATTGCGCAAAGATTTCTTTGGCCTCTTTTATTATGAATATGAACTCATGAGCCAAAAAGATCGTAGCGGCACGCTGAACAGAAGGATGCTCAATATTAGAAAATTCTAGGAAAATCCTTTGTATGCAAGGGTGCATGTGCATGAATTGTCTTTCAAGTTCAACTACAAGCATGGCAATAGCGTCCGCAAGACTACTAGTTCTATGAAGGATAGAACTACCAATAGAAGGCAAAGCACTGACATAAGTAAAGAAATCTTGGATAACTCCTTTTCCAATAATATTACCACTACCAATACAGAATTTTTTTGCAGACTAAGGCATAGCCTAGTGGTGGGAAGGGGCTGATGCCTTCCCACCCACCCAGGTTCAAGGCATGGTACTTGCAATTTGGGTTTGTTGCACCAACTATACTGTAGGGGGTTCCCTTACAGTCTTTCTGTCAAAAAAATACAGAATTTTTTTGTATGTATGATAGGGGGTTCTTTAGCAGGAGTGTCAGAATTTTTCATGATATTATTGTCCATATCGACAATAATATCCCCAATTTCAGACATGACGGCAAAAAGTGCAAAAGGCAAAAAGAGGCGAATAGAGAATGAGAGAGGATATAGAGAGAGGGCGAATAAAACGGCAAGGGTGAAGTGGGGGAGAGGAAACCAGAGGCAAATGGCAAATAATGTAATGCGGGAGATAAGTGTTGTGATGGGTACTTGGTATGTTGACTTGCGTAGTCTCCCCGGCAACGGCGCCAGAAATGGCTCGTTGTCGGGAGTCAAATCTTGACTTGCGTGAACCTCCCCGGCAACGGTGCCAGAAATTCTTCTTGCTACCTCTTGAGCACTGCGTTGGATTTCCTTGAAGAGGAAATGATGATGCAGCAAAGTAGCGTCAGTATTTCCCTCAGTTTTTGAGAACCAAGGTGTCAATCCAGTAGGAGGCTATGCGCGAGTCCCTTGTACCTGCACAAGACAAATAACTCCTCGCAACCAACGCCATAAGGAGTTGTCAATCCCTTCACGGTCACTTACGAGAGTGAGATCTGATAGGTATGATAGAATAATATTTTTGGTATTTTTGTGATAAAGATGCAAAGTAAAATAAAAGCAAAGGAAAAAGCATAGGAAATAACTAAGTATTGGAAGATTAATATGATGAAGATAGACCCGGGGCCATAGGTTTCACTAGTGGCTTCTCTCAAGAGCATAAGTATTTTACGGTGGGTGAACGAATTACTGTTGAGAAATTGACAGAATTGAGCATAGTTATGAGAATATCTAGGTATGATCATGTATATAGGCATCACGTCCGAGACATGTAGACCGACTCCTGCCTGCATCTACTACTATTACTCCACTCATCGACCGCTATCCAGCATGCATCTAGAGTATTAAGTTCATGAAAACAGAGTAACGCCTTAAGCAAGATGACACGATGTAGAGGGACAAATTCATGCAATATGATAAAAAACCATCTTTTTATCCTTGATGGCAACAATACAATACAATACATGCCTTGCTGCCCCTACTGTCACTGGGAAAGGACACCGCAAGATTGAACCCAAAGCTAAGCACTTCTCCCATTGCAAGAAAGATCAATCTAGTAGGCCAAACCAAACTGATAATTCGAAGAGACTTGCAATGATAACCAATCATACATAAAAGAATTCAGAGAAGATTCAAATATTGTTCATAGATACTCTTGATCATAAACCCATAATTCATCGGTCTCAACAAACACACCGCAAAAAGAAGATTACATCGAATAGATCTCCACAAGAGAGGGGGAGAACATTGTATTGAGATCCAAAAAGAGAGAAGAAGCCATCTAGCTAATAACTATGGACGCGAAGGTCTGAGGTAAACTACTCACACTTCATCGGAGAGGCTATGGTGTTGATGTAGAAGCCCTCCGTGATGGATGCCCCCTCCGGCGGAGCTCCGGAACAGGCCCCAAGATGGGATATCATGGATACAGAAGGTTGCGGCGGTGGAATTAGGTTTTTGGCTCCTCCTCTGATCGTTTGGGGGTACGTAGGTATATATAGGAGGAAGAAGTACGTCGGTGGATCAACAGGCGCCCCACGAGGGTGGAGGGCGCGCCAGGGGGGGGGGGTAGGCGCGCCCCCTACCTCGTGGCCTCCCTGTTGGTTGCTTGACATAGGGTCCAAGTCTCCTAGGTCTTGTTCGGTGAGAAAATCATGTTCACGAAGGTTTCATTCTGTTTGGACTCCATTTGATATTCCTTTTCTTCGAAACCCTAAAATAGGCAAACAACAATTCTGGGCTAGGCCTCCGGTTAATAGGTCAGTCCCAAAAATAATATAAAAGTGGATAATAAAGCCCAATAATGTCCAAAACAGTAGATAATATGGCATGGAGCAATCAAAAATTATAGATACGTTGGAGATGTATCAGCCGGCGAGCCGCGCGCCTAGCTGCTCAACCTTCCCGGATCCACGGTGGCATCTTGGGAGGAGCTCCGCGACCTCTTCACTACTCGCTACGCGGTGCCGGCGCACCACGCAGTCGCGGCCATGCTGGGCGGCTCTTAAGCACCACCGTCAGACCACCACGCCAAGCCGTTCCTCCGTCAGATCGGGGCCACCTCTAGGCGTCGGGGGCTCCGCCGGGTTTGGCTGCGCCAGAGGCCGACCTCACCTTCGGCTCAGAAGACCACCCTGACTACACCGCCGGCTCCGGAATGCTCCCGATGCTCTGCACGCCTACCATCTGCAACATGGCTGTCACCAAAACCCTCGTCGATGGCGGTGCTGGCATCAACTTGCTCTCCGTGGAAGCCTTCAGCCTTCTCCACGTGCCACTCGAGCGGCTCGGCCTCAGTAAGCCCTTCTCGGGAGTGGGTGGTGGAGCTGCCCACTCCCTGGGGCTGATCCGCCTCCCTGTCTCCTTCAGCACGCGCGACAACTATCACACCGAGCTGGTGGACTTCGACATTGCTCGCATTGGTCTCCCGTACAACGCCATCCTCGGGTACCCGGCTCTCGCTTAATTCATTGCGGCGACTCACCCGGCTTACAACCTCATGAAGATGCCAAGGAGCAAGGGCGTCCTCACCATCAAGGGAGACACTAAGGAGGCCGTGACTGAGCTCAGGCTCGCCTTCAAGACCGTGGCAGCAACACAACCCGC
Source organism: Triticum urartu (assembly GCF_056163025.1). Taxonomy (NCBI): domain Eukaryota; kingdom Viridiplantae; phylum Streptophyta; class Magnoliopsida; order Poales; family Poaceae; genus Triticum; species Triticum urartu. Next base: position 171,074,877 of record NC_141876.1, on the reverse strand, counting down.
CGACGCCGGTGCCCGCATGGCCAGGGAGGCCGCGCCCACCAAGAAGAAGCAGTTGTTCACCCAAGACAAGGCAGAAACCAAGAAGGTACCGGTCAGCGAGGACGGGTCTTCAGGAGCCACCTTTAGCATAGGAGCCGACCTTGACCCGGAACAAGAAGAAGCCCTGGTGATGTTCTTGCGCGCGAACAAGGAGATATTCACGTGGGAGCTCAATCAGCTGGTAAGGGTATGGCCCAACATCCGCCCCGTGAAGCAGTGAACAAGACGGCAATCCACTGAGAAGCAGGCCTTCATCGTCCAAGAGACACGCAAGCTGGAAGCGGGAGGTGCCATCCGAGAGGTCCGATACCCCGAATGGCTGGCGAACCCCGTCGTAGTGCCCAAAAAAGGCAGGAAGGAACGGATGTGTGTCGACTTCACCAATCTTAACAAAGCCTGCCCCCATGATCCGTTCCCACTCCCGCGCATCGACCAGGTTGTCGACTCCACCGCCGAGTGTGAGCTGCTGTGCTTCCTGGATGCGTTCTCAGGGTATCATCAAATCAAGATGGCGGTGGAAGATGTGGAGAAGACGGCCTTCCTGACACCATGTGGGGTGTACTACTACACCTGCATGACCTTCGGGCTGCCCAACGCGGGTGCGACCTTTCAGCGGTTGATGCACATTGCTCTGGTGCGGCAGCTCGGGAGAAATGCAGAGGCCTACGTCGATGACATAGTGGTCAAGTCTCGCGAGGTGAGGACATTGATTCAGGACTTGGAGGAGACCTTCGAGAGCCTGCGCCAACTGAACTTGAAGCTCAACCCGAAGAAGTGCGTGTTCGGCGTCCCCTCCGGCAAGCTGCTAGGATTCTTCGTATCCCACAGAGAGATCGAGGCTAACCCAGAGAAGATCATGGCCATCGAGGACATGAGCCCACCACAGACCCTCAAAGAGATGCAGAAGCTAGCAGGGCGGGAGACCGCGTTAGGGCATTTCATCTCCAAATTAGGAGAGCGCGCCTTACCTTTCTTCAAGCTCATGAAGAAGAAGGGCCCATTCGAGTGGAACCCGGAGGCCGAACGGGCCTTCCAAGACCTCAAGAAATACCTTACTACCCCCCGGCGATGGTGGCACCACGGCCCCTCGAGCCTCTGGTACTCTACCTTGCTGCCACCCCATACTCCACCAGCGCGGCGTTGGTGGCGGTACGGGAGGAGCACCAAGCCAAGGGCGCACCGCGCCAAGCCAGAGCTGAAGTGCGCGCGGGGCCAGGAAGGCACAGCAAAGGCATCAGCGGTGGAAGGTCAAGCTCAGTAGGGCGGCATCGCAGAAGCCCCCTAGGACAATCAGGTCTCAGGGATCCTCCCACCTCAGGATATGCCCCGATCTCCGCAGGAGCCGAGCCTCGACAGTGTGCCGGCCCTCGTTGAACACCCGGTGTACTTTGTCAGCACCGTACTACGGGACGCGAGGGCATGCTACCGCATGCCCTAGAAACTCCTGCTCGCAGTCCTAGTGGCCTCACGCAAACTACGACACTACTTCTAGGGCCACCCCATCAAGGTCGTCTCAGCCTACCCATTGGAGAGGGTACTTAGGAGCCCTAAATCGGCCAGAAGGGTCGCTGAGTGCAAAATCGAGTTTCAAGCATTCCAGTTGGAGTTCAACACTACCAAGGTCATAAAGGGGGCCGCACTCGCTGACTTTGTGGCAGAATGGATGGATTCCCCGAGACTTGAGGAAGGAGAAGACCGGTCCACCTCCCCAGGAAGTGAGGCTCCGGATGGCTAGGTCATGTACTTCGATGGTGCCTTCGCGCACCAGGGCGCGGGGGCTGGAGCATTGCTCATCTCGCACACCCAGGACAAGCTCTACTACGCCGTGAAACTCTACTTTCAGCACGGCGAGAAGGTCTCCAACAATATTGTAGAATACGAAGGCCTCATAGATGGCCTGAAGGCTGCGGCGGCTCTATGGGTGAAGCGCCTCACCGTCTGAGGCGACTCACAACTCCTCGTTAACTTCTCCAACAAGGTGTACGAGCCGAAGGACGAGCATATCGAGGCCTTCCTCGCGGAGGTGCGCAAGATGGAGAAACAGTTCTCAGGCCTCGAGCTGCAGCACGTACCCGGGGGCACCAATAAGGAGGCCGACGACATCGCCAAGAGAGCATCCAAGCGGCAACCGCAGGAGCCTGGCATCTTTGAGGAGTGGCTCTTCAAGCCATCAGCTGCGCCACCTCTTTCAAGCATGACTCAACCTCGGGAGGAGCTCCCCCAGCCTCCGGCCACAGGAGCCCCAGCCCGTGGCCCGACCTCAGGAGCTCTGCTGCTCTTGGCGCTCGAGCCCCAGGAGGAATGCTGGACCAAGGAATTCAAGGAGTACTTAACGCATGGGACGTTGCCGGAGAAGGAAGAGGAGGCGGAGCGCGTGGCCCGGCAAGCCACGGCATACTGTATCCAAGACGACGAGTTATACAGGAAATGACCGAATGATGTCATGTTGCTGATTGACATACCCGGCGGGGACTGCGGACACCACTCGTCATCACGGACCATCATCGGCAAGGTGTTTCGCAGTGGATTCTACTGGCCTACAACACTCAACGACACAGCCGAGCTGGTGAAATCCTGCGAAGCTTGCCAGTTCCACGCCAAGCAAATCCATCAGCCAGCTCAAGGTCTTCAAACCATCCCACTCACATGGCCGTTTGTGGTCTGGGGACTAGATATCCTACGCCCGTTCCCTCGGGCGCCAGGGGGCTACCGCTACCTCTACGTCGCCATCGACAAGTTCACCAAGTGGACGGAAGTGGAAGCCGGTCATACCATCCCAGCCGGCTCTGCTGTCAAGTTCATCAAGGGCCTCGTAATCCGCTTCGGGGTCCCCAACTGCATCATCACAGATAACGGTTCGTAGTTTACTAGCAACCTCTTCAAAACCTATTGTGCTAACCTTGGAACACAGATCTGCTACGCTTCGGTGGCCCATCCTAGGAGTAATGGATAGGCCGAACGTGCTAACACGGAGGTCCTGAGGGGCCTCAAGACCAGGACCTTCAAGAAGAAGCTGGAGGCCTGCGTCAGGGGATAGCACGATGAGCTCCAATCTGTATTGTAGTCCATCCGAATCACCGCCACCAAGCCAACGGGAGAGACTCCATTCTTCCTCGTCTATGGAGCTGAAGCAGTCCTTGCTCACGAGGTCAAGCATTGCTCCGCACGGGTCCTAGAGTTCGACGAAACGCAGCAGGAGGCCACACGGGGGATGGACCTCGTGCTGGGGGAGGAACGTCGCCGCGAAGCTGCGCTACGGGCGGCGAGGTACCAGCAAGCATTGCGGCGATACCACTGCCGCAACATCCGCTCCAGGACACTCGAGATGGGCGACCTAGTCCTTGGGCGGGTCCTCTCCAGGGAAGGGCTGCATAAGCTTTCACCAATGTGGGAGGGCCCGTTTTAGGTCGTCCACATCTCCAGGCCTGGTGCCGTGCGCCTGGAGACACAAGACGGGGTACCAAAACGCGTGGAACATCCAGCACCTCCAGAAGTTCTACCCATGAAGCAAGGCTTAGAGCCTGTGAAGCAAGGCCCAGAGCCTGTGAAGAAAGGCCCAGAGCCTGTGAAGAAGGCCCAGTTCCTATGAAGAATCGCCGCCTGTGACACTCTCATGTAATAATGAGTTGGGGCTGTACTCGCCCCGGAGTCTCAGGAGTGCCGGCCTCTGGCCCTGGGGCTCCCGCCCACGCGTGGCAGCACTTAGCTCCGCGCTGGTGAGAAGACTTGAAGACTAGATTAGGTGCCAGATGCGGCTTTTCATTTGCTTTTCGTAGTTGGCTTGCTTTTCCTTAATCGAAGTTTGCTTTTGGCGTTCCTTGCTGATCTGACCCCCTCACCTCTCACTGCATTTTTCCGGCTCGGGTTCGCTCGCGTTCTCTCTCTCGCATCCCTCGCGAGGGGGCTAGGCAGGTGCCCTCGCGAGCATTTTCTTTCCCCTTTTCGGCCTTCTCGCGAGCCACCCTCTTTCGAGCCCAAAAGCTGGCGTGCTTCTCCAAGTCCGTGCCCCTCGGGTACGGTGACACAAAGCGCCAGGTCAGGGCCAGGGTGATCGACAAATCTTTTAGCGCACTTCCTAACGAGTTTTTGCACTTCCCGAGCGAATGCAGGCCACCAAGGCTAGATGGACACGAGGAAATGAGCGCCTCATGAGGAAGAGGGCGTCCCGAAAATACCAGGTTAAGTTATCTTCGCACGAAATAATGACACAACACGGAAACAACACGCATAGTGCAACAACCGAGGAACTATAGTTCAATACACGCCCCCTGGGCCCATACTGGTTTCATTCTTGATGGAGGAAAAAGAGTAAAACAAAAGTGGCGTTGCAGCAATACACGGAGGTAGACCCCTAGCAGCACCCCGAGCCTAGCCGAATCCTTCTTCGCGCTTCACGGAGGCGCGGTGACGAGATGACCCACTGCCGGCTTCAAAGTGGGCGCGGCGGCTGGTCGTAGCCACTGCTGCTGGAACTGTCACCAGAGGAAGAGCCGCCGTAGCTGGACATGACACGGTCGCCCCCGGGGGCAGGCTCGCCCTCATTCTCGTCGCGGTCGTCCCTGAGACCGAGCACCTCCTCACCATTGTTCGCCTCGGGGCAGCCCCCGGTGCGGCGACCATCTTCCCCAAACACCCTAATGTAGAGGGTCGGTCCACCATCATACTTAAAGTGGAGGGTGCACCGCCTTCCCAAGCCACGCGTGCGGGCGAACGTCTGCCAGCCGCGGGCCAGAGCTATGTTGCCCGCGCGGAAGTCGCGACAGCAACCCAAGAAGCCTTGCTACAACAACCATCCTCCTGCAGCCAGTTGCCGGCCGGGTTCTCCGACTAGACGACAAACCCCGGCGACACTTCCATCATGTGGAAGCGCGGACGGGGGGGGGGACCAGAGCACGCCTCCCCTCGTTAACTGGATCGCCGTGGCTGGGACAACCCCCTCCGCGTGCCGTAGCGCTGCTCCGACGGTGGGCCGCGGCAGGGGACGTGGTGCGCTTGCGCGGACAGCTGTGCCCGCGCTTGGGCGCCGGGGAGTCTTGTCCCTCGCGAGGGGCCTTTCCCTTCTCCGCGGCGGAGAACTTCCTTCATGGCGCCATTGGTGACACTGCAAGCAATGGAGCGAAGAAGAAGCAAGCAAGCGAGGAAGAGTTGGGCGACGGGGGCTCCGCCCCCTCCCCATTTATAGCAAGAGAAGCCCAACCGACGCCTCCCACGATCGTAGGTAATGATGGTTCTCCTCGCATGTCGCAGAGACTTGCCGAGTCGTGCAGTTGCCGAGGCAACGTGGGGAAGCGGAGACGCCCGCGCCCGATCGACCGCCATACGTCAACCAAGGCCGAAGGCTTTTGGGGGCCCGCGGTGCTCCGTACTTGACCCTTGGCTTCACCGTGAAGCCAAGCCCAAGCGCACCTTGGCCCAGGGGCTACTATCGGCATTCTGGGAATGGGGGTCCCCAGACATGCCTGCCTGTGGCCCGCTGCGTGGCTAAGCCAACAGGCCGTACGACCCATCTTCATCAACAAGGCATCCAAGACACTCGCGAGGGGCCAAGCCTAGCGAGGCGGACGACACAAGACCTCGTCTGGAGTGGCCTAGTCAGGCAGGCTCACAAAGGCGGAGATAACAAGGCGAGGCAAACCTCACGAGGCTCTCGTGACGTGAGCCATGACTATCGACACCAGACGGGCGCCAGGCGGGCAGTAGCGCGCAGAGTCCTTGTTTCCTCTTTGGTGCTAAGGAGGCCAGCGCAGGCGAGGAGTACCAAGGCATTAGGCAAAGGTTGCCATATCAGTACAACAAGACCAAGACCAGAAGGACGGCAGGACGGAGGTCATTGTGGAGCCCAAGACGGCGTCACCACTAGAGCCTTTCGCTGGCGTAGACCACGTTTGTCAAGATAGCTTGTACTAGCTATCCCACTTCAAATTTGCCCGCTGTTGTTGGCTCCCTTCCCGCTCAATATTTGGGAAGAGGACCGGGGCCTCTATAAATAGGACTAGCCACCACCATAGGTATTGACGGATCATCAAGATCATCCCCACACACACAAGTTAGCCAGGCACGAGAACACCTCACCCTCAGGAGGTTGTTCTTCCCTTTGTGTTGTTCATCATCATCCCAAGAGGCAATCCACCACCACCATACTAGAGTAGGGTATTACACCACAATGGTGGCCCTAACTAGTATAAACCTTGTGTCTTTTTGTGTTGCGAGTTCGTCGAGTTCGTCCGCGAGATCTTAGCGAGCTAGGGCGTAGGTCAGTGGGAGGAAAAGACTTCGCGCGCACCCAAGTGTTCAAACCTTAAGGGTTTGCCAGAACCCCACATCCGACAACCACAACACACGTATCGTCGCTATATTCATGCATGCATATGTTTAAAACACTATGATCTCCTATTCAAATATATGAATCCACTTTCATATCAAATTATGATCTTTGTTAGTCTCTTACACCCACACAATCCTCTAACCTTTGTAGCTACCACTAACTTTCTCTCGTGCATGCACACGCCCTCCTCGCCCTCGCCCTCCCTCAGCATTCTATCCATCGCGCCCATTCATTTTTTTCTTTAGGTCATTCTCCCACAGTCTCCACAACTCCTTTACGACACACACCGATCAATAAACCTCTCCAACGATGTCTGCCTACAACATACACACGCACCTTCAATCTCCTCCTTTATGTGTCCTTGCCTCGTGTCTCTCATACGGTCCCACACACGTGTAAACTCTCGCCCCTCTTTTCATCGATCTCACAACCGCACACTCCTCCCCCTATCTAGCTAGTAGCTGGGCCTCTCACCCCACCTCCTAGCTCCATTCTCTCTGTTTATCCATCTCGCTGGGCCTTATTTGCCCCTAACAAATAGATGTACACCGACCGATCTCCCGCTATACATATAGCTAGCTAGGTCCTTATAACTCATTTTTCCCCATGCGTTGATCGATCTACCTCATTAGTTGTGTCTCTCCCTTCCTCCGACAAACAACAATTGATCTACAGATCTAGTTAGGTTTGCTTACCAAACACATGGTTCCCCTTCATCATCCATGGATGTGTCCCGACAGATCTATCATGCACAGGCACACACAGGCACACATCCCCACTGTTAATGATAATATTGCAGTTCCACCCTCAGTTTGTCTAGTAGGCCTCTCCCACCATCTTCGAGAAGCAATTCCATCACCCATCCAACACTCTACCCCTCTCCCTCCCTCTCTCTCCTCTCTCTCTCTCTGTCCCATCCTATTCCCCGTCCTTCAGTTATGTATGGATGTTGACCGATCTCCCTCAAGACATAGCCGGGTCTCTCCTTCTCAACACATATACGAGTCGTTCTACCTCTATAGTTAGGCATCTGCCTACCCCTCCCCCACCCCCTCCCCCCACACACACACCGATACATGGAGCGCTCTAGTCATGTCTCCCTGCCACACACAAACTTGACATGTGCCCTCTGACGTTCCGGTAGCTAGGTCAGTCGCCCTATAACTTTGACTTGCACACACACACACACAATTTCGGTGGCTCTGTTCATCGATCTCACACCCACCCACTAGATCCTCTCTTCGACTCTATCGATATCTATGACCCCTACCTCTCTTCTCGTGGACCGCCCAACCCTCTATATATGATTCACACACATTGCATGCAAAATTTTGTTTGAGATGTCATCGACACATATTCCCACAAATACATTCACGAAATCACCCCCCCCCCCAAAAACAAAAAACACTCACGAACGCACAAGCCATTTGTCTAGGTTTGTATCTCTCACACACACCCACGTAGGTGGGTGACGTGCACGAAGAGAAGAGGTGCACACACGGCGCACGTACTCCCATCTCTTTCACATCCACACCCGCGCGGGTACATGGTGGAGCTCATTTCTGTAAGAAAAGGCAGCCCACGTGGTAATTTGACACGCGTACTGGTTGTCCACTAGTTGGAGGGAGGATCGTCTACCACGGGTAAACAAACAAATTGTGACTTGACGCGTTATGTTAAAAAAGAGGCAAACCATGTGGGGCCTACCTTAGAGGCAAGGCTCTATACACTAGAGTACTTTTGATGTGTCCCGTCAACTCGCAGAACGAGGAGAAGCTTGCTTGTACGCCGTCTTCCCCGCCCACGGGTGCGGTGGCTCACAGGATGAGGTGAAGCTTGCTTACTACGCCTTATGCCCGCTCCCTCGCCCACGCGCGTGGTGGCTCGCAGGACGAGGAGAAAATTTTACTAGTACTCCCTCCGTTTACTCCTCGTCCCTACCTTGGTTAGAGAGATAATGATATTGTTTGAAATATATGTCCTTTAGAAGATTTCAATATGAACTACTAGTACAAACTCCAAACACTGATGTATATAGACATATTTTAGAGTGTGGATTCACTCATTTTTCTCCGTACGTAGTTCATATTGAAACGAGCGTAATAGTATGCACTCTCCCTCGCCCCTTGATCCTTGCCACATGGTGGACGTGCAGCAATTCATTCGGTCTCATATAGCCAGAACGATATATACCGCAGTACCATTATTGCTCGACTTGCTGAAGAGGCGAAGTGCCAATTGCAAGGTTAATAGTTTGGAGATGCCAAGCACAAGGTTTATAGGAGAACGAGTAGTAGGTGCCGCGTCATTTATAAATAAAGTTGTAGTGTGAGGCGAGCCATGTAATAACTGAGCCTGCGTGTCTTCACAGCTCTTGCACTCCTCCGCCGTAAGAATGGAGAAAATTGTAATCTCGTAGTACCTCCTTTCGCCAAAAGCGTGGGACAGCCAGCAGTCCTACCACCTCAGTAATAATGACCAATGAGCCGTCAAATCACATAGACCCAGCAGTAAGTTGGATGGACAAAGCAACCATCACTCTTGAATCCGCTTCTCCCTTCAATGCAGGCGCCAGTGAGAGGTCGCGTCTGCTCTGCCCGAGCATGAATGCGGCACCGATTTTTTGGAGTGGCGCTGACCGTTTCGGGCGGGAAGCGCGCGCGGGTGATGGAGGGGATTTGGGTGTGCCAGGCTGGTCAGGAGCGAGCGTGGCAGCTGTCCTCCTGTCCCTATCGGATGCCCAGAAACCAGAGGATGCACCGACTCTCGCAGCTAAAATCATACACTGCCCACCATCTCTCTGTAGGAGCAGGTCGATTTGTCGCTCTATCTAACACACACATGTTGTTAAACACACACACTCGCTCACGCACACGCACACACAGGTTCATAGAATAGGAAAATCATGCGAGTGCGAAGCCACAGGAAGTGAGATACAAATGGAGTACGTACAAGAAGAGAAGAGGTGACAAATATTCCATCAAACTTGGACTGAGGAGTAGCACTCCCTCCGTCTAGGTGTTAAGTCATCCTACGGAAATCAGATATACCCAAAATGTTTAGGCATCGTCCATTAACTTCGCATCTCAATCCCCTCCTGGCCTCATTGCTAGCGAGTGTTGTTACTTAGGGAGCGTTTGGATCCTTAGCAAGAACAGCTTATAGCATAGCCGGGCAAGGTTAGGCGTTTGGAACTGTTAAAATATGTTAGCTTTTGTGGGCCATCTAGCTTGAGTGGGCTAGAAAAACCTTGCTAGCTCAGGAGAGCCAGATCGGCTCGCTTCCGATGGAAAACTTCACGTAGTAGTAACATAGACTAGTAACATGTGCATGTTGTACTAGTCCAAGTTACTCACCACTATGACCAGCCTAAGCAATGTAACCAAACGCTCCTTACTCTGCCTTGATATCTCCCCCTGAAACCCAATGCATGGAGCGCAACTACGCGTTGATCAGTCAAGAAATCAAAGTTGGCTTGCAAGCGAGTTAATACATGGCCCTGCATGGTAGCTAAAATGGCATCTCTTAGTTGTTGGGATTAATTGTTGAGTTTAGAGACAGAAATCAGGGCCTTGATTGGGGGAATGCCGGTCAAGTTTCTCCTTCTCCTCCAATCTGCTTGCACCTTGGTCCCACTGCACCTTCTAACATGACTTATTTCACCTAGATGGAGGGAGTCGTACGAGATACGGCGGCACACTGACTTAGGTCGAATACAACTGCCCAAAAATGTGTGCATGTTATAATAAGGATTCACTTAAAATAGTACATGAGCGAACAAAGGGATAAATTGGACAGTGTTCCCGAGAAGTAGCGAGATGTGTGAGGTAAGATACACCACTGGCGCTTTTAATTTTCTTATTAATTTGTTTGTATCACCCTCTGACTGGTGGGACCCAACGTACTATGTGGAGAGAGGTAAGGTGACTGAGGCTGCATTATTTCTGCACCACTGTGGATAGTCTTACCACCAAATCCACATAACATGATTATGATTTAAATCCCAATGACTCCCACACACACACAAAAAACACGGCATGCTTGTCACACGAATGCAGGAATGTATAAAAGGCTATTTTTCTCTCATTGAACATAATGGGAGGGTTGTGTAGCTGGTTAGCCTGTTCGCTCATCAAACTTGAGGTCTCAGGTTCGATAACTACACTTGAGCATAATTCGTGCCAGGTGGATTCTTTGACTGGTCAAAATGGATGGATACGAAGCTATACGATCTCGTAGTGACCGTATAATCACCTGATCACGTATAAGTTGCAGCCTCGGCACTTGTTTTCTAGGGTTTGCACTCTTCACACTCTCTCCAGTATATATATACATGCTGGAGCCTCAGCGCTTGTAGTTGCTGTCGTCACACTCTCTCACCCTCTCCAAATGTAAACAAGACTTCATTGGCCTCTCTCTCCCCCTCACTGCTGGTCTTCTTGTAGTTTCTCTCTTCACACTCTGTCACCCTCTCCAGATCTAAACAAGACTTCGTTGGGCTCTCTCTCCCCTAACTGCTGGTCAAAGAGCCGGCAGGATCCGTCCACCGAGAAGGGAAGGAGGCTTAACGTTGTCGCCGTCGGCGAGGGAGGGAATCCACTACCGGTGCAGCTGTTCACTTTCACCCAGCGGCGGCGCGGGAGGGCCTCCGACCCCTTCTTCTTCGCCACCGTACATAGTGTGGGTCGAACGGTCACCGATCGCCCACCGAACCACACCACAAGAACCTTAAGGTATAATTTACTTATTCCACATGCATTGCTCTAGCTGCATGTGGGCTTTTTCCGCTTCTGCACTCGAATCTAGATGTTGGATCAAACAGGAAACTAGTGGGGAAAGTTGTACACCATGAATCTATGATGTGGATCAAAGAGGAAAGGAATGGGGGAAAGTAGTGGGAAAAGTTGTATAGCGTGAATCTAGGATGTGGTTCAAAAAGGAAAGGAAGGGGGAAAGTAGTGGGGAAAGTTGTATCGCATGAATCTAAGACGTGGTTCAAAGAGGACAGGAATGGGGGAAAGTAGTGGGGAAAGTTGTATAGCATAAATCTAGGACATGGTTCACAGAGGAAAGGAAGTGGGGGAATGTACTAGTACAGACTGGCTATCCAGCACCTACGTTGGTCGAAAAGGGAAAACAATGAAAAACGCAGTACGCACATCTGTAACGAATTGATCTTTTTTTTTGGGGGACAAGGCTATAGAGTTTGAGCAGGACTAGATTTGCTGCGCTCAAATAGGAAAAGGTGTCTAAAGATAACAAAACTAGGACCAACACAAATATGCTCCTTGGTTGTTTGTTCTTTGTTGCAACAGATTGTGCATCACCCCAGTACATCGGTAGATGCACATGGTGCTAGTGCGCCCACTGTCCCGTGCAACTCTTTAATTGTTGTTAATTTAAGGCCCTGTTTGGTTAAAAACTCCCTAGTCCCTACCTGCTTTGTTCCTGGGACTAAACATGGACCAGAGGTTATTGAATGACATGCTAAAAGGCCATATTACCCCAAGTAATGAACTAATAGAGACACGGTGCGATGCGTGGCAGGGGCAACTGTTGGAAAAAGTCCCAAAAAGACTCTCCCTCGGGGTCTTCTTTCTTTAGTCCCAAATGCCCACTTTTAGTCCCTAAAAGTCCCTCCTAATTCGTTTAGATGGGACTGACACGGAGTTTTTTTAGTCCCTCCACCAAAAAGTCCCTGTAAACAAGCACCCTCTAATAATGCTGCTGGAAAATTGATGCAATGCCACAGTTAAAAGCAAATTACATGTTTAACGAATTTTATTGTTAATATAATCTCTCTGTTAATATTAATCAATGCCACTGTTTGAGAAATTATACTATCTTGCTCTCTTTCCCATTTAGATAAGGTAGATGCTTCTTTTTGTTGGCTTCTGTGTCATCCACCGTTATTGACCACTAGTTTTTTCTTTTGTACCTCTGTGTAAACAGGGTTATCTACTTCACCTCGTTGCCATTGTGACCTTTTGTTGCATTGCACAAAACACTTTTGTTTTAAGAGTGTTTTGTGTAGTTCAACCAAAGTGTCACACCGACAACGTTGCTTGATTGCTTGATCTTAGTGGAACTGCACAAGAGGAGATCTGACTTCCTATCCATGTTGGCAAATTTGGTTCAGATCTTTTTCTTGTGAGTTGTTTGAATTCCGCGTCATGAGAGGTCAGTACTAGACTTCTTTCACATGATTCTGCAGTGTGCTTTCATATGTTGTGCTACTTGTACGGTAATGTTGCTTGATTTTAGTGAACTGCACAAATGGAGACAAGACTTCCAATCTGTATGTGCACCGCAATATCCCATTGAGGTAAGATAAGTATATTTCACAATTGTTGGCCTGTATTTTGCCACTTTCATTTCAAAATTAACGTCATTGTTTAGTGATATACTTGTGCAACCTAATTGACATGCCAAATCTTACGTTGAAGGCGAAGCTTGTCTGTTATTGAACCAAGTGATGAAGGGGAAGAACAAGCGGCAGAAAAACAAAAATCAACTCCCGGTGCTGTAATGAAGCACTGGAACTGTGATGCCACAAGTAATGATATAGTTTTGCATCTTTATTTATTGCTATGGCTGGAACGAGCAATTGTTTTACCACTGATTTGATGCCACTCTTAATGTAATACGTAATTATCTCTACTTGTGCAAACAGGGATCTTCTTTGAAGATACCATATATTTTAGTGGAACTACACAAGAAGATGTTGGAAACATTAATCTAATCGAGGAGTATATAGTAAGCATGGCCACCACAGTAGATAGCAACAGATGGTTCCGGAGAAGTGCTTCATATGTATGCTACACAATAAGCCTCCTGACATAGGTTGCTATCTGCCCACTGATTTCATCCATATGATTGAGCTTTGACATCTCTATTGGTGTTGTGCTACTGTTTAGATACTGTCATCAAAATGTGGTATTGCCCTTGAGAAGTGCTTCATCTGTGCTATTTTAAATATTTCCTTTCCTTTTTTGGAGCAAACAGGGATGCTAGCATTTAGTTATCCTCTTGTCTTTGCACAACAGGATCATCCTCCTCTGAAGAAGAATATGGAGTACGTGAAGTGACTAGTTATGATTATGCCAGGATGAAGAAGCCCTATCTATCTTCTCATCAGAAGGAACAGTTGAAGGATGGTTACATTACCTCCCACAAGACCAAACTAACTTCAGCTCAGAAGGACTGACAAATCTCCATTTTCTTGCTGTGATGCGCGAGTACAATGTTGTTCTAGGATTCTTTCCGGTGAGTTCCATTTTTCTAAAAGTGTTCTCTACATTGACCTCGTAGGTGCCTGTTTAAACTGTCAACTCATAGTACAATTTGATTTATACTAATCACTTTTTTGTATTTGTGCAAACAGGGGTGCTCAGCTTGATTTCAATGGGAACTGCACAAAATGTTCATGAATACATCGAATCGTTAATTTCCACCACAAGAAAGGAGGTGCCGATAAGTTCAAGGCATTGCGACATATAAGGGCGAAATCATACAAGCTACGTGCGAATTTGGTTGATTTTGGTGGAACTGCAAAAAAAGAACAGCTGGTTTATTTAGCAGGAGGTGCCATGTGAATGTCCGAACTGATGGCAAACCCTACCCATTCCACAATCATAGGCATTTGATATTTTGGAATGGGGAAACCTTGTCAAATTTTTCTCATTGATTTTAGCAAGAAGACAGGCGTTTGATATTTTTGAATGGGACGCCCTTTGCTGTCAGCAACGTCGATCCATTTTTTCTTTATTCTTCAGTTGTGAAGTAAATATTGGCTCTGACATGTGAATCACTGAGATGCATAATCATTGATTGTTTTAAATGTTCTCTATGAATTGACAGGCCTGTGTATTTGATTGCAATGTACAGGAACGCTAAAAAGCTGCTCAAACTCTTTGTACTCCTTTTGTTCCTTTTTACTTCGCACATTGTGGAAGTGCATACTTTTTTCTATAAGATTGGTCAAAGTAGAGATACTTTGACTGCTGACAAAACTTGTATGCAGACTAGAAAGGACTGGAGGGAGTACATGTGAAACTGCTGCAAACGAGATGATCACCCTGGTGGGAATAATGCTAGTACGTATTGTTTTGCATGTTCATCCAATGCCAGTGATACTAGAATTCGAACTAATCGAAATAAATTCATTCATACACGGTCGGATTTCATATAAACATGTCGGATTTCATTACATTTCATACATTCTTCAACTAAAAAGGGGTGCGCTGGAGGTATAATTAATTAACCAAAGCTACCCACCTGTGGCCGGCTGAGCCGAATAGAAGCTTCAGTGACTTAACTGCAGGTGCAGTTGCGTAACTGACATGTGGCCCAGATGCCTGTTTGGCCCACGTGTCAGTCAGCCAACTGCACCAGCAGTTAAGTAGAAGCACCGTCTTTCTCCAACATAGGTCTCCGACTCCACGTCGCCACCAAGAAGCTAACCGGCCATCAGTGGTCAACCCGCCTAGCTTGTCACAGCGATTAGGGCAACTAGGAGCCCAATGATCAGGATCCCCACATGACAAACACCTTTCTTATTGTCATTCTTCTTCTTGAAGTTCATGTGTTGCACAACCTTGTTCTTCCCATCAAACTTTGCTTTACCATCAAACTTGCCCTTGTTCTTGAACTTTTGCGGCTGGAAGTTCTTCTTCTGTACCAGATTGGCACTAGATCCTCCCTCAATTCCTCGAGCACGTGTGTCCTTTGCTCTCGCCTTTTCTTCCACGTCAAGAGTGCCAATTAGATCCATGAAGGAGGAAGCTTAGTGATGATACCTCTGGCAACAAACTTGTCTGGTAGCATACAACTGAAGTGCTCAAGTTCTCTAGCAAATGACTATATCTCATGAGCTTGCTCAACCATAGAGCGCTCTTCAATCATCCTGTAATCATAGAATTGCTCCATGATGTATAACTCAGTGCCAGCAACCGGAGGGTAGCAGCGGTGGCCTTACTTGGACCCGAGCGGCAGTGACCTCGTTGGCAGCGGGGCGGGGCCTCGGCGGAGCCGGCGATGTCCTCTGTCTCGTTGCCGGTGGGCGGTGCCTCAACGGAGCAGGGGAAATCCCCCCCTCATTGCTGGCAGGGTCTGGCCTCGGCGGAGCCGGTGGTGTCCTCTGCCTCGTTTTGGCACCGCGGGGCCTCGGCGGAGCAGGGCCTCGTCGACGCCAGTGGAGCGGGGACTCATCGGCACCGACATTGTCCTCTACCTCGTCCTTGGTCTCGCCAAATAGCGCCTCGCCCGCTTCATCGCCCTCTTTGTAGGCGGCCACAGCCTCCACCACCCACATGTGTAACCGTCAGTGCTCGACGCGGCCCTCGAGGGCGGACCGGTACGGGTCGAGCAGCACCTTCTACTCGGCCGCTCCGTGGTGATCTGCTCCTCCACCTGCAGGTGCTCCTGGAGGAGATGGTGGTTGTAGGCGGCGTCGGCCTACGCCTCCCGGAACTGCTCCTCATGCTTTTGCCCCACCGTCTCCATATATTGGGCACGAGCCTCGCCGATGGTCATGGTGCAATGCACCGGCAAGGATGGCGCGGAGGAGGGGGTTGGCGCCGGATCGTCGACTACCATGTTATCAATTGGGACGTCGTCGTCCTCCGGCTGCCTGCCGGCCAGCCAGTCGGCAGCAATGGCTGCCATCTCTTTATGGTCCATCGTTTGCCCGTCCCGAAGAGCGCTGGAGTGCGAGGAAGCCATGGTGGGCAGTAGTGGTGTGGACAGGAGAATAGGAACGGATGTGGATGACTACGGTTATGGCCGGGGCAGTAGTTTATATAGAAATGGTGGGCGGCAGAGGGACGTACGTGTGGCGCTGGAGTAGCCGCCTCGGCAACCGCGTATCATTAATGTGGGCGGAAGAAGGACGGATGGACGACAGTTGTGTCGTTTGAAGGCAGAGAAATCGCATGCACCGTGTGACATCCCCGATTCAATCGTACTCTAATCATACACGCAAACGTGTACGATCAAGATCAGGGACTCACAGGAAGATATCACAACACAACACAACACTACAAATAAAATAAGTCATACAAGCATCATATTACAAGCCAGGGGCCTCGAGGGCTCGAATACAAGAGCTCGATCACAGACGAGTCAGCGGAAGCAACAATATCTGAGTACAGACATAAGTTAAACAAGTTTGCCTTAAGAAGGCTAGCACAAACTGGGATACAGATCGAAAGAGGCGCATGCCTTCTGCCCGGGTCCTCGTAAACTACTCCTGGTCGTCGTCAGCGGGCTGCACGTAGTAGTAGGCACCTCGAGTGTAGTAGGAGTCGTTGTCGACAGTGGCGTCTGGCTCCTGGGCTCCATCATCTGGTCACAGCAATCGGGTATAGAAAGGGGAAAAGGGGGGGAACAAAGCAACCGTGAGTACTCATCCAAAGTACTCGCAAGCAAGGAGCTACACTACATATGTATGCATTGGTATCAAATGGATAAAGGGTATCATATGTGGACTGAACTGCAGAATGCCGGAATAAGAGGGGGATAGCTAGTCCTTTCGAAGACTACGCTTCTGGTAACCTCCATCTTATAGCAGGAGAAGAGAGGAGGTGGTAAGTTCACCAAGTAGCATCATGTAGCATAATCCTAACCGATGATCCTCCCCTCGTCGCCCTGTGAGAGAGCGATCACCGGATTGTATCTGGCACTTGGAAGGGTGTGTTTTATTAAGTAACCGGTTCTAGTTATCATAAGGTCAAGGTACAACTCCAAGTCATCCTGTTACCGAAGATCACGGCTATTCGAATAGATTAACTTCCCTGCAGGGGTTCACCACATTTCCCAACACGCTCGATCCCCTTTGTCCAGACACACTTTTTTGGGTCATGCCCGGCCTCAGAAGATCAACACGTCGCAGCCCTACCTAGGCACAAGAGAGAGGTCAGCACGCCGGTCTAAATCTGATGGTGCAGGGGTCTGGGCCCATCGCCCATTGCACACCTGCAGGTTGCGTACGCGGCCGACGAGCATACCTAGCCTCCCTTATACAAGAGCAGGCGTTCCAGTCCAACCCGGCACGCGCCGCTCAGTCGCTGACGTCACGAAGGCTTCGGCTGATACCACGACGTCGAGTGCCCATAACTGTCCCCGCGTAGATGGTTAGTGCGTATAGGCCAGTGGCCAGACTCAGATCAAATACCAACATCTCTTTAAACGTGTTATCTTGAAATAACCGCGAACGCCGACCAGGGCCAGGCCCACCTCTCTCCTAGGTGGTCTCAACCTGCCCTGTCGCTTCGCCACAAAGATCCACACAGAGGGCTGTCGGGAAAGTATGTCCTTCCAGCCCCCAATTTGTGAATCAACCGCGGCTACTCCTCGAGCCGACCCATCTTTTGTCACCACAAGTATCATATATTATGTATAAGTATTTACTCGTGACCACCTCCCGAGTGATCACGGCCCAATAGTATAGCATGGCAGACGGACAAGAATGTAGGGCCATTGATGGTAAACTAGCATCCTATAGTAAGCATTTAGGATTGCAGGTAAGGTATCAACAGTTGTAGCGACACTGACAGGCTATGCATCAGAATAGGATTAATGGAAAGCAGTAACATGCTACACTACTCTAATGCAAGCAGTATACAGGAGAGTAGGCAATATCTGGTGATCAAGGGGGGGCTTTCCTGGTTGCTCTGGCAAGAGAGAGGGGTCATGAACACCGTAGTCGTACGAGGTAGCAGCGGCATCGGTCTCGGTTTCTAGCGAGAGAAGAGGGGGAAGAAACAATAAATATAATGCAAACAAATGCATGACGATGCATGACATGATAAAGCGTGATGCTAGGTGTGCCCTAACGCGGTACGAGGTGGTACCGGTTAAGGGGGAAAACATCCGGGAAATTATCCCCGGTGTTTCGCGTTTTCGGACAGATGAATCGGAGAGGGAAAGTTGCATGTTCGCTATGCTAGGGATGCGTGGCGGACGAACGGGCTGTGTATCCGGATTCTTCTCATCGTTCTGAGCAACTTTCATGCACAAAGTTTTCCCATCTGAGCTACGGTTTATTTTATATTGATTTTAAAAGATTTAAATCATCTTTAGCATTTAATTAATTATTTTAATAGAACATTATCCAAAACAGTGAAAGGTGATGTCAGCATGACATCACCAAGACGTCAGCAGGTCAAACCCAGCTGACCAGAGTCAAACCTGGCTTGTGGGTCCCGCGTGACCCACCTGTCATAGACTCAGGCTAACTAAACAGGTTTGATTAGTTTAGTTAATTGATTAGGTTAATTAAACAATATTAATTAAGTTAATTAATCATTTAATTATTATTATTATTATTATTATTGTTTTTTGTAAACGTTCTGGGGGCATGGGCCCCCACTGTCATTGGCCCGGAGGGCCATAGCGGGCGCCAGGTACTGGGTGCAGGGCGCAGGCACCGCCGAACGGGCGTGGGCACTGGGCGCTGCGGGGCGCCGGCCAGGCGGCCGGAGCGGTGGCCGGCGAGCAGCTATGGAGGGGTGAGCCGTAAGACGAGACCGAGGGCCAAAGGGTGAACCAGACGGCCGGGATGAGGCACGGGCGCCAGGACGTGGCCCCGGGCGAGGCTAGCAGGCACATGGGCGGCCGGTGCAGGCCGCAGGGCGCGCGCGGCCAACGGCCAGCAGCGACGCCAAGAAAGGGGCGTGGCCAAGGCCGAGGTGGCCGGAGCAAGGCCCTGACCGCGGCTACGGCGAGTGCATGAGCAGGCGGGCGCGGAAGGGGTCGGGCGCGCGCGCACGAGTGGAAGTGGCGAGGTCGGGGCGCGGTAGTGGAAGGCAGCGGAGCGAGGGCGGGCGCACGCGCGCTTGGCACGGCCAGGAGCAGGGGGCTGCCACAGCGCGGGCACAACGCGTGCGGGCGCGACGCCGCGGGCGTCGGGACAGCGTTGGTGAGCGCGTGCGGGGCGGGGCGGGGCCTCACCAGCGGTCGTGGGGAAAGGGCAGCGGGGCTCGGGGAGGACGACGGGGACGGCGGCGTTGACGGAGACGAGGAGCTAGTCCGGCGAGGTGGCATCGATGGCGGCGGTGTTGACGTGCAGGAAGGGCGACGGGGTTCGGCGACAGTGGTCGGCGGTGGGCGGCGGGGCCGTGCCCGATCTGGATTCCAAGGGAGGAGCGAGGCGTGCGACGCGGCGGCGCCGGTGACGCCGTCAGGTGCGCGAGGACGAGGGCGGGGCCGGCGAGGCGACTCCAGGCGACGGCCACTGGGCCAGCCCCGATCTGATCTGGATCGGAGGGAGAGGGAGAGACGTGGGGAGTGGGGGAGTGTGTGGTTAGGGGTTAGGGTTTGCTCTCCGGGAGTGGGGGGTTAAGAAGTGGGGTGAGGGGGCCGGCCTGGTGGCATAGCTGGGCCAAGGCCCAGAAAAAAAAGGGGGGGGGTTCTCCTTTGTTTTAGTCTAGTTACTGTTTTCCTACTTTCTCTTTTCTTTTACTTATTCCTTTTCTGTTTATGTCAAATTTTAATTTATTTCAATTTTATAGAATGTGAGAACAACACCTAAATGTAGTATGTTAAATATACCACTGCCACATTAATTTGGACAGCTAAATAAAATAGTTTAATATTTTACAAAATACAAAAGGCATATTATTAATTTATTTTGCTGTTGTTTTATTCATTTTTGAGTATTTACACATTTTACACAAGTGTGGTTTCTCCACCATTATTACTTAGAATTTATTTGTCCCATTTTGAACATTTTAGTTTTAATGTTTGAAAACTTTTATTGTTTGCCCTGATTTTGAATTTTGAATTCGAACCGGTTTCGAACTAACGCGAGATTAACAACAGTAGCAGTGGTTACAAGGCATCATTACTAGAGGGTTACTGTAGCTTGATTATCCGGGCGTGACACATCGGGAAGCAGGGCGGGCGGCGCAAACCGTTTCGGGCGGAAAGCGCGCGTGGGCGAGGGAGGCGGTCTGGGTGGGCCAGGGCAGTCAGACTCGTACTTGGCAGCGGGTCGGTCCAGCACCCGGACATGTTGGCTCGCCAGCTACCTCGCCGAGCTGAGCGATGACAATCAGACGATGGACCTAGCTTCCGACCAGGAGCCGACGCCACTGTCCAAGCCGGTTCATGCCATGTTCACCATAGAGCAGGTGCGGCTGCACTTCGACGCCCTATTGGCAGAAGAGCTACCAGCGCAGGAGGACCTGTGCTGCAACCTCCGTCTCCTCAACGAGCACCGGTGAACAAGCGAACGACAATGTCGTCGCGGACATGTGGCCCTATGATCCTAGCTTCCCGAATGAGCAGCGGGCGCTGTACCAGACCATCTGTAGGACCCGCGAGGCCCTCTCCGTCGTCCTTCGAGTTGTTGCGCTCGCCGTGGTGCCGCCGTCTCGTGTTTCCAACATGGTTACCAAACATGAGGATGAGGAGATGACTTTACTTGGAGAGGATGACAGTGGGGACCCACCAAGGCCATAGCCGCACGTACGCAAGTGCTTCCTTATTAGTATATAAAACTATATTTTTTTTCTTCCTCCTGGTTTCCTGACATCATGGTCCCACACCATTGTCAACCTATGTAATCAATAAGCGAGAGAATTGCACTGGAAGCAGCCGACAGCCGGGACCAAGCAGCTCGAGTAGTATTTGTGTTTTTGAGGTGTGAGCACTACAGAGTTTTTCTTGAGCGATGTTTAGCCTAGATACTAATTTTTCTCCTCTGAACAACAACGAAAACATCACTGTAGCTATTAACTGGGTGGGCTGTGTCCCGTCTAGCCCAGGCCAGATATCCAGCCCAGATCTTAATTTTTTTCAAGCTGAAAATGGCTAACCCAGCTATACTTTTTTTTAGGAATACCCATGCAAGGTCAAGTTGTTGTTCTCCGCCCCGCTGGGCTGCAAATCTTTCCTAGGAAGATGCATTAGGCTTAACAAGAAAATGAGCTTTAAGAAATAATAAATGGAATGTAATTATAAAAACTGGGCAACAACTATAAAAAATGCACCAAACACGTAATTACTTTATAAAATATTATTTTTGGATATTGAAAATTTTAATTTCATTAATTGTTGCGAGCGCCCAAAAAAATGATTCCTCCCCCTGACTTCTGGGGCGCACCATTTCGGAAGCTGCCTGTGGGCCTACTAAGTTGATGCGTACCAAGGGCTATGTAACCTTAGTCAATATTAACGATTCTAGCTGCAGTAACCGTATGATGTCCATCTAACGGCCGTCGTGCTTCTTCAACCTCTGGTCTTCTTGCTCTAGCCACCCAAAGCAGCGCCTGTCGTGCCGCCTGCTCCTGCCTCCCGTGGCCGGCTGTGCTGCCGTGCATGCCTCACCGCCCCCTACTACTCCCACCGCTGGCCAGGGCATCCCTCCACTCACCCACACCCCCTGTTATTCTGCGGCGACGGCAGCCTCACACCGCAGCCGAACCGGTGAACCCTCGTACTCCTCTCCGCGGGGCATCCACTGCCGCGTCTTCCCCGGCTCCGCGTCGTCCCCTTCCTAGGCCTTGCCATCGTCCACCGCCCTGGTGCTCTCGGCGTGACGTGGTCAACGAGGTGATGGAACGACTTCCTTTGGAAGAGTACTATACGTGGAGAGGCTGACAGCTGGGTCCACGCCAGCCGCAAGGAAGTGCCTCCTTATTACGCGGAAAATAATTATTCCTCCACCTGACTGCAGGGACCCACCGGACGGGCCACCGTACTTGGCGAAAAAAACGTCCCCCTTGACTGCTGGGACCCACCAGACGGGCCAACATATTTCGCGAAAAAAACGTTCCCCCCGCTGTCAGCTCGGACCCACCGTAGGTGCCTCCTTATTATGCACAAAAAATGAATACCCCCTGCTAGTTGGGACCCACCTTGGTGGGAGGCTGACTTGTGGGCCTACTATGTTGACGGGGAAGGATTGCTTTGTCAACTTAGTAAATATGAACGATTCTACCTCCAGTGACCGTACGATGTCCATCCAACGACCGTAGTGCTTTTTCAACCTCTGGTCTTCTTGCTCCAGCCGCCCAAAGCAGCGACAGTCGTGCCGCATGCTCCTGCCTCCCATGCCCGGCTGTGCTGCCGCAGAGGCCTCACCGCCCCCTACTATACCCACCGCTGACCAGGCCCTGCGGCGACGGCAGCCTCACACCGCAGCCGAACCAGTGAACCCTCGTACTCCTCTCCGCGTAGGCTTCCACTGCCGCGTCTTCCCCGGCTCCGCGTCGTCCCCTTCCTAGGCCTCGCCGTCGTCCACCGCCCTGGTGCTTCCGGCGCGGCGTAGTCAACGTGGTCAAGGAACGACTTCCATCAAAAGAGTACTGTACGTGGAGAGGCTGACAGCTGGGTCCATGGTGGCCGCAAGGAAGTGCGTCCTTATTACGCGCAAAATAATTATTCCTCCACCTGGCAGCAGGGACCCACCGTACGGGCTACTGTATTTTGTGAAAAATGTTTCCCCTGACTGTTGGGACCTACCAGCTACATCTTCGCACGCAAGGAAGTGCGTCCGGGCAAAAAAAAACGATTCTCCCCTCTGACTGCTGGGACCCACCAGCTACATCTTCGCACGCAAGGAAGTGCCTGATAGTCGGGACCCACCTGGTCGAAGCGTACGTAGTGTTTTCATTCTGGTCGCGAACGTGTACATACATACTGGTCGATGTAGAGGCGTGCACATGTCGTAGTAGAGACGCGCACGTAGCATGTACACGTACGTACAACGGCCAGTGTGTGATACGTCTCCAACGTATCTATAATTTTTGATTGCTCCATGCTATATTATCTACTGTTTTGGATATTATTGGGCTTTATTATCCACTTCTATATTATTTTTGGGACTAACCTAATAACCGGAGGCCCAGCCCAGAATTGCTGTTTTTTTGCCTGTTTTAGGGTTTCGAAGAAAAGGAATATCAAACGGAGTCCAAATAGAATAAAACATTCGGGAACGTGATTTTCTCAATGAACAAGACCTGGGAGACTTGGACCCTACGTCAAGAAATAAAACAGGAGGCCACGAGGTAGGGGCGCGCGCCCACCCCCACCAGGGGCGCCCTCGACCCTAGTGGGCCCCCTGTTGCTCCACCGACGTACTCCTTCCTCCTATATATATCCATGTACCCCCAAACGATCAGAACAGGAGCCAAAACCCTAATTCCACCACCGTAACTTTCTGTATCCACGAGATCCCATCTTGGGGCCTGTTTCGGAGCTCCGCGGAGGGGGCATCGATCACGGAGGGCTTATACATCAACACCATAGCCCCTCCGATGAAGTGTGAGTAGTTTACCTCAGACCTACGGGTCCATAGTTAGTAGCTAGATGGCTTCTTCTCTCTTTTTGGATCTCAATACAATGTTCTCCCCCTCTCTTGTGGAGATCTATTCGATGTAATCTTCTTTTTTGTGGTGTGTTTGTTGAGACCGATGAATTGTGGGTTTATGATCAAGTCTATCTATGAATAATATCTGAATCTTCTCTGAATTCTTTTATTTATGATTGGTTATCTTTGCAAGTCTCTTCGAATTATCAGTTTGGTTTGGCCTACTAGATTGATCTTTCTTGCAATGGGAGAAGTGCTTAGCTTTGGGTTCAATCTTGCGGTGTCCTTTCCCGGTGACAGTAAGGGAAGCAAGGCACGTATTGTATTGTTGCCATCGAGGATAATAAGATGGGGTTTTCTTCATATGGTATGAGTCTATCCCTCTACATCATGTCATCTTGCTTAAGGTGTTACTCTGTTTTTCACTTAATACTCTAGATGCATGCTGGATAGCGGTCGATGAGTGGAGTAATAGTAGTAGATGCAGGTAGGAGTCTGTCTACTTGTCTCGGACGTGATGCCTATATACATGATCATACCTAGATATTCTCATAACTATGCTCAATTCTTTCAATTGCTCAACAGTAATTTGTTCACCCACCGTAGAATACTTATGCTCTTGAGAGAAGCCACTAGTGAAACCTATGGCCCCCGGGTCTATCTTTATCGTATTGATCTCCTACTACTTAGTTATTTCCTTTGCTATTTACTTTGACTTTATTTTACTTTGCATATTTTATCATAAAAATACCAAAAATATTATCTTATCATATCTATCAGATCTCACTCTCGTAAGTGGCCCTATAGGGATTGACAACCCCTATTTGCGTTGGTTGCAAGGATTCATTTGTTTCGTGCAGGTACGAGGGACTCGCGCGTAGCCTCCTACTGGATTGATACCTTGGTTCTCAAAAACTGAGGGAAATACTTACGGTACTTTGCTGCATCATCCCTTCCTCTTCGTGGAAAACCAACGCAGTGCTCAAGAGGTAGCAAGAAGGATTTCTGGCGCCGTTGCCGGGGAGCTCTACGCAAAAGTCAACATACCAAGTACCCATCACATACCCTTATCTCCCGCATTACATTATTTTCCATTTGCCTCTCGTTTTCCTCTCCCCCCACTTCACCCTTGCCGTTTTATTTGCCCTCTCTCTCTCTATCCTCCCTCTCTATTTGCCTCTTTTTGTTCGCTTGCTTTTTGTTTGCTTGTGTGTTAGTTTGCTTGCTTGTCGCGATGGCTCAAGATAATACTAAATTGTGTGAGTGCACCAATACCAACAACAATGATTTTATTAGCACTCCGAGTGCTCCTCTTACCGATGCTGAATCTTGTGAAATTAATGATGCTTTGCTGAATCTTGTCATGAAAGATCCGTTCTCCGGCCTTCCTAGTGAAGATGCCGCTACCCATCTAAATAGCTTCGTTGATTTGTGTGACATGCAAAAGAAGAAATATGTGGATAATGATATTGTTAAATTGAAGCTATTTCCTTTTTTTCTTAGAGATCGTGCTAAAGCTTGGTTTTCGTCTTTGCCTAAAAATAGTATTGATTCATGGAATAAGTGCAAAGATGCTTTTATCTCTAAGTATTTTCCTCCCGCTAAGATCATCTCTCTTAGAAACGTTATTATGAATTTTAAGCAACTTGAACATGAACATGTTGCAAAAGCTTGGGAGAGAATGAAACTAATGATACGTAATGGCCCTACTCATGGTTTAAATTTGTGGATGATTGTTTAGAATTTTTATGCTAGATTGAATTTTGCTTCTAGAAATCTTTTAGATTCGGCTACGGAGGCACTTTTATGGAAATCACTTTAGGAGAAGCTACTAAACTCCTAGATAATATTATGGTTAATTATTCTCAATGGCATACTGAAAGATCTACTAATAAAAAGGTGCATGCGATAGAAGAAATTAATGTTTTGTGTGGAAAGATGGATGAACTTATGGAATTATTTGCTAATAAGAGTGTTTCTTATGATCCTAATGATATGCCCTTGTCTACTTTGATTGAGAATAATAATGGATCTATGGACTTGAATTTTGTTGGTAGGAACAATTTTGGTAACAACGCGTATAGAGGAAATTTCAATCCTAGGCCTTACCCTAGTAATTCCTCTAATAATTATGGTAATTCCTACAACAATTCTTATGGAAATTATAATACGATGCCCTCTGATTTTGAATCTAATATTAAAGAATTTATTACTTTGCAAAAGAATTTTAATGCTATGATTGAAGAAAAATTGCTTAAGATTGATGATTTGGCTAGGAATGTTGATAGAATTTCTCTTGATGTTGATTCTTTGAAATTTAGATATATTCCACCTAAGCATGATATCAATGAGTCTCTCAAAGCCATGAGAATTTCCATTGATGAGTGCAAATAAAGAACCGCTAGGATGCGTGCTAAGAAAGATGCCTTTATAAGAGCGTGTTCTTCTAGTTCCTATGAAAATAAAGGTGAAGATCTAAAAGTTATTGATGTGTCCCCTATTAAATCTTTGTTTTGCAATATGTATCGTGATAATGATGGGACTGAATATGATCCACCTTTATGTAGAAGGCGTTCAAAGAATTCGGAATTTGTTGATCTTGATGCTAAATTTGATAAAAGTGGGATTGAAGAAATTAAAACCCTAGATGTTGCTAAACCCACTATTATGGATTTCAAGGAATTTAACTATGAAAATTTCTCTTTGATTGATTGTATTTCCTTGTTGCAATCCGTGCTAAATTCTCCTCATGCTTATAGTCAAAATAAAGCGTTTACTAAACATATCGTTGATGCCTTGATGCAATCTTATGAAGAAAAACTTGAATTGGAAGTTTCTATCCCTAGAAAACTTTATGATGAGTGGGAACCAACTATTAAAATTAAAATTAAAGATAATGAGTGCTATGCTTTATGTGATTTGGGTGCTAGTGTTTCCACGATTCCAAAGACTTTGTGTGATTTGTTAGGTTTCCGTGATTTTGATGATTGCTCTCTAAACTTGCACCTTGCGGATTACACTATTAAGAAACCTATAGGAAGAATTAATGATGTTCTTTGTTGCAAATATGAATTATGTGCCTGTAGAGTTTATTGTTCTTGACATAGATTGCAATCCTTCATGTCCTATTATTCTTGGTAGACCTTTCCTTAGAACGATTGGTGCAATTATTGATATGAAGGAAGGAAATATTAGATTCCAATTTCCACTAAGGAAAGGCATGGAACACTTTCCTAGAAAGAATATTAAATTACCTTATGAATCTATTATGAGAGCCACTTATGGATTCCCTACCAAAGATGGCAATACCTAGATCTATTCTTGCTTGTTATGCCTAGCTAGGGGCGTTAAACGATAGCGCTTGTTGGGAGGTAACCCAATTTTTTTATTCCTTGATTTTTGCTCCTGTTTAGTAATAAATAATTTATATAGCCTCTATTTTTGTTGTGTTTTTTCTGTTTGATTAGTGTTTGTGCCAAGTAAAACCGTTGGGAAGACTTGGGGAAAGTCTTGTTGAACTTGCCGTAAAAAAACAGAAACTTTAGCGCTCACGAGAACTGCTGTCATTTGTATTTGGAGAGTGATATTTAGTTAATTATTTTTGCAGATGATTAATAGATAAATTCCTCACGTCCAGCAATTTATTTTAGAATTTTTGGGGTTCCAGATCTTGCGCTAGCTACAGATTACTACAAACTGTTCTGTTTTTCGTGTGTGTTTGCTTATTTTGATGAATCTATGGCTAGTAAAATAGTTTATAAACCATAGTGAAGTTGGAATACAGTAGTTATAACACCAATATAAATAAATAATGAGTTTATTACAGTACCTTGAAGTGATCGTTTTTTTCTTTCGCTAACGGAGCTCACGAGATTTTCTACTTTAAGTTTTGTGTTGTGAAGTTTTCAAGTTTTGGGTAATTATTTGATGGATTATGGAACAAGGAGTGGCAAGAGCCTAAGCTTGGGGATTCCCATAGCACCCCCAAGATAATCTAAGGACACCTAAAATCCAAAGCTTGCGGATGCCCCGGAAGGCATCCCCTGTTTCGTCTACTTCTATCGGTAACTTTACTTGGAGCTATATTTTTATTCGCCACATGATATGTGTTTTGCTTGGAGCGTCTTGTATTATTTGAGTCTTTGCTTATTAGTTTACCACAATCATCCTTGCTGTACACACCTTATGAGAGAGCCATACATGATTTGGAATTTCTTAGAATACTCTATGTGCTTCGCTTATATCTTTTGAGTTATATAGTTTTGCTCTAGTACTTCACTTATATCTTTTAGAGCACGGTGGTGGATTTGTTTTATAGAAACTATTGATCTCTCATGCTTCACTTAGATTATTTTGAGAGTCTTAATAGCATGGTAATTTGCTTAAAATCCTAATATGCTAGGTATTCAAAGTTAGTAAAATTTTCTTAAGAGTGTTTTGAATACTAAGAGAAGTTTGATGCTTGATGATTGTTTTGAGATATGGAGGTAATAATATCAAAGTCGTGCTAGTTGAGTAGTTGTGAATTTGAGAAATAATTGTGTTGAAGTTTGCAAGTCCCGTAGCATGCACGTATGGTAAACGTTATGCAACAAATTTGAAAGATGAGGTGTTATTTGATTGTCTTCCTTATGAGTGGCGGTCGGGGACGAGCGATGGTCTTTTCCTACCAATCTATCACCCTAGGAGCATGCACGTAGTACCGAGGTTTTTGATGACTTGTAGATTTTTGCAATAAGTATGTGAGTTCTTTATGACTAATGTTGAGTCCATGGATTATACGCACTCTCACCCTTCCATCCTTCCTAGCCTCTTCGGTACCGTGCATTGCCCTTTCTCACATTAAGAGTTGCCGCAAACTTCGCCGGTGCATCCAAACCCCGTGATATGATACTCTCTTTCACACATAAACCTCCTTATATCCTCCTCAAAACAGCCACCATACCTACCTATCATGGCACTTCCATAGCCATTCCGAGATATATTGCCATGCAACTTTCCATCATTCTGTTCATCATGACACATTCATCATTGTCATATTGCTTAGCATGATCATGTAGTTGACATAGTATTTGTGGCAAATCCACCATTCATAATTCTTTCATACATGTCACTCTTGGTCCATTGCATATCCCGGTACACCGCCGGAGGCATTCATATAGAGTCATCTTTTGTTCTAGTATCGAGTTGTAATCATTGAGTTGTAAATAAATAGAAGTGTGATGATCATCATTTTCTAGAGCATTGTCCCAAGTGAGGAATACATAAAAAAGAGAAAGGCCATAAAAAAGAGAAGGCCCAAAAAAGAAGAAGAAAGGACCAAAGAAAAAAAAAGAAAAAAATGAGAGAAAAGGAGAGAAGGGACAATGTTACTATCCTTTGCCACACTTGTGCTTCAAAGTAGCACCATAATCTTCATGTTAGAGAGTCTCTTGTTTTGTCAGCTTCATATACTAGTGGGAATTTTTCATTATAGAACTTGGCTTGTATATTACAACAATGGGCCTCCTCAAATGCCCTAGGTCTTCGTGAGCAAGCAAGTTGGATGCACACCCACTTAGTTTCTTTTGTTGAGCTTTCATACATTTATAGCTCTAGTGCATCTGTTGCATGGCAATCCCTACTCCTTGCATTAACATCAATCGGTGGTCATCTCCATAGCCCATTGATTAGCCTCGTTGATGTGAGACTTTCTCCTCTTTTGTCTTCTCCACATAACCCCCCTCATTATATTCTATTCCACCCATAGTGCTATGTCCTGGCTCACGCTCATATATTGCGTGAAAGTTTATAGTTTTGAGATTACTAAAGTATGAAACAATTGCTTGGCTTGTCATCGGGGTTGTGCATGATGAGAGCATTCTTGTGTGACGAAGATGAAACATGACTAAACTATATGATTATGTAGGGATGAACTTTCTTTGGCCATGTTATTTTGACAAGACATAATTGCTTAGTTAGTATGCTTGAATTATTATTATTTTTATGTCAATATGAACTTTTGTCTTGAATCTTTCGGATCTGAATATTCATACCACAATTAATAAGAATTACATTAAAATAATGCCAAGTAGCACTCCGTATAAAAAAATTCTGTTTTTATCATTTACCTACTCGAGGACGAGCAGGAATTAAGCTTTCGGATGCTTGATACGTCTCCAACGTATCTATAATATTTGATTGCTCCATGCTATATTATCTACTGTTTTGGACATTATTGGGCTTTATTATCAACTTTTATATTATTTTTGGGACTAACCTATTAACCGGAGGCCCAGCCCAGAATTGTTGTTTTTTGCCTGTTTTAGGGTTTCGAAGAAAAGGAATATCAAATGGAGTCCAGACGGAATGAAACCTTCGGGAACGTGATTTTCTCAACGAACAAGACCCGGGAGACATGGACCCTACGTCAAGAAATAAAACAGGAGGCCACGAGGTAGGGGGCGCGCCCACCACCACCAGGCGCACCCACCACCTTCATGGGCTCCTGTTGCTCCACCGACGTACTCCTTCCTCCTATATATATCCACGTACCCCCAAATGATCAGAACAAGAGCCAAAACACTAATTCCACCGCCGTAACTTTCTGTATCCACGAGATCCCATCTTGGGGCCTGTTTCGAAGCTCCGCCGGAGGGGGCATCGATCACGGAGGGCTTCTACATCAACACCATAGCCCCTCCGATGAAGTGTGAGTAGTTTACCTCAGACCTATGGGTCCTTATTTAGTAGATAGATGGCTTCTTCTCTCTTTTTGGATCTCAATACAATGTTCTCCCCCTCTCTTGTGGAGATCTATTCGATGTAATCTTCTTTTTTTGTGGTGTGTTTGTTGAGATCGATGAATTGTGGGTTTATGATCAAGTCTATCTATGAATAATATTTGAATCTTCTCTGAATTCTTTTATGTATGATTGGTTATCTTTGCAAGTCTCTTTGAATTGTCAGTTTGGTTTGGCCTACTAGATTGATCTTTCTTGCAATGGGAGAAGTGCTTATCTTTGGGTTCAATCTTGCGGTGTCCTTTCCCGGCGACAGTAAGGGCAGCAAGGCACGTATTGTATTGTTGCCATCAAGGATAACAAGATGGAGTTTTCTTCATATTGCATGAGTCTATCCCTCTACATCATGTCATCTTGCTTAAGGCGTTACTCTGTTTTTAACTTAATACTCTAGATGCATGCTGGACAGGGGTCGCTGAGTGGAGTAATAGTAGTAGATGCAGGTAGGAGTCGGTCTACTTGTCTCGGACGTGATGCCTATATACATGATCATACCTAGATATTCTCATAACTATGCTCAGTTCTATCAATTGCTCAATAGTAATTTGTTCACCCACCTTTGAATACTTATGGCCCCCAGGTCTATCTTTATCAGATTGATCTCCTACTACTTAGTTATTTTCCTTTGCTATTTACTTTGCCTTTATTTTACTTTGTATCTTTCATCATAAAAATAACAAAAATATTATCTTATCATATTTATCAGATCTCACTCTCGTAAGTGGCCCTATAGGGATTGACAACCCCTATTTGCGTTGGTTGCGAGGATTTATTTGTTTTGTGCAGCTACGAGGGTCTCGCGCGTAGCCTCCTACTGGATTGATACCTTGGTTCTCGAATACTGAGGGAAATACTTACGCTACTTTGCTGCATTATCCCTTCCTCTTCGGGGAAAACCAACGCAGTGCTCAAGAGGTAGCAGTGTGGAAGAAAGAAAATACGGCCACATACGTACATACGGGCAGGGTCTCGAACGCCTACTCGCGCATACATACGGCCAGGGCTCGTGTACATGGCTGGGTCAGAACGGAGAAACTGCATCGTCGTCATGTTCATGGGGATCCAACCGGCTGGTTCAGAACGGAATGCGTCATCGTGTTCATCGGGAGGGCTTCGACGGAACAGCCAATGGAAACGAGGCCTGGCGTACCGCAGAACGGAGGAAACAGCCTTGTGTTCGACTGGCCACGGTCGAAATGGGATCCTGTTCATCTGGAGGGGTGTGGTTTACCGCAAAATGGAGGAAACGGACCTCCTACGGTCGAAACGGGGGTCCTGTTGATCGGGAGGGGTGTGGCGTACCGCAAAACGGAGGAAACGGACTTGTGTTGGAGTGCTACGGTCGAAACGGGGGTCCTGTTCATCGGGAGGGGTGTGGCGTACCGCAAAACGGGACTCCACGGGACACTGTTCATCTCCACCGTTGACCCCCTCCAGCCTCCACGGGATACTGTTCATCCACCGTCGACCTCCTCCAGCCTCCACCTGTGACTGTTCATCCACAGGCTCCTGCTCATCCAGCCTCCATCGTGCGCTACTCCACCGGCTACTATTCAACCAGCCCTCTCCACGGGCTCCAGTTCAACCACCCCTCCACGGGCTACTGTTCATCCAACCCTCCACCATCTACTGTTCATCCAGCCCTCCATGGAGTGGTCCTGTTCATCCTGTCCTCCACGGGGTCCTGTTCATCCAGCCCCAACCGGCTCGATCAATCGGGGTCCTGTTCATCTAGAGGCAACACCACGGGGTCCTGTTCATCCACCCTGTAACACCCACGATGCGGCTATATCCCCCACGTGTCGGAGCACGACTTAGAGGCATAACCGCATAGTAGGCATGTCGCAAGAGGGGTAATCTTTACACATCCCATGTACTGAATAAGAAAGGGATAAAGAGTTGGCTTACAATCTCCACTTCACACAATACATAAATATAGCATTACATCATCCAGAATACAAACAAGGTCCGACTACGGAACCAAAATAAAGAAAGACCACCCCTATTGCTAGGTCCCCGATCACCCCGACTGGGCTCCACTACTGATCAACTGGAAACGAAACAAAGACTACGATCAAGATCTTCATCGAGCTTCTCCTTGAGCTCAGTTGCGTCGTCCGCATGGTTATCATCGGCACCTGCAACTGTTTGGAAGTATATGTGAGCCACAAGGACTCAGCAATTTCACACCCACGAGATCAAGACTATTTAAGCTTATGGGTAGGATAGGGTAACGAGGTGGAGCTACAGCAATCACTAGCATATATGGTGGCTAACTTATGCAAATAAGAGCGAGAAGAGAAGCAAAGCACGGTCGTGAACTAGAAGTGATCAAGAAGTGATCCTGAAACTACTTACGTTCAAGCATAACACAAGAACCGTGTTCACTTCTCGGACTCCACCGAGAAGAGACCATCACGGCTACACACGCGGTTGATGCATTTTAATTAAGTTAAGTTTCAAGTGCTCTAGAACCGGACATTAACAAATTCCCATCTGCCCATAACCGCGGGCACGGCTTTCAAAAGTTCAAACCCTGCAGGGGTGTCCCAACTTAGCCCATCACAAGCTCTCACGGTCAACGAAGGATATTCCTTCTCCCGAGAAGACCCGATCAGTCTCGGAATCCCGGTTACAAGACATTTTGATAATGGTAAAACAAGACCAGCAAGACCGCCCGATGCGCCGACATCCCGATAGGAGGTGCACATATCTCGTTCTCAGGGCAACACCGAATGAGCGCTCCAGACAACTAAAACCAACCCTCAAGTTTCCCCGAGGTGGCGCTGCAAACGACTCTAGTTCGGACCAACACTTAGACAAGCACTGGCCCGGGGGGGCTTAAAATAAAGATGACCCTCAAGAGAGCGAATCCCAAGGGAAAAGTAGGTGGTGGTGAGGCAAATGGTAAAACCAAGGTTGGGCCTTGCTGGAGGAGTTTTATTCAAAGCGAACTGTCAAGGGGTCCCCATAACACCCAACCGTGTAAGGAACGCAAAATCAAGGAACATAACACCGGTATGACGGAAACTAGGGCGGCAAGAGTGGAACAAAACACCAGGCATAAGGCCGAGCCTTCCACCCTTTACCAAGTACATAGATGCATTAATTAAATAAGAGATATTGTGATATCCCAACAAAATCCATGTTCAAAACATGGAACAAACTTCATCTTCACGTGCAACTAACAACGCTATAAGAGGGGCTGAGCAAAGCGATAACATAGCCAAACAACGGTTTGCTAGTACAAGGTGGGTTAGAGGCTTGACATGGCAATGTGGGAGGCATGATATAGCAAGTGGTAGGTATCGCGGCATAGCAATAGAGCGAGCAACTAGCAAGCAAAGATAGAAGTGATTTCGAGGGTATGGTCATCTTGCCTGAAATCCCGCAAGGAAGAAGAACGAGTCCATGAAGAAGACAAATGGACAAAGTCGAACGAATCCTCACAAACGCGACGTTATCGGAACCAACCCGAAGAAGCAACACCGGAAATAAGCAAACCACATAGTAAACAATCCACACATCAACATGGCATGATGCATAGTCGAGTATGATGCATGTCCGGTTTAAATATGCATGGCATTGCAAAGGGCAGAAACAATCCTACAAATTAAGTGGTGCTCAATATGCAACTCCGTTGCATAGTGACGAAACACCACGTGACTTATTTAGTTCTCTCTCGTTCATGTACCCAACAATACTAAATGTTGATTAACATGGCAAGGGGTGAAGAAAATGAAAACTACGCCGAGAAGAGACCATCGACGCTACACACGCGGTTGATGCATTTTAATTAAGTTAAGTTTCAAGTTCTCAACAACCGGACATTAACAAATTCCTATCTGCCCATAACCGCGGGCACGACTTTCAAAAGTTCAAACCCTGCAGGGGTGTCCCAACTTAGCCCATCACAAGCTCTCACGGTCAACGAAGGATATTCCTTCTCTCGAGAAGACCCGATCAGTCTCGGAATCCCGGTTACAAGACATTTCGGCAATGGTAAAACAAGACCAGCAAGACCGCCCGATGTGCCGACATCCCGATAGGAGGTGCACATATCTCGTTCTCAGGGCAACACCGGATGAGCGCTCCAGACAACTAAAACCAACCCTCAAGTTTCCCCGAGGTGGCGCTGCAAAGGACTCTAGTTCGGACCAACGCTTAGACAAGCACTGGCCCGGGGGGGCTTAATATAAAGATGACCCTCGAGAGAGCGACTCCCAAGGGAAAAGTAGGTGGTGGTGAGGCAAATGGTAAAACCAAGGTTGGGCCTTGCTGGAGGAGTTTTATTCAAAGCGAACTGTCAAGGGGTCCCCATAACACCCAACCGTGTAAGGAACGCAAAATCAAGGAACATAACACCGGTATGACGGAAACTAGGGCGGCAAGAGTGGAACAAAACACCAGGCATAAGGCCAAGACTTCCACCCTTTACCAAGTATATAGATGCATTAATTAAATAAGAGATATTGTGATATCCCAACAAAATCCATGTTCAAAACATGGAACAAACTTCATCTTCACCTGCAACTAACAACGCTATAAGTGGGGCTGAGCAAAGCGATAACATAGCCAAACAACGGTTTGCTAGTACAAGGTGGGTTAGAGGCTTGACATGGCAATGTGGGAGGCATGATATAGCAAGTGGTAGGTATCGCGGCATAGAAATAGAGCGAGCAACTAGCAAGCAAAGATAGAAGTGATTTCGAGGGTATGGTCATCTTGCCTGAAATCCCGCAAGGAAGAAGAATGAGTCCATGAAGAAGACAAACGGACAAAGTCGAACAAATCCTCACAAACGCGACGTTATCGGAACCAACCCGAAGAAGCAACACCGGAAATAAGCAAACCACATAGTAAGCAATCCACACATCAACATGGCATGATGCATAGTCGAGTATGATGCATGTCCGGTTTAAATATGCATGGCATGGCAAAGGGCACAAACAATCCTACAAATTAAATGGAGCTCAATATGCAACTCCGTTGCATAGTGATGAAACACCACGTGACTTATTTAGTTCTCTCTCGTTTATGTACCCAACAATACTAAATGTTGATTAACATGGCAAGGGGTGAAGAAAATGAAAACTACCTATCTAGGCAAGTTTAAATGAGGCCAGAACAGCAAACAACAAGTACGAAAACTCCTCATGTGCATATTTTAGGTTTTGGTACTGTTCTGCCCTAAACCATATTTTATAGTTTATTAAAAACCGAGCTACGGTTATTAAGTTATGAATTAAAGCATTTTAGCATGGCATATGAGCAAAATTAATCAAACGACATTTTAAACATGTTAAACATGGATGAAAGTGGCATATTATTAAACTAGATGAAATTCTAAGCATCTTTCGTATATAATGTTTTAACATATGATGCATGGTTGATGAGTTTTAAAATGCATGAAGTTTAGGGACTTTTCTGCAAATCTGCTGTCTCAGGAATAATTAGCAAAAACGCAGGTAAAAAAACACGGGCCAAAACTGACTAGCACAACAATGCGCAGGGGCAACCGAAAGATCGGCTTCCTCACATTGGGCCTGGCAAAGGCAAGGGGGGGTGCTGGATCGATGGATCTGGCAGCCCAGCTCGACTAGGAGAGGGTCAACGCGCAACGACCCGCGTACGCCAGTGGTCGTCTCGTCTCAGACCGCACGAAGCAGAGGCACGGCGAGGCGGGACTTGAGCGGCCAGAGGCCGGAAACGGCAGCGCAGCGACGGGATCCGGTGGCTCTGCTCGCCGGCGGTGGGTGAAGGTGGAGGCGCGGCTACAAGGTGGAGGAGGCACTGGGCACGAGAGGCTCCCTGGTGGCGGCGTGTGTCTGCTGCGGCAAGTCAGAGAGAGAGAGAGAGATAGGTGAGGGCAGGAGAGGGAAAAGGGACGGGGAGAGGCAGGGCCACGCGAGGAGCGGGACGAGGCGCTGGTCATCATCACCGGGCTTGATCCCGCCTGGACCGAGACGACGGCTACAGCGGGCGCTAGTGCTTGGCGAAGTAGGGGAGGCAGACGAGGCGCTGGCGTTGCGCCTCCTTCGTGCAGAGAACGAGCGGGCCAGGTAGGGGACCAGGCGCTCGATGGCTTGAAGGTGGCGCGGCGACGGACTTGGTACAAGGGCCTTGGGGCTCCGGTAGCACCGGGAACGGCGAAAACGGACGAATCCGGTCGTCGGCGCCGGATCCCTACCACTGCGGCACGGACGGAGCTCGGGGACGGTGGTACAACTTCAGTTGGTGGCGAGCTCCTGATGAAGATAAGAGAGAGAGATGAGAGACCGGAGGGAGAGAGGGACATAAAGAGAAGATGGGGGGAAGGCGCAGTGGTTCTCATCTTGCTAGCTGCTGGTGGCCGGCGTGAGGGAGACGAGGTGAGGACGAAGCGCTCCATCAGAGGGTTTGAGCAACGGGTGGAGCGGGCGGTGGTGCGATTGGATGGATGGATCGATGGAATTGGCTGGTGTGTGAAAACGAGGAGGGGATGGATCCCGAGAGAGAGTAGGTAGGTGGCGGTGACAGGTGGATGGATGGGACAACTCCATAGAAATTAGGGTTCGGTCTGATTATATAGGTAGGGGACTGGGTGGGGACTAATCCGGTCCGTCCGATTACAATCGGGCGGTCGTAAATAAATAGGTTAGGTAGCCTGAATAATAAAATGGGGATGTTTTATAGACGTTTGGGGATGATCCGGACACAACGGTAGCGACAGTCCGAGTCGGGTTTGGGACAACTATCGGACGCGCGCGCGAGGAGGGCCACGGGCTGACGAGAGAGGTTAGGTTGGACCTGGCGGTAGGTAGTGGGATGTGTAGACAATCTCGAGCTGAGAGAAGAGAAGAGAGGGAGGCCCGGCGACTATTTTCGGAGACCGAAAGTGTCCGACGATCTGACCGACTATATTGTCGCTATAGTTATCCGTTGGGGCATCAAACGGACTCCGAACGCGATGAAGCTTGGCAGGCGGCCTACCGGCAACAAAACTACACTGCACGCCAACTTTCATCCCATTCCGAGAACATTTTCTGGCCACTTACAAAATAATATTTCGGACATGCCATGGGTGCATGCAAGTGTATCTGGGCTTAGAATGGACAACGGACGGAACGAGGAGACCAGGACGGATGCAAGTTTTGAAAACATGATGATGCAATGCACATGATGACATGATGAAATGCAACACGCAAGCAAAAGACAAGGCAACAACACGAATAACTGGAAGACACCTGGCGCAACGTTCTCGGGGCGTCACAACACTCCACCACTACGAGAGGATCTCGTCCCGAGATCTAGGATGGCACCAGAGGGAAATGGAAGAGGAAGAGAACAGGTAAAACTAAGTTGCTTCTTTGACAAACGAGTGAAACCAAAGAACGTTGCGAGGTTAAACAAACTGAAAGAAAGAATACAATGAAGATGAACAAAGTTGAAACACTCCGTTAGACAAGAGGAACAAGGAACATTACTAGAACCTTGTAGTTTGAAAGACATAAGAAATGGGTTTCGATGGACTAGAAGTACAAGCAAGCACTTCGGTTGAAACGAGATGTACAAGGAATGATAAAGATCAATTACGACAACACTCCGGTTGGAGAAAGAAGGTAAGGAATATGAGCTTGGCAAAATGAAGCACTTGGATGAGAGTCCGGTTAGAAGAGGAATGATAGACACAACACTCTAGTTAAAACGGGATAGAGAAGGAATAAGAATGATATAATTTGGACATCACTCCGACTGTAATGGAAAGAATAAGAATCATGAACTTGACAAGATGAGAAGATACTTGAATGAAAACACGACACTCTGGTTGAATGGATAAGCAAAGGAAAGAACATGATCTTCACAATACGAGATGATGAGTGAAGAGAGCATCATCACAGTGCCTCCGAAAGAAATGAAAGAATGAAATGAAAAGAACGGAGAAGAAAAACAACATGTTCTACCTCAAATGAATTTGAGAGAGCATCCTTAAAAAGAAGGATTGAATGGAGTTGTTGGGAAATCAACAACGAAAAGAACAGGCTTGTTGAGGGCTTATGGAAAACATCTCAAGAACTTGAGGTGAAAACCTGCCGCAAACTAAAACAATTGCTTGCTTGAGAGCGACGGAGAGATGAAAACATCTTTCATCGTGAGAATAGGAGGAAACTTGGATTATTGATAAGCACCCCAATAGAAAAATTCCTTAGGGAAGGTTTTAGGTGAAATATAATTCAAGATAATTCCAATGAAGAGACTGATGGATTTAAGATACCTCATTCTTGACCACATGTGAATCATGAAACATGAACTCAAATTATGAAGAATGACATAGCACCACCTCAAATGATACGGTAGAAAGAATTGCACTTCGGAATGCAAGATGAAGAATACTTGAGATCCTCTAAAAAGAATCTCGATCAACACTTCAAGAAGAAATTAAATGCTTGATGAACCAACATGTAGCCACCCTGAAGAACTCCGGTGATAAGGATGATAAAAGAAAGAGAAGTTGAAAACACAAGGTTTAGCCTTGTAATGATTTAGATAGAGATTCACGATGATATGACCGCGAAAAACCTGGAATTCCGGAACAAAAGATGAGCAATTGAAACCAAGAATTTTGATGAACCTCCAGAATAAGGAATTGAATTCACTTGATGAAACAAGAATAAGAATTACATTATGCGTATCCTTCATCAATTAAATTGATGACAAGCAACGGATTTGGCATACTACTTATTATTCTTGAAAAAGGATTGAGGAGAGATATAGGGTAAACTCAATGGACCACCGGTAGGATTGGAAAGAACGAATGAATTGATATGATAACGAAGGAAGAGAAATCTTGAACGAACCACCATAAGGATTGAAAATGAAAGTAGCTAAGGCACAATTCACCGAGAAGAATTGGAAAATGAACGAAGATACTTGAAGGGAAATAGATACATGAGAACGAAGAGATCATGAACTGATTAGAAGATATTTGAATGATGCACCGGTAAGATTTGGAGAACAATAGTTGAAAGCTGAGAATGAATAATTCGAAATGATGGCCTTCAGAGAATCAAGCTGAAAAGACTCCTGAATTGCTCCAGAAGGGTGAAAAGAAATCTCAGAATCGAAAACAATTATGAGAGGATGGCAACAAGCTTGAACTTCGCACCTTTGGAAGAACGGGTAAGAATTTAAGAGGAACTCTTCTTCGGTCTTCAAGTGTTGAGAATGGCGATGCGAAACATCATCAAGATTTTTTGAGACACTCTAGAATGATTAAAAGAGGAAAGGTTGCCAAAGATGAAAATAATTTGAATGCGATATTGGAGAAGGCAATTAACTTTAAAAGATTTGAGATTAGCTCCGGGAAAATTAGAAGAGTCAGGTAAGATCCTGGGAAAAGACCCGTGGGATAGGGCCCACTCAAAAGATACACCATCGAACGATTACTTGAAAGGGATATTGCGCCGGTTGATTTAAAATGGCTTGAATGAGATAATATTCTCAAAAGAACTTGAGTGAATAGAGAATGGAAACTTGAATTTTTTCAGATATCTTCAGCACTCCAGAACAAATGAATAGTGAGAGGTGAATGATAAAGAGGTGCACCGGCATGGGAAAACATTTGAAATGAGGATAGGATATGATCAACAAGGCTTGAATTGAATTCACCGGAGAATAAAAAGAACGAAGAATGATGAACTTGAAGCTCCATTAGAATCTTCCTGAGAATCACCGGATAAAAACATTGGCGGAAAAGAATGGAGAGACTTCCCATCAATAAAAGAATACTTGATTAAGAAATCTGAGTCCTTGAAGAAAAAAGGGTGGGAGGGCGGGAAAAACAAAGACAACTTGGGACGAATGAAACAAACACCGTTGATCAAACTTAGAATTGATCTTGCGAATTTTGAAATGAACGGATCCACTTGAAGAGAAACACGCCGGTTGAAAAGGATTGACATGACAATCTCGATTATCATGAAGGATTGGTATTCACATCGGAGTATGAGAACACCGTTTAGGAAAGGTATGGAATCAACACTTGACATTGAAGCAACTCGAATACCAAAAAGAAAACAACAGATTGGCTTGGAGCATAAGCCGGAACAAACATATGATAGAGATTTTGTCCGAAGTTTTTGTGGTGGGGCCCACACGGGCTCGATCATACAGCACCATCATGTACAAGGCAGTGCACATGACATACGAAGCATACCCGAGTCAGCATAGCCAAGGACTCTTTAAGACACAACGAGACCACTGTAAAACCAATCGTGGATAGGCGGACCACTAGACATCGAACCCCAATCTCTTATCATGCATCTGTCGAAAAGATATCCTAGGAGCTACTTGAATTCCCACTTATAAACTCCCGAAACTTTATGGTTATGCAATCAGGTGTTGGGGATACAGGGGAAGCATAATATCTCACCCAAAACTAGCAAATCCTACATCCAGCTGTATCCATCCTTCAACACATAACCAAGAAACCTCCGGAAATCGTTTACCTCAACCTTCGAAAAGCATCCGTTATACGGGTTATGGCAATACTCCTGAACTCCCGCCCCAGTACTGGGTGGCATCGAGGTTATCTCACCAATAACTACATAAAAGAGATTTTCGATGTCGGCAAACTCAGGTATTCCAGAACTGCAACGATAAAATTGTGATGACAACACATTGGAGCTCAACTCCCCGGGACACTGCCACAACCCCTAAATGTTAGGAGGCACCAAGAACAATGTTCTCGTCACAAAACCATCGGAATGATTCCAAAATACCCGCGTGATCCTAAATTTTTTTAGTGAAAATTTGAGGAGAGAAGGGTCAAAACTCTACGTCAGGAGGCCTCACCAGAGCGACGAAGGGACCGAGGAGTAAAAAGAATCCTATTCTCCGATATATATAATCCTATGACTCGAAACTTTTTTTCTAGACTCAACAACGCCAGCGATTCGATCAAGCAGGGGCTCCTAAGTCGGGGAAGGCTCTGATTACCAACTTGTAACACCCACGATGCGGCTATATCTCCCACGTGACGGAGCACGACTTAGAGGCATAGCCGCATAGTAGGCATGTCGTAAGAGGGGTAATCTCTACACATCCCATGTACTGAATAAGAAAGGGATAAAGAGTTAGCTTACTATCGCCACTTCACACAATACATAAATATAGCATTACATCATCCAGAATACAAACAAGGTCCGACTACGGAACCAAAATAAAGACAGACAACCCCTATTGCTAGGTCCCCGATCACCCCGACTGGGCTCCACTACTAATCAACTGGAAACGAAACAAGACTACGATCAAGATCTTCATCAAGCTTCTCCTTGAGCTCGGTTGCATCGCCTGCACGGTTATCATCGGCACCTGCAACTGTCTGGAAGTATCTGTGAGCCACGAGGACTCAACAATCTCACACCCGCGAGATCAAGACTATTTAAGCTTATGGTAGGATAGGGTAATGAGGTTGTAACGCCCTCAATGAGGTTATATCTCCCACGTGTCGAAGCACGACTTAGAGGCATAACCGCATTGAAAGCAATGTTGCAAGTGAGGTAATCTTCACACAACCCATGTAATACATAAGGGAAAAGATACATAGTTGGATTACAATCGCCACTTCACACAAATACATGAATAAAGCATTACATCATCCAAATACAATCAGGGCCCGACTACGGAACCAAAATAAAAGAAGAACCCCAAATGCGACAAGGTCCCCGATCGACCCCAACTGGGCTCCACTACTGATCAACTAGAACGGAACAACACAAAGGACAAGATCATCAACGAGCTCCTCCTTGAGCTTGGTTGCGTCATCTGCTCGGTTCAACGGCACCTGCAAGCTGGTTTTGGAAGTATCTGTGAGTCACGGGGACTCAGCAATCTCACACTCTCGCGATCAAGACTATTTAAGCTTATGGGTAAGGTAAAGGTATGAGGTGGAGCTGCAACAATCGACTAGCATATATGGTGGCTAACCTATTCGCAAAAGAGAGCGAGAAGAGAAGGCAAAAGCACGGTCGAACAACTATGATCAAGAAGTGATCCTAGAACAACCTACGTCAAGCATAACTCCAACACCGTGTTCACTTCCCGGACCCCGCCGAGAAGAGACCATCACGGTAACACACGCGGTTGGTGAATTTTAATTAAGGTAAACTTCAGGTTTTCTACAACCGGACATTAACAAATTCCCATCTGCCCATAACCGCGGGCATGGCTTTCGAAAGTTCAAAACCCTGCAAGGGCGTCCCAACTTAGCCCATCACAAGCTCTCACGGTCAACGAAGGATATTACTTCTAGCGGGAAGACCCGATCAGACTCGGAATCCCGGTTACAAGACATTTCGACAATGGTAAAACAAGACCAGCAAAGCCGCCCGATGCATCGACAAATCCCGATAGGAGCTGCACATATCTCGTTCTCAGGGCGCACCGGATAGGTCAAGCTACGAGTAAAACCAACCCTCAAGTTGCCCTAAGGTGGCCATCCAGGCTGCCCGTTTCGGACCAACACTCAGAGGAGCACTGGCCCGGGGGGGTTTAAAATAAAGATGACCCTCGGGCTCGCGAAAACCCAAGGGAAGGTTATAGGTTGTTAGTGCAAATGGTAAAACCAAGGTTGGGCCTTGCTGGAGGAGTTTTATTCAAGGCGAACTATCAAGGGGTTCCCATTATAACCCAACCGCGTAAGGAACGCAAAATCCGGGAACATAACATCGATATGGCGGAAACTAGGGCGGCAAGAGTGGAACAAAACACCAGGCATAAAGCCGAGCCTTCTACCCTTTACCAAGTATATAGATGCATTAATTAAATAAGAGGTATTGTGATATCCCAACAAGTAAACATGTTCCAACAAGGAACAACATCTCCATGTTCCAACAAGGAACAAAATTCAATCTTCACCTGCAACTAACAACGCTATAAGAGGGGCTGAGCAAAGCGGTAACATAGCCAAACAACGGTTTGCTAGGACAAGGTGGGTTAGAGGCTTGGTTCAACAATATGGGAGGCATGATAAGCAAGTGGTAGGTATCGCAGCATAGGCATAGCAAAAGAGCGAGCAACTAGCAAGCAAAGATAGAAATGATTTCGAGGGTATGGTCATCTTGCCTGAAATCCCGCAAGGAAGAAGAATGAGTCCATGAAGAAGACAAATGGACGTAGCCAACGGATCCTCACAAACGCAACGTTACCGGATTACCGAGAAGAATACACCAGAAAGAAAGCAAACAACATAGTAAACAACCACCACATAGACAAGGCATGATGCACAAACAATTATGATGCATGTCCGGTTTAATGAGGCATGGCACGACAAAGTGCACAAACAACCCTACAAATTAAGTGGAGCTCAGTATGCAACGAGTTGCATATTGACGAAACACCATGACAAGTTTTTAGTTCGAT
Source organism: Triticum urartu (assembly GCF_056163025.1). NCBI lineage: Eukaryota > Viridiplantae > Streptophyta > Magnoliopsida > Poales > Poaceae > Triticum > Triticum urartu. The sequence continues at coordinate 171,031,016 of NC_141876.1, read as the reverse complement.
CTCGTTTATGTACCCAACAATATTAAATGTTGTTAAACATGGCAAGAGGGTGAAGCAAAGTAAAACTACCTATCTAGTCAAGGTAAAATGAGGCCGGAAGCATCGAACAACAATTCCGGTAAATCTCCATATGCATATATTAGGTTTTTTACTGTTCTTCCCTAAACATAATTTTAGAGTTGTTAAGCATGCAAAGTGAAGTCGCCATGTTAAACTAGGCATTTTCTACCCCATTTACATATAAAGTTTATTAAATTCCGAGTTACGGTTATTTAGTTATGAATTAAACCATTTTAGCAAGTTATTTAAACAAATTTAAACAAACAGCATATTAAACATTTTAAACATTGGTGAAAATGACATATTATGAAACTAGATAAAAAACTAAACAAGTTTCATATATAACTTGTTTTAATCCAATGCACGGTTCATAAGTTATTATATGCATGAACATGGAGGGGTTTTCTGCAAAAACTACAGTTCTCTGATAAATAGCAAAATCTTTCAGAAAAAAATAGGCACTCGGGCCGGAACTGAACAGGAAGCCCAACAAGGAAGGAAAAAAAAGAGGGGCGCAGGGCAACCCACCATGGGCCAAGGCCCGCTGGATCTGGCAAAGAAGAGCTAGGTCTGGCGCGCGAGACAGGCCCAGGCGCGGTCAGCGAGCGGTCAACAGGCCCGGCGTGTGCTCGAACGGCTCGAGACAGAGGTGACGTCCTCCTCTGCTCGACAAGAAGCAGGCGCGGCAGCGCTGAGGACTCCGGCGAAAGTTGGGAAGAAGCTCGCCTTGGAGGAAGAAGGTTGCGAGGAGGCGTAGGCGCGGAGGAGCTCCACTCCTCTGGATCGAACAGGGTGGAGGAGGCGCTCGATAAATTGGCTGGGCGATGGGATCGAGGGAGATGTAGTGAGGGGATCCCGAGAGGATTTGAAGTGGCGGCGGCGACGAGTGGAGGATGGGACAGCTCTCCTAGTTTTTAGGGTTTGGTCTGACGTATATATAGCAAAAGGATTTTGGGTAGGGGCTAATCCGTCCCTCCGATCGTAATCGGACGGTCGGAAAAAAATAGGTTAGGGAGTCCAAATAAGAAAATGGAGACGTTTTGTAGATGTTTGGGGATGATCCGGACACGACGGTGACGACTCCTCGGGTCGGGTCCGGGACAATTTTCAGACGCGCGCGCGAGGAGGGCCGCGGGCTGACGAGAGAGGATAGGTTGGGGGCTAGCGGTGAGTGGACTGTGTAGATGGTCTCGAGCTGAGAGAAGAGAAGAGAGAGAGGCCCGGCGACTGTTTCCGGAGACCGAAAACGTCCGACGTTTGACCGACTATAATGCCGCTATAGTTATCCGTTGGGGCGTCAAACGGACTCCAAATGCGATGAAACTTGGCAGGCGGCCTACTAACAACAAAACAACACCGCATGCCAACTCTCATCTCATTCCGAGAACATTTTCCGGCCACTTATAAAACACTATTTCGGACATGCCGCGGGCGCGTGCAAGTGTGGCTGGGCTCAGAACGGACAACAGAAGGAACTGGAGGAACCCGGACGGATGCAGGTTTTGAAAACGTGATGATGCAATGCACATGATGACAAGACAAGATGCGACACGCAAGCAAAAGACAAAGCAATAACAGTGAATAACTGGAGGACACCTGGCACATCGGTCTCGGGGCGTCACAGAGGTGGAGCTGCAGGAAGCACTAGCATATATGGTGGCTAACTTACGCAAATAAGAGCGAGAAGAGAAGCAAAGCACGGTCGTGAACTAGAAGTGATCCTGAAACTAATTACGTTCAAGCATAACACAAGAACCGTGTTCACTTCCCGGACTCCGCCGAGAAGAGACCATCGAGGCTACACATGCGGTTGATGCATTTTAATTAAGTTAAGTTTCAAGTTCTCCACAACCGGACATTAACAAATTCCTATCTGCCCATAACCGCAGGCACGACTTTCAAAAGTTCAAACCCTGCAGGGGTGTCCCAACTTAGCCCATCACAAGCTCTCACGGTCAACGAAGGATATTCCTTCTCTCGAGAAGACCCGATCAGTCTCGGAATCCCGGTTACAAGACATTTCGACAATGGTAAAACAAGACCAGCAAGACCGCCCGATGTGCCGACATCCCGATAGGAGGTGCACATATCTCGTTCTCAGGGCAACACCGGATGAGCGCTCCAGACAACTAAAACCAACCCTCAAGTTTCCCCGAGGTGGCGCTGCAAAGGACTCTAGTTCGGACCAACGCTTAGACAAGCACTGGCCCGGGGGGGCTTAATATAAAGATGACCCTTGAGAGAGCGACTCCCAAGGGAAAAGTAGGTGGTGGTGAGGCAAATGGTAAAACCAAGGTTGGGCCTTGCTGGAGGAGTTTTATTCAAAGCGAACTGTCAAGGGGTCCCCATAACACCCAACCGTGTAAGGAACGCAAAATCAAGGAACATAACACCGGTATGACGGAAACTAGGGCGGCAAGAGTGGAACAAAACACCAGGCATAAGGCCAAGACTTCCACCCTTTACCAAGTATATAGATGCATTAATTAAATAAGAGATATTGTGATATCCCAACAAAATCCATGTTCAAAACATGGAACAAACTTCATCTTCACCTGCAACTAACAACGCTATAAGTGGGGCTAAGCAAAGCGATAACATAGCCAAACAACGGTTTGCTAGTACAAGGTGGGTTAGAGGCTTGACATGGCAATGTGGGAGGCATGATATAGCAAGTGGTAGGTATCGCGGCATAGAAATAGAGCGAGCAACTAGCAAGCAAAGATAGAAGTGATTTCGAGGGTATGGTCATCTTGCCTGAAATCCCGCAAGGAAGAAGAATGAGTCCATGAAGAAGACAAACGGACAAAGTCGAACAAATCCTCACAAACGCGACGTTATCGGAACCAACCCGAAGAAGCAACACCGGAAATAAGCAAACCACATAGTAAGCAATCCACACATCAACATGGCATGATGCATAGTCGAGTATGATGCATGTCCGGTTTAAATATGCATGGCATGGCAAAGGGCACAAACAATCCTACAAATTAAATGGAGCTCAATATGCAACTCCGTTGCATAGTGATGAAACACCACGTGACTTATTTAGTTCTCTCTCGTTTATGTACCCAACAATACTAAATGTTGATTAACATGGCAAGGGGTGAAGAAAATGAAAACTACCTATCTAGGCAAGTTTAAATGAGGCCAGAACAGCAAACAACAAGTACGAAAACTCCTCATGTGCATATTTTAGGTTTTGGTACTGTTCTGCCCTAAACCATATTTTATAGTTTATTAAAAACCGAGCTACGGTTATTAAGTTATGAATTAAAGCATTTTAGCATGGCATATGAGCAAAATTAATCAAACGGCATTTTAAACATGTTAAACATGGATGAAAGTGGCATATTATTAAACTAGATGAAATTCTAAGCATCTTTCGTATATAATGTTTTAACATATGATGCACGGTTGATGAGTTTTAAAATGCATGAAGTTTAGGGACTTTTCTGCAAATCTGCTGTATCAGGAATAATTAGCAAAACGCAGGTCAGAAAAAAACACGGGCCAAAACTGACTAGCCCAACAATGCGCAAAGGCAACCGGAAGATGGGCTTCCTCACATTGGGCCTGGCAAAGGCAAGTGGGGGGTGCTGGACCGATGGATCTGGCAGTCCAGCTCGACTAGGAGAGGGTCAACGCGCAACGACCCGCGTACGGCAGTGGTCGTCTCGTCTCAGCCCGCACGAAACGACAGCGCGGCGATGGGATCCGGTGGCTCTGCTCGATGGCGGTGGGTGAAGGTGGAGGCGCGGCTACAGGGTGGAGGAGGCGCTGGGCACGGGAGGCTCCCTGGCGGCGGCATCTGTCTGCTGTGGCAAATCAAAGAGAGAGAGAGATACGTGAGGGCAGGAGAGGCAAAAGGGACAGGGAGAGGCAGGGACACGCGAGGAGTGGGACGAGGCGCTGGTCGTCGTCACCAGGCTCGATCCCGCCTGAACCGAGACGACGGCTACAGCGGGCGCTGGCGCTCGGCGACACAGGGGAGGCAGAGAGGCGCTGGCGTTGCGCCTCCTTCGTGCAGAGAACAAGCGGGCCAGGCAGGGGACCAGGCGCCCGATGGCTTGAAGGTGGCGCGGCGGCGGACTTGGTACAAGGGCCTTGGGGCTCTGGTAGCGCCGGGAACGGCGAAAACGGACGAATTCGGTCGTCAGCGCCGGATCCGGACCACGGCGGCACTGACGGGGCTCGGGGACGGTGCTGCAGCTTCGATTGGTGGAGAGCCCTGGTGAAGATAAGAGAGAGAGATGAGAGTCCGGAGGGAGAGAGGGACAGAAAGAGAAGAGTGGGGGGAAGGCGCGGTGGTGCTCATCTTGCTAGCTGCTGGTGGCCGACGTGAGGGAGACGAGGTGAGAACGAAGCGCTCCGTTGGAGGGTTTGAGCGACGGGACGAGCGGGCGGTGGTGCGATTGGATGGATGGATCGACGGAATTGGCTGGTGAGTGAAAATGAGGAGGGGATGGATCCCGAGAGAGAGAGTAGGTAGGAGGCGGCAGCAGGAGGATGGATGGGACAGCTCCCTAGAAATTAGGGTTCGGTCTGATTATATAGGTAGGGGATTGGGTAGGTCCTAATGCGGTCCACCCGATTTCAATTGGGCGGTCGTAAATAAATAGGTTAGGTAGCCCAAAAAATAAAACGGGGATGTTTTATAGACGTTTGGGGATGATCCGGACACAACGGTAGCGACAGTCCGAGTCGGGTTTGGGACAACTATCGGACGCGCGCGCGAGGATGGCCGCGGGCTGACGAGAGAGGTTAGGCTGGACCTGGCGGTAGGTAGTGGGCTGTGTAGACAGTCTCGATCTGAGAGAAGAGAAGAGAGGGAGGCCCGGCGACTATTTTCGGAGACCGAAAACGTCCGACGATCTGACCGACTATATTGTCGCTATAGTTGTTCGTTGGGGCGTCAAACGGACTCCGAACGCGATGAAATTGGCAGGCGGCCTACTGACAACAAAACAACACCGCACGCCAACTTTCATCCCATTCCGAGAACATTTTCCGCCCACTTACAAAATAATATTTCGGACATGCCACGGGCGCGTGCAAGTGTGTCTGGGCTCAGAACGGACAACAGACGGAACGAGGAGACCGGGACGGATGCAAGTTTTGAAAATATGATGATGCAATGCACATGATGACATGATGAAATGCAACATGGAAGCAAAAGACAAGGCAACAACACGAATAACTGGAAGACACCTGGCGTAACGTTCTCGGGGCGTCACACACCCCCATCGGGAACTGTTCACCAAACCCCCCCAACAACGCTAACTGTTCATCCAGAGGCAGCATCGACCGGCTTCAGTTAGCAGCAGTAGCGAAGGAATCGCTCGATCGGGTTCAGTTAACAGCCATCGATCGATCGCTCTATTTCAGTAATGCGTAGCCTGCAGTGCAATCGCTTGGGTTTAGTTAGAGCCCAATGCCTCACTCAGGTTCAGTTAGAGCCCAACCCTCACTCAGGTTCAGTTAGAGCCCAATGCCTTGCACCGATGCGCGTGCGTGTATGACAAAAACGCGCATCGCTCGGCCTCGACCACCCACCATAACCGGGAACACCCCGATATTTTCCTCGCCCTCGCTTCTACCACGGTTTTTCCATCATGGACGGCCCAAAGAATGTCATGCAGCTGCGTCCCCGGCCCTCCCAGGACGAAAAGCCTATTTTCTGTCATGATTTTTGTCGTAGAAATAGGACCCCACCACATCTATGATGATACCGTGTTTTGCCACAATTATCGTCATAGAAATGTCATATGTATGATAGAATTTTTTTTCGTTCGGCCCAAAATGTCACGGATGTGTCTTTTTCTTGTAGTGCTATCAAAATATCGAACAAATATCAAGTTCACATGATTACTTGCAACATGATTTCTCCTGTGACCTCAAGAACAAAAGTATCTACTCACAAATGATAATCATGCTCAAGATCAGAGGGGTATTAAAAAGCATATTGGATCTGAACATATAATCTTCCACCAAATAAACCATATAGTAATCAACTACAAGATGTAATCAACACTACTAGTCACCCACAAGCACCAATCTGTAATTCTGGTAACAAGATTGAACACAAGAGATGAACTAGGGTTTGAGATGAGATGGTGATATTGAAGATGTTGATGAAGATTGCCCTCCCCAAGATGGGAGAGTTGTTGGTAATGATGATGATGATGATTTCCCCCTCCGGGAGGGAAGTTCCCCAGGCGGAATTGCTCCGCCGGAGGGCAAAAGTGCTCCTACCCAAGTTCTGCCTCAAGACGGCGGCGCACCATCCCGAAAGTCCTCTCCTCATTTTTTTCTAGGTCAAAATGACTTATATACCAAAAGATGGGCACCGGAGGTGGGCCTGGGTGAGCACAACCCACCGGGGCGCGCCTGGGCTCCCTGGTGCCCAGGTGGGTTGTGCCCACCTGGTGGGCCCCCTTTGGTAGTTATTTGCTCCAATATTCATCATATATTTGATAAAAAATCTCCATGAAGTTTCAGCTTGTTTGGAGTTGTGCAAAATAGGTGGCCTGACATAGCTTTTCCAGGTACATATTTCCCGGTGCCGGAATTCTCCCTCTTTGGGTATACCTTGCATATTATGAGAGAAAAGGTATTAGAATTACTCCAAAAAGCATTATTATGGATAAAAACATCATAAATAATAGTAGTAAAACATGATGCAAAATGGACGTATCAACTCCCCCAAGATTAGACCTCGCTTGTCCTCAAGCGAAAAACCAAAATCGAAAAACATGTCCACATGCTTAGAGAGAGAGAGAGGTGTCGATAAAAACAAAATACGGACATTGAAGAACCATGTTCAATATTATAACAGCAACAAACTTAAACATAAGACTCTTGTCATAGAACTTTTATCATATACTTATCATGAATAAGTAACAGTTCATCACACAATCGAAGTATAAAGCAAAAAACTCTATTAAAAACCAACAAACTATGTTCTCAGTCAACTTTGCAACTACAATTCATCATCTTTGGAGGAAGGGTCACGTATCAGAGCCTATAGGCAAGTCCACATACTCAACCATCATATAGTCTTCTATGATTGCTAACACTCATCGCGTACACATGAGCAAAACGTTTCAACCCGACACATAGAAAGATAGGGGCTTATAGCTTCGCCTCCCAACGTATTCACCTCAAGGGCGATGTCAACAATAATAAGTCATGCTATCTACATTCAACTGGACATATGTTCCTAGATCTTTCCTCACCACATGATGCTTGCCAAAGGAGAAAAGTAAAAAGGAATAGAAGGAAAACTTTGATTCTTTCCATAAAAGTAAATACATAAAAGTAAAAGATAGGCCCTTCGTAGAGGGAAGCAGAGGTTGCCATGCACTTATTTTTTTGTATGCTCAACTCCTTAGTTCAAAAGAATGTCACGTTGTATTGCCCCTTGTGATAGCAACCTTTATTATGCAGTCTGTCTCTTTTATTCTCCACCATCACAAGTTCGTACAACGCTCAATTTTCACTTACACTAAATGATCTCACACTTTTAGAAGCAATTTTTATTGCCTTTTTGCACCGATGAGAACTTACTTGAGGGATCTTTCTCAATCCCTAGGTAGGTATGGTGGACACTTGAAAATAAGATTTGGGTTTAAGGGTTTTTGGATGCACAAGTAGTATCTCTACTTAGTGCGGAATTTTTGGCTAGCAAAGATAGGGGCAAGCACCATGTTAAAGGATCCATGACAATATGACTTCTATGTGAATATAAAGAAACATAAACCATTAAGCTGTCTTCCTTGTCCAATGTCAACAATTTTGGCATATAATATTTTGATGAGGGCTCACAATCACAAAAGATTTCTAGGATAGTATATTTATATGTGAATCTCCTCTTCCCTTATTAATTCTTTCATGAGTTGCATCGTTGACTAATGCTATGTTTGTCAATCTCTAATAAATTTTTCTACTTATACTTTTCCTTATGTGGTGTCATCACCTACCATAAGATTAGCATAAGATCTTTTTCAAATTTTCTTTCCTTTTATTTATTTCCTTTCTCTTTTTCTCCCTTATATATTTTCTTTTAATTTGCAACATGAAAGTAAAGAAAGAAAAACCTCAAACTAAACTTTATTATATATCTTGCACACAGTTACAAGGATATATCACTAAGCAAACTCTCAAAAATAAACGATCGAACTAAACATTTATTCATCTAAAGCAAAAGATTGAACTAAAATAAGTAAAGGCAAAAGATAATGGGATGATACGATACCGGGGCACCTCCCCCAAGCTTGGCGGAAGCCAAGGGGAGTGCCCATACCCGATACTCAGTTTTCCTTTCGTGGTGAAGAAGATGATGGTGGTGATGAAGCGATCCTATGCTTAAGGATTAGATTCTCCAATCAATGGATGACGCTCCGGAGATGGATGATATGCCCTTGATGTAGAATATTTTCGCGAGTGAGATACTTATTTTGCACGTGAACTGTTTCGATGATGCGAAAGGCTTCAATCTCAGTAGGGGTAAGATGAGAAAGGTAAGGCTTAAGGATATCTTCTTCTTCCTTCTCGGCCGGTAGTGCTTGTTCTGCCACGGAGGGTGGATCTACGGTAGCCTCCTTGCCCTTGTCTCCCTTGACGGCGTCCGTAGGCTCTTCCCTCTTTAGCTCGATCTTCATCAACGAAGCATCTTCTTCCATGTTGTTGGAGGAGGAGGAAGACATGATGCCTGGCTTGATAGATCTGACCGAAAAAAGCAAGAAAAGAGAACAGAGAATTTATCTGTGATACAGTGATCAATAGGTTCGGGGAGTATATAAAGATTTTTTTTATCTTGGGGAACAAGCAAACTATAGAAAAAAGGAGTCCGGAATGTGTCCCAGGTGGGCACAACCCACCTGGGCGCGCCAGGCCTGGCGCGCCCTGGTGTCTTGTGCCCACCAGGGTACGCTTCCTGGAAGTTTCTTATTTTCCTATTTTTCGAAATATTCCAAAACTGACAAAAGATACTTTTGCAGATTTTTCAAAGTCTGTTTACTTAACGTAACACGTACCTCCTTATTTTCATGATTCTGGAGTGTTCTGGAACGACTCTTTTATGTGTTCGTCCGGTGTCAAAGTTTGGATAATATTACTTCCAATATTACTAGGCATACCTGAGATATAATGTTTTTATTCGTTGTCCGTTAACAACCTTCAGGTTAGTACGTTCGGCATTATTTATTTTGATGGCTCCAGACCTATAAACCTCCTCGATAACATAGGGCCCTTCCCATTTTGAGAGGAGTTTTCCTGCAAAGAATCTGAAATGAGAGTTGTACAACAGAACATATTCTCTGACTTTAAACTCACGTTTTCGGATTCTTTTATCATGCCATCTTTTAACTTTTTCTTTAAACAACTTAGCATTTTCATAAGCTTGGGTTCTCCATTCATCTAAAGAGCTAATATCAAATAACCTCTTTTCACCAGCAAGTTTGAAATCATAATTGAGTTCTTTGATGGCCCAATATGCTTTATGTTCTAACTCAAGAGGCGAATGACAAGCTTTTCCATAAACCATTTTATAAGGAGACATACCCATAGGATTTTTATATGTTGTTCTATAAGCCCAAAGTGCATCATCTATTTTCTTAGACCAATTCTTCTTGGACCTATTGACAGTCTTTTGCAAAATTAATTTTATTTTTCTATTGCTAAGTTCAACTTGACCACTAGACTGAGGATGATAAGGGATGCAAAACTATGGTCAACATCATACTTGGCAAGCATTTTACGGAAAGCACCATGAGTAAAGTGTGAAACACCATCAGTCATTATCTAGGGACTCCAAACCTTGGGAAAACAACTTGCTTAAGCATTTTAATAGAGGTGTTGTGATCAGCACTACTGGATGGAATAGTTTCTACCCATTTAGTAACATAATCAACAACAACCAAAATATGTTTATACCCATTAGAGGAAGCAAAAGTTCCCATGTAATCAAATCCCAAAACATCAAATGGTTCAACAGCAAGTGAATAGTTCATAGGCATTTCTTGATGCTTACCGATATTACCCATTCTTTGACATTCATCACAAGATAAGGCGAACTTACGGGCATCCTTGAAGAGAGTAGGCCAATAAAAACCAGATTGCAATACCTTGTGAGCAGTTCTATCTCCAGCATGATGCCCTCCATAAGATTCGGAGTGACATTTCTGTAGGATTTGTCCCTGTTCATGCTCAGGTACACAATGTCTAATAATACCATCTACTCCTTCTTTATAAAGATGTGCGTCATCCCAAAAGTAAAGTCTTAAATCATAGAAGATTTTTTTCTGTTGTTGGTATGTAAAGCTAGGTGGTAAATATTTAGCAACAATGTAATTAGCATTGTCTGCATACCAAGGAGTACTATGAGCAACATTTATTAAAGCTAATTTCTCATCAGGAAAACTATCATCAATAGGTAGTGGGTCATCATGCACATTTTCAAGCCTAGAGAAATTATCAGCTACGGGGTTCTCAGCTCCTTTTCTATCAATGATATGTAAATCAAATTCTTGTAACAAGATAACCCATCGAATAAGTCTAGGTTTAGCATCTTTCTTTTCCATAAGATATTTAGTAGCAGCATGATCGGTGTGAACAATTACTTTGGAATCAACAATATAAGGTCTAAATTTGTCACAAGAAAACACCACTGCTAAGAATTCTTTTTCAGTAGTTTCATAGTTTCTTTGAGAACTTTCTAGAGTTTTACAAGCATAATGAATGACATTCAGCTTCTTATCAACTCTTTGTCCTAGAACAGCACCAGCAGCATAATCACTAGCATCACACATAATTTCAAAAGGCAAGTTCCAATCAGGTGGTTGAACAATAGGTATACAAATTAAGGCTTTCTTGAGTGTTTCAAAGGCTTCTAAACAATCATCATCAAAAACAAAAGGAATATACTTTTGCAAAAGATTCGTGAGAGGCCTAGAAACTTTAGAAAAGTCTTTGATAAATCTCCTATAGAAACCAACATGACCTAAGAAACTATGGATACCTTTTATATCTTAGGACATGTCATTTTCTCAATTGCATCAACCTTAGCCTTGTCCACTTCAATACCTCTTTCTGAAATTTTATGACCCAATACTATGCCTTCATTAACCATAAAGTGGCACTTATCCCAATTCAAGACAAGATTTGTTTGTTCACATCTCTGCAAAACTAGATCAAGATTGCTTAAACAATCATCAAAAGACTTCCCATAAATAGAGAAGTTGTCCATGAAAACCTCAACAATCTTTTCACAAAAGTTAGAGAATATAACAGTCATACATATTTGAAAGGTAGCAGGTGCATTACATAAACTGAAAGGCATACATCTATAAGCACAGGTTCCAAAGGGACAAGTAAAAGTGATCTTTGCTTGATCAGGTTGAGACACAGGTATTTGTGAAAAACTGGAATATCCATCAAGTAAGCAAAAATGTGTGTTCTTAGATAATCTTTCAAGCATTTGATCAATAAAAGGAAGAGGGTAATGATCTTTCCTAGTTGCTTTCTTTAATTTTCTAAAATCAATTACCATTCTATAGCCTGTAACAATTCTTAGTGGAGTAAGTTCATTCTTATCATTAGGAACAACAGTTATACCTCCTTTCTTAGGGATACAATGAACAGGACATACCCATCTACTGTATACCTCCTTTCTTAGGGATACAATAGTTATACCTCCTTTCTTACGGATACAATGTCAGCTATATGATAGATTATACCTGCTTCCAGAAGTTTTAAGATTTCCGTTCTTACCGCTACCTTCATCTTTGGATTTAACCAACGTTGGTGATCAACAACGGGTTTAGCATCAGGTTCCATATTAATTTTGTGCTGACATAGAGTGGGCCTATTTCCCTTTAAATCATCAAGAGTATATCCAATAGCAGCTCGGTGCTTCGTTAGAACTTTAAATAATCTTTCTTCTTCATGTTCTGAAAGGTTAGCACTAATAATAACATGATATATCTTCTTTTCATCAAGATAAGCATATTTCAAAGTGTCTCGCAATTGTTTTAATTCAAATACAAGATCACCTTTAGGGGGACGAGGACCTCTTAGAGTTTAAATAGGCAAGTTGTGTTTAAGCAGAGGACGTTGTTCAAAGAAAATCTTATCTATTTCATTTCTTTCATGCATATGCAAATCATTTTCATGGTCTAGCAAATATTGTTCTAGTGGACGAGCAGGTGGTACAACAATAGAAGAAAGACCAATTGTTTCGTCCTTACTAGGCAATTCTTTTTCATGAAGCTTTCTACTAAACTTGGGAAATCAAACTCATGAGACTCATCACCAAAACTAACACCGACAGTTTGTTTTTCATAGTCTATTCTGGCATTAACGGTGTTCAAGAAAGGTCTATCAAAGATAATGGGACAAAAGTCACCTTGTGGGGAACCAAGAACAAGAAAATCAATAGGGTATTTTATTTTCCCACACAAGACTTCAACATCTCTAACAATTCCAATTGGTGATATAGTGTCTCTATTAGCAAGTTTAATAGTAACATCTATGTCTTCTATCTATGCAGGTGCTTGATGTCTACTAGACAACCTTCTTCTGGTAGACGTTATTGGGCCTCCAAGTGCAGAGGTTTGTAGGATAGTAGCAAATTTTCCTCAAGTGGATGACCTAAGGTTTATCAATCTATGGGAGGCGTACGATGAAGATGGTCTCTCTCAAACAACCCTGTGATACGTCTCCAACGTATCTATAATTTTTTATTGTTCCATGCTATTGTATTATATATTTTGGATGTTTAATGGGCTTTATTATACACTTTATATTATTTTTGGGACTAACCTACTAACCCAAGGCCTAGTGCAAATTGTTGTTTTTTGCCTATTTCAGTGTTCCGCAGACAAGGAATATCAAACAAAATCCAAATGGAATGAAACCTCTGGGAGAGTTATTTTTGGAACAAACGTGATCCAGGGGACTTGGAGTAGACGTCAAGAAAGAAATGATGCGGCCACGAGGCAGGGAAGCACGCCCCCACCCTCATGGGCCCCTCGCAGCTCCACCAACGTACTTCTTCCTCCTATATATATATTCATATACCCTGAAAACATCCAGGAGCACGAAGAAACCCTATTTCCACCGCCGCAACCTTCTATACCCAAGAGATCCCATCTTGGGGCCTTTTCCGGAGCTCCGCCCGAGGGGGAATCGATCACGGAGGGCTTCTACATCAACATCATAGCCTCTCTGATGATGTGTGAGTAGTTTACCACAGACCTTCGGGTCCATAGTTATTAGCTAGATGGCTTCTTTTATCTCTTTAAATCTCAATACAATGTTCTTCTCGATCTTCTTGGAGATCTATTCAATTTAACTCTTTTTGCGGTGTGTTTGTCGAGATATGATGATTTGTGGCTTTATGATCAAGTTTATCTATGAACAATATTTGATTCTCCTATGAATTCTTTTATGTATGATTGGTTTATCTTTGCAAGTCTCTTCGAATTATCAGTTTGGTTTGGCCTACTAGATTGATCTTTCTTGCAATGGGGAAGTGCTTAGCTTTGGGTTCAATCTTGCGGTGTTCGATCCCAGTGATAGAAAGGGAACCAACACGTATTGTATTGTCGCCATCGAGGATAAAAAGATGGGGTTCATATCATATTGCATGAGTTTATCCCTCTACATCATGTCATCTCACTTAAAGCATTACTCTGTTCTTATGAACTTAATACTATAGATGCATGCTAGATAGCGGTCGATGTGTCGAGTAATAGTAGTAGATGCAGAATCATTTCGGTCTACTTGTCGCGGACGTGATGCCTATATACATGATCATGCCTAGATATTCTCATAATAATGCACTTTTCCATCAATTTCTCAACAGTAATTTGTTCACCCACTATAATACTTATGCTATCTTGAGAGAAGCCACTAGTTAAACCTATGGCCCCTAGGTCTATCTTTTATCATATAAGTTTACAGTCTATTTTACTTTGCAATCTTTACTATCAATCTATATCATAAAAATACCAAAAATATTTATCTTATTATCTCTATCAGATCTCACTCTCGTAAGTGACCATGAAGGGATTGACAACCCCTTTATCGCGTTGGTTGGGAGGTTCTTATTTGTTTGTGTAGGTACGAGGTACTTGCGTGTAGTCTCCTACTGGATTGATACCTTGGTTCTCAAAAACTGAGGGAAATACTTACGCTACTTTGCTGCATCACCCTTTCCTCTTCAAGGGAAAACTGTGCTCAAGAGGTAGGACCCTGCAACCAAATAATAAAGAGTCTCTTGTGTCCCCAACACAGCAATACAATGGTAAATTGTATAGGTGCACTAGTTTAGCAAAGAGATGGTGACACAAGTGCATTATGGAAGGTAGATATAGGTGTTTGTAAGCTGAAAATATAAAAATAGCAAGGTAACTAATGATAAAAGTGAGCACTAACGGTATTGCAATGCTTCAAAACAAGCCCTAGGGTTCATACTTTCAATAGTGGAAGTTCTCTCAATAAGGATAACATAATTATATCATATAACTATCCCTCAACATGCAACAACGAGTCACTCCAAAGTCACTAATAGCGGAGAACAAACGAAGATATTATTGTGGGGTACGAAACCACCTCAAAGTTATACTTTCTGATCAATCCGTTGGGCTATTCCTATAAGTGTCACAAACAGCCCTACAGTTCATAGTAAAATAACACCTTAAGATACAAATCAACTAAAACCCTGATGTCACCTAGATACTCCAATGTCACCTCAAGTATCCGCGGGTATGACCACGGGTATCACACGCAAGACATACATCAAGTGTTCTCAAATCCTTAAAGACTCAATCTGATAAGATAACTTCAAAGGAAAACTCCATTAATCACAAGGAGATAGATGGGGAGGAACATAATAATATCCAACTATAGTAGCAAAGCTCGCCTTACATCAAGATCGTGCCTCATCAAGAACACGAGAGAGAGAGAGAGATCAAACACATAGCTACTGGTACATACCCTCAGCCCCGAGGGTGAACTACTCCCTCCTCGTCATGGAGAGCGTCGGGACGATGAAGATGGCCACCGGTGATGATTTCCCCCTCGGGACGGTGCCGGAACAGGGTCCCGATTGGGTTTTGGTGACTATAGAGGCTTGCGACGGCAGAACACCCGATCTAGGTTTCTTTTCAGGGGTTTCTGTATTTATAGGAATTTTTGGCGTCGGTCTCACGTCAGGGGGGTCTCCGAGTCATCCACTAGGTAGGTGGCGCGCCCTCCACCCTTGTGGATGGCTCGGGACTCTTCTGGCCCAACTCTTTTACTTCAGGGGCTTCTTTTGGTCCATAAAAAATCAAAAAATTGGAAGGTCAATTGGACTCCGTTTGGTATTCATTTTTTGTAAAACTCAAAAACAAGGAAAAACAGAAACTGGCACTGGGCTCTAGGTTAATAGGTTAGTCCCAAAAATCATATAAAATAGCATATAAATGCATATAAAACATCCTAGATGGATAATATAATAGCATGGAACAATCAAAAATTATAGATATGTTGGAGACATTCCAAGCATCCCCAAGCTTAATTCCTGCTCGTCCTCGAGTAGGTAAATGATAAAAACAGAATTTTTGATGTGGAATGCTACCTAACATATTTATCCATGTAATTCTCTTTATTATAGCAAGAATATTCAGGTCCATAAGATACAAAACAAGAGTTTAATATTGACATAAAAATAGTAATAATTCAAGCACATGAACAAAGCAATCATGTCTTCTCAAAATAACATGGCCAAAGAAAGCTATCCCTACAAAATCATATAGTCTGGCTATGCTCTATCTTCATCGCACAAAATATTAAATCATGCACAACCCCTGTCGGGTGGTAGGTGCGACATATGCCAACGGGTGGCTTATCATTGTGGGAGCCAGTAAGACGTCGCCGGTGCCTAGAAACGGGATGAGGCGAAGACATGCACGCCGTCCAATCTTACCCAGCTTCGGGGCTCTCCGTGGAGATAACACCCCTACTGCTGCTCTGCGGGGTCTCCGCATGATCACTAGATGGACAAGTAGCTACACAATGCTCCTTGAGCTGTTCGGTGGGAGGAGGAAGAAGGGCACAGCTAGCTTGCTTCTTCTCCTTGTGTGGTGTCTAAAACTAGCTGGGGGTCCAACCCTTTGCATGGGCGTCCCGGGGGGTTCATATAGGCCTACCCCCCGGGGGTACAATGGTAATCCGACTGGGCGCGGGGCCCAGCCGTCTGTGACTACGCTCGCCGGCTTCTGCGCCGACTGCTGGGGCCCACCGGCTGGTGGGTCCCGCCGGCTGCCAACTCCTTGGCAACAGGCAGGCCCCACTGCAAAGGGTCTTGTCGGTGGCTGGTTACTGTTGCCTCAACCTGATGACGAGGGCTTCGTCGAGGTAAGCATGGCTACAGTGCCGCCGTCCGGCGGGTGATTACTGTAGCCTCACCACGTCTTGTCTCCTTAATGGGGCGTCTCCTTCGAGGGGGGAAGCGAGCCGGCTACGGGGAGCCGGCCCCGTCTCGGGCCGACTGGGGGAGGCCTGGCCGCCTTCGGGCGTCTCTCCGCCCGAAGGGGCCCACCGCCTGTGGGACGCGCTGGCGGCCCGTCGTGGGTGACATCAGGGTCAACATGGCAACAGTGCTGCGCCGGACGGGTCATGCCCACTCCGTACGGCGCATTGTGCCAGGCGTGCTCCGGGATTCGGGGGTGGCAGGCTTCACTATAGCCACGCCCCATCACATCGCCGCTAGGTGGATGCAAACTTTGAGGGTACGGTCTCGACCGCTTTATGGGAGCCGGCTTCTTGGAGTCGGCCTCTTCACGGCCGGCTTCTCGAAGTCGGCCCTCCCATGGCTTTCTTCATGAGGGCTAAAGTCGGGCCGCCTTCCGAAAGCCGGCCTGGGTGACAGCTAGCAAGGGGAAGGCGGCCCCATGTCTTGGATTCTTGAGAGCCGGACGGGCTCGTAATTTTTCCAAAAGGGCCAGGGGAAGCCGGCTAGGCTACCCATGGCTATTTACTCCGACAGTAGTCCCCGAAGCTGATCGAGCTTTGAGGCGGACAAAGGGATGAGAAGCTTGGTCAGCTTCCTACCCTGAAGAGCCGGCTTTGCTGGTGTATGCCGATTTCTGGGAGCCCTGCGTCTTGCAGGCGGGAAAGTGGTCGACCCCCATGCTGATCGCGGGCCCTCCCGCGGGCCACGTGGCAGCGAGACCCTACCAGCGCACACGCGCGACGGGACGCCGCCGCAGGCCCGGGCCCGCCACTCCTAGGCCTCGGCCCGAACGCTGATCTTCTGTGGCCCAAGTGGACCGCTCGCCTTCCCGTGGCGATTTTATTTCGCCGTTAGGGCGTAATAAACGTGGGACGTGGGGGAGTGGGCACTATCGATCCCCACGTTTCCCCACGCCGCGCCTCCTCGGCTCCGCCACGCGAGCCTATAAGTAGGGGGAGGAAGGGGAGAGACAGAGGTTCGCACGCTCTCTCTCGCTCCGCCCCTTCTCGTCCTCCTTTCTTCCTCTCGTTGCCGCCGCAGCTTCCCGTCTCAGCGCCGCCGTGTCGCCACATCATCTTGCTCCCATGGCGTCGTCGAGCTCGTGGGATGGCTCCAACGTCCATGGGGACCATGTTGAGTTCCTCCGCCAGACTAGGCGCCTGCCCGACACCAACCTCGTGCGGGTCCGCCTGGCGCTAGAGACGGAGATCTCGCCGGCACCGGAGGAGGGCGAGCGGGTCGTCTTCCGCTCGCATTTCCTGCACGGCTTCGGCCTTCCGGCGAGCAGATTCCTGCGCTCCTTCCTCGAGTTCTACAATCTTCAGCCGCATCACCTCACGCCCAACACGGTGATGCTGCTGTCGGCCTTCGTCTCTCTCTGCGAAGGTTTCTTGGGGCTGCTCCCCACGCTGGAGCTCTGGGGGGAATTCTTCCAGAGCAAAGTCGGCACCGTCGTCGCAGGCGTGCCCGCCCCCTGCGGGGCCTTCATCGCCATGAGGAGGTCGGGCAAGAACAACCCGTTCCCGTCCATCCCCCTGATCCAGTCGGTGAAGATCTGGCAGAAGTCGTACTTCTACGTGAAGAACGTCGCCCAGCAAGGAGACCACGTCAACCTGCCGGCTTACGTAGCCGGCCTGCCGGCTGGGAGGCAGCCCTCATGGAGTTTCCGGTCCAGGTCACTGTCTCAGGCCGGGAACGCTGCCGTCTCCAGGCTTCGGATGATGATCCAGTCGGAAGGCCTGAGCGGGGCCGACTTGGTGGCCGCCTTCGTGGAGCGCCGGATACTTCCTCTCCAAAGCCGGCCCCACATGATGTGTCAGATGAGCGGCCGCTTCGACCCAAGCCGGCTGAGCACCAGGGAGATGCCTCACGCGGAGGTGTCGTACATGGTAAATCATATCTCTAATTGCAAGCTCGCCGAGGACTGGCGATACGGCAAGGTGCCGTATTCTCGCGCCAACCCTCCGCCCGTGGTAAGCTTTCCTCTCTTTCTTCTTTTTGTTGGTAGCCAGCTTTATCATGGCCGGCTTCTGATCGGTCGGTTCTTCTTAGCAGAACCCCCTTCTTCCGCCGACGACCGGGGCAGCAGGGATAGAACGCCAGTACGTCCCCGACCACACGGTGGACGACGTCGACGACCCGGATTTGGGGGAGGCCGCCATGGAAGACGCCGTCATGGGGGACGACGCCGAGCCCGGAGGCACAGGGCTTAGCGCCAGCTTCGAGGACTGGCCGGATGATGCCGAATCCGAAGTCGCCCCGCGTCGCCAGCCGGCGGCCGACCATCAGGGCGCGGGCTCCTTCACCGCGCCGGCTGCCGGCGGCGGCGCACAGAAGCGCGGGGCCGCGTCAATCCTCTTCGGCAGTCGGCCGAAGAAGTCCAAAGCCTCCACCGCGGCGACCAAACGAGATGAGGCGGCCACGAAAGCATCCCGCTTCCGCAAGGCGGTGAAGCAGCCTCAGGCGGTCTCAGCGTAAGTCGTCGATTGCCTGGTCACATGCTTTTCATCGTTCTCTCCTGTTCGAACATTCTTCCTAACCTTTTCCCGCTCGCTGGACAGGGCGCCGCTTTCCCTTGAGCGGGGTCCGGGCGGCTCCGTAGTTGGGCCGACTGGAGGGTCTTCGGGCTCCCGCCGCGTGGACCCCCGCGCCGACCTCAGGGAGGCCACGGAGCGGAACGCCCGTGGGGCGCGGGAGGAGCGTGAATGGTGGAAAAAGGGGCCGCCCAAGCGGCGAGGGAGCAGGCCGATGCGGCAGCCAAGGCCCAGGCGGAGGCGGCGACCGCGGAAACGGAGGCGGAGGGTTCGCGTAACCAGCCTCCGCTGCTCTCCATTCCCCTCCGAGCCGTGGCCCCTGACAACCCATTGCCCCTAGCGGAGGAAATCTTCCAAGACCCGCCGCTGATGGAGAGGAGGGAGGACCTCGTGGCCTTCGCGGGGAGAGCGCCGCCAGCAGCGCCAACCGGAGCGGGCCAAGGCGGCCAATCGTCAGCAGCGCCAGAGGAGCCGGCCGGGGGTGAGCCGGAGGACGGAGCCGGCTTCGAGGTGCAGCCGGTGACGCGTCGGCACGCAGGGGGAGGCGCCGCTCCGCCGGAGTCGCGCCGAGTTGCGGGGGCCGGCCAGTCGGCGGAGGCTCTGGAGGCGGCCAGCACCGCCACGTCCGAGTGGACTCCCAGCGGGGGGACTGGCGAGCTGAATGTGGCGGCTCAAGAGGTTCGGAGCCGGCTTCAAGCTCAGGCCGCCCTACTGCAGCAATACACCCAGGAGTTCCTGTCGACGCGGGCCGCCATCCGGGTGAGTCTTTCATTCTTGGCCGCTTTGGTCTCTTGATTTCTTCCGTGGGGGCGCGTCAGCGCACCCACTGGGTGTAGTCCCCGAGATTCGGGCCGACTGCTGAGCAGTCGGGTCGGATCTTTCTTGACGACTATCTTATTTTTGCTTCCTGTCTGAACTTCCAGGAATACCATAACTCCCGTGCTGCCGCCTTCAACTCCCAGGCTCAGGAGTTGGGTCAGAAGACCGACGACCTGGTCAACAGCCGAAGTAAGTGCTTGATCATGTTTGTCTCCTGTGGGGGCGCGTCAGCGCACCCACTGGGTGTAGTCCCCGAGATTCGGGCCGACTGCTGAGCAGTCGGGTCGGATCTTCCTTGACGACTTTTCCCTTATTGGTTTTTTTTCTTTTGTCTTTCGTGCTTTCAGGGGCCAACGCCGACTTGAGGAGGGAGCTTGGCGAAGCGCAGGCCGCCCTTCGTACCAAGGATGCTGAGCATGCTGCCTTGGTCCAAGAGCGTGACCGCCTGGCCAAGAAGCTGGCTGACCAAGAGGAGAGCCACAAGGCGGCACTGCAGAAAGCGCAGGATAGCGAGGCCGCCCTGAAGGACTTTGGTAGCACTTTTCTTGTAGAGATCTGCTTCATGGACCTTATAGGCTTTGGAACGCCGAACAATGCAGCGAGCCTCATTCTGATCCCCGGGGAACTCTCGCCTATTAAGGTAGGCCAAGAAGGGTTCGGTCCATGGGGCAATTACTGCCATTATTAGATGGGTCGATGGTGTTATTTCGGTGGCTAAGCCCCTAATGATATCGGTATTGTGTTCAGAATCTTGGGATATTATCGCATCTGGACTGGCGTTGCTGCTCTCGTCCTGCCACACCACAGATGGCTTGATGAGCCTTTCGAGAAAGATGTTAGGAGGGACAGGGTCACGCTTGGCACCCATGCGAGCAAGGACATCCGCCGCTTGATTACTTTCTCGAGCCACGTGATGAAACTCGAGTCCCTCAAACCGAGTTGATATTTTGAGTACGGCGTTACGATAGGCCGCCATCTTTGGATCTTTGGCGTTGAAGTATCCATTTATTTGGGATATCACGAGATTTTAATCCCAGTGCACCTCCAGGCATTGTATGCCCATGGACGCGGCCATCCGAAGACCGTGCAATAGGGCCTCGTATTCGGCTGCATCGTTGGAGTCTGTGTATAATATTTGGAGTACGTACTGAACTATGTCTCCAATGGGGGACGTCAAGGCGACGCCCGCTCCTAAGCCGGCCAGCATTTTAGAGCCATCAAAGTGCATGGCCAAGTTGGAATATGTATCGTACTCTTTAGGGAGTTCGGCCTCTGTCCAATCGGCGACAAAGTTGGACAATACTTGGGATTTAATGGCTCGGTGTGGTTTGTATGTTATGTCAAATGGTACGAACTCAACAACCCACTTGGCAATCCGGCCTGTAGTGTCACGGTTATTTATTATATCATTGAGTGGTACTTCGGAAGCCACCGTGATCGAACACTCTTGGAAGTAGTGTCATAGCTTCCGGGATGCCATGAAGACCGCATATGCTATCTTTTGGTAATCAGGGTACCGGGATTTGCATGGTGTGAGGACAATGCATACGTAGTATACCTGTTTCTGAAGTGGGAACTTGTGTCCGTCCTCCTCTCGCTCAACGACGAGCACTGCGCTCACCACCTGGTGTGTTGCAGAGATGTATAATAACATCGGTTCACCGACGTTTGGCGCGGCCAGGATTGGGTTGCTCGCTAAAAGAGCCTTTATTTCCTCTAGTCTGGCCTTTGCTGCTTCCGTCCACTTGAAATGGTCGGTACATCAGAGAAGGCGATAAAGTGGCAATGTTTTTTTTCTCCTAGTCTAGAAATAAAGCGGCTTAAAGCTGCCACACATCTGGCTAGTTTTTGGACCTGTTTAAGGTCTGTTGGTGTAGCCAATTGTGATAAAGCTCGGATTTTGGCTGGATTTGCCTCAATTCCTCTATTGGAAACGATAAAGCCCAGCAGTATTCCGGCGGGAATGCCGAAAACACACTTTTCCGGATTGAGCTTGATGTCATACGTCCGGAGGTTGTCGAATGTGAGACGCAGGTCGTCTATTAACGACTCAACGTGCTTAGTCTTGATGACGACGTCATCCACATATGCCTCAACTGTCTTGCCGATTTGTTTCTCCAGGCATGTTTGAATCATGCGTTGGTTGGTAGTGCCGGTGTTTTTAAGCCCAAATGGCATAGTATTGAAGCAGAAAGGCCCATATGGGGTGATGAATGTCTTTGCGGCTTGATCAGACTCCTTCATTTTAATTTGATGGTATCAGGAGTATGCGTCGAGGAAACATAGTGAGTCGTGTCCTGCAGTAGCATCAATAATCTGATCGATGTGGGGGGAAGGGATCCTTAGGGCAAGCCTTATTGAGGTCTTTGAAATCGACGCACAGGCACCAAGATTTGTCCTTCTTTGGCACCGTCACCAGGTTTGCTAGCCAGTTCGGGTGTTTTGCCTCGATTAACTTGGCTAGCTCCTTCCCCATAGCTTGTCATTTAGGTTCGGAAAAGCGTCCCAGTGTTTTCTTGACGGGCTTATATCCCTTCAATATATTGAGGCTGTGTTCGGCCAGCCTGCGTGGGATCCCTGGCATATCAGAAGGGTGCCTGGCAAATATGTCCTAGTTCTCGCACAGGAACGTTCGTAGTGCGGCGTCAACCATTGGGTCTAGCTGTGCCCCGATGGAAGCTGTCTTCTTGAGGTCCGTCGGGTGGACTTAAAATTTGACTATTTCGTCTACTGGTTTGAAGGAGGTGGATTTGGGACGCTTATAAGGATTATGTCGTCTCTATCCACCGTAGAGCGTAGTGCGGTTAGCTCTTCGGCCGTGAGGGCCTCAGACACTGCCTCGAGGGCCAGGGATGCTGTTTTGTTTTCAGTGCGGAGGGCTATGTCCGGATCACTAGCAAGAGTGATAATACCGTTGGGCCCGGGCATCTTGAGCTTCATATACCCGTAATGAGGTATAGCTTGGAAGCGTGTGAATGCATCTTGCCCCAACAGGGCATGATATCCACTGTTGAAAGGGGCCACTTGGAAGGTTATCTCTTCGGACCGATAGTTCTCCGGCATGCCGAATACCACGTCGAGTGTAATTTTCCCCGCGCATCATGCCTCCCGGCTAGGAATGATCCCTCGGATGGTCGTATTACTATGCTCGATGCGGCTCTTGTCTATTTCCATTTTATTCAGTGTGTCCTCATAGATGAGGTTTAGTCCGCTGCCGCCGTCCATGAGCACTTTAGTGAGCCGAAAGCCATACACAATTGGGTTGAGGACCAAGGCAGCTGGTGCCCGTATTGACCGAATTTTTGGTTCGTCACTGGCGTTGATAGTTATGGCCGTGTCTTTCCAGGGGTTTATTGTTGCGACTTGGCAGACTTCGGCGAGGTCGCGGAGTACTCTCTTGCGCCGATTGTTTGAAGCGAAAGTCCCGATGACTGTCAATACTCTGAGGTCGTCGTCTTCTGGTGGGAGTTACTCCGCGGGGTTTTGGTGAGGATATCCTGGACGCTCTTGGCCACTTGCTAGAGTATCCAACATGCTCTAAGGTTGTGGGTTGGTACTGTATCTGGTGTCGTGTGTATTTTGCATGGCCTATCTAGCCATCCCTCTAGAACAGTTCCGCGTCAAATAATGGGTTTAGTTTTCTTTACTATGGGTTCAGGTGCCCCGCGAGGGTGCATCCGTTTTGCTCGCCCGAGGGGTTGGGTGGAGACCGGTGGCTCCCAGCGAGCTATCTGGGTTTTCCACGCGCTTTCCCTTGCGCAGTACTTCTACCCCACGGTTGCCAAGTCAGTGAAGTGTAATACGCGACGACGGTTGATGGCATTGAGGATTCCTTCGTCCGTGCAATTATTGCAGAATACTGAAATCGCATCCTCGTCGCGACAGTCTTTAATCTTGTCTTTGACAAGGAGGAGTCTAGCCCAAAAGTGATGGACTGTTTCCTGAGGCTGCTGTCGTACGTACATGAGGTCGCATATATCCGGCGGGCGGAATTTCTTGGCGAATATTTCTTGTGGTGGGTGGGTGGTTTTAAATCCGAACCCTGACTAGATTTGGAGTCTGGAGCCTGAAAAGCTTCTGAGCTCATTAGTTTGGGCTCCGGGATGTCGAACGATTTTCCGGGCCCAACGCCCGAATCCAAGTTCACATGACTGGGAGTGTCGTTCCGCAGACGGGTATCCGGCTCTTCAAGCTCAAAAATCTTAACATAGTTCGTCTTCAGCATGGGGGAAGAATTGTTGTTTTGCTCTTCTACAACCGCTATCTGATGGGTGATCGGTGGAGATTTGATTTCTCTCTGATCTGGTTTAAGCCCAATCTGATCATAGTCAGTAGCTACCCCCATGGCGGCGATGCGATCCAGGAGTTCATTTAAAGACGACCACTCCGCCAGATCCATCCATCTGGAGTATTCAGAGTCAATACGGAGGCAATTTTCGATGACCCGAGAAGTCATGATCAGCTTAACGGCCGAACGGGCGGTCATGGTAAAGCCGCCCAGCCGGAGGGTTTGGCTTGAGGCTAGAGCTCCTCTGGCGATGATACTGTCTTTGATCACAAGGCGAGCCATCAATCCTAACTTCGACATCATAGTGGAACTCTCAATGAAAGCACCAATGTCGGTGTCGAAACCGGCGGATCTTGGGTGGGGGGTCCTGAACTGTGCGTCTAAGTTCGATGGTAATAGGAGACAGGGGACACGATGTTTTACCCAGGTTCGGTCCCTCTTGATGGAGGTAATACCCTACGTCCTGCTTGATTGATCTTGATGAGTATGAGGATTACAAGAGTTGATCTACCACGAGATCGTTGTGGCTTAACCCTAGAAGTCTAGCCTATATGATTGAGGTTGTTCCTAAGGACTAAACCCTCTGGTTTATCTAGACACTGTAGGGGCCTAGGGTTATACAAAGTCGGTTACAGAGAAAGGAAATAATACATCTGGATGCCTAGCTTGCCTTTCACGCAAAGGAGAGTCCCATCCTGACACAGGAGGAAGTCTTCTATCTTGTATCTTCATCGCCCAATAGTCCGGCCAATGTCACATAGGACGGATGCCCGAGGACCCCTTAATCCAAGACTCCCTCATCGGGTAAACCTGCAAGCTTGAACAATCCACAAATTTGTTCTACATATATCAAGTGCATATCAGGATGCTCGGTTCCATCTCCTGCATAAGGATTAGCTAGCAGTTGTTCTATCATACCCGAAGGAATTTCATATTCAATATTTTCAGTAGGTGCAGTAGGTTGAGGGGTAGCTAGTTGTGGTTCCGGTTGAGGTGAAGATACCCCGAACAAACCACTCAATGGATTGTTTTCCATAGTAACAAGTGATAATAAATTTCAGCACACTATATAAATGTTTCCTTACCAAATTCCACATACCAAAGGCGCTTCACTCCCCGGCAACGACGCAAGAAAATATCCTTGATGACTCACAAGTATAGGGTATCAATTGTAGCTCTTTTTGATATGTAAGAGTGTGGAACCCAACGAGGAGCAGAAGGAAATGACAAGTAGTTTTCAGTAAGGTAATGCCTGCAAGTGCTGAAATTGTAAGTAACTAAGTAGTTTGATAGCAAGATAATTTGTAACGGGCAAGTAATGATAAAAGTTTCAAAAGTGTAGCAAGGTAGCCCCAACCTTTTGAGGCAAAGGACAGGCCAAACCGGCCTCTTATGATAAGCAAAGTATTCTTGAGGGTACATGGGATTTTCATCTAGTCACTTTCATCATGTCGGTTTAATTCGTGTTCGGTACTTTGATAATTTGATATGTGGGTGGACCGGTGCTTAGGTGCTGTTCTTACTTGAACAAACCTCCTACTAATGATTAACCCTCCCACTGAAGGAAATATGCCCTAGAGGCAATAATAAAGTTATTATTTATTTCCTTATTTCATGATAAATGTTTATTATTCATGCTTGAATTGTATTAACCGGAAACATAATACATGTGTGAATACATAGACAAACATAAGTGTCACTAGTATGCCTCTACTTGACTAGCTCGTTAATCAAAGATGGTTAAGTTTCCTAGCCATAGACATGAGTTGTCATTTGATTAACAGGATCACATCATTAGAGAATGATGTGATTGCCTTGACCCATTCCGTTTGCTTAGCACTTGATCGTTTAGTATGTTACTATTGCTTTCTTCATGACTTATACATGTTCTCATGACTATGAGATTATGCAACTCCCGTTTACCAGAGGAATACTTCGTGTGCTACCAAACATCACAACGTAACTGGGTGATTATAAAGGTGCTCTACAGGTGTCTCCGAAGGTACTTGTTGAGTTGGCGTAGTTCAAGATTAGGATTTGTCACTCCGATTGTCGAAGAGGTATCTCTAGGCCCACTCGATAATGCACATCACTATAAGCCTTGCAAGCATTGTAACTAATGAGTTAGTTGTAGGATTATGTATTATGGAATGAGTAAAGAGACTTGCTGGTAATGAGATTTAACTAGGTATTGAGATACCGATGATCAAATCTCGGGCAAGTAACATACCGATGACAAAGGGAACAACGTATGTTGTTATGCGGTTTGACCGATAAAGATCTTCATAGAATATGTAGGAGCCAATATGAGCATCCAGGTTCCGCCATTGGTTATTGACTGGGGACATGTCTCGGTCATGTCTACATAGTTCTCGAACCCGTAGGGTCCGCACGCTTAAAGTTCGATGACGGTTATATTTTGAGTTTATGTGTTTTGATGTACCAAAGGTAGTTCGGAGTCCCGGATGTGATCACGGACATGACGAGGAGTCTCGAAATGGTCGAGACATGAAGATTGATATATTGGACGACTATATTCGGACACCGGAATGGTTCTGGGGGTTATCGGATATATATCAGAGTACCGGGGGGTTACCGGAAACCCCCCGGAGGTTAATGGGCCTCATGGGCCCAATTGGTGGAAGAGGAGAGGCGGCCAAGGGGCAGCCGCGCGCCCCTCCCCTCCCAAGTTCAAATTGGACTAGGAAGGGGGGCAGCGCCCCCCCCTTTCCTTTCTCCCTCTTTCTTCTTCCCTCTCCTCTCCTACTCCAACATGGAAAAAGGGGGAGTCCTACTCCCGGTGGGAGTAGGACTCCTCATGGGGCGCGCCAAGGGGGGCTGGCCCCCTCCCCCTCCTCTACTCCTTTATATACGGGGAGGGGGGCACCCCTAGAGACACAACAATTGATCTCTTGGATCTCTTAGCCGTGTGCGGTGCCCCCGTCCACCATAGTCCACCTCGATAATATCGTAGCAGTGCTTAGGCGAAGCCCTGCGTCGGTAGAACATCATCATCGTCACCATGCCATCGTGCTGACTGAACTCTCCCTCAAAGCTCGGCTGGATCGGAGTTCGAGGGACGTCATCGAGCTGAACTCGAAGGTTCCATACGTTCGGTACTTGATCGGTCGGATCGTGAAGACGTACGACTACATCAACCGCGTTGTGCAAACGCTTCCGCTTTCCGTCTACGAGGGTACGTGGACAAAACTCTCCCCTCTCGTTTCTATGCATCACCATGATCTTGCATGTGCGTAGGAATTTTTTTGAAATTACTACGTTCCCCAACAGTGGTATCAGAGCCTGGTTTTATGCGTTGATGTTATTTGAACGAGTAGAACACAAGTGAGTTGTGGGCGATACAAGTCATACTGCTTACTAGCCTGTCATACTTTGGTTCGGCGGTATTGTTGGATGAAGCGGCCCGGACCGACCTTACGCGTACGCTTACGCGAGACTGGTTCTACCGACATGCTTTGCACACAGGAGGCTGGCGGGTGTCAGTTTCTCCAACTTTAGTTGAACCGAGTGTGGTTATGCCCGGTCCTTGAGAAGGTTAAAACAGCACTAACTTGACGAACTATCGCAGTGGTTTTTATGCGTAGGTAAGAACAGTTCTTGCTCAGCCCATAGCAGCCACGTAAAACATGCAACAACAAATTAGAGGATGTCTAACTTGCTTTTGCAGGGCATGTTGTGATGTGATATGGTGAAGGCATGACGCTACATTTTATTGTATGAGATGATCATGTTTTGTAACCGAGTTATCGGCAACTGGCAGGAGCAATATGGTTGTCGCTTTATTGTATGCAATGCAATCGCCCTGTAATGCTTTACTTTATCACTAAGCGTTAGCGATAGTCATGGAAGCATAAGTTGGTGAGACGGCAACGATGCTACGATCGAGATCAAAGTGTCGCGCAGGTGACAATGGTGATCATGACGGTGCTTCAGAGATGAAGATCACAAGAACAAGATGATGATGGCCATATCATATCACTTATATTGATTGCATGTGATGTTTATCTTTTATGCATCTTATGTTCCTTTGAATGACGGTAGCATTATAAGATGATCTCTCACTAAATTATCAAGGTATAAGTGTTCTCCCTGAGTATGCACCATTGCGAAATTTCTTCGTGCTGAGACACCACATGATGATTGATGACCCACAAGTATAGGGGATCTATTGTAGTCCTTTCGATAAGTAAGAGTGTTGAACCCAACGAGGAGCAGAAGGAAATGATAAGCGGTTTCCAGCAAGGTATTCTCTGCAAGTACTGCAATAAGTGGTAACAGATAGTTTTGTGATAAGATAATTTGTAACGAGGAACAAGTAACAAAAGTAAATAAGGTGCAGCAAGGTGGCCCAATCCTTTTGTAGCAAAGGACAAGCCTGGACAAACTCTTATATGATGTAAAGCGCTCCCAAGGACACATGGGAATATCGTCAAGCTAGTTTTCATCACGCTCATATGATTCGCGTTCGGTACTTTGATAATTTGGTATGTGGGTGGACCGGTGCTTGGGTGTTGCCCTTACTTGGACAAGCATCCCACTTATGATTAACCTCTATTGCAAGCATCCGCAAATACAACAAAAGTATTAAGGTAAACCTAACCATAGCATGAAACAGATGGATCCAAATTAGCCCCTTATGAAGCAACACATAAACTAGGGTTTAAGCTTCTGTCACTCTAGCAACCCATCATCTACTTATTACTTCACAATGCCTTCCTCTAGGACCAAACAATGGTGAAGTTTCATGTAGTTGACGTTCACATAACACCACAAGAGGAGAGACAACATACATCTCATCAAAATATCGAACGAATGCCAAATTCACATGACTACTAATAGCAAGACTTTTCCCATGTCCTCAGGAACAAAAGTAACTACTCACAAAGCATAAACATGTTAATAATGAGAGGGGTATAAATGTGCATATAGGATCTGAACATATGATCTTCCACCAATTAAACCAACTAGCATCAAATAAAAGGAGTAATTAACACTACTAGCAACCTACTAGCACCAATCCCGGACTTGGAGACAAGAATTGGATACAAGAGATGAACTAGGGTTTTGAGATGAGATGGTGTTGATGAAGATGTTGATGGAGATCGCCCTCTCCCGATGAGAGGAGCGTTGGTGATGACGATGGCGATGATTTCCCCCTCCGGGAGGGAAGTTTCCCTGGCAGAACAACCACGCCAGAACCCTAGATTGGTTCCGCCAAGGTTCCGCCTCGTGGCGGCGGAGTTTCATCCGAGAAGATGGCATATGATTATTTTCCCATCGAAAGAGTCCATATAGCAGAAGATGGTCACCGGAGGGACACCAGGGGGCCCACGAGGTAGGGGGCGCACCCAGGGGGTAGGGCGCGCCCCCCATCCTCGTGGGCAGGGTGTGGCCCCCTGGTGAAGTTCTTGCGCTCAATGTTTTTTATATATTTGGAAAACATCATCCGTGAAGTTTCAGGACTTTTGGAGCTATGCAGAATAGGTCTCTAATATTTGCTCCTTTTCCAGCCAGAATCCCAGCTGCCGGCATTCTCCCTCTTTATGTAAACCTTGTAAAATAAAAGAGAATAGGCATAAGTATTGTGACATAATGCGTAATAACAGCCCATAATGCAATAAATATTGATATAAAAGCATGATGCAAAATGGACGTATCAATGATCGGGTGTGATAGGCTCTACGTTGAAATACAACGGGTGCAAAACAGTTGCACACGCGGAATACTCAGGTTAAACTTGACGAGCCTAGCATATGCAGATATGGCCTCGGAACACTGGAGACCGAAAGGTCGAGCGTGAATCATATATTAGATATGATCAACATAGTGATATTCACCATTGAAAACTACTCCATCTCACGTGATGATCGGACATGGTTTAGTTGATTTGGATCACGTGATCACTTAGATGATTAGAGGGATGTCTATCTAAGTGGGAGTTCTTAAGTAATTTGATTAATTGAACTTTAATTATCATGAACTTGGTCCTGATAGTATTAGCATATTTATGTTGTAGATCAATAGCTCGCGTTTAGCTCCCCTGTTTTATTTTTGATATGTTCCTAGAGAATACTAAGTTGAAAGATGTTAGTAGCAATGATGCGGATTGGATCCGTGATCTGAGGATTATCCTCATTGCTGCACAGAAGAATTATGTCCTTGATGCACCGCTAGGTGACAGACCTATTGTAGGAGCAGATGCAGACGTTATGAACGTTTGGCTAGCTCAATATGATGCCTACTTGATACTTTAGTGCACCATGCTTAATGGCTTAGAATCGGGACTTCAAAGACGTTTTGAACGTCATGGACCATATGAGATGTTCCAGGAGTTGAAGTTAATATTTCAACCAAATACCCGAGTTGAGAGATATGAAGTCTGCAACCAGTTCTATAGCTAAAAGATGGAGGAGAATAGCTCAAGCAGTGAGCATGTGCTCAGATTGTCTGGGTACTACAATCGCTTGAATCAAGTGGGAGTTAATCTTCCAGATAAAATAGTGATTGACAGAATTCTCTAGTCACCATCACCAAGTTAGTAGAACTTCGTGATGAACTATAGTATGCAAGGGATGACGAAAACTATTCCCGAACTTTCATGATGATGAAATCGATGAAGGTAGAAATCAAGAAAGAGTATGAAGTGGTGATGATTAACAAGACCACTAGTTACAAGAAAAGGGCAAAGGGAAAGAAAGGAACTTCATGTAGAGTGGCAAGCAAGTTGTCACTTCCATGATGAAGCCCAAAGCTAGACTAAAGCCTGAAACTGAGTGCTTCTACTGCAAAGGAAATGGTCACTTGAAGCGGAAATGCCCTGAATATTTGGTGGATAAGAAGGATGGCAAAGTGAACAAGGGTATATTTGATATACAAGTTATTGATGTGTACCTTACTAGTATTTATAGTAGCCCCTAGGTATTTGATACTTGTTCAGTTGCTAAAAATTGTAACAAGAAACAGGAGTTACAGAATAAACAGAGACTAGTTGAGGGTGATGTGACGATGTGTGTTGGAAGTGGTTCCAAGATTGATATGATCATCATCGCACACTCCCTATACTTTCGGGATTAGTGTTAAACCTAAATAAATTTTATTTGACGTTTGCGTTGAGCATGAATATGATTTGATCATGTTTATTGCAATACGGTTATTCATTTAAAGTCAGAGAATAATTGTTGTTCTGTTTACATGAATAAAAACTTCGATGGTCATACACCCAATGAAAATAGTTTGTTGGATCTCAATCGTAGTGATACACATATTCATAATATTGAAGCCAAAAGATGCAAAGTTAATAATCATAGTGCAACTTATTTGTGGCACTGTCGTTTAGGTCATATTGGTATAAAGCACATGAAGAAACTACATGTTGATGGGATTTTGGAATCACTTGATTATGAATCACTTGATGCTTGCGAACCATGCCTTATGGGCAAGATGACTAAAACTCCGTTCTCCGGAACAATGGAGCGAGCAACTGACTTATCGGAAATAATACATACTGATGTATGCAATCTGATGAGTGTTGAGGCTCGCGGCGGGTATCGTTATTTTCTCACTTTCACAGATGATTTGAGCAGATATGGGTATATCTACTTAATGAAACATAAGTCTAAAACATTTGAAAAGTTCAAAGAATTTCAGAGTGAAGTGGAAAATCATCGTAACAAGAAAATAAAGTTTCTACAATCTGATCATGGAGGCGAATTTTTGAGTTACGAGTTTGGTCTTCATTTGAAACAATGCGGAATAGTTTCGCAACTCACGCCACCTGGAACACCACTTTGTAATGGCGTGTCCAAACATCGTAACCGTACTTTATTAGATATGGTGCGATCTATGATGTCTATTACCGATATATCACTATCATTTTGGGGTTATACATTAGGAACAGCTGCATTCATATTAAAAAGGGCACCATCTAAATCTGTTGAGACGACACCGTATGAACTATGGTTTAGCAAGAAACCTATGCTATCGTTTCTTAAAGTTTGGGGTTGTGATGCTTATGTGAAAAAGTTTCATCTTGATAAGATCAAACCCAAGTCGGACAAGTTCGTCTTCATAGGATACCCAAAAGTAACTATTGGGTACACCTTCTATCACAGATCCGAAGGCAAGATATTTGTTGCTGAGAATGGATCCTTTCTAGAGAAGGAGTTTCTCTCGAAAGAAGTGAGTGGGAGGAAAGTAGAACTTCATGAGGTAACTGTACCTGCTCCCTTATTGGAAAGTAGTTCATCACAAAAATCTGTTTCTGTGACTCCTACACCAATTAGTGAGGATGCTAATGATGATGATCCTGTAACTTCAGATCAAGTTACTACCGAACGTCGTAGGTCAACCAGAGTGAGATCCGCGCCAGAGTAGTACGGTAATCCTGTTCTTGATGTCATGTTACTTGACCATGACGAACCTACGAACTATGAGGAAGCGATTATGAGCCCAGATTCCCCGAAATGGTTTGAGACCATGAAATCTGAGATGGGATCCATGTATGAGAACAAAGTATGGACTTCGATTGACTTGCCCGATGATCGGTGAGTCATTAAGAATAAATGGATCTTCAAGAGGAAGACGGACGCTGATAGTAGTGTTACTATCTAAAAAGCTCGAATTGTCGAAAAAATGTTTTTGACAAGTTCAAGGTGTTGACTACGATGAGATTTTCTCACTCATGTCGATGCTTAAAAGTCTATCCAAATTATGTTAGCAGTTGCCACATTTTATGAAATCTGGCAAAAGGATGTCAAAACTATATTCTTTCATGGATTTCTTAAAAGAGTAGTTGTATGTGATGCAACCAGAAGGTTTTGTCGATCCTAAAGGTGCTAACAAAGTGAGTAGGCTCCAGCGATCCATCTATGGACTGGTGCAAGCATCTCGGAGTTGGAATATACGCTTTGATGAGTTGATCAAAGCATATGGTTTTATACAGACTTACGGTGAAGCCTGTATTTACAAAAAAGTGAATGGGAGCACTACAGAATTTCTGATAAGTATATGTGAATGACATATTGTTGATCGGAAATAATGTAGAATTTTTTGGAAAGCATAAAGGAGTGTTTGAAAAGAGTTTTTCAAAGAAAGACCTCGATGGAGCTGCTTACACATAGAGCATCAAGATCTATAGAGATAGATCAAGATGCTTGATAAGTTTTTTCAATGAGTACATACCTTGACAAGATTTTGAAGTAGTTCAAAATGGAACAGTCAAAGAAGGAGTTCTTTCCTGTGTTGCAAGGTGTGAAGTTGAGTAAAGACTCAAAGCCCGACCAGGGCAGAAGATAGAAAGAGAATGAAAGTCATTCCCTATGCCTCAGCCATACTTTCTATAAAGTATGCCATGCTGTGTACCAGATCTATTGTATACCCTACACTCTGTTTAGCAAGGGAGTACAATAGTGATCTAGGAGTAGGTCACTGGACAGCGGTCAAAATTATCCTCAGTGGAATAAGGATATGTTTCTCGATTATGGAGGTGACAAAAGGTTCGTCGTAAAGGGTTACGTCGATGCAAATTTTGACACTGATCCAGAT
Source organism: Triticum urartu (assembly GCF_056163025.1). NCBI lineage: Eukaryota > Viridiplantae > Streptophyta > Magnoliopsida > Poales > Poaceae > Triticum > Triticum urartu. Next base: position 170,997,250 of record NC_141876.1, on the reverse strand, counting down.
GACTCTAAGTCTCAATATCGATACATTTTGAAAGTGGGAGCAATTAGCTAGAGCAGCTCCATGCAGAGCATTGTTGACATAGAAATTTGCAAAATACATACGGATCTAATGTCGCAGACCCATAGACTAAAATTCTCTCACAAGAAAAACATGATCACACCTTAGTAATCTTTGGGTGTTAATCACATAGCGATGTGAACTAGATTATTGACTCTAGTAAACCCTTTGGGTGTTGGTCACATGACGATGTGAACTATGGGTGTTAATCACATGGTGATGTGAACTATTGGAGTTAAATCACATGGCGATGTGAACTAGATTATTGACTCTAGTGCAAGTGGGAGACTGAAGGAAATATGCCCTAGAGGCAATAATAAAGTTATTATTTATTTCCTTATTTCATGATAAATGTTTATTATTCATGCTAGAATTGTATTAACCGGAAACATAATACATGTGTGAATACATAGACAAACATAAGTGTCACTAGTATGCCTCTACTTGACTAGCTCGTTAATCAAAGATGGTTAAGTTTCCTAGCCATAGACATGAGTTGTCATTTGATTAACGGGATCACATCATTAGAGAATGATGTGATTGCCTTGACCCATTCCGTTTGCTTAGCACTTGATCATTTAGTATGTTGCTATTGCTTTCTTGATGACTTATACATGTTCCTATGACTATGAGATTATGCAACTCCCGTTTACCGGAGGAACACTTTGTGTGCTACCAAACGTCACAACGTAACTGGGTGATTATAAAGGTGCTCTATAGGTGTCTCCGAAGGTACTTGTTGAGTTGGGTATTTCAAGATTAGGATTTGTCACTCCGATTGTCGAAGAGGTAACTCTGTGCCCACTCGATAATGCACATCACTAGAAGCCTTGCAAGCATTGTAACTAATGAGTTAGTTGTGGGATGATGTATTACAGAACGAGTAAAGAGACTTGCCGGTAACGAGATTGAACTAGGTATTGCGATACCGACGATCGAATCTCGGGCAAGTAACATACCGATGACAAAGGGAACAATGTATGTTGTTATGCGGTTTGACCAATAAAGATTTTTGTAGAATATGTAGGAGCCAATATGAGCATCCAGGTTACTCTATTGGTTATTGACCGGAGTCATCTCTCGGTCATGTCTACATAGTTCTCGAACCCATAGTGTCCGCACGCTAAAAGTTCGATGACGGTTATATTATGAGTTTATGTGTTTTGATGTACTCAAGGTAGTTCGGAGTCCCGGATGTGATCATGGACATGACGAGGAGTCTCGAAATGGTCGAGACATGAAGATTGATATATTGGACGACTATATTCGGACACCGGAATGGTTCTGGGGGTTATCGGATATAGGAGTACCGGGGGGTTACCGGAACCCCCCCTGGAGGTTAATGGGCCTCATGGGCCCAATTTGTGGAAGAGGAGAGGCGGCCAAGGGGCAGCCGCGCGCCCCTCCCCTCCCATGTCTGAATTGGAGTAGGAAGGGGGCGGCACCCCCCCTTTCCTTTCTCCAACTTTCTCCTTCCGTCTCCTCTCCTACTCCAACATGGAAAAGGGGGAGTCCTACTCCCGGTGGGAGTAGGACTCCTCATGGGGCGCGCCATGGGTGGCTGGCCCCCTCCCCCTCCTCTACTCCTTTATATACGGGGAGGGAGGCACCCCTAGAGACACATCAATTGATCTCTTGGATCTCTTAGCCATGTGCGCTGCCCACCTCCACCATAGTCCACCTCGATAATATCGTAGCGGTGCTTAGGCGAAGACCTACATTGGTAGAACATCATCATCATCACCACGCCGTCGTGCTGACGGAACTCTCCCTCAAAGCTCGGCTGGATCAGAGTTCGAGGGACATCATCGAGCTGAATGTGTGCTGAACTCGGAGGTGCTGTACGTTTGGTACTTGATCGGTCGGATCGTGAAGACGTACGACTACATCAACCGCGTTGTCCAAACGCTTTTGCTTTCGGTCTACGAGGGTATGTGGACAACACTTTCCCCTCTCGTTGCTATGCATCACCATGATCTTGCGTGTGCGTAGGAAATTTTTTGAAACTACTACGTTCCCCAACACCCGCAGGCATCCGCAACTATGAGAAAAGTATTAAGAATAAATTCTAGCCATATCATTAAACTTTTGGATCCAATCGGTCCCTTACGGAATCGCGCATAAACTGGGGTTTTAAGCTCTTTTCACTCTCACAACCCATCATCTAATTGCTACTCCATAATACATTCCCTTAGGCCCAAATATGGTGAAGTGTCATGACACCACTAAGGGAATCACTGTTGGGGAACGCAGTATTTCAAAAAAAATCCGATGATCACGCAAGATCTATCTAGGAGATGCACGGCAACGAGAGGGGAAGAGTATGTATATGTACCCTCATAGACCGAAAGAGGAGGCATTATGAAACGCAGTTGATGTAGTCGAACGTCTTCACGATCCAACCAATCATGTACCGAACGCTCGGCACCTCCGCGATCTGCACACGTTCAGCTTGGTGACGTCCCTCATACTCTTGATCCTGTTGAGGCCGAGGGAGAGTTTCGTCAGCACGACGGCGTGATGACGGTGATGATGAAGTTACCGACGCAGGGCTTCGCCTAAGCACTACAACAATATGACCGAGGTGGAAATCTGTGGAGGGGGCACTGCACACGGCTAAGAAATCAACTTGTGTGTCTATGGGGTGCCCCCTCCCCCAGATATAAATGAGTGGAGGAGGGGAGGGCCGGCCCTCTCATGGCGCGCCCAAAGGGGGGAGTCCTACTCCCAGTAGGAGTAGGTTTCCCCCCTTCCCTAGTTGGAGTAGGAGAAGAAGGAAGGGGAGAGCGAGAGAAGGAAAGGGGGGGCAGTCCCCGTCCCAATTTGGATTGGGCTTGGGGGGGCCACCTTGGCCGCCTCCTCCTCTCTCCCACTAAGGCCCAATAAGGCCCATTGACTCCCCGGGGGGTTCGGGTAACCCCCCGGTACTCCGGTAAATGCCCGAACTGATCCAGAACCATTCCGATGTCCAAACATAACCTTCCAATATATCGATCTTTATGTATCGACCATTTCGAGACTCCTTGTCATGTCCGTCCGGGACTCCGAACTACCTTCGGTACATCAAAACACATAAACTCATAATACCAATCGTCATCGAACATCAAGCATGCGGACCCTACGGGTTCGAGAACTATGTAGACATGACCAAGACTCATCTCCGGTCAATAACCAATAGCGGAACCTGGATACTCATATTGGCTCCTACATATTCTAAGAAGATCTTTATCGGTCAAACCGCATAACAATATATGTTGTTCCCTTTGTCATTGGTATGTTACTTGCCCGAGATTCGATCGTGGTATCTCAATACCTAGTTTAATCTCGTTAGTGGCAAGTCACTTTACTCGTTCTGTTATGCAACATCCTGTAACTAACTCATTCGTCACATTGCTTGCAAGGCTTATAGTGATGTGCATTACCGAGAGGGCCCAGAGATACCTCTCCAATACACGGAGTGACAAATCCTAATCTCGATCTATGCCAACTCAACAAACACCATTGGAGACACCTGTAGAGCATCTTTATAGTCACCCAGTTATGTTGTGATGTTTGAAAGCACACTAAGTGTTCCTCCGGCATTTTGGGACATGGTGTGTCGACCCAAAAAGTGCGGGGGCTTGGGTGTCCTTGATCTTAAAATTCAAAATGACGCGCTTTTGCTCAAATTCCTGCATAAATTTTACAACCGAATGGATGTCCCCTGGGTTCGGCTCATCTGGGAAACCTGCTATGTTGACTCCATCCCACATGCTTCGGATAGTTGTAGCTCTTTTTGGTGGCGTGACCTGGCAAGTCTTATGCCAGTCTATCGTGGCATTTCTCAGTTCCAAATTAAACGTGGTGCTTCTGTCCTATTCTGGAAAGATAACTGGAACCAGTCCATCTTGGCAGAACAATATCCATGCGCTTTCTCCTACGTTCTTAATGAGGACGTGTCCGTGCAAGGGTTTTTGACTGCCTGCGCCCTTCACGAAACCTTTCATCTACCACTCTCGCTGCAAGCTCATGACGAACTCAAGCTTCTCCAAAATGATATGACTACAGTGACTTTGGAAGATCATGATGACGGTTGGTCCTATTGTTGGGGATCAACCGTATTCAAAACCACAGCCTACTATCAGTTTGTTTTCCGCGACGTGGTTGCTCACGTGGCTTTCAAGTGGCTCTGGAAGACTACATGCATACCCAAAATCAAAGTTTTTGGCTGGTTTTTACTTTCGGACCGGTTCAACACGAGGAATATGCTCAAGCGGTGACACTACAATATTGGTAACAACTTTGACTGTTTACTTTGCAGGCATCATATCGAAGAAACGGTGGAGCATCTCTTCTTTCGCTGCACCTTTAGTAGGGAATGTTGGACCTTGCTACCTATATCTTGGGCTGCACAAGGGGATAGGTTGCAGTTACTACAGAACCTAAAGATACAACACCCGCGCAAGATGATCATGGAAGTGTTTCTCACTGCTGCCTGGAGCCTTTGGAAGGAGCGCAATAATAATTATTTTAGACATGTGGCACCCTCCATTTCTTCTTGGCATTATAAGATATAGACTACCTAGTGAAAGGAGACATGTTGTCTCTTCCTTCTTGCAAAGTCTGCCTCAGCATAGTTAGGGTGGTGTTCTGGTTCTAGCCCCTCCCCCCCTCACACTCCATTGTAAAAATCACCATGTAACTGTTCTTTTGATCATTTATATATACATGCAGTAGGAGCCTTTCCTACTGTCTTAACATTCAAAAAAAACTCATAGTCATAGGAACATGTATAAGTTATGAAGAAAGCAATAGCAACAAACTAAACGATCATTGTGCTAAGCTAATGGATGGGTCAAGTCAATCACATCATTCTCTAATGATGTGATCCCGTTAATCAAATGACAACTCATGTCTATGGTTAGGAAACTTAACCGACTTTGATTAATAAGCTAGTTAGGTAGAGGCATACTAGTGACACTCAGTTTGTCTATGTATTCACACATGTACTAAGTTTCCGGTTAATACAATTCTAAAATGAATAATAAACATTTACCATGATATAAGGAAATATAAATAACAACTTTATTATTGCCTCCAGGGCGTATTTCCTTCAATCACAACATACATACTATCAAAATATCGAACATATATCAAGTTCACATGATTACTTGCAACATGATTTCTCCGGTGACCTCAAGAACAAAAGTAACTACTCACAAATGATAATCATGCTCAATATCAGAGGGGTATTAAATAGCATATTGGATCTAAACATATAATCTTCCACCAAATAAACCATATAGTAATCAACTACAAGATGTAATCAACACTACTAGTCACCCACAAGCACCAATCTATAGTTCCGGTAACAAGATTGAACAAAAGAGATGAACTAGGGTTTGAGATGAGATGGTGCTGTTGAAGTTGTTGATGAAGATTGCCCTCCCCAAGATGGGTGAGTTGTTGGTTATGATGGTGGCGATGATTTCCACCTCCGGGAGGGAAGTTCCCACGGTGGAATCGCTCCATCGAAGGGCAAAAGTGCTCCTGCCCAAGTTTTACCTCGAGACGGCGGCGCTCCGTCCCGAAAGTCCTCTCCTCATTTTTCCTAGGTCAAAATGACATATATACCAGAAGATGGCACCGGAGGTGGGCCTGGGTGAGCACAACCCACTAGGGCGCGCCTGGGCTCCCTGGCGCACCCAGGTGGGTTGTGCCCACCTATTGGGGCCCCTTTGGTAGGTATTTTCTCCAATATTCATCATATGTTTGATAAAATATCTCCGTGAAGTTTTAGCTTGTTTGGAGTTGTGCAGAATAGGTGGCCTGACGTAGCTTTTCCAGGTGCAGATTTCCTGCTGTCAGAATTGTCCCTCTTTGTGTATACCTTGCATATTATGAGAGAAAAGGTATTAGAATTACTCCAAAGAGCATTATTATGGATAAAAATATCATAAATAATAGTAGGAAAACATGATGCAAAATGAACGTATCACGCCTCTCCGATCAATAACCAATAGTGGGACCTATATGCCCATATTGGTTCCTACATATTCTACGAAGATCTTTATCGGCTGAACCTTTATGACAATATATGTAATTACCTTTGTCTGTCGGTATGTTACTTGCCCGAGATTCGATCATCGGTATCTCCATACCTACTTCAATCTTGTTACTGGCAAGTCCCTTTACTCATTTCGTAACACATCATCTCATAACTAACTCCTTAGTCACTTTACTTGCAAACTTCTTGTGATGTGTATTACCAAGAGGGCCCAGAGGTACCTCTCCGGTACACGGAGTAATAAATCCTGATCTTGATCCATGCCAACTCAATAGACACCTTCGGAGATACCTATAGAGCCTATTTATGATCACCCAGTTTTGTTGTGACGTTTGATAGCACACAAGGTATTCCTCCGGTATCCGGGAGTTGTATGATCTCATGGTCAAAGGAATATGTATTTGACATGAAGAAAGCGGTAGCCATAAACTGGACGATCATATGCTATGCTAACGGATGGGTCTTGTCCATCACACCATCCTCCTAATGATGTGATCCCGTTATCAAGTGACAACACATCTCTATGGTTAGGAAACCTTAACCATGTCTTGATCAACGAGCTAGTCTAGTAGAGGCTTACTAGGGATACGATATTTGTTTATGTATCCACACATGTATTTAAGTTTCCGATCAATACAATTCTAGCATGAATAATAAACCTTTATCATAAATAAGGAAATATAATAAGAACAACTTTATTAGTGCCTCTATGGCATATTTTTGTCACTTACAGGGTGCCCACAAGGCACCACCGTGCGCCAGGGGGGAGGCCGCACCCTGTTGTCTTGTGGAGGCCGCGGGCCTCCATTTGCGTTGATTACACCTCCCAAAAATCACATATATTCCAAAATATTTCTTCATAAATTTTTATTGCGTTTGGACTTCGTTTGATATGGATATTATGCGAAACAAAAAATATGCAACAAACAGGAATTAGCACTAGGCAGTGGATCAATATGTTAGTCCAATAAATCATATGAAATGTTGCCAAAAATATGTGAAGTTGTATAATATTGGCATGGAACAATCAAAAATTATAGATACGACGGAGACATATCATACTCAAGGTCGATGTTCTTGGGGACCTGCTGGGCTTCTGTCCATTTCACCAGGAAGTCGGCAATGGCTTGTGATTTGACTGTTGTACATGGCTTGTATGAGAGATCAAACAATAGAAGTTCAATTGCACTTAGCCACGTGGCCCATGGCATCTTTGTTGTTGATGATATCAAAGAACGGTGTGTGGCTGACCACCATTATTGGGTTGGATGGAAAGTAGTGCCACAGCTTCCTTGGGGCCATGAACACCCCGTAGGTTATCTTATGATAATGTGGGTACCTTTCCTTGCAAGGCGTCAGTACTTTGCTGACATAGTATACGGGGTGTTGTACTCGATGCACTTTTCCAACCTCCTCTAATTCCACGGCGATGACCGCTGACCACCTGGGTGGTTGCCGCGATGCACATCAACATGGTTTCTAATTGGCTTAGGGAGACCAGGAGTGAGTTTGATTGCAGTAGTTTCTTGAGTTCGGTGAATGCTTGCTTGGCTTCGTTGCTCTAGTAGAAATTGTCGCCCTTTTTGAGAAGATAGTACAGGGGTAAGGCCTTCTCGCCTAGCCATGGAATGAACCTACTCAGGGCCGCCACACACCCTATGAGCTTCTGTATGTCACGTACTGTCTCTGGGGGTGAGGGAGTCCTGGATTAGGGGGTCCTCGGACAGCCGGACTATATACTTTGGCCAGACTGTTGGACTATGAAGATACAAGATTGAAGACTTCGTCCCGTGTCCGGGTGTGACTTTCCTTTGCGTGGAAGGCAAGCTTGGAAATTCGGATATGTAGATCTCCTCCCTTGTAACGGACTCTGTGTAACCCTAGCCGCCTCCGGTGTCTATATAAACTAGAGGGTTTAGTCCGTAGGACGACAACAATCATAATCATAGGCTAGCTTCTAGGGTTTAGCCTCTACGATCTCGTGGTAGATCAACTCTTGTAATACTCATATCATCAAGATCAATCACGCAGGAAGTAGGGTATTACCTCCATCGAGAGGGCCCGAACCTGGGTAAACATTGTGTCCCCCGCCTCATTTTACCATCAGCCTTAGACGCACAGTTCGGGTCCCCCTACCCGAGATCCGCCGGTTTTGACACCGACATTGGTGCTTTCATTGAGAGTTCCACTGTGCCGTCATGATAAAGGCTTGATGGCTCCTTCGATCATCGGCAACGATGCAATCTAGGGGAGGTTTTTCTCCCCGGACAGATCTTTGTATTCGGCCGCTTCGTACTGCGGGCCGACTCGCTTGGCCATCTGGAGCAGATCGAAAGCTACGCCCCTGGCCATCAGGTCAGGTTTGGAAGCTTGAAATATACTGCCGACATCCACAGAGACTTGATCTTTGACGGATTCGAGCTCATGTCAGGTGCGCCACGCAGTCACGACGAGCATGACTTAGCTCTGCCGTCGGACGGTGTTCGGGAGATCACATTTGTGGCTACTCCGGCCCTCAATCCGGAGCAGATCGTGCCGTCCGAAGACGGGTGGTTGGACCCTGCCACGGAAGCCGCACACTCAGCGGCGATAGAGCCGAATACTGACTTCACCTCCTATGAGACCTGTGTTACCGGACCCTTGGATTCGTCCCCGGCCACAGGCTCCGAACCGCCTGCGTCCGTGCCTATCCAATTTGATTAGGCACCGATCATGGAGTTTACCTCTGCAGATATTTTTCAGCACCCGCCCTTGGGCGATGTGCTAGATTCATTGAGGTCTCTCTCCTTATGAGGAGAGCCTCGGCCAAACTATGTCCGGCTCGAGTGGGAAGCGGACGACGAAGGAATTTGTTCCCCACCCACCACCCACTTAATAGCCACTGTCGACGACTTAACCGACATGCTTGATTTTGACTCTGAAGACATCGATAGTATGGACGACGATGCAGGAGAGAAACAGGAACCACCGCCCACAGGGCGCTGGACAGCCACTTCATCACATGATATATACATGGTGAATACACCCAGAGAAAACAACGACGAGGAATGGGAGGATGCATCGAAGGATAGTCCGCTCGAGAAGCAACCAAAGCGATGACGTAGGTGTCGCTCCAAATCCCGCCTCAGCAAAAACAGCGATAACAGCGCAAGAAAGAATAATACCCCGGTCGACTCCAAGGGAAACGACGACCACATAGACCCAGTGATGGAGCAGGGAGAGCCAGCGAATGGCGAACAGAGTACAGAGCCGCTGTCCGATCATGGCGACGCCGAGGGTAAAGCTCGTCAACCTGTCTCCGGAGAGGAGAACAGTCCGGACGAAGATGCACACATCATCCCGGAAAGGCACTTGGAACAAGAGAACCTCCATAGAAGGCTTATCGCCACCGCGAGGAGCCTGAAGAAACAAAAGCAAAGGCTTAAGGCCGCGCAGAATAGGCTCAACAGTAGATGGAACAAAGTGCTTGACACTGAAGAAAAGTACGGCGGTAGTCGCCACACAAAGAGCTATCCAAAGCGCAAGCTGCTCCCTGAATTCGACGACGAGGCTTTAGAGCCCATTCAGCCGAAAAATAAAATGGCCGATCAGCCGGATCGACCACTCCGTGGCCACGATAGAGCGGCTAATGACGCCGCACACAAGTCAACACACGATTTACGTGAAGACCCGCACCAAAAAGCCGGTATGACCAGGTCCATCTACGGATCTAGGAAGCGCGCTCCAGCACAGGATCAGGACCATCCAAACGACTATACTGACCAAATAACAGTTCAGAATCAAAACCAAATGCTGCAATCGTCCGAAGAATGCCATGACACATCAAAATACAGCGGTGCCGTGCACCCCCTATGCTTCACCGATGAGGTGTTGTACCACGAATTTCTAGAGGGATTCAAACCCGTGAACATAGAGGCATACGACGGAACAACAGACCCTGGGGTCTAGATTGAGGACTTCATCCTTCGCATCCACATGTCTCACGGAGATGACGTCCACGCCATCAAATACCTGCCCCTCAAGTTGAAAGTACCAGCTCGGCACAGGCTGAAAAGCCTCCCCGAAAACTCAATTGGAAGCTGGGAGGAGCTTGAGGATGCTTTTTGGGCCAATTTTCAAGGGACCTATGTCGGATCTCCGGACGCAGACGATTTAAGTCACATAATTCAACAGCCCGGAGAGTCAGCCAGAAAGCTTTGGAACAGATTTCTCACGAAGAAGAATCAAATCGTCGACTGCCCGGATGCCGAAGCCCTAGCGGCTTTCAAGCACATTGTCCGGGACGAATGGCTCGCCAAACACCTTGGCCAAGAAAAACCGAGGACAATGACAGCCCTAACAAGCCTTATGACCCACTTTTGCATGGGCGAAGACAGTTAGCTAGCCCGTAGTGGAACCAGCAACCCAGGCACATCCGAAGTCAGGAATGGCAACGGGAAACCGCGACACAATAAAAGCAAGCATCGAAACAATGAAGACAGCCCAGACAACACGGCGGTAAACGCCCGATTCAGGGGCTCTCGACCCGGTCAGCGGAAAAAGCCATTTAAAGGCAGCAGAGATGGACCGTCCAGCCTAAACAAGATTCTAGACAGATTATGTCAGATTCATGGCACCTCCGACAAACCAGCAAACCACACCAACAGAGAATGTTGGGTCTTCAAGCAAGCCGGCAAGCTAAACGCCGAACACAAGGGGGGGAGACACCAAGTGAAGATGAGGATGAGCCTCGCCAGTCGAACACTGGGGGACAGAAAAAATTCCCACCAAAGGTTAAAACAGTGAACATGATTTACACAACACACATACCGAAGAGGAGGCGCCAGCACGCACCCCGAGAAGTATATGCCCGTCACCCCCAAGTTCAACCCTTGGTCGGCCTGCCCGATCACTTTTGATCGAAGGGATCACCCAACTAGTATCCGGCATGGAGGATCGGCTACCTTTGTGCTAGACCCAATAATTAACAGATATCATCTCACCCGAGTCCTTATGGACGGCGGTAGTAGTCTTAATCTAATATATCAGAACACTGTCCGCACAATGGGGATAGACCCAACAAGAATCAGCCAAAACAAAACTACCTTTAAAGGAGTAATACCAGGCCCAGAGGCCCGCTGTACAGGCTCTCTAGTACTAGAGGATGTATTTGGTTCTTCCGACAACTTCCAAAGCGAAGAATTAACTTTCGACATCACTCCATTCTGAAGCGGCCATCACGCACTACTCGGGAGAACGGCCTTCGCTCAATTTAATGCAGTACCGCATTACGCTTATCTTAAACTTAAGATGCCCGGTCCACGCGGCATCATCATAGTTAGCGGAAACACAAAGCGTTCCTCACGTAGGGAGGAATATGTGGAGGCTCTAGAAGCCAACCACTGAACGGCCTCTCCAACCAGAAGAAATGATCAGTCGTCAAGACCGCGGACACGGTTAGACGAGTCCGGTGCACCACTAGCTGTAACAGCTCAGATAAACCTGAGATCGGGTCAATGGACATAACCCCATAGGTGGTGCTAGGGCATTCCCGCATGTAAAAAGGGCTACAGTTTGGCCTGACCCTATTTAAAATTGTATTTTAATGGTTCATTAAGAATAACCATTTTTTCACACGAAGACTTTCACCTGGGTTTTTCTCTTTTACAGATGATCATCGTGCTACACCCTTCCAGGATACAGCACAACAAAGACACGGTCGCAGATGTGCAGCAGGGCCCCGCTCAATGGTTTATTTTTAGATTAAGACCATGTGTAAACCTTTTTTACTGTCTCTTGTTGCTTCACTCCCTCCGGATACTCAACACAACTGAAAGGGATGCTGTCGTTATTGACATTTCATCATGTCAGACTAATGCAAGTACCTGGAAATTAAGGGCTCATAATAGAGGGCGTTTCTCAGCCCAGTATATGATGCAAAGCTCGAACACCTTAGGGAGTGTTCGGCGTCACGAGTTTGGCCTTATATGCATCAGCTCCGAATCATGTCTTTGGTTAATAGTTGGGTTTGCCCGGCTCCCGTGTTTTGCTACCTTACGTTCCGCTCTATCGGCTAAGGTGGCACCGGGAGAACTACTACCATTGTGCCCTGGTTCATCTGGATGAGCACCTCAGTAGAGAAAGCCAAAAACTAACTGTCATGATAAAGCGTGAGACTGTTCAACCACTCGACAACTCATCGGAATCTTCGTGATTCCTCCACATTAACGAAGGACCAGTTTTCCGGTCACGTATGTACGCGCACCGTGTTCGGATGAGCGCAGAAGTACCAGGGGCTATATAGTAGCCCCACCGTCAAACTCCTATGGCTAAGTGAAAGTGTTAAAGCTATATAGTCTGATTGCCTTGTCCACCGCGCTATCACCTCCTTAATGGACCAAGACGTTGGGTCAAGTGTGAACACGCGCTTTTCCAAACACCCCCGCATTACATGCGTGGGGGCTGAAGCCGACGACTGCAAACTTTTAGGTTATATACATACATAAACGGCCGCACAGGAGGAATCATAATACTTTCAAGCAAAAGTATAAATACAGCCTTTATAATCCAAATAGCATTGTTTTTACAATTGGCATACATGTCACTCAAACATGATACTCTTCGAGCACTGAGCCTCTATTACACGAGCGCCTTCCAGGACTTCTTCAAAATAGTGCTCAGCCGAGACCTGGCCTACGGCCAGATCCCGGGTCGCAATAGCGGTGGTCTCCATCTCTGCCCAATATGTCTTAACGCGGGCAAGAGCCATCCGCGCACCCTCTATGCACGCCGACCTCTTTATAGCGTCGATATGCGGCACAACACCAAGGAATCATTGCACTAAACCAAAATAACTATTAGGCCTTGGCCCCTTCGGCCAAAGATGATCAACGACAAACCTCATGGCAAGTCCGGACAACCTATGGAGCTCGGCCCACTTGGCCATTTGTTCATTCAACAGCAGCGGACGCGTTGGAGCGCCGAACTGCGACTAGAACAACCTCTCCACTTCATGATCTTTCTGATCTTTGAAAAACTCATTTGCATCAGCAGCACTCGTTGCCAAATCCGAATACGCGTCTGCAGCACTCCATAATTGATCCAGAGGGGCATATTTCGGATCTCCGAACTTTGGCCGCAAGAAAAAGGGCTTCCCAGCTGTGATATCTCCGGCTTGAAGGAGCTCCTCCTTCGCCGCTCTGATTTCAGAGTGGTTTTCCTTGGCTGCTTCCATGGCTTTCTTCAGATCAGCTGCTTTCACTTGGCTTTCCATTTCAAGAAGCTCATATCGGTCGGCAGCATCTTTCAGCTCAACAGCCATCTTGGCTATTTTATCTTCGCTCCCGTGACGAGCAGCCTATTCGGCTCTTAAGTCTTCAGCCGCCTTTAGGGCGGCCGCATCACTTCTCCTTGCTTGTTCCTTGGCTCGGGCAAGTTCCGCCCGAAGGGTCTCCACGGCCGCAGCTCCATCTGCAGTCACAACATATTGTAGATTATAGCATCATGCTCCTCTTAATATTTGTTGACCACCCAAAAATACATACCATGTGCCTCGTCAAGCCGCTTGTTCACAAGCACAATGTGGGCATCTGCCGCGTCAAGTTGCCGCCTCAGTCCGGCAAACTCAGTAGTCCGGCCAGCCACCGGACCCTCAGCCGCCTACACATGAAAGCAGCGCGATTATTACCTGGGACTATGATCCTCTGTTTGCCGCTTCTGGACAGCAACTAGAGTCTCAGGGGCTACTATCTGTATAGAGAACACCTAGCGTGTGCGGTATCGTCAAAAAATTTACATATTACTTTGTGTACCTCAAAGCCTCTTAGCAGGCTCATAAAAGCCTCATGCAACCCACTTTTGGCGGATGAAATCCTCTCAGCCACCGTACCCATTAAAGTACGATGCGCCTCTAAGATAGCCACTTGCTCCAAAAGACCCAACAGTGTGTCCGGTTGTGCACCGGACAATCCCAGACTCTTTCTATTTCTCTCCTTAGGAGCCGAATACTCTGGACTTCGGGTGGCCGAAGGGTCACCTTCTGGCCTTGGCGGATCAGGAGAAATCCTCCGTGATGACACCTCAGGGTCGTCCGCCCCAGGTGGCGGGGAGGCAGGGGGAGGCGTTTCGCTCTCCATCATCTCTGAAAGAAGATCCCCCGAAGACAAACTCTGTCGAGAAGGGCTACGAGCCGGACTACAAGATATATGCCGTGGTTATTGTCCTCGGAGATAAAGCAGGATATGTTTACCAAAAGTACTCTTGTTCACTTACAGCTCGGTGGATGGCTGGCTGCCTTGCGGGCACTGTGCGGTAAGGACGCCCTCCGGTGCAGGGCCCCGTAGCGAAGGTTTCTTCCCTCATTTGGAAATCGTCGTTTCCAAGTCTTCAGAGGCGGTCCTTTTCCTTCCTTGGGGACACTACTAGGAAAAACCTTATACACAGAATCTTACCAGTGGTGCGTGTTAAAATGAGGCGCTACTGCTACTTAGCAGTAGCGCGTGGTCAGAAAGGGCGCTACTGCTATCCACTTAGCAGTAGCGCGGCAGGAATAAAACACGCTACTACTATAATTCCCACACCGTTGCCGACATGCTAGGTATAGTAGTAGCGCCCTTCGACAAACCGCTCTACTTCCATCAAATTAGTAGTAGCACGCTTTTAGGGTAGGGCGCTACTACTAAGTTTGAACTTGTCCACAGGACGGGCCCAGCTTAGTAGTAGCGAGTTTGTGAGGAGCGCGCTACTGCTACGGATTTTAGCACCACCGCCTTTTCTTTTCCCACGCTACTGCTAAAGCTATTTTGACATAACCCCCACGCGGGCTTCCCTCCTCTACTTTCTCCCCCAATTCCCCACTCTCTCTTCTCCCCTCGTCGCCTCCACCGTAGCCCCTGCCCTCGCCGGAGCCCCTGCCCTCGCTCTTCTTCGGAGTCTGTCCTCGATGTCGCTGTGCGCCTGTGCTCCTCCCCCTTGACCTCGACCTTGCCGGAGCCCCTGCCCTCGCTCTCCGCCGCCGTCTCCCTCGACCCCGCCTCGCCGCCATCTCCCTCGACTCTGCCTCGCCGCCGTTCCCCCGACCCCGCCTCGCCGCCGTCTTCCCCGACTCCTCCTCGCCGCGCCTCGGTGCCGCCATCTCCCCCGACCCCATCTCTCTCCGCCCTCTATAAGCACTCTCCCCTCCCCTCTTCTTTGCTCTCTGCTCTGCTCTCTCTCTCCCTCCCTCCCTTTCTCTCTCTCTCTCTCTGTTAGTATGAACCCTAGCTATTTAGTGCTAGTTAGTATGAACCCTAGGCTATTTTTAGTGCTAGTTAGTTAATTACAATTAGTATGAACCCTAGTTAAAAAAACCTAGGACAGATTACTGGCTATTTTTAGTGGTACTTAGTATGAACCCTAGGTTTCAAACTATTGCTATTTTTTAATTAAAGCAATTGTTATTTTTATTATTTTTTTAGTTAAAGCAATTGTTGTTGTTTAAAAAACTTCTTGCATTTTTCTTCAAGTTCTATATTTTTCTTCATGCTATATGCAAATTTGAAGTGGACATGTGATTTGTGGACATGTGATTTGGACATGTCACATTTGGAATTTGGACATGTCATATTTGTACATGTGATGTTTTGGACATGTTATATAAGGAAAATGATGATTATGTGCAGGGTAAATGATCCGAGCGGTTCTCGGGCGCCAGCGATAAATGGTTCAAAAGCAGACATGAAGCAGAAGCTAGTTACTTGAGGTTCACACTAACGCGAGAGACGACTCATAACCGCCGCCTCATGTATTGCATAGTTCCACTCTCACTCATAGTGATAGCTCTTCTTGTCTATATCATTGTTTAGATGGATGACGATGTAGTTGCAAGTATTTGAGGCATCTCATAACTTGTATCGCTATTTCGAGAGAGACGTCATTTTGTGTTGGATGATGATTATGGTGATGACATGATCGATTTGATGAGGCTATTTATATGTGTATGATATGATGAGATTTGTATGTGTATGATATGCTAGAGACTATTGTATAAAACACTAAACAAAATTCAGCAACACAAAATATGGAGCAGAAAAAATAATTTAGAAACTAATAACAGTAGCGCGGGGTATGGCTTTAGTAGCAGTGAGGTCTTAGCAGTAGCGCCTTTTATACTAGGGCAATATAGATATTAGTAGCAATGCGTTTTTACGACGACCGCTGCTGCTATCCCTAGATAGCAGTAGCGCGGGTCAGCACGCGCTACTGCTAAGAGTTAGCTGTAATGCCATATCAGTAGCGCAGCTGCCCGCACTACTGATAAGCATTTTACCCGCGCTACTGCTAGGCTTTTCCCTAGTAGTGGGAGAGGGGATTCTGGATTCTTCTCCCCGATTATCCTCCTTCGCGGAGACACTAATTCCCCCGGTTTGGATGAGTAATGCGTGAAGCCCGCTTTCGGCTTGTTTATTCCTCCCTTTATCTTCCCCTGATGGCACTTGATAAGGTGCGCGCTCAAGCATCCTGGCTAGCACAGGATCCGGTGAGCCTTCAGGAAGGGGGGCCGAACACCTGATCATCTTTGCCTTTCTTATCCAGTCCTGGCCGAGAGCGATTTTTTCAGAATGATGTTGTGACAAATAAAAAGACAACATGTCCGGCCGTAGAATTACTTACGTGGGTGTCGGGACGATTGGAGTTGAGACCCGCATCCTCGATGGTGTCCGGACACTTTATTCATGATCCGAAGAACAATCCGGACATCTCTTCGACCGTCACGCTAAAGAATTGCTGAATAGTTCGCGGTCCTTTCGGGTTGAACTCCCACAGATGAAGAGATCGATGTTGGCATGGCAGGACCCGACGAACTAGCATAACTTGCATTACCTTGACAAGACTGACATCCCTCTTGAGGAGATCTCGGATGCGACTTTGCAATGTCAGCACGTCATTAACTGGCCCCTAGTCCAGCCCCTTGTTGACCCATGACGCCAGTTGCGGCGGGGGGGGGCAGCTGCCCACTTTTTACTTTGGTTAGCTGTGATGTAAAACCACTCCCGCTACCTTAAGTTGGACACCTCTGGGAAGGAGCCCTTAGGCCATGGAGCATCGGCGCCTTTGCTTATTATGTCACCTCCTCATTCTGTGTGTCGCCCGTTGATTGTCTTTGGCTTCACTGAAGGTCTAGAGCCATAAGCCGAAGTGTGGGGTGATGCGGAGGAAGGCCTCACACACGACGATAAACGACGAGATGTGAAGGATGGAATCTGGGGCTAGATCATGGAAATCGAGCCCGTAATAGAACATAAGCCCTCTTACAAAGGGATCAAGACTAAAGCCTAGCCCTCGGAGGAAGTGGGAAACAAATATGACACTGTCGTTGGGTTCGGGAGTGGGGATGACCTGCCCTTGAGCAGGCAGCCTGTGCGAGATTTCGGCGGTCAGATACCTGGCAGCCTAGAAAAAACGGTTCGTAATGACCGTACCATGGCAGGATGTCACGTTATGAAAAGTTGTCAGCAGATTAGATTTGTGGAATATTATACTCTCTATGGTGGCATGTGGAATTTATTTTGCAGAGCTAGACACGATCTTTATGTTCAAAATCTTCTATGGAGTATTCGGAGAAGAAACCCTCCTTGCAATGCCGAAGACAATCTGGGTGTCGGACTCATCGTCATTGAAGCCTGGTTCAGGGGCTACTGAGGGAGTCTTGGATTAGAGGGTCCTCGGACAGCCGACTATATACTTTGGCCGGACTATTGGACTGTGAAGATACAAGATTGAAGACTTTGTCCCATGTCCGGGTGGGACTCTCCTTTGCGTCGAAGGCAATCTTGGAAATTCGGATATGTAGATCTCCTCCCTTCTAACTGACTCTATGTAACCCTAGCCCCCTCCAGTGTCTATATAAACTAGAGGGTTTAGTCCGTAGGACGACAACAATCATAATCATAGGCTAGCTTCTAGGGTTTAGCCTCTACGATCTCGTGGTAGATCAACTCTTGTAATACTCATATCATCAAGATCAATCAAGAAGGAAGTAGGGTATTACCTCCATCGAGAGGGCCCGAACCTAGGTAAACATTGTGTCCCCCGTCTCCTATTACCATCAGCCTTAGACGCACAGTTCAAGAGCCCCTACCCGAGATCAGCCGGTTTTGAAACTGATAGGGGGCTCGAGGTCCACTATGGCTTGGATCTTCTCCGTTTTGCCTCTATCCCCCACTAGGATATGATCGATCCAAGCAACTACCCAGTGGGGACCCCGAAGACACATTGGTCAGGGTTTAACTTCTTGTTGAAATTGCAGATGTTGTCAAATGTCTACTAGAGTTCGGTAAGGAGGCTTGAGCCTTGTTTGATTTGACAACAATGTCATCGATGTAGACCTCTGTGTTCACTCCAGTCTATTTGTTAAAACACTTCGGCATTGTCCGCTGATATGTAGCCCCGCGTTCTTGAGGCCGAACGACATCGTGATGTAGCAGAAAGGCCCATATGGTGTGATGAAGGAGGTCATCTCCTGGTCGGACTCCTTCATCTGTATCTGGTGAAACCCGGAGTACACATCTAGGAAACATAGGCACTCACATCTGGTCATGGAGTCGATGATATGATCGATCCTGGGTAGCGGAAATGGGTCTTTGGGGCATGCTTTGTTGAGGTCGGTGTAGTCCACACACATGCACCACATGTTGTCTTTCTTCAGTAACATTACTGGGTTGCTAGCCATTCTAGGTGCGTGACCTCCCTTATGAACTTTGTCGCAAGTAGACAAGATATTTCTTCCTCTATGGCCACTCATTTATCTGTGGGGAAATGACATAGGGCTTGTTTCACTAGCCTCGCATCCTTGCGGAGATTCAAGCAATGCTCGTCCTTATCAGCTGGCACCCTTGGTATGTCGGCGGGCTTCCAAGCGAAGATGTTCCAATTGGCTCGGAGGAAGATGAGGACCTCCACTTCTTGGCTTTCTGAGAGGTCCCCGCCAATGGTCACCGTTTTGCTAGGTTCTTATGCACCTGGGACTTTTTGGTCTGTTTTGGCCAGCTGAAAAATGGGCCCGGGCCTCGGCTTCTATGGGCGCTCGGCTTCTAATGGCCCTATCCGCTTTCTTATTTTGGTCGGCTGAAAAATGGGCCTAGGCCAAGGCGGCCTTAGGGAGCTCCACATTTGCCACCTAGGCCTTGTTAGTGCTTCCTTGTACAGTGATTACACCGTTCGGGCCTGACATCTTTAACTGTAGGTAGGCATAGGATGGGACCACCCTAAACTTCACGTATGTAGGCCTACTCAAGATCACATGGTAGTCGCTCTAAAAAGGAGTGACCTCAAATTGGCTGGCCTCGCTTCAGTAATTAAATTCGTCTCCGGAGACGACCTCAAGCTTGATCTACCCCAAGGGATGGACTGGGCGGCCCGGTACCTCCCCGTGGAAGCCCACGTCCGACCTTTGTAGTCCGGGCGGTGAGATCTTCATCTTTTTTAGGGTGTCGGTGAAGATGATGTTGATGCCGCTACCTCCATCCATCAGGACGTGTGAGAGGCGACAACCACCGACAATTGGATGTAGCACCAGGTCGTGCTTGCCCTGTTACGTGACATCTTTGGGATGATCCCTGACGTCGAAAGTCGCCGTTTCCTGGGACCACGCGAGGCGCATGCTGGTTGTGTCCTCCGTTGCGTAGATCATGCGTCATGCGAGTTTCTGATTCCAGCAGGTGTCCGCCGTTGTGAATATCATGTTCACGAAGGTCCCATGAGTGGGCTCATAGCACTATGGAGGTCGTATAATGCGCCTCCATGCCGGACCGTCGGGGTGATCGTAGACCCCTCAGGCTTGTCCTTGCTTAGCATACACGTGTTTAACGAGGTGTGAGGGCTAGATGTCAAGGAATTGTCCTGATCCAACAGTGACCAGCTTGAAAGAGCCAAACGTGACGCAATGGCATAGGGAGAAATCGCCGGCCTCTAAAGATTCTCCGTGTCGGGTTCGTTCTTGGATCAACATCACCCATGCCTGGCATGCCAACTCATGTAGCAAATTCCCATCAGATCCCTCGGTACGGTTCATGACGAGATTGAAAGTACCGGGACGGAGTATGCACACACAATTTACCCTAGTTTGGGCCTAAGAAGAGTTATACCCTACATCATGTATCTTCTTGTTATTCATGGTGAGGGGATATCTCGTGTAGAGAATTACAATAGTCTACGGGGTATCTACCGAGAGTTAGATCTAAGATTAGATGTTCAATGAGTACCTAGACATCCCTTTATATAGATAGTAGAGGCCTAGGGTTACATGAGGGGGCGGTGAGATTGGCTCGGCCGCCGCCCTCCATCTTGGGGAACGTGCACCTCGTTTTTGCCAACCTACGGCTCCATGATATTACTTGGGCCTAGAAGGCCCTGTTCAAGGTTGAGGCCGGGCTCCCTTACGTCAAGTACCCTGGGTATGAAACCCCATCACCATGGCATCGACGAGCAAGAAGAGGAGTTCTCTAGCATAACATTAGGTTGGGTGGCTCACCGAGCCCACCGGATACTAGCCAGGCAACTCTCTGCTCCTCCTCCCTCACCCCTCCAGGTTGCTACAGGCCAGCTCGTGGAGGTGGCCACTCCAAAATGGTACGCGGTTCGGCAACTCACCAGTCCAAGCCAGCTCACCATGGAGTGGCAAGTTGCTCCAGGCCGGCACATAGGGGAGCATGATGACATGTGCATCATGGCTGTCGCGGATGAGGTCGTGTCATTCTGCTCCTCCCATGCCTGCGACCATGCATTCTCCGTCAACATTCACGGCGTCGCTTTGTGCCAGCAGAGAAAGAAGTAGGCTTTGTGGAGATCGACGAGGACGCGGCCACCATGTCCTTGCCCGTCACCATCATCAAGGAAAAGTACAACATGGGAGGCCGCTGCCTCTTGGGTCCCATGAAGGCCACTGTCGTGGTATTGCTGGTGTGCACAATTGGTGTCTTGCCCGCTTCATAGGCCACCATCATCCCCTCCCCCCACGAACCAACTTTGATATGTGATTCATGAAGCGGAGGGCGCCCTTTCCCTCCGGCTAAAGCATATCCCTCCGGTGCCACTCCGATGAGCGGCGCAACTGGACATGAGGAAGTGGAGGCTACTCTTGCGCTTTGCGCTAAAGCATATACCTCTTGGGCTCACGGCAGTCTGATGAGTGGGCTGCTAGACATAAATAAGACAATGGAGATCCGCCAATACTAGCCGTAGACTAGTTTAGCGTGTCCATGTCGTGGGAATGGAGATCCATCGGTGATGGCTGTAGAATAGTTTTAACTTAGTCTCGCATAGTATTTAGTTAAAATATGTCTGAAATGGAAATATTCTTGTCCGGTTTGTATGAATATCATCTGGTTTGCATGGAGTCCGTCTAGTTTGTTGAAACAATATTTGAAATGTACGCGAATAGCGTTGGATGGACGGCTCCTGCATCCATGTCCGTGGACCGATCCCTCAATTCCGCGGACAGACGCGTTGTCCGCTTTGCAGGTTAGCGTTGGAGATGCCCTTAGATTTTTTTAATAAGTACAGAGAGAGATAACTAGAAAATATAAAATGACTGAAACTGTTTTCCCTGCTAATTCTGATGGCAGTACTTTTACCTAACCAATATATAGCTATTTAAAGATCATATTTTTTCGGGTATTTATGGCCTCTACCTCCTGGACCCTGGGCGACGGGCGTTCCAGCCAATTCTGGTCCGACATATGGTCAGGCGGCCACAGGATCGCTGACATAGCGCCGTCTTTGTTCTTGTTGGTTTCCTCGCAGCGACGTAAGAGGCACACGGTGGAAGAGGGGCTTCTCAATCGGGTATGGATTGCCGACATTAGTGGAGTGATGGGCCCGACGACTATGTATGGTTGAGTATGTGCAGCTTTGGCAGAGGCTTAGGGACATCATGATGCTGCCACAGCCTGATCAACTTCATTGGAGGAGGACATCTAGTGGGATCTACACCGCCAAGTCGTGTTACATGACCACGTTCAATGGCTCAACCTTCATGCCCTAGTGGTGCCTGATCTGGTGGACTTGGGTGCCCCTACAGATCACGGTCTTAATCTGGTTGGCGGCGCGCGATAGGTGCTGGAGAGCCGCAAGGCTGGCGCGGCATGGCCTGCCACACAATGACGTGTGCACTCCCTACGATCAAGAGGCTAAGACGATGCAACATCTGCTCCTCCACTGCTCTTTTTCAAGGCAGATTTGGTATGCTGCCCTATCTGGATTCAGAACCCCTTTCTCCATGCCTTTAGGAGACGGTGACTTCCTTCAATAGTGGGCCACTTCCACGGCAAATTCACCTGGGTTCGTGTGCAAGGGTGTGTCTTCCCTGATCCTACTCATAGTTTGGCTTATTTGGAAGCATAGAGCGCTTGTATCTTCGATGGTCTATAGACCTCCATCCCTCTACTCCTACAGGCAATCCGCGATAAGGCATTGGCTTGGGCCATGACCGACGCCAGGGGAATGGGAGTATTAGGGTCTGTTTGGTTCCCAGCTATTGATTGCCACGCCAAAGCTGTGGCTTGCCACACTTTCCTCGGCTGGTGTTTGGTTCTGTATGCAGTCTTGGCTCGCCATAACATAGAGGACGTTCTGCAGCAGAAATTCTTGCCAAATGTGTGGCGTTCATTAAGCTCGCCACACTTTCTGTGGCACGCCACAGGTGTGGCTGACACCTCAACTTAGGCATGGAAATTTTAGTCTTGAACCAAACAGACCCTTAGTCTCACTATAATTTTTCTTTTTCCTTGGGGCTAAGCATCCTCGGTGTCCTGTACTCATTGTGATGACCCTACGTCAGCTTGCGTACATAGGACGTCGCAAAATCATGTACCTCTTGCTTTATTTTCACAATGCAATGATACGCCTAGGCGTATTCACGAAAAAAAATCTTATTGGTATCCCAGCTATCTCTGGACAATACACTGCATGAATAAAAAAAAATTTTGAGAAGGTACCGCGTGTCATTCAATAAAACAACCAGCATACATGGTCACACAACACACGCAGACCCAGCCAGAATGCTCCAGAAGCACCAGCTATCTCAACACTTTGCAAAAAGGACCCCATAAAAAGAAAAAATACAAACAAGACCTTGGAGACCCCTGCACAGAGATGCCAATGCTTGTCTCCACGAGCCACCTCCATGAAGAAGCGAAGACGCCATAGAAGAAGGAGACAAAACACCACAGAACCTTGACCTGGCAAGCTTCCTCACAGATAAACTGCTTTGTGGACCTCTCATGGATCCCGCCATGGACGGCGAGAAAACTTCCTCTGAGGAACGTTGGCCAGGGAAGACACCAAGCTTGACCGCTGATACATCTCCAACGTATCTACTTCTCCACACACTTTTGCCCTTGTTTTGGACTCTAACTTGCATGATTTGAATGGAACTAACCCGGACGGACTTTGTTTTTAGCAGAATTGCCATGGCATTATTTTTGTGCAGAAATAAAAGTTCTCGGAATGTCCTGAAAACCAACGAAGATTATTTTTGGAATTAATAAAAAATACTGGCAAAATAATCAAGGCCAGGGGGCCCACACCCTGTCCATGAGGGTGGGGGCGCGCCTACCCCTAGGCGTGCCCCCCTGCCTCGTGGGCCCCCTGGTGCTCCACCGACCTCAACTCAAACTCTATATATTCACGTTGGGGGAGAAAAAAATCAGAGAGAAGGATTCATCGCGTTTTAGGATACGGAGCCGCCGCCAAGCCCTAATCTCTCTCGGGAGGGCTGATCTGGAGTCCGTTCGGCGATCCGGAGAGGGGAATCTATCGCCATCGTCATCATCAACCTTCCTCCGTCACCAATTCCATGATGCTCACTGCCGTGCGTGAGTAATTCCATCATAGGCTGGCTGGACGGTGATGGGTTGGATGAGATTTATCATGTAATCGAGTTAGTTTTGTTAGGGTTTGATCCCTAGTATCCACTATGTTCTGAGATTGATGTTGCTATGACTTTGCTATGCTTAATGCTTGTCACTAGGGCCCGAGTGCCATGATTTCAGATCTGAACCTATTATGTTTTCATGAATGTATGTGAGTTCTTGATCCTTTCTTGCAAGTCTATAGTCACATACTATGTGTTATGATCCAGTAACCCCGAAGTGACAATAATCGGGACCACTCCCGGTGATGACCGTAGTTTGAGGAGTTCAAGTATTCACTATGTGTTAATGCTTTGGCCCAGTACTCTATTAAAAGGAGGCCTTAATATCCCTTAGTTTCCAATAGGACCCCGCTGCCACGGGAGGGTAAGACAAAAGATGTCCTGCAAGTTATTTTCCATAAGTACGTAGGACTATATTCGGAATACATGCCTACATTACGTTGATGAATTGGAGCTAGTTCTGTGTCACCCTTTGTTATAACTGTTGCATGAATAATCGCATCCGGCATAATTCTCCATCACCGATCCAATGCCTACGAGCTTTTCACATATTGTTCTTCGTTTATTTACTTTACTTTTGCCACTGTTACAATCACTACAAAACTATCACTATTACTTTTGCCACCGTTACCGTTACTTCCATACTACTTTGCTACTAAATGCTTTGCTATAGATAATAAGTAATCCAGGTGTGGTTGAATTGACAACTCAACTGCTAATACTAGAGAATATTCTTTGGCTCCCCTTATGTCGAATCAATAAATTTGGGTTGAATACTCTACCCTCAAAAACTGTTGCGATCCCCTATACTTGTGGGTTATCAAGACCATTTTCTGGCGCCATTGCCGGGGAGCATAGCTCTATTCTTTGAGTCACTTGGGATTTATATCTGCTGGTCACTATGAGAACTTGAAAGACGAAAGAACTAAGATTTTTCCCTCAACTACGAGGGGAGGTAAGGAACTGCCATCTAGCTCTGCACTTGATTCACCTTCTATTTTGAGTAAACTTGCGACACCTAAACCTGCTTCTGCTATTAATTCTGATATGTCACATGTTATTGATGATGCCACTTCTGCTATGCATGATACTTATGATGAAACTACTTCTATGCTTGATACTACTGTGCCACTTGGTGAATTTCTTTATGTACAACTTGCTAGGGCTAGAGAGAATGAAATTATTGAAACTGATAATATTGATGAAAGTGATGATGAAGATTCTCCCCCCGGATATGAATTGATTGTTGTGCCTGAGGGTTATGTTATGGATGAAGAAACTGCTAGAGACTTTCTTGCCTGCAATGATAGAAGTGGTCTTAAGAAACTATTAGCTAAGCTGAAAGAAAAATCTCTGAATGCTAGAATGAAATATGATCCTGCTTATGCTACTTCACCTATCTTTATTACTGATAAGGATTATGATTTCTCAATTGATCCTGATATAATTACTTTGGTTGAATTTGATCCTTTCTATGGCTATGAATCTGAAACTGTCGTGGCACATCTTACTAAATTAAATGATATAGCTACCCTGTTCACTAATGATGAGAAAACTCGCTACTATTATATCCTTAAATTATTTCCATTCTCATTAAAGGGTGATGCTAAGATATGTTTTAATTCTATTGATCTTGGTTGTGTGCGTAGTCCCCAGGATATGATGTACTACTTCTCTGCTAAATGTTTCCCCACTCATAAGAAACAAGCTACTTTAAGGGAACTATATAATTTTGTGCAAATTGAAGAGGAGAGTCGCCCACAAGCTTGGGGAGGCTTCTCCAATTACTTAATGCTTTGCCTGATCATCCTCTCAAGAAAAATGAAATACTTGATATCTTTTATAATGGACTAACCGATGCTTCCAGAGACCACCTGGATAGTTGTGTTGGTTGTGTTTTCAGGGAAAGAATAGCTGATCAAGCTGAAATTCTATTGAATAATATGTTTACCAACGAAAATAATTGGACACTTCCTGAACCAACTCCTAAGCCAACTCCAAAGAAAAGGTGTATTCTATTTCTCAGTCGTGAAGATATGCAAGAGGCAAAGAAATCTATGAAAGAAAAAGGTATAAAAGCTAAAGATGTTAAGAATTTACCTCCTGTTGAAGAAATTCATGGTCTTAATTCATCACCTATTGAACAAACACATGGTCTCGATAACCCGACACAGGTAGTAAAGGTAAACTCTCTCTATAGATATGATAAAGCTAAAATCCCTCCTGCTAAGTTTGCTAGCCAATGTTTGGATGAATTTGATAACTTTATGGTTAAGCAAGAAGATTTTAATGCTTATTTTGGTAGACAACTGAAACACAATGCTTATATGATTGAACACTTGGGTGATTATAAGTCTAGAGTTAAAGGTGAACTTAAACTCATTAGTAAACATGCTTCTATGGTTACCACTCAAGTAGAACCAGTACTTAAAGCTCATAATGATTTTCTCAATGAATTGAATAGTAAGAATAATGACTTTGTTGTTAGAGTTGCAACTAGAGGAGGTAAAGTGACTCAGGAACCTTTGTATCCTAAGGGCCACCCTAAGAGAATTGAGCAGAATTCTCAAAGAAATAACGTTGATGCACCTAGTCCTTCTAAGTGGAAGAAAAAGAAAAATGATAAGACTTTGCATGTTTCTAGTGAACCTATTGTAGACACACATGAGAATCAAAATGATATTTCTATCTCTGATGTTGAAACACAATCTGGTAATGAACATGAACCTAGTGATAACGTTAATGATGATGTTCATGTTGATGCTCAACCTAGCAATAATAATGATGTAGAAATTGAACCTGTTGTTGATCTTTATAACCCACAATCAAAGAATCAACGTTATGATAAGAGAGACTTTGTTGCTAGGAATCACGGTAAAGAAAGAGATCCATGGGTTCAAAAACCCATGCCTTTTCCTCCTAAACCATCCAAGAAAAAGGATGATGAGGATTTTGAGCGCTTTGCTGAAATGATTAGACCTATCTTTTTGCGTATGCGTTTGACCGATATGCTTAAAATGAATCCTTATGCTAAGTATATGAAGGATATTGTTACAAATAAGAGAAAGATACGGGAAGCTGAAATTTCTACCATGCTTGCTATTTATACTTTTAGGGGTGGAATACCTAAGAAACTTGGAGAACTAGGAGTACCAACTATACCAAGCTCCATTAAAAGAAACTACGTTAGAACTGCTTTATGTGATCTTGGAGCCGGTGTTAGTGTTATGCCTCTCTCTTTATATCGTAGACTTGATTTAAATAAGTTGACACATACTAAAATATCTTTGCAAATGGCCGGTAAATCAACTGCTATACCCGTCGGCATTTGTGAGGATGTGCCTGTTGTATTTGTAAACGTTGCTATTTTAACGGACTTTGTTATTCTTGGAAGAGCTTTTTGAATACTGTAGGGGCTGTTATTGATTGCAACAAAGGAAATGTCACTTTTCATGTTAATGGTAATGAGAATACGGTACGCTTTCTGAGGAAACATCCTCAAGTCCACAGTATCAATTCTATTGGAAAAATTCCATCGGTTACTATTGGAGGTTTTGAATTTCCTCTTCCTACTGTCACAAAGAGATATGATATTCTTATTGTTGGGGATGTGCATATCCCTGTTGAGGTAACATATTGATATTCGAAATTTCTCCGGTTCCATGTTATTCGGAATGAGTTTGTTAACAAGACTTGATCAACCTTGTTAGTGGATTCCTTTTGATGATCATTAGATGGATGAAGTTAGAAGGCACAACCTTCTATACCCTCCTTTTACTTTCTGTTGCTTAGATTAAATAAAGCAAAAATAGTATTTTCTGTCTCTTTACTGAATTATCCATGCAATAAAAAATACCCCAAAAATAAAAGTTATCCAAATGCCCCGAAAATGAAATATGATTTTTTCTAGAATATTTGAGAATATCTGGCACTGAGAACACACCTGGTGGAGCAAGCACCTGGGCACGAGGGTCCAGGGCGCGTCCACCCCCTGGGCGCGCCCCCTGCCTCATGGGCCCATGGTGGCTCCCCTCCATTTATTCCAGCCACCACACACTCCTTCCTCCCAAAAAAATAACCAACCAGCTCAAGCACGAGTTCTTGCTCATTTTGCCGCGATTTTCGATCTCCTTGCTCAAAGCTCCACTCACAAAACTACTTTGGGGGATTGTTCTTCGGTATGTGACTCCTCCAATGGTCCAAATAATTTTTGTTCTAATGCTTTATTCAATGAAATTTTTTGCTGCCTAGGTGACCCTGTTCTTGAGCTTGAATGTCAAATTTATATGGTCCGATGTAGTTCTAACGCATGATATAGTCTCTAGGCACTTATGGGAGTAGTTGCTATCAATTTTGTTGAGTTCGGTTCACTTTTATTTTGAAGTTTCTAAAAAATTTAGAAATTTTTTAGAGGACATATGTTTAGGAAAATGTACCAAGGTGGTTCTTCAAGGAAGCAAGGACCCAGGCCCGCAATGCGTGAGCCAAACGATGAACCATCGAGGGACGCTCAAGTGCGACCTTGTGAATGTCCGTCAGAAGATGTCATGGTCCAAGTAGGGATTAAAGCGGAATTTGATGCATATGTGCGTAATGCAGAACTCAAGGGCTTCATGCTAGATAACTGCCGTCAGTACTACTACCTCACTGATTCCTTTGTGAGAAGGTTTGAATTTACATCATCACGCAATTCTCAAACTGTCCTGTTTGATCTTTATGATAAATCTTATACCATGGACTTAGAAGATTTTAATACTGCTTGTAAACTCCCACAGTGGGGTAATGTTAGTGAACCTCGTAAATCTGAATAAAAGGATTTTCTTGCTAGTATCACTGTGGGGGAATCTAGGGAAATCACGCAAGCTACCATAGGGAGCATTCATTTTCCTACTATACATTATTCTGATCTCTTTATAGGTAGATGCATAAATGGTAGGGATGAGGCATGCCACATGTGTGTTCCAGATCTTAGTGTTTTCAAGAGTGTTGTATTAGGAGATAGACAATATAACTTAGGTGCCATTGTTGCACGTAGGTTGCATAATAACAAAATTAATGGAGATTTCTTTGGTGGAATTTATGCAACCCGTTTAGCTGATTTTCTTGAGATACCCATTCATGGATATGATATTGAGTTGCCTCCTGCTTATTTAGATTATAATGCTATGGTTCGACATTAGTTCTTTGAGAGGAACAATCAGTCCCTCCAGTACCGACTAATATTTGACAGATGACACACCTATCATGTCGCTCTCCCTGCTCCTACTTTCTTTGACTTTCAGGCAAAAGGGAGATATGTTATAACCAGGGAGGAGGCAGACGAGTACGAGAGGAGGGTGGAGGCAGCTCGCCTCCAAGCCGCAGCTCATCATGCAATTGCCGCTGCCACTACTACAAAAAGGGCTATAGATGGGATTGATACTAATGGCGCACCACCTACTGATACGCCATTAGAGTTGAAACTACTAATGGCGCACCTGGCCCAGGGTGCGCCATTAGTATCAATTTTTTTTAACTAGTGAGCCTGTCCAAACATACTAACGGTGCATCTAGATACAGTGCGCCATTACTAGTTGTAACTAGTAATGGCGCACCTGTCGGAAAGTGCGCCACTAATGTTGTTTTTTTATTATATTTTTTATTCCCTTTTTTGCAAAACTACTAATGGCGCACTGTTCCACCGTGCGCCATTACTAGTTTAAACTAGTAATGGCGCACTGTGGGATAGTGCGCCATTAGTATTTTTTTGACTTATTTTGAATTTTGAAGGCGGGAAGATAGTAATGGCGCACCATGGGTAGGTGCGCCATTATTTTGGACAGCCTCTCCTACCCACACTCACTTTCTCCTCCCTCCCCGGCCCCTCCCTATATATCCCCTCTCTCTGCTCCCTCGCCCTCGCCCTCGATCGCCTTCCCCTCTCCTCTCCCGACGCTGCTGCCCCGCCGCCCCGACGCCGCCTCGACCCCGCCCCGCTGCCCCGACATCCTCCCCAAGCCCCACTCCCCGGCCCTCTCACCACGGCCACAGAGGCTCCTGGATCTGGACCAGCCGCCGCCGGACAGCAGCAGGTCAGTAAGCCTCTCTCTCTCTCTCTCTCTCTCTCTCTCTCTCTCTCCATTCATGTACCTTCCCCTGGCCTGCTGTGACTCACTCAACCCCCATTTGCATCTAGGCAGGCGGCATCCGTCACCGGCAGGCAGGCGAAATCCATCACCGGCAAACCTCCCACGCACCGTGCCTCGGATGCACAGCCTCGGACATCTAGACCCCCCCCCTCTCTCTCTCTCTGGCACCGTTTCCCGGCAAGCTTTTCCCGGCAAGCTTTTCAGCCCCGGCAAGGTCTTCGCCCGGCAAGCTTTTCCCCCGGCAAGGTCTTCGCCCAGCAAGCTTTTCCTCCGGCAATCATTCCTCCCCGGCAAGGTCTTTCTCGGCAAGATTTCACACTGGCAAGCTTCTCCGCCGGCAAGCTTTCCACGCCGGCAAGCTTCTCCGTCGGCAAGCTTTCCACCCCGGCAAGGTCCAATTATACATTTTGTAACCTGTGCAAAAAACAGAAAATAAAAAAATAAAAAAAACCTAATATTCATACTAATGGCGCATCACTCCATAGTGCGCCATTAGTATGCCAAAGGATACTAATGGCGCATCATTAGACAGTGCGCCATTAGTATGCCGAACTTACTGATGGCGCATCTCGTTGTCGTGCACCATTAGTATGCCAAAGCACCTGGGTATACATGGCCCCCTGGGAGGCATACTAATGGCGCACTGTTGTATATACTAATGGCGCATCTGGGGTGCGCCATTAGTATACCAGATACTAATGGCGCACCTGTGGTGCGCCATTAGTAAAATATACTAATGGCGTGCTACTAATGGCGCACCACTAATGCGCCATAATGGCCAAATTAGGTGCGCCATTAGTAGGCCTTTTCCTAGTAGTGTGCATCTCAGTACGACCCCAGCGACAACTTTGATCCATGGGCATAGACCAACTTAGTCCAAAAGCCTAAACTTGGGGGAGTATCTATCTCTCACCGACATTATATTCATGTTCACACACTCATGCCAGTTGTCGGTGCTCATACTTTTTCATTGCATCATCCATGCTAGTTTATCTTCATTTTAAGATTTCTTCTTGTGTGTTTGAAAAACCTTAAGAAAAACCAAAAAAATAGTTGTAGCTTTTAGTTAGTTTACTTTCCATGCCTGTAGTGGTAGTAATTAAGAGAAAACCCAAAAAGATTTATCGTTCTTCTTTTGCTTGTTGGGAGCTTTCCCGTGTAAATAGTTTTATTTCTTTTCTTTCCTTTGGGGGCCGACAGCAGAAGACCGTAATGAAAATGTTGAGTGGCTATCGTATGCATTACTGTTGATCTAACAAAGAGCCCATATTACCTTGTCTTCTCTCCTGAATTGAATGCATGCAGATTCCAGCTTAGTCCAATGCACGTGCACTATTATTATTATCCACATTATTCGGTCGTGCAAGTGAAAGGCAATAATGATGATAATATGATGGATTGGTTGAGATGAGAAAAGCTGGTTTGAACTCGACCTCTCTTGTTTTTGTAAATATGATTAGTTCATCGTTCTTGATTCAGCCTATTATGAAAGAAACATATTTGCAATGACAATTAGAGATTGTAGTTGTTTATGCCATGCTTAATTAGCTAGGAGTTTATAATGGTTTACCTTGCGTGCCAACATGCCATTAAAATGATTGTGATGTGGTATGATGGGGTGGTATCCTCCTTTGAACGATTCGAGTGGCTCGACTTGGCACATGTTCACGCATGTAGTTGAAACAAAATCAACATAGCCTCTATGATATTTATGTTCATGGTAAATTATATCCTACTCATGCTTGCATTTAGTGTTGATTAATTTTAATGCATGTTCATGACTGTTGTCGCTCTATAGCTGGTCGCTTCCCAGTCTCTTTCTAGCCTTCACTTGTACTAAGCGGGAATACTGCTTGTGCATCCAATTCCATAAACCCCAAAGTTATTCCATATGAGTCCACCATACCTTCCTATATACGGTATCTACCTGCCGTTCCAAGTAAATTTGTATGTGCCAAACTCTAAACCTTCAAATAAACATTTTGTTTTGTATGCTCGAATAGCTCATGTACCAACTAGGGATGTCTCTATCCTCCATGCTAGGCGGGTTATTCTCAAGAGGAGTGGACTCCGCTCCTCACTCACGAGAAAATGGCTGGTCACCGGGATGCCCAGTCCCATGCTCAAATCAAATCAAAATAATTGCAAACAAAACTCCCCCAGGATTGTTGTTAGCTGGAGGCACCGGTTGTTTCGGGCAAGCCATGGGTTGATGCTTGTTGGTGGTGGGGGAGTATACACTTTACCATTCTACTTGGGAACTGCCTATAATGTGTGTAGAATGGAAGATATCGAGATCTCTCAGTTGTTATGTTGACAATGTAAGTATACCACTCAAAATATTATTCATATCTATTTCAAAACCGAGCTCTCGCACCTCTACAAATCGCTGCTTCCCTCTCCGAAGGGCCTATTCATATCTATTTCAAAAACGAGCTCTGGCATTTATGTTTCGCGGTCTCAGAAAGGGCTAGCGAGATACCATCTTGTTATTTCATATCATGATTGTTTTGAGAAAGTGTTGTCATCCGAGATTTATTATTATTGCTCGCTAGTTGATTATGCCATTGACATGAGTAAACATGAGACCTAAGTGTTATTGTGAATATGGTAAGTTCATAATCTTTGCTGAAAACTTGAATGCTGGCTTTACATATTTACAACAACAAGAGCAAATAGAGTTTGTAAAAGTTTTTCTTTATCACTTTTAGTTTATCAACTGAATTGCTTGAGGACAAGCAAAGGTTTAAGCTTAGGGGAGTTGATACGTCTCCAACGTATCTACTTTTCCAAACAATTTTGCCCTTGTTTTGGACTCTAACTTGCATGATTTGAATGGAACTAACCTGGACTAGCGCTGTTTTCAACAGAATTGCCATGGCGTTATTTTTGTGCAGAAATAAAAGTTCTTGGAATGACCTGAAAATCGCCGAAGATTATTTTTGGAATTAATAAAAATTATTGGCGAAAGAATCAAGGCCAGGGGGCCCACACCCTGTCCATGAGGGTGGGGGCGCGCCTACCCCCTGGGTGCGCCCCCCTGCCACATGGGCCCCCTGGTGCTCCACCGACCTCAACTCCAACTCTATATATCCACGTTCGGGGAGAAAAAAATCAGAGAGAAGGATTCATCGCCTTTTAGGATACGGAGCCGCTGCCAAGCCCTAATCTCTCTCGGGAGGGCTGATCTGGAGTCCGTTCGGGGCTCCGGACAGGGTAATCCGTCGCCATCGTCATCATCAACCTTCCTCCGTCACCAATTCCATGATGCTCACTGCCATGCGTGAGTAATTCCATCGTAGGCTTGCTGGACGGTGATGGCTTGGATGAGATTTATCATGTAATCGAGTTAGTTTTGTTAGGGTTTGATCCCTAGTATCCACTATGTTTTGAGATTGATGTTGCTATGACTTTGCTATGCTTAATGCTTGTCACTAGGGCCAGAGTGCCATGATTTCAGATCTGAACCTATTATGTTTTCATGAATATATGTGAGTTCTGGATCCTATCTTGCAAGTCTATAGTCACCTACTATGTGTCATGCAAGTTCTTTTCCATAAGCATGTATGACTATATTCAGAATACACGCCTACATTACATTGATGAATTGGAGCTAGTTCTGTGTCACCCTATGTTATAACTGTTGCATGAATAATCACATCCGGCATTATTCTCCATCACCGATCCAATGCCTACGAGCTTTTCACATATTGTTCTCCATTTATTTACTTTACCGTTGCCACTGTTACAATCACTACAAAACCATCACCGTTACTTTTGCCACCGTTACCATTACTTCCATACTACTTTGCTGCAGATACTAAGTTATCCAGCTGTGGTTGAATTGACAACTCAACTCCTAATACTTGAGAAAATTCTTTGGCTCCGCTTGTGTCGAATCAATAAATTTGGGTAGAAAACTCTACCCTCGAAAATTGTTGCGATCCCCTATACTTGAGCGTTATCAACCGCGCTGCCGCAATCGCTCGATCTAGTCAACCATGTCGACATAGAAGAGCAGCACCGCCCACCAGCGCTGTAGCGACCCGACCTCAAACGGTCAAGCCTCTGTGTATTCGTGCCATCCCTGGATCGGTATGCTGGCACACACAGTACATCAATGCATATATCAAAGTGCAATCACATGTATAAATAACGTAAAACTGATATATACCTCATAAGTCTCAGCGGAAACAAACATAAGGGTGTGGAGTCCATCAACGCCAACGGCAATTTGAGTATAGACCGTAACCCTACAATGTAACTCTTACTCGTCGTAGAAATTTCCTGCAACATAAGACGTTGCAGCCCTGTAGGTCAGTACATTGAATGTACTGGCAAGTCACATCATAAGAATAATGAACCTATTGTACGTGCAATCTGGCTGGTGGAAAGCTCTAAGTTTGGTTTTTGCATAAAGCTAGTTTTTCCCTAGAATAAAAGATATTATTCTACCACTACTGTATAGCATAGAATGAGTTGGTAAACCCAACTCAATCCATTCCTAAAGTTTCATTTACAACCCAACTGTTTAATTAAGAGTGATGAGATCTCCCAGCATTTCCACTACTAGATGCTCAAGTTGTCCGTAACCGGGGACACGGCTAATCGATTAGGTTTTAACACTCTACAGAGGTTTGCGCACTTTTCCCCACAAGACTCAATCGCCTACCTTGAAGTTCTCGCACTTCCTGGCATATGAGAATAGGATGACCGAGACATAGTCTTTCGAAAGTATTCCCCCTTAACCCATGGATAGGCCGGTACTCTACTACTCATTCTACATCTGCTAGCCCATCCCGGAAGGGGTCACACTAACTACTCAACTAAGCCAGAGCCCATATTGGCTTGTGGCTGCACACGTAAGCTTCTAGACATGAGAATACGAGTGATCTCTTTGATCCTGGGCGGATGGACCACTAGTGGTGCACCACCATGGATTTCCCATGCATGCTCCCACTGTACTTCGCCACCATTCAAACCAAACCTCCACCCAGGTAGTTCATTAAGTTATCATAGTTCTACTTACTACTTTGTCACTCACCTCCGACAATGAACACTTCCCAATCCACGTCTACATTGGCAAGGAAAAATTAAACTTACGCGGTGGTGACAAAGGTATATGATTCAAACCTACCTCAATGAACTACTAGGTAATGGCATAGCCATCTGGCATCAATAAATCCTACCATGCAATCCTACCATAAAAGGACTAAGTGCATAATATAAAACATAGGTAATTGGAAGAATGGTCAAATGTGAACTTGCATGGTAATAGTTGATGAAGATTATATCACTCTCAAAAATTTACTTAATAGGACTATTCGTCACTCTCCGATGAAAACCTATAAAGTCAAGCATTGCATGCACATAAGCAATCATTTCGGAAAACCAAATAACATGCAGCATGAAAAGACTCGGAAAACCCAAATGAACACACAACACACTTAACTATCAAAAGAAAATACTAAGTGCAAAACAACATAGGGCATGGGTACCAAAAATTGTGACGTGGACCATGATGCATACTAGGCATACGAGTAAAACTACTATGGACAGATCCTTATGTGTGAAAAAATATCATGAGATAGGTCCAAGTGATAGGGTTTGGCAACGGTGACATGGTGCAAAAAGAATCACATCAATCGGAGCTACGGTTTAGGAGATATGGTCAATTGAAGTTTGAATTCAAATCTGAATAAATTCAAATTTGAATCTGACAAACGTTTACAAAGATGACACTACTGGATATATCTAATCAATACGAAGAATTTGCCGCTGGTTTCATCGAATTTGGAGTTACGGTTAAAAATATACGGCTATCCAAAGTTCAGGGACTAATCTGTAAAACTCAGGGGCTAAACAGAAAAAGAAATAATTGCAAACAGGCCCTTGGCCACGTGGCGGCTCGTGGCTGGCTGAGCAGCGTTCGTTGTGGTGGCTATACGGCAAACGGCCACTAAATAGGAAAAACAGCTACCGTGGCTAAAATAAAAAAACCGGAGACCGGTTTAACTAAAACCACGGTTAACCGAACTAAAACAAACCGATCTATAAATACAAAAAAAACTAAACAAACAAGGAGGGGTCGCCTTACAGAAGTGACGACGACGAGCAGGAGACGGCGGCGCTGGCTTCAGGCGGCGGACGGCGGACAGGGCGGCGTCTTCGGCGGTCCTCAACGGCGGCGAAGGGGTTGGGGAGACCGGGCGCGGCGTGGGCGGCGTGCTGGTGGGGTCGGCGGGTGGTGGGGTGGCCAGCGACCAGCGGAGGGAGGCGGCGGAGCTCCGGTGCTCCGGCGAGAGGGCGGCGTGTCGGGGCGGCGTCTCCGGTGACCTAGAAGGCAAAAGAAGTTGTCAACTCGACGTGTGCGGACTCGGGCAACAAAAAGACGTAGTCGATGGAGGCCGGGGTGGCTCACGGGCGATGAAAACCTCCGGTGAACTAGCACGGCTCCGACGAGATCCAAGTGGCTACGGCGAGCGATGCGAGGGGCGTGGTGACGAACGGGTTAGCTGAACGGAGGGAGGGGTCGAGGGCTTCTTATAGGTGCGGAGAGGGCTCGGGAGTGACGGATAAGCTCTATCCCTAGAACTTCGGCCGGCGGTTGCGTGCGCGTGCTCATCCAGCGGGAGGAGCGGGAGGTTGGGAATGACGGGGTGGGGCCCTCCTGGCAGCTGCATGCGAGCGAGAGGGAGACGTCGGGCGTGCGAGGGCGCTCGGGCGCTTGCCCTGGGCCGAATTGGCCAGCGGCTGGCTGGGCCGCGGGGTGCTCCTGGGCCGAGCTGGCCACGGTCCAGGTGGTGTTTTTTTGTTTTGTTTTTTTTTACAAAAAGAAGAACTGCAACAGCGAGAAAGTAAATAAAAAAATCTACATAAGCATATTATATACCAAAATGCTCAGAAAAATAGCAGCAATACGATGAATTATTTTTCAAGTTCAACTAAATTCCATAAAAATTCCTAAAAGTCAAAGAGCGCTACTATTGCATTTAAAATCAATAAAAATCATTTTTAAAATAGCAAAATGATTTCAAATTTATTTTCTCCTAATTTTCCATTGAATGGAATCATTTTACCATTATTTCCATTTATTTATTTTTAGGAGAAAAATAATTTGAATAGGAACTCAAATAACTCCCAATTGGATTTGAATTTGGAATTTCAAACTACTTCAAAGTGACTTCAAATTATTCCTTTGAAACTTCCAAATCGCTTTCTTCAAATATGACGAAGTCATTTTATGAACTCATTGAGTTCCTTAAAGTTTCTAAATTTGAAATATTTCAAAAAGGAATTCAAATCATTTTCAAACCCCTTTTCATTTCTTTAAATGGAAGAGGTCATATTATGTTCACTCTAGGGTTTTGTAATGAAATGAATTTGAACTCAGGGAGATCAAAATGCAACATGAAATTTTTGGGAAAGTCCTTTTATTCCCTCTCATTCAACTTTCAAAAAGTTTCAATTTCCACTCAGTTTCACACAAAAATCAAACAAACAATCACAATTATTTATTTAATATAACATTCCAAAATTTAGAATTTTGGGATGTTACAAACTACCACCCTTAAAATGAATCTCGTCCTCGAGATTTGGAGAGGCTAGAAAGAAGGTTAGGTTTGGGGTCTCCTTGAAAATCCATTCATCAACACATGGTATGGGGTGCTACCACCCTTAGAAGTATGGTCATGGTTCCAACGAAACTCATGTACTCCATCCTTTGCATTGGCGGTGTCGGTCTTCTCATACTCCTTGGAGTAACTCTTTCTTTAAGGCTCTTCACGTAAGGGCATGACCTTTTCCTCAAAATCTTGAGTCCTTGCATCAAAATATGATCCTTCCAAGACTGGGTCTTCTTTGCTGTCAGGCTATCACCAATGCTAAACAACTATTGAAAATCTCATGGTGGTCGACAATTAATGGTTCCTCCTGCAAGAAATGGGTCTGTGCTGAACCTCACTGCATAACCTATGATTGGAAATAGGTGCCTGTACAGGGTTTCCATCATCCTGCCATTCTAAAGCTTTTGTCTTGTTGTGTCGACACTCTTCTAGGGTTTTAAGGCTCTCTGATTTTCCATCAACATATGATAGCTCATGATAGAAGTCTCTGGTATGGGGGCCAATCCATCCCGTACTTGAATCATTACCACATACGCAGATAGTGAATCACGTATTCTAACACTTGGGCATCCTCACAAGCATTGCAGAACTTCTCTTCTCCATGAAATGGGTTCGGATAAATCCATTTGTTCTAGAAGCCAAACAAAACCTCTATCGCTTCTTCACAACTCTCAGGTTTTACGTAAGCTCCTATGAAACGTATAATGATGAAATCATAGCTTCTTTCAGAATAATTTTCTTCAACAAGATTGTGCTTGTTTCCTTATCAAATTCTGGGTCCTATGGGTTATGGCCCACTTCAACACTTGTATATCTTTAACTCATCCTTGGAGTTACTATTGCTCCATATTCCAACATTACATCTCCTTTAAATCCAATAGTACTTCATTACTTCATACTCTTGGGGTAACCATCATAACTAAAACAAAACTCCAACTCATTTGTCCAAACTCCAACTTTATATGGAACAACATTTTCCTTTCCATCGGTCAATTGTTCACACAGACAAGTATCGCCAAAAAAATGCACTGGTTCATCCATAATTCATATTCTCTTCATATCAAATCCTTTATTACATCCTTAACCACTACTCAAAACTCAAATTTCAAAAGTACTCTATTACAAAAGTTGCCATCCACATAGTTTGGTATGGTCAAGCATTACTTCCATCTTTATTCATTTGCCCTTCTTGAAGATGCTTTAGTCCCACTAGAATTGTGCGATGTGATCCTTCAAATCATCGATGTTTTGCTTCATCGTGGTGGCCATGAGCTTCATCTCCATCATCTGTGCATGCACCTCCCTCAGGTATTCTTGAGTGTAACGGAGTCTTGCTTCTAGTATTTCCCCAACCTGATATATGGCTTCCATAGTAGCATCACGAACAGAGTCGAAGAATGTTGCTCGTGGTACTCGAGAGATGAAAAAGTATTAACCCATAGTCCTTGGGCAAACTCCCTTCACACGGTGGAGGTGTACCTCCACGTACCAAAGTTCAACTCCCTTCTCCATGAAAGGATAACCCTTGTAGACTGCATCTCCTTCAAGATGAATATGCTTCATCATGTCCTTCAGGATTTTTGGGTAATCCTGATCACTTGTCAGGGTCATGATCATTTCTGGGCCCTTGAGAAAAGACTCGTAAAAGGTTGTCATCTGCAGGCATAAGATAGAACGGGTACTCAGGATACTGTATGTATTTCCTTGTGTGAAATGTGGTTATTTTCTATAAAAAGTTTGGGGTCAGCTTGTCCATGGGTTCAAGGTTTTAGTCTGGGTGAGATAATGTGAGAGGCACTCACATTCAACAAACAACTCATAACATTTCATATGAGATTCCAAACACCTCAACTTTTATTGCTTTACGAACTATTACAATTTCTATTTCATAACTCAACTCAACATCCCCAACGAAAATACAAGTGTGTTCCAACTTTATTACATGCTTTATTCCAATATCAAGATCTCAACTACTCTGCTCAAGCTCTCCTCGGGTCTGAACATTCTCTGGCAAAATGTCCTACTCCTTTTCAGCATAAACAAATGACTTCAGACAAATCCAGGGGCTTCCTGGTGGTTATCTTGGCTCCTTGGGTTCTTGGCTTCCTTGCTGGGCATTTGCTAGCGTAATGGCCTAAATCCTTGCACCTGTAACAAGTGATTTGACTCAGGTCCTTTTCTGCAGAAATTGGGTTGTTCTGGGGATACATGCTCTTTCTCTTCCTCGACTGCTTCGTTCCGATCAATTCCTCTATCTCTTGTCGATCAAACTCCACTTCTTTCGTCGGGAAGTTTCCCAGATACTCTTGGCTTTCCTTCATGCAATACTGTGAAAAATGTCCTTCTCCACATGAATAGCAAGCATTGGAGTAAAATCGGTTTAGGCTTTCTCCATCAGGGTCGTCAACATCTTCTTTCATCACCGGTTTTCTTAAACTTTCCCTGAGTGCTTCTTTCACTGCTTCCTTCTACTGCTTGGTAATTTCTTATACCTTGGGATAAATATGACACTGGGCAGGGTAGTGCATAGTTCCTTCACACAAGAAACAAGTAACCTTCATGGTTGGACAGTCTTCAGCTTGGTGATTTCCTGCACAATGAGGGCATCCATCCTTGTGTTCTTCATGGGTATGTCCTATCACCACAAATTTTGCATGCACAAGGTTTCTTCATTTTATTGCCATAGGGCTTCTAAATGAGACGAGACCTCAGTAGAGTCATCTTGAATTCCTCCCAAGTTTTTGCTCCGTTACATCTTTGTATGGCCCGATGCATTTCCGACCAGGTTGTAGCACTTTTTTGTAAAGTACTGAAGAGCGTATTGAACCTCATACTTCCTTGCAACCAAATTGCTCCTGAAATGATTCTCCATGCTTTGAATCCATAGCTCTTCCTCCAGCTGAGTGATCGGTTCAGAGAATGCAAGTCCATCTTCATTCATCATCTATTGGGTCCAAGGGTTTCGGGATGAGATAAGAGGGATACACACAATACACACAATATAGTTTTGAAAATAAATTTTATTTGTGGCTATCAGGAAAAACATCAAACAATGACAGCTCACAAACATCGCATCTAACGTAAGTATACAACAGGGGTTTGGTCCTCTAAAGTTCATATAAATCTTGGAATTCTTCCGTGTCTTCAAATTCTTCAATTCATCGGAGCCTTTGACTATTGTAGCTTCAACTCTCCTAGTGTCTGGTGAAGTCTGATATCTTGTCCGTTCTCGGAGTGGCTTCACTTCATCCTCCGTGTGGTCCAAGAACGGGGTTTGTCTAACTAAAAGGGAATATTTGATAAAGCACAGAAAAGAAGAGAGGTAAAGGATCTTTTTGAAAATAAATTCTTAAAGAAATCCTTTCCTAAGGGCTTTCTAGTTTCTAGGGTTACGTCCTACAGTCAACATGTGCTCTGATACCATCTCTGTAGCGACCTGAGCTCAAACGGTCAAGCCTCTGTGTATCCGTGCCATCCCTAGATCGGTATGCTGGCACACATAGTACATCAATGTATATATCAAAGTGCAATCACATGTATAAATAACGTAAAACTGATATATACCTCATAAGTCTCAGTGGAAACAAACATAAGGGTGTGGAGTCCATCAAGGCCAAAGGCAAGTTGAGTGTAGACCGTAACCCTACAACGTAACTCTTACTCGTCGTAGAAATTTCCTGCAGCATAAGACTTTGCAGCCATGTAGGTCAGTACATTGAATGTACTGGCAAGTCACATCATAAGAATAATGAACCTATTGTACATGCAATCTGGCTGGTGGAAAGCTCTAAGTTTGGTTTTTGCATAAAGCTAGTTTTTCCCTAGAATAAAAGATATTATTCTACCACTACTGTATAGCATAGAATGAGTTGGTAAACCCAACTCAATCAATTCCCAAAGTTTCATTTACAACCCAACTGTTTAATTAAGAGTGATGAGATCTCCTAGCATTTCCACTACTAGATGCTCAAGTTGTCCATAACCGGGGACACGGCTAATCGATTAGGTTTTAACACTATGCAGAGGTTTGCGCACTTTTCCCCACAACACTCGATCGCCTCCCTTGAAGTTCTCGCACTGCCTGGCATTTGAGAATAGGATGACCGAGACATAGTCTTCCGAAAGTATTCCCCCTTAACCCACGGATAGGCCGGTACACCTACTCATTCTACATCTTCTAGCCCATCCCGGAAGGGGTCACACTAACTACTCAACTAAGCCAGAGCCCATATTGGTTTGTGGCTGCACACGTAAGCTTCTAGACATGAGAATACGAGTGATCTCTTTGAGCCTGGGCGGACGGACCACTAGTGGTGCACCAGCATGGATTTTTCCCATGCATGCTCCCACTGTACTTCGCCACCATTCAAACCAAACATCCGCCTAGGTAGTTCATTAAGTTATCTTGGTTCTACTTACTACTTTGTCACTCATCTCCCACAATGAACACTTCCCAATCCACGTCTACATTGGCAAGGCAAAATTAAACTTACGCGGTGGTGACAAAGGTATATGATTCAAACCTACCTCAATGAACTACTAGGTAATGGCATAGCCATCTGGCATCAATTAATCCTACCATGCAATCCTACCACAAAAGGACTAAGTGCATAATATAAAACATAGGTAATTGGAAGAATGGTCAAATGTGAACTTGCATGGTAATAGTTGATGAAGATTATATCGCTCTCAAAAATTTACTTAATAGGACTATTCGTCACTCTCTGATGAAAATCTATAAAGTCAAGCATTGCATGCACATAAGCAATCATTTCGGAAAACCAAATAACATGCAGCATGAAAAGACTCGGAAAACCCAAATGAACACACAACACACTTAACTATCAAAAGAAAATACTAAGTGCAAAACAACATAGGACATGGGTGCCAAAAATTGTGACGTGGACCATGATGCATACTAGGCATACGAGTAAAACTACTATGGAAAGATCCTAATGTGTGAAAAAATATCGTGAGATAGGTCCAAGTGATAGGGTTTGGCAACGGTGACACGGTGCAAAAAGAATCACATCAATCGGAGCTACGGTTTAGGAGATATGGTCAATTGAAGTTTGAATTCAAATCTGAATAAATTGAAATTTGAATCTGATAAAAGTTTACAAAGATGACACTACTGGATATATCTAATCAATATGAAGAATTTGCCGCTGGTTTCATCGAATTTGGAGTTACGGTTAAAAAGATACGGCTATCCGAAGTTCAGGGACTAATCTATAAAACTCAGGGACTAAACAGAAAAAGAAATAACTGCAAACAGGCCCTTGGCCATGTGGCGGCTCGTGGCTGGCTGAGCAGCGTTCGTTGCGGTGGCTATATGGCAAACGGCCACTAAATAGGAAAAACAGCTACCGTGGCTAAACTAAAAAAACTGGAGACCGGTTTAACTAAAACCATGGCTAACCGAACTAAAACAAACCGATCTATAAATACAAAAAAAAACTAAACGAACAGGGAGGGGTCGCCTTACAGAAGCGATGACGAGGTGCAGGAGACGGTGGTGCTGGCTTTAGGCGGCGGACGGCGGACAGGGCGGCGTCTTCGGCGTTCCTCAGCGGCGGCGAAGGGGTCGGGGAGACTGGGCGCGGCGTGGGCGGCGTGCAGGTGGGGTCGGCGGGCGATGGGGTGGCCAGCGACGAGCGGAGGGAGGCGGCGAAGCTCCGGTGCTCCGTCGAGAGCGCAGCATGTCGGGGCGGCGTCTCCAGTGACCTAGAAGGCAAAAGAAGGTGTCAACTCGACGCGTGCGGACTCGGGCAACAAAAAGACGTAGTCGATGGAGGC
The DNA here is from genome assembly GCF_056163025.1 of Triticum urartu. Lineage (NCBI taxonomy): Eukaryota > Viridiplantae > Streptophyta > Magnoliopsida > Poales > Poaceae > Triticum > Triticum urartu. Next base: position 170,953,705 of record NC_141876.1, on the reverse strand, counting down.
CGGGGTGGCTCACGGGCGATGAAATCCTCTGGTGAACTAGCACGGCTCCGGCGAGATCCAAGTGGCTATGGCGAGCGATGCGAGGGGCATGGTGACGAGCGGGTTAGCTGAATGGAGGGAGGGGTCGAGGGCTTCTTATAGGCGCGGAGAGAGGGCTCGGGAGTGAGGGATAAGCTCTATCCCTAGAGCTTCGGCCGGCGGTTGCGTGCGCGTGCTCATCCAGCAGGAGGAGCGGGAGGTTGGGGACGACGGGGTGGGGCCCTCCTGGCAGCTGTGTGCGAGCGAGAGGGAGACGTCGGGCGTGCGAGGGCGCTCGGGCGCTTGCCCTGGGCCGAATTGGCCAGCGGCTGGCTGGGCCGCGGGGTGCTCCTGGGCCGAGCTGGCCACGGTCCAGGTGGTGTTTTTTTGTTTTGTTTTTTTTTACAGAAAGAAGAACTGCAACAGAGAGAAAGTAAATAAAAAAAATCTACATAAGCATATTATATACCAAAATGCTCAGAAAAATAGCAGCAATAAGATGAATCATTTTTCAAGTTCAACTAAATTCCATAAAAATTCCTAAAAGTCAAAGAGCGCTACTATTGCATTTAAAATCAATAAAAATCATTTTTAAAATAGGAAAATGATTTCAAATTTATTTTCTCCTAATTTTCCATTGAAGGGAATCATTTTACCCTTATTTCCATTTATTTATTTTTAGGAGAAAAATAATTTGAATAGGAACTCAAATAACTCCCAATTGGATTTGAATTTGGAATTTCAAACAACTTCAAAGTGACTTCAAATTATTCCTTTGAAACTTCCAACTCTCTTTCTTCAAATATGACGAAGTCATTTTATGAACTCATTGAGTTGCTTAAAGTTTCTAAATTTGAAATATTTCAAAAAGGAATTCAAATCATTTTCAAACCCCCTTTCATTTCTTTAAATGGAAGAGGTCATATTATCTTCACTCTAGGGTTTTGTAATGAAATGAATTTGAACTCAGGGAGATCAAAATGCAAGATGAAAGTTTTGGGAAAGTCCTTTTATTCCCTCTCATTCAACTTTCAAAAAGTTTCAATTTCCACTTAGTTTCCCACAAAAATCAAACAAACAAGCACAATTATTTATTTAATATAACATTCCAAATTTAGAATTTTGGGATGCTACAAGCGCCCTCGAACCCAGCATCGAAAAACCCAGCACCTAGAGCACACCGACGACGCTCGCCGGCCACACTCCTGTACAGTTCCTCCCGAACTCCCTGGTGGCATCGGAGCAAACATGACTATGTCGACGGAGCTGGAGGACAAAAACCGCATCGAAGTCGCCGCCGCCTCTGTCGCGATCCCTCTCGGACACCTAGCTCTCAGATCTGACCCCACCCGTGCCCGAAACTAACTTGTCATGAGAAAATCAATAGCACCCTTATTGAACGCCACTGCCATCGCCATTAGAGACAAGGAAACGGCCAGCCCACACCTAGCCGGCACCTCAAACCCCTCCAACGAGCCCGAGGCCCGTGGAGGAGAGGAGCTACCGAAGCCGCCGTTGGCAAGCGAGTCAAACTTCTCTTCGCCATTTTCCTTTAGAAAGGGAAAGGGGAGGAGGAGAGGAGAGAGGCCTGCCAACAAAATAAAAACCAAAAAACAGACTTTTAGACTAGTGTGCGAGCTCTCACTGTGTAAAAACAGGATAAACACGGGACACCATGTTTAATGGCAGAGAGTTGTTTGCGTGTGTACTTCTAATGCTTTGCTGTGATCTATCTGTACAGAGAAATATACTACTACCTTTTGCAATCAAATATCTCCCGTTTTGCAGGTTCGCCATTGATACGTCTCCAACGTATCTATAATTTTTGATTGCTCCATGCTATATTATCTTCTGTTTTGGACATTATTGGGCTTTATTATTCACTTTTATATTATTTTGGGGACTAACCTACTAACCAGAGGCCCAGCCCAGAATTGCAGTTTTTTGCCTATTTCAGAGTTTCGTAGAAAAAGAATATCAAACGGAGTCCAAACGGAATGAAACCTTCGGGAACGTGATTTTCAGAACGAACATGATCCAGGAGACTTGGACCCTACGTCAAGCAACAAACAGGGAAGCCACGAGGTAGGGGTGTGCCTACCCCCCCCCCCCAGGCGCGCCCTCCACCCTCGTGGGCCCCCTGTTGCTCCACCGACGTACTCCTTCCTCCTATATATACCTACGTACCCCCACACGATCAAAGACGGAGCCAAAACCCTAATTCCACCGCCGTCACTTTCTGTATACATGAGATCCCAGCTTGGGGCCTGTTCCAGAGCTCCGCCGGAGGGGGCATCGATCACGGAGGGCTTCTACGTAAACACCATAGCCTCTCCGATGATGTGTGAGTAGTATACCTCAGACCTTCGGGTCCATAGTGATTATCTAGATGGCTTCTTCTCTCTTTTTGGATCTCAATACAGTGTTCTCCCCCTCTCTCGTGGAGATCTATTCGATGTAATCTTCTTTTGCGGTGTGTTTGTTGAGACCAATGAATTGTGGGTTTATGATCAAGTTTATCTATGAACAATATTTGGATCTTCTAAATTCTTTTATGTATGATTGGTTATCTTTGCAAGTCTCTTCGAATTATCATTTTAGTTTGGCCTACTAGATTGATCTTTCTTGCAATGGGAGAAGTGCTTAGCTTTGGGTTCAATCTTGCGGTGTCCTTTCCCAGTGACAGTAGGGGCAGCAAGGCACGTATTGTATTGTTGCCATCGAGGATAACCAGATGGTTTTTTTTATCATATTGCATGAATTTATCCCTCTACATCATGTCATCTTGCTTAAAGCGTTACTCTGTTCTTATGAACTTAATACTCTAGATGCATGCTGGATAGCGGTCGATGTGTGGAGTAATAATAGTAGATGTAGGCAGGAGTCGGTCTACTTGTCTCGGACGTGATGCCTATATACATGATCATACCTAGATATTCTAATAACTATGCTCAATTCTGTCAATTGCTCAACAGTAATTTGTTCACCCACCGTAAAATACTTACGCTCTTGAGAGAAGCCACTAGTGAAACCTATGGCCCCTGGGTTTATCTTCCATCATATTAATCTTCCAACACTTAGTTATTTTCATTGCCTTTTATTTTACTTTGCATCTTTATCATAAAAATACAAAAATATTATCTTATCATATCTATCAGATCTCACTCTCGTAAGTGACCGTGTAGGGATTGACAACCCCTTATCACGTTGGTTGCGAGGATTTATTTGTTTTGTGTAGGTGCGAGGGACTCGCGCGTAGCCTCCTACTGGATTGATACCTTGGTTGTCAAAAACTGAGGGAAATACTTACGCTACTTTGCTGCATCACCCTTTCCTCTTTAAGGGAAAACCAACGCAGTGCACATGAGGTAGAAAGAAGGATTTATGGCGCCGTTGCCGAGGAGGTCTACGCAAAAATCAACATACCAAGTACCCATCAAAAACCCTTATCTCCCGCATTACATTATTTGCCATTTGCCTATCATTTTCCTCTCCCCCACTTCACCCTTGCCGTTTTATTCACCCTCCCTTTTCTGTTCGCCTCTTTTCCATTTGCTTGTCGTTATGGCGAGTCCTCTATCTTCTCCGTTGTCTCCCGAGAATGAAGTTCTAAATTTTAAGCAAAGGGAGGGAGAAAATCTAAAAGACGCTTGGTATAAAATTTGCAATGCTCAAAATAGATCTACCAAGAAGCAATCTACTTCCGTTCTTCTTCGCAATTTTTATGTAGGCACTACTCCTTGGTACGGATATAACCTTGATACCATTACCGGAGGGAACTTCTTGGATAGCCATACTTTTGATTATTATAATGCTATGATAGATTTGTTTGGCTCAACACCTCTTTTGGTTAATGGAACTATGTTAACTTTGGAGCATGTAATGCAAAGACTTGAAATTATTGAGAATAAGGTTGCTACTGTATAGTTAATTGAAAATTTGGATAAAAAGATCCACAACCGAATCACTCAATATGGATCTAAAGTAGGAGTCACCTTTAAAGATATTAAAGAACAGGAACCTATAGTTAATGAGAAAATAAATCATGATTCCACTAGAATCAATAAACTTGAGGATATTATTACCAACTTGGGAACCGCTTTTTCTTCCATAAAGAATACTCCAAGTCCTCCCACTAAAATTGCCAAGCTTATGTATGTTCCTAAAAATAAGGGTGAATCCTCTAGTAAGGAAACTACGGATCTCAAATCTATAAGTATTCATCCCAATCTTTTTTCTATCATTAAGGAACCATTTGTTACAAATGAATTTTTCGATCTTGTGCCTAAAAGTTTGATAATCAATAAAAAGAAAGAAATTCCTAAGTATGGTAGATGCCTCATTGAAGATTTACCTACCAATGATGGCAATACCTAGATCTATCCTTGCTTTTTTGCCTAGCTAGGGGCGTTAAACGATAGCGCTTGTTGGGAGGCAACCCAATTTTATTTTTGTTCCTTGCTTTTTTCTCGTGTTTAGTAATAAATAATTTATCTAGGCTCTGTTTTGGTTGTGTTTTTTGTGTTTAATTAGTGTTTGTGCCAAGTAGAACCGTTGGGAAGACTTGGGGAAAGTCTTGTTAATCTTGCTGTAAAAAACACAAACTTTAGCGCTGACGAGAACTGCTGCCATTTTTATTTGGAAAGTGACATTTAGTTAATTCTTTTTGCAGATGATTAACAGATAAATTCCTCACGTCCAACAATTTAATTTAGAATTGTTGTGGTTCCAGATCTTGCGCTAGTTACAGATTACTACAGACTGTTCTGTTTTTGAAAGATTCTATTTTTCGTGTGTTGTTTGCTTATTTTGATGAACCTATGGCTAGTAAAATAGTTTATAAACCATAGAGAAGTTGGAATACAGTAGGTTTAACAAAAATATAAATAAAGAATGAGTTCATTGCAGTACCTTGAAGTGGTGTTTTGTTTTCTTTCGCTAACGGAGCTCACGAGATTTTCTACTTTAAGTTTTGTGTTGTGAAGTTTTCAAGTTTTGGGTAAGGATTTGATGGATTATGGAAAAAGGAATGGCAAGAGCCTAAGCTTGGGGATGCCCATGGCACCCCCAAGATAATCTAAGGACAACAAAAGCCAAAGCTTGGGGATGCCCCGGAAGGCATCCCCTCTTTCGTCTACTTCCATCGGTAACTTTACTTGGAGCTATATTTTTATTCACCACATGATATGTGTTTTGCTTGGAGCGTCTTGTATGATTTGAGTCTTTGCTTTTTAGTTTACCACAATCATGTTTGCTGTACACACCTTTGGAGAGAGACACACATGATTCGGAAATTGTTAGAATACTCTATGTGCTTCACTTATATCTTTTGAGTTTTATAGTTTTGCTCTAGTACTTCACTTATATCTTTTAGAGCACGGTGGTGGATTTGTTTTATAGAAAATATTGATATCTCATGCTTCACTTATATTATTTTGAGAGTCTTAAATAGCATGGTAATTTGCTTAAATAATACTAATATGCTAGGTATTCAAGATTAGTAAAAACTTTCTTATGAGTGTTTTGAATACTAAGAGAAGTTTGATGCTTGATGATTGTTTTGAGATATGGAGGTAGTGATATTAAAGTTGTGCTCGTTGAGTAGTTGTGAATTTGATAAATACTTGTGTTGAAGTTTTCAAGTCCCGTAGCATGCACGTATGGTAAACGTTATGTAACAAATTTGACACATGAGGTGTTCTTTGATTGCCCTCCTTATGAGTGGCGGTCGGGGACGAGCGATGGTCTTCTCCTACCAATCTATCCCCCTAGGAGCATGCGCGTAGTGCTTGGTTTTTGATGACATGTAGATTTTTGCAATAAGTATGTGATTTCTTTATGACTAATGTCGAGTCCATGGATTATACGCACTCTCACCTTTCCATCATTGCTTGTCTCTTCGGTACCGTGCATTGCCCTTTCTCACATTGAGAGTTTGTGCAAACTTCGCTGGTGCATCCAAACCCCGTGATATGATACGCTCTTTCACACATAAACCTCCTAATATCTTCCTCAAAACAGCCACCATACCTACCTATTATGGCATTTCCATAGCCATTCCGAGATATATTGCCATGCAACTTTCCACCATCCCGTTTAACATGACACGTTCATCATTGTCATATTGTTTAGCATGATCATGTAGTTGACATAGTATTAGTGGCAAAGCCACCATTCATAATTCTTTCATACATGTCACTCTTGGTTCATTGCATATCCCGGTACACCGCCGGAGGCATTCATATAGAGTCATACCTTGTTCTAGTATCGAGTTGTAATCATTGAGTTGTAAATAAATAGAAGTATGATGATCTTCATATAATAGAGCATTGTCCCAATAAAAAAAGGAAAAGGCCAAAAAAAGAAGGCCCAAAAAAAGAGAAATGAAAAGGGATAATGCTACTATTCTTTTTATTCCACACTTGTGCTTCAAAGTAGCACCATGATCTTCATGATAGAGAGTCTCTTGTTTTGTCACTTTCACATACTAGTGGGAATTTTTCATTATAGAACTTGGTTTGTATATTCCAGCAATGGGCCTCCTCAAGTGCCCTAGGTCTTCGTGAGCAAGCAAGTTGGATGCACACCCGCTAGTTTCTTTTGTTGAGCTTTCATACATTTATAGCTCTAGTGCATCCGTTGCATGGAAATCCCTACTCCTTGCATTAACATCAATCGATGGGAATCTCCATAGCTCATTGATTGTCCTTGTTGATGTGAGACTTTCTCCTTTTTTGTCTTCTCCACATAACCCCCATCATTATACTCTATTCCACCCATAGTGCTATATCCATGGCTCACGCTCATGTATTGTGTGAAGGTTTATAAAGTTTGAGATTACTAAAGTATGAAACAATTGCTTGGCTTGTCATCGGGGTTGTGCATGATGAGAGCATTCTTCTGTGACGAAAGTGGAGCATGACTAAACTATATGATTTTGTAGGGATGAACTTTCTTTGGCCATGTTATTTTGAGAAGACATAATTGCTTAGCTAGTATGCTTGAAGTATTATTGTTTCTATGTCAATATTAAACTTTTATCTTGAATCTTTCGGATCTGAATATTCATGCCACAATTAAGAAGAATTACATTGAAATTATGCCTAGTAGCGTTCCACATCAAAAATTCTGCTTTTATCATTTACCTACTCGATGACGAGCAGGAATTAAGCTTGGGGATGCTTGATACGTCTCCAAAGTATCTATAATATTTGATTGCTCCGTGCTATATTATCTTCTGTTTTGGACATTATTGGGCTTTATTATTCACTTTTATATTATTTTTGGGACTAACCTATTAACCGGAGGCCCAGCCCAGAATTGATGTTTTTTTGCCTATTTCAGAGTTTCGCAGAAAATAAATATCAAACGGAGTCCAAATGGAATGAAACCTTCGGGAACATGATTTTTGAAACAAACATGATCCAGGAAACTTGGACCCTACGTCAAGCAACCAACAGGGAAGCCACGAGGTAGGGGGCGCGTCTACCCCCCCCCTCCCCAGGCGCGCCCTCCACCCTCGTGGGCCCCTTGTTGCTCCACCGATGTACTCCTTCCTCCTATATATACCTACGTACCCCCAAACGATCAAACATGGAGCCAAAACACTAATTCCACTACCGTAACTTTCTGTATCCACGAGATCCCATCTCGGGGCCTGTTCCGGAGCTCCGCCGGAGGGGGCATCAATCGCGGAAGGCTTCTACATCAACACCATAGCCTCTCTAATGATGTGTGAGTAGTTTACCTCAAACCTTTGGGTCCATAGTTATTAGCTAGATGGCTTCTTCTCTCTTTTTGGATCTCAATACAAAGTTCTCCCCCTCTCTCGTGGAGATCTATTCGATGTAATCTTGTTTTGTGGTGTGTTTGTTGACACCGATGAATTGTGGGTTTATGATCAAGTTTATCTATGAAACATATTTGGATCTTCTGAATTCTTTTATGTATGATTGGTTATCTTTGCAAGTCTCTTCAAATTATCAGTTTGGTTTGGCCTACTAGATTTATCTTTCTTGCAATGGGAGAAGTGCTTAGCTTTGGGTTCAATCTTGCGGTGTCCTTTGCCAGTGATAGTAGGGGTAGCAAGGCATGTATTGTATTGTTGCCATCGAGGATAACAAGATGGGGTTTTTATCATATTGCATGAATTTATCCCTCTACATCATGTCATCTTACTTAAAGCGTTACTCTGTTCTTATGAACTTAATACTCTAGATGCATGCTGGATAGCGGTCGATGTGTGGAGTAATAGTAGTTGATGCAGGAAGGAGTCGGTCTACTTGTCTCGGACATGATGCCTATATACATGATCATACCTAGATATTCTCATAACTATGCTCAATTCTGTCAATTGCTCAACAGTAATTTGTTCACCCATCGTAATATACTTATGCTCTTGAGAGAAGCCACAGTGAAACCTATGGCCCTCGGGTCTATCTTCCATCATATTAATCTTCCAACACTTAGTTATTTTCATTGCCTTTTATTTTACTTTGCATCCTTATCATAAAAATACCAAAAATATTATCTTATTATATCTATCAGATCTCACTCTCGTAAGTGACCGTGTAGGGATTGACAACCCCTTATCGCGTTGGTTGCGAGGATTTATTTGTTTTGTGTAGGTGCGAGGGACTCGCGCGTAGCCTCCTACTGGATTGATACCGTGGTTGTCAAAAACTAAGGGAAATACTTACACTACTTTGCTGCATCACCCTTTCCTCTTCAAGGGAAAACCAACGCAGTGCTGAAGATGTAGCAGCCATGAATCCATCTTTTTTAATAATGTACGAAAGAGGAAATAAGATCCGTCCTTTTTGCATCAGTCCAATACAGGCTGATATGAAGCAACAAGAAAGCGACTCGTGACCTAGAGCATGCATGTGCTCACTACACGCACATGCACACACTCAAAGTTCATCGTGCGAGCTGTGAATATGTGATGATCCGCATGAAACATCAACCCTTCAATAAAACAGTGTTAGGGCATCTCCAAAACTGACTCCTGAAATATACACGGCATCCAACAGTGGATGGATCTAGACACATCCATGATCAGTGATACATGAGCCGGTCATTCAACCGTATGCCTCAAGAGTTGTCGGAATCCTGCTTCATCATGGGGTCGTCATTGCTCACCTTCAGCGAGCTCGCCAGCAAGCTGGCCTCTACCCGTCGCGCACGATGGGTTTGCCAGGTAGCCGCAAGGCCAGCCAACTCGTGCTTCTGCTCAATCGAGAGCATCCTCCCAGTGCTCTAGAGCTCGTGGTCATGGCAGAGGTGGCATAGAGGGGAAATGGAAACGGTCATTGTGTGGTGCAGATCGTGTTGGGCGTGTCCTGGTATAAATAGGTGACACTGGCTAGGACACAAATCAGGTTGTGTTAATGCGGGCATCAGAGTTAGTTTCTCGACTGTTGTGCATGTTTAATGTTAGTAGACGGACAAAAGGGTATCCAATTTGAATGCAGCAGATAGCCGTCATGTCGTGTTCACTCATGTCTCTCTGGCATTGAACCAACACGAAGACCGTGATGCAACATTGGCGGCGCTCTCGGACAGCACACCGCTTCAATGCCGGCTCCAGGGAGCGGTCACATCCGCTCACATCAACGCGGCATGGAAAGCGGAGGTGCGTTTGTGCGGGGAGGGCGCGGGAGAAGTTTTTGGGTGGGACCGGGGTGTCATATGTGTGCGTAGTTGATCCGTACGCATGCAAAGGTCCCCTGTCGGTATCAAAACCGGCGGATCTCGGGTAGGGGGTCCCGAACTGTACGTCTAAGGCGGATGGTAATAGGAGGCAGGGGACACGATGTTTTACCCAGGTTCGGGCCCTCTTGATGGAGGTAAAACCCTACGTCCTGCTTGATTATTCTTGATAATATCAGTAGTACAAGAGTTTATCTACCACGAGATCGGAGAGGCTAAACCCTAGAAGCTAGCCTATGGTATGATTGTATGTTGTCCTACGGACTAAAACCCTCCGGTTTATATAGACACCGGAGGGGGCTAGGGTTACACAAGGTCAGTTACAAAGGAGGAGATATACATATCTGTATTGCCTAGCTTGCCTTCCACGCCAAGTAGAGTCCCATCCGGACACGGGACGAAGTCTTCAATCTTGTGTCTTCATAGTCCAACAGTCCGGCCAAAGGATATAGTCCGGCTGTCCGGAGACCCCCTACTCCTGGACTCCCTCAGTAGCCCATGAACCAGGCTTCAATGTCGATGAGTCCGGCGCGCAGTGTTGTCTTCGGCATTGCAAGGCGGGTTCCTCTCCAAATTTCGAACATTTGTCAAGTAGTGTTCGGTACCATAAATGTTGGGCTTCTTGGCTTCTACGCCCAATAAATGCTATCTTCCACGCGTTGAGTGAATGTGAGGAGCCAGGGCTTTTTTACATTCGCCCCCTAGCCGGATAAATAAATTGTCTATTAAAGGGATGGGGATTCTTAGATCCAATCCATACCATCCTCCCCCAACAAGAATTCATCAGAGCGCGCTTCGGAAAGATCCACTCCAACATGGCCGACCTCCGCAGCTCCTCCTCCCACCCCCGTAGCCCTAAGCCCGGTGATTGGGAGAGGTGTTCCGTCCCACACAGTCGATTAGTCGAGCTGCAGACCAAGGGATTTCTCCTTCCAGCGTATATGGTTCCCGTCCGAGCCAGGCTCGCCACCTACAATGGCGGGGAGCAAGCGGAGAGCTTCCCCGGCCCCTCGACAGGGGAGTGGGTATTCCTTGTTCCTTACTTATTAAGGGGACTCAGATTTCCAATTCATCTGTTCTTTTCGGGGTCCTGGAGTTTTACGGCCTCCAACTGCATAATTTCACCCCTGCTTCCATTTTACACATCGCCGACTATGTTGCCCTCTACGAGTTATTCCTGGGCCGCGAGGCTCATTTCGAGCTGTGGAAAAGGTCATTTTGCCTCGTCCCTCGCACACAGAAGGGGTCACTTTATCAAGTGGGCGGAGCCGAAATATGGCGCATCGCCGAAACTGGATACCGGTCCGGTACTCTGAACAAGACGTCCAAAGACTGGCCTTCGGAATGGTTTTATATGGAGGACGTCCCCCTTCCGGACCCTGTTCGGCGGGGTCTTCCTGAGTTCAGCAATGCTCTTCTAAAGAAACGCCGAAGTTGGATCCGACGGAGCCCCCAGGAGGAAGACAACAGAGAAGTCCTTTACCTGATGAACCAGATTAAAGCGCTGGCTCAATCAGGATTGACAGTAATCGAGGTTATGTCAATATGCATAATGCGGGGAGTGCAACCACTTCAATATCGAGGGAACCCCCTGTGGTGTTTTAACGGGGAAGATGACACCACCCGTTGCAGGCGTAAGGGTCCGGACAATGTTGTCACTTTAGCAAAAAATCTGTCTGAATTGTTCAAGGGGGAGGAAGAGGAGTTCATCCGCATCAAGCCACGGGATGGATTCTCCATGTACAACCCTCCAAGTTGGGTGAGTTATATCTCCTTACTCCCATTCTTCCCGCATTCTTTGTCGTAGGTACTCACCTTGCCATTTTGTGGCAGGAACTGCGAAAAGCCATAAGGGAGGTCAGCAGCCCATCTCCACAACCGGAGGACCCTAACCGGGCCCTCGGTCCTGGAACCGAAGAAGATCCAGACATATTCGTGGAGCTAATAAACCGGTAGTTCTACCAATTAAGCTGTGATGATGCCATGGTGGCCATTATGGCCGACTATCCCGGACTGCTTCGTGCGTCGCACGTAAGAAAAACCAAAAATCCCAACTCCAAAAACTAGGATCCCCTTTTAGACACTTCACCTACCATATACATATGGTGTTTTTACAGGGAAGGCATTCAGGACGCCATGCCGAACCCGCAGCAACTCGCCAACAAGAGGCACCGAGGTCGGGCAGGCCAAAAAGGAAGGCGGTCAGGATGGAGACGCCGGCGTAGAGGTATGACAGAAACCCCGCTCTATGGTTGCCATCTTTCTTGAAATTTAATGACGTCCATGTTTCTTTAACAGAAAAAACGCTCGCCGGAATATGTCCGGTGAGGCTGCCAATCACGCTTCCACCAGTCGGGTTCCAGGACCGGACATAGAGGCGGAAGCCGACATGGGGCGGATGCCGGATACTCCCCCTACAGAGGATGCGGATAGGCTATCCGCTACAAATTCAGAAGTGGAGAGCGCCATGAATCATAGGCGTCACTGGGCCGTACTCCGCGACGCTTGCTTCTCACCAGAGGCATTTGATGCCTTCAATTCTGGAGAGGCGTACCTCCGTGCTGCTCAAAATGGTCTAGCCAGAGCCACAGACCAGTACGTAAAGGATGTACGGGTAAGCAAATCTGACGATTATATGTATCAGTAGCCCCTGAGACTTGAAATAGTTAGCAGAACTGATTTAAGGATCATCTTATTATGCAGGTTCTTACAGAGAAGAATAGTCGACTGTCACAGGAGCTGGAGGAATGCAAGACCCAACTTCGGGCCGCTGTTGTTGCATTGAACGAACCTAAAAAGTCCCCAGCTGGTAAAATTTCTTTCAAAGAATGATAGGTACCATATAGCGTGCGGCATGGCTCCAGATCTAATAATAGATGTTGCAGATGAATCCGGAGAGAATCCGGAGGAGCAGCATGCCGTATGACAGCTAAAGGCCGGCGAACGCATGCTCAATGAGGTCAGGCGGGAGAAAAACAATCTCCAAGACGCCAATACCAAGCTGAGCGTGGAACTAAAAGATGTTCGAGCCCAGCTTGCGGACTCCGAGAAGGAGAATAAGCGGCTTCGACGCGGCATATTCAGTAAGTGCTTGAACGAACCCTTAATAAAGGGGATGGCGGAGAAGCCGGCTAACAAAGTTATGTCTGCAGGTATGCTGACGGGTCGTCCCGCGGAGGAGATGCCCGGGTCTGTGGGTGTTCTTCTATCCGAGCTCTCACAACAGCACGAACAAGTTCGGGAGGTGATGCAATGTATTGCCTAGGCCTTGTGGCCATCTGTCTCCCTGCCAGAAGGCGCTGGATAGCTTGTGGAGAAGCTCAAGGGAGCATGGCGGCGCTTCCGATTATGGAAGATATCTGCCTGCCGTCAAGGTGCTAGGAAAGCCTAGGCCATGGTGAAGACGCGGTATACCAAGGCTGACCCAAATCACATGGCCAAGGTCAGACCTGTGGGGCCCTACGGGAAAGAGATCCCCGTTAGCTTAGTCTATGGGCAAGTAGAATTAGCCGCAAAGTATTCCCAACAGGATTGTAGGGTAGACCACCTGTTGGATGGTATAGAAGAGGAATTTAGTCAGTCTACATGACTATGTAATTAAAGTGACATGTATAATGCCTTCTAGCCGGATTGTAGATCATTTGTCATGGCGGACCTTTTCGCTTCAACCTCGGGACCCGATAGTCCGGAGTGTATCCGAATACCCGCTCAGTTATATAAGAATCGGGGTATGCGTGGAGACCAGGTGTAGGGCTCATTAGTGCTTGAACAGACAAGTGCCCAACTAGTTATGTTATATTACATGGGTAGTAAGAAACATCTTCCAGGGAGAATAGTTCCGTTAAGGGTTCCTTTCCCTGGGTATGCATGCCCTAAAGTGCATGTCCGGACTGTGAGAAGAAACACAGGAAAAAACATCTGGGGGGAAATATGGAAAATAAAAATCATCTTTTGTTCACCGACCGTATATTCTCTTAAGAATGCTAGCTTTCGGCTTCACCCAGTCTGAGGTACACATCCAGCTGACCCGGCAGTAACAATCGGAGAGGTGCTCCCCTTATGCCCTAGCCGAATTAACGAGAACGTAGGGCATAAATACAAGAGCCAGGCAACCCAGCTTGGCCAAAACATAAGTCATATCGATGCATATAATGGCGAAGAAAAGGTACATGCGGAAGAATAACACATGTGCTGGGCATGAAGCCTAGATAGATAATTAAGCTTCTGTGTAAGAAGCCCCCAGGTAAAATGAGCGCGGTTAGCACATCTATAGTGTGCAAGCGAGGCACAAGTTGGCCCTTGAAGGCCTTGAGAAAGAATAAAAGAAAGAAAGAGAAAAAAGACAGATAATATATATTCAAAAAATGGACAGAGGAAGGAGACGAACATAGAGTTCGGCGCTAGGCGTAGAATCTTCGGAGCCTGGCTGCGTTCCATGGGTTTGGCTCAAGTCAATTATTCGATGCATCCCGCAGACGGTACGCTCCACCGGTCAGAACTTGGTCAATAATGAAGGGACCTTCCCATTTGGGCTCAAGCTTGGTCTTTTTCTTCTCCGGCAGGCGTAGAACTAACTCACCAACGTTATAAGTTTTGGCCCGTACTTCTCTACTTTGGTATCTGCGAGCCTATTGCTGATAGAATGCAGAACGGGCTTTTGCCACATCGCGCTCCTCCTCCAGGGTGTCCAGACTGTCCTGCCGATCGAGCTCAGCTTCTCTTTCTTCGTACATGCGAACTCGTGGTCAGTCATGAATTATGTCGCAGGGCAGAACTGCCTCTGCGCCGTACACCATAAAGAAGGGCGTATAACCGGTACTACGATTCGACGTGGTCCGCAGCCCCCAGAGTACGGAGTCGGGCTCCTCTACACAGTGTGTGTTAGACTCTGTTAAGGACCGCACTAATCTTGGTTTAATGCCGCTCATGATAAGACCATTTGCTCGCTCAACTTGGCCGTTGGTTTGTGGGTGATAGATGGAAGCATAATCGAGCTTGATGCCCATGTTGCTGCACCAGAGTTTTACCTCGTCGGCCGTGAAGTTCATGCCGTTGTCAGTGATGATGCTGTGGGGGATGCCATAACGGTGTACAACCCCGGATATGAAGTCTATCACCGGTCCGGATTCGGTTGTTTTAACAGGTTTGGCTTCTTTCCATTTGGTGAATTTATCCACCATGACCAGTAAGTATTTTTTCTTATGGGTTCCCCCCTTAAGGGGCCCGACCATGTCAAGCCCCCAGACCGCGAAGGGCCAGGTGATGGGGATAGTTTAGAGGGCGGTGGGTGGCATGTGGCTTTGGTTTGCAAAAAGCTGGCAACCGACACAGCGTTGGACCAAGTCCTGTGCGTCTGCCCGGGCCGTCGGCCAATAAAACCCTGTACAGAAGGCCTTGCTTACAAGGGCCCGGGCTGGGGCGTGGTGGCCGCCGAGTCCGGCGTGAATTTCTGCCAAAAGCTTCCGCCCTTCCTCTTTGGGGATGCACCTTTGAAGGACTCCGGTAGTGCTTTTTTTATACGGCTCTCCCTCGTGGACCCTATAGGCTTTAGATTGCCGCACTATGCAGCGTGCATCATTTTGGTCCTCGGGGAGTTCCTGCCTAGTTAGGTAGGCCAGGAATGGTTCTGTCCATGGGGCAATGAAGGCCATTATTACATGGGCTGAAGGTGTTATTTCGGTGGCGCAGCCTCCTATTATGTCAGAGTGTTCGGTATCGGGCATTTTGGCCGGGTCCAGACTATTGTTACCAGTGTCCCCTTCCCATACTACGGATGGCTTAAAAAACCTCTCCAAAAAGATGTTGGGGGGACCGCATCGCGTTTTGCGCTGATGCGGGCGAGGATATCCGCCGCCTGATTGTTTTCCCGAGCCACATGGCGAAATTCGAGCCCCTCGAACCGAGCTGACATCTTTAGGACGGTGTTTCGATAGGCCGCCATCTTCGGATCCTTGGCATCGAAGTCTCCATTTATTTGGGATATTGCAAGGTTCGAATCCCCACGCACCTCCAGGCGTTGAATGCCCATGGAAACTGCCATCCGAAGACCATGTAGCAGGGCTTCGTATTCGGCTGCGTTGTTGAAGTCTGTATACAGTATCTGAAGTACGTGTTGAACTGTATCTCCGGTTGGGGATGTCAGGACGATGCCAGCCCCCAGACCAGCCAGCATTTTAGAGCCGTCGAACATGATCCAATTGGAGTATGCACCGTACTCTTTAGGGAGTTCGGCTTCCATCCATTCGGCGACAAAGTCGGCCAATACTTGCGATTTAATGGCTCGCCAAGGTTTGTATATTATGTCGAATGGGAGGAGCTCAATGGCCCATTTGGCAATCTGGCCCGTAGCATTGCGGTTGTTTATAATATCGTTAAGTGGCACTTTCGAGGCTACTGTAATCGAACACTCTTGAAAGTAGTGTCGCAGCTTCCGGGATGCCATGAATACCGCATAGGCTATCTTTTGATAATGTGGGTACCGTGATTTGCATGGAGTGAGGACATTGGATACATAGTATACCGGATTTTGAAGAGGGAATTTATGTCCGTCAGCTTCTTTTTCGACGACGAGCACTACGCTTACAACTTGATGAGTTGCCGCAATGTACAACAGCATAGGTTCGCCGATGTTTGGCGCGGCCAGGATTGGGTTGGTTGCCAGTATGGCTTTTATTTCTTCTAATCCGGCTATGGCAGCGTCCGTCGACTCGAAGTGTTCGCTACGCCGAAGGAGTCGATAAAGGGGTAATGACTTTTCTCCTAAGCGGGAGATAAAGCGGCTTAGAGCCGCCACACATCCAGTTAGTTTCTGGATTTGTTTGAGGTCCGTTGGGATAGCCAACTGTGACAGAGCTCGGATTTTGGCCGGATTAGCTTCAATTCCTCTACTGGAGACAATGAAGCCCATGAGCTTTCCGGCTGGTACACCGAAAACGCATTTTTCCAGATTGAGCTTGATGTCGTATGTTCGGAGGCTGTCAAATGTGAGCCTCAAGTCGTCTATTAAAGAGTCGACGTGTTTGGTTTTAAAGACCACATCATCTACGTATGCCTCTACTATTTTGCTGATCTGTTTCTCCAGACATGTCTGGATCATGCGCTGATATGTTGTGCCGACGTTTTTGAACCCAAAAGGCATTGTGTTAAAACAGAAGGGGCCGTATGGTGTGATAAATGCTGTTGCGGCTTGGTCGGACTCCGCCATCTTAATTTGGTGGTAGCCAGAGTATGCGTCGAGGAAACATAATGACTCGTGTCCTGCGGTAGCATCGATAATTTGATCAATGCGGGGGAGGGGGAAGGGATCCTTTGGGCAATCCTTGTTGAGGTCCTTGAAATCGACACATAGGCACCAGGATTTGTCCTTCTTTGGTACCATCACCAGGTTTGCTAGCCAGTCCGGGTGTTTTATTTCTCTAATGAATCCGGCCACCAATAGCTTGGCTAGTTCCTCTCCCATAGCTTGTCTCTTATGTTCAGAGAAATGCCGAAGAGCCTGCTTGACCGGCTTGAATCCCTTTAGAATATTGAGGCTATGCTCGGCCAGCCTGCGTGGGATTCCTGGCATCTCTGAGGGGTGCCAGGTGAATATATCCCAATTCTCGCGGAGGAACTCTCATAGTGCGGCGTCCACAGCGGGGTTTAACTGTGCCCCGATGGAGGCTGTTTTTGTAGGGTCCGTTGGGTGGACTTGGAATTTGACTATTTCATCCGCTGGTTTAAAAGATGTGGACTTGGATCTCTTGTCAAGTATCACGTCATCCCTGTCCACTTTGGAGCGTAGCGCGGTTAATTCCTTGGCCGAAAGGGCTTCGGATAAAGCCTCGAGGGCCAATGCGGCTGTTTTGTTTTCGGCACGGAGTGCTGTGTCCGGATCACTAGCGAGAGTGATGATTCCGTTGGGCCCGGGCATTTTGAGCTTCATGTACCCATGATGGGTATGGCTTGGAAGATCGTGAACGCTTCCCGTCCTAAAAGGGCGTGGTATCCACTACTAAACGGGGCCACTTGGAATGTAATTTCTTCGGACCTATAGTTCTCCGGCGTGCCGAATACCACATCTAGTGTGATTTTCCCAGCACAGCATGCTTCCCGATTGGGGATGATTCCTCTGAAGGTTGCGCTGCTTTGCTCAATGCGGTTCCAGTCTATTTCCATTTTTTGAAGGGTTTCCTCATAGATGAGGTTCAATCCACTGCCGCCGTCCATGAGTACTTTGGTGAGTCGAAAGCCGTCCACAATTGGACTGAGGACCAGTGCAGCTGGTGCTCAGGCTGTTCGGAATTTAGGTTCGTCACTAGCATTG
The DNA here is from genome assembly GCF_056163025.1 of Triticum urartu. Taxonomy (NCBI): domain Eukaryota; kingdom Viridiplantae; phylum Streptophyta; class Magnoliopsida; order Poales; family Poaceae; genus Triticum; species Triticum urartu. Next base: position 170,935,671 of record NC_141876.1, on the reverse strand, counting down.
AAGGTAATAGCCGTGTCACTCCATGGATATATTGCTGCCACGTGGCAGATTTCGGCGAGGCTGTGGAGTGTTCGCTTGCGCCTATTATTTGATGCGAAGGTTTCAAAGACTGTTAGTACCATATTGTTATGCACGGGATGGTGCTCTGTGGTATTTGGGATGAGAAGATCCTTGCCACTTTTGGCCAGCTGCCGGAGTATCCAACATGCTCTAAGGCCGTGTGTTGGTATGGTATCCGCTGTACTATGAATTTTGCAGGGTCCGTTAAGCCATCCCTCCAATACGGTTCCATGCCCTGAAGAGGGTTTTTGTTTCTTTGTAACTAACTCGGGTGTCTTATGATAGTGCACCCTTTTACTTCGGACTGGGTGTATATTCCGAGCCGGATTATCCCAAAATTTCTTTTCGGTTTTCTAGGCGCTTTCCATCGCACAGTACTTTTGTACTATGGACGCCAAGTCAGCGAAGCGTGATATGTCATGGAGACTCAAGGCGTTAAGGATTCCCTTGTCGGTGCAATTATTGCAGAAAAATGAGACTGCGTCTTCCTCGCGATAGTCCTTAACCTTGTTCATCACAAGGAGGAATCTGGCCCAATAATGATGCACTGTTTCATGGGGCTCTTGCCTGATGTGCGAAAGATCGTTTATGTCTGGGTGGGTGGGTGGAATTGGGTCCGAACCCCTACCCAATCTGAGACCCAGAGGCCGAGGTGTTTCCAATCCTGGAATTTCGGATTTCGGGATGTTGCCCGATAAGTCTGGCCCGCTGCCTAACTCTAGGTTTAGGGCTTAGGTGATGTCCTCCCGTGAACGGGTATCCGGCTCGGAGAGCTCAGGAATCCGGACATAGTTAGTCCTCAAGATAGAAGAAGAATCATAGCATTGTTCCTCCACCACCACAACATGATGGGTGACCGGTGGAGAGTTAATCTCCCTTTGATCGGGTTTAAGCCCAATCTGATCATAGTCCGTAGCGACTCCCAAGGCAGCAATGCGAACCAAGAGCTCGTTTAGGGAAGAGAGCTCCATTGGATCCATCTGCTCGGCGAATTCCGAGCCGACGTGGAGGCTATTTTCGATGACCCGAGAAGTCATCGTCGGGGCAGCAGCCGAACGGGCGGTCATGATGAAACTGCCTAGCCGGAGAGTTTGGCCGACAGCCAGGGCTGCCCCGGCGGTGATGTTGTTTTTAATAACGAGACGAGGCATCCTTCCTTACGGTGATGGCACAGAGGAACTCTCAATGAAAGCACCAATGTCGGTGTCAAAACTGGCGGATCTCGGGTAGGGGGTCCCAAACTGTGCGTCAAAGGTGGATGGTAACAAGAGGCAGGGGACACGATGTTTTACCCAGGTTCGGGCCCTCTTGATGGAGGTAAAACCCTACGTCCTGCTTGATTATTCTTCATAATATGAGTAGTACAAGAGTTGATCTACCACGAGATCGGAGAGGCTAAACCCTAGAAGCTAGCCTATGGTATGATTGTATGTTGTCCTACGGACTAAAACCCTCCGGTTTATATAGACATCGGAGGGGGCTAGGGTTACACAAGGTCGGTTACAAAGGAGGAGATATACATATCCGTATTGCCTAGCTTGCCTTCCACGCCAACTAGAGTCCCATCCGGACACGGGACGAAGTCTTCAATCTTGTGTCTTCATAGTCCAACAGTCCGGCCAAAGGATATAGTCCGGCTGTCCGGTGACCCCCTAATCCTGGACTCCCTCATCCCCCTTGTTTGCATCCGGTTTGTGTGATTTATAAAAAGCGAACGCATCCAAAGGACAAATTGGGTATAAAGTGCACCTAGGTAGCTTGATTCCCATGTTTGCGGACGATTTGAGAGTCTGGATTGGAGATTCCCTTAGATCTACAAATATTGATGTAGATTTTGTAATTTGCTTAATTGGAAACAACAAGGCAATAGTTATCTGGGGACACGGACAAACACATTCATAGAACTGTTGGATCAATAAAATATATAGCAAGGTGATTAAGATTAGGGGCTATTTGAGGGGAAGGTATGGAGATAGAAAACGTGGCAAGGTGCAAGGTGATCTTCATGTGGGAAAACACTTCAGATTTCTGATTATTTTCTCAACAAGCAAGGTAGGGGCTCCATGGATTTAATTAAGATAGGAAAAAATACATGGTTGACCAGTTTATAAGGAAAAACAAAGTGAAAATCAACCCATAAAAGGAATAAAAAACCAATAACGCCAACGCAAACATACCACCACCACCTATAAATGCGACCTCACATCGGAGTGATTGTATGCAAGATCTTTGGCGACAACTTCTAGAAGGGAAACAGTATCCAAGGGACACCGTTATCACCAGCATCGACCCACGACGAACAAAAGGATTTTCCTAGACCCGTGCACAACTAACTCACCGAACTTAGGATAGGTCCGGCCTTGCGAATAGCCTCCAAACGCCGCTTCGCTTCCGATCAGCCATGACCCAGTGTGAAGAAGTACTCTTCGATGATGCCACCATGGAGCATCTAAAAGGATCGAGGTGGACCTAGAGGGGGAGGGTGTTGAATAGATACAATTATAAATTTTAATTATTACTTGGCAATTTTCAACAAATATACGGAATATGGAAGTCAGACTAACACTTGCAAAGGTGATTCTAGTGCTAACAATATATTAAAAAACAACTAGTAGAAAGGCAAGTAAGCACAATATGATGTTAGTAAAGACAAGGACATAAGTAACCACAAGTAGGTCGTTAGGGTTAGGGATCATACAAAATCCAGAGACAAGGATGTATCCCGATGTTCACTTCTCTGGAGGGGAGCTAGTCACCATTGGAGGGGCAGATGTTACCACAAAGGAACACCAACACCACAAAGGGTCACCCTATTCTCCCCTTGATATATCAACACGAAGGCGATTCGCAACCAGTAGTGATAAACCTTGAGGTCGTGTCCAAACCTTCAAAAACTTTTCGAAGTTAATCACAATGAACGATTCATATCTGAAAAACTCCTACAACCTAAGAGTTTCTAACCTCGGGAAAGAAAGGGAATTTAAAGAAGAATGGCAAGCAAGTTGTCGTTGCCATGAAGAAGCCTAGAGCTAGACCCAAGCCTGAAACTGAGTGCTTCTACTGCAAAGTGAATGGTCACTGGAAGTGGAACTGCCCCAAATACTTGGCAAATAAGAAGGATGGCCAAGTGAACAAAGGTATATTTGATATACATGTTATTGATGTGTACCTTACTAATGCTCGTAGTAACGCCTGGGTATTTGATACTAGTTCCTTGCTCATATTTTTAACTAGAAACAGGAGCTGCAAAATAAATGAAGATTGGTTAAGGACGAGGTGATGATGCGCGTCGGGAATGGTTCCAAGGTCAATGTGATCGCCGTCGGCACGCTACCTCTACATATAACTTCGGGATTAGTTTTAGACCTTAGTAATTGTTAGTTGGTAACAGCGTTGAGCACACTACAAAAAAATACACTTCCGTGATGATACGTGTTTGTCACAGTAGGTTGCGTTTTCTTGCATGTACATCCATGACAAATTTATGATAGAATCAAGATAGTCATACATGTGCTGTCGTAGAAGTGTTCCATGACATTGCCAAAATTATCATCACGGAAGTGTCCACTTCCATGACGATAAATCGCGCGTCACAGAAGTGCTTTCGTCAAGGGTGACCGACATGTGGCATCCACCGTAACGGAACGCCGTTAAGCTATCGGGTCGGCTTTTGGATCCGATAACTCGTTAACAGCCCCGACCAATAGGCTGGTGGAAACATGTGTCGGCTCACCGTTGGGACAGATGTCATCCGCTCATTAGACCGGAGGCGCCTATGATACGATGACGCGTGACACGGCCCAATAGTGGCCCATTCCTGTGAAAAGGCCGGCCCGTTTGACTTGGTCAAAAGGTGGCGGGCCGGCCCACGGAAAGCCTATTAACGGCCTGTTCGCATATAGCCCATTTACAGCCCGCTAACCCAGGGCCCGTTACGCCCTATTCGAATTAGGCCCAGTAGCGTCATCCGGGCCGTCCAATATGATTCAGCCCGTTTTAACTTCTGGCCCATGTGTGGCCCATGACTTCTTTCGGCCCATATGAGGACCTTTGTAACTCTTGGCCCATTAACGGCCCGTGGTGAAACTGACGCGTAATGAACAGTGTATCACTTTATACCCATTAATGGCCCGTTATTCCATTGGGCTGTTTCCAGCCCAAGTTATCTTTCAACCTTCTCAGGGCCCATTGATTCTTGTGATCATTTGCAGCATTCGGTTACATACAGCCCGTTACTGTCATTTTCTGCTTGTGGGCCAAATTCAGCCCGTCCTTACAGTCGGCCCGTTTGCGGACCGTTAATACGTTGGGCCGTTTTCATGTAAAAAACCTGTTGGGCTGTTTCATAGAGTTATGAAATATGGCCTATTAACGGCCCGTTATGGTCCATGAATAGTATGGCCCATGTTGGCGAAATGATGATACACCCCGTAGAAGGCCCATGGATCCTACGGCCCGTATGAGGCCCATGGATAGTACGGCCCGTAGAAGGCCCATGGACCCTAAGGCCTATATAGAAGGCCGATGGATCATACGGCCTACAGGAGGCCCATGGTTACAACAGTCCGTGTGTTGCCATGATTATTTTGGCCTAGTTACCAAAAATAGGCTATTGTGGCCACTAGAAAAAAACAGAAAAAGAACTGCAGTGACTACAAGAAAACAACTAAACAAGACAATAAGGAAATAAATAAGCAAGCAATTAATGCTAGCCTATTACCGCTATTACACATATTACATCCACTGGGTATCAAAGTTCACCACTAGTGCAAATATAGGGAACAAAGCAGCACATTACATACACTGGCCGTCAAAATGGGCCACCAGTGGAAATAAACGTGGCAGCAAAACAAGAGCATAACTGAAACAACTTCAGAAGAGCTCAAGAAATGTTATCCTGGGTATCCACCATGGTGGCAATAAGCTTAGCAAGCTGATTAGCTTTGTCCTATTTGGCGCTAAAATCCTCCAACGCTTGTTGTTGCACCAGAAAGTATGCATCTAAATGCTCCAGGGACTTCCGCAGTCCTTCCGCTTCTTGTCGCAGCACAGCTAATCGATGTCTTTTAGCTTGTAGTTGAGACTCAAGAAACCGAACTGATTTAGACAGTGAGTTTGAATAGCTTGTGCAAGCGGTAGTGGCCAGTAACTCGAACACTAAACCAAGACAGGACTTTGGGGTTCTCTCGTTGTCTTCAAGATAGTCTTCCTTAGTTGTTTTATCAGCTTTGTTGGAGACAACAAGGATGTGTCACTATCCTGAACCTTATCTACATTACTTCCTTTACCATTGCTTAATAAGGCACTCTTCCCCAATATTCTGTCAGCATTCTAAAATAAGAAACAAGCAGACACATAACAAGTGTAGCATGTACTAGTATATGAAAATCATTTCGGTGAACCATTTCATTAGTAAGGTGGACAGGATTAAACTACCAAGTCTTCTATTGCCAAGTACTAGTACATAATAAAAGCATCAAACAAACATATATCTATGTCCTATGGTCACTCCATTGTCTTGCCAAATCAAAATAGAGACACGGTTAAAATCATATCAGTTGAAGACAAAGCAGCTGTGAAAGAATACAAAGCGTGGGAAACAACACGGCACAACAAGATTTCAGATGGGTACCACGGGTCTACATGTACAACAACACTATTGGCTCTGTTGTGATGCTAGTAATGTGCATGATATGAGAAGTCAACTGTATACACAATTGAAATTGAAATCAACAGAGCTATTGATAAGAGCAAACCTGTTAAAGAAACATGCGTGAACATACCTGCTGTGCCATTGGAGTTTCGATTGGATCCTTCAATTTAAAAATAAGTTTGTATGAGTAAAATCAAGTGATACAAGCGCAAAGCAATCATAGTTAAAAAAGGTGCGCCTAAGCGAGCGCTTAAGCATGCCTAGGCTCTAGGCATTGGGAAAACGCATTGCGCATAACTACGAATAATCTGTGCATAACTGCGCATAAGCATGTGCTTTGGTCAGTAAAGTGCAAGGCGGTAGCAAAACGCACAATTAACGCCTAGCGCTTTTTTGAACTATGATAGCAATGGAATATTAAATTAGAACAATTGTTCTTCAGGTTTAGGCACTTGTTCTACATGAACAGAGTAAGGTAAGACGCAGGAATATAATACTTAAAAATAGAAAATGAGCTCATAGACCTTACCACATTCTTGGTTCGGGACCAGTACAGAACAAGGCGTTCCCAGTCATCATCCAGTAAATGTGTCTCAGGAGAACGTAAGGGAATTTGATGAGTTTGTTTGCTGGTGAAGTACGTTTTCTTCAGGTAATTCCGATACTGCCACCAAGCATTCTTGAAGATAGCAGAGGTATTAGCACAGGTTACCTCATCTTGAGTTTCCAAATCGGTCCTTCTCTATAGAGAAAAATGGGAAAATTTGATGTATTATAACCATCATGGAGGTAGAATGTATGGGACGAAGCAAAGTAATTGCCATGAATAACATTAGGTATTAGCACAGGTTACCTCATCTTGAGTTTCCAAATCGGTCCTTCTCTATAGAGAAAAATGGGAAAATTTGATGTATTATAACCATCATGGAGGTAGAATGTATGGGACGAAGCAAAGTAATTGCCATGAATAACATTACTTACACATAACTCCTGGACAAACACCTGCAACTGGCATATTCCTTCATCTTTAGTATAATATTTCCAAGATGGGAAGATACACACATACGATTTAACAACATCAAATGCGATAGATGCTAAACTATGACTAGCTGGTTGTGCTTCCTCCACAGGAATAGGCATACTAACTGGTGGAGTTGGGGTTCGCCGTGATAGTAATGGCCCTTTGGGCACTGGAGCTGCCTTACTAACTGCTCTTGTTTGGGAGATCTATGGTGGAGATGGTGATGTGTCAACAGGAACTGGGTTACTATCAGCTGGGGTTGGGGTTAGATTCAGTGAAGCTGGTTCTCTGTCCATCGTAGTAGGGGTACAATCTGCGAGAGTTTGGGTTATGTGTGGTAGGGCTGGTTCTTGTGCATCTACAACCGGGGTGCTATCTCCACCAAGAGGTAGCACTGTTTTATTTGAAGATCGTGTTTTTAGTCTGCTAGATACTGGCATCACCCGCTCCAATTCAAATGGCTGATAAATAGGAAACATAGTTGAATGTACAGACATTGTATGAGAGACATACGCAATAGATAGTGTGGAAAAAAGAGGGCATGAAATAGTTGACATGTATATTGTTTAACTAAAACGGATAGCATGACATAATTTCACATATATTATGTCTATCTAAACTGGATAGCATAGCATAACATAACTCAAAGATATGATGAATAACTAGACAGGATCACATGACATAATTCACCTACATGTTATCTAAGTAATCAGGATCGCATCATTTAATTCACATATGTGATTTATATGCTAAACAGAGGGCATTCGATATGATGTCTGAACTAAGAACATGGTGTTGAATATTGTGTATATGATGTCTAAACTATGCAATGCAAGACACCGTATGCATGATATGAGCAGTATAACCGTGCCAAGTTAGAGCATACACCTCAATGGGGGAATAGGACAAGTCATCTGTCTCTGAATCCATCTCTGAGGAGCTATCGGGACCCAATAAGAGATCTGCTTCGATAGGTAGCACTGTCTGCTCTGAAGGCCTTGTTTTCACTCAAGATTTTTCCATCTCCCACCCAAATGGCTGATTCATAGGAAGAGTAGTTTAATGTACAAACATTGTCGACAAATGGAAATGTAATGAAGAAAAGGATGGGCAAGATATCATTCAAATATATGATGCCTGGTTAAACAGGATGGCATTGCACATTTCACATATATTATGGTTGGCTAAAAGACATGAGACTGCATAATTCCCATATATGATATAGAAACTAAACATGTGGCATTACAAAACATGTCTAAACTAAGCAGATGACATATATGATGTCAAAAGTAGGCACTGCAAGGCAACATATGCATGATATGACCAACATCATCATGCCAAGGTAGAGCAAACACCTTGGGGGTAAATAGGAGTGGCCAGCGGCGTCTGAATCCGCCTCAGAACAGATATCTTCCTCTGGATTACAATCTAGAGAGGGGTGGGGAGGGTTTGCCATTGAACCCACCATGGAGCGATGTTTGCATGACATTGTATTGCCACGCAAAACTCGTCTCTTTTTCTCTACATGCTCAGCATGACTGTGTGCCATATCTGTCATGCATACGAAAAAAATATGGTGAGATTATGTAAGGAGAGCATGCAGAAATTTAGAGTGATGGTAACAACCAGTGGATCAACGTTTTTCCGTTGAACCAAAATATCCCTAATGGATCGACGTGAATGTATAGTAATAAGTGATGCAACAAGTGTACAACCTCTTTGTCGTAGCCGTGTCGACCTCAGCATCGTTGGGTTGGTCGCCGAAGAAGTTGAGGCAGAGGTGGCTGTCGGAGGTGTGGAGGAAGATCTGAGGAATCTGTAGACGGCGTCCAGGGCACTGCTCTGTTGTGATGGATCGTTCTGTCGTTGGAGCAGCTCCGGTGAGCCGTAAGATGTCAAGGCTGAAGCAGCCACAAGACAAACATCATCAATTTCAAGTGGGATTCTAATAGCATCTCCAATAGATGATGTAAAATGGATGTAAAATTAACATCACCAAAAACCACCTGACTACAACAGATGAGGTAAAAACTGTTGACTCTGAACTTAACTGTTGAAACTGAAATTTACTGTGGAATCTGAATGCTACTGTCGAAACTGAACGCAATGGTAGCAGAGAGGCACTTGACATGTAGTTTAGGGAGAGCCTGCAGTTCATCTTCAACCTGCACCCCCCCTGTGCCGCCAGCCACCACCGGCCGAACCGCCGGCCCCAGCGCCGCCTCGCCGCCCCAAAACAACTCGCCACTGCCGCCTCGGCCAGCCCTCTAGGCCCCCGACCCCCCACCCTGAACCCTAAGATAGATAGTGGGGTACCTCTCCGGCGAGCCCCCGTCCCTGTTGCGGGTGGTTCTTCCTTAACTCCGGCGAGCCCCCCAACCCCTGAAAATCGACTGACCCAAAAGTCGATTCAGTCGACTGAAGTGTGGCTTAATCGGAGCAGAGCAGCACCACGGGCGAGGGGGAGAGCAGCAGCAGCAACAGCTAGGCGAGCGAGCGATCGAGCGAGAGCCGAAGCAGCAGCAACAGCCGCACGAGCGAGCAAGTGAGAGCCGGAGCAGCAGCAGCAGATCTGGCTGGTATGGATGCCGCCGCCGAAGGGGCCTCGCACTAGGGGAGAGCCGCCGTGGAGATGTCGCCCGCGGTGCCGGCTTCAAGGTAGCCGCTCCATGGGGGTGTAGGATGGAGCACCGTCGGCACTGGGAGGTCGGCTTAAGGAGAAGGTGCGATGCGATGAGTGTACAACCTCTTTGGTGGCGCCGAGTAGGCCTCGTCCGAGGAGTCGGTGAGGATGCTGCGGTTCTAGTGGAGCAGGTTAAGGCGGCGCTGTGGGGATGGAGCAGCCGCGATAGACGAGGCGATCGTCGGAGCAGCTCCTTGGAGGTGGAGGACGGGGCGGCTGAACCGGTGGGACGGCGAGATGGACGACGGATCCTCATCCAGGGAGGTGGATGAGGGACGTCGAGCTGTTGCGATGGACGACGTCGTCGGGGAAGAGGCTCCGGCTGGGCAGCAGTGACGTGGCGAATGGAGGAGGGTGGGGTTTCGCGGCTGGAGCGGAGAGGTTATGGCGGCCTAGGATTTCAAATGGCGAAAATGGGGCGATGGGAGGGGTTGAAACATGACTTAGGGACGCGCTTGTCCAAAATGTAGGGTGTGTTACAAAAGAACCCCCCCCCCCCACACCGATTTGAACTAGAGGCCCTTTCGGCTCAGGGTTAGAAGGGGGATTTCACGTGTCGGGATTTGGCAGCTGGAGGGAGTTTTCGCGCGCGTTGTAATTTCGGGATATCAAGGCACGGGTTGTGAAGGCGCCAGTTTTGGGAGCACAATATCTGAATTTTCGGGATATAACAAGATGGGGGTTGAATTTTAGGGACAAGCCTAACGTGTAGTAATATTGTACTTGTATGTACCAAATCAATTCGCACTTCCCTCAACCAAAAAAAACGAAAAAAATAAAACTATTCACACCACACAAAGAGAGAGTCTTGCCCCATTTTACTATACAAATGCTATTCAAAGCTACTCCCTCCTTCCATCTATATAGGGCCTAATGGTTTTTTCGATGCTAACTTTGACCAAGTATTAGAGCAATGATATATGACATGCAACTTACACAAAGCACACCGTTAAATTTGTGTGTGAAAGGTTCTTTCAATGATATAATTTTCACATTGTTCATGTCATGTACTATTAATCTTGTCAATAGTCAAAGGCGGTCTTAAAAATCTCATTACGCCCTATATAGATGGAAGGAGGGAGTATGAATCCTTGTTATGTCCGATTAAATTTTTTCGCTTGCTGTATAATGCATGTAACCTACTCATACCAACATTTAAGTGCATTCCAAATGTCTATACTACCGCTGCAATTCAAACTAAGTTTGAATTCATTTCTCTATTTCAATAAGAATCTACAATCATGGTTGTTGCCAACTTCAACCATCATAGTTTCCTTGCTATCCGCCAGATATAAATAGGACGGCCTATAATGCAGGATGGCAGGCACACCATCATCAACAACTCCGTTTTTTATAAGAGTAGAGATAAAATATATTGAATGTAGTATAACATGTCGATAACCACACCATGTGTATCACCGTTATATATATTCACACATGCGTCGGTTTGAAACACTATGATAAATTCTTCAAATATCCGAATTCGCTTTTTATAATGAAGTATATATGATCTCTATTCGTCTTTTACACCCACACAACCCTCTTATCTTTGTAGCTAGCGCTAACTTTCTCTTGTGCATGCACATGCCCGCATCCCTCTCACCCTCCCTCGGCATTCTATAGCTCCATCACGCAAATTCGTCTTTTCACTTTAGGTCATTCACCCACGGTGTGTTTAGGCGCCCCGGCTCCTTTACGGCACACATCGATTGATATGCCTCTCTAGCCAGGTGTGCCTAGCACAAACACAAGCTTCCCCTCTTCTCTTGTCACCGTCCATGCCTCACTCCCACCACTCTTTTCATCGTTCTCATACTCGCACACTCCTCTCCCTCCATATAGTATGCCTCTCGTACCACCTCCTACATGCATCCCTCTCTCTCTATCCTTCTCCTCGTGCCTCATTTGCTTCTAACACACACATGCATGTATACCGATCGATCTCCCAACATATACCTAGATCGACTTTAACTACCCCCCCCATCGATCGACGTACCTCACAAGTTATGTCTCTCCTTTCTCTAATAAAAGGCGATTGATCTTCCTATGTAGTTACATCTGCTTACCACAACCACATCGTCCCCCCTCATCATTCGTGCATGCCTCCTGACCCGTCTCTCACACGCACATGCACAAACAACAAGCAGCCATCTCCTCTCTTATTGATATTGCCGGCGTTCCCTCCATTTGTCTAGCAAGCCTATCCCACCATTTGTTAGAAGCAACTCCACTACCACCCCCTCCAACACTCTAGCTATGTCTCTCTCCCAACCTTATTCCTCTCCTGCACATATTCATGGATGCCGATCGATCTCCCTTAATACATGAGGCAGATAGATCTCCTTAATACATGAGGTAGGCCTCTCTCTTCCTCCACACATACCAGCCATTGTACCTCTATAGTTAATTGGACCTCCTTCTTTCCCCACCACACACCGATAGTCGAGCGTTGCAGGTAGGTATCCATGCCACAAAGACAAACTGCACATGTCACATCTCACGTTCCAGTAGGCCAGCCACTCTATATCTTTGACGTGGGCACACACAAATTCGATGCCACTCTATATCTTTGACGTGGGCACACACAAATTCGATGCCACTCTTTATCGATCGTGCGCGCACACACAAACACACATCATCCCTCTCTTCGATTCTATGGACACCTCAAGCCGATGATACCTCCACTCTCTTCTCGTGGATCGCCCCCTCTATATATATGTTATATCCAGGACTCTATTTCACACACATTGCATATGTTACATTTTTTGATTGACCCCCCCCCCCCAAAAAAAACTCTCAAGAACCCACACACTATATCTCTCTAGGTTTGTATCTCTCTCACACAACCCCACGTTGGTGGTGTACGTATACAAGAAGAGAATAGGTGCACCGTGCACGTACTCACGCTTCGTGCCCAGCCACACCCGCGCGAGTACACGGTGGAGCTCATTTCTTTACGAAATGGCAGCCCACATGCTAATTTGAACGCCTGTAGTGGTTGTTTACCTAGGGAGGTCGTGTACCACGCGTGCACAAAACAAAGTTCGACTTGACGCGTGCCGTGTTATTTTAAATAAAGTTATATCGCTCAATGGCACATACACAGAATATAAAACGATTTTTATGGAGAAAAAGGTAGTCCGCTCACTATATACAATGGAGCCTGCCTGCCTGGTTTGTCGCTCTTTAGAGTATTTCACACAAGGCTGCGGTGGCCTCTCTCTCTCTCACCGTTGGTCACTGATCCGGCCGCATCCCATCCGCCAGGGGAAAGGGAGTGCGGTGGCCTCTCTCTCACCGTTGGTCACTGATCCGGCTGCATCCCGTCCGCCGGGGGAAAGGGAGGAAGTGCATCATTTCTCCATTCGACGTCGCCGAGGCAGCACGTCCCGATCTGCGGTACACGTCGTTCTCTTGGACCAAGCTCCGGTGCGGCAGGGCCTACGCCACCTACTCGCAGATTCCGCCCGATGCCGCTCACCTAGTTACATCCCGAAGATCTCCAGGTATCCCCTCCGGCCTTGCTCCACTTCCCGTCTTCCCACGTTGCTGCATGTGGATCTTCCATAGTTCTTTTCCCAAAACATAGCTCGTCCGGCGTACTTTCCATATTGCATTCTCGTCCTCACACCTTTTTAGACAAACACAACTGTGTTGTTATCTTCCCTTAGGACAAGGAATATGCTTCTTTTTTGTTGTCGCATGTGTCATCAACTGTTATTGGCCAGTAACTGTTTCCTTTCTACCTCTTTTTTGCAAATAGGGCTATCCATTTCACCTCGTTGCTATTGCGACCTTTTGGTGAACTGCACAAATCACTTTTTTCTTAAGAGTGTTTTGTGCGGTTGTACTAAAATGTCACACGGGCAACGTCTCTACATTTCAGTGTGACTGCACACAGGGAGATTGGTTTTGCTCTATCCTCCTCATCCAACTCCGAGCCTAATCTTCTCCAACTAGTTAGTCTTAAGAGAGACTGCAAAGGTGACCTGCTTCTATTTGTGTGTTTATTGTTTCATCAGCAGTCCTCTATTATCGTAATCACACTTAATATCTTTGGAATAGGGACGCTCAGGTCTATTTTAGTGGAACTGCACAAAATGATCGGAATGTTGCATGCTCCAAACAGCTACTTTTTCCCCCAACATGCCTTTCTGATTTAGACAGAGCTGGGGGACGTTGCTGCCAATGAAAGCATGGATCAATTTTAATTTAACACATTTTCACAACTCTGTCTTCAGTTGTGATGTAATTATTAGCTCTGTTCTGCTAATAATTGACATGCATTAGCAAGGAAGTTAGTTTTTTATTGTTTCCGAAAGACACGCGAAACAAAAGCTGAAAGCTCACACCATTGTACAATTTCATGTCGCTGGAAAATTATTTATATAGTACGTCAATTATGTAAACAAATGATGGAATCTTGATAGCATTGCTAGAAGCCTCTTCATCATCTGGGTCCATGTGCCATGCACAAAATTATACTCCTTCGTTCCTAAATATTTGTCTTGTTACAAATTTCAAATGGGCATATTTTAGAGTGTAGATTCACTCATTTTGCTTCGTATGTGTACTCCCTCCGTTCCTAAATATTCTATTCATCTTTCTATCAATTTCAACAAGTGACTATGTACGGAGCAAAATGAGTGAATCTACACTCTAAAATATGTCTATATACATCCGTATGTGCCAGTCCATTTGAAATCTCTAAAAAGACAAATATTTGAGTAGTCACTCGTTGAAATCTCTAGAAAGACAAATACTCCGGAGTATATTTAAGAACCGAGGAGGTAGTGCACAACCGCATGGGAGACTCAGCCCGGTCGTTGCGCCGCATTAATAGTGAGTAATGAGCAATCAAATCATAAGCCCCACCTTTCCCACTGTAAGTTGCTCTGAAGAAGCAACCGTCAATACACTCTTCTTTGAATCCGCTCATACTACTCCATCTGTCACTGTTTATACAGCGCGCTTCAGAAAAAAGAAAAAAATCTATGGGACCAAGGCGGCTAGCGATCGGCCTAAAAAATAGCATTGGTAGTTATAGCACGACGTCTATTACTAGAGAGAATAATTCGTACACACATGCATGCACTGCTTCCACCCCGGGTAGACACATGCATGAACTTACTTCACTCCGTAGTATTACAGTACATGGAGAGAAAATTGTGGACTTGATTGTGGTTACCACGCCCTAATTAATTGAGCATTAAACCAAATGCATCTAAAGTCTCTCTGGTGGTGGAAATGCATTGAGAGAAATGCATCATAATGAAGCGCGCCCTGTAAACTGTGACGGAGGGAGGAGTAGTATGAAGGTGCAAAACCAAGTACGCGTATGGCCAGTCGGTCAACACACGTCCTCTTGGCATATCACTGACATGTGGGACAGGAGTGTGAGCAAACCGGTCTCAATTGACGGCAAAGAGCCAACCCGCCATTCCTTGAGAGAGACGAGGAATGAGAACACACATATGGACTCGCACGGAGACCAAGATATATTCGAGCATGGTTGGTTGATCGATATCATTCATTACATGTTGGACTGCCGTTTTCCGCCCTTCTCCGGAAGAAACATGTACTTTATCAGAGATAAAAAAATAAGAGTACAGACGCTCCACCATGCGGTTCTAGTAGTAGTACTACTCGTACTACTGCGCTTGGCTCTTCGCCTCTTCGTGAAGTCGAACAATGATGGTACTCCGCATGTTGGGTACTACAGTGTATGCCTCTCACAATCTGACACCGAATGGACTGATGCATGTCCACCGAGGGTAGGTTGCATTAGTCAAAAGGCATAAGAGAGCTTCACCTTGCCATGCAAGCTTCTCCTCGTTCTGCGAGTTGACGGGACACACCAAAAAGTAGTGCTAGTCCATACTCCCTCCTTTCCGGTTAATATGGCTTCGAAACTACTACGCAGACGATACTTGTTCGGATGAAAGCTGGACGATGGTGAATCCATTGGCATGTCGTAGTTTGCTCATAGGCATGGACGGCCTGATTAGCACTGTCGTGCAAGAATCATGCACCATGAGTCATCTACATAGCAGCGCTCATATGGCTTAATCTTTTTTGCGGGTAAATGAGAGAGCTTTATTCATATATAAGCATTCTTAGGACGATCAGCCAAGACACTGGTCACTAGGAAGCGAGGTACCCAGCAAAAAAAGAAGTAGGAAGCGAGGTGTTTCATCAAGCCAGCTCTCGGCCACATTCAAAGTGCAGCAAGCATGGTTCGCACGAAGATGCGCCACAAGGTTTGCTGACCTATTTACATGCTGAATAACAAAAAAAAGAGGAAATATTACCGAGCGCTACTATTTGTAACAGGATATGAGCTAGAATTAAGTGAGAATTGTGGCGAGTGTTCCATGCAATCAACTTCCATTATCACATGCGAGAACCCTCGAATTGAACCAAATGTGTTGAAGATTGCTTTATCACATTTTAAAATTATAATAAGAGTGCAGACGCTCCTCCATCCGGTTCCTAGTACTAGTATATTACGTACCTTTATAGACTATAGTAGTAGTACTAGTAAACTTTGAGCTTGGTTGTTCGCCTATTCGGGAAGTCGAACAATAATAGCACTAGTAGTAGTATAGTGTATGCTTCTGGCAATCTGACACCGAATTAACTGTTGCACGTCCACCGCCTGAGCGAGGGAGAGCTTGCATTAGCCAAAAGTTTCTCCTAGTCCTACGAGCCACCGCGTGCAAGCTTCTCCCGTCCTGCAACCTTCTCCTCGTTCGGCAAGTTGACGGGACACAACAAAGTAATGCTAGTCCATACTGCCTCCTCTCCGGTTAATATGGCTTAATTTCAAACGAGATAAATACACTGTCTGTCACTGTATATTTGTAAAAATACGGTTAGTGGACTTCATAATACGCTCATTGCGCTCAATAGATATATTTTCCGATGTTTACATGGTCAGTAGGTCACCCTGACTGAGTATGTGTGTGCATGCACGTGTAGGTTGAGCACTTGAGCGTGACCGTGTGTGTTCCGTCGTGTGCTCGGACATGCATGCATTAGGGCGTCGCGCGCATTTTTGCGTCCATGTGTACGTGTGACTGTTGCATACACATAGGGGGACTACGTGTAGGGGCCACTAAGGAGCAGTCAAATCACACAGTAAGTTAGTCGGAAGAAGCAACCATCATTTCACTCTTGAATGACACGTACGCAATATAAAATGGTTGATATGGAGAGAAAAAGAAAACCACCATATATACACTAGCAGGAGCCTAAGCTACAAGCCTACTTGCTTAGGTTGCTCTCTTCACAAGCATAGAACGACGGGCATGATCCCGCAGCTGGGGGAAGGGAACAATGTTCCGCGTAGACGCGGTCGATATCGGCGAGGGAGAAAACCCACAGTTGGTGCGTCCCAATCGGGGGTCACTCCGGTATGGGCCAATGCGCGTCCCAACCGCCCTTCTAGCTACAGCCCGACGTCCCAGGTAGTCCATCTTCCTTTTGGAGCCGGCTTGCTCCACTGCCGTAGCTCCATCTCCATGTCGATCTTTCTCTACTTCTACCAGCTTCTACTTGTGATGAGTTTATGTCTCATGAACTAGTGCCAGTACTATTATTCTAATCACACTTCTTCAATATCTTTGCCATCAGGGATGCTCAGGTCAATTTTAGTGGAACTGCACAAAAGCATCGTATGATCCGAGGGTGCCGGCCGTCTTTCCTTCGACAGGTTCTACCTGGCCAGGAAATTAAATCATGTTCAGGGTTTAGGATTTAAGTCGTAGTGACCCCATCAGTAGTTTTTCTTTCGTACACGCTCTCACAACTTTTTTCTTTAGTTGTGAAGTAAATATTGGCTATGATCTGTTAATCATTGAGATGCATCAGCATGCGTGTTAGTTTTCCTTTGTATTTGATGGAACGTTGTAACGAGGCAACCTTGGAATAGGAATGAAAATGGAGTGGAAAGTTTCAGTTTTTCCGGAGAAAAAATGGACACGGAGAGAAACCAACGTTTCGTTTCGTTGGATCGCGCCATCGAGCAAAACCAACGTTTACATCACGTATGTCGTGTTCGTGTTTCACCCTCCTCCACGGCTCCACCCCACAAAGTCGCTCGGCATGCCACTCACCGAAAACCAAGTAATAACTTTCTCGCCTGCTTGTCGATGGATCGTGCCATGGAGTATTAGCACTACTGGAAGAGATTGACGAGTTGGGGGAGGACAGCTAGCTATAGCATGGACTCCCAAGAACTTTTTACATGCTTGTTGTAGCTGGCTATTGCGACCTTTGAACGCGGAGCAGCCACGTGCACCAGGAAGCGGCGCGGGCGACGCTCTCTCGGCATGTGCGCCACTTCAATGCCGGCACTAGTGAGAGGTTGCGTCCGCTCTGGCCGGGCATGAATGGGGCACTGACTGTTTCAGGCGGGAAGCACGCGCAGGTGATGAAGAGGGTTCGGGTTGGTCAGGACCGGCCGTGGCAGCGGTCCGGATGTGCGCAAACAAGAGATGTTGTACGTTAATATTGCTGCATATATAATTAACAACGTAAATAATGTGCCAGTTGTACAAATATGATTGGAGATGGAGATGGAAATGTAATTTTACGTAAACATAGATATGCATGTCTATGTCTATGTGTGTGTGCGCGACGACTCTCCCGACCTATAAGCGGGGGCGTGTTTTTGATCGAGTTTTCTTTCTTGGTACGTTAGAAAATCAGTTTGTCTAATTCACATCTAGATGTTATTTAAGGATATCACATCTAAGCTCCCACAAGTACATAATGTAGCAACAAGAAACAAAACAAAACTAGGAAAAAATAGACCACAAACAGAGTGGACATCAACTTAGGGTTTGCACTCTCCACACGCTCGTCGCACTACATATATGTTACACGCTAGAGGCTCTGCGTTCATTTTCTAGGGTTTGCTATATTCACAGTCTCTCACCCTCTCTTCACCAGATCTGAACAAAACTACGTTGGCCTCTTGTCTCTCTCTCTCCCCCCTCACAACTGGTGAAGGAGTCGTCCGTATCCCGTCGCACCGAGAAGGCGAGGAGGTGCAATGTTCACTCTATCGCCTTCGGCGAGGGAGGCAATCCACTGCCGGCTGCGATGTTCCCTTTCACCCAGCGCCTGTGCGGGAGGGCCACCGACCCCTTCTTCCTTGCTGTCGTACGTAGTGTGGGCAGATCTGGCCTCCCATCGCATGCCTTGCCACATCCCGACGACCCTAAGGTATAAGTTTCTTTGAAACCGTCGTTGCTCTAGCTGCATGTGAATCTTTTTCGATCTGTAGTCGAATGTAGGTCTTGGTTCAAAGAGGAAAGAATGGTGCGGTGGGCTGGAGCAAGAATCTATGACGTGGTTCAATGAGGAAAGGAGGGGCGGAAAGTAGTATAGACTGGCTATCCAGCCGCTTTGTAGGTCGAAAAGGGAAAAGGGAGGTAACCCAGTACACACATCTGTAAGGAACCGATCTCTTTGTTGAAAAGGGAAAGAAACTGGGGGGTCGGGTAGTTTGTGCAGGACTAGATTTGCTGCCCTAACATAGGAAGAAGGTTCAAAGAGAACAAATATGGGACCAGCACATATATGCTGCTTGGTTACATACTCTGCATCACCCATTTACACGTGTGGACGCACATGGTGCTGGCATGTCCCATACAACTATTTTGCTGTTGTTAATCTAAGAATGCTGTCGAAAAATTGAAGCAATGCCACTGTTAAAAGTAAATTACATTTTTTAACGAATGTTGTTTCAAGAAAATGTCTCTGTTAATATGAATCAATGCAACCGTTTTAGAAATGCTACTGTCCTACTTTGTTTTCCATCCAAGATAAGTTAGATGCTTCTTTCTGTCACCATTTGTTTCATCCTCCTTTATCGGCAAGTAATTGTTTCCTTTTTTGCCTCTGTTAAAATAGGGGTATCGATTCAACTTGTTGCTATTGCGACATTTTGCTTCGCTACTCGAAACACTTATGTTTTAAGAGTATTTTGTGCAGTTCAACTTGAATGTCACACCGGTGACTTTGCTTAATTTTGGTGGAACTGCACAAAAAAGAGATCGAGATTTGTTTCCAGTCTTCGTATCAATTCAACTTGTTGCTATTGCGACATTTTGCTTCGCTACGCGAAACACTTTGCTTGATTTCAGTGCAACTGCACAAAACGAGATTGGATTTCCTATTCGTGTTGGCAGATTCGTATTTTGTCTTGTTCGTCTCATGAAAGGTCAGTACAGGCCTTCATCCACATGATTGTGTAGTGTGCTTTGAGATGTTGTGCTACTTGTATTGGTACTGTTTTAAATAAATGTTGAATTGAAGCTATTGTATTGCTGTCTTTTCCCATTAAGTAGTGAACAAAAATGGGACCAACCCAGACATGTAACATCCCAAATTTTCAATTTGGAATGTTATACACTAGATCATCATTGCATATCATATTTTATTGCATTTTGGTTGATCCTATAAATTTCACGCAACTCAAGGACCCTCGGAGAGAGTTGGGGATTTCGTTATTTTCATATTTGAGTTGTCTCAAATTTTGAAAATAGGATCATTTGATTTTATTTATTTTATCATCAATTATTTCTATTACAAAAATTATGACAGAGGGAATAAAATGACTTTCCCAAAATAAAGAAATATTGAGGATTTAATAAAAAAAATCAAATAAGATTTTATTTGGATTTATTTGCTATTTTATTTGAATTTAGGAAGAATGCGCGTTTTTCAAAATTGCTTCGGGATTTTTGGAGTCCGTTTAGTATTCCCTTTGTTTTTTTCCGAGCGAAATTATTTAAAAAAAACGTCTGAACCGACCTTGGGCCGTAACCGACCAGGACTCTCCTGGCCAAGCCTCTTATAAGCCGCCGCCCCGCCCCGGCCAAAGCCCAAGTCGCCGCCCCGCCCTAACCCTAGCGCCGCCCCGCGGCCCCGCCGCCGCCTCGCCGCCCCACCGCCCCGCCGCCGCCCCACGCCGCCTCGCCGCCCCGCCGCCGGACCGCCGCCGACGCCGCCGCCGGAGTTGCCGGAGGTATTTTTCGCCTCCGGTTTTTTCTTGAAAAACCATTCAGTTTTTCCAACGGTTTTGTTCGTTTTTTTAGTTTCGGTTTTTTTAAATAGATTGGTTTTTCTGGTTTATTTAAATAGTGAGCGTTCATCCGTTCATTCATTTTAACGAACGTTCGTCGTTTTTCTTTTTCTTGGATTAAATCCGCGATTTTTCTGATCGCGATCTCTGATCCAATTCTCGTTTTAGTCTAACTTTTCGCTCGTTTATTGGAATCAGGCGATTCAAGCGCCTAGAGTTTCGTCTCGAAACCCTCTTTCCGTTTATCCAACTCAAACAAGTTTTTGCCACTGTAAAAAATTGCCTTAGATCCAGAATAGTAAACGAAGGTTGTTTCTTTTGCCGTTTGTCTTTCGTTGCTTTGTTTGATTTGATTCTTTTTGCCAACCGAAGTTCTTAAGTTGAATTTTCTGGTTAGATCCCTTATTTGGGTTTTACCTGTGCATTAGATGAGTACTTATTGTATGCTTGTTTTTTTGCGATAGAGTACCCGGTGTGCGCCGCTTGCTACTTTGAATCGCTAGGTTTCCCGGATCATCAGCAAGGCAAGTAACACTTTGATCATGCTTTCCCTCTACCCAGTTTTATTGCATTAGATCAACCCGCACACATTGCATGATTATGATCTAAATAAAGGTTTGGGAAGTAGTTGAGGTAGTACCTATTACCTGTTTATTATCAAACCTTTGGGAGTTACTTCTACGTTTGCTTATATTGCTATGCTATGCTAGTAGACGTGGATTCGGTGAGTGTATCCATGACAGATGTGAGATTGTTAATTAATGGTTTATCTAAGGTGGCAACTTAAACACACATCTGGGTGGATTGAGGTACCTGGGTATTCCAGGATTGCCTATTTTCTTTTGGACCGCCACCCAGGCTCAAAGGGATCATGAGATTATTCATGCTAGAAACTTCCGTGTGCAGCCACAAGCTATTATGGGCTCTAGCATAGTTGACTAAGTTGTGCGAACTCTTACAATGGTAGACTAGCAGATGTAGGGGAAAAGTACGCAAACCTCTGCAAAGTGTATAAACTAATCATGATTAGCCGTGTCCCCGGTTATGGACATGTTGAGTATCTAGTACCTGGATTATCATGTGAATGTCAACATGTTACTCTAAAATTTAATTTTGCTGGGTTTTGTCTAATGATGATGCTTAATTGGGATTGAGAATGCTATCAACCATTCTCAACGTTTAACAACTACCATGATAGTTAAATAAATTTATTCCTTTGCAGTAGGGAAAAATTGGCTTTACGCAAAACTTTAACCATAGATCTTTCCACCAGCCAAATATGCATGTAGAATAGCTGTTTCATTCCATTACTCTCTATGTGTTACTTTGCCAGCATATTCCATGTGCTGACCCATTTCGGGCTGCAACGTTAATCTTGCAGACTTTTCAGACGATGATTAAGGAGTTTTTAGGTCATGGTTCTATACTCAGTGATGCCGTTGGAGTTGATGGACTCACTTATATTCCAAGCCTTCCGCTGTTATCGTTATTAGATGGCCTTAAGCCATATCTATTGTAATAAGTTCTCTTTTGAAACATTCGATGTAATAAGTGTGTGATTGCTACTCTGTTATAAATCCTTCAAGTACTGTGTGGTGTCAGCATTACTGATCTAGGATGACACCTGAGCACAGAGATTGGACTGTTTGAGGTCTGGTCGCTACAAGATGGTATCAGAGCACACACTGACTGTTGGACACGACCACTAAGCTAAAGACCTAGATCACTACTCACTCTCTTCTCTTTTCTGACTTCTCATCTTTTCTACTCTTTTAGGATGGCGGATGCAAGGAACAAGTTCACACAACCGGATGAAGATACACCCTTCGGACGTCACTTGAAGGACGTCACTAGATACCTGAACATAGGAGTACCAAGCTTCACCAGAACCTACAACACCACTTTACCTGAAGAAGAGCGCTGGATGATTCAAGTTCAAGTTCCAGGAAGGACGTTCATGCCAGTCACTGAGCCCATAGAGTTTTCTTTTGATGCACCAACTTGGAGTCTAGGAAAGAGCATGGCAGCTCACATCACCATGGGACGCATTGGAGAAGTCTACCGCAATGATCTTAAGGATACTATCTACCAGATTTGTGGGTGCCGAGATGAGCACTGGGAGATGATCAGCACCAGAAAGGATAGATCAGTTGCAGCTTTTATCCAGGAGTTAAACCAGCACACTCGACGTCAAGAGAACCAGATGTGCGCCGACATGATAGACCTGAAGAAGGCAAAGACAAGAATCAAGGAACTGGAGGAAGAACTTAAGGTTACACGTGAAGATTATGAAGAGGAAATAGAAGTATTAGTGGACAAGAATGCCTACCTAACAATGAAGATCGGAATATTCATGGGAGGCCCTACACCGGTAGAAGAAGACGAAGAACCCAAGGAGATTCGCCCAGAAGACTACATCATCATCGACGACACCGACTCGGATCCAGATGACAGCGATGATGACTATGTTGATGAAGCTGGAGCAGATATCATGGAGTCTGCAACCGAAGAATATTTCTAGTAGACCACCTCATCAGTAGTAGTAGTCCACCATGTAAATATAGTAGTCCGATCACTTTTGCGATAGTTAGATCGTTTGTATGCCCTTGTTTGATTGATTGAATGAAGTGAATTGTTTGCTTTTGCCTCATGAGCATATGGGTAGTGTTTTCTCTTTAGACCCCTCTCTATTCTTAAATCTCATCTTTTCTAAACCCTCAGATGCCTCCGAGAAGTGACCCTGG
Source organism: Triticum urartu (assembly GCF_056163025.1). NCBI lineage: Eukaryota > Viridiplantae > Streptophyta > Magnoliopsida > Poales > Poaceae > Triticum > Triticum urartu. The sequence goes on along the minus strand of NC_141876.1, from coordinate 170,912,415 downwards.
ATTTACCTTCCCATCGGAGCTCACCCAGTTGATCTAGCAGCAGAACACGTTGATGCAGTTGCTAGTCCAGAATCAGAATCAGGGGAACAACAACAACAACCCACCACCACCACCACCACCACCCGTTGATCACTTAGCCCGTTTTCTTAGGCTGAATCCGCTGGTGTTTTCTAGTAGCACCGAGCCGATAGTAGAAGATGATTGGCTACGCAAGACAGCTAGAGAGTTGACCACAACAGGATGCACGGATGCGGAATAGGTGAAGTTTGCCGCACATCATCTTGAAGGACCCGCAACATCATGGTGGGAGAATTTGACAGCCACTTTCCCTATCGACACTGTCACGTGGGACCAGTTTCAGCAGGCTTTTCGAACTGCCCATGTTTCAGTAGGAGCTATGGCCATAAATAAGCGAGAGTTTCACAACTTGCGCCAAGGAGGACGGACAGTTGGCCAGTATGTGGAGGACTTTAGTAAATTAGCACGTTACGACCCAGATGACGTTGCTACGGATGCAGCTAAGCAGGAGAAGTTTCTGGAAGGACTGAATGATGAGTTGAGCATGCAGTTGATGGTAGCAACCTTCAACAACTACCAGGAGTTGGTAGATCGTGCTGTTATGATTGAAGGGAAGCAGCAGCAGATTGAGAATCGTAAGAGGAAGTATGGACAAGGGAAGCACACTTCAGGAGCTCAGCAGAAGCCACGTTTTACCTCTAGACCGGGAGGACATTTTCAGCATACCCATGGAGGAGGTAGCTCACACAATCACAATGGCACCAAGAATGGTAATGGGAATGGAGGAAGCAACGGCCAGAACCGCACCAACCCATCGACCCCAGCCAAGAGAGACCTGAGCCAAGTCACTTGTTTTAAGTGCCAGAAGACCGGACATTATGCCAATGAATGTCCCGAATCACAGAATGGTAATGGCAATGGAAGCTCTGGGGAGAAGCCGAACCCTTTCAACAGGGGACAAGTGAACCATGTTAACGTGGAGGAGGTTGAAGAGCAGCCGGATGCAGTAATCGGTAAGTTTTTGGTTAAATCATTTACTGCACTTGTTCTTTTCGATACTGGTGCATCGCATTCATACATATCAAGGGGATTTGTGGATAAGTATAACCTGCCCACCAAAGTACTTAGAACACCTATGTTAGTAAGCTCACCAAGAGCGGAGTATATGGCTAGCCAAGGATGTTTTCAAGTGCCATTAAGTATAGGTAGGCATGTGTTTCCCTCAGATTTGATAATATTAGAAACACAAGGTATGGATGTAATTCTGGGTATGGATTGGTTGTCGATGTATGGAGGAAACATCAATTGTGCCAGTAAGTCAATCTTGCTTACCACCCCTGAAGGGAGAAGGATCAAGTATGTATCCCGGCATGTGCCGAAGAGGACTCAAGTAAATTGTTTAACAGGAGTTGTGCAGGAGGAAGTACCAGCATTGAAGGATTTCCCTGATGTATTTCCAGAGCAGTTGCCAGGCATGCCACCAGATAGAGATATTGAATTTTTGATTGAGCTTTTGCCAGGCACAGGGCCAATATCAAAGAGACCATATAGGATGCCTGCAAAGGATTTGGTGGAGATTAAGAAGCAAATTAAGGAGTTACTGGATAAAGGGTATATTCGCCCAAGTTCTTCGCCTTGGGGATCGCCAGTACTTCTAGTGGAGAAGAAGGATGGATCATTAAGGATGGTTGTTGATTATCGAGGATTGAATGAAGTAACCATCAAGAACAAGTACCCACTACCAATGATCAATGATCTGTTTGATCGATTGCAAGGAGCGAAGGTGTTTTCCAAGATTGATCTACGATCAGGATACCACCAGTTGAAGATTCGAGAACAGGATCCCAAGACGGCTTTTACCACCAGGTATGGGCTGTACGAGTATACCGTTATGTCATTTGGTCTGACTAACACACCTGCATATTTTATGAACATGATGAACAAAGTGTTTATGGAGTTCTTGGATAAGTTCGTCGTAGTGTTCATTGATGATATCCTGGTTTACTCGAAGAATGAAGAGGAGCATAAGGAGCATTTGCGTTTGTTTCTTGGAAAGTACAGAGAACATCAATTATATGCCAAATTTAGCAAATGTGAGTTTTGGTTGAAAGAAGTTCGATTTCTCGGACACGTTATATCCGGAGAAGGTATAACAGTAGACTCCACTAAAGTTGATACCATGACCAAGTGGGAAGCGCCAACCATAGTTGGAGAGATCCAGAGTTTTCTTGGACTCGCAGGATACTACCGGAGGTTCATTGAGAATTTCTCAAAGATTGCGAAGCCTATGACGGAGTTGTTGAAGAAGGATACCAAGTTCATATGGACTGAGGAATGTGAGGCTAGTTTTCAGGAGTTGAAGAAACGTTTGGTTACCTCACCAGTGTTGATTTTACCGGATCAGACCAAGGATTATGAGGTGTATTGTGACGCTTCATGTTGAGGACTTGGAGCAGTGCTTATGTAGGAAGGAAGAGTTGTTTCATATGCCTCACGACAGCTTAAGCCCCATGAGTTAAATTATGCTACGCATGATTTGGAGTGAGCAGCCCTAGTGCATGCATTGAAGACTTGGAGACATTTTCTGATTGGAAAACATTGTGAGGTGTACACGGATCACAAGAGTCTGAAGTATATTTTCACACAGAAGGAGTTGAACCTCGGACAAAGGAGATGGTTGGAGCTCATGAAGGATTATGATATGAAATTGCATTATCACCCCGGAAAGGCTAACATAGTAGCTGATGCGTTGATCCGCAAGAGTCATGTCAACATCCTAATGACGGGAGATTTACCAAGGTAGTTAGCCGAAAATCTTTGAGAGCTATGTTTGGAAATAGTCCCGAAAGGTTATGTAGCAGCATTGGATATTCAGTCTACATTGATGGATAAGATCAAAGAAGCTCAAAAGGCTGACAAGGAGATTGCTTCTATTAAGGAGAAAATGAGCAAAGGAAAAGCTAAGGGATTTCGTGAGGATGAGCACGACACCCTATGGTTTGAAGACCATGTTTATGTGCCTAATGACTCGGAGATCAGGAAGTTAATTTTACAAGAGGCCCATGATTCACCATATTCGATTCACCCAGGAAATACCAAGATGTATTTGGATTTGAAGGATATTTTCTGGTGGACCGGAATGAAGAATGATATCGCGGAATATGTAGCAGTTTGCGACGTATGCCAGAGAGTAAATGCAGAGCATCAGAAGCCAGCAGGATTGCTACAGCCATTGCTAATACCCGAATGGAAGTGGGATAATTTAGGCATGGATTTTATCATAGGATTGCCCAGAACACATTCAGGCTATGACTCGATATGGGTTGTAGTCGATCGTTTAACAAAGGTAGCTCATTTCATTCCAGTTAAGACTACCTATACCAGTGCAAAGTTTGCAAAGATATACATGACTAGAATCGTATGTCTGCATGGAGTTCCAAGGAGCATAGTATCAGACAGAGGAACCCAGTTTACCTCAAAGTTCTGGAATCAGTTGCATGAGACCTTGGGAAGTAGACTGGAGTTTAGAACAGCTTTCCACCCACAGACAGATGGATAGAGTGAGAGAGTCAATCAGATTTTGGAGGATATGCTAAGAGCTTGTGCGCTAGATTACGGATCTAGTTGGGATGAGAATTTGCAATATGCAGAGTTCTCTTACAACAACAGCTATCAATCCAGTTTGAAGATGGCCCCTTTCGAAGACTTGTACGGAAGGAGGTGCAGGACCCCATTGTTCTGGGATGAAGTTGGAGACCGCCAGTTGTTTGGACCGGATCTGATAAAGGAGTCTGAACAGAAAGTGAATTTGATTCACGATAGGCTCAAGGTAGCCCAATCCAGGCAGAAGAGCTACGCAGATTCTAAACGCAAGGAGACAGTTTACGAAGTCGGAGACCGAGTTTATCTTCGAGTATCTCCACTTCGAGGAGTTAAGCGCTTTGGAGTTCAGGGAAAGTTAGCGCCACGTTTTGTAGGCCCATACAAGGTTTTGGAACGTATGGGAGAAGTTGCCTATAAGTTGGAATTGCCTGAAGGATTGTCAGGAGTTCACAACGTGTTCCATGTTTCCCAATTGAAGAAGTGCAACGCAGAGATAGCTGACATACCACTGAGAGATACGGTACCACTGGAAGCAGTTCAGTTGGACAGTGATTTGACCTATGAGGAGAAACCAGTTAAGATTCTAGAGTATGCCAATCGAGTCACCCGCAACAAGGTTATCAAGTTTTGCAAGGTTCAGTGGAGCCACCACACGGAGGATGAAGCCACCTGGGAACGAGAGGAAGATTTTCTGAAGGACCACCCTCACCTATTTTCTAGCCAACCCGAATCTCGAGGGCGAGATTCATCTTACGGGGGGTAGGTTTGTAACATCCCAAATGTTCAATTTGGAATGTTATACACTAGATCATCATTGCATGTCATATTTTATTGCATTTTGGTTGATCCTAGAAATTTCACGCAACTCAAGGACCCTCGGAGAGAGTTGGGGATTTCGTTATTTTCATATTTGAGTTGTCTCAAATTTTGAAAATAGGATCATTTGATTTTATTTGTTTTATCGTCAATTATTTGTACTACAAAAATTATGAGAGAGGGAATAAAATGACTTTCCAAAAATAAAGAAATATTGAGGATTTAATAAAAAATCAAATAAGATTTTATTTGGATTTATTTGCTATTTTATTTGAATTTATGAAAAATGCGCGATTTTCAAAATTGATTTTAGAAGCCGGGGAAAATTTATTTCGAGATTTTTGGACTCCGTTTAGTACTTCTTTTGTTTTTTTCCGAGCGAAATTATTTAAAAAAAACGTCCGAACCGACCTTGGGGCGTAACCGACCAGGACTCTCCTGGCCGGGCCTCTTATAAGCCACTGCCCCGCCCCGGCCAAAGCCCAAGTCGCTGCCCCGCCCTAACCCTAGCGCCGCCGCCGCTACCGCGCCCTGCCGCCGCCGCGCCCCGCCGCCACCGCCGCCTCGCCGCGCCGCGCCGCCCCGCCGCCTCACCACCGCCGCCGTGCCGCCGCCTCGCTGCCCTGCCGCCGCCTCGCCGCACCGCCGCTGCCTCACCGCTCTGCCGCCGCCTCGCCGCCCCGCCGCCGGACCACCGCCGACGCCGTCGCCGGAGTTGCCGGAGGTATTTTTCACCTCTGGTTTTTCTCAAAAAACCGTTCAGTTTTTCCGACAGTTTTGTCTGTTTTTTTAGTTTCGGTTTTTTTAAATAGATCGGTTTTTACGGTTTATTTAAATAGTGAGCGTTCATCCGTTCATTCGTTTTAATGAACGTTCGTCATTTTTCTTTTTCTCGGATTAACTTCGTGATTTTTCTGATCGCGATCTCTGATCCGATTTTCGTTTTAGTCTAACTTTTCGCTTGTTTATCGGAATCACGCGATTCAAGCGCCTGGAGTTTCGTCTTGAAACCCTCTTTCCGTTTAACCAACTCAAACAAGTTTTTGCCACTGTAAAAAATTGCCTTAGATCCAAAATAGTAAATGAAGCTTGTTTCTTTTGCCGTTTGTCTTTCGTTGCTTCGTTCGATTTGATTCTTTTTGCCAACCGAAGTGCTTAAGTTGAATTTTCTGGTTAGATCTCTTATTTGGGTTTTACCTGTGCATTAGATGAGTACTTATTGTATGCTTGTTTGTTTGTGATAGAGTACCCGGTGTGCGCCGCTTGCTACTTCGAATCGCTAGGTTTCCCGGATCATCAGCAAGGCAAGTAACACTTTGATCATGCTTTCCCTCTACCTAGTTTTATTGCATTAGATCAACCCTCACACATTGCATGACTAGGATCTACATAAATTGTGGGTTTGGGAAGTAGTTGAGGTAGTACCTATTACCTGTTTATTATCAAACCTTTGGGAGTTACTTCTACGTTTGCTTATATTGCTATGTTATGCTAGTAGACGTGGATTGGGTGAGTGTATCCATGACAGATGTGAGATTGTTAATTAATGGTATATCTAAGGTGGAAACTTAAACACACATCTGGGTGGATTGAGGTACCTGGGTATTCCAGGATTGCCTGTTTTCTTTTGGACCGCCACCCAGGCTCAAAGGGATCATGAGATTATTCATGCTAGAAACTTCCGTGTGCAGCCACAAGCTATTATGGGCTCTAGCATAGTTGACTAAGTTGTGCGAACTCTTACAGTGGTAGACTAGCAGATGTAGGGGAAAAGTGCGCAAACCTCTGCAAAGTGTATGAACTAATCATGATTTGTCGTATCCCCGGTTATGGACATCTTGAGTATCTTGTACCTGGATTATCATGTGAATCTCAACATGTTACTCTAAAATTTAATTTTGCTGGGTTTTGTCTAATGATGATGCTTAATTGGGATTGAGAATGCTGTCAACCATTCTCAATGTTTAACAACTACCATGATAGTTAAATAAATTTATTCCTTTGCAGTAGGGAAAAAATGGCTTTACGCAAAACTTTAACCATAGATCTTTCCACCAGCCAAATATGCATGTAGAATAGCTGTTTCATTCCATTACTCTCTATGTGTTACTTTGCCAGCATATTCCATGTGCTGACCCGTTTCGGGCTGCAACGTTAATGTTGCAGACTTTTCAGACGACGATTAAGGAGTTTTTAGGTCGTGATTCTATACTCAGTGATGCCGTTGGAGTTGATGGACTCACTTATATTCCAAGCCTTCCGTCGTTATCATTATTAGATGGCCTTAAGCCATATCTATTGTAATAAGTTCTCTTTTGAGACATTCGATGTAATAAGTGTGTGATTGCTACTCTGTTATAAATCCTTCAAGTACTGTGTGGTGTCAGCATTACTGATCCAGGGATGACACCTGAGCATAGAGATTAGACCGTTTGAGGACTGGTCGCTACAAGACATGATGCTTGTTGATTTGTTACAACAAAATCTGCATCACCCCCTTTATAAGTAGATGGAAGCACATACTGTTGTTGTGCCCACTCTCCCCTGGAACTGTTTATGCTTTTCGTTAATCTAATGCCGCTGGTAAAATTAAGCAATGCCACTCTCAGAATTAATTAACTACTGAATCTTAGTTCAAAAATGCAACACTTGTTAGGAATGGTACTATCCTGCTTTGTAGTTCTTTCTACATGTTTAACCAAGGCATTGTTAAGATAATGTATTTATTAAAATGAATCAGATGCATTGTTTTAGGAATGGTACTTTTCTGCTTTGTCATTCTTTATACATGTTGAAACAAGGCATTGTTAAGATAATGTCTTAGTCAATATAAATGAATCACACTGATGGAGAATTGCTACTCTCCTGCTTTGTTTCCCATTAAGATAAAGTAGATCGGTAGATGCTTTTCTTCTGGGAGTACAAGTCATCAACCGTTATTTCTCAGTAATTGTTTCCCTTATACCTATTGTTGCTTACAGGGATATCAAAATTAAAGCTTGGTTTTATTCCGACTTCGATTTTAGTTGAACTACACAAAAGGAGCCAATGTGTCCAAGGCAAACTGCTGCATTACTAGGTCCAGTTGGTCGTTCCACTTCGCAGAAAGAAGCAGTCACTGTTTGCGCTACATTCAGAAGGAATGACCGAGAAGCTTTACAGAGTATTATTAGACACCGGTGACATGACTAGTCTGCAGAGACCATTGGCAATTTAACAACACGTGGAGTGCCCTAGGCAAAATGTGCCCAAACAAGTACAAGAAGCTATGACAGGACGATCATAGGCATTACATATTTTGAATGGGAAAAGCTTGTCAAAGTTTAATCATTGATGTTAGCAAGAAGATGTTAGTTTAATATATTGGAATTGGAAAACCTTGTCAAAATTTTCTCATTCATGTTAGCCAAAAGACATGCATTTGATATTTTTGAGTGGGACGCCCTTGCTGTGAGCAGCGTCGAGTGTTTTTTCCTATTCTTGTGTTCAGTTTAGAAGTAAATAGTTACTCTGCTGAGATATTCCTGTGTTAAGAGTTTGTTCCGAATATTGTCTATGTAATGTCAGGCCTTGTGTTTGGTTGCAAAGTTGAGCTTGGAATGTTGTGGCATGCGGCATCACGAGCTGTTCACCGTGCCTCCTAAGAATAATGATTCGTATTGTTTTGCATGTCGATCTAATGCCAGTGATTTGCTTGTTAAGATGATCATCCTCTTATGTTGTTTCCGTTCTTAAGAAGTTCATCGTCTGATGTTTCATTCATAGCCTATACGACAAGTCGGGTAGGTTAGACGTGAAACCATATGATCTTCCGACCAACTCATGATATTAGGTCGTGATTGGATCGTCGTTTTCCAACCAAAACCGCTTGTAAAACTGACGCTTGTAAATTAAAGTAGATGTTCTCGGGCGAAGGCGCTTGGTTTGTTGATTTCGACTAGTAAAATATCGGAAGTACTTCACACACGATAAAAACGCTGAACGACACTCGGATGATTGCTAATCTAGCTGTTAGCTGCTGTTTCAGCCTTGCCCATGGATGGCATGATACGCACATTGTGCATGTATCGTCTGGTAATGTCGTCCATATAGCAGTGCTCGTAAAATATACACTGATCTCTCAAATTACACGCGTAACCCGCCGGTTGTACTTACAGACCTCGGGCCCTCGGTTTCATTAAGCCTGTATTTTACGCGTTGTTTCCGATGACGAGTAAATTACACTTGTATGTTAATACAGGTTTGAAATAAACCAGAGCTCCCAAGCACGGCCTTACCGTTTCATGCCGTCTCAGTTTCTCGAAGGTGCTCATAGGTGTCCGATGATCCTGGTTTCCTGAATGAGCAGCGGGCGCTGTATCCGACCATTCTTAGGGCCCGTGAGGCCCTCTCCATTGTCCTTCGAGTTGTTGCGCTCGCCGTGGCGCCGAGCATTGTTAACATCGTCAACGAACATGAGGATTCAGGAGATGACTTTATTTTGACTGGATGACACTAGGGACCCACTAGGGCCATAGCCGTACGTACGCAAGTGCCTCCTTATTATGTACAACATATTTTTTTGCTTTCTCCTGGTTTCCTGACATCACGGTCCCACACCATTGTCAACCTATGTAGTCACTATAAACAAGAGAATTGTACAAGGTGCGGTAGATAGCTGGGACCAAGCAGCTCGAGCTGTATTTGTGTTTTTGAGGCGTGAGCACTACAGAGTTTTTCCTGGCGATGATTTCGTTTTGTTCAGGGGAGAGCAGGGTATTAACTGGGCGGGCTGTGGCCCGTCTAGCCCAGGCCAGATATCCAGCCCGGATACTAATTTTTTCAAGATGAAAATGGCTAGCCTAGCTATACGTCTTTTTGAGGAATACCCAGGCAAGGTCAACTTGTTATTCTCCGCCCCGCTGGGCTGCAAATCTTTCCTAGGAGGGATGCATTAGGCTTAACAGGAAAATGGGCTTTAAAAAATAATAAATGAGATGCAATTATAAAAACTGGGCAGTAACTATAAAAAAATGCACCAAACACGAAATTAGTTTATAAAATATTATTTATGGATTTTGAAAATCTTAAATTTTCATTGTTGCGCGTGCAATGTTTTGTTCGATTTTTACGTAATACAAATTTATATTTAATCTGACTAGAAATTTCGGGATAAAAATATTTCAGATCCCATCAAAATGTGGGAAATTTTATTGAATTTAGTCTTCAATGGTTGGTAGAAATTATTAATCGTTGTCCTAGCTAGAAAAATGGGCTGTACTTTTAACAAATTGTAAATGGGCTATTGTAAATTCCATTAGAATTCAAAAATGGGATGTACATTCTTACAAAACGCAAATGGGCTATAAGTTCTCTGCCACACACTTGTGGGCCTACTAAGTGACGGGTCCCCTAAAAAAATAAGTTGACGCATATGCAAGGCTTTGTCAACTTATTATAGTCAACACACGGTTCTAGCAGCAGTGGCCGTTGGATGTCTATCCATCGGATGTCGTGTTTCTTTTTCAATCTCGGATATTCTTAGCTTTGGCCACCCAAAAAATGATTCGTCCCCCTGACATCTGGGGTGCACCGTTTCGGAGGCTGGCCTGTGGGCCTACTAAGTTGGAGCGTACCAAGGGCTTTGTCAACTTAGTCAATATAAACGATTCTAGCTTCAGTGACCGTACGATGTCCATCCAACGGCCATAGTGCTTCTTCAACCTCTGGTCTTCTTGGTCCAGCTGCCCAAAGCAGCGCCGGTCGTGCTGGCTGCTCCTACCTCCCGTGGTCGGCTGTGCTACCGCGGAGGCCTCACCGCCCCCATACTACTCCCACCGCTGGCCAGGCCATCCCTCCACTCACCCACACCCCATGTTATTCTGCGACGACGGCAGTGTCACACCGCAGCTGAACCAGTGAACGCTCGTACTCCTCTCCGCGTGGGCATCTACTACCGCCTCTTGCCCAGCTCCGCGTCGTCCCCTTCCTAGGCCTCGCCGTCGTCCACCACCGTGGTGCTCTCGGCGCGGCGTGGCCAATGTGGTCAACGACCGACTTCCATCGGAAGAGTACTGTACATGGAGAGGCTGACAGCTGGGTCCACGGCAGCCACAAGGAAGTGCCTCCTTATTACACGTAAAATAATTATTCCTCCACCTGACAGCGGGGACCCACCAGACGGGCCACCAGTATTTTGCAAAAATATCATTTGCCCCTGACTGCTGGGACCCACTAGACGGGCCACCGTATTTTGTGAAAAAACGTTCCCCCCGCTGTCAGCTCGGACCCACCGGAAGTGCCTCCTTATTACGCACAAAAATGAATACTCCCCCGGCTAGCTGGGACCCACCTCGGTGGGAGGCTGACTTGTGGGCCTACTAAGTTGACTGGGACGAAGGGCTTTGTCAACTTAGTCAATCTGAACGATTCTAGCTCCAGTGACCGTACGATGTCCATCCAATGGCTGTAGTGCTTCTTCAACCTCTGGTCTTCTTACTCCAGTCGCCCAAAGCAGCGCCGGTCATGCCACATGCTCCTGCCTCCCGTGGACGGCTGTGTTACCGCAGAGGCCTCACCGCCCCCTACTATTCACACCGCTGGCCAGGCCCTGCGGCGACGGCAGCCTCACACCGGAGCCGAACCAGTGAACCCTCGTACTCCTCTCCACGCGGGCTTCCACCGTCGCGTCTTCCCCGGCTCCGCGTCGTCCCCTTCCTAGGCCTCGCCGTCGTCCACCGCCGTGGTGCTCTCCGCGCAGCGTGGTCAACGTGGTCAAGGAACGACTGCCATCGGAAGAGTACTGTACGTGGAGAGGCTGACAGCTGGGTCCACGGCCACAGCCCAGGTTTTTGTGATTTGCCAAGTAAGTCGCTTTGTCAGGCCTGTTGGGCTACAAATATTTCAAGACGAGTAGAGCTTTCATTCGACTGGCCGAGAAAATGGCCCATCCCTAATGATAAATGGGCTGTACATTTTTAAAACACATCAAACCGGCAATTAGTTTCAAATATCTTTTTTTAATTTCAAGATTTTAAATTACATTAATTTTTATGCGTGGAGAATTTGTTGGATTTTATATTGATACACATTTTTTTTTAAAATTAGTTTGAATGTGAGTCGAAATTTCGGGATTAAAAACAGTTCGGACCACACCGAAATATGCAAAATTTCATATACTTTTTTAACCGTGGCCACAATATGGGCTGTAATGCTAACAAAAAGAATATGGGCTCCAAAAAAACCTTAAGAATTAGAAAATGGGCTGTAAATTATTAGAGATAATGGCAGATGGGTTGTATGCTGTTTTCCAAAGATTTGAGGCTTTCCTAAAAAAAGGTTGACACACAAGCACTGACTATTGGATGTCCATCCAACGGCCGTCGTGTTTCTTCAATCTCCGCTCTTCCTGCTCCAGCCGCTCAAACAAGCGCCGGCGGGACTGCCTGCTCGCTCCTCCCCGCGGCCGGCTGTGCTGCCGCGCAGGCCTCACCGCCCCACCGTACTCCCATCGCTGGCCTAGCCATCCCTCTACTCACCCACACCTGCTGTTATTCTCCGGCGATGGCAGACGAACCAGTAAACCCTCGTACAGTCGTACTCCCCTCCGCGCGGGAAACAACTGCCGAGTCTTCCCTGCCTCTGTATCGTCTCCTTCCTAGGCCTCGCCATCGTCCACCGCCATGGTGCTCTCGGCGCGGCGTGGTCAATGTGGTCAACGACAAACTTCCATCGGAAGAGTACTGTGCGTGGAGACGCTGACAGCTGGGTCCACGGTCGCAGCAAGGAAGTGCCTTCTTATTACGCGCAAAATAATTATTCCTCCACCTGACAGCAGGGACCCACCGGACAGGCCACCGTATTTCGTGAAAAAAACATTTCCCCCTGACTAGTGGGACCCACCAGCTACACCTTCACATGCGAGGAAGTGCGTCCGGGCAAAAAAACAAAACGATTCACCCCCCTGACTGCTGGGACCCACCAGCTACATCTTCGCACGCAAGGAAGTGCGTGACAGTCGGGACCTACCTGGTCGAAGCGTACGTAGATGTCATTCTGGTCGCGAACGTGTACGTACATATATACTGGTGGATGTAGAGGCGCGCATGTGTCGTAGTAGAGGCGCGCACGTAGCATGTACACGTACGTACAGCGGCCAGGGTGCAAGAAACAAAATACGGCCACGTATGTGTACATACCGGCAAGGTCTCGAACGCCTACTTGCGCATACGTACGGCGAGGGCTCGTTGACATGTCTGGGTCAGAACGGAGAAACAACATCGTCATCGTGTTCATGGGGAGGCAACGGAACGCGTCGTGTTCATGGGGAGGCAATGGAATGCGTCGTGTTCATCGGGAGGCAACGGAACGCGTGGGAGCCAACCAGCTGGGTCATAACGGAATGCGTGGTCGTGTTCATCGGGAGGGCTTGGACGGAACAGGCGATGGAAACGAGGCCTGGCGTAGTACAGAACGGAGGAAACGGCCTTGTGTTCGACCGACCACGTTCGAAATGGGATCCTGTTCATCGGGAGGGGTGTGGTGTACCGCAAAACGGACGAAACGGACCTCGTACGGTCTAAACGGGGGTCTTGTTCATCGGGAGGGGTGTGGCATACCGCAAAACGGACGACACGGACTTGTGTTGGAGCGCTACGGGTGAAACGGAGGTCCTGTTCATCGGGATGGGTGTGGCATACCGCAAAACGGGACTCCACGGGATACTGTTCATCTCCACCGTCGACCTCCTCCAACCTCCACGGGATACTGTTCATCCACCATCGACCTCCTCCAGCCTCCACCTGCGACTGTTCATCCACGGGCTCCTGTTCATCCAGCCTCCACCGCGCGCTACTCCACCAGCTACTGTTCAACCAGCCCTCCACGGGCACCCATCCACCGTCTACTGTTCATCCAGCCCTCCACACCACGGGGTCCTGTTCAACCACCCCTCCACGGGCACCCCTCCACCGTCTACTGTTCATCCAGCCCTCCACCACACCACGGGGTCCTGTTCATCCAGAGGCAATGCCACCGCTTCTACCACGATTTTTTCCGTCATGGACGGCCCAAAGAATGTCATGCAGCTGCGTCTCCGTCCCGCCCAGGACGAAAAGCCCATTTTTTGTCATGATTTTTTGTCATAGAAGTAGGAGCCCACCACATCTATGATGATACCGGGTTTTGTCACAATTATCGTCATAGAAGTGTCATATGTATGACAGACATTTTTTTCGTTCAGCCCAAAATGTCACGGATGTATCTTTTTTTGTAGTGGCATGTACATAATATCTGGATCTTGTTTAATGATAGACGGCTATTCATTTAAATCAGAGAATAATGGTTGTTCTATTTATATGAGAAATATCTTCTATGGTCATGCACCTTTGATGAATGGTCTATTCTTGTTGAATCTCGATCGTAGTGATACACATACTTGTGGCACTATCGTTTAGGTCATATTGGTGTAAAGCGCATGAAGAAACTCCATGCGGGTGGACTTTTGGAATCATTTGATACTTGCGAACCATGCCTCATGGGTAAGATGACTAAAACTCTATTCTTCGGAACAATGGAGCAAGCTAATGACTTATTGGAAATAATACATACTGATGTATGCGGTCCGGTGAGTGTTGAGACTCGCGGCGGGTATCGTTATTTTCTGACCTTCACAGATGATTTGAGCAGATGTGGGTATATCTACTTGATGAAACATAAGTCTGAAACATTTGAAAAGTTCAAAGAATTTCAGAGTGAAGTGGAGAATTATCGTAACAAGAAAATAAAGTTTCTACGATCTGATCGCGGAGGCGAATATTTGAGTTATGAGTTTGGATGTAACGACCAAACCTCGAAGGATTTGAGTCTCTGTGCTTACCGTGCTAGTCCCTGGATCGAGCTCGCTAGCACACATAGTATAGATGAATACCAGAATAGCAAGTGCATCATTTATTACATCGTATGATCCAGAATATATAAAATAAAACAATCTGCATAGCACTTGGCTAGCTTTATTCAATCAAATAGCGGAAAGTAGTAGAAAATAACGATGAGTCCCATCATAGCCCACTGGCGATGCTGAGTGCAGACTCATGACCCTAACGGTACCTTACTCTTCGTCTGAATATCTTGCAACATGAGACGTTGCAGCCATATAGGTCAATACTTGGAATGTATTGGCAAGTTACACAGGAGTAATAATAAAGCAGACCTACATGTATATGCATAGTATATCAAAAGGAAGGCTTGAGGGTTTATTTTTGCAGAAAGCTGATTTTGTCCTAATAACTACCTAATAGTCAAATTTTTATTTAGTTCTTTTATTACTACAATTAAATACACAAGGTTGAGTTGGCAAAAATCAACTCCAACCTACCCTTTATTAAGTTGCCCACAAATATTATTAAGTGTCACATCTGTCAAGATCATCCAACAACTGTAATGGCATAGTCGCTCAAATTTACCCATAATCGGGGGCACGGCTAATAATGATTAGTTTTTAATAGTCTACAGAGTTTAGTACGCTTTACCCACTGGACCCAACCCGAAGATTGAGACGAAGTCTTTCAGAAGCAGTCCCCTAGTCCCAACAGGAGGCCCATCCCAACTATTATATCTACATCTGCTGGCACATCCGGGTAAGGGTTCTACAACTGATCAACTAAGCCAGAGCCCATTTAGCCAGTGGTTGCACATGGAAGCTACTAGTCACTAAGTCTGTCTAATCTTTTTGAGCCTGGGTGGCCATCCACTTACATTCAGAGGGTATAAACCATGATGTTCTTGAAACCACCCTAGCAATACCACTTCTGCCCAGAGGTGAATTAAATCCCGAGTTACTACTCAAATTATTATTATATATATATAATCCTCACATAAGCACAATGAAAGCACGAACCACCCCCGTCTACAAAGCATAGCAACCTACAAATACCACGATTTGCAAAGACGGGAAGATAGCTCAACAGCATAGCAAAATAATATAGTATTCCTATACATGCATATATTCATAGTGTGATATAACTACATGCATAGAAAACAATAGGTAAAGGATGACCAACATGTAACTTGCCTTGGTTCTGGTTCAGAAAGTCACACTCCTGACAATAGTTTACGTCACACTCCCAGCAATCTACACGTTTCACCCAATTCAACAAATCAATCACTTGAACACAAAAAGAACCAAAACAAAACCAACAGCAACAAAACCAATTTTAAAAATCAACAGAAGCTTAACAACACCTAAATTGCACTACGGTCGCAATGCAAAAGAATCACTCGAATTCGATAAACGGTTTGAAAGTTACGGCCTCCGGAAGATTTAATTCAAATTCAAACGAATTCAAATTTGAACAATGCAAACATGTGCAGAGTTGGTATTGTGATAATGTGCTAATTTTTGTGAGTGCGCGGGAAAAAGAATTACCTGAATTGGACTTATAGAATAAAAGATATAGGTAAAAGAATTTTGGATGAAAATCTGTGAAAAACAAAAAGAGACAGAAAACTCCTGGACACTGTAGCAACTCATGTGCGTGCCCTGTAGCGGACTGCCACGTGGCATCACGCGATTGGCCGGGGTTTTCTGTGTGTGCGTGCTCACCGGAAACAGAGGAAAAACGGCGGTGGCTTTGGGTGTCGGCGATGGCGCTCCTCCGGTGGGTCTCCGGCAAAGACGAAGGGACGGAAGGGTGCAACATCGACTGGCGGAGGCGGTGGTGAAGTCGGATGGCGGTGGGGCGTGCTCTGCGGGCGGCGGCGACCACGTGAACCTCGGTGCTCCGGTGGCGGTGGACATCGATGGCGGCGGTGTTCGGCTGCGTCTCCGATGACAACAAGGTGTCTGAAAAGTGCGCCGTTGAAGGGGAAGTTGAACGGAGCAAATAGAGTGGCCTTAGGTGTCCTTACGGTGGCGGAAGGAGGCGGTGAACGACGGCGGCCACGAGCTACTCTGGCGAAATCCAAAACACCCCAGGCGGCTCGTGCAGCAGCAGGAGGGTGAAACGAGGGTTACGGGGTCTCCCTTAGGGCTTTGGTCTCGCACAGGGCAGGTCGGGTGCGTGCTGGGTTGGCTAGTGCATGAGCGCGAGTCGGGCGCGGCCTCGGCGTCCGTGCGCGCGACGGTCGAGCGGTGTACGACTCAGGGAAGAAACAGGGGCGTGGGGTGGGGTCCGCTGGCAGCGGCTGAGGCGACGAAGGGCTGCGGGGCTGGCGGCGCACAATGCTTCGGGTGCCCAGCTGGGCCGCGGGGAGGTAAGCCGCCGGGGTGCTGGGCCACAGCGCTCTATTGAGCCGGCTGGCTGTCTAGGCCGCGCAGTGCGCTGCGGCGCTGCATTGCGTTTTTCCTTTTCTTTAAACAAAAACTACAGCAGTAAAAAATAACTAAAAATAAAACAACAGTATAAAAACTAAATAAAAATACGTAGACACACAGTAAAATGTATACTACTAATATAAACTACAGGAACACTAGTTCCACACCTAATGCAATTTTAGAAATTCATTTTGATGCAAAAGGCCACACAAACAGTAAAATAACACGCAAATAAAATAATTTGGAGAATAAGAAAAATACCAGAACATATCAGATGAACTGGAAATAATATTCTGGACATTATGAACGTTTTTAATAACAGGGGAGAAGTCATGTTATCTCCACTCCAAATAAATTGCCTTTTTGTTGCATAATGAAAAGGGTATTGCAGAAGAGCAAATAATGCATGTAAAAAATGATATGCATATGTATGATCTATTAACATCCTAATTTAGGAAAACTGGGATGTTACATTGGACTTCATTTAAAACGGCGTGGAATTGTTTCACAACACACACCACCTGGAACATGATACGTCTCCAACGTATCTATAATTTTTTATTGTTCCACGCTTCTATATTATCAATCTTGGATGTTTTATAATTATTTTATAGTCATTTTATATCATTTTTTGGTACTAACTTATTGACATAGTGCCCAGTGCCAGTTCCTATTTTTTCTATGTTTTTTACATCGCAGGAAATCAATATCAAACGGAGTCGAAATGGCACAAAACTTTACGATGGTTTTTTATGGGCCAAAAGGAAGCAGATGGGCCCTGGTTGCACCTGGGGGTGCCCCGAGGGGGGCACAACCCACTAGGGCACGCCAGGAGGCCCTGCCGTGCCCCAGTGGCTTGTGCCCACCTCGGGTGCCCCAGAACGCCTCTTTGCTCTATAAGTACCCAAATATTCCCAAAACCCTAGGGGAGTCGACGAAATATTCATCCAGCCACCGCAGAGTCAAGAAACACCAGATACAATCTAAACACCATCACGGAGGGGTTCACCACTTCCATTGGTGCCTCTCCGATGATGCGTGAGTAGTTCTTTGTGGACCTTCGGGTCCGTAGTAGCTAGATGGTTTCATCTCTCTCTCTCTCTTGATCCTCAATACAATGGTATCTTGGAGATCCATATGATATAACTCTTTTGTGGTGTGTTTGTTGGGATCGATGAACTTCGAGTTTATGATAGGATCTATGTTTTTATATCCATGAAAGTATTTGAGTTTATTTGATCTCTTTTATGCATGATCTCTTATAGCCTCGTATTTCTTCTCTGATATTTGGGTTTTGTCAGGCCAACTCGATCTATTTATCTTCCAATGGGAAGATGTGCCCGGTAGTGGGTTTGATCTTACGGTGCTTGATCCTAGTGACAGAAAGGGAACCGACACATATGTATCATTGCTACTAAGGATAAAAAGACGAGATCTACATCTACCGCCATATAGATAAATGGATCTTGTCTACATCATGTCATCGTTCTTATTGCATTACTCCATTTTTCCATGAACTTAATACACTAGATGCATGCTGGATAGCGGTCGATGTGTGGAGTAATAGTAGTAGATGCAGGCAGGAGTCGGTATACTAATCTTGGACGTGATGCCTATGTAATGATCATTGCCTAGATATCATCATAATTATTTGAAGTTCTATCAATTGCCCACCGTTTGCTATTTTTCTCAAGAAAAGCACCTAGTGAAACCTACGGCCCCCGGGTCTTATTTGTAATATATTTGCCTTTGCGATCTACTTTTTCCTTGCTTTTATTTGTAGATCTATTAAACCAAAAATACAAAAAATACTTTGCTGCACTTAATTTTATTTGTGATCTATTTATCCAATCTATTACAATCTTTTTACTGTCACACACAAATTTCTTGCGCCGTTACCCAAAAGGGATTGGCAACCCATTAACATGTCGGGTTGCGAGGTGTTGCTATTTGTGTGCAGTGGTTGTTTACGTTGTGTTGATTGGTTCTCCTACTGGTTCGATAACCTTGGTTTCATAACTGTGGGAAATACCTACCATCGATGTGCTGCATCATCCCTCCCTCTCTGGGGAAATACTGACGTAGTTCCAGCTGCCATCAAGGAGAATTTCTGGCATAGTTCCAGCTATCGTCGATGCGTGAGTAGCCAGCGAGGATCTTCAACATATACCAGGTTCCTAATCACAAATCTCACCTCCTCGCAATTTACATTATTTGCAATTTGTCTCTTTTTTCCTCTCCCCCACTTCACAAAAAAATGCCGTTTCATTCACCTCTCCTTTTCCATTCGCTGTTCTCTTGCTTTCTATTCTCGATGGCTAGCGTCCCTACTCCTCCTTTGTCACCAGATTTTGAAGTCTTGCACTTCAAGCAAATACAAGGAGAAAATTTGAAAGATGCTTGGTATAGTCTTATGGAATCATATCGTATTTCCAACTTAAAAGGGGACGCCAAGGTTGTGCTTCATAATTTTTACATAGGACTGGCCTTGCACCATAGACAACTTGTAGCGACCCGACCTCAAACGGTCAAGTCTCTATGCTTCAGTGTCATCCCTGGATCGGTAATGCTGACACACACAGTACTCGAGGATTTATAACAGAGTAGCAATCACACATTTATTACATCGAATGTCTCCAAAGAGAACTTATTACAATAAATACGGCTTAAGGCCATCTAATACGATAACAGTGGAAGGCTTGGAAGATAAAGTGAGTCCATCAACTCCAACGGCGTAGCTGAGCTGCACGGCAACGATCTAACGAACCTTACTCCTCGTCTGAAAAGTCTGCAACATAATACGTTGCAGCCCGAAAATGGGTCAGCACATGGAATATGCTGGCAGAGTAACACAGTAAAGCAAGAACAGAATAATGCTATCACTACATGCATATTTGGCTGGTGGAAAGCTCTATGGTTATAGTTTTTGTGAAAACCCAATTTTTCCCTACAACAAAGGAATAGATTTTAATTTAACTATCATGGTAGTTGAAACATCATTGAGAAGGTTCGTCAAACTCAATCCCAATTAAAGTAATTATCAACCCAACAATATTAAGTTAAAAAGTGATGAGATACTTAAGATACTCCAAGTACTAGATACTCAAGATGTCCATAATCGGGGACACGGCTAACCATGATTAGTTTGTACACTCTGCAGAGGTTTGCGCACTTTTCCCCACAAGACTCCATCACCTCTGTTGGATTTCTCGCACTAAATGGTGTTTGAGAAACGGATGACCGAGACACAGTCTTTCAGGAACATTAACTCTCTACTCCGGGTAGACCATACCAAACCTCAACGCACTACCTGCTGATCCACCTATTCAAGAGCTTCACGTAACTTACTCAACTATGCTAGAGCCCATAATAGCTTGTGGCTGCACACGGAAGTTTCTAGCATGAATCATCTCAGTTCCCTTTGAGCCTGGGTGGCGGTCCATAGGAAAATCACACGGAACCCCGGGATTTCCAAAAATACAGGCAACACTGGGTTCTCCAGGTGCCTCAATCCACCCAGATGTGCATTCAAGTTGCCACCTTAAGTTAAACCATTAATTAACAATCTCACATCTGTCATGGATTTCACTCACCAAAACCACGTCTATGAGCATAGCATAGCAATATAAGCGATTCGTATAAGTAACTCCCAAGGTTTGAATATAGCAGGGCAATAGGTTCTACCTCATCAACTACTTCCCAACCGACATGTTAATGGCATCCTAATCATGCAATGTTTGAGGATTGGAACTAATGCATAAAAACTGTGTGATAAAGGGGTATGATCAAAGTGTTACTTGCCTTGCTGATGATCCGTGAAACTTAGGGACTCCAAATAACACGCTTCGCACTCCGGGAATTCTATTGCAAACAAACAATAGCATACATAAGCAATCAAGCAAAGAAGCACGGGTAAATCTCATATAAGAAGATCTACCAGAAAGTTCAACTTAAGAACTCCAGTTTCCAAAAGAATCAAATCAAACAGAGCAACGAAACTCAAACGGCAAAAGAAACATGATCCATTTACTAATCTGGACTAAGGTCAAATTTTACGGTAGCAAAATATTGTTTAAGTTGATTAAACAGAAAGAGGGTCTCGAGACGAAGATCTAGGCGCTTGAATCACCTGATTCCGATTAACGAGCGAAAAGACAAACTGAAACGGAAATCGGATCAGAAATCGCGATCAGAAATAATCACGGAAAAATCCGATAAAAGAAAGCTGACGAACAGGCTAACGAACGAGCGTTCGTTGTCTGTAACTAACGAGCAAAAACCGTTCATTAAAACAAACGTACAGACGATCGTCCACTAAAGAGAAGAACCGGGAAAAACCGGCAAACCGATCTAAAAAATGAACTAGGTTTTTTTTAAAAAAACCGAAACGGTTTCTTTTTTAAACAAACGGCGGCGAACGGCTACCTCGTAGGTCCGGCGAGACGCGGGAGTGGTGGCGGGGCGGTGACTTTGCAGCGGCGGCGAGGCGCAGTAGAGGCGGTGGCGCGGCTGCGGTGGCAGGGCTGCGGGCGGCGGGGTGGGTGGTGGTGGCGGGGGGCTTGGGTAGTTAAAGAGGTTAGAGGGAGGTGGCTTGGGGAAGGGGCAAGGAGGCGGGGAGGCGGAGTCCGGCTCGGACTTTGTCCGAGGCGGCGGCGGCGGCGCTGTCCAGGCGTGGGACGAGGCGGCGGGGAAGATGGGCCGGCCCGGCTGGGTTTCGGCCCAGTCGGCGCCCGAAGATTTTTTTAAACATTTCCACCGAACAGAAAAAAACCTAGAAAATAAAATAAAAATCTAAAAATTCCAAAACAAAATTTCACCGTCTAAATAAAATATTTAGAACGAGATGAACATTTTCTTCGCCCTAAAATGCAATTTTGAAAACGTGCAATTTTTCTAATGCGAACAAAATTGCAATAAAATCCAATTAAAAAAAATATTTGATTTTAATATTTTTCCTTCGATATTTCAATTATTTTGGAGAAGTCATATTATCTCCTCTCATATACTTTAATATGAAATATTTTCGGAGGGAAAAATAATTAAAACCAAAAATCCTTGTTTCAATATTTGATAAAAATCAAATTTGAAAACCGGGGAAATCCCCAACTCTCTCCAAGGGTCCTTGAGTTGCTTAGGATTTCGAGGATCGCGAGATGAAATGCAATAAAATATGATATGCAATAATGATCTATGTATAACATTCCAAATTGAAATTTTGGGATGTTACACAACTTCTGGATGCCAATGCTGCCTAGGAACTCTTAGAGGGAATCCTGGGAATTCTGCCTCAAAAGAAGGGGTTTCATTTTACCCCTGAGGGAGCCCAAATGCTGGACAAACTTGGTGATTTGCATAAA
Organism: Triticum urartu; assembly: GCF_056163025.1. Taxonomy (NCBI): domain Eukaryota; kingdom Viridiplantae; phylum Streptophyta; class Magnoliopsida; order Poales; family Poaceae; genus Triticum; species Triticum urartu. The sequence goes on along the minus strand of NC_141876.1, from coordinate 170,890,329 downwards.
CATATGGTTGAAAAACAGAAATTTAATGAACCCCTCAAGCACCTCAATGGTAGTATCAATCACATGAGTACTCTGATTACTCTTTGCAACAAGCGATTGTATATTTTGGATCTTAAGATGGTTTCTTTTTTTGGAGAATTTGGGGAAGCGTAAAGAGCCTCCCGGGTTTGAGAAAACCCTTAGAAAACTTTCCAAAACTTCAGAAGACAAAGCTTAGATCCTTGCTTTATGCCTAGCTAAGGGCGTAAAACTATAACGCTTGTTGGGAGGCAACCCAATGAATAAAATTTATTTTTGCTTCCTGTTCTTGATTGTTAGAACAATTATGCTACTGTTATGATTGTGTTTTTTATATTTTAATTAGTGTTTGTGCCAAGTAAAGCCTTTAGGATCTTCTTGGGCAATAGTTGTTTGATCTTGCTGAAAAAACATAAACTTTTACGCTCACGAAATTAATTTTCATTTTTTACCAGAGAGAGATAAAATACCCATTCTACTTGAAGTAGATCAATATACAAATTTATCAGGTCGTCCTAATGTTTCAGAGTTTTTGGAGTTATAGAACTATTCGAAATAGTCAGATTGCTACAGACTGTTCTGTTTTGACAGATTCTGTTTTCTTTGTGTTGTGTGCTTATTTATATGGCTCTATGGTTTTCTTTGATGAGTTTTTGCCATAGAAAAGTTGGAATATAGTAGATATAATACAAATACAAAATATTAATTGGTTTGATACATCACTTATAGTAGTGGTTTATTATTCTTATACTAGCAGATCTCACGAAGGCTTTATTGAGTTTTGTGTGATTGAAGTTTTCATGTTTTGGGTTATCTTACGATGGATGAAGGAAGGATGTAAGAGACTAAGCTTGGGGATGCCCTGACATCCCAAGCTATTATCCAAGAATGAGCAACCAACTAAGCTTGGGGATGCCCCCGAGTGGCATCCTCTCTTTATTCCAACAACTATCGGTATTTTACTCGAGACTATATTTTTATTCGTCACATGATATGTGTTTTGCTTGGAGCGTCTTGTATGATATGTGTCTTTGCTTGTTTTATTTTGTGTTTTAAGTTATCAACCCTTGTTGGACACACCTTTTTGAGAGAGCCAAAATTTTATCATGACTTGTTAGAATTGCTCTCTATGCGTCACTTAAATCTTTCATGAGCTACGACTTGCTCTAGTGCTTCACTTATATCTTTTTGAGCACGATGCGCTTAGTATTTTTGAAGAAATGCTCTCTTGCTTCACTTAGATTTATTTGAGAGTTAGTAAAATTTTGAAGAAATTCTCTCTTGCTTCACTTAAATTATTTTGAAAGAAAGAAAATTTGTTATGCTCATGATCTTGACTTATATTTGTTTGAGCTTATGAAAAGCAACACATGAAAATTAGTCCAAAAGTGATAGATATCCAAGAAGGATAAAGTAAAGAAAATGTCCTGAAGATCATTGGACAAAATAAACTTGATTCTTAGTAATAGTTTTGAGATATGATGATGTGATATGTGAGTAATCTTGATGAGTAATTGTGCTTAGTGTTAAGGTTTGTCATTCCATATGCATGCACGAAAGTCAATAATCATTCAGTGAAAATTATATCCTACTTGTGGTGCATTATTCGGCGCTAATTATAATTAATGCTTGCTTATGAGATTATTCGTTTCTTGGTTGGTCCCTTCCCAATCTTTTACTAGCCTTCATTTTGCACTAAGTATGACCTCTACTTGTGCATCCAAAATCCTTTAGACTATTTTTGACACATGAGTCCACTATATCTACATATATGCGGTATTCTTTAGCCGTTCTAAGCAAATTTGTATGTGCCATCTCATATTTTCAAAATAAACTTCTCTTTTGTGTGTTTGTTTCGCTCGTAGAGTGGTGAGGGGTGGCTAATATTTTCCATTCTAGATGTGTTATTCTCAAGATGATTGTTTATTCACTTGTCATTGCACGAGAGTAAGGCAAAGTTATTAGGGATGCCCAGTCCCGAAATGAAAAAAAAATGAATTTACTTTATGTTGTCAAATAATAAATTCCTTGGAAAGTGTTGGTATGAAGGGCACCTGTGGATACGGTTAGCCATGGAAAGTGAAAGTTATGGTGGAAAGAGGAATAAACTTTATTTTCTGTTTGGGAACCGCCTTTGGCATATCTAGCATGGAAAGTGTTCGGAACTCTAAGCCGTTTTCGTTGGTGGGATGGATACACCTCCCAAAATGTTTTTTATCTCAATTTTTTTTCGCTTTGAGCTCTGGCACATCTACAAATCCCTACTTCCCTCTGCGAAGGTACTTTCTTTTACTTTATGCATTTTTTATTTTGAAATTTGAGTCTCCATCTTCTCTCATAAAAAGCACCAACTAGGAGGCAATATGATCGTGCTCAAGTATTGGGTGTAGTTAATATTCAGGTGTGTTTCATGAATGGATCAATGTTTGAGCATGATGGGCTAGGGATAACTTATTTTAGCATTGATATTTTGAAAGACACGATTGCTTGTTGATATGCTTGAGTATCTAAATTATTATGTCAAAACTAGACTATTGCTTTGAATCACATAAAAGTCCAAATATCCATGCTATAAAGAAAAGAATATGATATGACTTGATGAACAACACTCCACATGAAAAATTCTGCTTTATCACTTACCCACTCGAGGACGAGTAGGATTTAAGCTTGGGGATGCTGATACGTCTCCAATGTATCTATAATTTTTTATTGTTCCATGTTGTTATATTATCAATCTTGGATGTTTTATAATCATTTTATATCATTTGTTGGTACTAACCTATTGACATAGTGCCCAGTGCCATTTCCTGTTTTTTCTATGTTTTTTACATCGTAGGAAATCAATATCAAACGGAGTCCAAATGGCCCCTGGTTGCACCTGAGGGTGCCCCGAGGGGGGCACAACCCACCAGGGCACGCCAGGAGGCCCTGGCGCGCTCCGGTGGGTTGTGCCCACCTCGGGTGCCCCACGGACTGCCTCTTTTCTCTATAAATACCCAAATATTCCCAAAACCCTAGGGGAGTCGACGAAATATTCATCCATCTGCCACAGAGTCCAGAAATACCAGATCCAATCTAAACACCATCACGGAGGGCTTCGCTACTTCCATTGGTGCCTCTCCGATGATGCGTGAGTAGTTCTTTGTAGACCTTCGGGTCCGTAGTTAGTAGCTAGATGGCTTCATCTCTCTCTCTCTCTCTTGATCCTCAATAATACAATGGTCTCTTCGAGATCCATATGATGTAACTCTTTTGCGGTGTGTTTGTTGGGATCGATGAACTTCGAGTTTATGATCAGATCTATGTTTTTAGATCCATGAAAGTATTTGAGTTTCTTTGATCTCTTTTATGCATGATCTCTTATAGCCTCATATTTCTTCTCCGATATTTGAGTTTTTTCTGGCCAACTCGATCTATTTATCTTGCAATGGGAAGAGGTGCCCGGTAGTCGGTTCGATCTTATGGTGCTTGATCCCAGTGACAGAAAGGGAACCCACACATATGTATCGTTGCTACTAAGGATAAAAAGACGAGATCTATATCTACCGTCATATAGATAAACAGATCTTGTCTACATCATGTCATCGTTCTTATTGCATTACTCCATTTTCCATGAACTTAATACACTAGATGCATACTGGATAACGGTCGATGTGTGGAGTAATAGTAGTAGATGCAGGCAGGAGTCGGTCTACTAATCTTGGACGTGATGCCTATGTAATGATCATTGCCTGGATATCGTCATAATTATTTGAAGTTCTATCAATTGCCCAACAGTAATTTTTTTACCCACTGTTTGCTATTTTTCTCGAGAGAAGCCACTAGTGATACCTACGGCCCCCGGGTCTTATTTCTCATATATTTGCCTTTGCGATCTACTTTTTCCTTGCTTTTATTTTCAGATCTATCAAACCAAAAATACAAAAATACTTTGCTACACTTCATTTTATTTGCGATCTATTTATCCAATCTATTATAATCTTTTTACCATCACGCACCAATTTCTGGCACCGTTACCTGAAAGGTATTGAAAACCCCTTTAACACGTCGGGTTGCGAGCTGTTGTTATTTGTGTGCAGGGGCTATTTACAATGTGTTGCTTGGTTCTCCTACTTGTTCGATAACCTTGGTTTCATAACCGAGGGAAATACCTACCACTGCTGTGCTGCATCATCCCTCCCTCTCCGGGGAAATACCGACGTAGTTCCAGCTGCAATCAGAACACCACAATGTAATGGTGTGTCCGAACATCGTAACTGTACTTTATTAGATTTGATGCGTTCTATGATGTCTCTTACCGATTTACCTTTATCATTTTGGTGTTATGCATTAGAGACGGCCGCATTCACGTTAAATAGGGCACCGTCTAAATCCGTTGAGACAACACCGTATGAACTTTGGTTTGGCAAGAAACCTAAGTCGTTGTTTCTTAAAGTTTGGGGATGCAACACTTGTGTCAAAAGGCTTTAGCCTGATAAGCTCGAACCCAAATTGGAGAAGTGCATATTCATAGAATACCCTAAAGAAACTATTGAGTACACCTTCTACCATAGATCCGAAGGCAAGATCTTTGTTGCTAAAAATGGGTCCTTTCTAGAGAAGGAGTTTCTCTCGAAAGAAGTGAGTGGGAGGAAAGTAGAACTTGATGAGGTAATTGTACCTTCTCTCGAATTATAAAGTATAACATCATAGAAAACTGTTCCCGTGATGCCTACACCAAGTAGAGGGGAAGCTAATGACGATGATCATGAAACTTCAGATCAAATTACTACTGAACTTCATAGGTCGACCAGAACACGTTCCGTACCAGAGTGGTATGGCAATCCTATCCTGGAAGACATGTTGTTAGAAAACGGCGAACCTATGAACTATGAAGAAGCTACGATGAGCCCAGATTCCATGAAGTGGCTTAAGGCCATGAAATCTGAGATTGGATCTATGTATGATAACAAAGTGTGGACTTGGTGGACTTGCCCGATGATTGGCAAGCTACCGAGAATAAATGTATCTTCAAGAAGAAGACGGACGCTTTTGGGGATATAACTATTGGGTATGACCCGCCCAGGAGGGGACGGGTTATACCAATGGCGATTCATCATCATGAAGCCCATGAAGATGTCAAAGATGACGGTTCAGGATGAATACTTACTAAAGGGCCCAAAGCCCAGAGGCGGCTCAAGGCCCATAAGTGTAAACTGCCATATATGTATGACTTGTATCGTAAGGCAAGTGTAGTTAGTCACCATGCCGGACACGTTGTTTATGAGCCGGCTGGGACTTTGTAAGCCACTGGGAGTCAACATGTGTATATAAATGGACGACCCGGTGGTGGCTTAGGGACAAGAAACAACAGATCAAAACCTAGGTCAAGCATATTCGCTCCCTAGTAAGCGAGACATAAGCAATACCACCTCAAACTGGATTAGGCCTTTACCTTCACCGCAAGGGGCCGAACCAGTATAAACTCCTTGTGTCCTCTATCCCATTTAAACCCTTTAAGGTAACCTTGTTGCGATGGCTCCACGACTAAGTCCTTCTGATAGGACATCTGCCGTGACAATTCCATGACAGTTGGCACCCATCGTGGGGCCAGTGCATGGTGGTTTTGAGTTCTTACAGGGAAACTATGAAGGGATCAAAGGATACACTTTGGGCCGGATGACCAAGAGTCGTCACGACAAGCTCTACATTGAAGATGCAAGCTGGGGCCCCGAGGCCAACTCAATCGAGTATGGGTATCGGGTCCCCTTCGGCGGATTCACGTCTTCATCGGCAAGATCGGCGAACCGGGCCCTGAGCCGGACATCTGCACCGACATCATCGAGACGGCTCAGCGTGCAAGTCCTTCCCCGATTCAGCCCGCATCAAGGCATGAATCTGAGTCTTTATTGTCATGTCATATGATTACCAGGACCAAAGAGAGTCTTGTTGCACAGCACGACTCAAACATAGGTACCCGGCGAACACAACTCACAAATATGTCACTTGGGGGCTTCCTGTTCAAACATAGGTGTATTCACCAAAGAGGACATAACGTTACTACCCTCTTAACTGGGTTATCTTGTTCAAACATAGGTGTATTCACCAAAGAGGGCGTAGCCCTTCTGGGTTATCCTGCCAGTATGCCAGATGCTTCTCCATCAGGTAATCCTGATTGACCTCCGAACTCTTAATAGTCAATCTTTTAAACAAGACCCTGAACTCTTTAAGGTTAAAACGCCGGTTTGTCATGAGAGGGCACGACTTAAGGACAGCGAGGATGAGTCCACTCTATTAAGCCGCCTTCATTGAAACTTGGTTAAACCTGCATGTTTGCATGATGCTACTCCGACCTCATGTACTCTCGATAAAGTCAATCTTTACACAAGACCCTGAACTTATCCAGGTTAAAACATCGATTGGGTCATGTGAGAGCCGGCTTACGGAAAGCAAGGATACTCAAGTGGCTATCATGCTAGTTCAATTGAAGTTTTATGTTGAGATTTGGTTTTGGAGATCTATAACAGCCTCGTTTTTTCTGGGTATTATTTATCTTGGATGTATACCACTCCTTTTTTCACCACCATATGGTTTTCACAAATCGGGCCAAGCAGCCCTGTCTATCTCATATTTGAGAATCTTTGGGTTTTTATAACCCGCCATGATGGCAGACTATAAGTCGCCAGTATATGATGTCGGCGCTCTGGGAACGGGGGTCCCCAGACTTGCCTGCCTGCGGCTTGCGGTGTGGCTCAAAGGGGGGCCCAGCACGGCCCATCTTCACCAACACAAACCCAAGACCCTCGCGAGGGGCCAAGCCTCGTGGGGCGAACGACGCGAAGCCTCCTCAGGCACGGCCTCGTCAGGCTGGCTCATGAGGAGGCGGAGAGATCAAGGTGGGATACCTCACGAGGTGCCCATGACGCAAGCCATGACGACTCAGGGCGCCAGGCGGGTGCCAGCCCGCGCAGCGTCCTCCTTTCCTCTTTGTTGCAAAGGGGGCAAGCGCAGCCGCGGAGTACCGAGGCATCAGGCAAAGGTTGCCATTTTGGTGCAACGAGACCAAGAACAGGAGGACTACAAGACGGAGGTCACCGTGGAGCCCAAGACGGCGTCATCACCAGAGCTTTGCGCAGGCGAAGACCGCTTTTGTCAGGATAGCTGATACTTGTTGTCCCCCTTCAAATTAGCCCGCCATTGTTGGCTCCCTTCCCGCTCAATATTTGGGGAGAGGACCAGGGCCTCTATAAATAGGACCAGCCAACCACATGGCTGGGGGGAAAAGGGTGCAAGGAAGAGGCTCGTTAGAAGGGTCGGTCAGTCGGTCGGCCAAAAGAGAGAGAGAGAGAGAGAGAGAGAGAGAGAGAGAGAGAGAGAGAGAGAAAGGTGGCTGAACCCCTCCCAGCAGTTCATCGCCTCAGCCAAGAACAGACCCTCGCGAGGCTGTTCTTCCTTGTATTATTCATCATCATCAGCTCAAGAGGCAATCCACACACCACACACTGGAGTAGGGTATTACACCACAACGGTGGCCCGAACCAGTATAAACCCTGTGTCTCTTGTGTTGTTCTTTCCTTAGTTTAGATCCTAGCACGGCGGAGGGGTGCAGGAAGGTAGGAGGCGAAGTCTCTGCGTGCACGCCAGTGTTCGAACCTCAAGGGTCTGCCGGAACCCGAAATCCGACATTTGGCGCGCCAGGCAGGGGTGCGCCGGAATTCGTCTTCCACCGCCCCGTTCTCCTCCGACCGTCACGCCCATGTCTGATGCTCGTCGGGCCTGCGCTGAGCGCCGGGCCGCACTCGCTTCCCGCGTCGCCCTGACGGCCCCTGTCGGCGGGCATCCACGCCGTTCCCCGTCACCTGCCGTCAACGCCGCCACCGGCCCGGCGGGGGACGAGCGGCAAGCATCGTCCCAGCATCCGTCCGTGCGGCAAGACGGCCGCACCGCAACTCCCTCGCTCGCCCCAGATGGATCTTTGTCCCGCGCGCTCCGCGCGCCCATGGAGGCTTGGGCTGCACTCATCGCGGCAAACGAGCTCCTGCGCTACCATCCCATGGACGACGTCTATGAAGAATGGCTCGACCGCGTCGCCGAGCTCGTCCGCGCTGCAGGGGGCTCTTCCGTGCCGTCCGTTCCGCTGCACCGCACCCCGCCCCGCGCGGGCGAAGAGGCTCCGGCGGCGCCCCGGCCGCCTCCTCCTCAAGAAGACGCCATGGCTCCAAGGCGCATGGCCCCTGGGTGGAACCCGCTCCGTCAGGTGCCAGCGCAGTAAGAACAGAGTTGCTAAGAAGTCCCTCGCCCACCAGAAGCTGCCCGGGCGCTCCCTGCTCCAGCACGTCACGACCATCCCCCTGCTCCAGTGCGTGGGGGCATGCAAGACCAGGCTCTCCATCACCTAAGGCCTCCCGTGGCCATAACAGGCTGCCACGCCTACACCACCGAACTACGCAGCGTCGCGTGGCCCGGCAAGTTCAAACCAGACCTGCCTCCTCGCTACGACGGCACGGCCGACCCTGCGGAGTTCCTCCAGCTCTACGAGCTAGGCATCGAAGCTGCCAACAGAGACGAGAAGGTCATGGAGAACTGGTTTCCCATGGCGCTCAAGGACGGGGCCCGCACCTGGCTCCTGAACCTGGCTCCAGGCACAATCTCCTCCTGGGAAGAGATGCGCACCCGCTTCATCGCCAACTTCCAAGGTACTCGCGACCGGCCACCCGCCGTGAGCAACATGCGCCGCATCAAGCAACAACCCGGGGAGACCCTGCAGAAGTACATCTAGCGCTTCAACAATGCACGCCTCAAGATCCCCAAGGGGACTGAGGAGGCCATCATCTCAGCTTTCTCCGACGGAGTGCGCGATGTCAAGATGAAGGAGGAGCTGGCGATGCATGAAGACCTGTGCACTTCCTTGGAGCTGTCAACTTGGCAAACAAGTGCGCCAGGGCTGAGGAGGGGCATCTCTCCCTCCTCGAGCTGCTTGCCGCAGACCCAGAAGAGAAGAAGCTCAAGGCCAAGGATGTGAAGCGCAAGGGGGCTGCAGTGCTCGCGGCAGAACCAGACACCAAGCGGGGCAGAGACCAGCCCGAACCTCCCAAGGGCAGCCGGTACTGCGTGTACGACGACCTCCACACCCACAACACCAACGAATGCCAAGAACTCCGAGCCGTGCATGAAGGAAGGATTGGCCGTCGCCCCGACCGCGGTGACCGGGGCTACGGTCGAGGAGGAGGAAGAAACAAAGGACGCTGGGAAGACCGTGGGCCGCGCCAAGGGTGGCGCGACCAACCTCGCGAGGATCGCTGGCAGGACCCGCCTCGCGAGAGAGGATGGAGGGATCAGCCTCGCGAGGGAGACTAGAGGGATCAGCCTCGCGAGGATCGCCCGCTAGGCAACGCAGGCCTCCCACCGCTGCCGCCGCAGCCAAGGAGAAACGAGGACCGCCATCAGGACGAGGAGGCTGGGGGCTTCCAGGAGCCGCGCGCGATCGCCTGCATCCTCGGCGGAGCTCAAGCCCCAGCCTCTCAGCGCATCTTCAAGCAGTTCGCCCGCGAAGTGAACGCAGTACTCCCCAGACTCGAAGCCACACACCCTCTCAGGTGGTCGGCGTGCGCCATCACGTTCAGCTCAAGTGTGCGGCAACAGTCGGAGTCCTCCCGATGCTTTGTTCCTCGATCATCAGCAATGTGGTGGTCACTAAGACCCTCATCGATGGCGGGGCAGGGCTCAACGTCCTGTCTGTGGAGACGTTCAACAACCTCCAAGTGCCCTACAGCCAGCTTCAGCCAACCAAGCCCTTCTCCGGTATCACTGACGGCTCCACGGTCCCGATTGGGCAGGTCCGCCTCCCTGTCACCTTCGGGGCACGCGACATCTACCGCACCGAGCTCATCGACTTCGACGTCGCTCACATTCGCCTGCCGTACAACGCCATCCTTGGGTACCCAGCGCTGGCCAAGTTCATGGCCGTAACTCACCACGGCTACAACGTCCTCAAGATGCCAGGAAGTGGCGGTGTCATCACGGTGCCCTGTGAAGAGAAGGACGCGGTGTGTTCCCTGGAACGAGCCTTTCAGGCCGCATCACTGGAAGACCCGGATCACGGAAGCAGGAGGCTTCCCGAGACCGCCCCCAAGAAGAAGAAGACATCGTCCGGCCCGACCCCTCAGGAGGCAGGCCCCTCTGGGCCCGCGCCTGCCCAGGGGGAGCCTCCCTCCATCGCATAGGAAAGTGCGCCCGGCGCCCTCCTCAGGTAGGGCTCAGGGGCTCCCGCCTGGAGGGCCACCGACCTAGCCAGGGTCACGAGGGAGGCGTTTGGGCACCACATGGAGGCGTGTTTTGAAGCACGTTTCCCTCAAGAAGGAGCAAGGCAAGGAGATCCAGACCTACAGGAGTTCGTCAGCAAGGCCATTCAGGAGCTACAGGAGTCAAGAGTCATGAGAGGCGCCCGCCGCCTACCAGCAGTGGCCCCCCATCCAGGCGAGGATGGTGGGCTGCGCGTCTGCATCGACATACCAGGGCTCAACCGAGTCGCCTCTCTAGAGCGCCTCTGGCCCTCGCGAGTGGGGCGCTGCGGAGGTCCACCCCACAGCTATGTTCGCATGCCTTATGGCTTGCCGAACGCGGCTGACACGTACCAGCGCCTCATGAGGGGCATCACGGAGGCATGAGAGGCTAGGCATTCCGCAGCCCTGGCACAGATGGAGATGGCCCGCGAGGAGCCGCCAGCGCCTCCGGAGCCTCCCGAGGCCCCTGGGCCTGGGGGCTCGTGACGATCGGCTCCCGTAGCCCCCCGAGCCTGCTACACCAACACCCCTTCGTCCTCAACATCATCAGGTGACATCTTTCGAGTTTTACTTCCAGCTGGGAGCGCCCCCAGGGCTGCATTATTCCCAGGCCGCGTGGGTCCATCCCTGCGGCGTGTATCCCTTTTATTTCGCATCGATTAGCTTACCTTGTCGGGGGCGCCCCTCAGGCTGCATGATTCCCAAGCCGCTCGGGCCAGGCCCAGTGGCATGTATCTGGTTTGCGTTTATTTCCGATCATGCGTTAGGACCACCATGCTTGATTATTTGACGCCGGTCCACGGCACCTCTTCTCCTCCATGCCGACCACTTGCATGTTAAAGGGGGGGCACCTGAGCATCGCGATTCAGGGCTCTTACTGGCTCTCCAGCCCTCACCCTCTGGCCTTGTCCATGGCATCGCGACCTGGCATACCAGCGACGGCTGAGACCAGCTCGAGGGCCGGGACCCGAGGACGTAGAGTGCCGACATCTAACCAAATTTGCAGGGACACATCACAAGATAAGGCCCAGTGCCAGGCGCAACCCGCCTAGAGGTAGGGCCCCGTGAGTCCCGCGCTGGCTCACGGGTGCCCAGATACACCTCGCCAGGCCCTACCGTGCCAGCCACGTGTCAGGGCGGGGCTGTACACGCCCCGGGGACTCCTCCCGGAGGGGGGCCCCCTCCCACGTACCAGTGGAAGCACCATGCTCCACGCTGGCTGATGACACTGCCGAGGAGCGGCTATGCCCGTACACATATGGTAGCACTATGCTCCGCGCTGGTGATAAACAACTGATGGTGGCCCCCGGGCCGCATCAACCTCAGGGAGCCCAGAGCTCAGTGTCTAGCCTCATCGTAATGCCTCCCCTCAGGAGTGCCGCGCGAGGGGGCTGGGCACGGGGGCTGCGCCTGGGTCACACCCAGACGCACGCCGCCCGGCCAAGTCCCCCCGGGCCTGGTTCGTCGCACGTCTCTCCCCGAGCGGAGCCAAGGTACGAAGGCCGTTTGAGCGTCAAGGGGGACTCCTGAGCATCACGACTTAGGAGCCTAACTGGTCACGTAGCCCCTCACTCCATGGCCCCGTCCTGGTTTCCAGTCCGGACCATCGTTGGGTGAGGCACGCGCGCGGCCGGGCCCTACAGACGTAGAACGGTGGATCCACCCGCATCACACCTCCCTACTTGCTGTTTGTGCGCCAAGGGGGACTCCTGAGCATCGCGACTCAGGAGCCTAACTTGTCACGTAGCCCCTCACTCCTTGGTCCCGTCCTGGTTTCCGGTCGGGACTATTGCTGGGTGAGGTACGCGCGGGGCCTGGCTCTGCCGGCGTAGAACGTAAGCAAGTAGGAAGGAAAGCGCTAATCTCAAGGAATTCAAAAGCAAATATTACAGTTCACACTGTTATTTCAATGCCAAACGCAAGTTTAAACGCCTCCCCGAGGCATGGTACGTGTGCAGGATTAAAAGCAGGACAGGAGCCACGACGGAGTCACTTGGCGGCGGGGGAGCAGCACTGAGCGGGTTCGCCTCACGGAGCAACGGGGTCGGCAGCGCCTTGCTCCGGCTTGGTGCTGAAGGCCCGGAATTTCCCCAGCAGAACCTCCGCGCGACCCTTCACGGCCGCGGCAGCGGCAGCGGCACACTCACCGCTCACTGGCTCCAGCAGGCTGTTGAGTTCGACACCGGGATCGCGAAGGTAGATGTGGGTGAGGACCCGCGTCAGTGCTGCAGAAGACAGGACACGCGCCTCGGCCTCAGCCGTGGGGCCAAGGCCGAGGGCGACATCTTCAAGAGCGTGAACCAGGAAGGGAAGTAGCTTGGCGAGGCCGTCCTCGGCGCCAGCCAGCGGGCTCTCCAGGCCGCTGTCGTAAAGCATCCTCAGCGAGGAGCGAGCCTTCGCCTCCAACTCCGTGAAGGCTGCGCGGTCCTCGACAAGAACCAGGGCCTTGCCGTCCAGCTCGGCCTTCCTTGCCCCCAACTCCTGCTCCAGCGCGCCTAGGCGGTCGCGGCGCTTCCTGAGCTTGGCCTCCTAGCCCTCGACGGCTGCCTCGCGAGCCTTCACGCCTTCTTCCTGCTCTTGGCGAAGGCGGACCTCTTCCGCGAGCCGATCCCGCAGGCCTTGCAGCTCGTCCTCCAGCGCCTTGCAGCGACCGCGGACGTCGACCACCTCCCCCAAGGCTACATCACGGGCAGCCTTCGCCTCCAGGATAGCCTGCTTCTCCTCGTCGCATGTCGTCGAGGCCTGGACCAGTGCCGCCCGAATCGAGGCGTCGAAGCGAACCCATCCAGAAGCTAGCTCCAAACGCCCGGCCACCAAGCGGGGGTCGGCGCCAAGAAGATCCTGCCGCAGTCGGTCCAGCTCAGCAACAGCACGATCCAGAACGGCAGAAGGAGTCGGAGAGACAGCGGCCGGTGGAGTAGGAGGAGAAGGCAGCAGCGCAGCCGCAGCATCCTGGGGCGGAGTCTGCCGCGCCCCGACAGCTGTAGTGGCGGCGGCGGGCAAGAGCACCTCGGGAGCCACTTGGGCCGTGGGGGCTGAGCTCGCCCCAGCCGGCTCAGCCAGACCTCGTGAGGACGACCGGGCAGGAGAAGCCTGTGCGTCGCGGTCACCTTCCTTCGCGGGCAGAAGTGCCGCCACGGATGGAACCTCGGGAGCCCCCTTCGGCTTCTTTGCTGCGGGCGCCAACCTATCCAAAGATGCTGATGTCAAGCCTCAGAAGCAGAGCAAGAGATAAAGACAAGAATCGAATGCTTACGGGTCGTCACCAGTGAGCTCAAGCGGCCTCCGCCCAAATTTGAAGTCTGAAAGCCGGCTGGAACGGTCGACCTCGGGAAGCTTGGAGGCAGAAGGTGCGTCTGTGGTTCGCCCCGGGCCGGGGGAGACCCGCGGGAGATCAGCCCGGTCCTGTCCTTCTTCGGGATCGGGGGCGAGCTCCCGCCGTCCTGCTCATCGTCTACGTCGTCATCCTCGTCGTCATCATTCGGAGAAAGGCGGAGAACGTGGGACCTGCACCGGGGGAGGGGAGCCCTCGACTCTCCGTTAGTCGCCTCGGAGTCAGGCCCTTTTCCGTGCTCCCCTCCCTCTTCCTCTTCACTGGAGTCACCGGAGGGCACGTCCACCGGTTCCTCGGGAGCTTCCAGGGGCACTGGCCCATCCCCGTTGAAGACGGGCATGGACTTCACCACCCGCTCCCAGTCGTTGTGGAGGAACAAGGGCGTAGGAGCGCCCTCCAGCCTCGCCACATTGCCCCCGACCAGAGATTGGAGAACCGCAGCCAGGTCTCCGGCGGCCAAGGCCGCGGGGTTCAGACGAGGCCTCCACATTGGAAGCGAGTACTGCCGAAGCGGAGCCAGCCGGTGCTCCAGGAACTCCCTCAGTAGCGACGCGCCGGTCAGCTTCGCCGCCGCCATGTCGGTGGGCCTCAGATCCGCGTCCATCTTCTCCAGCACCATCTTCGCGCGGGGATCCGTGAGCTCCACTCGACCCCAGTCGCTGGAGCTCGTGGGCTGCTCCGTGGGCAGGATCAACCGAGGGTGGATGCGCCCAGCATCCACCAAGATCCACTTGCTCCTGAAGCCCTCAATCCTCTTCCCAGAGTTCGAGATGGCAATGGCCCCACCGGACGTAACGAAGCTCGCGCACGCGGAAGCAGTCCCGCGAGAGGTCCGGAGGTAGAAGTAGTGGCGCAGCAAGGCCACTGAGGGCTGCACCCCAACATGTGCTTCGCAATAATAAGCAAAGATTGCCAGGAGAAGGACGGAGTTGGGAAGGAGATGTAGAGCCTGTAGCTTGTAATGGCGGAGGACAGAGAAGAAGAACTCGGAGAAGGGAGGCACCAGGCCAGCAACAATGGCACTTACGAAGAGTGGATAGAAGGTGCTCCTTTGACCCTCAGGGGTGGCGGAGCGGCCTTGAACACCTTCTCCCCATCGATGCCCCATGGCGTCGCCATCCGGCGCAACCGGGCAAGGCCCACCTCCGACACGTTCGGCGAGTCCAGGGCAGACGAGTACCAAGCTGCGGCCGGGGGCTGACGAGGCGCCATGGCTCCCTAGGCCGCACGGTCAGAGCAGATCTGGAAATCTCGGAGGAAGGAAGGAGAGGCGCAAGAAAGGGGATCTGAGCAGCAACCGGAGAAAGCAAGAAGCAGGGCCTAGGCGGATGCCACTCCTTTATCAACTCGCGCTGTTACTGAGGCGCCCACGTCCAGTCAACCGCCATGCGGTGCCCAAGGCCGCAGGCTGTTAGGGCCCGTGGCGCTTCGCTCTTGCCCTTCCGCCTCCCTGCACGGCCAAGTCCGGGCGCGCCTTGGGCCCGGGGGCTACTGTCAGCGTTCTGGGAACGGGGGTCCCCAGACTAGCCTGCCTGCGGCTTCCGGCGTGGCTCAAAGGGGGGCCCAGCACGGCCCATCTTCACCAACACAAACCCAAGACCCTCGCGAGGGGCCAAGCCCCGCGGGGCGGACGACGCGAAGCCTCCTCAGGCACGGCCTCGTCAGGCTGGCTCACGAGGAGGCGGAGAGATCAAGGCGGGGTACCTCACGAGGTGCCCATGACGCAAGCCATGATGACTCAGGGCGCCAGGCGGGTGCCAGCCCGCGCAGCGTCCTCCTTTCCTCTTTGGTGCAAAGGGGGCAAGTGCAACCGCGGAGTACCGAGGCATCAGGCAAAGGTTGCCATTTCAGTGCAACAAGACCAAGACCAGGAGGACTACGAGATGGAGGTCACCGTGGAGCCCAAGATGGCGTCATCACCAGAGCTTTGCGCAGGCGAAGACCGCTTTTGTCAGGATAGCTGATACTTGCTGTCCCCCTTCAAATTAGCCCACCATTGTTGGCTCCCTTCTCGCTCAATATTTGGGGAGAGGACCAGGGCCTCTATAAATAGGACCAGCCACCCACATGGCTGGGGGGAAAAAAGGGAGCAAGGAAGAGGCTCGTTAGAAGGGTCGGTCAGTTGGTCGGCCAAAAGAGAGAGAGAGAGAGAGAGAGAGAGAAAGGTGGCTGAACCCCTCCGAGTAGTTCGTCCCCTCAGCCAAGAACAAACCCTCGCGAGGTTGTTCTTCCTTGTATTGTTCACCATCATCAGCCCCCAAGAGGCAATCCACACACCACACACTGGAGTAGGGTATTACACCACAACGGTGGCCCGAACCAGTATAAACCCTGTGTCTCTTGTGTTGTTCTTTCCTTAGTTTAGATCCTAGCATGGCGGAGGGGTGCGGGAAGGTAGGAGGCGAAGTCTCCGCACGCACCCCAGTGTTCGAACCTCAAGGGTCTGCCGGAACCCGAAATCCGACATATGATGATACTAAATACTTGGAAGCATTGTATTCTAAGTCTTGGGATATTACTCCTTGCTGTATAAGGCGTTGTAAGCCAGCAGTATATGACAATTAAACAGGGCATTATGTGTTCAATCTTCGGGTTGTCACCCTTACTGCACTAGTATGATAAGCCGGCAGTGTGATCAAATACCACAGTGTCCGCATTTTGGGAACGGGGGTCCCCAGACTTGCCTGCCTGCGGCCCGCGGCGTGCCGGAGCTAGCAGGCCGTATGGCCCATCTTCATCAACAAAGCATCCAAGACCCTCGCAAGGCAGACGACGCAAGGCCTCCTCCCGAGCGGCCTAGTCAGGCAGGCTCGTGAGGGGCGGAGATATCAAGGTGAGGCGAACCTCATGAGGCTCTCATGACGTGAGCCATGACGATCGACACCAGGCGGGCGCCAGTGCGCACATCGTCGTTGTTCCCCCTTAGGTGCAAAGGAGGCAAGCGCAGCCGCGGAGTACCGAGGCCTCAGGAAAAGGTTTCCATTTTGGTGCAACAAGACCAAGACCATGGACTGCAAGATGGAAGTCATCGTGGAGCCCAAGACGGCATCACCCCAGAGCCTTTCACAGGCGCAAACTACCTTTTGTCAGGATAGCTTGTACTAGCTGCCCCCCTTCAAATTAGCCCGCCATTGTTGGCTCCCTTCCCGCTCAATATTTGGGAAGAGGACCAGGGCCTCTATAAAATAGGACTAGCCACCACCATAGTAGGGGTTCGGATCACATCTCATCTTAGCTTAAGGCAATCTACACACCACAAGCTCATACGCACAAGAACACCTCAACTTCAAGAGGCTATTCTTCCCGTTGTATTGTTCATCATCAGCCCAAGAGGTAATCCACCACCACCACGCTGGAGTAGGGTATTACACCACAATGGTGGCCCGAACCAGTATAAACCCCGTGTCTTTCTGTGTTACGAGTTCGTCGAGTTCGTCCGCGAGATCTAGCGAGCTAGAGCATAGATCGGTAGGAGGGAAAGACTTCGCACGCACCCCAGTGTTTGAACCTTAAGGGTTTGCCGGAACACCACATCCGACATTTGGCACACCAGGTAGGGGTGCGCCGGAGCTCGTTCTCCGCCAACCAGCTCTCCGACGTTCATCGGCTATGATGTCTGGATACCCAAGGGCTGGCTCCGACCGCTGGGCAGCCTGGCCGGCCCGGACGGCACCGCCTGCCCATGAAGGTCTCGACCCCGCACCCCAAGCGACATGGGGCCACCAAGCTCTGCCGGGCATGGTCAGTGTGGCCAGGCGTCATCCACCCTCACCCTGCGGCAAGTACGAGCAGCGGAAAGAGCAGCGAGTCACGCCGCAGCAACAACGTTGCACTCCCAGCGGGAGCAAGCGAACATGTCGGCGGCACTCACAGTGGCAAGGGGGCTGCTATGATGCAGGCTGATGGAGAGCGGCTGGGACACGCTGCTTGAGCATGTTCCTGAACTGCTGGACGCAGCGGCGTCGGGAGCGCCACCCTTCTGCTATCAGCTCCCCCAGGCCGCTGCAAGGTCGCGCGGCGAGCCTCGCCACATCTGCGCGCCATCGACTACGGCCGGGGGCTTCGTCAACAGCAGCACGGCCAGCAGCGTAGGGGGCTCCAACCCCCCATGTCGCCCTCGACAAGCACGAGTGCAAGCGTCACCCGCCATGGTCCCGACCGGATGCCATATTATCGTCCCTAGGACGCCATCATAGGCGGAGCAACATGGAGCGTGGGGCACCACGACGAGGTGTTCGGGGTGATGGCCCCGGAAGCCTACGTGCCCCGCATGATGGACCAAGGGTATGCACCAGAGGATGACATCGGCCCATTGGTTGGAGAAGATTGGGGAGAAGGGGCGCTAGGATTTGAAGCCTTCCAAGAGCCAGCGGAGAACCACAACGATCGCGCCGGCGACGGCAACTACAGGGTACCGCTAACCTCTCAGGAACAGGCTTATGCTAACCATGGGCTGTAGATGAATCAGGTTGTAGCTTCGATCAATGACACTGGCACAGCGGCACCCATTTCAACAAGGGAGACACGTTGGGGGCCGCCGGGAGGGAGCCAGCAGCAAGGCCCCTCCCCAAGGCACGCGAAACCAGGGGACACCCGGAGGTAGGCCCTCTGCCGGGGTGGCTTCCACAACCCTTCCCCCGGCAGAGGACCCGTGGTTGCCGAGGGAACCGCTGGCGTCCTCTTTCCCTCCTTTGTGTCGTCCTAGTCTCCGGTCGGCTCAAAGGAGGTCAAGGGTGGCGCAAGGCGGGGCCCTCATCTAGCGATATGAGGAAAGTCCAGTACCTGTGAAGAAGGCCCGGTGCCTGTGAAGCTCGCCGCTCGTGACACTCTCACATAATAATGAGTTGGGCCTGTACACGCCCCGGAGTCTCAGGAGCGCCGGCCTCAGGCCCTGGGGCTCCCTCCCACGCCTAGTGGACAGCACTTAGCTCTGCGCTGGTGAGAAGACTTGAATACCTGAAGACTAGACTAGGTGCCGGAAGCGGCCTTTTGCTTTGGATCTCTCTTTCTGTGGCTTTGCTTTCTGATTTCAGACTTAAGTTGAAGCTGAATTTTTATCGATGCGCGCGGGGGGTGCCTTTTCTCGTTTGAACCGTTTCTCGCCTTCTGGATCTAGTTTGGCTTGGGACTCACGTCCATCGCCTTTCCCTCGCAAAGCTCCTCGCGAGCCGGACCGCGCAAAGCACGCGCTAGCACTATACCTGGGTGGTCACCCCTTGTTGGGCCCCCTCAAAAGGGGCGATAAGGTCCGCAAGATTCTCAGGAACTCGTCGCATCATGACCCAACCCTAAGTTGGCGCTGACTAAGGTAAACCACATCGGGAAACTCACCCCTAGCTTCATGAGCTCACGAGGACATATACCCACATCGCATAGGAAAGTAAAAACTGCGATTTGCTTACATGAGGGGCTCCCTCTCTCAAAATGCTCTTACAAGTTTTCCAAGGACCACGCTCGAGTTTTGCATGCAGAATAAAACAACAGGAGAATATGGGATCAGCCAGAGATATCGCTCGCTGCATCATCCATGGACGCGTCACTCGCATCGTCATCATCTTCGTCGGAATCGTCGCCGCCGTCGGCGATGCCCCAATCGCCGTCGTTGACCACGTCACCATCGTCTGCGATGACCACCACCCCATCGTTCTCCGAGGTGAAGGCCCTGACCAACGCGTCGACATGGTCCTCTACCCAACATGCCAGGTCACCCCGGACGGCCATGGGTATAGGGGCAATGGCGGCATCGAAGTCAAAGTTGGGGTCGGCGTTTGGAAGGTGGCTGAAGACACGGGAGAAGGCACGCTGAAGCAGGCCACGACTCCTCTCCTCCACAAGCTGCCGAGCTCTGGCAGATTGAGCCTCCAGGCGCGTCACCACCTCGGTGAAGAAGGTCAGGTGGCTGGCGTAGTCACTTGAGTGAGGAGTCGGGGCGTTCTTGTTGCAGATATAACCCAGGGCGGTGTTGGACTTGTTCCGAAGGTCTTGAAGCATAGGAGCATGCTCACGCTCGAGCATTCCGCGTTGAAGCACTTCCTCCCTGTTTTGTTGAACGACGGCCTCGGTGTCGTCAATTCATCTCTGTAGGGAAAGCAGCTCAGCGCGGGCGGAGGCCAAGTCCGCCTACGCCGTAACTAGGGCGGTGGTTGTGGCCTCCGCACGCCTCTCGGCCTCGTCCAACCTGGGCCTGAGGGTGGCGGCCCTGCCCACACGCTCCTGACCGACGAGCTTAAGCTTCAAGTCATACCTGCCCTCCAGATCTGCGTGAACCACGGCCACCCGGCGATTGATCTCGTCCTCGACTCTGGCCTCGCGTGCCCCGATGGCATCTTCAGCTTGAGCGACTTGATGCTCCCTCCTCTCCAGTCACTCGAGCTCGAGGCTGCGCTCCACGGCTTCTAGGGCCAGCGTCTCCTCACGCTTCCGGACCTCCTCTTCCTCCGCAGGAGTCCCCCTCATGAACGCAAGGACGGCCCTGCACGCCTCAACCTGCTGCTCAAGGGACGCGCCCCAGGCCTGGAGCTCCCAGGCGCGCTCCTCCACAGCCTCGCGGCGGCGATCGGCGTCGTGAGCTTCTTCCAAAGCTCGCGAGCGGGCCTCATTGGCAATCTTTTTGGACACCTCAGCCTTTGCGTTCTCGAGGTCGCGATGATAACGACCAAGGTTGATGGCTACTCGCAGCTTGCGCTGCTCCTCCACCAACCGAAGACCTTCAGCCTCAAGATGCGAGTCGACACCTATTGGGGATATGATTACTAGAGGTAAACCGGCTAGGAGTGGCCGGGTTAGCTCCACAAAGATAGAAGCCCATGAAGACATGAGGATGGTGGCGCTTTAAGAAGGCCCAAGGCCCAAAGGCGGGTTAAAGCCTGTAGATGTAAACCGACTCTTTCATGTAACTTGTATTGTAAGTTAGAGGAATAGAGACCGAGCCGGAAACGTTTATGATCCGGCCTCGGGACTCTGTAAACCGGTGGGTGTCGACCTATGTATATAAAGGGACGACCCGGTAGCGATTAAGGGACGACGGACAACAACTCGAGAGCCAGGAAAGCGGATTCGCTCCCTGGTCATCGAAACCCTAGAAATACCAATCACAAACTAGACGTAGGCTTTACCTTCATTGAAGGGGACGAACTAGTATAAAATCCCTCGTGTCCATTGTCCGGTTTAACCCCTTTAAGCTAACTTGTAATGATGGCTCCACGACTAAGTCCTTTCACGAGGATATCTGCCGTGACAAACCCATGACGGTTGGTGCCCACCATGGGGCTATCGCACGGTGGTTTCCAGTTCTTGAAGGGCAGCTTTGATGGACTCAAGGGATATGCTGTGGACCGGATGGCGAAGAGTCGTCGCGCCAAGCTCTACATCAATGACGCAGGATGGGGTCCCGAGGCCGGTTCAATCAAATACGGGTACCGGGTCCCCTTTGGTGGGATTCACGTCTTCGTCGGCAAGATCGGCGAACCGGGCCCTGAGCCGGACACTTGCACCAACATCATTGAGACGGCTCAGCGTTCAAGTCCTTCCCCGATTCAGCCTGCATCAAGGCATGTTTTCGTAGCTGCCATCCATGGGGCGGAATATGAGGATGGACCGGCATCTGATGGAGAAACCATTGTCTGCTCTGATGACAAGTCTTCAACCGGAGAGACCGAATCACTGTATCAGTTGCAGGACGGCCGAATTAGTGGAGGTTCCTATGGCAACAGTATTCCGGACCCCCTCTATCTGCCAAACCGGGTCACTATCTTCATGGCCGGTACACAATTAGCGCATCACTCATCCACCGCTGCGACAATGCATTCCGGTTCAGCAACAGCAACGCCAGTGGGAGTAGGGGGCTCAGCGCCGCCTCCCGCTCAAGTTTTGTCTGATTTGTTCGACGCTTTGGCAACAATGATGGCCGCAGAGGTGGACACGGCAGCCCGAGATCAGCACAATGCGGAGATTAAAAAGGTGAAAGATCAGATAACTAAGGCTAAAGCAAATCCTGGCAGCAAAGAACGCTAGGATGGCAACAGAACGGGCCGAGTTGGAAGCTCAGGCGTACCGGCTTAGGTTGGACCAGAATGCCTCAGAAGAGGTCATGAGAGGAAGATATCGGTCGCACCTCCCGCCGGGTTATGAGCCAAGAAATCTTTTCAACACGCCAGGAGCCGGAACCAGTAACCAGCCAGTGGTAAACCGGACGGAGGCACCAGGAACAGGAGCGCCGGTTCAGCCGCGCATGATGGACCAGCCTCGTCAGAACAACGTTGTACCGTAGTATGTTCCGACGCCCCGGGGGATTACTCCAACCCGTTAGACAACATTGTGGCTGCCGCTTCACGATTAGCAGCACTCCCAGCTGACGGCAAGTCGCCAGTTGCGATTGAGACGCGATGGGACAGAGAGCTCCTTCAAACAGCTTTGAACCAGCAGTAGGCTTATTCGCATAGTCACGAGAGGATTCATTCCACCTCTCGTCCGAGCCGGAGCTACAGCAGGCACGTTGAGGATGAACCGGCTGTGTCAAGCAGTGCACGTCACCGTAACTCGCCGCGAGGGTACAACCCGGCGGGTGGATGTGCTAATGCGCAGGATGTGGTGGATCATGGTCGTGCACGTCAAGAGGCCGAGTTAGCCGCTCTGCATGCAGCTCGTCAACCTACTCCTGTTCGCCCTACCGCTTCAGTGGAGCCAGGGGTGGTCTTCAGTTCTTTAGGGGTGCCGTGTCTTACCCCCGCTTTGCGCAATGTACGACCACCCAAGGATTTTAAGGGCCCTCGTAAGGTACCCAATTACACCGCCGATTTGCAACCAAAGTCATGGGTTGAAAGTTATGAGATGGCAATGGAGATGTTGGATGTGGATGAAGCAGTGTGTGCTAAATACTTCACCATGATGTTGGAGGGGACAGCTCATACTTGGTTTAAGAGCTTACCAGCTAACTCTGTCGGATCATGGGCCGAATTGAAACACCGGTTTATCCAGGATTTTAAATATACCTGTAAGCAGCCTATGTCGATTGTGGACCTGGCCGCTTGTGTTCAAGAGGATGGAGAGTCTACAACCCATTGGGTGAAGCGGGTCTCAGCTATTCTGCATTCGTCGGATCACATCAATGCGGACATAGCAGTGTTAACATTGGAGGGCAATTGCTGGTTTCTACCGCTAAAACAGAAGTTAGGAAGGCTCTAACGTCACTGCAATGACATGGCAACACTTATGGCCGCTTTGGTTAAATAAGCCGATTTAGATAATACCAAAGACCCTGACTCAGAGGAGGACAAACCTGGGAAAGGGAAGAAGAACGACAACACCAAGGGACAACAGCATAACCCGGCAGGTCATGGGAACAATGGTAAGCGCAAGGCAGACAATAGTTTGGACTTTGTGGCTAACACAAACGCTTAGGATAACGGTCAGCATCGTAAGGGCAAACAACCCCAGAGGGGTGGAGGTTCAGGCCCCAACCTAGAGCGCCTGTTAAATCAACCTTATCCAAAGCATGGATCGAAGGAAAGGCCAGCTTCACATCTTTGGAAGGATTGTTATATCATGCGAGAGTTCAAGAACTCCAATATGTTTCAATATGACAATGGCCCGCCTGGTGGTTCAGGAGGTGGTTACACTACAAAAAAAGACACATCCGTGACATTTTCGGCCGAACGAAATTTTTTTCTATCATACATATGACACTTCTATGATGATAATTGTAACAAAACCCGGTATCATCATAGATGTGGTGGGCTCCTACTTCTATGACAAAAAATCATGACAGAAAATGGGCTTTTCGTCCTGGGCGGGCCAGAGACGCGGCTGCATGACATTCTTTGGGCCTTCCATGACGGAAAAAACCATGGTAGAAGCGAGGCGGGGAAAATTTCGGGGAGTTCCCGGTTACGGTGGGAGGTCGGGGGTCGAGCGATGTGCGTTTCTCTCGTACACGTACGTGCGTGTGTGCGAGGCGTTGGCTCTAATTGAACCTGAGCGAGGCGTTGGGCTCTAACTGAACCCGAGCGATTGCACCGCCGGCTATACGTTACTGAACCCGAGCGATCGATCGATGGTTGTTAACTGAACCGGTCGAGCGATTCCTTCGCTACTGCTGGTAACTAAAGCCGATCGATGCTGCCTCTGGGATGAACAGTGAGCGTTGCGGGGGGGTGGATGAATAGTGAGCGGTGGCGTTGCCTCTGGATGAACAGGACCCCGTGGTGTGGTGGAGGGTTGGATGAACAGTAGACGGTGGATGGGTGCCCGTGGAGCGGTGGTTGAACAGGACCCCATGGTGTGGAGGGCTGGATGAACAGTAGACGGTGGAAGGGTGCCCGTGGAGGGGTGGTTGAACACTAGCCGATGGAGTAGCGCGCGGTGGAGGCTGGATGAACAGGAGCTCGTGGAGGCTGGCGGAGGTCGACGGTAGCCCGTGGAGGCTGGAGGAGGTCGACGGTGGAGATGAACAGTATCCCGTGGAGTCCCGTTTTTCGGTACGCCACACTCCTCCCAATGAATAGGACCCCCGTTTTGACCGTGGCGCTCCAACACAAGTCCGTTCCATCCATTTTGCCGTACGCCACACCCCTCCCGATCAACAGGATCCCCGTTTCGACCGTAGGAGGTCCGTTTCGTCCGTTTTGCGGTACGCCACACCCCTCCCAATCAACAGGACCCCCGTTTCGACCGTAGGGTGTCCGTATCCTCCGTTTTGCGGTACGCCACACCCCTCGCGATCAACAGGACCCCGTTCCGAATTTAGGAGGTCCGTTTCCTCCGTTTTGCGGTACACCAGGCCTCGTTTCCATCGCCTGTTCCATCCAAGCCCTCCCAATCAACACGACCATGCATACCGTTCCGACCCAGCCGGTTGGCTCCCACGCGTTCTGTTGCCTCCTGATGAACACGACACATTCCGTTGCCTCCCCATGAACACGACGCATTCCGTTGCCTCCCCATGAACACGACGACGACGTTGTTTCTCTGTTTCAACCCAGCCATGTACACGAGCCCTGGCCGTACATATGCGCGAGTAGGCGTTCAAGATCCCGCCCGTATGTACACATACGTGGCCGTATTTTCTTTCTTGCACCCTGGCCATTGTACATACGTGTACATGCTACGTGCGCGCCTCTACATCCACTAGTATATATGTACGTACACGTTCGCGACCAGAATGACAACGCTACGTACGCTTCGACCAGGTGGGCCCTGGCTATCAGGCACTTCCTTGCGTGCGAAGATGTAGCTGGTGGGTCCCAATAGTCAGGGGGAAACGTTTTTTTGCAAAATACGGTGGCTTGTCCGGTGGGTCCCTGCTGTCAAGTGGAGGAATAATTATTTTTCATGTAATAAGGAGGCACTTCCTTGCTGCGGCCGTGGACCTAGCTGTCAGCCTCTCCACGTACAGTCCACGTCCGATGGAAGCCGTTCCTTGACCACGTTGACCACACCGTGCGGAGAGCACCAGGGCGGTGGACGACGGCGAGGCCTAGGAAGGGGACGACGCGGAGCCGGGGAATACGCGGCAGTGGATGCCCACGCGTAGAGGAGTACGAGGGTTCACTAGTTCACTGCGGTGTGAGGCTGCCGTCGCCGCAGAATAACTGGGGGTGTGGGTGAGTAGAGGGATGGCCTGGCCAGCGGTGGGAGTAGTAGGGGCCGGTGAGGCCTCTGTCGCACCGCAGCCGGCCACTGGAGGCAGGAGCACGAGGCATGACCGGCGCTAGTTTGGGTAGCTGGAGCAAGAAGACCAGAGGTTGAAGAAGCACTACGGCCGTCGGATGGACATTGTACGGTCACTGGAGCTAGAATCGTGCATATTGACTAAGTTGACAAAGCCCTCCTTCCCCGTCAACTTAGTAGGCCCACAAGTCAGCCTGCCACTATACTGGGTCCCAGCTAACAGGGGGAGTATTCATTTTTTTTGTGCGTAATAATGAGGCACTTCCTTGCATGCGAAGATATAGCAGGTGGGTCCGAGCTGTCAGCGGCGATAACGTTTTTTTCGCGAAATACAGAGGCCCTTTTGATGGGTCCCTGATGTCAGGTGGAGGAATCATTATATTGTGCGTAATAAGGAGGCATTTCCTTGCGTGCGGGCATGGACCCAGCTGTCGGCCTCTCCACGTACAGTCCACTTCAGATGCATGTCGATCGTTGACCATGTTGACCAGGCCGCGCCGAGAGCACCAGGGCGGTGGACGACGGCGAGACCTAGGAAGGGAACGACACGGAGGCTGGGAAGACTCGGCAGTTGTTTCCCACACGGAGGGGAGTACGAGTGTACGAGGGTTTACTGGTTCGTCTGCCGTTGCCGGAGAATAACAGCAGGTGTGGGTGAGTAGAGGGATGGCTAGGCCAGCGATGGGAGTACGGCGGGGCGGTGAGGCCTGCCCGGCAGCAGAGCCGGCCGCAGGGAGGAGTGAGCAGGCATTCTCGCTGGCGCTTGTTTGAGCGGCTGGAGTAGGAAGAGCAGAGATTGAAGAGGCACGACGGCCGTTGGATGGCCATCCAGCAGTCACTGCTTGTGCGTCAACCTTTTTTTAGGAAAGCCTCAAATCTGTGGAAAACATCATACAACCGATCTGCCAGTATTTCTAATAATTTACAGCCCATTTGCTAATTATTAAGGTTTTTTTGGAGCCCATATTCTTTTTGTTAGCATTACAGCCCATATTGTGGCCACGGTTAAAAAATTATACGAAATTTTGCATATTTCGGTGCGGTCCAAACTGTCTTTTAATCCCGAAATTTTGATTCACATTCAAACTGATTTAAAAAATAAATGTATATCAATATAAAATCCAACAAATTCTCCACGCCTAAAAGTTAATGTAATTTAAAATCTTGAAATAAAAAAAAGATATTTGAAACTAATTGCTGGTTTGATGTGTTTTAAAAATGTACAGCCCATTTCTCATTACTGATGGGCCATTTTCTCGGCTAGCCGAATGAAAGCTCTCCTCGTCTTGAAAGATTTGCAGCCCAACAGGCCTGACAAAGCGACTTACTTGGCAAATCACAAAAAAAACTGGGCTGTGGCCGTGGACCCAGCTGTCAGCCTCACCACATACAGTACTCTTCTGATGGAATGTCGTTGACCACGTTGACCACGCCACGCCGAGAGCACCAAGGCGGTGGACGACGACGAGGCCTAGGAAGGGGACGACGCAGAGCCGGGGAAGATGCGGCAGTGGATGCCCACGCGGAGAGGAGTACGAGGGTTCACTGGTTCGGCTGCGGTGTGAGGCTGCCATCGCCGCAGGGCCTGGCTAGCGATGGGAGTAGTAGGGGCGATGAGGCCTCAACGGCAGCACAGCCGACCACTGGAGGCAGGAGCAGGCGGTCTCCCGGCGCTGGTTTGGGCGGCTGGTGCAAGAAGAGCGGCGATTGAAGAAGCAGCAGGACCGTTCGATTCAAATCCAGCGGTTACTGCTGCTAGAATCGTTTGTTGACTAAGTTGACAAGCCCTGCGTACGCGTCAACTTAGTAGGCCCACAGGTCAGCCTCCCAACCGGTGCGCCCCAGATGTTAGTGGGAGGAATCTTTTTTTCGCGTAATAAGGAGGCAGTTGATTGCGTGTGGCCAGGCCAGCGAAGGGAGTAGGGTGGGCTGGGAAAGCCTGCGCGGCATCACAGTGGGCCACAAGAGGAGGGAGCAGGCAGTCCCATCGGTGCTAGTTTAGGCGGCTGGAGCAGGAAGATCAGAGATTGAAGAAGCACGTCGGCCGTTGGATGGACATCCAACAGTCACTGCTGCTAGAATCGTGGGTTCACTGACAAAGCCTTGCGTAAACAAGTCAGCCTCGAAATCTTTGGCGTGTACAACCCATTTGCTATTATTTTTATAATTTTTACTCATTTTCCAATTAATATGGAATTTATTGTAGCCTGTTTTCCATTTTTAGAATTGCTGGACATTTTCTGGTCACTACCAAGGTAAAAAAATTAACTAAATATGTGGGAAATTTTGAAAAAATTCGCAATTTTTTGCTGGGGAACGAAATATTCTTAATTCAAAAATTAATAGCCATACTAAAACAAATTGAAAAATAAATTAGTACTATGTCATGTTAAATCCAATGAAATACGTATAAGATACTAGTGAATAACAAAAACAAAAAAAGAAACTTATATCCCATTTGCTATAAAATTTTTAGAATTTTCAACCCCTTTTGATATTACTTTTAACAGACATTGACCATTCTCTTAAGCCAGGCCGGAATGCATCCCTCCTCGTCTTGAAAGATTTGCAGCCTAGTAATTCGGAGAAAACAAATAGGCCTAGCTTGGGTATTCTTCAAAAAGAAATACTGGGCTACCTATTTTCCCAAAGAACTGGTGCATGAGCATTTAGCTTTATTTATTTACTTATTTATGTTTTGGGGACCATGAGCATGTACCTGGGCCGGATTCATGTGAGAGCCTCCCTTCCAGTTAATTATGGGCTTCTCTATTGGGCCTTAATCAGTGGGCTGCATGTTATCAACAAGTGGAAAATGTGTTCCGTACGAAGAATAGTATGCGCTACGTACGGTACGGGGCACTAAAGGATCGAACCGTGCAATGACTTCCAAAACATTGTGTTTGTCGTTCTAACAACACATTTATTCAACCAACAGACGAAATATACTACTGATTGTACATTGAAAACAGCAGCAGCAGCAACCAGGGCTGGGGGTGCAATAAAAGTAGTAAGCAGGCCAGAAGAGTGAAGACGCAGCTCTCTCTTCCAAACCAAACATCAGCCATCATTACAAAAGGGCTACCAAATAAGAACAAGTGTATGCATCAAACTAAATAATGATCCTAATACACCAAGTGTACGGATCTAACTAACTGGCTCAGTTAGACGTTACTATTTATTAAGCTGTGGAGATTGGCTGACGGCTTGAACCAGATGGGTGCCTGACGGGGGAAACTCCAGCTAGTAGGTCGAAGTCTGATACTTGCGACCCTCTCTCCTACTTTGGGCTGCAGAGCGTGGCGGCACATATCAGGGTATGGTGCATGCAGACACGCATGGTACGCTGTGTACACACAGTTTTGCCTGATGAACGAAACCGCGCTGCCATGATGATCCTTGCCGTCGGTTATCTCCTGGTTAATCGGATAATTTAGTCCGACAAATAGAGAGCATGTACCAAGGCTACTTACCAGCCTCCAGTCAAAAATTCCTAAAGGCCCAGAGAAGCTGGGATCCTGCTCAAAGACCTTGCAGTGACTGTGATTGTATTCCGCGAAAAAACACGTCCGGTACGTGCGAACGATCATCAATCTTTCGCCGTCGTCTGATCGATCTAGGAACCACCTACAACTGCCATGCCGCTTTTCTTTGAAAGGTTCTGGGATTAGGAAGGGTAGGGACACCAGGCGGCCTACAACATCATATCAAGTTGGAGTCAAATAAAAAAGGGCTCTTGATTTAGTCAATCTTAAGAACATCATGTTATGAGCATGAATATTTTTTCACCAAATGTTGACAGTAATAAGATCAAGCCATCATGATATCATAGGAAAGTAACATACTACAGTAACAGTAGTTTGAAGCGATGACTGGAGTAGGCCAGCAATACGTCAGCCATAGAAGGAGTCGACAGCGTAAATGAAGCCCTTGTGTTCAATGGCATCAGAGAACCATGGAGGATGTATGATCCCGCGATGGACGTGCAGATTTATCCACTTACCGCAGTGACCTGTCAGATAGGCAAGACCGCGGTTGAAGAACACAATTAGCCCGAAGTATTTATAATTCGCAAATCTTGTGGGCACTTGGCAGATTACAACCTTGAGCAAATCAAACTTGGTATCATGTTGGCTACTGTAAGATTCCGAGTATTCTGGGCCGCGGTGCCAAAGCAGTGCAGTGTTAATTAAAGGAAGGGGGATCAATCGCCAGGTGTAGACCTCCACGAGCATCCAGCTGCCGTGACCGTCGACGAGCACCATCCAAGACGTGTTCATGCCGACCCAGTACATACCGTTAAGCTAGTTGAGGCTGACGCGGATCGGATCACAGTCAAGGGGGTTGATGCTCGCCACCCTATGATCGTTATGTTGCATGACATGCTGTTCCTGAAGATCAGGCAGCATCAGCAAGCAAGGAGCTGGCTTAAAAAGCTCCGGCCTGAGGGCTTTGAGTAAACGGTAGAGCCCCGACGAGCACGCGGCGAGCGGCATGGTATTGAGATTGTCCACACGCGAAACAATGAGCTTGATTACCTCTGTGGGGAGAGAATTCCAACCACTCTTTCGGCGGATGCTGCTCGGTTCTTCCGTTGTTAGTTCTTGGGTTTCGGATGAGGGGGGGAGGCGCCTTAGCGGGGATGGAAGATTGGACGAGATTATGTGCGGACAAAGATGGAGAAGCGAATATGTGCTGCGGGAAGTGGACAGGTGATGACGACTGTAGCACGCCGCTTGACTTACGAGACACATACCAGCAGCGTAGGGTCATGTCGATGCCACACAACTTGCTTGAGTGATCACAGTACTGGTACTCCCTACACTGCTATGCCCTAACTTGCTTGAGTAGAGTAGTAGAGTAGGACTCTGCTCTACTACTAGCACTGGAGTAGTAGTATATTCTAATCTAAAATAGTTACAAACTTCAATGCCCAAGAGTGGAACGACTACGAACCGTGCTCAAAGACCGTGTGTACATGGTGTTTGGACATGGGCGACAACCTCAACGCCAACGGTGCTGCTCCCGTTGCACTGTATGTGTTTCTCTCCTTCCTGTTCGATATCGCTCAATGTAATCCGCTGTCTAAGCATGTCGAGACTTCCATGCAGGATCTTGCTCTATTGGAGTATCGCGCATGAATAAAAGTGTATCCGTTTATGGTTTAGTCCAGAATCTTCCATGTATGAATTTTTACTACAGTACTAGTGAAAGACTTACGATGAACCATTTCTTACATCTCCTCTGCCCGCTTGCAAGTCAACCTGATTTAATCCCTCCGTCTAGGTGTATAAGGGCATGGTTAATGTTACTTAATACTATAGCCAACTGTTGACTATAAGAAAGTGCCATGTCATCTTTAGCCAACATGTATAACAATCGATGCTCAAAAACTAATTCTTAAAGATCATTTCTTGCAAAGCACGATAAGTGTTATTTCTTCACAAGTTTTGGATGCAGGTTGAAGAGTTGAACACTTTTGTTTGCAAAAGATACCTTTTATGTATTTCACCTGGATGTTTGTGAGCTCTAGAGATGAAATAATATCTGAAGAAACCTATCGATACCCGTTACACATGAGATGACCACCACATCCTCTATCAAAATAAACAACTACCCGATCAATGCATTTCACTCTTCGGTGCAACGCACAGGCACCTTACTACTATAGATTAGTACGACCAAAAATTGAACTAACATTATATATAGTACGATAATGCTGATGCATGTCACCTAAAATTATATCATTCAAAACTATGTTCAAATACGAATCCAACGATATAGTTTTTGTTGACATGCACTAACATTTTGTTAGTTAAATCTTCAGTCAAATTCAATG
The DNA here is from genome assembly GCF_056163025.1 of Triticum urartu. Lineage (NCBI taxonomy): Eukaryota > Viridiplantae > Streptophyta > Magnoliopsida > Poales > Poaceae > Triticum > Triticum urartu. Next base: position 170,859,209 of record NC_141876.1, on the reverse strand, counting down.
GAGGACTAATAAACCACGACCGATGTAGTACAAGTGTAGAGGGCGGCGCTGCACAGGAGTCTCACCTCTCACTCTGCTCGTGGCACGGCAGTAAAGCCGTCATATCACAAAACCCAACCACTCCCAGTAATAAGTGGCCTGGTAAAATAAACGGACAAGCAACCATCACATCCCTCCATCTTTTTTCTATTTCATCTCTCTGCCTTTACTTTCTCCGGTTCATCTCGCACACTCGATCACTAGCTACTACTCCTAGGGCCAGTTCTTTTGGCGGCTTCCCCAGCTTTTCCCACAAGACTAGTCACAGTGGAGAGTACTACTCATTTATTTGGGCTTCTAAACTACTACTCCGTCCTAGTTTATTCCTCACCATTGTAATTTGTGCTAAATTTTAACCAAAGATTTAACTAGTTTATTCCTCACCATTGTAATCCCTCCGTCTAGGTGTGTAAGTCATCTTACGAAAACCAAATAATCCCAAAACACTTAGGCGCAGTGCATTAACTTCTACCTCGTTTCTTGTTTCTTGACATATCAACCAATAAGACATAAAGAGTGTGCATGCTTTTAATGACTTGAGATATCAAACACAACATGCAGTGGTTAGTTCATTGCATGCAATACTATTAATTAGCAAATAAACATTAACGTTTCTCGTTTTCTCCTCCTCCTTGGTCACAGTGCACAGCCTAAGATGACTTACTCACCTAGACGGATGGAGTAGTGCACGTGACATGCACTAACATTTCATTAGTTAAATTTATGATCAAAATTTGACACAGATTACAATGGGAAACAATAAAGACAGAGGTAGTAGTTATGGGATTACTAATCTAGAAGCCTAAAAGAACTGGCCCCTGGTACTCCTACTAGTAGTAGTACTCAAGTTGGAATTCCAATTGCACGACACAACTTGTTAGGCAAAAAATTCGATACAGGGTGTAGGAAGCGGTTTGGGAATTTGCATGCCTTTCCAACCAGTGAGATACTCCGTACAAAGTAGGACAGAGAAATAACCACAGAGAAGGAAGCTAAAAGTAAACAATCAAACAAGCATTTTTGCATTTGTTTTGCATTGAATCGTTTCACAAGCTTGACTAGTGTTGTTTTTCTACTTTTACAAAAACCGCATCGTAATGTTAAAACGTGCATTTGCACGTACATAAGTAATAGTGGTACTCCCACCGTCTAGGTGTATAAGTCTTCCCTCCTTCTTGGTCACGGTGCACAACCAAAGATGACTTATTAACCTGGACGGAGGGAGTAGCACAGTCTACAAGCATATATCGAGAGAGACGTGTAGTGCGATAGTATATAGTAAAGTTTGTGCTATATGCACGTACTTGCAAAATGCGTACGAATACACAAGGTTTCCAAACTTTCCCTTTTACATACTTAATTAAGGACGCTAAAAATTCCTGAACATTCGGGATTTATCATTTGCGTCCCAAAACTAATGAGATCGCCTTACGAAACAAAAATTATACTCCTCCTAAAAGCCGGCGCTCGCAGGAGCATTTGCGGCGCGCCACGAGTGCCCTGGTGTCGTTTCCCGGCGCGCTGACACAACGCCTCTTCCTCAGCCTTGCAACTCGCGAGGTGCTGATTGGCGGCTTGCTGGCGGGCGAGTGCGATCTCACCGGTGTGGTGATTCGGTGCCAACAGGTACTCCTCCTCGCTGGAAGCGTGCACCTGGTCCACGTACCGCCAAGCGTAGAAGAGGCGCTTGGGCCCGACTGCACTCAGGGCATCGGCACGGGCGTCCCCTGCCACCCTCACGGCCCTCGCACGAGCCTTCTGCCAAAGAGCCAATTGCCTGACTCTCTCGGACGCGACATAGGCCTCCCAGGCAGCTTGTTCCGCAGTGCGCTTGTCTTCCTCGGCCTTCTTCTCCACCTCTATTTTGGCGCGCTCTGCTGGAGGCAAAGCCTCCCACAAGGCGACATCCATTTCTTTCCAAAGCTCCTCAAAGCTGGGGGGGCTCGACGGGCGGTGCGGCGTTCTCCTCGTAGCGGGGAATCGACGCGTCCTCCGGCGCGCGTGCTGGCGAGATTGGGAACGCCGACGCGTCCACCTCGACGCGTCGCGGTGAGGAGCAGAACGCCGACGCGTCCTCCTCGACTAGTGGCGGCGAGGAACAGAACGGTGACGTGTCGCGGCGAGGAGCGGAACGCCGACGCGTCCTCCTCGACTAGTGGCAGCAAGGAACGGAACGGCGACACGTCGCGTAGCGGCGAGGAGCGGAACACCGACGCGTCCTCCTCGACTAGTGGCGGCGAGGAACAGAACGGCGACGAGTGACCATCCGCGCGGTGCGGCCAGGGGCTCCTACGGCTTGGGAGGGGCGATGCCATGGTGGTCGACGTGAGAGGGAGGGGGAGGAGATAGCGATGAATGTGAACGTGAGGGGGAGGAGATAGCGATGTCGTGGGAGGCGCAGTATTTATAGCGAGCAATGGCACACCTACGTAAGATATGGACTGAGCTGCACTGACTTAACTGCAGGTCCAGTTGCGTCACTGACATGTGGGCCAGACCCCTATTGGGCCCATATGTCAGTGACCCAATGCACCTACAACTAAGTAACAGGTACGTGGGCATATTTGTTGGAGTAAATTACGAGGGAGTGAAGGGGTGGAAATATTGTTGGTCACAATGGATTGGACGAGCGTGGGGGGAGGAGAGTCATGCATGCAGATTTTTTCACATGGGGTGGAGTGGTGGGACCGCCGGAGGGAGAAGGAGAGTTTGGCAGGCATATTGTTTCCACACATGGAGAGGAAAAGATTTGGAGACGAACGGGCTTCCTGCAGTATGGGGAACGGTGCATAATAAGTCATCTTGCATGCCGGGCTAGGTATAGTCTCAAGTCATTAAAAACATACACGCCCCACATATGTTCATATTTCAAGGTGCACTAAATTATTGCATGCGATGATTAAGGCTGGCCATAATGGTGGTATCTTAGCTGGTATCATGCACACGGGAATAGCAAACATGCTGATGTGGCAAAGAATTAAAGAAGAGAGGGGGGTTAGAGTAACTAGTGTTCATGCATGCATTGGTAAACACATTTTTTTGTGAAGAACGACAGCACTAGTCGAGTACTTTTGCAGACTTCAAAAACTATTCCACCGCATATGCTATCTTGCCAAGAGTAGGTGAAATTTTTGAATCGAGCCCTTTAAACTAGAAGGGAGGTAGTGGTACTATAATAGCTAACCTTGTTGTGATGACAAGATAGGACATGGCACGCACCTCGACGGAGGAACTAGTCTGCATTGTGCATTTAAGTTTTGTCTGAAGTCAATGTACCTCTACTTTCATTAGACTTATAGAAAAATGTGTCAACATTCACAATGTCAAATCAATATTTTTACACTCATTATAAAACATAGTTCTTATACTCATTATAATCAATATTGTAGATATTGATATTTTTAGTATAAATTTGGTCGTGGGATTTCATTGATGCATGTCAAAGCATGGAGGAAGAAGAGCTTAGGGCTTGCATTGCCGGTCTCTACATAGGTATTTCTCTTCATAATCCTATAATTTTAGAGACTGATTGCGCTTTTGTGGTAGCGTCTCTTGCATCGGGGGACTATGACAGGTTTGCTATGCGTGACCTGAAGATGAAAGCGTTGAGCATCTCGAAGTTGATCAACAATCTTCAATTGTCAAAGATTAGCCATTCGGCCAATAAGGTGGCACAGTTAATCGCTAAGTGTAGCTTTGACAATAGATTAGATGGTATTCTTGTAAATAACGTACCGCCCTGTGTGGTGAATATTGTATCGAATGAGTGTACTGGTGTGGCTGGTTAATTAATATAAGGTGGTGTTCAAAAAAAAGTATAAATTTGGTCAAACAGTTGGCAAACGGTTGACGGGAGTAAAAAGGACTAGAGGGAGTATCATGCATGCGGAGTAGGCAAAAAAAATTGCTTGTCTAAAAACAGGCAAAAAATTGCTCATTTATAGCCGGTCGAAGTCTCAAAGGGCGCGACAGCACAAGGGAGGCGAAGGTCGTGGGAGGAGCGACGTTTGACGGAATTAAGTGAAGGTACATCCACGCGCCGGCATGGCTTGCGAACAGGCAGAAGCTATACCGTCAGGCCTACGATATGGGTCTAGTAGACATGACATCTAGTGAGTCCCGCATAGTTCTCGAGAACTCTTTGGGGGCTTGTAGCTGTTTATCCACTGGGCAAGCCAGCAAGCCCACACCGTTCGCACGCCCTACTCATCCCCGTCTTCTACCTTACAATAGTTCGCTCCCAGTCGTCCCGTCCTTTCACATTAGTTCGCTCCCAGTTTTTTTGCGAGGTACAACAGTTCAACTTCTCCTAACCCTCCTCCAAAATCCATGGCCTCCCAAATCTCCATGGTCGCTGCTGAGTACCAGGTTAGAGCCATCACCGGTGATCAGTTCATCGTCATCTACAGACGTGGATCCGAGACAGTGAAAGCATGGCTTGCTCGCTTCCTACGCATGTTCAACAGTTCAACGGATGAGTGGGTCGCTGGGCTAGATGTTGAGTACACCACAGTCCTGGGACGAGAGAAGGATCTAAAGGACGAAGAGAGGAAGAAGCCTGGCGTGATCCAGATTTGCATACATAATGTTTGCTTGGTCTACCACATATGCCATGCCGACGTTGAGTGCCAGGATTTTAAGAACATCCTCCAGGACAAAAGAGTGAAATTCGTTATTGTAGGCTTTAAGAATGACAGGGATATCCTATGTCGGATAGGTCTCGTTGTAGGCCAGCCCTTCGATCTCCAGAAGGAAAGCCTGGTGTCCTCCTCTCAGCCTTCAATGTTGACCCTGGCAGCATCCATGATTGATCCTTTGTACGGTAAACTGAAGAAACGTCATCACGAGTTTTATCATGCATGGGAGTCGAAGACATTAGATGAAGATCACATCCTGTACGCAGCAATGGATGCCTACCTTTGTTTAAATATCTACAAGGGTTGGATGAAGAAGCAGAGCGCAGTGTCCGGTTCAAGCAAAGAAGCGTCGGCGAAGATGAAGAGGAAGAGGGACGAGGACGAAGTCGAGGACGTGGACTCGGACTCCGAGTAGGTGGCAGTGCCGTCGCTCATACTGGTTCTACTACAGTGTCAAGCAGACTTGTTGCTTAGTTTATTTTCAAGGGTGTGTTGTGCTGAGGCCCCAGCAGAACTATATTTATGTTCTTTCTCGTTATTTGAACTCTTTAGTATGTATAGTAGTACTAGTACTATGTCTTACTACTGTTCTTCTTGCAGTTGGTACTACTGCTCGTATCTTTGTGTTCCTACTGTACTTAATACTTTCGTACTAGTAGTATAATTTGGGTCAGTCGATTTGTGAAAGAAGTTCGACGGAGCGAAGGAAGAAGACGGCAGAAGAGGTGGAAGAAGCCCTTCTAGCCATCCAAGTTGCATCAAACAGCTCACAAGAGTCGACTGACCCAAATTGCTCCTTCAGATTGCAGAATCCATGTGGCATTCAAGGTTTCGAAGGTAGATTCCGCGTCTGCACCCGGTTTGCGGGCTCGATGCGCGCGCGACCAGCTTCCACCACGACAACCACCATGCGCGCCTCCTCTACGGGCGGAGACGGCAATGACACGCTAGTTCCTCCTCACCAGCGTGCTGGAGCACGCGCTCGTCCTCCTCTTCGTAAGCTGCGTGCATAGACGCGGCTCCACCAGCTGCTCGCGTGCTTGGCAGCGTGGCGGCATCGCGAGGAGGGACTGCAGACGACGTGAGAGGGCGAGCGTTCGACTTCATGGCACAGGGATGGCGGCGACACAGCAGTGATGGGCGAGAAATTGTTGGCCGGAGTAGGCAGGCGCTGGCTTGCGCAACCGCGGCGGCATATTGATGAGTGCGCATGTGGGAGCTTACTTTATTTTTATATATAAGGTTGGTCAAACTTAAAATAAAACCGTACTAGTACACGTAAACGTTAGACTTAAGCAGCGCTTTTATTAGTTAGTACCACAACCACGATACGGAATCCTGTGCAAGCGCGTGAACCGCGGCCGTGCGGTCGATCGAACGGTGCGTCACCGTGTCGCGCTCGAAGGACATCCACTGAACCTTTTTTGTGTGTGTGAAAACAATCCTCGAATATTACTCAACTTTTTTTCCTGTGAAAGTTCTTGACGCTGCAATATTTCCATATATTTGAATTTAGCTCCAGTTTGTGTTCATTTGGATTTGGACGTTTTAGGTGCGCCCTAGTTTTTTTAATAGTGATTTTGTGTGTGTGACCGAGATAGAACATGTGTATGTGTCCATATGTGTGTTGTGGCGGAAGGGCAATGTGGTGACGGTGTGCGTGTGATACAGACATAGAGATGTGTGAATGTGCAAATGATCATGCATGAGTGAGACAGAGACAAATGCCGATACATTGTGTATACATGAGAGAACGGTCTTCTAGTTTATTTGTGTGTGTGTGTGTGTGAGAGAGAGAGAGAGGGAGAGAGAGAGACAGAGAGAGGAGCATCCGTAACACAACAACCATCTCTCTCGATTCGTCCGTCCATCGCATGGTCGCATGCAACACATGCATCAAGGCGCACATTTTGACACCCTCACCCGGCCCCTGCCCACCTCAAGGCCCGCACAATCTCTTCGTGAATACCCATTTATCTCCTTAGGTTTGTTTTCTCTCAATATCTGACACACACACACACAGAGAGACACGCAGCACAACACACACACACACTCCCCCAAGCACACAATTCATCCCCATCCAAGGTTATACGGCGACCACTCTCACTTGTGCTTCTTTGCACCCCAACATGCACAACACCTCAATATTCAAAGAGGGCATCGAGCAGATCGAAGACGGCGACCACACCGCGCTAGAGAATGCGGGATCATTTGGAAGCAGGGTGATGTGACGACGGCTGACTGACTCCTGCCCCCACCCTCTCTCTCTCTTGCACAAAATTACCAATCCCTCTCTCCCCCGCACAAAATTGTCAATCCCTCAACCCATGAGATCCTTCCCCTCTCGTCCATGTTTTTCCAGCTCTCTCTCAAACATGTTGTCTCTTCTCCTTCCACGTATACAGAATCCAGATGCACACGCATCTCATGTATATTACATGTATCCATCTTTCTCACAGACCTAACTTCTTCCTCTCTCTTTCCCTCTCTCTCTCTCTATCTCGTTAGGTTTGTCTCCTACTCTCTCGTCCACATACATACAATCTTTCCCGCCCTATCTGCTCCATCTTCAAAAGCTCTCTTTGCACGTTTCATTCACACATTGGGATATGTCAAAATGTTGTTTCTATAATGGCTGATGTAGAGTTATGGTTGTTTTTGTTGCATCCTACAAAGTAATAACTATGAAATGCATTTAGATTCTCATTTGACTGGGATTATGTGAATTTGAGCATGTTGTGAAGTACTATAGACCTTGTATACATCTTTGGATTCGACAATGATTGTAACTATTGAATTGTATAGACCATTACATTCGAAGTCAATAGCCTAATATATTTATTTCACAATTTCAACAAATGATTAGTTGACTATAAACTAAGAAAACAAATGTGTACTCCCTCAATTTTTATTTAAGTCCGCATATTAGCATTGGTGAAAGTCAAGTTTTGTAAACTCTCAGAAAGTTTATAACAAAAAATATTAACATATACAATAACAAATAAATACATTAGATTCATTATTGAATGTACTTTCACATCATACATATTTGTTATGGTAAATGTTTATATTTTTCTATAAACTTGGTCAAACTTTAGGAAGTTTGACTTCGGTCAAACCTAATATGCAGAGTTTATTACTACTACTCGCTAGTTGCTTAGCCGAATCACTCAACATGCCACACGGGGATTCTAGTGTCACAAAATTTTGAGGTCAGCGGGAAAATCTTCCGCGACCCTGATTCGAGCAGTAGGAAGTTACCATCATAGCCTTCGGAACAGGCCTACGGATGACGCTTGGTAGGGGCTGTTTTCGTAACTTCAGGTTCACCCTACCCAGCCAACCCCACCCCGACACCTAGAGTAGTACACCTGAATACTCCCCATTTTCTATCCCCACCGCAAAATAGACTTCTCCACGGCACCGTAGCCTTCGTGCTCCTCCCCTTTACATCGGCGCACTCGTCCACCGCAGCGCATCTGCCTCATCGACGACCTCGTACGCCGCACTGGAGCCGGTCCACCGTCGTCGTCATACACGGAGCCTCTTCCACGGCATCGTCTTCCACGGTCTCGGATCTGCTTCCCGGAGGCCGACGCCAAGCGCAGAAGTACCACCGTCATGGACAATGAACTGACTCCTGTTGCCGACCATGACTCACAGAGGCCACCGCGACCATCGTTCTCCTCCTCGATTGGTAATGTGTGTATTGAATCACTTAGCAGTACATGTGCAGTTCCAATTTTGTTTATACCTACCCTTCAAATTTCCTGGGTGCTATTGTTCCCGTAAAAGTAATTGGTTATAGCCTCCATTGTCCAACAAAATATTAGCTTGTAATTGTGCGTCGCTCCTGTATCGCGCTGTGCTTGGGTAGGTTTTTCATCTGCAACCAGTAGTGTGGTAAATGATGGAAAGGTTTTTAGAACTAGCAAGATGCCCATGCGTTGCGCGCATCAGGATGCATTTGTATGAGTAGTTTATCTTGTGGGAGAAAAGGATGAATGAGGGAAGGCCTTATTTGCAAATCAGGAGAGGGGTATGGGTATCTTTTTGCATAATTCCCATTTGTTCTCTTCCTATCTGTCAGATATAAATCGGACGGCCTATATTGCAAGAAAAAAAAGTATAGAGAAAAAAAGTAGACAGTAAAGGAAGTAGAGATAAATATTAAATATAAAATATAAAATAAATATAACAGTAGAGAAGAGAGTAGAGATAGCATGTTGAGATTTTTAAAGCGCCGCACGTTGCGATTCTGTTGGAGATGCTCTAACATGGCAGAGGAGTGCTTTAATGTTGCCCACAAGATGCACGAATATTACTAGTAGTATATTTTTCTTTCCATGTTGAGATTTTAAAACCACGAGTGCGAACATGCAGAGGAGCAATGAAGACCAAACACGGGATATTCGGGACATCTTCAAGGAGCATGGCAAGTTAAAGAGGAGCTGCACCGAACCTATAAAACGAGCTTTGGTAAGTAACAACCTTTCAATTACTTTCGTGTAGCCTCATGTTCTTCGATGTTTATATGTTGTAGTTTCTATTTCTCTTAAGCGTGGTGTTCTTCGATGTGTAATAAGAAGAGTCTTAATCGTCGTAATGCTTTCGTTTTTAGCTTGATGTAGGAAGTGGGTGTTCTCACCTTGTAGTCTAGTTTTTCCCTTTTGAATTCACTTCTCCGAGTGCTGTTTATCTTGCTTCTACTAAATGGATCTAGGTTGCTCTGAGTATTGATCTAAAAAAGAACTTCATGTCAGGATGCAGTTCCTGCGAGGAGGGAAGTATGGTCAACCTCGAGATCATGTTTCCAAAATGAGGCTGGATTACACACAAGGTGCCAGTTCCCTAATGATGCTGGATTAGACACAAGGTGCAAATTCCCAGATGATGCTGGATTACACACAAGCCAGGTGGAGTCGTCAGCTGTTCGTGTCCTCGTGGCATTAGTAAAGGCTGAAAGAAAGCGTGCAACAGCCCTTGAGAATGTAGCTGAGTTCCTGAAGAAGCGAAAAGAGCAATCAGATGCTCTCTTCACCCAAGCCAAAGAAGAGATGGAAGAAGCCAAAAATAAGCTAGCAGAGGCAGAGCAGGCTAGGCGTCTCCTGCTATCTAAAAATGTTGTCAATACAAAATTTCCTTCATAATAGCTAGGTTGAAGTGTTTATCCAGTCAGCATGCCTATTGTGATGTCCGTGCATCTACTGATGTGGCACAAAATGTTTTTTTGGGTCATGTAATAACAGCAATTACTTTCCAAACAATAACAGATGAAGCATTGGACATGGTATAGTTCATGCGCAAGCCCGACATTCCAAGTTCAACTTCCACATCAAACTCATGTTCACAGATATCTCCACATTCATACATAATGTCCACAACCATGATTCACTTCAAAGCCAAAAAAATGTGAGGAGAGTTATAAATAAAGAAAATCCTATACTAGTTCCTGCTACTAGTGCGAGCACAACAAGTCAAGACCATGCGTAAATTAATTATATTTTAGTCATTTTTTGTGTTCTAAAATGCCTGCCGACTCACGGAAGGACGTGTTGCCGGCACACGCGTGGATTCAATGAAGGTAGGCGGGGCGGTCTTAAGCTGGTTGCACGCGGTGAGGAGGCGTGCTTAGCTGGGCCTGCAGCGAGTGCGACCCTCTTGGCTGGCGCGCCGGTTCAATGCCTGTGCTATGTGAGGTCGCGTCCGTGTCAAAGCAATCACTCCCCCTAGTCCTTTTTTCTTTGGGTATAACAAAATCTCGTTTTCCATTCACATTTTACAAGTAAAATTCATGGATAAACTTTGACCTAATGGACGATGGGGACTAGTAAACCAGAATGGAAGTAGTAGTTTTTTTAATCAAAGAAGGGTTTCCCCTTCCGATTTTCATTAATGAAAACCAGCATCTAAATCAATGTTGGGGATATCGCTTATCGGGAACTTATCGGTCGACCCATGATAAGGGGTAAATCGGCCAGTTTATCAGCGTATCGGCCGTTTTATCGCCATATCGGCTGATTTATCTTATCGGTCTGACAGCGGTAAGCGATAAATCGGCCGATTTATCGGCATATCGAAAGATATCTTGAACAGTGATCTAAATCTAAACCATAGTATTTGCCCTAGAACTACCAGGTTCAACATCTCGCAACATAGACCCATACAACCTCCATCGCAAAAAAAAACCATACAACCATATGCCAAGGAGGTACGTAGTACTATGAATTCCATTTTCGCTCCATACCAATCGTTCTAAAAACTACTTACTACTTATAACGCGCCATTGAAAATCGGAACTCTTAACCCCGCTAAAAACGATATTTTAAACGTGGCTACTCGATCTGTGGCAACTGGCAAGCCACCAAGGTCCAAGTCGTTCACCTGTGGTCCCGACCATCAACTCCTACGGATCAAATTATCACGCGAGCTGACTATTTCTACAAAGGTGCTCCACCACGTACCCGATACCCGCGAATGCAGCAATCGTGCACCTAGGGTTTTAGGGTTTATTTGTTAACGTCGCCTTTACGTAACACTCATGTGTGTGAGACAGCGAGAGGCCGACTGCGTGCGTGCGCCTCTTCTCTTCGTATATGTACTCCACCGTTTGTCTGGTGTCCAAAAAATTATAATAAATACTAGCAATGTGCCAATGCGTTGCCACACGATCAAAGTAGATTAATACATATTCACCGATTTGATAGAAAAAAGTCTAGTTTTGAAATACATATATCACTAAAGATATGTTATGTTTCACTCAAAATATATTCCTTTGACAGTTTTGATGAGATAAGGGAGGAATGTTGTTTGTTTCAAGATTCGAGAAGTGGTATATGTCTAATTTCTACTCTTACTAGCAAGATGCCCATGTGTTGCACGGAACATCAAGATCTTGTGGGAGAAAAGGATGAACGAGGGAAGTCCTTATCTGCAAATGTGGTGACGAGTGCGGGTAAATTGCCATATTTTCCTTCCTATCCGTCAGATATAAATCGGACGACCTACATTGTAGGATGGCAGGCCCACCATCATCACCAACTCTATTTTTTATCCCTACTCTTATAAAAATCATTTTCGGTGATGACCGTGTGCCTGCCATCCTGCAATATAGGCCGTCCGATCTATATCTGACGGATAGGAAGGAAACTATGGCAATTTTGCAAAAAGATACCCACACCCCTCTCCACATTTGCAAATAAGGCCTTCCCTCGTTCATCCTTTTCCCCCACAAGATAAACTTCTCATACAAATGCATCTTGATGTTCCGTGCAACGCATGGGCATCTTGCTAGTTGTTGCAAAAAGCCCATGTGTGTGTGAGAGAAAGGGAGAGTGGAGGAGGACGGAGTGCATGTGTGACAAAGACACAAGGAGTGTGTGTGCGACAGGTATCAGCTTAAAATGAGGCAATAGTGTGTGTGTGTGCACGATCGAGAGGGCGTGTCTCAAGAAGGGAAGAAAAATCTACATAGATACAAGGAGCGGGAGAGAGACATGTATGCGATGGTGGAAGCACGAGCGTGTGGGTGTATAAACCTATCTAGAGGCTAGCTAGTCGATAAATGTTTGTGAGAGAAATACGAGTCGGGGTGCGAAAGCGAGAGTTTTGTGAGAGAGAGAGAGAGAGAGACGGTAGTCGGGAAGGGGAGTGGAAGCAGGAGTTGTGTGTGTGTGTCTGTGAGAGAGAGGGAGAGGAGACGGTAGTTGGGGTTGTCTGATCGGTAAACAAATGAATAATGTCAGTCTGGGATGGAAACGAAAAAGACACCGCAACAAATGTTGTGTCTATAGGAGAGAGAGAGAGAGTAATTTTAGTGGTATGATTCATATGTAGATACATATAGGGTGTGTGAGAGAATCCCATAGAGAGAAAGACAAAGTGAAAGACGAGTGGAGACTCTGTGTGTGGCGGTGAAAAAGAAAGCTTAAGTACCGAGTGATACCAGAGAACAGTAGAGACGTGAGAGATAATGAAAACCGTGTAATGTATAATGATAGGGAGAGTGTGACACTTCTCAAGGGAGACGTCGAGATACCATGTTTGCGAGGATAGGAGAAACATAAAGTGAGCGTGTGGGTGAGCTGGAGAAAAGAGAGTGATAGCTACCTAAAGGAGCATGCATGCGAGAGAGATGGGCGTGAAAGGAGTGAACAAAAAAGGGATTCAAATATTTGAATTCGAGATGATGATACATGTAATCCATACTCGAACCAAAATTGATCTATCAAACATGCATACTCATATAAATTCACGCACATCTATGTTATTTAATATGTAGATATTACTGATCCATACATTTTAGTAGAACATAATTTGGTTAAATTTTTTCAAATTCAACCTTAAGATTTCGAGATCCTTGTATTTGTAAATCATATTATACATATAAAGGAGCTGAATTCTTTGTTGTGCTTTTGAAAATGGATCTCGCCCGAAAAAATAGAATACAAACTGGATTCGAATTGAGTTGGCACGGTAAATGTGCACTCTGCAAAATTTGAGTGAAGCGGGGAAAGTCGCAGTAACCGCCCGAAACCAAAATCTGCGAGATGGAAATCACTACTGCCTATCCCTGCCACGCAAAGCCTATCTACTGGATTTCTATAGGTTTCGATAGGGGTAGGTTTGTAGTTTCACCCAAACGTGACGTAACCGCCTCTCACCTGGATTCATACACGGTGGGCGCCAAAACACAGTGTGTCCTCGGCCGAAATCGACTCCCTCCCCGATTCATATTCATACATGGTGGGCGCCAAAAACAAACTCTCGTCGGCAAATATTCGGTGTATGCGAGATTACCGTCCAATCCCCAACCGACTAATGTTGCTGTGATGTAGTAGAAATTTGAAACGGGGGCTACGTTTGTAAATTTCCTCGCATTTGAGACAAGCGCGCCCTGAATACATGGTTCCCCCCTTCCTCTCTACCTCACTTTTCCCTATTCGTACTCCGTGGGCTCCAAAACACCCTCGCCACCCCACCCTCCTCCGTCCGCCGCCGTCCGCCACCCCATCCACCGCCGTCCTCCTCCACCATGCCGGAGCTGATACCCCAACGCCGCCGTCCATTACAAGAGATCGACCTCTCTCATCCACGGCTTCGAACTGGGATCCTTGCATCCCGTCCTCTCGCTTCATCCCCGCCGTCGTCCACCTTGCCTGTGCCACTCCTACGACCGTCTCGTCCACTGCGCCCCGCCGCCATCGTATACCCTCCTAGATCTGCTTCCACGCCGCCGACAGCCATCGCTACCGCAGCACCGTCAAATTCTCAGCAGATGCATACACGGCGCCGCACCAAAGGCGGTACTCTTTCGTATCTGCTCAACTTATTTATCATAGCAAGAAAATAGATCGCCACTGCTTTACTCTGATTTCTTGTCTTCGTTGTGAAGTTGCCTTTGTCCGGTTTGCACCTTCAGATCCGCCATGGCACGCTCAACACTATACTCCCAATGCTTATGGTTTTCCCCTTTTATATTCCACACTAGTTAAATCACAGTAGACTAAATTTCAAAATTGGGTCAGTCGATTTTTCAGAGCTCGCCGGAGTTCGCCGGTGCGAGCGAAGGGGCTCAGGTGGTTGTGGGGCCTCGCCGAACGAAGAAAACTCGACGCGGGTGGGGGTTGGGGCGGGGTGGGGTGGTGGAGGAACACAGGTGGTGGGGGCCGGTGGTCCGGCCGGCGGCCTGTGCGGTGTTCTGTATGGGAAGAATCAGAGACGAGGAAGAAGAAGGGTTAGGGGACATAGGATCTTCATCCAACAGCCTGAAATGGTCGAGAGACAGCTGGGAGTTGCAGTCTTAACGCGCTCTGGTTCATCATGTGTGGGCAGTGCACAACCAACATTTTATTATCCAAAATCTGCTCGCTCTTCTTTACCATGTTCCTCTTTTGTTCTTCTTTAATATGTACTCTCTCCATTCCTAAATACGAGTCTTTGTATAGATTCCACCATGGACTACATATGGATCAAAATGAGTGAATCTACACTCTAAAATGTATCTGGATACATCTGTATGTGATCCATAGTAGAAATCTCTACCAAGACTTATATTCTGGAATGGAGGGAGTATGATAGTAGTACAGTATGTTCCTTGTACTGAAGATGAGCAGGGACATTTACAGTGTAGAGGTCTATACGGTTGGTTGTGATGGACACTTTGAGCCTCTTTGATTCGTAGGATCTTGTAAACATAGGAATAGGATTTGTAGTGGCCTTCCCACTTGAATCCTATAAGAATAACAAGGAAATGCGGGGAGCTGTGTCGCCTTTGAGAGTTACACTGATATTAACAGTACCGTGCCTTCACTTGAAGAGAGCTGGTATCCGAAGCCATTCTAGCCGTACCGACAATACTAGCACATATATTCCAGCAAGTTCCACTTTGCTGATTTTACTCTGATGCTTAAGGTTTTCCCGTTATATCTACACTATGATCTGTGTAGCTGCTTTGTGTTGCACTAGCAGCAGTCCACCCTTGAAGCTAAACACTGCAATGACTTACAAAATTGGCACCAAGGCATTGAGTGCCATTCTGGATGCAATGAAACTCATACGCTTCCCATATGTTGATTCTTGTTCAGAATATGATCCTAATGACTATTCTAACCTCGAGGAGTCAAAGGCAGATGGCCTGTCCTGTTCACCCATCAAGGTGCCTGTTCTAATTTGGCAATGTTCTATT
Organism: Triticum urartu; assembly: GCF_056163025.1. NCBI lineage: Eukaryota > Viridiplantae > Streptophyta > Magnoliopsida > Poales > Poaceae > Triticum > Triticum urartu. The sequence continues at coordinate 170,843,846 of NC_141876.1, read as the reverse complement.
GATTGAGGGTATCTTACATATGTTGTCTTGCATTTCTTCTACTTTGTTGCACCGCCATCTGCTTAGTTTACTCATCATATATGTCGAGATCCCATGCCCATCCATTATGAATACATATTCCATCTGTCATCATACCATGTTTTCCACTCAAATGCTGTTCTTGTGCATCATACATCAAAAAGGAAGAGGGTGATTGCCGAACCTGAAGGAGCACCAGCAAAGTCCTTGAAAAATGTGGTGGTGCCGGAGAAATCAGACAGCACCCCACTTATATTGGTTGTACAACCAGTGACACAAAACGTAGGACCGACTCCAGCAGACTGTACCCATACTTCAATAGCCACACCACTAGCCCCACCACACAGGACCTGCACTCCAGCAAAAGGTATATTGATTTCATTTGCCATAGCACCAGCTGTACCACAGAAAAATCCCACTCCAGCAAAAAGTACAACAAGTCCACCGACCGAGGACCTATCCCAACTGCAGAGACGGCCAATTCCTGCAGATTGGAACCCCATTCCATTTATTCCTAGTTTAAAAGACAATGCTTTCAATGTTGTTAGGGACTACGTGCATATATTCCCATCATGGGAAGATTATTGTGAAGACAAACACCATTTTGACATCTTCCCGTCCAACTTACGTGTAAGTGCTATTATTCATGGTTATTATTTTCCTGGTTTCTGCTGATTGAACACATCAATGATTTACATTACATTGTTGTAACTAGGCAAGGGTCAATCTGGATAGTCATGACGAGCAAAGCTGGCTTGTGCTTTTCAAGGAAGCATTGTAGCAGTATCGGTGTTACCTGAGGAAATCACACTTTGATGGCAAGTCTATAAACGAATTTCCGGTGAAGTCTCCTGTGCTAAATTTAGAAGACATTGAATGGAAAAACCTTGTTATGCACCGGTCTCGTTCCCAGGATGAGGTACTGTCTATGAAATCACATGACAATTTGAACTTCTACTTTTCTGCATGTGCCTTACGGATCTTTTTTGCAGGAAATCTGCTCGAAGAAGAATTCCGGTTTGACAAGAACAACAGGATATCGCAAATATGTTGCCCGCTACTTTGCTCTTGTTAGTACTTGTTGTCCTGTATCACTGTACTTGCATACATACCTGGTTCATTATGTGACAGGAGTATGCATGATAGCTTGCTTATCAATTGTTCGCTCCAAATTATCTGATCTGTATGAATGGTTACATTAGTGTAGAATATATCCAATGCCAATGTTTTTTTAGCTCTGCATTGTTCTTGTAAGTACATGTTTTCCTTTATCAGTGTACTTATAATGACAGGTAGTTGTTCATGTACCATCACTCTGCAGCTTATTTTCCTTTGCCCTCCATTTTCTACACATCAGATCTATATTTACTCTTACCATAAGGTTGGTACTGAAGAAGTTTAGCTGTGCATTGCTCTTGGCTGTACCTTTTTCCTGTATCGCTGCACTTACATTTATAGCTACTTGGTTGTGTAGCATCACTCTTCATCTTATCTTAAATATTCTCCATTTTCGTATATTATCACATCTATATTTACGCTTAACAAAATGTAGAATAAAGGCAATGCTTTTGAAGAAGATTCTATGGTAAACTTCTTGAATTGCCCCCCCCCCCCATCAGCATGGACAAGGCCTTTATAGAGCCTGTCTTCACCAATAATGTAAGTTTGTCCATCTCAAGCCTTCAAACTTTGTTGTATTTATTTGGTTAGGCATGACTGCAACAGCTATTTATTTTTGGTGTTTGCATCAAATTGCTTGTTTAAAGTTTATTATGTAGTTCATAAACAAAAGTTTGTCCTTTCTCAATTTAAGTTTTCAGTTGTACAACCAAGTTCCTTCTTCATACCATGTAAATTAAACTATACAGAGCAAGTGATCTTCTTTTGCACTGCATGTATGCTTCTGTTCTTCATCCGTAATCCAGTGGTGTGGTGAACCTACCGACTACAGCACAATCATATTCTGCAATGTCTAAACTATGAACAATGTCATATCATTCTACTATTATTTAAACCGTCTCTTTATTTGCCAATATGAAATGATATAAATTGATAGCACACTAACCATCGATACTTATGAGTTCTTGATCTGTAATCCAGTGGTGTCGTGAAGCTGCCAACTCCTTCACAATGTCATTTCCTGCCATGTCTTGACCTGAACAATACCATATTGTGTTAATGCAATTTTAAACTATGTCACTTTATTCGTCAGTAAGAAATGTGATGAATTGTCAGGACTGATACTTTTATGTGCAAAACCTCTCATCTGTCTGCTTGTTTATCTTTCAGAGTGAGGAAGATATAAGTGTTGAACAAGCGCAGTCTCATCATCTTGCTCAGCTGCTTGCGCTGCAGCTCCCCCGCAGGGCTAACCTTTCTTGAACTCTATTGAAGTGCTGTCGGTTTTGTATATTATTTTGTCGGCGTGTTTATTTGCACTAGTGGCGATCTTTGATGCCCGGTGTATGTAATCTGCTATCTGCTTGTGCTTTATTATCATAGTGGCGAACTTTGATGCCCAGTGGATGTAATATGCCGTAATTTCATTATTGTATAGTCTAGGTTTTTTCTTATTCACGATGTTGCAATTATTTTACTGTATATATATATATATCATGTCTTCGCAATAAACCGGCCAAACCGTAAAATTACGATACATAATCGGGCCGTCATGCAATCACGATGTAGGTTGGGCTTGAAACGTGCCGAACAGCTCACGGGCCGGCAGCAACCGAAATGAACCCCGACCCATGATTATGCGAATCAAATCACAGGCTTTTAACATGCCAAAATTGTCCCGGTCCTTGTTTGGCCCAATCAGATATCGGCTGCGAGCAGGCCGAATGAAAAGAGGGCCGTAGTTAGGCCCAACTATATGACGGGCTTTTAACAGGCCGAAATTAATATAGGGCCGAAATGTTAAACGGGCCCTTAACAGGCCAAAACTAATATCAGGCCGAATTACTAAGTGGGCCTTTAGCAAGTGGGCCCAAAAGTATAGTGTCCAGTTGACGGGCCGAATCTGATATGGGCCATAATTGAGCCCAAAGCCTCTTAAAGGGCCGGACCTGCTCTGGGCCGTAATTTGGCCCAGAACATGGTAGGCTTTTAACGGGTCGGATCTCATATGGGCCACTATTAGGCCCGGAGCGTGGCAGGCCATTAATGGACCGGATCAAATATGGGCCGGCATTTGGCCCAAAACATGGCAGCCAGTTAATGGGTCGTCCTACTAGGGTCCACAAAATCTTGTGGGCCTATAGCTGGGCCAGCCCATTAATGTCGGCAAAATCTCGTGGGCCTTTAGCTGGGCCGGCCCATTATGATCTGCAACAATCTTGTGGGCCTTTACCTGGGCCGGCCCATTATGGCACACAAAAATCTTGTGAGCCTTTAGCTGGGCCGGCCCATTATGGCCCGCAAAATCTTGTAGTCCTTTAGCTGAGCCAGCCCATTATGGTCCACAAAATCTCGTGGGCCTTTAGCTGGGCCGGCCCATTATGGTCCGCAAAATCTCATGGGCCTTCAGTTGGGCCGGCCCATTTAAACTTGATGGGCCGGTCCACGTGACAACATATCATAGGCGCGTCTCGCCCATTGGATGAGTGACACCTGTGCCAACGCGGACCTGACACGTGTCTCCTCCAGCCAATGATGATTTTACACGTGGAAAATCCCCATTGGTCGGGGCTGTTAACGAGTTATCGGATCCAAAACCCGACTCGATAGCTTAACGGTGTTCCGTTACGGTGGACGCCACGTGTCAGTCACCCTTGACGAAAGCACTTCTGTGACGCGCGATTTATCGTCATGGAAGTGGACACTTCCGTGATGATAATTTTGGTAATGTCATGGAACACTTCTACGACATCACATGTATGACTATCTTGATTCTGTCGTAAATTTGTCATGGATGTACATGCATGACAAAAAAAGCGACCTACTATGACAAACACGTATCATCACGGAAGTGTATTTTTTGTATTGTTTTCATGGATCGGGCTATGGAGGCGGTAGCTCCGGTTCAGGATTTCAAGGCAATCAAACCGTACATAGCAATCAAGGGAACCAGGGCAACCAGGGAGGTTATAATCATCAGGGGAATCAGTAGCAGCAGCAGTCGGGTTATCAGAGCAATCCGAAGCAGTTGAATAGTGGGCAGTATCATGTCTTCACAACTAGCTTGTGCAAACATGATCAAAAGCTTCACAAGAGGGACGTGAACTCTGTTGAACCGGCAGTACCTCAGTATTTGTGCTGGTCTGAGCAACCCATTTTATGGAGTAGAGAGGATCACCCACCCCGGGTTGATAATCCGGGTCATCTGGCCTTAGTGGTGGCACCCCAAGTTGGTGGGTATAAGTTCACCAAGGTGCTCATGGATGGAGGGAGCACTATCAATATTCTCTACTATAATACCTTCCGCCGTATGGGGCTGACAGATAGGAATCTTAAACCATCAAACACTGTTTTTCATGGTGTGGTGCCCGGTAAATCTGCATATCCGGTGGTCAAGATAGCTCTAGAGGTGGCCTTTGGAGATGATTATGATTCAAGGTCAGAAACATTGACTTTTGAGGTGGTGAAAATCAAGAGTCTGTATCACGCTCTGTTTGGGCGACTGGCTTATGCCAAGTTCATGGCAAGGCCATGTTATGTTTACCTGCAGCTTAAGATGCCAGGTCATAAGGGGACCATCACAGTACATGGGAGCAGGAAGATTGCTTTGGAATGTGAGGAAGGTGATGCGGCTTACGCTGAGTCGGTTTGTGCTACGGAAGAGCTGAAGTTTTATAAGGACAAGGTTGATCCGGCAAACATGACTTCCTTGAAAAAGCCAACTACAGAGCATGATCCGGCATTTAAGTTTAAATTGGCCACAGACACTAAGATGGTTGATTTTGTTCCTGGCAATTCATCCAAGTAGTTCAGCATCAGTGCTAATCTGGATTCCAAATAGGAAAGCGCACTCATCGTGTTCATCCATGAGAACCGGGACATCTTTGCATGGAAGCCTTCTGACATGCCAGGTGTACCAAGGGAACTCGCTGAGCACACACTTAATATAGATCCCAAGTTTAAACCGGTCAGGCAGTTTCTCCAGCGCTTCAACGAAGAAAGGCGTAAGGCTATTGGTGAGGAGGTAGCTCGGCTGTTGGCCGCAGGGTTTATCGTGGAGGTTTTTCACCCTGAGTGGTTGGCTAATCCGGTGCTGGTTCTTAAGAAAAACGGCACTTGGCGTATGTGTGTGGACTACACAGATTTGAACAAAGCTTGTCCAGTAGATCCTTTTGCCCTCCCACATATTGATCAGATTATTGACGCTATGGCGGGTTGTGACCGTTTGTGTTTTCTGGATGCTTACTCTGGTTATCATCAGATCAAAATGGCAGTTAAGGACCAGGAGAAGACAGCTTTTATAACTCCCTTTGGAGCCTTATGCTATGTCTCCATGCCCTTTGGGCTCAAGAGTGCCCAGGCGACTTATCAGCGTTGTGTTCAAAATTGTCTTCATAAACAAATTGGGCGCAATGTTCATGCATATGTAGATGATATTGTGGTGAAGTCCAGGAAGGAGGAAACATTGATAGATGACTTGAGGGAGACTTTTGACAACCTCTGAGTTTATAAGATGATGCTTAATCCGGACAAAAGTGTCTTTGGTGTTCCAGCAGGCAAGCTCCTTGGTTTTCTGGTGTCAAACAAGGGCATTGAGGCTAATCCGAAAAAAATTAGAGCGATCACGTCCTTGGCTAAACCGGCGTGTATCAATGACGTTCAATGTTTAGCTGGCCGGATTGCGGCGTTGAGCCGGTTTATCAGTTGTCTGGGGAGAAAGCTACCCTTTATATCAGATGCTAAAGAAAACGGATGACTTTGTCTGGAGTGATGCGGCTGATAAAGCATTTGAGGAGTTGAAGAGGCAGTTAGCTGAACCGCCTGTCCTTGCGGCTTCGATCGATAAAGAGCCTTTACTGCTATATGTGGCTGCTACTGTCGGGCTGTTAGTGTGGCTATTTTTGTGGAGCGCAAGGAGGCTGGAAAGGAGTATCCGGTTCAACGGCCGGTTTATTATATAAGTGAGGTACTTATCGAATCAAAGCAGAGGTATCCACATTGGCAGAAGCTGGTGTATGGGGTGTTTATGGCAAGCCGGGAGCTCAAGCATTACTTTCAGGGTCATCCTATCACAGTTGTCAGTTCAGCCCCTCTGGGAGATATCATTCAAAACAGAGAAGCAACTGGCTGGATTTCCAAGTGGGCTATTGAGCTTGGACCTCACGGGCTCAAGTATACACCTCGCACAGCAATCAAATCTCAAGCACTAGTGGATTTCATCAATGATGGACAGAGTTGTAGGCACTAGAGGTAAAGCCAGATAACACTTATTGGACTATTCACTTTGATGGGTCCAGGCAATTGGAGGGCTCGGGGGCTGGAGTCATATTAACTTCCCCACGAGGTGACAAGTTTTGTTATGTTCTTCGCTTAATGTTCCCTTGTACTAACAATGCAGCTGAGTACGATGCTTTACTCCACGGTCTTCGGATGGCTAAGGAGATGAACTTAAGCCGGGATAAGTGCTTCGGTGACTCGGAACTGGTGGATCAACAGGTACCTAGCACTTGGATTCTAAGGACCCACTCATGGCTGCATATTGACACGAGAGGTGGACATAGTGCCTGGGCATTTCAAGGGTTATCAAGTTGACCATATAGACCGGCGAAAGAATGAAGCGGCGGACGCTTTAAGTCGCCCTGGCTGTTAGCGTAAACCGGTCCCACCTAATGTCTTCCTCGATGTACTGCATAATCCATCAGTCAAGATACCAACAGAGGAGGAGTTGGCTATTCCTGACCTGGAGGCCCAATTGGTGGTAGCTTTGCATGTTATACCGGATTGGACAGTCCCGTACTTGGTTTACATGAACCGGGGCGAGTTACCTGAGGACGAAACCTTGGCTCGGTAGATAATCCGGCGTTCCAAGTCAATGACCATAATCAATGGGGAGTTACATCGTTATAGCGTCACAGGGGCAATTCAGCGTTGTGTGTCTCCTCAAGAGGGTTGTGAGATTTTGCGATAAATCCACGAAGGAGATTGTGGTCACCATGCCGATTCAAAATCCTTGGTGGCTATGCCTTTTCTCCACGGTTTCTATTGGTTGACAGCTCATGCTGATGTTGAGGATTTAGTCAAAAGGTGGGACAGTTGTCAAAAATTTGCATGCCGCGCTCATGTTCTAGCTCAAGAATTGAGGATGATTCCAATAACTTGGCCGTTTGCAACTTGGGGGCTTGATATGGTTGGACCCTTTAAGAGACCCAAGGACAAAAAGACCCACCTGTTAGTGGCAGTGGACAAGTTCACCAAGTGGGTGGAAGCAGAGCCAGTCAGTAAGTGTGATGCAGCCACAGCGGTTCAATTCATCAAAAAGGTGATATTCCGGTTTGGTTTCCCACACAGTATTATAACTGACAATGGTACTAATCTGTCAAAGGGTGAGATGGAGGAATTTTGCCAACGTGAGCACATCTGGCTTGATGTAGCATCAGTGGCTCACCCCCAGTCTAATGGTCAAGCAGAGAGGGCAAATCAAGAAATTTTGAGAGGTATTAAACCCCGGCTTATGGTTCCTTTAAAGCGGACATCGGGTTGTTGGGTGGAGGAGTTACCTTCTATGTTATGAAGCATCAACACCACACCTAACATATCTACGGGTTACACGCCTTTCTTCATGGTTTATGGAGCAGAGGCGGTTCGCCCTAGTGACATCCATCACGACTCGCCCCGTGTTGCGGCTTATGTTGAAGCTGACAATGAGAAGGCACGTCAGGACTCACTGGACCTGTTAGATGAGGAGCGTGATCTTGTAGCAGCACGTTCGGCGATTTATCAACAAGATCTCTGACGTTATCACAGCCATCGGGTTAAGACCAGAACTTTTCAAGAGGGTGATCTGGTGCTCCGGCTCATCCAGGATCAGACTGATATGCACAAGTTATCCCCACCTTGGGAAGGACCTTTTGTGGTCAGCAAAAATCTGCACAACGGGTCATACTACCTCATTGATGTTCGAGAGCACAAAGACTCACATAAATCGGAGGAATAGACCAAGCGGCTATGGAATATAGCTCTTCTTTGGCCTCACTATACTTGATCCATGGGCTCCTCTTACGTACATACTTATGACAATGTATATATTATATAATAAACCAGATCCTCAAATAAAGAGGAGTCTCTGTTCTTTTTACATCATGTGTGAGCCTACAGGAGCTTCTACTCACAAAGCGGCGTTTAATTAAACCGGCCTATACAACCACACAGATATAAAGAAAATCACTAGGGGGCTTGGTCGTATCCGAACCATAGCTACACCTCCTGATCGGTTTAAAACCAAAAAGGGATATCACTAGGGGGCTTGGTTGTTTTCACACCATAGCTACACCTCTTGATAGGCTTCAATCCAACAAGAAATTATGTGGAACCAAAGAGATAATGTTACATTAAGCACAACTCAAACATAGGTAACCATTGAGAACAGCTCAAATATTACCTGGGGGCTCCTTGCTTCTCAAAGAACAATGAGCTTGCACCCTTGTAATAGGCTATCAAGCCAGGCTTGGAAGCAAGGTTTATTCACCTAAAACCCCAGGTTATCCTGCCTCTTTAAAGTAAGCCACTCCGTCCAGGTAAACCTGGCATGACCCATCGAACGTTTGACAAGTCAATCCCATGGACCCTAAACTTGTAAAAGTTAAAACGGTGATTGGTTAAAGATTGAGGTCCATCTTAAAAGGCTTTGCAAAATGGTTTAACTCAGCGGCCTGGCAGCCCATGAAAAGCCTCGATTTAGGGCCTGGCAGCCCATGAAAAGCCTTGCATATTTCTTTTGTCTTTGCTATCTTTTATGATAAGGGATTTATGAATATTTTTGTGATAAGCTGGTGTTCATTACAACCCGGCATGACTTTCAACGCTTAGTTGCTAGTACATGATCAGTTTTTAAACAGGTAGCATATTGCTCCGGTCTGGTTTTGACAAGATGTCACCAGTATTATATGAACAAATCAAAGGCTATAATAGCCCAGTATGGTTTCTGTATGAACCGGCAAGAGGGCAAGGAGTTATCAACACTCCGGATTGGTGTTGTTCACCTTTACCATACAAGTAGTGGGTCAGCCAACGAGGTATGTCACAGATATTATTTATTTTATCTGGTTTATACAAATCTTGGTTATTCATCCACGTTATGTATATACTTTTGGGCATCATGACCCGTCCATTGGTAAACCACTAGGACGCTTTCAAGTTCTTGTATGCAGGAACAGAAATCATAATGGACTATGCATAAATAGATCCCAAAAGTGAAACAAGTTTTCAAGATATCAAGCAACCTAAACATGCTCGATAGCATGGCCGATAAAGGAGTTTCTGCTATCCTCTTACAAGGCGTTTCAAAACGGCCCAAATTGAATAATTGTTTTCAAGACGTGGCAGACTGTAGCTGATATACCGGCCGCCGGTTTAGGATCCTTCATTGGGACGGCTTGACGATTGAGGGTCATCTTGCGCAGTTACATCCTCTTAATCCCTCCCTAGACGTTGGAAATCAACCGTCGACCAATCGATTCCGGTTAAAGCTTGAAACATGGCCTCTTCATGGATAAGGCTGGAGGGGTCAATGTCAGGAGCGTACATATGCTTACGGATTGGAGGCACAAGATCTTCAACATCGTGGATCACCGCGGGCTGTCTCTTTCCCTCGGCATCATAAACCGGTTGGAAATGAGATAAATCTGTGTCTTCAACATCATTGGCCGCATCTCCTTCGTCAACCTTCGTAGATCGTCATTGTTAAAGTCTGAGCCATCTTATTTCACACCAGGATACCCCTTGATGATATCTGCCGGTTCAAGATCCGGAATCCATGCCTTGGCCCGGATTAGCGTGGTTAGTGCTCCTGATCTGGCGGCTGATCTCTTTAGTTCATTGATCCGGGCAGGTAGCATGGCCAGCTTCTCAAGTGTTTCCTTTATCAACGATGGCGCTGGCTTGTTATATGCTGCAGTGCAAATGGCACGTTGGGATCCAGAGAACAACTGTTCTATTAAGGTGTAAGCCGCTTTAAGTTTCATCCACATATCAGAGCCCAGATTAGGAATGCAGGTCCCTGTCATGGTTCAGCATTAGTAAACCAGATATTGATAAGATCTTATGAATTAGACGAACTGCATGTGAGGGCACTTACCAAACACAGCAGAAGTCATGGCGTCAATTTGCCGTTTTAAGCCGGCCAGTTCTTCCACCACCAGTTTCAGGGCTGCCTCTGCATCCTCGGCCTTTTTTATCAAACCGGCCTTTTCTGTTTCCCAGTCAGCACGCTCCTTGTTGAAGGTCTCTTTTAAATTCTCCATAGCTACGAAAGCATTGGTCAGCTCTTCTTTGGCTTTGGAAGCCTCTACTTGTTGATACTTTACATTCTCTTGAAGGTCTACGGTTTGAGCATCCTTCTTATTCATCTCAGCCTACAAAGATGAGATATATCATTAAAACAGGGTATGAAGTACCAAGCGTATAAAAAGTTATGCACTTTGTACTTGGGGGCTAATGCCTATTTGTTCTATCATCAACACATTTTTTAACAAGTCTCAAGTGCAATGCAAGAATTATCCTTAACACTTGGGGGCTAATGTACATCTGTTCAAAGCTGACGAATTGATTCATGACCCGGTTTACCTCGCATAGCTAAACCGGCCCTTGGGGGCTACACAGGTGAAAAACTATAGGAATATAATGGTCACGTCTGATTTACTTCAAACGATCAGTTGGTATATGGAGGACAAGTTTGTAAAGGTTACTGTTTTACAAAGTCCCGGTTTATGATGATACTTGGGGGCTACTTGGGTTGATGCTTGTACTTTGGATTTAAGGAACGAAAGTGATAAAAATACCTCATAGTGCTCTTTCATCAAATTCACCAAACCGGCTTCATAATCACGGTTTGAGTGCAGATGGTTTAGAAAGTCGGAGTGGAGTTCTTGAGCGCTGAGATGAGCGTAGCTTGACAAGTCAGTGCTCTATTTGCCTTTTTTCATGGTAGCACGCTCTTCCTTGGCACTATGTTGGGCCAAGATTACATGATGGCCAGGAGAGGTGTGACCAATACCAGTAATGGTAACCTCGCCTTCTTTATCTCTAGCAGCTTTTTTGGAGTTGATGGAGTTTCAGTAGCTCTCACCGGACTAGCCCGGATTGGATCTGCCGGTTCAGCATCAGGCACAACAGTATCAACTTCTGGTTGTTCATCGATATTGTGATCTTAAAGGGGTGGCTCATCAAAGGTAGCTTCACGATTGGGACCCTCCGGTTCCATAGCTTGTTCCGGTTCAACCATTTGCTTTGGTTCATGAGCTTCTTGGTCTTCAGATGGATTATTCACCCGAGCCTTTTTGTTGGGTCTGGCCTTGGCTCTTAAAACAGAAAAAGCTGCGAAAGTTAAGCATAGTATACAAAGTATGGAAACATTCAAAGAAGGGGTTTAAGTACTTACCCAGCTACAGTTTTCAGGGGAGGAAGTTGGGTTGCTGTGGACTCGCCAGAAGATGAGGGAGGTGTCACCTGATAATTTGAATCGAACGGATTAAGAGGTTGTCGGAAATAACCTACCTTAGGATAAGAATTGTCAGAAGGAGGTGAGACCTCAGATCGGCGCTTTCTAACAAGGGTGTCAGGTAAACCGTCTGAGGTGACCTTTTAGCCATTGTGTCGGGTTGTGCGGCGAGCCTCGTGCTGCTGCTTCTTCAAAATAAATGTTGGATCCAAGTGAGCAAGAGGATGTGAAAAGCTTACTTTCTGGATCGCTTGATGGATTTTTTGTGTTGGCAGAGAGTCTGAACCAGAGGAAAGGACAATTACCTCTACATCGCCGGCTTTGCTGCCTTCCGCGCCCTCCTGATAAATATCATTGTTAATGAGATGCATAAAAAGGGAAACAAGTGAATCAAGTTCTACTTCAACTTCTAGTTCATCTGCGTCGTCATCTAGTTCCATGCTGATACGTTCAGCTGCCTTCCGCTTTGAGTTTTCTTAACGGTTTTTGTTTTGGGGCGGGAAGGCTTTGCCGCTTTTTCTGCAGGTTTCTTCTTCCAGAATGGATCATCACCCTGTTTATAAACAAGCAGAAGGATATTCACAGGTTGAACAGTTTAAAAAGATGTCAAAGGTGAAAAGGAAGGACAGTAATTACAGCAGGCGGTTTGTTTTTTGCGTAAAAGGGGTTTAAGCAGGTTTGGCGGCACACAAATTCCAATTCATTCATAATCTTCTTGACACCCTCAGTGACTTCTTCATCAGTTAACTGAATGTTGATGTGACGTTGGGAGCCTTCTACTTCACCAGTGTACTCACACATTAAACCTGAGTGACTACTTAATGGCAAGATGCTCCAGGACATCCAGCAACGCACAAACTCGACGCCTGATAAACCGTTGGCCATAAAGGCTCGGAGCTTGGCCAGTTGAGGGGCATAAGAGGCCCGTTCCTGGGCACTTAGACGTTGCGGCAGTGAATGAGTGTTGGAAAGCCGGTGGGCACGGTAACCCGGCAGAGGGTTCTCGTCTTCAGGGGAGGTGTCTTTACAGTAGAACCAAGTTTGGTTCCACTCTTTGGGCTGATTGTGCAGCTTGGCATGACAGAATTCAACTTCTTTTCTTTTTTGAATAGAGATGCCACCAAGTTCAGTGTTGGGTCCGTCTACAAATTCAGTGCACCGGTTCAGATGGAAAAATCCCGGAACAGCTCGGCAGTTGGTTCTTCTTGTAAGTACACTTCACAGAAGACTTGGAAGTTGCCTATATTGGATACTGAGTTAGGTCCAATATCTTGAGGGTGGAGCTGGAAACTGGCAAGCACATCCCGGAAAAACTTTGACCCGGGCGTTTTGAAACCACGGCCTATGTGATCAACAAATACCACTACCTCCCCCTGCTTAGGGGTAGGAGGATTTTCCGGTCCAGGAACTCGCCACCGGATCTCATTCTTTTTTGGCAAGGTACCAATTTTGACCATTCCGTTAAGCTTCTCTTAGGTAACCCGGGAAGGAGCCTAGTTACAAGCGCAAAACTGTTTGGCCATTGCAAGAGAAAAGCTGAAAGGAAATACCGGTTTACAAATCATTCATGGTGATACATAAGATGCGATGGAATAAAGATATACAGGTATGTAAATTGCGTAAACCGGAGGCTGATACAATAATGAATGACAAGGAAATATCAAAACAAAAGGTATACACATGCTGTTAAACCGGAGTACAACAACGGAGGTAAAAAGGCTTGTCGGTTCACCAGGGGATTAATGGTATGTGATAGATTGCTTTTACAAAGGTAAAACCGCCTATGTGGTAAAGAGGATACAGATCTAAAGTAAAAATTACTAAGTAAGGTAAAACAGATTTCACAAGGTTGCAGGGAAATTTTTGATCTACCGTAAGACAGGAAATCAAAAAGATTTTGACCTAAAAGGGTAGGTCCCGAAGGAGTTCACGAAGGACCAGATCAGTTTTTATGCGCATAAGGGTTTGTTGTGGTAGCAGAAGATAAACCATTACACAGAATATATCAGGCTTGACGTTTTTATCCATGGACTAAGGAGGAACAGGGAAGAACAGCACCGGAGCCCTGATGAACTTCGATGAACTACGAAGAACAAGGAAACCCTAGACAGATCTACAAAGGGGGGAAGGAAAAGACTTACAGCGACTGTTGAAGCAATGGAGGCATGTCGCAGCTCTCTGGTGTGACCAGGTTGATGCAGCGGCCAAGGAGAGGCGGAGGTGAAGCTCGGCGACGGCGGCGGCGCTCGGATGCAGAGACGTCGCAAGGAGGAAGAAGAAGTGAAGGAGGTGAAGGGGAAAAAGAGAATGGCCCTTGGGCCTATTTAGAAGGTGAACCGATAAGCGACAAGTGTGTAAATCGAGGAGCTTAAAATGGATAGTTAATAAGGATGTCGCCTCGAGGTTGGATATTCGTTAATGAAAGGTATCTTTGGCTTCAACGGATAGATGATGTCATGACGATTTATTACGGATCTAAAGGATGACATCATGGTGGTTTACCAGATTTATGCGAAGGTGCCAGGGCAAGGATTTTTTGAAGTATCGAAGATTGACATGAACAAGTTCAAATCAATATGGGGCCTAATGTTGGCGATATGATTACTAGAGGTAAACCGGCTAGGAGTTGCTGGGTTACCTCCATGAAGATAGAAGCCCATGAAGACGTGAGGATGGTGGCGCTTTAAGAAGGCCAAGGCCAAAAGGCGGGTTAAGGACTGTAGATGTAAACCGACTCTTTCATGTAACTTGTATTGTAAGTTAGAGGAATAGAGACCGAGCCAGACACGTTTATGATCCGGCCTCGAGACTCTGTAAACCGGCGGGCGTCGACCTATGTATATAAAGGGACGACCCGACAGTGGTTTAGGGACGACATACAACAACTCGAGAGCCAGGCAAGCGGATTCGCTCCCTGGTCATCGAAACCCTAGCAATACCAATCACAAAGTAGACGTAGGCTTTACTTTCATTGAAGGGGCCGAACTAGTATAAAATCCCTCGTGTCCCTTGTCCGGTTTAACCCCTTTAAACTAACTCGTAGCAATGGCTCCATGACTAAGTCCTTTCACGAGGACATCTGCCATGACAAACCCACGACAACACCAGCAAGCTCTTCACCAAGGCAGTTCATTCGCGCCCATCGCCTCCTGGAAGAGCTCGTGGCGTACCACGCTGCGCCCGTGATCGAGCTCGAGCTCAAACGCTCGGCCCACCTCGTCCTCCACCTCAGGGGCTGCGGGTGGAGCATCAAGTGGCGCACCACCTCCCGGTTGGGGTTGGGGCCTGGCACGGCCCCAGGCGCCAGCTGACCCTTGCGAGGGGCACTAACCGAACAAGGCCCGCTGCTTGAAGAAGACTCCAGGATCAAGGTTAGCCAGCTACCAACCGTGACCAAGGGAGGAGCCATTGGCACGCCTGCTGCGCTCCGAGCAAGGCCGCGAAGAAACGACGACGAAAGTGCAAGCTCGAGGCGCCTTGATGATGGACCAACTCCCATGGCTGACCCCACGCCATAGGCAGCATCCGAGCTTGTAGCACTGGAGCTTGGCAGGTGCGATGGGACGAGAGGGAGCTGCTTCTCTGGAGATTTCACGGCCTTAGCAGAAGGGGACCTGAGGGGACAATCGTCAGGAAAGGAAGGCGGCACATCGAAGATCACCAAGATAAGGTACTTACTCATCGATAGCGATGTACTTCCGTCGCTTCAACGGTCCGAAGATGTTGCCGCCGCTAGGGATCCTTTCCTCTTGCAAAGCTCTTCGAAGTCCATGCAAAGGCGACCGAAGAGCTGGACGTGACGGCCGGAGCGCGGGGAAGCCAAAGAAGAACCAAGAGGGATGGCTTCAGGGGAACCCGGCTGCAGCGAACAGCCCGACTCTTTCTCGCTGCGACCTCCTGAGGCTCCTGGAGCCTCGGCCTCGGGAGCCGCATGCCGCATCTCATCAGTGACCGACGCCTCAAGAGGGGCGTCGCAAGCTCCCAAGGACGATGCCCTCGGATCACCACTCGGCATGTGCTCCTCGGCACCTGAGCAGCCGGCCCTCGTCGCAGCTCGCTCCCCCGCACCGTCACCTGGGGCGAGCTCGGCACCGGCGGTGAAGAATGGGACCACAATGACGGGATTCTCGCGGGGCCCCACCAAGCATGTTCGCGGCAAAGGTGACCTTGTTCTCGCAGTGGTACAATATGCAGCTTTTCCTGGGTATCTCGTCCGGCAGAGGGACACCAGATAGGACCGTGAGCATCGTTTGCCGCGCAGCGAGAGGAAGCCCTCCTCCTGAACCCTCATGTTGTCCTGCCTGCTGAGCAAGTCCCACATCGGGCGAGAATAGCGCTGAAGCGGAGCAACTCGATGCCTGACGAACTCCCTCACCACCATGGGCGCAGTCACGCCAAGGTCCTTCAGCCACCTCAGCCTAGCCCAGACGGGGGCAAGGCAGGGGCTTGTGAGCTTCTGATGGCCCCAACCGGAGTTTGGAATGGCAGGCCCCACCGGAGCTTGGAGCTGAGGGTTGAGCACGCTGGCATCAACAAACACCCATCGCGTGCGGAACTCGCTCGCGGATGAAGGGAGCTCGAAGTCGATCCCCATGCCTGCTGTCACAGCCACAGCCTGGAAGCCCACACACCCTGAGCTCTGCCGGGCACTGGTGAGATGCACCGAGAAGAAGTGGCGGAGGAGTGCCACGGAGGGGGTGATGCCCACCATGGCCTCACACACGAAGGCAAAGACGGCAAGAAGGGTCACAGATTGAGGGTCGAGATGGAGCATGTGGATCTGATAGTGCTCGAGCACCGTGTTGAAGAAGGCGGAGAAGGGAGGAAGCAGGCCAGCCCTGAGGGCGTCAATGAAGATCAGAACCTCGGTGACTGACCGAGCTATACTGGAGCGAGACGCAGGCCAGGCCGGCATCTCTCCCCACTAGTTGAATCTAGAGGCGAGCATGGGGCGCACCTTGCCCATGGCCTCGTCGTTGAGCACCAGAGGCCAGCCGAGCGCCAGCTCAAAGGATGGAGTCGCAGTTGGCAAGGACAGAGGTTTGTTCCCCCTTTAGGCTTGCTTCGGCGCCATGGTGGTAAAGCGGGCGGAGCGCTGGTCGGATTGGGAAGGCGGAGCAGGGCGTCGAGGAAGCAGGGAGATTGGAAGAACCAGGCGTGGCGAAGGAAAAATAACTGTGTAGGCCGCAGGGGCCGCATAGCCAGGAGGATTCAAGGGCAGCGAGGGGAAGCGGAGACGCCCACGTCCAATCAACCGCCACGCGTCAACTGAGGCCGCAGGCTTTTTGGGGCCCGCGGTGCTCCGAACTTGACCCTTGGCTTCGCCGCGAAGCCAAGCCCGAGCGCACCTTGGGCCCGAGGGCTACTGTCGGTGTTCTGGGAACGGGATCCCCGGACTTGCCTGCCTGCGGCCCGCGGCGTGGCGGAGCCAGCAGGCCGTACGACCCATCTTCATCAACAAAGCATCCAAGACCCTCGCGAGGGTCCAAGCCTCGCGAGGGGGACGACGCAAGGCCTCCTCCCGAGCGGCCTAGTCAGGCAGGCTCACGAGGGGCGGAGATATCAAGGTGAGATGAACCTCACGAGTCTCTCATGACGTGATCCATGACGATCGACACTGGGCAGGCGCCAGGCGAGCGCCAGAGTCCTTGTTTCCCCTTTGGTGCAAAGGAGGCAAGCGCAGCCGCAGAGTACCGAGGCCTCAGGCAAAGGTTGCCATTTCGGTGCAACAAGACCAAGACCATGGACTGCAAGACGGAGGTCATCGTGGAGCCCAAGACGGCGTCACCCCAGAGCCTTTCACAGGTGCAGACTACTTTTTGTCAGGATAGCTTGTACTAGGTGTCCCCCTTCAAATTAGCCCGCCATTGTTGGCTCCCTTCCCGCTCAATATTTGGGAAGAGGACCAGGGCCTCTATAAATAGGACTAGCCACCACCATAGTAGGGGATTGGATCGCATCTCATCTTAGCTTAAGGGAATCTACACACCACAAGCTCATACACACAAGAACACCTCAACCACAGGAGGCTGTTCTTCCCCTTGTATTGTTCATCATCAGCCCAAGAAGCAATCCACCACCACCACACTGGAGTAGGGTATTACACCACAACGGTGGCCCAAACCAGTATAAACCCCGTGTCTTTCTGTGTTGCGAGTTCGTCGAGTTCGTCCGCGAGATCTAGCGAGCTAGAGCGTAGATCGGTAGGAGGGATAGACTTCGCACGCACCCCAGTGTTCGAACCTTAAGGGTTTGCTGGAACCCCACATCTAACACACAGGTATGATATTTTATTAAACAATTGTATAAGGATTGCGGTTCTACCGGCCCTGGTTATGAACTATTTGTCCCCAGTGGTTTAATACGGGGTATTGTGACCCGCCCCGCGGTAAACCGCCAGGGCACTTGTGACCTGTTTGTGTGCAGGGTATTGCTAAATCTGATCTACATAAATCGACGCTATCATAACCATAATGTGGTAGTTTGTCAACTGGCGGATCAGCAATTTGCGCAAAACAAAACGTGCACGATGGCACGACAGATCAAAGTTTCACTAGCCTATTACATGACTCAGTGAGCCAAAAAGGTCAAGTGTTTTTTGGAAGATCAAATATTTGAACCGCCCAGCGAATCAATGTTCTTGCCCTTGATGACTTGAAGCTTCTGGATCATCCTTCTTCGGTTCTTCGTCCTGCTCCACCGTCTGGAAGTTTGGTGATGACCAATCAATGCCACACAAGGCTTGGAATTCAGCTTCATCATCTCTAAGGTCGGACGGATCAATTTCAGGGGCAAAAGTATGCTTATGGATTGGGGGAATCAGATCCATCATGTTATAAGCCGGCGTGAGCATCTTCTGATTTTCTGTATCATAAGCCGGCTGATATTTTCATAGATTTGTTTCATCAGCAATTAGAGTTGCCAGAGGACGTATTTCCTTCACACAGGCAGTGAAGTATTTTTGGTCGAATGGAGTGCCATCTTCTTTCAAGCTTGGATATCCAGTAGCTACCTCGGCCGAGTCTAGCTTTGGCAACCATGCCTTAGCCCGGCTCAAGGCCCCCACGGCACTAGCTCTTGCAGATGACCGCTTTATCTCTTCAATCCTAGTAGGCAGAATAGAAAGTTTCTTCAAGATGTCACTCAACAGCGTGGGAGCCTGATTAGTTGGAGAAATCGTGTCCAGCGTGCGCCGAGTTCTGGTATATAGCTATTCAACAAGCGTATATACGGCTTTAAGCTTCACCAACATGTCTTGACCAAGATTGCTACTCCTAGGACCTATGTAATAATTGCGGATTGATCAGCAGCAGTTTATGACATGAAAGAAAAGACTCGATTATGATGCTAGTATTGTTATTTACCAAAGATAGCAAAAATCATCTAGGAGACGCGGTGTTTTAAGCTGGTAAGCTTAGTGGTTATCTCTTGAAGAGAAGTTTCAGCTTTTTCAGCCTGTTGTATCAGAGCAGTCCTCTCCTCAGCCCAGGCGGTTCTTTCAACATCAAAATTAGACTTCAGTTTTTCTGTCTCAGCCAGACTAAAATTAAATTTTGAGTCGGCCTTCCGGGTCTCAGATTCTTGATGTTCAAGCCAGGCTTTCACGTCATCCAATTGCGATTCCAGTTGAGCAGTGGTGTCCTGTACATGCATAGGTTTGCATATGATGTTCATATTCGGGTCACGGGAATAAAAGTTCCAAGCCTTTTGCAAGCAACAACACTTGGCACTTGGGGGCTAATGCGTACCAAAAAATTCTTCATACAACTGCTCAGATGAATAAGTCCCATGCCCTTTGCAAGCAAGAGTACTTGGCACTTGGGGGCTAATGCATATTGCTCGTGTTTCATTACTAGTTTATGATGACCTAGTTGGGCCGCAAACAACCACAGGCGGCTCATGGGGGCTACACGAGTAAGCTTTGATTTATAAACAATGATGAACAAGTACCGGTTCATTCATGCTGATTAAACCGGCCCTTGGGGGCTATAGATGCAATGTTAATCATTAAAGATCTGGTTTAAGTACGACGGTGATAGTCGGCCTTTGAAGGATTCTACCAAAGATGCTTTTTACACTCATGGCTATTCTAAGTCTACAGCATATTCAATCTTATCATACGCATTAGACTTGGGGGCTGACAGGATATGCATAATGTATCAAGCCAGAGTTCATATCTCATATTTCTGATGCATCTCCTTCACCATGTCAATTTCAAGATCGCGGCTGGTATGCACTTGGTTGAGATAACCAGAGAGTACTTCACTGATGTTTAATTGAGAATAATTGGCGATATCAAATCTCACTTTCCGCCTTTCAATGAATTCCTCTTTGGCGAAGTGCTTGGCCAAGACAGTAGGTTGTCCCGATTCTTTGAAGCCGGAGCCACTGATCACAACATCGTCAACATGTGTTCTGACGGCTTAATTGGGCTTGATGATTCATTGCTCAAAGGATTGAGGTTTGTATGGTCACTGGAGTGGTCAGGAATTTCTGGTGGAACATCATGAACAGGCTCTTGGGGTTGCGGCATGGTGGTGTCAGATGCTGGAATTTGCTGTTTCGGTTCATGGACTTTGGGGTCTTCAACCGGCTTGATCACCTTTGCCTTCTTGCTAGGCTTTGTTTGTCCACTGCATGGGTTATGTGAGGTCAGTACAAGTATAAGAGCATAAGGAGGTAGAGAATAAAAAGTAATTGTTGTTACCCAGGGGCAGTTTTGAAAGCCGACAGCTGGGTCTATGATGAGTCACCGAAGGAAGAGCGAGAAGCCTCCTGATAGTTTGAATCGGAAGAATTAAGTGGCTGGAAAATGAGACCCGCCAGTGGATAAAAAGAGTTTAAATTTGGAAGGACCTCACTTCGACGTTTCCGCGGAGCTGGAGTATATGGTAAGCCGGAGGATAACTCTTCACCTCCGCTAGTCCGAGTTTGTCACTGGTTCTCTTGCTGGTGTTGCTTCAAAAGAAAGTGAGGGTCCAAATGAGCTAAGGGGTGCGAAAAGCTTACTTTCCGGGTTACACGTCGAATTTTCTGTCTTGGCAATGGCTCTGAGTCTAAGGGGTGCAAACTCTCTCTTTCCCCTTCGTAATGTTTCGGTTTAACCGAGATGAGCGAATCGGTCCCACCGAGTTTGCCTGACCAACTCTCTATTTGCCTATTACCAAAATCGGTCCCACCGAGTTTGTGTAATCGGTCTCACCAAGATTACGTTATGCCCTAACCCTAATGGAATCGGTCCCACCGAGTTGACATTTCGGTCCCACGGAAAATCCTAACATTCACATTTTGAACTAAATCGGTCTGACCGAGTTTCATGATTCGGTCCCACCGAGTTTGGTGATTTGTGTGTAACGGTTAGATTTTGTGTGGAGGCTATATATACCCCTCCACCCACTCTTCATTCATGGAGAGAGCCATCAGAACATGCCTACAATTCCAACATATATTTTCTGAGAGAGAACCACCTACACTTGTGTTGAGGTCAAGATATTCCATTCCAACCACATAAATCTTGATCTCTAGCCTTCCCCAAGTTGCTTTCCACTCAAACCCTCTCTCCACCAAATCCAATCCTATGAGAGAGAGGTGAGTGTTAGGGAGACTGTCATTTGAAGCACAAGAGCAAGGAGTTCATCATCAACACACCGTCTATTACCTTTTGGAGAGTGGTGTCTCCTAGATTGGTTAGGCGTCACTTGGGAGCCTCCATGAAGATTGTGGAGTTGACCCAAGGAGTTTGTCCGGGCAACGAGATCGCCTACTTCGTGAAGATCTAACCTAGTGAGGCAAGTCCTTCCTGAGCGATGGCCATGGTGGGATAGAGAAGGTTGCTTCTTCGTGGACCCTCCATGGGTGGAGCCCTCCATGGACTCGCGCAACCGTTACCCTTCGTTGGTTGAAGTCTCCATCAACGTGGATGTATGATAGCACCACCTATCGGAGCCATGCCAAAAATCTCTATGTCTACATTGCGTTTGCTCCCTCCAAACTCCTCCCTTTACCTTCATATGCAATTGTTTTACATTCCGCTGCTATACTCTTAGAATTGCATGTGTAGGTTGATTACTTGACTTGTGCTAAGTTGTTAAAATCTGCCAAGAATTAAAATTGGGAAAAGACTAGATTTTTATTTGGTCAAGTAGTCTAATCACCCCCCTCAAGACATACTTTCGATCCTACAGCAGCGGTAAGCTTTTCGGGAAATGATGCTTTGGGTCGAGCCGCTAGACACGATAACTCGACAATGGAATTTCATGAGCCGGAGAAGTATCTTTACAATAGAACCATGTCTGGTTCCAATCTTTGGGGTGACTCGGCAGGCGAGCATTGGGGAAGATAGCATCTCTTCTTTGTTGAATTGAGACCCCGCCAAGTTCTAAGCTGGGTATGTTTGTAAACTCGTTTTGCTGGTTCAGATAAAAATATTCCCTTAAGAGTTCAACACTGGGTTCTTCTTGAAGGTACACTTCACAGAAAAATTGAAAATCGCAGATGTTTGACACAGAATTAGGTCCGATATCTTGAGGATGGAGTTGAAAGAAGTGCAGAACATCTCAGAAAAATTTGGAACCGGGCGGTAAGAAGCCCCGATTCATGTGATCAGTAAAAAATGGACCTCATCATCCTTTGGCTGAGGTCTTTCTTCGCCTGGTTTGGGGGCGCGCCAATGCATGATATTTTTTGCTGGTAAATAGCCGATTTTGACAAAATCTTTGAGCGTGTCTTCGGTAACAATAGAGGGAACCCAATTACACGAGGTGACTATCTTCGGCATTGTGAAGGAAGAAGCCTAAAACAAATAAAATTTTCCGGTTTAAGTTGATTTGTTAAGCCGGAGGTAAACACTGTAGCATATGTTCACATTGGCGGCTTAAATTGGGCCGAATGACATATGAGTAGTTATAACCGGTGATGTAAGCCACCAGGACAATATGGATATTTAAGATCTATCAAGAGTAAATTCTGCTAAGTGTTGGACAAACAGGTTTTATACATTGGTGCACTCAATTTTGGATCTGACGATGTTCGGAAAAGAAAGATAAAATCGAAGTCTAATATCAAAGTGGCCAAGGAACTAGCATATTGGCAAGATTTTTGCGTCTAAGAAGCATATTTGGAGCTTAAAGGAAGGTACAGAAATACATTCCGCATGTTTTAAGTGTTATCTTTGGATCAAAATAAAGATTAAACAGAGATAAGGTGAAGAACGACGACGAACTCCTAAGAACTTCAAAAACCTTAATGGAGATCGACAGTGGGGAAAAGTGATATGCTTACTAGGTCTGTTGAAAAACGGAGAGGCGCTGTAGTTCTCTAGATTCGTTTAGGTTGATGCAGATGTGCTCGTCGGCGGTGGTGCTCAGGTGTGTAGATGTGTCGCGAAGAGAGAGATTGAAGATGAGAAGGAGAAGGGGGAAAATGAAAAGGCTGCCTGACCCTATTTATCAGGAAAGGAGTAATAGGCGGGCGCAAATATCGAGGAGGCCAAAGAATGATTATCTAGCCGCTCAGACGCCTCGATCTTCAGGATGGTTATTAAAGATAAGGATCTATTAAGATATGCTGGGTATTGTGCGAAATTAATGGCAGATGATGTCATGGCGGGTTTCCATAATTCCATGAGATGGCATCATGGCGGGTTACAATATCTTGCAAGAACAATTGAACAAGGATTTTTCCTAAGTGTTGAAGATTGACATGAACAAGTTCAAATCAACCCGGGGTCTAATTTTGGGGGTATAAATATGGGCTATGACCCGCCTAGGAGGGGCCGAGTTATACAAATGGCGATTTATCATCATGAAGCCCATGAAGATGTCGAAGATGACGATTCAGGATGAAGACTTACTAAAGGGCCCAAAGCCCAGAGGCGGCTTAAGGCCCATAAGTGTAAACCGCCATATATGTATGACTTGTATCGTAAGGCAACTATAGTTAGTCACCGAGCCATACATGTTGTTTATGAGCTGGCCAGGACTTTGTGAGCCACTAGGCATCAACCTGTGTATATAAAGGGATGACCCAGCGGCGTCTTAGGGACAAGAAACAACAGATCGAAAGCAAGGTCAAGCGTATTCGCTCCCTGGTAATCGATACATAAGCAATACCACCTCAAACTAGATTAGGCCTTTACCTTCACCGCAAGGGGCCGAACCAGTATAAACTCCTTGTGTCCTTTGTCCCATTTAACCGCATTAAGCTAAACCTATTGCGATTGCTCCATGACTAAGTCCTTCTGCTAGGACATCTGCCATGACAATTCCCCGACAGACGCTGATGGTAATATAACCATCTATAAATCTTGACTTGTCGCAGAAGGTTTTCGACAAGTTCAAGGGGTTGACTACGATGAGACTTTCTCGCCCGTAGCGATGCTTAAGTCTGTCCGAATCATGTTAGCAATTGTCGCATTTTATGATTATGAAATCTGGCAAATGGACGTCAAAACTGCATTCCTTAACGGGTTCGTTAAAGAAGAGTTGTATATGACGCAACCAAAAGGTCTTGTCAATCCTAAAGGTGCTAACAAAATGTGCAAGCTCCAGTGATCCATTTATGGACTGGTGCAAGCATCTCGGAGTTGGAATATACACTTTGATGATGTGATCAAAGCATATGATTTTATACAAACTTATGGTGAAGCCTGTATTTACATGAAAGTGAGTGGGAGCTCTGTAGCATTTCTAGTGTTATATGTGGATGACATATTACTGATTGGAAATGATATAGTATTTCCGGATAGCATAAAAGGATACTTGAATAAGAATTTTTCAATGAAAGACCTCGGTGAAGCTTCTTATATATTGGACCTCAAGATCTATAGGGATTGATCGAGATGCTTGATAGGACTTTTACAAAGCACATACCATGACAAAGTTCTGAAGAAGTTCAAAATGAACAAGTCAAAGAAAGGGTTCTTGCCTGTGTTGCAAGGTGTGAAATTGAGTCAAACTCAAAGTCCGACCACGGCAGAAGATAGAGAGAAAATGAAAGTCATTCCCAATGCCTCAGCCATAGGTTCTATTATGTATGCCATGCTGTGTACTAGACTGTAACATCCCAAAATTCTAAATTTTGGAATGTTATATTAAATAAATAGTTTTGCTTGGTTGTTTGTTTGTTGTGTGATTGATTGAGTGAAATTGAGTGGAATTTGAAACTTTTTGCAAGTTGAATGACAGGGAATGAAATGACTTTCCCAAACTTTCATCCTTGCATTTTGATTTGAAGGAATTCAAATTCAATTCAAACACAAAACCCTAGAGTGAAGATGGTATGCCTTCTTCCATTTGAAATGAAAAGGGTTTTTTAAATGATTTGAATTCCAGCTGAAGATATTTCAAATTCAGAAACTTTAAGCAACTCAATGAGTTTCATGAGAGAAGGTAAAATAACATCTTGATATTTGAAGAAAGAGAGTTGGAAGTTTCAAAGAATCATTTGGAAAGTCATTTTGATGTTATTTAAATTTCCAAAATTCAAATTCTCTGAAAGTTATTCAAATGAGAGAAGTAAATATGACACTTCATATAATCATAGACATTTAAAATATTTCGGCCATGAGGAAAAACAGAAAAGATTTGGAAGTGGTTTGAAATTCAAATTCGAAACCATTTAGGAGTTATTTGGCTTTTATTAAAATTATTTTCACCTAAAAATAAAAAGATGGAAATAAGGGTAAAATGATTCCCTTCAATGGAAAATTAGGAGAAAATAAATTTGAAATCATTTTGGTATTTTTAAAAATATTTTTTACTGGGTTTTATTTCAATAGTAGCACTGTTTGACTTTTGTGAATTTTTGTGAATTTTATTTGTCTATGAAAATATGTTCAAGTTTTAGGATTTATTTTTTTGAACATTTTGATATATTATATGTTTCTGTATAATTTTTATTTATTCACTTTTTGTATTAGTTTTATTCTCTGTTTATAAAAAAACTGGCAGAAGCCACCAAGGCCCCATCTCTCCTTCTATCTCTCTCTATCTATCTCTCTCTCTCTCCCCTTATCCCATCTACATGCTAGGCTGGCCCAGCAGCCTCCCCTCGCTCGAACCGTTATCGCCTCGGGCACCCGATCTCTCTGCCTCTCCCTCACAGTCATTGATACGTCTCCAACGTATCTATATTTTATGAAGTATTCATGCTATTATATTATCATTCCTAGATGTTTTACAATCATTTTATAGCAACTTTATATCATTTTTTGGGACTAACCTATTGACATAGTGCCCAGTGCCAGTTGTTGCTTTTTGCTTGTTTTTTACATCGTGGAAAATCAATACCAAACGGAGTCCAAATGCAATGAAACTTTTTGCAGATTTTTTTGGATCAGAAGACCACCAATGGGCCGAGGAACTACCAGAGGAGTGCCCCGAGGGGGCACAACCCACCTGGGCGTGCCTTGGTGGGTTGTGCCCACCTTGGTGGCCTCCTGCACCGCCTCTTCGCCTGATAAATTCCCAAATATTCCAAAAACCCCGAAGGTAACCCTAGGTCAGAAGTTTCGCCGCCACAAGCCACTGTAGCCATGAAAAACCAATCTAGACCCCATTTCGGCACCCTGCCGGAGGGGGAAATCATCACCGGTGGCCATCTTGATCATCCCGACAGCCACCATGATGAGGAGGGAGTAGTCCACCCTCGGGGTTGAGGGTTTGTACCAGTAGCTATGTGTTTAATCTCTCTCTCTCATGTTCTTGAGATGTCACGATCTTGATGTATCGCGGGCTTTGTTAATATCATATGGTGTTTTCCCCTCTCTATCTTATTGTGATGAATTGATTTTTCCCTTTGAGATTTCATTCTTATCAGATTGAGTACCGATACGTCTCCAACGTATCTATAATTTTTTATTGTTCCATGCTCTTATATTATCAATCTTGGATATTTTATAATCATTTCATATCATTTTTTGGTACTAACCTATTGACATAGTGCCAAGTGCCAGTTGTTGTTTTCTGCATGTCTTTTACATCACAGGAAATCAATACCAAACGGAGTCCAAATGCAACGAAACTTTATGGAGATTTATTATGGATCAGAAGACACCTAACGGGCCAAGGCAGTGCCTGGGTGGTGCTCCGAGGGGAGCACAACCCACCAGGGCGCGCCATGAGGCCCAGGCGTGCCCTGGTGGGTTGTGCCCACCTCAGGTGCCCCCCGGACCGCCTCTTTGCTCTATAAATACCCCAATATTCCAGAAACCCTAGGGGATTCGACGAAAATCAATTCCAGCCGCCGCAGAGTCCAGAACCACCAGATCCAATCTAGACACCATCACGGAGGGGTTCACAACTTCCATTGGTGCCTCTCCGATGATGCGTGGGTAGTTCTTTGTAGAACTTCGTGTCCATAGTTAGTAGCTAGATGGCTTCCTCTCTCTCATTTGATTCTCAATACATTGGTCTCTTGGAGATCCATATGATGTAACTCTTTTTGTGGTGTGTTTGTTGGGATCGTATGAACTTTGAGTTTATGCTCAGATCTATCTTTTTATATCCATGGAAGTTATTTGTGTTTCTTTGATCTCTTATATGCATGACTGATTTTAGCCTCGTATTTCTTCTCCGATATTTGGGTTTTGGTTGGCCAACTTGATCTATTTATCTTGCAATGGGAAGAGGTGTTTTGTAGTGGGTTCGATCTTACGGTGCTTGATCCCAGTGACGGAAGGGGAACCGACACATATGTATCGTTGCTATTAAGGATAAAACAATGGGGCCTATCTCTACATAGATAGATCTTGTATACATCATGTCATCGTTCTTATTGCATTACTGTTTCTCCATGAACTTAGTACACTAGATGCATGCTGGATAGCGGTCGATGTGTGGAGTAAGAGTAGTAGATGTAGGCAGGAGTCGGTCTACCAATCTTGGACGTGATGCCTATATAATGATCATTGCCTGGATATCATCATGATTATTTGAAGTTCTATCAATTGCCCAACAGTAATTTGTTTACCCACCGTTTGCTATTTTTCTCGAGAGAAGCCACTAGTGAAACCTACGGCCCTCGGGTCTCTTTCTCATATTATTTGCCTTCGCGATCTATTTTATTTGCCTTTTATTTTCAGATCTACTAAACCAAAAATACAAAAATACCTTGCTGCACTTTATTTTATTTGGCGTTCGATCTATCAATATTTACAACTTTCTCCCGTCCACGTGCCAATTTCTGGCGCCGTTACATGAAAGAGATTAACAACCCCTTTTACACGTCGGGCTGTGAGTATTTGTTATTTGTGTGTAGGGGTTGTTTACATTGTGTTGCTTGGTTCTCCTACTAGTTCGATAACCTTGGTATCATATCTGTGGGAAATACCTACCACCGCTGTGCTGCATCATCCCTTCCTCCTTGGGGAAATACCGACGTAGCTTCAAGCGACATCAAGTACTTTTATGGATTTGAGAGCACTTGATATATGTCTTACATATGAATACCTGTGGTGACAATGGGGTATCATGTTGATTCACTTGATATGTGTTCTGGCACTCAAGTCACGGTTTCCCGAGGTGACATAGGGGTAATCTATGCATAGGGGTTGATGCACGTTCTCGTCTTTTGTTTCTCCAATAGAAATCTTGGGGCACTCTTTGAGGTTCTTTGTGTTGGATTGAGTATTATGAATCTGAATTTGCTTTGGTTTTATTTTAGTACAAACTCTTGATAGATCGACCGGAAAGAATAACTTAGTGTTATTTTAGTACGAACTCTTGATAGATCGACCAGAAAGAATAACTTGGTGTTATTTTAGTACGAACTCTGGGATAGATCGATCGGAAAGAATAGCGACAAACAATTTCTTCTTATGTTCTTCGCTAGATAAGAACTTTGGAGTGATTCTTCATCGCACTTTGAGGGATGGTTATATGATCCAATTAGATTAGCATTCTTGAGAGATTGCACTAGCGAAAGTACAGACCCTAGGCCTCATTTTCAAGCATTGCAATACCGTTTGTGCTCCATTTTTGAATTGCTACCTTGCTGTTTTTTATTGTTCCTATCACAAAAATCAATATCTACTATCATTACTATGCTTTTATCACCATCTCTTTGCCAAACTAGTGCACCCATACAAATTCCCATTGTATTTGGTGTGTTGGGGATACAAGAGACTTTTTATTATTTTGTTCCAGAGTCGTTTGAGAGAGACCATCTTCATCCTACACCTGCCACGGATTGATAAACCTTAGTTCATCCACTTGAGGGAAAATTGCTACTTTCCTACAAAACTCTACGCTTGGAGGCCCAACACAAGTCTACGAGAACAAGTTATGTAGTAGACATCAGTCACCGACATGTGGGACCCGCTTGTCATCTCCCTACCCTCTCCCATTCGTGTTCTTCATGAACTGTGCCTCGAATCAAATCCCGCCTTATTCGATCTGATCCTTGCCCCTTGCACAGGACCTTCTTCCTATATATAATGCTCTCCCACTCTCTCCTCTGCCGATTTTCACAAAAACCACCAGCTCCCGTACCCTAGAGCGCCCGATCGATCTTGCATGATCTCGCCCGAAAGCTTCTGTCGCCAGCCGGTTTTGTCGACGCCGAAGGTTCCCCAAGTCCCTCCCCTTCTCCATTCGCTCCGCCTCGACACAGCGCATCTCCCGGACCTCTTCTCTCTCGCGGAAGCGCAAGGGACCGAGCTCCCCATATCTTCCGAAGGTCGCCGGAGATGCCGCAGCTCCGCCATCTCGCCTCACACCATTCCGATGCCGAAGGCCAACTCCGCCACCAACATCGGCTTCGCCACCTCATGCCGCTTCTCTCCGACCTTGCGCCCATGGCAGAGGACCGCCGGAGAAGGCGCCACGACCACGCCCGAGCCGCCGTGACGTCCTTCTCCAGCGACGTCGATGCCCAGCACCGCGGTAAGCCGTCGCTCCCCCTTGTCCTTCCGATCTGGAACAAACCGCTGAAATTAGATCTAGGTTCAATGTTTTTGAAGCGTTAACTTCTATTTTGCGGTCGTTCGTTCAATTACCCAGGCAACGAACACTCATCGGCCAGTCGCAGCATGACACATCGCGCTAGATTATTTTTTCTTCAGCCGCTACCGCCGAAACCACTAAACATCGGCCACCCGCTGCAACAGACAACCGCAACCGCTCAAAGGTCGCCACCTGGCACCACTGCCATGGTTGACCGGCCCGTAGCTCTTTCGTTCTGTTTTTTAGTTTCTGCTTTAAAAACAGAAATAGTTCTGTTTTTAGATTGCTTATAACTTTTATGTTTTAGATCCAAATCGAGTGATTCTTTTTGCATTAGATTCAAAATTTCTTCAAGTTTATGTTAGTTCAATTGGATTTCAAAACTTAATAGTTTAAATTTGAATTATATCAAATATGCTTCAAACACGGTTTTGGCTCTAGTTTGAATTCTATAATGGATTTTTGATTGATTCTTTTTGATACTATTTTGTTATTGTTTTGTATATCCATAAGCATATACTGATTTATTTTTAGTTTATTTTAAATTAGGTTTATTGCAAAAAGAGTACTGTTTTGCTTATGTAGTTGTTTTAGTCATATAATTAGTGTTTTTTAGTTAATTCTTTTTGTAACTTTTTACATGTTGGCATATGCTTCTGTTAGACATCAGTAGATGGATTTTTATAATTAATTATTAGTATTTAGCTACTTTTTTGTATTTGGTTACTTAGCTCATAGTTTTAGTTAATAGAAATAGTTTTATGCCTTTTAAAGTAATTCTTTTTGCCTCTTTACTGTAGTTAGTTTTTGTTTCTGTCAAAAAAGCAACAATTTAGTTTTATAGTTATTTAGTATTGTTTAGTATTGTATTAAGGTATTTTTGGTTGATATAGTGGTTTAGTGTTAATTATATAGTTATAATAGATGTTAAATTAGTTCTTTTTGTTAGTTAATTATTTATTAAATTACTTTCTGTTGTTTTATTAGTATTATATTTTCTTTGTTGTAAAAAAGTCATTAGTGTAATTTAGTGTTGTTATGATAAAATTTGTGTGAGTTGGTCTCAACTAGTTTTCCTTGAAGTTTTCTTTTGAAGTTGTACTTTGATTTTCATTTGTTTTTATTTGAAAATTATTGTTTCTTTATTGCTTTTGATTGTTATTTTGATTGATAGAATTGATTTCTAGAATTGTTGCTTATGTGAATACAATGTTTGACTATATATATTTTCTCGGAGTGACGAATAGTTTATCAAAGTTTCCAAGAGCATTATTATCTTCATAAACATACCAGGCAAGTTCACTTTGACCATTTTATTCATATCCATGTTTATATTGCATTTAGTGTCATCATTCATGATCACTCCGGTTGTGTTATTGACTTCTTGTAGTTGAGTAGAATGCATGAGGTAGGAACCCATTTCTGCTATCAAGCCTGGGACGTTATGTAGTTTAAGTGCTACATGATAGTAGATGGGGTTGGTATGGGTGTTCAGGAGTGGTGTGAGAATGGAGGACTCTACGACAATGGCGATAACTCCATGATGGCATCGGTAAGGACTGCCTCTTCAACACCTCAAGACTTCGATACTCGAGACAAGAATGCAATACACACTACTGGGTGAAGGATGGTTTAGATGGGCACCCTGGAGCAACCAGTGGATGACCCGGGATGCATGGAGAAATGCCATGACATCTTGCAGAAAGCTTCACCCAGACTCAAAGAGATGGAAGAATACTTCATGCCCGGAAGCTTACCTGTGCAATCGCAAGTCATTATGGGCTTTGGCTTGGTTGACCTTACAGGTGCCTCTGGCTCAGACGGTGCTAGCAGATGTAGAACTATGGTAGGATTGGATGGGTATCGGATAGTGGTCAGGGGAACTCTTCGGAAGACCATGTTTCGGTCGTCTTATTCTCAAACATCATGAAGTGCGAGAACGTAAAAAGAGGGATCGAATCTTGCTGGTAAAGTGTACAAACCTCCGCAGAGGGTTAAAACCCAATCGATTATCCGTGTCCCTGGTTACAGACAATTTGAGCATCTGGACTTGGATCTATCTCAGAACTCTCAACACCGGACTAATAACATAATTGTGGGCAACTTATGATGATTTTGGGCTATGAGACATCAGTTGGCGGAACCATGTCATGATTGAAAACTCCGTAGTACAGACTCCTGATATTCCTTTGATGTAGGGAAAATAAAACCAGCTTTTACGCAAACAAATCTCAGATACAGAGCCACAAAGCCATATTGCATATAGTATAGTTTATGATCAGTTTTTCTTACAGTGATCTTATCGGTACATTCAATATACTAACCTACACGGTGCAACCTCTTGAGCTTGCGTTGGTTTTTCCCTTGAAGAGGAAAGGTGATGCAGCAAAATAGCTTAAGTATTTCCCTCTGTTTTGAGAACCAAGGTATCAACCCAGTAGGAGACAACACGACAAGCCGCCGAATACCTGCACAAACAAACACAAACTTGCAACCAACGCGAAAAAGGAGTTGTCAATCCCTTCACGGTTATTCGCAAAGTGAGATCTGATAGAGATGGATAAACGGTAAGGTAATATGTTTGCTATTTTGGTTTATTGAACGAAAAGTAAAAGATTGCAAAATAAATTAAATAGGAAACTAGAATTGTTGATCGGAAACTTATATGATGGAAAATAGACCCAGGGGCCATCGGTTTCACTAGAGGCTTCTCTCAAGAAAGGAATTATTACGGTGGGTGAACAAATTACTGCCGAGCAATTGATAGAAAAGCACAAAGTTATGACGATATCTAAGGCAATGATCATGAATATAGGCATCACGTCCGTGTCAAGTAGACCAAAAATATTCTGCATCTACTACTATTACTCCACACATCAACTGACTTCTGCCTGCATCTAGAGTATTAAGTTCATAAGAACAAAGTAACGCACTAAGATGACATAATGTTGCGGGATTAACTCAAGCAATATGATAAAAACTATTATCCTCAATGGCAACAGTACAATACATTCCGGTTCCCCTTCTGTCACTAGGATCGAGCACCGCAAGATTGAACCAAAAGCTCAGCACTTCTCCCATTGCAAGAAAAACCAATCTAGTTGGCCAAACCAAACTAATTGTTTTAAGAGACTTGCAAAGATATCAAATCATGCATAAAATAATTCATTGGAGATTCAAATAATATTCATAGATAAGCTGAACATAAATCCACAATTCATTGGATCTCGGCAAACACACGGCAAAAGAGTATTACATCGAATAGATCTCCAAGAACATCGAGGAGAACATGGTATTGAGAATCAAAGAGAGACAAAAGGCCATCTAGCTACTAGCTATGGACCCGTAGGTCTGAGGTAAACTACTCACGCTTCATCTGAGAGGCAATGGTGTTGATGTAGAAGCCCTCCGTGATCGAATCCCCCTGCAGCAAGATGCCGAAAAAGGCCCCAACTTGCGATCTCACGGGTACAGAAGGTTGCGGCGGTGTAAAAATGGTTTCATGGCTCCCCTGGAAGTTTTCAGAGTATAAGAGTATATATAGGAGGAAGATCTAGGTCAGGAAGCCACCGAGGGGCCCACAAGGTTGGGGGCGCGCCCTCCACCCTTGTGGCCGCCTCGTGGCTCTTCCGACTTGCACTCCAAGTCTCCTGGGTGTCTTCTGGTCCAAGAATGATCATCGCGAAAGGTTTATTCCGTTTGTACTCCGTTTTGTATTCCTTTTCTGCAAAACTCTAAAACAAGGAAAAACAGAAACTGGCACTGGGCTCTAGGTTAATAGGTTAATCCTAGAAATCATATAAAATAGCATATTAATGCATATAAAACATCCAAAACAGATAATATAATAGCATGGAACAATAAAAAATTATAGATATTTTGGAGACGTATCAAGCATCCCCAAGCTTAATTCCTGCTCGTCCTCGAGTAGGTAAATGATAAAGATAGAATTTTTGATGTGGAATGCTACCTAACATATTTATCCATGTAATTCTATTTATTTTGGGATGAATGTTCAGATCCGTAAGATTCAAAACAAAATTTTAATATTGACATAAAAACAATAATACTTCAAGCATACAAACAAAATAATTATGTCTTCTCGAAATAACAAGGCCAAAGAAAGCTTATCCCTACAAAATCATATAGTCTGGCTACGCTCTATCTGCATCACACAAAATATTTAAATCATGCACAACCCCGATGACAAGCCAAGAAATTGTTTCATACTTTTGATGTTCTCAAACTTTTTCAACTTTCACGCAATACATGAGAGTGAGCCATGGATATAGCACTATAGGTGGAATAGACGATAGTTGTGGAGAAGACAAAAAGAAGGAGATAGTCTCACATCAACTAGGCTATCAACGGGATATGGAGATGCCCATTAATAGATATCAATGTGAGTCAGTAGGGATTGCCATGCAACGGATGCAGTAGAGCTATAAGTTTATGAAAGCTCAAAAAATGAAAACTAAGTGGGTGTGCATCCAACTCGCTTGCTCACAAAGACCCAGGGCATTTTGAGGAAGCCCATCATTGGAATATACAAGCCAAGTTATATAATGAAAATTCCCACTATCATAGGAGACTCTCTATCATGAAGATCATGGTGCTACTTTGAAGCACAAGTGTGGTAAAAGGATAGTAACATTGCCCCTTCTCTCTTTTCTCTTTTTTTATTTGGGCCTTCTCTCATTTCTGGGCCTCTTTCTTTTCATCCGGAGTCTCATCCCGACTTGTGGGGGAATCATAGTCTCCATCATCCTTTCCTCACATGGGACAATGCTCTAATAATGAAGATCATCAAACTTTTATTTACTTACAACTCAAAGATTACAACTCGATACTTAGAACAAAATATGACTCTATGTGAATGCCTCCGTCGGTGTACCAGGATGTGTAATGAATTAAGAGTGACATGTATATTGATGAATGATGGCTTTGCCACAAATATGACGTCAACTACATGATCATGCAAAGCAATATGACAATGATGGAGCGTGTCATAATAAACGGAACGGTGGAAAGTTGCATGAAAATATATCTCGGAATGGCTATGGAAATGCCATAATAGGTAGGTATGGTGGCTGTTTTGGGGAAGGATATGTGGTGGGTTTATGGTACTGGCGGTACTAGAGAGGCTAGAAAGGAGGAAAGGTGAGAGTGTGTATAATCCATGGACTCAACATTAGTCATAAAGAACTCACATATTGCAAAAATCTATTAGTCATTGAATCAAAGTACTAAGCGCATGCTCCTAGGGGGATAGATTGGTAGGAAAAGACCACCACCCGTCCCCTACTGCCACTCATAAGGAAGACAATCAATAAATAAATCATGCTCCGACTTCATCACATAATGGTTCATCATACGTGCATGCTACGGGACTCACAAACTTTAACACAAGTATTTCTAAAATTCACACATACTTACTAGCATGACTCTAATATCACAATCTTCATATCTCAAAACAATCATAAGGAATCAAACTTCTCATAGTATTCAATGCACTTTATATAAAATTTTTAATTATATCCCTCTTGGATGCCTAACATATTAGGACTAATTTTATAACCAAAGAAAATTACCATGCTGTTCTAAAGACTCTCAAAATAATATGAGTGAAGTACAAGAGTTCATCAATTTCTATGAAAACCACCACCATGCTCTAAAAAGATATAAGTGAAGCACTGGAGCAAAATTACCTAGCTCAAAAGATATAAGTGAAGCACATAGTGTATTCTAGTAAATCACGATTCATGCGTGTCTCTCCCAAAAGATGTGTACAGAAAGGATGATTGTGGAGAACTAAAAAGGAAAGACTCAAATCATACAAGACGCTCCAAGCAAAACACATATCATGTGGTGAATAAAAATATAGCCTCAAGTAAAGTTACCGACAGATGAAGACGAAAGAGGGGATGCCTTCCCGGGGAATCCCGAAGCTTAGGCTTTTTGACATCCTTGAATATTACTTTGGGGTGCCTTGGGCATCCCTAAGCTTAGGCTCTTGCCACTCCTTATTCCATAGTCCACCAAATCCTTACCCAAAACTTGAAAACTTCACAACACAAAATTCCAACAGAAAATCTCGTAAGCTTCATTAGTATAAGAAAATAAATCACCACTTTTGGTACTGTTGTGAACTCATTCTTTTTTATATTGGTGTAATATCTACTGTATTTCAACTTTTACATGGTTCATACCCCCCGATACTAGCCATAGATGCATCAAAATAAGTAGGCAACACGCAAAAAATAGAATCTGTCAAAAACAGAATAGTCTGTAGAAACATGCGCATTTGGAATACCTTTGTAACTTCAAACATCCTAAGAAATTAGGAAGTCCTAGACAATTTGTTTATTAATCCTCTAAAAAAGAATCAGTATTTTATCGCGCTTCTGTTAAAAATGAAAACTAATCTCCTGGGCGTAGAAGTTTCTGTTTTTAGCAGGATCAAATCAACTATCACAGTAAGCTATCCCAAAGGTCTTACTTGGCACAAACACTAATTAAAACATAAAACCACATCTAACCAGAGGGTAGAAGAAATATTTATTGCAAAACAGGACCTAAAAAGCAAGAACAAAAATATTATTGGGTTGCCTCCCAACAAGCGCTATTGTTTAGTGCCCCTAGCTAGGCATTGAAACACGAATAGATCTAAGTATTATCATCTTTGGCATGCAATCCATAAGTGGCTCTCGTAATAGATCATAAGGCAATTTAATTTTCTCTCTAGGGAAGTGTTCGATGCCTTTCCTTAATGGAAATTGAAATCTAATGTTTCCTTCTTTCATATCAATAATTGCACCGACCGTTCTAAGGAAAGGTCTACCAAGAATAATAGGACATGTAGGATTGCAATCTATATCAAGAACAATTGAATCTACGGGCACATAATTCCTATTAGCAACAATAAGAACATCATTAATTCTTCCCATAGGTTTCTTAATAGTGGAATCCGCAAGATGCAAATTTAAAGGATAATCAGCAAATTCACGGAAACCTAAGACATCACATAAAGTTTTTGGAATCGTGGAAACACTAGCACCCAAATCACACAAAGCATAGCACTCATAATCTTTAATTTTAATCTTAATAGTAGGTTACCACTCATCATAAAGTTTTCTAGGGATAGAAACTTCAAATTCTAGCTTTTCTTTCAAAGATTTCATCATAGCATCAACGATATGTTTAGTAAAAGCTTTGTTTTGATTATAATAACGAGGAGAATTCAACATGGATTGCAATAAGGAAATACAATCTATGAATAACAATTATCATTATTAAATTCCTTTAAATAGAAAAGAGTGGGTTCATTGCCACTTTTATAAATTTTTGCGTCAAGATCTAAAAACTCCGAATCATTGGGACGCCTCTAACTAAAGTTGAATCATCTCCAGTCCCATGTTTATCAAGATTAACATTGGAAAACAAAGATTCAATAGGAGTCACATCAATCACTTTAAGATCTTCAACATTATTTTCACGGAAACTAGAAGAACACGCTTTTAGAAACCAATCTTTTTAGCATGCATCTTAGTGGTTCTTTCTTTGCACTCATCAATGGAAATTCTCACGGATTTGAGAGACCCATTGATATCATGCTTAGGTGGAATAGATCTAAGTTTCAAAGAATCAACATCAAGAGAAGTTCTATCCATGTTTCTAGCCAAATCATTAGTCTTAAGCAGTTTTTTTTCAATCAAAGCATTGAAATTCTTTTGCAAACTAATAAATTATTTAACACAATTCTCAAAATCAGAGGTCATCTTATTATAATTATTAGAGGAATTACTAGGAAACGGCCTAGGATTAAAATTACCTCTATACGCGTTATTACCAAAATTGTTCCTACCAACAAAATTCACATCCATAGATTCATTATTATTTTCAATCAAAGTAGACAAAGGAATATCATTAGGATCAAAACTAGCACTCTTATTAGCAAACAATTTTATAAGTTCATCCATCTTTCCACGCAAAACATTTATTTCTTCAATCGCATTGAGAGTAATTAACCATAATATTATCAGTGGAAGATCTTTCAGTATGCCATTGAGAATAATTAACCATAATATTATCTGGAGTTTAGTAGCTTATCCTAAAGTAATTTCCATAAAAGTGCCTCCCGCGGCCGAATCTAAAAGATTTCTAGAAGCAAAATTCAATCCGGCATAAAAGTTTTGTATATTCATCCACAAATTCAAACCATGAGTAGGGCAATTTCTAATCTTCAATTTCATCCTCGCCCAAGATTGTGCAACATGTTCATGATCAAGTTGCTTAAAATTCATAATGTCGTTCCTATGGGAGATGATCTTAGCGGTAGGAAAGTACTTGGAAATAAAGACATCTTTACACTTATTCCATGAATCAATACTATTTTGAGGCAAAGATGAAAACCAAGTTTTAGCGTGATCCCTAAGAGAGAACGGAAATAGCTTCAACCTAACAATGTCATTATCCACATCTTTTTTATTTTGCATATCGCACAAATCAATGAAATTATTAAGATGGGATGCAACATCTTTATTGGGAAGGCCGGAAAATTGATCTTTCACAACAAGATTCAGCATTAGCATCGGGGGCAATCGGAGTACTAATGAAATCATTGTTGTTGGTATTGGAAAAGTCACATAATTTGGTATTATCTTGAGCTATCGTGACAAACCAAGCAATCCAACACACGAGCACACCAAAAGCAAACGAAGAAGACGAACGAAAGAGGGGCGAAAAAGGCAAATCTTTTTGAACTTTTTTTAGAAGTGGAGGAGAGGAAAATGAGAGGCGAACGACAAATAATGTAATGCGAGGGATGAGAGTTTATGATGGGTACTTAGTATGTCTTGGCTTGGCACAGATCTCCCCGGCAACGGCGCTAGAAATCCTTCTTGCTACCTATTGAGCTTGCGTTGTTATTTCCCTTGAAGAGGAAAGGGTGATGCATCAAAGTAGCGTAACCATTTCCCACAGTTTTGAGAACCAAGGTATCAATCCAGTAGGAGTGTAACATCCCAATTTTTATTAATTTGGATGTTAATAGAATCATTCAATGCATATCATATTCCTTTGCATTTTGGAGTTTTTAAAATTTTCAAATAATAGTTTTCCACCCGAGAAAAAACAAATGAGAGGGGATAAGATGACTTCCTAAAAATATAAAAAGAGTGGGAAATTTTATTTTGAATATTACTTTAAGTTTTGGAGTTGTTTGGTATTTATTTTATTTGCAAAAAGTGCATTAGTTGCATTAGGAAAATTATTTTCAAAATGTTCTGTGCTTAAGTTATTGTTCATTAGGCTCTAAATATTATGTAGTTATTTTAGAAATTTATTTGGTGTTTTTAGAAATTCTTTTGAATTAGTTATGAGCACTTTAGTCTCCAAAAACAACAAACACGCACGCACGCACTCACCGCAGCCTGGACCGAAACCGGGTTCGGCCCAGGAGCGCCCCAACCGGCCCAGTTGGCCATTTGGCCCAAGGCCAGCGCCCCAGCACCCGAAACCTCCCGCACCGGTTGACCGCTCCGCGCACGCCCTCCCCTCGCCTATAAATGCCCCGGGCTCCCCTCTGTCGATCTCGCCGTCCCGCTTCTTCCCACGCCGCCCCTACCGCCCGCAGGCGCCGCTTGGATCTCGCCGACCGAATGGACCTCGCCGGAGCATTCCGCTGCCAGTAAACCACCCCGAGCCCTTGTTCCTTCATCAATCTTGCCACCGTGAACTCGCGCATCTTGTTGACATCTTTTTCTCGCCTAGGTCCTGCCGGAGACGACGCCCCGACGACGCCCGACCTTGCCGGAGCCCACGGAGCGCCGCCGCCTTCGCCTTGCCGACCCCGACGCCCCTGAGGAGCCCCGACGCCACCATCCGGACGCCCAAGCCGCGCCGCACCTCCCCGTCTTCTTCCCCGACACCGAGGACCGCCATAGCCGCGGCCCCGCCATCACCCGACGTCGCGCCGCCATCCTCTGCTCGTCGCCGGCCACCACCACCCGCTGTAAGCCGCCGCCCCACCCTCGCCCGTTAGATTGGACACCAACGGCCTAGATTAGATTAGGTTAGTTGTTTTTTTAGTTGAACCGGTATGCGGTTAACCGCGGTTTTTATTTTAAAAACTATCGGTCGGTTTCCTTTAGACCGTGCAGTTTTATTTAAACCGAGCGTCGGTTTTTATTTAGTTAGCCACCGCCGATGTTTTTCTTATTTGGCGGCCGTTCGCCGTATAGTCTCCGCAGCGGACGCTGCTCGGCCAGCCAGGAGCCGCCACGTGGCCAGGGACCTGTTTGCAGTAGTTTTCTTCACCATTTAGTCCCTGTAAATAGTAGATTAGTCCCTGATCTTAGATTAGCCATAACTTTAGATCCAAACTCGATGAAACCAGCGGAAAATTCTTCGTATTGTTTAGATCTATCCAGTAGCATAGTTTTTGCAAAAACAAATAGATTAAAATTTGAATTTATTCAGATTCGAATTCAAACTTCAAATAGCAATATATCCCAAACCGTAGCTCCGATTAAGTTGATTCCTTTTGCAGGTTGTCACCATAGCAAAGCCCTATCACCTGGACCTTTGTCACAATAATTTTCACACACTAGATTCTGCCCTTTAATATTTTTACTAGTATGCATAGTATGCACTATACTTCACATCACTCCTTGAACCATAGGACTATGTTGTTTTGCACTTAGAATATTTCTGTAGTAGCTTAGTGTGTTGTATGTTCATTTGGTTTTTCTGAGACTTTTTGCTATGCATGTTCTTTTGGTCTCTGGATTGTTGCTTAGGTTTGTTTATCTTCCTTGCGATAGATTGCCCGGAGTGCGAAGTAGAATATTATCAGTCTTTAGAATTCAACCAGCAGTATCAAGGCAAGTTGCATCTTGATCGTGTTTCATTACCTATGTTTTTACTATGCACCTAGTTCTTTGCGGTAGGACTGCATGGTAGGAAACTGGTGCCGCATGACTTTGCTTTTCACCAAGTAGTTCATTGAGGTAGGTCTGAACCATATAACTTTGTCACCACCGTTTTACTTTATGTTGCCATGCTAAGTAGACGTGGATTGGGAAGTGACCATTGTAAAGTTTGAGTGCCAATGTAGTAAATAGGACCTAAGTTAATTAATGAACTACGTGGGCGGAAACTTGTGGGAATGGTGGCGAAGTACAGTGGGGCACGCATGGGAAATCCATGGTGGTGCACCACTAGTGGACCGTTCGCTCAGGCTCA
Organism: Triticum urartu; assembly: GCF_056163025.1. Classification (NCBI taxonomy): domain Eukaryota; kingdom Viridiplantae; phylum Streptophyta; class Magnoliopsida; order Poales; family Poaceae; genus Triticum; species Triticum urartu. The sequence continues at coordinate 170,803,028 of NC_141876.1, read as the reverse complement.
AAGAGATCAATCGTATTCCCATGTCTAGAAGCTTACGTGTGCATCCACAGGCCAATATGGGCTCTGGCTTAGTTGAGTAGTTAGTGTGACCCCTTCCGAGATGGGCTAGCATATGTAGAATGATGTAGGTGTACTGGCCTATCTGTGGGATAAGGGGGAACATTTTCGAAAGGCTATGTCTCGATCTTCCGATCATGGAGGTGGTCGAGTCTTGTGGGGAAAAGTGCACAACCTCTGCAGAGTTTTCAACCTAATGGATTAGCCGTGTCCCCGGTTACGGACAACTTGAGCATCTAGTAGTGGAAATGCCGGGAGATCTCCTCACCTTTAATTAAACAATTGGGTTTTACATGAAACTTGGGGACGGATGGAGTTGGATTTGCCAACTCATCCTATGAAAATGTGTAGTCGTAGAATAACAATCTTTTCTAATAGGGGAAAACTAGCTTTATACAAAAAACTAAACTTAGAGCTTTCCACCAGCCAAACTGCATGTAAAAGTAGGTTCATTACACTATGATGTGACTTGCCAGTACATTCAATGTACTGACCCATTAGGCTGCAACTTATCACGTTGCAGATATATCCGACGAGGATTAAGGTGCGATAGGTCGATGTTCTACACTCGACCTTGCTCGTGGAGTTGGACTCATTTACTTCTTTGCGTCCGTAGTATTTGCTTATTGGCTTTATGCCCTATTTTGTAATAAATGAATTGCTCCTAGACTATCGATGTAATAAAGAGATGTGTGTTATTTCTGTTATTTCATCGAGTACTGTGTGTGCTAGCAAGTCGATCCAGGGACTAGCACGGTAAGCACAGAGACTTCGACTCTTACCGAGTTGGGTCGCTGCAAGATGGTATCAGAGCACACGTTGACTGTAGGACGCGACCCCTAGAAATAGAGAAAAGCCATAGGATAAAAACTATAGTTTTCATTTTCCATATATATCCTTTGGTCTCGTACCTTCTCTGCTTCAATACTAATTTCTTCTCTTTTTCAAAATTTAGATGTCGTCCGCCCTTGTTGAGTTCGAGCAGCCCGATGAGACCATGCCCTTTGGAAGGCAGCTGGTGAAGATCACGAAGCACCTGAAGATTGGGCTTCACACATTCACTGGAACCTTCACAGCCACCCTGCCCGAGGAGACACGTTGGAGGATCGATGCTCATATCCCCGGACGCATCCTCGAAAACCGCACCAAGCCCATTGATTTCCATGTGGATACTACAACATGGGGCTTGGGCAGGGGTATCGCTGCTCACATTGCTCTCGGACGCATTCGGGAGGTGTATGACGAAGACCTCAAGAGGACCTCCTTCGTGATGTACGGACGCCGCGACACAAATGGAGATGTGGTGCGTACCCTGGAGGACGAGACGATAGCATCCCATATCCAGGACATGGAGGAGCACATTCGTATGGTGGAGCTGGAGCTGTCCGACAACATGGTCGTCATCAAGAACCTCATGACCCGCAAGGCCGAGCTAGAGGAGGAGCTCCAGGACGCTCGCATCGAGCACGAAGGAGAGCTGGATGCACTGCATGAGAAGATAGACGACCTGAAGCTTGAGCTCGAGGAGGCCGAGGAGAAGCTGGGTGAGGGAGAAAACATCCAGGAGGATCACTCGTATGGTGCCTATGTCAGCCAGGAGAGAGACCAAAATGATGAGCTCGCAGATGACGGCACGGAGAGCGATGCAAGGACACCCGATGTTGACATGGTTGACTGGTCCTCATCTGATGAGAGTTAGATTTTATACCACCATGACAGTTTAGAAATTCGATTTTGTTATCCGATTAGTTTTATTTCATTTGTAAGACCTTGTCAAATCTTGTGACATGGCTTACCTTAGGTTTGATTATTCATGTGAACCTCTTTGTTTGAAATTGAATTGGAGTGATTTGAAGTTTTATTGCTATCATGTGCATATGGGTGGTGTGATTTTACTCTCTAGGCCTTGTTCTATTCTAACTCCTCATCCACTCTGAAACCCATCAGATGCCTCCAAGACGTGACCCCGGATTCAATTTTCCGCCGGAGCTTACGCAATTGATCCAACAACAGAATGCTCTTATGCAGATGCTCTTTCAGAACCAGAACCAGAACCAGAACAACAACAACAACAACAACCCACCGCCGCCACCCCTGGTTGACAGTCTTACCAGTTTTCTAAGGCTGAACCCACCCGTGTTCTCCAGCAGCACAGAGCCGATCGTCGCAGATGACTGGCTCCGCAATATAGGAAGGGAGCTAGCCACGGTAGGATGCAATGATGCGGAGAAGGTGAAGTTTGCTGCCCACCAGCTGGATGGACCGGCAGCTGCTTGGTTGGAGAACTACACCACCACATACCCCATGGAGAATGTGACTTGGGATCAGTTCCAGCGGGCGTTCCGCACTGCTCATGTTTGAGCTGGAGCCATGAGTCTGAAGAAGAAGGAGTTCTGCAGCTTGCGCCAGGGAGGACGCACGGTATCTCAGTATGTTGATGAGTTTAGTAAGTTGGCCCGTTACGCCCCAAAGGACGTGGCCACCGATGCAGCCAAGCAGGAGAAGTTTCTAGAGGGACTGAATGATGAGTTGGGAGTTCATTTGACTGTGGCAACATTTTTGGACTATCAGGAGCTGGTTGATAAGGCTATAATTCTTGAAGGCAAGCACCAGCAGATGGATAATCGTAAGAAGAAGTACGGTCATGGGAAGTATAACTCGGGAGTTCAACAGAAACCCCGCTACAACCCGTACTCAGGGAGTTCTGGATCAGGCACTAGCAAGTTTGGAGGGAATCACCATAACCCTGGGGGCCACATTCATCATGGAGGGAATGGACACAACCACCATGGTCACAAGCAGGGCAATGGTAATGGAGGAAATGGCAATCAGCAGCATTTCAATTCTTCCACACCGATGAAGAAGGACCTGAGTCACATCACCTGCTTCAAGTGCAAGAAGACAGGTCACTACTCCAATGAGTGCCCTGAGGCGCAGAATGGAAGTGGAAATGGCAATGGGAATTCTGGAGGCAAGAAGCCCAATCCTTTCACTAAGGGACATGTGAATCATGTCAATGTGGAAGAGGTTTATGAGCAGCCTGACGCAGTGATTGGTAAGTTCTTGGTTAATTCATTTCCAGCACTCATTCTTTTTGACACTGGTGCATCGCATTCATTCATATCAAGGGGATTTGTGGATAAACATAAGTTGCCTACCATAGCTCTTAAGGCACCCATTCTAGTGAGTTCCCCAGGAGCCGAGTCTATGGCTAGTCAGGGATGTTTCCAATTGCCTTTGAACATAGGGGGGCATGTTTTTCCCACAGATATGATTATACTAGAATCGCAAGGGTTGGATGTAATCCTAGGGATGGATTGGATGTCCAAGTATGAGGGAAACATTGATTGTGCTAGTAGATCGATTTTTCTCACCACCCCGAAGAAGAAGAGGATCAAGTACGTATCCAGGCTTAAGCCTAAGAGGACTCAGGTGAACTCTCTTACGGGAGTTGTCCAGGAAGAAGTACCAGTGGTGAAGGATTATCCCGATGTATTTCCGGATGAGTTACTGGGTATGCCGCCAGATCGGGAGATTGAGTTTTTGATTGAGTTGCTGCCAGGCACAGGGCCTATCTCCAAGAGGCCGTATCGAATGCCTGCTAATGATTTGGAGGAAGTCAAGAAACAGATTAAGAAGTTACTAGAGAAAGGGTATATTCGCCCGAGTTCATCACCTTGGGGAGCCCCAGTACTTTTAGTGGAGAAGAAGGATGGAACCTTGAGAATGTGTGTGGATTACCGCTCTTTGAATGAGGTGACCATCAAGAACAAGTATCCCCTACCGATGATCAATGACTTGTTTGACCAGCTAGAAGGAGCTAGTGTTTTCTCCAAGATTGATCTTCGATCGGCTTATCACCAGTTGAAGATTCGTGAGAAGGATATACCCAAGACAGCTTTTACCACATGGTATGGGCTTTATGAGTATACAGTCATGTCCTTTGGTTTGACTAATGCCCCTGCCTATTTTATGAACATGATGAACAAAGTATTCATGGAGTTCCTGGATAAGTTTGTTGTGGTATTCATTGATGACATATTGGTTTACTCCAAGAATGAGGAGGAACACGCTGAACATCTGCGCTTAGTTTTGGAGAAGCTAAGAGAACATCAACTTTATGCCAAGTTCAGCAAGTGTGAGTTTTGTCTGAAGGAACTCAGATTCCTTGGACATGTAGTGTCAGGTGAAGGGATTGCAGTGGACCCTACCAAGGTAGAGTCAGTCACGGAATGGAATGCACCCACCACAGTTGGCGAGATTCGTAGTTTTCTTGGGCTTGCAGGATATTACTGGAGATTTATTGAAAAAATCTCCAAGATTGCCAGACCCATGACAACATTGTTGAAAAAGGACACCAAGTTCGTTTGGACGGAAAAGTGTGAAGCCAACTTTCAAGAGTTGAAGAAGCGTTTGGTTACAGCCCCAGTGTTAGTCCTGCCTGACGTACACAAGGACTTTCAGGTGTACTGTGATGCTTCATGTCAGGGACTTGGAGGTGTTCTTATGCAAGAGGGGAAAGTTGTAGCTTATGCTTCACGACAGCTTCGACCTCATGAGTTGAACTATGCCACACATGATTTGGAGTTGGCAGCTGTAGTGCATGCACTCAAGACATGGAGACACTATCTTATTGGGAATCGTTGTGATGTTTACACGGATCACAAGAGTTTGAAGTATATCTTCACGCAGAAAGAGTTGAATCTCAGGCAAAGGAGATGGTTGGAACTTATAAAGGATTATGACATGAGTCTGCATTATCATCCAGGAAAAGCCAATGTTGTGGCAGATGCTTTGAGCCATAAGAGTTATGTTAATACCCTTACAACAGGAGGTTTACCTCAGGAGTTATGTGATGAGCATAGAGACCTTCAATTGGCAATAGTTCCAAGAGGTTATGTTGCCGCACTCGAGGTGCAGTCCACCTTGTTGGTAAGAATCAGAGAAGCCCAGAAGTTGGACCAAGGTATTGCTGAGATCAAATAAATGATGAGCAAAGGGAAAGCAGAAGGATTTCGTGAGGATGAACATGGAACCATATGGTTTGAGCAACGGATTTGTGTACCCAATGACCCGGAGATCAGGAAGTTGATTCTTCAGGAGGCTCACGACTCACCATATTTGATACACCCAGGCAATACCAAGATGTATTTGGACTTGAAGGAAAGTTTTTGGTGGGCCGGTATGAAGCGAGAAATTGGCAAGTATGTGGCAATATGTGATGTATGTCAGAGAGTAAAGGCAGAACATCAGAAACCAGCAGGATTACTTCAGCCGTTGCCGATACCTGATTGGAAATTGGATAAACTTGGTATGGACTTTATCACGGGGTTACCCAGGACCCGTTCGGGTTATGATTCCATTTGGGTGATAGTGGATCGTTTGACCAAGGTTGCTCACTTCATTCCAGTGAAGACCACCTATACAAGTGCTAAGCTGGCAAAGATATATATGACCAGGATCGTATGTCTGCATGGTGTTCCAAGGAGCATCATATCAGATAGAGGAACATAGTTTACCTCCAAGTTTTGGAAACAGTTACATGAAACTTTGGGTACCAGGCTAGAGTTCAGTACAGCCTTCCACCCACAGACTGATGGGCAGACAGAGAGAGTCAATCAGATTCTAGAGGACATGTTGAGAGCATGTGCGCTAGACTATGGGTCTAGTTGGGATGATAACTTACCCTACGCAGAGTTCTCATACAACAACATCTACCAAGCCAGTTTGCAGATGGCCCCTTTTGAGGCATTGTATGGAAGGAAATGCAGGACACCTTTGATGTGGGATGGAGTTGGAGATCGCAAGTTGTTTGGACCTGACTTGATCAGGGATTCTGAGGAGAAGGTCAAATTGATTCGTGACAGACTTAAGATAGCCCAGTCAAGGCAGAAAAGTTATGCCGATGCTAAACGCAAGGAAGTGATCTATGAAGTGGGAGATAGAGCATATCTTCGAGTGTCTCCACTTCGAGGTATTAAAAGATTTGGAGTCAAAGGGAAGTTAGCACCACGATATGTGGGACCATACAAAGTTCTGGAACGTAGAGGAGAGGTTGCATACCAGTTGGAATTACCAGAGGATTTGTCGGGAGTTCATGATGTGTTTCATGTTTCCCAGCTGAAGAAGTGTCATGCAGAGATGGCGGACATTCCTTTGAGAGATACAGTTCCACTGGAGGCAATTCAGTTGGAGAATGATCTGACTTATGAGGAGAAGCCTATTAAGATTCTTGAGAATGCAGAGAGAATCACTCGTACAAAGATAATCAAGTTCTGCAAAGTTCAGTGGAGTCACCATACCGAGGAGGAAGCCACTTAGGAACGAGAGGAAGATCTTAGGAAGGACCATCCGCACCTTTTTGCTGGCCAACCCGAATCTCGAGGACGAGATTCATCTTAAGGGGGGTAGTTTTGTAACATCCCAATTTTTATTAATTTGGATGTTAATAGAATCATTCAATGCATATCATATTTCTTTGCGTTTTGGAGTTTTTGAAATATTCAAATAATAGTTTTCCACCCGAGAAAAAACAAATGAGAGGGGATAAGATGACTTCCCCAAAATATAAAAAGAGTGGGAAATTTTATTTTGAATATTACTTTAAGTTTTGGAGTTGTTTGGTATTTATTTTATTGGCAAAGAGTGCATTAGTTGCATTAGGAAAATTATTTTCAAAATGTCCTGTGCTTAAGTTAATGTTCATTAGGCTCTAAATATTACGTAGTTATTTTAGAAATTTATTTGGTGTTTTTAGAAATTCTTTTGAATTAGTTATGAGCACTTTAGTCTCCAAAACAAAACACGCACGCACGCACTCACCGCAGCCTGGACCGAAACTGGGTTCGGCCCAGGAGCGCCCCAACCGGCCCAGTTGGCCATTTGGCCCAAGGCCAGCTATAACACCCTCTATGCGACTATATCTCCCACGTGTCGAGGCACGACTTAGAGGCATAATCGCATTGAAGGCATATGTCGCAATTTAGGCAATCTTCACAACATCCCATGTAATATAGATAATAAAAGGGGAGATAACATAGTTGGCTTACACTCGCCACGTCAATCAAGTACATAAAATAGCATTACATAATTCAACACTCATGGCCCAACTACGGCGCCAAAATAAAAGATAAGACAACATGCGACACGGTCCCGATCACCCCCAACAGGGCACCACTACCGATCCTCAGGAAAGGAAACATAGTATCGTTGAGAGTCCTCGTCGAACTCCCACTTGAGCTCGAGCGCGTCACCTGGAGCGGAATCGTCAGGACCTGCATCTGGTTTAATAGTAATCTATGAGCCACAGGGACTCAGCAATCTCGCACCCTCGCGATCAAGACTATTTAAGCTCAAAGGTAAGGCAAGGTAAATATGTGGAGCTGCAGCAAGCGACTAGAAAATATGGTGGCTATCCTGTTCGCAAAAGAGAGCGAGAAGAGGAGGCAAAGCGCGAGCGAGAAACTAGAGGGCAACCTGCGCAAGCATTACTCCAACACCGTGTCCACTTCCCGGACTCCGCCGAGAAGAGGCCATCACGGTAACACACTCAGTTGATTCATTTTAATTAAGTTAAGGTTTAAGTTATCTACAACCGGACATTAACAAATTCCCATCTGCCCATAACCGCGGGCACGACTCTCGAAAGTTCAAATCCCTGTATGGGAGTCCCAACTTAGCCCATGACAAGCTCTCACGGTCAACGAAGGAATAGACCTCCTCCCGAGACGTTCCGATCAGACTCGGTATCCCGGTTCTTTAAGACAACTCCGACAATGGTAAAACAAGTCCAGCAACACCACCCGCTGTGCCGACAAATCCCGATAGGAGCTGCACATATCTCGTTCTCAGGGAACACCGGATAAGCTAAGCGTACGGGAGCCAATGTAACCCAAGTTGCCAAGGGACGGCCCCGCACGGTGCTCTAGGTTGGACCAACACAGAGAGGAGCACTGGCCCGAGGGGGTTTAAAATAAGATGACCCTTGAGTCCGTGAAACCCAAGGGAAAAGGCTAGGTGGCAAATGGTAAAACCAAGGTTGGGCATTGCTGGAGGAGTTTTATTCAAGGCGGACTGTCAAGGGGTTCCCATTATAACCCAACCACGTAAGGAACGCAAAATCCGGGAACATAACACCGATATGACGGAAACTAGGGCGGCAAGAGTGGAACAAAACACTAGGCGAGAGGCCGAGCCTTCCACCCTTTACCAAGTATATAGATACATTAAGCTAACAAGATAATATAATGATATCCCAACAAGTAAATAATGTTCCAACAAGGAACGGCCTCCAATCTTCACCTGCAACTAGCAACGCTATAAGAGGGGCTGAGCAAAGCGGTAACATAGCCAATCAACGGTTTGCTAGGACATGGTGGGTTAGAGGTTTGGCATGGCAATTTGGGAGGCTTGAAAGAAAGTGGTAGGCATCATAGCATTGGCATAGCAAAAGAGCGAGCATCTAGCATAGCAAAGATAGTAGTGATTTCGAGGGTATGATCATCTTGCCTGCAAAGTTGTCAGAGTTGACTGGATCCTCGAAAGCAAACTCAACGGGCTCCTCGTTAGCGAACTCGTCTCCCATCTCTACCCAAACAAGACAAACAAGCAAACGGAACACAATCAACCACGTGCAAAGCTCAAACAATATGATGCAAAGATGATATGCTATGCGGGATGCGATGCGGGATGCATATGCAAGATGTGACAAGGAATGCATGAACCTAGCCCCAACATGGAAATCCAAGTGTGCCACTGGAAATATGAGATGAAATCGCTTGAAAACGATATAAAGAACGCCGGAATCGGAGTTACGGTTTGGAAATGGCAAGCAATTCAAATATGACCACGTTCTGCGATTTACAGCAAGTAGCCATCTAAATGCAACAAGATGAACATGCTACAGCACCCAAACATGGCATCAAAATACATGGCAGGGATGCATTCAAGATGCTTAACAAAAGTCTAGCACTGAGCTACGGCCAATTCATCCATTAACAGGTTCAAACAAGTATGGCAAAAATGCATATGGTAAACAGATCTCAGACATAGTGAAATTAACACTTGTCTGGAATTTCAGATCAGGTAGCACACTTCGGAGCAACAAAGCTATATGCTACAGGACCTGAACATGGCAAAGTAAAGCACGGCATGGAGCTACTCAAAGAGCTTAACAAAAGTACCTTAGTGACCTTGAGCCGAAAGGGATCAGAAAATACAATTGCAAGCATGTGAACATGGCAAACACATAATCAGTTCTCAGACTTAGTGAAAACGGTAACATGCTGAAAACAAGTATCAAGTAGGCATGTTTACGAGCTCGATGCACTCACTATGGAGCAAGTCGTGACAAGTTAAGCATACATCCATCAAGAATACACAAAATTCAAGCTATACATGGCAAGAACAATAGCATAGCATGCACGGATCAACTACAACATCCTCGGCAAAATCGCTAACAAGTAGACAATCTGCCCAGATTCACGAAGTAGCCAAAGTAGAGCTCGATTGACTCAAGCTAGGTTGCTCCATAATTGCAAACAAATACATGGATGGATAGAGCACTACAAGATTAACAAAACATCCTTACTGATCATCCTCATAAGAGGCACGGATCACTAGGAAACAACATGAACATATGGCAACATGAGATAAACAGCTCAAGGACTTGGTGGAATTGCTATGTCCCTAAAATCAGCATTACCAAGTGCCTCACTTTGCAAGCTCGTGCTAGTCACCACACACATCACAAAAATACATGGGTTGCACCTCTAGAAAGATGGCAAAACCCTTAACAAAACATATGTAGATCTCATGGGCATATCATGCACACAATAATCATGGCAAAAATGACAAATATCTAAATGGAGCAGCAGATCTGACAATTATCTCAAGTAGCCCTCTTCTAACAGCATTTCGGGCATCAAGATGAACTCAAATGAAAATGATGCAATGAAATGAAATGATGTACTCTCTGAGACGAACATTTTGATATGCTATAAGCCAAAAATGGAGCTACAGATGCAAAGTTAGGGCACGATGAACAGGGCAACATGAAGTAGGGTTTTGGGAGAAAGTCAGCCCGCGGTGGATCTGGATCTCAGATCTGGCACTGTAGCAGCTCGGCGTGGTACTGTTCACCGGTTGACCCCGAGGTCGCTGGAGGCTCGCCGGACTCCGGCGAAGCGGTGAGGGCGCGGGGGAGGCAGGAGGAGGCCGGAGATGCCCGGATCCGGCCCAGGACGGCGCGGCGGCGAGGTAGAGAAGGTCGGGCGGCGAGGAGGCGAACCGGCGCGGCGGAGGCGGCGCGACGACTCGCCGGCGTTGACTACGAGGCGGTGGCGGGGCACGCACCGGCGCGGGAGGCGGCGAGCGTCGCGAGGAGGAAGAGGCGCGGGAGGCGGCGCTCGGCTTCGGGCCAGGGAGGGCCGGAGGCGGGCCGTGCGGGCCTCGGCGGCGGCGGGGACAGGCCGGGATGCGTGGCAAGAGGAGAGTGGCTGGGGGGAGCGGGGCGGACACGTCCGGCGCCGGCGGACATGTCCGGCGGCGGCGGAGGAGATCTTTTTTAGGGTTTGGGAGAGGGGATCCGCGAATTTAGAGGAGGGGTCTATATATAGGCATAGAGGGAGCTAGGAGATTCCAAATGAGGTGCTGTTTTCGGCCACGCGATCGTGATCGAACGCTCTAGATGATGGAGAGGGTTTTGATGGGTTTTGGTCCAAAATGGAGGGGTGTTGGGCTGCAACACACACGAGGCCTTTTCGGTCCCTCGGTTAACCGTTGGAGTATCAAACAAAGTCCAAATGGTACGGAACTTGACAGGCGGTCTACCGGTAGTGAACCAAGGCCGCTTGGCAAGTCTCGGTCCAATCCGGGAATGTTTAATCCCCACACACGAAAGAAGGCTAGAAATGACCACCGGAGGAGAACGAAGCGCCGGAATGCAAAACGGACAACGGGGAAAATGCTCAAATGCATGAGATGAACACGTATGGAAATGCAATGCACATGATGACATGATATGAGATGCATGGCAACGATAACAATACACGGAGACAAAGACCCGAACCCGAGAAAATAAAATAACTTAACGCCGGAAAGCGCAAGAGTTGGAGTACAAATTGGGTAAGTTACATCCGGGGTGTTACACCAGCGCCCCAGCGCCCGAAACCTCCCGCACCGGTCGACCGCTCCGCGCACGCTCTCCCCTCACCTATAAATGCCCCGGGCTCCCCTCTATCGATCTCGCTGTCCTGCTTCTTCCCACGCCGCCCCTACCGCCCGCAGTCGCCGCTTGGATCTCGCTGGCCGAACGGACCTCGCCGGAGCATACCGCTGCCAGTAAACCACCCCGAGCCCTTGTTCCTTCGTCAATCTTGCCACCGTGAACTCGTGCATCTTGTTGAGATCTTTTTCTCGCCTAGGTCCCGCCGGAGACGACGCCCTGATGACGCCCGGCCTCACCGGAGCCCACGGAGCGCCGCCGCCTTCGCCTCGCCGACCCCGACGCCCTTGAGGAGCCCCGACACCACCATCCGGATGCCCAAGCCGCGCCGCACCTCCCCGTCTTCTTCCCTGACACCGAGGACCGCCGTAGCCGCTACCCCGCCATCACCCGACGTCGCGCCGCCGTCCTCTACTCGTCGCCGGCCACCACCACCCGTTGTAAGCCGCCGCCCCACCCGCGCCCGTTAGATCGGACACCAATGGCCTAGATTAGTTAGGTTAGTTGTTTTTTTAGTTGAACCGGTACGCGGTTAACCGCGGTTTTTGTTTTAAAAACTACCGGTCGGTTTCCTTTAGACTGTGCGGTTTTATTTAAAATGAGCGCCGGTTTTTATTTAGTTAGCCGCCGCCGCTGTTTTTCTTATTTGGTGGCCGTTCGCCGTATAGTCTCCGCAGCGGATGCTGCTCGGCCAACCAGGAGCCGCCACATCTATCTAGTAGCATAGTTTTTGCAAACTTTTGTTACATTCAAATTTGAATTTATTCAGATTCGAATTCAAACTTCAAATAGCCATATCTCCCAAACCGTAGCTCCGATTAAGTTGATTCCTGGACCTTTGTCACAATAATTTTCACACACTAGATTCTGCCCTTTAATATTTTTACTAGTATGCATAGTATGCACTATACTTCACATCACTCCTTGAACCATAGGACTATGTTGTTTTGCACTTAGAATATTTCTGTAGTAGCTTAGTGTGTTGTATGTTCATTTGGTTTTTCTGAGACTTTTTGCTATGCATGTTCTTTTGGTCTCTGGATTGTTGCTTAGGTTTGTTTATCTTCCTTGCGATAGATTGCCCGGAGTGTGAAGTAGAATATTATCAGTCTTTAGAATTCAACCAGCAGTACCAAGGCAAGTTGCATCTTGATCCTGTTTCATTACCTATGTTTTTACTATGCACCTAGTTCTTTGCGGTAGGACTGCATGGTAGGAAACTGGTGCCGCATGACTTTGCTTTTCACCAAGTAGTTCATTGAGGTAGGTCTGAACCATATAACTTTGTCACCACCGTTTTACTTTATGTTGCCATGCTAAGTAGACGTGGATTGGGAAGTGACCATTGTAAAGTTTGAGTGCCAATGTAGTAAATAGGACCTAAGTTAATTAATGAACTACGTGGGCGGAAACTTGTGGGAATGGTGGCGAAGTACAGTGGGGCACGCATGGGAAATCCATGGTGGTGCACCACTAGTGGACCGTTCGCTCAGGCTCAAAGAGATCAATCGTATTCCCATGTCTAGAAGCTTACGTGTGCATCCACAGGCCAATATGGGCTCTGGCTTAGTTGAGTAGTTAGTGTGACCCCTTCCGAGATGGGCTAGCATATGTAGAATGATGTAGGTGTACTGGCCTATCTGTGGGATAAGGGGGAACATTTTCGAAAGGCTATGTCTCGATCTTCCGATCATGGAGGTGGTCGAGTCTTGTGGGGAAAAGTGCACAACCTCTGCAGAGTTTTCAACCTAATCGATTAGCCATGTCCCCGGTTACGGACAACTTGAGCATCTAGTAGTGGAAATGCCGGGAGATCTCCTCACATTTAATTAAACAGTTGGGTTTTAAATGAAACTTGGGGACGGATGGAGTTGGATTTGCCAACTCATCCTATGCAAGTGTGTAGTAGTAGAATAACAATCTTTTCTAATAGGGAAAAACTAGCTTTATGCAAAAAACTAAACTTAGAGCTTTCCACCAGCCCAACTACATGTAAAAGTAGGTTCATTACACTATGATGTGACTTGCCAGTACATTCAATGTACTGACCCATTTGGCTGCAACTTATCATGTTGCAGATATATCGGACGAGGAATAAGGTGCGATAGGTCGATGTTCAACACTCAACCTTGCTCGTGGAGTTGGACTCATTTACTTCTTTGCTTCCGCTGTATTTGCTTATTGGCTTTATGCCCTATTTTGTAATAAATGTATTGCTCCTGGACAATCGATGTAATAAAGAGATGTGTATTATTTCTGTTATTTCATTGAGTACTGTGTGTGCTAGCAAGTCGATCCAGGGACTAGCACGGTAAGCACAGAGACTTCGACTCTTACTGAGTTGGGTCGCTACAAGGAGACAACGCGACAAGCGACCGAATACCTACACAAACAAACACTAACTTGCAACCAACGTGGCAAAGGGGTTTTCAATCCCTTCACGGTTATTTGCAAAGTGAGATCTGATAGAGATGCATAAACGGTAAAGTAATATTTTTTGGTATTTTTGGTTTACGGAACGGAAAGTAAAATTGACCCGGGGCCATAGGTTTCACTGGAGGCTTCTCTCAAGAAAGGAATTATTACGGTGGGTGAACAAATTACTACCGAGCAATTGATAGAAAAGCGCAAAGTTATGACGATATCTAAGGCAATGATCATGAATATAGGCATCATGTCTGTGTCAAGTAGACCGAAACGATTATGCATCTACTACTATTACTCCACACATAGACCGACTCACCTGCATCTAGAGTATTAAGTTCATAAGAACAAAGTAACACATTAAGTAAGATGACGTGATGTAGCAGGATTAACTCAAGCAATATGATGAAAACCTCATCTTGTTATCCTCGATGGCAACAATACAATACGTGTCGGTTCCCCTTCTTTTGTTAGGATCGAGCACCGCAAGATTGAATCGAAAGCTAAGCACTTCTCCCATTGCAAGAAAAAATCAATCTAGTTGGACAAACCAAATCGATAGTTCAAAGAGACTTGCAAAGATATCAAATCATGCATAAAATAATTCAGAGGAGATTCAAATAATATTCATAGATAAGCTGAACATAAATCCACAATTCATCGGATCTTGGCAAACACACCGCAAAAGAGTATTACATCGAATAGATCTCTAAGAACATCGAGGAGAACATGGTATTGAGAATCAAAGAGAGAGAAAAAGCCATCTAGCTAGTAGCTATGGACCCGTAGATCTGAGGTAAACTACTCACGCTTCATCGGAGAGGCAATTGTGTTGATGTAGAAGCCCTCCGTGATCGAATCCCCCTCTGACAGGATGCCGAAAAAGTCCCCAAGATGGGATCTCACGGGTATAGAAGGTTGTGGCGGTGGAAAAGTGGTTTCGTGGCTCCCTAGGAAATTTTTAGGCTATAAGAGTATATATATATAGGAGGAAGATCTAGGTCACACTACTGCAGGATGGTCCAAACGTGACACTACGATCAGAGACCCTTTGGCGAAATTGCGTGCGATTCTATAATCGCAAACGGGGGGTCTAAAAAACCGTCAAAAAAGGTGCAAAACATTTGCGATGACGGATGCATCAAACACGGTCCAGATTTTAGTTCCGTGTGCGATGGAGAGCATCTGGTTCAATTCAATTAACTGTTTGGGACGAGGAGGAATAAAAGAAACGGGCAGCCAGATGAAGGCGTGTGCGATATAAAGCATACGGTTCACTAGGATGAACCGTGTGTGATTAGGCAACACAATGTAAACGGTTCAACTAAACAAGATGTGTGTGATACACGGCAAACAGTTCCGTAATAAAAAATGTGTGCGAAGACCAATAATAACATAGACGATTGCTGCTAATAAGCCATGTGATTTGCTCTCTCTACAGTAGAATAAAATGTATATATATATATATAACTGAAATAAACATCCAATTACGTAGTGACTACACAGATCATTCGCACACACCTCAATAAACAATTGCGTGCATTCTAAAGTAGGAGAAATGATCATCTAGTCATCTACTTCTTGTGACGCTCCCGCCACTGCTATGTGGCTCGATCCCTCGTCTAGGTCAGAAAGAAGACATTTCCTCATGTCAACGATCCGCCTGTACATCTCGTAGCTTGTGTACGCGTCCATGGCCGCGTACTTGACATGTTGTTCATCCAGTCTCTTATGCCACACATTGTACCACGCGTTCCTATCCTTATTTCTCTCATTCTTCATCTTCATGTAGTAGGGGGCGATGATGGCCAAGACGAGGTCAACCAAGGATTTCATTTTGTTTTTGTCGTTGCCCCAGACCTTGTAGTGGCTTCGGATGTCGACAAGATTCAGGCATTTCAAGCACGAAACCTTGAGCGCTTTTAGATCGTTGGTGGTGTCCACCCAGCGAAACTGTAGTCAGAGCTTTTGATAAACCTGTAGAAATTCTCGCAAGGCGTTGTGGCCAGGTGGTAGTGGTAGACGAGGACGTCATGTCGCACGCACAACTGGGTGACGACAACCTTCTGATCGTGCCCGGCACGACCCATCGTGTACTCGAGGTCAAAGCCGACCACTTGGTACTTGTCCTTGGCAAGGAACTGCTCCATAGTTTGGATGGAGCTCTCCACTGAGACCGGATCGTTCATGTACACCACCGAGAGAGCCTACCCCCTCACGTGGGTGTCCACGATGTGTTGCATGGTGAACTGCCCGCCGCTGTCGTCGTCGGCAGCTGGGAGCGCCATTGGAGCCACGGGGAGCGGCATTGGAACCGCTGGATGTCCTCTCTGTATGTGTCCTCGTAGGTGTGCTTATTGTGTCGTGTGAGATGAGAGATGAAGGTAAATGGCCGTAGGAATAAAAGGGGTCCGAGCGGCATGGATTCTTGGCGCGTCCGCATGGTAGTTTTTGCAGCGGGTAACTACATCATCACGTCGCGCCCGTGCAACCGCATGCACACGAACGTGCGTGATCATGCGCCGGCCCATAACACTGGCAGCGCACGTGGAGGGACGAGGGCAGAGCATCTGGAGGGACGTGAGAGCACTGCGCGCGCGGTGGGACGTGAGCAGAGCGCGCCGCGGCCTCCTGAACTGAAAGCAACCACACACATAGATTAGTTGAACACGCAGGAAATGGTCGCGTCCAAGCCGGCCGACAGTTGCGTCGGTGCGTAGAGAGCGGCCGTGTGCTACCACCTCCATCTAGTCTATAGTCCCCTTTATATTCTGTGCCATACTTTGCCCTCCAATTTAACCAACAAAATGTTTATGCATGTTATAAAAATTATATAATTGGAAACTATGTTTAAATATGAATCCAACTATATAATCTTTGGCGACATGCATTTGTATTTTATTAGTTAAATCATACTTATAAACCAGGACGGGGGTATAGTAGGTAATTAAATCGCAAATGTTTTTTTATTAACCATATGTGTATGTGGCCTTTCGTCCTCCTCTCGCACGTCTTGTCACCCTGTTGCCGCAGACGGCTTACAGCGCAAGCTTGCGCAGCGCGCGAGGGGCGTTGTTTTGGCCAAACGGTGGCACCAATGAATCATTGGTGAGCCCGTTCCCGTGCAACCTCGCAGGTTCCCGCGCAAGATTCCCTCCCGACTCAGTGAAATCCCAAAATCCCAATGCTTACCGGCCTGCTATAAAAACCCTCATGGCCGGCGGGTCCTGCGTCGCATTTTCCGCTCCCTTCCTGTAGCTTATCGTGTCTGCTTCTCCCACCATCGCTAGGCACCGGTCCATCATCGTCGCTTAGCCACTCCACCATTATCAGAGGACACCTCCAGCTAGGAGACTACACCGCGGCGGCGGCTTAGTCCCCGGCGTAGTGTAGTGCGCGTGGCGTCTCTGTTGGGTGTGCGCGGAACACCCACCACACGCTCCACCGCCTGTGCGCGTCGGCAACTTCTGCCGGCCGCCGTTGCCGCCACACCACCCTCGAAAGCCAGGTCCATCACCCGCTCTATCGCCATGGCCATAAGGCGGGAGGTGGCCATCATGGCCTCCACCCCACTGCCGGCCACTGTGGCCATCACCCGCTCCGCCATCGTGGCCCGAAGGCGGGAGGTGGTGGTCGTGGCCGCCACCCTGTTGTCGGCCGCCGTGGCCGCGAACCCACCATCGACTGCCCGGGTCATCACCTGCTCCACCACCGCTGCCCGCACGTGTGTCTGCGACCTTGCCCGCTACACCGAGTTCCTGCGGGAGGAGGAGGAGCGCCTTGTCGAGCACACAAAGATCCCTACGGCCGTCATGGCCGCGGCACATGCTGCCTTAGAGGCGAGGAATCAGGAGATCTATGACAAGAACCACCGCTTCGAGAGGGGTCGTCTAGAGCGGCAGAGGGCGTTCGAGGTGAGCGTCGCTGAAGCTGCAACAGCGGCAGGCACCGTATTGCGTTTTCCCAGCTCGTCGGTAGGCTCCTCCTCCGCCTCTTACTGAGCACGCTCGGCAGAGGAGAGGCAGCCGGAAGTAGTACAAAGCCCCTCCACAGTAGTAGTAGTATTTAGGGGCTATTTTGTTTAGTTCATCTGACTATAGATGAGGTGGAACTGTACAACGTACTTAAAATGAGCTAGTATATATAGTTGAACTAGCTATTTGAGTACATGGTTGGCAACAATTGGGGAAAAGTTTGGTCGGTTCAGCTGTCGAGTTGAACTTTTTGTATAAATTAAGAGCGAATGCTTAATCTATGAATGAAATCTATGCTTAATTATTGAATTTAGTTGCAAAAATTAGATACAGCTAGTGATTTTTAGCTTCATATTTTGGCAAATCGCAGTGCTACAAGGTTGACAAATGGCAATGTTACTAGATCAACAAATGTCAATATTTCCAGTTTGACAAATGGTAACATACCCAATATGACAGATGCAAATCGCACCAAATTGTTTGTAAGTGGTTGCACATGGGTCATCCAAAAGAACCGTTTGCGTTAAAGAGATGCACAAATCCTGCTCTCACTTTGCATCATGTCGTGCCGGGGTCAACAGGCGAGGGGTGGGAGGACAGCAGCTGGCGGCGCTGAGAGGTAGTGTTCAACGGCGGCTTCCCATGCCGCTGAGGGGGCCGCGCACACGGAGAGGAAGGCGGGCGGCCATGGAAGTCAAAGGGCTCGCTTCCTAGTGAGCATGTGCAGCATACAACTCGCACGCTTCCTGGTGAGCCTGCGCATTCGAGGACAACTTGCACTCCTCTCGGTCAGCCTACACACCGGACTATGCTCGCACGCCTCCCGTTCAGTCAAGGTCAAGCAGCTGTCCGCGCGGCACCTCCTACAACCATTAAAACCAAGACACGTGGCGTCACATCAATGGTTAACAGAACGCACACGGTTTGTATTATACAAACGTTTGAGATATTAAAGTGGCAGCTATTTTTTCAAAATGCCTTTGCTAGCTGTCATTATTTGAGTGCGCCTTCTCTCAAAATGGACACGAAAAATATCACATCATGTCGGGTGCCATTCCATGATAGCATGCCAAGTTTCATGAATTTTAGACGAGTTTTGGATTAACTAGAATTTAAAAACCAGGCATCTTAATGTTTTGCCGGGAATCAACGGTGCCCTGGTGTTTGAAATTCATTCCTATTTATTGCATGGGACCTAAGCATGCACCCAAGGACACATATTTGATTTTTCAACCAATTTATATGCACTTGAGCATGTGCATGTAGTTCAAATTTGAATTATGCACATAAATGCATTGAAAACTCAGTTAATGCATAAAAATGTCCAAACGAACCCCGAAAAATCACAAAAATTGACACAACACTCCTGTTCTTCTATGTTGACACGAGAATTTTTTTGGAAGCAATAAGAGGCAATGGATATCGTTTCATCACCAAAGGTGGGACGTTCCCTACCGAAACCATCATGCTTGTTGTGAGAAGCTCTGGTTTGTGAGAAGCATATACCCAAACCTGCCCCAAACAGGACAATTTTTTCCCAAGGCATGTTGATGCCGCTCCATGAAAGCATGCCAAGTTTCATGAATTTCAGACAAGTTTTTGGATTTACTTGAATTTAAAACCAGGCATCTCAATGTTTTAATGGCAATCAACGGTGCCCTGGTGTTTGAAATTCATTCCCATTTCTTGCATGGGACCTAAGCATGCACCCAAGGACACATATTTGATTCTTCAACCAATTTATATGCACTGGAGCATGTGCATGTAGTTCAAATTTGAATTATGCATATAAATGCATTGAAAACTCAGTTAATGCATAAAAATGCCCAAACGAACCCCGAAAAATCACAAAAAATGACACAACACTCCTGTTGTTCTATGTTGACACGAGAAATATTTTGGAAGCAATAAGAGGCAATGGATATCATTTGGTCCCCAAAGGTGGGACGTTCCCTACCCAAACCATCATGCTTGTTGTGAGAAGCTCTGGTTTGTGAGAAGCTTATACCCAAACCTGCCCCAAACAGGACAATTTTTTACCAAGGCATGTTGATGCCGCTCCATGAAAGCATGCCAAGTTTCATGAATTTCAGACAAGTTTTTGGATTTACTAGAATTTAAAACCAGGCATCTCAATGTTTTGCTGGCAATCAACGGTGCCCTGGTGTTTGAAATTCATTCCCATTTCTTGCATGGGACCTAAGCATGCACCCAAGGACACATATTTGATTTTTCAACCAATTTATATGCACTCGAGTATGTGCATGTAGTTCAAATTTGAATTATGCATATAAATGCATTGAAAACTCAGTTAATGCATAAAAATGCCCAAACGAACCCCGAAAAATCACAAAAAATGACACAACACTCCTGTTGTTCTATGTTGACAAGAGAAATATTTTGGAAGCAATAAGAGGCAATCACTACAGGAATCAGCTATTTTGCCGTCTGCCACAGCGGACGGCAGAGGCATGAACGGCGGACGGCAAAGGCCTTTGCCGTGAGCCGTGGACGGCAAAAGGCTCCGGCAAAGTAGGCTACGGTAAACAGCTACTTTGCCGTCTGCTTCCTGGCGGCTGACGGCAAAGGCCCTTTGCCGTCTGCGGCGGACGACAAAGAGAGCGGACGGCAATAATTGCGCTGTCAGTCTGTTAAGTGGCTAACGGCAGGCCTTTGCCGTCCGCCGCTGACGGCAAAATTTCTAGTGTCTTTGCCGTCCGCCGTATGATGTCATCTACACGTCACTACAAAAGAAACAGAGAAAGGGATAAGGAGCACTCCATCTATGCAAGCTTTCGTCAAGTGAATGAAATCTGCAAAATGAAAAATAAGAAAGTTAGAACAAGAAGAGTAGAACAAGAAGAAGAGTAGAACAAGAAGAAGACTAGAACAAGAAGAAGACTAGAACAAGAAGAGTATGTCATTTATGAGCTAACTTACGTGAAATGGATCATATATGAGCTAACTAAGTTGAAATGGGTCGTTTATGAGCTAGCTAAGGTGAAATGGATCATTTATGAGCTAACTTAGTTGAAATGGGTCGTTTATGAGCTAACTAAGGTCAAATGGATCGTTTTTGAGGTAACTAAGGTGAAATGGATCGTTTTTAGCTAACTTAGGTGAAATGGATCATTTATGAGCTAACTTAGTTGAAATGGATCGTTTTTGAGCTAACTTAGGTGAAATGGATCATTTATGATCTAATTTAGTTGAAATGGATCTTTTTGAGCTAACTTAGGTGAAATGGATCATTTAAGAGCTAATTTAGGTGAAATGGATTGTTTTTTAGCTAACTTGGTGAAATGGATCATTTATGAGCTAAATTAGTTGAAATGGCTCGTTTATGAGATAACCTAGGTAAGATGGGTCATTTTGGAGTTAACCTAGGTGAAATGGGTCATTTTAAAGCTAACGTGGGTAAAATGGATCATTTAGGAGCTAATCTAGGTAAAATGGGTCATTTTTGAGCTAACTTGGATGAACTGGATCATTTATAAGCTAACCTAGGTAAAATGGGTCATTTTAGAGCTAACTTAGGTAAAATGGATCGTCTATGAGCTAACTAAGTTAATTATGCAATTTTTTACATAAGTAAGCTAAGTACAGATCGTTTTAGAGCTAACTTAGGTAAAATGGATGGTTTTGGAGGTCAGTAAGCTTATTAAGTCATTTTGGAGGAGAAGAAGCTAAGTCTAGGTCATTATGGTAAGCATTGGAGGAAATAAAGCTAAGTCTAGGTCTTTATGCATGTGTTAAGCAAAACACTAGATAAACTTACCAAGATCCAGGAGGTGTAGGAGCGGGGTGGCTCGTGTCGGTAGCTGGAGAAGGATCGTGCGATGCTTGTCTGGAGTTACGCTGCACCAAAGATCATTTCCAATGTCTTGTTAGCATGATGACACTCAAATGTTAAGACTAGCAAGTAATGTCCATTCAAATAAAACTCACCGTGGTCCCAGGAGCAATCACTGGCATCGGCGGAGCGGTCTGACCTGTCTTCTCGCACACGGACTGCACATTTGGTTTTGACGACTCAGTCATACTAGTTAGTAATGAGACAAACACTACATGAATGTTTTGGCTAATCTGCAGAAGAAACTTACCACAAGGAGCTCGTACATGGCCCTTGCCTGCATGTCATTCCGTGCCCTCTCCTCCTCTATCATCTTTGTCATCCTCTCCTCCAACTCCCACTGCCTCTCCGCCACCTCCGCCAGAAGTTTCTCCGTTCTATCTCTCTCACTCTATATAGCAACCTGCAACACCACTCACATGACCATTTGTAATCATTGATGGAAGCGCACACAATGTAATGGAGAAAGATAACTGAGTACGTATCACTAACCTTGATGGCGAGTTGCACTGGCCGTTCACGAGGCCTTATCTCAGGAGCGGTGCTCGACTGGCACGCCTTGATCTCCGGGAGAGTGCTAGGACAACGGATAAGTCCATATCCAATGGCTATGGAGCCATGGGACCTCCCGCCACCAGATATCATCACCAGCTCTGGATCAATGGGACCTGGGCTCGGGTTAAAGTCCTCCCCTTTCCTCGCCTTCCCCTCATCTCTATATCTCACGAGCTTGTTATGGGAGGAGATGTTGGTGAAGTTGTTTGCATCATCGAGGTCAGACTGAGAGAAAGCCTTGACTTTCTTGAAAGAGGCAGTGTGGGCCATGGCATACAGGTCGTACACCTCTGGCACCTTATCCGCCTTATTGTAGCGTGCCTGAAAGAGAGAAACAATGAAAATTAGTAATTAAAGGGCTCAAGCTAGCATGATGAATGAATTGCATGAATCATGAAGCAAACCACATACCCAGTTGCGCCCGAACTGATATAAGTTGGAGCTGCCATGATGGTGTGGCACACCTTCCATTTGGGCACGTTTGTCCTTGGCCTCGTTGTGGAGGGCTAGCCATTGTTTTGAGCACCACTCATCGACCAACACCTCCCAACAATCCATCTGATCCGCACACCATCTCGGAGGCGCCTAAGTTAGCAAATAGAAACTTGAGTGCTATGGCTAAGAATTACTAAATGAAGGAACTTAAGTAGAGAAGGCCTTAAGAATTACCTTCATGTACTGCTCCTTACTCAGGAACTTATCGCGGCACGCCAGCTAGACTTCTTGATACCACACAAGGCGTAATAGTCTCGAACAGCCTGCACCCGAGCCTCGTGCCATAAGTTCTGGAGTAGGCGCTTGCAGACGTTCTTGATAACATGTGCCGCGTCCTCCTCGTATCCCTCCTCACACCTGTAGAATGTCTGCAATCAAATGAGACAATATTGATTAGTACAATTAATAACTAACTAGTTGAAGATTTTTAAATGTGTAAAGGAGAAATTACCCAGAACTTTCTGATCACCATGTCTGCCCTCGTGTCGCACACGACACCGTCGATAATCTCATCCGGTGGGGCCGGGGCAGCCACGTAGTGCTCCCAGCTCAATCCAAGCTCTGGAAGCCGACCCTCACCAGGCAACGTGACAAACCCCGGGAAGTTTTGCCGGCAAAGAACTCCAAGGACGGAGTTGGGCCGGCGGACACTATGATGGTGGTCCCAACCCTTGCAGCATGACAAGGCCAACGCATTAGTTATTTGAAGAAACGTGAATGCAGAAGGTACAAAAATATTAAATGCACTTACGTAGCTCTCCCCATCAGGGAAAATCAACCACCTCTGCTCGCGGGTCACCGGCACGGACGGGAGCCGTGTAGCACCACGCTGGTAGACGTTGCCCCCCTCCTCCCCCTCCTCATCAATCGGCTCCCCGCCATCATCACCATGGCCACTCGGCTCCCCGCCATGCTCAGGCTGACCCGACCAGATACCCCATCCAGACGTGTGCTCCTCCGGGGTCTCGTGGGCCCAAGTCTCGTGGGCCGAAGGCCCGTCGACCCGAGGCTCGTAGGCCGAAGACTCGTGGACCGGAGGCTCGTGGACCAGAGTCCGTGCAGCCTCCTCCTCAGACGAGTCCACCCTAGCAGTCACGTGCTCGGGTGAAACAGCTGGGGGCGGTGGCGAGGAAGGCGCCATAAGAGTCACCCTACCTCCTCTGCCGCGACCACGTGCTCCACCTCCTCTCTTCTTCTTACCTCGTCCCCTGCTGGGCACCGCGGTCGATGAAGAAGGGCCCGGCGGTGTCGCCATACTGTCCAGCAACGCTCGGCGGAGAGGTGCGTGTGGAATGGAAGACCTCGCACCACGCGCCGACGAAGAAGGGGCCTCGGCGCGCTCCTGACCAGCGCCCACCATCTTTCAACACCTGCCATGACAAAGAATAAACGAAATTAGTACAACATAAAAAAGTACCGACATGAATAATAATATGTATATCACTTAAGCGTATCATCATCAAGTACAACATAAAAAAATTGAATACCTGACACTACTAATAATCTCGATCAGTATCATCAATAAATGCATAATCATCATCATCATCACTATAATCAATGATGGGCTCATAGGGTTCATTGGCATCAACATGTGCAAGGCCACCTTGACGTAATCGGTTAAGCATTGACAGGTCATCCGCAGCAGTAACCTCTTCTCGTTCCGGCTCTTCTTGTTCCTCCTCTGGGGTGATGTCGAATTCATTATCGCTGTCTACTTCAATGTTTTGGGGTGAAGTATAGCGGTTCTTGAAACGCTTTTTGGAAAAGGAAATAGAGTAGTTCAAAGGAAATAGAAGTTGCGAAACAATGTACCGAGAACTTACTCGATGTACGGCCGCACTTCTATCAGGTTGTTGAAGATATACAACGAAATGGTCCGCCATTCTTCGTTATCCAAAGATACTGGATGTGAAACACTAGCTGGTGCGAGATTCCCTTTGAATAGGCTGAGGTTGGATCCACCCTTTTTAGGCTCGTCAGCATCGTACCAAGGCTTCGGATTATGCAAATGACGATTTTTGGCTTCGTAGTGCGCTGTTACGAAGTTTGCCGCCTCCTCTGTGATGAATGCCTCAGCCATCGATGCTTCAATTCTACGTTTATTTTTACATTTTTCTTGAAGCGTCTTCTACATCCTCTCAGTTGGGTAGCACCAACGATTTTGCACGGGCCCCCCCAATCTTGCCTCGGTCGGGAGATGCAAAATCAAATGCTGCATTGGATTAAAGAAGCCCGGTGGAAAGATCTTCTCTAACTTGCAGATCAACTCCGGCGCCAACTCTTCCATTTCTTCTAGCACGCCAGGCGATAGTTATTTCGCACAAAGAACACGGAAGAAATAGCTGAGTTCTGCCAGTACTAGCCATTCATCCTCAGGGATGAAGCCACGCAACATCACCGTCATTACCCGCTCAATCCATATGCGCCAATCATGACTCTTGAGACCAAATATCTTCAGTTTATCAAGATTCACTCCCCTCTTTAGATTCGCTGCATACCCATCGGGGAACATCAAATGCTATTGCACCCACAAGCGAATTTCCCTCATAGCTGGCCTTCCAAGATTGAACCATGCCTTTGGCTTCGTCCAGTTCTGCTTTCCTTTCGGTTCTTTCATGTTTTGTAATGACCTATCACATAGCGCCTCCAGATCGACTCTAGCCTTAGTATTATCCTTTGACTTCCCATCTATGCCGAACAATGTACCAAAAAGTGCCTCGGCGATATTCTTCTCAGTGTGCATCACGTCGATGTTGTGTGGGCAAAGGAGGTCTTTGAAGTAAGGCAGATCCCATAAGCATGTTTTGTGAGTCCACGCGTGCTTAGTATTATACCCCTTGAAGTACCCTAGACGTTGTGGATCTGGCTCGAGAGCGTTTAACTGATCCAGGGTCTGTTGGCCTGTCAATGCAGGTGGTGCAGAGTTTTTGACAACTCTACCCCTGATGAAGTTCTTCTTGTCTTTCTGAACTTATGGCGAGGATCCAGGAACTGTCTATGCATGTCGAAGCAAGAAAACTTGCGACCGGCCTGAAGCCAACGAAACTCAAGAGCTCCCTTGCATGTGGGGCACGGGAACCTTCCATGCACACACCAGCCAACGAATAGCGCATACGCCGGCAAGTCATGCGTCGAGTACATGTACCAGACACGCATTATGAAGTTCCGTCTGCTAAAGGCGTCGTATGTCTTGAACCCATTATCCCAGGCTTCTTGCAATTCGTCCTTAAGCGGCTGCATGTACACATTCATATTTTTGCCCGGATAGTTGGGTCCTGGAATTATCAACGTCAGGAAAATGTTCTTTCTTTGCATAATCTGTCTGGGGGGAGATTGAGTGGAAAGACAAATACGGTCCAACAATTGTATTGGGATGCCGTCATACCAAACACACTGAACCCATCCGTACTGATGCCGACTCGAGGATGCCTCGGATCTGCCGCTTTGTCAGCATGTAATTCATCAAACTTTTTCCACGCAACACCATCCGATGTGTGTACCATCATCAGATTCCCATCTGCATCTAGTTCGGTTCTTTTGCCTGTTTTGTGCCATGTCATCTGTCTGGCCGTCTCTTCGACCATGAAAAGACGTTGAAGTCTTGGTACGATTGGCATATACCGAAGAACACTAACGGGGATTTTGGTCTGTGTCTTCTCACCCATACCGTTGTCTACCACAATATACCTGGAAGACTTGCAAATGGGACAATAGTTCAAGTCCGCGTAGTCAAGCCTAAATAAGGCACATCCTTTCTCACAGGCATGTATCTTCTCATAGGGCATCTTCAGTGCACGGAGGATTTTGTCCGACTGGTACAGGTTTGGAGGCATTACATGGCCTTTGGGTAGAAAGCGTCCAAATACTGTCATAATTGCATCATAGCATTCTCTGCCCAAGTTGAACTGAGCCTTCAAAGCCATTACTTGTGAGATGGCATCCAACTGACAAAGCTCAGTGTGCTCGTGGAGCGGACGTTTCGAAGACTCCAACATTTCATTGAAGGCCTTTGCAGATTCCTCCATCTCCTCGTCCGAATCCCGAGCATCATCATAGCCTTGCACCATGTTTTCCATCCCGGTACCATGCTCGTCGGTGCGACGACGATCCACCTCAGCTCAGTCACATTGGGCAGACTCACCATGAAATGTCCACACCGTATAATCGGGCGTAAAACCAATCTTCTGCAGGTGTTTGCCCATTTCAGCCTCTATCTTCTTTTCCCAATTGCCGCACCAGAAACAGGGGCACCAGGTTTTCTTTTGGCCATTTGCAAATGCGGCTTGCACAAACCCCTTAGTTTTTGTGAACCATTCAGCGCTCCATTTGTTCTGACCAATGTGACCGGTATACATCCAAGCACGGTCACTCATCTTGACTTTCAGAGCTACTGGACACACAACAATTATATATGTAATTCACCATGTATATATTCATCAGTTGATCTACTTTGTCAATTTTATTACGTCCATGCAACCTACACTCTAATAGGTAATGATAGGTCCTAATCCCACCCGTGTATGTCTAGATTGGGTTCATTTTCCCATGCTATGCTCCGGATCCGACGCAAAATTTCAGCAGCACCTCCCCGCTGTTCTCCTGATACACGTCTCTGCAATAAACAGAGAGGATGTGTACCCGGAGAACAACAGGGGAGGCACTGATGAAATATATGCGTCGGATCCGGAGCAAAGCATATGGGAAAACGAACCCAATCTACACATACTCGGGCTGTCCATGGATAGCGTTGGACAATTCGAAAGAATCAAGGTTATAAATATGCAAATGCATGCGTATTTATAACTATGACGCTTTCGAACGGGAGACACATATTGGTTACGCATACTGAGGATTCAAGACACATATATAGCTAGCTATCAAGTTTCATCGGAATAGATCAAATAATTAATGGGGGAGGAGGACTTGTCAAACGCATGGCGAGGTCGTCGAACACCAAACCTCGCAGCGATGAAACAACTGCACATTTAAAAGTACACGATCAACACAATTATATATGATGTTTTTCATAACAAAATCGAAAAATATATGACCTAACTAATAATTCACAAATATATGACCCCGTCGGCCTCTGGAAGGCCAAAGAACACCTTTTCGGGAGGTGTCGGTGGTCGGGGTGTCCTGTCGGTGTCGGGGTGCCGTGTCGGGGTCGGGGTGCTGTTTCGGGGTCGGGGGGTCGGGGTGTCGTGTCAATGTCGGGGTAGTGCCGTGTCGGTGTCGGGGTGTTGTTTCGGGGTCGGGGTGTGTTGTCGGGGTCAGGGTGTCGGGTCAGGCTCGGGGTTGGGGTGTCGGGTCAGGCTCGGGGGGTCGGGGTGTCGGGGTCGGGGTGTCGGGTCAGGCTCGGGGGGCCGGGGTGTCGGGGTCGGGGTCGGGGTCGGGGTCGGGGTCGGGGTCGGGGTGTCGGGGTCTCGGGGTCGGGGTCTCGGGGTCGGGGTGTCGTGTCGGGGTGCCGGGTCGGTGTCTGGGTACCGTGTCGGGTCGGGTTTTTTTCCTTTTCTTCTTCTTCCTCTTCTTCCTTTTCTTCCTTTTTTCCTTCTTCTTCTTCTTCTTCTTCTTCTTCTTCTTCTTCTTCCTCCTTTCCTTTTTCCTCTTCTTCTTCTCCTCCTCTCCTCTTTTTTCTTCTTCTTCTTCCTCTTCTTCTTTTTTCTTCTCCTCCTCCTCTTCTTCTTCTTCTCCTCTCCTCTTTTTCTCTTCTTCTTCTTTCCTAAAACTAAACTAAACCTAAACCTAAAACTAAAAAAACAGAAAAAGGAAAAAACTAAATCTAAACCTAAAACTAAACTAAAACTAAACCTATAAACCTAAAACTAATCCTGAAACTAAAACTAAATCTAAACTAAACATAAACCTAAAACTAAAAAAACAGAAAAAAGGAAAAAAAAGGAAGCAGAGACTCACCTGGGTGGAGGAGGGGGCGGTGCGGCCTGGGGCGGCGGAGGAGCGGGGCAGGGAGGCGTAGGAGGGGGGCGGGGCGGCCTGGGGCGGCGGCGCCGGGGCGCGGAGGTGCCGGGGCGCCGGGGCGTGGCGGCGCCCAGACGGCAGGGCGGCGGGGGCGGCGGGGGCGACGGGGCGGGGGGGCGCCGGGGCGGTGGCGGGGTAGTGGGGCGACGGGGCGGGGGGCGGGGGGGCGCCGGGGCGGTGGCGGGGTAGTGGGGCGACGGGGCGGGGGGCGCTGGGGCGGCGGCGGGGTGGTGCGACGGGGTGGTGGCGAGAGGTGGGAGAGAAAGAGAGAGAGGGGGGGTGTGGGGCGCCGCCGTTAACGTTACGTGGGGTCCTCCCTCTTTGCCGTCCGCCACCCTTTGCCGTCCGCCTTCTTGCTCTTTGCCGTCCGCTAGCGGACGGCAAAGAGGGGGGCCGTTAGGTTTTTTTTGCAGCTCGTCAGTGGGGCCCCTCCCTCTTTGCCGTCCGCTAGCCGACGGCAAAGAACTGGCTGATGGCAAATTTGGTCTTTGCCATCAGCCAGTTCTTTGTCGTCTGCTTTTTGGAAGCTGATGGCAAAGAGCTTCTTTGCCGTCTGCTAGCGGGCGGCAAAGAACTGGCAGATGGCAAAGTAGCTGATTCCAGTAGTGAATGGATATCGTTTCGTTCCCAAAGGTGGGACGTTCCCTACCCAAACCATCATGCTTGTTGTGAAAAACTCTGGTTTGTGAGAAGCATATACCCAAATCTACCCCAAATGCGACAAATTTTTTACCACGACATGTTGATGCCGCTCCATGATAGCATGCCAAGTTTCATGAAATTCAGACGAGTTTTGGATTTACTAGAATATCAAAACCAGGCATCTCAATGTTTTGTCGGGAATCAACGGTACCCTGGTGTTTGAAATTCATTCCCATTTCTTGCATGGGACCTAAGCATGCACCCAAGGACACAAATTTTATTTTTCAACCAATTTATATGCACTTGATCATGTGCATGTAGTTCAAATTTGAATTATGCATACAAATGCATTGAAAGCTCAATTAATGCATAAAAATGTCCAAATGAACCCCGAAAAATCACAAAAATTAACACAACAATCCTGTTGTTCTATCTTGACACGAGAAAATTTTTGGAAGCAATAAGAGGCAATGGATATCGTTTCGTCCCCAAAGGTGGGACGTTCCCTACCGAAACCATCATGCTTGTTGTCAGAAGCTCTGGTTTGTGAGAAGTATATACCCAAACCTGCCTCAAACGGGACAAAAAAATTACCACGACATGTTGATGCCGCTCCATGAAAGCATGCCAAGTTTCATGAATTTCAGACGAGTTTTGGATTTACTAGAATTTAAAAACCAGGCATCTCAATGTTTTGCCGGCAATCAACGGCGCCATGGTGTTTGAAATTCATTCCCATTTCTTGGATGGGACCTGAGCATGCACCCAAGGACACATATTTGATTTTTCAACCTATTTATATGCACTAGAGCATGTGCATGTAGTTCAAATTTCAATTATGCGCATAAATGCATTGAAAACTCGATTAATGCATAAAAATGTCCAAACGAACCCCGAAAAATCACAAAAATTGACACAACACTCCTGTTGTTATATGTTGGCATGAGAAAATTTTTGGAAGCAATAAGAGGCAGTGGTTATCGTTTCGTCCCCAAAGGTGGGACGTTCCCTACCCAAACCATCATGCTTGTTGTGAGAAGCTCTGGTTTGTGAGAAGCATATAACCAAACCTGCCCCAAATGGGACAAAAAAAATACCACGGCATGTTGATGCCACTCCATGATAACATGCGAAGTTTCATAAATTTTGGACGAATTTTGGATTTACTAGAATTACAAAAGCAAGTACGTCAACGTTTGCCGAAGAGCCACGGTGGCATCGTGTTCGAATTTCATCCCCATTTCTTGCATGGGAGATAAGTATAAACTCATGGACACATATATGATTTTACAACACATGTTGGTGCACCGGAGCATGTGCATGTAGTTTAATTTTGAATTGTGCACCTGAAATTGCTAGAAAACCAATTTAATGTATAAAATGTTCAAACGAACCCTGAATAATTCCAATTCTTTTACGACACACATATAGTTGCATGTTCACTCCAAATAAAAGGTCTACAATTCAAACACCGTCCATTGCCTCCGTGAATCTGTTATGTAATTCAAATCTAGATGAAAAATCAAGTAGATCGCACACAGTTTATTATCAGCAACCGTGTGAAATGCAGCACAAAATATCCTGGAGCACCGTCAGTGTATAGTTTGCCTATGGCTTACGCGAGAAGGTGCGTCGGCTACAGTCCACAGTCGGCGTCTCGAGCACACTAGCTCGCTCCCCAAATATATTTTCACTGTTCAATCGTCGGAGGTGAAAGATGGGCACATGGACCCGCGTCGTGAGGGCAACTTCGGTGGCCCACTCCGACGAGAGCGCGGTCACAGCCGCCATGCGCGTGCTAACAAGGTGCATGAGCGCGGCCGCAATCTGCGACCGGGTGGCCATGATAGCCCAAACGACCGATGTTGCTTCTCAGGTGGCGGCAGTAACATCTGTCTCGAGGATAACAACTGGCGGGAGTGGCACAACAACTATCCGTTCTGCGGTGGCAGCCTTAGACCTAATGGAGGCCGCCCACACCCAGCTCCTGGCGGTCACCGCACAAATCGAGCGAAGCTTCTCCGACAACGGTCGGCAACCCACGGCCGAAGAGCTGGCAATCATCGAGAGCGTTCTAGCAACCGTCCATTCCTAGGCCGCATACCTTGCGACGACGGAGCCCGTCCAAGCCCATATCGCATCTGCCCATGCCCAGCTTGTGGAGGCCTTTTCCAAAGAGATGGAGGACGCGGATGGCGAGATGCTTGCCAAGTATGGTGCGATGGATGCCATGGAGCCCTTCCCCAGGAGATCGTCGGGCACGAGCTGGACATGGAGGCGGCGGCGGCGATCGACGAGCACCAGCCATAGTAGTACTCTTTGTTTTGTTTAAATAAGAGGGCCACTCTTTAATTTGTTAGAGTAATGTTTAGGTCAGCTAGCTCTGTTTAATTGCTGAACTTGCTCGATTAAGAAGTTAGTCTCCTTTGTGTACCCAAATTATGCAATGACGTGGATGACCACTGTAACCTGGGAAATTCGAACCAAAATTTTTGACGTTCAAACTCATCACACACGGGTAAAGGTATCTGAATCATTTGTGATGTTCACATATCATACACAGTTCTGAATAAGGGACCATGTCTGATGACACTTTGCGCGCCAGTTTTTTCACTGAAGCGATTCCAAATTTTCGGCTTCTGCGGAAATATCTTCCTCCCGGCCCCCTCTCCCTTACCAAAAGCCACATTTCCCCTGTTTCCGCCTTCCTTTCCAAGTTGAAACCCTCACTCCTTGCTTGCATCGCCGCCTTCTCGTCGGCGACCCTCTGTCACGCTGCCCAGCCTCGTCTATCCAGGCAGGTAATCCACACCCGACCCCCATCCTCCTCCTCCTTCTACATCCCACATGCCCCGACCGCCAGCGCGAGCGCGACACCTTCCACCCAAATCACCGACCCCTCCACCAAATAAGCACGGCCCTAAGCCATGGTGCGCGCATTATAGCCGGGATCTCAAGGAGGATTTGGCAGCGGAGAAGCAAATCGCGGCCGCATGCGCGGATGAGGTCGCGATGGTTGCCATTCGTGCCGACCCCTAGATCTTGGAGTAGCACCTTGCCATTTGCTAGCTATGCGGGTTAAGCATGCTCGGTTTACCCGTTGTGTGTGATGCACCTGCATTTCCTTCACAAATTCTAGTGAATTGTGCTACCTAATTTTACCATGCAATCTGTTGCTCTAGTGTATATGTTCTATATGTCGTGCAGTGTGGTGCTCACTTATTAAATGTTTTGTTAATTAGTTGTCGTCTTCAGTTAACTATTTGCTTCAATTCTACAAATGTGATGTTCAATTCTTCAGGCTGCAATTTTGTATTGTCTTCCATGTGAGAAATAAATCGAATTTATCTTTACAAAATACATGAGAAATGAATACAATGGCTATATTTCCAAGTTGTCAGGCATGCTTGGTTTGGTTATACATTGTGCAATGTGGTGCTCAGTTAACGTTTGGTTCATTTGTGTTGTGGTGTTTAGTTAACTGTTTGGTTCAATTCTACAATGCGATGTTCAATAGTTGTGGGTGCATTCTGTTATTGTATACCATGTGAGGAATAAATTGAATTTGGCTGTAGTAAATACTTAACTTGATGACTAACTACCGTATATGTGTTGTAGGGAAACAATGTGAAGCACTGAGGTTTACAATCGAGGTTAGCATGTGCATGGTCTGTTGTCTAATAGCACATTATTGTGCAATTGTAGGAACCATTCGAATATTTTGGTTTTTAACAATGGGTCTTGCACATGTAGGTCCTGCTGTCAGAGGTTTTCACCCACTGTTCGACCCTTTTTGCATATGGGGAAATGAGTTGTCCATGAATATCAATCAAATCAAGAAACTCAGAAAGATTGTTAGGATAAAGAAATTAGCGACAAAAAACAACAAGATCTTTGTCTGCACAATGAAGAAGACATCAGTACACTAAAAGATGGTACTAACTATTATACCTTGCCTTTTTTATTCCTTTGCCCCATTTCCAATATAGAGAAGATATTTATGCACATCCTTGTTTTTAGGCGTTTCCAAAGTAGTTCACTGATGATTACCTCTCAACCCACCTCTCTGGCCAGGAGGCGAGGAAGGTTTTCATACAACACCCATGGTTCAATATTGAAGTGTTCCTGAAGAGGACAAAGGACGGACGGCCAATCATCCACAAGCACTGGCCTAAAGTTGCAAAGACCTTCAACATGAATGAAGGCTAAATATCCGCCTTCCGCTTCAACAGTTTTCCAGATGAGATGCATCTGTCTATATACCGTCTATGATGCTAATTTCAAAAGGTTCTACATGTTGCATGTGAAACTTGGTGCTGGTGCAGTTATGTAATGGGGTAGCTGAGTGCTGAAGCTATATCATGTTGTACTCTGATGTATTTCAATTATGAAATTCTGCTTCCTTAATATGGAAATGAAATATATTATGTGCTTAATATGAATGTCAATTAGATTAATAAATGGATTATTAATAATAGGGCAATTAGCCTGCTAATGGCGAATTAGCCTGCTAATTGGGTTTTGCTATTGCAAAAAGTTGTTGAAAAAATACCATCGGCGATGACCTCAGGAAAGACACAAAGTTTCTAGGAATAAACCGTGTTGGATCAATGAACAATCACACACAACTTTATCTTGAAAACTATTTGCGTTAGGCCACCTTGCGCAGACGTTTACCACATGAAAACTGTGTGTGATGGACAACCTTTGCCACACAGTTTCTTCTATGGACCGTGTGTGATACATTCAATAACGTAAACGATTTAACTAGAAAAATTGTGTGTGATGTACCTATAAATGGAAACGTTTTCCTTGGAGCGACTGTGTGGGATGTACATATGGATGGAAACGTTTAGCGGGGACTGACTATGTGGGATGTATTTGTGACCGGAAACAATTTTGTCGTATAATTGTATTTTTAGCTGTATTGTATGTATTTCCGTATTTGAGCGCAAGCCAGTCGCACACGACCTCATTTTGCCGAGCGTCTGTGCTAGGAGGGCATATCCCCGACGGTTTTTGTGTCGTGTAGGAAGGACCCCCGTAGCGCCCACGCTCACTTGGCGACGGTTTCAAATGCCGTCGCGGAAAGGGTTAAAAGCCGTTTGTTTAAGACCGACGCGTACTAGTGTCAGGAGGCCACCGAGGGCCCACAAGGGTGGGGGGTGCGCCCTCCACCCTTGTGGCCGCCTTGTGGCTCTTCTGACTTGCACTCCAAGTCTCCTGGGTGTGTTCTGGTCCAAGAAAGATCATCGCGAAAGTTTTAGTCCACTTTGTATTATGTTTCTGCAAAACCCTAAAACAAGAAAAAAACAAAAACTGGCATTGAGCTCTAGGTTAATAGGTTAATCCTAGAAATCATATAAAATAGCATATAAAACATCCAAAACAGATAACATAATAGCATGGAACAATCAAAAATTATAGATACGTTGGAGACGTATCACACAGTTGCAACGTCTCATGCTACAAATATTTCTTCGACGAGTAAGAGTTACGATACAGGGTTATGGTCTACGCTCAACTTGCCGATGGCGTTGATGGTACTCCACACCTGTTTGATTGTTTCCACTGAGACTTATGAGGTATATATATCAGTTTTACGTTTTTTATACATGTGATTGCACTTTGATATATACATTGATGTACTGTGTGTGCCAGCATACTAACCCAGGGATGGCACAGATACACAGAGGCTTGGCCATTTGAGATCGGGTCGCTACGGAGATGGTATCAGAGCACATGCTGAATCTAGGATGTGACCCTAGAAATCAGAAAGCCCCTAGGATAGGATATCTATACAACTTTATTTTCAAAAAGATTCTTTCTTCTCATCTTTTCTGATTTTATCAAATATTCCCTCTTACCTCAAATAGTTAAAATATACCCCTTTTCCTTTTGACCACACGGAGGATCAACTAAAGCCGCTCCAAGAAGGACAAGATATCGGCCAACTAATGACGTCATCAGAGTAAAGAAGATTTCACCATGCATTAGAAAAGTTGAAGCTACAATAGTTGAAGACTCCGAGGACTTGAAGAATTTGAAGAATTATTTTTTAGAAAACCAAATCCCTGCTATATACTTACGTTAGATGCGATGATTTGTGAGCAGTTATTTGTTTGATGTTTTTCCGCCAGCCACAAAATAAAAACCCATTTTGTCAGGACCCCGATCCCAAGTCACATCGATCTAGCCGGTAACACCTCATATCACTTTGCGGCCTCACGCACGGTATTCCCACGGGTGTCGCCTTACCATGGCCCGGGACCGTTTGCGCCTTTTGGCTCACATATATGATAGTGTCGCTAGCATCCATATGACAGAGAACCCGGGCCGACATGGCTAGTCGTGAACCCAAAGCGGCACTAACCTATGGGGACAGGCATACATGAATCAACCTCGAGCATGTCGGTCAGCAGCGTGTGAATCCGGGCTGTAGCACCGGGCTAACAGGACTCCGGGAACCCGGGCTGTAGCAGGCTAGGCAGGACTCCGGATGTCACCGCGTGACATTTCCCCGAAGGGACAGACACAGGAACAAAGTGAAACACATGCCGGCCAGTCATGTGATCTAAGCAGTAGTGCTGGGCTAGCAGGACTCCGGTGAACCGGGCTGTAGCGGACTACTATGGCTCAAGGAAGCACTGGACTACATTTCCCCATAAGAGAGGCTGCCAAGGATAAACAACTAGATTTTCGGATCCCACACATACCAAGCATTCCAATCATACACACAATATGCTCGATATGTGTAAATACAACATGGCATCACAACATAACTCTACAACTCAAGTATTTATTCATTAGGCTCCGAGGAGCGAGATACTACAAACATGGGTCTCATGACCCCACATTTAGAGCATACAAGTCAAAACACAAGCGGAAGCTTAACATGTCTGAGTACACACATCTACAAATGGAAAAGGCTGAGAAGCCTGACTATCTACCAAATCCTGCCGAGGGCACAAGATCATAGCTGAGGTATCAAGCTAAACATCGAAGTCCACGCGGAACTACTAGCGAGACTGAAGTCTCTCTACAAAACATAAATTAGGCAAACGTGAGTACAAAGGTACTCAGCAAGACTTACATCAGAACTAAACTACATATGCATCGGTATCAACAAGGGGGGGTGGAGTTTAACTGCAGCAAGACAGCTTTGACTCAGTGGCTAACCTGAACTACGACTGCAAGCAACTCTTTTGAGGTGGCGCACACGAGTCCACATATTCACCATTCAATACACCACTATGGATCCGCTCCCGTCTCCCTATGAGAAGGCCATCCATAGCACTCACACTTATCTTGCGAGTTTTAGAGTATCCACTTTCACTTGTCTATGAACTGTTATAGGCAACCCAGAAGTCCATTACCGCGGACACGGCTATTCGAATAGATGATGTTAACCCTGCAGGGGTGTACTTCTTCACACACGCTCTCACCACTTACCGCCGTTTACACGACATGTACTCGGCAACCTTCAAGCGGAAGCCCAACGAGGGTGTCGGCCATGGCCTACCTAAATACTCAAGTCTCTAGTCCAGGTTTATCGCCTATCCAGGTTCCATCCGCAGGGAGTCCGGCCGAGGTTTCCACATACGGCCCCGAACGATGTGTACAGGGTTCCGAGACACCAAACTGGCGCCCGACATGCCCGGCCACGGTGTATCTACCGCAACATA
Organism: Triticum urartu; assembly: GCF_056163025.1. Lineage (NCBI taxonomy): Eukaryota > Viridiplantae > Streptophyta > Magnoliopsida > Poales > Poaceae > Triticum > Triticum urartu. The sequence continues at coordinate 170,766,140 of NC_141876.1, read as the reverse complement.
GCCCACCCCTGGGGTCAGCGCTACGCACGGCCGCCAACACATAACCTACAAACACCAGAAACTAGTTGCAACTCCTGGACAGAGTACTAGGGTGATTAAGAAGCTGAGAGGGTCCATTGGTTTCGGGCCCAATGCGTGGTAGTAACTGTTTCATGGATCACAAACACAGAACTCGGTTCCTGAGGACGGCTTCAATGAGACAACCCACCATGTACTCCTACATGGCCTCTCACCGCTACCTTTACCAAATCGTGTTCACACACTTAGCTCACACACAGTAGGACATGTTCAACACTGTTCCAATTCACCCCCGATGAATCAGACCTGACTCAACTCTAAGCAGTAGCAGGCATGACAAACAAGCATGAATGAGTAGGCACATCAGGGCTCAAACAACTCCTACTCATGCTAGTGGGTTTCATCTATTTACTGTGGCAATGACAGGTCATGCAGAGGATAAGGGGTTCAACTACCGCAACAAGTAACAGATGAATTGTTGTTGTCCTAATGCAGTAAAAGAGAGCAGGAGCGAGAGAGTGGGCTTGTATCGGAATGAACAAGGGGGTTGTGCTTGCCTGGCACTTCTGAAGATATCATTGGGTCTTCATCAGTGTCAACGATCACAGCGTCGGTACAACGTCTATCGAGAGGGGACAACCACCGGCAAGCACAGAAAGAACACAATCAATGCAATGCACAATATGATGCATGATCATGACATGTCAATATGTTGTTGATTGAGCTAATGCAACTAGCAACACAATTAAATGAAGTTGGTTTGAATACAAGATTCAAATTCAAACTCCATATATGATTAGTTAAATGCCATTTATTTGTTTTGTCCAAAACAGAGGATAAACATTGTTCAAACATGCATGAAAATGCCATAAACATATTCCTTGAATTTTTCTTATAATTTTTCATATATAATTTATTTCATTTGGAGTTACGGTTGATTTTCTATGATTTTTAGAAGTTTTGGGCATTTTCTGAAATAAATAAATCATTTAACATTTATTTAAATTCCAGAAAAAGGATTACTGCGTCAGCCTGACGTCATGATGATGTCACCAAGTCAACAGGGCTGGTCCGGGTCAAACCTGACCAGTGGGACCCACTGGTCAGTGACTCAGTCCACTAACTGAGTTAGTTAGTGTTAAACTAACCATAACCAGGCTGTTAGCAGGGCGGGGCCCGCATGTTAGTGTCTAGTTTAGTTAACTAAATTAGTTAGCTCTAATTAATCTCAAGTTAACTAATTAGGGGCTTGGGCCCACATGTCACTGACTCAGGGGAGTCAAATCCCAGTCAAACAGGGGTCAAACCCTGCCGGCGTTGAGTCGCCGACGAGGCCGAGACGGCGGAGGGGCTCGGATTTTGCCCTCCGGCGACCAAATTAGCGGCCGAGACCACCGGTGCGAAGCCCAGGCTCTCACGCATCTAGTGGTGGTAGTGGCAGCAGCTGGGATGGCCGGGGTTGGCGGCGGCGAGCACTTCCGCGGCGGCCGGAGTTCGGGCACCTGCGGGTTTGGCGTTGTGGTGCACGGGAGGTGGCGCTGCGGTTGTCTGCGGGCTCATGGGATCGTGCTGAGCATGATGGTGTGCTCGGACATGAGCTGCGGTGGCTGTGGCCACGGTGGCGACATCGCCGGCGGCGTGGAGTTCTCGGCCAAGATGGGGCTATGGCCTAGAGGTCAAAAACGACTAGGGGAAAAGAGGGAAACGACTCGGGGGCTCACTGTGATGACGTAGGGATGGCCAGCGTGCTCGGGGAAGCGTCGGAGGTGGCGAATCGACCGGCGAAGTCCGGCAAGCAGAAGTGGTGGTGACGAGCTCGAAGACGACGGCATGGTGATCCTCGGCTTGCATGGCTTGGCGAGGAGGAAGAGGGGCACCAGGCGGAGCTCGGGGGCGCATCGGAGAGGCTCAAAGATGGCTGTGGCCATGGGGGAGCTCGTCGGCGGCGACGGCTGCGTTCGGTCGCGCACGTGAGAGAGAGAGACAGGGGAGGGGATGAGCACGGGAGAGTGAGAGGGTACGGGGCGTCGAGGGAGAGTGCGTGGCGCTCGGGGCTGTCTCCGGCAGCGAGCAAGCAGGCAGGAGGTGGCTGGCGCGTGCTGGCACGCCGCGGGCACACGCCCTCTGCCTACTGGCGCGAGGAGGAAGGAGACAGGGAAGGAGGCGGTGGTGGGCTGGGCCGGCCACGTGGGCCGCCAGGTGGGCTGCAGAGGTAAGTCCAGGTAGCTCTCTCCCTCTCTTTTATTTAGTTTCTGTTTTCTATTTTTCTGTAATTGTTTTGATTTAGTTTTAGACACTAAATCATTTTTGTTGCTTCTGATAATTCTTGTAGGGACTAGTTGGATTATTCCAAAGCCCTTCACCAAAGATCAGAATTATTGGACATATATTAATTAATTAATAAATATATATCCAATGCAAATAGTTATTGATTTAATTCAAAGGCCCGAAATAAATATCTCTGAGATTCCAAAATATTGTTTTAAGTTTTACCTCTTGCCAATATTTTCAGAGACTAAGAGGAACATTTTCTTGGACTTCTTTGAAAAGATTTTAATGTTGATTATTTTTGAAGTGATTTATGAGGGTTTCAACTAACCACAATTCAACTTTCAGAATTTAGACATGATGCATGATGCTCACTCAGGTAATTAGCTACAAGCAAATTCTAGGGCTGTGACACATTTCTTCAAAACTTTTGTTTGTATTGTGTGTATATTCCTCTATTCTTCTCTCGTATCTCATCCCAAAAACTTTGGACACCATAGATGATGAATGAAGTTGGACTGAAGCAATGGATTCAAAACATGGAGAATCACTTCAGGAAATATTTGATTGCAAGGAAGTATGAGGTTCAATATGCTCTCCAGTATTTTACCGAGAGTGCCACAACCTGGTGGAAAATGCATCAAGCCATACAAGGATGCAACGGAGCAAAAACTTGGGAGGAATTCAAGAAGACTTATCCGGACGCACTATGATAACCCAAAGAAGAAACCTTGTGCCTGCAAGATTTGCGGAGAAATAGGACACACCAATGAAGAACACAAGGATGGATTCCCTTATTGTGAAGTAAATCACCTAGCTGAAGAATGCCCGACTAGGCAGGTTAGTTGTTTCCTTGGTGAAGGATCTACTCATTTCCCGGCTCAGTGCCAAATCTACCCCATGGTACAAGAAGTTACCAAACAGCAGATAGAAGCCCTCAGGGAAAGTTTAGAAGAACCCATTATGGGGGAAGTTATTGAAGACCCTGATGGAGAAGGCCTAACCAGATTTTTTGCTCATGCCTGCTATTCATGTTGAGAAGAAGGACATTTTTCACGGTATTGCACAAAGGAAAGAGAAGAGTATCTAGGAGATTTCTCGATAGTAGAAGTGAAGTTTGACCTCCGGAAATAGAATCTCTGATCATTACGGAGAAACCTAGGAAGAGAAAACGAAGGCATCCCAAGAACAACCCAATGTCTGCAGAAAAAGACATGAGTTATATCTGTGACGCCCAGATAATTAAGCTACAGTAATCCTCTCCTAACGATGCCATGTCATCACATTACTGTTGCTAATCCTTGCTTGATCTAAATCTTAGTTCAAACTCAAATTCAAATAAAGTCAAAAATTCAAATGTGTCCAACATGGAAACTAAAATGTCAAAGTGTGGCAGATAATCCCTGGATATTTTTCATGTTGGAACCAACCTCTTTTGGTTTCCCAAAGTGCCCCTGGAAATTATTTAGTGGCCCAACAACAATTTAAATTGTCCTTTTCAATTTCTAAAAAGGGTTAGACAACTCCTTTTTTCCTCAAACTTTTTATGACTCCTACAAATAATGTGTTTGATTTATGTGACAAGTCTCATATCTAACAAAACTCATTTAGTCTTGCAATTAAATAAAACATAGTAGCTAAAATTGAAAATAGTAAATAAAATATAAATAAAAAGAGAAGGGCCTATTCTACTTGGCACTTTGGCCCAACTAGCCAAATGGATGGCCCAACCCACCCCTCTCCTTCAACCTGCTACAGGGAGACAGGGGATCGTGGCAACCATCCGCCGGTTGAACCCTAGCCCCTCCTCTCTCGCCCGGTTGAACCCTAGCCGCCACTACTTCCCCCCCTCACGTCGTGGTTCGCTCCCGCGCACATACCCGAAGCTACCGTCATCGTGCCATCGTCACCCTCGCGGCCATCATCGTCGCCTTCGCGCGGGAGGACGTCCAAGAGGACCGCGACCGTCGGCTTCGTCCATACCGAGCATCAGCTCAAGCCTACGTGGCTCGTGCACTCGCCATCGCCGTCTTTGTCGTCGTGTACATCTCTGGCTGCCGACATTGATTCCCACCGCTTCGGTCCACCCCCGGCTTCCACGTCTGTGCACATGAGCTCGCCGTGAGCTCCTCTTCCAAAACCCCCTCTCCCCCTTTCGATTTGGATGCCATAGGCCGCCATCTCCGCCGTGCCTCACTGTCGTGCACCCGCGCGTGCTGAACCGTGCTACCTCTTGAGCACTACGTTGGTTTTCCCCAAAGAGGAAGGGATGATGCAGCAAAGTAGTGTAAGTATTTCCCTCAGTTTTTGAGAACCAAGGTATCAATCAGTAGGATGCTACGCGCGAGTCCCTCGTACCCGCACAAAACAAATAAATCCACGCAACCCACGCAAATAGGGGTTGTCAATCCCTATAAGCCACTTACAAGAGTGATATCTGATAGATATGATAAGATAATATTTTTGGTATTTTTATGATAAAAGATGCAAAGTAAAATAAAGGCAAAGTAAATAGCAAAGGAAATAACTAAGTAGTAGGAGATCAATATGATAAAGATAGACCCGGGGCCATAGGTTTCACTAGTGGCTTCTCTCGAGAGAAAAAGTATTCTACGGTGGGTGAACAAATTACTGTTGAGCAATTGACAGAATTGAGCATAGTTATGAGAATATCTAGGTATGATCATGTATATAGGCATCACGTCCGAGACAAGTAGACCGACTCCTGCCAGCATCTACTACTATTACTCCACTCGTCGACCGCTATCCAGCATGCATCTATAGTATTAAGTTAAAAACAGAGTAACGCCTTAAGCAAGATGACATGATGTAAAGGGATAGACTCATGCAATATGAAGAAAACCCCATCTTGTTATCCTCGATGGCAACAATACAATACGTGCCTTGCTGCCCCTACTGTCACTGGGAAAGGACACCGCAAGATTGAACCCAAAGCTAAGCACTTCTCCCATTGCAAGAAAGATCAATCTAGTAGGGCAAACCAAACTGATAATTCGAGGAGACTTTCAAAGATAACCAATCATACAGAAAAGAATTCAGAGAAGATTCAAATATTGTTCATAGATAGACTTGATATAAACCCACAATTCATCGATCTCAACAAACACACCGCAAAAAGAAGATTACATCGAATGGTTCTCCACAAGAGAGGGGGAGAACATTGTATTGAGATCCAAAAAGAGAGAAGAAGCCATCTAGCTACTAACAATGGACCCTTAGGTCTGAGGTAAACTACTGACACTTCATCGGAGGGGCTATGGTGTTGATGTAGAAGCCCTCCGTGATCGATGCCCCCTCCGGCGGAGCTCCGGAACAGGCCCCAAGATGGGATCTCGTGGATACAGAAAGTTACGGTGGTGGAATTAGGGTTTTGGCTCCGTATCTGATCGTTTGGGTGTACGTAGGTATATATAGGAGGAAGGAGTACGTCGGTGGAGCAATAGGGGGCCCATGAGGGTGGATGGCGCGCTTGGGGGGGGGGGGGTAGGCGCGCCCCCTACCTCATGGCCTCCTCTTTTCTTTCTTGATGTAGGGTCCAAGTCTCCGGGTCTTGTTCGTTGAGAAAATCACGTTCTCGAAGGTTTCATTCCGTTTGGACTCCGTTTGATATTCCTTTTCTTTGAAACCCTAAAACAGACAAAAAACAACAATTCTGGGCTGGGCCTCCGGTTAATAGGTTGGTCCCAAAAATAACATAAAAGTGGATAATAAGGCCCTATAATGTCCAAAATAGTATATAATATAGCATGGAGCAATTAAAAATTATAGATACGTTGGAGACGTATCAAGCATCCCCAAGCTTAATTCCTGCTCATCCTCGAGTAATGCGGAGTGCTACTTGGCATAATTTTAATGTAATTCTTCTCAATTGTGGTATGTATATTCAGATCCGAAAGATTCAAGACAAAAGTTCATATTGACATAAAAATAATAATACTTCAAGCATACTAAGTAAGCAATTATGTGTTCTCAAAATAACATGGCCAAAGAAAGTTCATCCCTACAAAATCATATAGTTTAGTCATGTTTCATTTTCGTCACGCACAACCCCGATGACAAGCCAAGCAATTGTTTCATACTTTAGTAATCTCAAACCTATAAACTTTCACACAATATATCAGCGCGACCCATGGACATAACACTATGGGTGGAATAGAATATAATGAGGGGGGTTATGTGGAGAAGACAAAAAAGGAGAAAGTCTCACATCAACGAGGCTAATCAATGGGCTATGGAGATACCCACCGATTGATGTTAATGCAAGGAGTAGGGATTGCCATGCAACGGATGCACTAGAGCTATAAATGTATGAAAGCTCAACAAAAGAAACTAGTGGGTGTGCATCCAACTTGCTTGCTCACGAAGACCTAGGGCACTTGAGGAGGCCCATTGTTGGAATATACAAGCCAAGTTCTATAATGAAAAAATTCCCACTAGTATATGAAAGTGACAAAACAAGAGACTCTCTATCATGAAGATTATGGTGCTACTTTGGAGCACAAGTGTGGCAAAGGATAGTAACATTGTCCCTTCTCTCTTTTTCTCTCATATTTGTTTTTTTGGGGGCCTTCTCTTTTTTATGGCCTTTCTCCTTTTTATGGCCTTTCTCATTTTTATGGCCTTTCTCTTTTTTTGTTCCTCACTTGGGACAATGCTCTAGAAAATGATGATCATCACACTTTTATTTATTTAGAACTCAATGATTACAACTCGATACTAGAACAAAGATGACTCTATATGAATGCCTCCGGCGGTGTACCGGGATATGCAATGGACAAAGAGTGACATGTATGAAAGAATTATCAACGGTGGCTTTGCCACAAATACTATGTCAACTACATGATCATGCTAAGCAATATGACAATAATGAATGTGTCTGATGAACGGAATGATGGAAAGTTGCATGGCAATATATCTCGGAATGGCTATGGAAATGCCATAATAGGTAGGTATGGTGGCTGTTTTGAGGAAGATATAAGGAGGTTTATGTGTGAAAGAGTGTATCATATCACGGGGTTTGGATGCACCGGCAAAGTTTGCGCCAACTCTCAATGTGAGAAAGGGCAATGCACGGTACCGAAGAGTCTAGCAAGGATGGAAGGGTGAGAGTGCGTATAATCCATGGACTCAACATTAGTCATAAAGAACTCACATACTTATTGCAAAAATCTACAAGTCATCAAAAACCTCGGTACTACGAAGCATGCTCCTAGGGGGATAGATTGGTAGGAAAAGACCATCGCTCGTCCCCGACCGCCACTCAGAAGGAAGACAATCAAATAACACCTCATGTTTCAAATTTTTTGCATAACGTTTACCATACGTGCATGATACGGGACTTGCAAACTTCAACACAAGTATTCATCAATTTCACAACTACTCAAATAGCACTACTTTGATATTATTACCTCCATACCTCAAAACAATCATCAAGCATCAAACTTCTCTTAGTATTCAAAACACTCTTAAGAAAATTTTACTAACTTTGTATACCTAGCTTATTAGGATTTTAAGCAAATTACCATGCTATTGAGACTCTCAAAATAATCTAAGTGAAGCATGAGAGATCAATATTTTCTATAAAACAAATCCACCACCGTGCTCTAAAAGGTATAAGTGAAGTACTAGAGCAAAACTATATAACTCAAAAGATATAAGCGAAGCACATAGAGTATTCTAACAAATTCCAAATCATGTATGGATCTCTCAAAAGGTGTGTACAGCAAGGATGATTGTGGTAAACTAAAAAGCAAAGACTCAAATAATACAAGACGCTCCAAGCAAAACACATATCATGTGGCGAATAAAAATATAGCTCCAAGTAAAGTGACCGATAGAAGTAGACGAAAGAGGGGATGCCTTCCAGGGCATCCCCAAGATTTGGATTTTAGGTGTCATTAGATTATCTTGGGGTGCCATGGGCATCCCCAAGCTTTAGCTCTTGCCACTCCTTGTTCCAGAATCCATCAAATCTTTACCCAAAACTTGAAAACTTCACAACACAAAACTTAAAGTAGAAAATCTCGTGAGCTCCGTTAGCGAAACAAAATAAAATACCACTTCAAGGTACTGTAATGAACTCATTCTTTATTTATATTGGTGTTATACCTACTGTATTACAACTTCTCTATGGTTTATAAACTATTTTAGTAGCCATAGATTCATCAAAATAAGCAAACAACACACGAAAAACAGAATCTGTCAAAAACAGAACAGTCTGTAGTAATCTGTAGCTAGCGCAAGATCTGGAACCCCAAAAATTCTAAAATAAACTCCTGCACGTGAGTAATTTATCTATTAATCATCTGCAAAAAGAATTAACTAAATGGAACTTCCAAATAAAAATGACAGAAGTTCTCGTGAGCGCTAAAATTTCTATTTTTTACAGCAAGTTCAACAAGACTTTCCCCTAGTCTTCCCAACGGTTCTACTTGGCACAAACACTAATTAAACACAAAAAACACAACCAAAAAAGAGGCTAGATAAATTATTAATTACTAAAAAGGAGCAAAAAGAAATAAATTAAAATAAAATTGGGTTGCCTCCCAACAACCGCTATCGTTTAACGCCCCTAGCTAGGCATAACGAGCAAGAATAGATCTAGGTATTGCCATCTTTGGTAGGCAATCCATAAGTGGCTCTCATAATAGATTCATAAGGTAATTTAATTTGCTTTCTAGGAAAGTGTTCCATGCCTTTACTTAATGGAAATTGGAATCTAATATATCCTTCCTTCATATCAATAATTGCACCAATCATTTTAAGGAAAGGTCTACCAAGAATAATAGGACATGAAGGATTGCAATCTATGTCAAGAACAATAAAATCTACGGGCACATAATTCCTATTTGCAACAATAAGAACATCATTAATTCTTCCCATATGTTTCTTAATAGTGGAATCCGCAAGGTGCAAGTTTAGAGAGCAACCATCAAAATCACGGAAACCTAACAAATCACACAGAGTCTTTGGAATCGTGGAAACACTAGCACCCAAATCACATAAAGCATAGCATTCATGATCTTTAATTTTAATTTTAATAGTTTGTTCCCGCTCATCATAAATTTTTCTAGGGATAGAAACTTCCAATTCAAGTTTTTCTTCATAAGATTGCATCAAGGCATCAACGATATGTTTAGTAAACGCTTTATTTTGACTATAAGCGTGAGGAGAATTTAGCACGGATTGCAACAAGGAAATACAATCAATCAAAGAGCAATTTTCATAGTTAAATTCCTTGAAATCCATAATAGTGGGTTTAGCAACATCTAGGGTTTTAATTTCTTCAATCCCACTTTTATCAATTTTAGCATCAAGATCAACAAATTCTGAATTCTTGGAACGCCTTCTAGGTAAAGGTGGATCATATTCAGCCCCATCATTATCAAGATTCAAATTGAAAAATAAAGATGTAATAGGGGACACATCAATAACTTTTAGATCTTCATCTTTGTTTTCATAGGAACTAGAAGAACACGCTCTTATAAAGGCATCTTTCTTAGCACGCATCCTAGCGGTTCTTTCTTTGCACTCATCAATGGAAATTCTCATGGCTTTGAGAGACTCATTGATATCATGCTTAGGTGGAATAGATCTAAGTTTCAAAGAGTCAACATCAAGAGAAATTCTATCAACGTTCCTAGCCAAATCATCAATCTTAAGCAATTTTTCTTCAATCATAGCATTAAAATTCTTTTGCGAAGTAATAAATTCTTTAATATTAGATTAAAAATCAGAGGGCATCTTATTATAATTTCCATAAGAATTTTTGTAGGAATTACCATAATTATTAGAGGAATTACCAGGATAAGGCCTAGAGTTGAAATTTCCTCTATACGCGTTGTTACCAAAATTGTTCCTACCAACAAAATTCACATCCATAGATTCATTATTATTCTCAATCAAAGTAGACAAGGGCATATCATTAGGATCAGAAGAAACACTCTTATTAGCAAATAATTTCATAAGTTCATCCATCTTTCCACTCAAAACATTAATTTCTTCTATCGCATGCACCTTTTATTAGTATATCTTTCAGTATGCCATTGAGAATAATTAACCATAATATTATCTAGGAGTTTAGTAGCTTCTCCTAAAGTGATTTCCATAAAAGTGCCTTCCGCGGCTGAATCTAAAGGATTTCTAGAAGTAAAATTCAATCCGGCATAAAATTTTGTATGATCATCCACAAATTTAAACCATGAGTAGGGCAATTACGTATCATTAGTTTCATTCTCTCCCAAGCTTGTGCAACATGTTCATGATCAAGTTGCTTAAAATTCATAATATCATTTCTAAGAGAGATGATCTTAGCGGGAGGAAAATACATAGAGATAAAAGCATCTTTGCACTTGTTCCATGAATCAATACTATTTTTAGGCAAAGACGAAAACCAAGTTTTAGCACGATCTCTAAGCGAAAAAGGAAATAGCTTCAATTAAAAAATATCATTATCCACATCTTTCTTCTTTTGCATGTCACACAAATCAATGAAGCTATTTAGATGGGTAGCGGCATCTTCACTAGTAAGGCCAGAAAACGGATCTTTCATGACAAAATTCAGCAAAGCAGTATTAATTTCACAAGATTCAGCATGAGTAAGAGGAGCAACGGGAGTGCTAATAAAATCATTGTTGTTGGTATTGGTGAAGTCACAAAATTTAGTATTATCTTGAGACATCGTGACAAGCAAGCAAACTAACACACAAGCAAACAGAGAGCGAGCGGGAAAAAAGAGGCAAATAGAGAAAGAGATGGAGGATAGAGAGATAGGGCGAATAAAACGGCAAGGGTGAAGTGGGGGAGAGGAAAACGAGAGGCAAATGGCAAATAATGTAATGCGGGAGATAAGGGTATGTGATGTGTACTTGGTATGTTGACTTTTGCGTAGACCTCCCGGGCAATGGTGCCAGAAATCCTTCTTGCTACCTCTTGATCACTGCGTTGGTTTTCCCCGAAGAGGAAGGGATGATGCAGCAAAGTAGCGTAAGTATTTCCCTCAGTTTTTGAGAACCAAGGTATCAATCCAGTAAGAGGCTACGTGTGAGTCCCTCTTACCTACACAAAACAAATAAATCCTCGCGACCAACGCAAATAGGGGTTGTCAATCCCTATAAGGCCACTTACGAGAGTGAGATCTGATAGATATGATAAGATATTTTTTTGGTATTTTTACGATAAAAGATGCAAAGTAAAATAAAGTCAAAGTAAATAGCAAAGGAAATAACTAAGTAGTAGGAGATCAATATGATAAAGATAGACCCGGGGGCCATAGGTTTCACTAGTGGCTTCTCTCGAGAGCATAAGTATTCTACGGTGGGTGAACAAATTACTGTTGAGCAATTGACAGAATTGAGCATAGTTATGAGAATATCTAGGTATGATCATGTATATAGGCATCACGTCCGAGACAAGTAGACCGACTCCTGCCTGCATCTACTACTATTACTCCACTCATCGACCGCTATCCAGCATACATCTAGAGTATTAAGTTAAAAACAGAGTAACGCCTTAAGCAAGATGACATGATGTAGAGGGATAGACTCATGCAATATGAAGAAAATCCCATCTTGTTATCCTCGATGGCAACAATACAATATGTGCCTTGCTTCCCCTACTATCACTGGGAAAAGACACCACAAGATTGAACCCAAAGCTAAGCACTTCTCCCATTGCAAGAAAGATCAATCTAGTAGGCCAAACCAAACTGATAATTCAAAGAGACTTGCAAAGATAACCAATCATAGAGAAAAGAATTCAGAGAAGATTCAAATATTGTTCATAGATAGACATGATCCTAAATCCACAATTCATCGGTGTCAACGAACACACCGCAAAAATAAGATTACATCGAATGGTTCTCCACAAGAGAGGGGGAGAACATTGTATTGAGATCCAAAAAGAGAGAAGAAGCCATCTAGCTACTAACTATGGACCCGTAGGTCCGAGGTAAACTACTCACACTTCATCGGAGGGGCTATGGTGTTGATGTAGAAGCCCTATGTGATCGATGCCCCCTCCGGCGGAGCTCCGGAACAGGCCCCAAGATGGGATCTCGTGGATACAGAATGTTACAACGGTGGAATTAGGGTTTTGGCTCCATATCTGATCGTTTGGGGGTACGTAGGTGTATATAGGAGGAAGGAGTACGTCGATAGAGCAATAGGGGGGCCACGAGGGTGGAGGGCGCGCCTGGGGGGGGGGTTAGGCGCGCCCCCTACCTCGTGGCCTCCTCTTTTTTTTCCTGACGTAGGGTCCAAGTCTCACGGGTCTTGTTCATTGAGAAAATCACGTTCCCGAATGTTTCATTCCGTTTGGACTCCGTTTGATATTCCTTTTCTTCGAAACCCTAAAACAGGCAAAAACCAGCAATTCTGGGCTGGGCCTCCGGTTAATAGGTTAGTCCCAAAAATAATATAAAAGTGGATAATAAAGCCCAATAATGTCCAAAACAGTAGATAATACAGCATGGAGCAATCAAAAATTATAGATACGTTGGAGACGTATCAAACCGCAACCGCCGCACGCCCACGACCACCCAATGCTGCTTGCTGCTACTTTCGCCGGCGCAGCCTCTTGCTGCCACCGCTGCTGCATCCTCCCCCTTTCTCTGCTACGCCCGCAGCTCGCTGCTCCGCCCGTGACCACAAGTAGCCGTGCCGGTGTGCCCTGCCCGCCGCGCCAGGAGCTCCGCTGTCGCACGCACCTGCATGTATGCGCTTCCGACGCGCCTCGCGCACCCGCCTGCTGCTGCTGCTCTGCTGCTCTTGCGAGCCACTACTTCTGCTTCTTGTTGCTGCCGCAGCACGCCGCTGCCTGTTCCATACCGCGTTTGCCCTTGCCCGGCCACACCGTCGCCGGTCACCGCTGCCCTGTCACCCGCTGACTGCGGCGCTCGCTCGTGCCCACCCCGCGCCACCTTCCTGCGCCGCACCCCGCGCCTAGCTCGTGTGCATGCTCTTGCTGCTATGCTGAATGTGCTACTGAATGCTACTGTAGCTACTACTTGCTAGCTTTCGTATTTCCACAATGATTAACCCCCTTGACAGCCTTTGATCAGCGGTTAAACAATTACTAACAGGCCTAAAAGTAATATGAGTAGAAAGTATACATGACAAACTTCATTTTATCCCACTGGACCAAATCCTTGTGATGAATAAATTAAATCCTACAAAAATCACAAAATGACATATTATGTTAATAACTCCTAGCCTACTAACGTGTGTGCGTTGTGTGTGTGCGTGGTGCACGTGGCCGGAGTAGTGGCCGGCCCTTGTTTAGATTAAGTACTACTAGGTGTTAATTAATGGCTAAAATAGTCTATGTACAGATGACATGTGGCCCCTTTTATTTAAAAGCCTAATTAATAGTTTGTGCCAATGACAAGTAGGGCCCAACGCAATGTTCATTGGTTGACTAGTAAAGGTGTTGACTAAGTCAACCCAGCTCCTTGACCCCACATGTCATCGAGTGTGACTAGCCCCCTGCTGAGTTAAACAAAATTCATAGTTTATAATTTGAATTAAATAAATTAAAAAAATCATTTAAACTTTAGAAAGTCATATAAAATAATCCATAGCTCGGATGAAAATGTTTTCTACATGGAAGTTGCTCAGAAAAATGCAAAGAATCTGAATGCGCGGTCCGTTCATCTATCACATGCCCCTAGCATGCTGAACATGGAACTTTCCCCTCTCTTTCATCTGTCCGGAAAATGCCTAACACCAGGAAAACCCCTTTGGATGTTTTCCCTCTCTAATTTCAACGTGTATTACCTCGTTAGTTCACCTCTAGCATCGTGTATTGCCATGTTATGCCTTGTGATGCCTTGTTTACTCTGTATTTTCTGTATATTCCCCCTCTTATCTCCGGTAGACCCCGAGACTGATCCTCCCCCTGTGATCGACTACGTCGACGATGACACTTCTTCCTTTTCAGCAGAGCTTCAAGGCAAGCAAACCCCCCTTGAGCATTCCGATATCGCCCATTTCTTTCCCTCTCATGCTTGCATTAGAACTGCTACTGCTTTCTGTATGATCATACTCTGATGCATAGCTTGTTTTTGTTACCTGCTTAATGTTACCTACCTGCTTATCCTAAACTGCTTAGTATAGGTTGGTTAGTGATCCATCAGTGACCCCCCACCTTGTCCTTGTTGCCCCACTTTATGTTCGATGTCTTGACCAACCTAATCGACGTCCAGGCCCCGACACCGCACATCACCACCCTAGTTGTACGACTCTGCAGAGTTACTATCAAGTGCCGAGGGTGACACCTCATACATCACTCCTGATGAGTTCTCTGTAGTGTATTTATTCGGTCGTGGTCATCGAGGGTGATTTCCTCCTTAACCACTTCCGATACAACTCTGTCATGCAACCCCTCAAGTGTGAACCTCGAGGGTGATTTCCTCCTTAACCATTATGTTCACCTTGGTGATTACATCGAGTGGAATCCGCCGAGGGTGCTTCCTCAGGGTTTCCCTTGGTGTTAGACACACAGTTACTATGGTTACTATGACTTTACAATGAACCATGTTAGTAAAGACGGGTCGGTCCTGAGGGGTACCCGCGCTAGCTTAATTGCGAGTGATGTGGAGTCGGGTTGACCTGGAAGGTGCCCGCGAGATACTTACGAGGCGTGGCCGGGAATTCTTACCCCTTGCCGCAAGTACTCGAGACGGGGCGACGAGGTCACATCTTTCGTGAGTCTCTGCTCGTGACCGCACTACCAACACACTAACGGTATGGATATTTGATCTGAGGGGCCTCTGGCTTGATATCACTGACCATCACGTGGGCATAGTATGGGCGTTCTGCGTCGTATACATCAGCCGAAGCTTAATAGACGTCAGCGACTGAGCGGCGCGCGCCAGGTTGGACTGCATAACCTCCTGCCTTGTTTAAGGAGGTAGTTAGGTCTGCTCACCGGGCACGTACGCAACGTGCAGGAGTTCCCGGGGAGATGACCCATGACCGCTGGGGGCATAGGCTTAGTCCTGTGTGCTGACCTCTCTATTAAGCCTAGGTCGGGTTGCGGCGTATTGTTTGGCCGAGGCCGGGCATGACCCAGGAAAGTGTGTCCGGTCGGAGTTAATCGAGCATTGTGGGTAACTTGGTGCACCCCTGCAGGGAAGAAAAAAAATCTATCGATAGCTTGTCCTATGGTAACGGACACTTGGAGTTGTATCCCGATCGATACAACTAGAACTGGATACTTGAGATGAGAAATGGATAGTATGGCTCTGGGATTGCTTTCTCACAAAGAGTCGAGAAAGGATCTCTGGCCGAGGTTGATCACACTACTACTACTGTACTTTATGCTACTCTACTCCCTCATGTTGCTGCAAGATGGTGGTTTCCAGAAGATGCTAGTCTTTGATAGGACTAGCTTCTCCCTCTATTCTGGCTTTTCTACAGTCCAGTCCACATATACAGCCTTCCTTTGATAATGTTGCATATGTAGTGTAGATCCTTGCTTGCGAGTAATTTGGATGAGTACTCACGGTTGCTTTGCTTCCTCTTTTCCCCCTTCTTTCTTCTTTTCGGTTGTTGCGATCAGATGGTGGATCCTAGGAGCCAGATGCCACCCAGTCGACTACTACTACGCCGAGGGTGTCTACTACTACGTGGAGACCGCTGACGACCAGGAGTAGTTAGGAGGCTCCCAGGCAGGAGGCCTTTCCTTTTCGATCGATGTTGCTTTTGTGCTAGCCTTCTTAAGGCAAACTTCTCTAACCTATGTCTGTACACAAATATTGTTGCTTCCGCTGACTCTTGTGTATTTGAGCTGATGTATTCGAGTCCTCGAGTCCCATGGCTTGTAATATAAAGCTTGTATTATTTTTATTTGGGTCTAGAGTTGTGTTGTGATATCTTTTCGTGAGTCCTTGATCTTGATCATACACATTTGTGAGTATGATTAGTGTACGGTCAAATCGGGGGCGTCACAAGTTGGTATCAGAGTCGACTGCCTGCCCCTTCCACACTCCTTGACCGAAGTTGAGTCTAGTCGATGAAAACTGTTTTACTAACATGGATGTGCGGCCCATGGGCCCACGTCGCCGTTGGGTGGTATTATGATCTTTTATTCCTCATCTATACTCTGGGACTCTTATCTCTCTTCTCTTCTGGTTAATGAATTTTGCTAAGACTGCCATTAGGATCCCGTGATCACTTTCACCAGGAGACCACCTTATTACGATGATCGTCTACTGCACCAGAATATTCCAAGGATACTTAATGATGTTCTCTTGAGACTTTGTGCCATCGCTTTTGCAATTCCCATCCATCGATAAACCTGTATGGATAACCACGTACACTTGCCATTCATACAATCATTCCCCGTTGATCTTGTCATTATAAGATACCTTAAAATTCTCTCTATTGTTCTGAGAATACTTGTGCCTACTACCTTGCTGTTCTTTGCCACATGAATACCCCTACGGATAATTCCTCGCACTTACTGATTATTCGCTCATCACCAATTGTTCAAGTGTTTCACAAAAGTCTTCGATATACTATTCGATCCTTCAAAAATACTTAGAAGCTTATTGCTCTGCAAATACTTGTCTACTTGCATTACGGAAGCTTCCCATATGTCTGGTAATATTCATTAGTCTCCTTTGACACCGTCATTTTGATCCTATTGATTCAACATGAGTGCGAATGCACGCAATCATTGGTTGTTCCTTTTAAATTTTCCTTTCTGGCCCAGACATCGTTTCTCATATGAGATGGTTCTTTCCCAATCAAGATTTGATCGGGTGCACCTCTAAGTCTATTCAACTTACTCATCTTTTGATCAGAGCCTCTGCTTCTGATCCTTCGTCTTGAAATCATAATTCCTTTGTACCCAAGCATCAGATCATTCAGACGTTTCTATAAGCCGATGCCTTTGCATCCCCTTCTTCATGTAGTTGATTACCGATACTCACATCAACTCTGTCGTGAATCACCAGATCCATTGCTGGGTTGTTGTCCAATAGAGTCCTTCACATCCAAAATCTTGTGAGTTTTTCCCTGATACATAATACCTTCGGTAAATTGTATCATCTACTTTGATTTCGATACTCATACTTCGAACTCATTTCTTTTGCTTGCTTGATGGTTGTACAGATTCGTAAAAATACCCCGATGGGTTGAACTTATGCCTTCCATAATCCGTATGAACCCGAGAGTTCTCACGAGTCTTACTCTTCTGGTACTTCGCCAGATAAATCTTCTGCACTACAATTTCTTCGAAAACAAGGAGTGAATGAAAGGTTATGCATTGAAGAAATGGGAGTCGACCTTGAACGTTTGTGTTCATGCCCACGGACCCGATGTGGAAATTATCATGGAATCTTCTTGTTATAATAATAATAATCGCCTTGTGATAAGTTCATCTTGTATCTATATTTGGTCCTTTGCAACCGTGGTTCCGACCATATTGTTCTTCTTTGATCCCATTTCTCGGACAAGTTAAAGTGTGTCGGATTTCGGGTTCCGGCAGACCCTTGAGGTTCAAACACTGGGGTGCACGCGGAGATCTCTCCCCTACCGATCTACGTCCAATCTCCTCGCGTGATCTAAGCTGAAAACAACGAACAACACAAGGGACACGAGGTTTATACTGGTTCGGGCCACCGTTGTGGTGTAATACCCTACTCCAGTGTGTGGTGTGGTGGATTGCCTCAGGGGCTGATGATGAACAGTACAAGGGAAAACAGCCTCGCGAGAGGTGTTCTTGAGCTGGTGCGATGAACTGCTTGCATGAGTTCAGTCGCCTCTCTCTCTCTCTTTGCTAGGGCTCTACCAGATTTCTAGCTGTCTAGGTGTGTCACTCTTCCTCTCGATGTCTCCCTCTACTCTCTGGTGGCTAGCTCTATTTATAGAGGCCCTGGGCCTCTCCCCAAATAATGAGCGGGAAGGGCGCCAACAATTGGCCATTTTGAAGGGGAACATCTAGTACAAGTTATCCTGAGCAAAGGTGGTCTTCGGCTCCCAAAAGTACTAGTGATGACGCCGTCTTGGGCTCCACGGTGACCTCCGTCCTGCCGCTCTGCTGGTCTTGGTCTCGTTGCACCGGAATGGCAACCTTTGCCCGATGCCTTGGCCTATGCTTGCCCCCCTTGCACCAAAGGGGAAACAAGGACACTACGCAGGCCGGCGCCCGCCTGGTCTCGATCGTCATGGCTTGCGTCACGGGCTCCTCACGAGGTATCCCTGCCTTGATCTCTTCGCCTCCTCGCGAGCCTGCCTGATGAGGCTGCCTCTAAGGAAGCTTCCTATCGTCCGCCCTACGAGGCTTGGCCCCTCGCGAGGGTCTTGAGCTTGAGCTGATGAAGATGGGCCGCGCTGGGCCCCCACTTGAGCCACGCCGCGGGCCGCAGGCAGGCAAGTCTAGGGACCCCCGTTCCCAGAACACCGACAGTAGCTCCCGGGCCCAAGGCGCGCCCGGGCTTGGCCTGGCAGGGAAGTGAAGGGGAAAGCGCGAAGCGCCGCGGACCCCAACAGCCTGCGGCCTTGGGCGCCGCGTGGCGATTGATTGGACGTGGGCGTCTGCACTTCCCACGATGCTTCTGCAACTGTCCATCTGACAAAAGAGGTGCCCGGGCCAGACTTACCTGCTTTGTTCTTGTTCGCCTCGCCCTAGATCCCCGTTCTCGCTCTCCTCCTTCTTGCTCCTGAAATCCTCCAGATCTGTCTCAATCCTCCTCATCCGGCACACCATGGCGCGTCGCAAGTCCCCGATCAAGGCCTGGTACTCGCCGGCTCTGGATTCCCTGAACCTGCCGGAGAAGAACCTCGCCCTCACGCGCCTGATGACGGTGGCGCAGGGCAGCATGGGGGCGACTATGCGCAAGGCCGGCTCCGACCAGCCTAAAGGCAGGGGGAGCACCTTCTATCCGTTGTTTGTGAGTGCCATCGTCGCCGGTCTGGTGCCTCCTTTCTCTGAGTTCTTATTTGTTGTTCTCCGCCAGTACAACTTGCAGGCTCTACATCTCCACCCCAACTCTGTTCTTCTCCTGGCGATTTTTGCTTACTACTGTGAGGCTCACGTCGGGGTAAAGCCCTCGGTGGCCCTGTAGTGTCACTATTTTTCTCTCCGGGTTTCTGGTGGCCATATCTCCGCATGTGCGAGCATCATCGCATACTCCAATTCCAATGCTATCTCGAAGCCTGGGAAGAGAATCGAAGGCTTCTGGAGCAAGTGGGTCATGGTGGACGTCGGGCGCCTCCACCCCCGTCTGGTGTTGCCTATGGGGCAGCCCAAGGCTGTCGACGCGTTGGTCCCGCGCGGAGCTCGTCGACCCCCGTGCGAAGGCGGTGTTGAAGAGGATGAACATGGACCTGAGGCCAAGCAACTTGGGGCGGCGAAGCTGACCGGGGCCATGCTCCTGAGGGAGTTCTTGGAGCACCGGGTGGCTCCACTCCAGGAGCACTCGCTCCCGTTGTGGAGGCTTGGGGAAGCGGACGCCGCCTTGCGCCTAAGCTCTGAGGCCCTGACCGACGAGAATCTGGTCGCGACCGTCCATTCCTTGGTTGGGGGAGACATGGCGAAGCTGGTGGGCGCCCCCGTCCCCCTGTTCCTTCGTGACGACTGGGAGCAAGTGGTGAACGCGATGCCCACCTTCAATGGTGAGGGGCTGGTGCCCGCGGAAGCTCCCGAGGGTCTTGCGGCGCTGGCGATGGTGAACGTGTCCTCCGACAGCTCCAGCGGGAGCGAGGGGGAAGAAGAGGCGGAGGAGGAAGAGTCTGACTCCGAGGCGACTGGCAAGGAGTCGAAGGAGTCTTTCCCTCGGCGCAGGTCCCAGGCCCTCCGCTCCATGCCGACGATGACGAGGCCGGCTCCAGGCGAGGAGGGGAGGACTCCCCCTTTGTCGCAAGGAAGGGCAGGTCGGGGCTGGTTCCCCCAGGGTCTGCTCTGGTCCCTGGGCGGTCTGAGGCCAGCTCCAGCCCTCCTGACGTGCCCTCTGCTTCCGGGCCTCCCGAGGCTGACCCCAGCTGCAGGCTCTCGGGCTTCAAGTTTGGTCGGAGGTTGCTTGGGTCCGCGAGCGACGACCAGTAAGTGCTCGATTCATGCTTTGCTTGGTTTCTGCTGCCGAGGCTTGACGTCCATATTCTTTTTTCAGGCCGGCGCCTGCGGCGAAGAGGTTGAAAGGGGCTTCTGCGGCCCTGCTTGGGGCGAGTCCACCTGCCAGGATGGCGCCTTCGTCCGCTGAGGGGAAAGACGGCGAGGCTCGCGCCTCCCCTGCCCGGTCGTCCTCGCGAGGCCGACTGGGATGCCTCGGCGAGGAGTCAGCCCCCGTGGCCCCGCTGACCCTGGAGTCGACTGCGCTCGATGCTGCAGCCAAGGCCCAGGGGGTTCCTTCCTGCCAAGACGTGATCACGCTGCCGGCCTCTTCGACCGCTCCGCCGCTTCCTGCTTCTTCTGTTCCCTCTGTCCCCGTCCTGGACCAGGCCGGCGGCGAACTGAGCCAGCTGCAGGAGGATCTTCTGAGCGCGGACCCTCGTCTAGCGGCCGGGCGCCTGGAGCTAGCTTCTGGCTGGGCCCGTTTTGCTGCCTCCGTCCGAACAGCGCTGAGTGAGGCCGTGTCGGCCTTCGATGGGGAGAAGCAGGCTGCCAACCAAGCCAAGGCCGCTCACGATGCTGCCCTGGGCGACGCTGTGGCTGCCAAGTCTCGCTGTGAGGCGCTGGAGACCGAGCTGCAAGGCCTTCGCGACGAGCTCGCCAAGGAGGTCCATGGCGGCTAGGAGAAAGAGAAGGAGATGAAGGCTCGGGAGGCTGCCGTCAAGGACCAGGACGTCGAGCTTGATGACCGCCACAGCCTATTGGAGACGCTGGAGCAGTCACTGCAGGCGGAGAGGACCGAGCTAGACGCCAAGGCGAAGGTCCTGGCGGAGGATCGGGTGGCCTTCGCGAAGATGGAGAAGAAGGCTCGTGCCACGCTGAAGACCCTTTACGAGAACAGCTTGGAGGAGCCGTTGGCCGGTGAGGAGGATGGCCCCGCCAAGCTGCTTCCCTTCCTGGTCCGTGCGCTCAAAGATGTCGTAGACGGCCTTGGCCCCATGGCCGAGGCGCGTGCCCTATCTTCTGCGGCGCTGAAGCATGTCCTCAGCCACGTCTACCTGCGCGACCCCGACGTCGACTTGGATAGCCTGCTAGAACCCGTGAGCGGCGACCTTGCCGCCGCTGCCGCTGAGGCCGTGAAAGGCCGAGCCGAAGCTTTGATGGGGAGGTTCCGCGCCTTCAGCATCTTGCCCGGGCGTGGTGCCGCCAGCTCCGCGGCCCCGGGAGGCGGAGTCGTCCAGCGTGACTCCACCACAGGCGGCGGCGCCACTTGAGAGTGATCCCTTCGCGGCTTCTGTCCTGTTTTTATTCTTGCAACATGCACCATGCCTCGCGGAGGCGTTTAAACTTGTGTTTGGCGTCGTGAAACAATCTATGGCTTGTAATATTTGCTTTGAATTTCCTGGAATTTGCATTTTTCTCCCCTACTTGCTCGTGCTCTACGTCGGCAGGGCCAGACCCCGCGCATACCTCACCAGCGTTAGCCCCGACCAGAAACCAGGACGGGACTAAGGAGCAAGGGGCTACGTGGCAAGTTAGGCTCCTGAGTCGCGATGCTCAGGAGTCCCCCTTGACGTGCAAGCAACAAGTAGAAAAGGGGGGATGAGGAGTGGATTGATCGTTCTACGTCGGCAGGGCCCGACCCCGCGCATACCTCACCCAATGTTAGCCCCGACTGGAAACCAGGACGGGACTAAGGAGCGAGGGGCTACGGGGCAAGTTAGGATCCTGAGTCGCGATGCTCAGGAGTCCCCCTTGACGTTCAAATGGGTTTCCATACCTTGGCTCTGCTCGGGGAGGGGCGCGTGACGACCAGGTCCAAGGGACCTGGCTGGGTGGCGTGCGCTCGGGCGAGGCCCGGGCGTAGCCCCCATGTCCAGCCCCCTCGCGCGGCGCTCCTGGGGGGAGGCGTTGCGATGGTGCCGGATACTGAGCTCTGGGCTCCCTGAGGTTGGTATGGCCGTAGGACACCCTCAGTTGTTTATCACCAACGCGGAGCATAGCGCTTCCGTATGTGTACGGGCATAGCCGCTCCTCGGCAGTGTCGTCAGCCAGCGCGGAGCATGGTGCTTCCACCGGTACGTGGGAGGGGGGCTCCCCTCCGGGAGGAGCCCCCGGGGCATGTACAGCCCCGCCCTGACATGTGGCTGGCATGGTAGGGCTAGGAGAGGTGTATCTGGGCACTCGTGAGCCAGCGCAGGACTCACGAGGCCCTACCTCAAGGCGGGTTGAGCCTGGCTCTGGGCCTTTATCAATGGTGTGTTCCTGCAGGGTGGTTAGAATGCAAATGCTCTACGTCCTCAGGTCCTGGCCCTCGAGCTAGCTCAGCCGCCGCTGGTATGACAGGTCGTGGTGCCGTGGGTCAAGGCCAGGGGGTGAGGGCTGGAGAGCCAGTAGGAGCCCATGAGTCGCGATGCTCAGGTACCCCCCTTTTAACGTGCAAGCGCTTTGCATGAAAGCGGAGAAGTCCGCGATAAGCAGCAGGTGACAATTAAGCGCGAAAGAGCAAATTCATTTTAAGTAGACGCGAGAGAAGCAAACGCCGCTGGGCCAGGCCCGAGCAGCTCGGGGATGATGCAGCCCGAGGGGCGCCCATAACAAGGTAAGTAAAGAGCATAACCAAAACGGATACATGCCGCAAGGACGGACCCACGCGACCTGGGAATGATGCGGCCCTATGGGCGCTCCCAGCTAAAAATAGAACTTAGAGAAATGTCACCTGGTGCCGTTGAAGATGAAGTGATGTTGAAGAAGCAGGCGATGCGCGATGAAGACGTCGACCCTCACGAGCCCCCAGGCTCAGGAGCCTCGGGAGGCTCCGGGGGCACAGGTGGGTTTCCGAGGGCCATCTCCATCTCCGCCAGGACCGCACAATGCCTGACCTCTTGAGCCTCCAGAATGCTCCTCAGCAGGCGCTGATGAGTGGCGACCGCGTTCGGCAGGCCGAAAGGCATGCGAACGTAGCTGTGAGGTGGACCGTCGCAACGCCCCACACGCGAAGGCCAGAGGCGCTCCTGAGACGTGGCTCGGTAGAGCCCTGGCACGCCGATGCAGACGCACTGCCCACCATCCTCGCCTGGATGTGGGGCTACGGCAGGCAAGCGGTGGCTTCCGCGCATGACTTTCGACTCCTGTAGCTCCTGGGTGTTCCTTGCGATGAACTCCTATGGGTTTGGTCTTTCTTGCCTTGTACATTCCTGAGGGAAACGTGCCTGGAACCACCCCTCCAAGTGGTGCCCGAGCTCCTCCATCGCGACCTTGGCAAAGTCGGTGGCTCTCCAAGAAAGAGCCCCCGAGCCCTGCCTGAGGAGGGCGTCGGGCGTGCCTTCCTATGCGAGAGAGGGTGGCGCTCCCTGATTGGACGCAGATCCTGACACAACACCTCCGGTGGCGACTGCCTCCTTATGGCTTGGGCCAGGCGAAACCTTCTTCTTCTTAAGGGTCGCCTCTGGAAGTCTTCCGTTCCTGTGGTCTGGGTCTTCAATTGCTGCGGCTTGGAACGCGCGCTCAAGTGAACACACTGCGTCCCTTTCTTCACAGGGTACGGTGATGACTCCACTGCTTCCTGGCATCTTGAGGACATTGTATCCATGGTGAGTCACTGCCATGAATTTGGCCAGGGCTGGGTACCCAAGGATGGCGTTGTATGGCAGACAGATGTGGGCGACGTCGAAGGCGATGAGCTCGGTGCGGTAGTTGTTGCACTGCCCAAAGGTGACTGGAAGGCGAACCTGCCCTATTGGAACAGTGGAACCGTCAGTGACTCCTAAGAAGGGCTTGGTCGGCTGAAGCTGATCGTACGGCACTTGGAGATTGTTGAACGTCTCGACGGATAGGATGTTGAGTCCTGCTCCGCCGTCAATGAGGGTCCTGGTGACCTGCATGTTGCTGATGACTGGGGAGCAAAGCATCGGGAGGACTCCGACCGTTGCCGCGCACTTGAGCTGATCCGTTGAGCTGAACGTGATAGAGCACGCAGACCACCTGAGAGGGCGTGTGGCCTCAAGCTTGGGGAGGACTGCATTCACATCGCGAGCAAACTGCTTGAAGATGCGCTGTGAGGCTGGGCCCTGCGCTCCACCCAAGATGCAAGCGATTGCGCGCGGCTCCTGGAAGCCCCCAGCCTCCTCGTCTTGATGCTGGCCTTCATTCCTCCTTGGCGGTGGCGGCAGAGGAGGAAGGCCTGTGTTGCCACGCGGGCGATCCTCACGAGGCTGATCTCTCCAGGCTTCCTTGCGAGGCTGGTCCTGCCAGCGATCCTCGCGAGGTCGGTCACGCCACCCTTGGCGAGGGCCATGGGCTTCCCATCGTCCACCACCTCTTCCTCCACCTCGGCCATAGCCCCTGTCATTGCGCTCGGGGCGTCGGCCGATACGTCCGTCTCTCACAGCCCTGACCTCTTGACATTCGTTGGTGTTGTGGGTGTGGAGGTCGTGGTACACGCAGTACCGGCTGCCCTTGGATGACTCAGGCTAATCCCTGCCTCGCTTGGTGTCTGGTTCCGCTGCTAGCACGGCAGCCCCCTTGCGCTTCACGTCCTTGGCCTTGGGCTTCTTCTCTTCTGGGTCGGCTGCCGGGAGTTCGAGGAGGGAAAGGCGCCCTTCCTCAGCCCTGGCGCACTTGGTCGCCAAGTTGAACAGCTCCAGGGATGTGCATAGGTCTTCATGGATTGCTAGCTCCTCCTTCATCTTGATGCCGCGTACGCCATCGGAGAAGGCCGAGTTGATGGCTTCTTCAGTCACCTTGGGGATCTTGAGGCAAGCGTTGTTGAAGCGCTGGATGTATTTCTGCAGGGTTTCCCCTTGCTGCTGCTTGATGCGGCGCAGATCGCTCATGGCCGGTGGCCGGTCGCGAGTGCCCTAGAAGTTGGCGATGAAGCGAGTGTGCATCTCGTCCTCGGAGGAGATCGTGCCAGCAGCCAGGTTCAGGAGCCAGGTGCGGGCCCCATCCTTGAGCGCCATGGGAAACCAGTTCGCCATGACCCTTTCGTCTCCGTCGGCGGCTTCGATGCATAGCTCGTAGAGCTGTAGTAACTCCACGGGGTCCGCCGTGCCATCGTAGCGAGGGGGCAGGTCAGGCTTGAACTTGCCTGGCCATGCGACGCCGCGTAGCTCGGGGCTGAGGGCACGGCAGCCTGCCGTGGCCACCGGCGCCTTTTGCTGGTGCTGGGATTGTTCCTGGGGATTACCACGCGCCGCCGCTTGGAGCAGCATGGGGTCTTGGCGTGGAGGTGCAGGGCGCGATCTTGGCACGCCGGCGCTGGGAGCGCGCGAGCACCTTCTTGGGGACGAGGGATCTCTTGGCAGCTCCTTTCTTGCTGCGCAGGCGCCGGACGCGGAGGGTCTCGCCCTGGGGCTGCGCGCCTTGGAGCCAGGGCGCCTTCTTGGGGAGGAGGTGGTGGAGGAACCAGCGAGAGGGACGGCAAGGGGGAGCCCCCTGCGGCGCTGACGAGCTCGGTGATGCGGGCGAGCCAATCCTCATAGAGGTCGTCGACGGGGCGGTAGTGCAAGAGCTCTCTTGCCAGGAGCAGTGCAGCGTGCGTGTCCGTGGGGGCGCGACGGGCGTGGGACGACGAAGCGGCTGGAGTCAGCGACGGTGTGGCGGTGCGGCCCTCCCGCCGTACCGAAGGATGCTGGGACGAGGCCTACTGCTCGTTCCCCGCCGGGCCGGTGGCGGCGTTGGCGGCAGACGACGGGAAACTACGAGGGCGTCCGCCGACGGGCGTCGTCTGGGCGACGCGGGTGGCAAGAGCAGCTCGGCGCTCGGCGCGAGCCCGACGAGCGTCAGCCATGGACACGACGGAAGATCACACGCGAACAGCGGAAGAAAGATTCTGGCGCACCCCTACCTGGCGCGCCAAATGTCGGATTTCGGGTTTCGGCAGACCCTTGAGGTTCGAACACTGGGTGCGCGCGGAGATCTCTTCCCTACCGATCTATGTCCAATCTCCTCGCGTGATCTAAGCTGAAAACAATGAACAACACAAGGGACGCAAGGTTTATACTGGTTCGGGCCACCGTTGTGGTGTAATACCCTACTCCAGTGTGTGGTGTGGTGGATTGCCTCAGGGGCTGAGGATGAACAGTACAAGGGAAGAACAGCCTCGCGAGAGGTGTTCTTGAGCTGGTGCGATGTACTGCTTGAATGAGTTCAGTCGCCTCTCTCTCTTTGCTAGGGCTCTACCAGATTTCTATCTGTCTAGGTGTGTCTCTATTCCTCTCGATGTCTCCCTCTACTCTGTGGTGGCTAGCTCTATTTATAGAGGCCCTGGGCCTCTCGCCAAATAATGAGCGGGAAGGGCGCCAACAATTGGCCTTTTTGAAGGGGAACATCTAGTACAAGTTATCCTGACCAAAGGTGGTCTTCGGCTGCCAAAAGTACTGGTGATGACGCCGTCTTGGGCTCCACGGTGACCTCCGTCCTGCCGCTCAGCTGGTCTTGGTCTCGTTGCACCGGAATGGCAACCTTTGCCCGATGCCTTGGCATGTGCTTGCCCCCCTTGCACCAAAGGGGAAACAAGGACACTGCGCAGGCCGGCGCCCGCCTGGTCTCGATCGTCATGGCTCGCTTCACGGGCTCCTCGTGAGGTATCCCTGCCTTGATCTCTCCGCCTCCTCGTGAGCCTGCCTAATGAGGCTGCCTCTGAGGAAGCTTCCCGTCGTCCGCCCCACGAGGCTTGGACCCTCGCGAGGGTGTTGAGCTTGAGCTGATGAAGATGGGCTGTGCTGGGCCCCACTTGAGCCACGCCGCAGGCCGCTGGAAGGCAAGTCTGGGGACCCCCGTTCCAGAACGCCGACAAAGTGCTAGTCTTCTGCAGATCTTTTCACCTGTCCAACCTCTACTTTGATCTACCTTCGAGTATTACCCTCTAGTATCTCGAGAATATGACAGAACTACATAACTTATGAGTTTTTCATCAACTATTATTTCTCGCTGATTCAAATTTTCCACAGGTTCTAAGTTGTTAGGCACTCGAGAACACCGATAACTGGTTCGAGTCTACACTTCCTTTTCCATTGATTTTTTTAACCTTTCTTGTAACCTGACATACCTGAGTAGTGATAATTCCCTGCTTATGTAACACCTCGGTGTACAAACTCTGTCAGTAAGACCTTGTTACTATTGTTTATGACATTCCGGTAGCCACCGATGGACGAGAACTTTGCCTATTGGTCCGCCTCGTCTTAATGAGCAAGAAAATGGTTCTCTTCATCCCTCACCCTTGGTACCAATGTTGTTGTCGGCATAACTGACATGCGATACTCTGACCTGCCTTGCTATCATGACCGTGCAAATTGATTAGCGCCTTCCTACTGTTAACCCACATGGTGGGCCCATAACCCATAGTTCCACAGGATCGAAACCTGACTCTCTTGTACATCCCAGTTTTCTAAAATTGTTTTCTCGCAATACTTATTCCCATTGCTCTGAACCCATTTCACCCTCTGTTTCAGGCAACGAACGATTGCCTACCCGCTTAAATCTTATTATTGCACCTTCTTACCTTGCTTTCAATGACTTTCTTGAATTCCAACTTGAGAGATGCCTCTATGCCACGTTCATTGAGATAGCCCCTAGGTACCTATCTTGTGTTGAGTTCCGTCCTTCCCGAGTCTTTCCCCCTTACTCCACCCTTTAAATCTCGGGACGAGATTTCTTGTGGTGGAGGACAATTGTGACGCCTGGATAATTAAGCTATAGTAATTCTCTGCTAATGATGCCATGTCATCACATTACTGTTTCTAATCCTCGCTTGATCCAAATCTTAGTTCAAACTCAAATTCAAATAAAGTCAAAAATTCAATTTTGTATAACATGAAAACTAAAATTTTCAAAGTGTGGAAAATAGTCCCTGGATATTTTTCATGTTGGAACCAACCTCTATTGGTTTCCCAAAGTGCCCCTGGAAATTATTTAGTGGCCTAGCAGCAATTTAATTTGTCCTTTTCAATTTCTAAAAAGGGTTAGAACACTCCTTTTTGCCTCAAACTTTTTGTGACTCCTACAAATAATGTGTTTGATTTATGTGACAAGTCTCATATCAAACAAAACTCATTTAGTCTTGCAATTAAATAGAAAACAGTAGCTAAAATCGAAAACAGTAAATAAAATATAAATAAAAAGAGAAGGGCCTATTCTACTTGCACTTTGGCCCAACTAGCCAAATGGCCGGCCCAGCCCACCTCCCTTCTCCTTCAACCTGCTACAGGGAGACAGGGGATCGTGGCGCCTATCCACCGGCCATGTCGTGCGTGGCGGCCATCCCCCGCCTTCCCGATGGCTACAAGGGCACCCAAGCCCCTCCTCTCTCCCCCGGTTGAACCCTGGCCGCAACTACTTCCCCCTCTCGCGCCGTTGCTCGCTCCCTCGCACACACCCGAAGCTACCGTCGTCGTGCCATCATCATCATCGCGGCCATCGTCGTCGCCTTCGCGCGGGAGGACGTCCAAGAGGACCGCGGCCATCGGCTTCGTCCGTATCGGGCATCATCTCAAGCCGACGTGGCTCGTGCGCTCGCCATCGCCGTCTTCGTCGTCGTGTACATCTCCGGCTGCCGACGTTGATTCCCACCGCTTCGGTCCACCCCCGGCTTCCTCGTCTGCGCACCCGAGCTCGCTGTGAGGTCCTCTTCCAAAACCCCCTCTCCCCCTTTCGATTTGGACGCCGTAGGCCACCGTCTCCGCCGTGCCTCGCTGTCGTGCGCCCGCGCGTGTTGAACCACAACCGCAACCGCCGCACGCCCACGACCACCCGATGTTGCTTGCTGCTGCTTTCGCTGGCACAGCCTCTTGCTACCACTGCTGCTGCATCCTCCACCTTTCTATGCTACATCCGCAGCTCGCCGCTCCGCCCGTGACCCCCCGTAGCCGCGCCGGTGTGCCCTGCCCGCCGCGCCAGGAGCTCCGCTATCGCACACGCCCGCATGTACGCGCGTCCGTCGCGCCTCGCGCACCAGCCTACTGCTGTTGCGAGCCGCTACTTCTGCTTCTTGTTGCTGCCGCTTCGCGCCACTGCCAGTTTCGTACCGCGTCTGCCCTTGCCGGCCACACCGTCGCCAGTCACCGCTGCCCTGTCACCCGCTGACTGCCACCCACGCTCGTGCCAACCCCGCGCCGCCTGCCTCCGCCGCACCCCGTGCCCATCTCATGTGCATGCTCTTGCTGCTCTGCTGAATGTGCTACTGAATGCTACTGTAGTTACTACTTGCTAGCTTTCCTATTTCCACAATGATTAACCCTCTTGACAGCCTCTGATCAGCGGTTAAACAACTACAAACAGGCCTAAAAATAATATGAGTAGAAAGTATACATGACAAACTCCATTTTATCCCACTGGACCAAATCCTTGTGATGAAAAGATTAAATCCTACAAAAATCACAAAATGACATCTTATGTTAATAACTCCTAGCCTACTAACTTGTGTGTGTTGTGTGTGTCCGTCGTGCACGTGGCCGGAGTAGTGGCCGACCCTTGCTTAGATTAAGTACTACTTGGTGTTAATTAATTGCTAGAATAGTCTATGCACAGATGACATGCGGCCCCTTTTATTTAAAAGCCTAATTAATAGTTTGTGCCAATGACAAGTAGGGCCCAACGCAATGTTCATTGGTTGCTAGTAAAGGTGTTGACTGAGTCAACCCAGCTCCTTGACCCCACATGTCATTGAGTGTGACTAGCCCCCTGCTGAGTCAAAAAAACATTTCACACTTTATAATTCGAATTAAATAAATTAAAAAATCCTTTAAACTTTAGAAAGTCATATAAAATAATCCGTAGCTCGGATGAAAATGTTTTCTACATGGAAGTTGCTCAGAAAAATGCAAAGAGTCCGAATGCGGGATCCGTTCATCTGTCACATGCCCTAGGATTCTGAACATGGAACTTTCCCCTCTCTTTCATCTGCCCGAAGAATGTCTAACACCAGGAAAACCCCTTTGGATGTTTTCCCTCTCCGTCTTCAACGTGTAGTACCACGTTAGTTCACCTCTAGCACCGTGTATTGCCATGTCATGCCTTGTGATGCCTTGTTTGCTCTTTATTTAATCTTTCTTCCCCCTCTTCTCTCCGGTAGACCCCGAGACTGATGCTCCCCCTGTGATCGACTAAATCGACGATGACACTTCTTCCTTTTCAGCAGAGCTTCTAGGCAAGCAAACCCCCATTGAGCATTCCGGTATCGCCCATTTCTTTCCTTCTCATGCTTGCAATAGAACTGCTACTGCTTTCTGTATGATCCTACTCTGATGCATAGCTTGTTTTTGTTACCTTCCTGCTTATCCTAAACTGCTTAGTATAGGTTGGTTAGTGATCCATCAATGACCCCCCACCTTGTCATTGTTGCCCCGCTTTATGTTCGATGTCTTGACCAACGTGATCGACGTCCAGGCCCCGACACCGCACATCACCCCCCTAGTTGTACGACTCTGCATAGTTACTCCTGATGAGATCTCTGTAGTGTAGCTATTCGGTTGTCGTCATCGAGGGTGATTTCCTCCTTAACCACTTCTGATATGACTCTGTCGTGCAACTCCTCAAGTGTGAACCTCGAGGGTGGTTCCTCTTATGTTCACCTTGATTATTACATCGAGTGGAATCCACTGAGGGTGGTTCCTCAGGGTTTCCCTTGGTGTTAGACACACAGTTACTATGGTTACTATGACTTTACACTGAACCATGTTACTAAACACGGGTCGGCCCTGAGGGGTACCCGCGCGAGCTTAATTGCGAGTGATGTGGAGTCGGGTTGACCCGGAAGGTGCCCGCGACATACTTACGAGGCATGGCCGGGCATTCTTAGCCCTTGCCGCAAGTACTCGAGACGGGGCAACGGGGTCACATCTTTCATGAGTCTCTGCTCGTGACCGCACTACCAACACACTAACGGTTTGGATATTTGATCCGAGGGGCCTCTGGCCTGGTAGCACTAACCATCACATGGGCATAGTATGGGTGTTCTGTCGTATACATCAGCTGAAGCTTAATAGATGCCAGCGATTGTGCGGCGCACGCCGTGTAGGACTGCGTAAGCTCCTGCCTTGTTTAACGAGGTAGCTAGGTCTGCTCACCGGCCGTGTACGCAACGTGTAGGAGTTCCTCGGGAGATGGCCCATGACCCCTGGGGGCATAGGCTTAGTCCAGCATGCTGACCTCTCTATTAAGCCTAGGTCGGGTTGCGGCGTATTGTTTGGCCGAGGCCGGGCATGACCCAGGAAAGTGTGTCCGGCCGGAGTTAATCGAGCGTGGTGGGTAAGTTGGTGCACCCCTGCAGGGAAGAAAACATCTATGGATAGCCTGTCCTACGATAACGGACACTTGGAGTTGTATCTCGGTCGATACAACTAGAACTGGATACTTGAGATGAGAAATGGATAGTATGGCTCTGGGATTGCTTTCTCACAGAGAGTCGAGAAGGGATCTCTGGCCGAGGTTGATGACACTACTACTACTTTACTTTATGCTACTCTACTCCCTCCTATTGCTACAAGATGGTGGTTTCCAAAAGATGCTACTTTTCGATAGGACTAGCTTCTCCCCTCTATTCTAGCTTTTCTGCAGTCCAGTCCACATATATAGCCTTCCTTTGATAATGTTGCATATGTAGTGTAGATCCTTGCTTGCGAGTACTTTGTATGAGTACTCACGGTTGCTTTGCTTCCTCTTTTCCCCTTCTTTATTCTTTCCGGTTGTTGCGATCAGATGGTGGATCCCAGGAGCCAGATGCCACCCAGTCGACTACTACTACACCGAGCGTGTCTACTACTATGTGGAGACCGCCGATGACCAGGAGTAGTTAGGAGGCTCCCAGGCAGGAGGCCTTGCCTTTTCGATCGATGTTGCTTTTGTGCTAGTCTTGTTAAGGCAGACTTGTCTAATCTATGTCTGTACCCAGATATTGATGCTTCCGCTGACTCTTGTTTATTCGAGCTGATGTATTCGAGTCCTCGAGGCCCATGGCTTGTAATATAAATCTTGTATTATTTTTATTTGTGTTGAGAGTTGTGTTGGGATATATTTCCGTGAGTCCTTGATCTTGATCGTACACATTTGCGTGTATGATTAGTGTACGGTCAAATCAGGGGCGTCACAATATCACATGTTTCAAGTGCAAGACCTTAGGTCACTATACCAATATGTGTCCGAAAAAGAAGCCGGAGAAGAAGCCAAGAACCCAAAGAGAAGACACCATCTCCAAGAAGCCCAAAGACTTATCGGAATTTATTTGTTTTCGTGGCAAGGAAGACGGACATTATGCTACTAAATGTCCCGACAAGATGAAAGCTGGAGCTGAGTAGTTGGAATTTTGATATTGGTAGTAATTGTAGTAGGAAGAAAATTTATTTTCATGAGTACAATGAGTTGAATTATGTGATGGATGTCTCAGAGATTGTAATGAATTCATGAATCAATATAGTTAATGTGTTATGATTTCATATGTTGTATGAGTTTTTATTCTATGAACAAAGATTTCGGACCAGATTCGAGGATATGAGAAATATGGTTTATGGATGACTGTGAATTTCGTTTTAAGGGTGGTAGTATCCTATGAGAACACTTGAAAAAAAGTATTCCACAGAGTGTAGTTCTAAGTTTTGTTGGTTACCCCAAGGCTATGAAGGAAATGGAGTACTATTGGATTTAAAGGAGGTGGAACAATATAACTCAAAATGATGAGTTAAAGTTGTACTAGTGTTGAAAAGTGGGCCATAACCCACATGCCCGGGAATTAATAAGGATAGGTACCCACTGGAATAAGAAATTTTGGAAAGACTACGATTTGATCAACAAACCTTTCTTAGGAGGTTATGAAAACCCTGAAAGTTGTGAAGAACGATAGATGTTTTGTTCAGCTTGCAGAATTAATGGATATATCCAAGCTCGGTTTGTCGACAAGAGAAATTCTGTAATGCTTGAGAGAATGCCCGAGTGTTATAAATGCGAGATTCGCTAAACCTTATATAGAGTAATGATCTGGGTGTGGAATGGATTGATCACCATACCGACTTACTCGTATCATTCACTCTTGCTATTTGGAATGATAAATCTAGAGTGACTTACCCATAGTAGAGAGACGACGATGTGAACATAGGTTATATGGTGAGATTCAGCCTAGACCCATTTTCCTGTAGGAGAAACCAATAATGATTGACCACCATGAGATTTTGGCAGTTGTTTAGTATTGGCAATAGATCTATCAGCTAAGGAGAACCAGTCTCGGAAGAGCCTCACCAAGATGAAAGGACACGAGTTTGAGGAAAAGGATATGCCCCTACCGGAAGTGCCTTAGTGAAGGAGTTATTCCATAGAATATGAGAAGAAAGACATAAGTGTTGATGGAACCGTAACCATGCTTCTAAGTGCGGTAGCAGCCCAGACCGTTGCAACGATCAATGAAACTTTCAAGAATACTCCAAGGCCCTAACCTCTTCTTGCTAGACTCTTTGAATCACGAGGACAACATTCATTTTAAGTGTGCTAGTTTGTAACGTCCCAAAATTCTAAATTTTGGAGTGTTATATTAAATAAATAGTTTTGATTGGTTGTTTGTTTGTTGTGTGGTTGATTGTGTGAAATTGAGTGGAATTTGGAACCTTTTGAAAGTTGAATGATAGGGAATGAAATGATTTTTCCAAACTTTCGACCTTGCATTTTGATCTCAAAGAATTCAAATTCAATTCAAACACAAAACCCTACAGTGAAGATGGCATGACTTCTTCCATTTGAAATGAAAAGGGTTTTTTAAATGATTTGAATTCCATTTGAAAATATTTAAAATTCAGAAACTTTAAGCAACTCAGTGAGTTCCATGAGAGAAGATAAAATGACTTCTTCATATTTGAAGAAAGAGAGTTGGAAGTTTCAAAGAATCACTGGGAAAGTCATTTTGAAGTTATTTGAATTTCCAAAATTCAAATTCTCTGAAAGTTATTCAAATGATAGAATTTAATATGCCACTTCATATAATCAGAGGCATTTGAAATATTTTGGCCATGAGGAAAAATAGGAAAGTTTTGGAAGTGGTTTGAAATTCAAATTCCAAACCATTTAGGAGTTATTGGGCTTTTATTCCAATTATTTTTCTCCTCAAAATAAATAAATGGAAATAAGGGCAAAATGATTCCCTTCAATGGAAAATTAGGAGAAAATAAATTGGAAATCATTTTGGTATTTTGAAAAATAATTTTTATTGTGTTTTATTGCAACACTAGCATTGTTTGACTTTCTTGAATTTTTGTGGATTTTATTTGTCTCTGAAAATATGTTCATGTTTTAGGATTTATTTTTCTAAACATTTTGATATATTATATGTCTCTTTATAATTTTTATTTATTCACTTTTTGTATTAGTTTTATTCTCTATTTATAAAAAAACTAGCCGAAGCCACCGAGGCCCCACCTCTCCTTCTCTCTCTCTCTCTTCCCCTCGAACCATCTACACGTTGGGCTGGCCTAGCAACCTCCCCTCATCTGAACCATTATCGCCTCACGCGCCCGATCTCTTTGTCTCTCCCTCGAAGTCACTACACGCGGGACCCGCTCGTCATCTCCCTACCCTCTCCCTTTCGTGTTGTTCACGAACTATGCCTCAAATTGAATCCCGCATGTTTGATCCGATCCTTGACCCTTGCACATGCCCTCCTTCCTATAAATAATGCTCTCTCTCTCCTCTGCCAATTTTTGCAAAACCGCCAGCTCCCATACCCTAGAGCGCCCGATCGATCTCGCATGAGTTCTCGCCCGAAAGATTCTGTCGCTGGTCGGTTTGGTCGACGCCGAAGGTTCCCCGAGTCCCTCCTCTTCTCTATTGGCTCTGCCTCGACGCAGCGCGTCTCCCTGAGCTTTTCTCTCTCGTAGAAGCGCAAGGGACCGAGCTCCCCATATCTTCCGAAGTTCGCTGGAGACGTCGCAGCTCCACCGTCTCGCCCCGCGCCATTTCGACACCAAAAGCGAACTCTGTCACCACCATCGGCTTTGCTAACTCATGCCGCTTCTCTCTGACCTTGCACCCACCCCAGAGGACCACCGGAGAAGGTGCCACGACCACGCCCGAGCCGCCACGACCTCCTTCTCCGGCGACGTTGACGCCTACCAGCGCGGTAAGCCGTCGCTCCCCCTCGTCCGTCCGATCTGAAATGAATCGCTGAGATTAGATCTAGGTCCAGTTTTTTTGAACCGTTATCTTCTATATTGCGGTCGTTCGTTCAATTAGCCAGGCAGCGAACACTCATCGGCCAGTCGCAGCACGACACGTCGCGCTAGGTTATTTTTCCTTCAACCGCTACTGCCGAAACCGCTAAGCAGCGGCCACCCACCACAAGAGACAGCCGCAGCCACTCAGAGGTCGCCACCTGACAACACTGCCACGGTTGATCGGCCCGTAGCTCTTTTGTTTTTTTCAGTTTCTGTTTTAAAAACAGAAATAGTTCTGTTTTTAGATTGCTTGTAAATTTTATGTTTTAAATCCAAATTGAGTGATTCTTTTTTTATTAGACTCAAAATTTCTTGAAGTTTACGCTAATGCATTTGTATTTCAAAATTGAATAGTTTAAATTTGAGTTATTTCAAATATGCTTCAAAGAAGGTTTTGGATCTAGTTTGAATTCTATAATGGATTTTTGATTGATTCCTTTTGGTGTTGTTTTGTTATTGTTTTGTCTATCCATTAGCAAATACCGATTTATTTTTAGTTTATTTTAAATTAGGTTTATTGCAAAAACAGTACTGTTTTGCTTATGTAGCTGTTTCAGTCATATAATTAGTGTTTTTTTGAGTTAATTCTTTTTGTAACTTTTTACATGTTGTTATATATTTTTGTTAGACATCAGTAGATGAATTTTTATAATTAATTATTAGTATTTAGCTATTGTTTTTGTTTTTGGTTGCATAGCTCATAGTTTTAGTTAATAGAAATAGTTTTATTCTTTTTAAAGTAATTCTTTTTGCCTCTTTATTGTAGTTAGTTTTTGTTTTTGTCAAAAAGGAACAATTCCGTTTTATAGTTATTTAGTATTATATTAAGGTATTGTTTTGGTTGATATTGTGGTTTAGTGTTAACTATATAGTTATAATAGATGTTAAATTAGCTCTTTTTGATAGTTAATTATTTATTAAATTACTTTCTGTTGTTTTATTAGTATTATAATTTCTTTGCTGTAGAAAAGTTATTAGAGTAATTTAGTGCTATTATGATAAAATTTGTGTGAGTTGGTCTCAACTAGTTTTCCTTGAAGTTTTCTTTTGAGGTTTTCCTTTGATTTTCATTTGTTTTTATTTGAACATTATTGTTTATTTATTGCTTTTGATGGTTACTTTGGTTAATAGAATCGATTGCTAGAATTGTTGCTTATGTGAATACAATGTTTGACTATATAGATTTGTCGGTGGGAAACGACACCTATGGGGTCACTGGGATCCCTTCTACGGTTGGCGGGCGTGGGGTTGTGCGAAGAGCGGGTCTGGCGGTCAGCACACAAATTGTTTACCCAGGTTCGGGCCGTGGAGACATATAAAACCCTAGTCTTGCTTGTATGCGTATTGAGGTGTTCTTGTGTTCTTGAACTAGCTGCGGTGTCCAAAAGATCTGAATCCCCCTCCAGTACGCCTCGGGCCTCCTTTTATAGACAAAAGGGGTTGCCATAGTGGCACACAGGAGGTGGAAAGGTGTACAGGGGCTGAGTCTATTCCCTGGCACCGTCGGACAAATGCATTTAATGCGCTACACGTGACCCTCCCGCTTTATTGGGGACGACAAGGAAGCTCGTCCCAGCTATCGTCGCCTCGCCTGGATCCAACGCACGTCCAAGCTGACGAGGCATTGTAGCGTCACGTTGGCCGGTCGCTGGGCTGGCGCGGTGGTGGAGCCTTCACGAAGATCTACATGCCACCACGCAGGTGCTTGTTGAGTTGGTGTAGAGGCGCGCGCTGCCACGCAGATGCCTGTTCAGTTGGTCGAGCTGGCAGCTATATGGGAGTTGCTGTGGAGTCTTTGGCAGACGCGGGCCTGGATGCGGCCCCGCAGGCATCCTCGGCAAGTGTCGGATCACGGGTTCCGGCAAAACCCATAAGGTTCGAACACTGTGGTGCGCGCGAAAATTTCCTCCCTACCGATCCACGTCCTAACTCAGCTAAGATCTTACGAACTAACTCGACAAACTCGCAACACAAAGGACACAAGATTTATACTAGTTCGGGCCACCATTGTGGTGTAATACCCTACTCCAGTGTGGTGGTGGTGGATTGCCTCTTGGGTTGAGGATGAAGAGTACAAGGGGAAGAACATCCTCCTGAGGAGAGGTGTTCTTGTGGTCGGTGAACATGTGGTTGTTCTGGTCTCTCTCTATCTCTGACCCCCCTAGCTATGGTGGTGGCTAGTCCTATTTATAGAGGCCCTGGTCCCCTCCCCAAATATTGAGCTGGAAGGGATCCAACAATGGCCAATTTGAAAGGGGACAACTAGTACAGCTTATCCTGACAAAAGTGGTCTTCGCCTGCAAAAGGCTCTGGTGGTGACGCCGCCTTGGGCTCCATGGTGACATCCGTCTTGCCGTCCTGCTGGTCTTGGTCTCGTTGCACCGATATGGAAACCTTTGCTTGATGCCTCAGTACCCCGTGCCTGCACTTGCCCCCTTAGCACCAAAGGGGAAAGAAGGACACTGTGCGCGCTGGCGCCCGCCTAGCGCCCGCCTGGTCTCGATCATCATGGCTCACGTCACATGAACCTCGCGGGGTTTGCCTTGCCTTGATCTCTCCGCCGCTCGCGAGCCCGCGTTGTGAGGCCGCTCCTGAGGAGGTCTTGCATCGTCTGCCTCGCGAGGCATGGCCCCTCGCGAAGTTCTTGAATGCCTTGTTGATGAAGATGGGCGTACATGCCTGCTAGCAAAGCCACGCCGTGGGCTGCAGGCAGGCAAGTCTAGGGACACCTGTTCCCAGAATGCCGACAGTAGCCCCCGGGCCCAAGGCGCGCTTGAGCTTGGCTTCGAAGTGAAGCCAAAGGCCAAGTGCGGGGCGTCACGGGCCCTAATAGCCTGCGGTCTTGGTCGATGCGTGGCGGTTGATTGGACGTGGGCACCTCCGCTTCCCCATGCTGCCTTGATACTCGCCTGGCTAGACGGCCACCGCGGTCTACACGGTTATTCTTCCATCGCTTGTGCCATTCTCCTCCAATTCCTCTACTTCCCCCCCGGACTCTGCTCCTCTTTCCAATCTGACCTTAGCTCTGCTCTCCCCATCGCCATGGCGCCGACGCAAGCAGATAAGGGGAAGAAGCCTCTGTCTTCGGCTAGTGCGCCCCTGTCCACCGAGCCCGCAGTTGGCCGATCGCTGGTGCTCAACGATGAGGCTATGGGCAAGGTGCGTCCCATGCTCACCTCCAGCTTCAATGAGTGGGGAAAGACGGTGGCTTGGCCTGCATCTCGCGCTCGCATTGACCGGGCGGCCACTAAAGTCCGCTTCTTCATCGACGCCCTTTGGGCCGGCTTGGTCCCTCCTTTCTGCGCCTTCTTCAATGCTGTGCTTGCGCATTATCAGATCCATATGCTGCACCTTGATCCACAATTTGTGACCCTTCTTGCCTTCTTCGCCTTTGTTTGCAAGGCCATGGTAGGCATTGCTCCTTCCATGGCTCTTCTTCACCACTTCTTCTCATTGCACCTGATTGATCCTCGGCAGAGCTCCGGGTGCCTGAGCTTTCAGGCCATGGTGGCGACGGCCGGCGACAGGATCGACTTCGAACTTCCACCATCCACGAGCGAGTTTCGGACACGGTGGGTGTTTTTTGATGCCGGACTGCTCAGCCCCCTGCTCCCATCTCCGTTAGGGTCCGCCATTCCTAACTCCGCTTGGTGCCACCGGAGGCTCGCCGATCCGCGTCTTGCCCCTGTCTGGCTCCGGTTGAGGTGGCTCAAAGACCATGGCGTGACTGCGCCTATGGTGGTGAAGGACTTCGTCCGGCGCCGAATCGCTCCACTTCAGCGCCACTGCTGGGCGATGTGGGGCTTGCTCAGCAGCCTGGACCACATGAGACTTCAGGAGTCAGGGCTCTCCCTTGAGGCACGGCGAATGGTGCTTGAGGTCCTGACGGGCGTCCCATTGCCAGACGACTTGCCGAGGAGGAGTTGCCTTTTGTACCGCTGCTTGAACAACATACATTCATGGAGCGGTTGCCCTCCTTCGACGAGTGGGGGCTGCACCCAGTTGGCCTCATGGGGCCCCGTGAGAACCCCATCGTTGTGGTCCCCCTCCTTGACGCCGGCGTCGAGCTCGCCCCAATTATGGATGCAGGGGGCGAGCACCGCTGGGGGCGATAGTGAAGGTGCCGAGATGCTGATGCCGCCCAAGGCTCCCGAGGCGTCGACCTCGGGGACTCGTGACTCTTGCCATGGGGCGGCAGTTGAAGGGGCGACGCAGCCCGAATCTCCCGAGGCCGGGACTCCTGAGGCCTTGTCAAGTCACTGTGAGGCAGAGCCGGATAGCTCCCATCAGCTTGGCATTTTTGAGGCTGCCCCTCCGAGCACTTCTCTAGTTGCGCCTCGTGTCGGCCGCCATGTCTAGCACTTCGGCTGGCTTTGCGTGGACTTTGAAGAACTCCACAAGAGGATGGGGTCCCCGAGCTGCGGCAGCGGCACCTTTGGGCAGTTAAAACGGAGGAAGTACATCGCGGTTGACGAGTAAGTACCTCATCTTGGTGATCTTTTGTGTGTTGCTTTCCTTCCTAGCGATTGTCTCCTCAGGACCCCTTATGCCAAGGCCGCGAAATCTCCTGAGAAGTAGCTCCCTTTGGCTCCGTTTCCCCCGCCAAACTTGAGCGCCGCAGGCTCGTGCGCTGCCCACGGCGTGGGGTCAACCGTGGGAGTCGGCCCGTCATCAAGGTGTCTTGAGCTTGCGCCTTCGCCGTCTTTTCTTCGCGGCCTTGCTCGGAGCACATCAAGCGTGCCAAGGGTTCCTCCCTTGGTCGTGGACGGTGGCTGGTTGTCTTCGATCCTGGGGTCTTCTTCAAGCAGCGGGCGTTCACTCGTTCGGGCCCCTCATGAGGCCCGCCCCACTAATGGGTGGATGACAGCCTCCAGCCCCTGCTGAGAGGGGCCGAGCCACTTCAGGCCCCATCCGTGGTCCCTGCGGTGGAGGATGAGGACAACAGCATGCTCGGGTCAGTGCGAGAAAGGAGCATCGTTCGCCACAAGCTCTTCCAGGAGGCGATGGGCGTGATGAACTGGCTTGGTGAAGAGCTCGTGGATGTGAACGCATGCCTCGTCGCCGAGGGTCTTCGACCGGTGGAGGAGCGGCATAAGCTGAAGGTGGTCATCAACCTCGGGCGCCACCAGCGCTAGCTCGATAATGCGAAGGCCGAGGCTTCCCTCGCAGCCTCCCGTGAGGCCTGCTCCCGAGCTCTGGAGGAGGCTCGGGAAGCTGACCGCCGTCGCGAGGCCCCGGAGAAGTGCGCGTGGGATCTCCAAGCCTGGAGTGCTGTCTTGGATCAGCAGGTGGAGGAGCGCAGGGCTGCCCTTGCGGCGTTGAGGGGGACGCCCGCCGAGGAGGAAGAGATCCGGAAGTGCGAGGAGGTGCTGGCGCCGAAAGTCATGGAGCGCAGCCTTGAAATCGAATGGCTAGAGATGAGGGAGCTCCGGGTTGCTCAGGCAGAGGATGATGTCAGCGTGCGCGAGGCCAGGGCCCAGGACGAGGTTGACTGCCGGGTGGCCCTTGCTCGCACGTATCTCGAGAGCAGGCAGGACCTGAAACTGAAGCTCGTGGAAGCGGGGGCCGCTCGTAGGACTGCTTCCCTCAAGTCCAGGTTGATCGAGGTGGAGCGGCGCGAGGAGGCCGCCGCAACCACCCTGGCCTCGCCGCAGGCTGAGCTGGCTTCCGCCCGCGCCGAGCTGCTCTCTCTTCGGCAGCGAGTCACCGACACCGAGTCTGTCGCGCGGCAGAACAAGGACGAAGTGCTTCAGCGGCGGACGTTGAAGCGCGTGCACGCCCCCATGCTCGAGGACCTCAGGAATATGGCCAACACCGCCCTGGGCCAATCTGCAATGAGAATGCTCCTAATCCCCATGCGAATGACTACGCCAGCCACCTCCGCTTCTTCGCCGACGTCGTGACACGCCTGTAGAACCGTTCCGAGAGGGCTTGCCAACTGGTTGAAGAGAGGAGTCGCAGCCTGCTCGGGTGCGCATTCTCCCGTGTCTTCATCCATCTCCAGAATGCCGATCCCAACTTTGATTTTGACGCCGCCATTGCTCCCGTACCTGAAGCCATCCGGGGCGACCTGGCACGATGGGTTGAAGACAACGTGGATGTGCTGGTCAGGGCCTTCACTTCTGACGACGGCAGGGTGGTAGTTGCAGCGGACGAAGGCGTCGTGGTCGATGATGGCGATGGCGGCGCCGAGGGAGGTGATGGTAATGCAAAAGATGAAGGCAACGATGCTAGTGGCGCATCCGAGGGTGATCCTGGGGGCGCGGCGAGCGGCCTGTCTAATTGATTTCGTGCTTCTCACCTGTTTTCCCTGCATGTAGAAGCTCGGGCGTGGCCCCAGAGGTTGTAAGAGCATTTTGGGAGGGGGAGCCCCTCATGTAAATATACTACTGCCTCTACCCCTTTAGCTTGAATTGAATATGCGTCTTCACGAACTCACGTATGCTGGGGCAAGGTTGCTGTTGCGGTTTACCTTAGCCTGGATGAGCCCAAAACCAGCTCAAGAGATTGTGGGTTTATGGGAAGCTCCCGAGGAATTCATCGACACACCCGAGGGGGCCACGTGATAAGCAAGCGCCAGCCGTGGCGCGACACGTGCGTGGCTCATGTGCTTCATTCCCAGCCCCGCTCACGAGGGGCCTGCGAGGAGGGAGCGATAGTCGCGAACTCCGAAATAAGGCAAGAACCAGACTGCGAGAAATAGCTTGAACGAGAAAAGGCATCCCCCCCCCCGCGCGCATCAAATGAAAATTCAACTTCAACTTAAATCCAAATCCAGAAGGCGGGGTTACAGAAAAGAGATCCAAAGCAAATGGCCGTGTCCGGTGCCTAGTCTAGTCTTTGACGTATTCTAACCAGCGTGGAGCTAACTGCAGCCACTAGGCATGGGAGGGAGCCCTCGAGGCCCGAGGGTGGCACTCCTGAGACTCCG
Organism: Triticum urartu; assembly: GCF_056163025.1. Classification (NCBI taxonomy): domain Eukaryota; kingdom Viridiplantae; phylum Streptophyta; class Magnoliopsida; order Poales; family Poaceae; genus Triticum; species Triticum urartu. The sequence goes on along the minus strand of NC_141876.1, from coordinate 170,723,660 downwards.
GGGCGTGTACAACTCCACTTGTTATTACGTGAGAGTGTCACGGGTGGCGATCTTCACAGACGCGAGCCTTACTTCATATCGCCTGACGAGTGCCCCACCTTGCGCCACCCCCTACCACCGCCGGGACGACTGGAAACCAGGACGGCCCAACGAGGGCATAGGGGACGCCAGCGGCGCCCTCGGCGACCACGGGTCCTCTACCGGGGGAAGGGTCGCCGCCGCCACCCCGGCATAGGGCCTACCTCCAGGCGTTGCTTTACTCTGTGCGACGCGGGGAGGGGCCTTGCTCCTGGCCCCTCCCACGCAGCCCCAAGTGAGCCTCTTCTGGCGAGACGGATACCACCTCGTCGGAACCGTCATTGGGTGCTGTGACTTGGCTCACATGCGATTCATGGTTAGCGTAAGCCTACCCCTGGGAGATTAGTGTACCCTGTAGCTATTGTCGACAGCGCGGTTGGAGGGGCTCTCCGGCGGCTCCTGGAAGGCCTCAGCTCCTAGCGCCTCTTCTTCCCAGCCCGGCTCGAGGAACGAGCCAGGGTCATCTTCTGGCGCATACTCCTGGTTCATCATGCGGGGCACGTAGGCCTCCGAGGCCCTTGCTTCGAAGGCCTTGTCATAATGCCCCACGCTCGATGTCGCCTGGCTCAAGACACCATCCTGAGGATGGTGGGGTAGCGGCTCACCAGGGCCGTGCGCGATGACGCTCGTGCCTGCACCCATCTGAGGTGGTGCGGGTGTGAGGGGGCACCCTCCGCCATGAATCGTGCTAATGTCGACAAAGCCCCCGGGCGCACTTGGTGGTATGCGGGCAAGGCGAGGCCCGCCGTGGGATCCTGCCGCTGCCTGGGGCGTGAGCTGGTAGCAGAAGGGCGGTGCCCTAATGGCCGCCGCATCATATAGCTCGGCGATGCGTTCTAGCAGTGTGTCCCAGCCACTCTCCATAAGTCGGCACCGCAGCAGCTCTCGTGCCACCGTGAGCGCGGCCCACATGTTCTCCTGCTCCCTCCTGGTGTGCGGCGCCGTCGCCACGGCGTGGCTTTTGGCCCTTGCAGTAGCTCGCGTCTGTCAGGGCGTAAGAGCAGAGGGTGAGTGACCCCGCTGCCGATGCTCCGCGGTGTTTGGAGGTGCACGTGCCGCCTGAGACGCGGGGTTGTGGTCTTCCTGGGCTGGTAGCGCCGTCCGGGCTGGCCAGGCTGCCCAGCGGTCGACGTTGGTCCTTGAGTCGGCTGACATCGGAGCCGCGGGGCGCCGAAGGATCAACGAGCGGATCGGCCGATGGGAGGAGAGCCCCTGCGCACCCCTACCTGGTGCGCCAAATGTCAGATCACGGGTTCCGATAAAACCCTTAAGTTTCGAACACAAGGTTGCACGCGAAGATTTCCCCCTACCGATCCACGTCCTAGCTCAGCTAAGATCTTATGAACTAACTCAATGAACTCGCAACACAAAGGACACAAGATTTAGACTGGTTTGGGTCACCGTTGTGGTGTAATACCCTACTCCAGTGTGGTGGTGGTGGATTGCCTCTTGGGCTGAGGATGAACAGTACAAGGGGAAGAACATCGTCCTGAGGAGAGGTTTTCTTGTCCTTAGTGAACTTTTGGTTGTACTGGTCTCTCTTTATCTCTGGCCCCCTTAGCTATGGTGGTGGCTAGTCCTATTTATAGAGGCCCTGGTCCTCTCCCCAAATATTGAGCGGGATGGGAGACAACAACGGCGAATTTGAAACGGGACAACTAGTATAGCTTATCCTGACAAAAGTGGTCTTTGCCTGCAAAAGGCCCTGGTGGTGACGCCGCCTTGGGCTCCATGGTGACCTCCATCTTGCCGTCCTGCTGGTCTTGGTATTGTTGCACTGATATGGAAACCTTTGCTTGATGCCTCGGTACCCCGCTCCTGCGCTTGCCCCCTTAGCAGCAAAGAGGAAACAAGGACGTTGCACGCGCTGGCGCCCGCCTGGTCTCGATCGTCATGGCTCACGTCACGAGAACCTCGCTAGGTTTGCCTTGCCTTGATGTCTCCGCCCCTCACGAGCCCTCCTGGTGAGGCCACTCCTTAGGAGGTCTTGCGTCATCCACCTCGTGATGCTTAACCCCTCGCGAAGGTCTTGAATGCCTTGTTGATGAAGATGGGCCGTACAGGCCTGCTAGCAAAGCCACTCCGTGGGCTGCAGGCAGGCAAGTCTGGGGACCCCCGTTCCCAGAACGCCGACAAGAAGGGTCTTGCCGAGGGCCCGGCAAGGGTCTCGCTGCAGCACCACGGTCATCCCCGGCAAGGACCTTGCCGGGGGTCTCGTGCATTTCCATGGCAAGGATCTCACCAAGGATCATCGTCTTCTGGTTTCCATCTGACCTTGTGTGTCTATGATCTCTACAAAGATCTGCATGCCAACACGGAGGCGCCTCCCAAGCCTTGGTTCCAATATGGCGTAGGAACCCCTTAGGCTCAACGGTGGCGTGATCTGCTGGCGTCAGGCAAGTTGCCTCGGCAAGGATCTTGCCGAGGCTGCAGAAGCCACCCCGGCAAGAGTCTTGCCAGGGAGTCCACCTCGCCCTCTTGCTCTCTTTGCGTCTCTGGTCTTGGCGTTGCTCCGGCATCCCTCCCCTGCCCTGGTTAGTGTGGCCGTGGGCGCGGCTCTGACTGCTTGTGCACAAGTTAAGGGGTGCAAAAGGAGAGCCCCTACTTTTGTACACCGACAGGAGCCCCCGGGCCTGGGCCACACATAAGCGTGACGCGTTGTTGGGTTAGGCCCAGAACGGTGCGCGGGCAGGTGGGCGGATTTTTACTGCACTAATTTCTTGTCCGCTGCGCTTCCCCACGACCCGTGTTGAACGCGCGACGTGGAGGGTCATGCGTGACGTGGGGGTCATGCGTGGGTCAGTTTCTACACGCATGCGTCACATCGTGGTAAAGAGGCGGCCCGCACCTTCCCCGTAAAAAGGAACGACCGCGGGCGCGTAGCTCATTTACCCCCTGTGTCTTCTCCAATCTCGGAACCGCCGCCCCCTCCTTCTTCCTCCTCACGCCTCTGCTCTCACTCGCCGCTGCCGCGTTTTCGCTGCCCTTCCTCCTCCACTTCTCGCAGCCGCCATGGCGCCCAAGACCGGCAAGAGCAAAGGAGTGGCTAGGGACGCCGGGGGGGCAGAGCTGCTGGAGAGTGCGACAGACGTAGCTCGCCTACTTCCCCTCTAGGGTCAACGCGGTCTACCTCCGGGACAACTTCAAGCCCCTGTGGGGGTGCAAGATGGGGGAGAGACGACGGGGCACCCGGCCACGTGTGTTATCCTCGCCAATTGCGCCAAGGCCGCCCCGAATCGGTACCCATTCTTCGTCGACTATTTCTCCTATGGCCTCTGCCCCCCTTTCTCTGATTTCTTCAGCGATATCATGCACACCTACGGCTTCCACCTTCTGGATTTCACTCCGAATGCCATGGCGTGCATGGCTCTTTTCGCCCATCTCTGCGAGGGCTTTACGGGAGTGCTCCCTAGCACGACGCTCTTCCGCCACTACTTTTACCCTCGGATCTAGAATGGAGGCGCCATCAATGGTTGCGTCACTTGGATCCCAAGGGCCCTAGAAAGGGGGACGTATCCAGAGGGCGCCCAGAAGGAGAGGTGGGAGGAATGGCAGAGCCGGTGGTTTTGCATTGAGGAGAAGGACCCTCTGGAGTTTTGCCAAGTTCGCCAGACGCCGCCGGTCCGTAGAGATGACTGGGGTGACGTCGACGCTCAGGACAGGAGGCTCACGGTCGCCACCACTAGGATCCACCGCCTTGCCGCTGCCGGGCTCACAATGGAGATGATCGGGATGGATTACATCTGCCGCCGGATCGCTCCTCTACACAACAAGGGGAGGCCTGCTTGGCTTTTTAGCAACACGGTCGACATCATGCGGCTCTGCCCTGGGCTGAACCACAACTTCACGGTGATGCTGCATGCCCACTTCTGCCAGCAGCTTTTCCAGCTCGACATGGGTCGCGATGGCGGGGCCGAAAGGGACGGCAAGGCCGCAAAGGATGGCAAGGTCGCCAAGGGGCCCTTGTTTGGGTTACCGACAGGGGTGGTCCTGCTGAGCAACAAATCTCGCCGAAACGACATCGTCGCCATGATGCCGGACTTCAACGCGCACGGCCATGACCCGAATTGGGACGAGCCGGAGGAGGATCGGGTGCGGGAGTTCTTTGACACCTTGGTGGAGGGGTACGTCCGCGAGGAGCGCGGCTCATCCAGGACACCACCCAGGCGGAGCTGGACTACATCGCCGTAGGGCGGCGGAGGCAGAGCTAGCCAAGGGGGCCGGCAACACTGGCGGCATGGAGGATGAGGCCGTGACGGCAGCAAAGGAGAAGGAGCTCGCCTAGTGGGCGGAATCCGCTGGGGAGGCCAGCGGCGCCGGCACCGGGGCCCCTCTCATTGAAGATAACGTCGACTAGTCGTCGTCGCAGGAGGCTGAGGCTGTCAAGCCCCCGATCACGGGGAGAGGGTGTGTCCTGCGGCGGACTGTCTCTGGTGAGCCGGTCCAGTCCGGCGGGGCCGCACAACCGCAACAACCTCCAGTGGCGCCTATGCGCCAGACGAGGGCCGCGGCGGCGGGGAAGGCGGTGAGGGTTGTGGTGGCGAAGAAGAAAGAAGCTGCCCCTTCTCCGTCCAAGCGCCCCCAACTCCACCTGCTTCCCCTCCTCCCGCAGGTGACGATTTGGAGGTCTTCTTCGACCTCGGGTCTCTTAGCTCGAGGAGGAAGAGGAAAGCCACAGAAGAAGAGGCGGAGGATAAGTAAGTGTCTGGCCTTTCGTCATCTCCGTCCCTTCGGACCGTGCCACTTCTCTTGACTTGTCTCCATGCTCGCAGGTATAGGGAGACGCTGGCCCAAAGGGTGGCGAAGAGGGTCAAGGCCTCGGCGGGCGGCCAGTCCCCGGCGGGCACCTCAAGCAGGCCGCTGGTGGTGGTGGAGAGCAACCCAGAGAGCAGCCCCCGGCACAGCCCCCAGCGTGCTTTCATCACTCACTCCCCCTTGACGTGGGTTGCGGCATGGTTTCCTGGTGCTGACCTTGCCGTGGTTGCAGGACGAGAACGGCAGCAGGAGGAGCCACTGAGGGCCAACCCCAATGCGCCGCCCCCATCGACCACGCCACCCCGAGGGAGTCCCCCGCAAGGGTGCCAAGCACCGAGCCCATGCACACGGAGGAGGAGGAGGTGAACCCGGGCGCCGGCGGCTCCGCCCCCACACCGAATGCCAGTGGGGAGGGTCCCACTTCGTCCCAGCTTGGCGCAGGTAAGTTGTTTGCCTTCCGTTCCTGCTCGTTTTCTTCTTTCAAATCTTGATCTTGGCTTCGCCTCATTCTGCATCTTGGTATCCAGATCCTTCCTCAGTGGACCGGGAGGACGTGGATACCGTCATTGGTGATGTCACCAGAGAGGCCGCGGCCGAGGCCGACAAGATCCCCGCTGAGGAGGCCACCAAGGACATTGCCGAGGACGCCGCTGAGGGATCCGCTAGGGAGCCCGGCGAGGCTACAGCCGAGGAGGCCTGCAAGGGGCCTGCCAGGGAGGCCAACAAGGCCGCTTCTGAGGAGGAGGTGGTTGACGACCAGCCTTCCTCCTCCGCCACCCCTGGCTCGGGCAAGTATCTGAAGGTGGGCGACTTGTTCGTCCACCTCCCATGGACGGCGAGCACCAGGGCGCCCGCCGAGGGGGAGGTGTTCAATGACGAGGTGTTTGGCACCGCCGGGCTCGAGGTCGTCGACGGACCGAGCGTCGGTGGCGGCGTTTCTCAGGAAGAGTGGCTCCTCCAGAGCGTGAGAGCCAGCTTCCACAAGCTCCAGGCACTTCACCGTGCCCACCTGGACAAGGCCAAGTCTAGGATGCCAGCGGTGGACAAGGCAGAGGCAGACCTCGAAGAGCGCGTCGCCGAGGCACAGGCTTGGTTCCGCCAGGCTTGTGAGCAATTCAAGGCCGCCCAGGACCAGCTGGCCGAGCGCAAGCTCGAGCTCATGATGAAGAAGGCTGACATCGAGAAGGCCCAGGAGACGGTGAGTCGACAGGCCGCCAAGGAGGAGGCCGCTCGGCTCCAGCACCAGGCCGAGTTGAACTCCCAGGAGGAGGACCTTGCTGCCCGCGAGGAGAAGCTCGCCGCGACACTCCATGGCAAGGATGAGGAGGTCCAGGAGCTCGTCGTGCAGCGGACCTGAGAACTGGAGCAGAGGTACAAGCAGGCCCTCAATGCTCAGGCCCAGGTCTACGCCGGCAAGGTAAATGAGATGGAGGTGGAGCGTGATGGGCTGAAGCGGCAGGCCTAGGAGCTCACGGGGGAGAGGGACACAGCCAAGGGCGCTATGGCTGACGTGCATGCCACAGTCCTCGAGAAGGCCGAGCTACTCTCCACGGCCAACGAATCCATCAAGGACCTAAAACTGAAGCTGGAGGGCCTCGAAGGGACGCTCTCGGAGGCCAGGGTGTTACGCCCTCGATGCGGCTATATCTCCCACGTGTCGAAGCACGACTTAGAGGCATAACCGCATTGAAAGCAATGTCGCAAGTGAGGTAATCTTCACACAACCCATGTAATACATAAGGGAAAAAGATACATAGTTGGCTTACAATCGCCACTGCACACAATTACATATATAAAGCATTACATCAACCAGATACAATCAGGGTCCGACTACGGAACCAAAATAAAACAAGACTACCCCAAATGCTACACAGATCCCCGATCGTCCCGACTAGGCTCCACTACTGATCAGCTGGATCAAAACAACACAAAGGACAAGATCTTCATCGAGCTCCTCCTAAGCTTGATTGCATCATCTGCACGGTTCAACGGCACCTGCAAGCTGGTTTTGGAAGTATCTGTGAGTCACGGGGACTCAGCAATCTCACACCCTCGCGATCAAGACTATTTAAGCTTATGGGTAAGGTAAAAGGTATGAAGTGGAGCTGCAGCAAGCGACTAGCATATATGGTGGCTAACATACGCAAAAGAGAGCGAGAAGAGAAGGCAAAGCACTTTCGAGAAATCTATGATCAAGAAGTGATCCTAAAACAACCTACGTCAAGCATAACTCCAACACCGTGTTCACTTCCCGGACTCCGCCGGAAAGAGACCATCACGGTTACACACGCGGTTGATGTATTTTAATTAAGGTCAACTTCAGGTTTTCTACAACCGGACATTAACAAATTCCCATTTGCCCATAACCGCGGGCACGGCTTTCGAAAGTTCAAAACCCTGCAGGGGTGTCCCAACTTAGCCCATCACAAGCTCTCACGGTCAAGGAAGGATATTCCTTCTAGCGGGAAGACCCGATCAGACTCGGAATCCCGGTTACAAGACATTTCGACAAGGTAAAACAAGACCAGCAAAGCCACCCGAATGTGCCGACAAATCCCGATAGGATCTGCACATATCTCGTTCTCAGGGCACACTCAGATGAGACTAGCTACGAGTAAAACCAACTCTCAAGTTTGCTAGGACAAGGTTGGTTAGAGGCTTGGTTCAACAATATGGGAGGCATGATAAGCAAGTGGTAGGTATCGCAGCATAGGCGTAGCAAAAGAGCGAGTAACTAGCATGCAAAGATAGAAGTGATTTCGAGGGTATGGTCATCTTGCCTGAAATCCCGCAAGGAAGAAGAACGAGTCCATGAAGAAGATAAACGGACGTAGCCAACGGATCCTGACAAACGCAACGTTACCGGAATGAAGAAGTACACCGGAAAGAAAGCAAACAACATAGTAAACAATCATCACATGGACATAGCATGATGCACAACCAAGTATGATGCATGTCCGGTTTAATGATACATGGCATGGCAAGATGCACAAACAATCCTACAAATTAAATGGAGCTCAATATGCAACGAGTTGCATATTGACGAAACACCACAACAAGTTATTTAGTTCGATCTCGTTTGTGTACCCAAAAATATTAAATGTTGATTAACATGACAAGGGGTGAAGCAAATGAAAACTACCTATCTAGGCAAGTTTAAATGAGGCCGGAACAACAAACAACAAGTCCGGAAAAATCCTCATATGCATATATTAGGTTTGGTACTGTTCTTCCCTAAACCAAATTTTATAGTTGTTAAACATGCAAGATGAGTGCACCATGGTAAACTAGGCATTTTTCCACCCCAATTACATATAAAGTTTATTAAATTCCGAGTTACAGTTATTTAGTTATGAAATAAATCATTTTAACATGACATAGGAGCAAATTTAAACAAACAACATTTTAAACATGGATGAAAAAGACATATTATGAAACTAGATGAAAAACTAAGCAAGTTTCATATACAAAGTTTTTACATGTGATGCTTAGTTTGTGAGATATTAAATGCATGAAGGCTAGCGGGTTATCTGTAAATCTGCAAAACCCTGGAAATTAGCTAAATTCGCAGAACCAAAAAAAGACATCCACTGGGCCAAAACTGAACTGGCCCAGCAGTAAGAGAAAAAAAAGGAGGGGCGCTTGGGGTGGCCTCACCCATGGGCTTCGGCCTGTTTAAGGAGGAGGGGTAGGCTGGCTCTCTCCCGGGAGAAGTTGGGCCGGGGCACTGGAGATGCGGGGCAGAACGAGGCCGAGGAGAGGCGGGCCGTGGCGATCGTTCATACTGACACCGGATCGAGTCAACGAGGGGCGGCGCTCGTCCTATTGCACGAAGCAGAGGAGCGATTGGGCGTCGTGGCTGCAAGCAGGGGAACGACGGCGCTCGAGGCAAGACGACGGAGGCGCGACAGCGACGGGACTTGCAGCGGCGGCTGGATGGACTTGGTGCACGGAGGATGATCGGGAACGGCGAGATCTGGCCGGGTCCTGGGCGAAGGAGGTCGAGGAGGGCCGAGGCGAAGCACTGGCGTTCTCCTCTGCTCGATACAGGGAAAACAGAGGCCGGCGGATCAAGCTTCAGGCACAGGGGAGGAGCAGGGTCAGGCCTGGCTGGAGAGGAGACCGGCGGTGCGACGCGAGGTGACTGCAGGCTCCAGAGGGACTTGGCGGGGCAGCGGCTACTGCGGTGATGTTCATGGTGGCTCCTGCGGGCAACACCATCGAGAAGAGAGAGAGGGATCAGAGAACGGAAGGAGAAGTGAGCCCGGGAGGAAGGGAAAAAAAGGGAGCGCGACGGGGCTGTCCTGGCGATGGCTCTTCAGCTGCTGCTCGCCGGTGGCTCGGTGTCAGAGCCGACATGAGCGAGGTGCTCGGGGAGCCCCTCGGGCGCGAGAGGAGCCTGGAGTCTCGGGGTCGAGCTCCTCTCGAACGGAGTGAGGTTACTGCGATTGATTTGGGAGGGATCGGAAGGAAGCTCGCTGGTTGGGTGGAGAGATCAGGAGGGATCCCGAGGGGAACCAGAAGAGTGGCGGCGGCGATGGGACAACCTCCTGGATCTTAGGGTTTGATCTGATTTGGGTAGGGGTTCGTCTATATATAGGGACAAAAGCATTAGTTTTGGACCCTCCGATCAAAATCAGACGGTCTCAGATAAATAGGTTAGGGAGCTCAATTAAGAAAACAGAGACGTTTTATGGACGTTTGGGGATGATCCGGACCCATCGGTAATGACTGCCCGGGTCGGGTCCGGGACAACTTTCGGACGCGTGCGCGATGAGGTTTGATGCACTGTGCAGAGAGGGTTTCGGGGCCTGGTGGTTGATAGCGGACTGACGAGAGAGCCTAGGTTAGGCCTGGCGGTAGGTAGTGAGCTGTGTAGATGGTCTCGAGCTGAGAGAAGAGAAGAGAGTGAGGCCCGGCGACTGTTTCCGGAGACCAAAAACGTCCGACGTTAGACCGGCTATAATGCCTCTATAGTTATCCATTGGGGCGTCAAACGGACTCCGAATGCGATGAAACTTGACAGGCGATCTATCTACACTACAATAAGACCACACGTCAACTCTCATCCCATTTCGAGAACATTTTCTGGCCACTTATAAAATACTATTTCGAACATGCCGCGGGCGCGTGTAAGTGTGGTTGGGCTCAGAACGGACAACAGAGATAACTCAGAGAACCCGGACGAATGCAAGTTTTAAAACATGATGATGCAATGCACATGATGACATGATATGCAATGCATGACACGCAAGCAAAGACAAGGCAACAACATCGAATAACTGGAAGACACCTGGCGCATCGGTCTCGAGGCGTCACATAGGGCCCGGGAGGGGACCCTAACCAAGAGTTTGGAGGAGGAGAAGCAGCTGCGGAAGAACGACGCCGCCAGCCACACAGAGTTTGTGGCGGGCGAGAAGCTCTGGAACAGACGCCTCGCCGATGTCGCCGACAGGATCACCACGCAACTGGCTACGATGGGGATGCCAAATGTGAGGTACGTCCCTGAGCCAAATGTGAGCCCTAACGCCAGGCTGAATCTATTCTTCGAGGGTGTTCTCGGGGCCCTGGAGTGGTTCCACTCCAACAGGGCGGCCTCTCTGGCCGAAGAGGCTCGGAGGCTTTGTCGGGGTGCCATGACCAAGTTCCTCACCAAGATGGCGTACTGGAACCCTCACCTCAACTTTGAAGCTTCGCTGGATAGCTTGCCGGATGACGTGGACCCCGCGCAGCTCGAGGAGCGCATTGAGCCCGTCATTGGCCGCATCGATGGACTTCGGAGGGTACAAGGCCAACGTCGGGACTAGGCACCCCGTTTCTTATCGCCGCTGCAGGTTCAAGACCAAGACAATTTTTATCTTTAGCTAGAACCGCAGCGACAAATGATGTAATATAACTCTGCAGTACTTTTGAAATGATGCATGTTATTATCCTGTTTGATTTCCCTTTGTATGTCCACCCTACGTTATTCGTGTAGGTTTGCCGGCGTGGAAGCCTAGGCGGCGTCTTGAGGACGGATCCTCAATGGCCTACCGGGCATGCTTGCTGTCGGGTAAACCACCTCGCTAATCTTGACGCGGCCGCTCAAGCTGTTGAGCGGACTCGAGATAAAATGAGAGCGTTGCCAATCGCAGAAGGTCGCCCTCGCGTTCTCGACGCAGTCGCTCGAACTATTGAGCGGACTCGAAACAAAACGAGGGCGTTGCCAATAGTGGTAGGGCCCCATTGCATGCAGGCTTGCCACACAAAGGGTAAGATCGTCGAGGATGATAACCATATATATAAAAAGGAATTACTCAAGGTTTTGTATGACTTAGATTTTCTGCCGCTGCGTGAGTGTTCGCCGCGTCCACCGAGGATGCCATTTGTTCGGTCATTTCCTTGCTTGAAGTGACGACCACGATGAAGCCGTTGCTTCGTCCAGGCCGGATTCTCACAACTGCGCACCCCCTACCTGGCGCGCCAGAGATGTCTGTGGGAAACGACACATATGGGGTCATTGGGATCCCTTCTACGGTTGGCGGGTGCGGGGTTGTGCGAAGAGCGGGTCTGGCGGTCAGCACACAAATTGTTTACCCAGGTTCGGGCCGAGGAGACGCGTAAAACCCTAGTCCTGCTTGTATGCGTATTGAGGTGTTCTTGTGTTCTTGAACTAGCTGCGGTGGCTTTCTAGTCCAAAAGATCCGAATCCCCCTCCAGTACGCCTCAGGCCTCCTTTTATAGACAAAAAGGGGTTTCCACAGTGGCACACAGGAGGTGGAAAGGTGTACAGGGGCTGAGTCTATCCCCTGGCACCGACGGACGAACGCTTTCATGCGCTGCCGACGTGCCCCTCTTGCTTTATTGGGGACGGCAAGGAAGCTCGTCCCAGCTGTCATCGCCTCACCTGGCTCCGACGCGCGTCCAAGCTGACGAGGCGTTGTAGCGCCATGTTGGCCGGTCACTGGGCTGGCGCGGTGGTGGAGCCTTCACGAAGATCTGCATGCCACCATGCAGGTGCTTGCTGAGTTGGTGCAGAGGCCGCACGCTGCCACACAGATGCCTGTTCAGTTGATCGAGCTGGCAGCTGTATGGGAGCGGCGGTGGAGTCTTTGGCAGACGTGGCCCTGGCTGCGGCCCCGCAGGCGTCCTCGGCAAGGGTCTCGCCAAGGGTTTCGTTGCGGCACCGCGGTCGTCCCCGGCAAGGACATTGACGGGGGTCTCGTGGATTTCCATGGCAAGGGTCTCGCCAAGGATCGTCGTCGTCTGGTTTCCATCTGATCTTGTGTGTCTATGATCTCTACAAAGATCTGCATGCCAGCACAGAGGTGCCTCCCAAGCCTTGGTTCCAATGTGGCGTAGGAACCCCTTAGGCTCAAGGGTGGCGTCCTCTGCTGCCGTCAGGCAAGTTGCCTCGGCAAGGATCTTGTCGAGGCTGCGGAAGCCACCCCGGCAAGAGTCTTGCTGGGGGAGTCCACCTCACCCTCAAGCTCTCTTAGCGTCTCTGTTCCTGGCGTTGCTCTGGCATCCCTCCCCTGCCCTACTTAGTGTGGCCGTGGGCGTGGCTCTGACTGCTTGTGCACAAGTTAAGGGGTGCAAAAGGAGAGCCCCTACTTTTGTACACCGACAAGATTTTCTCGGAGTGACGAATAGTTTATCAAAGTTTACAAGAGCGTTATTATGTTCATCAACATACCAGGCAAGTTCACTTTGACCATGTTATTCATACCCATGTTTTCATTGCATTTAGTGTCACCATTCATGATCACTCCAGTAGTGTTTTTCACTTCTTGTAGTCGAGTAGAATGCATGAGGTAGGAACCCATCTCTGTTATCAAGTCTGGGACGTAATGTAGTTTAAATGCTACGCTATAGTAGATGGGGTTGGTATGAGTGTTCGGGAGTGGTGTGAGAATGGAGGACTCTACGGCAATGACGACAACTCCATGATGGCATCGACAAGGACTGCATCTTCAAGACCTCAAGACTTCAACACTCGAGACAAGAATGCAATACACACTACTGGGTGAAGGATGGTTTAGATGGGCACCCTGGAGCAACCAGTGGATGACCTGGGATGCATGGAGAAGCGCCATGACATCTTGCGGAAAGCTTCACCCAAACTCAAAGAGACGGAAGAATACTTCATGCCCGGAAGCTTACATGTGCAACCGCAAGTCACTATGGGCTCTGGCTTGGTTGGCCTTAGTGGTGACTCTGGCTGGGACGGTGCCAGTAGATGCCGAACTATGGTGGGATTGGATGGGCATCGAACAGTGGTCAGGGGAACTCTTCGAAATACCATGTTTTGGTCGTCTTGTTCTCAAACATCATGAAGTGCGAGAACATAAAAAGAGGGATTGAATCTTGCAGGTAAAGTGTACAAACCTCTGCAGAGGGTTAAAACCTAGTCTATCAGCCGTGTCCCCTGTTATAGACAATTTGAGCATCTGGACTTGGATCTATCTCGGAACTCTCAACACCGGATTGATAACATAATTGTGGGCAACTTATGATAATTTTGGGCTATGAGACATCGGTTGGCGGAACCATGTCATGATAGAAAACTCAGTAGTACAGACTCCTGATATTCCTTTGATATAGGGAATATAAAACCAGCTTTTACGCAAACAAAACTAAGATATACAGCCACAAAGCCATATTGCATATAGTATAGTTTACCATCTGTTTTTTTCTTACAGTGATCTTGCCGGTACATTCAATGTACCGACCTACACGGCCGCAACGTCTCATGTTGCAGATATTTCTTCAACGAGTAAGAGTTACGATACAAGGTTACGGTCTACACTCATTTGATTATTTCCGCAGAGACTTATATATATATATATCAATTTTACGTTATTTATACATGTGACTACACTTTGATATATACATTCATGTACTATGTGTGCCAGCATACTAACCTAGGGATGGCACAGATACACACAGAGGCTTGACCATTCGAGGTTGGGTCACTACACAGACCTGATGTGTGTCTTGCCATAAGTTTGGTAGGGAGGTACCAAAGTAATCCAGGAGTGGATCACTGGACAGCGGTCAAGAATATCCTGAAGTACCTGAAAAGGACCAAGGATATGTTTCTCATTTATGGAGGTGACGAAGAGCTCGTCATAAAGGGTTACACCGATGCTAGCTTCGACACAGATCCAGATGACTCTAACTCACAAATCGGATACGTATTTACATTGAATGGTGGAGCTGTCAGTTGGTGCAGTTCCAACTAAAGCGTCGTGGAGGGATCTACGTGTGAAGCGGAGCACATAGCTGCTTCGGAAGTAGCACATCAACGAGTCTAGATGAAGGAGTTCATATCCGATCTGGGTGTAATACCCAGCGCATCGGGCCCAATGACAATCTTTTGTGACAACACTGGGGCAATTGCCTTGGCAAAGGAATCCAGGATTCACAAGAGAACCAAACACATCAAGAGACGCTTCAACTCCATTCATGAAAAGGTCAAGGATGGAGATATAGAAATTTGCAAAATACATACAGATCTGAATGTGGCAGACCTGTTGACTAAACCTCTTCCTCGCACAAAACATGATTAGCACCAAGACTCCATGGGTGTTAGATTCATTACTATGTAATCTAGATTATTGACTCTAGTGCAAGTGGGAGACTGATGGAAATATGCCCTATAGGCAATCATAAAGTTGTTATTATATATCTCCTTATTCATGATAAAGGTTTATTATTCATGCTAGAATTGTATTGCCCGAAGACTTAAATACATGTGTGGATACATAAACAAATACCACATCCCTTGTAAGCCTCTACCAGACTAGCTCGTTGATAAGAGATGGTTTAGATTTCCTAACCATAGACATGCGTTGTCACTTGATAATGGGATCACATCAGTAGGAGAATGATGTGATGGACAAGACCCATCCATTAGCATAGCATATGATCGTTTAGTTTATTGCTTTTGCTTTGTTAATGTCAAACATATATTCCTTTCACAATGAGATCATGCAACTCCCGGATACCGAAGGAATACCTTGTGTGCTATATATCAAATGTCACAATGTAACTGGGTGATCATAAAGATGCTCTACAGGTATCTCCGAAGGTGTCTATTGAGTTTACATGGATCAAGATCGGGATTTGTCACTCCTTGTATCATAGAGGTATGTCTGGGCCCTCTCGGTAATACACATCACAAGAAGCTTGCAAGCAATGTGACAAATGAGTTATTTATGAGATGATGTATTACGGAACGAGTAAAGAGACTTGCCAGTACTGATATTGATAGACAAAGGGAATTACGTATGGAGATACCGACGATCAAATCTCGGGCAAGTAACATACCGACAGACAAAGGGAATTACGTATGTTGTCATAAAGGTTTAACCCATAAAGATCTTCGTAGAATATGTGGGAACCAATATGGGCATCCAGGTCCTGCTATTGGTTATTAACCGGAGAGGCATCTCGGTCATCTTTACATCATTCTCGAACCCGTAGGGTCCGCACGCCTAACGTTCACTAACGATATAGTATTATATGAGTTATGTGAGTTGGCGACCAAATGTTGTTCGTAGTCCCGGATGAGATCACGAACATGACGAGGTGCTCTAGAATGGTCCAGAGGTAAAGATTAATATATAGGATGATGCTATTTGGTTATCGAAAAGGTTTCAGAATGTATCAGGTAGTCATTGGATCACCATAAGGGGTTCCAGGAAGCTCCGGGAGGTTAATGGTCTAGATGGGCCAAACGAGGGGAGCACACCAGCCCACAAGGGGTTGGCACGCCCCTCCTCTGGCTGCAGCCCTTGGGGAGAATAGGAAGGAGGGAAGTCGGCCTCCCCTTGCCTTCCCTCTCCTCCCGGTTCCTCCCCCCGATTGCAAATAAGGAAGGGGGCGCCATAGGGCAGGCGCCCAAGGGGGGGGGACCCTTGGGGTGCACCCTGGCTGCGTTCCCTCACCCACCTATATATATGAGAGAGAGAGGGGGTGCCACACAACCCACAACAATCCATGGGCCGTGTGCGGCGCCCCTCTCCCCGGTTTCATCCTCCATCTAGTTTTCTGCAGTGCATGGTGAAGCCCTATGGAACGAGTTCACCATCATCGCCATCACGCTGTCGTGCTGCCGGAACTCATCTACTACTTGGCCCATCTTGCTGGATCAAGAAGGAGATGACGTCATTGAGCTGAACGTGTGCTGAACATGAAGGTGCTGTACGTTCGGTACTTGATCAATTGGATCGTGAATGTGTACGACTACATCAATCGTGTTGATAAATGCTTCCGCTAAGCGGTCTATGAGGGTACATAGACATACACTCCCCTCTCGTAGCTATGCATCTCCATGGATAGATCTTGTGTGTGTGTACAATTGTTTTTGTTTTCCATGCAACGGTCCCCACATTAAGTTGGTTGGGGCTCTACTTCTAGCGCAAGGAAGCTTATATCTAGAAAAAAATCGTGTTAAAATTTCAGTATAATCGGAGTTACGGATCTCCGGGAATTTAAGAAATGGTTTTCGGCTAGAAAACGGGATTGTGAAACAGAAGAGAACAGAGAGATAGATCCAATCTAGGAGGGGCTCCTACCCCTCCGCAGCCATGGAGGCCATGGACCAGAGGGGGAACCCTCCTGCCATCTAGGAGGGAGGCCAAGGAAGAAGAAGACTCTCCCCCGGTGGCGCCGGAGTGCCGCTGGGGAAAGTAAAGTGACGGCCATCTATATTGACAACCTTGCTACCGTCAACACCAACTTTATTCCCCTCTATGGAGTCGTGTAACCTCTCTATTCCCGCTGCAATGCTCTACTTAAACATGGTGCTCAACACTATATATTATTATCCAATGATATTTGGTTATCCTATGATGTTTGAGTAGATCTGTTTTGTCCTATGGGTTGATTGATGATCGTGATTTTTTTGAGTTGTATATTTTATTTTGGTGCTGTCCTATGGTGCCCTACATGTCGCGCAGACATGTGGTATCCCCACTATAGGGTGTTGCAATATGTTCATGGTTCGCTTATGGTTGGTGGCTAGAGTGACAGAAGCTTACGCCCGAGTAAGGGGGTTGTTGCGTATGGGATAAAGAGGACTTGATACTTAATGCTATGGTTGGGTTTTACCTTAATGATCTTTGGTAGTTGCGGATGCTTGCCAGAGTTCCAATCGTAAGTGCATATGATCCAAGTACAGAAAGTATGTTAGCTCATGCCTCGCCCTCATATAAAATTGCAATAATGATTACCGGTTTGGTTATCGATTACCTAGGGACAAATAATGTTCTTGTGTGACAAAAAGCTATCTACTAAAAGTAACTTTGTTATCTTGCAATTTATTCGTAGTTTTATTCTTGTACTTCTAGTTTTATTCTTGTTCTAGGTAAAACAAACGTCAAGTGTGCGTAGAGTTGTATTGGTGGTTAATAGAACTTGAGCAAACATTTTTTCTACCTTCAGCTCCTCATTGGGTTCGGCACTCTTACTTATCAAAAAAGGCTACAAATGATCCCGTATACTTGTGCTTTATCAAGACCTTTTTCTGGCGCCGTTGCCGGGGAGCAATAGCATGGGGTGAATATTCTCGTGTGTGCTTGGTTGCTTTATCACTAAGTAGTCTTTATCTTCTGTTCTAAGTTGTTCTTTATCTTTAGTTATGGATATGGAACACGAAATACCAAAAAAATTAGTTGTACTTGCTACTCATGGAGATGGAGAAACTCCTAAAATCCTCAATGCTCGATATGTGAAAAATATTAAACACTACTTTGATAATCCTGAGAAAACCCCACTCAACTTGATAATGGGACACACGTTGGATGAATGTGAATACTTTAGGGAGTATCGCTTGACTCAAAAAGGAAAACTCTTATGGGGTCAAATTGAAATGTTGCAATGGTATGCTTGGAATCTATGCTCGAGATATGATTATACTTGTTGTTCTAGGACGAAGGCTCGACACCTTCCGTTTTCATGTGAATTTAATGATAATGAAACTTTGGCTTCTTATGCTAATGGTAGATATTATTACTATGATGTAGAATGAATAGAAGAATTTGTTGCTTTTAAGGGTGCTTACGAAATTGAATCTTTGTTTGCAAAGTATGAAGATTTTGATGATGCTGTTTATCGACCTAAATTTTTTTCTATACTTAAATATTGCTATGAGAATTATAAATACAATTCCGATGTTAATGTATTTATTGAGAAAGTCTCCGCTGTCCAAGAAGATACTAATATTTTGTAGGAATCTATGGAAGAAGAAATTTATGAAACTGTGAGCTCATTGGATGAAAAAGATGATGAGGAGAGCAAAGAACAAACGGAGGAAGAGTGGATTAGCTACACGTTCCCACCTTCTAATGAGAGTAACTCTTGAACTCATACATTATTTAATTTCCCTTTGTGCTTAGCGAAGGATGAATATTATGATGATTGCTATGATCTCATTGATTCATTTGAAATATCCTTTTTTGATGAACTTGATGCTTGCGGCCAAGATGCCAATTTGGATTATGCTTATGGAGATGAACTTGCTATGGTTCCTTATGTTAAGAATGAAATTGTTGCTATTGCACGCACATGTGATAGTCCTATTATCTTTTTGAATTCTCGAAACTACACTATATCGGAGAAGTTTGCTCTTATTAAGGATTATATTGATGGGTTGCGTTCTACTATTACACATGATGATTTTGATGAATATAATATGCACGTGCTTGCTGATCCTACTTGCAACTATTATAAGATAGGAACTATATCTCCGCCTCTCTATGTTTCCAACACGATAAAATTGCAAGAAACTACTTACACTATTTGTTGGCCTTTACTTGAGGTGCATGAATTGTTCTTTTATGACGTGCCAATGCACAATAAGAGATTTAGACTTCGTCATTGCATGATATTTGTTTCTTTGTGCTCACTACTAAATTATGAATCATTGCTAAATAAAATTGGTTTGATATACCTTGGGATTCGGGTGGATCGTTTACTTGAGCACTTTATGCCCAGCTTAATTGCTTTAAAGAAAGCTGCCAGGGAGACAACCTGGAAGTTTTAGTGAGTCATTTTATTCTCTTGTGTGCTTTTATAAAGTTTAAAAACAAAAATAATATAGAGTGGAACTTAAAAAATTCAAAAAGAAAAGTGAAAGTAAGAAAGACGAGCACCGTTGAAGTGGGGGAGCTCCTTGAACTTTTTTCATGCCCATGGAAACTTTGCAAATCTTGAATTACAGAAATTTTTAAACAAAAATAATTATCCCATTTTACAAATCCATTGTATTATAAAAATAATGTGCCAATATTTTCTTTTAGGATGATTATATTGCTTGTTAGTATGTGCGGTGCAAAAATAGAAACTTTGGCTGTAGTGCGTGAATTTACATTTTTTACTGAAACTTCAAAAGTTTCTGAATTTTTTACGCGTTACTTATATGCAAATTTTTTGTTTTTTCGTAATTTTTCAGAATTTTTGGAGTTACAAAAGTATGGTCAATCTTCAGATTACTACAGACTATCCTGTTTTTGACAGATTCTGTTATTGATGCGTTGTTTTGCTTGTTTTGATGAAACTATGGATTGTATCATTGGTATAAGCCATGGATAAGTTAGGATACAGTAGGGATAATGGAAAAAAAAATATGAATGGGTTTGCAATGGTACTTAAAGTAGTGCTTTGCTTTATGATACTAATGGATCTCACGAAGGTTTTTGTTAAGTTTTGTGTGGATGAAGTGTTCAAAGATTGAGGAGGTCTCGATATGAGGAGAAGGAAGAGAGGCAAGTGATAAAGCATGGGGATTCCCAAGGCACCCCAAGTAAATATTCAAGGATACTCAAGCGTCTAAGCTTGGGATGCCCCGGAAGGCATCCCATCTTTCTTCAACAAGAATTGGTATGTTTCGGTTTTCGTTTTGTTCACGTGATATGCGTAAATCTTGGAGCGTCTTTTGTGTTTAGTTTTCACTTTTCTTTTATGCACCATGATGGTATGGGATCGTCCTTGGTTGATTTATAGAATGCTCTTTGCACTTCACTTATATCATTTGAGTGTTGCTTCATAGAATGCTTCATTGTGCTTCACTTATATCATTTGAAGTTTGGATTGCATGTTTCTCTTCACAAGGAAAACTGTTATTTGTATAATACTCTTTTGCTTAACTTTTATTTATTAGAGCATGATATTTTGTAGAAATAATTAAACTCTAATGCTTCACTTATATCTATTTAGAGAGTCAATAGGAATTGGTCATTTGCATGGTTAGTTAGAAAATCCTACATAAAACTTGTGGATCACAGAATATGATTTGTTTGATTCCTTGCAATGTTTTGCGATATATAGATGATAATATGTGGGAGGTACTAGTAGACGGTTGTGGTTAGGAAGAATATTGGTGTTAAGGTTTGTGATTCCCTAAGCATGCACGTATAGTCTCTCGTTATATGCTATGAAGTTGGAGCATGGTTTATTATTGATTGTCTTCCTTATGAGTGGCGGTCGGGGACGAGCGATGGTCTTTTCCTACAAATCTATTCCCCTAGGGGCATGCGTAGTAGTACTTTGCTTCGAGGGCTAATAAACTTTTGGAATAAGTATGTGAGTTCTTTATGACTAATGTGAGTCCATGGATTATATGCACTCTTAATATTTCCGCAATTTGCTAGCCCCTTTGGTACCGTGCATTGCCCTTTCTCACCTCAAGACGTGGTGCAAACTTCGCAGGTGCAACCAAACCCCATGATATGATACGCTCTATCACACATAAGCCTTGTTATATCTTCCTCAAAACAGTCACCATACCTACCTATTATGGCATTTCCATAGCCATTCCGAGATATATTGCCATGCAACTTCCACCGTTCTGTTTTTATGACTAGAGCATTCATTGTCATATTGCTTTGCATGATCATAAGATAGCTAGCACGGTATTTCCATGGCTTGTCTGTTTTTTGATATCCTTGCTACGCTAGATCATTGCACATCCTTGTACATTGCCAGAGGCATTCATATAGAGTCATACTTTGTTCTAGGTAGCAAATTGTAATATTGAGTTGTAAGTAAATATTAGTGTGATGATCATCATTATTCATTATTAGAGCATGTCCCAGTGAGGAAACAATGATGGATGCTATGATTCCCCCACAAGTCGAGATGCGACTTCGGATAAAATGAAAAAAAGGAAAAAGTGAGGCCATAAAGAGCCCAAAAAAATAAAAAGAAAAACGGAAAGAAAAAGATTGAATGTGCATGCAAATTCCGCACTTGTGCTTAAAAGTAGCACCACATTTTTCATGTAGAGAGTCTGCTATGTAGTCACTTTCATATACTAGTGGGAATTTTTCATTAAAGAACTTGGCTTGTATATTCCGATGATGGGCTTCCTCAACTGCCCGAGGTATTCATGAGCAAGCAAGTTGGATGCACACCCACTTAGTTTTCATATTGAGCTTTCATACACTTATAGCTCTTAGTGCATCCCTTGCATGGCAATCACTACTCCTCGCATTGTTATCAATTGATGGGCATCCCCATAGCACGTTGATTAGCCACGTTGATGTGAGACTTTCTTACTTTTGTGCCTCCTCTATGTTTACTCCTATCATCATACTCTATTGCACCCATAGTGCTATGTCCATTGCTTGCGCTCATGTATTGCGTGAGGGTTGAAAAAGCTGAAGCGCGTTAAACAATATGAACCAATTGCTCAGCTTGTCATCGGGGTTGTGCATGATAAATACTTTGTGTTATGAAGCTGGATCATGACAAGACTATATGATTTTGTAGGGATAGCGTTCTTTAGCATTGATATTTTGAAAGACATGATTGTTTGTTGGGATGCCTGAGTATTGAAGTTTTTATGTCAAATTATAGACTATTGCTTTGGGTCACTCGTGTCTTAATATTCATGCCATGATTAGATATATGATCAAGATTATGCTAGGTAGCATTCCACATCAAAAATTATCTTTTTTATCATTTACCTACTCGAGGACAAGCAAGAATTAACCTTGGGGATGCTGATATGTCTCCGTCATATCTATATTTTTATTGCTGCATGCCAATATTATACAACTTCACATATTTTTTGCAACATTTATATGATTTATTGGACTAACATATTGATCCAGTGCCCAGTGTTAGTTCCTATTCATTGCTTGTTTTTTGTTTCACAGAATATCCATATCAAACGAATTCTAAATGCGATAAAAATTTACGGAGAATTATTTTGGAATATATATGATTTTCGGGAGGTGGAATCAATGCAAACGGAGGCCCACGACCTCAACAAGACACCAGGGCGCGACCTCCTCCCTGGCGGGCGGTGGTGCCTTGTGGGCACCAAGTAAGTTGATTGGGGCTCTACTTCGGGCGCAAGGAAGCTTATATCTAGAAAAAAATCATGTTAAAATTTCAGCGCAATCCGAGTAACGGATCTCTGGGAGTTTAAGAAACGGTTTTGGCCAGAAAACGGGAATGCAAAAAAGAAGAGAATAGAGAGATAGATCCAATCTAGGAGGGGCACCGGCCCCTCCTCCGCCATGGAGGCCATGGACGAGAGGGGGAACCCTTCCTCCCATCTAGGGGGGAGGCCCAGGCAGAAGAAGAAGGAGGGGGGCTCTCTCCCCCTCCCCCCTAGTGCCGCCAGAGTGCCACCGGGGAAAGTATCGTGACGACGATCTACATTGACAACCTTGCTACCGTCAACACCAACTTTATTCCCCTCTATGGAGTGGTGTAACCTCTCTATTCCCGCTGCAATGCTCTACTTAAACATGGTGCACTATATATTATTATCCAATGATATGTGGTTATCCTATGATGTTTGAGTAGATCTGTTTTGTCCTATGGGTTGATTGATGATCGTGATTGTTTTGAGTTGTATATTTTATGTTGGTGTTTTCCTATGGTGCCCTTCGTGTCGCGCAAACTTGAGGGATCCTCGTTGTAGGGTGTTTCTATACGTTCATGATTCACTTATGGTGGGTGGCTAGAGTGACAGAAGCTTACGCCTGAGTAAGGGGGTTGTTTAGTATGGGATAAAGAGGACTTGATACTTAATGCTATGGTTGGGTTTTACCTTAATGATCTTTGGTAGTTGCGGATGCTAGCTAGAGTTCCAATCATAAGTGCATATGATCCAAGTGGGGAAATTATGTTAGCTCAGGCCTCTCCCTCATATCAAATTGCAATAATGATTACCAGTTTAGTTATCAATCACCTAGGTACAAATAACCTTCTTGTGTGACAAAAACCTATCTAAAATTAACTTTTATTATCTTGCAATTTATTCGTTGTCTTATTCTTGCAAAGTACTTCTAGTTTTATTCTTGTTCTAGGTAAGGCAAGCGTCAAGTGTGCGTAGACTTGTATCGGTGGTCGATAGAACTTGAGGGAATATTTGTTCTACCTTTAGCTTCTTGTTGGGTTCGACACAATTATTTATCGAAAAAGGCTACAAATGATCCCCTATACTTGTGGGTTATCAGATTACTCCACCATGTACTTTGATAGATTGATGATAGTGCAAGGACTGGGAGCCGGGTTGTCCTCTTTTCTCCCAGAGGTAACAGAACGAATGACATCCTTGAACTCCATTTTCGGAACTCCAAGAACATAGTGGAATACGAGGGCCTCCTTCATGGACTCTGAATTGCGACCTCATTCGACGCCTCATATGCCGAGGCGACTCCAACCTCGTGGTCTAGCAGGTCATGAAAACGTTCGACACTAAAGATCCTAAGACGAC
Source organism: Triticum urartu (assembly GCF_056163025.1). Taxonomy (NCBI): domain Eukaryota; kingdom Viridiplantae; phylum Streptophyta; class Magnoliopsida; order Poales; family Poaceae; genus Triticum; species Triticum urartu. The sequence goes on along the minus strand of NC_141876.1, from coordinate 170,700,109 downwards.
ATACCGCGCTGTTGTCCGAGCACTAGAAGGGAAGTTTGATGGACTAGAGCTACACCATGTCAAGAGAAGCAACAACATCATAGCAGATAACCTAGCATGTGTCAGGTTGTCAAGAGAGCCTATGCTGGACAAGACCTTCCTAGAGATACTACATAAGCCATCCATCAAGATCCAAGGCCTCGATGAAACCATAATAGGCCCCGACACCTCCAAAAGTGCAGCTCCGAAGGATACCCCACCACCCTCAAAGATGTCAGAGGAGGACGTAATGGTAGTCCTCACTCAAGACTGGACCCAACCATTACACGCCTATATGACCAAGGGCGAGCTCCCCCAAGGCAAAACGGAGGCCCGACACATCGTCTGTCACTCCAAGTCCTACACAATAATCAATGGCGATCTCTACAAGCGTAGCCAGGGTGGGCATTTTTCAACGCTGCGTCACAGAAGAGGAGAGAAAGAAAGTCCTCGAAGAAATACATGCGGGGCTTGTGGGCATCATGCAGCCTCCAGAACAATTGCAGCAAAGGCCTTCTGCCACAGTTTCTTCTGGCCTCACGCACCAGTTGACATGGCCGTTCGTGGTGTGGGGGTTGGAAATGGTTGGATAGCTCACTCCTTCACCAGGAGGCCACAAATTCCTACTAGTGGTAATCGGCAAGCTCAACAAGTGGATTCAGGCCAAACCGATAACAAACGCGGAGGCCGATACGACAGTGAAATTCATTTTCAGCCTCATCCACCTCTTCGGCGTCCCACAAAGCATCATCATGGATATCGGGTCCAACTTCACCGCCTCGATGTTCAAAGACTTCTTTCACCAATGACAGACCCACATCGACTACTCATCTGTGGCACACCCTCAGTCCAACAGACAGGCCGAACGAGCTAATGGGCTGATCATGCAATGCCTCAAGCCACGACTCATCAAGCCTCTCATTCGGGCCAAGGGAAATTACTGGGTGGAAGAACTCCCCTTCGTCCTCTGGAGCTTGCGCACAACGCCAAACAAATCCATGGGCTACGTTCCCTTCTTCATGGTATATGGTGTTGGGGAACGTAGTAATTTGAAAAGTTTTCCTACACACACGCATGATCATGGTGGTGCATAGCAACGAGAGAGGAGAGTATCATCCACGTACCCTCATAGACCGTAAGCGGAAGCGTTAAGAGAACGCGGTTGATGTAGTCGTACGTCTTCATGATCCGACCGATCCAAGTACCGAACGTACGACACCTCCGAGTTCAGCACACGTTCAGCTCGATGACGTCCCATGAACTCCGATCCAGCTGAGCTTCACAGGAGAGTTCCGTCAGCACAACGGCGTGATGACGGTGATGATGTTGCTACCGACGCAGGGCTTCGCCTAAGCACCACTACGATATGATCGAGGTGGATTATGGTGGAGGGGGGCACCACACACGGCTTGGAACAATCAACTTGTTTGTCTTTGGGTGTCCCCCCGCCCCCGTATATAAAGGAGAAAGGAGGGAGGCTGGCCGGCCCTTGCAGGGCGCGCCAAGAGGAGGAGTTCTCCTCCTAGTAGGAGTAGGACTCCCCTTTCCTACTCCTACTAGGAGGGGGAAAGGAAGTAGGAGAGGGAGAAGGAAGGAGAGGGAGGAAAGGGGGGCCGCCCCCCTAGTCCAATTCGGTTTGGGCTAGGGGGCCACACGCCCTGCCTTGTCCTGCCTCATCTCTTCCACCACTTGGCCCATGAGGCCCAATACTTCTTCCCTCGTATTCCCGTAACTCCCCGGTACTCCGAAAAATACCCGAATCACTCGGAACCTTTCCAATGTCCAAATATAGTCGTCCAATATATCGATCTTTCTGTCTCGACCATTTCGAGACTCCTCGTCATGTCCCCGATCTCATTAGGGACTCCGAACTTCCTTCGGTACATCAAAACACATAAACTCATAATACCGATCGTCACCGAACGTTAAGCATGCGGACCCTACGGGTTCGAGAACTATGTAGACATGACCGAGACACGTCTCCGGTCAATAACCAATAGCGGAACCTGGATGCTCATATTGGCTCCCACATATTCAATGAAGATCTTTATCGGTCAAACCGCATAATAACATACGTTGTTCTCTTTGTCATCGGTATGTTACTTGCCCGAGATTCGATCGTCGGTATCTCAATACCTAGTTCAATCTCGTTACCGGCAAGTCTCTTTACTCATTCCGTAATACATCATCTCGCAACTAACTCATTAGTTACAATGCTTGCAAGGCTTATAGTGATGCGCATTACCGAGAGGGCCCAGAGATACCTCTCCGACAATCGGAGTGACAAATCCTAATCTCGATCTATGCCAACTCAACATGTACCATCGGAGACACCTGTAGAGCACCTTTATAATCACCCAGCTACGTTGTGAGGTTTGGTAGCACACAAAGTGTTCCTCCGGTATTCGGGAGTTGCATAATCTCATAGTCATAGGAACATGTATAAGTCATGAAGAAAGCAATAGCAATATACTAAACGTCAAATGCTAAGGTAACGGAGTGGTTCAAGTAAATCACATCATTCTCTAATGATGTGATCCCGTTAATCAAATGACAACTCATGTCTATGGCTATGAAACTTAACCATCTTTGATTCAACGAGCTAGTCAAGTAGAGGCATACTAGTGACACTCTGTTTGTCTATGTATTCACACATGTACTAAGTTTCCAGTTAATACAATTCTAGCATGAATAATAAACATTTATCATGATATAAGCAAATAAATAATATCTTTATTATTGCCTCTATGGCATATTTCCTTCATATGGGGCGGAGGTGTGATACTTCTCCAACGTATCTATAATTTATGAAGTATTCATGCTGTTATATTATCATTCTTGGATGTGTTACAATCATTTTATAGCAACTTTATATCAGTTTTTGGGACTAACCTATTGACATAGTGCCAGTTGCTGCTTTTTGCTTGTTTTTTACATCGCGGGAAATCAATACCAAATGGAGTCCACACACAGCGAAACTTTTTGGAGATTTTTTCTGGACCAGAAGACACCCGGTGGGCCAGAGAAGTTCCAGAGGGGAGCACAACCCACCAGGGCGTGCCTGGGGCCCCAGGCACGCCCAGGTGGGTTCTGCCCACCTCGGTGGCCTCCCGCACCACCTCTTCGCCCTATAAATTCCCAAATATTCCAAAACCCCCGGGGTAACCCTAGATCAGAAGTTCCGCCGCCGCAAGCCTCTATAGCCATGAAAAACCAATCTAGACCCCGTTCCGGCACTCCACCGGAGGGAGAAATCATCACCGGTGGCCATCTTCATCATCCTGGCGGCCACCATGATGAGGAGGGAGTTGTCCACCCTCGGGGCCGAGGGTTTGTACCAGTAGCTATGTGTTTAATCTCTCTCTCACGTGTTCTTGATGGCACGATCTTGATGTATCGGGGGCTTTATTAATATAGTTGGATCATATGGTGTTTCTCCCTCTCAATGTTGTTGTGATGAATTGAGTTTTCCCTTTGAGATTTCGTTCTTATCAGATTGAATACTTTTATGGATTTGAGAGCACTTGATATATGTCTTGCATATGAATACCCATGGTGACAATGGGGTACTATTTTGATTCACTTGATATATGTTTTGGCAGTCAATTCGCGGATTCCCGAGGTGACATTGGGGTAATCTATGCATAGGGGTTGATGCACGTTCTTGTATTTTGTTTCTTGGGTAGAAATCTTGGGGCACTCTTTGAGGTTCTTTGTGTTGGATTGAGTATTATGAATCTTAATTTGCTTTGGTGTTATTTTAGTATGAACTCTTGATAGATCGATCGGAAAGAATAACTTAGTGTTATTTTAGTACGAACTCTTGATAGGTCGACCAAAAAGAATAACTTGGTGTTATTTTAGTATGAACTCTTGGATAAATCGATTGGAAAGAATAGCTACAAACAATTTCTTCTTATGATCTCCTCTAGATAAGAACTTTGGAGTGATTCTTCGTTGCACTTTGAGGGATGGTTATGTGATCCAATTATATTAGCATTGTTGGGAGATTGAACTAGTGAAAGTACGGATCCTAGGCCTCATTTTCAAGCATTGCAATACCGTTTGTGCTCACTTTTGTTACTTTCTACCTTGCCGTTTTTATTGTTACTATTACAAAAACAAATATCTACTATCATTACTACATTTTATTACCATCTCTTCGTTGAACTAGTGCACCTATACAAATTACCATTGTATTTGGTGTGTTGGGGACACAAGAGACTTTTTATTATTTGGTTGCAGGGTTGTTTGAGAGAGACCATCTTCATCCTACACCTCCCACGGATTGATAAACCCTAGGTCATCCACTTGAGGGAAAATTCCTATTGTCCTACAAAACTCTACGCTTGGAGGCCCAACACGTGTCTACAAGAATATAGTTGCGTAGTAGAGATCAAGCTCTTTTCTGTCGCCGTTCCCTGGGAGGTGAGTGCTTGAAGGTATATCTTTAGATATTGCAATTGAATCTTTTAGTTTCTTGTTTTATCACTAGATTGGTTTATAAAAAGAAAACTACAAAAAATGGAATTGAGGTTGCATCATATTATTCATATTTATAATGTATTTCATGAAAATGATGGAAAGGAAAATTGTGCTCAATTGATAGAAGAATAATTCAATAGTATGTTTGGTATAAATGATGAGCATGATTGCAATGTTGTTAGTATGAATTCTTTGGATATCGATGATGCTAATGATATGCAAAGCCATAAGCTTGGCGATTCTATATTTGATGAAGATGTTATTTTTAGTCCCACAAGATTTGATGTGCAAATTTGTTATATTGATTGCATGCCTCCTATTTTATGATGATTATAATGATGAGAGTGGATTCAGAGAGGTCATGACTTAATTTAGTGATGAATCCACCATTTTGGATGAGGCTTCAATTGACTGTTTTAACAAAGTTGCTATCTATGATGATTATGGTGATGACATGTATGCTATAAAGAATAATGATAACCATGAAACTTGTCATCATGATTTTAATTTTCACTCTCATGATAGTTATTTTGTTGAGTTTTCTCCCACTAGTATTCATGAGAATAAATTTGCTTATGTGAAGAGGAATAAAATGTCTAAGCTTGTGGATCATGAAAAGAATGCTTTATGTGATAGTTATATTGTTTAATTCACTCATGATGCTACTGAAAATTGCAATGAGGGAGGAACATATGCTTCTACATATCTCAATAATATCAAGTTTCCTCTCTATGTGTTGAAAATCTTGAAGTTGCACTTGTTTTGCCTTCCTATGCTAGTTGATTCTTGCTCCCATAATTTATTTGCTCACAAAATCCCTATGCATAGGAAGTGGGTTAGACTTAAATGTGCTATCCATATGCTTCATGATGCTCTCTTCATGTTTCAATTCTTATCTTTTATGTGAGCATCATTGAAATCATCATGCCTAGCTGAAAAGCCATTAAAGAAAAGCGCTTGTCGGGAGAGAACCCAACACTTTTACCTATTGTTTTTGTGTTTTCACATGATTAGGTTGCTGTAGTAATCATGTTTTATAGCTTTTGTTTCAATAAAGTACCAAGTAAAGCCTTTGGGATAGTGTGGATGATAGTTGATTTGATCTTGCTGAAAAACAGGAACTGTTGTGCCCAGTAAAATAATTTTCATTTTTTACAGAAGCGTGATAAAATCCTGATTCTTTCTACGCAAGATTGATATACAAATTTCCCAGGTTTTCCAAATTTTTGGAGTAGCAGAATTATGGTTGTTGTCCAGATCATTACAGACTGTTCTGTTTTTGACAGATTCTGTTTTCAATGCATAGTTAGCTTGTTTCCTAGTTTCTATGGCTTATATTCATCAATATAACTTGTGGAAATGATAAGGTAAATTAGGAATTGTGTGAAAACAATTATGAATCTTGTTTTTGACAGTACCAAAGTGAATGATTTGCTTTATCATACTAACCTATCTCACGAAGTTCCGTTAAGTTTTGTGTGATTGAAGTTTTCAAGTTTTGGGTGAGACATCGATATGAGGAGAATAAGGAGTGACAAGACCCTAAGGTTGGGGATTCCCAGGGCACCCCAAGGTAATATCCAAGGAATATCCAAGCAACTAAGCTTGGGGATGCCCCGGAAGGCATCCCGTCTTTTGTCTTCAACATTATCGGTAACCTCACTTGGAGCTATATTTTCATCCATCACATGATATGTGTTTTTCTTGGAGTGTCATTTTATTTTTCTAGGATTTTCTTGCTGTTATTTAGAATAATTTTTTGCATCTTTCATTTCAATAAAAATGTCAAGGATATCATTCACCATGCTTATTTTGCAAGTATATGAGTTGCTGTTTCAAAACAGAAAGTTTTACCGATGTTGAAAAAATTCCCGAGAAAAGTCAGAATGTGATAAAATGATGAAACTTGTTGCACAATAATATATGATAAATTTTCTACAATGTGGTAAATTTTCATAATTTTTGGAGTTAAATAAGTATTGATACTCTTGCATTCTTTACAAACTGTACTGTTTTGGTAGATTGCTGTTATGTTTGCATTGTTTGCATATGTTTGGTTGTTTAATGATTCTATTTGAGGATAGGAGTATTAAATATGCAGAGGAATTTAGTATGCAATTTTGAATAATAATTTTAGTGATTTTCTATAGTAGAGAATGATAAGGCTTTTGCATTGGTTTATACTAACTTATCTTTCGAGTTCTTGTTGAGTTTTGTGTGGATGAAGTTTTTAAGATTTAGGGATACCGTGATATAAAAGGAATTAAGGAGACACAAAGGCTCAATATTGGTGATGCCCAAGGCATACCAACATAATATTTCAATAAGTCTCTAGCATCTAAGCTTGGGGATGCCCCGGTGGGCATCCCACCTTTCTTCATCAACAATTATCGGTTACTATCGGTTGGTCCTAAGTTTTTGCTTCTTCACATGATGTGTGCTATTCTTAGAATGTCATTTTATTTTGTTTTTGCTTGCTGTTTTAGTAAAATACTTAGATCTGAAAGTTTTTAAATAAGAGAGAGCCCACAATTAGCTACCTATTTACTTAGCTACTCGCTTGATCTTCACTTATATCTTTTTGGAGTAGCTTGTCATTTACTCTTGTGCTTCACTTATATCATATGAATAAATTGTTGAATGAATTGAATATTACGAAGGTAAATTATATCATGCCTAGTGGTATCTTCACATTGGGTTTAGAAAGTGAAATCCTTTGAAGCTTGACAATCACAATATTGGTCATATGTGCAATTCATGAATGATTACTATAAGGAAGAGAACTTTCACATGCAAATATATTATCTTGGACATCTTCTATGATTGTGAATACACATTAATTATTGTCAAACTTGAGAAAATTAGTTGAAGTTGGACAAGGAAGACAATGTAATGATTTATGGTTGTGTATATTTGCATAGAAGTTATATTGCCATAGATCCTCCAACATGTGGTGTTTGCCTAGTATCTTTTGCTAGCCAAATATTCGTACTAAGTAGAGATACTACTTGTGCATCCAAAAACTCTTAAACCCAGTTTCTTGCCATGAGTGTCCACCTTACCTACCTATGGATTGAATAAGATACCTCAAGTAAGTTGTCATCGGTGCATAAAGCAACAAAAAGTGCTCCTAAATATGTTTGATCTTTTATTGTAAGGGAAAATTGAGCATTGTACGAACTTGTGATGGTAAAGTAATAAAAGCGACGGACTGCACAATAAAGGTTGCTATCATAAGGGGCAATACAATGTGACGTTCCTTTGCATTAAGAGCTTGGGCATCCAAATAAAAAGTGCATGACAACCACTGCTTCCCTCTGCGAAGGGCCTATCTTTTACTTTTCAGTATTTACTTTTATGCAAAGAGTCAATAGTATGAATTCTCATTTCAACCTCAATTATTCTCTAGTTTTCAAGCATCATGTGGTGGGAAAAGATCTAGGCACATATGACCAGTCAAATATATTTGATCATGATTTATTATTGTTGATAATTATCTCTATGATAAATGAGTTGAGAGGCAAAATATTAAGCCCCTATCTTTCTCTCTGTTTGATGGATGCCATTTGTTCTAAGAATATGCTTTGAGTAGTAGCAATCATGGAAGACTATATGATGATTGAGTATGTGGAGCTCTTACTTAGAATCTGTTGAATAAGTTGAATTGCAATTGTTTGGTGACTAAGAATATAGGTTGTTGAGTTTCAAGAGAATTCATTGTTTGAACCTTAACATGTGAATTGGTTGCTACTTTAACATGAGAATTTTTATAAGAAAGAATTGAGGTTATGATGCTAGGAAAAGTGATTGAAATTGTCATTGATCTGACTTATGCACTTTTCTAGCTTGCACATAATGTTTTGGCACTCAACTTGTGGGTTCCCAAGGTGACATTGGGGCAATCTATGCACAGGGGTTGATGCACGTTCTCGTCTTTTGTTTCTCCGATAGAAATCTTGGGGCACTCTTTGAGGTTCTTTGTGTTGGATTGAGTATTATGAATCTGAATTTGCTTTGGTGTTATTTTAGTATGAAGTCTTGATAGATCGATCGGAAAGAATAATTTAGTGTTATTTTAGTATGAATTATTGATAGATTGGTCGAAAAGAATAACTTGGTGTTATTTTTGTACGAACTCTTGGATAGATCGATCGGAAAGAATAGCTACAAACAATTTCTTCTTATGTTCTCTAGATAAGAACTTTGGAGTAATTCTTCGTTGCATGTTGAGGGATGGTTATGTGATCCAATTATATTAGCATTGCTGGGAGATTGCACTTGTGAAAGTACATACCCTAGGCGTCATTTTCAAGCATTGCAATACCGTTTGTGCTCACTTTTTTACTTGCTACCTTGCTTTTTTTATTGTTACTATTACAAAAACCAGTATCTATGATCATTACTACACTTTCATTACCATCTCTTCGCTGAACTAGTGGACCTATACAAATTACCATTGTATTTGGTGTGTTGGGGACATAAGAGACTTTTTATTATTTGGTTACAGGGTTGTTTGTGAGAGACCATCTTCATCATACGCCTCCCACGGATTGATAAACCTTACGTCATCCACTTGAGGGAAAATTGCTACTTTCCTACAAAACTCTGCGCTTGGAGGCCCAACATGTGTCTACAATAATAAAGTTGCATAGTAGACATCAAGGTGGTCCTCCCATCAAACATCGAATATGACTCACCACGAGTCCGAGAATATATACTACGAGGCGTTCGCTGAAGAAAACTGGAGAGACAACATCACCGCGAAGGAAGAATCACACATCCTCACCATCGAACACACCCACATTTACCAACAAAAAGTGCGAGAGTATCAAGCCGACGTGTCCGGGCACGCGAGTTCAACGCCGGTGAACTCGTCCTCTGCCTCAAGCAGAAGCCACAGGAAAATAAGATGTCTTCCCCACGGGAAGGACCCTTCGTCATTCATAAGGTCCTCAACAACAGGGCGTACTACCTTCACCACAAGAAACAGGTTGGATCACATCACAACCCTGGAATGCTGAGCATCTCGCCTATTTTATGCGTAGACACCTAAGTATTACATACTTTTTATGCATAAATTACTTCACAATATCTGCATTTTCATGTACGTTTAGCTCAAACAAAATTAGGTTGGAAAATAAGGAGGTCGCAATGACCTTCCAGCTTTTTCATTTCCCTTCTATAGTTTGCTAAATGTAACATGACACACCGTTATTCAGCACAAAAACATATTCTTGAACCCATTGGGATAGAAAAATCAGGGAAGAACAAACAAATCTCTTTGTTGAGGGACTCGGAGGCCGCATCACTTTAAGTGGACACCCCCCACACACACACGCTCCTGACCCAAAAGTTGCATCATATGTTCCTGCTTTTTTGTTCTAGACCCTTGTGGACGTTTCTTCTGCCGACCTCCCACTGGCTAGTGCTCCGGGGCTGCATCGACACAATTTTGTTGGGATTTCTTCCTTGGAGGAGAGCAACCATCGAGGATGTCAGGAAAGGGAATCAGGCATTGTGGTCACATCGAGCCCCAATAAATACACCTACAACATCCACATGCACCAAAGGGTATCTCTGCTCCTAATCCGTGCAGAGGCACTTGACCGCCTCTATGGTACCTCCCACCTCCTCCACCTCCCTAATGGGTGACCATGGCGCCCTACCATGGTCCAATCCATCCAACTAACAAAACCCTGATCCACTCCTATGGATCCCTTCAATGATCCTAACTCCATCGCCCATCAACTGGATTTTTCATTCGGTCATTATTTCAGAAGCAAGGTGCGTGATCTTTTTTAGTCCCCAGTCCATCCGGTCTCCCCCTCATTTGGTTTTCATATGGTGGTAGTATTTTCCTGATCTACCTTCCGTTTGGATGTTCTCAATGTTAATCTGGCTTACTCTACATGCACGAGTGGTTCATTCGATTATATTGACTCGAGCAAACACCTTGCCGATTTGCATCGGATCCTACGCCCAGGATGATTGTAATCATCGTATATTACATGCATGCCCACAACCATCCACCATGCATAATGGATATGTAGTTGACGACCATTTTGAAAATCCATACCCAGCCCATGAGGAATCGAGTACCAGGCCATGGACTGTTGCCCAACAGACCAACCCAAATCGTAGAAGCGGAAGAGTCCGATGCAGGTAGGATATCCTCTGAACGACAAAGTCATTTTTGTTCCTGATGCGTGGCACCTGATCATTATCACAAATAATGCACCAACCACGTCACATGAAGAATCTAATATAGAAATAATCATATCACGCAGTTTCGTCTCAATAAATATAACATCGGCCAGATTTATAGGAAAAAAACCCAGGCCACTCCCTTGCTTTATAACCCTCCTACTGCCCATGCTCCACCTTCGAACTCATCTCTGCCACCCGCCACCATCACACACTTGTCTTCCTCGCCCAGCGACGCCACCATGGCATACTAACCTTGGAACCCATACCCCTACCTCCCCCCGGCACCACCATCGTCCCACCAGAACCCCTCCGTGAGCAGCACGGCTATGTGGTGGTTGGAGACAAGCTCCCAATGGTATGCGATGAGTGGGCGATTGCATCACACGAGCCAGGAATTGCACCAGAGGAGTTCCATGGAGCCAATGCTATGATCATCAACTTCCTGGAGAACCAGGGATGGAGGATCAACTACATGCCTAGATGCGGTACGAACCCCTTCTAGATTGGGGACCCTGTTCTTAGAATTGCTAGACAGGATTGTGGGATCAACTACAGAAGCATTACATTTACTCATGATGTTTGGCTGCTCTTGATGAAGGGATTTTTATTTCTGTGCCCCTGGTTCGTTAGTTCTACTCATTCATCCCCATGCTCTTAACTTTTGCTCACTTTTCCCCACTCCCTTGCCCGAAACCCTCAGAACTGGTCACAGCGGACATTGTCGTCGGGTTAATGGCTTGACCGTTAACTCTGACTAGTGCGGCCGCGTAGGGCGGAGTCCACATTTTGACCATTACGTGGTAACTGGGGCTGCGAAACTGACACTCACTATAACCTGAATCAGATCTAGTCGCTTCCGCGCCGGCCTCTCCATCGCCGTCGTGCCGCCTCTGCCGTCGTTGTGTCACCTCCGCCGCACTCTTGTGGCCTCCACCGCAGTCGTGCCGCCTCCGCCATCTACCCTCTCTCCCCATCTAGGATTAGGAAGCAATGTCGGGGTTCACCCCGTCCGGCCCATCGACCGTGGAGATGATTGGGTCGAATCAGAGGCTGATAATTCATGGATTCCACCTGGGTAAGCATCGTTTTCCTCTCAAATTGATTAGGAGATCCGTAAATTAGGCTGTATTTGACCACCATTGGCGCAAATCAGCGCAATTTATCTGCAAATTTTCGGCCTAACTGCGCCCTTTATCTTATTTCAATTGAATAGGGTTGATCCTGCACTTGCTTTTTGGCTGGGGGTTAGAATGGAAACTAGCGAGCTGCGTGGAACTAAACCGTGTGTGATTTCTGGATTTTTCTCTGCTAAAGTGGTAGAAACCAGCGTTTCATTCAGATATTCCTGTGAGGCACTCTGTTGTGAGTATCATGGAGCCTTGCCGATGCTATTGAACTGAGATATTTCGACAGTACCGAGCGGAGATTTGTTCCATTAACTTGTGATGAGCATCTGGGATTGCTATTTAGTTTGAATGCTGACAGCGTTCGGTAAAATCCATATCGGTGTGCTTCAGGCATGCAAACAATGTATCCCGAAGGGTGTTCAGACATCATCTGTCTCTGCTAGTAGCGAGCGTCCTCGCACTCCTTGTAGGTCGAGACCAAGTAAACCTAGTGGTTCTCAAAGCCACAACATGTCGGCTGCCGCTAATTCTGCCACTTCTCCTCTCCCTTCTGCACCTGATGTAGAAGTAGATGCAGATCCTGACGAGGAAGTGCCTCGACATGATGATGAGGATGAGATTCTATTCCCTGAACTGGTAGATAGAGTCAGTCTACAGGCAGTGGAAGATGAATATGCAGAGGAGCCTAGCAGCCGTGCAAGATTTGATGACACTGATGATGAAGAGAGGGAGGAGAACATCGACTCCTTAGTTTCACAAGAATATGATGGTGAGGACATGCCAACAATTGAGTGGAACAGGGAGAATCCTAACCTTACTCCAAGAACCGTATTCGAATCGATGGTGGACTATCGTAATGCAGTGACTACATATTGCATTCTCACTGAAAACTCTTATGAGGTTAATAGGAGTGAGCCAGGATGATTCACTGTTCATTGTCCTTATGATAGGTGTAGGTGGAGGTTGCATGCATCCACTATGCGAAAGAGCAAATTGATTCAAGTATTACAACTGAATATTGTTATCAGATTATTTATCCATTCTATATTCACATCATGTGTACTGTTTCTTAATTGTAGTTGACATCATTTTTCATTGTGTTTCAGATAAAAAACAACCCACACGGGCACACTTTCCCACCTGGAGGGGGAGGGGGAAAGGACAAATCCAAGCTTGCAAAGACTAGGTGGGTGGCAGATGTGATCTTGGATTGGGTGAGGGAAACACCAACAATTGGTCCAACAGCACTCCATGGGAAGCTATTTGAGAAGTACAAGATTAATATACAATACATGAAGATGTTCTATGATATGGAAAGGTCTCTTGATAGGATTAATGGTCCATGGAATGAGAGTTTTCAGTTGCTTTACACCTTCAAAGCTGAAGTGAAGATGGCTAATCCAGGGAGTGTTGTAGAGATTGACAAGCATACAGTTAAGTACATATTGAAAGGGAAGGCAACGGAGAAGTAGTGCTTCAGGAGGGCTTTTGTTTGTTTCAAGGCTTGCTGGCAGGGGTTTCGGAATGGTTGTAGGCCCTATTTGGCTATCGATGCGACTGCTTTGAATGGAAGATGGAGAGGCCAGCCAGCAACAGCTTCTGCAGTTGATGGACACAACTGGCTATTCCCAGTTGCATTTGTTGTGTTGGAGGTAGACAGTGAGGAGAGTTGGGTCTGGTTTCTGTAGCAGTTGCGCAACATTATATGTACACCCTCATGTTTATTTATACACACAGATGCTTGCAAGGGTTTAGAAACTGTAGTACAAATTGTATTCCCTGGAGTGGAACATAGGGAATGTATGCGGCACCTAGCACAAAATTTTAAAAAGAAATTCAAAGGCAAAGTTTATGATGAGAATATATGGCCAACATCATACACATGCAGCTTGAGGAAGCATGAGCACCATTTGAGAGTGTTGTATGCTCATAATCCTTTGGTGAAGGAGTACATGGATGAACATCATGCAAAGCTGTGATCAAGAAACAAATTCAATGAAATATGCAAAGTAGACTATGTGACCAATAACCTTGCTGAGTGTTTCAATGCAAAGTTCAAGTCAGTGAAAGGGCTTTTGTTGTGGCAAGCATTTGATAAGATCAGGCAGATGATCATGGTAAAGATGGATCTTCATAAAAGAATTGCAGAAACACAATATGTTGGCCATCTTATGCTCCCATATCTGATTAAGGCATTGGATGCCAAGGCAAGAGGACTAAGAATGAAATGCATTCGACCATCGACATACGAGGCTGAGGTGACATACACTGACAGTAAAAATAGGGAATGGAGATATCCAATGAACCTTGCAACCAATGAGTGCAGCTGTAGGCAATGGCAGATCCGCGGGAAGCCGTGCATACATGCCCTACATCTCATGACTGTTATTGGAGGTGAAGATGGTGAAGTTGATCAGTATTGCTCTGAATATTTCTCTGTTGGCAAATTTAGGGCTACTTATGTTGAAAATGTGCCTGCACTCTTGGGAAAAGACCAACGGAACATAGTAGACCCAGGGTTCAAACTCCATTCTCCTGTACTGACTAGACCACCGGGAAGACCAAGGAAAAATAGGATAAGAGCTGGTGAAGAGTGTCGTGTAAAAAACAGCGTAAGTGCAAAAGATGTGGTATATTAGGGTATATTGCTAGGTGTTGTACCAATCTAGTTGATGCATCATTTGGAGAAGAGGAACAATGGGAGAAGCAGAAGTAGAGGAGAATGCAGCAAGTTTAGAGAATGAAGCAACTGATGTAGCAGCTTGGTATGTGTGCAATCTTTCCATTTTTTTTGCATTTTGTTCTCTTTTTTATCGATGGCTAAGCTTATTTCTGTTTGACCCAACTCTAGGATAATTAGAGGCCCAGACAAAAAAGACCTAGAGAGGAAGAAACTTCGGTTGAACCATCATCTGATGCGGAATTTGAAACCGTGGCTTACGAAGGTTTTAAAGCTATAAGAGAGGGGGAAGTTATTTTGTCTGAAGTTCCTTTAAAGATTAGTGAGCCCACAGATGACCGTCAACTGGTCATCACTTGCTCGATCAGTCAAAGCTCGACAAAACCGCCACCACCAGAAGTGATGATCAGAAGCAACAAGACAAAGCTTTCAAAAGCACAAAATATCCCAGCCAGGGAAACCAGAAGCAAGATGGTTAACCCATCCCGGAACACAAGGAGCAAGGCAAATATTTGAATTTGAACTTGAATGCAAGTCATAAACTTTGAACTTTAAAGATTTGTAATAAGGATCTGTCGTCAATTTGAAGTACGGTGAAAACTTTAAGGTGTAATAATTCTATATGTAAACTTTGAATTTGAACTACTAAGGCAAAATTTGAATTTTAGGCAAACTTTGAATTTGAACCAACACTTCAGTCCATTCCCCTGTGGTGTGAGTTGCACAGTGTGCTGAACTATTATAAATGTTAGGTGATCAATCCAATTTCTTTTGCGTCTACAAAACTTGTAGTCGTGAGAAATGTGCTCCAAATGAGCTCCCAAGCTAGGGTAAACAGTCCCATTTGTAATCAAGTTTTTTGGACCTACTCCAAATGAGCCAAATATTTTTTATTAACACCAAATCAATCTATATAGTGTAGATTCGAAGAATCACTATTTATTGAATTAATCTTTCTATTTTTACATTTTTTCAAAAAAATATACTTTAATAGAAAAACCATTAAAAACACATTTACCATATGAAAATGGAAAACTAAGTTCAGATCCTTCTTATTCACTTTGAAATCAAGCTTTGGTGATTTTTTGATTTTTTTTAATTTTCAAAAACCGAAGGGAAACCCTACCTCCTCTCCTTGGTCTCTATGAAACGTTGTACATGATAGCTCATATGTGTGAAGGTTTTTTCATGAAAATGTCCATAGACAGAGTTTATGATTTTTGGTTGGTAACATGTCACACAAGACAACATTGTGCGCAGGTGTTATATTTTTTTTATTTTTTAATTAATGGTGCTCATTTTACCTCGATCGTGCTGGCTAGGTTTTTTCCTCTAAATGTACGTATACCATGTTTAGTATTTTTCCTCGTTAGTGTGTCCTATAAAACGACGAACGGCGAAGGTTTCATTTTTTTTATTTTTTGAAAATTATTTATGCTCAGTCAAAGCCTTTGAAATCCCGTTGACCAGCTCAAAACCCCTCTAAACCTCGCGTGGTTTCGCCTAACCCTAGCTCTGAACGTCAGCCGTCCGATCATACCCTAGCGCGAAGCGACAACCCTCAGATGTGGTCTTCTAGAAGTAATTCCGAGGGCAGGCTGCGAGCAGGCTCCGCGCCGTTGGATCACATGGATGGCTCCGCATCGTTGGATCGTGGGGCGATCCGTGAGAGGTGATCCGCGAGACTTGTTGGCTGTGCCTTCCCTTTCTTCGGCTACCCCTTTATTTGGTGCTTATTCTACAGCGACGAGAGGAGCCACTCCTCCTCTACTTCTTCTTCTCTAGCGACGAGAGAAGCCACTCCTCTGCTTCTTCTTCTCCGGCGACTTTGGGCGATATGTTGAGCTCCACTTCAGCCTCCCGCCCCTCGTGGAACTAGTATGGTCCCCTTCCCATAGAGCGATGTCCTAACTGCCCGCGCAGTGCGCCACTGATACGGTTGACTTCGAAGGAGGTCAAGAATGACAACTATGGGCGCGAGTTCGTGAAATGTGAGAGCAAGCCAGAGGGGCAGGTTGGATCTGATGATTTTTCTCTAATTTATTTTTCTATTTGCTTTTAATTCTTTTTCGATCTGGGATTTAGGGTTCATGTTTTCGTTTCAGATCGTGAAGAAATGCACACATTTTGAATGGCTGGATGACTACATTAAGCGGATTCAATTCAATGGGGCCCCAACTCGGGAGCTCAATATGCCGTTAGCAACAACGAATTTGGTCTCTGAAAGTGCTGCTCTGACAGTTGGGGATGCAGATCTGAAGGGGGAAATAAATAAGATGAACAAGAACTTGAAGCAGATGATTCAATTGAACAAGCATGCAAATCTGATAGCTTTAGGATTTTATCCCTTTTATTTTTGTGTAGTTGCTCTAGGATTTGCTCACTTGCTGTTCATCACTCGTTAGAGATGTTATTAGTGTGATTTCATGTGCTCTAGGATTTGGTTAAAATTGTGGATCATGTGCTCTATGATTTTCTTAAATTTGTGGATCATGTGCTCTATGCTCTGTCTTGCTTAATTTGTGGATCATGTGCTCTATGCTCTGTGTTACTTAATTTGTGGATCATGTCAGTTTCGGGTACACATCAGTTTCGTCAGTTTTGTACACTTCCAGTTTCTTCAGTGTCGTCAGACAACACCAACCGCTGAAGAAAAAACGTAGTTCTAGGGTCCAAATTGAAACTAAGCTCTGGTTGGGCCGTCTCATTGCATTGAGTGTCGAAGGCCCATGCGCTGGCTCTATTTTTTCCCTTGATTATTACCATGGTAAATCCATTTATTGCCATGCCGAACAAAAATAGTGCATGATGGTAAACCAATTTGTTGTTGGACTTGCACATGCCAAATTTATTTGTACATATCATGGCAATTTCCTTCTATATATAGCCTACGGCACAACACTTTCATTTCTTGACATGCGGGTACTATAAACAAGTTTTTGTTGCAAGAAAAATACTGTATACACGATTTTTTGTTTTTGTTTTCATTAAGAACATGTCATACTTAATTATGTAGATCATGATATCCATCTGAAACCACGTCTAAAATAAAGTCCGGTGGCACCATTAGCCAGCATATCCATCTAGAGAGCATGTCTAGGCTCGGCTATGGCACCATATCCATCTAGAGAGCTTGTCTACGGCTCGGGTACGACACCATATCCATCGACCGATATCTCACGTAGCAAGCATACATCCATAACATAAAAAGTAGCAACCATAGCATACTTCTTACATAAAACAGGGTGCCGTAAACCATAGCATAGTCCACAAACTATTAAAAAATTAAATTAGCTTGTTTTTGTTCATACAATATAAGGAATAGGGCCACCAGCAATTCGAAAAAATTAGCTTTTCTTCTTCTTATTTTCAACATCAACATGGCCACCAGTTTCCTTTTTGATACTACAACTACTCCATTATCCGCACGTGCGAAAGCTTGACCCTACTCTAAATGGGCGAAAACTTGCTAGTTTTCATTGAGGAATACTCAATCATTGATTGATTTAGCAGAAGGGATCGTGTACGGCACCATATCCATCTAGCGATTTATCTCACATCAAATAAGATAGAAATAGCAAGCAAAAACACTGATAACGAACGACATATCAAATAATGGTAGCAAGCATAACAAAGTTCTTAGGGGATAACACGACAGAGATTAAAAGTTCACCATACAACCAACGACATAATTAAGATAGAAATATATAAAAGATAAAAAGCCGTAACACCCTAGGGCAAGACAAGCTCACGATCGAGACCGAAACTTCACCACCATCTTCACTATGCCTTCTCTTCACTGCTCCCTCTCCATGCCGTCTTGGCCGATGTAGTAGGGGAGGCTGTGCATACCATCACAGGTGGGGAAGATGCAGTCGAAGTTTGTGAAGATGTTGTGGGTTGTGAATGCAATGAATTCGCATCCACACCAAAACACCTTGCCAAGGATGTAGTACGCTTCAAATCTATTGGTGAAGGTGACAGTGAGCCCTATCGGCGGAGTCCTGGAGTTTGGACGCACTTCCTCTAGTTGGAACATCACCGGCGAGCCCGCCGGGAGGTGGGCGAAGCCCGCACGGAGGAACCACTCGGCAAATCCCCTTGCACCCCTCTAGCATGAGAATGCCCACACGCGGAGCATCCTGTCCAAGACGATGCCGGACGGATACTGTCTCGCCGGCACGGTCAGTGGGAGCTCGAAGGTGGGGCCGTTGTACTGTATCCTCGCCTCGCTTTGAGAGTGCTCTGGGTTTGGGTGAAGAAGAGAAGGGGGTGGCGCAAATGGATGTGTGGAGAATAGGTGGAGGGGTGATGGTTTAAATAGGGAAAGGGGAAGGGAAGGGGACTGGCACCGGCCCTGCTTTGGATTTGCTACGTTCAAATGAGCCGCGTCTATCGATATGCCACTTTAATTGCCAACAGGTTTTAATTGCCACATTGAATAGATGTGAGTGGATTGAAAAGTGTGAAACAATGCTCTACATCGAGGAGACACGCATGGGAGATGATACGAACCAGCGGCAGCAACCGTCCCTGCATCCGTGGTAGCTCGCATGAAAATGAGGCCGTTCAGCGTCCGTGGCGGCTCGCGTGAAAAAGAGGCCGGTTAGCGCATGTAGGTAGGCTAGCTACATGCATGCATGCAGGCTAGCTGGACATGTCGTGCATGCAGTCTAACCACGGCCCAACGGGCTAACCGCGACACTGTCCGTCGCGACCCCACTCATTAGGTCCAACGGGTGACACAGTTAGCGCGGCCCCACTCGTTAGATTTAACGGTCAAAGCACTAACCCGACGGCATCCACCGTTTGTGACCAGTTCTGAGGGTTTCGGGCAAGGGAGTTGGGAAAAGTGAGCAAAAGTTAAGAGCGTGGGGATGAATGAGTATGGCTAAGGAACTAGGGGCACAGTTGTAAAAATCCCCTTGATGAATTATCCATTGGAATGTTGGGATGTGGGTGTTCTCAGCCGCACTATTTCTCCATATGGTTGCTTTTTGATATAGAACAAAGACCCTAGAGACAATACCAGGATCATTGTCAAAGTCAGAATCATGAATGCTGACACACTGTCTCTCAACGTTGTTGTTTGATGTAACTTGTACGATGTGGCTTTTGATGATTTATGGACCTTCCCCATTTACATCTTATCCAGAGAGTTAATTGGTAAACAAGGAGGTGATGAGGACCCCCCCCCCAATTGGGGCAACCCTCACCTCCTCTCTCATGTGCATGCAGGGTTTTGGCACGATGATATCCTGGGTAATATTCCAGTGGAGCAAGTTGTGATCAATCCACATAATGAGGGACTTGGTGTACCTTATGAAGATCTTCATGTCGGTGTTCGCACATGAACACGTCACCATGTACCTCCAACGCCGAGGGTGATGCACCGCAGCTCACGTCGAAGAAGACCCGTCCGGAAGCGCGGTACGCAAGCAATCCGGCGTGTGCTTTTCAGGACCCGAAACCCCACGCGCCCGGGAGGGACCCCGTTTGGATGTGCGGCGGCTATGGGCTGCCCTAGGTCGGTTCGCCTGCCCCTAGATCCTCGAGGTTCGCTGCCCTTCGACATGAAGAACGAATGAAGAACGAGAGAGAAAGAACAAGGGAGGGATGTAAAACTAGGGTAAAAAGTAGATGTGTTTTGCGATTGTGTGTTGTTGTTCAATCGGCCGTCACTCCTTGGGTATATAAGAGGCGGATGGACATCCCGTGCAAGGAAAAGGTTTGGATTCACGTCCAAAACCCTAGTCAAATTCGGATTGGTTTTGTCCGAACTTTCCAAAACTGTTTGGTTTAAACTGGCTGCACCTTGCGGGTCTTTTTTGTGGTGGTAAACGACCTCGGATGAAAACGATCCCAAAAGCAATCTTGACCGTTTCGACGAGGCGAACAACTTTCATGTTGAACATGTTTTGATCCGAGGTCATATTCATGGCCAAATTGCTCGCGCAAAACAGCTAAATATTCGCGCAGCTCATGAGACATACCCACACAAATGTCTGGTTCCGGGCGTCATATTTTGCCCATTGGAGGGTCGCGCTGTGCGGGCTCTAACTTTTGCATACGACCTCAGATTGGGACGATCTTTATAGTAAAATCGATCTTTTCGACGAGACGAAGTCAATCTGTGTAGAAACGTTTCCCATATGAAGCCATCTTGGGGGCGTAATCAGCCGAATAGTGTTCTGAATACAAAATCTGAGTACTTCAAACACAACTTCGGCCTTAGAGATGAGACCGGATGACTATGGACCAAATATCAAACTTTTTCCTTTTGATGTTACGAAACTTTCTCACTTTGGGCACTTCTCCATTTGAGGCCATCTTAGTTACGTTCTTCGCTGTGCCAAAATCTGGTGTCAACACATGCCCCCCTGGTTTTCGGCAAACTTGTGTGCCGAAAAATAACTTGCACGATGCTTTTCCTAAGGACGATGTCGACACTCCATCGGCCATTTTATGTGCTTAGGGCGATAATTTCTATATCGGCCATGTTTTACTTCTTGTTTACATAATACCCTAGAACCGATTACCACCAATCGGCTTTAAAGAGATGGGAATGAACCCGTTCCTCGTAGCACTAAGGAAATCAAACTCCGAGAGGTCACGCCATGTTAAGCAAGTAACATCTAGATGATTCCAATCCACCGATGTATCGGCCAAAGTAACACAAACCGAATTATCTGCGTGAATGACTTCTACCTCATCATCGACCCATTGTATTAAGAATTGATGCATGGTAGATGGCACACATTGGTTAGCATGAACCCAATCGCGGCCTAATATAACATTATAGTTACCTTGCACCTCGACGATGAAGAATGTGGTGGCCAAAGTTTTGCTTCCTATGGTGAGTTCCATGCACAGCACACCTTTGGCCTATGTCTTTTCTTTACCCTCAAATCCATTAAGTACCATATTGGTCTTCATCAATGCATCATTATCTAATCCCAACTTCTTGAAGACCGAGTAGGGCATAAAATTTACCACAGCACCACCATCAACGAGCATCCTAGCAACCGGAGATCCGTTAATATGACCTTTGAGGTACAATGGCTTCAAGTGTTTCACTGGTTCTTTTGGCTTCTCGAAGATAGTGTTCTTTGCACCAAAATCCAGTTGAGCCACCTCCCCTTCTTCACCTATAGCACGAAACTCGGCAGGTAAGTAATACACCATATTAATATCCATACCTTCCCGAACCGGCATAGAGTCGTAATCCACCATCTCATCTTCATCCCCCAATGTGTATATTGGGCTTAAAGTTTCCTCAATTGAAGGGGATTTTTCAGGTGGTGTGGACGATGTAATAGGGGTCGCATCATCCTCTTTTTGTGGTGAAGGTGTTGCTGCAGCTAATGTAGAAGCATCTATGTTTTGTTTTTGTTTAGGCCACCACACTTGTTTTGTGAGTGCCATGGGCCAAATTTCACTTAACAATTCGTCCCTTTGCCTCTCCTCTTTGTGCTCTACCTTCTCGTGGTTCCTCATGCGTTGTAATCTCCTTTTCATGGTCTTGGTTAAACCGGGAGGACACCACTTAGGTTGAGTATATTTGGGATCCCTTGGTTTGGCCCTGCTTGTGCTTGCCTCGTGATCACTAACCATGGAACCCTGCTAAACAATAACAATATCACAATTAGAAGTAGCCAGATTACCAACAAACGGCTTTTCGATCTTCTTTTTCTTGTCACATTCTGCAATTTCCGCATTACGTGACTTAACACGCCACACTTTTTTATTGGCCTTACTTGGAGAAATTTTTGTTGGCCGATTAGCACCATAGCTCAAACGACCTTGTGTGGGATAATAAATCCTCATGCGAGCAAGCCTTCTAGGTGCTGCCCACCCCATATGAAAAGCATAAGGAGCCATTGGGGGCTGCCACCATCCTCCATTGAAGTCTCTCATGAAATATGGCGCATAGGAGGGTTGTGACATCCATGGTGTCGGTGCCCATGGCCCATATGGCCTTGCATAGCATCGAAACTCTTGTTACGGAGGTGATCTTGAACGCTTTGAATGTGATGGCCGATTAGATCTAGAACCGGCCGCTTAACTTGCATATTTGGATAGCAACATATCAAAAGTTGGCCTGATTCGCTTGCGCTTAGCTTTACTCTTTCCCCAGTTGCCAACTTCTGAATTCTTGGGCTTGATAAATTTAACATGAGTATCTTCTTGTACTTGTGGTTGCCCCCCGAGTGCAGGATTTTTTTATGGTGATCTTCAATACTTCCTTGCCATCGGGTTGCTTATCAAGCACAACCTCTCGTCCCAAGACTTTGTCGCCCTCCTTGCCTTTCCTGTGTTCACCAATAAGAACATTATCTTTATTAGTAGATTCGGCCATGCTAGGACGAATCAACATTTTCTTTCCCTCCAAGTCCATGGTGTTCATCGGGAAGGGCTGTTTATCAACTTGCATCTCAGAAAAAATCAATCGTCCATCATTAATGGCCGATTGTATCTGTCGTCTGAAAACATTACAATCCTTAGTAGCATGAGAAAATGAATTATGGTACTTGCAATAAGCATGCCGTTTTAGCTCCTCAAACGGCGGTATGTGTGTGATATTCTAATCATCTTATCTTGCAAGAGAGCATCAAATATTTTATCACACTTTGATATATGAAAAGTAAACCTGACTTCCTTATCACGATTCTTGCGAATCGTCTTAAGAGCATTGCACATATAAGGTTTGGTCTTTGAGGACCAAACAACTTCGGTAGTATAGACATCAACCTCATCGTCCGAATTATCATCATTGTGTTCAACCATATGCATTCTAGGACGATCGATTGTAGACCTATGGACCTCTTTACTTTGACTCTCTTGGGCCAAAGCTTTTTGTAAGACTTGGTTAATGCTCAAAAACTCATAAATTTCTAGCTTCTCTTTAATGTGATTTTTCAAACCATTAAGAACAACATCCGCCAAGTCTCTCTCAGTTATCACTAAGCTATAACATCGGTTTTTATATCTCTAAATCTCTTGACATAATCGGTGACCAATTCATCATGTTTTTTCCTAACCGATGTAAGATGTGACAATTTCAACTCATTATCACCGCTATAAAAATGATCATGAAACTTTTGCTCTAATTGCGACCATAAGAGAATTGAACCATGTGGTAAAGCAGCAAACCATGAAAATGCGGTGCCAGTTAAAGACAAGGGAAATAAACGCACTTTCAACTCTTCTATGGAACCTGCTTCACCCAACTGTGCTAGATACTGACTCACATGCTCCCAAGTCGTTTCCGTACCCTCACCACTAAATTTAACAAAATCAGGAACCTTATAACCTTGAGGGTAAGAAATTGCATCAAAGTGTTCAGGATAAGGCTTTTGGTACACACGACTCTTTACTTTCGGCTCATTTCCGAAAGTTTCTAGAAACATCTTATGCAAATCCTCCCTTAATTTAGCTAAAATTGGATCCAAGGTAGATGCGGATGTTTGTGGCAATGACATAGGAGCAACCTGAGTACTAGCTATTGGTGCAACTTGTGGGATGGGCGCCGAACCATAATTCGGCGGAAGACCAAACATGCTTGCGCCTATGGGTGGTGTGACAAAGTGATTCAGCGTTGACGCCGAATTGGGCACACTCATAATAGGATTAGGGTATGCAGGTGCGGCCACAATCTGATTGGTTTGACTAGGGTAAAAATTCAATGGCATACTATATTGTCGTTGTATCGGAGGTGCCGATGAAATAGGTAAACATAGACTAGGGTTTTCAGATACACCAACAGTACCACTAGATGACGCATGCCTGTTTTTCTTAGCATTAGTATTTGCCATAAAAGAATTGTATGTCATCACATT
This sequence comes from Triticum urartu, assembly GCF_056163025.1. Taxonomy (NCBI): domain Eukaryota; kingdom Viridiplantae; phylum Streptophyta; class Magnoliopsida; order Poales; family Poaceae; genus Triticum; species Triticum urartu. Next base: position 170,675,753 of record NC_141876.1, on the reverse strand, counting down.
ACCCTTACTAACAAGACTCTCAATCACAGCCACTTGCTCTGGAGAAAAAACTTTACTGACAGTGATCTCATCTTGTTCGTCAAGGAGAGGAGGGAAATTGACGTTTCCAACTGGAGTGATGTTGCCTTGACGGTCCTTCTTGAAACTTGAAAGAAACGCTTCCAAATCCTCATCCTCGCGCTTCTTCTTGAGCACCTCAAAAGCCTCTTCACGCTGCTTCTTGCGCGCTTCGTAGGCTTGGTGATGTTCATCCGATTGTTCATCAAGACCGGGCTTAATGATGTTATCGGCATCAACTTCTGAGGGCTTGGGGAGATTTGACATGGTTGATGATGATTCTTGATCTTTCTTCCCCAGCGGAGTCGCTAAAAAGTATGTTCGCACACGAACACATCACCGTGTACCTCCAACGCCGAGGGTGACGCACCGCAGCTCATGTCGAAGGAGACCCGTCTGAAAGCGCGCAAGCAATCCGGCGGGTCCTTTTCAGGACCCAAAACCCCACGCGCTCGGGAGGGACCCCATCTGGACGTGCGGCGGCTATGGGCTTCCCTAGGTCGGTTCGCCCGCCCCTAGAGCCTCGAGGATCGCTGCCCTTCAACACGAAGAACGAACGAAGAACGAGAGAGAAAGAACAAGGGAGGGATGTAAAACTAGGGTAAAAAGTAGATGTGTTTTGTGATTGTGTGTTGTTGTTCAATCGGCCGTCACCCCTTGGGTATATAAGAGGCGGCTGGACTTCCCGTGCAAGGAAAAGGTTTGGATTCACGTCCAAAACCCTAGTCAAATTCGGATTGGTTTTGTCCAAACTTTCCAAAACTGTTCGGTTTAAACTGGCTGCACTTTGCGGGTCTTTTTTGTGGTGGTAAACGACCTCGGATGAAAACGAGCCCAAAAGCAATCTTGATCGTTTCAACGAGGCGAACAACTTTCATGTTGAACGTTTTTTGATCCGAGGTCATATTCATGGCCAAATAGCTCGCGCAAAACAGCTAAATATTCACGCAGCTCATCAGACATACCCACACATGTGTCTGGTTTCGGGTGTCATATTTTGCACATTGGAGGGTCGCGCTGTGCGGGCTCTAACTTTTGCATACGACCTCGGATTGGGACGATCTTTATAGAAAAATCAATCGTTTCGACGAGAAGAAGACAATCCGTGTAGAAACTTTTCCCATATGAGGCCATCTTGGGGGCTTAATCAGCCGAATAGTGTTCTGAATACAAAATATGAGTACTTCGAACACAACTTCGGGCATATAGATGAGACCGGATGACTATGGCCCAAATATCAAAGTTTTTCCTTTTGATGATACAGAACTTCCTCACTTTGAGCACTTATCCATTTGAGGCCATCTAAATTAAGTTCTTCACCATGCCAAAATCTGGTGTCAACAGTAGGTGCTGACCAGAACAAAAACAATGCTGCAGTTGAACAAGGCAATCACAACATTACAGCATAGCAGGTTGCCAACATACCTGATCCTGCTCCTGCATCACCAAATGATGTAAACACTATTGTTCCCCATGATGCAGATATGCCTTCTGGTGTTAATGTTTAGGATCATATCAACGATAGCGTCATCCCTATGGAAAGCCCTATATTTTCCCCTAATAATGTCAGCATGAACTACAATGATCCACCTGTACCCAATCAGCTGCCTGCTACACAGTCATATGAAGGCACTATTGAAGGGATCGCTGAACAAATTTTTTCTCTGTAAGGACTAATTGGCAATCTCGTAACTAATGCACAAGACATTATTCCCAAACTTGGAGGAGCTAAGATTATAAATGCCAAGTGCAACATTGTAGATGTTAAGGGCACAAATGGTACTAGTAAGAGATGCTACCTCCAAATCCAGACTGTGCAAGATCTACCACAGAACAGCAGCTCTGCCAGCATTGTTGAGATCACTAGGGAGGAATTTGTAGAAACAAGCAAGCCAGCCAATTCCAATAATAAAAGGAAGAAGGTCACTATTGTGGATGAATCACTTTGAAGAACGAGTAACAGGCTGACTAAAATTAACTTGGGCATCAAAGATAAATCCCCTCCTATTGCTGCTCAGAAGAATCTCCAGTCTAACAAAGAGAATATTGGAGAGTCTGCATCCAGCACTCAACAGGAGAAATATACTGTTGCAATCAATCTGGGACCTAAATTTGATTCAATTGTGATTGATAAACAGGACCCCACCCCCTCTCCTGCCAATGGACACCCTACAAGCCATTGGGACTGGGGCCCTGCAAAATGCCACACAAGGATGTGTTTGCCAGCACCCTCAACTACGACATCTCTAATGAATAAGGTCATAATGTAGTGCTTGGTGTTGGGTGTCCACCTCATCAGCTACATAGTTATCTTAGGAATATGCTTTGGTATGGTTTTATTTCAGTGGTTTAGATGCCTGCATGCACCATCTATTTTTTATATGGTACGTAATAACTAGCACTATTGGCATGGATGGCACTATTTCCCTTATTACTCAAGTTTATGTTACTATTTCAGTCTGCCATCATCCTACTTAATAGCCTCATGCTTGCTTTTCACTATGTTAAGGTCCCATGAGCACATAATCACCCCAATTTTTGTCAGAACTACTCCAAGCTCATATTATGCTATACAATATATGAGAAAAATACAGTTACGAGCACACCCATAATTAATAGAAGTTCGAACATATTATGTTGTAATGTGAGAGGCATAACTCACCTGTTAGATGGGATGATATTAGATTGAAAATTGAGGAAAGTGTAGGATCAAAAGTATGTCTAGGGGGTTGGGGTGATTAGACTACTTGACCAAATGAAAATCTAACATTTTTCAAATTTTAGTTGTGGGAAAATTTTAGCAATTAGCACAAGTCAAGCAATCAACCTACACATGCAATTGTAAGAGCATAGTAGCGGAAAGTAAAACATTGCATATGAAGATAAAGGGAAGGGTTTGGAGAAGGAAAACACAATGGAGACGCCGAGATTTTTTGCGTGGTTCCGATAAGTGCTGCTATCGTACATCCACATTGACGGAGACTTCAACCCACAAAGGGTAACGACTGTGCGAGTCCACGGAGGGCTCCACCCACGAAGGGTCCACGAAGGAGCAACCTTGTCTATCCCACCATGGCCATCGCCCATGAAGGACTTGCCTCACTCGGGTAGATCTTCGCGAAGTAGGCAATCTCCTTGCGCTTACATACTTCTTTGTTCAACTCCACTTCCCGACGGAGGATACCAAGCAACACCAAACCAATCCAGGAGACACCACTCTCCAAAAGGTAATAGATGGTGTGTTGATGATGAACTCCTTGCTCTTGTGCTTCAAATGATAGTCTCCCCGACACTCCACTCACTCTCATAGATTTGGATATGGTGGAAAGATGATTTGAGTGGAAAGCAACTTGGGGAAGGCTAGAAATCAAGGTTCTTGTGGTAGGATTGGAATATCTTGATCTCAACACATGAGTAGGTGGTTCTCTCTCCGAAAATGTATGGTGGAAGTGTAGGCACGTTCTGATGGCTCTCTCACATATGGAGAAGGGGTGGAGGGGTGTATATAGCCTCCACACAAAATCCAACCATTACACACATTTGACCAAACTCGGTGAGACCGAAGAGCTAAACTCAGTGGGATCGGTTAGTTCAAAATGTGAACGTTAATAATCTCGGTGGGACCGACTGGAACAACTCGGTGGGACCGATGTTCTAGGGCTTTAGGGCAAACATCATCTCGGTGGCACCGATTGCATCAACTCGATGAGACTGAAGTGAAGCAATAAGGCAACAGAGAGAATGTCAAGCCAACTCAGTGAGAATGATTGCATAACTCGGTGGGACCAAAATAAATGCAACAATTCACAGAGCATTGGCAAGGCCATCTGGGTGGGACCAAGACCCATATCGATGAAACCGAATTGCTAGGGATTCTGGCAGTGGCTATGTCATATGAACTCGGTGGCGCCGGGTAGGAAATATCGGTGGGGCTAAGTTGGAGTTTAGGGTTTTGGCACATTTGGATGTAGAAAGTGGTTCAGGGTTTTCGAGCAATATTACTAAGCACTTGAGCAAGCAAACCATTAAGCAACACCTCATCCCCTATTAATAGTATTGGCTTTTCTATGGACTCAATGTGATCTTGGATCACTAAAATACAAATGAGGAGTCTTCAGCTTTTGCCAATATGTGTCCTTCGCATTTTGAGGGGTCCACATCTCTAGTCCATGCCATGCCATTCATTGAACTTCCTGAAACATTTATCTTGAAAGGATATTTGTTCAATGAGCTATATGTTGTTATGAATTACCAAAACCACCCGACGATTAGTTGCACTTTAAACCTCCCCTTTTTGGTAATTGATGGCAACATATAGATCAAAGCTTCGACAAATGATAAAATGAATGAAATACATCATCGCTTTGAGAAGTATGTGATAAGCAAGAGCTCCCCCTAAATTTGTGCATTCACTACTGGAATCAGAGAATTTTCCGTCCATCAGTTCTTTTCCGTCCGCTAGCTGACCGAAAGAAGGACGTTGCCGTCTGCTTACAAAAAACAGATGGCAAAGAACTGGCTGATGGCAAAGATACGATTTGCCAATCTTTGCCGTCCGCTAGCAGATGTCCAAGAGATGGGTGGGGTCCACTTTAGGGCAACACTGTAACGGCCCACCCCCACCTCTTTGCCATCCTCTAGCAGACAGCAAAGACTGTGCCCCATCTAAACTAATGGTCACCTCGGCCTCTCTCTCTCTCCCAGGCCCCTCTCTCTCTCCCCTCTATCTTCGCCCACCCGCGCCCTCAACGCCGATGCCTAGACGCTGGCATCACCTGACCACCCCGTCGCCCCCACCGCACCACCCCACCACCCCGTCGCCCCCGCCGCACCACCCCACCACCCCGCCGTCGCACCACCCAACCACCCCGTCACCGCACCACCCCGCCGCCGCCGCCTACCCCCACTACCCTCACTGCCCCAGACCCCCCATCACACCGCCCCACCACCCGCCCCTGCTCCCCGCTGCCCCGACGACCAGGCGCCCCGGTGCCCCACCTCCCCACTCCGGTGAGCCTCTCCCCCTGTTTTCTTCTTTTTTTCTACCATTAGTTAGGTTAGTTACTAGTGTTAGTTAGGTTAGTTAGATTAGTTCTAGGTTATTTAGGTTAGTTAGGTTAGTTTAAGGTTAGTTAGGATAAGAAGAATAAGAAGAAGAGGAGGACGAGGAGTAGAAGAAGAAAAGGGGGAGGAGAAGAAGAAGAAGAAGAAGAAGAGGAGGAGGAGGAGGAGGACAAGAAGAAGAAAATAAGAAGAAGAAAACTTAGTAGAAGAAGAAGATGAAAAAGAAGGAAGAAGAAGATGAAAAAAAGAAGAAGTAGTCAAAGAAGAAGATGAAAAACAAGGACGAAGAAGATGAAAAAAAAAGTAGAAAAAGTAGAAAAAGAAAGAAAAGAAGGAAAAGAAGGTCGAGGGTCGAGGATCTCCGAGGGGTCGAGGGTCGAGCGCCGGGAACGAGGGTCGAGGATCGTCGAGGGGTCAGAGTTTTTTTTCTTATTTTGAAGTGTCGATGCTTTTATGTGATGTGATGTCCTAAATTTTCTTGACTCGACCGGTAAAATCTGCAGGCTTTGTGCTATTTCATCTCCTTGGAGTTATCATGGTAGAAGTTTTTGGTCCATGATCCCACCATTGTTTGACAACTTCCTCTACAGCCGAGGGTGAGCTACATATCCACCTTCACCTCCTACGCTCTTTGAAGCATGTTAGTGCATTTCATTTTCATGCTAAGTCGCGTAACCTAGGTGTCTGCCGTCCGAAAGGGTTGCATCGATAAATATGCATTGAGTTACATATTTATCACCGTGACTCATTTGGAATGTCCAGCGATTTCCACGGACATCTCGAGAATGTATAGATTGGCTACGTTCTCCATGCTCTACCCTATTCCGATACAAAATTTCAGCAGCGCCTCCCTGTTGTTCTCCAGATGCACATTCTATTGGCTTTTTGCCGAGACGTGTATTTGGAGAATAGTGGGGAGGTGCTGCCAAAATTTTGTCTCGAAATGGGGTAAAGCATGGAGAACGTATTCAATCTACACATACTCGGGGTGGGATTAGGACATATCTTTACCTATTAGAGTGTAGGTTGCATGGACGTAATAAAATTAACAAACAAGATTAACTAATGAATATACATGCTGATGGACATGAGTGATCCTGTGTGGGTGTACACCGGTCACACTAGTCAGAAAGACATGACCAATAATTGGTTAACAAAACAAAGGGGTTCATGAGAGCCGCATTTGCAAATGGCCAGAACAAAACCTGGTGCCCTTGTGTCTGGTGTGACAATTAGCACAAGAGGACATAGGAAGAAATGGGCAAACACCTGCAAAAGAGTGGTTTTACGCCCGAATATACGGTGTGGAAATTTCATGGTGAGTCTACCCAACGTGCCAGAGCTGAGGTGGTTTGTCGTCGGACCGACTAGTGTGGTACCGTGTTGGTGCAACAGACCCCAGGTATGTTGCCCAGACTCTGCACGGGCTCCGGAGCAAGATTGCAACATCCAAGACAAGGCCAAGCATGAGAGGATCAGTTCTTTGAGGAACCAAAGGGCGGATCAAGAAGACCAAGTTGAGCTAATGGAGTAATATACCGCTAAGGAAGAAAAAACTTGCCGGGCAGGAGAGTCTGGCAAGGTCAAGGTTGCCCCGAAGACAAGTCTCAAGGCTTCCCGGGCACGCTGAGGGTGGACTACCCTGCCAAGGCTCCACCACTCCACCTCACAGCAATGCAAGTCACCAATTGGTGCGGTGTCGAGCCCTCAAGTGACTAAGTGGCTATTATTTGGCACGTGGCAGCACTACAAAAAAAGACACTTCCGTGATGATACGTGTTTGTCACAGTAGGTCACGTTTTCTGTCATGCATGTACATCCATGACGATTTTATGATAGAATCAAGATAGTCATACCTGTGTTGTCGTAGAAGTGTTCCATGACATTACCAAAATTATCATCATGGAAGTGTCCACTTCCATGATGATAAATCATGCGTCATAGAAGTGCATTCGTCAAGGGTGACTGACATGTGGCATCCACCGTAACGGCTCGCCATTAAGCTATCGGGTATGGTTTTCGATCCGATAACCCGTTAACAACCCGGACCAATGGTGATTTTCCGTGTGTAAAATTCTCATTGGCCGGAGGAAAGACGTGTCTGCTCCTCGATGGGCCAGATGCCGCCCGTCCATTGGAGGAGACATGCCTATGATACGTCGACATGTGGCAGGGCCCAACAAAGGCCCGTATAGGTTAAAAAGGCTGGCCTAATCAAAGGCCTGTAGTACTTACTCAGGTACTAGTGGGCCATCCCAATAACGGCCTGTTTAATAAAGGCCCATATATGGCCCAAAGCCAGATCTGGCCCGTTAATTGTCCGCCGATTATTTGGGCCCAATTACAGCCCAGTGAATTTCGGCATCTTAGAGGCCCGATGTAGACATGGGCCCATTTCAGCTCGGTGTGTCTTTCGGCCTGGGAATGGCCCATGCTGCCCATGGGCCATATATGGTCCGACACGTCATCCGGCCAACTAACGGCCCGTGATAAAGGTGGCAACAGTTCAGCCCAACATGACTTTGGGCCTGTTAATGGCCTATAATATAATTTGGCCCGTTGATGCATGTACTAAGCTTTCGGCCTCTTAAAGGCCCATGATATCAGTGGGCCAACTAAGGCCCAAGATATGTTTCAGCCAGGTAACGACCCATCATATAACTAGGCCAAAAAGGCCCGGTCTACATTTTAGCCTGCAGAAGGGCCGTCGACGACTAGTGAAAATTGAGGCCCAACATGCATCTCGGCCTACTAAAGGGCCATGGTTTCTTCTGGGCCGTAACAGGCCAGTAGAATATTCAGCCTGTTAATGGCCGAACACTACCTGGGCCAATCTAAGCATTGGGTCCACAAAAGGCCCAACTAAAATTTGGGCCAAATATAGGCCGGAGTAATTTGCAGGCCTGGCGCAAAGTGTGAAGGCCCCAATGGCCATTCGAGCCCAAGAAAGATGTAGGCCGGCCCAAAAAACCAGGCCCGTTAGAGGCGAATGTTTCGTCCTGGTCGACTACATCAGATTTTTTTCAGATAGCGAAATGATGGCAGTAACTAGTAGGAATTAAGAACAAACCTACTCTATACAATAAAGAAATTATGACATAGTGTCGGTGTACAAAAATAGGGGCGCATCTTTGTACCCCTTTTTCCTGTACACGGGCAGTCAGAGCCGCGCCCACGGCCACACCAAGCAGAATGTGGGAGGTGAGCCAAGGTAAGATCGAAGCCCAAGACAATCAAAGCAACGCCGAGGCCAAGACCACAAAGAGCAGAGGGACGAAGCAAGTTCCCCCGGCAAGACCCTTGCCGGGTGGCCTCAGCGGCTCCGGCAAGACTCTTGCCGGGACAGCTCGCCCCGCACCAACAGAGCGATCCACCCTTGAGCCCACGGCCCCTAGTGCCATCATCAGTGTGGGGCCAGGGCTCGGGAAGGCACCTCTGTGGTGGCATGTAGATCTTTGTGGAGACATATTCAAGATCAGATTAGAAGACGACAATTCTCGGCAAGATCCTTGCCAAGGAAGGCCACCAGACCCCCCGGCAATATCCTTGCCGGGGACGACAACACGCCACGGCGAGACCCTTGCCGGGCCACCCGGCAAGGCCACTACCAAGCCCACGTCAACCAAGCTTCCACCACCGTTCACATGTAGCTGCCAGCCTAACCAGCTGGGCGGGCACCTGCGAGGCAACATGCAGCTCCTAGACCAACTCATCAAGCGCCTGCGTGGCGGCATGCAGATCTTCGTGAAGGCTCCACCACCGCGCCAACTCAGCTGCCTACCTTCCTACATGGCATCGCACGCATCCCTGGCCGAGGCGCGTGTCAAAGCGAGGAGGAGCGGCCACGGAAGGGACGGGCCTCGCCCCCGTCCCCGATAAAGCAAGAGGACACCTAAGCGATGCATTAAATGCACCTTGTCCTATAATACAAGGGATAACCTCGTGCAACTGTAGACCTTTCCACCTCTTGTGTGCCACTGTGGCAACCCCTTTTTCCTATAAAAGGAGGCCCGAGGAGACGAGGAAAGGGATTCGGCTCTTTCGAACCACACACCGACCACAGCTAGCTCGAGAGCTCAAGATCTCTCAGAAATACACCCATCAAAGCAGGACTAGGGTTTTACGCATCCCCGCGGCCCGAACCTGGGTAAACGATCCTTGTGCTGTCTACTAGCCCTACTCTCATCGCAACCCTGTGCCCCGGCAACCGTAGTAGGGATTCTTGTCATCCCATAGGTGTCGTTCCACACCGACATCTTTGGCGCGCCAGGTAGGGGGGCGCAATTGTGAGAATCTGGTCTAGTAGTTAGCCTAGCAGTTCTTCGTCGCCATGGACCCTAAGAAGAGGACAGCCACGGCGGTCGATTTGGTGGGAGCCGAACGACCCGTGTCGGTTCGGACGAGCAGCGGATCGGTCGCAAACAGGACCCGGGCCGCGGCCCGCGAGCACAAGCAACGCCCAGGCAGTCGAAGCCTGGCGAGCGGCGTCGTTCGTGCACCAGACGACCGACTACACATCGCCGGATGCAAGGACGGAGCTGCCCCCCCCCCCCGCAGGCGGCATGGGGCCCTCCAGGGGCGTCGTTGTGCCCACTCCGGGCGGCTCGGCGACCTCCAGGACGCCTACACCGGCGATCGCCTCGCGTTCTTCCCATGGTGTGCGCGCCGAGCAGTGTCACCACGATGGTGACCCTGGGCACCGCCGTGGGAAAAGCCCTATGCATCATCGGCAAGATGAGGGGGTTCAACACGCTCGCCGAAGCGCTAGCGAAAATGGCACGCAACTGCTGGGTCGTGACGGAGCTCCTTCTAACGTAGTTAGAACTCGAAGCGTGCCGCGATCCACACAGCTGTCGCCGCCGCCCACGCCAGCGGAAGCTTTGGCACACACACAGCTGCTCCTCGACTTCCCTCCTGCTGCGGAGAAGCTCGACGAGTGGAGGGCCACCATCCGGAGCCTCGTCGGCGTTGCAAACAAAGACGATCCGTGACCGGCGGGGCCCTCGGGCCGGAGCTCAACCAAGAAACCACATGCCAGCGCTGGGAGGACCGGGGGAGCTGCGGCCATGGTGCACTCTCCTCCTCCTCGCCAGCCACCGCGGGCGTTGGCCCGTCGCGACGACGCTTGTGATAACATCTCCATAGCGTCGTCCGACTCACGGACCCACCACGACCAGCGCCAGGTCGCTCACGAAGACGCTCGAACCACCGTCGAGCGCTGGCACGAAACGCGCCACCAGTCGGACAAGCGGGCGGGACCCGCTATGGACCACCCGGCACCGGGGGCCCCGACGGCCTACCTTACGAGGTGGGTTGCCCGGCTTTACCCGTGAGCTGAGGCAGTTCCAGTGGCCGTCCCACTGCATGTTCAAGCCCGACGTCGGTGACAAGTACACCGGCAGGACCCGTCCGTCCGAGTTCCTCAGCATCTACACCATCGCGATGCAGGCCACTGGGGCTCACGACGACAAGGTTCTTGCCAACTATTTCCCGCTGGCGCTCAAGCCCAATGTGATGTCTTGGTTGATGCACTTGCCGGTGGATTCCATTTCTTCCTGGTCAGATTTGTGCCATGAGTTCGTTGGCGCCTTTACAAGAGGCCACCAAGCTCATGGCCAGGCCAGTGATATGCATATCATCCCCCGGAAGGAAGGCATACCCTACGCAAGCACATCCAGAGATTCAACCGGGTGTAGTACAACATCCCCGGCGTTCATCCCCCCGCTGTGATTAGCGCATTCCACCAGAATGTACATAATCGCAAGATGCGCGAGGAGCTGGCGATGACCAAGGTTAAGGATGTGGCTGAGCTCTACGTTCTGGCCGATAGGTGCGCCGGGCTGAAGAGGGAAGGAAGTACCCCGACGAAGACACCAGCGCGGAAACCGACTCTACTGATGAAGACGCCGCCACCCCGACGAAGAAGAGCCGGCGTCGCAACAGGAAACGCAAAGGCAAGGCCGTGCTTGCCGTTGAGGGATTTGACGATACCGGTGACGGCAAGAAGGTCAAGGTAGATGCCCCCAGCAAGGAGATTGCCGGGTGCGCCGCCTCCCGGGCCTTGGCGGTTACCGACAAGCTAGGAAGCTCCGGCAAGCAATACTGCAAGATCCACTGAACCAAAGGCCACGACCTCCAGAACTGCCGTCAAGTCGAACTGCTTGCTGAGAAGCAAAAGGCTGAGTATGAAAGGCGGGACAAGGTGAAGGACCAGGACGGTGCTGAGGGACCTGGCAAGAAGAGTGGCAGCCAAGATGGCCTCACCGGCAAGGACAACCAGCAAGAGAGGCCCGCGACAAGAAACAAGAAGACGATGATCACGACGAGGACGACGAGTCTAGTGAGCAAGGGTTCCATAAGGCTACGGAGGCCATGTGTGTCGATGGTGGCGCCTCGGTGCATACCTCTCACCGCCAGCTCAAGTAGTGGGCGCATGAGATTACAGCAGCAGAGCCGTCGTTCGACGCTCAGAAGCCGCTGAAGTGGTCCAGCACGCCCCTCATCTTTGACGCCGAGGACCACCCTGGCCGCACTACCACAGTCGGGTGTTTGCCATTGTTGGTCTCGCCAACAATACGCAACCTCAGGGTGAACAAGATGTTGACGCCGGGGCCGGCCTGAACCTGATCTCGCCTGTCATGATCAAAAGGTTGCAAATCCCTGATGGGGACCTTGAGGAAACAGGCACGTTTCAAGGGGTCAATCCGGGGAGGAGCCAGCCGAAGGGAAAGGTCACACTACCCGTGACATTTGGAGGAGAGTTGAACTATAGGACGGAGAGGATCATCTTCGATGTGGCCGAGATCCCCTTGCCCTACAACGGGATCCTCGGCCGCCCGGCATTGGCCAAGTTCATGGCGGCAAGATACGTCTCCAACGTATCTATAATTTTTGATTGTTCCATGCTATTATATTATCAACCTTGGATATTTTATATGCATTTATATGCTATTTTATATGATTTTTGGGACTAACCTATTAACCCAGAGCCCAGTGCTAGTTTCTATTTTTTTTGTTTTAGAGTATCGCAGAAAAGGAAAATCAAACGGAGTCCAATTGACCTGAAACTCCAAGGAACTTATTTTTGGAAGGAAAGCAACCCGGGAGACTTGGAGTCCACGTAAGGGAAGCAATGAGGAAGCCACGAGGCAGGGGGGCGCACCCACCCCCTGGGTGCGCCCTCCACCCTCGTGGGCCCCTCGTGGCCGCCCTGACGTACTTCTTCCGCCTATATATCTCCATATACACTAAAACGATCGGGGAGCATAATAGATCGGGAGTTCCGCCGCCAGAAGCCTCCGTAGCCACCGAGAACCAATCTAGACCCATTCCGGGACCCTGCCGGAGGGGGGAATCCCTCTTCGGTGGCCATCTTCATCATCCCGGTGCTCTCCATGATGAGGAGGGACTAGTTCTCCCTCAGGGCTGAGGGTATGTACTAGTAGCTATGTGTTTGATCTCTCTCTCTCTCGTGTTCTTCAGGTGGCACGATCTTGATGTATCGTGAGCTTTGCTATTGTAGTTGGCTCTTATGATGTTTCTCCCCCTCTACTCTCTTTTAATGGATTGAGTTTTCCCTTTGAAGTTATCTTATCGGATTGAGTCTTTAAAGATTTGAGAACACTTGATGTATGTCTTGCCGTACGTATCTTTGCTGACAATGGGGTACCACGTGATTCACTTTATGTATGTTTTGGTGATCAACTTGCGGGTTCGTCCCATGAACCTATGCATAGGGGTTGGCACATGTTTTCGTCGTGATTCTCCGGTAGAAACTTTGGGGCACTCTTTAAGGTTCTATGTGTTGGTTGAATAGATGAATCTGAGATTGTGTGATGCATATCGTATAATCATACCCGCGAATACTTGAGGTGACATTGGAGTATCTAGGTGACATTAGGGTTTTGGTTGATTTGAGTCTTAAGGTGTTATTCTAGTATGAACTCAAGGGCTGTTTGTGACACCTATAGGAATAGCCCAACGGATTGATTGGAAAGAATAACTTTGAGGTGGTTTCGTACCCTACCATAATCTCTTCGTTTGTTCTCCGCTATTAGTGACTTTGGAGTGACTGTTTGTTGCATGTTGAGGGATAGTTATGTGATCCAATTATGTTATTATTGTTGAGGGAACTTGCGCTGGTGAAAGTATGAACCTTAGGCCTTGTTTCAACACATTGCAATACCATTTGTGCTCAGTTTTATCATTAGTTACCTTGCTGTTTTTATATTTTCAGATTACAAAAACTATTATCTACTATCCATATACCACTTGTATCACCATCTCTTCGCCGAACTAGTGCACCTATACAATTTACCATTGTATTTGGTGTGTTGGGGACACAAGAGACTCTTTGTTATTTAGTTGCAGGGTTGCTTGAGAGAGACCATCTTCATCCTACGCCTCCTACGGATTGATAAACCTTAGGTCATCCACTTGAGGGAAATTTGCTACTGTCCTACAAACCTCTGCACTTGGAGGCCCAACAACGTCTACAAGAAGAAGGTTGTGTAGTAGACATCATGGCGTCACACTATGCCTGCAACATGCTGCCCGGGCCGTTGACCATCATCTCTGCCCCCTCCGACAAGAAGGACGCGCTGATCTGCACCAACTAACTCTACCAGGAAGGAGTTGCAGCAGCTGCCGTCAAGGCACCTGCTCCTGCCGCTGACGGCCCGGGAGGGAAAAAGGAGCCTGGCAAGACCTCTCGCACCCACTCCGGTAAGCGCACCTCCTCGGAGTGTTGTGCTACCGTTGAGGATGTGCCAGAGAGCTCTATCAACAAGAGCAAGAGACCCAGAGCCGAGCCGCCACAGACCAAGAAGGTGCCCGTCCGGGAGGATGGCACGGGAGGGGCCTTCATCATAGGCTCCACCCTCGATAGCAAATACGAAGGCGTGCTCGTCACCTTCCTGCGGGCAAATGTCGACATGTTTGCATGGCAAGCGTCCGACATCCCCGGTGTTGCCAGGGAAGTGATTGAGCACCACCTAGCTATCTGCCCCCACGCGCGGCCCGTCAAGCAGAAGGTCAAAAAGCAGGCTCTGGAAAGGCAGGAGTTCATCACAGAGTAGATCAGGAAGTTGGAAGCGGCAGGTTTGGTGAGAGGGGTGCTCCACCCGACGTGGTTGGGCAATCCAGTAGTGGTCCGCAAGGCGAATGGGAAGTGGAGGCTGTGTATTGATTACACAGATATTAATGAGGCTTGCCCTAAGGACCCCTTCCCGTTGCCGCGCATCGACCATATTGTTGACTCCATGGCCGGGTGTGATCTGTTATCATTCCTCGACGCCTACTCAGGCTACCACCAAATCTTCATGACAAGAGAGGATGAAGAGAAGACGACATTCATCACCCCATGTGGTACGTATTGCTTTTTACGGATGCCTTTCGGGTTGAAGAGTGCCGGCTCAATGTTTGCAAGATCAGTCCAAATTGGTTTTGAACCTCAGCTCCATAGAAATATGGAGGCCTACATGGATGACATAGTGGTCAAAACCAAGGACGGGACAACTCTTGTGCAAGATCTGGAAGAGACATTTGCCAACCTGCGCAAGATCAACCTCAAGCTGAACCCTGAGAAGTGCATCTTCGGCGTTCTGTCCGGCAAGCTTCTCAGATTCTTTGTGTTGCAGCATGGGATCGAGGCAAACCCAGACAAGATCAAGGCAATTGAGCAGATCGAGGCACAGAAGCGGATCAAGGATGTGCGTCGGCTCACCGGCTGCGTTGCCGCCATGAGCCGGTTCATCTCCAAGTCCGCCGAGCGCGCCCTTCCCTTCTTCAAAATCTTGAAGAAGGCAGGCCCAATAGAGTGGACACCAGAAGCCGACGCATCACTATAGGATCTGAAGAAATACCTTCCCTCCACGCCGATATTAGTTGCGCCTAAACCACAAGAGCCATTGCTGTTGTATCTGGCGGCGACGAATCAAGTGGTCAGCGCCGCACTGGTGGCACAGAGGGAGGTCAACGAGGAGGCGGCAATGGCGGCAGAACCAGCTGATGGCAAGCCAAAGATTCCCCCGGCAGGGCCTGGGCCGACAAGGCACGGCCCCCGGCGGAGTCTGGTGCCACCAAGGCAATGCCCACGCAGTCAAGTGAAGTGGTGCCAAAGAAGAAGATGATGCAGCACCCGGTTTACTTTGTCAGCTCCCTCTTGTAGGGGGCTACGTCAAGGTATTCCGGCATGCAAAAATTGCTCTTCGGCCTCCTTATGGCCTCGAGGAAGCTGTGTCACTACTTCCAGGCCCACGAGATCACTGTCGTCACCCGCCTCCCGTTGCAACGGATACTGCACAACCCGGACGCAACCGGAAGTATTGTGGAATGGGCCTTGGAGCTATCAAATTTCGGTTTAAAGTTTGAAAGTACCTCGACAATTCAGAGCAGAGGCTTGGTGGAATTCATCGCAGAATGGACCTCGACGCCTGACGAAGAAATCTAGGAGACCACTCTCCCCGGCAAGGAAGCAGACCGTCACTGGATCATGTACTTTGATGGGGCTTTCTCGCTGCAAGGCGTCGGTGTCGGTGTGCTGCTCATCGCACCCACCGGAGAACACCTCAAGTACGTGATCCAGATGCACTTCCCTAGGGAGATGTCCACCAACAACACCGCCGAGTACGAGGGATTGCTTGCCGGTCTCAGGATCGCGGCAGACCTCGGGGTTAAGAAGCTCATCGTCAGGGGCAAGTCGCAGCTCGTTGTCAGGCAGGTCAACAAGGATTATCAGAGCCCATTGATGGAAGCCTACGTAGATGAGGTGAGGAAGCTGGAGGAATGCTTTGACGGTATCTAGGTGGAGCACGTCCCCCGAGCGGAGAACGACATCGCCGATTACCTGTCAAAGCGTGCCACATTCAAGCTACCTGTGGAACCAGGTACCTTTTTGCTCCGGTTAACTCAACCATCTGTCGAACCATCAGCGGGGCAGAACAAGCGGAGGAAATCAGGTCCTGGCAAGTACTTTCCTACCGAGCCCCCTGGGACTGCCAGCAAGGGTGCTGCCGCAGACGCTGAGCCTGCCCAAGAGCGACTGGCTCCGACAGGGCGTCAAGCCCTGGCTGTAGAGACAGCCGCTCTCATGGCGGAAGAAATGCCTTTGGTCCTTGTCGTCGGGCCCCAGGCTCCGGCATGGGCGCAACATACCGTCCACTTCCTCCAAACAGGGGAGCTTCCTGAGGAGCAGGAAGAAGCAGAGAAAGTAGCCCGTCGGTCCGTCCTGTACCAGTTTGTCAATGACGTCCTGTACCGGAGGAGGCCAAATGGTGTGAAACTCAAGTGCATCCCCGGGAGAAAGGACTGGAGCTGTTGGCGGAGATACATGGAGGCATATGTGGCTACCACATAGGGTCAAGGGCCCTTGCCGGGAAGGCTTTCCGGCAAGGTTTCTTCTGGCCCACCGCCCTCCGGGATGCGACGGCACTAGTAACCAAGTGTGAAGCATGCTAGTTCCACTCAAAGAAGCTTCATCAGCTGGCTCAAGCCCTTCAAACAATCCCTCTCTCTTGGCCATTCTTGGTCTAGGGGCTCGATATACTGGGCCCTTTCCCCCGCGTTGTCGGGGGCTTTGAGTACTTGTACGTTGCAATCGACAAGTTCACAAAGTGGCCGGAAGTTGAAGCAGTGAGGAAGATGACTGCTCAGTCAGCCGTTAAGTTCTACAAAGGACTGGTCTACCATTTTGGTGTGCCAAATAGAGTCATCACTGACAACGGCACGCAGTTCACAAGTCACACCTTCATGCAGTACATTAAAGACCTCGGCAGCAAGGTCTGTTTTGCTTCCGTGGCACATCCATGGAGCAACGGCCAAGCGGAGAGGGCAAATGCTGAAGTGTTGTGAGGCCTGAGAACGAAGACCTTTGACAAGCTGCACAAGAGTGGAAGGCGCTGGATTGATGAGTTGCCGGCGGTTCTTTGGTCGATCAGGACGACGCCAAATCGAGCCAGCGGCCAGACACCTTTTGCCCTGGTATATGGGGCAGAAGCAGTTCTCCCCATGGAACTCATATACGAGTCACCTCGAGTGCTCGCTTATGATGAGCTTGAGCAAGAGCCGTTGCGCCAAGATGACGCGATGCTTCTTGAGGAAGATCGTCTTCGGGCGGCTGTGAGAGCGACACGCTACCATCAAGCCTTGCGCCGCTATCATAGCTGCAAGGTTCATGCCCGAAGCCTTGAGGAAGGCGACCTTATTCTTCGGTGCGTTCAGTCGGCCAAGAATTCCAACAAGTTGATGCCAAAGTGGGAAGGCCCTTATCGGGTAATGCAAATCACTAGGCCTAGCGCAGTCCGCCTGGAGACCGAAGATGCCGTCAAAGTGAGCAACTCCTCGAACGTCGAGCATCTTCGGAAGTTTTACCCATAAGGCGCGGCTTCCCGGGCCTCCCGGCAAGCCACCTTTTGTACAAGCTTTGTCGACAACGCATGTGACCCTTCGTACAAAGCCAGGCGCAGACCCTGAGCATAAATAAATGAAGCGCTAGCACCCTAGGTTATAGCATGCATGCTAGGTCGAGTCTCTTGGTTAGGGTTGATAGTGCTTAGCGGCGACTAACGCCTAGCCTACAGGTCGAGTGTGCGTCTGTCTGTTCCTTTTCTGTCCTCCTTTGGTTCGCAGGGCACATGAGCACTTCTGCTGAGCTACTCGGAAAGAAGGAAACGGACCGGCGTCCCGACCCCAGCAAGCTAGAGTTGCTGGGGGCTACAAGCACAAGGATCCAACCGCGGGAAGATGATATTGCCAAGGGCTGCTGATCTAGATAAGTCTTTTATCCTTTGTCATGCATTTCGGAACTGGACTGGGGCATGTGAAACCTCATTTTTATCTCTAGGCTGCCGTGCTCCCCTTTTTCCTATACCTAGGGATTATTTCCTGGGTCCGGATTTGTTCGTAGCCGCGGCGGCAAGGAGGTGGGACGAGGAGCCAAAAGCCCACTTCATCCCTGCCTCCGCCAAGAGCGCGAGAATGGTCGAGTGGAGTGGGGGGGCGGCAAGGCCTGTTGCCGGGCGAAAAACGTTTATCTTAAAACAATAACAAGGATTCGCTCCTTGTCGCGGGATTTACCCGCGAATGAAAAACCCGGCAAGCATCCCTTTTTCATTAAAAAGATCCCATACAGGTACAGTTCGTGTGAGATGAAAAACATAAGCAAGGGGATTACAAGTTTTAAATTTAACAAAGGCCCGCAGGCTTACAAACTAAAAAAGAGATAAGATGCCCGTAATCCCTTTCTTGTCCCTCTCCTCAGGAGGCAGGTCAAGGAGGCGAAAGGGCAAAAGGGGCACCTAGGTGGTCTACGAGCAGCAGAAAGCACCAAGAGAACATCTCGGTGGCCACCCACGGGCGGGCCGGTGATGACGGTGACGGGAAAGGAGCTGGAAGACGAGGCAGTAGTACCGGTAATACGTGATGAAGGCGTCGGTGCCCTCATACTCTGAGTTGACGGCCTTGCCACCCGCCCTCATCCTCTTCCATAGCCTCCCGATGCCAGCCACCCAAGGAGACAGCCCTGAGAAGTTCAAGGAGCTGGCCCTGCCCCTGGCTAACTTCTGCCGGAGCAGCGGCCAGGTGCAGATGCTGCTGCTGCCGCACCCACCCAAGCGCGGGGCGTCCGACACCTAGTCGGACTCGTCCCCACTGTCCGCCCCGCTATCCTCCTCGTCTCTCTCGCTCGAGGACGAGCTTCCATCGTCAGATTCTCCATCAGAGGAGCTCTCCACGTAGCATTTCAGACGAGTTCCAAACTCTCCGAAGGCCTTGAAGGAGAGCAGGCCGTCCTCCATTAACTTGAAGTAGAGGACAAGCCCCGCCGTCAGGCTGTGGATGCAGGCAAATGTCTTCCATCCACGGCGGAGATACATAACTTGAGGAGCCGAGAAGTCGACGTCGACCCGCATGCCCCCGTTCCCGCAGCCCCTCATTTGCAATCTGATGGTCTGGGGCGGGGCACGCTCCATCACCTGAGCGAACGGACTGGAGAGATGAAGACGACAACGCGGGGACTGGCGGAGCCTGATGAAGAAGTCGCAAGGCTGGTCTTCAACGTGGCCCTCCATCGGGAAGGGCATCATTGGTAGGGGCGAGGCTGGCGCATCATCCCGTCCTCCTCTTCCCCAAGTGCTACGACCTCTGCCCCAGCCTCGCCCACGGCCACGCCCCCTCCCCCTTCCCCTCACGGTCGGTTCCGCCACCATGTCAGAAGGGGGACGGACGCGCTGTTGAGCGGCGACCCTCGCCGCCACCATCGAAGGACCAGGATTCGCTTTCTCCATGGCGGGTGAGAGGAAGGAGCAGAAGCAGAGGGAGATAGAATATGGAAGAATGCGGGGTGCCATTCCCCCCCTTCATCCTCTTTATAAAGGAATGGGATTGAGGCTCGACCGCCCCGCTCGACCAATCCAGACACCGGAGGCGCGGGCAATCAGGACTGACCTGCTGCCCCAACTAGCAATGGCCCGGTATCTCACCTCCACCGTTTGCCACCACAAGCGCATGAAAGACGCGTGGCAGACGTGCAGAATGGAGGGGGCGGGTGAGGCGACCTCTCCCCACCCCGTGATCGTGGGGAGTGGACGCCTTGAAGACCGCACCCCGACCCCACTCAGTAAATGAGCCGCGCCTCCATGCCTTCCTCTTTTCACTGGGAGGACGCGAGCCGCCTCTTTACTTTGATGTGACGCATGCGTGTGGAAACCGTCCGACGCAAGCCGCCCATGTCACGCACGCCCCTCCATGCCGCGCCACGCGCGCGGGTCGTGGGAGGTGGAGCGCGCGAAGAATCTTACCACGGTAAAAACCGCCCCACCTCCCCGCGCACCGTTTTGGGCCTGGCCCAACAACGTGTTGCGCTTATGTGTGGCCAGGCCCGGGGGCTCCTATCGGTGTACAAAAATAGGGGTGCATCTTTGTACCCCTTTTTCCTGTGCACGGGCAGTCAGAGCCGCGCCCACGGCCACACCAAGCAGAACGAGGGAGGTGAGCCAAGGTAAGATCGAAGCCCAAAACAATCAAAGCAACGCCAAGGCCAAGACCACAAAGAGCAGAGGGACGAAGCAAGTTCCCCCGGCAAGACCCTTGCTGGGAGGCCTCAGCGGCCCCGGCAAGACCCTTGCTGGGACAGCTCGCCCCGCACCAACAGAGCGAGCCACCCTTGAGCCCATGGCCCCTAGTGCGATCATCAGTGTGGGTCCAGGGCTCGGGAATGCACATCTGTGGTGGCATGTAGATCTTTGTGGAGACATATTCAAGATCAGATTGGAAGATGACGATTCTCGGCAAGATCCTTGCAAAGGAAGGCCACCAGACCCCCGACAAGATCCTTGCCGGGGACGACAACACGCTACGGCGAGACCCTTGCCGGGCCACCAGGCAAGGCCCTCGCCAAAGACGCCGGCAAGGCCACCGCCAAGCCCACGTCAACCAAGATTCCACTGCCGTTCACATGCAGCTGCTAGCCTAACTAGCTGGGCGGGCACCTGCGTGGCAACATGCAGCTCCTAGACCAACTCATCAAGCGCCTGCGTGGCGGCATGCAGATCTTCATGAAGGCTCCACCACCGCACCAACTCAGCTGCCTGCCTGCCTACATGCCACTGCACGCATCCCTGGCCGAGGCACGTGTTGAAGCGAGGAGGAGCGACGACGAACGGGATGGGCCTTGCCCCCGTCCTCGATAAAGCAAGAGGACACCTAAGTGATGCATTAAATGCACCTTGTCCTGTAATACGAGCGATAACCTCGTGCCACTGTAGACCTTTCCACCTCCTGTGTGCCACTGTGGCAACCCCTTTTTCCTATAAAAGGAGGCCCGAGGCAACGAGGAGAGGGATTCGGCTCTTTCGAACCACGCATTGACCACAGCTAGTTCGAGAGCTCAAGAACTCTCAGAAATACACCCACCAAAGCAAGACTAGGGTTTTACGCATCCTCGCGGCCTGAACCTGGGTAAACGATCCTTGTGCTGTCTACTAGCCCTGCTCTCCTCGCAACCCTGTGCCTCGGCAACCGTAGTAGGGATTCTTGTGATCCCATAGGTGTCATTCCACACCGACACATAGTAACTTAGAATAAACCTACACTATACAATAAAGGATTTATGGTATATTACATCCACGTACTGGGCATCTTAGTTCTCCATCAGTATTCATAAAGCGCAACGAAGAAGAAAATTACAAAAACTAGGCACCATTGCAGTGTAACAAAATAATACTAAACCGAGACCACTTCCGAGACAGTTCAAGAAAGGTTGGCCTTGCGCGGGAACTACTGCGCAAGCTGCTGAGCAAGGCTGTGAGACTGGCCTAGCATGTCGGTCATAGCTTCTAGGTGTAGCTGCTTAGCAATGAGGTTCTCATTGGTGTTCTCCGCAATCTTTCTTAGAGATAGGCTTCAAGTCAAAGTGGTGTTGCAGAATGCCTTTCTGCTAGAACTTGGGACTTAAGAAGTCGAACTGATTCAGACAGCGAATTCTGTGAGCTTGTCTGACTTCTAGTCTCATGTAACTTGAACATTGCATCAAGACAAGACTTTGGGGTTGTCTCGCTATCTTCAAGATGTTTTGCTTCTTTGCTGCAATATATGTTGGGTTTATCTCACAGCCTTCACCAGACTTGTGCATGCCACCAGGCATATCACCCTGAAACAAGCAGAGAGATGACAGGTTTTCCACGTGTATAAACAAAGATGATAACTATGCTGTTAATTCCATCCAATTTCCAATTAGAAAATAAAGAGCAAGTTCAAAATATCAATAGCAGAATCTGGCATTGTTCATAATGCGGGGAGCTTCACCACACTACTGGATTACCATGTCAACATATCAAGCATGGGTGAAGGGAAAAGACAATCATTGTATCTATTTTGGTTAATGTGCAGGGCATGTTGTTCATATTATCAGCCACATCAATAAGATAAAATAGGAGATGACAAGGTGCAAACGTGGGCTGCTTCACCACACACTGGATTATAGATCCACAAAAACAAGCATACATATAGGGAGTATTGAGTAATGTGCATGGTATGAATAAGGAATTTGGTTTTACAAGTAAAACTTGGAACTTACGGTTCTTGCGAACATGCATTTTGATAGAAACAGCAAACTAAACAGCAGTAAATGATAGGGATTATGAGCAAATTAAATAGCAGTTGAGGATAAAGGCTTTAGAAGGACTGACTTACATTAACAGTTAACACCGGCTTTATAATGCCCTTCTCCATGTCAAGGGAAGGATGACTCACGAATTTCAGCACAAAATCTTCTTCATAAGCATTGCATGTACTCTACATTTTGTAGAAAGTAATTTTAGATATGATAATGCTGGAAGGGATAGAGGATAATGAAGATAAGATGCAGATTCATGCTACATAATCAACTACCAATCCCTGGAACTACAAGCGTTACAGGACAAAATGTACTGACAAGACCAATGGGCTACACTTCTGCACTGGCATTATTTGTGTATTCAACTTTTTGGTAATATTAAATATAGATCCGATATCTTTTAGTAAATGGTGGGCGAGGGAGATAAGATGTAGAATGCTACACAATGAACCAATCCCTCTTCCCATAATACAAGAGTGTTTTGAACACTGGTGTACTATACAAATCATTCTTATATATGGGACGGAGGGAGTAGATGTTAATGTAACTACAGTGATAGACAATATTTTGTCCTTACAATAGGACTACAAAGCTGAACCTCTTCAAAAACATTGGGTTGATTCTAAATTTATTTAAGAGTCCATACAGATCTTATAATGTCCACCAAATGGACGATAACGAGGATAACATGTGCAGTGATGCTACATAATCAAACAACTATGAAAGTAAGTATGGTCATACAGGGCAAGCGGTAGTCACAAGAGAAATGCAGTGTGCAGTATAGTTGCGAGATTCTGTGGTCCCTTGAGAATGAATGTTCTTCTGCTAACAGTTTTCGTACAAGTGAGACATTAAGGCAAATGCAGAAATATAGTTCAAATTGTGATGTGATATCATAGACAGTACCTTACGCTGCAGACGAGACCAATGTGTAACAAGATTATTCCAGTCACTGTCGGATAAATGTAGCACCGGAAACTTTACAGAAATTTCATTTAGAGGCTTGCCATCGATGTGCGCTTGCCTCAGCTAGGAACAATACTTCATCAATGAGTGCTTGAAAAGCGCAACCAACCCTTGCTCATCTTGACAATCCAGTTTGGTCCTCGCCTATTTAAAAGAATGAAATCTTGTGTCTTCTGTCAGTAGAAACATATGCAATAATTACCATGTATAACATTAGTACAATACTTACACGTAAGTTGCGGAGGAAGACTGGAAATTGTTCTGTGTCTGTGGTATAATCTTTCCATGAAGCAAAGATGCGCACAAAGTTCCTGACAACAATATAAGCTTCGTCTTCTAAACTGGGAAGAAATGGAACAAGGGTTCTATTTGCTGCAATTGGGGCTCTCTCTGGGTCAAAAAGGGATTTGGCAACTGGATTTGGTGTACTCTTTGTTTGAATGGGGGTTTTGCATCATAGAGCTGGTGCTATGTCAACTGGCATCATCATACTGTTTGCTGTAGTTGGGGTCTGTTGAGTTGGAGCATCAGAAATGACCAGTGTAGTAGCGCTAGAGTCTGCTAGAGTTGGGGTGTTTTGCGGGTCAGGTGATATTGCAACTACACCTAATGGGCTATTTGATTTATCAGGTGTCACTACCTTTTCCAAATACTTTGCTTGTGCTCCTCCGCGATCAGCAATCGCCCACTTCCTTTTGAACGTCTGATACACAAGAACATAATTTGAATGGATAAATATGGTATGATGAAAGATGGAATATCTACTGAAAATGGATAAGCAGGGCGTATTCACATACACGATGTGTAAACTAAGCAAATGGTAGTGCACCAAAGTAGAAACAATGCAAAGCATCAGTTGCAAGATATGTGCGACCAATATAACTGTGGAAAGTTAGAGCAAGCACCTTGATGGGTGAATAAGATAGGGCATCTGCCTCTGACTCCTCCACCAGGGAGCTACATTGACTTAGGTCTCCCTCTAGCTCAGAATCACTGTTAGGATCATATTATGAGCATGAATCTGTAGGTGGAGAGCATTTGCATTGCATTGCATCCAGACTTGATTTCAGTCCCTTAATGCCAAGTTTGAAAGCCATGGCATTGTTCTGCTTTATTCTTTTCATGCACGCAAGCTCATAATCATTATGATGTTCAAAATCTGAGATTCATGAAAACATAAAAAGTAGTCAGATTAGCTATGGAATGCATTGTGGATTCAACTCAAAGAGTGTCTCCCTATAAACCCCTGCATATGCAAAGTTCACCCCCAACCGTGCTGACCAGACCACACACAGAAATACAAACCCCTTACGTCTCTATAACAGGCAGACACATATTTTCAAAACTGAAGTAGGAACATTAGAATCATATCGAATTCGTATTTGAACAACTAAACCAAGGAATTATGAGTGGCATAATGTTTAGCTTCAAGGGTGGAGTGTTGGTAGTGCGACACAAAGCAAGTAGGCAGATTGTATTCCATGTAAAAGATCATAGCCTATGTAAAAGCTAGAAATGACACTTTCTTTCTATACAATGCAGTGTTCGTTGCCCACACATGATGGAAGAGATTACACAGAGAAATACTATTCAACCATGTCTATGGTTCCAATATTTTGAAACAGGGTGGTCCACCCTAAAAGAATATTGACAAAAAATATGAGAAGGCAAGCATAGATGTAGTGAATCAATCATTTACTTGTGAGCTCACTAGGAAAAGTATGCAGAATTGTAACTGCATTAAGAGACTGTCCAAAATCTGAATCAAGAAGTTTTTCTTAGCACTTACTTTTTGCAACTAGTCGATGTGAATAATTGGATATCATAACGAATGAGTAAGAATGACAAGTAAAATTGTCAACAAACCTAGATTGCAGTAGTAATCTGGGTCAATGTCACTATGACCAACAATTCAAAATGACTAGTGTCTGTTCCTAGGGCCCGAATTTTGAAACCCTGTGAACTTTACATGTACTAAAGATTACTGAAATACATCTGAACCATTAAGTGTGGGTAGCACTCAGCACATAACAAACCCAAATGATAATCCTGCCTAATGAGTAATGAATCAATTAGAAAATGGGTGATGAGGAGTGGCTACTGAAGTGCTGAGTGTTGAGGACGTATCTCCAGATAAATCAGGTTAGCTTAGTGGGTGCTGCACGCTTGAGTTGTGAACGGACTAGGAAGGTAGGCACGGCGGTGCGCTCGGGCAGCGGTGACGCTGTAGGTCGAGCGGCTCCTAACCTCCTGCTAGTACGGCATCTCCTCCTAGAGTCATGTCGTCCGGGGACGGCAAGTCACCAGCGAGGCAGGCGGCTGGGGGCGAGTAGAGATCAGAAGTGCGCGGTAGAACAGACGGGAATCGGGGCCTGGGACGACCCAAAATCCCTGGGTGGGCTGACCCACCATGGGCACCCTGTAGAGATACACACCCGAGCGGCGAACATGCATTTTCAAAACTAAATTTGGAACGTTTAGCTGACCAATTAAACGACTCTGTTTTAATAATATCAGATTTGTATTTGAATAACTAAGCTTGTTTAGCTTGATGGGTGGAGCAGTGCTATTATGACACAAAGCACGTATTTTGATTGTATAGTGATCATAAAAGGGGGAAACCCTAAGCATTTTTTTGAGCAAAAGAGGGTTTCCCCTCCGATTTCTAATAAAGAAACCACCACGGAACCAACATGATCAATTAAACCCTAAGCATGATCAATTAAACCGTATTATGACTGTGCCATGGCAGATTTAAAGCTGCAAACTGGAGAAATGATATTTAGCATCCATTGTTTGCTTCGAACTAAGAACTAAATTCTAAGAGCTGAAAAGAAAGTAGAGTAACCAAGTTATGATCTATTTTCAGGTTGAGATCAAAAAGTTGAGGAGATATGAAGTACCACCTCTCTCGCGGTGCCGTGTAGGCATCAGGGGTGCGACGACTGTCGGTGGCGTTGAAGCAGATATGCGATGGTAGATGGGTGCATCGGGGGATAAGTCCCGTTGCGGTGGAAGATAAGGTCGTGTGAGCGGCCCTGGCAAAGAGGACGACGGCGCCAATGAAGCAAGAGGACGCGATGCAAGGCTCTTGGTCCATCGTCATGGATGAGAAACGTCCATCTCTAGAAGTGGACGACACGGTCTTGGTAGGCGCTCCGACATGGTGGAGGACGATGGTGATGGATGGGGTGGAGGACAGTGGCGGTGGATGGGGTGGCGGACGGAGGAGGCTGGTGTGGCGATGGTGTTCTAGCGCGGACGATGTATGAATGGGAAAATGGAGGGAGAGGTACGGGGAACCATGTTTTTGGGACACGCCTGTCTGAAATATGGGAAAGTTACGAACTTAGCCCCCATTTAAAATTTGGACATCTCGCCGGTTGGGGATAGGACAATAATCTCGCATCTCGTCAATATTTGCCCAGAGCGATTTCGTGCAAGGAGAGGGTGTTTTGGCGCCCATGGTGTATGAACAGGGCTGACAGGTAGGGCGATTTTGTCACGTCTGAGTGAAGTTACAAACCTACCCCTATTGAAAATATTTGCCTACATCGATTTTGACCGAGTCGAGTTTGTTTTGCCGCCCACCATGTATGAATGGGGAAATGGAGGGAGAAACAGAGGTCTTTCGGACGTGCTTGAATCAAATGTGTTTTGCCGCCCATGTTTGGCGCGCACCATGTCGGAATGGGCTCAGAGGCGGTCGTGTCATGTCTAATTGAAGTTACTAACCTACCCCTATTGGAAGCAGTGGAAATCGGGCCGATGGATTGTCCCTGTAATGGGTAGACAATAATTTCCCTGTCCCAAACACTTGGCTGCGGGCAGCCAATGTGGGAGTGGACATTTTGTCGCTTCTTTCGAATTTTGGGACAATAAGCATCCATGTTTACCCTGGCAACTAAATTCGAATCCATTTTGTATTCCTGCACGAATCTTTATAAATCATTCTATGTGTTTTTATATATCTTCAAAAGCACGACAAAGATGTATTCCACTGTCATATATGAATATGATTTACAAATGCCGGTACTCAAATTCAGAAGCTAGAATCCAGTTTAAGGTGAATTCGAATATTTGGAACACTTTATGTCCAACTCAAATGTCACACGCATCATAATGTGTACTCCCATTTAGATATGTACACAAGCGATGTATCAAGACTCAAATACCAAGTCAATCAACCAAGAATGTACATAACTAACAAACATATAAACAATTATAGAGTATATGGATCAATAATAACAACTAACATACATAAGCCAGGCCGCTGTACTTTTTTGCTAGAACAGCATCCTTTTCAATGCGTGCCACTTATGGTCCATCTATACTACAATTATTGCTGAATACACATTCAGCCCGATTGGCATATTTGTAGGTCTGGCACAACAATCAAAATGAAATGTCTCCGAGTCTTATTAATTAATACAGACTTGTGCTCAAATAAAATTAAAAACCAAAAAACAAAAAACAATTATTACACGATATCTAAAACAAATGGTTTGATTGATTACATGAACAAACAACATAAAGGTTATTCAACGATGGAAAGAACATTTCACCTATGATTTACCAAGTGGGAATTTAATTTCCTTTTTTCCTTCAGGATCTTCACAATGCGGTAAGTCTCAGCTTGCTTCGTTTTGAAATCCACCAAATATTTAATGGTTGTCTTGAGTACTGCTTGTGATTGTGCTATTTGCTTCCTCAACATGTCAACTTCATCTCTAAGTGCAGAAGCAGAATCTCTTTCTACCACTAGTTTAGCCTCTAGAGCATCAACTGTTGGCAATTCATGATGCACGATTGGCCGGTGCCACTACTGTGGGATGATCCAACGTCCATGGCAACCTCGCTCTTTAATCTTGGGCTAACATGTTTTGCCATTAAAGTTCCAATTGGATTCCGGAAAGTTGAAGTTAGCAAAACATCTCAACTAGGAGTTATAACAGCAAACCAGTTAAACAAACAAGGAATTAAAGAGTTTCAATTGGATGATGAAAAGTAGTTATTAACATCATTGTAACCGGTTGTTGCAGCAGCAAAGCAGTTAAACAAACAAGTTTTGCAAAAGGTACCTATTGTGGCATTGGAGTTTCTCTTGGATCCTGAAAAGTTGAGTAGCCAGTAACATGATTAGAGCAATCGGTTGCAGTAGCAAAGCAGTTAAACAAAAAAGTTTTGCAAAAGGGACCTGTTGTGGCATTGGAGTTTCTCTTGGATCCTGAAAAGTTGAGTAGTCAGTAACTTGATTAGAGCAACAAGTTACAGCAGCAAACCTGTTACACAAATATATTTTTGAAAATGTACCTGCTGTGCAATTGGACTTCCAATTCGATCATGAAAACTTGAAGTTGGTAAGATGATTACAACAACAAGTTACAACAGCAAACTAGGTAAACAAGGAAGTTTCTAAAAACATACTTGTTGTGCCAACGGAGTTTCAGTTGGATCCTGCAAACTTGAATTTTAGCAATCAATAAATAATGTTTTGCAAGAGCCATAAGAAACTAACATCAAACTAGTAAAACTAACCGGTTTTGGCAATGTATTTAATTACACATGAACTAGTCAAACTAACAAGTTCTTGGCAACGTATTAAAGTAACAAGTCGGTACCGTTTACCCGCAACACAGACATCTATAAATTTCTTTGATGTAAGCAAAATGATTCCAACACATATATAAGTTAAAAAGACAGTGTCCCTCATATAAACCTGATAGTTATCTATATATGAACATGCAAACATTACTAGTGCTACAAGTGATAACAGCAAACCATTTAAACAAACAGGGTATCAGAACATAAATTACACATGAATTCTGCTGCACCCTAGAAGTACATATGACCAGCTATCTGCGTGCTTATGTAGCTATTTAAGTTCAGGCAAACAAATAATTCTTAACAGTAAGTATCAAACACATAGATAGGCGCATTCTATAATAGGATTAACAGGCTATGGCATTATGTAATCAGTAGCAAACTAAATTAAGCCAAGCAACATAATTGAACAATTTTGCAATAAGTGGCTAACTAATATTCCGAGAAACAAATAACTAAACTTACGCTAGCTCTTTGTACAGGCACACTGCAACTTCTTTTTCACTTACAAGGTTCTATGAAGGAGTTCATGGCATCAATTGGTTGGATATGCAGTCCCAATACTTCTTTCTTCCCACACGGCATTGGTAAGTCGAATGGTTAATCTGGTAAGATGGTGCATCCTTGATATGTTATATGAGGACGTGTAGTCAGACTAGTTGTAGCCACACACATCACACAGGCTTTTACTATATATTTCATGCAATTACATTTGGCATATCGAGATCTAAGCAATCTACAATAGGATGAAAAGACTAGCATCCTTCACATTATTGGCGAACTCAGTTCATAGAAACAAGCAATTCAACCATTCTGTGGGTAAATCAAAAGTGCCACTGGAATATTTTTCACTACCCCAATCATACACACAAAAAGGGGTGACGCCACCATAGGGGCTGGTATGGGCGGCCGCCTCTGGTGGCTGGAAAGTGTGCACCTAGTTTGAGTCGTCCAGGTTAGCCTAGGAAAGTTTTCTTCAGCCCAACGCACAAGCAGGCAATGTAAATAATGAAGAAAAATGTTTCAGTTTGGATGGGCCAAAAATGTAAGTGCAAGGCAGGCCCTATAGTAGGCTCGCGGGCAAACGAGCGCCTCCCATAGCGATCGATAGCAGGAAAAATCCCAATTCGCTCACTCCAGCGTCCAGTCTGGTTCGCTCCAAACCTAGCCGCCACTGGACAGACCGACAAAACATTTCCTTGCGCCCTAGTTGGAGGGAAGTCGATGGGCTTCAATCGAACGGAAGGACAAGAAGATGAAGATCCAACCCTGGGTGTAGCCCGCGTGGGAGGCAGCGGCGGAAGCACGGGCATGGCATCGAGCTTGCGCAAATAGACAGTCGTAGCTTGCAAGAGTAGCATGCGCAACGAGCAGGTACATCACATCCCTGATTATATCTAATTCAACCATTCAATTTCTGGCCAATAGTTAAAGCTGACGGTGTTGTAAAACTGCTTGTATGTAGGGAATCTCTATGAGAAAATGAAACCAATTTCTGCTTATTTTATAACTCCCCCAATCAATACTGAACTGACTGAATCTGATGTACCTAATCAAGTTTCCGGTGCAAACATACAAGCTCATGTTGTTCTTGAGTCTGAAGTGTCTAATGAACAGACTGCTAATGAAGGATTTGATGCAAATATTTTACATGCTCTTGGTGATGAACAGATAGTGTCTAATGAGGGATCTAATGCAAGCATTTTGCAAGCTCCCATTGAAGGATTTAGTGTCCAATGATGATCTGCTATGTTGAGAGAGACATAGGGATTTGCAGGCATTGATGACAAGAAAATTATAGTACATTTTCATGGCTTGAGGAAACGTCGAGGCCATCTACCAGAAAGTCCCCGTATCATGACAACGTAGCATAAATACTTTTCTAATCTGTTGTTTGAAACTATTGGCATACTTGTGCAGGATAGATATATTGATATGCAGTTTGCGCACTGGTTATAGGTGCAATTACACTTCGATATTTTCAGCCAGAGAACGAATAATTCAAGTAGGTACAGACCATGTTAGTAGTCCTTGTACACCATGTTGCATTTTGTGTTTTTTGGTCCCTACATCATTTAGTTTTTTATAATCTGAACTTCTTTGGATCATTAGCTGGTTTTCAAAGTGCATGCAGCTTCACATTTCTCAAGTTATGTTGATTTCCGGAGTGCAAGTGCCTTCATATTTTTTAAGTTAAATGTTCGCCCCTGGTAACTTGAATTCGTGGATCCACCACTGCACATAAATCATACATGCATGCCAATATGAATTAAATGAAATACAAGGACTTACGGTTGCTCATTGTACAGGCTCACTTCAGCTCTGCTTGCACTTGGGATGTTCCATGTTACCACTTGCTTGGATGTGCAGGCCTTGTGCTCCTTGCATCCCCCTCTGCATTTTTGACATGGCGAATGGTTGATCAAATAAGAGGAATCGACCTTGATGTTGTACCGGAGGACAGATACTTACAAGGTTATACGGGTGTGCAGGACGTGTACCAGATCCCTAGCGCTGTCATGCTTCGCTAAAAAATGGTTTTGCATGTTTCAGATGATATATCTAGAAGAAATAAGAGTTAAAGTCAGAGTTGCATAGGCGTGTAAGCTAAGAGAGCAGTGAAAGGATATCCAAACATCATCGGAACAGTGCACAAGGGAGTGATGTGTGGATACCTAGTTCGGGCCGGCGTTTGGGCATGCTCCCCTAGCTAGAGTGGGGGTCACTTCAGTGCTGTTGAGGGTGATGCGCTGGCATTGGCTGGCCGCGCACATATGCAGATCTTGTGTGGCAGCGGAGCGCTACGATGCGGTGGACGAGACCGTTGGAGGTGCGAAGATGTGCTCGGTGAAGTAGCCCCGGTGAGGTGGGAGACGACGTCCGTGAAGCGCACCTGATGCAGTGGAAGTTGGTGTCTGTGAGGCACGTCGGATGCGACAGCTGACGTTGTCGGTGGACCACCCGGTGCGGTGGACGAGGGCGTAGATGAGGTAGCTCTGGTGCAGTGGTAAAGCGCGACCGTCGTCTTCATCATCATCATTCGGCACAGAGATGGGGAAAGAGACGAGACGAGGGGCGATTCGAACTTTGCTTGGGTTGGCGGCGAATTGGGGATTTGAGCAATCTGGGCGCGGAAGGGAACGGTGGAGAAGGGAGATTTTGCAGGGCTGGAATTGGGGCCGCCAGATATTTCAATCCGAAACGTGGAAGTGCGAACTTATTTTGTCGTCGTCCTTTTGGGGGGGGGGAGGGAGGGAGAGGGGGTGGCTGGGTGCTAAGCGTCCTTACGACACACGCGACCACCATGACACAACCCTGGTCTGCCTGGTGCGCCTACATTTGAGAGGAGATTTGAGAATGCAAATGAATCTTCTTTCATTTGCAAACGAATCTGTATGTATTACCATGCCCATGTTTTCCTTGCAAATAATTAGTCATTCGAAACGAGATACTATAAATTAATTAACGAGGAGTTATTTGAAAAAAATGAAACGGTATCCACGGTATCCATGCTAACGTGGATTAGAGTGTGTGTCACATAATTAGTTATTTGAATTAGAGTGTGTGTCACATAGCGATCTCCAATTTTAACATGGATTTCGCATTTCACTGTATCCACGCTACTTTTTTTATACAAATTCATACGTATATGATGAACACCATGGTAGTGAGAAAACTTTTGGATGGATTCAAACATATGACCTACAAAAATAACACAACAATCGAGTCAATTTCAACTTTTCCAAACCTATTATGGCATGAATTTGAAATAATTACCCATATGCATGGTCCTCATTTCAAATATTACAATGTACACCGAATTGAAATAACGATATTAAGTCTAGTACTATCAACATTCAAATGTTGTTTTTAGCCCCCCCGGCACACACACTACATACTTCTTGTATCGGTCAATCTTCCTCTCCTAACCACCTTAGGAAGCTATTAGTTTCCAACACACGTTCATTCTTTGTCTCCATGTTTCTATATCTAACTCTCTCAACTATACAACCCCCTTTTTCCACTCTGTTACCAAATGTATTTACCTCACACACCCGCCATTGCACCCCATGCCGAGATCTCTCTCTCTCCCTCCCACCCTCTCTCGCCAGATACATGCATTGCCTATCTAGCCCCCAACCTCTCATGCGCACGCATGCACATTGTCTATCTAGGTCACCCCCACGAGACCGTCTCACTCTTTCTTCCGCATGGAGGGCCACACTCGCTCAATCTCGCTCTCTTTATCTAAGTCTCGATTAACCTCATTTTCTTTCACACAGAAATGATCTATCTCCCTGTTTGGGCCTCGATGGACACACTTTATACTCTCTCACGCAAATTGTCTATCTAGGTCAGTCCATCCAAGCCGCCCCACTCTTTCGACCTCATGGCGGCCACGCTCGCTCAATCTCTGTCTCTCTCCCTCCCTCTCTCTCTCTATCTCTCTTTGTATGTCTCGATTGACCTCGCTCTTTCTCAGACACAAACACTATACCCCCATGTTTGAGCCCAATTCGACATATTCATATTGTATACTCTCTCACGCACATGACTATCTAGGTCACTCTCTCCAACCCGTATCACTCTTTCGATCGCACAACGACCCACACTCGCTCAATCTCTCTCCCTTTATATATGTAATCGATTGACCTTGCCTCCTCCCATGCAAAAAATATATCTACATGTCTGTGACGGGAGCATCTCTCAAGCTCTATCTTACAGCCCTCACCCTTCCCAAAAGCTCAATCAGAGAATATCTCTCCAGAGCATATATATCTTTTCAATGAAAGTCGTACCACACTCACTTTGTCTGTCTATCTATATGTCTCTCGATTGACCTCGCTTTCTCACGCCGTATCTTCTACACATTGAAGCTACCTCTCCATCCCTCGCAAAGCCGGAGCTATTTACATTGCGAGGGATGTCGAGGTAGCTTCAATGTGTAGAAGATACGACACCAGTTTCACGTACTAGTAGTACTACTTAATGTGTACGTGCAATGCACGTTAATTTGGAAGTATATTAAGTGCATGCGGATATTAAGTAGGATATTATTTTTGTGTTATTATGTGATTAGAACTATTTTTGGCATGAAATTAACTTCACGCTAAACGTGTTGAGCGCTCGACATTGAAGCAGACTAGGTCGTTGGATGAGAAGGAATACATGTGGCTTGATGATGTTGTATATTTAATTTGATACGGCTCTAGCAGAACATTCAATCGATCAAACCATAGATTTCACTCAGTCTGACTACGACTTTACATTCATACGGCAATAGATCTAAGATAAACAAAAATGATAAACGTTTGGATTTTAAGCATGGCAATCCGAACGTTTTTCATGGCAAATTTAGATTATGCGGCGGCGGGGTTGT
Organism: Triticum urartu; assembly: GCF_056163025.1. Classification (NCBI taxonomy): domain Eukaryota; kingdom Viridiplantae; phylum Streptophyta; class Magnoliopsida; order Poales; family Poaceae; genus Triticum; species Triticum urartu. The sequence continues at coordinate 170,641,572 of NC_141876.1, read as the reverse complement.
CTTCCGGTGGGAAGCGGCTCCTCTGTCCTGCTCTGTGTGTCGTCAGGCCACTGATCGATGATGATAGTGACGGCGGCGTGTTGCGCCGTTGCTGCCGTACTCCTGGAGGTTGGCCCTAGCTTCAAGGAAGGCCACAATGTTCTGGACTTTGGTCTCAAGGAGCGAGTCAACTGGCGGGAGGAGGCGACTAGCATTGGTGCAAGGAAGTGGTCGATGGCGGCCATCCATGCCGCTGAGGGGGGCACTGGCATCCGTGCGGAGACATGCACTGGCAACGGCGCGGTGGAGACATTCGTGTGCACGGGCACCGGCACGGGCGCGCATGTCAGTGCACGCGCAGGCGCATGCGCTGGCAGGTGCACGGGCGCGTGAAAGTCATCGGGGACCTCGTGGAATCCCATGGCATCAAGCTCGGTGGCAATGTGCGGCTCTCAGCCCATCAATGCCACGGGGATGGGCGCTGACGCAGTTGTCGTGACGGGAGCCGGAACGGGAGTGGGGACAGGCGCAACGTCTTCCCGCAAGGCCGATTCAAGCTCGTCCCAAAGCGCCTTATGTTCTTGATACTCCGGCTGGGTGTCTTCCTCAGGAAACTGGAAGAATAAGGACAGACCATCGTGATGCGGCATGGCATACTTTTAGGTCAGGCTGGTTGGAGGTAGACGACAGGAGAATCGGAGAGGAAGAGAGAAGATTGTTGCAATACCGGGTAGTGCGGGGTTGATGTTAAACTGTGGCGCTGGCAACATTACAAGTGGGAGCAGTTGGGACGAAGGTGGTCGGCAGAACCTGGTCAAAGGGCTCACCTCCCGGTGAGCCTGCGCAACGGTCTGCTCGCACACCCCCCCGACTCACACACTTGCTCGGACGACACCTGCCGATGAGAAGCGGGACTCGTGGCGGCAAGTAAATGCCCACGGTTTCAATAGTGAAAGCATTCGCCTTAATGTGACAGGTCTTTGTTCCAAAATACCTCGGCTCTTCATTTGTGCAACTTGTCATAAGCAGCTTGTCTCAAACTGAATAAAAAATACGAAGAAATATTTGTGCCATATCACGTGACCATGCTCAGTTTCATGAATTTCTGATGTCTTTTGGATTTTCTGAAATTTAAAATCCAGGATTCAAAACAATATCATAACCTGCATCATGTAATAAATTTTCAAGCGGTACATCAATCCTGTTGTATTTCTTAAGAAACGATTTGGTCAAACATTTTGCTTAGTTAGACTTCAGACAAGTTATATATGCAGAGTAAAAGGATAATCCGTCCGTACCCGTGCATTGCCTCATATATTAACTCCATTTTTAAGGGTTCCCTGATATATTAACTCAAGTACTAGGCACGAACAAACAGGCTCAATTTTGTGCTAATCCTGGTGTAGTAGTAGTAGTTGAAGTACTAGTAGTAGTAGTATTAGGCAATGCAGTTGATGGGTGACCTTGGGGATCGGCGACCGAGGGAATTGAAACGTGCTCGGCATGGTAGGTAACTTTGGATAGTTACTAAATCATCCCTCCATTGTTCATCGATAGTCATTATGGACCGGGGACATGAGGGGAATTTCCTAGGGCTGGAATTCTGGCCGCCAGATATTTCGACTCGAAATGCGGAGGCTCGACTGGTTGGGGTTGGCTAATGTGCGTACCACGGACGCCACCAGAAGGACATGAGCCCGGTTTTTTTAAGGATCAACACGAGCCAAGGCCTGGCTGGTACGCCATTGGGTACAATTTGAGAATATGAAAGGAATCTTTTAAATTGCCGAACGAATCTATGTGTCTTACAATGCCCGTATTTTCCTTGCAATTAGTAATCTCGACGTGATAATTGATTTATGACGACTTCTTGAATTACACTGAGTTTGTGATATAGTGATCTCAACGTGGATTTCACATTTCGTGGTATCCCTAGTAAGTTTTTCATTGCGAATTCAAGTTTAAAAGATGAACAATATGGTGGTGAGAAAACTTTGTACGTATCGAGCATATGACCACACACACACACACGAACACAACAAACAATCCAATAAGTATAGTGCATCTATTTTTCCAAACCATGCATGGATGACACGAATTCAAAAATACTCTTCTATTCCTAAATATTAGTCTTTTAGAGATTTCAACAAGTGACAACATACGGAGCAAAATGAGTGAATCTACACTAAAATATGTCTATATACATCCGTATGTGCGAGTCCATTTGAAATCTCTAAAAAGACTAATATTTAGGAACGAAGGGAGTAAAATGTAAGACATGCATGGTGCTCAATTCAATATTTAAAATGAACAGGAAATTGAAACATGAATATTAAGTCTAGTACTACAGTACATGCAAATGTTGTGTTTAGGCGGAGCTATGTAGATTGTCGGGGGTTAACCCCTCGACCTTAGATAAATTTGTGAAGCTCTGTTTAGGATTGTTTAGATTATATTTGTCCCCACCCTGGCTCCCAAACACCGATTGGTTGTGCACCCCCTCCTCCCCGGGATAATATCATGTGCCCCCACACCTTAGATGCTATATGCTGATACGAGTTGCTTGGAGCTTGTAGATCTGAGATATAGCAGCTCACGTGATGTCTTAATATTTTTACAGGAAACCTTAATGAGTTTGAGAATTGCACACAATTCGTAAAAAAACTACTAAGATGCCCTTGGATCCCATATCCAACGACCTCGAAGCTCGTATCACCATAGCATCTAAGATGAAGGAGGACATCATTTTCTCTTGTATGTAAGAATATCATGTGCTACCACACCTTAGATGGTTTGGTGATACAAGCTCTTCGGAGCCGTTGGATTTGTGACCTAATAACTCCTCGGTGGTTCGAATGGTTTTTTGCAGAAAAGACCCCAAAGAGTTCAACCACTACTTATAAGCACAAAGACTGCTCAGATGCCATTGGATCTCAGACAAATGACCTCGAAGCTCGTATCACTGTAGCATCCAAGCTGCGAGAGCACCTGATGTTTTCTCACATGGGAGAATATGAGGTGCTCCCACACCGTAGATTCTATGGTGATACGAATTCACGGAGATCTAACGGCCCAGAGTAGGAGGTTCGAATGTTTTTGCAATATACGACTAAGAGAGTTTGGGAATTGCGCAGAAAGTACAAGTACTACACATGTGCCGTCTGATCATAGATCATACGACCTAGATGCTCGTATCACCATAGCGGCTAATTAAGCTACGGGGAGCACCTAATATGAGCAACGGGGAGCCGTTGGATCCAAGATGCAGCGGCACACACGAGGCCTGAATGTTTTATTTGCAAAAACACCTTTGGAGAGTTTGGAAATTGCGCATAATTACAAAGACTACTCCCAAGCCATTCGATCTCCACTTCCAACGAGGTAAAAACTCATATCACCATAGCATGTAAGCTGTGGGGTGGATGTGATATTCTATGCCGTTGTCATATTTGTTCGTAAACCTACAAAATACGTGTAACTCGTGCCGTTACTTGTCTAACCGCGCAAAGTGTTTGTTCAAAATAACCATCCTACACTGAAATATCAGAACAACACACGGGGGTCCCACTTGTCATTGATCAAACTTGGACCTAAAACTAACAAATCTGAAAGACAAGATTCGAACTAGAAACTTGGACTACAAAGCGTAAGTCGATAGCCTGAAACAACAACGGTTGTTGGCTTTATCCCATAACTTGATTTTATACAGTATTACGTTGAGTAGAGTAGAGGGAGTGCCTCGTCAACACATGCATGACCGTTGACTCACTTACTGATGGGTCCCAGTTCTGCGATCCCTCTCCTCTCCATCAAATAAACTTTAGACGCACGGGCACACACGAATAGCGGTGCTAGCTTGCTATGGTGACTAAAAAAATCTTGGAAAATAGAAGAATCGCCTAGAAGAAGAGACGTTGTGGCTGGTCGAGACGGAGCTAACCACAGCTATCCTCCGTGCCACATTAGCATGATGAAGCTGTGTGGCTAGTGGGGTGTTTTCGATCGACTGGTTGGGTCCCGAGGTCGGACCATAGGTACTACTACGTCTGATACAATAGATTTTTACACGCACATTTTTCCTCCGTGCTGAGACATGGCACACCCTACCACACGGTTTCGGGGTCCTCCCAGGTGGTGCACGCATATATTCTTCCTTGCCGAGACGTGGGACATCCTACCGCCTGTTTTCCGGGTCCTCCTCGGTCGTAGCGCCGAAGCAAGTAAATGAGTCGTCAAATTACGAAAGACCACCTTTCCCGCTGAGTACATCAGGGAAGCATGGTAGCTAGCTAGTTGGGCTAGTGCGACCGAATAGCTAGGCCGCCACCACATTTGTTTTTTTTACCCTTTTTTTATCTCCTTGCCAGTAGGTAAATTTAAATATCCACCGCGGTGTTGCTCTAGTCTTTGGGTGCGGCAGGCGCGGCAGGATTTTTAACTTTTTGATTGACGGGAGCAGGCGCGAGCGGATTTTAATTTTTTGATTGACGGGAGCAGGCGCGGTAGTAATTATTCACGATGACTCCACCTGTAAAACCCACTACTCCCTGATGTGAGAAGTCGTCGACTGGTGTTTTCCCATGGTGAAAACATAAAGACTCCCCGCTCCTCGGCTGGCTCCCTCGGCCTTCCTGTAGATTGCATTGCCTTTCAGCCATTTCGCCCCCTTTGCTTCCTCTCCCCATTGCTTCTACCTGGTGCCATGGTGGCGTAGCAGATCACAGAGTCTAAGGTGAGACGCCTGACAGAGGAGCTCGAGGCCAAGGATGAGGAGCTCATGGCCAAGGACGTGGAGCTCCGTGAGCTCAAAGAGGAGAGGAGTGCCATGCTCCTCCGTTATGTTCGGGAGTTCACGGAGCTTCAAAAGCGGCAAGCATCCACCACAAAGATGCTCGAGGCATCGGCGGCATTGCTGCAGAAAGTGGGAGATACGATAATCCGTCTGGGGAGGCGGCTGGAGCGCAAGCTGGCCGATCGTGACGAGGTCCAGGATCGCCTCAGGCACTTGGTGGACCAAGTTGCCACGCACGTGTTGCAGCTGCGCGATGCCTACTGTCGTGCCAGCGCGACCATGCCAGTTGTCGGGCTAAACCCATTCAACCACCTTGTCGACTTCAATGAGCTAAGACTTCCTGACATGGTCTCCTTCTTCACCTATATCTCCGAGGAGCTGAGCCGTCTCCGCACGATGGTGGGGGCGAAGCTGGACAAGGAGGGGTTGCACGCTGCCATCGCTGTTGACGGGTGAATCCTCTCAGGGCTCCATCACCGGTATCCATTCGTGCCATTGGACGCCGTCTTTGACGAGCTGGCTCTTGTCGACTGAGAGCGGGCTCTGCGGGCAGTTGCACCCTGCATCATGAACATCGTGCACCTCGAGAAGCAGAGGGAGTTTGGTGGTGTTTAGGCGTCCTCTGCACACGGGCATGTCCATGTCTCGGCGCAACATGACTGTTGGATCAACATCAGACGATGCAGATCAGTCACCTAGCACAAAGCGTGTGGGTGTGTTTGGTTGCATTCTCATCTCAATATAGTTGTTCCCTCTTCGTGTATTTGTGTTAACCTACTAGTGTGGACTCATGCACCCTTCATGCACTCTGCTAAACACCCAAAAGTGGGTCGAGAAGGGAACTTTTGCTCCCATCCCGTGCACAAATACACCCTGCCTAACACTGAGTCACCGTGCTTCATATGGCTCATGTTTCGTGGAGTACTGTAGCACCATACTCTCCATGCGCTGTAGACCTAGTTCTGTTAACATTGATCTCACCGTTCAGTCTCGACCGGATAGTCGAAAAAGCGGCACTATGTTATATTACTGTTCATATAGTTGAGATGCGTATCATCATAACTTACTACACTAGCAACAAGATTATGTAGTACTGATGTATGAACCACTGCACATGCCTAGTAGTAGGAGCACTATGTATGTTCAAGTGGCTACCATGTTTCGCACTCCTCCGTCGTAAGAGTGGAAATGCTTGCTGTAATCATTATTTTTCTTCAGGAAAAACAGTGGACTCGCTCTACCATGCGAATACTCCTCAACGGTCGTCGATAACTTTCCTACTCACTTTTGCCGACGTGTGGGACAGCCATCATGAGGGTCCACCAACCTGTCACATCCTAGCTAGTTCATGCATTAGAGTGTTGCATCATGTTTACTTTTCCAGAAACTTGAAATGGGGATAACAGAACCCCCAGCACCCCCCTGAAAACAACTAGGGTTTACTAAAATAATTTTCAATGAACCTGAAATGCCCTTCTAAAAAGTCCACCCTTTTTGTCTTAGGTTAGAACCTCTGACAAAATGGGTTCACAATTTTCTAGGTCATCACAAGATCATTGAATTAAATCATATGTAACTTGCATTTGGGCATTTAAATGCTAGTAAATATTTTAAATGTCCAAATAATCCCAAACTGAAATGTTCCATCTTGGACATGTTCCATACAGTGAGCATGTGCAGTTTGGTGAATTTTGGAGATGCCTAGGTATTTTTAGAAATGCCACAAACTTGCAGAAATAACAGAAAACAAAAACTAAAAGAAAAACTTACTTACCTGGCCGCAACCCACCACCCAGCCCACCTGGCGGCCCAGCACTGTGCTGGCCCGTGCCAGCCAGCTGCTTCTTCCCCGCCAGGCAGGCAGGGGGGTGACGCCGGCGTGCGCGACCTCGCCACGGCGCCACCTGCTTGCCGCTCGCGCCCGTGGACACCTAGGCGAACCCCACGTCGTCGCCCCGACCACCTGGACACATCCATTCTCCCCCTGCCTCTCTCTCTCGCCCTCTCCTCGCCATGCCCGACGCTGCCGCACCCGCGCCGCCATAGTTCTCGGGTCCACCCTCGTCCCTACGCCACGCCACCGTGTCCAGAAGCTCCGCCGCCCTCTTCTCCTTCGAGCGAGCCGAGCCCCGAGCGCTCGCTTGCCCCGAAGCCGCTGCAACGACCTCGCCCGACTCCGCCGCCGCCGGAGATCCCTTTTGCCGTCCCGCCGCACCAACTCGTCCCCGACCCCGCCGTCTGCTCTGTTGTGATCACCGTGAGCTCAGCCACCTCTCCATCCTTCCCGTTCTCTCTCTCTCGAGCACCATAGCGACCCACGAAGCTTCACCGCACGTGCCGCCGCCGAGCTCGTCGCTGACGACGCTCCGGCCACCCAACGGCCACACCACCTTGTCCACTACACCCACCGCATCGCCAGGAACCCATAGCACCACCGCACGCCACTTGTTGTGCCCCCTAGCGACGATCCCGAGCTCACCCGAGCTCCGGCCACCGCAACGCTCGTCGCCGGCATTGTTTCCGGTGACCCCGCGCCCAACCGCCACCACCACTTCACGAGGCTCACTCCCTGCATCACGTAGATGTGCTCCGCCGTCGTTTTGGTCACCAAAGCACGAAACCCGCATCGCCCCGCCGCGTCTGGCCTTGCCGGCGGCTAAACGCCGGCGAGTTTGACCCCACTGACCCAGTTTGACCTCAGGTGGGCCCAGTTTGACCTCCTGGGTCTATGACAAGTGGGGACCGCCTTGCTAATTAACCCAAGTTTAGCGCTAACTAAATTTAGTTAGTTTAACTAACGACTGACAGACGGGACCCACTGGTCAGTTTGACCTGGACCGGCTCCGTTGACCGCTGACGTCACCATGACGCACTGCTGACGCAATAAGTATTTTCTGGATTTATTTTTATTCAAGAAATTCCAGAAAATACTACAAACCTCAAAAAAACATAGAAATTAATCTGTAACTCCAAATGCAAAGTTTTATATATGAAATTTCATCAGAAAAATTCAATCTTTCCATCTGTACCGGTTTCATGCATGTCAGAACACTTTAACTGTTTAGATGAAACAAGCTAATGCACTTATATGACTTAATACCATGAGTTTTCATTTGAATATTTGAATCAAATGGACTCAAACCAACCTGTTTACAATGCATTAGCCAAGACACACCATATTGCCATGTCATAGCATGCCTCATATTGTTGCATATTGCCATGTGATGATTGTGTTATGTGGTGTCTTTCGTGGTAGGTTACTACTAGGAAAAGGGCTATAGATGATATGGCCACTAATGGCGCACCAGACATGTGGTGCGCCACTATTATATAGTAATGGCGCACCATGAGTTGGTGCACCATTACTAGTTTAACTAGTAATGGCACACCTGCCACACAGTGCGCCACTACTATATATATATATATATATATATATATATATATATTGCAAAACTACTAATGGCGCACCTCAAGCTGGTGCGCCATTAGTAACCAGGGTTACTAATGGCACATTTGTGGGTGGTGCGCCATTAGTAACCTGGGACCAGCTAGATATTTTGGACAGCCACACCTACACACTCACTTTCCCCACTTCATTGTATCCACCACCTCCTCCTCCAAGCTTGTGTTGGCTGCCTCCTCCTCCTCACCTCATTTGCAGCAAAGATTCATCCAAATTAAGTGGTTAAATTACCTTTTTCTGATAGGTAAGTAAGGAGAAAGCTATCTTTATGTTGTAGATCTACTTTTTTTTCTCCCTCCAACAACGTGCACATGCACTTTTTATAGCCTAGCTAGATCTATGTATGTTTGTGGTGTTGCATATGTTTGTGGTGTTGCATATATGTTTGTGTTTGCAGGTACCAGTATTTGAAATGCGATAGTTGCCAATATTTTGCCGGAATATTGATTCATTTCTGTTTCGGCGAGAATTTTGGCACTGTGCATTCTTTTTGGTCGTATTTTTAGGGAAAGTCATGCCAAATTTTTTCTTGGTTCTAAAATATCGTTTTGCTCTACCCCATAGGCGACCATGGTCCGCATGATGACCGAAGGCATCGTGAATAGGTTTTTGAGCTCCGCAAAGGCTGAGATGCTTCAAAAGAACGTGACGGAGATAAGATGTCCGTGTCGAAGATGCAAGCTGAAGAGCCTTATTGCGGACCCAGATTCCGGGCAGGTGTGGGACCACCTGCTCTTGCGTGGTTTCATGGATGGCTATTAGTGGCAAGGTGATGAAGATGACTATGAAGTCGTCCATGGGGGCCGGGCAAGAAATGAGGAAGGGCAGCAAGACAACCACCGCGGTGAGGGCGGGCGAGAAGACGAAGATTCTCCAGGACATGATCATGACGATGATGCTGTACACAGTCATCATGTAGAAGATGCTGGACATGATGATGAGGAAGATCATGAAGAAGGGCATGATCATGAAGATGAAGATGCCGGAGCAGACGACGATGGAGGCTGGGTGCAGGACCCTCATATTCAAGAGCTGCTTCTCAAGCAGACGGATAACGCAAGAGCTGCCGCCCGAGAGAATGCCAAGCTGGATTAACTGGAGATAGACACGGTTACTCCATTGTATGAAGGATGAAGGACTAAGGGTACCTGCCTGAAAGTAACGCTCATTGCTATGGAGATGAAGGTAAAACACAAAATGACCGACGCACGCTTCGACGAGAACATGTCATTCTGGCACGAACGTCTTCCCAAGGGGAACAAGTGCCCAACCAGTTTCGATAAGGCGAATAAAATCGTGTGTCCTTTAGATTTACCGCACGTGAAATACCATGTGTGCATGAACAATTGCATCATTTATCGGGACGAGCACACGGAGTCTACCATATGTCCAGTGTGCGGCGTCACTCGATACAAGAAGAGGAAGAAAGCTACTTGAAAAGTGGTGTGGTACTTTCCGATCACTCCTCGTCTGCAGCGGTATTTCGCAGACCCTAAGGTAGCAAAGCTCCTGCGTTGGCACGCGGATAAGGAGGATAAGAAGCAAGAAGATGACGGAAATGATCCGAAGATAAATAAAAATGACAAGATGCTGAGTCACCCTAAGGATGTGAGCCAGTGGCAAGCGTTGAACTTCGAAGACCCAGAATTTGGGAACGATCCAAGGAACATCATGCTCGGCGCGAGCACTGATGGAGTCAATCAGTTTGGCAGCCAGAGAAGCACACATAGCACCTGGCCTGTGTTTGTGTGGATGTACAACCTTCCCCCTGGTTGTGCATGAAGAGGAAGTACATTCACATGAGTATGCTAATTGAAGGGCCGAAACAACTAGGGAACGACATCAATCTGTATCTGGGGCTGCTGAAAGAGGAGCTAGACACGCTGTATAAAACGCCAGCCAATACGTGGGACGCCGCAGAGAAAGAATATTTCCCCATGAGAGCCGCACTGCTCATGAGAATGCACGACTATCTCGGTTACGGATATCTCACGGGGCAGGTGGTCCACATATTTTCTAGATGCTTCAAGTGCATGGATGACACAACGTTTCGCCAGCTAGACAGAGATCACGGGTCTTCGAAAACCGTGTTCATGGGACATCGAAGGTGGCTTAGTGACGATGACCCGTGGAGAAAACACAAGGATCTGTTCGATGGTGAAACTGAACCCCGAAGACGCTTGCGTACGAGGAGCGGCGAGGAAATAGACGAGCTGTTGAAAAAATTGAAAGATTGCCCACTGTCGGGAAAGAAGCAGAAGGCGCCAGAGCCGAGAAAGAAGCGAAAGGTGCCAGAGCCGCTGCTGAAGGTATGGAAAACAACATCTGTTTTCTGGGACTTGCCGTACTGGAAGATCCACCGTGTGCCTCACAGCCTTGATGTCATGCATATCACGAAGAACGTGTGCGAGAGTCTGCTTGGTACCCTGCTCAACACGCCAGAGAGGACCAAAGATGGGCCGAAAGCAAGGGCAGACTTGAAATCAATGGGCATCAGGGAGGAGCTTCATGCTAATGATGATGATGATTAGGCGAAGCAAGACACAGAAAGTTGTTGCAAAAGCAAAAAGGCCAAGAAGACCGGAAATGACTACCCTCCCGCGTGCTTCACTCTAAGTCAGGAGGAGATCGAGCAGTTTTTCACCTGCCTCGTAGGAGTAAAACTTTGTTACGGTTACGCGGGGAAGATAAGCAGATTCCTAGACCCAGCGACGCAGAAGTTCAGCGGGATGATGTGTCCTGACTGTCACGTGATAATGACGTAGATACTTCTAGTTGCAATCCGTGGGATCATGGACGCGCACATCCGTGAAACGCTATTTGGCCTATGCAACTTTTTTGACATCATCTCTCGGAAGTCGGTTGGCGTGAGGCAACTCAGAAGGCTACAGGATGAGATCATGGTGATACTATGCGAGCTTGAGATGTGCTTCCCGCCCACATTCTTCGACGTTATGGTGCATCTGCTGGTCCATATCGTGGAGGATATCATCCAACTCGGGCCAACGTTCATGCACAGCATGATGCCGTTCGAAAGGATGAATGGTGTCATCAAAGGATACGCTCGCAACATGTCACGTCCAGAGGGAAGCATAACCAGGGGCTTTCTGACCGAAGAGTGCATCTCCTACTGCACGAATTATCTAGGCATCGAGAACCCCGTTGGTCTGCCCGTCAATAGGCACCTCGGCAAGCTCGCTGGATGGGGTCACCGTGAGGGTCGCTGCGAAATGCATGTCGACTTCGAGGGTCGACTCGCCGACTTTGAAAGAGAAAACCTAGTCGCGCTACAACACATAGACGTGGTCAATCCTTGGGTGGTAGAGCACAAAACCATTATTGAGAAGACGTACAATGACCGAGGCCAACAGAGGACGGACGGAGATATAATCAAAGAGCACAACTCATGTTTCACGCGTTAGTTCAAGCAGAAGCTTCTGTCGTACCCTTTACATGAGGATTCTTCCGCGGAAGAACAACTCATATTCGCCTTGTCATAGGGCGCCGAGCACAACCTGATGACCTATGAGGCATACGATATCAACGGCTACACATTCTACATCGAGGATAAGGACATGAAGAGCGATGGTTATCAGAACTCTGGGGTAATGATGTAATCCTACACTGGTAACGACAAGGACAGATACCATGGAAGGATCGAGGAGATCTGGGAGCTGAGCTACGCTGGAGAGAAGGTCCCGATGTTCCATGTCAGATGGGCCAAGAGCATCCTAAAAGAAGACCGGTATTTCACCACCATGTTATACCCGAAGCAAATCCAAGACCGCGGGCGCAAACGTCACCGCGAAAAATGAGCCATGGGTACTGGCTTCCCAAGTGGACCAATGCTTCTTCATTACCGACCCGTCAAAGCCCAGTCGTGTTGTCATGAGTAGAGGCAAAAGGAAGATCATCGAAATGGATGGAGTCGCCAATGAGCAAGACTTCGACAAGTACGGTGACCCGAAGATGGAAGATGACGACGACAATGAATTAGCAGCATACACCACAACAAGAAGCAGGACCACAGAAGAACTCCATTTGCGAAAAAGAAGGGCAAGAAGATTGTGAACAGATAGCTAGCTAAGATCGATTGTATTTTAATCGTAGTCTTCATTTCTCGATTGTATTTCATGGGCACTTTTGATATCATGAATATTTAGAAATTTCATGGGCACTTTTTGAATTCATGAATATTTTTTCAAATTTGATGATATTTTTTCATATTCAATATGAAAAAATATTGAATATTCATGAGGACACTCGATCTCCATCCCCCTCCATCTCGATCGCTATCCCCCTCGCCAGATCCCCCTCGCCGTCGAGCACCCCCCGCACCCTCCCCCGCTCCACCGCCATCGACGACCCCCCGCACCCTCCCCCGCTCCACCGCCGCCGACGACCCACCGCACCCTCCCCCGCTCCACCGCCGCCGACGACCCACCGCACCCTACCCCGCTCCACCGCCGCCGCTGACCCCCCGCACCCTCCCCCGCTCCACCGCCGCCGACACCGCCGCTGACGACGACTAAAAATCCCAAAAAAAGCAAAGTTGATTATATTTTCAAATAAAAAATTGGATGATATTTTCAAATAACAAATTTCATGAATGCAACAAAAAATAATAAAATAATTACTTATGGCGCACCGCTGGCTCGTGCACCATTGCTATGCAAAAAAAGTTACTTATGGCGTACCGCTGGGGGGTGCGCCATTGCTATCTAAAAATAACTTACTTATGGTGCACCGCTAGGTGGTGTGCCATTGCTATACCTCCCCCGACTAAAATCTCGGCCCCAATCCCCATCCGATCCCATCTCACATCTCTCAGCCCCTGCGCGCCGCTGCCCCGTTGACCAACGACGCCGCCGCCCCTACATGCGCCGCCGCACCCGCGCCCCCGCGCCCCCACCACTGCAGCTCCTCCACCGCCCACCGGACAGCAAGCCGCCGCAGCCCCCAACCATCCCGCTGCGGCCCCCAACCATCCCGCCAAGGACGACCGCACAGGGTGCAGGACGACGACCGCCGCCGACCAGCAACCGTCCCGCCGCCGCCCGAAAGCCCCCTCCTCCTCTGCCCGTCCTCCTCCGCCCGTAAGACCCCTCCCCCTGACTGACTCGACTCCCCTGGCATCCGCGCGCAGTTTACCGTCCCGGATTTCTGACTGCATCGCCTCCCGCGGCGGCAACATCCACAGCGTCGACATCTTCTTCCCCGATGACGCCCCCGTCTTCTACACCCGCAGGTACCCCATCCAACTCACCCCCGCCTCCATTTCCCACCTCTCCCTCTCTGCTCATAGTTCTTTTTTTTCAAGTTCTTTCCTCATAGTTCTTCCAAATTCATGGAACATATCAGGTAAATTTCAGTTACTCCAGCCGTTCCTCCGGCTGCCTCCCTCCTCTCCACACTCCAGACAGGATGACCGACGGTCGACTCCCTCCACTGCTGAACAGGACGTTGGTAATATGAACTCTCTCTTCTTCTCTCTGTTTACCAATTCTACTATTGTATAGAAACATCTTTATGTGATATGTCAACTTGTGAAGTTTGTGAACTACGAGAATTAGAAAGATTAGGGAAAGGAACTAGTTGATAAGAGGGATGCATGAGAAGTAGTGATGCTATATGTAGTTCTAAAACATCGATTGGATCATGATGTAGTTAAACTTTAATGAACTTGTATGTCTCTTTGGTTTGGACAGTCATTCAACTTAGATGTAATCGATGCTATTTATTAGTAGGACCATGAATCGTGCTATTAATGTCTTGCTTTTCTCTTCCCATCCTTTTGTTGCATACTTATATATTGCTTATGTATTGTCTGTGAATTGCTACTAACATTTTGTTTGGCTAGTGCATAGAGATGCCATCGTATGTCGTGTACAAGGGTAAGGTTCCCGGAGTCTACGACGACTGGGAGGAGTGTCGGAGACAGGTTCACCTTTCAGCTGTAATAGTTACAAAGGGTACACCACTAGGGCGGAGGCGGAATCTAGATACGCGCGCTATCTAGTGGGAGAGAGGAGGGAGCATTGGAGGAACCGGATGAAGACCAGTTTCATCGTGATGATGCTCATCATGATGACCGCAGCTCTCTTCTATGTGATGGTAGTTTAGATGATCAATATCGACTTGTAATGTGAAGACAAACTCGCTACTCGCGGTATCGAGACTTGTAATGTTCTATCTTTGTTCGGTCTTTTGAATTCGGAGACTAATATGATGAATTGTATTCGAAGACTAATCTTCTATTGTATTCGATGAATCTGCTGTTGTTGTGTGGTGTTGTCTATATTCTGTCCAATAATATATTTTGTAACCTGTGAAAATATCAGAAAAGAAAAATAATCCTAATATTCATACTAGTGGCGCACCACCACATAGTGCGCCATTAGTAAGCCAGAGCACACTAATGGCGCATCATCCACTAGTGCGCCATTAGTATGCCAAAGCACATGGGTAAATATGGCCCCCTGGGAGGCATACTAATGGCGCACCGTGGGCTATACTAATGGCGCAGTGCGTGTTGCGCCATTAGTAATAAATTCTAATGGCATGGTGCTAGTGGCGCACCTGTAGTGCGCCATTAGTAGGCAAAATAGGTGCGCCACTAGTAGGCCTTCTCCTAGTAGTGGTTCTGCCTCCGAGGATACCTTCAAATATCCGACTGAAGGGAAGTACCCTACTACTACTCCATCAGGCAAGCAGCTCGATTGATCATATCGATACAATCCCATGTTCTCGCTCCTGCTCTCATTTACTGCATTTAAGACAACAACGTTTCAAACAGCTATGTGCTGCGGTAGTTGAACCCTTTTCCTCTGCATGACCTATCATTGCCACAGTAACTAGATGAAACCCAGTAGCATGTGTAGGAGTTGATTGAGCCATGTCTGTGTTTCCTACCTTGCTATGCCTGCTATACTTAGAGTTCTGTCAGGTCTGGTTCATCTGGCGATGGGCTAGAGTGAAATGATTATGTCGGTAATGTGAGGGATGTGTTGAACATGATTTGGTAAAGGTATCGATGAGAGGCCATGTAGGAGTACATGGTGGGTTGTTTTATTGGAACCGTCCTTAAGCACCGAGATCTGTATGTGTGATTTAAGAATCACTTACTACCATGCATTGGGATCCTTAATTTACCCTCTCGGCTTCTTAACCACCCTAGTCCTCTGTCTAGGAGTTGCAACTAGTTTTTGGTGTTTATAGGTTATGTGTTGGAGGCTGTGCGTAGCGCTGACCCTAGGGGTGGGCTATGATGCGGTAGAAACACCGTGGCACGGTGTACCGAATCGCCCGTTTGGTGTCTCGGTAACCCTGTACACATCGTTCGGGGCCGTATGTGGAAACCTCGGCCAAACTCTCTGCGAATGGAACCTGGATAGGCGATAGACCTGGACTAGAGACTTGAGTGTTTAGGTAGGCCGTGGCCGACACCCTCGTTGGGCTTCCGCTTGAAGGTTGCCGAGTACATGTCATGTAAATGGCGATAAGTGGTGAGAGCGTGTATGAAGAAGTACACCCCTGCTGGGTTAACATCATCTATTCGAATAGCGGCGTCCGCGGTAAAGTACTACTTGGTTGGCTATACAGTTCATAAACAAGTAAATGGATACTCCTAAAAGCCTCAAGACAAGTGTGAGTGCCGTGGATGGCCCTTCCGAAGGATGACGGAGGAGGATCCACAGTAGTGTATTGTTGTGGTGAGTAGTGGACTCATGTGCGCACAGCTTTTACAAGTTGCTGTCTACTAGGATAGCTTAGCGAAGAGTCAAAGCTAGCTTGCTGCAATAACCCCACTATCCTTCTTGAGAATGTGCATGTATAGTAGGATCTATTGTAAGACTTGCTGAGTACCTTTGTACTCATGCTGCTTTAATTACTGTTTGAGATGACAACACCGCCCCCTCCGACGGGTTTTACGTAGATCTCGGTGTCGATGAGTGACTTGCCACCCAGGTGGTGATTCCGAGCCATGGAGGGCCCTATGTAGATAGACAGGCTTCGTCAAGCCTTCTTTCTTTCTAGTGTCTATACTCAGACTAGTTTGCTTCCGCATGTGCTTGTATGTTTGTATGACTTGAGTGTCGGGTCATGTGACCCCTACCTGTATGAACATGTTATGTATGGCTCTCCGGAGCCTTTAAATAAAGTACTTTGAGTTGTAGAGTTTTGTGGTGATGCCATGTTGTATTTACACATATCGAGCATATTGTGTGAATGATTGAAATGCTTGGTATGTGTGGGATCCGACAATCTAGTTGTTTATCCTTGGCAGCCTCTCTTATGGGGAAGTATAGTCTAGTCCTTCCATGAGCCATAGTAGTCTGCTACAGCCCGGTTCACCGGAGTCCTGCTAGCCCAACACTACTGCTCGGCATGTGTTTGACTTCGTTCCTATGTCTGTCCCTTCGGGGAAATATCACGCGGTGACATCTGGAGTCCTGCCTGGCCTGCTACAGCCCGGGTTCCTGGAGTCCTGTTAGCCCAGTGCTACAGCCCGGATTCACACGCTGCTTACCGACATGCTCGATGTTGGTTCATATATGCCTGTCTCCGTAAGTTTGTGCCGCTTTGGGTTCACGACTAGCCATGTCGGCCCGGGTTCACTGTCATACGGATGCTAGCGGCACTATCATATACGTAAGCCAAAAGGCACAAGCGGTCCTGAGCCATGGTAAGGCGACACCCGTGGGAGTACCATGCGTGAGGCCTCAGAGGGATATGAGGTGTTACAGGCTAGGTCGGTGTGACTTAGAATCAGGGTCCTGACAGCGTTGGCATTAGAGCCGGACTGCCTGTAGGTTCATTAAGCCAAACTGGTTGATGTCGAGTCTAGAAATGCTTTAGTTATATGTAGGGCAATTGATTGTGGGAGGGACGTAAGGCTCTTTTACTCCTTTACCTTATGCCCTCTGATATGAGTCATTCTGTTCTCATTCTACGTGGGTTAAGGACTAGGCTCTCCTCTTTGTGTCAGGTTCACGTGTTACTAATCCATAGTAACTTATAGGATTGTTGGTTTCATGCCTCAGTTCAGTTTCTACTAGTTTTAGTATGTTGTCAGTTGAACCAGAACCTTGATATGATGTTGTTGAGTGGTTTTGCCAACTGTTGTGAATGTCTCAATTATTTTTCTGAGCATTTACAGCCATTATGCTGTCCGATTTCTCCTAGAAAATTCTAATGCCTTTGCATTATTTCGTGCTTTCAGATGGCCACCCATTCCCAGAATCAAGTGGTTCGTCTGACTTGGTGCCTCGATGTACCTGGTCACACGGCCATGCTGGTCCGAGTGATGATCGAGATAGGCTATCGATGGTATCCTGAGTATACCGTCGAGGAGTAGTTTTGAGACTTCATCAAAGCTAATACCTTTGTACAGTCAGGATATACCCTTCTTATCTTGGAGCTACTGAACCCCTCCATTGCTCTTATGGACTTGGGGTTACCATTGAGATGCCCGTATAGGACACAGCTTACTCAATGATGACTATCATACGAGCCAGAACTACCTTGCTTCGGAACACTGATTTCCGCTACATGCCAGCATCACTCCCTGGGGCACAAGGGTACTATTAGGCTATGTACTGTGACTCTACACATGAGGATTCACTACTCCGCACCACCACAGAGATGCTTGAGGACAAGGACCGTGAGAATCGTGCCTTGCGAATGGAGCTCTTCAACTCTCGTTCTAATCACTGGGCCACTCTGACACGGTTTGCACCTGCCGTGCAGGCTGGGTATATGGACATGAGGGACATGTACCCCATGCGGTCTGGTTTGCCAGATTGTATGGACTGGCGTGATGTAGGAGGCATCACCCCTCCCCGTGGACCTCGTCTACCACCGTTTGTTGGACCAAGGCCACATCTGAGTCCCTATGGACTGCGCAAGCTCCACAGGATCGACTGTTTCCAGATGATCATGTTCAGCTGCCAAGACATGGTGGTGATCCCCATGAAGATTACTATGGAGACGTCTGAGTTGGTAGTAGCTTCACTAGTATTGTAATAGTTGTATTCTCCACAGTCCTGCGTGACTTGTGGGATACCACTTGGTGTGTATCACGTTCTGGAGGTGTAGAAAAATAATGTATAGGAGCTTGGAATTCCTCCGATGAGATGTAACGTCTTTCACCATAGTTGTACTCTAGCCTGGGCTTGTACTAAACTATGTACGGTGTGTATAACCGATGGTACATATATGGCAGTTTCTATATTACCAAGTCGTGCAAATGAACATCTCAGCATTCCATGTTATCCGTTACATTCCGCACTTCCTTGCCAAGATTGTGCCATCCTTGTCTAAACCGTTGTCTTGTTTTGCCTAGGATGGTCAACACCCGCAACAACCCTGCTGCCCCGGAGCGGGGTGAAGCTAGTGCAGCTAGGGATGAGAATATGCCTCAATCGCCTTCTCTGGTCAAAGTTATGCTGGAGGAGAAAAGAAACAAGCGTGAGACCAACCGCTTGCTAGAACGAATTGAGCAGAATACTGCACGTCATCAGAGGAACGACTTGGTGTCAATCAATGACTTTGTCAAGTTGTACCCACCGAAGTTTAATCATTCCGTCGAGCACCTCGATGTGGATGATTGGCTTCGCAGCATCACCCATAAGCTAGGTTCTACAAACGTAGCCGAAGCTGATAAGGTTACCTACGCTGCCTATCACCTCGAAGGCCCTGCTAGCCTTTGGTGGGAAAACTTTGATGCTATGCGCCCGGCTAGCCAAATAACTACTTGGGCTGAATTCAGTGAGGCTTTCCGTGAGCATCACATTCCGGAGGGTCTCATGGATCGTAAAAGGGAAGAATTCTCCAATTTCACCCAAGGCAGACTGACCGTGGATGCATACAGCCATGAGTCTGGAAATCTAGCACGTTATGCTCCTGAAGAGGTATCCACCGATGCCAAGCAGGCAAGGTTCCGCAAGGGACTTAGCCCCGAGCTTCGCCGTGATCTTCGACTGCACGAGCGCACCTCCTTCAAGAAGCTGGTCAATAAGGCCATCAGTGCTGAGATAGGTCAGACTGACTACGACGCTTCACGCAAGCACTCCCGTGACTTTGGTTCTTCATCCGGCTCTTGATCTCAGAAGCGCCGGGTGTGGATTCCAAACACACCTCTGCCACCCAGGTTCACTCCAAGGCCATCCTTTGAGGCGCCTCGCCCCAACTAGTAGTTCGCATCACCCAAGACCTATGGTGGCCCCGCCGCTAATGCTACTCCACGCCCCAATGTTGTGACATGTTTCAACTGTGGAGAGCCGGGTCACTACAGTCGAGAGTGTCCCCAGAACAACAACCCCAACCAGTCTGGAAAGTCCGTTATCCGTGGTAAGCCAGCGGGAAAGGTACTTTATGCCAAGCCAGCCACCACTGCACGTGGCCATGTTAACTATGTCTCAGCAGAGGAGGCTCATGATGATCCTAACGTCATCCTTGGTACGCTTCTTGTTAACTGCCATCCAACATCTGTTCTTTTCGATACTGGAGCATCTCATTCATTCATATCTGAGAACTATGCTCGATTGCATAACACAACATTCTGTGACGTGCCCACTTCCATGGTAATTCAAACTCTGGGTTCCAAATGGTAAACTTCTAGAGTAAGCCATGGGAATGAAATTCTTGTCGATAGACTTGTCTTCCTTGCATCCTTAATAGCTCTCAAGTCCTCGGACATAAATATCATCTTAGGTATGGACTGGATGTCAGCCCATTATACTAAGATTGATTGTGCCACTAGAACTATTCAACTTACTCACCCATCAGGCAAGACAGTCAATGTCTTAACTCGAGTGGCCAAGCGCTAGCTTTACTCCCTAAATGCCAACCCCCTTCCAGACCTTCAAGATATTCCGGTAGTTCGTGACTTCCCGGATGTCTTTCCAGAAGAATTGCCAGGTGTTCCACCTCACAAGGATGTCGAGTTCGTGATAGACCTTGTACCAGGAACCGTTCCAATCTCTAGAAGACCTTATAAGATGGCACCCCTAGAACTAGCTGAACGTAAGAAACAAATCGATGAGTCCTTGAAAAGGGGTTTCATCCGTCCTAGTTCTTCTCCATGGGCTTGCCCCGTCCTCTTCGTCAAGAAGAAGGATGGAACGGATCGGATGGTTGTAGATTACCGACATGTCAACTTGGTCACTACCAAGAACAAGTATCCGCTCCCCAGGATCAACGATCTGTATGATCAACTCGTTGGATCCTTAGTCTTTTCCAAAATGGATTTGAGGTTGGTCTACCATCAAATCAAAATCAAAAACTGGGACATTCCCAAAACGGCCTTTGTTACTCGTTATGGCCAATACGAGTACACCGTCATGTCCGTCGGTTTAACCAATGCCCCAGCCACCTTCTCTCGGTTAATGAACTCGATCTTCATGGAGTATTTGGATAAATTTGTCGTGGTATACCTCGATGATATACTCATCTACTCCAAGAATGAGGAAGAACATACCGAACATCTAAGGCTGGTATTGACGAAACTTCGAGAGCATTGCCTTTATGCCAAATTCTCCGAATGTGAATTTTGGTTGCCAAAAGTGACCTACCTAGGCCATGTAATCTCTGGTAAGGGTATTGCTGTCAATCCCGAGCGACTTCAAGCTGTCCTTGATTGGACTCCACCTGAAACGGTCAAGCAAGTTCGGAGCTTCTTGGCTTAGCGAGCTACTGTCGCCACTTCGTCGAGAATTTCTCCAAGGTTGCTAAACCTCTAACTGAACTCCTCAAGAAAGATAAAAAGTTTGAGTGGACCCCACACTGCGAGTTCAGCTTTTAGGAACTGAAAAGACACCTGACATCTGCTCCCGTACTGGTACGACCAGATTTCTCCAAGGACTTTATTATCTATTGCAATGCCTCACGACAAGGACTAGGTTGCATACTCATGCAAGATCTTCAGGTAATTGCCTATGCTTCACGGCAATTACACCCGCACGAGGAAAACTATCCCACACATGATCTAGAACTTGCAGCTGTAGTCCATGCACTTAAAACATGGTGACATTACCTTCTCGGTAATCGTTGCGAGATCTTCACCGATCACCAAAGTTTGAAATATACCTTCACCCAACCGGATTTGAATCTCAGGCAAAGACGTTGGGTCGAGTTGATCTCAGATTACGACTTAGGGATAACTTACACCCTGGGAAAAGCCAATGTTATGGCTGATACACTAAGTCGTAAATCCTATTGTAACTACCTGATGTTACAACAAGGTCAACCACTTCTCCATGAGGAATTTTCGAAGCTTAATCTTCACATTGTTCAGAGATTCCTATATACCATGGTGGTGAAACCGACCCTTATGGATCAGATCATAACCGCCCAGCGGTATGACAAGGGGATATCTCGGATCAAGCAGAACATTGCTAGCGGAGCTGCTAAATGTTTCTCTTTGAACGGTCAAGGTGTTGTCTTCTTTGACAACCGCCTAGTGGTTCCCAAGAAACAGCAACTACGGCAACTGATCCTTAAGGAAGCTCATGAATCCCCTCTCACCATTCATCCCGGTAGTAGTAAAATGTATCCAGACCTACGCCAGAGGTTTTGGTGGACTAGGATGAAGAGAGAAATTGCTCAATACATTGCTAGTTGCGATGTTTGTCGTCGTGTTAAAGCAGAGCATCAACGACCTGCTGGCACCCTTCAACCTTTGGCTATTCCTGAAGGGAGATGGGATAAAATCGGTATGGATTTCAATACCGGGATTCCCAGGACCAAGAGAGGGAATAATGATATCTTCGTTGTTGTCGATCGTCTTTCGAAATTATCCCACTTCCTACCTCTTCGTGAGAGTATAACCGCTAGCCAGCTAGCTGACTTGTACATCTCAAGAATAGTGTATCTTCATGGAGTTCCATTGGAGATTACCTCAGACCGTGGAAGTCTCTTCACCTCTCGATTTTGGGGAAGTTTCCAAAATGCTATGGGAACTCGTCTCTCCTTTAGCACAGCCTTCCACCCCAATCAAGTGGTCATGTAGAACGAGTCAATCAAATTCTGGAGGATATGCTCCGAGCTTCTATCATCTCATTCGGAATGGATTGGGAGAAATGCCTTCCATTCGCCGAGTTCGCTTATAACAACAGTTATCAAGCTAGCTTGGGCAAAGCTCCTTTCGAAGTTCTCTATGGAAGAAAATGTCGAATGCCTCTTAACTAGTCAGAAACTAGGGAAAGACAACCCTTTGGCCCGGATATGATTCAGGAAGCAGAAGAGCAGGTTCGCATTATTTGTGAGAAATTGAAAACAGCCCAATCTCGTCAAAATAGCCAATATGACCGCAAACATAAGCTCATGACTTATGAAATTGGCGAGAAGGCTTAACTTCGGGTCACTCCTTTGAAGGGAACCCATCGTTTCGGTGTCAAAGGCAAATTGGCTCCTCGTTACATTGTACCCTTTTGCGTTCTTGCCAAACGAGGAGAAGTTGCCTACCAATTGGAACTACCTCCGTATCTTTCCAGAGTTCATGATGTTTTCCACGTTTCTCAACTCAAGCGTTGCTTCTCGGATCTTATCCGTGGAGTGGACCATGAAGCTCTTGATCTCCACGATAATCTCACATACCCGGAATATCCCATTCGCATCCTTGATCAAGCTGAGCGTACCAGTCGACGCCATAACATCAAGTTTCTCAAGGTTCAATGGTCACACCACTCTGAGAAAGAAGCCACTTGGGAAAGGGAGGATCATCTTCGACTTCAGTACCCCACCTTCTTCCCGCCGGACCCTAAATCTCGGGACGAGATTCTTTTGAGTGGGGCTGAGTTGTCAAATCCTAGCTAGTTCATGCATTAGAGTGTTGCATCATGTTTACTTTTCCAGAAACTTGAAATGGGGATGACAGAACCCCCAGCACCCCCCTAAAAACAACTAGGGTTTACTAAAATCATTTTCAGTGAACCTGAAATGCCCTTCTAAAAAGACCACCCTTTTTGTCTTGGGTTAGAAACTCTAACAAAATGGGTTCACAATTTTCTAGGTCATCACAAGATCATTGAATTAAATCATATGTAACATGCATTTGGGCATTTAAATGCTAGTAAATATTTTAAATGTCCAAATAATCCCAAACTGAAATGTGCAGTTTGGTGACTTTTGGAGATGCCTAGGTATTTTTAGAAATGCCACAAACTTGCAGAAATAACAGAAAACAGAAAATAAAAGAAAAACTTACTTACCTGGCCGCAACCCACCACCCAACCCACCTGGCGGCCAAACACTATGCTGGCCCGTGCCAGCCAGCTGCTTCTTCCCTGCCAGGCACGCAGGGAGGTGACGCCGGCGTGCGCGAGCTCACCACGGCGCCACCTGCTTGCCGCTCGTGCTCGTGGACACCTGGGCGAGCCCCACGTCGTCGCCCCGACCGCCTGGACACATCCATTCTCCCCCGCCTCTCTCTCTCTCGCCCTTTCCTCGCCATGGCCGACCATGCCACGTACGCGCCGCCATAGGTCTCGGGTCCACCGTCGTCCCTGCGCCACGCCACCGTGTCCGGAAGCTCCGCCGCCCTCTTCTCCTTTGAGCAGGCCGAGCCCCAAGCGCTCACTTGCCCCGAAGCCGCGGCAATGACCAAGCCCGACTCCACCACCGCCGGAGATCCCTTTCGTGGTCCTGCCGCACCAGCTCGTCCCCGACCTCGCCGTCTGCTCTGTCGTGCTCGCCGTGAGCTCAGCCACCTCTCCATCTTCCCGTTCTCTCTCTCGAGCACCATAGCGACCGCACGAAGCTTAACCGCACGCGCCGCCGACGCTCCGGCCACCCAATGGCTACACCACCTTGTCCACTACACCCACCACATCGCGAGGAACCCGTAGCACCACCGCACGCCCCTTGCCGTGCCCCCTAGCGACGAGCCCGAGCTCACCCGAGCTCCGGCTACCGCCACACTCGTCGCCGGCGTCATTTCCGGCGACCCCACGCCCGACCGCCACCACCACTCGACGCATCTCACTCCCCGCATCACGTAGATGTGCTCCGCTGTTGTTTTGGTCGCCAGAGCATGAACCCACAACGCCCCGCCACGTATGGCCTCGCCGGCGGCTAAACGCCGGCGAGTTTGACTCCGCTGACCCAGTTTGACCTCGGGTGGGCCCAGTTTGACCCCCTGGGTCTATGACAAGTGGGGCCCGCCTTGCTAATTAACCCAGGTTTAGCGCTAACTAAATTTAGTTAGTTTAACTAACGACTTACATGACGAGACCCACTGGTCAGTTTGACCTGGACCGGCTCCGTTGACCGCTGACGTCACCTTGATGCACTGCTGACGCAATAAGTATTTTTTGGATTTATTTTTATACAAGAAATTCCAAAAAATACTACAAACTTCAAAAAAATCATAGAAATTAATCTGTAACTCCAAATGCAAAGTTTTATATATGAAACTTGATCAGAAAAATTCAATCTTTCCATCTGTACTGGTTTCATGCATGTGAGAACACTTTAACCTTGTTGTTTAGATGAAACAAGCTAATGCACTTATATGACATAATACCATGAGTTTTCATTTCAATCTTTGAATCAAATGGACTCAAACCAACCTATTTACAATGCATTAGCCAAGACACACCATATTGCCATGTCATAGCATGCATCATATTGTTGCATATTGCCATGTGATGATTGTGTTCTGTGGTGTCTTTCGTGGTAGGTTCTGCCTCCGAGGATACCTTCGAATATCCGACTGCAAGGCAGTTCTCTACTTCTACTCCATCAGGCAAGTAGCCCCATTGATCATATCGATACAATCCCATGTTCTCGCTCCTGCTCTCATTTACTGCATTTAAGACAACAACGTTTCAAACTACTGTGTGCTGTGGTAGTTGACCCCTTTTCCTCTGCATGACCTTTCATTGCCACAGTAACTAGATGAAACCCACTAGCATGTGTAGGAGTTGATTGAGACATGTTTGTGTTTCCCACCTTGCTATGCCTACTATGATTAGAGTTGTGTCAGGTCTGGTTCATCTAGGCGATGGGCTAGAGTGAAATGATTATGTCGGTAATGTGAGGGATGTGTTGAACATGATTTGGTAAAGGTATTGATGAGAGGCCATCTAGGATTACATGGTGGGTTGTTTCATTGGAACCGTCCTTAAGCACCGAGATCTGTATGTGTGATTTAAGAATCAGTTACTACCATGCATTGGGATCCTTAAAAATTGATCCTCTCGGCTTCTTAACCACCCTAGTCCTCTGTCCAGGAGTTGCAACTAGTTTCTGGTGTTTATAGGTTATGTGTTGGCGGCCATGCGTAGCCTGACCCTAGGGGTGGGCTATGATGCAGTAGATACACCGTGGCACGATGTACCGAGTCGCCCGTTTGGTGTCTCAGGAACCCTGTACACATCGTTCGGGGCCGTATGTGGAAACCTCGGCCGGACTCCCTCCAGATGGAACCTGGATAGGCGATAGACCTGTACTAGAGACTTGAGTGTTTAGGTAGGCCGTGGCCGACACCCTTGTTGGGCTTCCGCTTGAAGGTAGCCGAGTACATGTCGTGTAAACGGCGATAAGTGGTGAGAGCATGTATGAAGAAGTACACCCCTGCTGGGTTAACATCATCTATTCGAATAGCGGCGTCCGCGGTAAAGTACTACTTGGTTGGCTATACAGTTCATAAACAAGTAAATGGATACTCCTAAAAGCCTCAAGACAAGTGTGAGTGCCGTGGATGGTCCTTCCGTAGGATGATGGAGGCGGATCCACGGTAGTGTATTTGTTGTGGTGAGTAGTGGACTCGTGTGCGCAAAACTTTTACAAGTAGTTGTCTAGTAGGATAGCTTAGCCAAGAGTCAAAGCTAGCTTGCTGCAATAACCCCACTATCCTTATTGAGAATGTGCATGTATAGTAGGATTTGTTGTAAGACTTCCTAAGTACCTTTGTACTCATGTTTCTTTAATTACTGTTTCAGACGACAACACCACCCCTCCGACGGGTTTTACGTAGACCTCGACGTCGATGAGTGACTTGCCACCCAGGTGGTGATTCTGAGCCATGGAGGGCCCTATGTAGATAGACATGCTTCGTCAAGCCTTCTTTCTTTCTAGTGTTTGTACTCAGACTAGTTTGCTTCCGCATGTGCTTGTATGTTTGTATGACTTGAGTGCCGGGTCATGTGACCCCTACCTGTATGAACATGTTATGTATGGCTCTCCGGAGCCTTTAAATAAAGTACTTTGAGTTGTAGAGTTTTGTTGTGATGCCATGTTGTATTTACACATATCGAGCATATTGTGTGAATGATTGAAATGCTTGGTATGTGTGGGATCCGACAATCTAGTTGCCTATCCTTGGCAGCCTCTCTTATGGGGACATGTAGTCTAGTGCTTCCATGAGCCATAGTAGTCTGTTACAGCCAGGTTCATCAGAGTCCTGCTAGCCCAGCACTACTACTCCGGAACACTTGACTGACCGACATGTGTTTCACTTCGTTCCTGTGTCTGTCCCTTCGCGGAAATGTCACGCGGTGACATCCGGAGTCCTGCCTAGCCTGCTACAGCTCGGGTTCTCGTAGTCCTGTTAGCCTAGTGCTACAGCCCGGATTCACACGCTATGGACCGATATGCTCGATGTTGATTCATGTATGCGTGTCCCCGTAAGTTTGTGCCGCTTTGGGTTCACGACTAGCCATGTCGGCCCGGGTTCTCTGTCATGTGGATGCTAGCGGCCCTATCATATACGTGAGCCAAAAGGCGCAAACGGTCCCAGGCCATGGTAAGGCGACACCTGTGGGAGTACCGTGCGTGAGGCCGCAAAGGGATATGAGGTCTTACAGGCTAGGTCGGTGTGAGTTAGAATCGGGGTCCTGACACAACCATGCACTAAATTACTCCGTAGTAGAGTGCCCAACTACATGGTAGACTTCCCCGATCGAAGCGTCGCAGTAATGCCCAATGAGCCGTCAAATCACAAAACCCCCTCCTTTCCAGCAGTAAGTTGGACAAATGAAGCAACCATCATTTCACTCTTCTCTCTCCGCTTGCTCTCTACCCAACCCTCGCTTCTCCCTCATCTTGTTCCTCATTTCTTCAAGAAAACCCCGACCTGCTTCTGCCTTTGTTCTTCTCTCCCAAAGAAGGAAAGGTGAGCGCATCAATGGTGTTGATTCTGGCCAAGGCTCGGTCTTGCAATCCCGAGACTAATCCTATAACTCCCTCTCTATTCTTCTTTTGGGTTTGTGATTACGGTTTCTTTTCTTCTATTTCTATTTGACAGTTTCTTGATGGACACTGGAGCACTGGCCGAAGTGATGTCTATGGCTCTAGCAAAAACTGTCGGGGCTCATGGTACGAAGAAGCGCAAGCACCCCGCTGAGACTACCGCATACAAGCTCAAAGCTATCGCCCTATCCAATCCCCCCTCTCCGGGATCCCTCATTAAGCAAGTCCAGGTAATATCTCTTCTTGACGATCTTTTTCTCGATCTTGATCATGTTTTTTCATCTAACACGCAATACTAGTACTAGTAGTACCACTTTCTGGGTGATCTTGCATGTGATTTTTGTGTGCCAAATGATGGTTCTAAATTCCTCTTTTGACCAAAACATGCGAGAGGTTGACACTGATTTCTTATAGATTACTTTCAACTACTTTATGAACATCAATGCTACCTTTGAAGAGGTTATATTTGCATCAATAACATGTGTTATGGATATTGCAAGTAATCCCTCTGCTCTCATGCCTTTGAAGACCTGTTCTAGTGTCTTTGTTCACTCATTTCTGTGTGTATGTGTAGTCATATATGGAGTAAAATATCGAAAATCATCTTATATTTCTGAATGTAGGTAGTAATAAAATATTTGATTTTTGTTTGAATTAGAACCATGTCCATGGTGGAGATGAAGTTCTCAAGGTCATGTCGTGTGAACTGGAAGACCTAAGGATGAGTTCTACTGCTAAACTATCCAGCTACTATGTCTTGTTGCCACGTGTCCTGAACTAGTGTTTTCCTGTAGCATTGTTGTCAGGCGTGTTCTCGAGGTTGTACTTGACCACAACAATTTCCTGGCTGTGTCTTCGATTACGAAGGGTGTGGTTCTTGTTGTTGGGGAACGTAGCATAAATTCAAAATCTTCCTACGTGTCACCAAGATCTATATATGGAGTCATCTAGCAACGAGGGAGGAGTGGATCTACATACCCTTGTAGATCGCGCACGGAAGCGTTCAAGAGAACGGGGTTGATGGAGTCGTACTCGTCGTGATCCAAATCACCGATGATCCTAGCGCCGAACGGACGGCACCTCCGCGTTCAACACACGTACGGAGCAGCAACGTCTCCTCCTTCTTGATCCAGCAAGGGGGGAGGAGAGGTTGATGGAGATCCAACAGCACGACGGCGTAGTGGTGGAAGTAGCGGGATTCCAACAGGGCTTCGCCAAGCGCTGCGGGAGGAGGGAGATGTGTCATGGGAGGGAGAGGGAGGCGCCAGGGCTTAGGTTTGGTTGCCCTCCCTTCCCCCCACTATATATAGGGCCAAGGGAGAGGGGGAGGGCGCAGCCTTGCCCCTTCCTCCAAGGAAGGGTGCGGCCAAGGGGGGGAGGAGTCCATCCTCCCCAAGGCACCTCGGAGGTGCCTTCCCCCTTTAGGACTCTCCCCTCCTCTTGTCCCTTTGGCGCATGGGCCTCTAGGGGCTGGTGCCCTTGGCCCATGTAGGCCAAGGCGCACCCCCTACAGCCCATGTGTCCCCCGGGGCAGGTGGCCCCACCCGGTGGACCCCCGGGACCCTTCCGGTGGTCCCGGTATAATACCGGTGACCCCGAAACTTGTCCCGATGGCCGAAATAGCACTTCCTATATATAATTATTTACCTCCGGACCATTCCGGAACTCCTCGTGACGTCCGGGATCTCATCCGGGACTTCGAACAACTTTCGGGTTACCGCATACTAATATCTCCATAACCCTAGCGTCACCGAACCTTAAGTGTGTAGACCCTACGGGTTCGGGAGACATGCAGACATGACCGAGATGACTCTCCGGTCAGTAACCATCAGTGGGATCTGGATACCCATGTTGGCTCCCACATGTTCCACGATGATCTCATCGGATGAACCACGATGTCAACGACTTAATCAATCCCGTATACAATTCCCTTTGTCTATCGGTACGACACTTGCCCGAGATTCGATCGTCGGTATCCCGATACCTTGTTCAATCTCGTTACCGGCAAGTCTCTTTTACTCGTTCCATAACACATCATCCCGTGATGAACTCCTTGATCACATTGTGCACATTATGATGATGTCCTACCGAGTGGGCCCAGAGATACCTCTCCGTTTACACGGAGTGACAAATCCTAGTCTCGATTCGTGCCAACCCAACATACACTTTCGGAGATACCTGTAGCGTACCTTTATAGCCACCCAGTTACGTTGTGACGTTTGGCACACCCAAAGCACTCCTACGGTATCCGGGAGTTGCACAATCTCATGGTCTAAGGAAATGATACTTGACATTAGAAAAGCTTTAGCATACGAACTACATGATCTTGTGCTAGGCTTAGGATTGGGTCTTTGTCCATCACATCATTCTCCTAATGATGTGATCCCGTTATCAATGACATCCAATGTCCATGGTCAGGAAACCGTAACCATCTATTGATCAACGAGCTAGTCAACTAGAGGCTCACTAGGGACATGGTGTTGTCTATGTATCCACACATGTATCTGAGTTTCCTATCAATACAATTCTAGCATGGATAATAAACGATTATCATGAACAAGTAAATATAATAATAACTAATTTATTATTGCCTCTAGGGCATATTTCCAACACTTGTAAAGCTTCCCGACAAATCTAATGCAACCTGTCTTCATCGTCATGTTTATGAGTGGAAAGACCACTCTTTTAGGTTCTCCAAGGTTGAGGAGATGGTGATGGTGCCGGTAGACATCCCGTAGGTCGGTGGCAAGAAATAGTCTGCAGAGTTTAATTAGTGCAACATAGCTTGTCTGTAGTAAGTACTATTGTTCAGTACTTGATTTGTGATTGTGAACCCTGTATTGTTTAGTACTGCCACTTTTGGTGTGTGGTGAGTCCTGAGAACAGTCTATGTTAATCTCTGTCCACTCAATTTATTCTATATATTTTGAAGTATCCAGATCATATTTTTTGTGAGGACGTTTATCAATTATGGTTACACTCCAATACCTGTATGCATTGCAGGGTTTATCGCACCCACCAGGATTTCCAGTCCCATGGATGTTCGGTCCATACGATTTGTCACGACCTTTGTACTGTCCTGCTTGTGGGAGTTGGTGGGGGCCCTGCATGCCACGCGTAGTTGGACGACCAATCTTCTATTTAGTACTTCAACATATTGATTTCCTGGTAAGGATTCACTCATGTCACATCAAGTAAATCTTATTGATTTACTGTCTAAATCTTATTGATTTAATGTATTTTTTTTCTTTTGCCACAATTTTATGATGCTGGTTTTTCCATGTGACATTCATCACAGAATAAACCGTTTGGTTTGCTCTACAATGGATATTTTTGCAGGTTTCACTTATTATGTCATGTTAGTAACGAAGGCACTGTCCATCACTTATATTGCTGGAAAAAATTGGATCAGTCTATTGTCTGAGTACAAGCTGAATCCCTATGATGAACTGTAGTTTGGTTTAACAAACATGCCACAATTAGTCCTTCTCGCATTTAGAAGAAATGAAGAAAAAGATTGGATCACGGTCACACAGCCTAGTCAAGTTAGAAAGCTGATCATAGCAGATCAGACAAGATCGCCCTGTCTCGCACATCGGTCCCACCTTCAGCAATGGAACCAGCACCGGCAGTTGCTCTTGCACTGACAGCGGTAGCAGCTCAGTCTGATCCGGCTGAGGATTGGGAACCGACCACGTTAGCGGATCAGGCCGATCTACCGGAGGATCGGGCATCGACACCGGCACCTGCTCCGACACCAGCACCAGCTCTACAAGGAGCACCATCTCCGGCAGCAGCAGCGGCACTACCAGTCGCACTGGCATGGGCACAAGCAACGGCTTCGGCGCTTACACTTGCACTTGCATCTGCTCCGGCCCGTGTAGCGGCAACGGAACCAGCAGTTGCACCAGCAACAGACTGGGCTTCAGTTCACACTTCATATACGAAAGTCCTTAAAAAGACTAACATGTCCACCTTCTTTGTAAGCATTGGCCGCCAAAGTGTTTCGTTCTTTTTTCTTTCCATGTTGTTTCAAATGATTCACTCTGTTGATCTAAGTATTTGTGTATGTCTTCTTGTTTGCAAATAGAGAATTCCTAGAGCAACGAGGGAGTCGTTCAACAATCCGGGCGACCCTGGCCAAGTTTCTCTTATCATGCGCAACCTTGGTGTGAATGAACCTGCTCAATATATGGTAAGTACAAAGGATGGTCGCATGATGTGGTCAAGGTTCAAATCTAAATCATATCTTGTGGTAGGGGATGATGTCAAAATCCAACTTTCTCGGCAAGGAGAGCTGGTCCAAATCAACTTTGAAATTCTTCAGTAGCAGCACGCAACTGCCGAACTGATCTATCCTATGAGAGATTTTGATGTAATACTCTGGCATGGTGAAACAAGTTTCCTGTGTGTATCAGTAGTATGACAGTATCGTCGATAGAATTGCAACTCTGATTGCTTGTTAGGAGCTGTCGTTTGATTTCATTCCAACAACTGCCGTGCTTTATTCAATTTTGTGTATTCGCCTTGCGACAGCATCTAAAACCAGCGTCGTACCGACCGCTTGCAATATGAAAAGCGCCGAGGTAGAACACATGGGCGCCCAAACATGCAGGCCCACTGGCTTGTGGCCCAAAGTCTAGAACCGTGAGCCTATCTAAGTATTTCTCAACTGAACCCCCATAATGCCCGTGCGTTGCACGTAACATCAAGATGCATTTGTATGAGTATTTTATCTTGTGAGAGAAAAGGATGAACGAGGGAAGGCCTTATTTGCAAATGTGGAGAGGTGTGTGGGTACCTTTTTGCAAAATTGCCATAGTTTCCTTCCTATCCGGCAGATATAAATCGGACAACCTATATTCCAGGATGGCAGGCACACCATCATCACCAACTTGTCTATATCATGTTAAAAAAACTTTTTTTTAATAATTATATATGTTATATATATTCCCCTTGATTTTTCTTATGTATAAACTTGTGATAAAGATCTTTATATTTCATTACAGAGGGAGTATCTCTCTGTGAAAAATATATTTATGTGTAACTAGTTACTCCTGTCTTTCTACTTCCTTTCGCTGATATGTGGGGCATCCGGCCACAGGGTGCACGTGCCATATGCACCAAATTAGAGTGCACAACTGGAGGGTAGACACACCTTGGTCGTAGAACCGCAGTAATGCCCAATGAGCCGTCAAATCACAAAAACCCCCATCTTTCCAGCTTTAGCAGTAAGCTAGACGGACGAAGCGGCAATATTTCATTGGTCCTGAATCCCCTTCTCCCTCGTCTGCTTGTTCAGAGAAAACCCCTGGTCGGTGATTGCATAGGGTTTTCTCATGGAGAACCTAGTACGAATTCTTCATCCATCCCCGATAAATCCATGTCCCTTGGTCGCGGGTACTTCTAGGATGGCAGCCGCTGCCGTTGATGCATTTTTGTTCCTACTGAATGTAATGTGTTACATTTGCAGTGCCCAAAGTGCGAGGACCCTACAAGTTTCTGCGCCCTCAGCGAGACGCCACACTTGTTCCTTCTCATCCTAACACAGGATTTTAAAACGCGCACGGTATGTTCCTAGAATCCTCTTTTCTATCCAGGAGGGTGGTGTTTCTTGAACATGCTGTCGACTAATTTGGAAATTTGGATTGCCATATTTGGATAAAACGCATTAGTACCATGGTCAACACTGACGTGAAGGCGGAAATTATTTCTAGATTTGGATATAGGGAATACATTGTGTTCTCATATTATTTTTCCTGCAGTGCATTCCACGCTCTGCCAGAACACATGTACTCAAGATGCTCGGCCTTGCCATAACTGAATGCACCAGTTTAATGGTCACAGTGAAGACAAGGCATGGATATAAGTTTTGAGTTGGGTTCATGAACAAAGAAGATCGTTGCTTTTTTATGGCCGAACTTGGATAAACTTTCTCAAGTGTTATTGATTGAAATTTGGCGCACGAATGTTGATGGAAATAGTAGAACGTGGTCTCATCTTCACCGTGATCTTCCATCTCGACGTCGTTCCAATTGTTCATCCATGTTAGTTTTGTATCTGGTTCTTGCTTCTTTCCTCGATTACTTCTTAATCCACCTATTCTTTCTAACCAATCACAATTTAACTTTAGAAGTAGCAACGAATCTCTCACGAAGATGCTACTTCTAACTAATATTTTCATATAATTGGTGGCACGTGTAGGTTTTTTTAGAGTTAAGCAGGCTACTCGTTTGTTATTCTATAAGAACTCAGTTCTTACTCATGGCCCTGAAGTTGACTTGGACGACATCCACAAGTTCCTACACTTTATTGATCGTCTTGAGGTCCTTGTGGGCCGTTTCAATGGTGGAAGGCCACGTGGGATATGTGTGCCATTGCTGCACTCATTGAATAGGTCCAACTATGTTGGGAAACTTATGGTACGAGCTATTTTCTGTTATATATGTTGTTCATAAACTCTTGCTTATGCATAGTTTTACAGCTGTGATCTTCTTGAAACAGGAACTGCCCAGGTCTATTGTTCCTATACAGATGCCTGACCATGGTCGGGTCAGACTTGCGCTTGGTCACAACAAGACGTTTATGTCGACCTACTCCATTCCCCTTGGAGGTGAAAAGATACTTATTCATGGGTGGTCCCAAATAATGAAGGCCCGTCCATCTTGGAGAATAGGACAGAAGATTATGTTCCTACTTTTCCATGGCTCTAAAGCGAATATCCTCTTTATTGACCACATTGCAAGATGAAGCTGCTTTCAGAAGGTTGTGGATGCGCGTGGTGGCACCTGGGCTTTGTGCTGGGGCGTGGTGGCCTCACCCTTTGGTTAACTATAGGGAAAGTAGCATTGTTCGAGGCATGCTTTCTACGGTTGAACCTGTATAAGTACTCATACTGCTTTCAGCTATGTTTGTTAAGTGCCCCTGCCGGTTTCAGTTAAGATTGTTAAGTACTCCTACTGATTTTATAGTCTGTTGTGTTTCTTCAGTCCTGTCTTCCTCCAGCCGCCAAAACCAAACTAGCATCGGCGGGGCCGCCTGCTTCCGCCTCCCACGGCTGGCTGCGCCTCAGCGCACGCATCGCCGCCCCACCGTCTCCTAAATCATTAACGCCGACCTCCAAGGCCTTGCCGTCGTCCTCCACGCGCTTTGCTGCACTCGCCGCGACGGCGCCCTCCCGCATTGTCAACATGGTCAACAAACAAGAGGAATCGGCAGAGGACTGTACATGGAGAGGATGATAGTAGAGGCCCACCATGTCCATGGCCGGATGCAAGGAAGTTCCTCATTTTTTGTTATATATATATATACTCCATTGTCAGCGTATGGAAAAAGAAAATGCTTCCTGCTAGTGGGTTCCTGACATCTGGGACCCATGACATTGTCAGCGTATATAGTCAATAGACAAGAGAACATCACAAGATCGGCTGACACCTGGGACGTAGCTACTCGAGCGGTATTTTTTTGTTATTGTTGAGACGGAGCAGGGTTTCAACTGGGCTGTGGCCCGTCTAGCCCAGGCTTATATTTTATGTTCACCACATGACCAGCCCAGCAATTTTTTGTTTGTGAAAATGAGCCCAGTTTTTTTCTGAAGAATACCATTCGATGCGTACTTATTTTTCTACGCCCTGATGGGCTGCAACTCTTTCAAGACGCCTGCAAATCTTGAAAGTAATATGAAACAGACTCTAAATATAAAAAATAGATGACAAATTGGCTATTACTTTATAATGTCTGAATTTTTTCACATTTTCAGATTCCAATTTCACTGGGCTTTAATCCAAATCAAATATATATTCAAAGTACTTTAAATCTGGCTCGACATTTCGGTATTAAAAATAGTTTGGAACCCACAGAAATATGTGAAATTTCGTTTAAATATTTAACCCTGACCCTGGCCAATAAAAAAATAGACTACAATAAATTGTATAAGAAGTTGCAATGAGCTATATATAAATTATTAAAAAATAGGGAATGGTATGATTGGTCGGCCTATTGAGCTGAGGCGTATGCAAGATTTTTTTTACTTATTATATATGACAACAAACTATTCCAGTAGATGTAACCGTTGGATGCAATCCAATGGCCTCGTGTTTCTTCAATCTCTGATCTTCTTGCTGCAGCCGCCAAATCTAGCGCCGGCGGGACAGCCTGCTCCCGCCTCCCGTGGCCGGCTGTGCTGCCGCGCAGGCCTCACCGCCCCTACTACTCCCACCGCTGGCCAGGCCATCCCTCTACTCACCCACATCCCTCCACTAATGTGGCTTCGCCGCCTCTGGGTCATTCCCTTCCTGGGTCTCGCCATCGTCCATCACGCTGGTGTTCTCGGCACGGCGTGGTCACGTTGTCAACAAACGACAACATCGGAAGAGGGATGTACATGGAGAGGTTGACAGTCGGGACCCATATGGTCCATGGCCGCTCGCAAGCAAGTACCTCCTTATTACGCCAAAAAGAATGAATACTCCCGCTGACAGCTCGGACCCACCAGCTATATCTTCGCACGCAAGGAAGTGCCTCCTTATTACGCACAAAAAAATGAATACTCCCCCTGCTAGCTAGGACCCACCATAGTGGGAGGCTGACTTGTGGGCCTACTAAGTTGACACGGACGGAGGGCTTTGTCAACTTAGTCAACAATCGATTCTATCACCACTGACCATTGGATTGTTAACATCCAACGGTCGTCCTGCTTCTTCAACCTCTAATTTTCTTGCTCTAGCCATCCAAACCACCGCATGCTCTTGCCTCTCGTGGCTGGCCGTGCTGCCGCGGAGGCCTCACCGCCCCTACTACTCTCACTGCTGGAGAGGCCCTGCTACGACGGCAGCCTCACACCGCAGCTAAGCCAGTGAATCCTCGTACTCCTCTCCGCGTGGGCATCCACTGCCGCGTCTTCCCCGGCGCCGCGTCATTCCCTTCCTAGGCCTCGCCATTGTCCACCTCCTTGGTGCTCTCTGCGCGGCGTGGTCAATGTGGTCAACGAATGACTTCTGTCGGAAGAGTATTGTACGTTGAGAGACTAACAGCTGGGTCCACGACCGCAGCAAGGAAGTGCCTCCTTATTACACGCAAAATAATGATTCGTCCACCAGACAGCAGGGACCTACCGGACGGGCCATCGTATTTCACAAAAAAAAGTTTCCCCAGACTACTGGGACCCACCAGCTACACCTTCGCATGCAAGGAAGTGCCTGATAGTCGGGACCCACCCGGTCGAAGTGTATGTAGCATTGTCATTCTGGTCGCGAACGTGTACGTACATACGATCGGTCTGTCTGCAGGCTGCAGGAATGAACCGTGGTCGTGCAACGAAGGGCATGTGTTGTAGTAGAGGCGCGCACGTGTTGTAGTAGAGGCGTGCACATAGCATGTACACGTATGTACAACGGCCAGGGTGCAAGAAAGTATATACGGCCACGTACGTACATACGGGAGGGGTCTCGAACACCTACTATCTCATACGTACGGCCAGGGCTCGTGTACATGGCTGGGTCGGAATGGAGAAACTGTGTCATCGTCGTGTTCATGGGGAGGCAACGGAATGTGTCGTGTTCATCAGGAGGCAACGTAACGCGTGCTGTTCATCGGGAGCCAACCGGCTTGGACGGAACATGCGATGGAAACGAGGCCTGGCGTACCGGAAAACGGAGGAAACGGCCTTGTGTTCGACCAGCCATGGTGGAAACGGGATCCTGTTCATCCGGAGGGGTCTGGCGTACCGCAAAATGGAGGAAACGGACTTCTGTTGGACATCCTATGGTCGAAACGGGGTCCTGTTGATCGGGTGGGGTGTGGCGTACCACAATATGGAGGAAACGGACTTGTGTTGGAGCGCTACGGTCGAAACGGGGGTCATGTTCATCGGGAGGGGTGTGGCATACCAAAAAACGGGACTCGACGGGATAATGTTCATCTCCACCGTTGACCTCCTCTAGCCTCCATGGGCTACTGTTCATCCACCATCGACCTCCTCCAGCCTCCACCTACACTGTTCATCCACGGACTCCTGTTCATCCAGCCTCCACCCGCTACTGTTCAACCAGCCCTCTCCACGGGGTCCTGGTCAACCACCCCTCCACGGGCTACTGTTCATCTATCCCACCACTGGCTACTGTTCAACCAGCCCTCCACCAGCTACTGTTCAACCAGCCCTCCACGGGGTCCTGTTCATCCAGCCCTCCACAGGGTCCTGTTCATCCACCGGCTCGATCGATCGGGGTACCGTTATCCAACTTCAACGGCCTCTACTACCATGGGTTCCTATTCGTCCAACCCCCACCGAGAACTGTTCACCCAAACCCACTCAACAACACTCACTATTCATCTAGGGAAGGAGGCGGCAGTTTTTCGATTGGCTTCAGTTAGCAGCAGTAGCAAAGGAATCACTCGTGTTCAGTTAACAGTAAGGGATCGATCGACCGCTCGGGTTCAGTAATGCTTAGCCTGCAGTGCAATCGCTCGAGTTTAGTTAGAGCCCAATGCCTTGCTCGGATTCAGTTAGAGCCCAATGTCTCGCACACACGCGTGTACATACGATAGAAACGTGCATCACTCGGCCCCATCCGCCCATCGTAACCGAGAACTCCCCTGATATTTTCCTCACCCTCGCTTCTACCACGGTTTTCTCCGTCATGGACGGCCCAAAGAATGTCATGCAGCTGCGTCTCCGGCCCGCCGAGGATGAAAATCCCATTTTCTGTCATGTTTTTTGTCATAGAAGTACGACCCCACCACATCTATGATGATACCGGGTTTTGTCACAATTATCGTCATAGAAGTGTCATAAGTATGACAGAATTTTTTTTCGTTCGGCCCAAAATGTCACGGATCTGTCTTTTTTTGTAGGTGCGGCCATTTTCTAAGGAAATCACCTACAAATTACAACCGTCCAGAGACGTGTCATGCAGGCAGGCGAGGAGGTGGCAGAACAACATGGCACGGCTTGCCGGGCTCCCCATGATGTGACACTAAGTGGTGCATTTAATGCACCTTGTCCTGTCTGTAGAGTTAGGTATGACAACACTATTTGCTATGTAATCAATACACAATGACTGATTTTCCATTGTGGTGACCCCTTGATCTATAAAAGGAGGGCCATAGCAACCTTAGAAAGGATTCAGACCCTTTTATACTCATACGCATAACTGCTCTCGCCCCGAGGCAACCCTGTCGGGCTAGAGTGCTGCGTCTCCACCATGGTGCTCAGATCAATCCACCAAAGCTGGAGTAGGGTTTTACACCTCACGGCGGCCCAAACCTGGGTAAACATTGCCCATGTGGTTGCTTCCGCGCTGCGATGTGCCCTCCACTCTTTGTGTAATGTGCTCTTCCCCCTGCCAAACCACAAGGGACCGATGGCCCCATAGGTCGCCGTGTTTTCCCACGGCATCTTTGGTGCACTAGGTAGGGGAAAGCGCTTGTGCGAACCCGAGAGTGTACGCAGAGCGTCATCTTCATCATCATTTTCTTCATCGACAACTTCATCATCCATGGTGCCCCAGGAAGAAGCCTGGTGCTGCAGCTCACCTGTCCACGTCGGAGGCCCCATCACACGCAGCCGCTGATGCCATGGGGGCTGCGGGGACGCACGGGGGCATGGACACTGTGGGGGTGGTGACCAGCATAGGTGGCATCGTCACCACCTCCCCCGCAGCCGAAGCGGGAGCAGGCGGAACCGTAGAAGGATAGCGCCAGCAACATCCCAGTGGCCACGCTCCACAAGGCGTGGGTGGGGAGATTATTCCGTCTCCACCTCTCTGCCCCATCGTAGGACGCAGCCGTAGCGGTGGCGCTTGCTCTAGGGCGAACCACGATCTTTTGGCCGCCCCCACCGCAGGTGCAGCTACAAGACACATGGCACCCCCCTCCCTCGAGCGAGTTGGCCGCGTTGATGCGCCAAACGGAGCCATCGACCACCAAGCACCTCCGCCTCGTCACCACGCCACCCTGGTGATTGGCGCACAGCGACGAGAGCATGGCGCTGCCACTACCGGCACCGTCAGAAGCCAGGCGACATTACGGTCTATGTCATCATCCATGACGAGCACTGCTTCAGAGGCCATGGCGCAGGCCCAACTCCTGTTGAGATTCCCGCTGGTGGCCGATCAGATGGATGAGTGGAGAGCCACCATTCAGAGCTTTATTGGTTTCGCCGAGGCGGGAGGATCACAGCGAGCGGGCCTGTCGCAGCCTTCGCATGCGGTGACAACGGCCCAAGCCGCTGGCCGTACCGAAGGGGCCAGCCCCACGGTGCAGTACCCTCCACGGAAGCCGGTGCAGAGGCCGCAGCCAGAGCTACGCGGCCAAGAACCCGATGACGTATCGATGGCTTCATCCGACCCTCGAGCACGTCGAGACCAGTGGTGAGTCCTGGAAGACAGGCGAAGGTAAGACACGCGCGTCACCATCAAATGATGCCGCGGCACCTGATGCCAGTCTGTTATGAGAAATGGCCCCAATGTCAACGAGCCCGTGCCCGGTGAGGACGGGTTCCTACCTTTCGAGGTTGGTTGCCCCGCCTTCACCCGTGCACTACGGCGGCCATCTGCTCGCAAGTTCAAGCCAGAAAATATGAGAGAAGTACGATGGGAGACTGAACCCAGCAGAGTTCTTGAGCATCTACACCATCGTTGTTCAAGCTACCGGGGAAGAGACGAGAAGGTATTCACCAACTACTTCCCTTTGGCACTCAAGCCAAATGTGAGGTCTTGACTGATGCACCTCCTGGAGAACTCCATCTCAACCTGGGCTGACCTGGCCCATGAGTTTGTTGGTGCCTTTACAGGTGGCCATCAAGAACCAGGGCGGCTCAGCGACTTGCAGCTCCTCCCGCAGAAGGAAGGAGAGAGTGTGTGGAATTACATGTAGAGGTTTAGCCGAGTTCACGGGAACATTCCTGACATCCACCCAACAGCTGTGATAACCGCATTCCCGTCCAACGTGTGCA
The DNA here is from genome assembly GCF_056163025.1 of Triticum urartu. Taxonomy (NCBI): domain Eukaryota; kingdom Viridiplantae; phylum Streptophyta; class Magnoliopsida; order Poales; family Poaceae; genus Triticum; species Triticum urartu. The sequence goes on along the minus strand of NC_141876.1, from coordinate 170,601,192 downwards.
ACCGTCAGATACATTCTAAAATGAACATTCGGTTGCCCAAGGCTATTAATGAGCTATACACACTGGTGGACAAGTGCGCTCAGGTAGAGGATGGGAGGCGACTCCCCGGTGAAGAAGATGGCGCCGACATGGTCTCAGAGGACGACGACACCACCAACCAAAAGAAGAAGAACAAGAAACGCAACAAGAAGTGCATGGATAAGAATGTGATGATCATTGAAGGATCGAGCCTACCAAGTACCGGCAAGAAGGCCATTTCCGAGGCTCACTGCAAGGAAGCTGCCGTGTGCACTGATTGTCGGGAAACCGGGGCTGCCGAGAAGGCTGGGAAGGGTGATGGCCCGTACTGCAAGATCCATCGGACCAAAGGCCACGATCTTCAGGATTGTCATCAGGTTGAGCAACTAGTCAAGAAGTAGAGGGCTGAGTACGGGAAGCGTGATAAGGAGAAGGACCAAGATGGCGTTTGTGGTAAGGGCCGAGGCGGCAGAGCAGGTCGCCCCGGCAAGGCTCCTCAGCACCAAAGGAAACCCACGAGAGGCCATGATAAGAATGATTGCAATGACGAGAGTGATGAAGGAGATGAAGAGAAAACCAGCAAGCAGGAGTTCCAGAAAGCCACTGATGCCCTATGCATTGACGGGGGTGCATCTTTGCAGTCCTCGCACCGCCAGCTTAAAACAGTAGGCGCGTGAAGTCACTACCATGGAGCCAGCGGTAGATTCTCGAAAGCCACTCAAGTGGTCCCGCATGCCCATCATCTTTGATGAAGAGGAGCACCCTAACCGCACCACTATGGTAGGGTGTTTGCCGTTGTTGATTTCACCAATGATCCACAACCTCGAGGTCACAAAGATGTTGGTTGATGGCGGGGCCGGGTTGAATCTGATTTCTCCAAAGGTCATCAACAAAATCTATATAGCAGATGAAGAGCTCAAGGTTACTGGCACGTTCGAAGGGATCAACCCCAGAAAGGAGTCGTCCTAAGGGGAAGATCACACTATTGGTAAAGTCCGGGGGGTGGGGTTGAACTACCGAACTGAGAAGATCATGTTTGATGTGATTGACCTCCCCCTGCCGTACAATGGGAACCATTGTCGCCCAGCCCTGGCCAAATTCATGGCAGCATCCCACTATGTTTACAATACTCTGAAGATGTCAGGGCCGATTGGCGTCCTTTCCATTCCATCAGACGAGGAAGATGCAATCATATGCATGGACAAGATGTACCGGGAGGCGGTCGCTGCAGAGGCTGCCGAGGCTACCTCTCCCGCCATGGAAAGCAAGAAAAGAAGAAATCTAGCATGGATGCCAACAAGGAATCCGGGAAGTGTACCTCTTTGGAGTACACTGCGCCTGTTGATGACTTGCCAGAGAGTTCTAATAGCAAGAGATCCAAGGCTGCTGCACCCGCTGTGAAGAAGATCCTGGTAGGGCTGGCTGGCACTGATCGTACATTTACCATCAACACCACCCTCGATGAAAAATAGGAAAGCATGCTCTTTGCCTTCCTGCGGGCGAATGTCGATGTGTTTTCTTGGCAACCATCTGACATCCTCGGTGTTCTCGGGTAGGTAATCGAGCTCCACCTTCCTGTCTGCCCACATGCCCGGCATGTCAAGCAGAAGGTCCGGAAGCAAGCTTTGGAGCGACAACAGTTTATTGCCGAGGAGATCAAGAAACTTGAGGCAGCTGGTTTGGTCAGAGGGGTACTCCATCCAACGTGGTTAGCAAATCTAGTGGTGGTGCGCAAGGCTAACAGGAAATGGAGGCTTTGCATATATTTCACTGATCTAAACAAAGCATGCCCGAAGGACCCATTCCCCTTGACGCGCATCGACCATATTGTGGATTCCACCTCCGAGTTGACCTACTTTCCTTCCTAGATGCCTACTCTGGATACCACCAGATCTTCATGTCAAAGGTAGACGAAGAGAAAACTGCATTCGTAACCCCATGTGGCACGTACTACTTTGTGCGAATGCCCTCTGGGTTAAAGAGTGCCGGATCCACCTTTGCAAGAGCAGTACAATTGGCTTTTAGTCCCAATTGCATAGAAATATTGAACCTTACATGGATGATATAGTGGTGAAAACCAAGGACAAATCAACTCTCATTCAGGACTTGGAAGAGACCTTTGCAAATATATGCAAGGTCAACTTGAAGCTGAACCCAGAGAAGTGTGTGTATGGTGTTCCTTCCGGCAAGCTACTTGGCTTTTTCGTGTACCATTGGGGGATAGAGGACAAACCCGACAAGATCAAGGCTATCGAGTTGATTCAAGCACCCAAAGAAGTTAAGGACGTGAGGCGTTTGACTGGATGTGTTACCGCGTTGAGTAGGTTCATTTCCAAGTCTGCCGAACAAGCCTTGCCATTCTTCAAAATCTTGAAGAAGGCATGGCCTGTGGAGTGGACCCCGGAGGCGGACGCGATGCTACAAGATTTGAAGGCCTATCTTTCCTCTGTTCTCACTTTGGTGGCTCCCAAACCACAAGAGACATTGCTGCTATATTTAGCAGCAACCAATAAAGTGGTTAGCGTAGCACTAGTGGCACAGTGGGAGGTAGATGAAGCAGAAACCACCACCATTGTCCCCTCCGGAGAGGAAAATGTACTCGTCCTAGCAAGGTCGGATGCAGTTTGATATGTCTATAATGTATCTATAATTTTTTATTGTTCCATGCTATTATATTATCTGTTTTGGATGTTTAATGGGCTTTAATATGCTCTTTTATATTATTTTTGGGACTAACCTATTAACTGGAGGCTCAGTTCCAGTTTTTGTTTTTTTGCCTATTTTAGAGTTTCACAGAGAAGGAATACCAAACGGAATCCAAACAGAATGAAACCTTTGCGATGATCTTTCTTAGACCAAAAGTAAACCATGAGACTTGGAGTGGAAGTCTGGAACTCTGCGAGGCGGCCATGTGGAAGGAGGGCGTGTCCAGGGGGGTAGGCACGCCCCCACCCTCATGAGCCCCATGTAGCTCCACCAATGTACTTCTTTCGCCTATATATACTCTTATACCCTAGATCGATCGCAGAGAGCCACGAAACCTCTTTTCCACCACCACAACCTTTTGTACCCGTGAGATCCCATCTTGCGGCCTCTTTCGGCAAACTGCCAGAGGGGCAATTGATCACGGAGGGCTTCTACATAAACACCATAGCCTCTTCGATGAAGTGTGAGTAGTTTAGCACAGACCTTCGGGTCCATAGTTATTAGCTAGATGCCTTCTTCTCTCTCTTTGATTCTCAATAAAAAGTTTTCCTCGATGTTCTTGGAGATCTATTCGATGTAATACTCTTTTGCAGTGTGTTTGCCGAGATCATATCTATTGTGGGTTTATGAACAAGATTATCTATGAATATTATTTGGTTCTTCTCTGAATTCTTATATGCGTGATTTGATATCTTTACAAGTCTCTTCGAATTATCGGTTTAGTTTGGCCTACTAGATTGATCTTTCTTGCAATGGAGAAGTGCTTAGTAAGGGAGTCCTAGATTAGGGGGTATCCGGACAGCCGGACTATATCCTTTGGCTGGACTGTTGGACTATGAAGATACAAGATTGAAGACTTCGTCCCGTGTCCGGATGGGACTCTCCTTGGCGTGGAAGGCAAGCTTGGAAATACGGATATGTAGATCTCCTTCCTTGTAACCGACTTTGTGTAACCCTAGCCACCTCTGGTGTCTATATAAATCGAAGGGTTTAGTCCGTAGGACCAACAACAACAATCATACCACAGGCTAGCTTCTAGGGTTTAGCCTCTTCGATCTCGTGGTAGATCAACTCTTGTAATACTCATATCATCAAGATCAATCAAGTAGGAGTAGGATTTTATCTCCATCGAGAGGGCCCGAACCTGGGTAAAAACATCGTGTCCCCCGTCTCCTGTTACCATCCGCCTAGACGCACAGTTCGGGACCACCTACCCGAGATCCGCCGGTTTTGACACCGACATTGGTGCTTTCATTGAGAGTTCCTCTATGTCGTCATTGTTAGGCTTGATGGCTCCTTCGATCATCGATAGCAATGCAGTCTAGGGTGAGACTTTTCTCCCCGGACAGATCTTTGTATTCGGCGGCTCCGCACTACGGGTCAACTCGCTTGGCCATCGGGAGCAGATCGAGAGTTACGCTCCTGGCCACCAGGTCAGGTTTGGAAGCTTAAACTACATGGCTAACATCCGTGGAGACTTGATCTTCGATGGATTCGAGCCCCTGCCAAGTGCGCCGCACGGTCACGATGAGCATGATTTACCTCTACCATCGGACAGTGTTCAGGAGACCGCACCGGAACAGCTCCAACCCTCAATTCGGAGCCAATTGCGCCATCCATAGACGGGTGGATAGACCCCGCCACGGAGGCCACATTCTCAGTGGTGATCGAGCTGAGTATCGACCTTACCCTTCACGGGAGCCATGACGCCGAACTGCTGGATTCGTCCCCGACCACGGACTCCGAACCGCCTGCGCCCGTGCCTATCGAATCCAACTGGGCGCCGATCATGGAGTTCACCTCCGCGGATATCCTTCAGCACTCGCCCTTTGGCAACATACTGAACTCATTAAGGTCACTCTCCTTGTCAGGAGAGTCCTGGCCGAACTATGGCCGGCCAGATCAGGTTGCGGACGATGAAGAAATTCGCCGCCCACCCATCACCCACTTGGTAGCCACTGTCGATGATTTGACTGACATGCTCGCCTTCGACTCCGAAGACATCGATGGTATGGACGACGATGCAGGAGACGAACAGGAGCCACTGCCCATAGGGCACTAGACGCCCACTTCATCATATGATGTATACATGGTGGACACACCCAAAGAAAACGATGACGAGGAACGGAAGGACGCAGTGAAGGATAGTTCCCTCGAGAAGCAGTCAAAGCGGCGGCGTAAGCGCCACTCCAAATCCCGCCTCGGCAGAAACATCGATCATATAGACCCAGCGATAGAGCAGGGTCAGCCAGCGGACGACAAACACGGTATTGAACCACCGTCCGACCACGGCAACACGGAAAATGAAACCGAACAACCCGACTCCGGTGAAGATAATAGTCCGGATGACATCACACCGGACAGGCACCCGGAGCAACAGAATACCCATCAAAGGCTTGTTGCCACTACGAGGAGTCTGAAAAAGCAGAAGCAAAGGCTCAGGACTGCACAAGACACACTCAGAATTAGATGGAGTGAAGTACTCAACACTGCAGCAAAGTACGGCGGTAGTCGCCACACAAAGAACTACCCGAAGCGAAAGCTGCTACCTAAATTCGATGAGGAGGCCTTAGATCCCCCTAATCAAAAAACAAAACAGCCATCTGGTCGGATAGACAACCTCGTGGCCAACATAGAGCGGCAAACGACGCCGCACGCAAGCCAGTACGCGATCCACGTGAGGGCTCGCATCAAAAGGACGACGCAACCAGATCCACCTACGGGCCAAGCAAGCGCGCTCCATCACGCAATGCAACACAACAAAAATTCGAACACCACGGTACTCCCAAATACAGGGGTGCCGCACACCCCCTATGTTTCACCGATGAAGTGCGGGACCATGAATTTCCAGAGGGATTCAAACCCGTAAACATAGAGGCGTATGACGGAACGACAGACCCTGGGGTCTGGATTGAGGACTACATCCTCCATATCCACATGGCTCGAGGAGACGATCTCCACGCCATCAAGTACTTACCCCTCAAGCTCAAAGGGCCAGCTCAGCACTGGCTTAAAAGCCTCCCCGAAAACTCCATTGGAAGCTGGGAAGAGCTCGAGGATGCTTTTCGGGCAAATTTTCAAGGGACCTATGTCCGACCACCGAATGCAGACGATTTAAGTCATATAACTCAACAGCCCGGAGAGTCAGCCCGAAAGCTTTGGCACAGGTTTCTCACTAAAAAGAACCAAATAGTCGACTGTCCGGACGCCGAAGCCTTGGCAGCTTTCAAGCACAGCGTTCGAGACGAATGGCTTGCTAGACACCTCGGCCAAGAAAAGCCAAGAACAATGGCAGCATTAACAAGCCTCATGACCCGCTTTTGCGCGAGTGAGGACAGCTGGTTAGCCCGATGCAGCACCAGCGACCCAAGTACATCTGAAGTCAGGGACGGAAACGGGAAGCCATGACGCAGCAAAAACAAGCGCCAGAATAAAGAAGACAGCCCGAAGAGAACGGCAGTAAACGCCGTATTCAAAAACTCTTGGCCAGGTCAGCAAAAGCTGCCCTCCAATAGCAACAGAGACGAACTGTCTAGCCTGAACAAGATTCTGGACAAACTATGTCAGATCCACAACACCCCCGATAAACCTGCAAATCATACCCATAGAGAATGTTGGGTCTTCAAGCAGTTCGGCAAACTCAACGCCGAACACAAGGGGCAGGATACACCAAGCGAAGACGAGGATGAGCCTCGCAAGCAAAGCACTGGGGAATGGAAGAAATTCCCACCAGAAGTCAAAACAGTAAACGTGTTACACGTGATGAAGGGGAGAAACAAAGCGGCACCCCTAGAGACACATGCCCCAGGGCCTATCACCATGGAGTTCTGCCACTGGTCGTCCAAACCGATCACTTTTGAACATCGGGAATACATGGGAAGTATCCGGCATGCAGGATGGGATGCCTTGGTGTTAGACCCGATAATTGACGGATACCACTTCACACGAGACCTGATGGATGACGGAAGTAGTTTAAACCTGATATATCAGGACATAGTCCGCAAAATGGGGATAGACCCAACAAAAATCAACCATAGCAATACTACCTTCAAAGGAGTAACACCAGGCCCAGAAGCCCATTGTACGGGCTCCCTGCTACTAAAGGTTATATTCGTCTTTCCCGATAACTTCCGCAGTGAAAAGTTAACCTTCCACATCGCTCCGTTCCAAAGTGGCTATCAAGTACTACTCGGACGCGAAGCCTTCCACTACAAGAAATATGTCAACTTATGACCACCACTATTGGTCACTGAAAGGTCACAAATTTCCATTTATGACCTTTTTGTGACCAAAAACATAAGGTCAAAAGCTGGGCATCATAAACTGACCATAGCGACCTTTCTTCTGGAATGGTCGCAAACGTTTATGACCAAAATACGTCTACTGTGGCGTTTTGGTCACTAGCAACCTCCCCAGGCCACGTAGGCATCCAGCGTGGCAATCTGACGTGGCACAAGATTCAGCCCGGTCCAATTAGGTGTTTTACATGGGCCTAGCCCAACAATTCGGCCTTTTATATGATTTTTTCTTATTAATTTCGGTCAGCTATATGGGCCAGGCCCAACTATTCGGGCTTTTAATTTCTGGGCCACACCCTATTAAAATCAATTCATTTTTTGTAGCCTCGGCCTTTTTCGCTCTCCTTTTAAATTTCATAACTCGGACTTTTTAAAGTTTATTTTATTTATTTTCAAGAATTAATATAGTGGTATTTGCTGAAACCGAGTTCAACTATGTTTGGTCAGTGGCCTTTTTAAGGTCCAGTAGAGTTTGGGCCAAGGACTCTTTTAGTACTATTTATACATTTAGCACAAAATTAAATTCCAAGCATTTATATAACAAGTACAACCAGCATTTGAATAACAAGTACAGCAAGTAAATATACACCCAATTCCCATGATCAACCTTACATCAAAATTCCTAGAAAATTCTGCATTACAAGTTCAATAACATATAAAGCAAGTCGCTAACAGGGGCTTCGAGCTTCTTCGGATTTCTTCGACCTAGGAACTCCTATATAAGAGAGGGGAAAACTGATTAGTGTTCACCCAGTACGTCATGTATCTATTATCACGTTAGATGTTTTATTAAGTGAATGTCGGATTTCTTGAAAGTGTTCACATCAGTACATCAACGCTTTCAAGAAATACAACATTCACTTAATAAAACATCTAACGTGATAATAGATACATGACATGACAAGAGGCTTATGTTGCCAGACATAGATGGCACTTGTATAGACCTTGAGAAAAAACATACTAGTCAGTGATGCTACAGCACAACACTTAGACAAAAATAACAAGATAAAGCATCACTAGGGATGCATACTGATTTTACTAACATCTTTTAATTTTTCTACTTTGGAGTATCCCTTCACAGCATGCTACATTCTTAGGTATGGTAAGCAGCACCTATCTATCTGAAATTAGTGTTGATAAAAAAAGTCTGGTGACTTCCATAGGACGACATATGAAATCAGCAGGTTTATTCCTCATGACCATACATGTAGATATCAAGAACACACACTACTGGGTATATATACAGGAGCTCGAGTGACTCCAAACAGGGCCTGAATATCATCTTACTGTTATAACTGTGTGTTTATAAACCACATGGCAAGCACCTATCATTTTGCACATACACACACCAACAGAAACAAAACAAGCAGATTGGAAGCCTTGCTGCACATCCTGTGCAGGGGCATCAACGTAAACAAAATTGTAGACTAACTTGGTTGGTGCTATTCTGTAGCAAACAAAATTGTTGGATCCATACAAAGTAAAGTAATTAGGCAACGTTGAGGAACCCAAAACCATGGCTGCTAGATCGAATGAAACAAGGAGGGGAGAGGGGGCGGAGGGGAGTTGGGGTCACCTTCACCATGGGTGGCTGGACGACGGCGTCGTGGATTTCGAGCTCCAGGTGGAAGAAGCACTTAACGGCGGCGACCGTTGTGGCTGGGTGCGCCCCTCCTGCTCCTCCTCCTCGAGGAGGACAAGGCCAGTGGCTACAATAAATAATAAACATGTTAAAAGGACGGTACTTTTTAATATAAGATGTAATAATAACATGTTTCCATTGAACTGACTATTGATAAAACTGAAGGGGAAGAACACTTGTTGTCATCCTGATGATTAAAATGGAATAATACATTTCAGAGGACACGTGAGCAATCATGAAAACTATTACATGTTTCTCCTGGTGTACTGAGAATGGAGAAGCGCTTAATTCTGAGAAACTTATAGAAACCTATAGCAAAGGTTTCTGGTCAATGGATATATAGGAACATTAGAGAGCATCAAATTTCAAAATCAACACCATATGTATTACAATGACTCATATAATACTATTTGTTCATGTACTTGTACTAGTGCAGGATGACTCATTGTCCTACTACTGCCTATTCCGGTTTCTTTCAAGTTGGGAAATAACTGAAACTACTCATCATTCATGAACATACATCTGTAATCTTAATCTATGAAATTACTGCAGAAAGAACTACTGTAATGGACCATTCATCAACATACATCTATAATCTTAATCTTTTGATGTTGTGTTGGAAAGAAAGAACTACTGCAGATTCATAGTACAATGAAGGAACTGCTGTTGAACTGAAAATATTGCAGAACCAACACCAAACAGCTATTGCAGACAACACTGACAAAGAAGGAGACCGGGGTTGCCCTCGCACTGCGCTAGCGTGTAGCCGGGGTTCAGTAATAGGAAACAACTGAATATGACATAAGGATGCAACAAAACTAACATGACAGGGTAACATGGCATTCAGCTACCCCAGACCATCTAGATCCCAAAATCCGGGGCATTTCCCACTCCCAAATCGCTGCATCCTTCAACTTAAAAGGATGCAAACACTTGACAGTAACTCCATCCTAGCTATGTAATTCAAGTTCAGCAACAGAAAACAAAACTGCTGGATATGATAGTAGGATGCAACAAAATTAACATGACACGGCACAGGGATGAAATAAACAAGTTCTAACTGAGATGCACAAAACAGTCTACTGCCTCAACCCATCTGAACCCCGAATCCTAGTACCAGCAATTCAATCGAGTAGAGAGGAGGAGAGGACGAGCTCACCTATAGCCAGAATAAGATCCATGGCTGATGCATCCCGACCAGCAGCCATGGTCGAGCACTCCCTCCCCAGGCGCCATCCATCCTTGTTGTCCAGTCTATCTACAATCCATCCTTCCTCCTGCATACCTACAATCGAAGAACAGAGCAGAGTTAGAGAGAGAGAGGGAGGGAGAGAAAGAGGAGGGGATGGAGTCGCTGGAGGAGAGCTCGAGTACCCCATGGCCACCGGGTGGAATAGCACCATCCAGGGGCTAAGCCATGTGTGAGGGCGCGGCAGATGTCGGGGAGGAGCCGCCAAAGTCGCCGGAGCCATGCTGACGATGGATCTGGAAGGGAGGCGGCGCAGATGTGTATGATATGATCTGGGTGGGGCGGGGCACACCGGCGTGAGCCAGGCCCAGCCGGGAGAACGCCTCCGCCAGGCACACCGGCATCAGATCTGCCCACTCCCTCTACTCCTCCTCCTCCCTCGGTGCCGCCTCGCCGGCCTCGCGTCTGGTCGCCATCTCGCCTCCGCTCGCTTTTCTCTTTGGGTTGGTGGCTGGTTGGTTCGGTTGGGTGGTGAGGGAAGGGGAGGGGCGAGAGGAGGGGGGCGTGGGGGAGGCCATGAACGACGGAGAGGCAATGGATTGGGTTGCGGGGCTCGCGGTGAGGTGAGACGAGGGAGAGATGGTGAGGGGAGGGAGGGACGAGGTCGGCAGCGGTGGGTGAGGAGGACGGCGAGGTCGGCGGTGAGTGAGGAGCACGGCGAGGTCGGTGGTGGATCGGGAGGCGGCAGGGTGAGATTGGATCAGGAGGTGGCTGCGGCGGCGAGCAGATGGGGGGAGAAGGGTGCGATGGGGGAAGGGGTGTGATGTGAGCTAGGGTTTGTGCTGCGGTGGGGTGAATGGACGGATGGATGGACGGATGGATGTGGGATGGTGAGATGGATGGATGGATGAGTGCCATGTCATCGATCCGTGGGAATGGTTCTGATTGGTTCAGAAAATCAATGATTTAAAGGAGTTTCCAAGTACAAAAACTAGAGGGATATTGTGAAGTAGCTATCAAAAATATTTTGCAAAAGGGTACCACACAACTTTTCACTAGAGTTAGACCACATTTTATGGATAAGGACCAATTTCTATGCATTTCTCATCTTTCTAGCTATTTTTAATCATTTTTCGAGTGCCCCAAATGATGTTTTTTGTGAAGAACCTACCAAATAATTATTGCAAAATTGCACCAAATCATTTTTATAAAATACTAGGCCATATTTAATGCACAATTGACAAAATGGTTGGGTGTCAAAAGATTTGATCCACCTCTGGTGAAAAAGACAAATTCCCGCTGATTCGGTTGGAAGCGGGTCAAATTTGAACTGCAGCTGCCTCGTAGTTTGCTATTTATTTTTTTCAAAAATCATTTCTAGTTACATAAGGACCTATTTAATCAGAGAAACACCAACAAAATTCCAAGATTCAACCACTAGCTAGGAACGGTCATTCCCGCCGTTTTGACCGCATTTTGAAACAGGCATAAAAAATTCAAAAAAAATCAAAAAATTGGGAAACCTTCGCATTGTGTCATCATATGTGGCCAATTTCCTAGGAAAAATAACAAACTTGTAATACGGCAATTATTTTAAAAAAGTGTTCTCAGAAACGAGCTATCATGTGTGGAGATCAATGGCTTTCAAGCCAAATGATCAATCTTATGGCCACATTCATGGCATAGTTTGTTCAAATGATCTCATATTGTGCACAAGAGTGCATATTGGAATGGCAAACAATGTTGCCTAAGGAAGTTTTCATTTTCTTTGGATGAAAAAACCATTTTCCATTTTTCAAGTGCCTGAAAGGTGGTTTTTTTGTGAAGGACCTGCCAAATAATTGTTGCAAAATTGGACCAAATCATTTTTCTAAAATACTAGGCCATATTTAATGCACAATTGACAAAATGGTTGGGTGTAAAAATTTTTGATCCACCTCTGGTGAAAAAGACAAATTTCCGCCGATTCAGCCGGAAGCGAGTCAAATTTGAACTACAGCTGCCTCATGGTTTGCTATTTATTTTTTCCAAAAATCATTTCTAGGTACATAAGTATCTATTTAATCAGAGAAACATCAAAATTTTTCCAAGATTCAACCACTAGCTAGGAACGGTCAAGCCCGCCGTTTTGACCGCATTTTGAAACGGGCATAAAAAATTCAAAAAAAATCAAAAAATTGGAAAACCTTCGCATTGTGTCATTATATGTGACCAAGTTTCCAGGAAAAATAATAAACTTGTAATACGGTAATTATTTTAAAAAAGTGTTCTCTGAAATGAACTATCAAGTGTGAAGATTCATGGCTTTCAAGCCACATAATCAATCTTACGGCCACATTCATGGCATAGTTTGTTCAAATGATCTCATATTATGCACAAGGGTGCATATTGGAATGTCAAACAAGGTTGCCTAAGGAAGTTTTCATTTTCATTGGACGAAAAAACCATTTTCCATTTTTCGAGTGCCCGAAAGGAGGTTTTTTTGTGAAGGACCTCCCAAATAATTGTTGCAAAATTGGACCAAATCATTTTTCTAAAATATTAGGACATATTTAATGCACATTTGACCAAATTTTTGGGTGCCAAAAGTTTTGATCCACCTCTGGTGAAAAAGACAAATTCCCGCCGATTTAGTTGGAAGCGGGTCAAATTTGAACTTTAGCTACCTCGTAGTTTGCTCTTTATTTTTTCCAAAAATCATTTCTAGGTACATAAGGACCTATTTAATCAGAGAAACACCAAAAAAAATTCAAGATTCAACCACTAGCTAGGAACGGTCATTCCCGCCGTTTTGACCGCTTTTTGAAACGGGCATAAAAAATTCAAAAAAAATCAAAAAATTGGGAAACCTTCGCATTGTGTCATTATATGTGGCCAAGTTCCTAGGAAAAATAATAAACTTGTAATACGGCAATTATTTTAAAAAGGTGTTTCAGAAACGAGCTATCACGTGTGGAGATCAATGGCTTTCAAGCCAAATGATCAATCTTATGGCCACATCCATGGCATAGTTTGTTCAAATGATCTCATATTGTGCACAAGGGTGCATATTGGAATGGCAAACAATGTTGCCTAAGGAAGTTTTCATTTTCGTTGGACGAAAAAACCATTTTCCATTTTTCGAGTGCCCGAAAGGAGGTTTTTTTGTGAAGGAACTACCAAATAATTGTTGCAAAATTGGACCAAATCATTTTTATAAAATACTAGTCCATATTTAATGCACAATTGACAAAATGGTTGGGTGTAAAAAATTTTGATCCACCTCTTGTGAAAAAGACAAATTTCCGCCGATTCAGTTGGAAGCGGGTCAAATTTGAACTGCAGCTGCCTCATAGTTTGCTATTTATTTTTTCCAAAAATCATTTCTAGTTACATAAGGACCTATTTAATCATAAATACATGGTTTGGTGGCGATACGTCGAGGTTTGGGCGGTGGCCGAGGGCCCCAACTCCAGAGCGCGTAAACTCGCATGCCCGTCGCGTGGTCACCGCGTGACCGTAATGTTGCCATGTGTTCTGGGCGGCCTAGGCATGTCTAGTGGGTTAGGCACTCCCCAGGTTGGTTCTAGGAAGAAAATTACAACATAAGATTCTCACAAGGAGACCGATCGATGCTCAAACATGAATTAGCAGCCAAGTGTTTGATTAGCGGTACGGGAAATGCACATGGCCAATGGGCGTGAGTTTTGTCTGAGGATGATCATCTACTAAGGAGAATGTCTTCACAAATTTTTAGCTCAAAAGGAGGATCCTAGGTGGTACTTGCTTTGCAAAGTACCACGCTGGACAAAAATATGAATGTTGAAGCTGGGCTCAAAATAATGAATGGAGTGAGCTGAAATTTTGTGGAGGATGGTTATTTGGGCATAGGAAAGCATTGTAGAAAATTGATACCATTTGGACATGCCAAAGAAGTACTTCCTTCACAATGCTCTTCTATGGACAGAAAATTGGGAAAACTAGTGAGAGAGATTGGATGAATGAAATGATCTCAAAATTGGTGTAGGTAAGTTACTTAGGTATGGTCATACGCTGGTAAATTTTCAGATCATTTGGGTAAGCCTAGCTAGTACTTACTTCACAAAGCTTCTCTCGAGGTAGAAACTTTGGAAATTTCCCGAGAAAGATTTACTAGGAAAATTGAGCTGAATATTATCATGTGGCAATGATTTGGGTATGGAAGAGTGCCCGAAAAGTTTGAGGGTAATAGGAGGGGTCTATATAACACTTGCTTTGCAACGTGCCAATTTGGCCATAAAATATAAATTGAACCTGGGCTCACATAGATGATTTGACTGAGCTGCAATTTGGAGGAGGTTGATAATTTGGGCATATGAAGGAACTGTATAAATTTCATGTCACTTAGAGATATAAAAAAGGTACTTCCTTCACAATGCTTCTAGGTGGACAAAAACTTTGGAAATTTGCCGAGGAAGATTTGCTAGGCAAATGGAGCTGAATTTTGTCATGCGGTAATAATTTGGATAGGAAAGAGTGCCCAAACATTCCGAGGGCAATCAAGAATATATAAATAGCACTTCCTTCATAAAGTGTTGTTGTGAACATAATAGGAAAATGAATATTGTTGAATTTGTTTTGAACTAGGAAAGGAAGGATTTTAACATATTTGATGAAGATATGCCCCAAAGAATTTATGAGATTTTTTTGGGAATTTTGGGAATGATAGAAATATAGGTTGCTTCACAACCTAGGGCAAAAACTGCCACATGGACATGACACATAGGCAAAACTGATGAGATGGCGCCTAGTCATCACAACCCACCACAATCTACAAGGCTATGACCATCTATATTGGTCATTAACAACTAGAAATAAGGCAGCGGACTAGCACTGTTTGCTTTGTGACCATTTCGTGTAAGGAAATTACGACCTTTCTGACCAAAATGGTCGCAATGGTTTAGGGTTTGGAGCCCCCTGAACAGCTTTTGACCAATTGGTCTACAATGGTCATAAATTTATGACCAATTCTTCGAGGGTCACTGACAGAAGGTCATAAGTTGACATATTTCTTGTAGTGTTCTCTCGCTTTAACTCAATACCGCATTACGCTTCTCTCATGCTTAAGATGCCCGGTCCACGTGGCAACATTATAGTAAATGGAAATATTGAGTGCTCCTTGCGCGTGGAAGACCGTGCGGCTTGGCAGCCGCACACTAGACGGCTTCACCAACTAGAGCATCTGACAGGTCATTAAGACCACGGACATGGTTAGACGATTGTGGTGTAGCTATATATAATTGATAAAGGTTTGATGGCTATACCCCTACAACAATACAAGGGGCTCAAAGCGTGTGAACAAGTGACAATTAGGCTCAACTTTACTCATCTGGAGCTATACATGGTTTATTTAGTATAACCTACCTTTTGCACGACAACTTTTCAACTAAGTTCCTCTCTTTTTCAGAAGACCATCGTGCTACACCCGTCCAGGATACAGCACAACGGAGACACAGGCGCAGACGTGCAGCAGGGACCCTTTCCAAGGATTCTTTTTAGATTAAGACCCTGCCTAAACCTTTTTTACTGCCTCTTGTTGATACACATACCCCGGATTCTCAGTACAATTGAGAAGGATGCTGACGTATTGGCAGGTGGCCACATAAGAATATTGCACGTACCTGGACACCAGGGGCTTATTACAAAGGGCATTGTTTAGCCCGGTTTACATCATAAAGACCGAGTACCTTAGGGAGTGTTCGGCGTCGCGAGTTTGGCCTTATATGCATCAGCTCCGAATCATGTCTTTGGTCAAATGTTGGGTTTGCCCGGCTCTTGTGTTTTGCTGCCTTACGTTCCGCTCTATTGGCTAAGGCAGCACCAGGAGAACTACTGCGATTGTGCCCTGGTTCATCCGGACGAGCGCCTCAGTAGAGAAAGCCGAAAACTGACTATCATGATATAGCGTGAGACTGGTCAAGCACTCGATGACCTAGCGGAATCTTCAGGATTCCTCCGCCTTAACGAAGGGCCGTTTCCTGTCCAGGCATGTACGCGCCCCGAATTCGGATCAGCGCGGAGGCACCAGGGGCTATATAGTAGCCCCACTGTAAAACTCCTCTGGCTAAGTGAAAGTGTTAAAGCATTATAGTCCAATTGCCTAGTTTGCTACGCTATCACCTCCTTAATGGACCAAGACGTTGGATCAAGTGTGAACATGCGTCTTCTGCGAGCACCCCCGCATTATATGCGTGGGGGCTGAAGCCGACGACTGCCATCTTTCAGGCTATATACATATATACATAAACGACCGCACATGAGGCATCACAGTACTTTCGGGCAAAAGTATAAATACAGCCTTGATAAACACAATAAAACATTGATTTACAATGGGAGTACATGTCACTCAAACATAATATTCTTCGAGCACTGAGCCTCTATCGAACGAGCGCCTTCAAGAACTTCTTCCAAGTAGTGCTCGGCAGCCACTCGGCCTATGGCCGAACCCTGTGCTGCAACAGTGGTGGCATCCATCTCCGCCCAGTATGTTTTGACACGGGCAAGGGCCATCCGCGAGCCTTCTATGCATGCCGACCTCTTTACAGCATCGATGTGTGTCACAGCACCAAGGAATTGTTGCACTAAGCTAAAGTAGCTATTCAGCCTTGGCCCTCCCGGCCACAGATGATCCACAACGGACCTCATGGCAAGTCCGCATAATCTATGGAGCTCGGCTCACTCGGCCATTTGCTCATTCAACAGCTGCAGACGGGCTAGAGCATGAAACTTTGACCAAAACAATTTTTCCACTTCGTGATCTTTCCGATCCGTGAAGTACTCGGCCACATCAGCAGCACTTGCAGCCAAATCCACGTAGGCGTCCGCAGAACTCCATAGCTGGTCCAGAGGTGCATACTTCGGATCCCCGAACTTAGTCTGCAACAAGAAGGGCTTCCCAGATACAATATCTGCAGCTTGATGCAGCTCCTCCTTCGTCACTCTAAGTTTGGAGCGGGCTTCCTTGGCAGCCACCCGGGCCTTTTCCAGGTCCATCGCCTTTGCCCGGTTTTCTTCTTCAAGAAGCTGGTAACGGTCAGCAGCATCTTTTAACTCTACAACCATCTTGGCTATTTTTTCTTTGCTCTCGCAATGCGCGGCCTGTTCGGCCCTTAACTCTTCGGCCGCCTTTAAAGCGGTCGCATTGCTACTCCTTGCTTGCTCCTTGGCTCGAGCAAGCTCCGCTCGAAGGGTCTCCACGGTGGCAGCTCCATCTGCGGTCACAACATATTAAAGATACTGGCATCATGCAGCTCTTATTATGTGACAATCACCAGAAAAATCACCTACCCTATGCCTCGTCAAGCCGCTTGTTAACAAGCACGATGTCAGCATCTGTCGCATCCAGTTGCCGCCTTTGTTCGGCAAACCCATCAGTCCAGCTAGCCACCGGAGCTTCAACCACCTGCACATAAAGGCAGTCTGGTTATTACCTGGGACTATGATCCTCTGTTTGCCGCCGTTTTCGACGACAACCAGGGTCTCAGGGGCTACTATCTAGACAGGGCACATCTAAAAATGTGCGGTACTGTCAACAATGTACATCATTTCATGTACCTCAAAACCTGTCAGTAGACTCATAAAGGCTTCATGCAACCCGCTTTCGACGGACGAAATCCTTTCAATCACCATAGCCATCAACGTGCGGTGCTCTTCTGAGATAGCCGCTTGCTCTAGCAGATCCCTCAGTACGTCCGACCGCACACCAGACGGTTCCGGACTCTTTTGATTGCTCTCTTCAAGAGCCGGATACTGACGACTTCGGGTGGCCATAGGATTACCTTCCGGCCTTGCCGGATCAGGAGAAACCCTCCGCGACGACACCTCGGGGTCGCCCGCCTCGTGAGGCGGTGTGGTAGGGGGAGGCGTTTCGCTCTCCATCATCTCTGGAAGTAGATCCCCTGAAGACGACCTCTGCTGAGAAGGGCTAAGATCCGAACTGTAAGATAAATGCTTCGATTATTTTCCTCAGAAGTAAAGCGAGATATTTTCATTATTAAGTACCTTTTTACTTACATCTCGGTGGAGGGCTTATCCCCTTGAGGTCATAGTGCGGCCAGGGTATCCCCCAGGGCAGGACCCTCCGGCGGAGATTTCTTCCCACGTTTGGAGACCATGGTCTTCGGGTCCTCAGAGGCGGTTCTCTTCCTTCCCTGGGGAGAGGAAGTTTTAGTTCCTCCTCCCTGGCTAACCTCCTTCGCGGAGGCGCTAGCCTCCTTGTTCCCCCCTTTATCTTCTCCTGAGGGCGCTTGATAAGGCGCGATCTCCAACATCCTGGTTAGCACGGGATTTGGTGAGGTCTCAGGGAGGGGGCCGGACACCTGATCAACTTTGCCTTCGTTATCCAATCTTGGTCAAAGAGCGGCTTTTTTAGGGCAACGTTGCGATAAATAAACAGACAGTGTGTTCGAATGCGGGGCTACTTACTTGGGTATCCGGGAGATTGCAGCTCAGACCTGCATCCTCTGTGATGTCCGGACACATTATTTGTGGTCCGAAGAACAATTTGTACATCTCTTCGTGTGTCATGCCGAGGAAATGTTGAATAGCTCGCGGTCCTTCCGGGTTGAATTCCCACAAGCGAAGGGGCTAGCGTTTGCAAGGATGGACTTGACGAGCTAGCATAACTTGCACTACCATAACCAGACTGAAATCTCTCTCAAAGAGATCCCAGATACGGCTTTGCAGTATTGGCATGTCCTTGGCTGGACCCCAGCTCAGCCCCCTACTGATCCATGACATCAGTTGTGGTGGGGGGCCTGAGCGAAAGGTGGGGGCAGCTACCCACTTGGCACTTCGGGGAGCTACGATGTAGAACCACGCCCACTGCCACAATCCGGTCACCTCTAGGAAGCAACCCTCAGGCCATGGAGCATCAGCGATTTTTCTTATTAAAGCGCCTCCACACGCTGCGTGCTGCCCCTCGATCATTTTCGGCTTCACATCGAAGTTCTTGAGCCACAGGCCGAAGTGAGGGGTAATGCGGAGGAAGGCCTCACATACGACAATAAATGTCGATATGTGAAGAAGGGAATCCGGGGCCAGATCGTGAAAATCTAGCCCATAATAGAACATAAGACCCCTAACAAAGGGATCCAGAGCGAGGCCTAGTCCTTGGAGGAAGTGGGAGAGGAACACGACGCTCTGATTGGGTTCGGGAGTAGGGACGACTTGCCCTCAGGCAGGCAGCCAATGCGAAATTTCGGCGGTCAGATATCTAGCCTCTCTCAACTTCTTGATGTCCTCCTCCGTGACGGAGGAAGTCATCCACCGACCTTGAAGGTTGGATCCGGACATAGTTGAAGGTCCGAAGCACCTGACCTGAGATTTAGGTGTTAGAACTCGAGGCGGGGGAAGGATTTGATTGAGCACGAGAGGGAAAAAAGAAAAAGCCTTGTCCCCTTTATAAAGAGGGTGAATATCAAGCATCCTCCTCGTGGCCGTTTGGGACTTGCCTAAGATCTAGGAGTCCTACCAATAGGCACGGTTGGGTTACCCACGTCCGTATTGATGAGAAACCCGTAATAAAGGGGACATGATCTCTGCTTCGACAGGACGTGCCAAGGAAACCGCCTCGTGAAACACGCTGAGATTGGTTGTGAAAAAGATTCAAATAAAGACCTGGCTGTGGTGTGATGTCACACTACAGGGTACGCCAGCAGATTAGATTTATGGAAATATTATTCTCTCTATGGTGGTATGTGGAACTTGTTTTGCAGAGCCGGACACGATCCTCGTGTTCAAAATCTTCTATGAAGTATTCGGAGGAGGAACCCGCCTTGCAATGCCGAAGACAATCTGTGCGCCAGACTCATCGTCATTGAAGCCTGGTTCAGGGGCTACTGAGGGAGTCCTGGATTAGGGGGTATCCAGACAGCCGGACTATATCCTTTGGCCGAACTGTTGGACTATGAAGATACAAGATTGAAGACTTCGTCCCGTGTCCGGATGGGACTCTCCTTGGCATGGAAGGCAAGCTTGGCAATACGGATATGTAGATCTCCTTCCTTGTAACCGACTCTGTGTAACCCCAGCCCCCTCCGGTGTCTATATAAACCGGAGGGTTTAGTCTGTAGGACCAACAACAACAATCATACCATAGGCTAGCTTCTAGGGTTTAGCCTCTTCGATCTCGTGGTAGATCAACTCTTGTAATACTCATATCATCAAGATCACTCAAGCAGGAGTAGGGTTTTACCTCCATCGAGAGGGCCTGAACCTGGGTAAAAACATCATGTCCCCCGTCTCCTGTTACCATCCGCCTAGACGCACAGTTCGGGACCCCTACCCGAGATCCACCAGTTTTGACACCGACACTTAGCTTCGGGTTCAATCTTGCGGCGTCCTTTCCCGGTGACAGTAGGGGCAGCAAGGCAGGTATTGTATTATTGCCATCGAGGATAAAAAGATGGGGTTTATATCATATTGCTTGAGTTTATCCCTCTACATCATGTCATCTTGCTTAATGCGTTACTCTGTTCTTATGAACTTAACACTCTAGATGCATGCTGGATAGTGGTCGATGTGTGGAGTAATAGTAGTAGATGCAGAATCGTTCTGATCAACTTGACACAGATGTGATGCCTATATTCATAATCATTGCCTAGATATTCTCATAACTATTTTCTTTTCTATCAATTGCTCGGTAGTAATTTGTTCACCCACCGTAATATATGCTATGTTGAGAGAACCCACTAGTGAAACCTATGGCCCACGGGTCTCTTTCTTATTATATTGCATCTCTTTTATTTACATCGCATATTGTTTACTATTTTGCAATCTTTACTTTCCAAGCTATAAAACAAAAATACCAAAAATATTTACTTTACTATCTTTATCAGATCTCAGTTTTGCGAGTGACCGTGAAGGGATTGACAACCCCTTTATCACATTGTTTGCAAGGTTCTTGATTGTTTGTGCAGGTACTATGTGACTTGTGCGTTGTCTCCTACTGGATTGATACCTTGGTTATCAAAAACTAAGGGAAATACTTACGCTACTTTGTTGCATCACCCTTTCCTCTTCAAGGGAAAACTAACGCATGCTCAAGAGGTAGCAAGAAGGATTTCTGGCGTAGTTGCCGGCGAGATCTACGCCAAGTCAAGACATACCAAGTACCCATCATAAACTCTTGTCCCTCGCATTACATTATTTGCCATTCGCCTCTCATTTTCCTCTCCCCCACTTCTAAAACAATTTTCGAAAACCTTTGCCTTTTCTTCGCCCCTCTTTCCTTCGTCTCTTTCCGCTTGCTTCTTGTGTGATTGTGTGTTGGATTGACTGTTTGTCACGATGGCTCAAGATAATAGCAAATTGTGTGACTTTTCCAATACCAACAACAATTATTTTATTAGTACTCTGATTGCTCCTACTACCGATGCTGAATCTCATGAAATTAATACCGCTTTGTTGAATCTTGTTGTGAAAGATCAATTTTCTGGCCTTACTAGTGAAGATGTCGCTACCCATCTGTAACACCGATGATGCGGCTATATCTCCCACATGTCGGAGCACGACTTAGAGGCATAACCGCTTTGTAGGCATGTCACAAGAGGGGTGATCTTTACACATCCCATGTACTGAATAAGAAAGAGATAAAGAGTTGGCTTACAATTGCCACTTCAAACAATGCATAAATATATCATTACAATCATCCAGAATACAAACACGGTCCGACTACGGAACCAAAATCAAAGAAGACCACCTCTAATGCTAGATCCCCGATCGCCCCAACTGGGCTCCACTACTGCTCAACTGGAAACAGAACAACACAACGAACAAGGTCTTCATCGAGCTCCTCCTTGAGCTCGGTTGCGTCACCTGCACGAGTATCATCGGCACCTGCAACTGGTTTTGGAAGTAATCTGTGAGTCACGAGGACTCAGCAATCTCACACCCTTGCGATCAAGACTATTTAAGCTTATGGATAGGTAAAAGGTATGCGAGGTGGAGCTGCAGCAAGCACTAGCATATATGGTGGCTAACTTACGCAAATGAGAGTGAGAAGAGGAGGGAATGCACGGTCGTGAACTAGAAGTGATCAAGAAGTGATCCTGAAACTACTTACGTTCAAGCATAACTCCAACACCGTGTTCACTTCCCGGACCCCGCCGAGAAGAGACCATCACGGCTACACACGCAGTTGATGCATTTTAATTAAGTCACGTGTCAAGTTATCTACAACCGAACATTAACAAATTCCCATCTGCCCATAACCGCGGGCATGGCTTTCGAAAGTTCAAACCCTGCAGGGGTGTCCCAA
The DNA here is from genome assembly GCF_056163025.1 of Triticum urartu. Lineage (NCBI taxonomy): Eukaryota > Viridiplantae > Streptophyta > Magnoliopsida > Poales > Poaceae > Triticum > Triticum urartu. Next base: position 170,579,062 of record NC_141876.1, on the reverse strand, counting down.
CTTAGCCCATCAAAAGCTCTCGCAGTATACGAAGGATATTCCTTCTCCCAGGAAGACCCGATCGGACTCGGAATCTCGGTTACAAGACATTTCGACAATGGTGAAACAAGACTAGCAAGACCAACCTTTGTGCCGACAAATCCCGATAGGAGCTGCACATATCTCGTTCTCAGGGCACACCAGATAAGCTAAGCATATAGGAGTCGACGTAACCCAAGTTGCTAAGGGATGGCCCTGCACGGTGCTCTAGTTTGGGCCAACACTCAGAGGAGCACTGGCCTGGGGGTTTAAAATAAAGATGACCCTTGAGTCTGCAGAACCCAAGGGAAAAAGGCTTAGGTGGCAAATGGTAAAACCAATGTTGGGCCTTGCTGGAGGAGTTTTATTCAAGGCAAACTGTCAAGGGGTTCCCATTATAACCCAACCGCGTAAGGAACGCAAAATCAAGGAACATAGCACCGGTATGACGGAAACTAGGGCGGCAAGAGTGGAACAAAACACCAGGCATAAGGCCGAGCCTTCCACCCTTTACCATATATATAGATGCACTAATTAAATAAGAGATATTGTGATATCCCAACAAATATCCATGTTCCAACATGGAACCAAAATCCAATCTTCACCTGCAGCTAGCAACGCTATAAGAGGGGCTGAGCAAAGCGGTAACATAGCCAAACAACGGTTTCCTAGGACAAGGTTGGTTAGAGGCTTGACATGGCAATATGGGAGGCATGATATAGCAAGTGGTAGGTATCGCAGCATAGCAAAAGAGCGAGCAACTAGCAAGCAAAGATAGAAGTGATTTCGAGGGTATGGTCATGTTGCCTGAAATCCCGCAAGGAAGAAGAACGAGTCCATGAAGAAGACAAACGGACATAGTTGAATGTATCCTCACAAATGCGACGTTGTCGGAACTAACCCGAAGAAGCAACACTGGAAAGAAGCAAACATCATGGTAAACAACCATCACATAAACATGGCATGATGCACAACCAAGTATGATGCATGGCCGGTTTAATGAGGCATGGCATGGCAAAGTGCACAAACAATACTACAAATTAAGTGGAGCTCAATATGCAACGAGTTGCATATTGACGGAACACCACATTCAAGTTGTTTAGTTCGATCTTGTTTATGTACCCAACAATATTAAATGTCGATTAACAAGGCAAGAGGTGAAGCAAATGAAAACTACCTATCTAGGCAAGTTTAAATGAGGCCGGAACAACAAGCAACAAGTCCGGAAGAATCCTCATGTGCAATATTTTAGATTTGGTATTGTTATGCCCTAAATCATATTTTAGAGTTGTTAAACATGCAAAGTAAAGTCACCATGTTAAACTAGGCATTTTCTACCCCACTTACATATAAAGTTTGTTAGGTTTGGAGCTACGGTTATTTAGTTATGAATTAAACCGTTTTAGCATGTTATTTAACCAAATTAAAGCAAACATCATTTTAAGCATTTCAAACATGGATGAAAGTGGCATATTATGAAACTAGACAGAATTCTAAGCATTTTTCATATATAATTTATTTTAAAAAGATGCACCGTTTGTGAGTTATTAAATGCATGAAACAGGAGGGTTTTTCTGTAAAAACTGTTGTCTCTGGAATATTGGCAAAATTCGCAGGACCAGGAAAAAAACCTAGCAGGACAAAACTGAACAGGAAGCCCAACAGAGAAGGGGGCTGGGGTGTCGCTCACCATGGGCCGAGGCCCACAATAGAGAGGAGAGGGGCGCGCTGGGCCTTGCTGCAGGAAACGACCCACACGGGCACGAGGAGGCCGGCCCGGTCTCGCTGAATGGAGAAGAGCAGGGCAGCGTTTCAAGCTCCTTTGTTTGATGCAGAACGAGCAGAGGCCGGTGGCGGGGCATGGAGGTCAACGACGACGGGGAACACGGCGACCCAGCGGATCCAGGAAGGTGAGAGGCGGAGGGCCGCGGGTGCTCGGACTTGGCGAAGGAGAAGACCATGACAGCGGCGGCTAATGACGCGACAACAGGGTGATGCAGGGGAGTCGACGTGGTGCTGGACATGGCTCGAAGCAGAGGAGGCAAGTAGGGCGGCGGTGGCTGGGAGCAGAGCTCCGGCGAGCGGGCGAAGGGGCAGCGAGGTCCTGGCCATTCGGATTTGGCTGGGAACGGGCTTGGATGGCACCGGGCTTGAGGAGCTCAGCGTCCATGGTGGCATCCATGGCCAGGCGGCGCTGTTCGGTTCCTGTGCAGAGAAACGAGAGAGACTAAGGCAGGGAGCTAGAGAGCCAAGAGAAAACGAACGAGAGGAGAGGGAGAAGAAGCATGGGCAGCGGGGCACTCATCTCCGGCAGCGGCGGCGCTCCAAACGGCGGCGGTGGCGCTCGTGGCTCCAGATCGATGCGAGGAAGGGGCGGCCTTGGGGGTGGTTGCAGGACGGGGTGGTTGTGAAGGAAATATGCCCTAGAGGCAATAATAAAGTTATTATTTATTTCCTTATATCACGATAAATGTTTATTATTCACGCTAGAATTGTATTAACCGGAAACATAATACATGTGTGGATACATAGACAAACAGAGTGTCACTAGTATGCCTCTACTTGACTAGCTCGTTGATCAAAGATGGTTATGTTTCCTAACCATAGACATGAGTTGTCATTTGATTAATGGGATCACATCATTAGGAGAATGATGTGATTGACTTGACCCATTTCGTTAGCATAGCACTTGATCGCTTAGTTTGTTGCTATTGCTTTCTTCATGACTTATACATGTTCCTATGACTATGAGATTATGCAACTCCCGTTTACCCGAGGAACACTTTGTGTGCTACCAAACGTCACAACATAATTGAGATACCGACGATCGAATCTCGGGCAAGTAACATACTGATGACAAAGGGAACAACGTATGTTGTTATGCGGTTTGACCGATAAAGATCTTCGTAGAATATGTAGGAGCCAATATGAGCATCCAGGTTCCGCTATTGGTTATTGACAGGAGACGTGTCTCGGTCATGTCTACATAGTTCTCGAACCCGTAGGGTCCGCACGCTTAAAGTTCGATGACAGTTATATTATGAGTTTATTTGTTTTGATGTACCAAAGGAGTTCGGAGTCCCGGATGAGATCGGGGACGTAACGAGGAGTCTCGAAATGGTCAAGACATAAAGATCGATATATTGGACGACTATATTCGGACATCGGAAAGTTCCGAGTGATTCGGGTATTTTTCGGGAGTACCGGGGAGTTACGGGAATTCGTATTGGGCCTTAATGGGCCATACGGGAAAGGAGAGAAAGGCCTCAAAGGGTGCCCGCACCCCTCCCGATGGTCTGGTCCGAATTGGACTAGGGAGGGGGGGCTCCCCCTTCCTTCCTTCCCCTTTTCCCTTCCCTTTCCTTCCCTCCTACTCCTACTACTTGGAAGGGCTCCTAGTTCTACTAGGAAAGGGGGAATCCTACTCCCGGTGGGAGTAGGACTCCCCTAGGGCGCGCCATAGAGAGGGCCGGCCCTCCCCCTCCTCCACTCCTTTATATACGGGGGCAGGGGGCACCCCAAAGACACAACAATTGATCTCTTGATCTCTTAGCCGTGTGCGGTGCCCCCCTCCACCATAATCCACCTCGATCATATCGTAGCGGTGCTTAGGCGAAGCCCTACGTCGGTAGAACATCATCATCGTCACCATGCCGTCGTGCTGACGAAACTCTCCCTCAACACTCGGCTGGATCGGAGTTCGAGGGATGTCATCGAGTTGAACGTGTGCAGAACTCGGAGGTGTCATGCGTTCGGTACTTGATCGGTCAGATCGTGAAGACGTACGACTACATCAACCGCGTTGTGCTAACGCTTCCGCTTTCGGTCTACGAGGGTATGTGGACAACACTCTCCCCTCTCGTTGCTATGCATCACCATGATCTTGAGTGTGCGTAGGAAAATTTTGAAATTACTACGTTCCCCAGCAGTGGCATCCGAGCCAGGTTTTATGCGTTGATGTAATATGCACGAGTAGAACACAAGTGAGTTGTGGGTGATATAAGTCATACTGCTTACCAGCATGTCACACTTTGGTTCGGCGGTATTGTTGGATGAAGCGGCCCGGACCGACATTATGCGTACGCTTACGCGAGACTGGTCCTACCAATGTGCTTTGCACACAGGTGGCTGGCGGGTGTCAGTTTCTCCAACTTTAGTTGAACCAAGTGTGGCTACGCCCGGTACTTCCGAAGGTTAAAATAGCACCAACTTGACAAACTATCATTGTGGTTTTGATGCGTAGGTAAGAACGGTTCTTGCTCAGCCCATAGCAGCCACGTAAAACTTGCAACAACAAAGTAGAGAACGTCTAACTTGTTTTTGTAGGGCATGTTGTGATGTGATATGGTCAAGACGTGATGATATATAAGTTGTTGTATAAGATGATCATGTTTTGTTGAAGTTATCGGCAACTGGCAGAAGCCTTATGGTTGTCTCTTTATTGCATAAGATGCAAGCGCTAAATAGTTGCTTTACTTTATCGCTATGCGATAGCAATAGTTGCAAGAGCAATAGTTGGCGAGACGACCATGTGACGACACATTGATATAGATCAAGATGATGGAGATCATTGTGTCATGCCGATGACGATGGAGATAATGACAGTACTTTGGAGATGGAGATCAAAGGCGCAAGATGATCATGGCCATATCATGTCACATATTATGATTGCATATGATGTTTATCTTTTATGCATCTTATTTTGCTTAGTTCGACGGTAGCTTTATAAGATGATCCCTTACTAAAATTTCAAGGTATAAGTGTTCTCCCTGCGTATGCACCATTGCCAAAGTTCGTCGTGCCCAGACACCACGTGATGATCGGGTGTGATAAGCTCTACGTCCATCTACAATGGGTGCAAGCCAGTTTTGCACACGCAGAATACTCTGGTTAAACTTGACGAGCCTAGCACATGCAGATATGGCCTCAGAACACTAGAGACCGAAAGGTCGAGCGTGAATCATATAGTAGATATGATCAACATAATGATGTTCACCAATGAAAACTACTCCATTTCACGTGATGATCGGTTATGGTTTAGTTGATTTGGATCACGTGATCACTTAGAAGATTAGAGGGATGTCTTTCTAAGTGGGAGTTCTTAAGTAATATGATTAATTGAACTTAAATTTATCATGAACTTAGTCCTGGTAGTATTAGCATATCTATGTTATAGATCAATAGCTCGCGTTGTTTCTTCCCTATGTTTTATATATGTTCCTAGAGAAAACTAAGTTGAAAGATGTTAGTAGCAATGATGCGGATTGGATCCGTGATCTGAGGTTTATCTTCATTGCTTCACAGAAGAATTATGTCCTTGATGCACCGCTAGGTGACAGACCTATTGCAGGAGCAAATGCAGACGTTATGAACGTTTGGCTAGCTCAATATGATGACTACTCGATAGTTTAGTGCACCATGCTTAACAGCTTAGAATCGGGACTTCAAAGACGTTTTGAACATCATGGATCATATGGATGTTCCAGGAGTTGAAGTTAATATTTCAAGCAAATACCCGAGTTGAGAGATATGAAGTCTCCAACAAGTTATATAGCTAAAAGATCGAGGAGAATAGCTCAAGCAGTGAGCATGTGTTCAGATTGTCTGGGTACTACAATCACTTGAATCAAGTGGGAGTTAATCTTCCAAATAAGATAGTGATTGACAGATTTCTCTAGTCACCATCACCAAGTTGCTAGAACTTTGTGATGAACTATAATATGCAGGGGATAACGGAAACGATTCCCATGCTCTTCGTGATGCTGAAATCGACGAAGGTAGAAATCAAGAAAAGCATCAAATGTTGATGGTTAACAAAGACCACTAGTTTCAAGAAAAGGGCAAAGGGAAAGAAAGGGAACTTCAAGAAGAACGGCAAGCAAGTTGCTACTCAAGTGAAGAAGCCCAAGTCTGGTCCTAAGCCTGAGACTAAGTGCTTCTACTGCAAAGAGACTAGTCACTGGAAGCAGAACTGCCCCAAGTATTTGGCGGATAAGAAGGATGGCAAAGTGAACAAAGGTATATTTGATATACAGATTATTGATGTGTATTTTACTAGTGTTCGTAGCAACCCCTCGGTATTTGATACTGGTTCAGTTGCTAAGAGTAGTAACTCGAAACGTGAGTTACAGAATGAACAGAGACTAGTTAAGGGTGAAGTGACGATGTGTGTTGGAAGTGGTTCCAAGATTGATATGATCATCATCACACACTCCCTATACTTTCAGGATTAGTGTTGAACCTAAATAAGTGTTATTTGGTGTTTGCGTTGAGCATGAATATGATTTGATCATGTTTATTGCAATACGGTTATTCATTTAAGTAAGAGAATAAATTGTTGTTCTGTTTACATGAATAAAACCTTCTATGGTCATACACCCAATGAAAATGGTTTGTTGGATATCGATGGTGGTGATACACATTCTCATAATATTGAAGCCAAAAGATGCAAAGTTAATAATGATAGTGCAACTTATTTTTGGCACTGCCATTTAGGTCATATTGGTGTAAAGCGCATGAAGAAAATCCATGCTGATGGGCTTTTGGAATCACTAGATTATGAATCAGTTGATGCTTGCGAACCATGCCTCATGGGCAAGATGACTAAGACTCCATTCTCTGGAACAATGGAGCAAGCAACTGACTTATTGGAAATAATACATATTGATGTATGCAGTCCGATGAATGTTGAGGCTCGCGGCGGGTATCGTTAATTTCTGACCTTCACAGATGATTTGAGCAGATATGGGTATATCTACTTGATGAAACATAAGTCTGAAACATTTGAAAAGTTCAAAGAATTTCAGAGTGAAGTGGAGAATCATCGTAACAAAAATAAAAGTTTCTACGATATGATCGCAGAAGTAAAATAATTGAGTTACGAGTTTGGCCTTCAGTTAAAACAATGTGAAATAGTTTCACTACTCACGCCACCTGGAACACCACAGTGTAATGGTGTGTCCGAACATCGTAACCGTACTTTATTAGATATGGTGCGATCTATGATGTCTCTTACCGATTGACCACTATCGTTTTGGGGTTATGCATTAGAGACAGCTACATTCACATTAAATAGGGCACCATCTAAATCCGTTGAGACGACACCGTATGAACTATGGTTTGGCAAGAAACCTAAGCTGTCCTTTCTTAAAGTTTGAGGTTGCAATGCTTATGTGAAAAAGTTTCAACCTGATAAGCTCAAACCCAAATCGGAGAAGTGCATCTTCATAAGATACCCAAAAGAAAATGTTGGGTCCACCTTCTATCACAGATCCGAAGGCAAGATATTCATTGCTGAGAATGGATCCTTTCAAGAGAAGGAGTTTCTCTTGAAAGAAGTGAATGGGAGGAAAGTAGAACTTGATGAGGTAACTATACCTGCTCCCTTATTGGAAAGTAGTTCATCACAGAAATCTGTTCCTGTGACTACTACACCAATTAATGAGGAAGCTAATGATGATGATCATGTAACTTCAGATCAAGTTACTACCAAACCTCGTAGGTAAACTAGAGTGAGATCTGCACCAGAGTGGTACGGTAATCCTGTTCTGGAGGTCATGCTACTTGACCATGACGAGCCTACGAACTATGAAGAAGCGATGATGAGCCCAGATTCCGCGAAATGGCTTGAGGCCATGAAATCTGAGATGAGATCCATGTATGAGAACAAAGTATGGACTTTGATTGACTTGCCCAATGATCGGCGAGCCATTGAGATTAAATGGATCTTCAAGAGGAAGACGGTCGTTGGTAGTAGTGTTACTATCTACAAAGCTAGAATTGTCGCAAAAAGGTTTTCGACAAGTTCAAGGTGTTGACTACGATGAGAGTTTCTCACTCGTATCTATGCTTAAGTCTGTCCGAATCATGTTAGCAATTGCCACATTTTATGAAATCTGGCAAATGGATAAACAAAACTGCATTCTTTAATGGATTTATTATAGAAGAGTTGTATATGATGCAACCAGAAGGTTTTGTCAATCCTAAAGGTACTAACAAAATATGCAAGCTCTAGCAATCCATCTATGGACTGGTGCAAACATCTCGGAGTTGGAATATACGCTTTGATAAGTTGATCAAAGCATATAGTTTTATACAAACTTGCGGTGAAGCCTGTATTTACAAGAAAGTGAGTGGGAGCACTACAACATTTCTGATAAGTATATGTGAATGACATATTGTTGATCGGAGATAATGTAGAATTATTCTGCAAAGCATAAAGGAAGTTTTGAAAGGAGTTTTTCAAAGAAAGACCTCGGTGAAGCTGCTTACATATTGAGCATCAAGATCTATAGAGATAGATCAAGACGCTTGATAAGTTTTTCAATGAGTACATACCTTGACAAGATTTTGAAGTAGTTCAAAATGGAACAGTCAAAGAAGGAGTTCTTGCCTGTGTTACAAGGTGTGAAGTTGAGTAAGACTCAAAACCCGACCACGGCAGAAGATAGAGAGAGAATGAAAGTCATTCCCTATGCCTCATCCATAGGTTCTATAAAGTATGCCATGCTATGTACCAGACCTATTGTATACCCTGCCCTGAGTTTGTCAAGGGAGTACAATAGTGATCTAGGAGTAGATCACTAGACAGCGGTCAAAATTATCCTTAGTGGAATAAGGATATGTTTCTCGATTATGGAGGTGACAAAAAGGTTCGTCGTAAAGGGTTACGTCGATGCAAATTTTGACATTGATCCAGATGACTCTAAATCTCAATATGGATACATATTGAAAGTGGGAGCAATTAGCTAGAGTAGCTCCGTGCAGAGCATTGTTGACATTGAAATTTGCAAAATACTTACGGATTTGAATGTGGCAGACCCGTTGACCAAACTTCCCTCACAAGCAAAACATGATCACACCTTAGTACTCTTTGGGTGTTAATCACATAGCGATGTGAACTAGATTATTGACTCTAGTAAACCCGTTCGGTATTGGTCACATGTTGATGTGAACTATGGGTGTTAATCACATGGTGATGTGAACTATTGGTATTAAATCACATGGCGATGTGAACTAGATTATTGACTCTAGTGCAAGTGGGAAACTGAAGGAAAATGCCCTAGAGGCAATAATAAAGTTATTATTTATTTCCTTATATCATGATAAATGTTTATTATTCATGCTAGAATTGTATTAACCGGAAACATAATACATGTGTGAATACATAGACAAACAGAGTGTCACTAGTATGCCTCTACTTGACTAGCTCGTTAATCAAAGATGGTTATGTTTCCTAACCATAGACATGAGTTGTCATTTGATTAACGGGATCACATCATTAGGAGAATGATGTGATTGACTTGACCCATTTCGTTAACATAGCACTTGACCGCTTACTTTGCTGCTATTGGTTTCTTCAAGCCTTATACATGTTCCTATGACTATGAGATTATGCAACTCCCGTTTACCGGAGGAACACTTTGTGTGCTACCAAATGTCACAACGTAACTGGGTGATTCTAAAGGTGCTCTACAGGTGTCTCCGAAGGTAGTTGTTGGGTTGGCGTATTTCGAGATTAGGATTTGTCACTCCGATTGTCGGAGAGGTATCTCTGGGCCCACTCGGTAATGCACATCACTATAAGCCTTGCAAGCATTGCAACTAATGAGTTAGTTGCGGGATGATGTGTTACAGAACGAGTAAAGAGACTTGCCGGTAACAATATTGAACTAGGTATTGAGATACCGACGATCGAATCTCAGGCAAGTAACATACCGATGACAAAGGGAACAACGTATGTTATTATGCGGTTTGACCGATAAAGATCTTCGTAGAATATGTAGGAGCCAATATGAGCATCCAGGTTCCGCTATTGGTTATTGACAGGATACGTGTCTCGGTCATGTCTACATAGTTCTCGAACCCATAGGGTCTGCACGCTTAAAGTTCGATGACGGTTATATTATGATTTTATGTGTTTTGATGTACCGAAGGAGTTCGGAGTCCCGGATGAGATCGGGGACATGACGAGCAGTCTCAAAATGGTCGAGACGTAAAGATCGATATATTGGACGGCTATATTCGGACATTAGAAAGGTTCCGAGTGATTCGGGTATTTTTCGGGAGTACCGGGGAGTTGCGGGAATTCGTACTGGGCCTTAATGGGCCATACGGGAAAGGAGAGAAAGGCCTCAAAGGGTGTCTGCACCCCTCCCCATGGGCTGGTCCGAATTGGACTAGGGAGGGGGGGCCCTCCTTCCTTCCTTCTCCTTTTCCCTTCCCTTTCCTTCCCTCCTACTCCTACTACTTGAAAGGGCTCCTAGTTCTACTAGGAAAGGGGGAATCCTACTCCCGGTGGGAGTAGGACTCCTCTAGGGCGCGCCATAGAGAGGGCCGGCCCTCCCCCTCCTCCAGTCCTTTATATACGGGGGCAGGGGGCACCCCAAAGACACAACAATTGATCTCTTGATCTCTTAGCCATGTGCGGTGCCCCCCTCCACCATAATCCACCCTCGATCATATTGTAGCGGTCCTTAGGCGAAGCCCTACGTCGGTACAACATCATCATCGTCACCACGCCGTCGTGCTGACGAAACTCTCCCTCAACACTCGGCTGGATCAGAGTTTGAGGGACGTCATCGAGTTGAACGTGTGCAGAACTCGGAGGTGTCGTGCGTTCGGTACTTGATCGGTCAAATCGTGAAGACGTACGACTACATCAACCGCGTTGTGCTAGCGCTTCCGCTTTCGGTCTACGAGGGTACATGGACAACACTCTCCCCTCTCGTTGCTATGTATCACCATGATCTTGCGTGTGCGTAGGAAATTTTTGAAATTACTAAGTTCCCCAACAGCTTCGCTGGTTGGATTGATGGAGGGATTGGGTGGATCAGGATGGATCCCGAGGAAGGAGAGGAGTGGATGACTGGCGGCGGCGCGATGGGACAACGGGCTAGATTTTAGGGTTGCTGCCTAGGGGATTGGTCTATATATATAGCACTGGATTTTTGTTAGGGGCTATTTCGTCCCTCCGATCGAAATCGGACGGTCGGGAAAAATAGGTTAGGGAGTCCAATAAATAAAACGAAGATGTTTTATAGATGTTTGGGAATGATCCAGACACAACGGTGACGACTGCCCGGGTCGGGTCCGGGGAAGTTTCAGACGCGCACGTGAGGGGTCGATGCACTGTGCAAAGAGGGGTTTTCGGACCGTGCGATCGCATCGGACGGCTCCGGACGCGAAGAGGGGTAGGTGGATGGACTAGGTGGGCTGTGGCGAGGTTGAGAGGAGAGAAGAGAGAGAGAGCCCGGCAGCAGTTTCCGGAGATCGGAAACGTCTGACGATAGACCGGCTATACTGCGGCTATAGTTATCCGTTGGGGCGTCAAACAAACTATGAATGCGATGAAACTTGGCACGCGGCCTACCTACACTATAATAAGACGGCGCGCCAACTTTCAACCCATTCCGAGAACATTTTTCGACCACTTATAAAATAATATTTCGGACGTGCCTCGGGCGCATGCAAGTGTGGTTCAGCTCAGAACGGACAACGAGTGGAACTGGGGAAACCCGAACTAATGCAAGTTTCAAAAACATGATGATGCAATGCGGATGATGACATGACAAGATGTAACACGCAAGCAAATGACAAGGCAACAACAACGAATAACTAGAAGACACCTGGCGCGACGGTCTCGGGGCGTTACAACACTCCACCACTACGAGAGGATCTCATCCCGAGATCTAGGATGGCACCGGAGGGAAAATGGAAGAGGAAGAGAAGACGTAAAACTAATTGCTTCTTTGACAAATGAGTGAAACCAAAGAACCTTGAGAGATTTAACAAATTGAAAGAAAAGAATACAATGAAGATGCACGAAGTGGAAAACACTCCGTTAGGAAAGAGGAACAATGAACATCACGAGAACCCTGTAGGTTGAAATACATGAGAAAAGGGTTGCAATGAACAAGAAGTACATGCAAGCACTCTGGTAGAAACGAGAAGTACAAGGAACGATAAGGATCAATTACGACAACACTCCGGTTCAAACAAGATAGAGAATGAATAAGAATGATATAATTTGGGCAGCACTCCGACTGTAAATGGAAGGAATTGAACATGAACTTGACAAGATGTGAAGATACTTGATGACATCAAGAACACACTACCTCTGGAACTATTGAAAAAAATGGCACAATGGGTATAAAGATTTCACACAGCACTCCGGTTGAGAAAAGAGACAAAACTTGACAGAATGGGAAGGACTTGAAAAGAGGGCACGACACTCCGGTTAAAAGGATAAGCACGAAAAGAACATGATCTTTGACAAAACGAGATGATGGGTGAATATAGCAACAAATACAATGCCTCCGGGATGAATGTAAGAATGGAATCAAAAGAACGGAGGAGAAAACCACATCTTATGCCTCAAAGAGCTTTAAAAAGCATCTTTAGGAGAAGAGTCGAACGGAGTTGTTGGAAAACCAACAACAAAAAAAATAAGCTTGATGTGGGCTTATGGGAAACATCTCGAATTCTTGAGGTGAAATTCTGCCACTAACGAAACAATAGATTGGATTGATAACAACAAGGAGACGAGAAGCTTATTTCACCAGAAGGATAAAAGAAGAACTTGGGTCGTTTATAACCACCATAAATAGCAAAATCCTTAGGGAAAGCTTTAGGTGAAATATAACCCAGTATAACTCCAATGAAGAGGTTGATGGATTTAAAATATCTCATTCTTGATAACTTGTGAATCATGAAACCCGAAGGGAAATTATCAAGAATGACATAACACCACCTCAAAAGATAAGGTAGAAAGAATTGCATTTTGGAATGCAAGATGAAGAATACTTAAACTCCTCAAGACAAAACATGTGTTGAGAACCATGTTTATATTAGAGTATAGCTTGGTGGATGTTAGCTCCGAGAGAAATCTTGAAGAACAATTGAAGAATGAAAGGAATCCTTGGCGAACCACCCTGTAGAGCCTCCGTGAAGAACTCCGATAACAAAATGATGATAGAAGAAAGAGAAGTTGACAACACAAGGTGAAGCCTTATAATGATTTAGATGGATCTCCGTGGTGATATAATTGCGAGAGCTTGGAACTCCGGGAAAAAAAGATGAAACAATTGAAAACCGAGAACTTGATGAACCTCCGGAATAAGGAATTGAATTTACTTGATGAAACAAAAATAATAATTACATTATGCTTATCCTTCATCAATTAAATTGATGACAAATAGCTAATTTGGCATACTATTTATTCTCGTAGAAAGGATTAAGAAGAGGTATGGCGCAAACTTGAGAAGGTCTTCAATGATCCACCGGTATAATTGAAACAATGAATGAATTGTTAAGATAAAGAAGGAAGAGAAAATCTTGAACGAACCACCGTAAGAATTGAAAATGAACAAAGAAAAGATAAGGAAAACACCAGGAAGAATTATAAAAGAATGAAGAAACTTGAGAGATTATAAATACATGAGAACAGAGAGATCATGAACTGATTAGAGGATATTTGAGTGATGCACCGGTATGATTTAGAGAACGAGAGTTGAAAGCTGGAAAGACTAATTCTGAGATGATGGGCTCCCAAGAATCTAACTGAAAATACTCCTGAATTGATCCGGATGGGAGAAAAACATTCTCACAACCGAATAACAATTATGAGAGGATGACATCAAGCTTGAACTTCACATCTTTGGAAGAACGGATAAGATTTTGAGGAAAAACTCTTCTTCGGTCTTCAAAATGTGAGAATGACGACGATAAACACCACCTTGAGTTGTTGAGGCACTCTGGAATGGAAATTATAAAGGTTGAACCAATGGTGAAAAGAATGTGAAAGATCTTGGAGAAGGCATCTGACTGATGATAACTCATTCTTACGTCAAGCTTGGAAAGATTTGGGAATAGCTCCGGTGAAAATTAGAAGAGTCAGGTAAGATCCTAGGAAAAGACCTGTGGGTTAGGGCCCACTCAAGAGAAAAACACCGTTGAATGATTACTTGAAAAAGGAGATTGCACTGGTTGAATTAAATGGCTTGAATGAGATAACATCCTCAAAAGAACTTGAACGAATCTTGAATGACAAGACGAGCCTTCTGAGATATCTTCAGCACTCCCGAACAATAGAAATAGCAAGAGTGGATGATTAAGAGGTGCACCGGTATGGGAAAATATTTGAAACGAGGAAAAGGGATATGATCAACAAAGCTTGAATTGAATCCACCGGAGAAGTAAAGAATGACGAATGATGAACTTGAAACTTCCATAGCATCTTCCTGAGAATCACGGGATAAGAACATTGACAGAAAAGAATGGAGAGACTTCACATCAATATGATGGATACTTGATAAAGAAATCCGAGTCCTTGAAGAAAACAAGGGTGGGAGGGCGGGAAGAAAAACAACGACAACTTGGGGACGGATGAAACAAACACCGTTGATGAAAACTGAGTTGATCTTGCGGATGTTGAAATGATCGGATCCACTTGAAGAGAAACACGCCGGTTGAAACGGATTGACAAGACAATCTCGATTATCATGGAGGATTGGTATTCACATAGGAGTATGAGAACACCGTTTATAAAAGGTATGGAATCAACATTTGACTTTGAAGCAACTCGAATACCACAACTTAAAACAAAAACATAGGATTGGCTTGCAAAATAAGCCGGAACAAACATATGATAGAGATTTCGTCCGAAGTTTTCATGGTGGGGCCCACACGGGCTCGATCATACAGCACCATCATGTACAAGGCAGTGCACATGACATACGAAGCGTCCCCGAGTCAACATAGCCAAGGACTCTTTAAGACACAACAAGACCACTATAAACCAACCATGGATAGGCGGACCACTAGACGTCGAATCCCAATTTCATATCATGCATCTGTCGGAAAGATATCCTAAGAGCTACTAGAATTCCCACTTATAAACTCCCGAAACTTTCAGGTTATGCAATCAGGTATTGGGGATACAGGGGAAGCATAATATCTCACCCAAAACTAGCAAATCCTACATCCAGTTGTATCCATCCTTCAACACATAACCAAGAACCTTCGGAAATCATTTACCTCAACCTTCGAAAAGCATCCGTTATACGAGTTATGGCAATACTCCTGAACTCCCTCCCTAGTACTGGGTGGCGGGTTATCTCACCAACAACTGCATAAAAGAGATTTTCGATGTCGGCGAACTCAGGTATTCCAGAACTGCAACGATAAAATTCTGATGACAACACCTCAGAGCTCAACTCCCCGGGACACTGCCACAACCCTTAAATGTCAGGAGGCACCAAGAACAATGTTCTCATCACAAAACCATCGGAACAATTCCAAGATACCCGCGTGATCCTAAAATCTTTTTAATAAAATTTGAAAACAGAAGAGTCAAAACTCTACGTCAGGATGCCTCACCAAAGCAACGAAAGGACTGCGGAGTAAAAAGAATCCTACTCTCCGATATATATAATCCTATAAGACTCAAAGCATTTTTCTAGACTCAACAACGCCAATGATTCGATCAAGCAGGGGGCTCCTAAGTCGGGGAAGGCTCTGATACCAACTGTAACACCCATGATGCGGCTATATCTCCCTCGTGTCGGAGCATGACATAGTGGCATAACCGCATTGTAGGCATGTCGCAAGAGGGGTAATCTTTACACATCCCATGTACTGAACAAGAAAGAGATAAAGAGTTGGGTTACAATCGCCACTTCAAACAATGCATAAATATATCATTACAATCATCCAGAATACAAACACGGTCCGACTACGGAACCAAAATCAAAGAAGACCACCCCTAATGCTAGATCCCCGATCGCCCCAACTGGGCTCCACTACTGATCAACTGGAAACAGAACAACACAACGAACAAGGTCTTCATCGAGCTCCTCCTTGAGCTCGGTTGCGTCACCTGCACGAGTATCATCGGCACCTACAACTGGTCTTGGAAGTAATCTGTGAGTCACGGGGACTCAGCAATCTCACACCCTCGCGATCTAGACTATTTAAGCTTATGGATAGGTAAAAGGTATGTGAGGTGGAGCTGCAGCAAGCACTAGCATATATGGTGGCTAACTTACGCAAATGAGAGCGAGAAGAGAAGGGAATGCACGGTCGTGAACTAGAAGTGATCAAGAAGTGATCCTGAAACTACTTACGTTCAAGCATAACTCCAACACCGTGTTCACTTCCCGGACCCCGCCGAGAAGAGACCGTCATGACTACACACGCGGTTGATGCATTTTAATTAAGTCACGTGTCCAGTTATCTACAACCGGACATTAACAAATTCCCATCTGCCCATAACCGCGGGCACGGCTTTCAAAAGTTCAAACCCTGCAGGGGTGTCCCAACTTAGCCCATCACAAGCTCTCACGGTCAACGAAGGATATTCCTTCTCCCAGGAAGACCCGATCAGACTCGGAATCCCGGTTACAATACATTTCGATAATGGTAAAACAAGACCAGCAAGACCACCCGCTGTGCCGACAAATCCCGATAGGAGCTGCACATATCTCGTTCTCAGGGCACACCAGATAAGCTAAGCATATAGGAGTCGACGTAACCCAAGTTGCTAAGGGATGGCCCTGCACGGTGCTCTAGTTTGGGCCAACACTCAGAGGAGCACTGGCCTGGGGGTTTAAAATAAAGATGACCCTTGAGTCTGCAGAACCCAAGGGAAAAAGGCTTAGGTGGCAAATGGTAAAACCAATGTTGGGCCTTGCTGGAGGAGTTTTACTCAAGGCGAACTGTCAAGGGGTTCCCATTATAACCCAACCGCATAAACGCAAAATCAAGGAACATAACACCGGTATGACGGAAACTAGGGCGGCAAGAGTGGAACAAAACACGAGGCATAAGGCCGAGCCTTCCACCCTTTACCAAGTATATAGATGCATTAATTAAATAAGATATATTGTGATATCCCAACAAATATCCATGTTCCAACATGGAACCAAACTCCAATCTTCACCTGCAACTAGCAACGCTATAAGAGGGGCTGAGCAAAGCGGTAACATAGCCAAACAATGGTTTCCTAGGACAAGGTTGGTTAGAGGCTTGACATGGCAATATGGGAGGCATAATATAGCAAGAGGTAGGTATCGCAGCATAGCAAAAGAGCGAGCAACTAGAAAGCAAAGATAGAAGTGATTTTTAGGGTATGGTCATCTTGCCTAAAATCCCGCAAGGAAGAAGAACGAGTCCATGAAGAAGACAAACGGACATAGTCGAATGGATCCTCACAAACGCGACGTTATCGGAACTAATCCGAAGAAGAAACACCGGAAAGAAGCAAACAACATAGTAAACAACCATCACATAAACATGGCATGATGCACCACCAAGTACGATGCATGGCCGGTTTAATGAGGCATGGCATGGCAAAGTGCACAAACAATACTACAAATTAAGTGGAGCTCAAGATGGAACGAGTTGCATATTGACGGAACACTATATTCAAGTTATTTAGTTCGATCTCGTTTATGTACCCAACAATATTAAATGTCGATTAACATGGCAAGAGGTGAAGCAAATGAAAACTACCTATCTAGGCAAGTTTAAATGAGGCCGGAACAACAAGCAACAAGTCCGGAAGAATCCTCATGTGCAATATTTTAGATTTGGTACTGTTCTGCCCTAAATCATATTTTAGAGTTGTTAAACATGCAAAGTAAAGTCACCACGTTAAACTAGGCATTTTTCTACCTCACTTACATATAAAGTTTGTTAGGTTTGGAGCTACGGTTATTTAATTATGAATTAAACCGTTTTAGCATGTTATTTAACCAAATTAAAGCAAACATCATTTTAAGCATTTCAAACATGGATGAAAGTGGCATATTATGAAACTAGACACAATTCTAAGCATTTTTCATATATAATTAATTTTAAAAAGATGCACCGTTTGTGAGTTATTAAATGCATGAAAAAAGATGGTTTTATGTAAAAACTGTTGTCTCTGGAATATTGGCAAAATTCACAGGACCAGGAAAAAAACCTAGCGGGCAGAAACTGAACAGGAAGCCAAACAGAGAAGGGGGCTGGGGTGTTGCTCACCATGGGCCGAGGCCCACAACAGAGAGGAGAGGGGCGTGCTGGGCCTCGCTGCCGGAAACGACCCACACGGGCACGAGGAGGCCGTCCTGGTCTCGCTGAATCGAGAAGAGCAGGGCAGCGGTTTGAGCTCCTCTGTTTGATGCAGAACGCGCAGAGGCCGGTGCCGGGGCATGGAGGTCGACGACGACGGGGAACACGGTGGCACAGTGGATCCAGGAAGGTGAGAGGTGGAGGGCCGTGGGTGCTGGGACATGGCGAAGGAGAAGACCACGGCAGCAGCGGCTAATGACGCGAAAATAGGGCAATGCAGGGGAGTCTATGCGGTGATGGACATGGACCGAAGCAGAGGAGGCAAGCAGGGTGGCGGTGGCTGGGGGCAGAGCTCCGGCGAGTGGGCGAAGGGGCAGCGAGGTCCTGGCCATTCGGATCTGGCTGGGAACGGGCTTAGACGGCACCGGGCTTGAGGAGATCGGCGTCCATGGCGGCATCCATGGCCAGGCAGCGCTGTTCGGTTCCTCTGCAGAGAAACGACAGAGGCTAAGGCAGGGAGCTAGAGAGCCAAGAGAAAAGAAACAAGAGGAGAGGGAGAAGAAGCATGGGCAGTGGGGCACTCATATCCGGCAGCGGCGGCGCTCCAAACGGCGGCGGTGGCGCTCGTGGCTCCAGATAGCTACGAGGAAGGGGCGGCCTTGTGGGGTGGTTGCAGGAGGGGGGGTGGTTGGCTGGTTGGATCGATGGAGGGATTGGGTGGATCGGGATGGATCCCGAGGAAGGAGAGGAGTGGATGACTGGCGGCGACGCGATGGGACAACGGGCTAGATTTTAGGGTTGGTGCCTAGGGGATTGGTTTATATATATAGCACTGGATTTTTTAGGGGCTATTTTGTCCCTCCGATCGAAATCGGACGGTCGGGAAAAATAGGTTAGGGAGTCCAATAAATAAAACGAAGATGTTTTATAGATGTTTGGGGATGATCCGGACACAACGGTGACGACTGCCAGGGTCGGGTCCGTGGAAGTTTCGGACGCGCATGTGAGGGGTCGGTGTACTGTGCAAAGAGGGGTTTTCGGACCGTGCGATCGCATCAGACGGCTCCGGACGCGAAGAGGGGTAGGTGGATGGACTAGGTGGGCTGTGGCAAGGCTGAGAGGACAGAAGAGAGAGAGAGAGAGAGCCCGGCAGCAGTTTCCGGAGATCCAAAACGTCCGACGATAGACCAGCTATACTGCCACTATAGTTATCTGTTGGGGCGTCAAACGAACTCCGAATGCGATGAAACATGTCAGGTGGCCTACCTACATTATAATAAGACCGTACGCCAACTTTCAACCCATTCCGAGAACATTTTTCGACAATTATAAAATAATATTTTGGACGTGCCGCGAGCGCGTGCAAGTGTGGTTTAGCTCAGAATGGACAGCGAGCGGAACTGGGAAACCCGAACTAATGCAAGTTTCAAAAACATGATGATGCAATGCGGATGATGACATTACAAGATGCAACATGCAAGCAAATGACAAGGCAACAACAACGAATAACTAGAAGACACCTGGCGCGACGGTCTCGGGGCGTTACACCATCTAAACAACTTGGTTGATTTGTGTGATATGCAAAAGAAGAAAGATGTGGATAATGATATTGTTAAATTGAAGCTATTTCCGTTTTCACTTAGAGATCGTGCTAAAACTTGGTTCTCTTCTTTGCCTAAAAATAGTATTGATTCATGGAATAAGTGCAAAGATGCTTTTATCTCTAAGTATTTTCCTCCCGCTAAGATCATCTCTCTTAGGAACGATATTATGAATTTTAACCAACTTGATCATGAGCATGTTGCACAAGCTTGGGAGAGGATGAAGTTAATGATACGTAATTGCCCTACACATGGTTTGAATTTGTGGATGATTATACAAAAAAATTATGATGGATTGAATTTTTCTTCTAGAAATCTTTTAGATTCGGCAGCGGGAGGCACTTTTATGGAAATCACTTGGAGAAGCTACTAAACTCCTAGACAATATTATGGTTAATTATTCTCAATGGCACACCGAAAGATCCACTAGTAAAAAGGTTCATGCGATTGAAGAGATTAATGTTTTGAGTGGAAAGATGGATGAACTTATGAAATTGTTTGCTAATAAAAGTGTTTCTTCTGATCCTAATGATATGCCTTTGTCCACTTTGATTGAGAATAATAATGAATCCATGGATGTGAATTTTGTTGGTAGGAATTATTTTGGTAACAACGCGTATAGAGGAAATTTTAATTCTAGGTCGTTTCCTAGTAATTCCTCTAATAATTATGGTAATTCCTACAATAACTCTTATGGAAATTTTAATAAGATGCCCTCTGATTTTGATATTAGTGTTAAAGAAAGTTGGCTAGGAACGTGGATAGAATTTCTCTTGATGTTGATTCTTTAAAACTTAGATCTATTCCAGCTAAACATGATATCAATGAGCTCAAAGCCATGAGAATTTCCATTGATGAGTGCAAAGAAAGAACTGCTAGGATGCGTGCTAAAAATGATTGCTTTGTAAAAGCGTGCTCTTCTAGTTTTCATGATAATAATGATGAAGATCTAAAAGTGATTGATGTGACTCCAATTAAATCTTTATTTTCCAATATGAATCTTGATAGATATGGGACTGGAGATGAGTAAACTTTAGTTAAAAGGCGTCCCAGTGATTCAGAGTTTTTAGATCATGATGCAAAAATTAATAAAAGTGGGATTGAAGAGGTCAAAACTTTACATAGTAATGAACTCACTATTTTGGATTTCAAGGAATTTAATTATGATAATTGCTCTTTGATAGATTGTATTTCCTTGTTGCAATCCATCTTAAATTCTCCTCATGATTATAATCAAAATAAAGCTTTTACTAAACATATCATTGATACTTTAATGCAATCCCATGAAGAAAAGCTTGAACTAGAAGTTTCTATCCCTAGAAAACTTTATGATGAGTGGGAACCTACTATTAAAATTAAGATTAAAGATTATGAATGCTATGCTTTGTGTGATTTGGGTGCTAGTGTTTCCACGATTCCAAAAAACTTTGTCTGATGTGCTAGGTTTCAGTGAATTTGATGATTGTTCTTTAAATTCGCATATTGCGGATTCCACCATTAAGAAACCTATGGGAAGGATTAATGATGTTCTTATTGTTGCAAACAGGAATTATGTGCCCGTAGATTTCATTGTTCTTGATATAGATTGCAATCCTACATGTCCTATTATTCTTGGTAGACCTTTCCTTAGAACGATTGGTGCAATTATTGACATGAAAGAAGGAAATATTAGATTCCAATTTCCGTTAAGGAAAGGCATGAAATAAAATTAAATTTCCTTATGAATCTATTATGAGAGCCACTTATGGATTGCATACCAAAGATGACAATACCTAAATCTATTCTTGTTTTTATGCCTAGCTACGGGTGTTAAACGATAGCGCTTGTTGGGAGCCAACCAAATTTTATTTTTATTCCTGTTTAGTAATAAATAATTCATCTATCCTCTGTTATGATTGTGCTTTTTATGTTTTAGTTAGTGTTTGTGCCAAGTAAAGCCTTTAGGATCTTTTTGGGTGATTGTTGTTTGATCTTACTGATAAAAATAGAAAGTATGCGCTAACGAATATAATTTTCATTTTTTTCCTGAGAGCGATAAAATACCAATTCCTACTGAAGTAGATCAATATACATATTTTCCTTGTCGTCCTAATTTTTCAGAATTTTTGGAGTTATAGAATTATTCGAAACCTACAGATTGCTACAGACTATTTTGTTTTTGACAGATTCTGTTTTTCGTGTGTTGTTTGCTTATTTTGATGCATCTATGGCTAGTATCGGGGGGTATGAAACATAGAGAAGTTGGAATACATTAGGTTTAACACCAATATAAATAAAGAATGAGTTCATTACGATACCTTAAAGTGGTGGTTTATTTTCTTAAACTAACAAAGCTGATGAGATTTTCTGTTGAGTTTTGTGTTGTGAAGTTTTCAAGTTTTTGCGTAAAGATTTGATGGATTTTGGAATAAGGAGTGGCAAGAGCCTACGCTTTGGGATTCCCAAGGCATACCAAGGTAAAATTCAAGGACAACCAAAAGCCTAAGTTTGGGGATGCCCTGGAAGGCATCCCCTCTTTCGTCTTCGTCTATCGGTAACTTTACTTGAGGCTATATTTTTATTCACCACATGATATGTGTTTTGCTTGGAGCATCGTGTATGATTTGAGTCTTTGCTTTTTAGTTTACCACAATCATACTTGCTGTACACACCTTTTGGGAGAGACACGCATGAATCAGAATATATTATAATACTCTATGTGTTTCACTTATATCTTTTGAGCTAGATAATTTTGCTCTGGTGCTTCACTTATATTTTTTTAGAGCATCGTGGTGGTTTTATTTTATAGAAATTATTGATCTCTCATGCTTCACTTATATTATTTTGAGAGTCCTTTAGAACAGCATGGTATTTTCCTTTGGCTATAAACTTAGTCCTAATATGATAGGCATCCAAGATGGGTATAATAAAAACTTTCATATAAAGTGCATTGAATACTATGAGAAGTTTGATTCGTTATGATTGTTTTGAGATATGAAGATGGTGATATTAGAGTCATGCTAGTTGAGTAGTTGTGAATTTGAGAGATACTTGTGTTAAAGTTTGTGATTCCCATAGAATGCACGTATGGTGAACCGTTATGTGATGAAGTTAGAGCATGATTTATTTTTTGATTGTCTTCCTTATGAGTGGCAGTCGGGGACGAGCAATGGTCTTCTCCTACCAATCTATCCCCCTAGGAGCATGCGCGTAGTACTTAATTTTGATAACTAATAGATTTTTGCAATAAGTATGTGAGTTCTTTATGACAAATGTTGAGTCCATGGATTATACGCACTCTCACCCTTCCACCGTTGCTAGCCTCTCTAGTACTGCACAACTTTCACTGGTACCATAAACCCACCATTTACCTTTGTCAAAACAACCACCATACCTACCTATTATGGCATTTCCATAGCCATTCCGAGATATATTGCCATGCAAGTTTCCATCGTTCCGTTTATTATGACACGCTCCATCATTGTCATATTGCTTTGCATGATCATGTAGTTGACATCGTATTTGTGGCAAAGCCACCATTCATAATTCTTTCATACATGTCACTCCTGATTCATTGCACATCCCGGTACACCGCCAGAGGCATTCACTGTAACACCCACGATGCGGCTATATCTCCCACGTGTCGGAGCACGACTTAGAGGCATAACCGCATAGTAGGCATGTCGCAAGAGGGGTAATCTTTACACATCCCATGTACTGAATATGAAAGGGATAAAGAGTTGGCTTACAATCTCCACTTAACACAATACATAAATATAGAATTACATCATCCAGAATGCAATCAAGGTCCGACTACGGAACCAAAATAAAAGAAGACCACCCCTAATGCTTAGATCCCCGATCGCCCCGACTGGGCTCCACTACTGATCAAAAGGAAAACTAAACAACACAACGAACAAGAACTTCATCGAGCTCTCACTTGATCTCAGCGGCATCATCTGCACTGGTATCATCGGCATCTTCAACTGGTTTTGGAAGTATCTGCGAGCCACGAAGACTCAGCAATCTCACACCCACGAGATCAAGACTATTTAAGTTTATGGGTAGGAAAAGGGTAGTGAGGTGGAGCTGCAGCAAGCACTAAGCATATATGGTGGCTAACATATGCAAATAAGAGCGAGAAGAGAAGCAATGCAACGGTCGTGAACTAGAAGTGATCAAGAAGTGATACTGAATCTACTTACGTTCAAGCATAACACAGGAACCGTGTTCACTTCCCGGACTCCGCCGAGAAGAGACCATCACGGCTACACACACGGTTGATTCATTTTAATTAAGTTAAGTATCAAGTTCTCTACAACCAGATATTAACAAATTCCCATCTACCCATAACCGCGGGCACAACTTTCGAAAGATCAAACCCTGCAGGGGTGTCCCAACTTAGCCCATCACAAGCTCTCATGGTCGACAAAGGATATTCCTTCTCCCAGAAAGACCCGATCAGACTCGGAATCCCGGTTACAAGACATTTCGACAATGGTAAAACAAGACCAGCAAGATCGCCCGATGCACCGACATCCCGATAGGAGCTGCACATATCTCGTTCTCATGGAAACACCAAATGAGACAAGCTACGAGTAAAACCAGACCTCGAGTTTCCCCGAGGTGACCCCACAGGAGGCTCAGTTCGGACCAACACTTAGACAAGCACTGGCCCGGGGGGGCTAAAATAAAGATGACCCTCAGGAGCGTGACTCCCAAGGGAAAAGTAGGTGGTGGTGAGGAAAATGGTAAAACCAAGGTTGGGCCTTGCTGGAGGAGTTTTATTCAAAGCGAGCTGTCATGGGGTCCCCATAACACCCAACCATGTAAGGAACGCAAAATCAAGGAACATAACACCGGCATGACGGAAACTGGGACGGCAAGAGTGGAACAAAACACCAGGCATAAGGCCGAGCCTTCCACCTTTTACCAAGTATATAGATGCATTAATTAAAATAGGAGATATTGTGATATCCCAACATAACCATGTTCCAACATGGGAAAAACTCCATCTTCACCTGCAACTAGCAATGCTATAAGAGGGGCTAAGCAAAGCGGTAACATAGCCAAACAACGGTTTGCTAGGAAAGGTGGGTTAGGGACTTGTCATGGCAATATGGGAGGCAAGATATAGCAAGTGCTAGGTATCGCGGCATAGCAATAGAGCGAGCAACTAGCAAGCAAAGATAGAAGTGACTTTGAGGGTATGGTCATCTTGCCTGAAATCCCGCAAGGAAGAAGAACGAGTCCATGAAGAAGAAAAACGGACGTAGTCGAACGGATCCTCACAAACGTGACATTATCGGAACTAACCCGAAGAAGCAACACCGGAAAGAAGCAAACAACATAGTAAAAAACCATCACATAATCATGGCATCATGCACAACCAAGTATGATGCATGTCCGGTTTAAAGAGGCATGGCATGGCAATATGCACAAACAAAACTACACATTAAGTAGAGCTCAATATGCAACGAGTTGCATATTGACGGAACACCACATGACTTATTTAGTTCGATCTTGTTTATGTACCCAACAACATTAAATGTTGATTAACATGGCAAGAGGTGAAGCATTAGAAAACTACCTAACTAGGCAAGTTTAAATGAGGCCGGAAACAACAAACAACCATTCCGGAAAATCCTCATGAGCATATATTAGATTTGGTACTGTTCTTCCCTAAAACATATTTTATAGTTGTTAAACATGCAAAGTTTATTAAGTTCAGAGCTACGATTAATTAGTTATGAAATAAAGCATTTTAACATGGCAATAAGCAAAATTAAACAAACAACAAGTTTAAACATTTTAAACATGCATGAAAGTGACATATTATGAAACTACACAAAATTCGAAGCAACTTTCTTGTTAAGTTTGTTTAATTCCGATGCACGGTTTGTGAGATATGATATGCATGAAGAAAGAGGGTTTTTCTGCAAAACTGCCAACTCTAGAAAATTGGACAAAATCTCAGAATGAAAAAAACACAGCCGGGCCGAAACTAGCAGGCCCAGAAGTGTATAAGGGAGCCGCTGGAGGGGCTGCTCACATTGGCCTGGCACGGTCGGCACAGCAAAGGAGGAGAAGGGCCGGCGAAGGGGGACGGAGGGCGCTGCTGGGCCGGGGCGAGGCCGGCCCACGCGCGTGCGAGGGAGGCAGCCAGCGGTGCGCTCGTCCTCTCCCTCCGCCCGAGGGGAGGCAAGGGCGGCAACGACCAACAACGACGATGGGGAAGGGCATCGGAGGCCGGGAATGGGTGCGGGGCGGCGGATCCGGCCTCGGGGCGATGCGAGGGCACCAAATCTGACGACGAGGACGGTCAGGGAGACGAGCGGCGAAGGTGGTGGACTCCGGCGAGGTAAACGGGGCGAGGGCGACTGGATCTTCACTGGCGACGACGCCCTGCGCGGGAGAGAGAGAGAGAGGTGAGGCAGAGGGATGTCAGAGGGAAAGGAGAGAGAGGCGGATCTGGCCTGGGGTCACCGGCGGCGCCTCCGGGTCGCCGGAGTTCATCCCGGCGCGGTGTGAGGCGACTCAAGTGACGAGGACAAGCGGGAGGGAGCTCGGGGCAAGGGCTCCTGCGGGCTGCGGGCGCGCGGCGGCGGCTCAGGCCCGGTTGTGGCCCGGAGCGGGCCTCGCACGGGCTTCGGCGGGCCCTCGGCTATGGGATGGGGAGGCAGGGCGACGTGGCCGTGCGCCATTGGCTGGAGGCGGCGACTGGCGGCGCAAAGAATCAGAGCTCGCCAAGTGGCGGAGTCGAGGTGGCTTGGCATGGAAATGGAGGAGAAGGTGAAGGAATGTCCAGATTTGGAAGGAGGGGTTCCCTGATATAGGCAGGGTTAGGGTTTGGGGGGATTTGTGGGGTTTTTGGACCCTCGGATCGCGATCGTGCGACTCCGGACAGAGGCGGAAACTAGGCGGGCTGCAGGTGAATGGAATTGGGCTGTGGAGAGCGGGTTGGGCTGAGAGAAGAGAAGAGAGAGAGGTCCGACGACTGTTTCCGGAGACCGAAAACGTCCGACGTTTTGACTGGCTATATTGCCGCTATAGTTATCCGTTGGGGCGTCAAACAAACACCGAATGCGATGAAACTTGGCAGGCGGCCTACCTACAACATAACAAAACCGCATGCCAACTTTCAACCCATTCTGAGAACATTTTTCGGCCACTTATAAAATAATATTTCGGACGTGCCGCGGGCACGTGCAAGTGTGTCTGGGCTCAGAACAGACAACGGACCAACCTGGGGAAACCGGACGGATGCAAGTTTTGAAAATATGCAGATGCAATGCGGATGATGACATGGAAAGATGCAACATGCAAGCAAAATACATGGCGACAACAAAGAATAAATGGAAGACACCTGGCGCATCGGACTCGGGGCGTCACAACACTCCACCACTACAAGAGGATCTCGTCCCGAGATCTAGAATGGCACCGGAGAGAAATGGAAGATGAAGAGAAAAGGTAAAACTAAGTTGCTTCTTTGATAAACGAGTGAAACGAAAGAACCTTGCGAGGATGAACAAATAGAAAGACAGAATACAACGAAGATGATCAAAGTTGAAACACTCCGTTAGAAAAGAGTAACAAGGAACATTACTAGAACCTTCTAGGTAGAAAGACATAAGAAAAGGGTTGCAATGGGCAAGAAGTACATGCAAGCACTCCGGTAGAAACGAGATGTACAAGGAACCATAAGGATCAATTACGACAACACTCCGGTAAGAAATGGAAGGCAAAAATATGAACTTGGCAAAATGAAAGCACTTGGATGAGAGTCCGGTTAGAGAAGGAATGATAGACACAACAGTCTATTTAAAACAAGATTGAGAAGGAATAAGAATGATATAATTTGGACAGCACTCCGACTGTAAATGGAAAGAATTCAACATGAACTTGACAAGATGAGAGGACACTTCATGAAATCAACAACACACTGCATCCGGAACTATTGAAAGAATGGCACAATGGGTAAGAAAGATTTGAGACAGCACACCGGTTGAGAAGGGATGCAAAACTTGACAAGTTGAGAGAGCTCGAATGAAAACACGACACTCCGGTTGAATGGATAAGCAAAAGGAAAGAACATGATCTTTGACAAAAATGAGATGATGAGTTGAATAGAACAACATCACAAAGCCTCCGGAAGAAATAAAAAATGGAATAAAATAAACGGAGAAGAAAACAACATCTTCTACCTCAAATGAGCTTGAAAAAGCATCTTTAGGAGAAGGGTTGAACGGAGTTGTTGGAAACCAACAATGAAAAGAGTAAGGTTGTTGTGGGCTTATGGAGAACATCTCGAACTCTTGAGGTGAAAATCTGCCACTAAGGAAACAAAAGATTGGATTGATATGAACAAGGAGACGAGAAACTTATTTCACCGGGAGGATAAATGAAGAACTTGGGTCATTTATGAGCACCATAAATAGCACGATCCTTAGGGAAAAGCTTTAGGTGAAATATAACCCAAGATAACTCCAATGAAGAGATTGATGGATTGAAAAGATGTCTTGAGCGAAGAGAACATGATGGATTTAGATATGTCACTCTTAAGAACTTGTGAATCATGAAACACGAAGGGAAATTATCAACAATGACATAACACCACCTCAAAAGATAAGAAAGAAAGAATTGCACTTCGAAATGCAAGATGAAGAATGCTTGAACTCCTCTGAAGAAATCTTGATGAACACTTCGAGA
This sequence comes from Triticum urartu, assembly GCF_056163025.1. NCBI lineage: Eukaryota > Viridiplantae > Streptophyta > Magnoliopsida > Poales > Poaceae > Triticum > Triticum urartu. The sequence continues at coordinate 170,550,701 of NC_141876.1, read as the reverse complement.
AGGAATTAAATCCTTGATGAACCAACATGTAGCCACCATGAAGAACTCCGGTAAAAAAATATGATGCAAAGAAAGAGAAATTGAAAACACAAGGTGAAGCCTTGTGATGATTTAGATGGAGCTTCACGACGAGATAAAGCGAAAGAACTTGGAACTCCGGAAAAGAAAGATGAAGCATCTTGGAACCAAGATTTTGATAAACCTCCAGAATAAGGATTTGAATTTACTCGATGCAACAAGAATAAGAATTACATTATGCTTATCCTTCACCAATTTAAATTGATGACAAGCAACGGATTTGACATACTACTTATTTTCGTAGAAAGGATTAAGAGAGATATAGCGCAAACTTGAGAAGGTCTTTGACAAACCACTAGTAGGATTAGAAAGAACAAATGAATTGATATGATAACCAAGAAAAAGAACTCTTGAACGAACCACCGTAAGAATTGAAAATGAACGAAGAAAAGATAAGGAAACACCGGAAAGAATTAGAGAACGAATGAAGATACTTGAGAGAATTTAGATACATGAGAACGAAGAGATCACGAGCTGATAAGAGAATACTTGAATGATGCACCGGTATGATTTGGAGAACAACAAATGAATAATTTTGAGATGATGAGATCCGGAGAATCAAACTGAAAAGACTCCTGAATTGCTCCGGATGGGTGAAAAGAATTCTCACAATCGAAATAAATATGAGAGGATGGCGTCAAGCTTGAACCATGAATCTTTGGAAGAACGGGTAAGAATTTAAGAGGACCCCTTCTTTGGTCTTCAAAATCCGAGAATGACGACGAGAAACACCGCCATGATAATTGATGAGATACTCCTGGAGAATGAATAAAGAAGAAGTTAAACCAACAATGAAAGAATTTGACCGATCTTGGGGAAATACATATGACTGATGATAATTCATTCTTACGTCAAACTTTGAAATGACTTTGAGAATAACTCCAGAAAAGAATTAGAAGAGTCAGGTAAGATCCTAGGAAAAGACCTATGGGTTAGGGCCCACTCAAAAGATACAACTTTTGGAATGATTTTTAAGACAGATCGCACCGGTTGAATCAAATGGCTTGAATGAGATAACAACCTCGAAATAGCTTGAACGGATTGAATGAGATAACATTTTCTGAGATATCTTCGCACTCCGGAATAGATGAATAGAGAGAGGTGAACAATTAAGAGGTGCACCGACATGAGAAAATCTTTGAAACGAGTAAAGGAATACGATCAACACTGAAAGCTTAAGTTGGATCCATCGGAGAAGAAAAAGAAACGAGGAATGATGAACTTATAGAGCATCTTCATGAGAACAACCGGGTAAGAACATTGATGGAAAGAATGGAGAGACTTCTCATAAATAACATGATAGTTGATTAAGAAATCCGAATCCTTGAAGGAAAAGGGTGGGAGGGCAGGAAAACAAAGGCAGCTTGGGACGGATGAAATGAGCACCGTTGAGAAGAACTGATAATTGATCTTGCGGATGTTGAAATGATCGGATCCGCTTGAAGAGAAACACGTCGGTTGAAAAAGGATTGACATGACAATCTCGATTATCAAGAAGGATTGGGATTCACATAGGAACATGAGAACACCGCTTAGGAAAGGTATGGAATCAACACTCAGACATTGAAGCAACTCGAATACCACAACTGAAAACAAGAAACAAAGGATTGGCTTGCAGAATAAGCCGGAACAAACATATGATAGAGATTTCGTCCGAAATTTTCGTGGTGGGGCCCACACGGGCTCGATCGTACAACACCATCATGTACAAGGCAGTGCACATGACATACGAAGCATCCCCGAGTCAGCATAGCCAAGGACTCTTTAAGACACAACGAGACCATTGTAAAACCAACCGTGGATAGGCGGACCACTAGACGTCAAACCCCAATTTCATATCATACATCTGTCGAAAAGATATCCTAAGGGCTACTTAAATTCCCACTTATAAACTCCTGAAACTTTCTAGTTATGCAATCAGGTGTTGGGGATACAGGGGAAGCATAATATCTCACCCAAAACTAGCAAATCCTACATCCAGTTGTATTCATCCTTCAACACATAACCAAGAAACCTTCGGAAATCATTCACCTCAACCTTCGAAAAGCATCTGTTATACGAGTTATGGCAATAGTCCCGAACTCCCGCCCCAGTACTAGGTGGCGTCGAGGTTATCTCACCAACAACTGCATAAAAGAGATTTTCGATGTGGGCAAAACTCAGGTATTCTAGAACTACAATGATAAAATTGTGATGACAACACCTCGGAGCTCAACTCCCCGTGACACTGCAACAACCCCTAAATGTTAGGAGGCACAGAGAACAATGTTCTCGTCACAAAAGCATCGGAACGATTCCAAGATACCCGCGTGATCCTATATTTTTTTAGTGAAATTTGAGGAGAGAAGAGTCAAAACTCTACGCCAGGATGCCTCACCAGAGCGACGAAGGGACCGAGGAGTAAAAAGAATCCTACTCTCCGAAATATATAATCCTATAAGACTCAAAACATTTTGTTCTAGACTCAACAACGTCAGCGATTCGATCAAGCAGGGGGCTCCTAAGTCGGGGATGGCTCTGATACCAACTTGTAACACCCACGATGCGGCTATATCTCCCACGTGTCAGAGCATGACTTAGAGGCATAACCGCATAGTAGGCATGTCGCAAGAGGGGTAATCTTCACATATCCCATGTACTGAATAAAAAAGGGATAAAGAGTTGGCTTACAATCGCCAGTTCACACAATACATAAATATAGCATTACATCATCCAGAATACAATCAAGGTCCGACTACGGAACCAAAATAAAAGAAGACCGCCCCTAATGCTTAGATCCCCGATCGCCCCGACTGGGCTCCACTACTGATCAAAAGGAAAACTAAACAACACAACGAACAAGAACTTCATCGAGCTCCCACTTGATCTCAGCGGCGTCATCTGCACTGGTATCATCGGCACCTTCAACTGGTTTTGGAAGTATCTGTGAGCCACGAAGACTCAGCAATCTCACACCCACGAGATCAAGATTATTTAAGCTTATGGGTAGGAAAACGGTAGTGAGGTGGAGCTGCAGCAAGGACTAAGCATATATGGTAGCTAACATACGCAACTAAGAGCGAGAAGAGAAGCAATGCAATGGTTGTGAACTAGAAGTGATCAAGAAGTGATCCTGAATCTACTTACGTTCAAGCATAACACAGGAACCGTGTTCACTTCCGGGACTCCACCGAAAAGAGACCATCACTACTACACACGCGGTTGATTCATTTTAATTAAGTTAAGTGTCGAGTTCTCTACAACCGGATATTAACAAATTCCCATCTGCCCATAACTGCAGGAACGACTTTCGAAAGTTCAAACTCTACAGGGGTGTCCCAACTTAGCCCAACACATGCTCTCACGGTCAATGAAGGATATTCCTTCTCCCAGGAAGACCTGGTCAGACTCGGAATCCCGGTTATAAGACATTTCGACAATGGTAAAACAAGACCAGCAAGACCGCCCGATGCACCGACATCCCGATAGGAGCTACACATATCTCGTTCTCAGGGCAACAACAGATGAGACAAGCTACGAGTAAAACCAGACCTCGAGTTTCCCCGAGGTGGCCCCGCAGGCGGCTCGGTTCGGACCAACACTTAGACAAGCACTGGCCCGGGGGGGGGGGGCTAAAATAAAGATGACCCTCGGGAGCGTGACTCCAAAGGGAAAAGAAGGTGGTGGTGAGGCAAATGGTAAAACCAAGGTTGGGGCCTTGCTGGAGGAGTTTTATTCAAAGCAAACTGTCAAGGGGTCCCCATAACACCCAACCGTGTAAGGAACGCAAAATCAAGGAACATAACATCGGTATGACGGAAACTAGGGTGGCAAGAGTGGAAGAAAACACCAGGCATAAGGCCGAACCTTCCAACCTTTATCAAGTATATAGATGCATTAATTAAAATAAGAGATATTGTGATATCCCAACATAACCATGTTCCAACATGGAACAAACTCCATCTTCACCTGCAACTAGCAACGCTATAAGAGGGGCTGAGCAAAGCGGTAACATAGCCAAACAACGGTTTGCTAGGAAAGGTGGGTTAGAGACTTGTCATGGCAATATGGGAGGCATGATATAGCAAGTGGTAGGTATCGCGGCATAGCAATAGAGCAAGCAACTACCAAGCAAAGATAGAAATGATTTCGAGGGTATGGTCATCTTGCCTGAAATCCCACAAGGAAGAAGAACGAGTCCATGAAGAAGACAAATGGACGTAGCCAAACGGATCCTCACAAATGTGAAATTACCGGAACTAACTCGAAGAAGCAAGACCAGAAAGAAGCAAACAACATAGTAAACAACCATCACCTAATCATGGCATGATGCACAACCAATTATGATGCATGTCCGGTTTAAAGAGGCATGGCATGGCAATATGCACAAACAATACAACAAATTTAGTGGAGCTCAATATGCAACGAGTTTCATATTGATGGAACACCACATGACTTATTTAGTTCGATCTTGTTTATGTACCCAACAACATTAAATGTTGATTAACATGGCAAGAGGTGAAGCATAAGAAAACTACCTAACTAGGCAAGTTTAAATGAGGCCGGAAACAACAAACAACCATTCCGGAAAATCCTCATGAGCGTATATTAGATTTGGTACTGTTCTGCCCTAAAGCATATTTTATAGTAGTTAAACATGCAAAGTGATACATAAACTAGGCATTTTTCTACCCCATTTATATATAAAGTTTATTAAGTTCGGAGCTACGGTTAATTAGTTATGAAATAAAGCATTTTAACATGGCAATAAGCAAAATGAAACAAACAACAGGTTTAAACATTTTAAACATGCATGAAAGTGACATATTATCAAACTACAAAAAATTCTAAGCAACTTTCATGTTAAATTCGTTTAATTCCGATGCACGGTTTGTGAGATATGATATGCATGAAGAAAGAGGGTTTTTCTGCAAAATTGCCAACTATGGAAAATTGGACAAATTCGCAGAATGAAAAAAAACACAGTCGGGCCGAAACTAGCAGGCCCAGAAGTGCAAAGGGAAGGCGCTGGAGGGGCTGCTCACATTGGCCTGGCCCGGTCGGCACAACAACGGAGGAGAAGGGCCGGCCAAGGGTGACGGAGGGCGCTGCTGGGCCGGGGCGAGGCCGTCCCACTCGCGTGCAAGGGAGGAAGCCAGCGGTGCGCTCGTCCTCTCCCTCCGCCCAAGGGGAGGCAAGGGCGGCGACGACCAACAACGACGACGAGGAAGGGCGTCGGAGGCCGGGAACGGGTGCGGGGCGGCGGATCCGGCCTCGGGGCGATGCGAGGGCACCAAATCTGACGACGAGGACGGTCGGTGAGACGAGCGGCGAAGGAGGTGGACTCCGGCGAGGTCAACGGGGCGAGGGCGCCTGGATCATCACCGGTGATGACGCCCTGTGCGGGAGAGAGAGAGAGGTGAGGGAGAGGGAGGTCAGAGGGAAAGGAGAGACAGGCGGATCTAGCCTAGGGTCACCGGCGGCAGCTCCGGGTCGCTGGAATTCATCCCGGCGCGGTGTGAGGCGACTCAGGCGACGGGGATGAGCGGGAGGGAGCTCGGGGCAAAGGCTCCTGCGGGCTGCGGGCGTGCGGCGGCGGCTCAGGCCCGGTTGTGGCCCGGAGCGGGCCTCGCGCTGGCTTCGGCGGGCCCTCGGCTATGGGACGGGGAGGCAGGTGGACGTGGCCGCGCGCCATTGGCTGGAGGCGGCGGCTGGCGGCGGCGCAGCGAATCAGAGCTCGCCAAGTGGTGGAGTGGAGGTGGCTGGGCACGGAAATGGTGGAGAAGGTGAAGGAATCTCCAGATTTGGAAGGAGGGGTTCCCTTATATAGGCAGGGTTAGGGTTTGGGGGATTTGTGGGGTTTTTGGACCCTCGGATCGCGATTGTGCGGCTCTGCAAAGAGGGGGAAACTAGGTGGGCTGCAGGTGAGGGGAAGTGAGCTGTGGAGAGCGGGTTGGGCTAACAGAAGAGAAGAGAGAGAGGTCCGGCGACTGTTTTTGGAGACCGAAAACGTCCGACCTTTTGACCGGCTATATTGCCGCTATAGTTATCCGTTGGGGCATCAAACGAACTCCGAATGCGATGAAACTTGGCAGGCGGCCTACGTACAACATAACAACACCACATGCCAACTTTCAACCCATTCCGAGAACATTTTTCGGCCACATATAAAATAATATTTCGGACGTGCCGCGGACGCGTGCAAGTGTGTGTGGGCTCAGAACGGAGAACGGACGAAACTGGGGAAACCGGACGGATGCAAGTTTTGAAAATATGCAGATGCAATGTGGATGATGACATGGCAAGATGCAACACGCAAGCAAAAGACATGGAAACAACAGCGAATAACTGGGAGACACCTTGCGCATCGGACTCGGGGCGTCACAACACTCCACCACTACAAGAGGATCTCGTCCCGAGATCTAGAATGGCACCGGAGAGAAACGGAAGAGGAAGAGAAAAGGTAAACCTAAGTTGCTTCTTTGACAAATGAGTGAAACCAAAAAACCTTGCAAGGATGAACAAATAGAAAGACAGAATACAATGAAGATGAACAAAGTTGAAACACTCCGTTAGAACAGAGTAACAAGGAACATTACTAGAATCTTGTAGGTAGAAAGACATAAGAAAAGGGTTGCAATGGGCAAGAAGTACATGCAAGCACTCCGGTAGAAACGAGATGTACAAGGAATGATAAGGATCAATTATGACAGCACTCCGGTAAGAAATGGAAGGCAAAAATATGAACTTGGCAAAATGAAAGCACTTGGATGAGAGTCCGGTTAGAGGAGGAATGATAGACACAACAGTCTGTTTAAAACAAGATAGAGAAGGAATAAGAATGATATAATTTGGACAACACTCCGACTGTAAATGGAAAGAATTCAACATGAACTTGAACTTCAAAGTAGCACCATGATCTTCATGATAGAGAGTCTCCTATTTTGTCACTTTCATATACTAGTGGGAATTTTTCATTATAGAACTTAGCTTGTATATTCCAATGATGGGCTTCCTCAAAATGTTGAGTTGGATGCACACCCACTTAGTTTCTTTTTGAGCTTTCATACACTTATAGCTCTAGTGCATCCATTGCATGGCAATCCCTACTCACCCACATTGATATATATTGATGGGCATCTCCATAGCCCGTTGATACGCCTAGTTGATGTGAGACTATCTTCTCCTTTTTATCTTCTCCAGAACCACCATTCTATTCCACCTATAGTGCTATATCCATGGCTCACGCTCATGTATTGCGTGAAGATTGAAAAAGTTTGAGAACATCAAAAGTATGAAACAATTGCTTGGCTTGTCATTGGGGTTGCGCATGATTTAAATATTTTGTGTGATAAAGATAGAGCATAGCCAGACTATATGATTTTGTAGGCATATCTTTCTTTGGCCATGTTATTTTGAGAAGACATGATTACTTTATTAGTACGCCTGAAGTATTATTATTTTTATGTCAATATTAACCTTTTGTCTTGAATCTTTCGGATCTGAACGTTCATGCCACAATAAAGAAAGTTACATTGATAATTATGTTAGGTAGCATTCCACATCAAAAATTCTGTTTTTATCATTTACCTTCTCGAGGACGAGCAGGAATTAAGCTTGGGGATGCTTGATACGTCTCCAATGTATCTATAATTTTTGATTGTTCCATGCTATTATATTATCTGTTTTGGATGTTTAATGGGCTTTAATATGATCTTTTATATTATGTTTGGGACTAACCTATTAACCGGAGGCCCAGTGCCAGTTTCTATTTTTTTGCCTATTTTAGAGTTTCACAAAAAAGGAATACCAAATGGAATCCGGACGGAATGAAACCTTTGTGATGATATTTCTTGGACCGAAAGCAAACCAGGAGACTTGGAGTGGAAGTCTGGAACTCCGCAAGGCGGCCATGAGGCAGCAGGGCACGCCCAGGGGGGTAGGCACGCCCCCACCCTCGTTGGCCCCACGTAGCTCCACTGACGTACTTCTTTCGCCTATATATACTCTTATACCCTAGACCGATCGCAGAGAGCCACAAACCCACTTTTCCACCGCTGCAACCTTCTGTACCAGTGAGATCCCATCTTGGGGCCTTTTCCAACGATCTGCCGGAGGGGGAATCGATCACGGAGGGCTTCTACATCAACACCATAGCCTCTCCGATGAAGCGTGAGTAGTTTACCACAGACCTTCGGGTCCATTGTTATTAGCTAGATGGCTTCTTCTCTCTCTTTGATTCTCAATACAAAGTTCTCCTCGATGTTCTTGGAGATCTATTCGATGTAATACTCTTTTGCGGTGTGTTTGCCGAGATCCGATGAATTGTGGGTTTATGAACAGGATTATCTATGAATATTATTTGGTTCTTCTCTGAATTCTTATATGCATGATTTGATATCTTTGCAAGTCTCTTCGAATTAACGGTTTAGTTTGACCTACTAGATTGATCTTTCTTGCAATGGCAGAAGTTCTTAGCTTTGGGTTCAATCTTGCGGCATCCTTTCCCAGTGACAGTAGGGGCAGCAAGGCACGTATTGTATTGCCATCAAGGATAAAAAGATGGGGTTTATATCATATTGCTTGAGTTTATACCTCTACATCATGTCATCTTGATTAATGTGTTACTCTGTTCTTATGAACTTAATACTTTAGATGCATGCTGGATAGCGGTCGATGTGTGGAGTAATAGTAGTAGATGCAGAATCGTTTCGATCTACTTGACATGGACGTGATGCCTATATTCATAATCATTGCCTAGATATTCTCATAACTATGCACTTTTCTATCAATTGCTCGGCAGTAATTTGTTCACCCACCATAATATATGCTATCTTGAGAGAAGCCACTAGTGAAACCTATGGCCACTGGGTCTCTTTCTTATTATATTGCATCTCTTTTATTTACATTGCATCTCGTTTACTATTTTGCAATCTTTACTTTCCATTCTTTAAAACAAAAATACCAAAAATATTCTCTTTACTATCTTTATCATATCTCACTTTTATCGTGTTGGTTGCAAGGTTCTTGATTGTTTGTGTAGGTACTAGGTGACTTGTGCGTTGTCTCCTACTGGATTCATACCTTGGTTCTCAAAAACTGAGGGAAATACTTACGCTACTTTGCTGCTTCACCCTTTCCTCTTCAAGGGAAAACCAACGCATGCTCAAGAGGTAGCACAGTTCAAAACAAGGAAGAGCAAGGCAGTGGAGACAGTACCAAGATTGCGGCAAGGAAGAAGGTGGTGCAGCGCCCAGTGTACTTCGTCAGCTCCCTGCTGCAGGGGTTCGAGGTACTCTAGCGTGCAGAAGTTGATTTTTGGCCTCATCCTAGCCTCAAGGAAACTGCGCAACTACTTCCAAGCCCATGACATCACGGTTGTCACTAGCTTTCCCTTGCAATGCATTCTCCGAAACCCCAAGGCCACTGACAAAATTGTGGAATGGGCTTTGGAGTCGTCTAGCTTTGGTTTGAAGTTTGAGAGCACATCAACTATTCAGAGCAGAGCATTAGCAGAGTTCATTGCAGAGTGGACACCTACCCCTAACGAAAGAAGTGCTAGAGACAGTCGTCCCCGGCAAGGAAGCGCCCCAAGAATGGATTATGTACTTTGATGGAGCCTTCTCCCTACATGGTGCAGGAGCCAACGTGCTTTTCATTGCTCCCACTTGGGAGCACCTTAAGTACATCATGCGAATGCATCCCCCCTGGGAGAAGGCTACCAATAACACTACAGAGTACGAAGGGCTCCTTGTCGGGCTCAGAATTGCAACAGAACTGGGAATCAAGAAGTTGATCATACATCGAGGAAGTGTGAAAGTTGGATGAGTGCTTTGACGGATTGCAAATAGAGCACGTGCCATGTGCGGAAAAAAGCATCGCTGATCATCTGTCAAAGTGCGTTGTGCAAAAACTCCCTATGGAACCAGGTAATTTTGTTCTCCATCTAACTTAGCCCTCCGTATCGGCGGCAACAATGGCCAGAAAAAGGAGGAAACTGGACTCCAGCAAGCCTCTCCTGGCAGAGCTTTCCAAAGCCCACAGCAGAGAGCTTGATGGGAACAAGTCCCCTTCAATCGGTGAGCTGCACCATCCTGCCAAACTACTAACCTCTGTAGTTGAGGAGTGCGCTCCCGTAAAAGAGGAGGTGCCGCTGGTCCTTGTTGCCGAGCCTTAGGCTCCAACTTGGGCATGGCACATCATCCGTTTCCTCCAAATAGGAGAACTTCCTGAAGAGCAATAAGAAGCTAAAAGAGTAGCTCGGAGGGCCAGTATGTATTAGTTCGTTGATGACATGCTATACAAAAGAAGGCCCAGTGGTGTGAAATTGAAGTGCATTTGCCGGGAAGAAGGAAGGAACTGCTGGCAGAAATACACAAGGGTATGTGCGGCTCCCACATCAGATCAAGGGCCTTGGTTGGGAAAGCTTTCCGGCAAGGTTTCTACTGGCCCAAAACCCTCCAAGACGCAATCGAGCTCGTCACCAAATGTGAAACTTGCCAGTTCCACTCCAATAATATCCATCAGCCTTCCCAAGCTCTCCAAACAATCCCTTTGTCATGACCATTTTTGGTCTGGGGGCTTGACATTTTGGGCCCCTTCCCCCGTGCTACCGGGGCATTGAATTCTTGTTTGTTGCAATCGACAAGTTTACAAAGTGGCCGGAAGTGGAGCCCGTGAGGAAGGTGACCGCACAGTCAGCTATCAAGTTCTTGAAAAGATTGGTGTGCCGCTTCGGGGTCCCTGCCCGAATCATCACCAACAATGGCACCTAATTCACAAGCCGCACCTTCATGCTCTCGGAGCACGTCATTGATGATATTGATGATGATGATACATTTATTGATCCCGGAGCATTTATTGAACCCGACGATCAAGATTATTATTAGTTCATGTCAGGTATTCAATTTGTATTATATATATATAGTTCATGTTAGGTATTCAATTTTTATGTTGTACTTGATTTATATAAGTACTTTTATGATTGTATGATTTATATAGTTACTTGTATAATTTCCTTACTTGTATGATTGTTTGTCATACATAGTGCCATGGTCTTGATATCTGTCCCCGCCGGCCCTCGTCTGGTTTATGATTCGGATGTGGTATATTCCCTTTTATAACTATTTGTTGCATTTCACATTTATGGAAATTATGCCCATCAAGTTGACATAGAGATATTTTTATCTAGGAGGTATGTGAACCGGAAGTTGCAACCGACCCTCCTGTAGAGAAGTTAAATTTAGTTGAAAAAGAAAACGAGTATTTGAAACAAAAAATGAAAAGAATTGAAGAAGAGAAGATGAAATTGGAGTTGTATGTTGCTAATAAAGTCGATGATTACAAGATCAAGATGAATGCAATGCGCTTGAAGATTAGTAAGATTAGAAAATATGCCATTGATAATGAGGCTTGGTATCATTATGTTGTTGGATCAACTGTTACCTTAGTTGCGATCTTGATCACATTTGTTGTGATGATGGTAAGTTTTATCTAGTGTTTTGCTTAACAAATGCATACTTAGTTTCGTACATGCTTGTTAGCCCTATTTTGTCACATACTTAGCTTATTTTCCCCAAAAAAGACGTACTTAGCTAATTATCCTCCAAAATGACATAATTAGCTTATTTAGTTCATTTATGAAATAATTAGCTAATTGTCCTCCAAAATGACATAATTAGCTTATTTAGTTCATTTATGACATAATTAGCTTATTCATTTCAAAAATGGCATAATAACATTGGTTCTCTCATAAAGGTCATATACTTCGTTTATTTTCCTCCAAAATGGCATAATTACCTATGTTAGATAAAAAATGGGCAATACTTACCTAACTTGGATCAAAAATGGCATCATCACCTAGGTTAGCACAAAAATTACCTATGTACTTACCTTATTTTCCTCCAAATTGACACAATAAGCTTAGTTAGCTCAAAAATTGCATCATTACCTAAGTTAGCTCTAAAATGACACAACTAAGGAATAAGAAGAAGAAAGACAAGGAAGAGGAGAAAAAGAAAGAATATAAGAAGAAAGAGAAGAAAAAGAAAGAATAAAAGAAGACGAATGAGAATGAGAAGGAAAAGGATAAAAAGATAGAAGAGAAGAAGAAATATGAGAAGAAGAAGAAGAAGAATATGTCTTCTTATTCTTCCTTTTATTCTTTCCTTTTCTCCACATTCTACTCCTTATTCTTATTCTTCTTTCTTTATTTATTTTTATTCTTCTTCTTCTTCTAACTTTCTTACTCCCATTTTTGCAGGTTTCATTCACTCCATGGAAGCAGCATTGATGGACTACTTTCGTTTTTATTTTCATTTGTACTGATGAACAATGTGAAACTATGTATGTATATATGGATGAACTCCATGAAACTATGTATGTATTAGATCCTTTAATACCCCTATGTGTTCTGTTGCATTGATGGACTGCTAGATGTTGGATACATGGGCTATGTTTGATGTTGAAACTATATATATCATATATGTCTTTTAAAAATGCAGGGACATAATAGAAAACAGAAAAACAGTAACAATACATGCACTTTGCCGTCTGCCACCGACGGCAAAGATCCCTTTCCCGTCTGCCACCGACGGCAAAGAGGGCATGTGGCAGCAACCTGTGCAACCTGGGAGCTGACCCATTTGGTCACTTTGCCATCTGTGGCATATGATAAAGGCTGGGGCGGTATGCCGTCTGTGGCAGACGGCAAAGAGCGGGGATGGCATGACACGTCCGCTGACGTCAGATGGCAGACAACAAAGGGGAGGGCATGTTTGTCATCTGCTGGCTGACGGCAAAGCCTCCCGTTAGCCACCTAACGTGGCTAACCTCAGCTGACCTCAGCTGTTTGCCGTCCACCTTCTTTGCTGTCTGCTACAGACGGCAAAGGGGTCTTTGCCGTCCGCTGGAAAATAGCAGATGGCAAATCAGCTGCTTATCATTACTTACTATGTCGGGCATGTTTGCCGTCCGCAGCTGACGGCAAAGACCTTTGTCATCTGCCATGGCAGACGGCAAATGAGCTGATTCCTGTACTGGTTATTTAAAATTTGCGTTTGACTGCAAATGCACAATTGATTAGGATCATGGGTCACTCTTCCATGTCACATACATCTTGGTGGAGCGCACGAAATGATAAGAGTAGAATAACATGCACGCATCACCAAAGATATAAATGAGTGATCATACATAGACAATCATAAAGATAGGCATATAAGCACACATTAAGCATAGTATGATCAAACACATGATCACACATGGTTTCTCACGGGCATAGCACAATAAGTAGCATCAAGTAGCATCAACGTTGAAAAGAAAAAAACCAACAAAGAAGCAAAAGATTCTCTCACTCTCGAAGCCTATGATCTATACACTTTCTCCCCCTTTGGCAACAAGTTACCAAAAACTTTGAAAATGTATAGTGTTATACGACACTCTAGGCACGATCTCCAGGAGCTCATGAAGGGGTCTTCTAGCTTGTTGCTCCGGTGTGCATAGACGGTGTTGAGAGTAGTGCGTCTGCAAATGCTTTAGCCGATGTATGTTGAGCAGGTGGAGTTGACACTGGTGGTGGCACTATGGTAGTGGTGGCAGGAGCAGAGTGAGTGGTCCTGATATCTACAACTGGCTCATTTAATGACCTCTGTGCCCTAGGCACTGCCTAGAACCTGTCAGTGGTAGGTCTGTCATCTCTGTCCTTAGCATCATCTCTCAGCTTCTCAACAATGGGTTGGATCTCTGTGACCTTCACATCAAGATTATACATCTTGTCTTCAAAAATCCGCTCTAGGATCTCCTGATTCTTGGTTAAGTTGGCCAAACTCTTCTCAATCCTTAGAGTTGCTTGTAGTAGATATGTGAGTTGATCTTGCTTGGTCTTGAGATTCACTATGGATGCATCTGGAGCACTTGCTGCCTTTGCTTCTTTGGCAGCCTTTGCCTTCTCAGCCTTCTCCTAGGCCTCAACTGATGTTGGATGTAAAGAATCCATCACCACTTCATTGTCCTCAAATTGTGGCCTAAGAGGATGATGCTTTCTTTCAAGCAGATATGTGCCAGTTCCAACCATGGAATTGATCAACATTTGAATATGTGGTGCATATCCACATGACCTCTTTTGGTCTACACTTGTCCTCTTGATTGTCTCTACAATCAGACTCATGACCTTGAACTTCTGTGGTATGTCAAATAAATGCAGCAAGTTGATGGAATGACCACAAATCATTCTCTCATCTCCAGACTTGGGCAATGTATGCCTCAAGATGTAGTTGGTAGTGCCCAAACTAGCAAGCAGATAATAGATGGAACCAAACTTGTGAGTATCCAGATCTTTATTAGCAATGGGTTTGTACATGTGAGCCATTGTATTGTGATCCATCTTGGGCTTGACATAAACATCAATATAATTTTCTCCCCCTGTCGGGGCATCGATAAGAGCAGCCCACTCTGAGATTGATGACTAGTATCTGGTGCCCTCAGTCATCCACACACTTCCCATCTAGATAGAAGTGTGTGGCGGAGTAAAATTTCATCACCATTTCATCATTCCACTTGGTGAGCTCTTGTCCAACAAATGCATCAACTCCAGTCAACCTGAAGCTCTCATGAATGTGGGGGAAGTAGTCCTCATTGGCATCTATGTACTTCCAATCAACCCACTTCATATCACTCACAATAGGCTTCTTGTCACATCTAACTCTTGCTGTTCTCTAGTGTGGAAACGATAATCAACAGTAGTTCTTCTCCTTGTAGCATATGGATCAGTTTTCCTCCATAGTCTTAGTCCATTGTTCTTCCTCAACTTCATGTTCTTAGCCACTGGATGTTCATCATTGTGGTTTGGAATCTTAGTCTTTAACTTTCTGAGCACTTGGTGCTCTTCATCTTCTTGAACTTCTGACACTGGGGCCTTGTTCTTCTCAGCAGCTAGGATATTTCTGGTTGATCTCTTTGGAGTTGTAGGCTTGGGTGCAGTAGCTGGAGATTTGGTCTTGGGCTTGGAGGGTGCACCAGCAAATTTCATGGCATCACCCATGAGCTTGTGAGTCTTTGCAGGGGGTGCAGTAGGTTCCTCTTCTTCCTCTTCCCTCATGGAAGATTTGCCAAGCACCTTAGCAGTTGTTATTCTGGCTCTCTTCTTATTCTTTCTAGTAGCCTCATCATTATCATCAAACTGTTCAAGAGTGAACTTCATTCTTTCTTGAGTAATTGTTGACTTTTTGGCCTTTGACATGGGAGCTCTCTTGGCAGGAGCTTTCTTCTGGAGGCCTGGCTTTGTGGCAGCAGCAACACACTCTTTCTTTAGCACCTTTTTCTTTGAGGTTACTTCCTCTTCAACCATAAAGTATTCATCCTCACTGTCTGAGGTTCTTTTCTTTCTCTATCTAGTAGCAGCTTTGGGCAGATTGCCAGGAGTGCTTTTGTTACCCTCATCATAGCTACCACCAGGACTTGTACCCTCATTGACACTGACCTACTCCTCTGGTCTGTTCCGAATGTCACTTGCTTCAGACATCTTTGCAAACTGACCCTGTGAATAGATAGGTATGGGCAGAGTGGATGAGCATCACAAAAAGCGGCTTCTTTCGCAAAAAAATTGAGTCAAAATCTTAGTTTTAGTTTTCTGCAGAAAGCATTTTTGAGCTACCGATATGAAAATCTCGGTGACACCGAAGCACTTTCATAGTCTAAACATACAACATCGGTCAGACCAAGTTGCAGTCCAGTGACTCCGAGATGCTAGGGTTTCACTGAGAATTTGCTTTCGGTCTCACCAATCAGTACACTTTGGTCAGTCCGAGTTGTACCTAGTGCAATGGCCAGGGCCAATCAGTGGGACAAGAAACTTCATTTCAGTCGGTACGAGATGAGCTCGACGGAAACCTAACCCTAAGATTTTTCATCAAATCGAATCTAAACGAACTTTTTGCTGGATAGAATGTTTTCATTGATGGAAACAAAGCAGGCAAAAGCTTTGTGCATTGAATCGCAAAGGGGAATAGGCACAAAGGGGTCGAACTGTACCCTAACTTGGTGACGATTCACTATGGCGGCAACGGCGACGGGGAAATCCATTGACGGCGGTGGAGTCCTGTGGCGGAGGCGCACAAGAGGAGACGGCAATGATCCGGAGACCAAGGGGCAATAGCAATGGGGCGCGGGTTCGAGAGGTTTGAATAAATTTTCAACCAAAAGGGCCACTGAGTATATATACCCATACGCTATCGATGGCACTGAATCGAATGTCTCGATGACACCAAGATGCAAAACTACATGCAGTTACTGCAACTCGGTGAGATCGATTCATTCTAATCAATAGCACCGAGATGAAAACCTAGATCAATCAAGTGATTTCGGTGGGACCGAATATGAGTGAGTTGGTCTGACCGAAATTCACAAGAAGGTTTTGGAAGGCAGCCCTTTACGGATCGGTGGCTCCGAGTGCTCCTCAACCGGAGGTTCCGAAAAAGACTTGTTCAATTTTTGTGATGCAGCATGAATTGAGTTTCAGAAGAGAAAAAACATAGATAGCTAGAGAAGGTTCTTAGGCATTCTTGTCCATCCATTTGGCCAATAAAAAGCAACATAATCAAAACAACAAATGGATGTCCTCGAATGGAGAAATTATGCAACCAACATGCTCACACAATAAGATAGAAAATGAAATATGTGACAAATCATGCACAAACAATTCTAGCATCTATCAAGCAATTGGCGATGACTAGGTCATCTATATATGAGTATATTGACTAAGGAGTCAAATGAGAATATTTGATCGTAGGTCATACTCATCGTTTAAGCACATGTGGGGTTACCACTTTTACATAAAGCATTGATGTGTTCACACCATTAGAGTTGTTTTAGCTCAATTCTCAGTGCAAAGCTCCCCCTAGATGTGATATCCCCCCTAACAGGGATAAACTAACCTTGGGTTTTGTCAATGATGACTGCATGTAGATGTTGAAGATATGTATGCTCAATGTTGATGTAGATCTTTTGGAGCAATCCATTGGAGTGTTGCACTTTCAATACATACATGGGTTAGTCCCACAAGGAACATACAAGGATATCCATAGACATAGAGTGAATTTCACATATGATGATGTCCATGAAAGCATTAGGTTACCTTGTCCCTTGTCTTACCAACAAGAGACTTTTTGACTCCATGAACTAGTGCAATATATGGAAATTGAGTGCACAAGCCCTCGCCAAAATTAATATGAGTGAAGTATGCTGGCAGAGTCACCCTCAAGAACACTCTAGTACTTCTTCCTTGGGATCCACATCAACTTGATGGGAATCCTAGGACTGGTAGTCGTACTTGATGATGTAGAACTTGACGTAGTCTTGGGAACCCACTTGACCATGGCCTTAGGAGCTTCTTCAAATGAGTCAATCTCTTCTTGAAGCTTGTCCTTGCCTTTTAGCTTGAGGTCTTCTGGTGGAAGATCTTCTTGAGCTTATGTTCCCTTGAAAGAAGTGGGGTCATACTTCTCTTTTTGAGGAACAAACTTTGTCTTGGGGTGTTGATATTCTTCCCACTCAACTCGATTTGCATTGAACTTTTGTTCAAAACCAACACCTTGATTCTTCCGGTGCCTTCCTTGCTTGCGTACAATTTCCTCAAATTGCTTACTTCCAGCAAGGCTCTTCTAAACACCTTTATCTATAATTCCCTTCAATAAGCTATTTACTTGCTCAAGTGTAACTTGGCTAAGATAATCATTAGTGGAATCAATAGAACTACTAGAAGCAACAATATTAGATTTAACATGGTTATTGTTACTACTAGAGGAAGAAATTTCTTGCTCTTATTGCTAGACTTTACTTGTGGCATATAAGTAGACAAGAGGAGACATTTGGCAATATAAGAACTCTTCTTTCGAATATCATCATTAATAGCTTTTAGAAATTCATGTTCTTGCTCTAAATTTAGCTTCTCAGGAGTCCTTAGGAGATCTCTATGATCCTCTAGAGTTGTTTCATGAGCTAACTTAAGAGTGTTTAGTTCTTTAGTTAGACGCTAAATCTCCTTATTATCATTGTCATTCGTTTCATCTTGATTTTCATGATTACTAGCAAGTTCATCATAGTTTTCATCACTAGCATTGTCAACAAGTAAATCATCATCACCTAGCAAATCATCTTAATCACTATTGAAATCAACATACTCAGGATGTGATACCTTAGGGCCTTTAGCCATGAAGCATCTTCCAATGGATTGGATGACACAAGTACAAGTCCGATAACACCTTCATCTTGAGAATAGTCGGAGTTAGAGTGGTAGCTTCTCTCGGAGTAGTTGTCGGAGTCGGAACCAGATACCCATTCACAAACGTGAGCTTGATGTCTTCGACTTGTCCTTCCTTTCTGAATCCTTGCTTCTACGAGAGGGTCTTCGTTCATAACGATCATATCTACTCCTTCTCGCTTTTGGAGGTGATTCATCTCTTCTACTCCTCCTTTTTGGTGAATCTTCTCTTTTCTTGTAGGGATCCGTACACTCATTGGAGTAGTGTCCGGGTCTTCCAAAATTGTAGCAATTACGATCATGACTAGAAGATCTTTTGTCATTGTAGGACCTAGACTTGGAGCTTCTCGCTTTGCTTCTATTCTTGTAGAACTTGTTGAAGTTCTTCACCATTAAGCTCAATTTTACATTGGCGACCTACTTCTCAGTTGATGTTGTAGGAGCATCACTTGAAGCTTTGTAAGCACCACTTGACTTGTTTTGGATCTCTTCCTTATCCTTGAGTGACATCTCATGAGCAACAAATCTACCAATGACTTCTGTGGGCATGAGATCTTTGTAGTTTGGCATCATTTGGATCAAGGTGCGCAGGGTATCATATATTCCATCCAAGGCTCTTAGGATCTTCTTGATGATGAATTTGTTGGTCATGTCTTTGCTTCCTAAGTCGACAATCTCAATTGTGATGAGAGCAAGCCTAGAGTACATCTTGATGACTCCTTCACCATCCTTCATCTTGAACTTGTCTAGTTGACTTTGAAGCACATCCTATTTGGATTCCTTGACGGACTTGGTACCTTCATGCATATCAACCAAAGTATCCCAAATCTCCTTTGCATTCTCAAGGCGGCTGATTTTGTTGAAATCTTCGGGGAACGATCCATTGAATAGAATATCGTCAGCTTGAGCGTTGTATTGCAACATCTTCAACTCGTCCGTAGACGCTGGACGATCCGGTTCTTTTCCATCCTCGAAGAAATCACCTTGCAATCCAACACACACAACAACCCAAATGGCGAGGTTATGACCAAGAATATGCATTTTCATCTTATGCTTCCAACTAGCGAAATTAGTACCATCCAAGTAAGGACCTCTAAGGTGGTAATTTCCCTCGCTATATGCCATACTCTCCTAGGTTGTGAAACCAAGGCTATGATCGCCAAAGCTATGAAAATCAAGGCAAATGGAGACCAAAGCTCTGATACCACTTGTAGGATCGAAAGTAAGTCTAGAGGGATGGTGATTAGACTAGTTAACCAAATAAATATCTAACATTTTCCCAATTTTAGTTGTGGCAGATTTTGGCAATTAGCACAAGTCAAGTAATCACCCTACACATGAAATTCTAAGAGTGTAGTAGCGGAAAGTAAAACATTGCATATGAAGGTAAAGGGAAGGGTTTGGAGAAGGCAAACGCAATGCAGACATGGAGATTTTTGGCATGGTTTTGATAGGTGGTGCTATCGTACATCCACATTGATGGATACTTAAACCCATGAAGGGTAATGGCTACGCGAATCCATGGAGGGTAATACCCATGAAGGATCCACGAAGAAGCAACCTTGTCTATCCCACCATGGCCATTTCCCACAAAGGACTTGCCTCACTCGGGTAGATCTTCACAAAGTAGGCGATCTCCTTGCCCTTACAAACTTGTTGGTTCAACTCCACATCTTGACAGAGGCTCCCAAGCGACACCTAACCAATCTAGGAGACACCACTCTCCAAAAGGTAATAGATGGTGTTGATGATGTACTCCTTGCTCTTGTGCTTCAAATGATAGTCTCCCCAACACTCAACTCACTCTCACATATTTGGATATGGTGGAAAGATGATTTCAGTGGAAAGCAAGGGGAAGGCTAGAAATCAAGATTCTTGTGGTAGGATTGGAATATCTTGATCTCAGCACATGAGTAGTGGCTCTCTCTCAGAAAATGTATGGTGGAAGTGTAGGCACATTCATATGGCTCTCTCACATATGCAGAATGGGGTAGAGGGGTATATGTAGCCTCCACACAAAATCCAACCGTTACACACATTTGACCAAACTCGGTGAGACCGAATAGCTAAACTCAGTGGGGCCGATTGGTTTAAAATGTGAACGTTAGGAATCTCGGTGGGACCAACTGGAACAACTCAATGAGATCGATGTGCTAGGGCTTTAGGGAAAACATCATTTCAGTGGCACAATTGCATCAAATCGGTGAGGCCGAAGTGAAGCAATAAGGCAACAGAGAGAATATCAAGCCAACTCAGTGAGACCGATTGCATAACTCGGTGAGAATGAAATAAATGCAACAAGTGAAAAAGCGTTGGCAAGGCCATCTCGGTGGGACCAAGACCCGTATTGGTGAAACCGAATTGCTAGGGTTTCTGGCAGTGGCTATGTCATATGAACTCGGTGGCACCGGGTAGGAAACATCGGTGGGGCCGAGTTGGAGTTTAGGGTTTTGACATATTTGGATGGAGAAAGTAGTTGATGGTTTTGGAGGAATATCACTAAGCATTTGAGCAAGCAAGCCATTCAGCAACACATCATCCCCTTTTATTAGTATTAGCTTTCCTATGGACTCAATGTGATCTTGGATCACTAAAATAGAAATCAAGAGTCTTGAGCTTTTGCCAATATGTGTCCTTTGCATTTTGAGGGGTCAACATCTCTAGTCCATGCCATGTCATTCATTGAACTTCCTGAAATATTTATCTTGAAAGGATATTCGTTCAATGAGCTATATGTTGTTATGAATTACCAAAACCACCTGGGGATTAGTTGCAGTTTCAGAAAGTGCTTGCGGCACTGTTGCACTTCAGGAAACCAAAAGAGAGGAATTTGATATATCATATATTAAAACTTTATGTCACAAGAGATTCAACCAATTCCCACATGTCCCCTCTAATGGAATCTCTGGTGGTATCATCACTATATGGAATGGTTGCCTATTTTCAGGTAAATTGGTCTCACAGAAATACTTTCAGATTACAATTGAATTCACATCGACTATGGACAAATCCAAGTGGAACCTCTCCAGCATCTACGTACCTAACTTTGTAGAAGGGAAAGAGAGTTCACTTAATGGCTGATTAATCTGAATATAAACTGCTCCAAGTATTGGATGTTACTTGGAGACTTCAATTACATTAGAGGGCCTGAAAACAGAAAAAAGGAAGGAGGAGATCACAACAACATGATGACATTTAACAATATTATTGTCAATCATGATCTAGTGGAGATCCCACTAAAAGGTAGAGCGTTTACATGGAGCAACATGCAAGACACCCCCTTGTTGGAAAAACCAGGCCAGATTTTCACAAGCTTAGAATGGACATCAAATCACCTCAACACCATGGCATTTCCACTTGCAAAAATTTCATCACATCATGTACCAATTAAAGTCTAGATTGATAGCAAGTTTCCCAAAAGCCAATTATTCAGATTTGAGGAATTCTGGACAAAGTTTGAGGGATTTATTGATACTGTGGAAAAATATTAGCACAACACCACCTTCTTCTCAGACTCTACAAAAAAACATTGTTACCAAATTTCAATCCATTAGGAAAGGCCTCAAGTTATGGAGCAAAAAATTCTCTCAATTAAGAAAAACCATAGAGAACCATTGCTTCTATGTCAAACTCCTAGATGGAGTGGAAGATCAAAGAAATCTTTCCATCATAGAGACAAACTTCACGAAAGTACTGATTAAACACAAAGAAAATCTTCTTGAGGCAAAGAGGAATACTGGAGAATTAGAGCAAACTTCAGATGGGCTAAACTAGGAGATGAAAATACCAAGTTTTTTCATGTAATAGCAATGCAACTGTTCAAACACAACTACATCTCTTTCCTTAACACCTCTAACAACATTGAGGTGCATGAGCATGACCAGAAAACAGCCATCTTGTGGTGCTCATTCAAACAAAGGATTGGCATGACTGAGGAAACCAGAAAACATTTTGACATTCACTCATTGGCATTGCAGAATATTGATGACAATATTACTGACCCTTTCACTTAGGAAGAGATAGAAAATCTTACTAATAATGCCAAATGATAAGTCACCTAGTCCAGATGGATTTAATGGTCATTTCATGAACAACTGCCGGAACATAGTCAAAGGTCGCTTTTACAAGTTAATCGGGAATTTCCATGATGAAAAAGTAAACCTAGGGCCTGCCAATTCTTCTTTTATTTCTCTGCTACTTGTGAGCTGCGTTGGGATTTCCTTGAAGAGGAGAGAATGATGCAGACAATAGAGATAATTATTTCCCTCAGTTAAGAACCAAGGTTATCAGTCTAGTAGGAGAAGCATGCAACATCTCATGAACAACACCTACACAGAAAATAACAAATACTTGCACCGAACGCAAACAAGGGGTTGCCAATCCATTGGCGGTTAATTGCAAGGATCAAATCTCGTAGTGATAGACTGATGGAAAAAAACACAAAATAAAAATAAAGGTAAAAACATTGCAGGAAGGTATTTTTGGATTTTTATATATGATTAAAATAGACCCGGGGTCCATAGTTTTCACTAGAGGCTTCCCTCTTGAAAATAGCATACAATGGGTAAACAAATGACTCTATGGCAATTGATAAAAAAGAAACAATCATGACAATATCCAAGCAGTGATCATGTATATAGGAATCACATACGAGACAAGTAGACCGACTCCTGCCTGCATCTCCTACTACAACTACTGCACACATCGACCGCTATCCAGCATGCATCTAGAGTATTAAGTTCATAATGAACAGAGTAACACGTTAAGCAAGATGACATGATATAGACAAAGTAAACTCAATCAACATGAATAAACCCCATCGTTTTACCCTTAATGCATGCCAACAATACAAATACATGTCTTGTCCCCTTCTATCACCGGGATATAGATCACCGTAATATTGAACCCATCACAAACCACATCTACCATTGCAAGATAAATCAATCTTGTTGGCCAAACCAAATCAGTAGATCGGAGAGAAATACAAAGCTATAATAATCATGCATAAAAGGGTTTAGAGAAGACTCAAATAATATTCATGGATAATATGGTCATAAACCCACAATTCATCAGATTGCAACAAACACACCGCAAAACAGGATCACATCGAATAGATCTCCAAGAACATCGAGGAGAACATTGCATTGAAGAACAAAGAGAGAGAAGAAGTCATCTAGCTACTAGCTATGGACTCGCAGGTCTGTGGTAAACTACTCACACATAATGAGAAGGGCAGCAAGGTTGGTGTAGAGCCCCTCCATGGTCGATTCCCCCTCATGAGAATAGAAACTTGCGGCGGCGAAAAAAGTATATCGGATGGGTCTTAGATGTATGGGGAATATTTGAGAATTTATAGAGGTGGAATTAGGTTAAGAGGTGCCACGAGAGGCCCATAAGCCCGCTGGGTCCACCCCGGGGCGTGCCTCCTGAGCTTGTCGCTCCCTTGTGGCTTGTTAGGTCTTCTCCCGAACCTTCTAGGGCCCCTTCTGGTCCCAAAAAAATGATTTAAAGTTTTTTCTCCGTTTGGACTCTGTTTGATATTGGTTTCCTAAAAAGCCATAAAACAAGCAAAAAACAGCAACTAGCACTGGGCACTAGGTTAATAGATTAGTCCCAAAAAATGATATACAATTTCATAATAAACATCCAAGAATCTTAATACTATAATAGCATGGAACAATAAAAAATTATAGATATGTTGGAGATGTATCAAGCATCTCCAAGCTTAATTGCCACTCGTCCTCAAGTAGGTAAATGATAAAAGCAGAATTTTTGATGTGGAATGCTACCTATCATATTCCTCATGCAATCCCTCTTTTGTGGCATGAATATTAAGATCCGGATGATTCAAAGTAATAGTCTATAATTTGACATAAAGACATAAATACCCATACATCCCAACAAACAATCATGTCTTTCAAAATATCAATGCTAAAGAACGTTGTCCCTACAAAATCATATAGCCTTGTCATGCTCCATATTCTTAACACAAAGTATTTATCATGCACAACCCCAGTGACAAACCGAGCAATTGGTTCAGACTTCTTAACACGCTTCAACTTTTTCAACCCCCATTGAATAGATGAGCGCAAGCCATGGATATAGCACTATAGGTGGAATAGAGTACTGTGGTAGCGATAATATGGGGGAAAAGGAGAACGTATCACATCGACGACGCTAATCCACGGGCTTTGGAGATGCTCATCAATTGCTGTCAATGCAAGGAGTGGGGTTTGCCATGCAATATATGCACTAAGAGCTATAAGTGTATGAAGGCTCAAAAAGAAAACCTAAGTGGTTGTGCATCCAACTTGCTTGCTCATGAATACCTCGGGCATTTGAGGAAGCCCATCATTGGAATATACAATCCAAGTTCTATAATGAAAAATTCCCACTAGTTATATGAAAGTGAAAGCATAGGAGACTCTCTATATGAAAAACATGGTGCTACTTTGAAGCACAAGTGTGGAAAGGATAGTAACACTGCTCCTTCTCTCTTTTTTTCTTTTTTTCTTTTTCCTTTTATTGGTTTTTTTCTTTCACTATTTTTTCTCTTGGGCTCTTTTGGCCTCTTTTTATATTTTTTTCGTTCGGAAACTTTTATCCCGTCTTGTGGGGGAATCATAGGCTCCATCATCCTTTCGTCACTTGGGACAATGCTCTAATAATGAATAATGATGATCATCATACTGATATTTACTTACAACTCAAAAAATTACAACTCGATACTAGAACAAAATATGACTCTATATGAATGCCTCTGGCGGTGTACCTGGATGTGCAATGATCTAGCGGAAAATGTATAAAAATGATGAACGGTGGCTGAGCCACAAATACTATCTCAGCTATATGATCATGCAAAGCAATATGACAATGATGATGTGTGTCGTAAAAACGGAACGGTGGAAGTTGCATGGCAATATATCTCGGAATGACTATGAAGATGCCATAATAGGTAGGTAAGATGGCTGTTTTGAGAAAGATATAAGAAGGATTATGTGTGGTAGAGCATATCATATCATGGGTTTTGGATGCACTGGCGAAGTTTGCACCACATCTCCAGGTGAGAAAGGGCAATGCACGATACCGAAGCGGCTAGCAAATTGCGGAAAGGTGAGAGTTTGTATAATCCATCGACTCACATTAGTCATAAAGAACTCACATACTTATTGCAAAGCAAAGTACTACTGCGCATGCCCCTAGGGGGATAGATTGGTAGGAAAATACCATTGCTCGTCCCCGACTGCCACTCATAAGGAAGAAAATCAATCATAAATCATGTTCCAACTTCATAGCATGACGAGAGACTATACGTGCATGCTTCGGGAATCACAAACCTTAACACCAATATTCTTACTAAACCACAATCATTCACTAGTACCTCCCACATATCGCCATCTTTATATCACAAAACTATTGCAAGGTATCAAACCTATCATATTTAGTGATCTACATGAAAGTTTTTATTATATCCCTCTTGAATACCTATCATATTATGACCAAATTCATAACCCGTGCTAATTGCCATTAAAATTTATCAAACTATAAAAAATATATAAGTGAATCATGAGAGTGCAACTATTTCTTTAAAATATAACCACCGTTGTGCTCTAAAAAATATAAGTGAAGCACTAGAGCAAATGTCTAGCTCAAAAGATATAAGTGAAGCACATATAGTACTCTAACAGATCATGAATAATGTGTGTCCCTCTCAAAAAGGTGTGTACAACAAAGATGATTGTGGCAAACTAAGAATCAAACAAAGCAAACACTCATATAATACTGGGGAACGTAGCATGCAAATTCAAAAACAATCCTACGATCTCGCAAGATCTATCTAGGAGATGCATAGCAACGAAACGGGGAGAGTGTGTCCATGTACCCTCGTAGACCGAAAGCGGAAGCGTTAGGTTAACGCGGTTGACGTAGTCAAATCTTGGTGTGTCTTTGGGGTGCCCCCCACCCCCGTATATAAAGGAGGGTGGAGGAGGAGGCCGGCCCAAGTGGGGGCGCGCCAAGAGAGGGGTTCCTACTAGGACTCCGTTCCTAGTAGGATTCGCCCCCCTCCTTCCTTCCAACGGAGAGGGGAAAGGGGAAAGGGGCGAGAGGGAGAAGGAAAGGGGGCCGCGCCCCCCACCCCTTTGTCCAATTTGGTTTGGGCTTAGGGGGGGCGCCACCTCCTGTGGCAGCCTCCCTCTCTCCTCTATGGCCCAATAGGCCCATTAACTTTCCCAGGGGGGGGTTCCGATAACCTCCCGATACTTCGACAAATCCCCGATCTTCTTCGGAAGCATTCCAGTGTCCGTATATAACCTTCCAATATATCAATCTTTACCTCTCGACCATTTCGAGACTCCTCTTCATATCCGTGATCTCATCCGGGACTCCAAACAAACTTCTATCACTAAAAACACATAACTCATAATACAAATCGTCATCAAAAGTTAAGCGTGCGGACCCTACGGGGTTCGAGAACTATGTAGACTTGACCGAGACACATCTCCGGTCAATAACTAATAGCAGAACCTGGATGCTCATATTGGCTCCTACATATTCTGCGAACATCTTTATCGGTCAAAGCGCATAACAACATACATCATTCCCTTTGTCATCGGTATGTTACTTGCCCGAGATTCGATCGTCGGTATCATCATACCTAGTTCAATCTCGTTACCGGCAAGTCTCTTTATTCATTCTGTAATGCATCATCCCGTAACTAACTCATTACTCACATTGCTTGCAAGGCTTATAGTGATGTGCATTACCGAGAGGGCCCAGAGATACCTCTTCGATACTCGGAGTGACAAATCATAAACTCGATCTATGCCAACTCAACAAACACCTTTGGAGACATCTGTAGAGCATCTTTATAATCACCCAGTTACATTGTGACATTTGATAGCACACAAGGTGTTCCTCCGGTATTCGGGAGTTGCATAATCTCATAGTTAGAGGAATATGTATAAGTCATGAAGAAAGCAATAGCAATAAAACGAAACGATCATTATGCTAAGCTAATGGATGGGTCTTGTCCATCACATCATTCTCTAATGATGTGATCACGTTCATCAAATGAAAACACATATCTATGGTCAGAAACTTAACCGTCTTTGATTAACGAGCTAGTCAAGTAGAGGCATACTAGGGACACTCTGTTTTGTCTATGTATTCACAGATGTACTAAGTTTCCGGTTAATACAATTCTAGCATGAATAATAATCATTTATCATGATATAAGTAAATATAAATAACAACTTTATTATTGCCTCTAGGGCATATTTCCTTCAGTCTCCCACTTGCACTAGTCAATAATCTAGATTACACAGTAATGATTCTAACACCCATGGAGTCTTGGTGCTGATCATGTTTTGCTCGTGAGAGAGGGTTAGTCAATGGGTCCGCAACATATAATACACGACACTCCAAGCAAAACTCATATCATGTGATGAATAAAAATATAGCTCCAAGTAATATTATCGATAGTTGGTAGAAGAGAGAGGGGATGCCATTCGGGGCATCCCCAAGATTAGTGCCTGGGAGTAATTGAATATTACCTTGGGGTGCCTCGGGTATCCCCAAGCTCAGGCTCTTGCCACTCGTTATTCCTTCATACATCATGATCTCATTCAAAACATGAAAACTTCAGCACACAAAACTCAACAATAACCTTCGTGAGATCCATTAGTATAACAAGTAAATCACCACCTTAGGTACTGTGGTAGACCCATTCACATTTTAATATTTTATAAGACCTACTATATTCTAACTTCACCATGGCTTATACCCCCAATACAATCCTTACATTCATCAAAAAAGCAAACAACACAACAAAAACAGAATCTGTCAAAAATAGAACAGTCTGTAGTAATTCGAAGAATCACTATACTTCTGTAATTTAAAAAATTCTAAAAAATTAGGAAAACGTGGGAAATTTGTATATCAACCATGTGTAAACAATTCAGGATTTTTTTGTTCTCCAGTGAATTTAAACAATTCTATTACTGGGCATACAAGTTTCTGTTTTGTCATAGAATCAAAGCAACTATCAGCCAAATCATCCCAAAGGCTTCGCACGGCATAAACACTAATTAAAACACAAAAACACAACCATAACAGTAGCATAATTATGTGCACACCAAAAATCATAAAATAAACTATTGGGTTGTCTCACAACAAGTTATTTCTTTATAGCCATTAAGATATGCTTTGAGATTTCAATGATGCTCACATGGAAGACAAGAATTGAAGCATAAAGAGAGCATCATAATACATGTGACAAACACATTTAAGTCTAACATACTTCCTATGCATATACATTTTATAAGGAAACAAATTATCATGGCAAGCAAAACCTAGCACATGCAAGGAAGAAGAAACAAACAATAGCAATCTCAACCTGAAGACAGGTAATTTAGTAACATGAAAATTTCTACAACCATATTTTCCTCTCTCATAATAATTATATGTAGGATCATAGTCAAATCCAACAATATATCTACCATATCAAATTATCTCTTCATGATCCACATGCATAAAGATCTTAGTATCTTCTAAGATAGTGGGATTAGCATCTACTAAAGTCATGACCTCTCCAAACCCACTTTTTCCAAAAAATTCAAAAGGTTGACCACTCCCCAAATATGTGGGATTCTTCATCAAGTTGACGCTCTTCCAAACCCACTTTCAGTATTATTGCAAACATTATTATCAATATCATAATCATCACGAGGTTAAATAAATTTTCAAGATCATAAGAAGCATTATCATCCCAATCATGATCATTGCAATAGGTAGTGCACATAACAAAATTATTATCCCTAAGCTTGTAGCTTCGCATATCATTGACACAATTGATATTGATAGAATTTATAATAACATCACTGCAACCATGCTTTTTATTCAAGGAGCTCTTATGAATCACTTTATAAATTTCTTCTTTTAGCACTTCATCACAATTTTCAGATTCACGAATTTCAAGCAAAACTTCATAAAGATAATCTAGTGAACTCAACTCCTTGGCAATTTGTTCATCATAATTGGATCTTGTAAAGTTTAGAAAGAGGATGAGGATCCACCTTATTTTTCTTATTTCTTTCATGTTCTTTTCAGTGTTGACATGAAGGCAAAAAGCAAACAAATGAGCAAATATGTAACACCCCGGATGTAACTTTCCCAATTTGTACTCCAACTCTTGCCGTTTCCGGCGTTAAGTTATATTTATTTCCTCGAGTTCGGGTTTCATCTCCGTGTGTTGTTGTCGTTGTCATGCATCTCATATCATGTCATCATGTGCATTGCATTGGCATACGTGTTCATCTCATACATTCGAGCATTTTCCCCGTTGTCCGTTTTGCATTCCGGCGCTTCGTTCTCCTCCGTGGTCATTTCTAGCTTTCTTTCGTGTGTGGGGATTAAACATTTCCGGATTGGACCGAGACTTGCCAAGCGGCCTTGGTTTACTACCGGTAGATCGCCTGTCAAGTTTCGTATCATTTGGAATTCGTTTGATACTCCAACGGTTAACCGAGGGACCGAAAAGGCCTCGTGTGTGTTGCAGCCCAACACCCCTCCAATTTGGCCCAAAACCCATCTAACTCTGCTCCATCATCTAGAGCGTTCGATCACGATCGCGTGGCCGAAAACCGCACGTCATTTGGACTCTCCTATCTCCTCCTATGTCTATATATAAAGATCCCCACATTTCTAATCCCGGGCGAAAGCCTAGATCCGCTCCTCCTCGCGCCGCCGGACAACGTCCGCGTCGAGCCGGAAGC
This sequence comes from Triticum urartu, assembly GCF_056163025.1. Lineage (NCBI taxonomy): Eukaryota > Viridiplantae > Streptophyta > Magnoliopsida > Poales > Poaceae > Triticum > Triticum urartu. The sequence continues at coordinate 170,520,617 of NC_141876.1, read as the reverse complement.
GTCCGGATCCAACCGCCACCGCCACTTGTCACCCGCCCATTCGCCGCCGCCTCCTCCTACCGCGCCGGCCCGGAGAGCCCGCGGGAGGCCCTCCCGGCCCGCACGCCTTGCCGCCCGTGCCTCTCCCCTCGCCGCCTGCGCCTCGCCTCCTCCGCCCGGCGCCCCCGCGCCCCTCGCCGGCGGCCGCCGCTCCGCTGTGCCGGCGCCGCCTCGGCCTGGCCCGGCCGCTCCGCGCGCCATCGCCGGCGCCGCCGCATCCGGCCGCCGCGCCCGCCACCACCGACCCCGGAGTCCGCCGCCTCCTCCTCTCCCTCGGGTCCGGCCGGCTAGCCCCCCTCCTCCGGCGAGTTTCTCCTCCGGCTGACGAACCTCGTGCTCCGTGCGATCCAGATCTGGATCAGGGTGAACAGTAAACCCTAGGTCGTTTCTTTGTCTAAGTCCCGAAATTGCAGATCCATGTTGCCATGTTCGTCAGGCTGTAACTTTGCATCCGTAGCTCCGGTTCATGCATATAGCATATCAAAATGTTCACCTCAGAGAGTACATCATTTCATTCCATTGCATCATTTTCATTGGAGTTCATCTTGATGCCCGAAATACTGTTAGAAGAGGGCTACTTGAGTTAATTGTCAGATGTGCTACTCCGTTTAGCACTTTTGTCATTTTTGCCATGATTATTGTGTGCATGATATGCCCGTAAGTTCTACATGTGTTTTGTTAAGTGTTTTATCATATTTCCAGAGGTGCAACCCATGTATTTTTGTGATGAGTGTGGTGACTAGTGCAAGCTTGCAAAGTGGTGCACTTGCTAACTCTGTTTTCAGGGACTTGGTAATTTCACTAAGTCCTGGATCTGTTTATCTCATGATGCCATATGTTCTTGTTGTTTCCTAGTGATCCGTCCCTCTTTTGAGGATGATCAGTAAGGGAGTTTTGTTAATCTTGTAGTTCTCTATCCATACATATCTTTGTTTGCAATTATGGAGCACCCAAGCTTGAGTCAATCGAGCTCTACGTTTGCTACTTTGTGAATCTGGGCAGATTGTCAACTTGTTTGCAATTTTGCCGATGTTGTTGTAGTTGATCTCTGCATGCTATGCTATTGTTCTTGCCATGTCTAGCTTGCATTTTATGCCTTCTTTATGGTTGTTTGCTTGTCTTGCCATGACTTGCATCGTAGTGAGTGCATCGAGCTCGTAAACATGCCTACTTGAGTTATATTTCAGCATGTGTCAGTTTTTCACTAAGTCTGAAAACTGATTATGTTTTTGCTATGTTCACATGCTTGCAATTGTATTTTATGATCCCTTTTAGCTCAAGGTCAGTAAGGGACTTTTGTTAAGCTCTTTGAGTAGCTCCATGCCGTGCTTTACTTTTCCATGTTCAGATCTTGTAGCATGTAGTTTTGTTGCTCCGAAGAGGGCTACCTGATCTGAAATTCCAGACAAGTGTTGATTTCACTAAGTCTGAGATATGTTTGCCATATGCATTTTTGCCATGCTTGTTTGAACCTGTTAATGGATGAATTGGCCGAAGATCAGTGCTAGACTTTTGTTAAGCATCTTGTTTGCATCCCTGCCATATATTTTGTTGTCTTGTTTGGGTGCTGTAGCATGTTCGTCTCGTTGCATTTAGATGCCTACTTGATGTAAATCGCAGACTGGTGTCATTTTTGAATCGCTTGCCATTTCCAAACCGTAACTCCGATTCTGGCGTTCATTATATCGTTTTCAAGCGATTTCATCTCATCTTTCCAGTGGCACACTTAGTTTTCCAAGTTGAGGCCAGGTTCATGCGTTTCCTGTCATATCTTGCATTTTGCATCCCGCATCGCATCCCGCATAGCATATCATCTTTGCATTGTGTTGTTTGAGTTTGCACGTGGTTGATTGTATCCTTGTTGCTTGTTTGTCTTGTTTGGGTAGTGCCGGGAGACGAGTTCGCTAACGGGGAGCCCGTTGAGTTTGCTTTCGAGGATCTAGTCAACTCTGACAACTGTGCAGGCAAGATGATCATACTACTATCTTTGCTATGCTAGTTTGCTCGCTCTTTTTCTATGCCATTGCTACGATGCCTACCACTTGATTTCAAGCCTCCCAAATTGCCATGTCAAACCTCTAACCCACCATTGTACTAGCAAACCGTTGATTGGCTATGTTACCGCCTTGCTCAGCCCCCTCTTATAGCGTTGCTAGTTGCAGGTGAAGATTGGAGGCCGTTCCTTGTTGGAACATTTATTTACTTGTTGGGATATCATTATATTGCCATGTTATCTTAATGCATATATATACTTGGTAAAGGTTGGAAGGCTCGGCCTCTCGCCTAGTGTTTTGTTCCACTCTTGCCGCCCTAGTTTCCGTCATATCGGTGTTATGTTCACGGATTTTGCGTTCCTTACACAGTTGGGTTATAATGGGAACCCCTTGATATTTCACCTTGATTAAAGCTTTTCCAGCAATGCCCAACCTTGGTTTTACCATTTGTCACCTACCCCTTTTCTTTCCCTTGGGTTCTGCAGACTCAAGGGTCATCATTATTTTAACCCCCCTGGGCCAGTGCTCCTCTGAGTGTTGGTCCAAACCGTCAGCTGCCGGTGGCTACCAGGGGCAACTCTGGGCTGGCCTACCGGAAGTTTGGACAATCTGAGTGTGCCCTGAGAAAGAGATATGTGCAGCTCCTATCGGGATTTGTCGGCACATTCGGGCGGTGTTGCTGGTCTTGTTTTAACCTGTCGAAGTGTCTTGAGTAACCGAGATACCGAGTCTGATCGGAACGTCTTGGGAGGAGGTCTATTCCTTCGTTGACCGTGAGAGCTTGTCATTGGCTAAGTTGGGACTCCCCTCCAGGGATTGAACTTTCGAAAGCCGTGCCCGCGGTTATGGGAAGATGGGAATTTGTTAATGTCTGGTTGTAGATAACATGAACCTTAACTTAATTAAAATGAATCAACTGAGTGTGTTACCGTGATGGCCTCTTCTCGGCGGAGTCCGGGAAGTTGACACGGTGTTGGAGTAATGTTTGCGCAGGTTGCTCTCTAGTTTCTCGCTCGCACTTTGCCTCCTCTTCTCGCTCTCCTTTGCGAATAAGTTAGCCACCATATATGCTAGTCGCTTGCTGCAGCTCCACATATACTTACCATGCCATACCTATAAGCTTAAATAGTCTTGATCTCGAGGGTGCGAGATTGCTGAGTCCCTGTGGCTCACAGATTACTATTACACCAGATGCAGGGCCTGAAGATTCCGATCCAGGAGACGCGTATGAGCTCAAGTGGGAGTTCGACGAAGACTCTCAACGTTACTATGTTTCCTTTCCCGATGATCAGTAGTGGTGCCCAGTTGGGGGTGATTCGGACCGTGTCGCTTGTTGGGTTATCTTTTATTTTGGCGCCGTAGTAGGGCCATGAGTGTTTGGATGATGTAATGTTATTTATGTACTTGATTGACGTGGCGAGTGTAAGCCAACTATGTTATCTCCCCTTTTATTATTATATTACATGGGATGTTGTGAAGATTGCCTAACTTGCGACATATGCCTTCAATGCGATTATGTCTCTAAGTCGTGCCTCGACACGTGGGAGCTATAGTCGCATCGAGGGTGTTACAAGTTGGTAATCAGAGCCTTCCCCGACCTTAGGAGCCCCATTGCTTGATCGTTATTAGTGGCCGAGTTGTGTCTAGAAAAAATGTTTTGAGTCTTTAGGAATTATATATCGGAGAGTTTAGGAATTCTTTTTACTTCCCTGTCTCCTCATCGCTCTGGTAAGGCATCCTGACGTAGAGTTTTGACTCTTCTCTTCTATAATTTCACTAAAAAAAATTTAGGATCACGCGGGTATCTTGGAATCGTTCCGATGGTTTTATGATGAGAACATTGTCTTGGTGCCTCCTGTCAGGGGTTTAGTGGAAGTGTCCCGGGGAGTTGAGCTCTGAGGTGTTGTCATCATAATTTAACCGTTGCAGTTCTGGAATACCTGAGTTTAGTACGTCGACATTGAAAATCTCTTTTATGCAGTTCGTTGGTGAGATAACCTCGACGCCACCCAGTACTGGGGTGGGAGTTCGGGAGTATCGCCATAACTTGTATAACGGTTGCTTTTCGAAGGTTGAGGTAGATGGTTTCCGAAGGTTTCTTGGTTATGTGTTGAAGGATGGATACAGCTGGATGTAGGATTTGCTAGTTTGGGTGAGATATTATGCTTCCCCTGTATCCCCAACACCTGATTGCATAACTGGAAAGGTTCGGGAGTTTCATAGGTGGGAATTCTAGTAGCTCTAGTTCTTCTTCCACAGATATTGGTTTGAGATTGGGATTTCATACCGATTATTCGTTCTTGATCCATACCTTGTTGATTTATTTCTCTGCCTTAATTCTACGTGGCTTCTCAATTTGTGGATATGTGACCATTTCAAGAGCAATGCATTCGTTCATTTTGTTCGGATGTGAAGACTATATGTTGCAATTTTCATTCCATTGGATTCAGCTTCAATATTTATCTGTCAATGTGCTAATGGACGTCAACCTCTTCATGATGGCTCCTCCAACGCGCACGACTCTGAATCCTGATCCGCCACCACCTCCACCTCCTCCAGAGGCATGGAAAGCTGTGATGGCCGCAACCAATGCAAACACACAGTTGATCATGCAAATTCTTCAAGAGCGCATTCAAGGCAACCAAGGGAATCAAGGCAGCAATCAGAGTCACTTTGCTACACTCAACCAGTTCCTTGCTAAAGGGCCAAAGACTTTCAGCAATTGTATTGAGGCAACCAATGCTGACGGTTGGCTAGTGGATCTGTGCAAGCATTTCGAGTGCAGTAACGTCAGGCCTGAGGACTTTGTTAAGTTCACTTCCTTCCAACTCAAAGATCAAGCTGCAGAATGGTTCCAGCAGTACAAGGATTCCAGAGGTGGACGTGTTATCACTTGGGATGTTTTCCGTTGAGATTTCCGAGCTCATCATATTCCGCAAAGCGTGGTTGAAAGCAAGCGTGAGGAATTCCGCAATCTGAAGCAAGGCTCTTTGTTTGTCTATGACTACACCAAGTTGTTTCAGAAGCTCGCCCGCTTTGCCAAGCAGGACGTCCCTGATGAGAAGATCATGATATACTAGTTCAGGGGTGGTCTCAGAGAAGAAATTCAGCTAGCTCTTGTTCTCTTCGAGCCCTTGAGGTACGATGAGTTCTACAACATGGCACTGAAACAAGAGGCTGCTCAGTTGAAGTGTGATGCTTCCAAGAAGCGAGTCAGAGATGTTACTCCTTCTTCCTCTACTCAAGTGGCCAAGCAACAGAAGTTTTGGCTTCCTCCTCCTCCGTTTCATCAGCCGTATCAGCAGAAGAGCAAAGGTGGCAGTGGTTCTTCCCACCCACCCAACCCTGGCTTTCAGAACAAGACTTCGTCTCAAGCTCCAAGATCGAGTGCTCCGTATCACCGTCCGCTTTCAGAGGTGACGTGCAACAAGTGCCAACAGAAGGGCCACTATGCCAACAAGTGTTTCAACCAGAGGCGTCTTCCTCCTCCTCCTCCTGTCAGATCGGCAAGTACAGCTGTGGTCAAGCATAACCCCAAGCATGCCAAGGTCAACTTGATGAATGCAGCTCAGGCAGAGGACTCGTCAGATGTGATCATGGGTAACCTTCCTGTTAACGATGTTCCTGCAAAAGTTCTTTTTGACAAGGGTGCATCGCATTGCTTCATCTCGAAACCTTTTGCATCTAAGCATGAGTTGACTTCCCAAGTTATGCATAAACCATTAGCAGTTGTCTCTCCGGGTAAATGTTTGCTTGCTAATCACGAGATTCCGGATATTTCTATCACGTTGGGCGATTACAAGTTTCTTTCTTCTCCTATGGTGCTTGGTAACCCAGATATTGATCTTATTCTTGGAATGGATTGGCTTGCTAAGCACAAGGCTCAGCTTGATTGTGCAGCCAGGCAGATTCAATTGACTCATTCGTTTGAGGATGTAATTGTCTTTGCCGCTCGGGATAACACCATCCGCCTGTTTTCTCTCAATGAAAGGGGTGAACTCGATGCCATCTCGCAAATTCCAGTCGTTTGCGAATATCAAGACGTCTTTCCAGAAAAGCTTCCAGGAATGCCCCCGCACCGGCCAGTTGAATTCGTTATTGATCTTGAGCCTGGAACGGAACCTGTGTGCAAACGCCCTTACAAGCTCGGACCTGAAGAGTTGAAGGAGCTGAAGAAGCAACTCGATTTTCAAGAGAAAATGGGTCTCATCCGGCCTAGTTCTTCTCCGTGGGGTTGTGGTGTTCTTTTTGTGAAGAAGGATGGAATGGACCGACTTTGTGTTGATTACCGTCCAGTGAACAAGAAGACCATCAAGAACAAATACCCACTTCCCAACATCAATGAGCTGTTCGAACAACTCAAAGGTGCCCAAGTATTCTCCAAGCTTGATCTCCGTATGGGTTATCATCAGATTCGTATCCGTGAGCAAGATATTCCCAAGACGGCTTTCAGGACAAGCTTTGGTTCATATGAATACACTGTCATGTCTTTTGACCTCGTCAATTCTCCTCCGACGTTCTCTCGCATGATGAACTTCATCTTCAACGCCTACACCAATGACTTCGTTTTGGTCTATCTCAACGACATTCTGGTTTTCTCCAAGAACAAGGAAGATCATCCCAAGCATTTGCGTTTGGTTCTCGATAAGCTCAGGGAACACAAGTTCTACGCCAAGTTCTCCAAGTGTGATTTTTGGCTTGATGAGGTTCTTTATCTTGGTCATATCATCTCTGCCAAGGGAATTTCCGTGAATCCTGAGAAGGTGTCTGCAATTGTGAATTGGGAACCTCCTCAGAACGTGAAGCAACTCCGCAGTTTTCTCTGTCTCGCAAGCTATTGCCGAAGATTCGTTGAAAACTTTTCTAAGATCGTGAAGCCTCTCTCAAATCTTCTCCAGAAGCATGTCAAGTACGTTTGGTCTCCGGAGTGTGATATTGCTTTCAACACTTTGAAAGAGAAATTGATCATTGCTCCAGTTCTAACTCCGCCTGATGAATCCAAGCTGCACGAGGTCTTTTGTGATGCCTCTCTCCAAGGTCTTGGCGCAGTTTTGATGCAAGAGAAGAAAAATGTTGCTTATACCTCTCGCCAGTTGAAGCCTAATGAGAAGAACTACCCCACTCATGATCTCGAGTTGGCGGCAGTTGTGCATGCTCTTTTGACTTTGAGACATCTTCTATTGGGAAGAAAAGTGGACATTTTAACTGATCACAAGAGTCTCAAGTACATTTTCACTCAGCCTATTCTCAACCTTAGGCAAACTTGATGGGTCGAAATGATTCAAGAGTATAATCCGAGTATTGAGTACACTCCAGGCAAGGCTAATGTGATTGCTGATGCATTGAGCAGGAAGACTTACTGCAACAGTCTGATTCTCAAGCCTTATCAACCCGAGCTTTGTGAAGCGTTCCGCAAACTCAATCTGCAAGTTGTTCCTCAAGGTTTCCTCGCCAACCTTCTAGTCTCTCCTACCTTAGAAGACCAGATTCGCCAAGCCCAGCTTCTTGATGCTATGGTGAAAAAGGTGAAGATTGGGATTGCCAAGAGCCAGTCCAAGTACAAGTGCTACCGCCTTGATGACAAGGACACTCTCTTCTTCGAGGATCGTATTGTTGTACCCAAAGGTGACCTTCGTAAAGTGATCATGAACGAGGCTCACAATTCTCTCCTCTCCATCCACCCTGGGAGCACGAAGATGTATCAGGACCTTAAGCAGGCTTATTGGTGGACTCGAATGAAGCGCGAGATCGCTCAATTCGTGAATGAATGTGATGTCTGCAGAAGAGTGAAGGCAGAACACCAAAGGCCAGCTGGTCTCCTCCAACCTCTTGCCATTCCAGAATGGAAGTTTGACCACATTGAAATGGACTTCGTGACTGGGTTTCCAAAGTCCAAGCGTGGCAATGATGCTATATTCGTTGTCATCCACAAACTCACCAAAGTGGCTCATTTTCTGCCTATCAAAGAGTCGATCACTGCAGTTCAATTGGCGGAACTCTATACCTCTCGTATTGTCTCTCTGCACGGTATTCCACAAGTGATCTCTTCAGACCGTGGCAGCATCTTTACCTCGAAGTTTCGGGATTCTTTTCAGAAGGCCATGGGCACTAACATCCGCTTCAGCACAGCTTTCCATCCTCAAACTAGCGGTCAAGTCGAGCGTGTCAACCAGATTCTTGAAGATATGCTCAGGGCTTTTGTGATCTCCTTCGGCATGAAGTGGGAGGATTGTCTTCCTTATGCTGAATTCTCCTACAACAACAATTTTCAAGCAAGTTCAGGCAAGGCCCCTTTTGAAATTCTGTATGGCAGGAAGTGTCGTACCCCTCTCAACTAGTCTAAAATTGGTGAACGTCAGCTTTTGGGTAATGACTTAATCACAGAGGCAGAAGAAATGTGCAAAGTCATTCGTGATAACCTCAAAGCAGCCCAATCCCGACAGAAGAGCTACTATGATAATAAGCACCGTGATTTGGCTTTCGAGATTGGAGATCATGTTTACCTCCGCGTCTCTCCTATGAAAGGTACTCGTCGCTTCGGTATCAAAGGGAAGCTAGCCCCTAGATGCGTGGGACCTTTCAAGATTGTCAGCAAGAGAGGCGACCTCGCCTATCAACTCGAGCTTCCTTCAAACTTTGCAAATGTTCATGACGTGTTCCATGTCTCTCAACTTTGAACGTGCTTCAAGACTCCTGACCGCACCGTCAACTTCGAGGACATCGAGCTCCAAGAAGATCTCTCGTATCGTGAGCACCCAGTTGCTATTCTTGAAGAGACTGAACGCAAGACTCGCAACAAGTCAATCAAATTCCTCAAAGTCAAGTGGTCACACCATTCCGACCGTGAAGCTACCTGGGAACGCGAGGATCACCTCCGTTCTGAGTACCCGGCGTTCTTTCAGTCCTAGATCTCGGGACGAGATCCTTTCGTAGTGGCGGAGTGTTGTAACACCCCGGATGTAACTTTCCCAATTTGTACTCCAACTCTTGTCGTTTCTGGCGTTAAGTTATATTTATTTCCTTTGGTTCGGGTTTCGTATCTGTGTGTTGTTGTCGTTGTCATGCGTCTCATATCATGTCATAATGTGCATTGCATTTGCATACGTGTTCATCTCAAACATTCGAGCATTTTCCCTGTTGTCCGTTTTGCATTCCGGCGCTTCGTTCTCCTCCGGTGGTCATTTCTAGCTTTCTTTCGTGTGTGGGGATTAAACATTTACGGATTGGACCAAGACTTGCCAAGCGGCCTTGGTTTACTACCGGTAGACCGCTTGTCAAGTTTCGTATCATTTGGACTTCGTTTGATACTCCAACGGTTAACCGAGGGACCGAAAAGGCCTCGTGTGTGTTGTAGCCCAACACCCCTCCAATTTGGCCCAAAACCCATCTAACTCTGCTCCATCATCTAGAGCGTTCGATCACGACCGCGTGGCCGAAAACCGCACCTCATTTGGACTCTCCTAGCTCCTCCTATGTCTATATATAGATCCCCACATTTCTAATCCCGGGCGAAACCCTAGATTCGGTCCTCCTCGCGCCGCTGGACAACGTCCGCGTCGAGCCAGACGCGTCCGGATCCAACCGCCACCGCCACTTGTCGCCCTCCCATTCGCCGCCGCCTCCTCCTACCGTGCCGGCCCGGAGAGCCCGCGGGAGGCCCTCCCGGCCCGCACGCCTCGCCGCCCGCGCCTCTCCCCTCGCAGCCTGCGCCTCGCCTCCTTCGCCCGACGACACCGTGCCCTCGCCGGCGGCTGCCGCTCCGCCGCGCCGGCGCCGCCTCAATCTAGCCCGGCCGCCCCGCGCGCCATCGCCGGCGCGGCATCCGGCCACCGCGCCCGCCACCGCCGACCTCGGAGTCCGCCGCCTCCTCCTCTCCCTCGGGTCCGGCCGGCGAGCCCCCCCTCCTCCGGCGAGTTTCTCCTCCGGCCGACGAACCTTGTGCTCCGTGCGATCCAGATCTGGATCGGGGTGAACAGTAAACCCTAGGTCATTTTTTTGTCCAAGTCCCGAAATTGCAGATCCATGTTGCCATGTTCGTCAGGCTGTAACTTTGCATTCGTAGCTCCGATTCATGCATATAGCATATCAAAATGTTCATCTCAGAGAGTACATCATTTAATTCCATTGCATCATTTTCATTGGAGTTCATCTTGATGCCCGAAATACTGTTAGAAGAGGGCTACTTGAGTTAATTGTCAGATGTGCTACTCCGTTTAGCACTTTTGTCATTTTTGCCATGATTATTGTGTGCATGGTATGCCCGTGGGTTCTACATGTGTTTTGTTAAGGGTTTTGTAATCTTTTCAGAGTTGCAACCCATGCATTTTTTTGATGAGTGTGTTGACTAGTGCAAGCTTGCAAAGTGGTGCACTTGCTAACTCTGTTTTCAGGGACTTAGTAATTTCACCAAGTCCTGGATCTGTTTATCTCATGATGCCATATGTTCTTGTTGTTTTCTAGTGATCCGTGCCTCTTTTGAGGATGATCAGTAAGGGAGTTTTGTTAATCTTGTAGTGCTCTATCCATACATATCTTTGTTTGCAATTATGGAGCACCCTAGCTTGAGTCAATCGAGCTCTACGTTTGCTACTTTGTGAATCTGGGCAGATTGTCAACTTGTTTGCAATTTTGCCGATGTTGTTGTAGTTGATCCGTGCATGCTATGCTATTGTTCTTGCCATGTCTAGCTTGCATTTTATGCCTTATTTATGGGTGTTTGCTTGTCTTGCCATGACTTCATCGTAGTGAGTGCATCGAGCTCGTAAACATGCCTACTTGAGTTATATTTCAGCATGTGTCTGAAAACTGATTATGTTTTTGCAATGTTCACGTGCTTGCAATTGTATTTTCTGATCCCTTTTGGCTCAAGGTCACTAAGGGACTTTTGTGAAGCTCTTTGAGTAGCTCCATTCCATGCTTTACTTTGCCATGTTCACATCTTGTAGCATGTAGTTTTGTTACTCCGAAGAGGGCTACCTGATCTGAAATTCCAGACAAGTGTTGATTTCACTAAGTCTGAGATATGTTTGCCATATGCATTTTTGCCATGCTTGTTTGAACCTGTTAATGGATGAATTAGCCAAAGCTCATTGCTAGACTTTTGTTAAGCATCTTGTGTGCATCCCTGCCATATATTGTTTTGTCTTGTTTGGGTGTTGTAGCATGTTCGTCTCGTTGCATTTAGATGCCTACTTGCTGTACATCGCAGACCGGTGTCATTTTTGAATCGCTTGCCATTTCCAAACCGTAACTCCGATTCCGGTGTTCTTTATATCGTTTTCAAGCGATTTCATCTCATATTTGCAGTGGCACACTTGGTTTTCCAAGTTGAGGCCAGGTTCATGCGTTTCCTATCATATCTTGTATTTTGCATCCCGCATCGCATCCCGCATAGCATATCTTCTTTGCATTGTGCTGTTTGAGTTTGCACGCGGTTGATTGTATCCTTGTTGCTTGTTTGTCTTGTTTGTGTAGAGCCGGGAGACGAGTTCGCTAACGAGGATCCCATTGAGTTTTCTTTCGAGGATCCAGTCAACTCTGACAACTGTGCAGGCAAGATGATCATACCCTCGAAATCACTACTATCTTTGTTATGCTAGTTTGCTCGCTCTTTTGCTATGCCATTGCTACGATGCCTACCACTTGATTTCAAGCCTCCCAAATTGCCATGTCAAACCTCTAACCCACCATTGTCCTAGCAAACCGTTGATTGGCTATGTTACCGCCTTGCTCAGCCCCCTCTTATAGCGTTGCTAGTTGCAGGTGAAGATTGGAGGCCGTTCCTTGTTGGAACATTTATTTACTTGTTGGGATATCATTATATTGCCATGTTATCTTAATGCATCTATATACTTGGTAAAGGGTGGAAGGCTCGGCCTCTCGCCTAGTGTTTTGTTCCACTCTTGCCGCCCTAGTTTCCGTCATATCGGTGTTATGTTCCCGGATTTTGCGTTCCTTACGCGGTTGGGTTATAATGGGAACCCCTTGATATTTCGCCTTGATTAAAGCTTTTCCAGCAATGCCCAACCTTGGTTTTACCATTTGTCACCTACCCCTTTTCTTTCCCTTGGGTTCTGCAGACTCAAGGGTCATCATTATTTTAACCCCCCCGGGCCAGTGCTCCTCTGAGTGTTGGTCCAAACCGTCAGCCGTCGGTGGCTACCAGGGGCAACTCTGGGCTGGCCTACCGGAAGTTTGGACAATCTAAGTGTGCCCTGAGAAAGAGATATGTGCAGCTCCTATCGGGATTTTTGTCGGCACATTCGGGCAGTGTTGCTGGTCTTCTTTTAACCTGTCGAAGTGTCTTGAGTAACCGAGATACGAAGTCTGATCGAAATGTCTTGGGAGGAGTTCTATTCCTTCGTTGACCGTGAGAGCTTGTCATGGGCTAAGTTGGGACTCCCCTGCAGGGATTGAACTTTCGGAAGCCGTGCCCGCGGTTATGGGAAGATGGGAATTTGTTAATGTCCGGTTGTAGATAACTTGAACCTTAACTTAATTAAAATGAAACAACTGAGTGTGTTACCGTGATGGCCTCTTCTCGGCGGAGTCCGGAAAGTGGACACGGTGTTGGAGTAATGTTTGCGCAGGTTGTTCTCTAGTTTCTCGCTCACGCTTTGCCTCCTCTTCTCGCTCTCCTTTGCGAATAAGTTAGCCACCATATATGCTAGTCACTTGCTGTAGCTCCACATATATTTACCATGCCATACCTATAAGCTTAAATAGTCTTGATCGCGAGGGTGTGAGATTGCTAAGTCCCTGTGGCTCACAGATTACTATTACACCAGATGCAGGGCCTGATGATTCCGCTCCAGGAGACGCGTATGAGTTCAAGTGGGAGTTCGACGAAGACTCTCAACGTTACTATGTTTCCTTTCCCGATGATCAGTAGTGGTGCCCAGTTGGGGATGATTGGGACCGTGTCGCTTGTTGGGTTATCTTTTATTTTGGCGCCGTAGTAGGGCCATGAGTGTTTGGATAATGTAATTTTATTTATGTACTTGATTGACGTGGCGAGTGTAAGCCAACTATGTTATCTCCCCTTTTATTATTATATTACATGGGATGTTGTGAAGATTGCCTAACTTGCGACATATGCCTTCAATGCGATTATGTCTCTAAGTCGTGCCTCGACACGTGGGAGCTATAGTCGCATCGAGGGTGTTACAAGTTGGTAATCAGAGCCTTCCCCGACCTTAGGAGCCCCATTGCTTGATCGTTATTAGTGGCCGAGTTGTGTCTAGAAAAAATGTTTTGAGTCTTTAGGAATTATATATCGGAGAGTTTAGGAATTCTTTTTACTTCCCAGTCTCCTCATCGCTCTGGTAAGGCATCCTGACGTAGAGTTTTGACTCTTCTCTTCTCAAATTTCACTAAAAAAAATTTAGGATCACGCGGGTATCTTGGAATCGTTCCGATGGTTTTATGATGAGAACATTGTCTTGGTGCCTCCTGTCCGGGGTTTAGTGGAAGTGTCCCAGGGAGTTGAGCTCTGAGGTGTTGTCATCATAATTTTACCGTTGCAGTTCTGGAATACCTGAGTTTAGTACGCCGACATCGAAAATCTCTTTTGTGCAGTTCGTTGGTGAGATAACCTCGACGCCACCCAGTACTGGGGCGGGAGTTCGGGAGTATCGCCATAACTTGTATAACGGATGCTTTTCAAAGGTTGAGGTAGATGGTTTCCGAAGGTTTCTTGGTTATGTGTTGAAGGATGGATACAGCTGGATGTAGGATTTGCTAGTTTGGGTGAGATATTATGCTTCCCCTGTATCCCCAACACCTGATTGCATAACCGGAAAGGTTCGGGAGTTTCATAGGTGGGAATTCTAGTAGCTCTAGTTCTTCTTCCACGGATATTGGTTTGAGATTGGGATTTCTTACCGATTATTCGTTCTTGATCCGTACCTTGTTGATTTATTTCTCTACCTTAATTCTACGTGGCTTGTCAATTTATGGATATGTGACCATTTCAAGAGGAATGCATTCGTTCATTTTGTTCGGATGTGAAGACTATATGTTGCAATTTTCATTCCGTTGGATTCAGCTTCAATATTTATCTGTCAATGTGCTAATGGACGTCAACCTCTTCAGGATGGCTCCTCCAACGCGCACGACTCCGAATCCTGATCCGCCACCACCTCCACCTCCTCCAGAGGCATGGCAAGCTGTGATGGCCGCAACCAATGCAAACACACAGTTGATCATGCAAATTCTTCAAGAGCGCATTCAAGGCAACCAAGGGAATCAAGGCAGCAATCAGAGTCACTTTGCTACACTCAACCAGTTCCTTGCTAAAGGGCCAAAGACTTTCAGCAATTGTGTTGAGGCAACCGATGCTGACGGTTGGCTAGTGGATCTGTGCAAGCATTTCGAGTGCAGTAACGTCAGGCCTGAGGACTTTGTTAAGTTCGCTTCCTTCCAACTCAAAGATCAAGCTGCAGAATGGTTCCAGCAGTACAAGGATTCCAGAGGTGGACGTGTTATCCCTTGGGATGTTTTCCGTTGAGATTTCCGAGCTCATCATATTCCGCAGAGCATGGTTGAAAGCAAGCGTGAGGAATTCCGCAATCTGAAGCAAGGCTCTTTGTCTGTCTATGACTACAACAAGTTGTTTCAGAAGCTTGGCCGCTTTGCCAAGCAGGACGTCCCTGATGAGAAGAGCATGATATACCAGTTCAGGGGTGGTCTCAGAGAAGAAATTCAGCTAGCTCTTGTTCTCTTCGAGCCCTTGAGGTACGATGAGTTCTACAATATGGCACTGAAACAAGAGGCTGCTCAGTTGAAGTGTGATGCTTCCAAGAAGCGAGTCAGAGATGTTACTCCTTCTTCCTCTACTCAAGTGGCCAAGCAACAGAAGTTTTGGCTTCCTCCTCCTCCGTTTCGTCAACCGTATCAGTAGAAGAGCAAAGGTGGCAGTGGTTCTTCCCACCCACCCAACCCTGGCTTTCAGAACAAGACTTCGTCTCAAGCTCCAAGATTGAGTGCTCCGTATCACCGTCCGCTTTCAGAGGTCACGTGCAACAAGTGCCAATAGAAGGGCTACTATGCCAACAAGTGTTTCAACCAGAGGCGTCTTCCTCCTCCTCCTCCTATCAGATCGGCAAGTACAGCTGTGGTCAAGCATAACCCCAAGCATGCCAAGGTCAACTTGATGAATGCAGCTCAGGCAGAGGACTCGTCAGATGTGATCATGGGTAACCTTCCTGTTAACGATGTTCCTGCAAAAGTTCTTTTTGACAAGGGTGCATTGCATTGCTTCATCTCGAAACCTTTTGCATCTAAGCATGAGTTGACTTCCCAAGTTATGCATAAACCGTTAGCAGTTGTCTCTCCGGGTAAATGTTTGCTTGCTAATCACGAGATTCCGGATATTTCTATCACGTTGGGTGATTACAAGTTTCTTTCTTCTCCTATGGTGCTTGGTAACTCAGATATTGATCTTATTCTCGGAATGGATTGGCTTGCTAAGCACAAGGCTCAGCTTGATTGTGCAGCCAAGCAGATTCAGTTGACTCATTCGTCTGAGGATGTAATTGTCTTTGCCGCTCGGGATAACACCATCCGCCTGTTTTCTCTCAATGAAAGGGGTGAACTCAATGCCATCTCGCTAATTCCAGTCGTTTGCGAATATCAAGACGTCTTTCCAGAAGAGCTTCCAGGAATGCCCCCGCACCGGCCAGTTGAATTCGTTATTGATCTTGAGCCTGGAACGGAACCTGTGTGCAAACGCCCTTACAAGCTCGGACCTGAAGAGTTGAAGGAGCTGAAGAAGCAACTCGATATTCAAGAGAAAATGGGTCTCATCCGGCCTAGTTCTTCTCTGTGGGGTTGTGGTGTTCTTTTTGTGAATAAGAAGGATGGAACGGACCGACTTTGTGTTGATTACCGTCCAGTGAACAAGAAGACCATCAAGAACAAATACCCACTTCCCAACATCAATGAGCTGTTCGAACAACTCAAAGGTGCCCAAGTATTCTCCAAGCTTGATCTCCGTATGGGTTATCATCAGATTCGTATCCGTGAGCAAGATATTCCCAACACGGCTTTCAGGACAAGCTTTGGTTCATATGAATACACTGTCATGTCTTTTGGCCTCGTCAATGCTCCTCCGACGTTCTCTCGCATGATGAACTTCATCTTCAACGCCTGCACCAATGACTTCGTTTTGGTCTATCTCGACGACATTCTGGTTTTCTCCAAGAACAAGGAAGATCATGCCAAGCATTTGCATTTGGTTCTCGATAAGCTCAGGGAACACAAGTTCTACGCCAAGTTCTCCAAGTGTGAATTTTGGCTTGATGAGGTTCTTTATCTTGGTCATATCATCTCTGCCAAGGGCATTGCCGTGAATCCTGAGAAGGTGTCTGCAATTGTGAATTGGGAACCTCCTCAGAACATGAAGCAACTCCGCATTTTTCTCTGTCTCGCAAGCTATTGCCGAAGATTCGTTGAAAACTTTTCTAAGATCGTGAAGCCTCTCTCAAATCTTCTCTAGAAGCATGTCAAGTACGTTTGGTCTCCGGAGTGTGATATTGCTTTCAACACTTTGAAAGAGAAATTGATCACTACTCCAGTTCTAACTCCTCCTGATGAATCCAAGCCGTACGAGGTCTGTTGTGATGCCTCTCTCCAAGGTCTTGGCGCAGTTTTGATGCAAGAGAAGAAAAATGTTGCTTATACCTCTCGCCAGTTGAAGCCTAATGAGAAGAATTACCCCACTCATGATCTCGAGTTGGCGGCAGTTGTGCATGCTCTTTTGACTTGGAGACATCTTCTATTGGGAAGAAAAGTGGACATTTTCACTGATCACAAGAGTCTCAAGTACATTTTCACTCAGCCTATTCTCAACCTCAGGCAAACTTGATGGGTCGAAATGATTCAAGAGTATAATCCGAGTATTGAGTACACTCCAGGCAAGGCTAATGTGATTGGTGATGCATTGAGCAGGAAGGCTTACTACAACAGTCTGATTCTCAAGCCTAATAACCCGAGCTTTGTGAAGCGTTCCGCAAACTCAATCTGCAAGTTGTTCCTCAAGGTTTCCTCGCTAACCTTCTAGTCTCTCCTACCTTAGAAGACCAGATTCGCCAAGCCTAGCTTCTTGATGCTATGGTGAAAAAGGTGAAGATTGGGATTGCCAAGAGCCAGTACAAGTGCTACCGCCTTGATGACAAGGACACTCTCTTCTTCGAGGATCGTATTGTTGTACCCAAAGGTGACCTCCGTAAAGTGATCATGAACGAGGCTCACAATTCTCTCCTCTCCATCCACCCTGGGAGCACGAAGATGTATCAGGACCTTAAGCAGGCTTATTGGTGGACTAGAATGAAGCGCGAGATTGCTCAATTCGTGAATGAATGTGATGTCTGCAGAAGAGTGAAGGCAGAACACCAAAGGCCAGCTGGTCTCCTCCAACCTCTTGCCATTCCAGAATGGAAGTTTGACCACATTGAAATGGACTTCGTGGCTGGGTTTCCAAAGTCCAAGCGTGGCAATGATGCTATATTCGTTGTCATCAACAAACTCACCAAAGTGGCTCATTTTCTGCCTATCAAAGAGTCGATCACAGCAGCTCAATTGGCGGAACTCTATACCTCTCGTATTGTCTCTCTGCACGGTATTCCACAAGTGATCTCTTCAGACCGTGGCAGCATCTTTACCTCGAAGTTTTGGGATTCTTTTCAGAAGGCCATGGGCACTAACATCCGCTTCAGCACAGCTTTCCATCCTCAAACTAGCGGTCAAGTCGAGCGTGTCAACCAGATTCTTGAAGATATGCTCAGGGCTTTTGTGATCTCCTTCGGCATGAAGTGGGAGGATTGTCTTCCTTATGATGAATTCTCCTACAACCACAATTTTCAAGCAAGTTCAGGCAAGGCCCCTTTTGAAATTCTGTATGGCAGGAAGTGTCGTACCCCTCTCAACTAGTCTAAAACTGGTGAACGTCAGCTTTTGGGTAATGACTTAATCACAGAGGCAGAAGAAATGTGCAAAGTCATTCGTGATAACCTCAAAGCAGCCCAATCCCGACAGAACAGCTACTATGATAATAAGCACCGTGATTTGGCTTTCGAGATTGGAGATCATGTTTACCTCCGCGTCTCTCCTATGAAAGGTACTCGTCGCTTCGGTATCAAAGGGAAGCTTGCCCCTAGATACGTGGGACCTTTCAAGATTGTCAGCAAGAGAGGCGACCTCGCCTATCAACTCGAGCTTCCTTCAAACTTTGCAAATGTTCATGACGTGTTCCATGTCTCTCAACTTCGAAAGTGCTTCAAGACTCCTGACCGCACCGTCAACTTCGAGGACATCGAGCTCCAAGAAGATCTCTCGTATCGTGAGCACCCAGTTGCTATTCTTGAAGAGACTGAACGCAAGACTCGCAACAAGTCAATCAAATTCCTCAAAGTCAAGTGGTCACACCATTCCGACCGTGAAGCTACCTGGGAACGCGAGGATCACCTCCGTTCTGAGTACCCGGCGTTCTTTCAGTCCTAGATCTCGGGACGAGATCCTTTCGTAGTGGTGGAGTGTTGTAACACCCCGGATGTAACTTTCCCAATTTGTACTCCAAATCTTGTCATTTCTGGCGTTAAGTTATATTTATTTCCTTTGGTTCGGGTTTCGTCTCTGTGTGTTGTTGTCGTTGTCATGCATCTCATATCATGTCATCATGTGCATTGCATTTACATACGTGTTCATCTCATACATTCGAGCATTTTCCCCGTTGTCCGTTTTGCATTCCGGCGCTTCGTTCTCCTCCGGTAGTCATTTCTAGCTTTCTTTCGTGTGTGGGGATTAAACATTTCCGGATTGGACCAAGACTTGCCAAGCGGCCTTGGTTTACTACCGGTAGACCGCCTGTCAAGTTTTGTATCATTTGGACTTCGTTTGATACTCCAACGGTTAACCGAGGGACCGAAAAGGCCTCGTGTGTGTTGCAGCCCAACACCCCTCCAATTTGGCTCAAAACCCATCTAACTCTGCTCCATCATCTAGAGCGTTCGATCATGATCGTGTGGCCGAAAACCACACCTCATTTGGACTCTCCTAGCTCCTCCTATGTCTATATATAGATCCCCACATTTCTAATCCCGGGCGAAACCCTAGATCCGCTCCTCCTCGCGCCGCCGGACAACGTCCGCGTCGAGCCGGACGCGTCCGGATCCAACCTCCGCCGCCACTTGTCGCCCTCCCATTCGCCGCCGCCTCCTCCTACCGCGCCGGCACGGAGAGCCCGCGGGAGGCCCTCCCGGCCCGCACGCCTCGCCGCCCGCGCCTCTCCCCTCGCCGCCTGCGCCTCGCCTCCTCCGCCCGGTGACACCGTGCCCTCGCCGGTGGCCGCCGCTCCGCCGCGCCGGTGCTGCCTCGACCCGGCCTGACCGCCCCGCGCGTCATCGCCGGCGCCGCCGCATCCGGCCGCCGCGCCCGCCACCGCCGACCTCGGAGTCCGCCGCCTCCTCCTCTCCCTCGGGTCCGGCCGGCAAGCCCCCCCTCCTCCGGCGAGTTTCTCCTCCGGCCGACGAACCTCGTGCTCCGTGCGATCCAGATCTGGATCGGGGTGAACAGTAAACCCTAGGTCATTTTTTTTGTCCAAGTCCCGAAATTGCAGATCCATGTTGCCATGTTCGTCAGGCTGTAACTTTGCATCCGTAGCTCCGGTTCATGTATATAGCATATCAAAATGTTCATCTCAGAGAGTACATCATTTCATTCCATTGCATCATTTTCATTTGAGTTCATCTTGATGCCCAAAATACTGTTAGAAGAGGGCTACTTGAGTTAATTGTCAGATCTGCTACTCCCTTTAGTACTTTTGTCATTTTTGCCATGATTATTGTGTGCATGATATGCCCGTGAGTTCTACATGTGTTTTGTTAAGGGTTTTGTCATATTTCCAGAGGTGCAACCCATGTATTTTTGTGATGAGTGTGGTGACTAGTGCAAGCTTGCAAAGTGGTGCACTAGCTAACTCTGTTTTCAGGGACTTAGTAATTTCACAAAGTCCTGGATCTGTTTATCTCATGATACCATATGTTCTTGTTGTTTCCTAGTGATCCGTGCCTCTTTGGAGGATGATCAGTAAGGGAGTTTTGTTAACCTTGTAGTGCTCTATCCATCCATGTCTTTGTTTGCAATTATGGAGCACCCTAGCTTGAGTCAATCGAGCTCTACGTTTGCTACTTTGTGAATCTGGGAAGATTGTCAACTTGTTTGCAATTTTGCCGATGTTGTTGTAGTTGTTCCGTGCATGCTATGCTATTGTTCTTTCCATGTATAGCTTGAAGTTTATGCCTTATTTATGGGTGTTTGCTTGTCTTGCCATGACTTGCATCGTAGTGAGTGCATCGAGCTCGTAAACATGCCTAATTGAGTTATATTTCAGCATGTGTCAGTTTTTCACTAAGTCTGAAAATTGATTATGTTTTTGCTATGTTCACGTGCTTGCAATTGTATTTTCTGATCCCTTTTGGCTCAAGGTCACTAAGGGACTTTTGTGAAGCTCTTTGAGTAGCTCCATGCCATGCTTTACTTTGCCATGTTCAGATCCTGTAGCGTGTAGTTTTGTTTCTCCAAAGAGGGCTACCTGATCTGAAATTCCAGACAAGTGTTGATTTCACTAAGTCTGAGATATGTTTGCCATATGCATTTTTGCCATGCTTGTTTGAACCTCTTAATGGATGAATTGGCCAAATCTCAGTGCTAGACTTTTGTTAAGCATCTTGTGTGCATCCCTGCCATATATTATTTTGTCTTGTTTGGGTGCTGTAGCATGTTCGTCTCGTTGCATTTAGATGCCTACTTGCTGTACATCGCAGACCGGTGTCATTTTTGAATCGCTTGCCATTTCCAAACCGTAACTCCGATTCTGGCGTTCTTTATATCGTTTTCAAGAGATTTCATCTCATATTTCCAGTGGCACACTTGGTTTTCCAAGTTGAGGCCAGGTTCATGCGTTTCCTGTCATATCTTGTATTTTGCATCCCGGATCGCATCCTGCATAGCATATCATCTTTGCATTGTGTTGTTTGAGTTTGCACGTGGTTGATTGTATCCTTGTTGCTTGTTTGTCTTGTTTGGGTAGTGCCGGGAGACGAGTTCGCTAACGAGGAGCCCATTGAGTTTTCTTTCGAGGATCCAGTCAACTCTGACAACTGTGCAGGCAAGATGATCATACCCTCGAAATCACTACTATCTTTGTTATGCTAGTTTGCTCGCTCTTTTGCTATGCCATTTCTACGATGCCTACCACTTGATTTCAAGCCTCCCAAATTGCCATGTCAAACCTCTAACCCACCATTGTCCTAGCAAACCGTTGATTGGCTATGTTACCGCCTTGCTCAGCCCCCTCTTATAGCGTTGCTAGTTGCAGGTGAAGATTGGAGGCCGTTCCTTGTTGGAACATTTATTTACTTGTTGGGATATCATTATATTGCCATGTTATCTTAATGCATCTATATAATTGGTAAAGGGTGGAAGGCTCGGCCTCTCGCCTAGTGTTTTGTTCCACTCTTGCTGCCCTAGTTTCTGTCATATTGGTGTTATGTTCCCGGATTTTGCGTTCCTTACGCGGTTGGGTTATAATGGGAACCCCTTGATATTTCGCCTTGATTAAAACTTTTCCAGCAATGCCCAACCTTGGTTTTACCATTTGTCACCTACCCCTTTTCTTTCCCTTGGGTTCTGCAGACTCAAGGGTCATCATTATTTTAACCCCCCCCCCCGGGCCAGTGCTCCTCTGAGTGTTGGTCCAAACCGTCAGCCGTCGGTGGCTACCAGGGGCAACTCTGGGCTGGCCTACCGGAAGTTTGGACAATCTAAGTGTGCCCTGAGAAAGAGATATGTGCAGCTCCTATCGGGATTTGTCGGCACATTCGGGCGGTGTTGCTGGTCTTGTTTTAACCTGTCGAAGTGTCTTGAGTAACCGAGATACGGAGTCTGATCGGAACGTCTTGGGAGGAGGTCTATTCCTTCGTTGACCATGAGAGCTTGTCATGGGCTAAGTTGGGACTCCCCTGCAGGGATTGAACTTTCGAAAGCCGTGCCCGCGGTTATGGGAAGATGGGAATTTGTTAATGTCCGGTTGTAGATAACTTGAACCTTAACTTAATTAAAATGAATCAACTGAGTGTGTTACCGTGATGGCCTCTTCTCGGCGGAGTCCGGGAAGTGGACACGGTGTTGGAGTAATGTTTGCGCAGGTTGCTCTCTAGTTTCTCGCTCGCGCTTTGCCTCCTCTTCTCGCTCTCCTTTGCGAATAAGTTAGCCACCATATATGCTAGTCGCTTGCTGCAGCTCCACATATATTAACCATGCCATACCTATAAGCTTAAATAGTCTTGATCGCGAGGGTGCGAGATTGCTGAGTCCCTGTGGCTCACAGATTACTATTACACCAGATGCAGGGCCTGATGATTCCGCTCCAGGAGACGCGTATGAGCACAAGTGGGAGTTCGACGAAGACTCTCAACGGTACTATGTTTCCTTTCCCGATGATCAGTAGTGGTGCCCAGTTGGGGGTGATTGGGACCGTGTCGGTTGTTGGGTTATCTTTTATTTTGGCGCCGTAGTCGGGACATGAGTGTTTGGATGATGTAATGTTATTTATGTACTTGATTGACGTGGCGAGTGTAAGCCAACTATGTTATCTCCCCTTTTATTATTATATTACATGGGATGTTGTGAAGATTGCCTAACTTGCGACATATGCCTTCAAAGCGATTATGTCTCTATGTTGTGCCTCGACACGTGGGAGCTATAGTCGCATCGAGGGTGTTACAAAATAAAAATAATTTTGTGTTTTTTGTGAAACTTTTTGGAAGTGGGGGAGATGAAAATGAGATGCAAATGGCAAATGAAAGTAAATTCAAGGAGATGAAAGTTTAGGCGATGGTACTTGATAGATGTTGGTGATGTCTCCCCGGCAACGGTGCCAGAAATTCTTCCTGCTACTAGTGAGCTGCATTGGGGTTTCATCGAAGAGGAGAGGATGATGTAGTGAAATAGAGATAAGAATTTTCCCTCTCTTAAGAACCAAGGTTACCAATCTAGTAGGAGAACCACGCAACACCTCGTGAATAGCACCTACACACAAAATAACAAATACTTGCTCCCAACGCGAAGAAGGGGTTGCCAATCCCTTGGCAGTTAATTGCAAGGATAAAATCTCGTAGTGATAGATAGATAGAAAAAAACGCAAAGTAAAAATAAAGGTAAATAAATTGCAGCAAGTTATTGGTCTTTTATATATGATTAAAATAGACTCGGGGCCATAATTTTCACTAGAGGCTTCTCTCTTCAAAATAGCTTACGGTAGGTAAACAATGTATTGTTGGGCAGTTGATAGAAAAGCCACTAATCATGACAATATCCAGGGCAATGATCATTGATAATCCACAAGTATAGGGGATCACAACAATTTTCAAGGGTAAAGTATTCAACCCAAATTTATTGATTCGACACAAGGGGAGCCAAAGAATATTCTCAAGTATTAGCAGTTGAGTTGTCAATAAAACCACACCTGGAAACTTAGTATCTGCAGTAAAGTATTTAGTAGCAAGGTAATATGATAGTAGTGGTAACGGTAGCAAAAGGTAACAGTAGTAAAAGTAATGTTTTTGGTATGTTCTAGTGATGATAGCAATAGCAACGGAAAAGTAAATAAAGCGGAGAACAATATATGGAAAGCTCGTAGGCAATGGATCGGTCATGGAGAATTATGCCGGATGCGGTTCATCATGTAACAGTCATAACCTAGGGTGACACAGAACTAGCTCTAGTTCATCAATGTAATGTAGGCATGTATTCCGAATATAGTCATACGTGCTTATGGAAAAGAACTTGCATGACATCTTTTGTCCTACCCTCCCGTGGGAGCGGGGTCCTTACGGAAACTAAGGGATATTAAGGCCTCCTTTTAAAAGAGTACCGAAACAAAGCATTAACACATAGTGAATACATGAACTCCTCAAACTACAGTCATCACCGGTAAGTATCCCGATTATTGTCCATTCGGGGTTAACGGATCATAACACGTAATAGGTGACTATGGACTTGCAAGATACGATCAAGAACTCTCATATATTGATGAAAACATAATAGGTTCAGATCTGAAATCATGGCACTCGGGCCCTAGTGACAAGCATTAAGCATAGCAAAGTCATAGCAACATCAATCTCAGAACATAGTGGATACTAGGGATCAAGCCCTAACAAAACTAACTTGATTACATGATAGATCTCATCCAACCCATCACCGTTTAGCAAGCCCACGATGGAATTTCTCACGCACGGCGGTGAGCATCATGAACTTGGTGATGGAGGATGGTTGATGATGACGATGGCGACAGATTCCCCTCTCCGGAGCCCCGAACGGACTCCAGATCAGCCCTCCCAAGAGGTTTTAGGGCTTGGCAGCGGCTCCCTATCATAAAATGCGATGAATTCTTCTCCCTGTTTTTTTCTCCCCGAAACACAAATATATAGAGTTGGAGTTGGAGTCGGAGGAGCGCCAGGGGGCCCACGAGATAGGAGGGCGCGCCCCCACCCTCGTGGACAGGTGGTGGGCCCCCTGGCCTTCATCTTTTGCAGGTATTTTTTATATTTTCCAAAAAGTTCCTTCATGAAGTTTCAGGTCATTCCGAGAACGTTTGTTTCTGCACATAAATAACACCATGGTAATTCTGCTGAAAACAGCGTCAGTCCGGGTTAGTTCCATTCAAATCATGCAAGTTAGAGTCCAAAACAAGGGCAAGAGTGTTCGGAAAAGTAGATACGACGGAGACGTATCAACTCCCCCGAGCTTAAACCTTTGCTTGTCCTCACGCAATTCAGTTGACAAACTGAAAGTGATAAAGAAAAATGTTTACAAACTCTGTTTGCTCTTGTTGTTGTAAATATGTAAAGCCAGCATTCAAGTTTTCAGCGAAGATTATAACTAACCACATTCGCAATAACGCTTAGGTCTCAGGTTTACTCATATCAATAGCATAGTCAACTAACGAGCAATAATAATAAATCTCGGATGACAACACTTTCTCAAAACAATCATAATATGATATAACAAGATGGTATCTCGCTAGCCCTTTCTGAGACCGCAAAACATAAATGCAGAGCACCTTTAAAGACCAAGGACTGACTAGACATTGTAATTCATGGTAAAAGAGATCCAATCAAGTCATACTCAATGTAAACTAACAGTAATGAATGCAAATGATAGGGGTGCTCTCCAACTGGCGCTTTTTAATAAGAGTATGATGACTCAACATAAAAGTAAATAGATAGGCCCTTCGGAGAGGGAAGCAGGGATTTGTAGAGGTGCCAGAGCTCAGTTTTGAAATAGAGGTGAATAATATTTTGAGCGGTATACTTTCATTGTCAACATAACAACCAAGAGATGGCGATATCTTCCATGCTACACACATTATAGGCGGTTCCCAAACAGAATGGTAAAGTTTATACTCCCCCTTCCACCAACAAGCATCAACCCATGGCTTGCTCGAAACAACGAGTGCCTCCAACTAACAAGAATCCCAGGGGGAGTTTTGTTTGCAATTATTTTGATTTGATTTGCATAAAGCATGGGACTGGGCATCCCAGTGACCAGCCATTTATCTCGTGAGTGAGGAGCGGAGTCCACTCCTCTTGAGAATAACCCGCCTAACATGGAAGATACAGACAACGCTAGTTGATACATGAGCTATTCGAGCATACAAAACAGGATATTTATTTGAAGGTTTATAGTTTGGCACATACAAATTTACTTGGAACTGCAAGTAGATATCGTATATAGGTATTTATAGTGGACTCATGTGGAATAACTTTGGGGTTTATGGAGTTTGGATGCACAAGCAGTATTCCCGCTTAGTACAGGTGAAGGCTAGCAAAAGACTGGGAAGCGACCAGCTAGAGAGCGACAACAGTGATGTACATGCATTAAAAGTAATCAACACCGAATGCAAGCATGAGTAGGATATAATCCACCATGAACATAAATATCGCGAAGGCTATGTTGATTTTGTTTCAACTACATGCGTGAACTTGCGCCAAGTCAAGTCACTTAAATCATTCAGAGGAGGATACCACCCTATCATACCACATCACAACCATTTTAATAGCATGTTGGCACGCAAGGTAAACCATTATAACTCATAGCTAATCAAGCATGGCACAAGAAACTATGATCTCTAGTTGTCATTGCAAACATGTTTATTCATAATAGCCTGAATCAGGAACGATGAAATAATCATATTTACAAAAACAAAAGAGGTCGAGTTCATACCAGCTTTTCTCATCTCAGTTAGTCCATCATATATCATCATAATTGCCTTTCACTTGCACGACCGAACGATGTGAATAATAATAATAATAATAATAATAATAATAATAATAGTGCACGTGCATTGGACTAAGCTGGAATCTGCAAGCATTCAATAAACAGGAGAAGACAAGGCAATACGGGCTCTTTTGTCAGATCAACAATAATGCATATAAGAGCCACTTCAACAATTTAATTTCGGTCTTATCCTATCGACCCCCAAAGAAAAGAAAATAAATAAAACTATTTACACGGGAGAGCACCCAACAAGTAAAAGAAGAACGGGAAATCTTTTTGTGTTTTCTTTTTAATTACAACTACAAGCATTGAAAGTAAACTAATTAAAAGCTACAACTAATTTTTTTGGTTTTTTCTTAAGGTTTATTAAACACACAAAAAGAAAGCATAAAAAGAAAATAAACTAGCATGGATGATACAATGAAAAAGTATGAGCACCGACATCTAGCAATGAGTGTGTGAGAATAAATGAAATGTCGGTGAGAAATACGTACTCCCCCAAGCTTAGGCTTTTGGCCTAAGTTGGTCTATGGCCACGGCTGGCCTGGCGGATATCCATAATAATAGCCGGGATCGTACTAAGATGCAGTGGCTATTGCCTCCTGAGCTGCATCGTGGCGACGAGCGGCCTCCGCTCTCCTCTCATACTCATCTTCCTCCTCTCTGGTAATAACATATCTTCCTTTTGCCTGATGATCAAAGAAGGCAGGAGCAGGGAGAGTAATATGGACAGCACAGCGTCTGTCAAAGATTAGTCGATACTGGAGAGGCAATTCATTCCTCTCAACAAACTGGTGGTGAACCATAGCATTAAAGTCTAGGTAAGCAAGGGGTAATTCAATATCATCTTCGCGTATGGCTATACCAAGAAAATCAGCTATGCGGGTTACATAAATTCCTCCAAAGAAATCTCCATTAAATCTATTAAGATGCAACCTACGTGCTACAATGGCTCCCAAATTATAAGATTTATCTCCTAACACAACACTCCTAAGAATACTGAGGTCAGGGACACACATATGACATGCCTCATCTTTACCATTAATGCATCTACCTATCAAGAGAGCAAAATAATGTATAGCAAGAAAGTGAATGCTCCCTATGGTAGCTTGTGTAATATCTCTAGATTCTCCCACAGTTATGCTAGCAAGAAAATCTCTAAATTCAGATTTGCGAGGATCCCTTATACTACCCCATTGTGGAAGTTTGCAAGAAGTGGTAAAATCCTCTAAGTCCATAGTATAAGAATTTTCATAAAGATCAAACAGGACAGTTGGAGAATTACGTGAAGATGAAAATTCAAACCTCCTCACAAAGGAACAAGTGAGATTGTGATACTGGCTGCACTTCTCTTCCTTGAAGCTCACAGGATCAGCATTTCACAAATATGCGTTGAATTCTTCCTTAATTCCCGCTCGATCCATAAAGTTTTCAGAAGGCCACTCACAAGGACGCACTGGAGCGTCTCTTGGTGGCTCATCATCAGCATCACGCATTGCAAGCCTGGGTCCTTGCTTCCTTGAGGAACCACCTTGGAACATTTTCCTAAGCATTTTTCTTCCTGTGAAAAAATTCTGAAATTTTTTAGTAACTTCAAAATAAAAGTAAACCAAACTCAATAATATTGATAGCAACTACTCCTAAAAGTGCCTAGGGCCTATATCATGCATCAAAACTACTTTTGACCATATAAATTTGACATGCAAGCTCAATAACAGGGTCACCTAAGCAGCAAAAATTTGCAATTAATAAAGCACTAGAACAAAAACTAATTGGACCAATGGAGGAGTCACATACCAAGGAACAATCTCCCCAAGCAGTTTTGTGAGAGGTACTTTGAGCAAGGAGATCGAAAATGGCAGCAAAACGAGCTTGGACTCGGGTATGAACTGGATATTCGTGTTTGGGGGAGGAAGAAGGAGTGTGTGGGTGAAAGAATAAGTGGAGGAGGGCCACCGTGGGCCCACGAGGAAGGGGGCGCGCCAAGGGGGGTAGGGCACGCCCTCCACCCTCGTGGGCAGGTGGTTGACCCCCCTGCTGTGTTCTTAGTGCCAAATATTCTCAAATATTCCAAAAAAATCATATTTAAATTTCAGGGCATTTGGAGAACTTTTATTTTCGGGGTATTTTTATATTGCACGGATAATCAGATAACAGACAGAAAAATACTATTTTATTTTATTTTATATAAATAACAAAAAGTAAAAGGAGGGTACAGAAGGTTGTGCCTTCTAGTTTCATCCATCTCATGCTCATCAAAAGGAATCCACTAACAAGGTTGATCAAGTCTTGTTAACGAACTCATTCCGAATAACATGGAACGGGAGAAATTTCGAATAACACTATGTTACCTCAACGGGGATATGCACATCCCCAATAATAAGAACACCATATTTCTTCTTGACAGTAGGAAGGGGAAATTCAAAACCTCCAAAAATAATCGATAGAATTTTTCCAATAGAGTTGATACTATGAACTTGAGGTTGTTTCCTCGGAAAGTGTACCGTGTGCTCATTACCATTAACATGAAAAGTGACATTGCCTTTAGTGCAATCAATAACAGCCCCTGCAGTATTCAAAAAGGGTCTTCCAAGAATAATAGACATACTATCGTCCTCGGGAATATCAAGAATAACAAAGACCGTTAAAATAGTAACGTTTGCAACTACAACAGGCACATCCTCACAAACACCGACGATTATAGCAGTTGATTTATCATCCATTTGCAAAGATATTTCAGTAGGTGTCAACTTATTCAAATCAAGTCTACGATATAAAGAGAGAGGCATAACACTAACACCGGCTCCAAGATCACATAAAGCAGTTCTAACATAGTTTCCTTTAATGGAGCATGGTATAGTTGGTACACAGGGATCTCCAAGTTTCTTTGGTATTCCACCCTTAAAAGTATAATTAGCAAGCAT
Source organism: Triticum urartu (assembly GCF_056163025.1). Classification (NCBI taxonomy): domain Eukaryota; kingdom Viridiplantae; phylum Streptophyta; class Magnoliopsida; order Poales; family Poaceae; genus Triticum; species Triticum urartu. The sequence continues at coordinate 170,491,324 of NC_141876.1, read as the reverse complement.
GGTGGAAATTACAGCTTCCGATATCTTTCTTTTATTTCTAACAATATCTTTCATATACTTAGCATAAGGATTCATTTTGAGCATATCAGTTAACCGCATACGCAAAAAGATAGGTCTAATCATTTCATCAAAGCGCTCAAAATCCTCATTATCCTTTTTCTTGGATGGTTTGGGAGGAAAAGGCATGGGTTTCTGAACCCATGGTTCTCTTTCTTCACCATGTTTCCTAGCAACAAAGTCTTTCTTATCATAAGTTGATTCTTTGATTGCGGGTTATCAAGATCAACATCAGGTTCAATTTCTATATCATTATCATTACTAGGTTGAGCATCATCATGAACATTATCATTAACATTATTACTAGTTTCAGGTTCATTACCAGATTGAGTTTCAGCATCAGAAATAGAAATATCATTTGGGTTCTCAGGTTTTTCAATAATAGGTTCACTAGAAGCATGCAAAGTCCTATCATTTTTCTTTTTCTTCCTTTTAGAAGGACTAGGTGCATCTATATTATTTCTCTGAGAATCTTGGTCAATTATCTTAGGGTGGCCTTCAAGATACAAAGGTTCCTGAGTCATTCTACCAGTTCTAGTAGCCACTCTAACAACATAATCATTATTCTTACCATTCAATTCATTGAGCAAATCATTTTGAGCTTTAAGTACTTGTTCTACTTGAGTGGTAACCATAGAAGCATGTTTAGTAATAAGTTTAAGTTCACCTTTGACATTAGCCATATAATGACCCAAGTGTTCAAGCATATTTGAATTGTATTTCAATTGTCTACCAAAATAAGCATTAAAATCTTCTTGCTTGACCATAAATTTATCAAACTCATCTAAGCATGGGCTAGCAAAATTAGTAAATGGGATTTCAGCTTTATCATATCGATAGAGAGAATTTACCTTTACTACCTGTGTCGGGTTATCAAGACCATAAGTTTCTTCAATAGGTAATGGATTAAGATCATATGTTTCTTCAACAAGCGGTAAATTAAGACCATGTATTTCTTCAATATGAGGTAAATTCTTAACATCTTCAGCTTTAATACCTTTTTCTTTCATAGATTTCTTTGCCCCTTGCATATCTTTAGGACTGAGAAATAGAATACCCCTTTTCTTCGGAGTTGGGTTAGGAATAGGCTCAGGAATTGGCTCCGGAGGTGTCCAATTATTTTCATTTGTCAACATATTATTCAATAGAATTTCAGCTTCATCTGGTGTTCTTTCCCTGAAAACAGAACCAGCACAACTATCCAGGTAATATCTAGAGGCATCGGTTAGTCCATTATAAAAGATGTCAAGTATTTCATTTTTCTTAAGAGGATGATTAGGCAAAGCATTAAGTAATTGGAGAAGCCTCCCCCAAGCTTGTGGGAGACTCTCTTCTTTAGTTTGCACAAAATTATATATATCCCTTAAAGCAGCTTGTTTCTTATGACCAGGGAAATATTTAGCAAAGAAGTAATAAATCATATCCTGGGGACTACGCACACAACCAGGATCAAGAGAATTAAACTATATCTTAGCATCACCCTTTAGTGAGAACGGAAATATTTTAAGGATGTAAAAGGAGTGAGTTCTCTCATCATTAGTGAACAGGGTAGCTATATCATTTAATTTAGTAAGATGTGCCACAACAGTTTCAGATTAATAGCCATGAAAAGGATCAGATTCAACCAAAGTAATTATATCAGGATCAACAGAGAATTCATAATCCTTATCGGTAACACAAATAGGTGAAGTAGCAAAAGCAGGGTCTGGTTTCATTGTAGCATTTAGGGATTGCTTATTCCATTTACCTAATAACCTCTTGAGTTCGTATCTATCTTTGCAACCTAAAATAGCTAAAGAAGCTTCTTTATCAAAACCATAACCCTCAGGAATAACAGGCAAGTCTTCATCATCAATTTCATCAGTATTATCAGATTCAATATTTTCAATCTCTCTAGCCCTAGCAAGTTGTTTATCAAGAAATTCACCAAGTGGCACAGTAGTATCAAGCATAGAAGTAGTTTCATCATAAGTATCATGTATAGCAGAAGTGGCCTCATCAATAACATGCGACATATTAGAACGAATAGCAGAAGCAGGTTTAGGTGTCGCAAGCTTACTTAAAATCGAAGGTGAATCAAGTGCAGAGCTAGATGGCAGTTCCTTACCTCCCCTCGTACTTGAGGGATAAATCTTAGTTCTCGGATCTTTCAAGTTCCTCATAATGATAAGCAGATATAAATCCCAGGTGACTCTAAGAATATAGCTATGATCCCCGGCAACGGCGCGAGAAAATAGTCTTGATAACCCACAAGTATAGGGGATCGCAATAGTTTTCAAGGGTAAAGTATTCAACCCAAATTTATTGATTCGACACAAGGGGAGCCAAAGAATATTCTCAAGTATTAGCAGTTGAGTTGTCAATTCAAACACACCTGGAAACTTAGTATTTGCAGCAAAGTATTTAGTAGCAAAGTACTATGATAGTAGTGGTAACGGTAGCAAAAGAACAGTAGTAAAAGTAATGTTTTTGGTATTTTGTAGTGATGATAGCAATAGCAACGGGAAAGTAAATAAGGGGATGATAACCCACAAGTATAGGGGCTCGCAATAGCTTTCGAGGTTAGAGTATTCAACCCAAATTTATTGATTCGACACAAGGGGAGCCAAAGAATATTCTCAAGTATTAGCAGCTGAGTTGTCAATTCAACCACACCTGGAAACTTAGCATCTACAGCAAAGTGTTTAGTAGCATAGTAATATGATAGTGGTGGTAGCAGCAACAAAAGTAAAGACAGCAAAAGTAATGTTTTTGGTATTTTGTAGTGATTGTAACAGTAGCAACGGGAAAGTAAATAAGCTTAAACCTGTATATGGAAAACTCGTAGGCACCGGATCAGTGATGGATAATTATGCCGGATGCGGTTCATCATGTAACAGTCATAACATAGGGTGACACAGAACTAGCTCCAATTCATCAATGTAATGTAGGCATGTATTCCGCATATAGTCATACGTGCTTATGGAAAAGAACTTGCATGACATCTTTTGTCCTACCCTCCCGTGGCAGCGGGGTCCTATTGGAAACTTAGGGATATTAAGGCCTCCTTCTAATAGAGAACCGGAACAAAGCATTAGCACATAGTGAATACAAGAACTCCTCAAACTATGGTCATCACCGGGGGTGGTCCCGATTATTGTCACTTCGGGGTTGCCGGATCATAACACATAGTAGGTGACTATAGACTTGCAAGATAGGATCAAGAACTCACATATATTCATGAAAACATAATAGGTTCAAATGTGAAATCATGGCACTCGGGCCCTAGTGACAAGCATTAAGCATAGCAAAGTCATAGCAACATCAATCTCAGAACATAGTGGATACTAGGGATCAAACCCTAACAAAACTAACTCGATGACATGATAAATCTCATCCAACCCATCACCGTCCAGCAAGCCTACAATGGAATTACTCACACACGGCGGTGAGCATCATGTAATTGGTGATGGAGGATGGTTGATGATGACGACGGCGATGAATCCCCCTCTCCGGAGCCCCGAACGGACTCCAAATCAGCCCTCCCGAGAGGTTTTATGGCTTGGCGACGGCTCTGTATTGTAAAACGTGATGATTTCTTCTCTCTGATTTTTTCTCTCCGAAAGAAAATATATAGAGTTGGAGTTGGCGTCGGAGGGTCAACATAGGGCCCACGAGGTAGGGGGGCGTGCCCTAGGGGGGGGGCGCCCCCCACCCTCGTGGAAAGGGTGTGGGCCCCCTGGTCTTCATATTTGGCGAGGATTTTTTATTATTTTTTCTAAGACCTCCCGTGGAGTTTCAGGTCATTCCGAGAATATTTGTTTTATGCACATAAAACAACATCATGGTAATTCTGCTGAAAACAGCGTCAGTCCGGGTTAGTTCCATTCAAATCATACAAGTTAGAATCCAAAACAAGGTCAAAAGTTTTTGGAAAAGTAGATACGACGGAGACGTATCAACTCCCCCAAGATTAAACCCTTTCTTGTCCTCAAGCAATTCAGTTGACAAACTGAAAGAAAGAAAGAAAAACTTTAACAAACTCTGTTTGCTCTTGTTGTTATAACTATGTCAAGCCAGCATTCAAGTTTTCAGCATAGATCATAACTAACCACATTTGCAATAATTCTAAGGTCTCACAATTACTCACATCAATAGCATAATCAACTAGCAAGTCATAATAATAAATCTCGGATGACAACACTTTCTCAAAACAATCATAATATGATATAACAAGATGGTATCTCGCTAGCCCTTTCTGAGACCGCAAAACATAAATGCAGAGCACCTTTAAAGATCAAGGACTGACTAGACATTGTAATTCATGGTAAAAGAGATCCAATCATAGTCATACCCAACATAGATTAATAGTGATGAATGCAAATGACGGCTGTGCTCTCCAGCTAGTGATTTTTAATAAGAGGGTGATGTCTCAGCATAAAAGTAAATGGATAGGCCCTTCGCAGAGGGAAGCAGGGATTTGTAGAGGTGCCAGAGCTCGGTTTTGAAATAGAGATCAATTGTATTTTGAGCAGTATACTTTCATTGTCAACGTAGCAACTAAGAGATGGCGATATCTTCCATGCTAAACACATTATAGGCGGTTCCCAAACAGAATGGTAAAGTTTATACTCCCCCTCCACCAACAAGCATCAATCCATGGCTTGCTCGAAACAACGAGTGCCTCCAACATACATCAGGTCCCAGGGGGAGTTTTGTTTGCAATTAATTTTGATTTAGTTTGCATAAAACATGGGACTGGGCATCCTGGTGACCAGCCATTTTCTCGTGGGTGAGGAGCGGAGTCCACTCCTCTTGAGAATAACCCGCCTAACACGGAAGATAAGGACAGCCTTTGTTGATACATGAGCTATTCGAGCATACAAAACAGAATGTTTATTTGAAGGTTTAGAGTTTGGCACATACAAATTTACTTGGAACGGCAGGTAGATACCGCATATAGGAAGGTATAGTGGACTCATCTGGAATAACTTTGGGGTTTAGGGGATTGGATGCACAAGCATTATTCCCACTTAGTACAAGTGAAGGCTGGCAAAAGACTAGGAAGCGACCAACTGGAGAGCGACAACAGTCATGTACATGCATTAAAATTAATAAACATTGGACGCAAGCATGAGCAGGATATAATCCACCATGAACATAAATATCTTGAAGGCTATCTTGATTTTGTTTCAACTACATGCGTGAACATGTGCCAAGTCAAGTCACTTAAATCATTCAAAGGAGGATACCACCCCATCATACCACATCATAATCATCTCAATAGCATGTTGGCATACAAGGTAAATCATTATAACTCATAGCTAATGAATCATGGCACAAGCAACTATGATCTCTAATTGTCATTGCAAACATGTTTATTCATAATAAGCTGAATCAAGAACGAGGGACTCATCATATTTACAAAAACAAAAGAGGTCGAGTTCATACCAGCTTTTCTCATCTCAGTCACTCCATCATATATCACCATAATTGCTTTTCACTTGCACGACCGAACGGTGTGAATAATAATAAGAGTGCACGTGCATTGGACTAAGCTGGAATCTGCGAGCATTCAATAAACAGGAGAAGACAACGCAATATGGGCTCTTGGTTAAATCAACAATAATGCATAGAAGAGCCACTTCAACAATTTAATTATGGTCTTCTCCTACTGACCCCCAAAGAAAAGGAAAGAAATAAAACTATTTACACGGGAAAGCTCCCAACAAGCAAAAGAAGAACGGGAAATATTTTTGGGTTTTCTTTTTAGTTATTACTACTACAACAGAAAAAGAAGCTACTACTAATGTTTTTTGGTTTTTTCTTAAGGTTTACTAAACACACGAGAAGAAAGCAGGAAAAAGAAAATAAACTAGTATGGATGTTACAATGAAAAATTATGAGCACCGACATCTAGTAATGAGTGTGTGTGAACATAAATGTAATGCCGGTGAGAAATACGTACTCCCCCAAGCTTAGGCTTTTGGCCTAAGTTGGTCTATGGCCACGGCTGGCCTGGCGGATATCCATAATAATAGTTGTTGGGGTCGTACTGTGATGAAGAGGAATAATTGGGATCATACTGTGATGAAGAAGAAGACTCTGACTGCAACTGGCTGACAGTAATCTCTGGATCCCAAGAATAAACAGATTGTCGTGGAGGCTCATCTTGTGGTTCCTGTTCTGGCTCCTCGACTGGTGCAGGGTTTCGGTAGGCGTGAATAGCCGTCAACGGAACAAGGTACGTGCCTACAGTCAAATCAAACAAAGAAGGAGCAGGCAAGGTAATAGTCTCAGGATGATGTTTATTAAAGAACAATTGATATCTAAGCTCCCCTGCCCTATTCTTAACAATAAAATCATGTGCCACCATACTTTTACGATCTAGATAAACACGGGGTAGCACTTTTTCTTCCTTCTCAGCATGCCTAATAGGTATGTTAAAATGTGCTGCTAGGCGTGTAGCATAAATGCCTCCAAAGATGGGACCCTTAGTACGGTTCATATTTAACCGTCTAGCAATAATACCGGCCAAACTAAAAGTGTTATCACTATATAAACCTTGGAACAGAATAATTAAATCAAGGATACTAAGGTTTCCAGAGTTTCCGCGTCCAATTAAACAACGACTAGCAAATAATGCAAAGTAATGCAAAACAGGAAAATGTATGCTAGTGATTCGTGCATCGAAAACCTTCCTGGTTTCTCCTACAGTGATATTATCAATAAACCCAGCTACATCATCATGATGTGGTTCTTCTGTCTTGCCCTCAAGAGGGACTAAACAAATCGGACCGAAATCATAAAGTGACATCTCCTTAGGCTCATCATATAAATGAAATTCCACCGTAGGTGGTGAGTTCCTAGGATGAAAATATAAGTTTTGCATAAATGTATTTGTGAGTAAGAGATACTGATCGCATTGGTCGTGGAGGAAAGCGGTGAGGCCTGCAATGTGGGCCAATTCATGAAAATCTTCATAGATACCGGCTGCTCTCAAGAAATCTTCAGAAGGCCATTCACACGCCCGAATCTCCGCGGTGCGTGGCAAATTATACTTATGCTTAGGTGCCTTTTCCTTTGAGCTTTGGCTTGATGAGCCCCTCAATAATGTCCTCATCATTTTTCTGAAACAATCTGAAATTTTTAGTAACTTCAAATAAAAATGAACCAACTTCAGTAAAACTGATAGTAACTACTCCTACAAGTTCCTAGAGCCTATATTAAGCATTAGAACTACTTGGAACCATATAAATTTGGCATGCAAGCTCAAGAACATGGTCACCTATGCAGCACAAATTCGCAAAGAATAGAGCACTAGAACAAAAACTAATTGGACCAATGGAGGAGTCACATACCAAGGAACAATCTCCCCAAGCAGTTTTGCGAGAGGTACTTTGAGCAAGGATATCGAAAATGGGTGCTGGGATAAGTGGAGGAAGGCCACCGTGGGCCCACGAGGCAGGGGGGTGCGCCCTGTAGGGGGGGGCGCCTACCACCCTCGTGGCCAGGTGGCAGCTCCTCCCGCGGTAATTTTTGCACAGTAAATCCTCAAATATTCCTGAAAAAATCATATTAAATTGGCATGGCATTCTGAGGACCTTTATTTTCAGGATATTTTTATATTGCACGGATAATCAGATAACAGACGGAAAAATACTAATTTTTACTTTATTTAATATAAATAACAGAAAGTATAGAGAGGGTACAGAAGTTTGTGCTTCTAGTTTCATCCATCTCATGCTCATGAAAAAGTATCCACTAACAAGGTTGATCAAGTCTTGTTAACAAACTCATTCCGATAATCATGAAACCGGAGAAATTTCGAATAACACTAAGTTACCTCGACGGGGATATGCACATCCCCAATAATAAGCATATCATATTTCTTTTTGACAGTAGGAAGAGGAAATTCAAAACCTCCTAATATAATTGATGGAATTTTTCCAATAGAGTTGATACTATGAACTTGAGGTTGTTTCCTCGGAGAGTGTACCATATGCTCACTACCATTAACATGAAAAGTGACATTGCCTTTGTTGCATTCAATAACAGCCCCTGCAGTATTAAGAAAAGGTCTTCCAAGAATAATAGACATACTATCATCCTCGGGAGTATCAAGAATAACAAAGTCCGTTAAAATAGCAACGTTTGCAACCACAATGGGCACATCCTCACAAATACCGACAGGTATAGCAGTTGATTTATCAGCCATTTGCAAAGATATATTAGTAGGCGTCAGCTTATTCAAGTCAAGTCTACGATATAAAGAGAGAGGCATAACACTAACGCCGGCTCCAAGATCACATAAAGCAGTTTTAATATAATTTCTTTTAATGGAGCAAGGTATAGTAGGTACTCCAGGATCTCCATGTTTCTTTGGTATTCCACCCTTAAAAGTATAATTAGCATGCATGGTGAAAATTTCATCTTTCGGTATCTTTCTTTTATTAGTAATGATATCTTTCATATATTTAGCATAAGGATTTGTTTTGAGCACATCAGTTAATCTCATACGCAAAAAGATAGGCCTAATCATTTCAGCGAAGTGCTCAAAATCCTCATCATCCTTTTTCTTGGATGGTTTCAAAGGAAAAGGCATGGGTTTCTAAACCCAAGGTTCCCTTTCTTTACCATGTTTCCTAGCAACAAAGTCTCTTTTATCATAACGTTGATTCTTTGATTGTGGGTTATCAAGATCAACAGCAGGTTCAATTTCTACATCATTGTCATTACTAGGTTGAGCATCATCATGAACATCAGCATCAATATTTTTACTAGGTTCATGTTCATTACCAGATTGTGTTTCAGCATCAGACATAGATATATCATTTGGATTATCAGGTGGTTCAGCAATAGGTTCACTAGAAGTTTGCATAGTTCTATGATTTTTCTTCTTCTTTTTAGAAGAACTAGGAACATCAGTATTATTTCTTTGAGAATCTTGCTCGATTCTCTTAGGGTGGCCTTCAGGATACAAAGGTTCCTGAGTCATTCTACCAGTTCTAGTAGCCACTCTAACAACATAATCATTTTTCTTACTATTCAATTCATTAAGCACTTATTTTTGAGCCTTAAGTACTTGTTCTACTTGAGTGCTAACCATAGAAGCATGTTTGCTAACAAGTTTAAGTTCACCTTTAATATCAGCCATATAATCACCCAAGGATCTAATCATATAGGCATTTTCTTTTAATTGTCTACCAAAATAAGCATTGAAGTCATCTTGCTTATACACAAAGTTATCAAACTCATCCAAGCATTGACTAGCAATTTTAGTAGGAGGGACTTCAGCTTTATCATATCTATAGAGAGAATTTACCTTTACTACCTGTGTCGGGATATCGGGATCAGGAGGTTCTTTAGTAAATAAATAATTAAGATCATATGTTTCTTCAACAGGCGGTATATTAAGACCATGTATTTCTTCAATAGGAGGTAAATTCTTAACGTCTTCAGCTTTAATACCTTTTTCTTTCATAGATTTCTTTGCCTCTTGCATATCTTCGGGACTGAGAAATAGAACACCTCTCTTCTTCGGAGTTGGTTTAGGAATAGGCTCAGTAATTGGAGCAGGAGTTGGCTCAGGATCTGGCTCAGGAGGTGCCCAATTACTTTCATTTGTCAACATATCATTCAATAGAATTTCAGCTTCATCCGGTGTTCTTTCCCTGAAAAGAGAACCAGCACAACTATCTAGGTAATCTCTGGAAGCATCGGTTAGTCCATTATAAAAGATATCAAGTATTTCAGGTTTCTTAAGAGGATGATCAGGCAAAGCATTAAGTAACTTGAGAAGCCTCCCCCAAGCTTGTGGGAGACTCTCTTCTTTAATTTGCACAAAGTTGTATATTTCCCTCAAAGTAGCTTGTTTCTTATGAGGAGGGAAATATTTAGCAGAGAAGTAATAAATCATATCCTCGGGACTACGCACACAACTAGGATCAAGAGAATTAAACCATATCTTAGCATCACCCTTTAATGAGAACGAAAATATTTTGAGTAAATAGAGGTAACGTGATCTCTCATTATTAGTGAACAGAGCAGCTATATCATTTAACTTAGTAAGATGTGCCACAACGGTTTCAGATTCATAGCCATAAAATGGATCAGATTCAACCAAAGTAATTATATCAGGATCAACAGAGAATTCATAATCCTTATCAGGAACACATATAGGTGAAGTCGCAAAAGCAGGGTCAGGTCTCATTCTATCTCTAAGTGATTCTTTGTTCCATCTAATTAACAACCTCTTAAGCTCATATCTATCTCTGCAAGCAGAATTAGAAGCAGAAGATTCCATATCAAAAAGATAACCTTTAGGAATAACAGGCATATTTTCATCATCACTCTCATCATCGTATTCAGATTCAATAATTTCTTTTTCTCTAGCCCTAGCAATTTGTTCATCAAGAAATTCACTAAGGGGCACAGTAGTATCAGGCATAGAAGCAGTTTCATCATAAGTATCATGCATAGTACAAGTGGCATCATTAATAACATGCGACATATCAGAACGAATAGCAAAAGCAGTTGTAGGTGTCGCAAACTTACTCATAACAGAAGGTGAATCAAGTGCAGAGCTAGATGGCAGCTCCTTACCTCCCCTCGTAGTTGAGGGATATATCTTGGTATTTGGATCTCTCAAGTTCTTCATAGTGTCCAGCAGATATAAATCCCAAGTGACTCACAGAAAAGAGCTATGCTCCCTGGCAACGGCGCTAGAAATTAGTCTTGATAACCCACAAGTATAGGGGATCGCAACATCTTTCGAGGGTAGAGTATTCAACCAAAATTTATTGATTCGACACAAGGGGAGCCAAAGAATATTCTCAAGTATTAGCAGCTGAGTTGTCAATTCAACCACACCTGGAAACTTAGTATCTGCAGCAAAGTGTTTAGTAGCACAGTAATATGATAGTGGTGGTAGCGGCAACAAAAGTAAAGACATCAAAAGTAATGTTTTTGGTATTTTGTAGTGATTGTAACAGTAGCAACGGGAAAGTAAATAAGCGTAAACCTGTATATGGAAAACTCGTAGGCACCGGATCAGTGATGGATAATTATGCCAGATGCGGTTCATCATTTAACAGTCATAACATAGGGTCATACGTGCTTATGGAAAAGAACTTGCATGACATCTTTTGTCCTACCCTCCCGTGGCAGCGGGGTCCTATTGGAAACTTACGGATATTAAGGCCTCCTTTTAATAGAGAACCGGAACAAAGCATTAGCACATAGTGAATACATGAACTCCTCAAACTATGGTCATCACCGGGAGTGGTCCCGATTATTGTCACTTCGGAGTTGCCGGATCATAACACATAGTAGGTGACTATAGACTTGCAAGATAGGAACAAGAACTCACATATATTCATGAAAACATAATAGGTTCAGATCCAAAATCATGGCACTCGGGCCCTAGTGACAAGCATTAAGCATAGCAAAGTCATATCAACATCAATCTCAAAACATAGTGGATACTAGGGATCAAACCCTAACAAAACTAACTCGATTACATGATAAATCTCATCCAACCCATCACCGTCCAGCAAGCCTACGATGAAATTACTCACGCACAGCGGGGAGCATCATGAAATTGGTGATGGAGGATGGTTGATGATGACGACGACGACGAATCCCCCTCTCCGGAGCCCCGAACGGACTCCAGATCAGCCCTCCCGAGAGATTTTAGGGCTTGGCGGCGGCTCCGTATCGTAAAACGCGATGATTTCCTCTCTTTGATTTTTTTCTCCCCGAAACACAATTTATAGAGTTGGAGTTGGAGTCGGAGGAGCTCCACGGGGGCCATGAGGTAGGGGGCGCGCCCTAGGGTGTTAGGCGCGCCCCCACCCTCGTGGACAGGTGGTGGGCCCCCTGGCCTTCATCTTTTGCAGGTATTTTTTATATTTTCCAAAAAGTTGCTCCGTGAAGTTTCAGGTCATTCCGAGAACGATTGTTTCTGCACATAAATAACACCATGGTGATTCTGCTGAAAACAACGTCAGTCCGGGTTAGTTCCATTCAAATCATGCAAGTTAGAGTCCAAAACAAGGGCAAAAGTGTTTGGAAAAGTAGAAACGACAGAGACGTATCAATCATGTATATAGGCATCATGTCCGAGACAAATAGATCGGCTCCTGCTTGCATCTACAACTATTACTCCACACATCGACTACTATAATCTATCATGTATCTAGAGTATTAAGTTCATAAAGAACAGAGTAACGCCTTAAGCAAGATGATATGATGTAGACAAAGTAAACTCAATCAATATGAACAAACCCCATCATTTTAGTATTAATGGAAACAATACAATTATGTGTCTTGTCCCCTTTTGTCACTCAGATATAGATCACCGCAATATTGAAATCATCACAAAGCGCCTCTCCCGTTGCAAGATAAATCAATCTAGTTGGCCAAACCAAATCAATAGACCAGAGAGAAATACAAAGCTATAATAATTATGCATAAAAGAGTTCAGAGAAGACTCAAATAATATTCATAGATAATGTAATCATAAAGCCACAATTCATGGGATCCCAACAAACTCACTGCAAAAGAGGATTACATCGAATAGATCCCTAAGTACATCGAGAACATTGTATTAAAGATCAAAGAGAGATAAGACGCCATCTAGCTACAAGCTATGACCCGTAGGTCTGTGGCAAACTACTCACACACCATCGGAAGGGTAGAAGGTTGATTTAGAGCCCCTCCATGGTCGATTCCCCCTTCGATAGAGTGCCGGAAAAGGCCTCCAGACGGGATCTCACGAGAACACAAACTCGCGGCGACGGAAAAAGTACTTTAGGTGGCTCTCTGATGTATGGGGAATTTGAGAATTTATAGAGGTGGAATTAGGTCAAGAGGTGCCACGAGGGGCTCACAAGCTTGGGGTGCCCCCCTGGGGCACGCCTACCGAGCTTGTTGGTCCCTTGTGCCTCATCGGGTATTCTCCCAACCTTCTACGACCCCTTCTGGTCCAGAAAACATTAATCCAACGTTTTTCTCCATTTGGACTCTGTTTGATATTGATTTCCTGAAAAGCCAAATACAAGCAGAAAAACATGAACTTACACTGGGCACTAGGTTAATAGGTTAGTCCCAAAAAATGATATATAATTGCATAATAAACATCCAAGATTGATACTATAATAGCATGGAACATCCAAAAATTATAGATACGTTGGAGGCGTATCACACTCTCATTCCAAAAAATGATAATCCTGAGACACCAAGTGACTTCAGGCCAATATGACTAGTCAGCATGCCAATCAAGGTTATGACCAAAATACTTGCCAACAGAGCCCTAGGGATTATATTATTTGCTATCAGCAAAAATCAATGTGGCTTTATTAGGAGTAGAACCATACAAGACTGCTTCGCATGGAGCTTCGAGTACATCCACATGTGTCATAAATCCAAAAATGAAATCATCATATTTAAAATTGACTTTCAGAAGGCATTTGACAAAGTAGACCACAATGTTATATATCTCATGATGAGACACCTTCATTTTTGTGATAAATGGATTAGGTGGGTCAAAATGAAACTATCATCTGCTACAACATGTGTCATCCTAAATGGGGTACCATGCAAAATTATCAATTGCAGAAGAGGGGTAAGACAAGGTGACCCTTTCTCACCTTTGTTGTTTGTCATTGTTGCAGAACTGCTACAAATTCTGCTAATGAGAGCCTGGCAACAAGGAGATCTGAAACTGCTAGTGTAATACCCATGTGCTAAAAGACACCCTGTCATTCAATATGAAGATGATACATTGATAATACTGCCTGCTAACCCTACAACTTTTGAAATTGAGAAATATCCTAAGCATCTTCTCTAAATTTACTAGATTAAACGTAAACTACAGCAAGTCATCCCTAGTTCCCATTAACATTAGCGATGCTAGAGCTACAAAGTTAGCAAACACAATAGGATGCAAAATGGAAACCATGCCTTTTACATACCTAGGGTAACCAATGGGATCCACCAAACCAAAAGTTGATGATTTAATGCCCGTGGTATCAAGATTAGATAAAAGGCTATCAGCACTACCTATATTTGCAATGTGTTCCATCAGAGTTCCTTTCACCATACTTTACCATTTTGAGAAATCTGGGAGAAGTTTCCATTGGTATGGTAATGACATTAATAAATAAGGGAACTTTTCGGTCAAATGGGGAACAATATGTTTGCCAAAGAAAGCAGGTGGACTTGGAGTACTAGACCTGAGAAAACAGAACAAAGCACCATTGACCAAGTTCCTATATAAATTCTTAAACAAACATGATACAGCTTGGGTGGAAATGATATGGGACACCTAATACAATGATGACACTGTACCAACCTACCCAACTAGAGTAGGGTCATTTTGGTGGAGGGACTGTGGCGCTATCTTCACTACAAAAAAAAGACACATCAGTGACATTTTGGGCCGAACGAAATATTTTCTGTCATACTTATGACACTTCTATGACAATAATTGTGACAAAACACGGTATCATCATATATGTGGAGGGGTCCTACTTCTATGACAAAAAATCATGACAGAAAATGGGCTTTTCGTCCTGGGCGGGCTGGAGACGCAGCTGCATGACATTCTATGGGTCGTCCATGACAAAAAACCGTGGTAGAAGCGAGGGCGAGGAAAATATGGAGGTGTTCCCGGTTACGGTGGGTGGTCGGGGCCGAGCGATGCGCGTTTCTCTTGTACACGCACGCGCGTGGGTGCGAGGCGTTGGGCTCTAACTGAACCCTAGCAAGGCGTTGGGCTCTAACTGAACCCGAGAGATCGATCGAGACTATTAACAAAACCCGATCGAGCGATTCCTTTGCTACTGCTGCTAACTGAAGGCGATCGATGCTGCCTCTGGATGAACAGTGAGCGTTGCTAGGGGAGGGGTCGATGAACAGTTCCGGGTGGGGGTGGATGAACAGGACCCCGTGGTGTTGCCTCTAGATGAACAGTGAGCGTTGCTGGGGGTTTGGATGAACAGTTCCCGGTGGGGGTGGATGAACAGGACCCCGTGGTGTTGCCTGATACGTCCATTTTGCATCATGCTTTTATATCGATATTTATTGCTTTATCCGCTATTATTACACATTATGTCACAATACTTATGCCTATTTTCTCTTATTTACAAGGTTTACATAAAGAGGGAGAATGCCGGCAGCTGGGATTCTGGGCTGGAAAAGGAGGAAATACTAGAGACCTATTCTGCATAGCTCCAAAAGTCCCGAAACTTCACGGAAGACATTTTCAGAATATATAAAAAATACTCAGCGGAAGAAGTTCATTAGGGGGGCCACACCCTGCCCACGAGGGTGGGGGGCGCGCCCTACCCCCCGGGCGCGCCCCCTACCTCGTGGGCCCCCTGGTTGCCCTCCGGTGGCCATCTTCTGCTATATGAAGTCTTTCGATGGGAAAAAAATCATACGCCATCTTCTCGGATGAAACTCTGCAGCCACGAGGCGGAACCTTGGCGGAACTAATCTAGGGCTCTGGCGGAACTGTTCTGCCGGGGAAACTTCCCTCCGGGAGGGGGAAATCATCGTCGTCGTCATCACCAACGCTCCTCTCATCGGGAGAGGGTAATCTCCATTAACATCTTCATCAGCACCATCTCCTCTCAAAACCCTAGTTCATCTCTTGTATCCAATTCTTGTCTCCAAGTCCGGGATTGGTACTAGTAGGTTGCTAGTAGTGTTAATTACTCCTTGTAGTTGATGCTAGTTGGTTTATTTGGTGGAAGATCATATGTTCAGATCCTATATGCATATTAATACCCCTCTCATTATGAACATGAATATGCTTTATGAGTAGTTATGTTTGTTCCCGAGGACATGGGAGAAGTTTTGCTATTAGTAGTCATGTGAATCTGGTATTCGTTCGATATTTTGATGAGATGTATGTTATCTCTCCTCTAGTGGTGTTATGTGAACGTCGACTACATACCACTTCACCATTATTTGGGCCTAGAGGAAGGCATTGGGAAGTAATAAGTAGATGATGGGTTGCTAGATTGACAGAAGCTTAAACCCTAGTTTATGCGTTGCTTCATAAGGGGCTGATTTGGATATATATGTTTCATGCTATGGTTAGGTTTACCTTAATACTATTGTTGTAGTTGTAGATGCTTGCAATAGAGGTTCATCAAAAGTGGGATACTTGTCCAAGTTAGGACAATACCCAAGCAATGGTCCACCCACATACCAAATTGTCAAAGTACCGAACGCGAATCATATGAACGTGATGAAACCTAGCTTGACGATATTCCCGTGTGTCCTCGGGAGCACTTTTCTCTATATAAGAGTTTGTCGAGGCTTGTCCTTTGTTACAAAAAGGATTAGGCCACCTTGCTTCACTTATTTACTTTTGTTACTTGTTGCTCGTTACAAATTATCCTATCACAAAACTATCTGTTACCACTTATTTCAGTACTTGTAGAGAATACCTTGCTGGAAACCTCTAACCATTTCCTTCTACTCCTCGTTGGGTTCGACACTCTTGCTTATCGAAAGGACTACGATAGATGCCCTATACTTGTGGGTCATCAAGACTCTTTTCTGGCGCCATTGCCGGGGAGTGAAGCACTTTTGGTAGGTGGAATTTGGTAAGGAAAAATTTATATAGTGTGCTGAAATTTACTGTCACTTGTTTCTATGGAAAGTAATCCTCTGAGGGGCTTGTTCGGGGTATCTTCACCCCGACCAGTAGAGCAAAGAGTTGCTCCTCAACCTACTGAACCTACTGAAAATGTCTGCTTTGAAATTCCGTCGGGTATGATAGAAAAACTGCTAGCTAATCATTTTTTAGGAGATGGAACAAAGCATCCTGATGAGCATCTAATATATGTGGATGAAGTTTCTGGATTATTTAAGCTTGCAGGTGTACCCGGAGATGTTGTTAAGAAGAAGGTCTTCCCTTTATCTTTGAAGGGAGATGCATCGACATGGTATAGGCTATGTGATGATATGGGGTCATGGAACTACAAACGATTGAAATTGGAATTTCATCAGAAGTTTTATCCTATGCATCTTGTTCATCGTGATCGCAATTATATATAATTTTTGGCCTCGCGAAGGAGAAAGCACCGCTCAAGCTTGGGGGAGGCTTAAATCAATGTTATATTCATGCCCCAATCATGAGCTCTCAACAGAAATGATTATTCAAAAATTTTATGCTCGGCTTTCTGATAGCAATCGCACCATGCTTGATACTTCTTGTGCTGGCTCTTTTATGATGAGGACTATTGAATTCAAATGGGATTTATTGGAAAGAATTAAATGCAACTCTGAAGATTGGGACCTCGACAAAGGTAAGGAGTCAGGTATGACACCTAGGTTTGATTGTGTTAAATCTTTCATGGATACCGATGTTTTCCTTAAATTTAGCACTAAATATGGACTTGACTCTGAGATAGTAGCTTCTTTTTGTGAATCTTCTGCTACTCATGTTGATCTCCGAAGGACAAGTGGTTTTAATATCATCCTCCCATAGAAGTAAAAGTAGCTGCACCTATTAAACTTGAAGAAAAGATTGTCACTTATAATGATCCAATTGTTCCTACTTCTTATGTTGAGAAACCACCTTTCCCTGTCAGGATAAAGGATCATGCTAAAGCTTCAACTGTGGTTCGTAAAAGCAATATTAAAACTTATACACCTCCTGAGGAAATTAAAGTTTAAACTAATACTACTATTGTTAAAGATCTCTTGTCTGATAGTATTGATGGGCATGTTATTTATTTCTGTGATGAAACTGCTAGAATTGCTAAACCTTGTGCTAAAGATAAACCTAGACCTGTGGTAGGCATGCCTGTTATTTTTGTTAAAATAGGAGATCAATGTTATCATGGCTTATGTGATATGGGTGCCAGTTCTAGTGCAATACCTATTAGCCTATATAGAGAAATCATGCATGATATTGCACCTGTTGAGTTAGAAGATATTGATGTTGCAATTAAACTTGACAATAGAGATACTATTTCACCAATGGGAATTGTTAGAGATGTTGAAGTCTTGTGTGGGAAAACTAAATATCCTATTGATTTTCTTGTTCTTGGTTCCCCACAAGATAGCTTTTGTCCCATTATATTTGGTAGACCCTTCTTGAACACTGTTAATGCTACCATAGATTGCAAAAGGGATGTTGTTACTATCGGTTTAGATGATATGTCTCATGAATTTAATTTCTCTAAATTTAGTAAACAACACCGTGAAGAAGGATTACCTAGTAAGGATGAAATTATTGGTCTTGCTTCTATTGCCGTACCTCCTAGTGATCCTTTAGAACAATATTTGCTAGACCATGAAAATGACATGTTTATGAATGAAAGAAGGGAAATAGGTGAAGTATTCTTTAAACAGGAACCTATTCTGAAACACAATTTGCCTGTTGAAATCCTAGGGGATCCTCCTCCACCCAAGGGTGATCCCATGTTTGAGCTTAAACCGTTGCCTGATACTCTTAAATATGCTTATCTTGATGAGAAAAAGATATATCCTGTTATTATTAGTGCTAACCTTTTAGAGCATGAGGAAGAGAGATTATTGAAAACTCTAAAGAAGCACCGTGCTGCTATTGGGTATACTCTTGATGATCTTAAGGGCATTAGTCCCGCTCTATGTCAACATAAAATAAATTTGGAAGAAGATGCTAAACTAGTTCGTGATCATCAACGACGGCTGAATCCTAAAATGAAAGAAGTGGTAAGAAAGGAAATACTGAAGCTCCTTGAGGCAGGTATAATCTATCCCGTTGCTGATAGTCAGTGGGTAAGTCCTGTCCATTGTGTCCCTAAGAAGGGCGGTATTACTGTTGTTCCTAATGATAAAGATGAATTGATTCCTCAAAGAATTATTACAGGTTATAGGATCACTAATTAAATAAGGCCACTAAAAAGGATCATTACCCCTTACCTTTTATCGATCAAATGCTAGAAAGATTATCCAAACATACACATTTTTGCTTTCTAGATGGTTATTCTGGTTTCTCTCAAATACCTGTGTCAGCCAAAGATCAATCAAAGACTACTTTTACTTGCCCTTTTGGTACTTTTGCTAATAGACGTATGCCTTTTGATTTATGTAATGCACCTGCTACCTTTCAAAGATGCATGATGGCTATATTCTCTGACTTTTGTGAAAAGATTTGTGAGGTTTTCATGGACAATTTCTCCGTCTATGGATCTTCTTTTGATGATTGCTTGAGCAACCTTGATCGAGTTTTGCAGAGATGTGAAGAAACTAATCTTGTCTTGAATTGGGAAAAGTGCCACTTTATGGTTAATGAAGGTATTGTCTTGGGGCATAAAGTTTCCGAAAGAGGTATTGAGGTTGATAAAGCCAAGGTTGATGCTATTGAGAAGATGCCATGTCCCAAGGACATCAAACGTATAAGAAGTTTCCTTGGTCACACCAGATTTTATAGGAGGTTCATTAAGGACTTCTCAAAAATCTCTCGGCCTCTGACTAATTTATTACAAAAAGATATACCATTTTGTCTTTGGTGATGATTGTGTAGAAGCATTTGAAATACTTCAGAAAGCATTGATCTCTGCACCTATTGTTCAGCCACCTGATTGGAATTTACCCTTTGAAATTATGTGTGATGCTAGTGATTATGCTGTAAGTGTTGTTCTAGGACAAAGAGTTGATAAGAAATTAAACATTATTCAATATTCTAGTAAAACCCTAGACAATGCTCAAAGAAATTATGCTACTACTGAAAAAGAATTCTTAGCAGCTGTATTTGCTTGTGATAAGTTTAGACCTTATATTGTTGATTCTAAAGTAACTATTCACACTGATCATGCTGCTATTAAATATCTCATGGAAAAGAAAGATGCTAAACCTAGACTTATTAGATGGGTTCTCTTGCTACAAGAATTTGACTTACATATTATTGATAGAAAGGGAGCTGAGAACCCCATTGCAGACAACTTGTCTGGGTTAGAAAATGTGCTTGATGACCCACTACCTATTGATGATAGCTTTCCTGATGAGAAATTAAATGTTATAAATGCTTCTCATACTACTCCTTGGTATGCTAATTATGCTAATTACATTGTTGCTAAGTTTATACCACCTAGTTTCACATATCAGCGAAAGAAAAAGTTCTTCTATGATTTGAGGCATTACTTTTGGGATGACCCACATCTTTATAAAGAAGGAGTAGATGGTGTTATTAGACGTTGTATACCTGAGCATGAACAGGAACAGATCCTACGCAAGTGTCACTCCGAAGTTTATGGAGGACACCATGCTCGAGATAAAACTGCACATAAGGTATTGCAATCTGGTTTTTATTGGCCTACTGTCTTCAAGGATGCCCGTAAGTTTGTCTTATCTTGTGATGAATGTCAAAGAATTGGTAATATTAGTAGACGTAAAGAAATGCCTATGAACTATTCACTCGTTATTGAACCATTTGATGTTTGGGGCTTTGACTATATGGTACCTTTTCCTTCCTCTAATTGATATACACATATTTCAGTTGTTGTTGATTACGTTACTAAGTGGGTATAAGCTATTCCAACTAGTAGTGCTGATCATAACACTTCCATTAAAATGCTTAAAGAAGTTGTTTTTCCAAGATTTGGAGTCCCTAGATATTTAATGACTGATGGTGGTTCACATTTTATTCATGGTGCTTTCCGTAAAATGCTTGCTAAGTATGATGTTAATCTTAGAATTGCATCCCCTTATCACCCTCAGTCTAGTGGTCAAGTAGAATTGAGTAATAGAGAGCTCAAATTAATTTTGCAAAAGACTATTAATAGATCTAGAAAGAATTGGTCCAAGAAACTTGATGATGCATTATGGGCCTATGGAACTGCATATAAAAATCCTATGGGTATGTCTCCGTATAAAATGGTTTAAGGAAAAGCATGTCACTTACCTCTCGAACTAGAACACAAGGCATATTGGGCTATTAAAGAGCTCAACTATGGTTTTAATCTTGCCGGTGAGAAGAGGTTATTTGATATTAGCTCACTCGATGAATGGAGAACCCAAGCTTACGAAAATGCCAGGTTGTTTAAAGAAAAAGTTAAAAGATGGCATGATAAAAGGATACAAAAGCGGGGGTTTAATGTAGGTGATTATGTATTGCTATACAACTCTCATTTAAGATTTTTTGTAGGAAAACTTCTCTCTAAATGGGAAGGTCCTTATGTTATCGAGGAGGTCTACCGTTCCGGTGCCATAAAAATCAACAACTTCGAAGGCACAAATCTGAAGGTGGTGAACGATCAAAGAATCAAACATTATATCTCAGCTAATCCATAAATGTTGAAACCAATGTTATTGAAACTGTAACCCCAGAGGAATACATAAGGGACACTTTCTGAAATGTTTCAGACTCCGAAAAGGAATAGGTATGTGGTACGGTAAGTAAACCGACCCCAAAACAGTTTTTAAGGCAATATTTCTCCGTTTTGGAATATTTAGAAAAATAGGAAGCCGTCCGGGAAGGACACGAGGGCTCCACGAGGGTGGAGGGCGCACCCTACCCCCTAGGCGCGCCCCCCTACCTCATGGGCACCTCGTGCGCTCTACAGACTCCGTTTTCTTACACGACACGTATTTTGGTCGTTAAAAATTCATTATATAATCTCCCGGGGGTTTTGACTACCGTGTCACCCAAAATCCCTTGTTCCTGTTTCGAGCTGTTTTCTGCCAGGGTTGTCGAAGCGAAGCATCATGTCGTCTCCCTCCTCCTCCAACAATGTGGGCAAGGATGCTTGGCTAATGAAGATAGAGTTGAAGAGAGAAGAACCCATGGAGACCAACAAGGATGGAGGGATCAAGAAGGCCACGGAGGACCAAGCTCCGGCAACAGAAGACATCCTTCAACTTGATCACAATCTTCTTACCCCAATTGAGATCGAAGCGTTCAAGATGATCGAGTTAGCTCATATACAAAATAAGTATCTCACACGTGAAAATATTTTGTTGAAGGAGCATATCATCGCACTCAAAGGCATTATCCGCAAGTTAGAAGACCTCCTACGCTCGATGTGCAATTATCCATCATCAACAACTCCACCTTCTTCACCAACAAAGGAGACATAATCACATGGGTATGGGCACTCCCCTTGGCAACTGCCAAGCTTGGGGGAGTGCCCCGGTATCGTATCACGATCACTTTTATCTTTACCATTTTTTTCTTAGTTTGATCATTTTGGTAATATCTTGATCTAGTAGAATAAAGTTTATGGCATGATCTAGTTTTGAGTTTTGCTTTATGATCCTTCTGTGTAATCAAGTCCGTGAGCTATATAATAAAGATTAGTGTTGAGTCAAGGGCTTGATTATTTTGCCATGATCCTAAGGGAATAAAAGAAAAGATAAAGAAATAAAAAGAAACAAAGAGATCATGTGAGTTTTATGGAGAGTAATGAGCTCACATAGAAAAAGTATGATGAATAAAAGTTGTTGAGAGTTGAGAAGCATAGTTTTGGTCATCGTTGCAATTAATAGGAAGTAATAAAGAAAGAGAGGTCTTCACATATAAATATACTATCTTGGACACCTTTTATGATTGTGAGCACTCATTAAAATATGACATGCTAAAGAGTTGACGTTGGACAAGGAAGACAACATAATGGGTTATGTTTTCTTACATCTGAGATAAATTATATTTTCATGGATCATCCAACATGGTTGAGCTTGCCTTTCCCTCTCATGCTAGCCAAATTCATCGCACCAAGTAGAGATACTACTTGTGCTTCCAAATACCCTTAAACCAGTTTTGCCATGAGAGTCCACCATACCTACGTATGGATTGAGTAAGATCCTCCAAGTAAGTTGTCATCGGTGCAAGCAATAAAATTGCTCTCTAAATATGTATGACTTATTAGTGTGGGGGAAAATAAGCTTTATATGATCGTGTGATATGGAAGAAATAAAAGCGATAAACTGCATAATAAAGGTCCATATCACAAGTGGCAATATAAAGTGACGTTCTTTCGCATTAAGATTTTGTGCATCCAACCATAAAAGCGCATGACAACCTCTGCTTCCCTCTGCGAAGGGCCTATCTTTTACTTTTATCTCCTACCTTGCATAAGAGTCATGGTGATCTTCACTCTTCCTTTTTACATTTTATCCTTTGGCAAGCACAGTATGTTGGAAAGATCCTAGTATATATGGCCAATTAGATGTGAGTTTTCATGAACTATTATTGTTGACATTACCCTTGAGGTAAAACGTTGGGAGGCAAAACTATAAGCCCCTATCTTTCTCTATGTCCGATTAAAACTCCATACCCATAAGTATTGCGTGAGTGTCAGCAATTGTGAAAGACTATATGATAGTTGAGTATGTGGACTTGCTGAAAAGCTCTTATACATTGACTCTTTCCTATGTTATGATAAATTGAAATTGCTCCAATGACTGAGATTATAGTTTGTTGGTTTTCAAAGAAGTTTACGATTCATACTTGAAATTGTGATTGAATTATTACTCTAGCAGAATAAATCATATGACAAGAATTATATAAGTTGCTGTTCTAAGAATGATCATGATGCCCTCATGTCCGTATTTTATTTTTATCGACACCTCTATCTCTAAACATGTGGACATATTTTTCGATTTCGGCTTTCGCTTGAGGACAAACAAGGTCTAAGCTTGGGGGAGTTGATACGTCCATTTTGCATCATGATTTTATATCGATATTTATTGCATTTTGGGCTGTTATTACACATTATGCCACAATACTTACGCCTATTCTCTCTTATTTTACAAGGTTTATATAAAGAGGGAGAATGCCGGCAGCTGGGATTCTAGGCAGGAAAAGGAGCAAATATTAGAGACCTATTTTGCACAGCTCCAAAAGTCCTGAAACTTCACGGAAGACGTTTTCAGAATATATAAAAAATACTCAGCAGAAGAAGTTCACCAGTGGGCCACACCCTGCCCACGAGGGTGGGGGCACGCCCTACCCCCTGGGCACGCCCCTACCTCGTGGCCCCCCTGGTGGCCCTCCGGTGGCCATCTTTTGCTATATGATGTATTTTGATGGAAAAAAAATCATAAGCCATCTTCTCAGACGAAACTCCACCGCCACGACGCGGAACCTTGGCGGAACCAATCTAGGGCTCTGGCGGAGCTGTTCTGTCGGGGAAACTTCCCTCCGGGAGGGGGAAATCATCGCCATCATCATCACCAACGCTCCTCTCATCGGTAGAGGGCAATCTCCATCAACATCTTCATCAGCACCATCTCCTCTCAAAACCCTAGTTCATCTCTTGTATCCAATTCTTGTCTCCAACTCCGGGATTGGTACTAGTAGGTTGCTACTAGTGTTAATTACTCCTTGTAGTTGATGCTAGTTGGTTTATTTGGTGGAAGATCATATGTTCAGATCCTATATGCATATTAATACCCCTCTGATTATGAACATGAATATGCTTTGTGAGTAGTTACGCTTGTTCCTGAGGACATGGGAGAAGTCTTGCTATTAGTAGTCATGTTGTCTCTCCTCTAGTGGTGTTATGTGAACATCGACTACATACCACTTCACCTTTATTTGGGCCTAGAGGAAGGCATTGGGAAGTAATAAGTAAATGATGGGTTGCTAGAGTGACAGAAGCTTAAACCCTAGTTTATGCATTGCTTCGTAAGGGGCTGATTTGGATCCATATGTTTCATGCTATGGTTAGGTTTACCTTAATACTTTTGTTGTAGTTGCGGATGCTTGCAATAGAGGTTAATCATAAGTGGGATGCTTTTCCATGTAAGGACAGTACCCAAGCACCGGTCCACCCACATACCAAATTATCAAAGTACCAAACGAGAATCATATGAACGTGATGAAACCTAGCTTGACGATATTCCCGTGTGTCCTCGGGAGCACTTTTCTCTATATAAGAGTTTATCCAGGCTTGTCCTTTGCTACAAAAAGGATTGGGCCACCTTGCTGCACGTTATTTACTTTTGTTACTTGTTGCTCGTTACAAATTATCCTATCACAAAACTATCTGTTACCACCTATTTCAGTACTTGCAGAGAATACCTTGCTAGAAACCGCTTATCATTTCCTTCTGCTCCTCGTTGGGTTCGACACTCTTACTTATCGAAAGGACTACGATGGATGCCCTATACTTGTGGGTCATCATTGCCTCTGGATGAACAGGGCCCCGATTGATCGAGCCGGTTGGGGCTGGATGAACAGGACCCCGTGGAGGGCTGGATGAACAGGACTACCCCGTGGAGGGCAGGATGAACACTAGACAGTGGAGGGCTGGATGAACAATAGCTCATGGAGGGGTGGTTGAATAGGAGCCCGTGGAGAGGGCTACTTGAACAGTAGCCGATGGAGTAGTGCGCGGTGGAGGTTGGCTGAACAGGAGCCCGTGGATGAACAGTCACAGGTGGAGGCTAGAGGAGGTCGACGGTGGATGAACAGTAGCCCGTGGAGGCTGGAGAGGTTTGACGGTGGAGATGAACAGTAGCCCATGGAGTCCCGTTTTGCGGTAGGCCACACCCCTCCCGATGAACAGGACCCCCGTTTTGACCGTAGCGCTCCAACACAAGTCTGTTTCCTCCGTTTTGCGGTACGCCACACCCCTCCCGATCAATAGGACACCCGTTTCGATCGTAGGAGGTCCGTTTCCTCTGTTTTGCGGTACGGAGACCCCTCCCGATGAATAGGATCCCGTTTCGAACGTGGCTGGTCGAATACAAGGCCAATTCCTCCGTTCCGCGATACGCCAGGCCTCGTTTCCATCAGCTGTTCCGTCCAAGCCCTCCTGATGAACACGACGACACATTCCGTTCCGATCTAGCCGGTTGGCTCCCCATGAACACGACGAGGACGGTGTTTCTCCGTTCTGACCCAGCCATGTACACGAGGCTGGGCCGTACGTATGCGTGAGTAGGCGTTCGAGACCATGCCCATATGTACGTACGTGGCCGTATTTTCTTTCTTGCACACTGGCCCCTGTACGTACGTGTACATGCTACGTGCGCGCCTCTACTATGACATGTGTGCGCCTCTACATCAACCAGTATGTACGTACACGTTCGCGACCAGAATGACAATTCTACGTACGCTTCGACCAGGTGGGTCCCAACTGTCAGGCACTTCCTTGCGTGCGAAGATGTAGCTGGTGGGTCCCAGCAGTCAGGGGGCGAATCGTTTTTTTGGCCCAGATGCACTTCCTTGCGTGCGAATATGTAGCTGGTGGGTCCCAGCAGTCAGGGGGAAACAATTTTTTGCGAAATATGGTGGTCCATCCGGTGGGTCCCCACTGACAGGTGGAGGAATAATTATTTTGCGCGTAATAAGGAGGCACTTCCTTGCTGCCGCCGTGGACCCAGTTGTCAGCCTCTCCACGTACAGTACACATCCAACGGAAGCTGTTCCTTGACAATGTTGACCACGCCGCGCCAAGAGCACCAGGGCGCTGGACAACGCCGAGGCCTAGGAAGGGGACGACGAGGAGCCGGGGAAGACGCGGCAGTGGATGCCCACGCGTAGAGGAGTATGAGGGTTCACTGGTTCGCTGCGGTGTGAGGCTGCTGTCACCGCAGAATAATAGGGGGAGTGGGTGAGTAGAGGGATGGCCTGGCCAGCGGTGGGAGTAGTAGGGGTGGTGAGGCCTCCGCTGCAACGCAGCCGGCCACGGGAGGCAGGAGCATGAGGCACGACCGGCGCTAGTTTGGGAGGCTGGAGCAAGAAGACTAGAGGTTGAAGAAGCACTATGGTACTGGAGCTAGAATCATGCATATTGACTAAGTTGACAAAGCCCTCTGTCCCCATCAACTTAGTAGGCCCACAAGTCAGCCCGCAACTATACTGCGTCCCAGCTAGCAGGGGGAGTATTCATTTTTTTGTGCATAATAAGGAGGCACTTCCTTGCGTGCGAAGATATAGCTGGTGGGTCCAAGCTGTTAGCAGCGGTAACGTTTTTTTTCGTGAAATACAGAGGCCCTTTCAGTGGGTCCCATATGTTAGGTGGAGGAATCATTATTTTGCGCGTAATAAGGAGGCATTTCTTTGTGTGCGGTCGTGGACCCAGCTGTCAGCCTCTCCACGTACAGTCCACTTCATATGCATGTCGGTCGTTGATCACGTTGAGCAGGCTGTGCCAAAAGCACCAGGGCAATGGACGATGACAAGGGCTAGGAAGGGAACAACACGGAGGCAGGGAAGACTCGGCAGTTATTTCCCGCGCGGAGGGGAGTACGACTGTACGAGGGTTTACTGGTTCGTCTGCCGTCGCCGGAGAATAATAGCAGGTGTGGGTGATTAGAGGGATGGTTAGGCCAGCAATGGGAGTATGGTGGGGTGGTGAGGCCTGCACGGCAGCACAGCCGGTCGCGGGGAGGAGGGAGTAGGCAGTCCCGCCGGCGCTTGTCTGAGCGGCTGGAGCAGGAAGAGCAGAGATTGAAGAAGCACAACGGCTGTTGGATGGACATCCAACAGTCACTGCTTATGCGTCAACCTTTTTTTAAAGAAAGCCTCAAATCAGTGGAAAACATCATACAGCCCATCTGCTATTATTTCTAATAATTTAAAGCCCATTTGCTAATTCTTAAGGTTTTTTTGGAGCTCATATTCTTTTCGTTAGCATTACAGCCCATATTATGGCCACGGTTAAAAAATTATACGGAAATTTTCATATTTCGGTGCGGTCCGAACTATTTATAATCTCGAAATTTCGAGTCACATTCAAATTGATTTTAAAAAAAATGTATATCAATATAAAATCCAACAAATTTTCCACGCATAAAAATCAATGCAATTTAAAATATCGAAATGAAAAAAGAAATTTGAAACTAATTGCCGGTTTGATGTGTTTTAAAAATGTACATCCCATTTCTCATTACTGATAGGCCATTTTCTCGGCCAGCCGAATGAAGCTCTCCTCGTGTTGAAAGATTTGCAGCCCAACAGGCCTGACAAAGCGACTTACTTGGCAAATCACAAAAAAACTGGGTTGTGGCCATGGACCCAGCTGTCAGCCTCTCCACGTATAGTACTCTTCCGATGGAAGTCAGTCGTTGACCACATTGACCACGCCGCGCCGAGAACACCAAGGTGGTGGACGATGGCGAGGCCTAGGAAGAGGACGACGCGGAGCCGGGGAAGAGGCGGAAGTGGATGCCCATGCGGAGAGGAGTATGAGGTTTCACTGTTTCAGCTGCGGTGTGAGGCTGCTGTCGCCGCAGAATAACATGGGGTGTGGGTGAGTGGTGGGATGGCCTGGCCAGCGGTGGGAGTACTATGGGGGTGGTAAGGCCTCCATGGTAGCACAGCCGGCCATGGGAGGCAGGAGCAGGCGGCACGACCAGCGCTATTTGGGCGGCTAGAGCAAGAAGACCAGAGGTTGAAGAAGCACTAAGGCCGTTGGATGGACATCGGACGATCACTAGAGCTAGAATCATTCATATTGACTAAGGTGACAAAGCCCTGTGTCCCCGTCAACTTAGTAGGCCCACAAGTCAGCCCGCAACTATACTGGGTCCCAGCTAGCAGGGGGAGTATTCATTTTTTTGTGCATAATAAGGAGGCACTTCCTTGCGTGCGAAGATATAGCTGGTGGGTCCAAGCTGTTAGCAGCGGTAATGTTTTTTCCATGAAATACAGAGGCCCTTTCGGTGGGTCCCATATGTTAGGTGGAGGAATCATTATTTTGCGCGTAATAAGGAGGCATTTCCTCGTGTGCGGTCGTGGACCCAGCTGTCAGCCTCTCCACGTACAGTCCACTTCATATGCATGTCGGTCGTTGATCACGTTGACCAGGCTGTGCCGAAAGCACCAGGGCAATGGACGATGGCGAGGGCTAGGAAGGGAACAACACGGAGGCAGGGAAGACTCGGCAGTTATTTCCCGCGCGGAGGGGAGTACGACTGTACGAGGGTTTACTGGTTCGTCTGCCGTCGCCGGAGAATAACAGCAGGTGTGGGTGAGTAGAGGGATGGTTAGGCCAGTGATGGGAGTATGGTGGGGCGGTGAGGCCTGCACGGCAGCACAGCCGGCCGCGGGGAGGAGGGAGTAGGCAGTCCCGCCGGCGCTTGTCTGAGCAGCTGGAGCAGGAAGAGCAGAGATTGAAGAAGCACAACAGCTGTTGGATGGACATCCAACAGTCACTGCTTGTGCGTCAACCTTTTTTTAAAGAAAGCCTCAAATCAGTGGAAAACATCATACAACCCATCTGCTATTATTTCTAATAATTTACAGCCCATTTGCTAATTCTTAAGGTTTTTTTGGAGCTCATATTCTTTTTGTTAGCATTACAGCCCATATTGTGGCCACGGTTAAAAAATTATACGGAAATTTTCATATTTCGGTGTGGTCCGAACTGTTTATAATCCCGAAATTTCAAGTCACATTCAAATTGATTTTAAAAAGAAATGTATATCAATATAAAACCCAACAAATTTTCCACGCATAAAAATCAATGCAATTTAAAATATCGAAATGAAAAAAGAAATTTGAAACTAATTGCCGATTTGATGTGTTTTAAAAATGTACATCCCATTTCTCATTACTGATAGGCCATTTTCTCGGCCAGCCGAATGAAGCTCTCCTCGTGTTGAAAGGTTTGCAGCCCAACAGGCCTGACAAAGCGACTTACTTGGCAAATCACAAAAAAACTGGGTTGTGGCCATGGACCCAGCTGTCAGCCTCTCCACGTATAGTACTCTTCCGATGGAAGTCAGTCGTTGACCACATTGACCACGCCGCGCCGAGAGCACCAAGGTGGTGGACGATGGTGAGGCCTAGGAAGAGGACGACGCGGAGCCGGGGAAGACGCGGAGCCGGGGAAGAGGCGGCAGTGGATGCCCATGCGGAGAGGAGTATGAGTTTTCACTGTTTTAGCTACGGTGTGAGGCTGCTGTCGCCGCAGAATAACATGGGGTGTGGGTGAGTGGAGGGATGGCCTGGCCAGCGGTGGGAGTAGTATGGGGGCGGTGAGGCCTCCGTGGTAGCACAGCCGGCCATGGGAGGCAGGAGCAGGCAGCACGACCAGCGCTATTTGGGCGGCTAGAGCAAGAAGACCAGAGGTTGAAGAAGCACTAAGGCCGTTGGATGGACATCGGACGATCACTAGAGCTAGAATCATTCATATTGACTAAGGTGACAAAGCCCTCTGTCCCCGTCAACTTAGTAGGCCCACAAGTCAGCCCGCAACTATACTGGGTCCCAGCTAGCAGGGGGAGTATTCATTTTTTTGTGCATAATAAGGAGGCACTTCCTTGCGTGCGAAGATATAGCTGGTGGGTCCAAGCTGTTAGCAGCGGTAATGTTTTTTCCGTGAAATACAGAGGCCCTTTCGGTGGGTCCCATATGTTAGGTGGAGGAATCATTATTTTGCGCGTAATAAGGAGGCATTTCCTTGTGTGCGGTCGTGGACCCAGCTGTCAGCCTCTCCACGTACAGTCCACTTCATATGCATGTCGGTCGTTGATCACGTTGACCAGGCTGTGCCGAAAGCACCAGGGCAATGGACGATGGCGAGGGCTAGGAAGGGAACAACACGGAGGCAGGGAAGACTCGGTAGTTATTTCCCGCGCGGAGGGGAGTACGACTGTACGAGGGTTTACTGGTTCGTCTGCCGTCGCCGGAGAATAACAGCAGGTGTGGGTGAGTAGAGGGATGGTTAGGCCAGCGATGGGAGTATGGTGGGGCGGTGAGGCCTGCACGGCAGCACAGCCGGCCGCGGGGAGGAGGGAGTAGGCAGTCCCGCCGGCGCTTGTCTGAGCAGCTGGAGCAGGAAGAGCAGAGATTGAAGAAGCACAACAGCTGTTGGATGGACATCCAACAGTCACTGCTTGTGCATCAACCTTTTTTTAAAGAAAGCCTCAAATCAGTGGAAAACATCATACAACCCATCTGCTATTATTTCTAATAATTTACAGCCCATTTGCTAATTCTTAAGGTCTTTTTGGAGCTCATATTCTTTTTGTTAGCATTACAGCCCATATTGTGGCCACGGTTAAAAAATTATACAGAAATTTTCATATTTCGGTGCGGTCCGAACTGTTTATAATCCCGAAATTTCAAGTCACATTCAAATTGATTTTAAAAAGAAATGTATATCAATATAAAATCCAACAAATTTTCCACGCATAAAAATCAATGCAATTTAAAATATCGAAATGAAAAAAGAAATTTGAAACTAATTGCCGATTTGATGTGTTTTAAAAATGTACATCCCATTTCTCATTACTGATAGGCCATTTTCTCGGCCAGCCGAATGAAGCTCTCCTCGTGTTGAAAGATTTGCAGCTCAACAGGCCTGACAAAGCGACTTACTTGGCAAATCACAAAAAAACTGGGTTGTGGCCATGGACCCAGCTGTCAGCCTCTCCATGTATAGTACTCTTCCGATGGAAGTCAGTCGTTGACCACATTGACCATGCCGCGCCGAGAGCACCAAGGTGGTGGACGATGGCGAGGCCTAGGAAGAGGACGACGCGGAGCCGGGGAAGACGCGGCAGTGGATGCCCATGCGGAGAGGAGTATGAGGTTTCACTGTTTCAGCTGCGGTGTGAGGCTGCTGTCGCCGCAGAATAACATGGGGTGTGGGTGAGTGGAGGGATGGCCTGGCCAGTGGTGGGAGTAGTATGGGGGCGGTGAGGCCTCCGTGGTAGCACAGCCAGCCACGGGAGGCAGGAGCAGGCGGCACGACCAGCGCTGTTTGGGCGGCTAGAGCAAGAAGACCAGAGGTTGAAGAAGCACTAAGGCCGTTGGATGGACATCGTACGATCACTAGAGCTAGAATCATTCATATTGACTAAGTTGACAAAGCCCTCTGTCCCCGTCAACTTAGTAGGCCCACAAGTGAGCCTGCCACTATGGTGGGTCCCAACTGGCAGGGGGGTATTCATTTTTTGTGCGCAATAAGGAGGCACTTCCTTCCATGCGAATATATAGTTGGTGGGTCCAACCAGTCAGTGGAGGGAACAGTTTTTTGTGAAATACAGAGGCCCTTCCGGCGGGTCCCAGATGTCAGGTGGAGGAATCATTATTTTGCATGTAATAAGGAGGCATTTCCTTGTGTGCGGCCGTGGCCCCAGCTGTCAGCCTGTCCACGTAGAGTCCACTTCCGATGGATGTCATTCGTTGACCACGTTGACCACGCCGCGCCGAGAGCACTAGGGCGGTGGACGACGGCGAGGCCTATGAAGGGAACGACACAGAGCCGGGGAAGACACAGCAGTGGCTGCCCATGCGGTGGAGATTACGAGGGTTGACTGGTTCGGCTGTTGTCGCCGGAAAATAACAGTTGGGTGAGTAGAGGGATAGACCGGCCAGGGATGCGAGTATATGATGGAGCCATGAGGCCGGCCCGACAGCATAGCCGGCCACGGGAGGCGGGAGCAAGCAGTTTCGACGGCGCTGGTTTGGGAGGCTAGGGCAGGAAGATCGGAGATTGAAGAAGCACGATTGCCGTTAGATTGACATCTACCGGTCTGACGCTGGTAGAGTCGATTGTTGTCTAAGTTTCTTTTTTGATAAACCTTGTGTACTCATGAACTTAGTACGCCCACAAGTCAGCCTCTAGATCTGTGGTAGACAACATAGAGCCCATTTGCTATTTTTTAATAATTTGCAGCCCATTTGCTAATTATTAATTAATTTATTACAGCCCATTTTCTGCCCAGGACCACGCTCAAAAAGTTCAACTTTATTTTGCATATTTCGGTGGAGTCCGAACTTTTGTAATCCCGAAATGATAAACATTTTTTAAGAACTTATTGATTTGCCAAAAAAAATTGTTTTGTTTTTGCAAGGAAATAAGACGTGGGACAATTGAGTTAGTTTAAGGGAAAACCGGTGGTAAAAAAATTAGCGCTGGGAGGGAAAACAACAACAAAAATAAGGATGCAAATATAAAAAGGGAATTTTATGTATTTTCAATATAATGATACGTGTAAATGAACTAGTAAAACTATAGGTAGAGAATAGAAAACGGATGTAGGACATGCGTTTCAAGAGGAAAATAGAACTGGGCTGTGTGTTTGATTCAGTAAAAGAAAGTGCCTGCGGATGTTGTAAGACAAAATATAACTAACACTGGCGGTCCAGAGGCCAGTAGATACCTGCTAGATCTTTGTGCCCCGTTGTCGTCATGGGTTGGGCCTGTTAAAAACAAAACCAAGCCTGGGCAGTCTACAGCCCAATTGAAACTTGCTTGACCTGAAAAAGCAATATACGTGCTCAATAAACGAGAGAATTCTGCAAGTACAGACTGATAATTGGGATGCAGCAGGGATGTTGTTTTTTCATCATGATAATAAGAGCATGCACTTGTTTTGAACAATTTGGAGAACGGCAGGTGCTTATGCTACCCATCAAATAAAAATCAGGTGCATGAAAATTCGTTTCAAAACAAATGATTCAGCTTTATATCCACGTCTACCCTCGGCATGATGGTTGGAAGCAAATGCCAAGTTCATACGAAAAGATCGTTAACAACAATACCAACTTGCGGACGACAAAGTACTACAAGTACCAATACCAAACTAACTTATAATCTTTTTACTCCTGGCCCTAGTGTTCGTCTGGTAGAAAATCTTGCAGAGGACCAGCTCCCGCTCCTTCTCTTGCTCCAGGACCCCGAGGTGGTACTGGTGCATCACCCAGTTGGTCCTCTGCTGGTCGAAGTTCTTGTTGGTGTGCAACACCAAACCTTTTTGCTGCCCGTCTGCTGACCGTTGACCATCGCTGGCAAGGTATTGCCGGTGTTGTGCCACATCGCGTGCATGCCGCGCTTCGACTGTATCTTGCGACATGTCCACGTGCCCCTTTTGAACGCCCTAGAATTGCGCTGGAAGAAATGCTTGCTTAGGCCACTCAGTGTGATACCTGCAGTATTGTCGAATACAGGTTGCAGTGTACGTAGTTGGCATTTTCATAACATCTTTGGCATGTTGCAGTCACTTGTTTCACTTTTTATTAACTGTCAAATTGTAATTGCTTCACCAGGTCTGCATCTAAAAAGAAAAATAGAGCTATAAACAAAGGAATATGTTTGTGCAAGTAGACGGCCGATCGATGTCTTACTTGGAAGTTTTTCAGGATGGGTGTACCATATGTCGTGCTCGCTGTCGATGGTTGGTATGAACAAATCGATGAGAGGGTGAGATCTCGCGTTGTCAGCACTCACTTTGGCCTCAAGGTGCTCGATCAGCTCCTGATCCGTGGGATTGAAGTTGACGCCAGCCGGCAGCACCGGCAAATCCTTCTTTGACTTGCATGGGTTAATTCCAGTTATATGATACTCAATGTATGATCAATCGACTGTTTTAAGTGAAAGATGAAAGATTTCGACAGATAAGTGGTACTCCAAATCTGAAGTCCAGAATACCCGAACACGCCGCCGGGATTCTTGTGTCACCTCACGTGCAGCGTGTTGTCACGTCAATTCAATGTGTGGACGTGATGAATAATTTGACCAACGTATCCTAGTAGTGCTACTGTACTACTTACTAGTCGTATTTAGTGTCACATTTTAACAATAGTTTTAACTAACAAGTACGCACTTGAAGCCTAAGTTATATATATATATATACTGCACAACATCTCCATCATCATTATCAGTACATCCTGCGCATGTGAGTTAGGATGCACTTGATCCCAGAAAGGTATCTTTCCTTCAAACCAGAGGAGTGCTTCAGACTAACAACAGTACATAATATCCAACAAAAGTGAGTCATGCTACAGCAGCATAATACATGGCTCAGTCTACATATCAGTACGAATCAAGTTGTGCATATTTGCTGTTGGCATGAACCACATCACTGCATGTCGGGTTTGCAAAAGCCATCCATTGCATGGAAGCTTGTTGCCTTTCACACACTGAAGATTATCTGGCAACAAGCTATGTCGACGAATCTCTGGATACGGTGATTCATGAAACCCATGGTATGATGTGTAAACACAGCCCGCCTTGGCGAATGGAAGTTGCATAGCACGGTAATCATCACCGGTGATATGATCGATGATTAGTTGGATGATTTGATAATTGAGCCCGAGGAACATGGAGTGGTTGCCGAGGCTGTAAACCCGCCTCCAGTGGAATACGCCTGGCCCAACGGAGCTGGGATCTTTCTCGAACACGAAGCAGCCATAGCCATCAATGTCATGAATGCCCCAGGCATTCTATTGCATGTGGTTTGATGAAATAGTTTGGTCAATTTGGTACGTGCAAATGAGCATCAAATGACCACCGTCAGCTGGTATGATTCCATGTCCTGGAATGATGAAGGCCAACGCATTTGCGTCTACTGCAACAATTCAAATTGAAGACCAAAAGGAAAAAAATAATCAATCATGTTTAGAGTATGTGGGGAATTAAGATTATTATAACAGTGACACATATCATAGACAGAGAGTTTCAATGTTGTGGTCATAATCATACCCCAAGTTAAAAATATAAGACAATGGCTTTCATATTCTAGCAATATATCATGGTTCAAACATCATGTAACAATGAGAGGAAAACATATATGACATGGCCTACTCATATTCTACCATAGCACTTACTACAGTTATCATATCAACTCTAAGCAATAACATGTGTTGTTATAAAAATCCTAGAAATGCGAGTAATATATAGCAATCATGAGGTTATACTCATAATATCTATTCTAACAATCATTAGATACCAATTGTTCTCATATCAACTCTAACAATAACTTGTGTGGTCATAAAAAACTAGGAAATGAGAGGAACATATAGCAATGATGTGGTTTTATACATACTTATATTCTAAATTTGTAACAATGAACAAGCAGTCGTATTCTTAAGGTAAAGATGAGATGAGATAGAACAATTACACAGTGATAGATTCCACCAGTATAGGCAGCCAATCTGTGCGTCGACCGCATAAACGATGCCATTGTGCACTATAGCATCAGACAGAAGTGTTGGGTAAAGAGGATCGAGTATGAGCCATAACCATGTATGGTGACTGGATTCCAGATAGACTAATCCCATATTGAACATGACAATGAGCTTGTAATCCATGTAGTCTTCTGATGGTGTGGGCACTTCACAGATTACAACCTTCAGCAAACAGAGGTCGAGCCAAAAGCTTGACACGTCTCGTGCCTAGTAGGCAGGAGTGTCTGGCGGGCCGCGAGGCTCGATGGCTGCGGTATCCAAAGAGGGAAGGGTGATCTCTCGCTGGGTGTAGATATCCACGAGACGCCACGGACTACCAGATTGGTGGATGAGGACGATCCAGTTGGCCTTCATTACCGCCCAGTAGTCGCCGCAAATGAAGGACATGTGGACGGGTAATGGTGGCATGTTGAGGGGCACCACGGCAACCTCTGTAGGATCGTCAAGTTGGTGTTTGGGCCACCTGCAAGGATCGGGCATCAGCAAGTAGGGTGTCTTGAAAAGAGCCGGCCGGTTGTAGACGAGTAGATGGTACAAAGACACCAAGCATGCGGCCAGACGGACGGTGCTGAGTAGGTCCATACGATTACAGATCTGCTCCAAGAGAACATCGGGGAGGGAATTCCAATCGCGGCTCTGCGTGTCAGTCGGTTCTGCCATTGGGGTTTTCGGTGCCTGCGAGCCAGCGGGGAAGTGGATTCGGGCGGGCAAGCGAAGAAGCTTCTCCTCGTGTGGCCGAGCAGTGAGCGGGGGGATATGGTATGCGTGATCTACCAAGGAAGATAGCGCAGGCGGGCGAGCAGAGAGCGGGGGGAAATGGTGTGCGGCCGACGATGGGGAAGAGAGGAGGAAGAAGAGTGGAAGACGAGGAAGAAAGTGCATTAAATCTCAATTCTGCTACTACTACCAGGATATACCGTCCTTCGGAGTGTAAATAGTTACACCGATGACATATGTGTCTACCAAAAGAGGGCCCATATGTCAGTTAATGGAGGAAAGAAGCGTGCTCTACTGGCAAACATGATGGCAGTACTGGGTAAGGCTGATTTAGTAACACCAACACGCTGGTTCAGTTCATTAATTAAGTGTGCCATCTGCTGCAGCGTGTATTGTCACTTCAAAGTGAAGACTAGTTGAATAGTTCTCTCTGACCGAGATGGGGAATAATGTATCGCGAAGACTTCCTTTCTAAATTATCCCTATGCCTCTACGCTCACTTCACTCATTTTGCTCCGTACGTAGTCACTTGTTGAAATCTCTAGAAAGACAAATACTCCGTATTTGGGAACAAATGTAGGATTTTACTCTGTATTTGGGAACAGAGGGAGGATTTTACTCCGTATTTGGGAACACAGGGAGTATCCCCATATGGAGGGAACAAAGGAAGCTTGAAATATGAACATGTCAATGGGAGGGAGTAAGTGCTAGCTCTTGAGCTTGCGTTGGATTTCCCCGAAGAGGAAGGGATGATGCAGCAGAGTAGCGTAAGTATTTCCCTCAGTTTTTGAGAACCAAGGTATCAATCCAGTAGGAGGCCACGCTCAAGTCCCTCGTACCTGCACAAAACGATTGCTACTCGCAACCAACGCGATTAGGGGTTGTCAATCCCTTCACGTTCACTTACGAGAGTGAGATCTGATAGATATAATATTTTTGGTATTTTTGGTATAGAGATGCAAAGTGAAAAGTAAAAGGCAAAGTAAAAAAGCAAAGCAAGATTAAAGTGATGGAGATTGATATGATGAGAATAGACCCGGGGGCCATAGGTTTCACTAGTGGCTTCTCTCAAGAGCATAAGTATTCTATGGTGGGTGAACAAATTACTGTTGAGAGATTGACATAATTGAGCATAGTTATGAGAATATCTAGGCATGATCATGTATATAGGCATCACATCCGTCAAAAGTAGACCGAAACGATTCTGCATGTCCTACTATTACTCCACTCATCGACCGCTATCCAGCATGCATCTACAGTATTTAGTTAAAAACAGAGTAACATTTTAAGCAAGATGACATATGTAGAGAGATAAATTCATGCAATATGAAATAAACCCCATCTTGTTATCCTCGATGGCAACGATGCAATACGTGCCTTGCTGCCCCTTCTGTCACTGGGAAAGGACACCCTAAGATCGAACCCGAAGCTAAGCACTTCTCCCATGGCAAGAACTACCAATCTAGTTGGCCAAACCAAACGGATAATTCGAAGAGACTTGCAAAGATAACTAATCATACATAAAAGAATTCAGAGAAGATTCAAATATTATTCATAGATAGACTTGATCATAAACCCACAATTCATCGGTCTCAACAAACACACCGCAAAAAGAAGATTACATCGAATAGATCTCCACAAGAGAGGGGGACAACTTTGTATTGAGATCCAAAAAGAGAGAAGAAGCCATCTAGCTACTAACTATGGACCTGAAGGTCTGAGGTAAACTACTCACACTTCATTGGAGGGGCTATGATGATGTAGAAGCCCTCCGTGATGATGGCCCTCTCCGGCGGAGCTCCGGAACAGGCCCCAAGATGGGATCTCGTGGATACAGAAAGTTGCGGTGGTGGAATTAGGTTTTTGGCTCCTATTCTGATCATTTGGGGGTATGTAGGTATATATAGGAGGAAGGAGTACGTCGGTGGAGCACCGAGGGGCCCACGCGGCAGGGGGTGCGCCCTAGGGGGTGGGCGCGCCCCCACCCTCGTGACCGCCTCTTTGACTCCTTGGAGTAGGGTCCAGGTCTCATGGATCACGTTCGGTGAGAAAATCACGTTCCCGAAGGTTTTATTCCGTTTGGACTCCGTTTGATATTCTGTTTCTCCGAAATACTGAAATAGGCAAAAAACAGCAATTCTGGGCTGGGCCTCCGGTTAATAGGTTAGTCCCAAAAATAATATAGAAGTGAAAAATAAAGCCCAATATAGTCCAAAACAGTAAATAATATAGCATGGAGGAATCAAAAATTATAGATACGTTGGAGACGTATCAGGCATTCCCAAGCTTAATTCCTGCTCGTCCTCGAGTAGGTAAATGATAAAAAGAGAATTTTTGATGCGGAGTGCTACTTGGCATAATTTCAAAGCAAATATTCTTAATTGTGGTATGAATATTCAGATTAGGAAGATTCAAGACAGAAGTTCATATTGACATAGAGAATAATAATACTTCAAGCAAACCAACAAAGCAATTATGTTTTCTTAAAGTAACATGGCCAAAGAAAGTTCATCCCTACAAAATCATATAGTTTAGTCATGCTCCATTTTCATCACACAAGAATGCTCTCATCATGCACAACCCCTATGACAAGCCAAGCAATTGTTTCATACCTTAATAATTTCAAACTCATAAACTTTCACGCAATACATGAGCGTGAGCCATGGATATAGCACTATGGGTGGAATAGAATATAATGATGGGGGTTATGTGGAGAAGACAAAAAGGAGAAAGTCTCACATCAATGAGGCTAATCAATGGTCTATGGAGATGCCCATCAATTGATGTTAAAGCAAGGAGTAGGGATTGCCATGCAACAGATGTACTAGAGCTATAAATGTATGAAAGCTCAACAAAAGAAACTAAGTGGGTGTGCATCCAACTTGCTTGCTCACGAAGACCTAGGGCACTTGAGGAGGCCCATTGTTGGAATATACAAGCCAAGTTCTATAATGAAAATCCCCACTAGTATATGAAAGTGATAACTCAAGAGACTCTTTATATGAAGAACATGGTGCTACTTTGAAGCACAAGTGTGGAAAAAAGGAATAGTAGCATTGCCCCTTTTTTGGGCCTTTATCTTTTTTTGGGACAATGCTCTATTGAATGATGATCATCACACTTCTATTTATTTACAACTCAATGGTTACAACTCGATACTAGAACAAAGTATGACTCTATATGGATGCCTCTGACGGTGTACCGGGATATGCAATGAATCAAGAGTGACAAGTATGAAAAAATTATGATGGTGGCTTTTCCACAAATACTATGTCAACTACATGATCATGCTAAGCAATATGACAATGATGAATGTGTCATGATAAACTGGATGGTGGAAAGTTGCATGGCAATATATCTCGGAATGGCTATGGAAATGCCATAATTGGTAGGTATGGTGGCTGTTTTGAGGAAGATATAAGGAGGTTTATGTGTGAAAGAGCATATCATATCACGGGGTTTGGATGCACAGGCGAAGTTTGCACCAACTCTCGATGTGAGAAAGGGCAATGCACGGCACCGTAGAGGCTAGCAATGATGGAAGGGTGAGAGTGCGTATAATCCATGGACTCCACATTAGTCATAAACAACTCATATACTTATTGCAAAAATCTACAAGCCATCAAAAACCAAAGTATTACGCGCATGCTCCTAGGGGGATAGATTGGCAGGAAAATACCATCGCTCGTCCCCGACCGCCACTCATAAGGTGGACAATCAAATAACACCTCATGTTTCAAATTTGTTGCATAACGTTTACCATACGTGCATGCTACGGGACTTGCAAACCTTAACTCAAGCACTTCTCAAAATCACAATTACTCTACTAGCATGACTTTGATATTACTACCTCCATATCTCAAGACAATTATCAAGCATCCAACTTTTCTTAGTATTCAACACACTCAAAAGGAAGTTTCACAAATCTTGAATACCAGGCATGTTATTATTAAGCAAATTACCATGCTATTAAGACTCTCAAAACAATTTAAGTGAAGCATGAGAGATCAATAGTTTCTTTAAAACAAATCCACTACCGTGCTCTAAAAAAATCTAAGTGAAGCACATAGAGCAAAATTATAGCGCTCAAAAGATATAAGTGAAGTACATAGAGCAAAACTACATAGCTCAAAAGATATAAGTGAAGCACATAGAGTATTCTATCAAATTCTAAATCATGTATGGCTCTCTCAAAAGGTGTGTACAGCAAGGATGATTGTGGCACACTAACAACCAAAGACACAAATAATACAAGACGCTCCAAGCAAAACACATATCATGTTGGTGAATAAAAATATAGCTCCAAGTAAATTACTGATGGAAGTGGACGGAAGAGGGGATGCCTTCCAGGGCATCCCCAAGCTTTGACTTTTTGGTGTCCTTGGATTATCTTGGGGGTGCCATGGGAATCCCCAAGCTTAGGCTCTTGCCACTCCTTGTTCCATAATCCATCACAAGAATTCACCCAAAACATGAAGACTTCACAACACAGAACTTAAAGTAGAAAACTCGTGAGCTCCGTTAGTGAAAGAAAAAAAACCACTTCAAGGTACTGTAATGAACTCATTATTTATTTATATTGGTGTTAAACCTACTGTATTCCAACTTCTCTATGGATTATAAACTATTTTACTAAACATAGATTCATCAAAATAAGCAAACAACACACGAAAAACAGAATCTGTCAAAAACAGAACAGTCTGTAGTAATCTGTAGCTAGCGCAATATCTGGAACCCCAAAAATTCTAAAATAAATTTCTGGACGTGAGGAATTTATCTATTAATAATCTGCAAAAATAATTAACTAAATATCTCTCTCCAAGTAAAAATGACAGCAGTTCTCGTGAGCGCTAAAGTTTCTGTTTTTTTACAGCAAGTTCAACAAGACTTTCCCCAAGTTTTCCCAACGGTTCTACTTGGCACAAACACTAATTAAACACAAAAAACACAAAAAAAACAGAGGCTAAATAATTTATTTATTACTAAAAAGGATCAAAAAGCAAGGAATAAAAATAAAATTGGGATGCCTCCCAACAAGCGCTATCGTTTAACGCCGCTAGCTAGGCATAAAAGCGAGGATAGATCTAGGTATTGTCATCTTGATTCTTAATTCTTTTAGTGATGTTATGCTCGAATCCGGGAGGCTCCTTATGTTTCCCTTCATATTCATAGATCTTGAGATCTAGAGAATCCAACCGCTTATTTCAAAGAGTAATCAACATATTCATGCGGTGAAGATTTCCGCTAACGCTCTTAAGAGGTTCAAGAGATTTTTGTAAAATCTTAGTTACTTCACAAATTTTCTCAAAAACTTGCGTTTCCTCTTGGGTATGATGGGGCCCCTTTTGTTGAGGTAAAGTTCCTACTATACCTTCTATAGTTTCATGCGCGATACTGGGATCAATTTCAATAAAATTGCCTTTGGCAACACAATCCAAAAGTTGTCTATGAGACATATTAAGCCCAACATAAAAGTTGCGAAGCAAAATTCTGAAATTTACTTCTATGGTGCATTTACGATAAGATTCCATCATTCTAAACCAAACATCCTTTAAGTTTTCTCCTTGCTTTTGTTTGAAGTGAAGGACTTCAAACTCAGGGGACAAAGGAGCAGAAAGAGGACTAGCCATGACGACAAGCAAACAAACTAGCACACGAGCAAACAAGAGCAAACAGGCAAAAGAGGGAGAGGATAGAGAGAGAGGGCGAATAAAACGGCAAGGGTGAAGTGGGGGAGAGGAAAACGAGAGGCAAATGGCAAATAATGTAATGCGAGAGATAGGGATTGTGATGGGTACTTGGTATGTTGACTTTTTGCGTAGACTCCCTGGCAATGGCGCCAGAAATCCTTCTTGCTACCTCTTGAGCTTGCGTTGGATTTCCCCAAAGAGGAAGGGATGATGCAACAGAGTAGCGTAAGTATTTCCCTCAGTTTTTGAGAACCAAGGTATCAATCCAGTAGGAGGCCACGCTCAAGTCCCTCGTACCTGCACAAAACGATTGCTACTCGCAACCAACGCGATTAGGGGTTGTCAATCCCTTCACGTTCACTTACGAGAGTGAGATCTGATAGATATAATATTTTTGGTATTTTAGGTATAGAGATGCAAAGTGAAAAGTAAAAGGCAAAGTAAAAAAGCAAAGCAAGATTAAAGTGATGGAGATTGATATGATGAGAATAGACCCGGGGGCCATAGGTTTCACTAGTGGCTTCTCTCAAGAGCATAAGTATTCTACGGTGGGTGAACAAATTACTGTTGAGAAATTGACAGAATTGAGCATAGTTATGAGAATATCTAGGCATGATCATGTATATAGACATCACGCCCGTGACAAGTAGACCGAAACAATTCTGCATCTACTACTATTACTCAATCATCGACCGCTATCCAGCATGCATCTAGAGTATTAAGTTGAAAACAGAGTAACGCTTTAAGCAAGATGACATGATGTAGAGAGATAAATTCATGCAATATGAAATAAACCCCATCTTGTTATCCTCGATGGCAACGATGCAATACGTGCCTTGCTGCCCCTTTTGTCACTGGGAAAGGACACCGCAAGATCGAACCCCAAGCTAAGCACTTCTCCCATGGCAAGAACTACCAATCTAGTTGGCCAAACCAAACGGATAATTCGAAGAGACTTCAAAAGATAACTAATCATACATAAAAGAATTCAGAGAAGATTCAAATATTATTCATACATAGACTTGATCATAAACCCACAATTCATCGGTCTCAACAAACACACCGCAAAAAGAAGATTACATCGAATAGATCTCCACGAGAGAGGGGGAGAACTTTGTATTGAGATCCAAAAAGAGACAAGAAGCCATCTAGCTACTAAATATGGACCCGAAAGTCTGAGGTAAACTACTCACACTTCATCGGAGGGGGTAGGATGATGTAGATGCCCTCCGTGATGACGGCCCTCTCCGACGGAGCTCCGGAACAGGCCCCAAGATGGGATCTCGTGGATACAGAAAGTTGCGCCGGTGGAATTAGGTTTTTGGCTCCTGTTCTGATCGTTTGGGGTACATAGGTATATATAGGAAGAAGGAGTACGTCGGTGGAGCACCGAGGGGCCCACGAGGCAGGGGGCGCGCCCCCACCCTCGTGACCGCCTCTTTGACTCCTTGGAATAGGGTCCAAGTCTCCTAGTTCACGTTCGGTGAGAAAATCACGTTCCCGAAGGTTTCATTCCGTTTGGACTCCGTTTGATATTTTGTTTCTTCGAAATACTGAAATAGGCAATAAACAGCAATTCTGGGCTGGGCCTCCCGTTAATAGGTTAGTCCCAAAAATAATATAAAAGTGGAAAATAAAGCCCAATATAGTCCAAAATAGTAGATAATATAGCATGGAGCAATCAAAAATTATAGATACGTTGGAGACGTATCAGTAAGCCCCATGCATGCATGCATGCAACATGGAACACTCACACATACACATGGACGCATGCAACATCATGCACCCATGCGACACACAGCACACGACGCAACACCCACGCTCATGCTCAAGTGCTCAACCTACTCCCTACGTCCGTGAAAGACTGTACATTTAGAGATTTACACATGGACGCACGCAACATCAGGCACCCATGCGACACATAGCACACGACGCAACACACACGCTCACGCTCAAGTGCTCAACCTACTCCCTACGTCCATGAAAGACTGTACATTTAGAGATTTACACATTGACTAGGGCATAATTAACGCCCAAAAGTAGCAGACTTATGTGTGCATGCGACCATTCAGAGAACAAGATTAAATGAAGGTCGTTGCATGCTATAATTAAGGGTAGACATGTAGCCCATACCTAGAGCACAAGTTGGTGCATTAGTCAATCAATATCGTTTTAGATTAAAGGCTAAATGCATTGGAAGTGTAGATGTACTACACTCTTTGTTTTTTAGCTGATTTCTTTGCTATGCCACCTGACAGGTGGGACCCAGAAACAAGGTGAAAATTTAACCAGTCAACAAAGTGCCACTTCGACTATGTGGCCGGTCAGTAGGGTGCAATACGGTGCTCTACGATGAGCTAGTGATCGTATAATCACCGCAAAACTATATATAGTGACCGTAAAGAGCGTATTGCTACATACGTTGACCGCCAGTGTATTTTTCTCGTTTCAAAT
Source organism: Triticum urartu (assembly GCF_056163025.1). Lineage (NCBI taxonomy): Eukaryota > Viridiplantae > Streptophyta > Magnoliopsida > Poales > Poaceae > Triticum > Triticum urartu. The sequence goes on along the minus strand of NC_141876.1, from coordinate 170,446,549 downwards.
TATGCCATATTCACCGGAAAGGACGCCGTATGGACTAGTACTAGTACTACTTTGATGTGTCCCCTCAACTCGCCGAATGAGGAGAAGCTTGCTTACTATGCCTCTCCCTCGCCCACACGCGCGGTGGTTCACAAGACGAGGTGAGGGTTTTGACTACAACGCCCTCTCCCTCTCCCTCGCCCTCGCCCTCACGGTGGACGTGTAGCTGTTCAATAGGTGTCAGATTGCCAGAAGCATAATGTGTACTGTAGTATCATCATTGTTGGACCTTCCGAAGAGGCGAAGAGCCAAGTGCAAGGTTCACATGAGTACGAACTATTGAACCTCCTTAAGAGTTAAAGAACCAAGCACAAGGTTTTATAGGATTTGTCGTCCTAGTAGGAGCGTACTACAACTATAGAGAACGATGCTACTGTATGATGCCGCCGGGTCACGTATATCCAAAGCTGTGCCACCTTTTTTTTCACAAAGAGCATGTTGGAGCCCGTGCAACAACCACACAAGTTGCACGTACACATAACACATTTACTAGTAATAAATTATAAAGGACAAATGTTAGTATGCCACACAAGTTCATCTCCAATTCATGTGATAAATTTGTGCACGACTAGTCTACATATATTCACAGCGCTACCGTTCAAAATTTACCATACTCCAGTTACACGTTATAGATGGGCTACATGTCCTCCTCCAGGTTCCAGTCCCAGGTGTTCTTCATGGATGGCACATCCATAGCGGTGGGCAATGGGAATAATTTCGCAACTTTCTAGTCCGGCTCCACACGATGTAGACTCATCCAAGCTGAAGCGGCATAAATCAGGGATAGCGTGTCCCAGCATGTCGTTCATCCGGTGGTGCGCACTGAAGACACAACCATGCTTCATGAACGGTAGGCCTTCCGTGTCGTGCACGGAAGGAGGCATCCGCTTCACAATGGGGTAGCTGTCCCAATGAAAAGTGAGTACTCTCCAAGAGTGTTCCTCGGCACCCACGTAGAATCACAAGGGTCGAACTCGGCGCCGTTCATCTGGTACACGCGGCATCTCAGATCTGGACACATGGTGACGTACATAGTCAAGGTCCATGCAAAATAATATTGTGCTCAAATATGGTGGTCAGTAATATTGTGCAGCAAATAGTACTACTCCGGTACAGAGGAAGTAAAATAACCGGCTTATTATATATAGCCCCTCTTGGCTACATGGATGAGATAGTAAGACATGGAAAAACAAAAATGGTGGTAGCTAGTGGGTAAAAAGTACTCCTGCTAGTATGTAAGTAGAGTACTAGTACAACAATGAAAGAGAAGGCGAGAGGGTTAAAAAATGGAATACCTGGGTAGATGGTGACGGTCCGATCGTGGTAGATTGTGTGACCATGTTGCACATCAGTGGTACCATGGGTAATGACTGCTAAGGTAGTTGATCCCAATATGCCAAAGTCAGCTACAAGGTTCCAGGTTCGAATGAATTGCGGATGCAAATGCACATCCAGGATCGGCGATCTTATTTTGATCGCGGGATGACTGGTCCCTGCAAAATAATGGAGTACCGTTAGGGATGCAAATGATGGTTTGTGCATTCCGTTTGTAATCTCCCGTACCCTAGGATGGCAACCAGATGAAACAAGTCCCCTGGCTTTTCACCGTGAAGATGCGGCCTAGATGGCGCATACCGTCTTCGAACGTGTAGGGGTACAAATCTGTCGCCGCCAACATGCGCCAGCCTCTGCCGTTACTGCCTCTTGCATTGATGGCAATCCTTATGTCGAACATCGCGATGAGATAGTAATCATCGTAGCCGCGTACCTTTGTCGGCGGGTCCGCATTTGCTATCTTCTTCAATCTCATATAGGCATCATCATACGTATTCAATCCCAGCCAGTCCGGAAGGCCGATCCCAATGGTAGAGAAGGGGTCTACCCGAACAGCTGCACTACTGTGGATGTTGTGCAAAATGATGGTGGTATCTGGCCGGAGGTATGCAAGCCAATCTTCGTTGCCACTGACCCAGACCTATATATAAGACGGTGGGCAGCGGAGAAATTACAAGATGGAAATGGAATAACTAAGTATACATGATCAAACTCCATTACTGACCTGCTCATCGGAAAAAATCCGACTACCTCTCAACGTCGGCAACTCTAGCGGAGTCAACGTGCAACCATGGACATGGAGCGGTGGAATGTTCGAAGGATTGTCCCATGGAAGAACCTTCTCCATGAGAACGCAAGGAAGACCAACAAGCATGGCCGTTTGCCAAGCCTTTTTAAGCACTGTCTTGAAAAAGTTGGTGGAGGAAGCACCGAGTCTTGCGGTGGTGAGGACGTTGGAGCGGTTTGCGATTTCTCCCAGAGGATCATCATCCAAGGTCTCTCAGCCCCGACGAGGAGGAGAACCGCCTGGCGAATCCATGGGAGCAGTAACGAACTGCCTTCTCTTCGGGGGGAGGGGAACTAGCGAGGAGGAGATAAGAGCGTAGTAACCGCAGGGCCTCGTCCCTTCCATCTGTAGATCGTTCCTTAGTGAAGGGGTGAGGCTATTATTTACTACTAGTACTAGCATTGTGGGACGTTATGGGATTGCATTATAGTGTAAATAATAGCACTAGTAAGAAATTTTTGGCACTAGCTAGTAGTTTTTGGCGTGGATTAAGAAATTTTGGGTATGTTTTTGCTATTTTTTGTACACGCCAACTAGTGTCAAAAAACGTCTTGCATTATGTGACGGAGGAGTACGTACTCGTACTGTAGCAGTACTAGTACTACTTTCTCAACTAGTAGTGCGATGTACTGTACTTCTAGTATAGTACACCGGTTTTGAACTCTTGAATCTCAGGGCCAAGGAGCTACAGGTGGAAGTGGATGGTACTATGTACTGTTCTCTAGAACCATCGCTGTACTATCAGTGCAGGGAAAGTACACCTGCGTAGTGGCCTAGTGGGTACTCTCGGTGCTCTATTCAGCCACTCCTCTCACATAGCTGGCCTACTCAGCCGCTCCTCTCACGCACAAACTAGCAGCCTGTTTATCAGCGACGGTTACTGCGCGGGCAGAACATTTGAGTTATTTGATACTGCGAGACTAGGCTTTTCGTTTCCATTTGTGGAGGTGTAATGGATCTCGTTGAACTTTGTTAGTAGTTCCTTCTTTATGAATGAGATGAAGCAAATCTTTTGCCTCCGTTTAAAAAAACACATTAAGAGGAATTTCTTTTATAGTAGAGCCGATAATGGAGTGAAGTCCATGCGTGCAATGCCACAAGCTACAGAGTAGTAGTAGAGCACTTTACGTACAGATCCATATTGCACAGTTCCCAATGCCCCGCTAGGCTTTTTCGGCTCCTCGGGCTTAATTGGGAGGCGCTAGTTTAAATATACTAGTACTAGCTATTGAGGAAGCTGCAAGCGAGGTGCGGCTAGGGCGAGCACGCGAGCCACGAGATGCTGGGAAGGAAAACCCGTTCACGTGGCTAGGATATCTAGTGCACCCAGATTGTGGTGCCGCACGTCCGTTTGACTTCAAAACTCAAACTACTAGTGTAAAATATTGGCTCGCAGCGAAGTTACTATTAAAAAAAAGCCGACGTGCGTTCGGCCAAGATCGAACCCACAAAACGAGGTATACACTCCCGCGACCACTAGTAGTACTCGTTGGAGTACAACGCAACCTAGAATCGCCTTTTGTCGCTAGTAGTACATTGTTCCTTAGAAGAAACCCCTAATAATGCAAGAAACCACTAATAATGCCAAGAAACTACTACCACTTGCATACGTGGCAGACTTAAGATAAGACTACCTTATCAACCATTGTACATGCTCTTACCAACCATCCCTACCAAGAAACGACTACTCTACAAAGTGCCATTGTAGGCACGTTTCAACCCATGCCCTGTTTGGATACATTTGTTGTCAATCTAACCCTGCCATCCAAACACCACTTTTGTTAGAGTTAGTTCAGGGTTAGAATCTAACCTCTGACTTAAAGTATCCAAATAGGGCCCATGTCGCCCATTAAGTCAATGCCTTCTATTCGACCGGGCGTTATGACTTGTGGGACCTACATGTCAGTCTGCACAAAAATCCCCGAGTGACCTCCTACCTCTGTCCCGTCCACCTAGTCATCCTCGGCCATGGGACCCAGCTACCGCCGCCGGCAGAAGGTGAGGTCAAAACTGCCGGCAGTGCGGAACCCATATTGTGGCAGCCCGGATGCGAGCCCCGTCAGGTGCTCGCGGCCGCTAGCTAGCCAAGATAGCTCCGTCCAGCTGCTTGTCTGCAAGTTTTTCTACCAAGATTGGCACGGCGGCGCGACGGCTTGCTCGCGCGCGCCGCGCTAAGGCCAGCCATCTGGCTCAAGCGAAGGCCAGCGCGATGGCTTGCTCGCTCGTGAGTCACGCTCGTGCCAGCCTGCCGACCCGTGCGGAGGCCAGTGCGGTGTCCGGCCGGTCCGGCGGAGCGGCGGCCAACTCGCTCATCACCGGTGCCACCAACTAACACGCATCAGTACTGTTTGAAGTAATGTTCAGATGTGGGTTCCTCGTGTCAACGGTCAAACAAAATGTGTTGGTTTAAGCTGCCTCGTCAGCACGGACGTGTGGGCCAACCTTGTCATAAATGGGTTTAAACTAACCTAATCGATAGGTAGTAGTTTTTGGCGTGGATTAAGAAATTTTGGGTATGTTTTCGCTATTTTTTGTACAATAGATTCTTCCAAGGGCTGGTTTAAAGTGGTAGTTTTTTGTTAATTACTCTACATATTGTAAGTAGGAGTGAAAGTTAAGCTTTGGAACCCAATAAGCAAGGTTAGTTACATAGTGCATGTGTGTACATGATTGAAAGTAAATATCAACCATGAGTGACTAATATCTTGATGGAAAACTCGAAACTATGGAATACTAGGGATTTTTTTGCATGGTTGGAAATACTAGCAATGTTCATGTGCGTTGCAACGAATCATAATTAGAATAATACTTATTCACAAACTTGATACAAAACACTCTAATTTTGATATACATATATCACTAGAGATATATTATGTTTCAATTAGAATATATTCCTTGGGCTGTTTTGGTGAGGTCAGGGAGGGATGTGGTTGGTTTTAAGATACTAATTATGTGTTTTTCTGCAAATTGGTAGACAAGTGGGATGTTTGTGAGAAAAAGGCAACAACTTACCTCAGAATCGTTAGATGTAGATCTAATGGTCACAAATGGCGGATGGCAGACTCACCATCATCACCAACTTAGTCTTCTGTAGGAGTACTAGCAAGATCCGTGCATTGCACGGAACATCAAGATGCATTTTTTATAGAAACACTCGTTGTGATTGACCCATGCGGGACTAATCCCATGTGTACAAACTAATGATATCTCGAGAAATAGCATATAAGGTGAAGAGGAGTGGGGCGTGGTGGTGATTGGTGGTCGGACTGAGCAGACACATCGGGATTGACGACGCTGGCAGTGGCCACCAGGCCAGTTTGTTCCAGAGGCTTCCTTTCTTAATTGCTTAACAATGAGGTTGTTGGAGATAAGGATGAATGAGGGAAGGCCTTTTCTGCAAATGTGGAGAGGGGTGCGGGTATCTTTTAGTTTAATTTCCATTAGTCAGATATAGATTGGACGATCTATATTGCAAGATGGCACGCGTGCCATCATCACCAACTCGGTTTTTATAAGAGAAGAAATATAAGTATGGAGATACAAACGTATTATCGATACTTGTTTCCGTAAACTAGCATCTACATTCTATTCAAAGCCTCAGCCTGTGATGCCTTAGCACAATGACTTCTCGACTGTGTAAATCAAAGGTTTTCCCGTCGCTGATAAGGAGGGGGTGAAGGCGGCGAGCTTTTTGGCTTGCTCTAGTCCTAGTAGTCATACTAGGTGGTCTAAGCACGTGTAGATTTATTCTTTTTCACATCTCGTGTTCGCCGTACTACCACGACTGTTGATGAATAGACGGTAAGTTATTCACGAGGAAACCCTTGTTGAGCGTGTTTGCGAGAGAGAGAGAGAGACAATGTGCGTGTGTGATATGTCTAGAGACTGAGGCAATGATAACAGATTCTTTGTGTCTATGTCTGTGGAGGATAGAGAGAGACATGTACATGGGGCTTTGTGTTCTGTAACGTGGAGACACATATACATAATTAGAGAGTGAGTGTGCGAGATACACATGCGGGCATGGGGAGAGATGAAGATCCGGATTAATGGGTGTTTGTGCACGTGTTTGTGTGTGAGAGGGAGTGTGTGTATGTGGAGTAGAGAGACCACTAATGATGTAAACCTAGTATAAGGGAAGGGGAATGGTGTGACATGTGTAGTAGCGGGATAGCATGGGTGCGGACGGGGGGAGAAGACTATTTGGAAGAGACATCGATTGTGTGTGGGAGAGGGGTGTGAGAGCAAGAGAGAGAGAGAGAGAGCCAGCGACGGAGAGAGAGAGGAAGAGAGGGTGCGTTTGTGTCCATAAATGGCATATAGATAGGGAGACAATGTTGATGTTGTTTGAAATTGGCCTATGTACGGAGACGCAAGGGAAGCGAGTCATCGTGTGTGTGATAGGGACTTCATGAGAGATCTAGAATAGATGGTGTAGAGAACAATGTGCGAAATTGAGAACGATGATACATTAGGGAGCTATGGAAAGACTAACGACATATATGTATACATGGAGGAGCTGGGGAGGGTCCGCATGTGGGAGAGATAGAAAGAGGAGAGTGGTGCATAAGGAGACAAAGTGTGCTTGTTTTGTAGTGGGGGTGGTGTGTGAGGTCAGTGTGCGAGAACCACATAACTAGGGAGATAGACGTTTGGGGGTGACGTTTTGTGTGTATGGGAAAGATACACTCTACATAGTGCGTGTGCTTGGGAAAGAGAGATGCCGGGAGACCTAGCTAAAGAGTGGGCGAAGAGATGTGTGCATGCCCAAGAGACAAAGTGATAGAGACCTATATTGGGGTCCGGACATTAGAAGAGAGAGGGGTGTTAATGTGCTCGTGTGTTGGTGTTTGGGGGAGAGAACGACTTCTCTGTGTGTGTGGGGGGCGACGAGGGGGGTGGGGGGTTGGCTTCAGATAAAGAGTGAGGTGTCTATATTTGAGGGACTTTAGCGTAATTGAGATATACATGGTCAATAGTGTGTGCACTCAAGGTTGATCAATTTGTTTCACAGTTTGGACTATTAGATAACGGTACTTTTGAACATGCGTGATATACTTTGATGTACCATAATTACAAACCTAAGATTGGAATTTTGGAATTTGACTCCATCATTAGCTTTTGTAATTCATTTAAATGGAGGTACATTTTTAAGACATGATTTTGTGATTTCAAATTCATATATCAAACCTAGAGATATACACATACGTGCATGTTAGAACTTTATAATCATCCACTTTATTCATACACATACACATTTTTGCCTTTGTCATCATATTTAGGATAAACACATTTGGAATTTCATTTGAATTGGACCATATGATGGTATTTTCTTGTAGTAGCTCAATGATCCATACTTGAATTGAATGGACAATCCAAGTTTCAAGTTGGAGACATTGATTTTCAAAACTTGCTCTTTTTTTGCATGCAAAACAAACAAATTCTCGGCCATGATACCATAGTCGGCCGTACAAGAGCAGAATATAATTTTAGGCGCCAAAAGCTTTCAAACTTCCCGCTCACATCGAAATATCTCGCGCTAGAAAGTTTAGCCCTGCGATATTCCTGTTTTACCACTACCACATGAACGGAAAAGGGCTGCTTTGGTAACTCCATTGTTTTCCCCTCTTTGCCCCCAACATTCTTCCCCGGAGCCCCTCCCCTTCCCCTCCTCGAGCCGCCCGCCCCCCCCCCCAACCACGGCAAGCCGCCGAATCGAGTCCTCCACCGTAGCGGTGGACCTCACACCCCGACGGATCCACCTTCCACACCTTGGAACCCCCAACTGCCAACTCACCACTTCATCGGAGCCGCTTCAGCGACTGGCTTGTACACCGCTCCAGATCTCCTTGACCGCCATCATGGTCCACCGCACCAGATCTGCTTAACAGGCGCCCTCGTCCACCACAGTGTAGGCCCTTCACTCACTCCCTCGTCCGTCCCTTCGCTGGCCCTTCATACAAGCCCTCATCCACCGCAACAGATCCGCCTCACCGAAAGCAATGTACAACGTGCCCGCCGAAGCCTTCGTCCACTACACCAGACCCGCTCCACAGACACCATATTCAACTCCATCGGCCCTGCTTTACCGACGCCATAGCCTCATCAGGTTATTTCGATCTGTACTCCTTTGGTTTTTCTCTTTATCGTGCAACTATTCACTTACCACAGATGAGCTTTCTTTTATGTCGACAGGCACCGCAACCGTAGCACTGGAGCCGCTTCAGTGACGGCGGCAACCGGCCCAAACTCAACCGCAACACGAGCACCATCGATGATCCTTAGCTATCAAGTATGCCAATGGTACCCATACGCTGCTGAGAATCAGGTACTATTATCCAACGGCCGGCGCCTACGCTCACTTTCTTAGCATAAGCACCACACCTTTGAATTTCTTAAGGGCATCATTCAGTTTTTCATGAGACGCGTTATTCTGCTTGCACCTGTAGGGCCATACTTCTGGCAGTGAACATGTTACATGTGCTAAATTACATACCAGTGCACATATAGTTAATATGCTTTAGTTTTGTCCTAAGTATTACTACTTCCTAGATACCACTGCCTACTATTTTACTTCTTGCATGCTATATTTATGATAATGGTGTTGTTCTGATGCCACCTGTTGGTTCCATCAGACTACTTCATGTTCTCTATGCTTAATTACACATCAGCAAACTAGCATGTGGTTCCGCTGGTTTTTGTTCATTTTACCCTACATTTTCTGATGCTAGCTATTACATCACTTCTATGAGCCTCTGTACAATACTTTTTTGTGTGTTCTTGATCTTCCCAAGTTGCATGACTAACCCCATCATGAAAAATATTTGTTCTTTTGGGGTTGGCACCTCGAACAAGCATAAAAATAGAGGGAAGCAGATATATTATCGTGTATGCACACACCCTTCTTTTATTAGTTTAGATGAACCATTGATGATCAATTCAAACTAGTGCATGCGATTAAAATTAATTTTACCTAAATAGAGGGTGCAGAATAAACTACAACAAGTAGATTTGCAACCACGTGATGCTAATGATATCTTCAAAGAACATTGCAACAGTAGCGAGGCTTCACGTCAACATATGGTAAGCCAGTGTGTTTTAGTACATGTGAAATGTAATGCGTGTGGGCTGCTTTCTTGGCTTGTGCCCTCAACCTGTAATCCTACAGAATACCAAATAGTTTAGTTGTCTGCTTTGCTGTATTGCTTGATTCGAATGCTTGTTTGTTACTTGTTACGCTATACCTGAGTTGGCCAATATGTCAGCAGTGCCTGATGTACTATCATAGAGAAATGCATGCCTAGTTCATTTGAGTCCTTAACTTTTCCTCTAAACTTCATCACAAGACTGTCTTCATAGTTTATATGAGGCCACACAGTTAAGTGCTTTCTTACATTATTTCAACTGCTTAGATGTCTTGGCAACTTAAATATAGCGGTGGTACACTCCCTTTCAACTAGGGATGTCAACTGGGTCCCGTTTAATCCCGATTAAAGTCCACTAGTGGGATGATAGTTCAAAAGAGTTTTTTGTTTTTTGAGGAAAATGAACTAGGGAGCTAGCAAAAAATAACTAGATATGACTGGCGGATGTCGTTTATTTGCCACTTACATCCCTAGTTTCATCTTACCATTTTAATTTCTTTTCGGCTGATGCTGCTTCGAACCATTTAAATATAGCTTGCCATGCTCGGCAATAATTCGTATGTCGTTTACCATGTAAGCTTACTGCCTGGATCATGCGATAACTATCTCTTACTTATGTCCAGCAGAAACCTTTCAGGATGCCGTTCACACTAGGACACAATGTACAACCCCAGAATCTATTTGTGGAAGCAGTGCTCCATCCATGTTACCAGATGGTAGCAGTTCATAGGAAACACCGCCGAAGAGCAGTCTGAGCATAGATATTATAGTTCTTGAGGCTCTACTAGAAGCAGAAAGAGAGATTGTGTGGCTGCCATGAATGAGGTAATCTCGATCTTGAAGCTGGAAATTATGCAATTAGCTGCACGCATTCTGCAAGCAACCCAAAAATTGGAGGAAGTAAGAATGTTGCATTTGAAGACGGAGGAGGTCCTGCTGCTTCTGCTATCTGAAGCCCAGGGTTATCCCAGTTCATCTTTAGATAGCAGTTGAAATTGTCATTACATTATTGTACTTCCATGTTGTGTCATGTGTCTGAATGGATTATGTTGTAAGACCCCAATGTTGTCCATGTGTTGTAATGATCTGAATTTTTTAGGCGAGGTAATCCTCATTACTTGTATGATTGACATAAGGTGAACTGCTTTTTGTGTGAGCATATTGTATCGGATGAAATAATTGTTTGACTCAAAGTGTATCCAACCTACTGAATTCGAAGATCACGGCATTTCTAAATCATAATCATATATAAAGGTGGAATAAATCTTTGTTGTGGTTTTGAATAAATAAATAACAAAATGTAGATTATCTCTGGATATTCGTAATCGAATAAAAATTGGATTTGGATTTAGTTGCCAGGGCCCAGGGCAAATGTGAATGCTAATTCCCCCAAGTTTTGAACGAGGCGGCTAAACACCCACTATCATTTGTGGGCTGCCCGAAGCAAGTGTTTGCGAGATGGAAATTACTGTCTACCCTTGACACTCGACATCCTTATCGACCAGATTTACACTACTGTCGATAGGGGTAGACTAGTAACTTCAATCAGACGTGACATGACGGCCTCTGAGCCCATTCAGACATGGTGGGCGCCAAATGTGGGCGGCAAAACACATTTGATTCAAGCTCGTCCGAAAGACATGTGTCTCTCCCTCCATTTCCCCATTCATCTATGGTGGGCGGCAAAACAAACTCTCCTCGTCTGAAATCGATGTAGGCTAATATTTTAAATAGGGGCAGATGTGTAACTTCCCTCAGACGTGACACAACCGCCCTACCTGTCAGCCCCATTCATACACTATGGGCGCCAACAGTGGGCGGCAAAACACCCTGTCCTCGCCGGAAATCGTTACCGGCAAATATTTGGGAGATACGAGATTACCGTCCTATCCCCAACTGACGTGATGTCTGAAATTTTAAACGGGGGATAAGTTTGTAACTTTCCCACATTTCAGACAAGCGCGTCCCAAAGTTTGAGATCCCCCCTCCCCCTCCATTTCCCCATTCATACACCGTCGGCGCCACGACAACCTCCCCACTGCGGCCAGCCTCCTCCGTCCGCCACCCCATCCTCCACCTTGCCGGAGCCGCTACCCCTACCCCTTCGTCCACTAAAAGAGATGGACGTATCTCATCCATGGCGCCGGACCAGGATCCTTTCATCGCGTCATCTCGCTTCGTTGGTGCCGTTGTCCACTTTGCCATTGTCGCTCCTACGACCGCCCCCTCCACGGCAGCAGGATTTATCCCCCAACCCGGCCGTCTGCCATCTAAAGTCTTCTTCCTCACCACCGACAACCATCGCACCCGCAGCACCCTCAACATATCAGCAAGGGCCTACACGGCGTCGCAAGAGAGGTGGTACTCTTCCATATGTGCTTAAGTTACTGATCTCACCCGGAAAATAGATCTTAAATTGTTTACTGTACTTTTCTTGTCCGTACCAAATCGTAGTGGCTAGTTGAATGCAAACGTTAGTTGCAAAGTAGCTTTGTCCGGTTTGCACCTTCAGATACGCCATTTCATGGTCACTATACTCATAAAGCTTATGGCTTCCCCCTTTATATTCACTGCCATCATCATAGGTGCTTCACTGCTTCATGTCGTGCTAGCACTGCTCCTCAAGACCTCAACCCATCAAGCGAAACAACATGCCACTCGTAATTCCAAAGCTTACGTGTTGAAATACGAATCTGATATGATGCTCATATTACTAAAATAGAGAATGTTTAATTGGTCACCTAATGTTCCTATATTCATTTCGAAAAGCATGTGCGCCACCCACTGGTCCAGCTAGTTCCACTTTCCTGATTTTACTCTTGATGCTTAGGGTTTTCCCTTTTTATCTACTATACTATGATCTGCGTAGGTGCTTTCTGTCATACTAGCATTACTCCACCCTTCAAGCTAAACAAAACAACACTCAAAATTCCAAAGCATAGTTGTTCAAATATGACTGGGATATGATACTGATATTAGTTAACAGACACATTTAATTGGTTAGCTAAAGGTCCCCCTTGAGTTTCCAAATGCATGTCGCAACATATAGAGAGACAGCAGAAATGCATTTCTTTGTCACTCGTTGACTGTAGTTTCTTGTCCATACCAAATCTTAGTTGTTATTTCAAAGCAAATATCGGTTGCTAACTACCCTTTGCGCGGTTTGTAGCTTCAGATCTGCCATCCCACTGCCACGGTCAATACTATACTCATCATGCTTACGGTTTCCCCATTTTATGATGACCACGATCATCCTACGTGGTTCATGTCATAATAGCACTGCTCCACCCATCGAGCTAAACAAGCTTAGTTGTACAAATTCAAATATGATATTATGCTGATATTAGTAAAACTGAGAGAAGTTTAATTGGTCAGCTAAATGTTCCTACTTTAGTTTCTAAATGCATGTGAGCCACATATGGAGAGACCGCAAGGAATAGTATTTCTTTGTGCGCTCTGGTTCATCATGGGTGGCAAACCGACATTGTATAGAAAGACTTGTAATATCTTCAATCTACTTGCTCTTCTGCTCTTCTTTAAGATGATCCTCTTCTCTTGCGGTCGACTGGTCAGGTCGAGTTATTCTCCCTTAGTATATTTTGAATCTGTCAGGTTAGGTCGACTTGTTCTTCTTTACTATATGTTGAAGCTGTCATCTGCGAAGTATCATCACTTCTGGAGCTCTCATATTTTGAGTAGTAGGCCACATTATATTAATGCACACACCCAATTACAACATGCATGGCACCTCTTAGAAGAATTGCAGAGATAGCACAAAGGGGTTTCCAGGGAGGGAGTATTGGATTAGAATCACTTCTGCATTACAAAGATAATATCACTTGTTTTTATGTTTTCAGGCATGTCAGGTATTGAACATTATAAAAATGAATATGAGAATGGGCGCATGAGAGGAATATTGCGGAACAATCCACTGGCTAACCAACTTGGCATGGTGGAGGATGGCATACCTTATTCACCCATCAAGGTGCATGCTCTAACTTGGCAAGGTTGTATTGGTCGCACATATTTTGCATCTGACCTCTTGCATTACTTCTACCTTGTTACACCATCTGCTTAGTTTAAGCATCATATGTGAGTATATGCCGTACCAATCCATTTTCTATACCTATTCCATGTGTCGCCATACTATGTTTTTCTAGTCAAATTTTGTTCTGTCGTAATAAATGTCCAAAAGGAAGAGGGTGATTGCAGATCCTCAAGGAGTACAAACTAGGTATTTGGAAAAGGTAGTGGTACCTGTTAAATCAGATAGATCAGCAGCCACAAAAAACACAGGCCCAACTATAACAGACTTTACCCCTACTCCAGTGGCCAAACCCCTATTAGGACTGCTGACAACCCAGCGTCAAGTACTGTCTATGATATCAATTGAAAATTTGAACTCCTAAATTTCTGCAAGTGCCTTACCTTCTCTCTTATATGAAAACTAATTTCAGATGAATCTCCTTCCTCAAAGGATCATAGGATCTCAAGACAATACTGGGCTCTGCATTGCTATTGTCAGTACCTCTTTCCCTTTGTCAGCATACTTACACTCATTGTTGTTTGATTGTGTAGCATCACTGTAAATGTTCGCTTCTTTATCCTCCCTTTGCTTGAAATTATAAGATCTATATTTACTCTTAGATAAATGTAGAATTAACACAATGGTTATGAAGTTTTGGATTGCTCATGTAAGTACCTGTTGTCATGTACTCCCTCTGTATCTAATTAATTGTTGATCAATTGGATGTATTTAGAACTTAATAGTGCTAGATACATCCATTTGAGCGACAACTAATAACGGATGGTGGTGGTATTACTGTACATGCATCGCGAGATAGTTGATTGTCTAGCATTACTCTGCATCTTATCTGCCCTGCCCTCCACTTTCTCCAAATTATCATATCTACATTTACTCTTACCAAAATGTTGAATAAAGCCAATGCTGCTACACACGTTGATGTCTGCATTCCTCTTGTCAGTACCTTTTTCCTTGTAAAGCTGTACTTAATTAATTGCTATTTGATTATGTATCATCATTCTGCACCTGAGCTTCATTGTCCTCTATTTCTTCCAATATTATTTGATCTATATTTACTCTTTGCAAAATGTAGAATATTGGCAACGCTTATAAAGAATTTTCTTTGGGAAATTTGTTGAATTATATTTCCATCAACATGGAGAAGGGTTTTGTCCAGCCCGTGTTAACATGTAATGTAAGTTCATCCTTCTCAAGCCTTCAAAGTTTGTTCTAGTATAGATTTGGATAGGCATCATTTCCTCCACTGCTGTTTACATTTGATTGCATGTTTGCAACAACTACCAGTTTTAAATTGTAGTTGTAAAAACATGTTCCTTATGCAGAACAGATCATTTATTTGCGTATATAATTGTGAAACCTATTACGTGTCTCCTTGTTTCTCTTTCTGAGTCGTATCTCTTATGCCAGGCAGAACTTTAGGAAAGATAGTGAGCCAAACCATCTTGAGGACAGCGAGATGACCCCAAGGTCCTGTCTTGATGAAGAAAGTGAGTTGAAACTACTCACCAGCAGGTGTGAGACAACCTCTGTGCAGTCGCTAGCTCAATCAGTTCGACTTCTTCAATCTCAACTTAAGTCGGAAAGGCTTGCTTCAGCTCAGCTCCGACTTGAAGTCAAAGATGTAATGAAGATGTCAGGGGACTGCCTTGCGCACTATGGTGCCATACAGCTAGGGATGAAGCATCTATAGTTGAGACAACTGAGGTCTCATCAGCTTGTTCGGCTGCTTGCGGGGCCCAAGCTTGCCAGGTCTAGTGCCTTCTGAAGTGCTCTCAGTTTTGTATATTCTTTTGTCGGCGCGTTTATATGCACTGGTGGTGACCTTTGATGCCCAGTGTATGTAATCCGTGGTCATGTTGCGCTTTATTATCACCGGTAGCGAACTTTGATTCCCAGTGGATGTAATATGCCATAATTTCTTTGTTGTATAGTCTAGGTTTATTCTTTGGTCGGTATGCTGTAATTTAGGCTGGAAGGTTCAGTGGATCTCAGTGTTGTCAGTCTTTAGGCCGGCCCGTTACTCATATGGGCCAAAACCTGGGCCTACAATCATCTTGGGCCATTAGCAGGTCTAAACCTATTGTAGTTTCCCGCCTTTAACAGGCCATGAGCTACATATTTACTGTAGTGACACTAGGCTTCCTACGGGCCGTAGAAACAATGGGCCTTCTACGGTCCGTAGAAACAATGGGCCTTCTACGGTCCCTAGAAACAATGGGCCTTCTACGGGCCGTACCATCAATGGGCCTTAGATGGGCCGTGTGATTGATTAGCCAAACATGGGCCAAAAACAGACCGCATTATGGCCGTAAACGGGATAGAGCTGGAGTTGGTCGTTCATGGGCCGACCATAATGGGCCGTCGTTAATAGGCCGTATTTGATGAGGATATGAAAATGGCCCAACGTATTAACGGGCCACAAATGGGCTGACTATAACCACGAGCTGAATTTGGCCCACAAGCAGAAAATGGCAGTAACGGGCCGTAAGTAATCGAATGCTGGAAATGAGCCCAAGAATAAATGGGCCCTGAGAAGGCCGAAAGATAACATGGGATGCAAACGACCCAATGGATTAATGGGCCGTTAATGGGTATAAAGTGATACATTGTTCAGTACGGGCCAGTTTCACCACGGGCCATTAATGGGCCAAGAGTTACAAAGGGCCTCATATGGGCCGAAAGACGTCATGGGCCATACATGGGCCGGAACTTAAAATGGGTTGGAATCATATTGGACGGCCCAGATGACGCTACTGGGCCTAATTCGGATAGGTCGTAACAGACCCTGGGTTAGCGGGCTGTAAATGAGCTATATGCGAACCTGCCGTTAACAGGCTTTCTGTGGGTCGGCCCGCCACCTTTTGACCAAGTCAAACGGGCCGACCTTTTCACAGGAATGGGCCTCTATTCGGTCGTGCCACATGTCGATGTATCATAGGCGCCTTTGGTCTAATGAGTGGATGACATCTTGTAACACCCATGATGCGGCTATATCTCCCACGTGTCGGAGCACGACTTAGAGGCATAACCGCATTGTAGGCATGTCGCAAGAGGGGTAATCTTTACACATCCCATGTACTGAATCAG
Organism: Triticum urartu; assembly: GCF_056163025.1. Classification (NCBI taxonomy): domain Eukaryota; kingdom Viridiplantae; phylum Streptophyta; class Magnoliopsida; order Poales; family Poaceae; genus Triticum; species Triticum urartu. Next base: position 170,430,111 of record NC_141876.1, on the reverse strand, counting down.
AAAGAGATAAAGAGTTGGCTTACAATCGCCACTTCGCACAATACATAAATATAGCATTACATCATCCAGAATACAATCAAGGTCCGACTATGGAACCAAAATAAAGACAACCCAAAATGCATAAGATCCCCGATCTCCCCAACTGGGCTCCACTACTGATCGTCCGGAAAGGAAACATAGTAACGTCCTGAATCCTCGTAGAACTCCCACTTGAGTTCGGTCGCATCCCCTGTAATGGCATCATCGGCACCTGCATCTAGTTTTTGAAGTAATCTGTGAGTCACGGGGACTCAGCAATCTCACACCCTCGCGATCAAGACTATTTAAGCTCATGGGTTGGAAAAGGAAGTGAGGTGGAGCTGCAGCAAGCACTAGCATATATGGTGGCTAACTTACGCAAATGAGAGCGAGAAGAGAAGGCAAAGCACGGTCGAGAAGCTACAAAGATCAAGAAGTGATCCTGAAAACTACTTACGTTCAAGCATAACATGAGACCGTGTTCTCTTCCAGGACTCCGCCGAAAAGAGACCATCATGGCTACACACGCTGTTGATTCATTTTAATTAAGTTAACTATCACGTTTTCTACAACCGGATATTAACAAATTCCCATCTACCCATAATTGCGGGCACGGCTTTCGAAAGTTCGAAACCCTGCAGGGGTGTCCCAACTTAGCCCATCACAAGCTCTCACGGTCAATGAAGGATATTCCTTCTCCCAGGACGGCCCGATCAGACTCGAAATCCCGGTTACAAGACATTTCGACAATGGTAAAACAAGACCAGCAAAGCCGCCCGATGTGCCGACAAATCGCGATAGGAGTCGCACGTATCTCGTTCTCAGGGCACACTGGATGAGCGCTCTGTACAACTAAAACCAAACCTCGAGTTTCCCCGAGGGGCGCTGCAAAGGACTCTAGTTTGGACCAACACTCAGAGGAGCACTGACCCGGGGGTTTAAAATAAAGATGACCCTTGAGTCCGCGGAACCCAAGGGAAAAAGGCTTAGGTGGCAAATGGTAAAACCAAGTTTGGGCCTTGCTAGAGGAGTTTTATTCAAGGCGAACTGTCAAGGGGTTCACATTATAACCCAACCGCGTAAGGAACGCAAAATCAAGGAACATAACACCGGTATGACGGAAAACTAGGGCGGCAAGAGTGGAACAAAACACCAGGCATAAGGCCAAGCCTTCCACCCTTTACCAAGTATATAGATGCATTAAAGTAAACAAGATAATATGATGATATCCGAAACAATAACATGTTCCAACAAGGAACAAACTCCAATCTTCACCTGCATCAAGTAACGCTATAAGAGGGGCTGAGCAAAGCGGTAACATAGCCAAACAACAGTTTGCTAGGGCAAGGTGGGTTAGAGGTTTGACATGGAAATATGGGAGGCACGATAAAGCATGTGGTAGGTATCGCGGCATAGGCATAGCAATAGAGCGAGCAACTAGCAAGCAAAGATAGAAGAGATTTCGAGGGTATGGTCATCTTGCCTACAATGTTCTCCGAGTTGATGTAAGCTTGATCCTCGTAAGCATACTCAACATGTTCCCCAATCACGTACTCATCTCCCGACTCTACCCAAGGCAAGAACACAAGCAAAGGAAACACAATCAACCATGGTGCAATGCGCAAGCAACATGATGCAAAACATGGCATGATAAGCGGGATGTGATATGCAATGCATATGCGTGCTCCAGAAGGAAAAGATTGAACCAGGCCTCAACCTGGCAAACCAAGAGTTCCGCTGGAAAGATGAGTTGATTTCGGTCGAAATCAATATAAATATCAACGGAACCGGATGCACGGTTTGCAAATGGCAAGCAAAACAAGAAAGGCACAAATCTGCGATTAACAGCACGATGCCATCTAAAATGCAACAAGAAACTAAGCTACTGCACTCTCACATAGCAACAAAGCACATGGCAGTGATCTACTCAAGATGCTTGACAAAAGAGGAACAATGAGCTACGGCTAAATCACACAATAGCGGGTTCAAACAAGCATGGCAAAAGTGCAAAAGATATCAGCTTCACAGACTTAGTGAAAATAACAACATGCCAGGAATTAACATCAGGAAGCAAAGTTTAGAGCAAGATAACAACATGCTATAGGATCATATCATAGCAATGCAAGGCATGGCATGCATCTACGCAAATCATATAACAAAAGTCCCTTACTGACGATAAGCCAAAAAGGATCAGAAGATATGATGGCACCCATGTAAACATAGCAAGTTTCGTTAACAGATTCAGACTTAGCAGAAAACTGGACATGTCATAAATAGAGTTATGAAGGCATTCTTGCGAGCTCGATGCACTCAACACAAGGCATTGCATGACAAGCTAAGCATACTACCAGCAAGAAGACCTGATCAAGAAGCTAAACATGGCAAGAACAACCTCATAGCATGCATGGATCAACTACAACAACCTTGGCAAAATTGATTAACACGTAAACAATCTGCGAGGAATATTTTACAGCAAAAGTAGATCAAGATTGAGTCATGCTAGGGTACTGCATAAATGCAAACAAAGACATGGATGTATAGAGCATAACCATATGCTCAAATCATCCTTACTGAACATACCCAAAAGAAGCATGGATAACTCTGTAGCAACATGAATACATGGCATTGTAATAACAACACGTGAGGGAGTCCTAGATTAGGGGGTCTCCGGATAGCCGGACTATATCCTTTGGCCAGACTGTTAGACTATGAAGATACAAGATTGAAGACTTCGTCTCGTGTCCGGATAGGACTCTACTTGGCGTGGAAGGCAAGCTAGGCAATACGGATATGTATATCTCCTCCTTTGTAACCGACCTTGTGTAACCCTAACCCTCTCCGGTGTCTATATAAACCGGAGGGTTTTAGTCCGTAGGGGACAACAACCACAACATACAATCAGACCATAGGCTAGCTTCTATTGTTTAGCCTCTCCGATCTCGTGGTAGATCTACTCTTGTACTACCCATATCATCAATATTAATCAAGCAGGACATAGGGTTTTACCTCCATCAAGAGGGCCCGAACCTGGGTAAAACATTGTGTCCCCTGCCTCCTGTTACCATCTGGCCTAGACGCACAGTTCGGGACCCCCTACCCGAGATCCGCCGGTTTTGACATCGGCATTGGTGCTTTCATTGAGAGTTCCTCTGTGTCATCGCCGTTAGGCTTGGTGGCTCCTACTATCATCGATAGCGATGCGGTCCAGGGTGAGATTTTTCTCCCCGGACAGATCTTCGTGTTCGGCGGCTTTGCACTATGGGCTAATTCGCTTGGCCATTTGGAGCAGATGGAAAGTTACGCCCCTGGCCACTAGGTCGGGTTTGGAAGCTTAAACTACACAGCCGATATCCGTGGAGACTTGATCTTCGACGGATTCGAGCCTCTGCCTTGTGCGCCACGCAGTCACGATGAGCATGACTTAGCTCTCCCATCAGACAGTGTTAAGGAGATCGCACTGGCAGCCGCTCCGACCCTCAATTCGGAGCCAGTGGTGCCTTCCACGGACAGGTGGATGGACCCCGCCATGGAGGCCTCACCCTCAGCGGCGATCGTGCCGAACATCGACCTTGCCTTGCACGAGAGCCGTGTTGTTAAACTGTCGGATCCTTCTCCGGCCACGGACCCCGAACCGCCTGAGCCCGTTCCTATCGAATCCGATTGGGCGCCGATCATGGAGTTTACCTCCGCGGATATTTTTCAGCACTCGCCCTTTGGCGACATACTGAACTCATTAAGGTCTCTCTCCTTGTCAGGAGACTCCTGGCCAAACTATGTCCGGCAGGACTGGGACGCGGACGACGAAGAAATTCGAGGCCCGCCCACCACCCACTTAGTAGCCACTGTCGATGACTCAACCGACATGCTCGACTTCGACTCCGAAGACATCAACAGTATGGAAGACGATGCGGGAGGCGAAGAGGAACCACCGCCCACAAGGCGCTGGACGTCCACCTCATCATATGGCGTATACATGGTGGACACACCAAAAGAAGACGACAACGAGGAACGGAAGGACGCAACGAAGGCGTGCCCCCTCGAAAAGCAGTCAAAGCGGCGGCATAAGCGCCGCCCCAAATCCCGCCTCGGCAGAAATAATGATCATACAGACCCAGCATTAGAGCAGGGCGAACCACTGCCGGACCACGGCAATACGGAGAATCAAACCGAACAAACCAATTCTGTCAAAGATAATAGTCCGGACGACATAACGCCAGACAGGCACCCGGAGTAGTAGAATGCCCGTCAAAGGCTTGTTGCCACCGCGAGGAGTCTGAAAAAGCAGAAGCAAAGGCTCAAGGCTGCGCAGGACACACTCCAAATCAGATGGAGTAAAGTACTCAACACAGCAGCGAAGTATGGTGGTAATCGCCCCACCAAGAGCTACCCGAAGCGGAAGTTGCTACCCGAATTTGATGAGGAGGCCCTAGATCCCCCACAACCAAAAATCAAAATGGCCACCTGGCCGGATAGACGACCTCACGGCCAACATGGAGCGGCAAACAACGCCACTCAGAAGCCAATACGCGATACACACGAGGGCTCGCACCAAAAGGACGGCGCAACCAGATCCATCTATGGACCACGCAAGCGCGCCCCAGCATATGATTTAACACAACAAACATCAGAACAACGCGGTACACCCAGATACAGGGGTGCTGCACACCTCCTATGTTTCACCGATGAGGTGCTGGACCATGAATTTCTAGAGGGATTCAAACCCGTAAACATAGAGGCATACGACGGAACAGCAGACCCTGGGGTCTGGATTGAGGACTATATCCTCCATATCCATATGGCTCGAGGAGATGATCTCCACGCCATCAAGTACTTACCCCTCAAGCTCAAAGGGCCAGCTCGGCACTGGCTTAAAAGCCTCCCAGAAAACTCCATTGGAAGCTGGGAAGAGCTCGAAGACGCTTTTCAGGCAAATTTTCAAGGGACTTATGTCCGACCCCCGGATGCGGACGATTTCAGTCATATAACTCAACAGCCCGGAGAGTCAGCCCGAAAGCTTTGGAATAGGTTTCTTACTAAGAAGAACCAAATAGTTGACTGCCCGGACGCCGAAGCCTTGGCAGCTTTTAAGCATAGCATCCGCGACGAATCGCTTGCCAGACACCTCGGCCAAGAAAATCCGAGAACAATGGCAGCATTAACAAGCCTCATGACCAGCTTTTGCGTGGGTGATGACAACTGGCTAGCCAGATGCAGCACCAGCGACCCAAGCACATCCGAAGTTAGAGATGAAAACAGGAAATCACGACGCAGCAGAGATAATAAGCGTCGGAATAAAGAAGACAGCTCGAAGAGCACGGCAGTACACGCAGGATTTCGAAGCTCTCGGCCAGGTCAGCAAAAGCCGCCCTCTAAAGGCGCCAGAGATGAACTGTCCAGCCTGAACAAAATTCTGGACCAAGTATGTCAGATCCATAGCACCCTTGGTAAACCCGCTACTCATACCCACAGAGAATGTTGGGTCTTCAAGCAGTCCAGCAAGCTCAACGCCGTACACAAGGGGGAGGATACACCAAGCGAAGATGAGGATGAGCCTCTCAAGCAAGACACAGGGGAACAAAGAAGTTTCCATCAAAAGTCAAAACAATCAACGTATTACATGTGATCAAGGGAAGCAAAGCGGCCTTCCCAGATAAATATGCCCAAGGGCCTATCACCGCGAAACCCTGCCACTGGTCGTCTCAACCGGCCACTTTCGACCATTGTGATTACTCAGCAAGTATCCGGCGAGCAGGATGGGCTCCCTGGTATTAGACCCAATAATTGACGGATACCACTTTGCACGAGTCCTGATGGACGGTGGCAGCAGTTTAAACCTGATATACCAGGATACAATCCGCGAAATGGAGATAGACCCAACGAAAATTTGCCATAGCAACACTACCTTTAAAGGAGTAACGCCAGGCCCAGGGGCTCACTGCACGGGCTCCCTGCTACTAAAGGTTATATTCGGCTTCCCAGATAACTCCCGTAGTGAACATTTAACCTTCCACATTGCTCCGTTCCAATGCGGTTATCAAGCACTACTTGGACGCGAAGCTTTTGCTCGCTTTAATGCAATACCGCATTACGCTTCCCTCACGCTCAAGATGCCCGGTCCATGTGGCATCATTATAGTGAATGGAAGTATTAAGCAATCTTTGCGCGCCGAAGAGAATGCGGCTGCCTTGGCAGCCGCACACTAAAAACGGCCTCACCAACTAAAGCATTTGATAGGTCATCAAGACCATGGACGTGGTTAGACGATTCCAGCGCTACTATATGTAATTTGTACCAGATTGATGGCCACACCCCTATTACAAATACAAGGGGCTCAACGCGCGCAGACAAGTGGCAATTTCTACTCATTTCTAGTTATACATGGTTTCTTTAAAAACTATCTCTTTGCACGACAACTTTTTCACCTAAGTTCATCTGTTTTACAGATGATCATCGTGCTACACCCGTCCAGGATACGACACAACAGAGACACAGGCGCAGACGTGCAGCAGAGACCCGCTCCAAGGATTCTTTTTAGATTAAGACCCTGTGTAAACCTTTTTTACTGTCTCTTGTTCATACACATCCCTCGAATTCTCAGTATAATTGAGAAGGATGCTGACGTGTTGGCATGTGGCCACGTCAGAATAAGGCACGTAACTAGACACAAGGGGCTTCTTACAAAGGGCACTATTTAGGCCCGGTTTATACCATAAAGACCGAATACCTTAGGGAGTGTTCGGCGTCGCGAGTTTGGCCTTATATGCATCAGCTCCGAATCATTGTCTTTGGTCAAATGTTGGGTTTGCCCGGCTCCTGTGTTTTGGTGCCTTACGTTCCGCTTTATCGGCTAAGGCAGCACTAGGAGAACTACTGCGATTGTGCCCAGGTTCATCTGCACGAGCATGTCAGTAGAGAAAGCCAAAAACTGACTGTCATGATATAGTGTGAGACTGGTCAACCACTCGATGACCTATCGGAATGTTAGAATCCTCCGCCTTAACGAAGGGCCGTTTTCCGGCCAGGCATGTACGCCCCCCGAGATCAGGAGAGTGCGGAGCCACCAGGGGCTATCTAGTAGCCCCACTGTCAAACTCCTATGGCTAAGTGAAAGTGTTAAAGCATCATAGTCCGGTTTCCTCGTTCGCTGCGCTATCACCTCCTTAATAGGACCAAGACGTTGGGTTAAGTGTGAACACGCATTTTTTGCAAGCACCTTTGCATTATATGCGTGGGGGCTGAAGCCGACGACTGCAATCTTTCAGGTTATACACATGTATACATAAACGGCCGCACAAGAGGCATCATATTACTTTCAGGCAAAAGTATAAACATAGCCTTAATAAATTTCATAAAAACATTGTGTTTACAATGGGAATACATATCACTCAAACATAATATTCTTCGAGCACTGGGCCTCTATCAAACGAGTACCCTCGAGAACCTCCTCGAAATAGTGCTCGGCAGCCACTCGGCCTATGGCTGAACCCTGCGCCGCAACAGTGGTAGCATCCATCTCCGCCCAGTATGCTTTAACACGGGAAAGGGCCATCCGCGAGCCTTCTATGCATGCCGACCTCTTTATCGCATTAATGCGCGGCACCGCACCAAGGAACTGCTGCACTAAGCTGAAATAGTTGTTCGGCTTTGGCTTTTCCGGCCATAGCTGATCCACGACAGACCTCATGGTGAGTCCAGACAACCTATTTAGTTTGGCCCATTCGGCTAGCTGATCAATCAATGGAAGCGGACGTTCTGGAATGTTGAATTGCGACCAGAACAGCTTGTCCACTTCACGATCTGTTTGACCTTGGAAGTATTTGGCCGCATCGGCAGCGCTCGCCGCCAAGTCGATATACGCATCTACCGAACTCCACAGCCGATCCAGAGGGGCATACCGTGGATCTCCGAACTTCCTCCGTAGCATGAAGGGCTTCGCAGCCGCAATATCCCACGCTTCCCGCAGCTCCTCCTTCTTTGCTCTCATAGCAGAGCGGGTGTCTTTGTCCGCCATCGTGGCCTTCTCAAGGTCCGTTGCCTTCGCTCGGTTTTCTTTTTCAAGGAGCCGGGAACGGTCGGCAGTGCCTTTTAATTCTACGGCCATCTTGGCCATCTTCTCTTGGCTCTCGCAATGTGCGGCCTCCTCGGCTTTCAACTCTTCGGCCGCCTTCAAAGTAGCCGCATTACTAATCGTCGCTTGTTCCTTGGCTCGGGCGAACTCCGCCCGAAGGGTCTCCACGGTGGCAGCTCCGTCTGCAGTCACAACATATTAAAGATACTGGCATCATGCTGCTCTTATTGTGTGACATTCACCAGAAACATTACTTACCCTGTGATTCGTCATGCCGCTTGTTAACAAGCTCGATGTCGGCGTCTGCCGCATCTAGTTGCCGTTTTAATTCAGCAAACTCACTAGTCCGGCTAGCCAATGGAGCTTCCACCACCTGCACATAAAGGAAGTCTGGTTATTGCCTGGGACTATGATCCTCTATTCGCCACCGTTCTCGACGACAACCAGAGTCTCAGGGGCTACTATCTACACAGGGCACACCTAACATGTGCGGTACATTCACATATTATCTCACGTACCTCAAAGCCTGTCAGTAGACTCATAAAGGCTTCATGTAATCCGCTTTCGGCGGATGAAATTCCTTCCATCACCGTACCCATCAGTGTACGGTGTTCTTCTGAGATGGCCTCTCGCCCCAACAGCTCCCTCAGAACCTCCGACCGCATACCAGACGGTGTCGGACTCTTTTGTTCCCTCTCTTCGAGAGCCAGACGCTGGGGACTTCGGGGGACTATGGGATTATCTTCTGACCTCACCGGATCCAGAGAGGCCCTCAGTGACGACACTTCGGGGTCGCCCGCTTCTTGAGCGGAGGAGTCCGGGGGAGGCGTTTCGCTCTCCATCATCTCCGGAAGAAGATCCCCCGAAGACGAGCTCAGCTGAGAAGGGCTAAGATCCGAACTGCAATATATATGCGGCGGTTATTTTCTCAGAAGAAAGATAGTATACCTTCACTATTAAAGTATTTTTTGGATCACTTACGACTTGTTGGAGGGTTGACCCCCCCGCAGATTTTGTGCGGCAAGAGCACCCCCCGAGGCAAGACCCTCTGTTGGAGACTTCTTCTCCCATTTGGAGGCCTCGACTTCCGGATCCTCGGAAGCAGTCCTCTTCCTCCCCCGGTTATCCTCCTTCATGGAGGCGCTCTTTCCCTCGGTTGGAACTGGCAGCGATGGGGGCCCGCTTCCGCCCATATTATTCCCACCTTTATCTTCCTTCGAGGGCTACGGGCAAGGTGCGAGCTCGAGCATGTTTCCAATACTGGATTTTCCAAACCCTCAGGGAGGGGGGCCGAACACCGAATCATCTTTGCCTTTGTTAGCCAGTCCTAGTCAAAGAGCGATCTCTCAGAAATAACTTCATGATGAATAAAAGACGGTGCGTTTGGCTAGAGGATTTCTTACTTGTTCGGCGGCACGGTTACTACTCAGGCCCATGTCCTCGTTAGTATCCGGACACTCTATTTGAGGTCCGAAGAATGACTTGCACATCTCCTCGTGCGTCAGGCCGAGGAAACTTCGAATGGCACGCGGTCCTTTTGGGTTGAACTCGCACAAGCGAAGGGGCCGGCGTTTGCAAGGCTGGACTCGACGAACCAGCATAACTTGCATTACCAGAACCAAATTAAAATCTCCCTCGAAGAGATCTTGAATGCGGCTTTGCAGTATAGGCACGTCCTTGGCTGAACCCAGCTCAGACCTCTGCTAATCCTTGACATCAGTTGTGGTGGGGGCCCGAGCGGAAAGCGGGGGCAGCCACCCACTTGGCACTTCTGGGAGCCGTGACGTAAAACCACTCCTGTTGCCATAAATCGGACACCTCTGGAAAGGAACCTTTCGGCCAAAAGCTCCTGCCATCTTGCCTATTGACGCGCCTTCGCACGCTGCATGTTTCCCCTCGATCATCTTCGGCTTCACTTCAAAGGTCTTGAGCCACAGGCCAAATTGAGGGGTAATGCGGAGGAAGGCCTCACACACGAGAATAAATGTCGAGATGTGGAGAAAGGAGTCCGGAGCTAGATCGTGGAAATATAGCTCGTAATAGAACATCAAACCCCTGACGAAGGGATCCAGAGTGAGGCCTAGGCCTCGGAGGAAGTGGGAGTCGAACACGACGTTCTCGTTGGGTTCGGGAATAGGGACGACCTGCCCTCGAGCAGGCAGCCGATGCGAAACCTAGGCGGTCAAGTATCTAGCCTCCCTCAACTTCTTGATATCCTCTTCTGTGACGGAGGAGGGCATCCATCGGCCTTGAAGGCTGGATCCGGACATGATTGAAGATCTGGAGCACCTGACCTAGGCTTCGGGTGTTAGAACTCGAGCCGAGGGAGGGGTTCGATTGAGCACGAGAGGGAAAAAGCAAAAACCTTGTCCCTTTATAAAGAGGGTGAATATCAAGCGTCCTCTCCATAGCCCTTTGGGACTTGCCTATAATCTAGGAGTCCTAGACACGGTTGGGTTACCCACGACCGCATTAATGAGAATCCCGTAATTGGGGGAACACGATCTCTGCTTTGACAAGACGTGTCAAGAAACCGCCTCGCGTTATGTGCGGAGCTGGTTGAAGAAAAACGGTTCGAATAATCACCGGGCCATGACATAACATCATGCTGCCAAAACAAGTCAGCAAATTGGATTTGCAAAAATATTATTCACTCTACGGTGGTATGTGGAACTTATTTTGCAGGGTAGGACACTATCCTCGTATTCAAATTCTTTTGTGATGTATTCGGAGAAGGAACCCGCCTTGCAATGCCGAAGACAATACTGCGCGCCGGACTCATCGACATTGAAGCCTGGTTCAGGGGCTACTGAGGGGAGTCCTGGATTAGGGGGTCTCCACACAGCCGGACTATATCCTTTGGCCGGACTGTTAGACTATGAAGATACAAGATTGAAGACTTTGTCTCGTGTCCAGATAGGACTCTACTTGGCGTGGAAGGCAAGCTAGGCAATATGGATATGTATATCTCCTCCTTTGTAACCGACCTTGTGTAACCCTAACCCTCTCCGGTGTCTATATAAACCGGAGGGTTTTAGTCCGTAGGGGACAAAAACCACAACATACAATCAGACCATAGGCTAGCTTCTAGGGTTTAGCCTCTCCGATCTCGTGGTAGATCTACTCTTGTACTACCCATATCATCAATATTAATCAAGCAGGACGTAGGGTTTTACCTCCATCAAGAGGGCCCAAACCTGGGTAAAACATTGTGTCCCCTGCCTCCTGTTACCATCCGGCCTAGACGCACAGTTCGGGACCCCCTACCCGAGATCCGCCGGTTTTGACACCGACAGCAGGGAAAAGACTTAGTGAAAATCTAAGTCCCTGAAATCAGCAATAACACGAGAGCTACTTTGCATGCTTGTTTCACTCATCAAAGTGCACAAAGAGACATGTCATAAATACTAGCATGTAGCAGGCAAGAAAATGAAACTAACCATGGGACAAACACCTACATGGCATGATTGAAATAAATCACACAAAAATGACAAAACAGCCTCATGATGCAAAAAGCCATGTTCATGAACTTTCTCAAATGCAAAAACCAAAGCTACCACTGGATTGGTGGGCTTTTTCTACCCCAAAAACATATATAATATGTTAGGGTTGCTGTAGAGAAATCCCCACAAATGCTCTAAGATGCAAAGTTCCTAAAAAGGAAACAGACAGAAAAAGGAAATAGCCTAAAATGGAAACGTCCCAAAATGGACAAATGCCCATTTGGGTTAAAAACAGGGGCGTGAGGATGACATGTGGGCCAGTGGGTCCACGTGTCAGGTGAGTGTGTGTGGGGTGCGCAAGAGAGACTGGCAAGTGGGCCTGGCGGGACGTGAGGCTGCCCGGTGGGTCTGGCATGGGCCCACAGGGCGGTGACGCACGGGCGTGGGAGCAGGGGAAAACAGAGGAGGGGTCGGCGGCGATCGAGCGCGGCGGGGGCCTCGCCGGAGTTGCTCCGGTGGATCTACGGCACGGCGGAGAGGCGCGAAAGGATCACAGGAAGATCCCGCGTTCCCGGGTGCCACTAGCCGCACCGGACGACGACGGAGTCGACGCCGGCGATGAGCTACAAAGGCGGCGACAAGAGCGGAGGAACGAGGCGAGGTGATGGACTAACGGGTCTGCAAGAGCTCGGCTCAGACACGCGCGGCACTACGAATCTCCTAGACATGACAAAAACGGCGAAGGGTGCCCGGAGCATCTCGTTTGCGCGAGGTCCGGCAGTGGCATGATTGGGCGCGAGGAGTTAACGGCGACGGAGTGCACAAAATGAACACGACGTGGTGCTCGGCTTGGCGTGGAGTGGACGGAGACGACGGTGAGGCGCAACGAACAGCAGCGGTGGCCGGAGTCGAAGATGAGGAAGAAGACGATGCAACGACGGGTCCCGGCTCCACGTAGTCGACGTCGTGGATGTAGATGACGGCGGGGAAGATGAAGGACACGACAGGCGAGGCCAGAGTTGATGATGAGCACACCGGCGACGAGGACGCGCTCTCAGATGCACATGGGAACGGCTGAAACCGATGGATCCGGAGTGTTTGGTGGCCTGGCGGTGGCAGGGAGAGGGAGAGGGAACCCTAGGGGGTTAGGTAGGGCAAGGAGGGAGAGCTGAAAGGGCCCAGGTCGACGAGGTGAAGCTCGCGCGCTCTCGTGCTCGCTGTCCCCATGGCGACGGCGAGAGGAGAGGGAAAAGGTGGGTGCGCGCTACAAGGAGGCACAGACAGGTGGGGCTGAGGCGGCCACGTGGCAAGAGGCTAGCGGGTGTGTGCGAGCGAGCAGGTGTGAAAAGGAGGGAGAGGGGGCTGAGTGAGCTGGCCGGCGCGCTGGGCTCGCTGGCGCGGGGGCCAGCTGGGCCTGCCTGGGAGGCCAAGGCCCAGTTGGGTGCTGCTGCTGCTGTTGCTCTGCTTCTCTTCCTTTTCTAATTTTCTTCAGACAGAAAAACAAAAGGAAAAGCATGGGGGAATTGGGGAGGAGTTTGAGTAGTATAAAAATATCCTCATGATCCTGAATTTGTGTAGCATTTAATAAAATTTGTTTGGTAATTTTTAAAGGTACAAAAATATTCCAAGTGTGAATAAAATTCAAACTTGATGCATTTTTTAACACAACTAAAACAATTCTAAAATAGGTGAAATTTGGCACGGGGGTTCAAGGCATGGTGCTAGAATTTTGGGAAAAAGATGAGCATAAGAGGAGAAGGGTAGAGGTGCACTTGCCAATGGAAGAAAAGAGGGGAAGAGGTGGTGATGAGTGAAGGGGAAGGATGATACTTAGATTCCAAGGATCATGCCACAAGCAACATGCTAAGATGAAGATGCACATGATGATGCCATGATGCAACAAGATGAACATGATATGAAATGCATGACAAGAATAAAACAAAACAATGGCAAAAACCCAACCACAAGGGAATATCATAACTTAGATCCGAAAATTGCAAGAGTTGGAAAACAAATATGGCAAGTTACATATGGGGCGTTACACATCTGTCCCAACAGTGAGCCGACACGTGTTTCCTCCAGCCAATGATGATTTTACACGTGGAAAATCCCCATTGGTCGGGGCTGTTAGCGGGTTATCGGATCCAAAACCGGACCCGATAGCTTAACGGTGTTCCGTTATGGTGGATGCCACGTGTCGGTCACCCTTGACGAAAGCACTTCTGTGACGAGCGATTTATCGTAATGGAAGTGGACACTTCATGATGATAATTTTGGTAATGTCATCTAACACTTCTACGACAGCACAGGTATGACTATCTTGATTCTGTCATAAAATTATCATGGATGTACATGCATGACAGAAAACGTGACCTACTGTGACAAACACGTATCATCACGGAAGTGTATTTTTTTGTAGTGCTTATATGATTTCAAGGACATGACCACTTGCAAACCAGCCTCTGAAAATACAGTTTTACCATGGGAAGACATATGGCAAGAAAATTTATTACAAAATAAATTTCCTCAACTGCATTCCTATGCAAAAGATTATAACATTACCATTGCCACAACCCTAGATTATGTGGAAAGTGATTTATATGATATGTTCCATCTACCAATGTCATTCATAGCTACTGTGTAAAGTCAGGAATTGCATGACATACTCAATGATCAGCTCAGCAAGAATAACATAGATATCTAGCAATTCAGATGGTAGACTAAATACTACTCCAACACTAAGGTATATCTCCATCTTATTAGCAACCCACCTAATGCACCAAAACCATTTCAATGGATATGGAAGTCAAGCAAGCTACCAAAGCAAAAGTTTCTTTTTTGGTTACTCCTACTGGACAGGCTAAACACTAGGGACCTACTATCAAGAAGAAACTTTCATATAGAAGAAAATAGATGTGTTCTGTGTGAAGAAGAACCAAATGAGTATCTATAAAACCTATTATTTAATTATGACTTCCACTAGAATTCTTGGATGGCACTAGGGATGGAACGAAACATTGATCTGGATACAGTAGACATGATGATAGAGGGCAATAGTAGATACTCCATTGCAGGGTTCAAAGACTGCTTAATTGCTGGATGTTGGAGCATCTGGAGGCATATGAATGCTATCATCTTTGACAATAAAACGAAATACATAGAGTACTGCATATGATGCTTCAAGGAACACTATAGTACCATCATAAAAAAATGCCAAACCTAGTTTAAAAGAGGGAATGCAAGCATGGCTTGATACATTGTGAACTATTTCATTGTAATGACTTTGGCACACTTGTGTATAGCCACATGTATATGTCTTATATATTAATAGAAAAGGAGTTACAATGGTAGTTTTCCCCGTTGTGTTTTCTCAAAAATTAAAGAATATATATACACCTCATTTTCAAGCAAACAAAAGCACACACTACAAAACATACACTTATGTGATGATACGTTTTTGACATAGTAGGTCACTTTTTTGCCATGCTTGTACATCCATGACGATTTTATGATAGAATCAAGATAGTCATACTTGTGCTATCGTAGAAGTGTTCCATGACAGTACCAAAATTATCATCACGGAAGTGTCCACTTCCATGAAGATAAATAGCGCGTCATCGAAGTGTTTTCGTCAAGGGTAACCGACACGTGGCATCCACCGTAACGGGTCTCCATTAAGCTATCTAGTCTGGTTTTGGATCCGATAACCCGTTAACAGCCCAGACCAATGAGGATGTTCCACGTGTAAAATTCTCATTGGCCGGAGGAAACACATGTTGGCTCACCGTTGGGACAGATGTCAACCATTCATTGGACAGGAGGTGCCTATGATACGACGACACGTGGCACGACCCAACAGAGGCCCATTCCGGTGAAAAGGCTGGCCCGTTTGACTTGGTCAAAAGGTAATGGGCCGGCCCACGAAAAGCCTGTTAACGGCCTATTCGTATATAACCCATTTACGGCCCGCTAATTCCCAGCTCGTTGCAGCCTAGCAGAATTAAGCCCAGTAGCTTCATCTGGGCCATCCAATGTGATTCCAGCCCATTGTAACTTCCGGCCCATGTATGGACCATGATGTCTTTCAGCCCATATGAGGCCCTTTGTAACTCTTGGCCCATTAATGGCCTGTGGTGAATCTGGCCCGTAATGAACAGTGTACCGCTTTATACCCATTAACGGCCCATTATTCCATAGGGCCATTTCCAACCCATGTTATCTTTCGGCCTTCTCAGGGCCCATTTATTCTTGGGCTCATTTCCAGCATTCGGTTACTTACGGCCCGTTACTGGCCTTTTCTGCTTGTGGGCCAAATTCAGCACGTGGTTACAATCGGCCTGTTTGCGGCCTGTTAATCCGTTGGGCCATAGCGTCATCAAATACGGCCGAATAACGATGGCCCGTTATGCTCGGCCCATGAAGGGACGATGCCAAATCTAGCCCGTTTATGGCCCATAATGCAGTCTGTTATTGGCCCATGTTTGGCTGATCGATCATACGGCCCGTAGAAGGCCCATTGATGCTATGACCCATAGAAGGCCCATTGATTCTACAGCCCGTAGAAGGCCCATCGATGCTACGACCCGTAGAAGGCCCATTGATTCTACGGCCCGTAGAAGGCCCATTGTTTCTATGGCCCTTAGAAGGCCCATTGTTTCTACGTCCCGTAGGAGGCCCATGGTAACTACAGTAAATATGTAGCCCATGGTTATTTTGGCCTAGTTTTAAAAAATAGGTTGTTGCGGCCACTAGCAAACTACAGAAAGAGAACCGCACTAACTACAAGCAAACAAATAAACAAGACAACGAGGAAATAAATAAGCAAGAAACTTAAGCTAGGCTATCACGGCTATTACACATATTACATCCACTGGGCATCAAAGTTCGCCACCAGTGCAAATATAGGGAAGAAAGCAGCATATCATATACACCGGTTGTCAAAGTTGGCGCATGTGCAAATAAATGCTGCAGCAAAACAAGTCCAGAACTAAAACCACTTCAGAAGAGCTCAAGAAACAATATCCTGGGTACCCATAATGCTGGCAAGATGCTTAGCAAGCTTATTAACTTTCTCTAGTTTGGCGCTTAAATCCTCCAGCGCTTGTTCTTGCACTAGAAAGTATGCATCTAAATTCTGCAGGGACTTCCTCAATCCTTCAGCTTCCTGTCGCAGCACATCTGATCGATGTCTTTGAACTTGAAGTTGAGACTCAAGAAGACAACTGATTCAGGCAGCGAGTTTGAAGAGCTTGTGCCAGCAGTAGTGGCCAACAACTCAACACTACATCAAGACAGGACTTTTGGGTTCTCTCACTGTCGTCAAGATATTTTTTATTAGCTTTCTTAGAGACCAACAGGGATGTCTCACTATCTTGAACCATATATGCATTACTTCCTTTACCATTGCATAACGGGGTATTGTTCTCCAATATTTTGTCCACATTCTAAAAGAGAAACAAGCAAACACATCACAGGTTTACCATGTTGTATATGAAACTCATTTTGGTAAATCAGTTCAGTAGTAAAGTGGACAGGATAACAGCATGAAACAAACATATATCTATGTACCATGGTCACTTTATGATCTATATCATTCTAGTTTTTGTTGCCAAATCAAGATGGAGACATAGTTTAAATAATATTTGTTCAAGACAAAGCAGAATAGACAAAATATAAGTGTGGGAAACTACAGAGCAATAACAACACTTGTAATGTGCATGACATGAGAACATAACTATTTATTCAATTGACGTTTAAATCAACATAGAGCAAATTACAATAGCAAACCAATTAAAGAAACAGGTTTAAAACATACCTGTTGAGCCATTGGAGTTTCAATTCCATCCTTAAAATTTGAAAATATATGGTATGAGTAAGTACAGTGATGCAAGATCAAAGGAGTATGAACCATAGCTACAAAACCTGACCTAAGAACAATTCTTCTTCTGCTTTAAGAGTTGAGTTGGTATTCGGAGTAGTGGTCCTCGTGCTTTGGGCACTGCAGTTCCCTTACTAACTGCTCATGTTTGGGTGCACTATGGTGGAGACAGTGCTGTGTTAACTGGAACTAGGTTACTATCTGCTAGGGTTGGGGTGAGAAGGGGTGTAGCCGGTTCTTTGTCCAACTGGGTAGGGGTACGATCTGCGGGAGTCTAGGTTATGTGTGGTGGGGCTGGTTCTTGGGCAAGTACAACCGTGGTTCTACCTGCATCAACTGGTAGCACTATCTTTTCCGAAGACCTTGTTGTTACTCCCTTAGATACTGCCATCACCCTCTCCAATTCAAATGGCTGATAAACAAGAAAAGTAATTGAATGTACAGACATTGTATGATAGACAGGTGCAATCGATAGTGGGGAATAAAAGAGGGCATGAAATAATTCACAGTTATGTTGTCAACCAAATAGGATAGCATGACACAATTTCACATATATGAT
Organism: Triticum urartu; assembly: GCF_056163025.1. Classification (NCBI taxonomy): domain Eukaryota; kingdom Viridiplantae; phylum Streptophyta; class Magnoliopsida; order Poales; family Poaceae; genus Triticum; species Triticum urartu. Next base: position 170,412,145 of record NC_141876.1, on the reverse strand, counting down.
GGCTAACTAAACAGGATAGCATGACAAAGTTTCACATATATGATGGCTAACTAAAAAAGATGAAAAGGCATAGTTCAAAATATGATGACTATGTAAACAGGATGACATGATATAACTATATAATGTGCTTATTAAATAGGTTGGCATGCCATAATTCACATACATGCCGCCTATGGAAACATCATAGCATGATATAATTCACGGATAGAATGACATAATTCAAAATATGATGACTATAAACACTAAACATGATGAGATGATATAACTATATGATGTCTTTATTAAATGGGTTGACATGCCATAATTCATATAGATGTTGTGTATGTAAACATGATGGCATGATATAATTCAAATATATGATTTATATACTAAGCAAGTAAGTAGATGGAAATCGCATATATGATGTAAAAACTAAGCAATGCAAGACAACATGCATGACATGAGTAATATAACGTTGCCAAGTTTGAGCATAGACCTTAAGGGGGGGGATAGCATTGGTCATCAGTCTCTGAATCCCCCTCTGAGGAGCTCTCTGTAACCAGCAAGATGTCTGCTTCAGCAGGTGATACATCTCCATCGTACCTATAATTTTTTATTATTGCATGCCAATATTCTACAACTTTTATATTCTTTTGGCAACTTTTTATACTATTTTTGGGACTAACATATTGATCCAGTGCCCAGTGCCACTTCCTGTTTGTTGCATGTTTTTGTTTCGCAGACAATCCATATAAACGGAGTCCAAACGGGATAAAAACTGACAGAGATTTTTTTTGGAATATATGTGATTTTTGGGAAGAAGAATCGATGCCAGACGATGCCCGAGGGGGCCATGAGGCAGGGGGCGTGTCCCAAGGGGTCAGACGCGCCCAGGGCCCTCGTGGCCACCACATAAGGCAGTTGGTGCCCTCCTTTCTCCGCAAGAAAACTATTATCCGGGTAAAAATCGTGTCCAAAATTCAGCCCAATCTGTGTTACGGATCCCCAGGAATTTAATAAACGGTGAAATGACGGAATAAGGAATGCAGAAACAGAGAGACAGATCAAATCTCGAAGGGACTCTTGCCCCTCCGCCACTATGGAGGCCATGGACCAGAGGGGAAGCCCTTCTCCCATCTAGGGGGAAGGTCAAGGAAGAAGAATAAGGGGGGCTCTCTCCCCCTCTCTTCCGATGGCGCCGGAACGCCGCCGGGGCCACCATCATCACCGCAATCTACACCAACAACTTCACCGCCGTCATCACCAACTCTTCCCCCCTCTATGCAGCGGTGTAACCCCTCTTTTACCCGCTATAATCTCTACTAAAACATGGTGCTTAACGCTATATATTATTTCCCAATGATGTATGGCTATCCTATGATGTTTGAGTAAATCCGTTTTTTCTTATGGGTTAATTGATGATCGTGATTGGTTTGAGTTGCATGTTTTATTATTGGTGCTGTCCTATGGTGCTCTCCGTGTCGCGCAAGCATGAGGGATCCCCGCTGTAGGGTTTGCAATATGTTCATGATTTGCTTATGCTGGGTGGCGTGAGTGACAGAAGCACAGACCGGAGTAAGTACGTTGTTTGCATATTGGAGTAAAGAGGACTTGATGCCTTATAATGCTATGGTTGGGTTTTACCTTAATGATCTTTAGTAGTTGCGGATGCTTGCTAGAGTTCCAATCATACGTGCATATGATCCAAGAAGAGAAAGTATGTTAGCTTATGCCTCTCCATCAAATAAAATTGCAATAATGATTACCGGTCTAGTTATCGATTGCCTAGGGACAAATAACTTTATTATGTGACAACAAGCTCTCTACTAAACTAACTTAGTTGTGTCTTCATCTAAACAGCCCCTACTTTTTATTTACGTGCTCTTTATTATCTTGCAAACCTATCCAACAACACCTGCAAAGTATTTCTAGTTTCATACTTGTTCTAGGTAAAGTGAACGTTAAGCATGCGTAGAGTTGTATCGATGGTCGATAGAACTTGAGGGAATATTTGTTCTACCTTTAGCTCCTCGTTGGGTTCGACACTCTTACTTATCGAAAGAGGCTACAATTGATCCCCTATACTTGTGGGTTATCAAAACCTTTTTCTGGCGCCGTTGCCGGGAAGTTATAGCATGGGGTGAATATTCTCGTGTGTGCTTGTTTGCTTTATCACTAAGTAATTTGTATTTACTGTCCTTAGTTGTTTTCTATCTTTAGTTATGGGTAGGAAATGCAAAATACCAAAAAATTAGTTGTACCTACTGAACCAATGGTTGAAGAACCACTCAAAATCTATCACACTACTAAAGCTTTTTACTTGGATCATCTTCCATCCTTGTGTACTCGTGCTGAAACCCCAACTAACTTAGCTGAGGGAAATATTTAGATGAACATGCTTGTTATGTGCGACACTGCATATTTGAAAAAGGGAAACTTTTACTGGATCAAATTCATCGTTTGCAATGTTATGCTTGGAATTTATGTGAAATATATGATGTTACTTGTTGTTCTGAAAACCCTAAGAAACACCTTGTGGCACCTCGGCTCAAAGTGACCGGTTTACCCTGTATTGCCAGCCCAGAGACCATGTCTTCTGGCAACACACAACATCTTGGTACAGAAAGCAACCACTTTATTGATGCTAGCGGATCATAGTTTATATTACCACATGTGTCAAGGCCAAGCTGCACACACGGTGCGGCTGCACAATATGTACATTATTTAGTGAACATGAAGAGGGCCTCGATCATAACTACACGGCAGCGGAACAACGTCGTAGCGGAGACTCCATAGCACAGGGACACCGATGTGGACACGATATATACTTGAGCAGCACTCCTTTCCAACGAGACTTTCCTGAAATCTGGCATGACACGCCAGGTCAGTACATTGAATGTCCTTGCAAGCTCACAATGGGCATATCATAATGACAAACAAAATCATGATAATTAACCAATTAATAATGCAATAATACTTCAACATGTTGTGACCATGCTTTTGTGATAAAAGTCCCTCGGGACTGGCCTACCAATCGTGATCATTCTTGGATCACAACCATACCACCATCGTGGTCTTGACTAGAAGTATCTCGTGATCCTTACGGCGATCACAACCACGACCAGTACCTGGTCTCGAGCATCTTGATGGCTTTCCACCATCATCAATAGTGCAAAGTTCATAACTTAGTGTGCAAAATTTATTAAACGTTGACCCATGGTGTGACCTACTACAAGCGTTTCCATAAACGTGGACTCGACCATCGATAGATTATTATACTCTGCAGAGGTAGCACATTGTACCCACACCACGGAACCCATGGCCTCGTACTCCCATTCGGGTGGACCAACGGCATTCCGACGAAACCCCTCCATTGCCATGACACTCTCCCGGCCACTCCGACACAATCCCCACTGGGCTAGTCCTTGGTGGCCCCGTGTCTACCAAAGACACAACGACCACCGTCTTGGCCAAAACGATCCCACAAGGGGACCGGGTACCATAATCTCAACAACGGGCACACAAGGTTATGTCTGCTCACCGGGCCAGGGTGAGCATGCCCATAACCTTCTCTAGTTGGAGGCACCGACCAAAGGCATGACAATGGATCGAATCAAGGCCTCCCATAAGGCAAATGTGGTTGCACAGGAAAAAACTCGATTCAGTGGCACCATGACCCGGCCAACGATATGTTCAAGTTGAGTTATATTCAGGTTCAACTTAAAGTAAAAATAACCGGTGTCATAGTATGCCATGAAATGCAACACTAACATATGCATCACATATTAACGGAAATGACTGAGTCAAGTATATTCACACTAAGCATAAACATCAACAACTCATGCCATTTTTCTGGTTAACATAATCCTCACTTTAAACGGAATATTTTCTAGCAAATTTTTATTATTCTACTCATGCAAGAAAATAACTTCAAGTAATTACTCATATGCATGATGAAATTATTCTTTTATCATCACAAATAAATCATATTTTCTTTACCAGCTAAGTTAGTTTCAAACATTATGTAAATCAAGCATATAACTAACACAAGTACTTAACAGAATATCAATAACATAATAGTTATTTAAATGCATAGTTTAACTCTTTTATTCAAGTAAGAATATCATAAATATTGAAATGGCACCATGAAAATGTTGTTGTGGCTTCCCTTAGTGCAGATGAGGTTCACAAGCCTTCTGGTGATCCTCAAGACAAGCCTCACCCTCTGAAAATAATTTTAAACACAAGAAGAAAATATCAAGAAACCTTCTAAAATCACCATAAATTCTAGAAAGCTCAGAAAAATCTCATTTTTGGTGACCTATTAGATTTCTTTGCAAAGAACACAATGCAAAAAGAATCAATTCATTTGGACTTATGGTTAAAGAGTTATAGTTGTTTGAAGCTCTATGGAAATTAATTGAATTTGAATTTAGATAAAACAAACTAGGGGGGTGACGTCGAAGGCGTAAAGCCTCGGGGCGCCACCACTTGTACCGCTTCACGCGCGTACAGAGTGGCTGACTAGCGGGCCCCGCTAATCAGGTGAGGTGGAGGGGAAGAAGGAAACAGAGAGGGTCGCGGCCTCGCCGAAGCTCATGCCGGCGACGAGGGCTCCTTGGCCAAAACGAGAGGGAGGGATCGAGGCGCACCTGCCCGTACCCGTAGCGTAGCTAGGGGTGGCCGGACGGCGTCGGATTTGACCTCGCAAGCAGAGGCAGAGAGCGGGGGTCATCGGAGACGAAGACGATGGCGAACTGCAGCGACTCCAGGGGCTCCATGTGGACGGAACGACTTCACCGAAGAGAGGCGGAGGCTCTGGAAGGGTCGCCCGGCCTGGGAGAGGCTAGTGCTACCGTGGCAACCCGAGAGGATCTCCGGCGAGCTCGAGCTCAGGGACGGCGGCCCGCGGCTGCTACCTCTTGAGCACTGCGTTGGTTTCCCTCGAAGAGGAAGGGATGATGCAGCAAAGTAGTGTAAGTATTTCCCTTAGTTTTTGAGAACCAAGGTATCAATCCAGTAGGAGGCTATGCGCGAGTCCCTCGTACTTGCACAAAACAAATAAATCCTCGCAACCAACGCAAATAGGGGTTGCTAATCCCTATAAGGCCACTTACGAGAGTGAGATCTAATAGATATGATAAGATAATATTTTTGGTATTTTTATGATAAAAGATGCAAAGTAAAATAAAGGCAAAGTAAATAGCAAAGGAAATAACTAAGTAGTAGGAGATTAATATGATAAAGATAGACCCGAGGGCCATAGATTTTACTAGTGGCTTCTCTCGAGAGCATAAGTATTCTACGGTGGGTGAACAAATTACTGTTGAGCAATTGACAGAATTGAGCATAGTTATGAGAATACCTAGGTATGATCATGTATATAGGCATCACGTCTGAGACAAGTAGACCGACTCCTACCTACATCTACTACTATTACTCCACTCATCGACTGGTATCCAGCATGCATCGAGAGTATTAAGTTAAAAAAACAGTAATGCAAGATTGAACCCAAAGCTAAGCACTTCTCCCATTGCAAGAAAGATAAATCTAGTAGGCCAAACCAAATTAATAATTTGAAGAGACTTGCAAAGATAACCAATCATACATAAAAGAATTCAGAGAAGATTCAAACATTTTTCATAGATAGACTTGATCATAAACCCACAATTCATCGGTCTCAACAAACACACCGCAAAAAGAAGATTACATCGAATAGTTCTCCACAAGAGAGGGGGAGAAGATCCAAAACGAGAGAAGAATCCATCTAGCTACTAACTATGGACCCGTAGGTCTGAGGTAAACTACTCACACTTCATCCGAGGGGCTATGGTGTTGATGTAGAAGCCCTCCGTGATCGATGCCCCCTCCGGCGGAGCTCCGGAACAGGCCCCAAGATGGGATCTCGTGGATACAGAAAGTTACGGCGGTGGAATTAGGGTTTTGGCTCTGTATTTGATTGTTTGGGGGTACGTAGGTATATATAGGAGGAAGGAGTACGTCGGTGGAGCAACAGGGAGCCCACGAGGGTGGAGGGCGCTTGGGGGGGTAGGCGCGCCCCCTACCTCGTGGCCTCCTCTTTTCTTTCTTGACATAGGGTCCAAGTCTCCCGGGTCTTGTTCGTTGAGAAAATCGCGTTCCCGAAGGTTTCATTCCGTTTGAACTCCGTTTGATATTCCTTTTCTTCGAAACCCTAAAACAGGCAAAAAACAACAATTCTGGGTTGGGCCTCCGGTTAATAGGTTAGTCCCAAAAATAATATAAAGTGGATAATAAAGCCCAATAATGTCCAAAAAAGTAGATAATATAGCATGGAGCAATCAAAAATTATAGATACGTTGGAGACGTATCAGCGGCCTGCCCGCCCGGGCTACGGCTATCTACACGTTTGTGGAGTGTGTGGGAGTGGAGGATGGTGCTCGAGGAGGCTGTCGGTGGCTCCATTTATAGGCGAGCAGAGAGGAGTGGATAGGGATCCGCCGGCGGCACCTGGACACTGCGCCCGGCGACGAGCGACGTCAGTAAGAGAAGGAGAAGGCGACACAGCTCATGCGGGGACTATGGGCGAACGGAGACGAGCACATGATCAAGGAGAAGGCGACGAGCACAGTGCGCACCGCACTGTTATGTTGGCCGAACCATGCCCATGCTCGCTGCAGCGAGCTCCAGCGTCGGCGAGTGCCAGGGGGAAGTTAAGGGAGTTGAGATGAGGATGGTGGCGCGGTTTGGCACTCCATGGCAGTCGGGGAAGCGAGCACGCGCGAAATAGAGCGCTCAGTGGCACTCAGAGCACGTCGATACGCAGGCTGGCATCATGGACACGCGTGGTCACCTCATGAACTCTGCCCTCAGGCCGACCAACATCCAAAGATGATGTCTGGCTTGTTGTTCGTGGTAGTTTTGAAGATTACCACGCTTTGGTTTGACAGCAGATGCAGTAGAAAAGATTTCACACGTTTGGTAAGTTTCTGATCAGTAACTTTCAGAGGTTACTGAGGTAAAATGGCTAGGAATTGGAGGTTGTGCTTTGGAGACTAGCAATCATCTACTACGGTGATGATGCACAAGAAAAACCAGGCACAATGGAGCAATTAAAATGGTAGTTGCTGTAGAAACCATCATTTCTGTCCAGAACAGAAAATATTTTATATAGCAAAAATATTCCAAAAAGTGGCACAATATATTTGCTCAGAAAGGTGCCCAAGGGTTCAGAGAATATTTGTGATTTTTCTTAGATTTTTTTGGGCAAGAAAAATTGGGGTTGCTTTGGAGCTCATTGAACTAGCTAGGGTTTTGGAGAGGGAAAATGAATATTTTTCATTAAAGAAAAATATACCAAATATTATTTTGGGTAGAACTAGAGAGTCAATGATGATTAGATGGGGAACGAGGCACTTGGGTGAAAGCTCAGGGTACCCAAGTGTTTAAGTCCATATGAAAAGATTCAAAAAAATCTCCAAATTTCAAAATCAAACCAAATAAAAATTAGTCAAATAAAGGAGGGCAAAAACCAGGCTGTCACGAACCTCCCCCACTTAGAATGAATCTCGTCCTCGAGATTCGGTTGCTTGGGAAAACCATTCTGGATAATGTGTCTTTAGAAATTCTTCTCGTTCCCACGTTGATTCTGACTCCGTGTGATGCTCCCACTGAACTTTGTAAAACTTCCTTATTTTACTGCGACTGACTCTTTCCATCTGATCCAAAATTCTAATTGGTCTCTCTTCATATGTTAAATCCCTTGCCAACTCTATTTCAGTCAGAGCAGTCTTTTTCTCTGGCGGTGATATGCATCACCTCTGCTAGGAAACAAGAAACACGTTATGCACGCCTGACAATTCAGGCGGTAGCTCCAATTGATATGCAACAGTGCCCACTTGAGACATGACTGGAAATGGACCAATAAATCTAGGTGCCAACTTCCCACAAGTTTGAAATCTCTTGACTCTTTCATAGGAGTGACTCGGAGGTATACGTGTTCTCCGGGTTCAAAACTGATTTGTCGGTGCTTTGCATCATAATAACTCTTCTGTCGAGATTTGGCCAATTTGCAATCTGTCTCTGATCTCCTTAACTTGTTTCTTAGCCTCCATCATGAGATATGTTTTGAAGATACGGCTATCTCCAGTTTGAGACCAATTTAACAGAGTGCGGCACTTAAGGCCATACAAAGCTTCGTACGGTGACATCATTAGACTGGTCTGGAAGCTGTTGTTATAAGAAAACTCGGCATAGGGCAAGCAGTCTTCCCATTTAGGCCCTTGGGCCAAAACACAGGCTTGCAACATATCTTCGAGTATTTGGTTTACCCGCTCTGTTTGTCCATTGGTCTGAGGACGATAAGCGGTACTATATTTCAGTGTTGTCCCCAAGGCTTGATGGAGACGTGACCAAAAAGCGGAGGTAAAAAGTGAACCTCGGTCAGAAGTGATGGTTCGGGGTACTCCATGGAGACTGACTATCCTGGATACATACAGCTGTGCGAGTTGGTCTGCTCGATATGTGGTTCTGATCGGGATAAAGTGGGCAACCTTGGTTAAGGTGTCCACTATGACCCATATTGCATCGTTGCCTCACTGAGTCTTAGGTAGTCTTGTTATGAAATCCATGCAGACATCATCCCATTTCCATTCTGAGACGGGCAGTGGTTGGAGATGTCCTGCTGGCTTCTGATGCTCTGCCTTTACTTTGTTGCATATGTCGCAACATGCCACAAAATAGGCAATGTCTTTCTTCATACCATCCCACCAAAATATTTGTCGGAGGTGTTCATACATTTTTGTACCTCCAGGGTGAATAGAATAGGATTCGTGTGCTTCCATCAGGATTTTCATCTTTAAGTACGATTGATTGGGGACACAAATCCTTCCACGGAAACGGAGAGTGCTGAATTTATCCTTCGAGAAGTCTGGAGTTTGTCCTGCCATCGTACTCTTGACACATTTCTGCAGATCGATGTCAGCAGGCTGGGCCATGAGGATTTCTTCCTCAAGTGTGGGGGAAACTTCCAAAATATTAGTGAGGCCAGCATCAACTATGACTAGGTTGAGTTGAGTGATCTCCTCTTGAAGTTCAGGAGGCAAGTATTCCAATATGACATATAGGCTGACAGGCTTTCGAATGAGCACATCGGCGACCACGTTGGCCTTACCCGGGTGGTAGTTTATTCCAAGATCATAATCCTTGACCAACTCAAGCCACCTTTGTTGACAGAGATTTAAATATGGCTGAGTAAATATATACTTGAGGCTTTTGTGGTCGGTAAAAATTTGGCACCTCTTCCCGATGAGATAGTGTCTCCAAATTTTTAGAGCATGAACCACCGCGGCCAATTCCAAATCATGAGTAGGGTAATTTCCTTCGTGGGGTCGTAGCTGTCGCGATGCATATGCTACTACCTTGCCGTCTTGCATAAGTATGCATCCAAGTCCTTGTCTGGAGGCGTCACAATATACATAAAAATTGTGGTAGATATCTGGAAGAGTTAACACAAGTGCAGTCGTCAGATATATCTTTAGCTCATTAAAACTTTTCTCATAGTCCTTGGTCCATTCAAATTTCTTATCCTTTTTGAGTAGTTATGTCATGGGCTTAGCGTTCTTGGTAAACCCTTCAATGAAACACCGATAATACCCGGCTAATCCAAGAAAACTCCGGATCTGTGATACGGTTGTGGGTGGCAATGAATTGAGCACATCCTTTACTTTGCTTGGATCCACGGATATACCTTCGGCAGATAGATCATGTCCAAGGAATCCAACTTGCTTGAGCCAAAACTCCACTTACTGAATTTGGTGTATAGCTGATGATCGCGGAGTCATTGTAGCACTGCTCGGAGGTGATCCTTGTGACTTTCTTCACTCTTGGAGTAAATGAGTATGTCATCGATGAAGACTATCATGAATTTATCGAGGAAGTCCATGAATACTTTGTTCATCATATGCATGAAGAAAGCAGGGGCATTTGTGAGACCAAAGGACATAACTGTATATTCATAAAGACCGTACCGAGTAGTGAATGCGGTCTTAGGAGTATCTTCCTTTTTAATCTTGAGTTGATGATACCCTATCCTGAGATCAATCTTGGAGAATACTTTGGCCTCACTGAGCTGATCGAACAGATCATCAATCCTTGGCAGTGGTTATTTATTTTTGATGGTTACATCGTTCAACTGTCGGTAATCCACACACATGCAGAGGCTCCCATGGTGAAGAGATGGGACGGATATATCCTTTTTGGAGCATTTCATCAAGCTGTTGCTTTAGCTCCACTAATTCTGATGAGGGCATCCGGTAATACTTCTTGTATAACGGTGCGGTTCCGGGCACAAGATCTATTGCAAACTCAAGCTCGCGGTCGGGTGGCATGCCCAGCAATTCTTCCAGAAATACATCCGGAAACTCACTCCCCATAGGAATGAATTCCAATTCAGTCATAGCGGTGAAAGCCATTTCTTTCTTGGGTATGCTTCTTCGAGCATAGAATTTTGTAGTCTGCCCATTCTCACTGGTCAAAGTGACTTCGCGGGTCGCGCAGTTTATGCAGACTTGATACTGGGTCAACCAATTCATACCCAATATAACATCCAACTTATCGGACTCAATATTATCAATCAAGTTGGAAAACAAACTCCATTGATATCGATTTCCAGACTTCGGCAGACCAGATTGCTCCTGATTAATGATCCCGGGGTTTGTACCAGCATATTCTTGCCCAAAAGCGAACAAGGAAATTTGTTTTGGGCAACAAAACTTCGAGAAATAAAAGAGTGGGAAGCCCCAGAGTCAAATAAAATTACTGCAGGTATGTTATTAACAGAGAACATACCAATGACGACTTCGGGGTTCTCTTGGGCTTCATCGGCGGAGAGGTGATTAATGTACCCAGTGAGGTTTTGCGGGGTCGGACATGACTCCATATAATTGACTTGTGGCCCGAATAGAGCATTTGCCTTGCTATTCTTGGGGCACTGCCTGGCATAATGTCCATTCTACCCACAATTGAAGCAAGAATTGTTGCACTGGCGCTCCTCGTGCACTGGTTGGTCACGACATTCTTGACTTGAGTGGTGGTCTTGTTGACATTCTGTTGCCAATTGGGCTTGTATTCCACCTGAGTCTGCTGCCAGGTACGAGCCTTTTGCACTGGTTGTCCATCCTTCTTTGGCTCAAACTTGCGCTTGTGGTCATTGTTAGCAGGATGACTATCTCATACAAGCTTGTGCTCCCTTTCAGCAATGAAAGCTTTGTTCACCAGAGTTTGGAAATCTGGAAAATCAAACATACTGAGAGTACACCGGAGTTGCGGAATTAATCCACCAAGAAATCTGTCAATCTTTCTTTCTTCGGTGGCTACGTCATAAAGGGAGTAACGGGCCAGATGATTGAATTTTTGCAAATATTCACTGAGGGAGTCCTGGATTAGGGGATGTCCGGACAGCCGGACTATAACCTTTGTCCGGACTGTTGGACTATGAAGATACAAGATTGAAGACTTCGTCCTGTGTCCAGATGGGACTTTCCTTGGCGTGGAAGGCAAGCTTGGTAATACGGATATGTAGATCTCCACCCATTGTAACCGACTCTGTGTAACCTTAGCCCCCTCCGGTGTCTATGTAAACTGGAGGGTTTAGTACGTAGAATAACAACAATCATACCATAGGCTAGCTTCTAGGGTATAGCCTCTCTAATCTCGGGGTAGATCTACTATTGTACTACCCATATCATCAATATTAATCAAGCAGGAGTAGGGTTTTACCTCCATCAAGAGGGCCCGAACCTGGGTAAAAACATCGTGTCCCTTGTCTCCTGTTACCATCCGCCTAGAGGCACAGTTCGGGACCCCCTACCCGAGATCCGCCGGTTTTGACACCGACATTGGTGCTTTCATTGAGAGTTCCTCTGTGTCATCATCATCAGGCTTGATGGCTCCTTCGATCATCATAGCGATGCAGTCCAGGGTGAGATTTTTCTTCCTGGACAGATTTTTGTATTTGGCGGCTTTGCACTATGGGCCAATTCGCTTGGCCATCTGGAGCAGATTGAAAGCTACATCCCTGGCCATCAGGTCAGGTTTGGAAGCCTAAACTACACGGCCGATATCCGCGGAGACTTGATCTTTGGTGGATTCAAGCCCCTGCCAAGTGCACCGCACTCTCACGATGGGCATGATTTAGCTCTGCCACCGAACAGTGTCCTGGAGACCGCACCTGCGGCCGCTCCGACCTTTAATTCGGAGCCAACTGCGCCATCCGAGGGCAGGTGGTTAGACCCTGCCGCAGAGGCAGCAGCCTCAACGGAGATCGAACCAAACACCAACCTTATCCTTCGCGAGGCCCGTGACTCCCCACCGCCAGACTCTCCTCCGGACTCTGGACCATCCGTGCCCCTGCCAATCGAATCTGATTGGGCACTGATCATAGAGTTCACTGCCGCGGATATCTTTCAGCACTCGCCCTTCGACGACATACTGAATTCACTAAGGTCTCTCTCTTTGTCAGGAGAGTCCTGGCCGGATTATGACCGGCAGGATTGGGATGCGGACGACGAAGAAATTCGATGCCCACCCACCACCCACTTCATAGCCACTGTCGATGACTTGACCAACATGCTCAACTACGACTCCGAAGACATCGACGGTATGAACGACGATGCAGGAGACGAATAGGAACCAGCGCCTATAGGGCACTGGAAAGCCACTTCGTTGTATGATATATATATATATGTGGTGGACACACCCAAAGAAGGCAATGGCGACAGAACAGCGGAGGATGACCCCTCCAAGAAGCAACCTAAGCGCCGGCGTCAGCGGCGCCGCTCTATGTCCCACCAAAGCAAAAACGGTGATTCCGGCATAGGAGATAACAACACCCCAGACAGTGCCGAAGACAACCACCTCCAGCAAGATTCAGCACAGGAGGATGGAGAAGCTAGCCCTCATGAGAGAGTGGCGGATAGAGAGTAAGAGGATGATAATTACATACCTCCCTCCGAAGACGAGGCAAGCCTCGGCGACGACGAATTTGTCGTGCCTGAGGATCCCAATGAGCAAGAGCACTTCAAGAACTGGCTTATAGCCACGTCAAATAGCCTTAAAAAACGCAGCAGCAACTTAGAGCTGATCAAGACTTGCTAGCCGACAGATGGACTGAAGTCCTTGCGGCCGAGGAATATGGACTCGAACGCCCCTCCAAAAGCTACCCAAAACGCAGGTTGCTACCCCGATTAGAGGAGTAAGAATCTAAACCTACGTCCCCAGCGTATGACGCGGCTGACCGGCCACCTCATGGCCGCGACAAAGAGGCCTCTCAGCTCACAACTCAAGCCGCACCCCGGCGCCACTGAAAAAATACGAAGGCTCGGGGAAACGCGCTAGACCTGTGAGATATATTGGAGGACAAAGCAAGGCAAACAAGATCGATCTACGGATCGCGTGGGCGCCCCACGACACGAGACGATAACCGTCACGCCGGATACAGCAAAAGTAAATCCGGCCGGGCCGAAAACAACAGACAAAACTCATTCGAGCTACGTTGTGATATAGCCCAGTACAGAGGCGCCGCACACCCGTTATGCTTCATAGATGAAGTAGTGGATCATCAAATCCCAGAGGGTTTCAAACCCGTGAATATTGAATCATATGATGGTACGACAGATCCCGCGGTATGGATCGAGGACTATCTCCTTCATATCCACATGGCCCGTGGTGACGACCTACACGCCATCAAATACCTCCCACTCAAGCTTAAAGGACCAGCCCGGCATTGGCTCAACAGCTTGCCAGCAGAATCCATAGGTTGTTGGGAGGACCTGGAAGCCGCATTCCTTGACAACTTCGAGGGCACCTATGTGCGACCACCAGATGTCGATGACTTGAGCCACATAATTCAACAGCCAGAGGAATCGGCCAGGCAATTCTGGACACGGTTCCTAACTAAGAAAAATCTAATCGTCGACTGTCCAGATGCAGAGGCCCTAGCAGCTTTCAAGCATAACATCCGCGATGAGTGGCTTGCCCGGCACCTTGGACAGGAAAAGCCAAAATCTGTGGCAGCCCTCAAGACACTCATGACCCGCTTTTGCGCGAGAGAAGACAGCTGGCTAGCTCATAGCAATAACATGTCAAAGAGCCCTGGTAATTCGGATACCAAGGACAACAATGGCAGGTCACGTAGCAACAAGCACAAGCGCTGCATTAATAGCGACAATACCGAGGATGCGACAGTTAATGCCGGATTCAGAGGCTCTAAGCCCGGTCAACAGAAAAAGCCATTCAAAATAAGCACCCCGGGCCCGTCCAGTTTGGACCGTATACTCGATCGCTCGTGTCAGATACATGGCACCCCTGACAGGCCAGCCAACCACACCAACAGGGATTGTTGGGTGTTCAAGCAGGCCAGCAAATTAAATGCCGAAAACAAAGACAAGGGGCTACAGAGCGACGACGAGGAGGAGCCCTGGCCGCCGAACAACAGAGGACAGAAGGGTTTCCCCCCACAAGTGCGGACGGTGAACATGATATTCGCAACCCACATCCCCAAGAGGGAACAGAAGCGTGCGTTAAAGGACGTATACGCATTGGAGCCAGTCGCCCTAAAGTTCAACCCATGGTCCTCCTGCCCAATCACGTTCGATCGCTGGGACCACCCCACTAGTATCTGCCATGGCGGATTTGCCGCATTGGTTCTAGACCCAATCATTGACGGATTTCACTTCACTTGAGTCCTTATGGACGGCGGTAGCAGCCTGAACCTGCTTTATCAGGACACAGTGCGCAAAATGGGCATAGATCCCTCAAGCATTAAACCCACAAAAACGACCTTTAAGGGTGTCATACCAGGTGTAGAGGCCCATTGCACAGGCTCAGTCACACTTGAAGTGGTCTTCGGATCCCCGGATAATTTCTGAAGCGAGGAGTTAATCTTCGATATAGTCCCGTTCTGTAGTGGCTACCATGCACTGCTCGGGCGAACCGCGTTTGCAAAGTTCAATGCGGTGCCGCACTATGCATACCTCAAGCTCAAGATGGCAAGACCCTGGGGAGTCATTACAGTCAATGGAAACACCGAGCGCTCTCTCCGAACGGAGGAGCACACGGCGGCCATCGTAGCGGAAGTCCAAAGCAGCCTCTCAAGGCAATTCTCCAGTCCGGCGATAAAACGTCCGGACACCGTCAAACGCGCCCGGAGTAACCTACAACAAGACCGCCTGGCACGTTCCGAGCGAGCGTAGCAATACGGCCCCAACCCCGGCCCTCGTGAAATGGTGAAATCCATGCTACGCGTACATAATTACGCTCTGAAAATACCATGGGCACAGTGGGAGGGGCACGACCACGGCACGCCCCAAAAACGCGGCTCAACCGCACTAGGGGCTGCCGATTTTACCATTTTCTCTTACTTTCAGGACTTTACTCTCCGGAAGACCTGTACAGCAGTACAATTGCCGCACACACGATACAACAACCATGGAGGCAGAAAGCTACGTCACAGTGTGGAAATCCCAGGTGGTCTCTATAACGAGCAAAATACCTGTCTTAAATACTATCCCACAGCTCGCCCTTGGAGGGGACATGTCAAATAGTCCCACCTCTTGCTTATCGCACTATTTGTATCGTTCTGCTTTAATGCACCTTTTTCGAATAAACAATGCTTCGCTTCAGTCTATTAGTGCATTCTCCATTCATTCCTTTTTATGTATATATGTTCAGTCATGACATTTAGCACCCGTACACTTTGTTACGGCCAATACGCGAGGGGCTCAAGCACCCCATAACACAGCGTGAGAAGTCCGAACACTTTCACAAGTGCAGCACTCCAAACTTATAGCATTATATGCATCAGCTCCGAATCATGTCTTTGGTCAATAGTTGGGTTTTCCCGGCTCCCATGTTTTGGTACCTTACGTTCCGCTATATCGGCTAAGGTAGCACTGGAAGAACTACTGCGATTGTGCCCCGGTTCAGCTGGGCTAAGCACGTCAGTAGAGAAAGCTAAAACTAACTGTCATGATAGGGCGAGAGCTGGTCGCTGTTCGAGAGGTTTCGAGTCCCTAAAGACTTATGCCTCTTAGGGCGAGGAGTCGGCTTTGTCCGGCCTAGGCGTGTATAGCGCCCCGAACTCGGTCTTCCGAACACTTGGGGCTTCGCCGAAATTTAAAATTATAGAATTCTCTTGCTAAGTGAGAGTGATAATGCATTATAGTTCGATTTCCTTGTTCGTTGTGTTGAGCACCTCCCTCGAAGGACCCAAGAATGGGAAAAAGAGTGCTCAGGTTTATCCCGAACACCCCAGCACTCCTGGCACGGGGGCAGAAGCCGACGACTCGCCATCTCTCAGATTTAATAAACGGCCGCATAGAAGGTAATTTTTTAAATTCAAACAAGCGTTGCATAGCGCATATGAAAAAGTTTTCAGCGTACAGGATCACAAATGCGAGTTCACTCGAAAATTACATCCTTGGAACATTCATCCGCCACAAGGCGGGCACCCTTCAGGACGCCCTCATAGTACATCTCGCGGTTGCGATGCTACTTGCCCTGCGGTGGCCCGTCCTTCACCAGCTTCTCAGCATCCATCATGCCCCAGTGTACATTAACACGGGCAAGCGCCCTGCGGGCGCCCTCGATGTAGACGGAGAGCTTGATGACTTCAAGCCACGGACAGGCATCCGCTAGCCGCCTCACCAGCCCAAATTAGCTCCCAGGCATGGCCTCTCCAGGCCGCAGCCGGACTGTAAGACCCTTCATGGCCTGTTCGGCCACCTTATGGAGCTCGACCAACTGCTTCAGCTGGTCGCTCAAGGGCACCGGGTGTCCGGCCTCAGCATACTGAGACCAGAGAACCTTCTCTATCGTGCACCCTTCCTCGGCCCGGTAGTAGGTGGCGGCATCTGACACGCTATGGGGCAAATCTGCGAACGCTCCTGGAGAGCTCCGGACTCGGGTAAGTAAAAAGTAATTCACTTTCACGTGCTTGGTTTGCAAAATGAATGCCTTACCCGCCGCTATCTTCTTCATCGCCTCAATTTTCTGGAGGGCTTGTTGGGCTTCGGCTTTGGCAGAATTGGCGCCTTTAAGGGCCGCTGCGAGCTCGGACTCTCGCGTCTTCGAGTCAAGATCCAAACTCTCGTGTTTTTCCATGAGAACCTGGAGCTGTTGCTGCACGTCCTCCACCCGCGCTTCCTGTTTCCCTCACTTGGTGCGCTCCATGGCCACTTTGTTTTCAGCCTCGGACAGCGCTTGCTTCAGGGCCGCCACCTCGTTCGTGGCCCCTGCCATAGCCACAACAATCCTATCAATTTTTGCAACTACATCTTTTTTACATACTCATATAGACAAGGCATTACTTACCTTGGCTCTCCTCGAGCTGCTTCTTGGCAAGGCCGAGCTCTTGCTGGGACCGCTCGAGGTTCTGCTTCAGCGCATCAACCTCCGCAGTCAGTGCGGCAGAGGCCAGCAGCGAAGCCTACATACGCATCTCGACATAATTATGTTAGACTCCTGCGAATATTATTAGATCCTCTATTCGGCTTTTCTTTTTGAACACCAAACAGAGCATCAGGGGCTACTTTCTATGCAGTAATATTTCCATATATTTTTTACATACCTCAAAGCCTGTTAGAAGGCTGTCACAGGCTTCCGTCAGCCCGCTTTTGGCGGACTGAACTTTCTGGATCACCGCAGTCATAATAGTGCGGTGCTCCTCGTCGATGGAAGCGCCGTTAAGCACATCCAGCAAGTTATCCGGTGCCTCCGGTTGGACGGAGGTCACCAGCGCGGTAGGCTTTCCCTTCTTAGTGGGGGGCCGCCTGCCTGAGTCCAGAACCACTGAAGGTTCCGGTGCGTTGTTCGGCCCAGGGCCGGACTTGGAGCCCTTGGGAGCCTTGCTCCCTTTTCGCCTGCAGTCCGGAAGGTCGCCTTGTGGCACCTCCCGGACCACCTCCCTTTGGCTTGGAACCTTTTGGGACAACACTTCATCGTTGTCCGTAGGGCGAGGGGTGGAAGCGATCGGAAGTGAAAAGCTATTCACATCCGACAAATCCAGGGAACCACTCAATGATATGTCGACTTGGGCTCGGGGCGGACTGCATGATTATATTCGGCATGCAATAAAGGAACGCTACGAGTCACTCTGGTGTCCGAATACTTATGACTTCACCAGGGGCTTGGCCCTGGGCGGCCACTCCTCTTCGCTGTCGGCGGTGTTGGTGGAGTAGTCCGGAGGAAGGGTCCTTCCCTTCTTGGACCCTCCGGCCTCCCCAGTTGGGACGGCCTTCCTTTTATTTTCTCCCCCAAGCTGGAGGGGAAGAAGCCTCTTTTTCCTCCTCCTCATCTTCGTGGGAGGAGTGCACCTCAGAGTCATCGGACGATGAGTCCGACACCACCGGGCATCGGGAACTCTTTTCGGGTTCCCGTGTCCTTCTTCTTGGCCTTCTTCTCCGGCACCATGTAAGGTGCCGGAACCAGCAGCTCCGCCAAGCGGGCGTCTGCTGGGCCTTCGGGCAAAGGAGCCAGACAATCGATCTGTCCGGCCGTCTCCTGCCAATCCTGTCAAAGGTACGGGAGCTTAGATCCCGCATAGAGTCAAACTTTGAAAAACGAGTATCCTGTAAGAGGTAAAACAGCTTACCGCGCTAGCTTGGCGCTTCGCGCAGAATCCGCGATCCTCGGTAGTGGGAGGGGGAACCTCGGCGCCCTTGAATAGCACCTTCCAGGCATCCTCGTTTGTTGTGTCGAAGAGCCTATTCAGAGTTTGGTGCTGGGTCGGGTTGAACTCCCACAAATTGAAAGCCCGTTGTTGACACGGGAGGATCCGGCGGATGAGCATGACCTGGACTACGTTGACGAGTTTGAGCTTCTTGCTCACCATGTTTTGGATACATGTTTGGAGTCCGGTCAGCTCTCCCGAACTACCCCAGGCCAGGAGGTGAGCCGCGTGGGGATGCCAGATTGGAACTCAGGGGCCGCTACCCATTCAGGGTCACATGGCTCGATGATGTAGAACCACCCCGATTGCCACCCCTTTATGGTCTCCACGAAGGAGCCCTCCAGCCATGTGACGTTGGGCATCTTGCCCACCATGGCGCCTCCGCACTCCCCCTGGTGGCCTCTCACTACCTTCGGCTTGACATTGAAGGTCTTCAGCCATAAGCTGAAGTGGGCCTTGATGCGGAGGAAGGCCTCGCACACGACGATAAACGCCGAGATGTTGAGGATGAAGTTCGGGGCCAGATCGTGGAAATCTAGGCTGTAGTAAAACATGAGCCCCCGGATGAATGGGTGGAGAGGGAATCCCAGTCCGCGGAGGAAATGGGTAAGGAACACTACCCTCTCGTGGGGCCTAGGGGTGGGGATGAGCTGCCCCTCATCTAAGAGCCGGTGCGCGATGTCGTCGGGCAGGTATCCGGCTCTCCTCAGCTTCTTGATGTGTCCCTCCGTGACGGAGGAGACCATCCACCTGCCTCCCGCTCCAGACATGGTTGGAGAAGGTTGAGGTGGGAAATGCGGACTTGGGCGCTGTAGCTCAAGTGTGCGAAAATGGATGAGCAAAGGAGGAAAGAAGGCCTGGATGAAAAGGTGAATCCTTGTCCCTTTATATGGGAAGACGAAACTATGCGTCCCCACTAGCCTGGTAAAACTCGCTTATCCCCCAAGCGCCATAATCAATCACACGGTTGGGTTACCCACGCCCGTATTGATGAGAATCCCGTGATAAGGGGACACGGTCTCTGCTTCGACAAGACGTGCCAAGGAAACCGCCTCGCAAAATGCGCTGAGGTGGGACAGTAAAAAACAATTCAAATGAAGGCTTGGCGGTGGTGTGATGTCATGCTACAGAATACATCAGCAGATTAGATTTGTGAAAACGTTACTCTCTCTCTACGATGGTATGTGGAACTTGTTTTGCAGAGCCGGACACGATCCTCGTGTTCAAAATATTATATGAAGTATTCGGAGGAGGAACCCGCCTTGCAATGCCGAAGACAATCTGCGCGCCGGACTCGTCGTCATTGAATCCTGGTTCAGGGGCCACTGAGGGAGTCCTGGATTAGGGGGTGTCCGGACAGCTGGACTATATCTTTTGTCCGGACTGTTGGACTATGAAGATACAAGATTGAATACTTCATCCTGTGTCCGGATGGGACTATCCTTGGCGTGGAAGGCAAGCTTGGCAATACGGATATATAGATCTCCTCCCATTGTAACCGACTCTGTGTAACCCTAGCCCCCTCTGGTGTCTATATAAACCGGAGGGTTTAGTCCGTAGAATAACAACAATCATACCATAGGCTAGCTTCTAGGGTTTGGACTCTCTGATCTCGTGGTAGATCTACTCGTGTACTACCCATATCATCAATATTAATCAAGCAGGAGTAGGGTTTTACCTCCATCGAGAGGGCCCAAACCTGGGTAAAAACATCGTGTCCCTTGTTTCCTGTTACCATCCGCCTAGATGCACAGTTCGGGACCCCCTACCCGAGATGCGCCGGTTTTGACACCGACATTCACTCACAGACTGATTTCCTTGGATGAGCGCGAGGAATTCTCGCTGCTTAGTCTTCTTAATTCCAGTAGGGATATGATATTTCCGAAAATGCTCCTTGAATTTTGACCAGGTGGTTTCTTCATCAGCTGGCCACATGGCTTTTGCATTTTCCCACCATATGGCTACAACGCCTTCAAGATAATGAGTTGCAAATGGAACTTTACCATTTTCTTCACTACGAGCAATACCAAGCTTTTTCTCAATAGTGCGCAACCAATCATCTGCATCCAAGGTATCAACAACCTGACTGAAACCGGGAGGCTTGGTCCTCTGAAAATCTGACAACTTGGAGTAGTGACCATATTGATTTCCATTCTGACCAACCATAGCTTGCACACTTTTTAATATTTCAATCAGATCATTATTTCGTCTTTCCTCAAACATTCACAGAACTTGCTCAGTGGAGGGCGGATTTGGTGGTGGAGGCGGTGGCGGAACATACAGCTCGGGAGAGTGTCCTGCCTGTCGTTCGGAACGATGTACAGGAGTTCCCTCATGAACGTTGCTACTGCTGCCTCCCCCCGTCATCCTATTACGATTTTTCCCAATACAACGCAACCAAGATGAGAAACATTCAAAATAAATTGGGGAAAAGCCAGCAACGAAAGCCCGAGAAAAAACCGAAATGATGAAGGAAACACGGCGAATAAAGTAGAGTTCCAACATAATTATACATAGACTCATACATGAAAGATAACCAACATGCCAGGTTCAACTACTCTCATATAGACTACCAAACACCATGACTGGTACTACTACATCCGGACATCATCCCAACAACTACGGATACTCAGGGGCTCTACTGCTCTGTTGGTGCTGCGGTGTCCTCTCCTGAAGCGGACTCGGATCCTGAATTGATGAGGTTAACGGAAACCTCCGGTTTAAAGGTAACACGACGACGTTGCCTAGTGGGCTCTCCCTCAGGGGAAGGTGGAGGATGAATCATCGGGGCTGGATGTGTAGTGAGAAGTGTAACCCACTTAGCGGGGGCACTGAGGGGGTTCACCATCGAGGCGCCTGAGCTACTTGGGGGAGTAACCAGTGAAACAAGGGAACTAGAACTGGCTGGAATATAAGGAGTAAACCCCAGAGAGGAGGGAGTAGTGGAAGACCAGTAGTGACTAAAGCAGCGGCTAAAGCAGTGCGAGCACAAGTCAGCTCTCGAGCCAGCTCATGGTTCATAAGATAGCTGGTAGTGATATAACAAGCAAGATGGCTAGCAACACTATCGGACTCCGGATCAATGATAGAGAAACGGACACAACCATTGTCGTGCAGAGAAGGATAGTAGTAGAAACCTGGGTGGTTCTGCATTCGGACCTTGTTGTAACGAAGCTCGACAAGGACCTCGAATGTAGCAAACTGGACAGCCTGACAAGCGGTAGAAGCGAAACCCTTCCGAGAGTTACGAGTGTAAGTGCTTGAATCGGAACTGATGCATAGAGTAACCACTATGTGATACTCATACACTGAGTCAGCTAGATGCTCCCGGTACACTCGATACACTGGGTCGTCGCCGAGGGGGTACAGCCGACGCCACACGTTACGAAGAAGATGCGGTGACGTGTATGGCATCAGCTGCAACTGGCACGGATGCGGCACCAGAGCCATTTACATTCACAACCATTAACAGGTTAGCAAAAAATAAAACAAGTGCATGCACTACAAAAACCAGCTACAGATGCTACCGGCACTCAACTAGACTCATATCTATCGTCCAGGTAACACGTCGAAGTCTAGCGTGGCCTACAGTCAGCACGACTCTGATACCAAGCATTGTGGCACCCCGGCTCAAAGCTACATGTTTACCCTGTATTGCCAGCCCAGAGACCACGTCTTCTTGCAACACACAACATCTTGGTACAGGAAGCAACCATTTTATTGATGCCAGCGGATCATACTTTATATTACCACATGTGTCGAGGCCAACTAGCACACACGGTGCGGCTGCACAATATGTACATTATTTAGTGAACATGAAGGGGCCTCGATCATAAGAACTACGCGACAGCGGAACAATGTCGTAGCGGAGATTCCATAGCACAGGGACACCGATGTGGACACGATCTAGACTCGATCAGCACTCCTTTCCAACGAGACTTTCCTGAAATCCCGCATGACACGCCAGGTTAGTACATTGAATGTACTTGCAAGCTCACAACGGGCATAATCATAATGACAAACAATATCATGATAATTAACCAATTAATAATGCAATAATACTTCAACATGTTGTGACCATGCTTTTTTGATAAAAGTCCCATGGGACTGGCTTACCAACCGTGATCACTCTTGGATCACAACCATACCACCATCGTGGTCTTGACTAGAAGTACCTTGTGATTCTTACGGCGATCACAACCACGACCAATACTTGGTCTCGAACATCTCAATGGCTTTCCACCATCATCAAAAGTGCAAAATTCATAACATAGTGTGCAAAATTTATTAAACGTTGAACCATGGTGTGACCTTCTACGAGCATGTCTGTAACCGTGGACTCGGCTATCGATTGATTATTACTCTGTAGAGGTAGCACACTGTACCCACACCACGGAACCCATGGCCTTGTACTCCCATTCGGGTGGACCTACGGCATTCCGACGAAACACCTCCACTGCCATGACACTCTCCCGGCCACCCCGACACAATCCCCACTGGGCTAGTCCTGGGTGGCCTCGTGTCTACCAAAGACACAACGACCATCGTGGTGGCCAAAACGATCCCACAAGGGGACCCGGTACCATAATCTCAACAACGGGCACACAAGGTTATGTCTGCTCACCGGGCCAGGGTGAGCATGCCAACGATATGTGGTTGCACTGGGAAAAACTCGATTCAGTGGCACGATGACCCGGCCAACGATATGTTCAAGTTGAGTTATATTTAGGTTCAACTTAAAGTAAAAATAACCGGTGTCATAGTATGCCATGAAATGCAACACTAACATATGCATCACATATTAATGGAAATGACTGAGTCAACTATATTCACACTAAGCATAAACATCAAAAACTCATGCCATTTTTCTGGTTAACATAAACCTCACTTTAAACAGAATATTTTCTAGAAATTTTTTATTATACTACTCATGCAAGAAAATAACTTCAAGTAATTACTCATATGCATAATGAATTTATTATTTAATCATCACAAATAAATCATTATTTCTTTACCAACTAAGTTAGTTTCAAACATTTTGTAAATCAAGCATATAACTAATGCAAGTACTTAATAGAATATTAATAACATAATAGTTATTTAAATGCATAGTTTAACTCTTTTATTCAAGTAAGAAAATCATAAATATTGAAATGGCACCATGAAAATGTTGTTGTGGCTTGCCTTAGTGCAGATGAGGTTCACAAGCCTTCTGGTGATCCTCAAGACAAGCCTCACCGTCTGAAAATAATTTGAAACACAAGAAGCAAATATCAAGAACCCTTCTAAAAATCACCAGAAATTCTAGATAGCTCAGAAAAATCTCATTTTTGTGAGCTGTTAGATTTCTTTGCAAAGAACACAATGCAAAAAGAATCAATTCATTTGGACGTATGGTTGAGGAGTTATAGCTGTTTGAAGCTCTCTGGAAATTAATTGAATTTGAATTTAGATAAAACAAACTAGGGGGTGACGTCGAAGGCATAAAGCCTCGGGGCGCCACCACTCGTACCGCTTCGCGCGCATATAGAGTGGCTGACTAGAGGGCCCCTCTAGTCAAGTGAGGTGGAGGGGAAGAAGGAAACAGAGAGGGTTGCCGCCTCGCCGGAGCTCACGCCGGCGAGGAGGGCTCCTTGGCCAAAACGGGAGGGAGGGATCGAGAGAGGTGATCGAGGTGCACCTGCCTGTACTCGTAGCGTAGCTAGGGGTGGCCGGACGGCGTCGGATTCGACCTCGCAAACGGAGGCAGAGAGCGGGGGTCGCCGGAGACGAAGACGACGACGGACTACGGCGACTCCAGGGGCTCCAAGTGGACGGAACGGCTTCACCGAAGAGCGGCGGAGGCTCTGGAAGAGTCGCCCCGACCTGGGAGAGGCTGGAGCTACCGTGGCGACCCAAGAGGATCGCCGGTGAGCTCGAGCTCGGGGACGGCGGCCTGCTGGGCCGGGCTAGGGCCATCTACACGTTTGTGGAGTGTGTGGGAGTGGAGAAAGGTGCTCGAGGAGGCTGGTGGTGGCTCCTTTTATAGGTGAGCAGAAAGGAGAGGATCGGGCTCCGCCGGCAACACCTGGACACTACGCCTGGCGATGAGCGGCGTCAGTGAGAGAAGGAGAAGGCGACGCAGCTCACGCGTGGACTGTGTGAACGGAGACTAGCACAGGATTAAGGAGAAGGCGACGAGCACAGTGCGCACCGCACTGTTACGTTGCCCGGACCACGCCCGTGCTCGCTGCGGCAAGCTCCGGCCTCGGCGAGTGCCAGGGGGAAGTTAAGGGAGTTGAGACGAGGATGGTGGCGCGGTTTGGCACTCCATGGTAGTCGGGGAAGCGAGCACGCGCGAAACAGAGCGCTCGGCGGCACTTAGTGCGCGTCGACACGCAGGCTGGCATCATGGACACGCATGGTCACCGCATGAACTCTGCCCTCAGGCCGACCAACGTCCAAAGATCATGTCTAGCTTGTTGTTCGTGGTAGTTTTGAAGATTACCACGCTTTGGTTTGACTCTAGATGCAGTACAAAAGATTTCACACGTTTGGTAAGTTTCTGATCAGTAACTTTGAGAGGTACTGAGGTAAAATGGCTAGGAATTGGAGGCTCTACTTTGGAGGCTAGCAATCATCTACTAAGGTGATGATGCACAAGAAAAACCAGGCACAATGGAGCAAGTAAAATGGTCGTTGCTGTAGAAAGCACCATTTCTGTCCAGAACAGAAAATATTTTCTGTAGCAAAAATATTCCAAAAAGTGGTACAATATTTTTACTCAGGAAGGTGCGCAAGGGTTCAGAGAATATTTGTGATTTTTCTCAGATTCTTGTGGGCAAGAAAAACTAGGGTTGCTTTGGAGCTCAGTGAACTAGCTAGGGTTTTGGAGGGGAAAAATGAATATTTTTCATTAAAGAAAAATATTCCAAATATAATTTTGGGTACAACCAGACAGTGAATGATGATTAGATGGGTAATGAGGCACTTGGGTGAAAGCCGAGGGTACCCAAGTGTTTAAGTCCATATGAAAAGATTCAAAAAAGTCTCCAAATTTCAAAATCAAACCAAATAAAAATTAGTCAAATAAAGGAGGGAAAAAACTAGGCTGTCACACACCTTCCCTACCAATGTGAGTTTAGTGATTATGGAATCGTATCTTCGTATGCTAAGGGTGCTTATAATTACTATGATGTTCAACAAATTGAAGAATTTGTTGCTTTTAAGGGTGCTTATGAAATTGCTTCTTTGATTGAAAAGTATGATGCTACTCTTTACAAATCTGAAATTTTTGCCATACTTAAATATTTCTATGATAATTATGCTTCTAATGCCTATGTTAAACCATATATTGAGGACTCCTCCGCTATCCAAGAAGAGACTAATATTTTGCAGGAGTCTATGGAAGAAGAAATTGATGAAACTGTGAGCTCATTGGATGAAAAAGATGACGAGGAGAGCGAAGAACAAAAGGAGGAAGAGCGGATTAGCTAGCCGTGCCCACCTTCTAATGAGAGTAACTCTTCAACTCATACATTTTTTAATTTCCCTTCGTGCTTACCGAAGGATGATTGCTATGATGATTGTTATGATCCTGTTGATTCTTTTGAAATATTCATTTTTGATGATGCTTGCTATGCTTGTGGCCAAGATGCCAATATGAATTATGCTTATGGAGATGAACTTGCTATAGTTCCTTATGTTAAACATGAAAATGTTGCTATTTCCCCCACGGATGATAGTCCTATTATCTTTTTGAATTCTCCCGACTACACTATATCGGGGAAGTTTGCCCTTATTGAGGATTATATTGATGGGTTGCGTTTTACTACTACACATGATGATTTTGATAGATATAATATGCATGTGCTTGCTGCTCCTACTTGCAATTATTATGAGAGAGGAACTACATCTCCACCTCTCCATGTTTCCAATATGATAAAATTGCAAGAAACTGATTATACTATGTATTGGCCTTTACTATGTGTGGATGAATTGTTCTTTTATGACATGCCGATGCATAGGAAGAGAGTTAGACTTTGTTGTTGCATGATATATGTTACTTTGTGCTCACTACTAAATCACAAATCATTGTTAATTAAAATTGGCTTTGATATACCTTGGGATCCGGGTGGATTCATTACTAGAGCACCTTATGCCTAGCTTAATGGTTTTAAAGAAAGCGCTGCCAGGGAGACAACCCGGAAGTTTTAGAGAGTCATTTATTTCTGTTGAGTTCTTTTACATAGTCTAAAAACAAAAAAAATAAAGAGGGGAACCCAAAACTTTTCAAAAAGGAAAGTGAAAGTGAGAGAGATAAGCATTGTTGAAGTGGGGGAGCTCCTTGAACTTTGTTCATGATCACAGAAACTTTGTGAATCTTGATTACAGAAACTTTTCAACAAAAATAATTATCCCCTTGTACAATTCCATTGTATTATAAAAATAATGTGCCAAGATTTGCCTTTAGGATGTTTACATTGCTTGTTGGTTTGTGCGGTGCAGAACAGAAACTTTGGCTGTAGTGCGCGATTTTACATTTTTTACTGGAATGTCAAACGGTCCTAAAACTTTTTGCACTGTATTTCTATACACATTGTTTATTTTTCCTAACTGTTTCAGAATTTTTGGAGTACCAGAAGTTTGGTGAATGTTCAGATTACTACAGACTGTCATGTTTAAGACAGATTCTGTTTTTGATGCATAGTTTGCCTGTTTTGATGAAACTATCGATTTCTATTAGTGGATTAAGCCATGGAAAAGTTGTATTACAGTGGCTACAATGCAAAAACAAAATATGAATTGGTTTGCGACAGTACTTAGAGTAGTGATTTGCTTTATTATACTAACGGATCTTACCGAACTTTCTGTTAAGTTTTGTGTGATTGAGGTTTTCAAGTTTTGGGAGAGATCACGATGAATGAAGGAATAAGGAGTGGAAAGAGCCTAAGCTTGGGGATGCCCGAGGCACCCCAATGAAATATTCAAGGACTCCCAAGCAATCAAGCTTGGGGATTCCCCGGAAGGCATCCCCTCTTTCTTCTAACAATCATCAGTAATTTTACTTGGAGCTATATTTTTATTCGTCATATGATATGCGTACATCTTGGAGTGTCTTTTGCATTTAGTTTTCACTTTTATTTTATGCACCATGCTATTATGAGATAGTCCTTGGTTGATTTATATAATTCTCATTGCACTTCACTTATATATTTTGAGTATGGCTTTACAAAATGCTTCATGTGCTTCACTTGTATCTTTTGAAGTTTGAATTGCCTGTTTCTCTTCACATAGAAAACCGCCATTTGTAGAATGCTCTTTTGCTTCACTTATATTTGTTAGAGCGTGGGCATATCTTTTGTAGAAAGAATTAAACTCTCTTGCTTCACTTATATCTATTTAGAGAGATGACAGGAACTAGTCATTCACATAGTTAGTCATAAAATCCTACATAAAACTTGCAGATCACTGAATATGATATGTTTGATTCCTTGCAATAGTTTTGCTATATAAAGATGGTGATATTACAGTCATGCTAGTGGGTAGTTGTGGATTGTAGAAATACATGTGGTGAAGTTTGTGATTCCCGTAGCATGCACGTATGGTGAACCGTTATGTAACGACGTTGGAGCATGAGGTATTTATTGATTGTCTTCCTTATGAGTGGCGGTCGGGGATGAGCGATGGTCTTTTCCTACCAATCTATCCCCCTAGGATCATGCACGTAGTACTTTGTTTCAAAAGCTAATACACTTTTGCAATAAGTATGTGAGTTCTTTATGACTAATGTTGAGTCCATGGATTATACGCACTCTCACCCTTCCATCATTGCTAGCCTCTTCGGTACCACGCATTGCCCTTTCTCACCTCGAGAGTTGGTGCAAACTTTGCCGGTGCATCCAAACCTCGTGATACGATACGCTCTATCACACATAAGCCTCCTTATATCTTCCTCAAAACATCCACAATACCTACCTATCATGGCATTTCCATAGCTATTCCGAGATATATTGCCATGCAACTTCCATCATCATCATCATATAAATGACTTGAGCATTCATTGTCATATTGCTTTGCATGATCGTAAGATATCTAGCATGATGTTTTCATGGCTTGTCCATTTTTTGATGTCATTGCTACGCTAGATCATTGCACATCCCGGTACATCACCAGAGGCATTCATATAGAGTCATATTTTGTTCTAGTATCGAGTTGTAATATTGAGTTGTAAGTAAATAAAAGTGTGATGATCATTATTATTAGAACATTTTCCCATGTGAGGTTATCAAAATAAAAGTGGCCAAAGAAGCCCCCCCCCCCCCATAAAAAAATTGAGGACAAAGAAGCCTACAAAAAAGAAAAAAAAGTAAAAAAGAGAAATAAAATAAAAAATGAGAGAAAAGTGAGAAGGGACAATGTTACTATCCTTTTTCCACACTTGTGCTTCAGATTAGCACTATGTTCTTCATATAGAGAGTCTCTTGAGTTATCACTTTCATATACTAGTGGGAATTTTCATTATAGAAATTGGCTTGTATATTCCAACGATGGGCTTCCTCAAATGCCCTAGGTCTTCATGAGCAAGCAAGTTGGATGCACACCCACTTAGTTTTAGTTTGAGCTTTCATACACTTATAGCTCTAGTGCATCCCTTGGATGGCAATCCCTACTCCTCGCATTGACATCAATTGATGGGCATCTCCATAGCCCGTTGATTTGCCGCGTCGATGTGAGACTTTTTCCTTTTTGTCTTCTCCACACAACCTCCACCATCATATTCTATTCTAGCTATAGTGCTATGTCCATGACTCACGCTCATGTATTGCGTGAAAGTTGAAAAGGTTTGAGAACATCAAAAGTATGAAACAATTGCTTGGCTTGTCATCGGGGTTGTGCATGATTTGAATATTTTGTGTGGTGAAGATGGAGCATAGATAGACCATATGATTTTGTAGGGATAACTTTCTTTGGCCATGTTATTTTGAAAAGACATGATTGCTTTATTAGTATGCTTGAAGTATTATTATCTTAATGTCAAATGATAGACCATTGCTTTGAATCACATGGGTCTTAATATTAATTCATGCCATGATTAGATTACATGATCAAGATTATGCTAGGTAGCATTCCACATCAAAAATTATCTTTTTTATCATTTACCTACTCGAGGACGAGTAGGAATTAAGCTTGGCGATGCTAATACGTCTCTGTCGTATCTATAATTTTTTTTGTTCCATGTCAATACTCTACAACTTTTATATACTTTTGGCAATTTTTATACTATTTTTGGGACTAACATATTGATCTAGTGCCCAGTGTCAGTTCCTGTTTGTTGCATGTTTTTTGTTTCACAAAAAATCCATATCAAACGGAGTCCAAACTGGATAAAAACTGATGGAGATTTTTTTGGAATATATGTGATTTTTGAGAAGAAGAATCAACGCGAGACTATGCCCGAGGGGGCCATGAGGCAGGGGGTGCGCCCTAGGGGGTCAGGAGCGCCCTGGGCCCTCATGGCCATCCCGTAAGGCGGTTGGTGCCCTTATCTTGCCGCAAGAAAGCAAATATCCGGATAAAAATCATGTCCAAAATTCAGCCCAATCGGAGTTACAGATCTTCGGGAATTTAAGAAACTGTGAAAGGGCAGAATCAGGAACGTAGAAACAGAGAGAGACAGAGAGACAGATCCAATCTCGGAGGGGCTCTCGCCCCTCCGCCACCATGGAGGCCATGGACCAGAGGGAAAACCCTTATCCCATCTAAGGGGAAGGTCAATGAATAAGAAGAAGAAGGGGGGCTCTCTCTCCCCTTCTATTCTGGTGGCGCCAGAACGCCACCGGGGCCATCATCATCACTGCAATCTACACCAACAATTTCACCGCCATCATCACCAACTCTTCCCCCCTCTATGCAGTGGTGTAACCCCTCTTTTACCTGCTGTAATCTCTACTTAAACATGGTGCTCAACGCTGTATATTATTTCCCAATGATGTATGGCTATCCTATGATGTTTGAGTAGATCCGTTTTGTCTTATGGGTTAATTGATGATCGTGATTGGTTTGAGTTGCATGTTTTATTATTGGTGCTGTCCTATGGTGCTCTCCGTGTTGCGCAAGCATGAGCGATCCCTGCTTTAGGGTTTGCAATATGTTCATGATTTGCTCATGGTGGGTGGCGTGAGTGACAGAAGCACAAACCCTAGTAAGTACGTAGTTTGCGGATGGGAGTAAAGAGGACTTGATGCCTTATAATGCTATGGTTGGGTTTTACCGTAATGATCTTTAGTAGTTGCAGATTCTTGCTAGAGTTCCAATCATAAGTGCATATGATGCCAGAAGAGAAACTATGTTAGCTTATGCCTCTCCCTCAAATAAAATTGCAATAATGATTACCGGTCTAGTTATCGATTACCTAGGGACAAATAACTTTCTTGTGTGACAACAAGCTCTCTACTAAAACTAACTTAGTTGTGTCTTCATCTAAACAACTCCTACTTCTTATTTACGTGCTCTTTATTATCTTGCAAACCTATCCAACAACACCTGCAAAGTATTTCTAGTTTCATACTTGTTCTAGGTAAAGCGAACATTAAGCATGCGTAGAGTTGTATTCGTGGTCGATAGAACTTGAGGCAATATTTATTCTACATTTAGCTCCTCGTTGGGCTCGATACTCTTACTTATCGAAAGAGGCTACAATTGATCCCCTATACTTGTGGGTTATCAGCAAGTAGCATTGTCTGCTCTGAATACCTTGTTTTCACTCTAGATACTTC
Source organism: Triticum urartu (assembly GCF_056163025.1). Classification (NCBI taxonomy): domain Eukaryota; kingdom Viridiplantae; phylum Streptophyta; class Magnoliopsida; order Poales; family Poaceae; genus Triticum; species Triticum urartu. The sequence goes on along the minus strand of NC_141876.1, from coordinate 170,380,702 downwards.
CATCACCGCTTCAAATGGCTGATGCACAAGAAGAATAGTTCAATATACAAACATTGTCGACAAATGGAACACGTAATACAAAAAAGGATAGCATGATATAATTCACATACATGATGATTGGCTAAACAACATGGCATTGTATAATTCACATATATAATTCCTTGCAACATGATAGCATTGCATAATTCACATATATAATGTCTTACAACAAGATGGCATTGCATAATTCACATATATGGTAATTAGACACCAAACAGGTGGCATTCACACAAAGCATGTCTAGACTAATCAAATGATATAGCAATGCAAGACACCATACGCATGATATGAGCAACATAACCCTGCCAAGTTAGAGAATACACCTCAGGGGGGGGATAGGACTGGTCATCTGTCTCTGAATCCTCCTTTGAGGAGCTATCCGTAACCAATGAGATATGCGCTTTGTCAGATAGCATAGTCTGCTCTGAAGCCCTTGTTTTCACTCCAGAATTTTCCATCACTGTGCCAACTGGCTCATGCACACGAGGAGTAGTTGATAGTACTAACATTGTTGACAAATGTAATACGTAATGAAAAAAAGGATGGCCTGATATAATTCGCATATAAGATGACTGGCTAAGCAGGATGGCATTCTAAAATTCACATATATGATGCCTGGCTAAACAAGATGGCGTTGTATAATTCACATATGCGATGAAGAAACTAAACAGATGGCATTCACCCAAAGCATGTCTAAACTAAGTAGATGACATATTTCATGTATACAGTAAGCAATGCAAGGCTCCATATGCATGATATAACCAATATCAGCATGCCAAGTTAGAGCAAAGACCTCACGGGGTAAATAGGAGTGGTCTTGTCCTTCTGAATCCCCCTCAGAACAGTTATCTTCCTCTTGATTACTATCCGAAATGGGTGGAGGGCGGCTGCCTTTGTGCCTGCCATGGAGTGACATCTGCATGAAATTTTATTGCCACGCAAGGCTCGTCTCTTTTGCTCTACATGGTCAGTTCCATTGTGTACAATAACTGACATGCATAGGAATAAAACATAGTGAGATTATGTAAGGAGTGCATGCAGAAATCCAGAGTGATGGTAGCAACCTGTGGATAGACCCAAAACCAATGATAGCAGGCAGATAATGGCTTCAGTTCGAAAATACAGATAATGGCTTCTTTATTGTTTGTTTCCCATGCAACATGAAAGTCATAGTAGACACCATAGATTAACCAGATAGTAGATAGATACTATTGATTGTGGCCCTGATATGTACCCCACAACCATTTAACAAGTCAAGTTTGACCATTAGTTTAGAGTTTACTCAGAGTCTAATCGGTGAACAGGACGATAAAGTAGCATGTAATATTAAGCGATGCATAACGTAAGCAGACACGGAAGAATGTGACCTCTCTTACGGACCCGTGTAGTCCTCGAGGTCATCTGGTCGTTTGATGACGGTAATGAAGTTGTCGTGGCTGTCAGTGGCGGGGAAGAAGATCTGAGGCGGTGAACGACATTTTGGGGGACGAATCGCTGCTGTGCTGGACCCTTATGTTGTTGGAGCAGCTAAGCTGGGGTGGACGACGGCACAGCAGGAGCGGGACAAACCACACAAGGCTTTCTTTGACAACTATCTGTAAGAGAAGTAATTCTGTAAGGGCTCGTTTGAATTGGAGGATTCTAACAACGCAGGGATAGGAAATACACATTAATAGGATAGGAATGCACGTGTAAAATAGAGAATTTAAAAACACAGGATTTCTGCCAATCTGGATGTTTGGTTCACAAGAATTGGAAGATCACAGGATGCTACGAAGCATGGTGAGATTAAGTCAAACCACAAGAAAATGTACGGTTATAATGCTATTATGCTACTATCTCTTAGTCTTGTGCTTCATGAATAGGAATTTGATAGGAGGACAAGTGGATATTAAAATTCCTACGGTTTTTCTTTCAAGGAGACACTAAAGGAACAAATCCTATAGTTTTCCTTTGCTCCATTCCTTTGAACCAAATGCATGAATCTATACCCCTATATAGTGTACGACTAACTTTGAAAGTTGGTCGTTGGATGAAGCCAATCCGACGGTATAGAGATGGAAAATCCGAGCACTACTCGTTGTTGGATATCATCTACATTACATCAGATTCTGCCACATGTACAATCTAGAAGACTCCATGGTTGAACTTAAGCATAATGCACAAACCTCAAAACACACGCACTTCTCCTTAGTTCCAGAATCTTCCATATCTTAATTGCCCGATTTTTTTCTAAATGAATTTTCGCTCTTTGTTTTTACTTTATGCTTTACAATGGACAATTCCATGAATCTTAAAATAGATTTTTTTTATAAAACTAATTGATTTCGAATGAGGTGAACTATAAGAATTAAACGAACATCTACATCATGCATATATGACTCAAAGCTTACATGCTATAGTGTGGTATTTATTCACGATTTGGTTACCAAATCTCATGCATGCATTGCATGTGTACCTTAGTAGTAATAGTAGCTTAGGAAACTTTCCAATTCCTATCTTTTTCCACAGTTTTCCTTTCAAGCACTAGCGATTCTAGTAGGCAGGCATGAGCAGGGAAAAGCCTACACTCAAAAAATGTTTCGCTGCTACTTCTACTACTTTGGACCCAGGCCACTGCAGTACTAGCTCAACTCCAAGACTCATCTACAAATGCACAGCTCAAACGCGCAGAGATAAATAATGATGGCGTTCAATAGAGTCCATCACGGATAGCTAAGTTTCCTGGTACCTCACTACTTGTTATATAGTAGGAGAAACTAATCGTATTTCACGTTACTACGTCTATTCTGATAATATTATCAGAATAGTTATTCGGATAACACTTCCGCACTGCATGCTGAACGCGAGGGTACTGCACTTTCTTTAACAAGAGCACTGCATTACAGAGACTAGTGAACTTCGTGTCGGAAAAAACTGCGCGTAGTGTTTTTTCGGTATTGTTTTTGCTCTAATTTTTTAACCGTTTATCGGAACAAGGCGTGTAATATATCGTTGGAAAGCTACAGATTAGATGCAACTTCGCCATGTTGAACACTTTTCAACATTCCCCACGGTTTAAGAGCAGTTTCAAAAACGGTGCGGACCACAAAGAGTGGCAGCGAGCGTTTTTTCGCGTTTTTTCTAAACCCCTCGTCGGAATGAGGCAAATGATACACCGTTGGATAGATCTTGTCGAGGCGCATCTTTTTCATAACTATTTTTTCTCTAATTCGTTACGTTTTAAGAGCAGTTTCAAATTTACTAAATCACGGAATTTTGTTTTTTTAAATTAAATTTTCGATACTGTTTTCGCTCCAGTTTTTTAACCGTTTGTTGAAATGAGGCGTGTAATATGTCCTTGGAAAGCCATGGACAAGTCGCAACTTTCCTATGTAGAAATTGTTTTGAGATTCCTTACAGTTTTAAGTTAATTTTGAAAATCGTGTGGCAGACGACAAGTGGCAGCGGCCGTTTTTCATGAAATTTTTACAAACCGGTCGTCGGAACGATTCAGATAATATGCCGTTGGAAAGATATCGACGAGACGCAACTTTTTAACGTAGAACACTCTCTCTAATTCCTTACGGTTTAAGAGCAGTTTTAAATATACCGAAATGCGGACACTCTGCTTTTCGCGACACCCAAATCGACGTGGGTACTTCATCTGATTAAAAATCGCACTTCATCGGACGAAAGACCGCACTGCATCAGACGTGTTAGAGAACTGCATGATTTATTTTATTCAAACGTATTTTTTCAAGGACGAGAAAGTAGAGTGCACTTCACATCAGGTGTAAATGAACCACAACACTATCAAGAAGTGAACCGCATTACTTTTTTTGCTTTTGTAGCAATTTTTTTGCACTTACGGGATGAACAACATCATACAGCAGACCGTACTGCTTCAGACTCAAAACCGCACTGCATCGGATGTCCAAGCAAAGTACAAGGTTTCTTCTGTATTTTTTTTAACTTTTACTATGGACGTGTGGACCGCAGAGACGAGAGCAAGTGAACCGCAACGATGTCGAAAGTAAACCGCATTACTTTTTTGTCGGTTTGTCTAACATATTTTTTCGAATATGTAACATCGAGACAAGGCAAGCGGACTGCATCAATTTTTTCAGTATTTTTTTTTGCACAAGGAATCAAAGTGCACTGCATAAAATATATATTTTTCTTTTTACAACAACAAAGTGTACTGCAGCAAGAGGGTTCAATTTTTTTGGATGGCGACCAAAGTGAACCTGATAGTGAACCATGTCGTCCGAACGAAAGAAAAAATACAAAAAACTTCACACACAAGTCGTGCCAACCGCAAGCAGTGCCCCCATGGACTGCATCACTCTTTGTATTATTTTACATTTTTCTCACACTTTTTCATAAGAACAAAGTGAAGTTAGAAATGTTTTATATGCTTCTGTAGTTCCCCGGTGAACCACACGCCCACACCACTGGACTGCATGCGTCGTGCGCATGGGCTGCAATCAAATGGGAGTCCACGAATAGGCCAAAAAATTACAAAGAGGAAAAATGCACAATCGGGGGTCTTCGATGACCAGCAGCAAAGCAAAATAGCACGGGGGCGGCTCCGACTGCACGCGCGAGGGAACCTCACTATAGCACCCAGGCGACCTAACCACATTGGGAGGATGGAGCAAACTGCACCCGAGAGGGCCGTCGCTGACCACCATTTTTTTCTTGCATCCAAGATGACAAAAAGCTCGAGTGAGGAAGGGGCCGATTCCTCGCACCTGTGCTGGTCGTCGGGAGAGTGTCTAGAGTTAGTGGTGGTGAGGTAGGGGCAGTGCAGTTCATACCAGAGGAAGTTGCAGCTCTCTTCCATGGCCTCGGTGGACGGGAGATCCAGAGTTGACTGTGTGAATCCCGCACTATGGAGTGGGTGCACGCAAAGGGGGGATGAGGATCTCCGGCGAGGGGAGGCTGGGTGGGCTAGCGCGGGGGAGTCTGGCCCGATCCGGTCGGGGGCAAGTGCGCGGTGGAGGTGGATCCAGCCTTTGCTTGGCTGATGTGCTGGATTCGAGCAGGGGGAGGGAGTTGGTGAGCCGGCGGAAGGAGGTTCTTGGGGGGACTGCGGCGCAGGTGCCTCGCGGCTGTCGGATCCGGCGATGGTGGTCGTGCGTGGGAGGGGGCGCGCCGGCGCTGATCTGGCGGGAGGCGGAGGAAAAAGGAAGGGGTAGATCTCATGCTGGGGTAGGAAGGGGTGGCTGACGGCACAACGCTTTTGGGCGGCCTACGGCGGATGTGGAGGTGGTGGCGGACGGTGCGTGGGGGCGTGGGAGCCCGGAGGGGAAGAAGGCGGGGTCGGGCGGCAAGGAGGAAGGCGGGGTCGGGGCGGCGAGGAAGATGGCGGGTGCGGGGGGTCCCGATCGGGAAGAAGGTGGGGGTGTGGGGGATTCAGCGCATGTGTGTGGTGCGTTTTTGTGTCTGAAGGCACGGGATGGGGTGGGGTGTTATCAGAATAAGACTCGGTGTTATTAGAATAAGACTTTTAAGGGTGTTATTAGAATAGACCCACCCTATATATATATAACATGTAGAGTAAAAAAGCAATGCAACAAGTGTACAACCTCTTTGGCGAGGTCATGTCGATCTCAGCATCATTGGGTTAGTCGGTGAGGATGCTCCGGCTGATTTGGCTGCCGGAGGAGGGGAAGAATATCTTAGGCGTTTGGAGATGGAGCCGGGGTACTGCTGCACTGTGATGGAGGGTTTCGTCGTTGGAGCAGCTCCGGTGAGTTGTACGACGATGAGGCTGAAGCAGGACAAGAGAGACAACGTTAACCTGAGTGGAATTCTAATAGCATCCCCAATAGAAGACGTAAAATACATAACCACAAAGTGCTATATGTAAAATACATCAGCCGCTCATCTCTGAACTTAACTGTCTAAACTGAATTTAACAGTCGAAATTGAATTTAACTTTCGAAACTGAATTTTGCTATCGAAACTGAATTTTACTGTCGAAACTGAACACACTAGTAGCAGAAAAGCAGTAGCAGCAGCAGTGCATGCGAGAGCCAGGGCAGATGGTCGTGTCGCAGCATCTCGGGTGGCAGCTGATGGGCTTGAGGGAGAGTAGGATCTGTTGCTCGTGCAGCAGCAGCGCACGCAAGAGTAGAGCAGTAGCAGTGCGCACAAGAGTAGAGCAGCAGCGCAAGCAAGAGCAAGTGCGAGAGCAGGAGCGCACGAAAGAGCAAGAGCGAGAGAAGAAGCGCGACCAAGAGCAAGAGTAAGAGCTGACCAGGTAGGGGACTGACAGCAAGAGTAGAGCAGCAGCGCAAGCGAGAGCTAAAGCAGCAGCAACTCCGACTGATGTGGACGTCGCCACCGATGGAGTGACGCTGTGGAGGAAGTGGCCAGCGACGCTGCTGTGGATCGAGCCGCGCCACGGCAGCACCGTCAGATCGAATCAACAAGAAAATGCAGCGATTAGTGTACAACCTCTTTGGTGGCGCCGATTAGGCCTCAGCTTCATCCGAGGAAACGGTGATGATGCTGCTCTTCCGGTGGTGCAGGTGAAGATGGCGGTGTGGGAATAGAGGTGGCGCGAAAGATGAGGGGAACATCGGGGCAGCTCCTTGGAGTTGGAGGACGGGGTGGCCGAACCGGCGGGATGAAGAGATCGACGATGGATCCTCATCCGGTACGGTGGATGAGGGACGTCGAGGTGTTGCTGTGGACGACGTCGTCAGGAAAGAGGCTCCAGTTGGGTAGCGGACGAAGGTGGGTGTGGGGCTTTGCGGGTTTTCGCGGCTTCGGTGTACGAATGGGTTGGTGGATTTATGGGAGGGGAACCATGGCTTAGGGACGCGCTTGTCCGAAATGCGGGGTAAGTTATGAAAGTACCCCCACCGATTTGAGCTAGGCGGTTCTTTCGGTTCAGGGGTACCACGGGCATTTCGCGTGTCGGTATTTCACAGGAGGTGGGAGTTTTCGCGCGCGTTGTAATTTCGGGATAGCAAGGCGCGGGTTGAGATGGAGGGAGTTTTCAGATCACAACAAGACAAAGATATATCTTAAATATTTCGGGTTAACCAGGCGCGTGTTGAAATTTACGGACAAGCCTAACATGTACTATACCAAATCAATTCGCACTTCCGTCGATGAAAAAGCAAAAATAAATCAATTCGCACCACACAAGAGAGTCTAGTCCCGTGTATTGTAGCAAATCAATTTGCAGTACAAATGCCATTCAAAACTTTGAATTCATGTTATGTTCAATTAAAATATTTCGCTACGTGTATAATGCATGCAACCTGCTACTCAAATGAACGTTTTAGTGCATTCCAAACGTATATACTACCGCTTCAATGTGAACTAAATTTGAATTCATTTCTCTATTTGAATAAGATCTACAATCATGATTGTTGTGAAGTTAAACCATTTGAATTCATTTCTCTGTTTTAATAAGATCTACAATCATCATTATTGTCAAGTTAAACCATCGTTTGTGTATTATATTGACACCACACCACAACACATGATTACTGTCAAGTTAGATATGAACTATGTGTACTTTATGAACTCGAACTCGATTTTTTGAATCCACTATATGTTGATTTCAAATCACAATACATTTCACTAGGTAGATCTTCATAATGTGTTTATCACATAATGTATGGTTCCCCGTCCCCTTCGCCTACAAGTATTTAGATGTGAGTTGCAAACGCCACACATTACCACAAATTCAAATAAAATGTGAGATTGTTCGATATATTGTATGGTTTAGATTGTTCGATATTTAGGTGTGAGCTGCAAACGCCACACATTATCACAAATTCAAATAAAATGTGAGATTGTTCGATGTATAGGATGGTTTACATTGTTCGAATTTTAGCTCTGAGTTGCAAACACCATGCATTATCACATTATGGTATAACATGTCCAAAACCACAGCACGCCTATCACTGCTATATTCATGCATGCATATGTTTATAACACTATGATCTCCTATTCAAATATATGAATCCACTTTCATATCGAATAATGATCTTTGTTAGTCTCTTATGCCCACACAATCCTCTAACATTTGTAGTTAGCACTAACTTTCTCTCATGCATGCACATGCCCTCCTTGCCCTCCCCTCCCTCAGCATTCTATCCATCGCGCACATCCATTTTTTTCTTTAGGTCATTTTCCCACGGTCTCCACAACTCCTTTCCGACACACACCGATCGATAAACCTCTCTAGCGATGTCTGCCTACAACATACACACGCACCTTCCATCTCCTCATTTCTATGTCCATGCCTCTTGTCTCTCATACGGTCCCACACACGTGTAAACTCTCGCCCCTCTTTTCATCGATCTCACAATCGCACAATCCTCCCCTATCTAGCTATTAGCTAGGCCTCTCGCACCACCTCCCAGCTCCATTCTCTCTGTCTATCCGTCTCGCCGGGCCTTATTTGCCTCTAATAAATGGATCTACACCGACCGATCTCCCACTATACATATAGATAGCTTGGTCATTATAACTCGTTTTCCCCACGCGTCGATCGATCTACCTCATTAGTTATGCCTCTCCCTTCCTCCGACAAACAACAGTTGATCTACCGATCTAGTTAGGTTTGCTTACCAAACACATGGTCCCCCTTCATCATACATGCATGCGTCCCGACACATCTATCACGCACATGCACACACAGAAACACATCCCCACTCTAATTGATAATATTGCAGTTCTACCCTCAGTTTGTCTAGTAGGCCTCTCCCACCATCTTCGAGAAGCAACTCTATCACCCATCCAGCACTCTACCCCTATCCCTCCCTCTCTCTCTCGCCTCTCTCTCTATACCAACCTATTTCTCGTCCTTCACTTATGTATGGATGTCGACCGATCTCCCTCAAGACATAGCTGGGTCTCTCCTTCTCAACACATATACGAGTCGTTCTACCTCTCTAGTTAGGTCTCTGCCTCCCCCTCCCCCTGCACACACACCGATACATCGAGCGCTCTAGTCAAGTCTCCCTGCCACACACAAACTTGCCCTGTGCCCTCTGACGTTCCGGTAGGTCAGTCGCCCTATATGTTTGACTTGCACACACACAATTTTGATGGCTCTCTTCATCGATCTCGCACCCACCCACTTGATCCTCTCTTCGACTCTATCGATATGTATGAACCCCCCCTCTCTTCTCATGGATCGCCCCCTCTATATATGATATAGATAGGCCTCTATTTCACACACATTGCATGTGTCAAATTTTTGTTTGAGATATCATCGACTCATATTCCCACAAATACATTCACAAAATCACCCCCAACAAAAAACACCCACGAACACACACGGCATCTGTCTAGGTTTGTATCTCTCTCACACACAAGCACGTAGGTGGGGGACATGCACGAAGAGAAGAGGTGCACGCACGGCACACGTACTCTCGTCTCTTTCCCAACAACACCCGTGCGAGTACACGGTGGAGCTCATTTCTGTACCAAAAGGCAGCCCACTGGGTAATTTGACATATGTACTGGTTGTCCACTTGATGGAGGATCGTGTACCACGGGTGAACAAACAAATTGTGACTTGATGCGTTATGTTAAAAAAGAGGCAAACCATGTGGGGCCTATCTTAGAGGCAAGCCTCTATACACTGGAGATTCTCTGTACTTATTACTTTTGATGTGTCCTGTCAACTCGCAGAACGAGGAGAATCTTGCTTAGTATGCCCTCTCCCCCGCCCACGGGCACGGTGGCTCGCAGGACGAGGTGAAGCTTGCTTACTACTACGCCTTATGCCAGCTCCCTCGCCCACATGCGCGGTGGCTCGCAGGACGAGGAGAAAATTTTATTGCTCCCTCTGTTTACTCCTCGTACCTACCTTTGTAGAGAGATTATCATATTGTTTGGAATATATGTCCTTTAGTAGATTTCAATATGAACTACTAGTACATACTCCAAACACTGATGTATATAGACGTATTTTAGAGTGTAGATTCACTCATTTTGCTCCGTATGTAGTCCATATTGAAACGGACGTAATAGTACGCACTCTCCCTCTCCCCTCACCCCTCGACCGTCGCTCGAACCTCGCCCATGTGGTGGACGTGCAGCAATTCATTCGGTCTCGGATAGCCAGAATGATATATATTGCAGTACCATGCTCGACTTCCCGAAGAGGCGAAGAGCCAAGCGCAAGGTTAATATTTTGGAGATGCCAAGCGCAAGGTTTATTGGAGAACGAGTAGTAGTAGTACTAGTAGTACGTACCAGTGGTACGTACTATATGAGGAAGAAGGCAACAAGATGTATGTTTTGCGTGACAGTATCTTCTTACAGGATGTGCTAGACCTAGTGGACCTCATTGTTGCAATGGGAGTACTCCCTATCATATATAGCATGGTTCAGAGTGGTGGGAAACAGACATAATTCAGACCTGCTTAGCCTTAAACCCCATGAAGAAGTCCCATCGAATGGAATAGCCATCCTCTACACGTGCTCGTATGTAAAATGAGTAAATGAGACCAAAAGAGAAATAGACAAAGTAAAAAAATCACCAGCCTTAGATCCAGCCCTATTGTATCAGTGAATGATATTTGTACGTCGTGATTCACATGGCTATATTAAAAACCATGCTATGGAGGTAGAAGTGGATTTTTATTTATTTGTGGAGGTAGCATCGGATGGATATTCAACGAGTGAACTGATGGGTGCTTCCTCGGTCAAACATAGATAAAGGTGCGCCTCGTGATTTGACGGCTTATGTAACGCCCCGAGACCGATGCGCCATGTGTCTTCCAGTTATTCGCCGATGTTGCCATGTCATTCGCTTGCGTGTTGCATCTTGTCATGTCATCATGTGCATTGCGTCATCATGTTTTCAAAACTTGCATCCGTCCGGTTTCTCCCAGTTCCTTCCGTTGTCCATTCTGAGCCCAACCACACTTGCATGCGCCTGAGGCACGGCCGGAAAATGTTCTCGGAATGGGTTGAAAGTTGGCATGTGATCTTATTATAGGGTAGATAGACCGCCTGTCAAGTTTCATCACATTCGGAGACGGTCTGATGCCCCAACGGATAACTATAGCGGCAGTATAGCTGGTCTTTTCGTCGGACGTTTTCAGTCTCCGAATACTGTTGACAGGCTTTCCCTCTCTTTCCCCTCTAGTCCGTCTGCATAGTCCGGTATCACCGCCAGGCCCCGAAACCCCTCCTTGCACAGTGCATCGACCCCTCGCGTGTGTTTGAAACTTCCCCGAACCCGACCCGCTCTATCGTTACCGTTGGATCCGGATCATCACCAAACATCTACAAAACATCTCCTTTTTGTTAATTGGACTTCCTAACATATATTTTTCTCAGTCGTCCATTTATGATCGTAGGGACGTGGTAGACCCTATGTTAATCCCTTTGCATTATAAATAGTGGGAAACCCTAGAAATTAGGGACCTTGTCCCATCCATCCAATCCCCACGCCGCCGCCACTCCCTTTGTTTTCAACGCCAAGCCAACCAGCTTCATCCTCCCCGATCCAAAATCCAGCCAATCCCATCGCAGCTCTTCCCTACCTCGGTCCTCGATCTGGATCCAGAGGAGCGCCGAGCCTCGAGCCCCTTGCGCCGTGCGCCTCCCTCGCCGGAGCTCCTCTCCAGCACGCCGGCGACCCCGACCAGGCTAGCCCTGCGCCCTGCCTCTCTCCTTCCCTCCTTAGTTCTCCCTCACCTCACCTCACCTCTCTTGCTTCTCCAGGGAACCAGCGCTGCCGCCCAATGAGGAAGCTCGCCACCTGCCCACAAGTTCGCCGTGCCATCGGTCGCTTCCGCCGTTGTCAGGCCAGGATCTCCCCGTCGCTCCACTTCTCCCACTCCCCTTGTTTCTTCTTGTTTTCCCCTGCTGCTCCCTGTGGCCTGATCTCTTGCCGCCGACAGGAACTGCCAGCGCCGCCCACGGCCTCGTCTCCGGCTAGAACAGCCCGTCCCAGACCTCCCCCACCCGGATCCGGTGACTCTTGCCGCCGCCGCGGCCAAGAACCTCGCCGAAGAACAACGTTCCGCCCTGGACCTGCTCGTTTCAGCAGCCGCTGCCGCTCTGAAACTTGCGCCCCGCTGTGATTGCTTCGTTTGTCGAGAACGAGCGCTCCCTCGTTGTTGCGTGGACCACAGAAGACCCGCGCCTGGGCTGTGTCTCGCGCGAGGTACACCAACCGGCCCAGCTGCCAGCCCTGCGGCGCCCGGCCTGCCTTGGCCTCTCCCTCTCCGCAAACTGGGCCTGGCCCATGGGTGAGGCACACCCCAGCGCCCCTGTTTGCTGTCCTCCTGTTGGGCCAGATCTTATATGTGGCCCGAATCATGTTTTTTTCCCGTGGAACGAATTTAGCAATTATTCCTGAGACGGTTGCTTTGCAGAAAAACCCTCAAATTTCATGCATTTAATAACTTCACAACCATGCATCAGATGTAAATAATTTATATGTGTAAAATGACTAGAATTTCATCTAGTTTCATAATATACCACTTTCATCTATGTTTAAAATGTTGTTTGTTAAAATTTGCTCCTATGTCATGTTAAAATGCTTTAATTAATAACTTAATAATCGTAGCTCCAAATTTAATAAACTTTATATGTAAATGGGGTAGAAAATGCATAGTTTAACTTGGTGCATCGCATTGCATGTTTAATAACTCTAAAATTGTGTTTAGGGCAGAATAGTACCAAACCTTAAAACATGCACATGAGAAGTTTTCGGACTTGTTGTTTGTTGTTCCGGCCTCATTTAAACTTGCCCAGATAGGTAGTTTTTCATATGCTTCACCTCTTGCCATGCTAACAACATTTAATATTATTGAGTACATAAACGAGATAGAACTAAATAAGTCATGTGGTGTTTCGCCAATATGCAACGGAGTTGCATATTGTGCTCCACTTAATTTGTAGGATTCTTTGTGCACTTTGCCAAGCCAAGCTTCATTAAACTAGACATGCATCATACTTGATTGTGCATCATGCCATGTTTATGTGATGGTTGTTTTTGTTGGAAATATGCCCTAGAGGCAATAATAAAAGTATTATTATTATATTTCTTTGATCATGATAATTTTCTTTATTCATGCTATAACTGTATTATCCGGAAATCGTAATACACGTGTGAATACATAGACCATAATATGTCCCTAGTAAGCCTCTAGTTGACTAGCTCGTTGATCAACAGATAGTCATGATTTCCTGGCTATGGACATTGGATGTCATTGATAAGGGGATCACATCATTAGGAGAATGATGTGATGGACAAGACCCAATCCTAAGCATAGCACAAGATCGTGTAGTTCGTTTGCTAGAGCTTTTCCAATGTCAAGTATCTTTTCCTTTGACCATGAGATCGTGTAACTCCCGGATACCGTAAGAGTGCTTTGGGTGTATCAAACGTCACAACGTAACTGGGTGACTATAAAGGTGCACTACAGGTATTTCCGAAAGTGTCTGTTGGGTTGACACGGATCGAGACTGGGATTTGTCACTCCATATAACGGAGAGGTATCACTGGGCCCACTCGGTAATGCATCATCATTATGAGCTCAAGGTGACCAAGTGGTTGATCACGGGATCATGCATTACGGTACGAGTAAAGTGACTTGCCGGTAACGAGATTGAACAAGGTATTGGGATACCAACGATCGAGTCTCGGGCAAGTAACATACCGATTGACAAAGGGAATTGTATACGGGGTTGATTAAATCCTCGACATCGTGGTTCATCCGATGAGATCATCGTGGAGCATGTGGGAGCCAACATGGGTATCCAGATCCCGCTGTTGGTTATTGACTGGAGAGTCGTCTCGGTCATGTCTGCTTGTCTCCCGAACCCGTAGGGTCTACACACTTAAGGTTCGGTGACGCTAGGGTTGTGAAGATATGTATATGCAGTAACCCGAATGTTGTTCGGAGTCCCGGATGAGATCCCGGACGTCACGAGGAGTTCCGGAATGGTCCGGAGGTAAAGAATTATATATAGGAAGTGCTGTTTCGGCCATCGGGACAAGTTTCGGGGTTATCGGTATTGTACCGGGACCACCGGAGGGGTCCCGGGGGCCCACCGGGTGGGGCCACCTGTCCCGGGGGGCCACATGGGCTGTAGGGGTGTGCCTTGGCCTATATGGGCCAAGGGCACCAGCCCCTATAGGCCCATGTGCCTAGGGTTTCCATGGGGGACGTGTCCCACTAGTGGAAGGCACCCCTGAGTGCCTTGGGGGGAGGGAAACCTCCCCTGGCCACCGCACCTAGGAGATTGGATCTCCTAGGATGGCGCACCCCCCCCTTGGGCCTCCTATATATAGTTGAGGAGAGGGAGGACTTCATACCTCAGCCTTTGGTGCTTCCCTCTCTCCCTGTTACGTCTCTCTCTCGTAGTATAGGCGAAGCCCTGCTACTGTGACGCCCTGCATCCACCACCACGCCGTCGTGCTGCTGGATCTTCATCAACCTCTCTTCCCCCCTTGCTGGATCAAGAAAGGAGGAGACGTCATCCGTTCTGTACGTGTGTTGAACGCGGAGGCACCGTCCGTTCGGTGCTAAGATCATCGGTGACTTGGATCACGTCGTGTTCGACTACATCATCCCCGTTCTTTGAACGCTTCCGCTCGCCATCTACAAGGTACGTAGATGCATCTAATCACTCGTTGCTAGATGAACTCCTAGATGGATCTTGGTGAAACCGTAGGAAAATTGTTGTTTTCTGCTACGTTCCCCAACAGTGGCCTCATGAGCTAGGTCTATGCGTAGTTCTCTTGCACGAGTAGAACACAAAGTAGTTGTGGGCGTTGATTTTGTTCAATATTCTTGCCATTACTAGTCCTATCTTGATTCGGCGGCATCGTGGGATGAAGCGGCCCGGACCGACCTTACACGTACTCTTACGTGAGACAGGTTTCACCGACTGACATGCACTAGTTGCATAAGGTGGCTAGCGGGTGTCTGTCTCTCCTACTTTAGTCGGATCGGATTCGATGAAAAGGGTCCTTATGAAGGGTAAATAGCAATTGGCATATCACGTTGTGGTCTTTGCATAGGTAAGAAATGTTCTTGCTAGAAACCCATAGCAGCCACGTAAAACATGCAAACAACAATTAGAGGACGTCTAACTTGTTTTTGCAGGGTATGCTATGTGATGTGATATGGCCAAAAGGATGTGATGAATGATATATGTGATGTATGACATTGATCATGTTCTTGTAATAGGAATCACGACTTACATGTCGATGAGTATGACGGTGACAGGATGATCATGGAGCCCCAAGATGGAGATCAAAGGAGCTATGTGATATTGGCCATATCATGTCACTATTATTATTTGATTGCATGTGATGTTTATCATGTTTTGCATCTTGTTTACTTAAAATGACGGTAGTAAATAAGATGATCCCTTACAACAATTTCAAGAAGTGTTCTCCCCTAACTGTGCACCGTTGCTACAGTTCGTCGTTTCGAAGCACGCCGTGATGATCGGGTGTGATAGATCCTTACGTTCACATACAACGGGTGTAAGACAGTTTTACACATGCAAAAAACTCTTAGGGTTAACTTGACGAGCCTAGCATGTACAGACATGGCCTCGGAACACAGAAGACCGAAAGGTCGAGCATGAGTCGTATAGAAGATACGATCAACATGAAGATGTTCACCGACGTTGACTAGTCCGTCTCACGTGATGATCGGACACGGTCTAGTTCACTCGGATCATGTAATACTTAGATGACTAGAGGGATGTCTAATATGAGTGGGAGTTCATTAATAATTTGATTAGATGAACTTAATTATCATGAACTTAGTCTAAAATCTTTGCAATATGTCCTGTAGATCAAATGGCCAACGTTGTATTCAATTTCAACGCGTTCCTAGACAAAACCAAGCTGAAAGACGATGGCAGCAACTATACGGACTGGGTCCGGAACCTGAGGATCATCCTCATAGCTGCCAAGAAATATTATGTCCTACAAGCACCGTTAGGTGATCCACCCGTCCCACAGAACCAAGACGCTATGAACGCTTGGCAGACACGTACTGATGACTACTCCCTCGTTCAGTGCGGCATGCTTTACAGCTTAGAGCCGGGGCTCCAAAAGCGTTTTGAGAGACATGGAGCATATGAGATGTTCGAAGAGCTGAGAATGGTTTTTCAAGCTCATGCCCGGATCGAGAGATATGAAGTCTCCGATAAGTTCTTCAGCTGTAAGATGGAGGAAAATAGTTCTGTCAGTGAGCACATACTCACTATGTCTGGGTTACATAACCGCTTGACTCAGCTGGGAGTTAATCTCCCGGATGACACGGTCATTAACAGAATCCTCCAGTCGCTTCCACCAAGCTACAAGAGCTTTGCGATGAACTTCAATATGCAGGGGATGGTAAAGACCATTCCTGAAGTATTTGCTATGCTGAAATTAGCAGAGGTAGAAGTCAAGAAGGAACATCAAGTGTTGATGATGAATAAAACCACTAAGTTCAAGAAGGGCAAGGGTAAAAAGAACTTCAAGAAGGACGGCAAGGAAGTTGCTGCGCCCGGCAAGCAAGCTACTGGGAAGAAGTCAAAGAATGGACCCAAGCCTGAGACAGAGTGCTTTTATTGCAAAGGGAAGGGTCACTGGAAGAGGAACTGCCCCAAATACTTAGCGAACAAGAAGGCCGGCAACACCAAAGGTATATTTGATATACATGTAATTGATGTGTACCTTACCAGTACTCGTAGTAACTCCTGGGTATTTGATACCGGTGCCGTTACTCATATTTGTAACTCACCGCAGGAGCTGCGGAATAAACGAAAACTGGAGAAGGACGAGGTGACGATGCGCGTCGGGAATGGTTCCAAGGTCGATGTGATCGCCGTCAGCACGCTACCTCTACATTTACCTACGGGATTAGTTATAAACCTCAATAATTGTTATTTAGTGCCATGTTTGAGCATGAACATTGTATCA
This sequence comes from Triticum urartu, assembly GCF_056163025.1. Classification (NCBI taxonomy): domain Eukaryota; kingdom Viridiplantae; phylum Streptophyta; class Magnoliopsida; order Poales; family Poaceae; genus Triticum; species Triticum urartu. The sequence continues at coordinate 170,363,748 of NC_141876.1, read as the reverse complement.
GGATCTCGTTTAATACGAGATGGCTACTCATTTAAATCCGAGAATAATGGTTGTTCTATTTATATGAGAGATATGTTTTATGGTCATGCTCCGATAGTCAATGGTTTATTCTTAATGAATCTCGAGCGTATTACTACACATGTTCATAGTGTGAGTACCAAAAGATGTAAGGTTGATAATGATAGTCCCACATACTTGTGGCACTGCCGCCTTGGTCACATAGGTGTCAAACGCATGAAGAAGCTCCATGCAGATGGACTTTTAGAGTCTCTTGATTATGAATCATTTGACACGTGTGAACCATGCCTCATGGGAAAAATGACCAAGACTCCGTTCTCAGGAACAATGGAGCGAGCAACAAACTTATTGGAAATCATACATACTGATGTGTGCGGTCCAATGAGTGTTGAGGCTCGCGGTGGCTATCGTTATGTTCTCACCCTCACTTATGACTTGAGTAGATATGGGTATGTCTACTTAATGAAACACAAGTCTGAAACCTTTGAAAAGTTCAAGGAATTTCAGAGTGAGGTTGAGAATCAACGTGACAGGAAAATCAAGTTTCTACGATCAGATCATGGAGGAGAATGCTTGAGTCACGAATTTGGCACACACTTAAGAAAATGTGGAATAGTTTCACAACTCACGCCGCCTGGAACACCTCAGCGTAATGGTGTGTCCGAACGTCGTAATCGCACTCTATTAGATATGGTGTGATCTATGATGTCTCTTACCGATTTACCGCTATCTTTTTGGGGCTATGCTTTAGAGACTGCCGCATTCACTTTAAATAGGGCTCCGTCGAAATCCGTTGACACGACACCGTATGAATTATGGTTTGGGAAGAAACCTAAGCTGTCGTTTCTAAAAGTTTGGGGATGCGATGCTTATGTCAAGAAACTTCAACCTGAAAAGCTCGAACCCAAGTCGGAAAAATGCGTCTTCATAGGATACCCTAAAGAAACTATTGGGTATACCTTCTACCTAAGATCCGAAGGCAAGATCTTTGTTGCCAAAGACGGACTCTTTCTGGAGAAAGAGTTTCTCTCAAAAGAAGTAAGTGGGAGGAAAGTAGAACTTGATGAAGTATTGCCTCTTGAACCGGAAAATGGCGCAACTCAAGAAAATGTTCCTGAGGTGCCTGCACCGACTAGAGAGGAAGTTAATGATAATGATCAAGATACTTCTGATCAAGCTCCTACTGAAATTCGAAGGTCCACAAGGACACGTTCCGCACCAGAGTGGTACAGCAACCCTGTCTTGGAAATCATGTTGTTAGACAACGGTGAACCTTCGAACTATGAAGAAGCGATGGCGGGTCCGGATTCCGACAAATGGCTGGAAGCCATGAAATCCGAGATAGGATCCATGTATGAAAACGAAGTATGGACTTTGACTGACTTGCCCGTTGAACGGCGAGCCATAGAAAATAAATGGATCTTTAAGAAGAAGACAGACGCGGATGGTAATGTGACCATCTATAAAGCTCGGCTTGTCGCTAAGGGTTATCGACAAGTTCAAGGGGTTGACTACGATGAGACTTTCTCACCGGTAGCGAAGCTAAAGTCCATCCAAATCATGTTAGCAATTGCCGCATTCTACGATTATGAAATATGGCAAATGGACGTCAAAACGGCATTCCTTAATGGTTTCCTTAAGGAAGAATTGTATATGATGCAGCCGGAAGGTTTTGTCGATCCTAAGAATGCTAACAAGGTGTGCAAGCTCCAACGCTCGATTTATGGGCTGGTGCAAGCATCTCGGAGTTGGAACATTCGCTTTGATGAGATGATCAAAGCGTTTGGGTTTACGCAGAATTATGGAGAAGCCTGCGTTTACAAGAAAGTGAGTGGGAGCTCTGTAGCATTTCTCATACTATATGTAGATGACATACTATTGATGGGAAATGATATAGAACTCTTGGACAGCATCAAGGCCTACTTGAATAAGAGTTTTTCAATGAAGGACCTTGGAGAAGCTGCTTATATATTAGGCATCAAGATCTATAGAGATAGATCAAGACGCCTCATAGGTCTTTCACAAAGCACATACCTTGATAAGATTTTGAAGAAGTTCAAAATGGATCAGTCCAAGAAAGGGTTCTTGCCTGTTTTGCAAGGTGTGAGATTGAGCTCGGCTCAATGCCCGACCACGGCAGAAGATATAGAAGAGATGAGTGTCATCCCCTATGCCTCAGCCATAGGTTCTATTATGTATGCCATGCTGTGTACCAGACCTAATGTAAACCTTGCCGTAAGTTTGGTAGGAAGGTACCAAAGTAATCCCGGCAAGGAACACTGGACAGCGGTCAAGAATATCCTGAAGTACCTGAAAAGGACTAAGGAAATGTTTCTCGTTTATGGAGGTGACAAAGAGCTCGTCGTAAAGGGTTACGTCGACGCTAGCTTCGACACAGATCTGGATGACTCTAAGTCACAAACCGGATACGTGTATATGTTGAATGGTGGAGCAGTGAGCTGGTGCAGCTGCAAACAGAGCGTCGTGGCGGGATCTACATGTGAAGCGGAGTACATGGCAGCCTCGGGGGCAGCACATGAAGCAATATGGGTGAAGGAGTTCATCACCGACCTAGGAGTCATACCCAATGCGTCGGGGCCAATCAAACTCTTTTGTGACAACACTGGAGCTATTGCACTTGCCAAGGAGCCCAGGTTTCACAAGAAGACAAGGCACATAAAGCGTCGCTTCAACTCCATTCGTGAAAATGTTCAAAATGGAGACATAGAGATTTGTAAAGTACATACGGACCTGAATATAGCAGATCCGTTGACTAAACCTCTCCCTAGGGCAAAACATGATCAACACCGGAATTCCATGGGTGTTCGATTCATCACAATGTAACTAGATTATTGACTCTAGTGCAAGTGGGAGACTATTGGAAATATGCCCTAGAGGCAATAATAAAAGTATTATTATTATATTTCTTTGATCATGATAATTGTCTTTATTCATGCTATAACTGTATTATCCGGAAATCGTAATACACGTGTGAATAAATAGACCATAATATGTCCCTAGTAAGACTCTAGTTGACTAGCTCGTTGATCAACAGATAGTCATGATTTCCTGGCTATGGACATTGGATATCATTGATAACGGGATCACATCATTAGGAGAATGATGTGATGGACAAGACCCAATCCTAAGCATAGCACAAGATCGTGTAGTTCGTTTGCTAGAGCTTTTCCAATGTCAAGTATCTTTTCCTTTGACCATGAGATCGTGTAACTCCCGGATACCGTAAGAGTGCTTTGGGTGTATCAAACGTCACAACGTAACTGGGTGACTATAAAGGTGCACTACAGGTATTTCCGAAAGTGTCTGTTGGGTTGACACGGATCGAGACTGGGATTTGTCACTCCATATAACGGAGAGGTATTACTGGGCCCACTCGGTAATGCATCATCATTATGAGCTCAAGGTGACCAAGTGGTTGATCACGGGATCATGCATTACGGTACGAGTAAAGTGACTTGCCGGTAACGAGATTGAACAAGGTATTGGGATACCAACGATCGAGTCTCGGGCAAGTAACATACCGATTGACAAAGGGAATTGTATACGGGGTTGATTAAATCCTCGACATCGTGGTTCATCCGATGAGATCATCGTGGAGCATGTGGGAGCCAACATGGGTATCCAGATCCCGCTGTTGGTTATTGACCGGAGAGTCGTCTCGGTCATGTCTGCTTGTCTCCCGAACCCGTAGGGTCTACACACTTAAGGTTCGGTGACGCTAGGGTTGTGAAGATATGTATATGCAGTAACCCGAATGTTGTTCGGAGTCCCGGGTGAGATCCCGGACGTCACGAGGAGTTCCGGAATGGTCCGGAGGTAAAGAATTATATATAGGAAGTGCTGTTTCGGCCATCGGGACAAGTTTCGGGGTTATCGGTATTGTACCGGGACCACCGGAGGGGTCCCGGGGGCCCACCGGGTGGGGCCACCTGTCCCGGGGGGCCACATGGGCTGTAGGGGTGCGCCTTGGCCTATATGGGCCAAGGGCACCAGCCCCTATAGGCCCATGCGCCTAGGGTTTCCATGGGGGAGGAGTCCCACTAGTGGAAGGCACCCCTGAGTGCCTTTGGGGGGAGGGAAACCTCCCCTGGCCGCCGCACCTAGGATATTGGATCTCCTAGGCTGGCGCACCCCCCCCTTGGCCCTCCTATATATAGTTGAGGAGAGGGAGGACTTCATACCTCAGCCTTTGGTGCTTCCCTCTCTCCCTGTTACGTCTCTCTCTCGTAGTATAGGCGAAGCCCTTCTACTGTGACGCCCTGCATCCACCACCACGCCGTCGTGCTGCTGGATCTTCATCAACCTCTCTTCCCACCTTTCTGGATCAAGAAAGGAGGAGACGTCATCCATTCCGTACGTGTGTTGAACGCGGAGGCACCGTCCGTTCGGTGCTAAGATCATCGGTGACTTGGATCACGTCGTGTTCGACTACATCATTCCCGTTCTTTGAACGTTTCCGCTCGCCATCTACAAGGTACGTAGATGCATCTAATCACTCGTTGCTAGATGAACTCCTAGATGGATCTTGGTGAAACCATAGGAAAATTTTTGTTTTCTGCTACGTTCCCCAACAGTTTTACTATGTTGTTTGCTTCTTTCTGGTGTTGCTTCTTCGGGTTGGTTCCGTTAACATTGCGTTTGTGAGGATTCGTTCGACTACGTCCGTTTGTCTTCTTCATGGACCCATTCTTCTTCCTTGCGGGATCTCAGGCAAGATGACCATACCCTCGAAATCACTCCTATCTTTGCTTGCTAGTTGCTCGCTCTATTGCTATGCCTATGCCGCGATACCTACCACTTGCTATGTCATGCCTCCCATATTGCCATGTCAAACCCCTAACCCACCTTGTCCTAGCAAACCGTTGTTTGGCTATGTTACCGCTTTGCTCAGCCCCACTTATAGCGTTGTTAGTTGCAGGTGAAGATTGGAGTTTGTTCCCTGTTGGAACATGGATATTTGTTGGGATATAACAATATCTCTTATTTTATTAATGCATCTATATACTTGGTAAAGGGTGGAAGGCTCGTCCTTATGCCTGGTGTTTTGTTCCACTCTTGCCGCCCTAGTTTCCGTCATACCGGTGTTATGTTCCTTGATTTTGCGTTCCTTACGCGGTTGGGTTATAATGGGAACCCTTGACAGTTCGCCTTGAATAAAACTCCTCCAGCAAGGCCCATCATTGGTTTTACCATTTACCACCTAAGCCTTTTTCCCTTGGGTTCTGCAGACTCAAGGGTCATCTTTATTTAAACCCTCGGGCTAGTGATCCTCTGAGTGTTGGTCCAAACTAGAGCCCCTTGCAGTGCCACCTCGGGGAAACTCGAGGGCTGGTTTTCGTTGTACGGATTGCTTATCCGGTGTGCCCTAAGAATGAGATATGTGCAGCTCCTATCGGGATTTGTCGGCACATTCGAGTGGTCTTGCTGGTCTTGTTTTACCATTGTCGAAATGTCTTGTAACCGGGATTCCGAGTCTGATCGGGACTTCCTGGGAGAAGGAATATCCTTCTTTGACCGTGAGAGCTTGTGATGGGCTAAGTTGGGACACCCCTGCAGGGTTTTGAACTTTCGAAAGTCGTGCCCGCGGTTATGGGCAGATTGGAATTTGTTAATGTCCAGTTGTAGAGAACTTGACACTTAACTTAATTAAAATGCATCAACTGCGTGTGTAGCCATGATGGTCTCTTCTCGGCGGGATCCGGGAAGTGAACACGGTGTTGGAGTTATGCTTCACGTAGGTTGTTCTAGGATCACTTCTTGATCAAAGATTCTCGACCGTGCCTTGCCTTCTCTTCTCGCTCTCATTTGTGTAAGTTAGCGACCATATATGCTAGTGCTTGCTGCAGCTCCACCTCATACCTTTTGCCCTTCCTTTAAGCTTAAATAGTCTTGATTGCTAGGGTGTGAGATTGTTGAGTCCCCGTGACTCACAGATTACTTCCAAAACCATCTTCCAGGTGCCGATGATATCGTGCAGGTGACGCAACTGAGCTCAGGAGCAGTTCGATGAAGATCGTGTTCGTTTTGTTGTTCCGTTTCCAGTTGATCAGTAGTGGAGCCCACTTGGGGCGATCGGGGGTCTGTAGCATCAGGGGTAGTCTTCTTTTATTTTGGTTTCGTAGTCGGACCGTGCTTGTATCTGGGTGATGTAATGTTATATTCATGTATTGTGTGAAGTGGCGATTGGAAGCCAACCCTGTATCTCTTTCTTATTCAGTACATGGGATGTGTAAAGATTACCCCTCTTGCGACATGGCCTTCAATGCGGTAATGCCTCTAAGTCATGCTCCGACACGTGGGAGATATAGCCGCATCGAGGGTGTTAGAAGTTGGTAATCACAACCTTCCCCGACTTAGGAGCCCCCTGCTTGATCGAATCGCTGGTGTTGTTGAGTCTAGAAAAATGTTTTGAGTCATTTAGGATTATATATATCGGAGAGTAGGATTCTTTTTACTCCTCAGTCCCTTCGTCGCTCTGGTGAGGCATCCTAACATAGAGTTTTGACTCTTCTCTTCTCAAATTTCACTAAAAAAAATTAGGATCACGCGGGTATCTTGGAATCGTTCTGATGGTTTTGTGACGAGAACATTGTTCTTGGTGCCTCCTGACATTTAGGGGTTGTGGAGTGTCCCAGGGAGTTGAGCTCCGAGGTGTTGTCGTCACAATTTTATCGTTGCATTTCTGGAATACCTGAGTTCACCGACATCGAAAATCTCTTTTATGCAGTTGTTGGTGAGATAACCTCGACACCACCCAGTACAGGGGCGGGAGTTCGGGATTATTGCCATAACTCGTATAACGGATGCTTTTCGAAGGTTGAGGTAAATGATTTCCGAACGTTTCTTGGTTATGTGTTGAAGGATGGATACAACTGGATCTAGGATTTGTTAGTTTGGGTGAGATATTATGCTTCCCCTGTATCCCCAACACCTGATTGCATAATGAGACAGTTTTGGGAGTTGATAAGTGGGAATTCAAGTAGCTCCTAGGATATCTTTCCGACAGATGCATGATATGAGATTGGGGTTCGACGTCTAGTGGTCCGCCTATCCACGGTTGGTTTTACAGTGGTCTCGTTGTGTCTTAAAGAGTCCTTGGCTATGCTGACTCGGGGACACTTCGTATGTCATGTGCACTGCCTTGTACATGATGGTGTTGTACGATCGAACCCGTGTGGGCCCCACCACGAAAACTTCGGACGAAATCTCTATCATATGTTAGTTTCGGCTTATTCTGCAAGCCAATCCTTTGTTTTTGTTTTCAGTTGTGGTATTCGAGTTGCTTCAATGTTAAATGTTGATTCCATACCTTTCCTAAGTGGTGTTCTCATACTCCTATGTGAATACCAATCCTTCATGATAATTGAGATTGTCATGTCAATCCTTTTCAACCGGCGTGTTTTCTCTTCAAGTGGATCTGATCACTTCAACATCCGCAAGATTCAATCTCAGCTTTCTCAATGGTGTTTGTTTCATCCATCCCAAGTTGTCTTTGTTTTCCCACCCTCCCACCCTTTTTCTTCAAGGACTCGAATTTCTTAATTCATTATCCATTTTATGGATGTGAAGTCTCTCCATTCTTTTCAATCAACGTTCTTACCCGGTGGTTCTGTTGAAGATGCTCTACTCATTCATCATTCTCAATTCTTTTCTTCTCCAGTGGTTTCAATTCAAGCTTTCGGTGTTTAATCACATTATTTTCCTTGTTTCAAATGTTTTCTCGTGCCGGTGCACCTCTTAATCATCCACTTATCGCTATTCAATTGTTCTGGAGTGCTGAAGATATCTCAGAAGATGCTAGTGTTTATTCTCATTCGTTCAAGATCTTTCGAGGATGTTCTCTCATTCAAGCCTTTTAATTCAACCGGTGCAATCTATCTTCCAAGCGACCTTTCCAACAGTGTTTCTTTTGAGTGGGCCTTAACCCACATGTCTTTTCCCAGGATCTTACCTGACTCTTCTTATTCTCCCGGAGTTATTCTCAAATCTTCTAAAGTTTGACGTAAGAATGAATTATCATCAGTTATATGTCTTTCTCCAAGATCTTTCAAATTCTTCTCATCATTGGTTCAACCTTTCTAATTTTCATTCTGGAGTGTCTCAACAATTACTGGTGGTGTTTCTCGTCGTCATTCTCTTCATTTGAAGACCGAAGAAGAGCTCTCCTCCATATCTTATCCGTTCCCTCAGAGATTCATGGTCCTAGCTTGCTGCCATCCTCTCATAATTGTTTTGTTTGTGAGAATTCATTTCTCCCATCTGAAGCAATTCAGGAGTCTTTTCAGTTTGATTCTCCGGAGCCCATCATCTCAGAATTATGCATTCTCAGCTTTCAGTTCTCTTTCTCTAAATCTTACCGGTGCATCGTTCAAGTATTATCTAAATCAGCTCATGATTTCTTCATTCACTTGCACCTAAACTCTCTCATGTATCTTCGTTCATTTTCTAATTCTTACCGGTGGTTCGTTTTCATCCCTTTACTTCATTCGTTTTTCAATTCTTACGGTGGTTCGTTCAAGATTTCTCTTCATTCATTATCATATCAATTGACTCGTTCTTTCCAAATTCTACCGGTGGATCGTTCAAGACCTTTCTCTAGTTTGCGCTATATCTATCTTAATCCTTTCAACGAGAATAAGTAGTATGCCAAATCCATTGTTTGTCATCTACTTAATTGGTGAAGGATGAGCATAATGTAATTCGTATTCTTGTTTCATCGAGTAAGTTTAATTCCTGCTTTCGAGAGTGGTTCATCATATCACATTCGCGGGTCGAGATGCTTTATCTTTTCTTTCCTGGAGATCCAAGATCTCTCAATTATGTCATCACGAAGATCCATCTAAATCATTGCAAGGATTCACCTTGTGTTTTCAACTCTCTTTCCTTTCATGTGATCATCCTTTTGTTTACCGGAGTTCTTCATGGAGGCTCTACATGATGTTTCATAAAGGATTTAATTCCTTCTCGAAGTGTTCATCAAGATTCTTTTCAGAGGAACTCAAGCATTCTTCTTCTTGCAATCCGGAGTGCAATTCTTTCTGACGTATCATCGGACATGGTATTATGTCATTCTTGATAACTTGAGTTCATGTTTCATGATTGACTTGTTGTTAAGAATGAGGTATTTTAAATCCATCAATCTTGTCATTGGAGTTATCTTGGGTTATATTTCACCTAAATCTTTCCCTAAGGATTGTTGCTATTTATGATGCTTATAAATGATCCAAGTTCTTCTTTCATCCTCCCGGTGAGATAAGTTTCTCGCCTATTTGTTCTTATCATTCCAATCTATCGTTTCCGTTAGTGGCAGAATTTCACCTCAGCTTTGAGATGTTCTCCATAAGTCCACTACAAGCTTAGTCTTTTCGTTGTTGGTTTTCCAACAATTCAGTTCGAGCCTTCTCTTCAAGATGCTTTTCAAGCTCATATGTGGTAGAAGATGTCATTTTCTTCTCAACTCTTTCCTTTCCAACGATCCAACTTCTATTCTTTTGTTCCGAAAGCATTGTGATGTTGCTCTTTTAAACCCATCTTCTTGTTTTGTCAGGATCGTGTTCCTTTCGTGCTTATCCATTTAACCGGAATGTTGTGCCCTCTGTTCAAGTTCTTTTCATCTTATAAAATTTCATATCACTTTTCAACCGGAGTGCTGCCCGAATTTGTTCTTACTTGTTCCTCGTTCCTAATGGAGTGTTTTTCAACTTTGATCACCTCCGTGGTATTATTTCTTCAATTTGTTCAACCTCTCAAGGTTCTTTGGTTTCACTCGTTTGTCAAAGAAGCAACTTAGTTTTACCTCTTCTCTTCCTCTTCCTTTTCCCTCCGATGCCATTCTAGATCTCGGGACGAGATCCTCTCGTAGTGGTGGAGTGTTGTAACGCCCCGAGACCGATGCGCCAGGTGTCTTCCAGTTATTCGCCGATGTCACCATGTCATTCGCTTGCCTGTTGCATCTTGTCATGTCATCATGTGCATTGCATCATCATGTTTTTAGAACTTGCATCTATCCGATTTCTCCCAGTTCCTTCCGTTGTCCGTTCTGAGCCCAACCACACTTGCACGCGCCCGCGGCATGTCCGAAATATTTATTTTATAAGTGGTCGGAAAATGTTCTCGGAATGGGTTGAAAGTTGGTGTGTGATCTTATTATAGGGTAGATAGACCGCCTATCAAATTTCATCGCATTCGGAGATCGTCTGATGCCCCAGCGGATAACTATAGCGGCAGTATAGCCGGTCTTTTCGTCGGACGTTTTTGGTCTTCGAAAACTGTTGCCGGGCTTTTCCTCTCTTTCCACTCTAGTCCGTATGCATAGTCCGCTATCACCGGCAGGCCCCGACCCGCTCTATCGTTACCGTTGGATCCGGATCATCCCCAAACATCTACAAAACATCTCCTTTTTGTTAATTGGACTTCCTAACCTATATTTTTCTCACCCGTCCGTTTATGATCGTAGGGATGTGGTAGACCCTACCTTAATCCCTTTGCAATATAAATAGTGGGCAACCCTAGAAATTAGGGACCTTGTCCCATCCATCCAATCCCCACGCCGCCGCCACTCCCTTTTTTTTCAACGCCAAGCCAACCAGCTTCATCCTCCCCGATCCAAAATCCAGCCAATCCCATCGCAGCTCTTCCCTGCCTCGGTCCTCGATCTGGATCAAGAGGAGCGCCGAGCCTTGAGACCCTTGCGCCGAGCGCCTCCCTCGCCGGAGCTCCTCTCCAACACGCCGGCGACCCCGACCAGGCAAGCCCTGCGCCCTGCCTCTCTCCTTCCCTCCTTAGTTCTCCCTCACCTCACCTCACCTCTCTTCTTTCTCCAGGGAACCAGCGCTGCCACCCAAGGAGGAAGCTCGCCACCTGCCCACAAGTTCACTGCGCCATCGGTCGCTTCCGCGGTTGTTAGGCAAGGATCTCTCCATCGCTCCTCTTCTCCCACTCCCCCTGTTTCTTCTTGTTTTCCCCTGCTGCTCCATGTGGCATGATCTCTTGCCGCCGAAAGGAACTACCAACGCTGCCCATGGCCTCGTCTCTGGCCAGAACAGGCCGTCCCAGACCTCCACCGCTCGGATCCGGTGACTCTTGCCGCCGTCGCCGCCAAGAACCTCGCCGGAGAACGACGTTCCGCCCTGGACCCGCTCATTTCAGCCACCGCGGCCGCTCTGAACCTTGCGCCCCGCTGCGACTGCTTCGTTTGTCGAGAACGAGCGCTCCCTCGTCGTCGCGTGGACCGCAGAAGACCCGCGCCTGGGCTGTGTCTCGCGCGTGGTACACCAACCGGCCTAGCTGCCAGCCCAGCGGCGCCCGGCCTGCCTTGGCCTCTCCCTCTCCGCAAACTGGGCCTAGCCCATGGGTGAGGCACACCCCAGCGCCCCTGTTGCTATCCTGCTGTTGGGCCAGATCTTAGATGCAGCCCGAATCATGTTTTTTCCCGTGGAACGAATTTAGCTATTATTCCTGAGACGGTTGTTTTGTAGAAAAACCCTCTAACTTCATGCATTTAATAACTTCACAACCGTGCATCGGATGTAAATAATTTATATATGTAAAATGACTAGAATTTCATCTAGTTTCATAATATACCACTTTCATCTATGTTTAAAATGTTTAAAATGATGTTTCTTAAAATTTGCTCCTATGTCATGTTAAAATGCTTTAATTCATAACTTAATAACTGTAGCTCCAAATTTAATAAACTGTATATGTAAATGGGGTAGAAAAATGCATAGTTTAACTTGGTGGCATCACTTTGCATGTTTAACAACTCTAAAATTGTGTTTAGGGAAGAACAGTACCAAACCTTAAAGCATGCACATGAGGAGTTTCCGGACTTGTTGTTTGTTGTTCCGGCCTCATTTAAACTTGCCTAGATAGGTAGTTTTTCATATGCTTCACTTCTTGACATGCTAACAAAATTTAATATTGTTGAGTACATAAACGAGATAGAACTAAATAAGTCATGTGGTGTTTCGTCAATATGCAACAGAGTGGCATATTGTGCTCCACTTAATTTGTAGGATTGTTTGTGCACTTTGCCATGCCATGCTTCATTAAACCGAACATGCATCATACTTGATTGTGCATCATGCCATGTTTATGTGATGGTTCTTTTACTATGTTGTTTGCTTCTTTCCGGTGTTGCTTCTTCGGGTTGTTTCCATTAACGTCGCGTTTGTGAGGATTCGTTTGACTACGTCCGTTTGTCTTCTTCATGGACCCGTTCTTCTTCCTTGCGGGATCTCAGGCAAGATGGCCATACCCCTCGGAATCACTTCTATCTTTGCTTGCTAGTTGCTCGCTCTATTGCTATCCCTATGCCGCGATACCTACCACTTGCTGTGTCATGCCTCCTGTCGGTGTCAAAACCGGCGGATCTCGGGTAGGGGGTCCCGATCTGTGCGTCTAGGCCGGATGGTAACATGAGACAAGGGACACGAAGTTTTACCCAGGTTCGGGCCCTCTCGATGGAGGTAAAACCATACGTCCTGCTTGATTAATATTTATGATATGGGTAGTACAATAGTAGATCTACCACAAGATCGAGGAGGCTAAACCCTACAAGCTAGCCTATGGTATGATTGTTGATGTGTATGTTGTCCTACGGACTAAAACCCTCTGGTTTATATAGAACCCGGATAGGGTTAGGGTTACATACAGTCGGTTACAATGGTAGGAGATCTACATATCCCTATCGCCAAGCTTGCCTTCCACGCCAAGGAAAGTCCCTCCTGGACACAGGACGAAGTCTTCAATCTTGTATCTTCATAGTCCAGGAGTCCGGCGGAAGGTATAGTCCGGCTATCTGAACACCCCCTAATCCAGGACTCCCTCAGTAGCCCCTGAACCAGGCTTCAATGACGACGAGTCCGGCGTGTAGATTGTCTTCGGCATTGCAAGGCGGGTTCCTCCTCCAAGTACTTCGTAGAAGATTTTGAACACAAAGTTAGTGTCCAGCTCTGCAAAATAAGTTTCCACATATTGCCATAGAGAGAATAATATTTACACCAATCTAATATTCTGACGTATTCCGTAGCGTGACACACCACGGCCAAGCCTTTATCCGAGTCGTTTCATTATCCCACCTCAGCCCGTTATGCGAGGCGGTTTACTTGGCACATCTCGTTAAAGCAGAGATCGTGTCCCCTTATCCCGGGATTCTCATCAATACGGGCGTGGGTAACCCAACCGCGCCATTGATTACAGCGCTTGGAGATAAGCAAGTTTTACCAGGCCGGTGGGGACATGTAGTTGCGTCCACCCATATAAGGGGATAAGGATCCACCTTTTCACCTACGCCTTCTAACTCCTTCGCCTATCCATTCTTGCGCACTCGAGCTCCAACGCCCAAGTCCGCACTCCTCACCTCAACCTCATTTCCTCCGCGGACTGGGGTTCCCTTATATGGAGGGACATATCAAAAAGCTAAGGAAGGTCAGATACCTGTCTAACGACATCGCGTACTGGCTCCCCGAAAAGGGGCAGCTCATCCCCACCCCTAGGCCCCATGAGAGGGTGGTGTTCCTCCCCCATTTCCTCCGCGGACTGGGCTTCCCTCTCCACCCATTTGTCCGAGGGCTCATGTTCTACTATGCCTGGATTTCCACGATCTGGCCCCGAACTTTGTCCTCAACATCTCGGTGTTTATCGTCGTGCGCGAGTCCTTCCTCCGCATCCGCCCCCATTTCGGCCTATGGCTCAAGACTTTCAACGTCAAGCCGAAGGTGGTGCACGGCAACCAGGCGGAGTGCGGAGGCGCCATGGTGGGCAAGATGGTCAACGTCCTATGGCTCGAGGGCTCCTTTGTGGAGACCCTGAAGGGGTGGCAATCAGGGTGGTTTTTGTCGGCGTTCTAGGAACGGGGGTCCCCAGACTTGCCTGCCTGCGGCGTGGCTCAAAGGGGGGCCCAGCACGGCCCATCTTCACCAACACAAACCCAAGACCCTCGTGAGGTGCCAAGCCTCGTGGGGCGGACGATGCGAAGCTTCCTCAGGCATGGCCTCGTCAGGCTGGCTCACGAGGAGGCGGAGGGATCAAGGTGGGGTACCTCACGAGGTGCCCATGACGCAAGCCATGACAACTCAGGGCGCCAGGCGGGTGCCAGCCCGCGCAGCGTCCTCCTTTCCTCTTTGGTGCAAAGGGGGCAAGCGCAGCCGCGGAGTACCGAGGCATCAGGAAAAGGTTGCCATTTCGGTGCAATGAGACCAAGACCAGGAGGACTACGAGACGGAGGTCACCGTGGAGCCCAAGACGGCGTCATCACCAGAGCTTTGCGCAGGCGAAGACTACTTTTGTCAGGATAGCTGATACTTGCTGTCCCCCTTCAAATTAGCCCGCCATTGTTGGCTCCCTTCCCGCTCAATATTTGGGAAGAGGACCAGGGCCTCTATAAATAGGACCAGCCACCCACATAGAGGGGAGGACGAAAAAGAGGTAGGAAGGAAGAGGCTCGTTAGAAGGGTCGGTCGGTCGGTGAGAGCAGAGGAGAGAGAGAGAGAGAAAGGTGGCTGAACTCCTCCCAGCAGTTCATCGCCCCAGCCAAGAACAGACCCTCGCGAGGCTGTTCTTCCTTGTATTGTCCAACATCATCAGCCCAAGAGGCAATCCACACACCACACACTGGAGTAGGGTATTACACCACAACGGTGGCGCGAACCAGTATAAACCCTGTGTCTCTTGTGTTGTTCTTTCCTTAGTTTAGATCCTAGCATGGCGGAGGGGTGCAGGTAGGTAGGAGGCAAAATCTCCGTGCGCACCCTAGTGTTCGAACATCAAGGGTCTGCCGGAACCCGAAATCCGACACTTGGCGCGCCAGGTAGGGGTGCGCCGGAATTCTTCTTCCACCGCCCCGTTCCCCTCCGACCGTCACGCCCATGTCTGACGCTCGTCGGGCCCGCGCCGAGCGCCGGGCCGCACTCGCTTCCCACGTTGCCCAGACGGCCCCTGTCGGCAGGCATCCACGCCATTCCCCGTCACCTGCCATCAACGCCGCCACCGGCCCGACGGGGGACAAGCGGCAAGCATAGTCCCAGCATCCGTCCGTGCGGCAAGACGGCCGCACCGCAACTCCCTTGCTCGCCCCAGCTGGATCTTCGTCCCGCGCACTCCGCGCGCCCATGGAGGCTCGGGCTGCACTCATCGCGGCAAACGAGCTCCTGCGCTACCGTCCCATCGACGACGTCTACGAAGAATGGCTCGACCGCGTCGCCGAGCTCGTCCGTGCTGCAGGGGGCTCTTCCGCACCGTCCGTTTCGCTGCACCGCACCCCGCCCCGCGCGGGCAAAGAGGCTCCGGCGGCGCCCCGACCACCTCCTCCTCAAGAAGACGCCATGGCTCCAAGGCGCATGGCCCCTGGGCGGAACCCGCTCCGTCAGGTGCCAGCGCAGCAAGAACAGAGCTGCCAAGAATTCCCTCGCCCGCCAGAAGCTGCCTGGGCGCTCCCTGCTCCAGCACGACGCGACCATCCCCCTGCTCTAGCGCGTGGGGGCATGCAAGACTAGGCTCTCCGTCACCTAAGGCCTCCCGCGGCCAAAGCAGGCTGCCGCGCCTACACCACCGAACTACGCAGTGTCGCGTGGCCCTGCAAGTTCAAACCAGACCTGCCTCCTCGCTACAACGGCACGGCCGACCCTCCGGAGTTCCTCTAGCTCTACGAGCTGGGCATCGAAGCTGCCAACAGAGATGAGAAGGTCATGGCGAACTGGTTTCCCATGGCGCTCAAGGACGGGGCCCGCACCTGGCTCCTGAACCTGGCTCCAGGCACAATCTCCTCCTGGGAAGAGATGCGCACCCGCTTCATCGCCAACTTCCAAGGTACTCGCGACCGGCCACCCGCCGTGAGCGACATGCGCCGCACCAAGCAACAACCCGGGGAGACCCTGCAGAAGTACATCTAGCGCTCCAACAATGCACGCCTCAAGATCCCCAAGGTGACTGAGGAGGCCATCATCTCAGCTTTCTCCGACGGAGTGCGCGACGTCAAGATGAAGGAGGAGCTGGCGATGCATGAAGACCTGTGCACTTCCTTGGAGCTGTTCAACTTGGCAAACAAGTGCGCCAGGGCTGAGGAGGGGCGTCTCTCCCTCCTCGTGCTGCCTGCCGCAGACCCAGAAGAGAAGAAGCTCAAGGCCAAGGATGTGAAGCGCAAGGGTGCTACAGTGCTTGCGGTAGAACCAGACACCAAGCGGGGCAGAGATCAGCCCGAACCTCCCAAGGGCAGCTGGTACTACGTGTACCATGACCTCCACACCCACAACACCAACAAATGCCAAGAACTCCAAGCCGTGCGTGAAGGAAGGGTCGGCCGTCGCCCCGACCGCGGTGACCGGGGCTACGGTCGAGGAGGAGGAAGAAACACAGGACGCTGGGAAGACCATGGGTCGTGCCAAGGGTGGCGCGACCAACCTCGCGAGGATCGCTGGCAAGACCCGCCTCGCGAGAGAGGATGGAGGGATCAGCCTCGCGAGGGAGACTGGAGGGATCTGCCTCACGAGGATCGCCCGCTAGGCAACGCAGGCCTCCCACCGCTGCCGCCGCAGCCAAGGAGAAACGAGGACCGCCATCAGGACGAGGAGGCTGGGGGCTTCCAAGAGCCGCACGCGATCGCCTGCATCTTGGGCGGAGCACAAGCCCGAGCCTCTCAGCGCCTCTTCAAGCAGTTCGCCCGCGAAGTGAACGCAGCACTCCCCAGACTCGAAGCCACACACCCTCTCAGGTGGTCGGCGTGCGCCATCACGTTCAGCTCAGCAGATCAGCTCAAGTGTGCGGCAACAGTCGGAGTCCCCCCGATGCTTTGTTCCCCAATCATCAGCAACGTGGTGGTCACCAAGACCCTCATCGATGGCGGGGCAGGGCTCAACGTCCTGTCCGTGGAGACGTTCAACAATCTCCAAGTGCCCTACAGCCAGCTTCAGCCAACCAAGCCCTTCTCCGGCATCACTGACGGCTCCACGGTCCCGATTGGGCAGGTCCGCCTCCCTGTCACCTTCGGGGCACGTGACAACTACCGCACCGAGCTCATCGGCTTCGACGTCGTTCACATTCGCCTATCGTACAATGCCATCCTTGGGTACCCAGCGCTGGCCAAGTTCATGGCCGTAACTCACCACGGCTACAACGTCCTCAAGATGCCAGGAAGTGGCGGAGTCATCACGGTGCCCTGTGAAGAGACGGACGCGGTGTGTTCCCTGGAATGAGCCTTTCAGGCCGCATCACTAGAAGACCCAAATCGCAGAAGCAGGAGGCTTCCCGAGACCACCCCCAAGAAGAAGACATCGTCCGGCTCGACCACTCAGGAGGCAGGCCCCTCTGGGCCCACGCCTGCCCAGGGGGAGCCTCCCTCCATCGCATAGGAAAGCGCGCCCGGCGCCCTCCTCAGGCAGGGCTCGGGGGCTCTCCCCTGGGGGGCCACCGACCTAGCTGGGGTCACGAGGGAGGCGCTTGGGCACCACATGGAGGCATGTTTTGAAGCACGTTTCCCTCAAGAAGGAGCAAGGCAAGGAGATCCAGACCCACAGGAGTTCGTCAGCCAGGCCATTCAGGAGCTACAGGAGTCAAGAGTCATGAGAGGCGCCCGCCGCCTACCAGCAGTGGCCCCCCATCCAGGCAAGGATGGTGGGCTGCGCGTCTGCATCGACATACCAGGGCTCAACCGAGTCGCCTCTCTGGAGCGCCTCTGGCCCTCGCGAGTGGGGCGCTGCGGAGGTCCACCCCACAGCTACGTGCGCATGCCTTACGGCTTGCCGAACGCGGCTGACGTGTACCAGCGCCTCATGAGGGGCATCATGGAGGCGCGAGAGGCTAGGCGTTCCACAGCCCTGGCAGAGATGGAGATGGCCCGCGAGGAGCCGCCAGCGCCTCCGGAGCCTCCCGAGGCCCCTGGGCCTGGGGGCTCGTGAGGATCGGCTCCCGCAGCCCCCCGAGCCTGCTACACCAACACCCCTTCATCCTCAACATCATCAGGTGACATCTTTTGAGTTTTACTTCCAGCTGGGAGCGCCCCCAGCGCTGCATTATTCCCAGGCCGCGTGGGTCCGTCCCTGCGGCGTGTATCCCTTTATTCCATGTTGTTAGCTTACCTTGTTGGGGGCGCCCCTCAGGCTGCATCACCCCCAAGTCGCTCGGGCCTGACCCAGTGATCTCCGCATTCCCAGCATCTATTTGAGCGAATCCACTCCTTCGCGGCTAACGTGTTTACCTTGTTGCATACTCAGCTGACGCCAACTAACGGAGCTGCTCCCGAACGGCACGACGCTTGCGCATGGGTCCGTCCCTGCAACGTCGACAAACCTGGATGGGTGAGCTCTGGCCGCGGCAGCCCCGCATAGCGTCACCTCGTCAAGCCTTCAGTGCCTCACCACCCCTCAGAAGCAACCAACGGCTGACCGTCAATTGTATAGCAACCCCTTGCTTTTTCTATGATGGACCTGTAGGACCTCCTGAAGGAGCTGCGTCAGGCGAGGCTCTTGCTGTGCCTCCTTCGCTCTCGTCCGCGCGAACCGCTTGCACGTTAAAGGGGGGGTGCCTGAGCATCGCGACTCAGGGCTCCTACTGGCTCTCCAGCCCTCACCCTCTAGCCTTGACCACGGCATCGTGACCTGGCATACCAGCGATGGCTGAGATTCGCTCGAGGGCCGGGACCCGAGGAAGTAGAGCAGAAAGGGGAGCTGAGGCGAGAGGGAGGAGACACACGAGGTCCTCGCCAAGCAACCCCGCTCCTGCCGACGCACGGACCCGGCCACACACTAGAGAGCGGCCCCTGATCCTCGAGATAAGTTATCGTCCGGAAGCGCCAGCTACCATGGCACCATCCCCGCACCTAATGCTATCCCTTGTTAGCGACACTGCTCCCCTTTCTCACCAAACGACGGCTGCTTGGGCGCCAAAGGGGACCTCCTGAGCATCGCGACTCAGGGGCTCTTACCAAACTCCGGGTCGCTCACCTCCTGGCCTTGACCACGGCATCGCGACCTGGCATACTAGCGACGGCTGAAGCCGCCTTGGGACTGGGACCTGTCGGTGCAGAGCACCAAGCCCTCGCGAGGTTTGAAAGGGAGGACTGAGCTAAGATGGAATGAGCAACTCACGCAATTCTACGACAAGTGTTACATATACAAGACAGGATCACAGGCACCTTACAAGCCCCTACGGGATGCGTTTTTGATTCCTCGCAGGGAACGGATCCTAAAGGGACACAAACCACGCGCGTCCCTGCAAAAGACGCCATCATCAACAGTGGGCCGTCAAGCACCGACGCCAACCCCATCCAGATCAGAGTCGGCGGCGGCCTGACGAGCCCGCCCTGCTCTAGGAGCGGCGCCGGCGCGGGGGCTCGTAGCTGTCGTCGCTCGTCTCCGGAGTCGCGAAGAGCTCGCCGGAGTCGCTGGAATCTCCGACGCCTCCACCACTTGAGGAGCCTCCAAGGGAGTGGGTGGCGTGCCCAGTCCTCGTCACAATAGGGCCCTGGCCACCTTCCCCAGGGCAGCACTCCAGCCGGTGCTCGCTCGCATCGAAGACCTTGAAGAGCATCACCGAAACACCGTCGTAGTCCAACTGGATCGCGAAGACTCCCCTTGTCCTGCAAACCCGAGCGATCTCCCTCCAGCCCCGGGTCATTTATACCTCGCCCGGGGCGACGACCACGACCTCTGCCTCGGTCGCGAGGGTGCTGCAGCCGGCGTGCTACAGCCAGAGCTCCAGGGGCTCCCCCCGCGGGACGATAGAGGCGAAGAAGGGTGGAAGGAGAATCCAAGACTGAATAGGAATGGCGACGTGGAGCACGAACTCTTGGGAGGAGCCCTCGGTGTGGACCCCAGGGGGGATGACCCACACCTTCGTGACCCGTCGGCGCCGATGACGGCGCCGCTCGTGGCGGTCAGCATCAGCTCCTTCGGGGCCCTCGACGTGGGCGTACAATGGAAGCGGGAACCCCGGCAGCGCCCGCTCGCCCCAAGGCCTCGGCACCACCTGAAGGGCCCCTTCGTCCGAGCCACGGGGGATGAGCCGTTTCTTCGACGGGAGAGGGTCTGGCCCCTCTCGGCGAGCCTTTCCCTTCTCTGCCGTCGAGAACCGGCGGACCGGAGCCATCACGGCAAGACGGAGCAAGGATCGGGAAGAAGGAGAAGCAAGGAGGGGTTGACTGGAAGGGCGCGCGCCGTTCCGTACTTATAGCCGGCGAAGGCCAACCACCGGCCTCCATGATCGCAGGTAATCATGACCCATTTTTGCATGCAGGGACTTGTCCCATCCGTGCAGTTGCCGAGGCATCATGGGGAAGTGGAGGCGCCCACGTCCAGTCAACCGCCACGCGGTGCCCAAGGCCGCAGGCTGTTAGGGCCCGCGGCGCTTCGCTCTTGCCCTTCCGCCTCCCTGCACGGCCAAGTCCGGGCGCACCTTGGGCCCGGGGGCTACTATCGGCATTCTGGGAACGGGGGTCCCCAGACTTGCCTGCCTGCGGCCTGCGGCGTGGCTCAAAGGGGGGCCCAGCACGGCCCATCTTCACCAACACAAACCCAAGACCCTCGCGAGGGGCCAAGCCTCGCGGGGTGGATGACGCGAAACTTCCTCAGGCACGGCCTCGTCAGGCTGGCTCACGAGGAGGTGGAGGGATCAAGGCGGGGTACCTCACGAGGTGCCCATGACGCAAGCCATGACAACTCAGGGCGCCAGGCGGGTGCCAGCCCGCGCAACGTCCTCCTTTCCTCTTTGGTGCAAAGGGGGCAAGCGCAGCAGCAGAGTACTGAGGCATCAGGCAAAGGTTGCCATTTCGGTGCAACGAGACCAAGACCAGGAGGACTACGAGACGGAGGTCACCTTGGAGCCCAAGACGGCGTCATCACGAGAGCTTTGCGCAGGCGAAGACTACTTTTGTCAGGATAGCTGATACTTGCTGTCCCCCTTCAAATTAGCCCGCCATTGTTGGCTCCCTTCCCGCTCAATATTTGGGAAGAGGACCAGGGCCTCTATAAATAGGACCAGCCACCCACATAGAGGGAGGACGAAAAAGAGGTAGGAAGGAAGACTCTCGTTAGAAGGGTCGGTCGGTCGGTGAGAGCAGAGCAGAGAGAGAGAGAGAGAGAGAGAGAAAGGTGGCTGAACTCCTCCCAGTAGTTCATCGCTCCAGCCAAGAACAGACCCTCGCGAGGCTGTTCTTCCTTGTATTGTTCATCATCATCAGCCCAAGAGGCAATCCACACACCACACACTGGAGTAGGGTATTACACCACAACGGTGGCCCGAACTAGTATAAACCCTGTGTCTCTTGTGTTGTTCTTTCCTTAGTTTAGATCCTAGCATGGCGGAGGGGTGCAGGTAGGTAGGAGGTGAAATCTCCACGCGCACCCCAGTGTTCGAACCTCAAGGGTCTACCAGAACCCGAAATCCGACAGTTTTACATCACCGAGCCGCGCGACGCCGAATGGGTCGCACCCCCCGAGTTCCGATCCGGACCCCCTACACGGCTCACCTCCTGGAAGGAGACGGGCCTGTCTTGGGGTAAAAAAGGAGAGCTGACCGGACTCCAAACATGCATCCAAACCCTGGTGGACAAGAAGCTCAAACTTGTCAACGTAGTCCAGGTTATGCTCATCCGCCTGATCCTCCCGTGTCAACAACGGGCTTTCAACCTGTGGGAGTTCGACCTGGCGCGGCACCAAACTCTGAACAGGCTCTTCGACACGATGTACGAAGATGCCTGGAAGGTGCTTTTCAAAGGTGCCGAGGCTCGCGCATCCGCTACCGAGGATCGTGGATTCAGTGCGCAGCGTCACGCTCTCGCGGTAAGCTGTTTTTTTTCCTTTTACAAGGTATCAGTTTTTCATAGTTTGACTCTATGCGGGATCTAAGCTCCCTTACCTTTGATAGGATTGGCAGGTGACGTCCAGACAGATGAACTGTCCGGCTCCTTTGCCCGAAGGCCCAGCGGACGCTCGCTTGGTGAAGCTGCTGGTTCCGGCACCCTATGTGGTGCCGGAGAAGAAGGCCGCGAAAAAGGCCGCGGGGACTCGAAAGAGTGCCCGGCGCCAGGAGGTGTCAGATCCATCATCCGATGGTTCCGAGGCGCATTCCTCCCGTGAAGACGAAGAGGAAGAAGAGGAGAGCTCTCCCCCTCCAGCGGGAGGAGAGAAGAAAAGGAAGGCCGCCCTCTCTGGGAAGGCCGGAGGGTCCAAGAAGGGGAAAACCCTTCCTCCGGACTACTCCACCGACGCCGACGGCGGGGAGTGGCAGCCAAGGGCCAAGCCCCTGGCAAAATTGTAAGTATCCGGATACCAGAGTAATTCATAGTATTCGTTTATTGCACAACTTTCCCTTACGTCGAATATGTTTATGCAGCCCACCCAAAGACCGGCTCGACGCGTCGTCGAGCGGCTCACTGGACTCGTCGGATGTGAACTCGCTTCTGATGGCTTCCTCCCCCCGCCCTACGGATGACATCAAAGTGTTGTCCCAACAGGTTCCAAGCCGGGAGGAGGTGGTCCTGGAGGCGTCGCAAGGCGACCACCCGGACTCCAGGAGTAAAGGGGATGAAACCCCTCAGGGCTCCAAGTCTGGCTCTAGGCCGGACACCGCTCCGGAACCTTCAAAGGTTCCAGAGTCCGGCGGGGGATCTCCTTCCAAGAGGAGCAAGTCCACCGTGCCGGCGGCCCCCGTCCAACCGGAGGCACCAGAAAATATGTTGGAGGCGCTCCAAGGCGCCTCCATCGACGAGGAGCACCGCGCTATTATGAGTGCGATGGTCCAAAAGGTTCCCTCCGCCAAGAGCGGACTGACTGAAGCTTGTACTAGCCTTTTGACAGGCTTTGAGGTAAGTAAAGAATGTGTAAATAATAGTACCGCATAGACAGTAGCCCCTGATGCTCTGTTTGGCGTTCGGGAAGAAAAGCCGAATAGAGGGTCAAATAGAATTCGCAGGAGTCTAAAAAATGAGTCAATATGCATATGCAGGCTTCCCTGCTTGCGTCCGCTACACTGACTGCGGAAGTAGACACGCTAAAGCAGAACCTCGAGCGGTCCGAGCAAGAGCTCGGGCGTGCCAAGAAGCAGCTCGAGGACAATGAAGGTAAGAAATACCATGTTTTTAAATATATATAAAAAGGTGCAATTGCAAAGAATGACAGGATTATCGTGGCTATTTTAGGGGCCACGTCTGCAGTGGCGACCCTTAAGCAGGCGCTGGTCGAGGCCGAGAAGAGGGCGGCCTCGGAGCGCACCGAGCAGGAGAAGTATGAGGCCGAGGTTGGCAAGTTGCGGCAAGAGCTCAAGGCTCTCATGGAAAAACATGAGAGTTTGGAGCTTGACTCAAAGACGCGAGCGTCCGAGCTCGCGGTGGCTATTGAAAACGCCAAGTCTGCCAAGGCCGAATCCCAGAAGACCCTCCAGGAGTTGGATGAAGTGAAGAAGATAGCGGCGGGTAAGGAATTCTTTATGCAAAGCAAACACATAAGTGTGAGTTACTTGTTACTTACCCGAATCCGGAGCTCTCCAGGAGCGTTCACAGATCTTCCTCGGAGTGTGTCCGATGCCGCCGCATTCTATCGAGCCGAGGAGGGCAGCTCGACAGAGAAGGTGTTCTGGTCTCAGTATGCTGAGGCCGGACACCCCGTGCCCCTGAGCGACCAGCTGAAGCAACTGGTCGAGCTCCACAAGGCGGCCGAACAGGCCATGAAGGGCCTCATTGTTCGGCTGTGGCCTGGAGGGGCTCTGCCTGGGAGCTATTTCGGGCTGGTGCGGCGGTTGGTGAAGGCCTGTCCAAGGCTCGAAGTCATCAAGCGCTCCATCTGCATTGAAGGTGCCCGTAGGGCCCTTGCCCGTGCTAAGGTGGACTGGGGCAAGCTGGATGCTGAGAAGCTGGTGAAGGACGGGCCACCGCCGGGAAAAGAGCATAGATGCCCGAGAATTACTATAAGGATATTCTGGAGGGTGCCTGCCTTGTGGCGGATGAATGTTCTAGGGACGTAATTTTTGAGTGAAACTTGCTCGTTTTGTCCTGTGCATGGAAAACTTGTTTATATGCGCTAAGTAATGCTGTTGGAATTTAAAATATTACCTTCTGTGCGGCTGTTTATCAATTCTGAGAGATGGCGAGTCGTCGGCTTCTGCCCCATGCCGCTAGTGCTGGGGTGTTCGGGGATAAACCTGAGCGCTCTTTTTCCCATATTTTGGTCCTTCGAGGGAGGCGCTCAGCCCAACGAACAAGGCAATCAGACTATAATGCATGACCACTTTCACTTAGCCATAGAATTCTATAATTTTAAATTTCGGCGAAGCCCCTGGTATTCGGAAGACCGAGTTCGGGGCGCTATCCATGCCTAGGTCGGACAGAGCCGGCTCCTCGCCCTAAGCGGCATAAGTCTTTAGGGACTCGAAAAACCTCTCGAACAGCGACCAGCTCTCGCTTCATCATGACAGTTAGTTTTAGCTTTCTCCACTGAGGTGCTCGTCCCAGCTCAACTGGGGCACAATCGCAGTGGTTCTCCTAGTGCTACCTTAGCCGATATAGCGGAACGTAAGGCACCAAAACATAGGAGCCGTACAAACCCAACTATTGACCCAAGACATGATTCGGAGCCGATGCATATAATGCTATAAGTTTGGGGTGCCGCACTTGTTAAATGGTTTGGACTTCTCACACCATATTGAGGGGTACTAAAGCCCCTGGCGTATTTTGGCCGTACCAACGTGTACGGGTGCAACATGTCGTTAAGGAACATATATAAAAAGAAAAAAGGTAATGCAAAAATAGACAAAAGCTATGCATTGTTTATTAAAAAGGGCTGCGATCAAAGCAGAACGATACAAATAGTGCGATAAGTGGAAGGTTGGACTAGTTAACATGTCCGTTCCAGGGGCAAGCTGCGGAATAGTATGCGGAAAGGGTATACTGCTCGTCATAGAGACCACCTGGGAGTTTCATAATGCGGCATGGCTTGTCTGCTTCCCTGGTTCTTGCATCGTTTGTGCGGCAATTGAACTGCCGAACAGGCCTTCCGAAGGATGAAGTCCTGAAATTAAGAGAAAATTAAAAAAAATCGGCAGCCCCTGGTACGGTTTAAGCCGTGTTTTGGGCGTGCCGTGATGGTGCCCCTCCCCTTGTGCCCATGGTATGTCTAGAGCGTAGTTATGTACGCGAAGTACTGAGACGCCTTTTTGCGAGGGTTGGGGTTGGGGCCGCATTGCTACACTTGCTCGGATTGTGCCAGGCGGTCTTGTTGTAGGTTACTCCCGGCGCGCTTGATGGTGTCCGGTCGCTTAGTGGCCGGACTGGAGAACTGCCTGGAGAGGCTGCTTTGTACTTCCGCTGCAAGGGCCGCCGTGTGCTCCTCCGTTCGGAGGGAGCGTTCGGTG
Organism: Triticum urartu; assembly: GCF_056163025.1. Taxonomy (NCBI): domain Eukaryota; kingdom Viridiplantae; phylum Streptophyta; class Magnoliopsida; order Poales; family Poaceae; genus Triticum; species Triticum urartu. The sequence continues at coordinate 170,338,371 of NC_141876.1, read as the reverse complement.
TTTCCATCGACCGTAATTACTCCTCAAGGGCCTGGCATCTTGAGATTAAGGTATGCGTAATGCGGTACTGCGTTGAACTTTGCGAATGCGGTTCGTTCGCCCGAGCAGTGCGTGATAGCCACTGCGAAACGGGACTATGTCGAAGATTAACTCCTCGCTTTGGAAATTATCTAGGGATCCGAGGACCACTTCAAGTGTGACTGAGCCTGTACAGTTGGCCTCTACACCTGGTATTACGCCTTTAAAGGTCATTTTGGTGGGCTTAATCCTCGAGGGATCTATGCCCATTTTCCGCACTGTATCCTGGTAAAGAAGGTTCAGGCTACTGTCGCCGTCCATAAGGACTCTAGTGAGATGAAATCCGTCAATAATTGGGTCTAGAACCAATGCGGCGAATCCGCCATGACGGATGCTAGTGGGATGGTCCCTTCAATCAAAGGTGATCGGGCAGGAGGACCATGGATTGAACTTTGGGGCGACTGGCTCTACAGTGTATACGTCCCTTAACATGCGCTTCCGCTCCCTTTTGGGGACGTGGGTTGCGTATATCATGTTCGCCGTATGCACTTGTGGGGGAAAACCCTTCTGTCCACTGTTGTTCACCGGCCGGGGCTCCTCGTCGTCATCGCTATGCAGCCCCTTGTCTTCATTTTCGGCGTTTAACTTGCCTGCCTGCTTGAACACCCAACAATCCCTGTTGGTGTGATTGGCCGGCTTTTTGGGGGTGCCATGTATCTGGCACGAGCGGTCGAGTATTCGGTCCAAACTAGACGGGCCCCTAGGATTCCTTTTGAATGGGTTTTTCCGCTGACCGGATTTAGAGCCTCTGAATCCGGCATTAACTGCCGTATCCTCAGCGTTGTCGCCATTAATGCGGCGCTTCTGCTTGTTGCGATGCGAACTGCCACTACTGTCCCTGGTGTCCGAATTACCAGGGTTCCTGGTCATATTGCTACGAGAAAGCCAGTTGTCTTCTCCCGCGCAAAAGTGGGTCATCAGTGTCGTGAGTGCTGCCATAGATTTCGGCTTTTCCTGTCCAAGGTGCCGGGCCAGCCACTCGTCACGGATATTGTGCTTGAAGGCTGCTAGGGCCTCAGCGTCCGGACAATCGACTATTTGATTTTTCTTTGTTAGGAACCGTGTCCAGAATTGCCTAGCCGATTCCTTTGGCTGCTGAATTACGTGACTTAGGTCTTTGGCGTCTGGGGGTCGCACATAAGTGCCCTGGAAATTGTCGAGGAATGCGGCTTCCAGGTCCTCCCAACAACTGATTGATCCTATTGGCAAGCTGTTAAGCCAATGCCGAGCTGGTCCTTTAAGCTTGAGTGGGAGGTATTTGATGGCGTGGAAATCGTCGCCGCGGGCCATGTGGATATGAAGAAGATAATCCTCGATCCATACCGCAGGATCTGTTGTGCCATCATATGATTCGATGTTTATGGGGTTGAAACCCTCAGGGATTTGATGATCCATTATTTCGTCTGTAAAGCAGAGTGGGTGTGCGGTGCCTCGTACTGGGCTATATCATGACGTAGCTCCAATGAGCCTTGTCTACTGTGTTCGGCCCCGCCGAATTTGTGGACGGCGTGACGGTTACCATCTCGAGCCGTGGGGCGCCCATGCGATCCATAGATCGATCTTGTTTGCCTTGCCTTGTCCTCCAACATGTCTCGTATGTCCGGCGCATATTCCCGTGCCTTGGTACAGGGTGCGGCTTGAGTGGAGGGCCGAGAGGCCTCTCTGTCGCGACCACGAGGTGGCCGGTCAGCCGCATCAAGTGCTTCCTCCTCTAATCGGGGTAGCAACCTGCGCTTTGGTTAGCTCTTGGAGGGGCGTTCGAGTTTATGCTCTTCGCCCGCAAGGACTTCAGTCCATTTGTCGACCAGCAAATCTTGATCAGCTCTAAGCTGTTGCTGTTTTTTCTTGAGGCTTCTTGCCGTGGCCATAAGCCTGCGTTGAAAATGCTCTTGCTCGACGGGATCCTCTGGCACGACGAATTCGTCGTCGTCGAGGCTTGCCTCGTCTTCGAAGGGAGGCATATAATTATCGTCCTCGACCTCTCCGTTTGCCGCTTTCTCATGAGGGCTGGTTTCTCCATCCTCCTGTGCTAAATCTTGCTGGAGGGGATTTTCTTCGGCGCTTTCCGGAGTATTATTATCTCCCTTGGTGGAATCACCGTGTTTGTTTTGGCGGGATTTTGAGGGCGCTGCTGACGCCGGCGCTTAGGCTGTTTCTTGGAGGGGTCATCCTCCGCTGTTCCATCGCCATCTCCCTTTTTTGGGGTGTCCACCATGTATATGTCATATGACGAGGTGGCTTTCCAGGGCCTAGTAGGCGCTGGTTCTTCATCATCTCCTTCATCGGCGTCCATACCGTCGATGTCTTCGGAGTCGAAGTCGAGCATGTCGGTTAAGTCGTCGACAGTGGCTACAAAGTGGGTGGTGGGTGGGCTTTGAATTTCTTCATCGTCCGTACCCTAACCTTGCTGACCGTAGTCCGGCCAGGGCTCTCCTGATAAAGAGAGAAACTTCAGTGACTTCAGGATATCGCCGAAAGGCGAATGCTGAAAGATGTCCGCGGCAGTGAACTCCATGATCGGCGCCCAATCGGATTCGATCGGCAGGGGCACGGAGGGTTCGGAGTCCGGAGAAGAGTCCGGCTCCTTGGAGTCACGAGTCTCGCAGAGTACGGGGCTGGTGTTCGGCTCAATCGCCGTTGGGGTCATAGGCCCCGAGGTGGCGTCCAACCTCCCATCCTCGATCGGCGCAGTTGGCTCCGAATTAAGGGTCGGAGCCGACGCGGGTGCGGCCTCCAGGGCACTGTTCTGCGGCAGAGCTAGATCATTCTCGTCGTGACAGTGCGGCACGCTCGGCAGTGGCTCGAATCCGTCGAAGATCAAGTCCCCGCGGATATCAGCCGTGTAGTTTAAACTTCCAAATCTGACCTGACGGCCAGGGGCGTAGCTTTCGATCTGCTCCAGACGGCCAAGCGAATTGGCCTGCAGCGCGAAGCCGCCGAAGACGAAGATCTGTCCGGGGAGGAAGGCCTCACCCTGGACTGCATCGCTATCAATGATCGTAGGAGCCATCGAGCCTGATGGCGACGACATAGAGGAACTCTCTATGAAAGCATCAATGTCGATGTCAAAACCGGCGAATCTCGGGTAGGGGTCCTGATCTGTGCGTCTAGGCCGGATGGTAACAGGAGACAAGGGACACAAAGTTTTACCCAGGTTCGGGCCCTCTCGATGGATGTAAAACCCTACGTCCTGCTTGATTAATATTGATGATATGGGTAGTACAAGAGTAGATCTACCACGAGATCGAGGAGGCTAAACCCTAGAAGCTAGCCTATGGTATGATTTTTGATGTGTATGTTGTCCTACGGACTAAAACCCTCCGGTTTATATAGACACTGGATAGGGTTAGGGTTACATAGAGTCGGTTACAATGGTAGGAGATCTACATATCCGTATCGCCAAGCTTGCCTTCCACGCCAAGGAAAGTCCCTCCTGGACACGGGATGAAGTCTTCAATCTTGTATCTTCATAGTCCAGGAGTCCGGCTGAAGGTATAGTCCGGCTATCCGAACACCCCCTAATCCAGGACTCCCTCACCTCCCATATTTCCATGTCAAACCTCTAACCCACCTTGTCCTAGCAAACCGTTGTATGGCTATGTTACCGCTTTGCTCAACCCCTCTTATGGCGTTGTTAGTTGTAGATGAACATTGGAGTTTGTTCCTTGTTGGAACATGGATATTTGTTGGGATATAAGAATATCTCTTATTTAATTAATGCATCTATATACTTGGTAAAGGGCGGAAGGCTCGGCCTTATGCCTGGTGTTTTGTTCCACTCTTGCCGCCCTAGTTTCTGCCATACCGGTGTTATGTTCCTTGATTTTGTGTTCCTTACGCGCTTGGGTTATAATGGGAACCCCTTGACAATTCGCCTTGAATAAAACTCCTCCAGCAAGGCCCAACCTTGGTTTTACCATTTGCCATCTAAGCCTTTTTCCCTTGGGTTCTACAGACTCAAGGGTCATCTTTATTTAAACCACCAGGCCAGTGCTCCTCTGAGTGTTGGTCCAAACTAGAGCCCCTTGCAGCGCCACCTCGGGGAAACTCGAGGGCTGGTTTTAGTTGTATGGATTGCTTATCCGATGTGCACTGAGAACGAGATATGTGCAGCTCCTATCGGGATTTGTCGGCACATTCGGGTGGTCTTGCTGGTCTTGTTTTACCACTGTCGAAATGTCTTGTAACCGGGATTCCGAGTCTGATCGGGTCTTCCTGGGAGAAGGAATATCCTTCGTTGACCGTGAGAGCTTGTGATGGGCTAAGTTGGGACACCCCTGCAGGGTTTTGAACTTTTGAAAGCCGTGCCCGCGGTTATGGGCAGGTGGGAATTTGTTAATGTCCGGTTGTAGAGAACTTGACACTTAACTTAATTAAAATGCATCAACCGCGTGTGTAGTCGTGATGGTCTCTTATCGGCGGGGTCCGGTAAGTGAACACGGTGTTGGAGTTATGCTTGACATAAGTTGTTCTAAGATCACTTCTTGATCAAAGATTCTCGACCGTGCCTTGCCTTCTCTTCTCGCTCTCATTTGCGTAAGTTAGCCACCATATATGCTAGTGCTTGCTGCAGCTCCACCTCATACCTTTTGCCCTTCCTTTAAGCTTAAATAGTCTTGATCGCGAGGGTATGAGATTGCTGAGTCCCCGTGACTCACAGATTACTTCCAAAACCAGCTTGCAGGTGCCGATGATATCGTGCAAGTGACGCAACCGAGCTCAGGAGGAGTTCGATGAAGATCGTGTTCTTTTTGTTTTTCCGTTTCCAGTTGATCAGTGGTGGAGCCCAGTTGGGACGATCGGGGATCTGTAGCATCAGGGGTAGTCTTCTTTTATTTTGGTTCCGCAGTCGGACCTTGCTTGTATCTGGGTGATGTAATGTTATATTGATGTATTGTGTGAAGTGGCGATTGGAAGCCAACCCTGTATCTCTTTCTTATTCAGTACATGGGATGTGTAAAGATTACCCCTCTTGCGACATTGCCTTCAATGTGGTTATGCCTCTAAGTCGTGCTCCGACACGTGGGAGATATAGCCGCATCATGGGTGTTACAGCTTATTAGTCATTATTACTGCCTATACTCTTTGCCCACATATAATAACCACGTGGTACAGTAGTGGGCTATACTTTTAACAACCATGCTCGAAGAGAAGAGGTGGATGCACCAACACACATAGTACTCATAGAACTCTTTGTGTCTTTTGCGTCTTCCCCAACCACAGATGTGACACGGTGGAGCTCATTTCTGTAAGATGATGCAGCCCACGTGATAATTTGACGCGTCTAGTAGTAGTTACTCGCTTATAAATAATGGAGGGTCGGGAACCACGCATGAATGGTGCCTTGTAATTTATAAATAAAGCATTTTAATTTAGCGGCACGTACACAATATAAATAGGTTCATATAGAGAGAAAAGGAAATCGCTACAGTATATACATAGACAGGACGAGCTTACATAGTTGCTTGTTGGGGTTGCTCTCTTCACACTATCTCGCACAAAACGACTGTGGCCACATCTCTAACATCCGAGCAGATCATGTCCGCCTGGGGAAGGGGTGGATGCTTTGTGTGGATGCGGTCGCCGTCGCCGATGGCGAAAGCCCACTATCGTCACGTCCCGATCAGGGGTCCCTGTCGTTCTCTCTCACAAAGCCGGTGAGGTTGCCTTCGTCCCTTGCTCACTACCGCGATGTGGGCAGTTGTCGCCTCCCACCACCCTTCTCTAGGTTGAGCTACGTCCCGACATCCCTCAGGTACAACATCCTTACAACCGGCTTCCACCACTGCCTCAGCTGCCCACATCGCTCTATGTGGATATTTCTCCACATCTTGCCCCACACATACCTCTACTGGCTTCTACTGTATTGGTGATGAGTTTATATCTCATCAACTAGTCCTAGTAATCTTATTCTAATCACGCTTCTTCAATTTCTTTGCCACAAGGATGCTCAACTCGATTTTGGTGAAACTACACAAAATGATCCGATGGTCAAAGGGTTGCAAACTTCATTTCATTGGAAGCTTCAATGTTGCCAGCAAATTAAAGCCTGGTTAGGGTTTACGGTTCAAGGGCTAGGGACTGCATGGATCATTTTTTTCTTAAGCTGTGTTCCAAAATAAGTGTCAACTTTAGTAGTAGTATAACTTTGTACTAAAGTTTGCATAAAGTTGAGACATTTAATTTGGAATGGAGGGAGTAAATATTGGCTATGATATGTCAATCATTGAGATGCAATAGCATTCATGTTAGTCTCCTTTGTATTTGATGAAATGTTGCAATAGGGCAAGCTTGGATGCAAGATACATGAAACATAAGCTGGAAGCTTCATAGCATTGTACAAATTTATCTCGCTCAGAAATTACAGTACATACTATACTACTATGTAAAGAATTAGGTGTTGCACGGTGTCCAGAAAATATGGTGACAGTCTGAGGTGGGCCACGTAATCACTGAGCCTGCATGTATTCACTACTTTCGCACTCCTCCACTATAAGAATGGAGAAAATTGTAATCTAGTACCTCCTTTTCACCGAAGCGTGGGACATCCAATAGTCGTACCACCTCAGTAATAATGACCAATGAGCTGTCAAATCACATAGACCCAGCATTAAGTTGGACGGACGAAGCAACCATCACTCTTGAATCCGCTTCTCCCTTCAATGCAGGTGCCAGTGAGAGGTCGCGTCCTCTCTGCCCGGTCATGAATGCGGCACTGATTCTTTGGAGCGGCCCTGATCGTTTCGGGCGAGAAGCATGTGTAAGTGATGGAGGGGATTTGGGTGGGCCAGGCTGGTCAGGAGCGGGTGTGGCAGCTGTCCCGACTGGACTCTCGGAAATAAGAGGATGCACCGACTCTCGCGGCTAAATCATACACTACACACCATCTCTCTGTAGGAGTAGGTCGATGTGTCGCTCTCTCTAACACACACACGTTGTTAAACACACACACGCACACACAGATTCATAGAATAGGAATATCGTGCGAGTGCGAAGCCACAGGAAGTGAGATACAAATGGAGTACGTACAAGAAGAGAAGAGGTGGCAAATATTCCATCAAACCTGGACTGAGGAGTAGTACTCCCTCCATTTAGGTGTTAAGTCATCTTACGGAAACCAGATATTCCCAAAATGTTTAGGCATCGTTGTCGGTGTCAAAACCAGCGGATCTCGGGTAGGGGGTCCCGAACTATGCGTCTAGGATCGATGGTAACAGGAGACGGGGGACACGATTTTTACCCAGGTTCGGGCCCTCTCTATGGAGGTAATACCCTACGTCCTGCTTGATTGATATTGATGAATATAAGTGTTACATGGGTTGATCTACCACGAGATCGTAATGGCTAAACCCTAGAAGTCTAGCCTGTATGACTATGGTAATGAATATATCCTTTCGGGACTAACCCCTCCGGTTTATATAGACATTGAGGGGATCTAGGGTTTACATAGAGTTGGTTACATAAGAAGGAATCTTCATAGTCGGTCGCCAAGCTTGCCTTCCATGCCAAGGAGAGTCCAATATGGGCACGGGTACAGTCTTCGGCCTTCATGTCTTCATAGCCCATCAGTCCGGCCCATGGATAATAGTCCGGACGCCCAAGGACCCCTTAGTCCAGGACTCCCTTAGTAGCCCCTGAACCTGGCTTCAATGACGAGGAGTCCGGCACGCAGATTGTTTTCGGCATTGCAAGGTGGGTTCCCTTCTATCCAAACTTCATGATAGTCTTCGGATGCGATGATAGTATCCGGACCTGTCACACACACACCACACACTACCGCAGAGATAATATATATTTTTTATACGAGTCTAATCTACTGATGACGTCATGTCTGTTCGGTCATAATTTCGAACCATTTTTCGTCTGCCGCTCCATGTTTCGAGACGTGGTTGCTATTGGCACGTCTTGTCGAAGCACAGATCGTCTCCCCTTATTACAGGATTCTCATCGATACGGGCATGGGTGACCCAACCGTGCAGTTTGTGCGGCCCTTGGGAATAGGCGAGTTTAAGGTGAATGGGGAGACGCTTGATATTCATGGCCTTTATAAGGGGATAAGGATTCCCTTCCTTCACCCACACCTCAGCTCCTCCTCAGTCCTTCCGTCCCTGAGCTCCAGCACCCAAGCTTTTATCTATTCCCTCAACCGAGAAAGCACTCCAAAAATGTCCGGATCCGGAGCTGGGGGTAAGTGGATGGCCTCCTCCGCCAAGAAGAAGGATATCAAGGCGCTCCGGGAGGCCGGATATCTGGCCAAGGAGATCGCTCACCGACTCCCGGATAGGGACAGATCGTCCCTACTCCAGAGCCCCACGAGAGGGTTGTGTTTCTCACACATTTCGTCCGCGGGCTGGGCTTCCCTCTTCACCCCTTCGTCCGTGGAGTGATGTTTTACTACGGGCTAGACTTCCATGACCTAGCCCCCAACTTCATCCTCAACATCACGGCATTCATTGTCATGTGTGAGGCCTTCCTCCATATCCTGCCTCATTTTGGCCTATGGTTGAAGACCTTCAACATGAAGCCGAAGGTGGTGAGCGGCCAACAAGCAGAGTGCGGAGGCGCCATGGTGGGCAAGATGCCCAACGTTACCTCGCCCGAAGGCTCGTTCCCGGAGAGGGTGAAAGGGTGGCAATCAGGGTGGTTCTATATCACCGAGCCGCGCGACGCCAACTAGGTGGCGGCCCTCGAATTCATATCTGGATTCCCGATGCGGCTCACCTCCTGGCAAGAGAGGGGCCTAACACGGGGTCCCTCGGACGAGCTGACTGGGCTCCAGACGTGTGTCCAGAACATGAGAGATAGGACGATCAAACTGGTCAACGTGGTCCATGTCATGCTCATTCGTCGGGTCTTTCCGTGCCAACGCCGGACTAGCTATCTATGGGAGTACGATCCGGCCAAGCACCGGACGCTACTAGAGCTCTTCGGCACGACGAACGAAGAAATCTGGAAAGTGCTCTTCAAGGACGAGGAGACGCCACCGCCCACGACCGAAGATCGCGGGCTTAGCTTAAAACATCAGGCTAACCCGTTAAGTTCTTTTAATGTTTTCATGGAGTACCCTTTACTAGCATATTTTGAGAAAAAGCCTAGGCTTTCTTACCCGTGTTTTCAAGCCTGGATCAAGATAGCTGAGGGAATTAACTGTCCGGCTCCGCTGCCCGAAGACCAAGAATCCTCATTAATGATGAAAATGCTTTTTCCAGCACCTTATGAGGTGCCAGAGAAGACGGCCAAGAAAGCGGACAAAGGGGCCAAGAAGGGTCCTCACCAAAAGGGTGTTCCGGACGTGATGTCCGAAGATGAGACTTCCCCTTCGTCCGCTGATGATGACGACGAAGAGGAAGAAGACAGCGACTCCCCACCTCACGTGGAGAGGAAGAAGAGAGCGGCCCCACAAATCTGGAGGCGAAAGCACCTAAGAGGGTTAGAGGCTCCCACACGGATAACTCTGTGTGGGATGTTGACAGCAGTCCGGAGCGACCTCGCCGGACCAAGCCTCGGGCCGCCTCGTAAGTACCAGGATCTCAAAACGTCTGGCCTTCCCGGTTTGTAATATTGATATACCTTAAACCTTGTTATTGCAGTCCAGCACGCGATGGCTCCCCGCGATCCTTGTCAGAGGGATCACTAGACTCAAAGGATATGGCTAGCATGTCTCCGCCACCTGCTCATTCCATCTCTCCAAGGGTGACGACGAGGTGGTGTCGCAAAAGATCGTCAGGGTGGCGCCCCAGGACGATTCCTCAATTGCTGGACGCATGGGGGAAAAGCCCCTATTGGGACTGGTGACGGGGGCCGGGTTCCCTTCGGACCTGAGCCGATACCATTCCGGAGATCTATGCAGCTCCGGAGTCCAGCGAACGGCATGCCCCAAAAGGAGGGAATGTGCCTATTCTGCCGGTGACCTCTATCCAACTGGAGGAACCGGATAACCTGCTGGAGGCGCTACGAGGTGCCCCTATTGTGGATGCACACCGCGCCCTTATGGGCATGGTAATAGAGAAGGTCTAGTTCGTGAAAAGCGGACTGACCGAAGCCTGCACTAGCCTTCTATCAGGCTTTGAGGAAAGTACTGCGTTTGTAGGAAGAATATCACTGTATAGATAGTAGCCCCTGATGCTCTATTTGGTGTTCGGAAGGAAAAAGGCGAACAGAGGATCGAGAAGAAATATCGCAGGAGTCTAACATAAGTTGTCTTTGTGAATAAGCAGGTGTCGCTGCAGGCTGCCACTGCTCATGCTGCAGGGGTCTCCGGACTGAAGCGGAAACTGGAGTGGGCCGAGGAAGAGCTCGACCTCGTAAAGAAGCAGCTAGAGGATAGCCAAGGTATGTACTAACCTGCTGGTACCTTTTAAGAAAAAATGAATAGTTCGTCCAGACTGAGTTGTCATGAACTTAATTAGGGGCCACGACCGAGGTGGCAGCCCTCAAGAAGGCATTGGCCAAGGCCGAGGACAAAGCGGCCAAGGAACGTGCCGTGCGCGAGAAGCACGAGGCCCAGGTCGGCGAGGCACAACAACAGCTCCAGGGTGCGGTCGAGAGATTTGAGTCCTTGGAGTGCGATTGTAAGGCACAAGAGTCTGAACAGGCGAAGGCTCGCCGAAGCGCACAGGATGCACGAGCTGAACCCCAAAATGTCCTCCAGGAAATTCAGGCGGCCAAGGAGATTGCGGCGGGTAATTCTTTCACCATGCGAAGCAAGTATGTAGAAGAAACATTCCTTGTACTTATCCGAATTTGGGTTTTCCAGGGGCGTTTACTGATCTGCCGCGCAGTATATCTGATGCTGCCGAGCATTATAGATCTGAAGAAGGGATGTCTACGGAGAAGCTATTCTGGTCCCAATATCTTGGACACGAATATCCGTTGTCCTTCAGCGACTAGCTAAAGCAGTTGGTCGAACTACATAGGTCGGCAGAGCTAGCTAGCCATGAAGGACCTCATAGTCCGGCTGTGGCCTGCCGAGCCTATACCTAGCAGCTATTTCGGACTTGTTAAGAGGCTTGTAAATGCCTGTTCGCGGCCCGAAATCGTGAAGCGGTCGGTCTGCATTGAAGGTGCATGTATGGCCTTTGCCCGCGTCAAGACGCATTGGGCAAAGCTAGATTCCAAGGAGCATCATCGACCCGAGCTCTATTTTGATGGTGGCCTGGAGGGGTCCCATGTTGTGGCGGAGCAATGATGTTATCCTGTCCTATTTTGATAGCCCCTGGATATCATATTCCCATGAGAACATTTGTATTATCCTGTCCTGTAATATGGAACAATGATGTTATGTATTATAATGCTTGTGATTTACATTTTACCTCCTGTGCGGCCGTTTATGAAATCTAAGGGTTCACCAGTCGTCGGCTTCTACCCCCATATAGATAGTATGGGGGTGTTCGGGATAAATCTAAACACTCTTTACTCCACATTCTGATCCTTAAAGGAGGTGTTTAGCGCAACGAACAAGGCAATCATACTATGCGGCCTTTACCGCCCTCACTTAGCCATAGGAGTTTGACAATTAAAGATGTTGGCGAAGCCCCTGGTGTTCGGAAGGCCAAACTAGGGGTGTTATACACGCCTAATCGGAGGGTCCGATTCTTCCCAAGAAGCGGAAAAAATCTCTATCGATTTGGAACCTCTCGAACAGCTGACAAGCTCTCGCCACATCATGACAGTCAGTTTTCGGCTTTCTCTATTGAGGTGCTCGTCCGGAAGAACCGGGACACAATTGCAGTAGTTCTCCCTTTACTACCCTAGCCGATATAGCAGAACGCAAGGTAGTAAGCACATGAGCCGGGCAACCCAACTATTGACCAAAGATATGATTCGGAGCCGATGCATATAATGTTATAAGTTCGGGGTGCCGAACTATACTGGAAAAGCGTTCGGACTTTTATTGCCGTAATACGGGGTGTAATGAAGCCCCTGGCTATACCATAGTGTATGCGTGCAATAAGTAATATACACAAAGGTGAGGAAACAAGAAAAATTATGTAATAAGATAAGGCCACCATTTATTCACCATTGTGATGTAATTAGTACGTCGAGGCGTACTTTGTGCGAGTAATGTGATAGGAAAGTAAAGCTATTTAACATGTCACAACTAAGGGAGAGCTACGTGCGGGTATGTAAAACAAGTATGGCAATCATTTAATAGAGACCAGTTGGGGATTCCCTTGTATGCCAGAGCTTCTTGCCTCCTTGGCATGTTTTGCAAGCGGGTCGTGCGCATAGACCACGAAAAGAAAAAAGACCCATGATAATAAAAAGAAAAAAATAAAGGCATGCGAATCCCAGGGTCGGTCAAGCCGCACTTTGGATCGTGAGCAAGTTATGCCTCCATCAGTACCCATGGGGTTTTTTAGTGCGTAATTATGTACGCGCGGTACGGATGCCCTTTCCTCATCGGGGCTGGGACGGAGGCCGAATTTACTAATTCAGCTCTTGACGAACCGAGCTGCCCTGTTGCAGTGTAGTCCGGACCTTCTTAATGATGTCCAGGGGCTCGGCGGCCGTATTATGGTGCCGCTTGAGAAGGCCGCTCTGTACTTCTGCTGCTAGGGCTGTGGTATGCTCCTCTGTGCGGAGGGAACGCTCCGTGTTTCCATTTACTGTAATGACGCCGTGTGGACCGGGCATCTAGAGCTTGAGATAAGCATAATGCGGCACCGTGTTGAATTTAGCGAGCGCGGTTCGTCTGAGTAGTGCGTGGAAGCCGCTGCGGAAGGGGATGATATCGAACATTAGCTCTTCGCTTCGGAATTTTTTCGGTGAACCGAAGACCACCTCCAGCGTGATCGATCCCGTACAACGGGATTCTACGCCTGGTATAACTCCTTTAAAGGTAGTTATTGTGGGCTTGATTCATGAGGGATTAATGCCCATTTTGCGTATTGTATCCTGATAGAGCAGGTTGAGGCTGCTACCACAGTCCATTAGGACTCGTGTCATGTGAAATCCGTCAATGATTGGGTCCAGTACCAATGCGGCTGAACCGCCATGACAGATGCTAGTTGGATGATCACAACAATCAAAGGTGATCGGGAATGATGACCATGGGTTGAACTTTGGGCCGACTGGCTCTACCGCATAAACGTCCCTAAGTTCGCGCTTGCGCTCCCTTTTGGGGATGTGTGTAGCATATATCATGTTCATCGTTTTGAATTGAGGCGAGAATTTCTTCTGCCCCCCAGTGTTCGGTTGCCGGGGCTCCTCGTCTTCGTCCTCGCTCTGTGATTCCCCGTCCTTGTTTCCGCTATTTACCTTGCTGGCTTGCTTAAAGACCCGGCAATCTCTGTTAGTATGGTTGGCCAGTTTGCCTGGGGTGCCATGTATCTGGCACAGACGATCGAGCATGCGGTCCAAGCTGGATGATCCTCCGCAGTTCCTTATATAGGGCTTCTTTCGCTGGCCGTACTTGGAGCCACTAAATCCGGCATGAACGATAGTGTCATCGGTGTTATCGCCATTGCTTCGGCGTTTGTGTCTATTGCGTTGGAGCTTGCTGGTGCTGTTTTTGGCCTCGAGGGGGCCTACTTCGTTGGTTGTGTTTGTACTGCGAGCCAGCCAACTATCCTCTCCCATGCAATAGTGGGTCATAAGTGCCGTGAGGGCTGCCATAGACCTCGGCTTTTCTTGGCCGAGGTGGCGGGTGAGCCATTCGTCACGGATGCTATGCTTAAAGGGAGCTAGGGCTTCGGCATCCAGACAGTCAACGATCTGGTTCTTTTTGGTTAGGAACCTAGTCCAGAATTTTCTGGCTGATTCTCCATGTTGTTGAACTATGTGGTGTAATTCATCGGCATCGGGTGGCCAGACATATGTACCTTGGAGGTTGTCAAGGAAGGCTTCTTCCAAGTCCTCCCAGCTGCCGATGGAATTCTCGAGTAGGCTATTTAGCCAGTGTCGAGCTGGCCCTTTGAGTTTTAGTGGGAGGTATTTGATGGCGTGGAGGTTGTCTCCACGGGCCATGTGGATGTGGAGAATAAGGTCCTTAATCCATACTGCGGGATCGGTTGTTCCGTTGTATGATTCAATGTTGACGAGCTTGAACCCCTCGGGTAATTCATGTTCCAGCACCTCATCTGTGAAGAAGAGAGGGTGTGCGGCACCTCTATATCGGGCCGCGTCACGGCACACCTCCGATAAAGTTCGTCTGCAGTTATCGGCCCGAGTGTGACTAGGTTTGTCACGTCCGAATAGGTAACTGTCATCCCGAGTCGGGAAGCGTCCTCGCGATCCGTAGATTAATCTGGTGTGTCCTGCTCAACTGTCTAGATCCCGCCGAAGGTCGTGTGTATGGTCCCAAGCTGTTTTATCCCTGTCTTCGCGAAGCAGTGGGGTGGGCTATTGTTAGGCCTGAGTTGCCGTTTTATCCCGACCGTGGGGTGGTCGGTCCGCCATACTATCCTGACCACATGGTGGTCGGTCCGCATTGCATGAGGGAGGTATGGGATCCGGTGCTTCCTCATCGAACTGAGGTAGCAGTCTGCATTTTTTGGTAACTCTTGACTGGGCACTCGAGGCCGTATTCTTCGGCTGCCAGGACATCAGTCCACCTGTCGATGAGCAGGTCTTGATCAGCCTGGAGCTGCAGCTGCTTCTTTTTCAGGCTTCTAGCAGTAGCTATTAGCTGGCGCTTGAAGTGTTCCTGCTCTAGGGGTGCCTCAGGCACGATGAAATCCTCGCTACCGACGCTCTCCTCATCTTCGAAGACTGGACGATAACTATGAGCATCCGAGTCATTGGGGGTGGCTTGTTTATCAGGGTCATCTTGGCCGTTGTCTTGTTCCTCCTGTTCGGACACAGCTCCAACAGGGTCTTCATTGTTTTCGGCGTCGCCCGGAGTACCATTTTCACTGGTGCCTGTGTTGTCATCTTTTGAGCAACGAGGCTTAGAACGACGTTTAGGGCACCGGTGCTTGGACTGTGCCTCAGAAGGTTTATCCGTGACCGGATCCCCTTTGTCATCGTCGCTAGCTTCTTTAGGTGTGTCGACCATGTACACATCGTATGAAGAGGTGGCTGTCCGACGTCCAGTAAATGGCTGGTCTTGGTCTTGCCCCATGTCGGCATCGTCTTCCATACCGTCGATGTCTTTGGAGCCGTAATCAAGCACGTCGGTTAAGTCATCGACAGTGGCTATGAAGTGGGTGGCGGGTGGGAAGCACAATTCCCCGTTATCAACCTCTAGCTAGAACCGAACATAGTTCGGCTGTGAGTCCTTCTCCAAGGACAAATGCTTTAAAGAGTTTAGCACATCGTCCAAAGGTGAGTACTAAAAAACATCTGCGGCGCTGAATTCGAAGATCGATAACCGATCTAGCTCGGTGTTCGCAAGCGTACGTGATTCGGAACTTATAGCCGGAGACGAGTCCGGAGTTCCGTTGGCGCAAATATTGCAGGGTGTCGAGTCTGCGTGCGGCTCTAGCTCCGTGGACTCTGTGGCCTCGAATGGCACGATCTGCTCTAGTTCTAAGGCCATTGTAGCAATAGGATCCATCTCCTGAATCTGGTCCGATGACAGATTTAAATCACGTTCATCGGGCGAGGGGGAGCAATCACTGCGGTCTCAAATCCATTGAAGATCAAGTCTCCGCGGATATCTGTGACGTAGTTCAAGCTTCCAAATCTGACCTGGTGGCCAGGGGCATAGCTATCGATCTGCTCCGGATGGCCAAGTGAGTTGGCCCGCAGTACGAAGCCGCTAAACAGGAAAATCTGTTCGAGGAGGAAGGTTTCTCCTTGGACAGCGTCACTATAGACGATTAAAGGGGCCATTGAACCTTTCGTTGACGGCACAGTGGAACTTTCAATGAAGGCACCAATGTCGATGTCAAAACCGGCGGATCTTGGGTAGGTGGTCCCGAACTGTGCATCTAGGATCGATGGTAACAGGAGACGGAGGACACGATGTTTACCCAGGTTCAGGTCCTCTCTATGGAGGTAATACCCTACGTCCTGCTTGATTGATATTGATGAATATAAGTGTTACAAGGGTTGATCTACCACGAGATCGTAATGTCTAAACCCTAGAAGTCTAGCATGTATGACTATGGTAATGAATATATCCTTTCCAGACTAATCCCTCCGGTTTATATAGACACCGAGGGGATCTAGGGTTTACATAGAGTCGGTTACATAAGAAGGAATCTTCATAGTCGGTCGCCAAGCTTGCCTTCCACACCAAGGAGAGTCCAATCCGGACATGGGTACAGTCTTCGGCCTTCATGTCTTCACAGCCCATCAGTTCGGCCATGGATAACAGGCCGGACACCCAAGGACCCCTTAGTCCAGGACTCCCTCAGTCATCCATTAACTTCACATCTCAATCCCCTCCTGGCCTTGTTGCTAGCAAGCGTTGTTACTTAGTCTGCCTTGTTATCTCCCCCGGAAACCCAATGCATGGAGCGCAACTACTCGTTGATCATTCAAGAAATCAAAGTCGGCTTGCATGCGAGTTAATACGTGGCCCTGCATGGTAGCTAAAACAACATCTCTTAGTTATTGTGATTAATTGTTGCGTTTAGAGACAGAACTCAGAGCTTTAATTGGAGGAAGGACCGGTCAAGTTTCTCCTTCTCCTCCAATCTTCTTGCACCTTGGTCCCGCTGCACCTTCTAACGTGACTTACACCTAGACGGAGGGAGTAGTACGAGATACGGTGGCACACTGACTTATGTCGAATACAAGTGCCCAAAATTATTGGAAGAGAGCCAAGTGTACAAACTAAATTATTAAAAGAGTAAAATGCACTGTTGGTCATTGAACTTATCCTATAAGTTCACTTTGGTCACTGTACTTAAGAATACGGTCGATACGGTCACTATATACGTGATGAGGTGATTATACGATCACTGCGAGATCGTATAGCTCTATATTCATCCATTTTGACCAGTCAAAGACTCCTCCTGACGCCTTGTTAGATCATTTCTCTCACTCTGTCATGCAGGTCCTACCTGTCATTGGGTGGAAGAAAGAAGTTGATCGAAAATAAAAATATGCACGGGGGCATGGTTCGAACCCTAGACCTCACGCTTTATACGGGCAAACAGGCTAACTAGCTACACAAACCTCCAATTGTGATTAACTAGTGGAAAATATAGTTTTCTACCTTTAGTAGCGGCACACGCATGCAGCATGCATCTTGCAGTGCATGAACACGCACTAGCACAGACTCATGTCGCACGCTGGCCTCTATTGCCGCAAGCTCATGCAGTACCTCGCCTGTTGTCCGCCGTTCCCATTGTTGACCCTGCCACCTGAGGTCGTCGACCCGTTGCTCTACCACTATGCCAAGTCTGAGTTCTCGCTGCTTGTGGCGCAATGCATACGATCTCCATATGTGTGAGATGACATGGCCATCAATGATGATTATGATGACACCCACACTAGGTCGCTCTACTCACTTTGTGCATAGGTTTGCCATGCGGCTGCCAAATACGACCCTGCGGCCTCAACTTCGTCGCCAGTCGCCAGTGTGTGTGTGCTGTGTGCTAACTATTGTGTGTCTGCCTGCTGCATGCTAGTGTGCGAGTGCATGCATGCATTTTGTGTGCATGTTATAATAAGGATTCACTTAAAATAGTACGTGAGTGAACAGACGGATCAATTGGACAGTGTTCACGAGCAGTATCGAGATGTGTGTGGTAAGATACACCGCTGGCGCTTTTAATTTTTCTTATTAATTTGTTTGTTTCACCCTCTAACTGGTGGGACCGAACATACTACATGGAGAGAGGTAAGGTGATTGAGGCTGTATTATTCTTGTACTACCAACACTGCTTTAATTCCCATACGACCTTACCACCAAAGCCACATGACACGACTATGATTTAAATCCCAATGACCCCCACGCAAAAAAACACAGCATGCTTGTCACACGAATGCAGGAATGTATAAAAGGTTATTTTCCTCTCGTTAATCATAACATGAGGGTGGTGTAGCTGGTGTAACATCACAAATTTTCAATTTGGAATGTTATACATAGGTCATCCATGCATATCATATTTTATTGCATTTTCATTTTGCAATCCTCAAAATCCTAAGCAACTCAAGGACCCCCGGAGAGAGTTGGGGATTTCCCCGGTTTTCATATTTGATTTTTATAAAATAATGAATCGAGGATTTGGATTTTAATTATTTTTCCTTCCTAAAAATATTTCATATTAAAATATATGAGAGGAGATAATATGACTTCTCCAAAATAATTGAAATATTGGAGGAAAACTATTAAAATCATTTATTTCATTTTATTTGATTTTATTTGGATTTTATTTGCATTAGAAAAATTGCACGTTTTCCAAATTGCATTTTAGGGCCAAGAAAATGTTCATCTCGTTCTGAATATTTTATTTAGAGGGTGAAATTTTGTTTTGGCATTTTTAGGTTTTTATTTTATTTTCTAGGGTTTTATTTCTGTCGGCGTAATTATTTAAAAAAAAACTTTCCCGCGCCCGACTGGGCCGAAGGCCCAGCGGAGCCAGGCCGCCCCGAGCCGCCACCGCCCCCGCGGGCGTGCGCCGCCCCGCTGTCGCTCTGACCGGAGTCCGAGCCGGACTCCGCTTCCGCCGCGTCTTGCCCCCTCCTCCAAGTCGCCGCCCCGCCCCCTTAATAAGCCGCCACCCCGCCGCCCCAAACCACCACCGCAGCCACCGCCGCCCCAAGCCACAGCCGCCGCCGCTTGCCGCCGCCGCCTGCCTCGCCGCCGCCGCCGCCGATCCCCGCCGCCCGCAAGTCGCCGCTGCCGCCCAAGCCCACCCCGCCGGAGCCCTCGCCGGAGGTGCAGTGCCGGTTCTGAGCCGCCGGTTTTTTTTAAAAACCGTTTGGTTTTTTTAGAAACCCTAGATCCGTTTTTTTCGGTTCACCGGTTTTTCTCGGTTCTTCTAGTTAGCGGACGTTCGTCCGTACGTTTGTTTTAACGAACGGTTTTCGCCCGTTAGTTACAGCTAGGAATGCTCGTTCGTTAGTCTGTTCGTCAGTTTCCTTTTTGTCGGATTTATCCGCGATTTTCTTGATCACGATTTCTGATGCGATCTTAGTTTTTGTTTATCTTTTCGCTCGTTAGTCGGAATCAGGCGATTCAAGCGCCTAGATCTTCGTCTCGAAACCCTCTTTCTGTTTAATCAACTTGAACAAGTTTTTGCTACTGTAAAATTTGACCTAGGTCCAGATTAGTAAACGGATCTTGTTTCTTTCGCCGTTTGAGTTTCGTTGCTCCGTTTGTTTGATTCTTTTTGCTAACCGGAGTTCTTAAGTTGAACTTTCCGGTCAACCTCTTTTATTTGAGTTTTGCTTGCGCATCTTTGCTTGTTTATCATGTTTGTTTGTCATAGAACACCCGGAGTGCGAAGCGTGCTACTACGAGTCCCTAGGTTTTGCGGATCGTCGGCAAGGCAAGTAACACATTGATCATACTCTTTTCATACCCAGTTTTTATGCATTAGTTCCAATCCTCAAACATTGCATGATTAGGATATCATTAACTTGTGGGTTGGTAGGTAGTTATTGAGGTAGAACCTATTACCCTGTTACTATCAAACCCTTGGGAGTTACTTCTACGCGTTGCTTATATTGCTATGCTATGCTCGTAGAAGTGGTTCAGGTTTGAGTGAAATCCATTATAGATGTGAGATTGTTAATTAATGGTTCAACTTAAGGTGGCAACTTAAATAAACATCTGGGTGGATTGAGGCACCTGGGGAACCCGGTGTTTTCTGTTTTTTTGGAAATCCCGGGGAACCCCTGTGATCTTTCTATGGACTGCCACCCAGGCTCAAAGGGAACTGAGATGATTCATGCTAGAAACTTCCGTATGCAGCCACAAGCTATTATGGGCTCTAGCATAGTTAAGTAAGTTACGTGAAGCTCTTGAAGAGGTAGATCAGCAGGTAGTGGGTTTTGTAGGTTTGGCATGGTCTACCCGGAGTATAGAGTTAATGTTTCTAAAAGACTGTGTCTCGGTCATCCGTTTCTCAAACACCTTGTAGTGCGAGAAATCCAATGGAGGTGATCGAGTCTTGTGGGAAAAAGTGCACAAACCTCTGCAGAGTGTACAATCTAATCATGGTTAGCCGTGTCCCCGGTTATGGACAATCTTGAGTATCTATTACTTGGGTTATCACATGTATCTCATCACTTTTAATTAAATTTGTTGGGTTGTTAATCACTTTAATTGGGATTGAGTTGGGGTTACCTTCTCAATTTTTCAACCACCATGATAGTTATATTAAAATCTATTCCTTTGTTGTAGGGAAAATTGGCTTTTCGCAAAAACTATAACCCTAGAGCTTTCCACCAGCTAAATATGCATGTAGTATTAGCATTATTCTGTTCATGCTCTACTGTGTTATATTGCCAGCATATTCCATGTGCTGACCCGTTTTCGGGCTGCAACGTATTATGTTGCAGACTTTTTAGACGAGGAGTAAGGTTCATTAGGTCGTTGCCGTGCAGCTTAGTTATGCCGTTGGAGTTGATGGACTCACTTTATCTTCCAAGCTTTCCGCTATTATCGCATTAGATGGCCTTAAGCCATATTATTGTAATAAGTTCTCTCTTGAGACATTCGATGTAATAAGTGTGTGATTGCTACTCTGTTATAAATCCTTCGAGTACTGTGTGTGTCAGCATTACCGATCTAGGGATGACACTGAAGCACGGAGACTTGACCGTTTGAGGTCGGGTCGCTACAAGATGGTATCAGAGCACACGCTGAGTGTAGGACACGACCACTAAGCTAAACCATAGGTCACACTTCTCTTCTCATTTCTGACTCCTCTTCAATTTCTAATCTTTAGGATGACGGAGATGAAGAACAAGTTTGCCCAACTGGATGAAGACACACCTTTTGGACGCCACTTGAAGGAAGTCACTAGGTACTTGAACATTGGAATACCAAGCTTCACCGGGACATACAACGCTACCTTGCCAGAAGAGGAGCGCTGGATGATTCAAGTACAAGTTCCAGGAAGGACGTTCTCGCCAACTTCTAAACTCATAGAATTTTATTTCGAAGCACCCACCTGGAGTCTAGGCAAGAGCATGGCAGCCCACATTACCATGGGACGCATTGGAGAAGTCTACAACAGGGAACTTAAGGACAATATCTACCAAATATGTGGGCGCTGAGACGAGCAATGGGAAGTAATCAACACCAAGAAGGATAGATCCATTGCAGCTTTCATCCAGGTGTTAAACGAGCACATTCAACGCCAGGAGAACCAGATGTGCGCGGACATGATGGACTTCAAGAAGGCGAAGACTAGGATCATCGAGCTGGCGCAAGAACTCAAGTTTACACGCGATGGATATGAGGAAGAAATCAAGACACCACTGGAGAAAAATGACGACCTGGTTAAGAAGATCAGAGTATTCATGGGAGGTCCAGCACCGGGAGTAGAAGATGGTGATTCCACTTGCCCGGACAACTACATCATCATTGACGACACCGATTCCGATCCAAGTGATGATGACTTCGAAGACGAAGCTGGAGTAGATATCATGGAGTCTTCCACCGATCAAAATTTCTAGAGGACCACCATATATTAGTAGTATTTCCCCCATGTATTTAGTAGTAGTTGAGGACTTTTGTGATAGTTCCAGACCGCTTGTATGCCCTTGCTTGATTGATTGGGTGAAATGATTGTGTTTGTCTCATGTGCATATGGTAGTGCTTTCTCATTAGACCCCTTTTCTATTCTGATCTCTTCCATCTAAACCCATCAGATGCCTCCGAGACGTGGCCCCGGTTTTGTTTTCCCACCGGAGCTCACCCAGTTCATCCAGTAGCAGAATACTTTGATGCAATTGCTAATTCAGAACTAGGGCAACAACAACAACAACCCGCCACCAGTGGACAACCTAGCCCGCATTCTAAGGTTACAACCGCCGGTGTTTTCCAGTAGCACCGAGCCTATAGTTGCACATGATTGGCTCCGCAGGATTGGAAGGGAGTTAACCACTGCGGGATGCACTAATGCTGAGAAGGTGCGTTTTGCCGCACATCAGTTGGATGGACCAGCAGTATCATGGTGGGAGAATTACACTGTCACCTACCCCATAGCCACGGTGACATGGGACCAGTTTGAGCAAGCTTTCCGCATAGCCCATGTCTCAATCGGAGCTATGCAGATGAAGAAGCGGGAGTTCCGCAACTTACGCCAGGGGAACCGTACTGTGGCTCAGTACGCGGATGAGTTTAGCAAGTTATCATGCTATGCCCCTGATGATGTGGCCACAAATGCCGTGAAGCAGGAGAAGTTTATGGAAGGGCTGAATGACGAGATGAGCATGCAGTTGATGGTAGCAACCTTCAACAACTACCAGGAGTTGGTAGACAAGGCTCTTATGATTGAAGGGAAGCAGCAGCAGATTGAGAGCCGTAAGAGGAAGTACGGACAAGGGAAGTATAACTCAGGAGCTCAGCAGAAGCCTCGCCTAACCCCGAACTCGGGAGGACTAGTTCATAACCATGGAGGTCACAACCATGCTGGAGGGGGATCGCATAACCACAAGGGTGCTAAGAATGGGAATGGGAACGGAGCTAACAACAATTAGAAGCGCTCCAACCCAGCCACACCCTCCAAAAGAGATCTATGTCAAGTTACTTGCTTTAAGTGCGGGAAGACAGGGCACTATGCCAATGATTTCCCTGAAGGAAGGAATGGAAACGGAAATGGGAGCTCGGGGAAGAAGCCTAATCCATTCAACAAAGGACAAGTGAACCACATTAACATGGAGGAGGTTGAAGAGCAGTCGGACGCGGTAATAGGTATGTTTTTGGTTAAGTCATTTACCGCTCTTGTTCTTTTTGATACTGCTGCATCACATTCATACATATCAAGGGGATTCGTGGATAAGTTTAAACTACCAACCCAAACCCTTAGGACCCCTCTCCTAGTGAGTTCACCCGGAGCAGAGTACATGGCTAGCCGATGGTGTGACCAGATATCCTTAACCATTGGTACACATGTTTTTCCGTCCGACCTAATTATCTTGGAGTCACAAGGATTGGATGTGATATTAGGTATGGACTGGATGTCATAGTATGGAGGAAGCATTGACTGTGCTAGTAAGTTGATTTATCTCACCACCCCGGAGGGAAAAAGGATTAAGTATGTATCTAGGCATGTGCCTAGGAGGAGCCAAGTGAATGCCCTCACGGGAGTTGTTCAGGAGGAAGTGCCTGTAGTGAAGGACTACCCGGATGTTTTCCCAGAGGAGTTACCAGGCATGCCACCGGACAGAGACATTGAGTTTTTGATAGAGCTATTGCCAGATACAGGGCCAATATCCAAGAGACCCTATCGGATGCCCGCAAATGATCTGGAGGAAATTAAGAAACAGATCAAGGAGTTATTGGAGAAAGGTTACATTCGAAGAAGTTCGTCACCTTGGGGAGCCCCAGTACTTTTGGTTGAGAAGAAGGATAAATCCCAAAGGATGGTTGTTGATTATCGAGCCTTGAATGAAGTGACGATTTAGAACAAGTATCCACTACCGATGATCAATGACCTGTTTGATTAGCTGCAAGGAGCTAAAGTGTTCTCGAAGATCGATCTGCGATCAGGATACCATCAGTTGAAGATTCGAGAGAAGGATATACCAAAGACAGCGTTCACCACGCGGTATGGATTATATGAGTATACGGTCATGTCATTTGGACTGACTAACACCCCTGCCTATTTCATGAGCATGATGAACAAGGTGTTCATGGAATATTTGGACAAGTTTGTTGAGGTGTTTATAGATGATATTATGGTATACTCGAAGAATGAAGAGGAGCACAAGGAGCATTTGCGGTTAGTTCTCGAGAAACTCAGGGAACACCAGTTGTATGCTAAGTTTAGCAAATGCAAATTTTGGTTGAAGGAAGTCGGATTCCTTGGACATGTTATATCAGGGGAAGGAATAGCAGTGGACCCCAACAAGGTTCAGTCAGTCACTGAATGGTTGGCACCCACTTTAGTTAGCGAGATCCGCAGTTTCCTTGGACTTGCAGGATACTACCGGAGATTCATTGAGAATTTTTCCAAGATTGCGAAGCCAATGACTGAACTATTGAAGAAGGATACTAAGTTTAAATGGACAGAAGATTGTGAGGCAAGTTTCTAGGAGTTGAAGAAACATTTGACTACAGCCCCAGTGCTGGCACTGCCAGATATACATAAGGATTTCCAAGTGTATTGCAATGCCTCTTGTTTAGGACTTGGATGCGTACTTATGCAGGACAGAAGAGTTGTTTCATATGCCTCACGGCAACTAAAACCTCATGAGTTGAACTATGCCACGCATGAATTGGAGCTAGCAGCCGTAGTGCATGCATTGAAGACTTGGAGACATTACCTTATTGGAAGCCGTTGTGATGTGTACACGGATCATAAGAGTTTGAAGTACATTTTCGCATAGAAGGAGCTGAACCTTAGACAGAGGAGATGGTTGGAGCTTATGAAGGATTACGATATGAAGCTACACTATCATCCCGGAAAGGCCAATGTCGTAGCAGACGCTTTGAGCCAAAAGAGTTATGCTAATACCCTTGAAAGTAAGGGATTGCTGAAGGAGTTAGCAGAGGATATCATGGAACTTCGGTTGGAGATTGTTCCAAGAGGTTTCGTTGCAACAATGGAGGGTCAGTTTACATTGTTGGGCAAGATTCGAGAAGCTCAGAAGGATGAAAAAGAGATTGCCGAGATAAAGGAAAAGATGGGCAAAGGAAAGTCTAAAGGTTTTCATGAGGATGAGCACGATACCTTATGGTTTGATGATCGAGTTTATGTGCCCAATAACCCAGAGATCAGGACGTTAATACTTCAGGAGGCTCACGACTCACCATACTCGATACAACCTGGAAACACCAAGATGTATTTGGATTTGAAGGAACGTTTCTGCTGGACTGGTATGAAGAAGGATATTGCCGAGTACGTAGCCGTATGTGATGTATGTCAGAGAGTGAAGGCAGAGCATCAGAAGCCAGCAGGACTGTTACAGCCTATGCCTATACTCGAATGGAAGTGGGATAAACTTGGCATGGACTTTATGACCGGATTGCCCAAGACCAAAGCAAGATATGATTCAATATGGGTAGTAGTTGATCGCTTGACCAAAGTGGCTCACTTCATCCCAGTGAAAACCACTTATACGAGTGCAAAGTTGGCCAAGATATATATGTCCAGGATCGCATGACTGCATGGAGTTCCGAGGACCATCGTATCAGATCAAGGAACATAGTTTACTTCAAAGTTTTGGCATCAGTTACACCAGACCTTGGGTACAACATTGGAGTTCAGTACAGCATTTCACCCGCAGACGGACGGACAGACCGAGAGAGTCAACCAGATATTGGAGGACATGTTGAGAGCCTGTGCGCTAGATTATGGATCTAGTTGGGACGACAATTTGCCTTACGCATAGTTCTCATACAACAATAGCTATCAAGCCAGTTTGAAGATGGCACCGTTTGAAGCTCTGTATGGACGCATATCCAGAACGCCGTTGATGTGGGACAAGGTGGGAGATCGACAGTTGTTCGGACCAGACTTAATCAAGGAGTCTGAGGAAAAGGTTAAACTGATTCGTGATAGACTGAAGATTGCTCAGTCCAGGCATAAGATTTACGCAGACTCGAAATGCAAGGAGGTAACATATGAAATTGGAGACATAGCATATTTGCGAGTATCACCCTTGCGAGGAGTGAAATGTTTTGGAGTTAAGGGAAAGTTAGCCCCAAGATTTGTAGGACCGTATCGTGTTTTTGAATGGATGGGAGAAGTTGCCTACAAGTTGGAATTACCTGAGGGATTGTCAGGAGTTCACGATGTGTTTCACATTTCACAACTGAAGAAGTGTCATGCTGAGATGGCCGATATACCGTTAAGAGATACAGTACCCTTGGAGGTGATTCAGTTGGACAGTGATTTGACTTATGAGGAGAAGCCAGTTAAGATTCTTGAGTTTGCCAGCCGAGTCACCCGCATCAAGGTTATCAACTTTTGCAAAGTTTATTAGAGCCACCATACCGAGGATGAAGCCACATGGGAACGAGAGGATGATGTACACAAAGACCACCTGCACCTATTTTCTAGCCAACCCGAATCTCGAGGGTGAGATTCATCTTAAGGGGGTAGGTTTGTAACATCCGAAATTTTCAATTTGGAATATTATACATAGGTCATCCATGCATATCATATTTTATTTCATTTTCATTTTGCAATCCTCAAAATCCTAAGCAACCCAAGGACCATCGGAGAGATTTGGGGATTTCCCCGGTTTTCATATTTGATTTTTATCAAATAATGAATCGAGGATTTGGATTTTAATTATTTTTCCTTCCTAAAAATATTTCATATTAAAATATATGAGAGGAGATAATATGAATTCTCCAAAATAATTGAAATATTGGAGGAAAAATATTAAAATCATTTATTTGATTTTATTTGATTTTATTTGCGTTAGAAAAATTGCACGTTTTCAAAATTGTATTTTAGGGCCAAGAAAATGTTCATCTCATTCTAAATATTTTATTTAAATGGTTAAAATTTGTTTTGGCATTTTTAGGTTTTTATTTTATTTTCTAGGGTTTTATTTCTGTCGGCATAATTATTTTAAAAAAAATCCCGTGCCCGACTGGGCCTAAGGCCAAGGCCCAGCCGAGCGAGGCCGGCCTGAGCCGCCACCGCCCCCGCGCGCGTGCGCCGCCCCACCGCCGCTCGGACCGGAGTCCGAGCCGGACTCTGCTTTCGCCGCGTCTTGCCCCCTCCCCCAAGTCGTCGCCCCGCCCCCTTTATAAGCCGCCACCCAGCCGCCCCAAACCACCACCACCACCGCAGCCACCGCCGCCCCAAGCCGCAGCCGCCGCCGCTGCTTGCCGCCGCCGCCACAGCCGAGCGGCGCCGCCACAGCCGAGCGCAGCCGCCGCCGCCACAGCCGAGCGCCGCCGCCGCCGCTTGCCACCGCAGCTGAGCCCCGCCGCCCGCGAGTCGCCGCCGCCGCCCAAGCCCGCCCCGCCGGAGCCCTCGCCGGAGGTACCGTGCCGGTTCCGAGCCGCCGGTTTTTTTAAAAAACCGTTCGGTTTTTTTAGAAACCCTAGATCCGTTCTTTTTCGGTTCG
The DNA here is from genome assembly GCF_056163025.1 of Triticum urartu. NCBI lineage: Eukaryota > Viridiplantae > Streptophyta > Magnoliopsida > Poales > Poaceae > Triticum > Triticum urartu. The sequence continues at coordinate 170,311,188 of NC_141876.1, read as the reverse complement.
CCGGTTTTTGTCGGTTCTTCTAGTTAGCGGACGTTCGTCCGTACGTTCGTTTTAAAGAACGGTTTTTGCCCGTTAGTTACAGCTAACGAACGCTCGTTGTTAGTCTGTTCATCAGTTTTCTTTTTGTCGGATTTATCCGCGATTTTCTCCATCGCGATTCCTGATCCGATTTTAGTTTCTTTTTATCTTTTCGCTCGTTAGTCGGAATCAGGCGATTCAAGCACCTAGATCTTCGGCTCGAAACCCTCTTTCTGTTTAATCAACTTGAACAAGTTTTTGCTACTGTAAAATTTGACCTAGGTCCAGATTAGTAAACCGATCTTGTTTCTTTCGCCGTTTGAGTTTCCTTGTTCCGTTTGATTTGATTCTTTTTGCTAACCGGAGTTCTTAAGTTGAACTTTCCGGTCAACCTCTTTTATTTGAGTTTTGCTTGCGCATCTTTGCTTGTTGCTTATGTATGTTATTGTTTGTTTGTGATAGAACACATGGAGTGCAAAGCATGCTACTACGAGTCCCTAGGTTTTGCGGATCGTCAGCAAGGCAAGTAACACATTGATCATACTCTTTTCATACCTAGTTTTTATGCATTAGTTCCAATCCTCAAACTTTGCATGATTAGGATGTCATTAAGTTGTGGGTTGGGAAGTAGTTATTGAGGTAGAACCTATTACCTTGTTACTATCAAACCCTTGGGAGTTATTTCTACGCGTTGCTTATATTGCTATGCTATGCTCGTACACGTGGTTCGGGTTTGAGTGAAATCCATGACAGATGTGAGATTGTTAATTAATGGTTCAACTTAAGGTCGCAACTTAAATAATCATCAGGATGGATTGAGGCACCTGGGGAACCCAATGCTGTCTGTTTTTTTGGAAATCCCGGGGAACCCGTGTGATCTTCCTATGGACCGCCACCCAGGCTCAAAGGGAACTGAGATGATTCATGCTAGAAACTTCCGTGTGCAGCCACAAGCTATTATGGGCTCTAGCATAGTTAAGTAAGTTACGTCAAGATCTTGAAGAGGTAGATCAGCAGGTAGTGGGTTTTGTATGTTTGGTATGGTCTACCCGGAGTAGAGAGTTAATGTTTCTGAAAGATTGTGTCTCGGTCATCCGTTTCTCAAACACCTTGTAGTGCGAGAAATCCAATGGAGGCGATCGAGTCTTGTGGGGAAAAGTGCGCAAACCTCTGCAGAGTGTACAATCTAATCATGGTTAGCCGTGTCCTCGGCTATGGACAATCTTGAGTATCCAGTACTTGGGTTATCGCACGTATCTCATCACTTTTCATTAAATTTGTTGGGTTGTTAATCACTTTAATTGGGATTGGGTTGGGGTTACCTTCTCAATGTTTCAACCACCATGATAGCTAAATTAAAATATATTCCTTTGTTGTAGGGAAAAATTGGCTTTTCGCAAAAACTATAACCCTAGAGCTTTCCACCAGCCAAATATGCATGTAGTATTAGCATTATTATGTTCATGCTCTGCTGTGTTATATTGCCAGTATATTCCATGCGCTGACCTGTTTTCGGGCTGCAACGTATTATGTTGCATACTTTTCAGACGAGGAGTAAGGTTCGTTAGGTCATTGTCGTGCAGCTCAGTTATGCCATTGGAGTTGATGGACTTACTTTATCTTCCAAGCCTTCCGCTGTTATCGAATTAGATGGCCTTAAGCCATATTATTGTAATAAGTTCTCTCTTGAGACATTTGATGTAATAAGTGTGTGATTGCTACTCTGTTATAAATCCTTCGAGTATTGTATGTGTCAGCATTACCGATCCAGGGATGATACTGAAGCACAGAGACTTGACCGTTTGAGCCTCAGTGCTTGTAGTTGCTCTCTTCATGCTCTCTCACCCTCTGCTGATCAAAACAAGACTTTGTTGGCCTCTCTCTCTCTTTCTCTCTCTCCCCTCACTGCTGGTCAAAGGGCCAGCAGGATCTGTCCGCCGGGTAGGGAAGGAGGCTTAACGCTGTCGCCGTCCGCGAGGGAGGGAATCCACTATCGGCGCAACTATTCTCTTTTACCCAATGGTGGTGCGGGAGAGCCTCTGACCCCTTCTTCCTTGCTGCCATACATTGTGTGGGCAGATTGGCCTCTGGCCGCTCACTGAGCCACACCCCAAGAACCTTAAGGTATAATTTACTTATTCCACATGCATTGCTCTAGCTGCATGTGGGCTTTTTCCACTTCTGCACTCGAATCTAGGTGTTGGATCAAATAGGAAAGTAGTGGGAAAAGTTGTATAGCATGAATCTAGGACGTGGTTCAAAAAGGAAAAAAGGGGGAAAGTAGTGGGGAAAGTTGTATATCATGAATCTAGGACGTGGTTCAAAGAGGAAAGGAAGGGGGAAAGTAGTATAGACTGGCTATCCAGCACCTACGTTGGTCGAAAAGGGAAAACAAGGACAAATACAGTACGCACATCTATAACAATCTGATCATTTTGTTTTGGGGGACAAGGATGCAGAGTTTCATTAGGACTAGATTTGCTGCCCCCACATAGGGAAAGGTGTCTAAAGATAACAAAACTGGGACCAACACAAATATGCTCCTTGGTTGTTTGTTCTTTGTTGCAACAGACTGTGCATCACCCCTTTATACATCAGTAGATGCACATGGTGCTGGTGCGTCCACTGTCCCGTGCAACTCTTTAGCTGTTATTAATCTAAGGCCTTGTTTGGTTAAAAAGTCCTAGGATTTTTTAGTACCAATTAAAAAGTCCCTAGGCCCTACCTGCTTGGTTCCAGGTACTAAACATAGACTAGAGGTTATTAAATGACATGCTAAAACACCATGTTACCCATAGTAATGAACTAATAGAGATAATGTATGATGTGGGGCAGGGGCAACTATTGGAAAAAGTCCCAAAAAGACTCTCCCTCACGGTCTTCTTTCTTTAGTCCCAAATGCCCACTTTTAGTCCCTAAAAGTCCCTCCTGTTTGGTTTAGATGGGAATGAAAGGAACTTTTTTTAGTTCCTACTCCAAAAAGTCCCTGTAAACAAACACCCTCTAATAATGCCGCTGGAAAATTGAAGCAATGCCACAGTTAAAAGCAAATTACATGTTGGCTTCTGTCTTGCTTTCTTTCCCATTTAGAGAACTTGTTAATATAATCTCTGTGTTAATATTAATCAATGCCACCTTTTGAGAAAAGCTATTGTCCTGCTTTCTTTCCCATTTAGATAAGTTAGATGCTTCTTTTTGTTGGCTTCTGTGTCATCCATCGTTATTGACCACTAGTTGTTTCCTTTCTACCTTTGTGTAAATAGGCTTATCTTCTTCACCTTGTTGCTATTGTGATATTTTGTTCCACTTCCCAAAACACTTTTGTTTTAAGAGTGTTTTGTGCAGTTCAACCAAAATGTCACACCGACAATGATTCTTGATTGCTTGATCTTAGTGGAATCGCACAAGAGGAGATCTTACTTCCTATCCGTGTTGGCAAATTTGGTTCAGATTTTCTTCTTGTGAGTTGTTTCAATTCCACATCATGAGAGGTCGGTACTAGCCTTCTTTCACATGATTGTGCAGTGTGATTTCATATGTTGTGCTACTTATATGGTATTGTGCTTGATTTTAGTGAACTGCACAAATGGAGACAAGACTTCCAATCTGTATGTGCACCATAATATCCCATTGAGGTAAGATAAGGATATTTCACCACTGTTGGCCTGTATTTTGCCACTTTCATCAGAAAATTAATGTCGTTGTTTAGTGCTATACTTGTGCTCCCTAATTGACATGCCAAATCTTACGTTGAAGGAGAAGCTTGTCTGTTATTGAACCAAGTGATGAAGGGGAAGAACAAGCGGAAGAAAAACAAAAATCAACTCGTGGTACTATAATGAAGCAGTGGAACTGTGATGACACAAGTAATGATATAGTTTTGCATCTTAATTTATTGCTATGGATGGAATGAGCAATTGTTTTTCCACTGATTTGATGCCACTCTTAATGTAATATGTAATTATTTCTACTTGTGCAAACAGGGATCTTCTTTTAAGATAACATATATTTTAGTGGAACTGCACAAAAAATGTTGGAAACATTAAATTAATTGAGGAGTATATTGTAAGCAAGGCAACCATAGTAGATAACAACAGATGGTTCCAAAGAAGTGCTTGATATGTATGCTCTACACAATAAGCCTCCTGACAAAGGTTGGTATTCGCCCATAGATTTCATCCATATCATTGAGCTTTGTCATCTCTATTGGTGTTGTGCTACTGTTTAGACACTGCCATGAGAAAGTGGTATTGTCTTTGAGAAGTGCTTCATCTGTGGTGTACTAAATATTTCATTTCCTTTTTTGAGCAAACAACGATGCTAGCATTTAGTTGTCCTCTTGTCTTTGCACAACAGGATCATCCTCCTCTAAAGAAGAATATGGAGTACGTGAAGTGCCTAGTTCCGATTATGCCAGGATAAAGAAGCCAAGCCTCTCTTCTTAAGAATGGAGCAGCTGAAGCATGGTTAGATTATTGCCCACAAGAACAAACTAACTTCAACTCAGAAGGACTCACAGATCTCCATCTTTATTGCTATGATGGACAATACAATGTTGTGTTAGGATTCCTTCCGGTGAGTTCCATTTTTTTAAATGTGTGCTCTGCATGGATCATGTAGGTTGCATGTTTAAACTGTCAATTCATAGTATAGTTTGCTTTATACTAATCACTTTTTTGTATTTGTGCAAACAATGGTGCTCAGCATGATTTCAATGGGAAGTACACAAAATGTTCACGAATACATCGAATTATTCATTTCCACCACAAGAAAGGAGGTGCCGATATGTTGAAGGTGTTGCAACATATAAAGGCGAAATCATAGAAGCTACGCGTGTATTTGCTAGATTTTGGTGGAATTGCACAAAAAGAAAAGCTGGTTTATTTAGCACGAGGTGCCATGTCAATGCCCAGACTAATGACAACCCCTTCCCATTCCACAATCATAGGCATTTGATATTTTGGAATGGGAAAACCATGTCAAAGTTTGCTCATTGATGTACGGAAAACAACACACATTTGATATTTTTGAATGGGACAACCTTTTCAAAGTTTGCTCATTGATGTTAGCAAGAATACATGCATTTGATATATTCAAATGGGACGCCCTTTGCTATCAGCAGCATCGAACGATTTTTCTTTATTATTTAATTGTGAGGTAAATATTGGCTTTGACATGTGAATCGCTGAGATGCATAATCGTCGATTGTTTTGAATGTTCCCTATGAATTGCCAGGCCTGTGTGTTTGATTGCAATGTACAGGAATGCTAAAAAGCTGCTCAAACTCTGTGTGCTCCCTCTGTTCCTTTTTACTTTGCATATTGGATTTCTTTCAAGTCAGTTAACTTTACATTGAGAATGTTCATACTTTTTTCTATAAGATTGGTCAAAGTAAAGAAGCTTTCACTTCAGACAAAACTTATATGCAGTCTAAAAAGGACCAGAGGGAGTACATGTGAAACTGCTGCAAACAAGGTGATCACCCTGCGAATAATACTAGTACGTATTGTTTTCCATGTTCATCCAATGCCAGTGATACAAGAATTCAAACTAATCGAACTAAATTCATTCATACACTGTCGGATTTCATATAAACATGCCGGATTTCATTACATTTCATATATTCTTCAACTAAAAAGGGGTGCGCTAGAGGTATAATTAATTAACCAAAGCTACCCACCCCTGTCCGACTGAGCCGAACAGAAGCTTCTTCTTCAGCGCAACTCTCCGACTGCACGTCACCGCCGAGAAGCTAATCATCCATCAATGGTCAACCCGCCTACCTTGGCTTCAACCAGAGCTTAGCAGCAGTGGCCTTACTTGGACCCGAGCGGCGGCGACCTACAGTGTTCTACTCTTCCTTGTTTTCTGTGTGGTGCCGTCTCGTTGGTAGCAGGGCGGGGCCTCGACGAAGCCGGCGATGTCCTCTGCCGCGTTGCCGATGGGGCGACGCCTTAGTGGAGCGGGGCAAATCCTCCCCCTCGTTGCCAGCAGGGTTGGGCCTCGGCTGAGCCGACGATGTACTCTGCCTCGTTGTTGGCGGGGAGGGGCCTCGGCGGAGTAGGGCCTCACCGAAGCCGGCGAGGTCCTCCGCCTAGGTGCCGGCGGGGTGGGGCCTTGGCGGAGCCGGCGATGCCCCTACCTCGTTGTTGGTGTGGTGGGGCCTCGGCGGAGCAGGACCTCACGGAAGCCGACGACATCCATCACCTTGGTGCCAGCGGGGCGGGGCATCGACGGAGCCGGCGGTGTCCTCTGCCTCGTTGTTGGCGCCGCAGGGCCTCCTCGATGCGAGCGGAGTGGGGACTCGTCGGAGCTGGCATTGTCCTCTGCCTCATCCTCGGTCTCGCCAAACAGCGCCTCACCAGCTTCATCGCCCTCTTTGTAGGCGGCCGCAGGCTCCGCCACCCGCATGCGGTACCGCCAGTTCTCGGGGCGGCTCTCGCGAGCGGAGCGGTACGAGTCGAGCAGCGGATCCTGCTCCGCCCACTCCGCAGCGATCTGCTCCTCTGCCTACAGGTGCTCATGGAGGAGATGGTGGTTGTAGGCGGCGTCGGCCTGCGCCTCCCGGAACTGCTCCTGACGCTTCTGCCTCACCCTGTCCATGTATTGTGAATGGGCCTCACCGATGGTCATGGTGCAATGCATCGGCGAGGATGGCGCGGAGGAGGGGGTTGGTGCCGGATCGTCGACTACCATGTTCTCCATTTGGACGTCGTCGTCCTCCGGCTGCCTGCCGGCCAGCCAGTCGGCAACAATGGCTACCATCTCCTTGTGGTCCATCGTCTGCCTGTCCCGAAGAGCGCAGGAGCACGAGGAAGCCATGATGGGCAATAGTGGTGTGGATCGGAGAAAGGGAATAGAGGCGGATGACTACGGCTATGGTCGGCGCAGCAGTTTATATAGCAATTGTGGGCGGCGGAGGGACGGACGGGTGGCGCCGGAGTAGCCGCCTTGGCAACGTGTATCATTAATGTGGGTGGCAGACGGATGGACAGATGACACTTGTATCGTTTGAACATTGAGCAATCACCTACACCGGGAAGTGGCGCGGGCAGCGCTCACCGTTTCGGGTGGAAAGCGCGTGCGGGCGAGGGAGGTAGTCTGGGTAGGCTAGGGTGGTCAGACTCGTTCTTGACAGCGGGTCGGTCCACCAGCCGTACATGCGGGCTCGCCAGCGAGCTTGCTGAGCTGAGCAATGACAATCAGACAATGGACGTTGTCGGTGACAAAACTGGCGTATCTTGGGTAGGGGGTCCCAAACTGTGCGTCAAACGTTGATTGTAACAGGAGACAGGGGACATGATATTTACGCAGGTTCGGGCCCTCTCTATGGAGGTAATACCCTACTTCCTGGTTGATTGATCTTGATGAATACGAGTATTACAAGAGTTGATCTACCTCGAGATCGTGATGGCTAAAACCCTAGAAGTCTAGCCTATATTATTATTATTATTGCCTCTACGGACTAACCCCTATGGTTTATATAGACACCGAAGGGGACTAGGGTTATACAAAGTCGGTTACAGAGAAAGGAATCTTCATATCCGAATGCCAAGCTTGCCATCCACGGCAAGGAGAGTCCCATCCGGACACGGGTGAGAGTCTTCGGTCTTGTTTCTTCATAGCCCATCAGTCCGGCCCATGCCCAACAGGCCGGACGCCTGAGGACCCCTTAGTCTAGGAATCCCTCAGTAGCCCCTGAACCAGGCATCAATGACCGAGGTGTCCGGCGCGCAGATTGTCTTCGGCTTTGCAAGGCGGGTTCCTCCTCCAAACACACCAACACAGTCTTCGAACAACGAACGTGTCCGGATCTACAAAACCAGTACCACACACCACCACAGAGAGTATAATATTTCACGGGTCCGATCTGCTGACAACTTTTTGTAACGTGATATCACGTCCCTGCTCGGTTATTATTTCGAACTGTTTTTCGGCCTGCCGCTTCACATTTCGAGATGCGGCTTTGTTGGCACGTCTTGTCAAAGCAGAGATTGTTTCCCCTTACTGCGGGATTCTCATCAATACAGGTATGGGTAATCAAACCGTGCCGCCTGCATGGCCCCTTGGGAATAGGCGAGTTTTATGGCAAGTGGGGAGGCGCTTGATATTCACTGCCTTTATAAAGAGATAAGGATTCACCTCTTTCACCCATGCCTTATCTCTTTCTGCCTATCCACTCTCGAGCTCCAGCGCCCAAGTTCTCATCTTTTCTGCCTCAAGAAAGCACTCTGACCATGTCCGGAGCGCAGGGCAAGTGGATGGCCTCCATCGTCAAGGAGAAGGACATCACCCAGCATCGGGAGGCCGGATATTTGGCCAAGGAGGTCTCCCATCGGCTTCCGACCGAGGCATAGATCGCCCCTACCCCGAAGCCCCATGAGAGGGTAGTTTTCATCCCCCACTTCTTCCCCGGGCTGGGATTTCCACTCCACCCCTTTGTGCGCGGGCTCATGTTCTACTATGGGCTGGATTTCCATGATCTGTCCCCAAATACCTTCCTCGCTATCTCGGCATTCATCGTCGTGTGTGAGGCCTTTCTCCGCATCCCACCCCACTTTGGATTGTGGCTGAAGATCTTCAATTTGAAGCCGAAGGTGGTGGGCGGCGAACACGCAGAGTGTGGAGGCGCCATGGTGAGCAAAATGTCCAACGTCCCGTGGCCTAAAGGCACCTTCGTGGAGATCGTCAAGGGTTGGCAGAAGTTGTGGTTCTACGTCACAGAGCCCCGCGACACTACCTAGGTCGCGGCTCCCGAATTCAAATCCGGGGCCCCAATGCGGCTTACCTCCTAGCAAGAGAAGGGCCTGGATTGGTCTTCATCGGATGAGCTGACAGCGCTCCAGACGTGCATCAGGAGCATGATGGACAAGAACGTCAAGCTTGTCGATGTGGTTCAGGTGATGCTAGTTCACCAGATCCTTCCATGCCAGAACCGAGCTTGCAACCTATGGGAGTTCGATCAGGCCGAGCACAAGACCTTGCAAAAGTTCTTCGGAACTACGCACAAAGATATCTGGAAGGTGCTCTTCAAGGCCAACAATGCGTGGCCGAAGACGACTGAGGACCATGGGCATGAGCTGGCCCATCCCGCCAGTTCGGTGAGTTTCTGTGTTTCAAGGTGTATCCCTTACTTGCTTACTCAAGGAGGATGTCCGAACTGCCCTATCTATTTTTTCAGGGTTGGACGAAGAAGGCAGAGCGGATTCAATGTCCAGCTCCTCTATGCGAGGACCTAGCCATCCCGCTTCTAACGAACATGCTGGTTCCGACGCCCTACAAGGCGCCGGAGAAGAAGGCCAAGGGGACCAGAGGTGGCCTCCGTCCCAACGGTACTTCGGACGTGGCATCCAAAGACGCTGAAACTCACTCCATCGCCGAAGACGACGAGGAGGAGGAAGAGGAAAGCAACTTCCCCCTCCCCGAGGGGGGAAAGAAGAGGGTGGCCTCCATAGATCTAGAGGCAGAGGCGTCCAAGAAGGGAAAGGCCTCCCTCGCGGATAGCTCTGCATGGGACGTCGATAGCAGCCCAGAATGGCACCCTCGAGATAAGACCCTGGCCAAATCATCAGTATCCGAAGACACTGACACATTCATATATCCGCCTCTTTACTTCATAATTTTAATATGTCAAATCATGCACTTGCAGTCTGGCTCGTTCCGCCCTTGAGTGATCCTCGTCTTCGGGGAACTCGCTGGACCCGAAGGTGATGGACAGCGGGTCCCTTCCGATGACCTCCTCTCCCAGGGCCATGGATGACACCGAGGTGTTGTCACGAAGGATCCTAGGCCAAGGAGAGATGCAGGAGATTGTTGGGGCGGCGCCAGAGGGCGAGACCTCGGCCGCCGGACACATGGGGGAGAAGATCCCCTTGGAGACTAGCAATGGGGGCCATATCCAATTCGGCCCTCAGCCGAATACGGTCCTGGAAACCTATACGGCTTTGGAGTCCGACGAGCAGCCTCACTCGTCGGAAGGAGGTGTGCCCATTCTGCCGGTGACCTCTGTCCAAACAGAGGCACCACATACTCTACTGGAAGCGCTACGAAGCGCTTCCATCATTGAGGAACACCGCACCCTCATGGGTGTGGTGATTGAGAGGATTCAATCCGCGAAGAGCGGACTGACCGAAGCCTGCACAAGCCTTTTTAACAGGCTTTGAAGTAAGCAATGCAATTTGTGAAAAGAAAGTCACAGTATAGACAGTAGCCCCTGAGACTCTGTCCGGGGTTCAGAAAGAAGATCCGAATAGAGGATCAAATAATTTTTCGTAGGAGACTAACCATATATGTCTATGTGAATGAGGAGGCGTCGCTGTTGGCCATGACTTCTCATGCTGCCGAAGTCTCCGGAATGAAGCAGAGGCTGGAGCAGACCGAGGAAGAGCTCGGTCGTTCAAAACATTAGCTGGAGGACAATCAAGGTATTCAATCATTTTATGCATGTCCGAAAAGTATGAATGTTTTCACGCTGACCGCAGTGTCGTGATATTTTCGTAGGGGCAGCGACCGAGGTGGAGGCCCTCAAGAAGCGTTAAAGGAAGAAGCCGCCCGAAAAAAGCATGAGGCCAGGGTTGGTGAGATCCAGCAGGAGCTCCAGGACGGCGTGAAGAAATATGAGTCTGTGGAGCGCCAAAATGCGGACCAAGAGTCCGAACTCGCTAAGGCCCGCCAAAGCGCACAAGAGGCCCAGGCCAAAGCCCAAGGCGCCCTCCGGGAAATCCAAGAGGGCAAGAAGATCACGGCGGGTAAGGCTTTTATTATGCAAAGCAAGTATGTGAGCAAGAGATATCTCTTAGTGACCCGGATTTGGAGTTCTCCAGGGGCATTTGTGGATTTACCGCGCAGTGTTTCTGATGCTGCGGAATTCTTCCAGGCCGAAGAGGGGAGCTCAACGGAGAAGCTGTTCTGGTTGCAATACCTTGCGCCAGAACATCTGGTGCCCTTTAGCGACCAGCTAAAATAGTTTATTGAGCTACATAGGGTGGCCGAACTAGCCATGAAGGATTTAATAATGCGGCTCTGGCCTGCAGAAGCTATACCCGACAGCTACTTCGGCCTTGTGAAGTGGCTGGTCAATGCCTTCCCTTGGCTTGAGGCCATCAAGCGGTCGTCTGTATGGAAGGTGCACGGATGGCCTTCGCCTGTGTCAAGATACAATGGGCGAAGATGGATGCCGTCAAGCTCGCGACCGAAGGACCACCCGCGGGCAAGGAGCACCGCACGCTCGAGCGGTATTTTGAAGATGTTCTGAAGGGATCCCGCATTGTAGCGGAGCAATGTGCTAAGGACATTATTTTTGAATGAATACATTCATGTTATCCCATTCTGTATGAAGAGAACAATGCTGATATGTAATATAATGCTTTGCTGTTTATAACTTAAACCTTTACCTCCTGTGCAGCCGTTTTATCAAGTCTGAGAGTTGGCCAGTCATCGGCTTCAGCCCCCATGTAGGTAGTACGGGGGTGCTCAGGATGAATCTAAACAATCTTTATCCACGAATTTGGTCCTTGAAGGAGGTGTTTAGCGCAACGAACCAGGCAATCGGACTATGTGGCTTTACCACCCTCACTTAACCATAGGAGTTTGACAATGAAAATTTAGGCGCATGCCCTAGTATCTGAACTAGGGTGCTGTAAACACCTGATCAGATAAGAATTGAAACCTCTGAAGAGCTGACTGGCTCACGCCGCATCATGACAGTCAGTTTTCGGCTTTCTCTAGTGAGGTGCTCATCCGGGTAAACTAGGACACAATCGCAGTAGTTCTCCCTTTACTACCCTAGCCGATATAGTGGAACGTAAGGTAGTAAGCACAGGAGCCGGGCAACCCAACTATTGACCAAAGACATGATTCGGAGCCAATGCATATAATGCTAAATTCGGGGTGCCAAACTATACTGTAAAAAGTGTTCAGACTTTGTTGCCGTATTATGGGGTGCAATGAAGCCCCTGGCGGACTAAAGCGTACCGAAGTGTACGGGTGAGATTTGGTAAGATTATAAAAAGAGCAAACTAGTGCCGCAAAAGTTGGGCTGCAAACTATTTCCATTATAGCTTGATTAATACGTCAAAGCGTATTTGTACAAGTAGTGCAATAAGCAACATGGCTATTTAATATGCCACAACCAAGGGAGAGCTGCGTGCGGGTCTTGAAAACAGGGAGAGTGACCGTTAAAGAGACCACCCATAAATTCCCTTATAGGTCAATATCTTGTGCCGTCTTGGTGTACCTATCCTTTCGAAAGGACATATGATCAGGCCGTCAGGAAGGGCCTGTGGAAAATAAACCTGAAAAGGAAAAAAAAGAAAGTTAAATTATGTGTGTCCAGGGGAGGTCGTGCCATATTATGGATCACACTCTAGTTATGCCTCCGTCTATGCCCGTGGTATTTTGAGTGCGTAGTTATGTACGCGCGGTACAAACGCCGCCACTTGGTAGCGGCTAGGACGGAGGCCGAATTGCTAGTCGAGCTATTGACGAGCTGGGCTGTCCTGCTATGGAGTAGTCCGGACTTGTTTGACGGTGTCCGGGAGCTCGGCCGCCTAATTGAGGTTTTGCTTGGAGAGGTCGCTCTGTACTTCTGCTGCTAAAGCAGCGGCGTGCTCCTGAGTACGGAGGGGGTGCGCCATGTTTCCATTGACTGTTATGACGCTGCGTGGTCCGGGCATCTTGAGCTTGAGATAAGCATAGTGTGGCACCGCATTGAATCGAGCAAATGTGGTTTGTCTGAGCAGTGCGTGATAGCCACTACAGAAGGGGACGATATCGAAGATCAACTCTTCGCTTCGGAAGTTGTTCGGGGATCGGAAGACAACCTCTAGTGTGATTTAGCCCATACAGCGGGCCTCTACACCTGGTATGAATCCTTTAAAGCTAGTCTTTGTGGTCTTGATCCTTGAGGGATTAATACCCATTTTGCGCACTATATCCTGGTAGAGCAGGTTCAGGCTGCTGCCACCATCCATGAGGACTCGCGTGAAGTGGAATCCATCAATGATTGGGTCAAGGACCAGTGCGGCTGAACTACCATGACGGATACTGGTCGGATGGTCCCTATGATCGAAGGTGATCGGGCAGGAAGACCACGGGTTGAACTTAGGGGCGACTAGCTCCATCGCGTAGACGTCCCTGAGAGCGCGTTTGCGCTCCCTCTTGGGGATATGGGTAGCGTATATCATGTCCACTGTTTTAGCTTGGGGGCAGGCTTCTTCTGTCCCCCTATGTTCAGCGGACGGGACTCCTCATCATCGTCCTCGCTTTGCGACTCCTTCTATTTGTTCTCGGCATTTAATTTGCCGGCCTGTTTAAAAACCCATCAGTCTCTGTTGGTATGATTGGCTGGTTTGTCTGGGGTGCCATGGATCTGGCATGGACGATCGAGTATGCTGTCGAAGCTGGATGGGCCCTGATTGTTTCTTTTATATGGCTTCTTCCGCTGGCCGGACTTGGAGCCACTAAATCTGGCGTTGACAGACGTGTGATCAGTATTGTCACTGTTGCTTCAACGCTTGTGCCTATTGCGGCGGGGCTTGTCTTGTTGTTTTTGGTGTCAGAGGTGGAGCCTCACTTGCAGTGTTTTTACTACGGGCTAGCCAACTATCCTCACCCGTGCAAAAGCGGGTCATGAGTGTCGTGAGGGCTGCCATGGACTTTGGCTTTTCTTGACCGAGGTGACGGGCGAGCCATTCATCACGGATGCTATGCTTAAAGGCCACTAGGGCATCAGCATCTGAACAGTCGATGATTTGGTTCTTTTTAGTTAGGAACCTCGTCCAGAATTTCCTGGCTGACTCTCTGGGCTGTTGAACTATGTGACTTAAGTCATCTGCATCCGGAGGTCGTACGTATGTGCCTTGGAAGTTGTCACGGAAGGCATCTTCCGAGTCCTCCCAGCTGCCAATAGAGTTTCCAGGCAGACTGTTTGACCAGTGCCTAGCTGGCCCTTTGAGTTTTAGTGGGAGGTATTTGATGGCATGAAGGTCATCACCGCGGGCCATATGAATATGGATAAGAAAATCTTAAATCCATACTGCGGGATCTGTTGTTCCATCGTATGATTCGATGTTCACGGGCTCAAACCCTTTGGGGAATTCATGCCCCATTACTTCATCAGTCAAGCAGAGAGGGTGTGCGGCGCCTCTACATCGGGCCATATCGTGATGTAGCTCAGATGGACTCCGTCTGCGCCATTCGGCCCGGGCGTGATTAGGTTTGTCACGTCCGAATAGATAGCCGTCGTCGCATGTCGAGGCATGCCCTCGTGATCCATAGATCGATCTGGTATGTCCTGCTCTACCGTCCAGGTCCTGCCGAAGGTCATATGTATATGCCCGAGCTGTTTTATCCCTACGCCTACCGCGAGGTAGTACGGGCTGGTGTTCGGCTTGGGTTGCCGCTTTCTCCCAACCACGTGGTGGTGGGTCAGCCGCATTGTGCGCTGATGGTACGAGCTCCAACGCCTCGTCGTCGAATTGAGGTAGTAATTTGCGCTTCGGGTAACTTGTGGGTGGTCGCTCATGGTCGTATTCCTCGGCTGCCAGGACATTAGTCCATCTATCATTGAGCAAATCTTGATCAGTTTGAAGCTGTTGCTCCTTCTTTTTTAGGCTCCTTGTAGTGGCTATTTGCCGGCGCTAAAAGCGCTCCTACTCAAGAGGTTCCTCAAGCAGGATAAAATCCTCATCGCCGAGGCTCACCTTATCCTCGGAGAGTGGAAGATAATTATTGTCCTCTGAGTCTTTATGCGTGGCCTATTTGTCAGGGCTGACCCGCCCATCTTCCCGTTCGTCCTGTTCGGAAGTTGGCTCAACAGGGTCTTCATTGTCTCCGGCATCGTCTAGAGTATTATTTTCTCCTGTCACTGTATTGCTATCTTTTTCATGGTGTGACTTAGAGCGGCGCCGCTGTCATCGGCGCTTTGGATGTATCTTAGGGGGTTTATCTTCCACTGGGTCTTCTTTGTCATCATCGTTAACTTCTTCGGGTGTGTCCACCATGTATACGACATAAGAGGAGGTGGCCATACAACGCCCGGTAAATGGCGGGTATTGGGCCTGCTCCTCTTCGGCATCGTCGTCCATACTGTCGATGTCTTCGGAGTTGTAGTCGAGCATGACGGTTAGATCTTCGACAGTGGCTATTAAGTGGGGGTGGGTGGGAAGCGAAATCCCCCATCATCAACCCCCAGTTCAAACCGGATATAATTCGGCTCTGAGTCCCCTGCTAAAGAGAGGGTTTTTAATGAGTTTAGCACATCGCCTAAAGGTGAGTGCCGGAAGATGTCCGCGGAACTGAATTCGATGATCGGCGCCTGGTAAGGCTCAGCGGACGCGAATGCATGTACTTCGGAACCAATGACCGGACATGAATCCAGGGGTCCGGTGACGCAGACCCTGCTCGAAGTTGAGTCTGTGTGTGGCTCCAACGCCGATGAGTCTGTGGCTTCCGTGGCAGGGTTAAGCTTCCTGTCTTCGGATGGCACAAGCTGCTCTAGATCTAGGGCCAGAGCGCTTACAGGTGCAATCTCCTGGGTATGGTCCGATGACAGATTTAGATCATGTTCATCGCGGAGGCAGGGAGCAGCTGCCATGGGCTCAAATCCGTCGAAGATCAAGTCTCTGCAGATATCAGCGACGTAGTTGAAGCTTCCAGACCTGACCTGACGTCAGGGGCATAGCTGTCAATCTGCTCTAGATGGCCAAGCGAGTTGGCCCGCAGTGCAAAGCCGCTGAATACGAAGATCCGGCCAGGGAGAAAGACATCTCCCTGGGCAACATTGTTGTAGATGATGGATGGAGCCATCGAACCTTCTGATGACGGCACAGCGGAGCTCTCAATGAAAGCACCAATGTGGTTGTCTAAACCTGCGGATCTCGGGTAGGGGGTCCCGAACTGTGCGTCTAAGGTTGATGGTAACAGGAGACAGGGGACATGATGTTTACCCAGGTTCGGGCCCTCTCTATGGTGGTAATACCCTACTTCCTGCTTGATTGATCTTGATGAATATGAGTATTACAAGAGTTGATCTCCCTCGACATCGTGATAGGCAAAACCCTAGAAGTCTAGCCTATATGATTATGATTGCCTCTACGGACTAACCCCTTCGGTTTATATAGACACCGGAGGGGACTAGGGTTATACAAAGTCGGTTATAGAGAAAGGAGTCTTCGTATCCGAACGCTAAGCTTGCCATCCACGCCAAGGAGAGTCCCATCCGGACACGGGGAGAGTCTTCGGTCTTGTTTCTTCATAGCCCATCAGTCCGGCCCATGCCCAATAGGTCGGACGCCCGTGGAACCCTTAGTCCAGGACTCCCTCAGACGTAGCTTCCGACTAGGACCTGACGCCACTGTCCAAGCCGATTCATGCCGTATTCACCATAGAGCAGGTGTGGCCGCACTTCGACGCCCTAATGGCGGAAGAGCTACCAGCACAGGAGGACCTGTGTTGCAACCTCCGTCTCCTCAATGAGCACCGACGAACAAGCGAACGACAATGCCGTCGCGGACATGTGGCCCTATGATCCTGGCTTCTTGAATGAGCAGCGGGCGCTGTATTAGACCATCTGTAGGGCCCGCGAGGCCCTCTCCGTCGTCCTTCGAGTTGTTGCACTCACCGTGGTGCTTCCTTCTCGCATTGTCAACATGGTCAACGGACATGAGGAATGAGGAGATGACTTTACTTGGAGAGGATGAAAGTGGGGACCCAGAAGGGCCATGGCCACACGTACACAAGTGTCTCCTTATTATATAGTACAACTATATATTTTTTGCTTCCACCTGGTTTCTTGACATCAAGGTCGCACACCATTCTCAACCTATGTAGTCAATAAACAGGAGAATTGCGCAAGGAGCGGCCGATAGTTGGGACCAAGCAGCTCGAGCAGTAGTTGTGTTTTTGAGGTGTGAGCACTGCAGAGTTTTTCTTGAGCGATGTTTTTGTTGTTGTTCAGAGGAGAGAACGGTATTAACTGGGTGGACTATGGCCCGTCCAGCCCAGGACAGATATTCATCCCAGATATTAATTTTTTTCAAGCTGAAAATGGCTAGCCCAACTATACTTTTTTTTGAGGAATACCCAGGCAAGGTCAACTTATTATTCTCCGCCCTGCTGGGCTACAAATCTTTCCTAGGAGGGGCATTTGGCTTAACAAGAAAATGGGCTTTAAGAAATAATAAATGGGATGTAATTATAAAAACTGGGTAGTAACTATAAAAAATGCACCAAACACGTAATTAGTTTAAAAAATATATTATTTTTGGATTTTGAAAATTTTAATTTCATTAATTGTTGGATTTTTAATCTGACTAGAAATTTCGGGATAAAAATATTTCGGATCCCATCAAAATGTGGGAAATTTTATTGAATTCTGTTTTGAGTAGTTGGTTGAAATTATTAATAGTTGTCCTAGCTAGAAAATGGGTTGTACTTTTAACAAACTGTAAATGGGCTATAGTAAATTCCATTAGAATTCAAAAATGGGCTATACATTCTTACAAATCGCAAATGGGCTATATGTTCTCTGCCACACACTTGTGGGCCTAGAAGTTGACGCGTCCCCTAAAAAAACTAAGTTGACGCGTATGCAAGGCTTTGTCAACTTAGAGTCAACACATGGTTCTAGCAGCATGGCCATCGGATGTCCATCCAACGGATATCGTACTTCTTCTTCAATCTCGGATATTCTTGCTTCAGCCGCCCAAAAAATGATTCCTCCCGCTGACATCTTGGGCGCACCATTTCGGAGGCTGACCTGTGGGCCTACTATGTTGACGCATACCATGGGCTTTTTCAACTTAGTCAACATAAAAAATTCTACCTACAGTGACCATATGATGTCCATCCAACGGCCGTCGTGCTTCTTCAACCTCTGGTCTTCTTGCTCCAGCCTCCCATACCAGCGCCGGCCGTGCCGCCTACTCCTGCCTCCCATGTCCGGATGTGCTGCCACCATTGGCCATGCCATCCCTCTATACTCACCCACACCTCCTGTTATTCTCCGTCGATGGCAGCCTCACACCGCAGCCGAAGCAGTCAACCCACGTACTCCCATCCATGTGGGCATCCACTGCCGCGCCTTCCCTGCCTCCACGTCATTCCCTTCCTAGGCCTCACCACCGTCCACCGCCTTGGTGCTCTCGGCACGGCATGGTCGACATGGTCAATTAAGGACAGCCATCGAAAGAGGACTTTAGGCGGCGAGGCGGACAGCTGGACCCACCAGGTACATCTTCGAACACAAGGAAGTGCCTCCTTATTATTCACAAAATAAAAACGATTCCTCCCCCTGACAGCTGGGACCGAGCAGCTATATCTTCGCATGCAAGGAAGTGCGTCCTTATCCTCCCTGACCGCTGGGACCCACCCGGTCAAAGCGTGCGTACCATTGTCTATCTGGTCGAGAACATGTACGTACATACTGGTCGATCGGTCTCCCTGCAAGTATGAACCGTGGCCGAGTAAGTAGCGGCACATGCCGTTGTCGAGCACCCAACATAGCAGTTCATGCAGTGTTGTCTAAGTCCTATACATGTACGTACATCCATAGGGCAAAACCTACGGCCACGTACGTACATACGGGCGGTGTCTCGAGCACGTACTCGCGCATATATATGGACGACCAGGGCTTGTGTACATGGAGAGGCAACGGACGGCAACAACGGCGTCCTGTTCATTGGGAGGCAACCGACTGGGTCGGAATGTGTCATGTTCATCAGGAGCCAACCGTCTTGGACAGAAGAACTGATCGAAACGAGGCCTGGAGTATCGCAGAACGGAGGAATTGGCCTTGTGTTTAACCGACCACGGTCGAAACGGGATCCTGTTCATCGGGAGGGGTCTGGCATACTGCAAAACGGAGGAAACGGACTTCTCTTAGACCCCTACGGTAAAAACAGGGTCCTGTTGATTGGGAGGGGTGTGGCGTACCGCAAAACGGAGGAAACGGACTTGTGTTGGAGTGCTATGGTCAAAACGGGGGTCCTGTTCATCGGGTGAGGTGTGGCATACTGCAAAACAGGACCCCACGGGCTACTGTTCATTTCCACCGTCAACCTCCTCCAGCCTCCACGGGCTACTGTTCATCCACCGTCGACCTCCTCCAGCCTCCACCTGCGACTGTTCATCCAGCCTCCACCGCTCCTCCACCGGCTACTGTTCAACCAGCCCTCTCCACGGGGTCCTGTTCAACCACCCCTCCACGGGCTACTGTTCATCCAGCCCACCACCGGCTACTATTCAACCAGCCCTCCATGGGGTCCTATTCATCCATCCCTTCAAGGGATCCTGTTCATCCACCCCAACCGGCTAGATCGGGGTCCTGTTCATCCAGCGGCAATGGCCTCTACTACCATGGGGTCATGTTCATCCAGCTGCAAAGGCCTCTACTACCACGGGGTCCTGTTCATCCAACCCCCCACCGGGAACTGTTCATCCAACCCCCCAACAATGCTCACTATTCATCAAGAGGCCGCATCGATCTGCTTCAGTTAGCAGTAGCAGTGAAGTAATCACTCGGGTTCAGTTAACAGCAAGGGATCGATCGGGGTTCAGTAACGTAGCTAGTGAAATCGCTCGGGTTCACTTAGAGCCCAATGCCTCGCTTAGTTTCATTTAGAGCGCAACGCCTCGCACACACGTGCGTACGTGTACGAGAGAAACGCCAAACTCCGTGCATGGCTCGGCCCCAACCACCCACCGTAACCAGGAACTCCCTGATATTTTCCCCGCCCTTGCTTCAACCACAGTTTTTTTCCGTCATGGACGGCCCAAAGAATGTCATGCACATGCGTCTCCAGCTCGCCCAGGACAAAAAGCCCATTTTCTATCAGGATTTTTTTTCATAGAAGTAGGAGCCCACCACATCTATGATGATACCGGGTTTTGTCACAATTATCGTCATACAGGTGTCATAAGCATGACAGAAAAAATTCATTAGCCCCAAAATGTCACGGATGTGTCTTTTTTGTAGTGACATCAATGAGTTTATATTAATAAGTTTCGCAAAGAAAGTTGTGGATTGTTTTTTTCAGGCCTCACGGCGACTACACTCAACAGCGAATGCCACAGTCGACTACACCTCTGCATAGAAGCTTTGTGTCGGTCGGGACTACGGCTCCATGGTAAATATGCCCTCAACAGACCACTCAGGATGGCACACTCGTGGCCTTGCCTGCACATACTAAGCACCCACCATAGCCCCGACCTCCTAAAGATCCATCAGGCATTGGGCCGCCTCCAGCATGTGTGTGATTGATAACCCACAAGTATAGGGGATCAATTGTAGCCTTTCTCGATAAGTAAGAGTGTCAAACCCAACAAGGAGCTAAAGTTAGAAGACATATTCCCTCAAGTTCTATCGACCACCGATACAACTCTATGCACACTTAACATTCACTTTACCTAGAACAAGTATGGAACTAGAAGTTCTTTGTATGTGTGATAAGATACGTTTGCAAGATAATAAAGAACACATAAATAAAATATAGGGGTTGTTTAGATAAAGAAACAACTAAGTTAGTTTTAGTAGATAGCTTTTTTTCACGAGAAAGATATTTGTCCCTAGGCAATCGATAACTAGACAGGTAATCACTATTGCAATTTTATATGAGGGAGAGGCATAAGCTAACATACTTTCTCTACTTGGATCATATGTACTTATGATTGGAACTCTAGCAAGCATCCGCAACAACTAAAGATCATTAAGGTGAAACCCAACCGTAGCATTATAAGGTGTCAAGTCCTCTTTACTCCCATACGCAAACAACCTACTTACTCGGGTTTAAGCTTCTGTCACTCTAGCAACCCACGATAAGCGAATCATGAACATAATGCAAACCCTACAGCGGGGATCCCTCATGCTTGCGCGATACAGAGGGCACCATAGGACAGCACCAATAATAGAAGTTACAACTCAAACCAATCACGATCATAAATCAACCCATAGGAGAAAATGGATCTACCCAAACATCATAGGATAGCCATACATCATTGGGAAATAATATATAGCATTGAGCACCATGTTTAAGTAGAGATTACAGCGTGTAAAAGAGAGATTACACCGCTGCATAGATGGGGGGAGAGAGTTGGTGACGATGGCGGCAAAGTTGTTGGTGTAGATCGCCGTTGCGATGATGGCCCCAGCGTCGTTCTGGCGCCACCAGGAGAGAGGGGGAGAGCCCCCCTCCTACTTCTTCTTCCTTGGCCTGCCCCCTAGATGGGAGGAGGGCTTCCCCTCTGGTCCTTGGCCTCCAAGGCGGCGGAGGGGCGGGACCCCCTCCGAGATTGGATCTCTCTCTTTTTATTTATGTTTCTCCGTTCCTGTTTTCTGGCCTTTCACTGTTTCTTAAATTCCCGGAGATCCGTAACTCCGATTGGGTTGAAATTTTAACACAATTTTTATCCTTATATTAGATTCTTATGGCCGAAGAAGGGCCCCAACCACCTTATGGGGTGGCCATGCGCTCCCTGGCCGCGCCTTGGGTAGGGGGGCGCGCCTCAAGGGCTTGAGGGCCCCTCGGGCATCGTCTCGCGTTGATTCTTATTCCCAAAAATCACATACATTCCAAACAGAATCGCCATAAGTTTTATCGCGTTTGAACTCCGTTTGATATGGATATTCTGTGAAACAAAAAACATGCAACAAACAGGAACTGGCACTGGGCACTAGATCAATATGTTAGTCACAAAAATAATAGAAAAGTTGCCAAAGGTAGATGAAAGTTGTAGAATATTGGCATGAAACAATCAAAAATTATAGATACGTCGGAGGCGTATTAGTGATGCGCCAAAACAGGTCGGTGTTCTCAGCCTCTCTGGCCCACAGAGCCCCCACGGCCTGGATCAAAGCCTCATACATCCTATCGAGTGGCTATGCCACAACGCTAAGCCGCATAGAGCAAGACGGACAGACCACATCCGGTAGCACAGCTACACGGAGAACACAGACCACAACACATGGTGAGCAGCAATGTAGACGGAATAGTCACCTTTGAGGTGCACGTTGCACCTTGAGATCTTGGGTTGCACATGGTCCGGCCTCTGCCAAGGAAGTCTCACGTGTCTTGCAGCCCTTCAAGCGTGCATGCGTGTCCCCTGCACGACCTTGAGCAACCTCCAGCCATCGTTGAAGGTCGGCCTCTACTTCCCATCTCTCCCTCAATTGAGAGTGGAGACCCACGGTGATGCCACGATTATTATCAAGCACACCGGTATCCGACTTTAATAGCCCCTAGTAGGAGCGGGCCTCCATTCCCTTACCGCAGGAAGCATCTTGCGCACAAATTGCGGCCTTGCGGTCGGTATGCACTTGAGCCCACAGGTACATCAGTTGCTCGAAGGCTGCAGTTACGTGCAACACCGAAGAGGTCAGCAAAAGAAATATTGTGCAAACGACACTATGTATAACCTACAGGACTTATAGTAGATGTCCGTCAGTGATCTTCGCAAACAACAACCCACTCCTCCTCCACCATGACATGCTGCTTCAGTTCCTGGACCCGCCAGTCCAATTCAATTCCATGGTTTGCTGCGGCCTACAAAGATATGATAAGAACCTCAAGCACATTGCGACTCAATCTGCTGAAGGCTCAAGGGCTACTGGGAAGGACAAAGTCTGCTCACCTTGGTCCCGACCTCCATCGCATGGAGAAGGCCCAAAAGCGAGGTCTGCAGAGTTTGGTTTAAAGCCTCCTCCAACCAAAGGGTATCTTCTAGACGACGTAGTACTGGAGGGTTTCCCAGAGCGGCCCCAATGGGTGTGGTTGATACGTCTCCAATGTATCTACTTTTCCTAACGCTTTTCCTCTTGTTTTGGACTCTAATTTGCATCATTTGAATGAAACTAACCCCAGACTGACGCTGTTTTCAGTTGAAATACCATGGTGCTGTTATTGTGCAGAAATAAAAGTTCTCGAAATGGAACGAAACTTCGCGAGGATTTTTATATACTAAAATAGAATTTCTGGAGCCAAGAGTCACTTGAGGGGGGCACAAACCACCAGGGCGTGCCTCCTCCCCAGGTGCGCCCAGGTGGGTTGTCCCCACCCGATGGCCCCGCAGACCCTGAAACCGACGCTATAAAATCCTATTTTTCCAGAAAAAAATCAGGGAGAAATAATTATCATGATCCACAAGACGGAGCCGCTGTCACCTCATATTCTTCATCGGGAGGCTAGATCTGGAGTCCGTTTGGGGCTCCGGAGAGGCGGATCTTCATTCTTCGTCATCACCAACCCTTCTCCATCACCAATTCCATGATGCTCCCCACCGGGAGTGAGTAATTCCTTCATAGGCTCACTGGTCTGTGAGGAGTTGGATGAGATTCATCATGTAATCTAGTTTGTTTTGTTAGGGCTTGATCCCTAGTATCCACTATGTTCTGAGATTGATATTGCTATGACTTTGTCATGCTTAATGCTTGTCACTTTGGGCCTGGGTGCCATGATTTCTGATCTAAACCATTTATGTTATCACCATTATATCCATGTTCTAGATCCGGTGTTGCAAGTTATAGTCACCTACTACGTGTTATGATCCGGCAACCCCGGAGTGACAATAGTCGGGAGCACTCCCGATGATGACCATAGTTTGAAGAGTTCATGTATTCACCGTGTTTTAATGCTTTGTTCCGGTTCTCTATTAAAAGGAGGCCTTAATATCCCTTAGTTTCCAATTGGATCCGGCTCCCACAGGAGGGTAGGACAAAAGATGTCATGCAAGTTCTTTCCATAAGCATGTATGACTATTTATGAACTAGAGATAGTGTCGTATCGCCCTAGGTTATGACCGTCACATGATGAATATCATCCAACAAATTAATGATCCAATGCCTACAAATTTATCTTATATTGTTCTTGCTAAGTTACTACTGCTATCGTTACTGTTACACTTGCTACGAAGCTACTGCTATCCCTGTTACCGTTACCATTGCTACTGCTACTATTATCAAAACTATCATATTACTTTGCTACTGATCACGTTGCTGCGGATAATTAATCTCCAAGTGTGGTTGAATTAACAACTCAGCTCCTTCAAATATTCTTTGTCTCTCCTTGTGTCGAAGCTATAAATTTGGGTTGAATACTCTACCCTCGAAAATTGTTGCGATCCCCTATACTTGTGGGATATCAAGACCTTTTTCCGGCACCGTTGCTGGGGAGCGCAGCTATATTTGTTGAGTCACTTGGGATTATTATCAATATATCACTATGAAGAATCCGAAGGATGCTAAGACCAAGATTTATCCCTCTAAGACGAGGGGAGGTAAGGAACTGCCATTTGCAAAGATAATGATGTGCCACTTGGTGATTTTCTTGATGAGCGAATTACTAGAGTAAGACAACATGATGTTGAAACCGATGATGAACTTGAAACTGAAAATCTTGAAACACCTACTAGAACTAGCCCTCCTAGATATGAATTGCCTAAGGTATGGGAAGGCTATGTTATGAATGAAGAGACAACTAGAATCATTCTTGCTTGTAAGGATAGAGATGATCTAGAGAAATTATTATGCAAGTATAAAGAAAATTCTCTGAATGCTAGAATGCAATATGATCCAAAGTTTGCTACTTCACCTATATTTATTGATGATAAGGATTATGAATTCTCTGTCAACCCAGAGTTAATAACTTTGGGTGAATCTGATCCTGTTCATGGTTATGAAACTGAAACTGTTGTGAAGCATCTTACTAAGTTGAATGACATAGCCACCCTTTTTACTCATGATGAGAAGACTCGTCATTACTTTATTCTCAAATTATTTTTGTTCTCATTAAAGGGTGATGCTAAAGCTTGGTACAATACTCTTGCTCCTGGTTGTGTGTGTAGTCTCCAGGATATGATTTATTACTTCTCTGAAAAATATTTCCCTGCTCATAAGAAACAAGCTGCTTTACAGGAGATATTTAACTTTGTGCAAATTAAAGAATAGAGTATCCCACAAGCTTGGGGGAGGCTTTGCCAGCTACTTAATGCTTTGCCTGATCATCCTCTTAAGAAAAATGAAATACTTGATATGTTCTATAATGGACTAACTGGTGCTTCTAGGGATTTCCTAGATAGTTGTGTTTGTTGTGTTTTGAGAGAACGAAATGTTAGGCAAGCTGAGGAGAAGAACATATTAAAAAATTATGATGATTGGACTCTTCCTGAACCACCGCCTAAACTCACTCCGAAGAAGAGGGGTATATTATATCTCAGTCCTGAAGATATGCAAGAAGCTAAGAAAGCTATGAAGGAAAAAGGTATTAAAGCCGAGGATGTTAACATTTTACCTCCTATTGAAGAAATACATGGGCTTAATACACCGCCACTGCCTAAGGTGGTAGAGGTAAATTATCTAATGAAGTTCAATGATAATGACATCCCTCACAATATGCACCCTAGCCAATGCCTTTATGAGTTTGAGAACTATATTAGAAAACAAGATCATTTCAATGCAAATGTTATGGAACAATTGAAATACAATTCTAATATGATTGCTCGCTTGAGTGACTTGTTATTTAGAATCTCAAATGATGTTAGAGGTGTTGGAAAACATGCTTCTATGGTTCAAACCTAGTTAGAACAAGTTGCTCTCAAAGAGAGTTGCTAGATGAAATGAATAATAACATCCATGACTTTGCTGTTAGAGTAGCAATAAGAGGAGGTAAAATGACTCAGCAACCACTTATCCTGAAGGACACCCAAAAATAATTGAACAAGACTCTCAAAGAGCCAACACCAATGAACCTAGTCCATCTAAAAAGAAAAGGAAGAAGAAAAATGATAGGACTTTGCATGCCTCTAGTGAACATGAAGTAGAAAAAGTCCTAATAATGAAGTCTCTATCTCTGATGCCGAAACTCAACCTAGTAGTGAAAACTCACCTTCTGAAAATGAAAAGCATAATGATGAGGTTCATGAAAGTACTCAACCAAATAATGAAGAACCAGACAATGATGTTGAGATAGAACCTACAGTTGATCTTGGTAACCCACAACCTAGGAATAAAAGATATGATAAAAGAGACTTTGTTGCTAGAAAATACGGTAAGGAAAGAGAATCGTGGGTTGAAAAACCTATGCCCTTTCCACCTAAGTCAACTAAAAAGAAAGATAAAGAAGAATTCAAATGCTTTTCTGAAATGCTGAGGACAATCTTTTTGCGCACTCGCTTGACTGATATCCTTAAAATGCCTCCTTATGCAAAGTATATGAAAGACATCATCACCAATAAGAGAAAAATACCGGAAGATAGAATCTCCACTATGCTTGCTAATTATACTTTTAAAGATGGAGTACCTAAAAACATGGAGATCCGAGAATACCAACTATACCCTGCTCCATCAAAAAGAACTATGTGAAAACTGCTTTATGTGATTTAGGAGCTAGTGTTAGTGTTATGCCTTTCTCTTTATATAAAAGACTTGATTCGAATAAACTCACACCTACTGAAATATCTTTGCAAATGGCTGACAAATCAGCCGTTGGGGAACGTAGTAATTTCAAAAAAAATCCTACGCACACGCAAGATCCATCTAGGTGATGCATACCAATGAGAGGGGAGAGTGTTGTCCACGTACCCTCGTAGACCATAAGCGGAAGCATTATGACAACACGGTTGATGTAGTCGTACGTCTTCACGATCCGACCGATCCTAGCACCGGAGGTACGACACCTCCGAGATCTGCACATCTTCAGCTCGGTGACGTCCCATGAACTCTAGATCCAGCTGAGTGTCGAGGGAGAGCTTCGTCAGCACGACGGCGTGATGACGGTGATGATGAAGTTACCGACGCAGGGCTTTGCCTAAGCACTACGACGATATGACCGAGGTGGAAATATGTGGAGGGGGCATCGCACACGGCTAAACAATCAACTTGTGTGTCTATGGGGTGCCCCCTCCCCACGTATATAAAGGAGGGAGGGAGGAAGAGGCCGGCCTAGGAGGAGGCGCGCGCCAAGGGGGGCAATCCTACTCCAAGTAGGTATGCCCCCTCCCTTCATATTCCTACTAGGAGAAGGAGGAAAGAGGAGGAGGGGAGAAGGAAAGAGGGGGCCGCCCCCCCCCAAACCCAAAAACAATTCAGTTTGGGCCTAGGGGGGCGTGCCCCACACCTTGCTTGCTACCATCTGTCGGCGTTCTAGGAACGGGGGTCCCCAGACTTGCCTGCCTGCGGCCTACGGCGTGGCTCAAGCGGGGGCCCAGCGCGGCCCATCTTCGTCAGCTCAAGCTCAAGACCCTCGCGGGGCAGACGACAGGAAGCTTCCTCGGAGGCAGCCTTATCAGGCAGGCTCGCGAGGAGGCGGAGAGATCAAGGCAGGGGTACCTCGCAAGGAACTCATGACGCAAGGCATGACGATCGAGACCAGGCGGGCGCCAGGCGGGCACCGGCCTGCGCAGTGTCCTTGTTTCCCCTTTGGTGCAAAGGGGGCAAGCACAGGCCAAGGCATCAGGCAAAGGTTACCATTCCGGTGCAACGAGACCAAGACCAGCCGGACGGCAGGACGGAGGTCACCATGGATCCCAAGACTGCGTCATCGCCAGTGCTTTTGGCAGCCGAAGACCACCTTTGGTCAGGATAACTTGTACTAGATGCTCCCCTTCGAAATGGCCAATTGTTGACGCCCTTCCCGCTCATTATTTGGGGAGAGGCCCAGGGCCTCTATAAATAGAGCTAGCAACCACAGAGTAGGGGGACGCCGAAGAGACAACTAGATACCCCAAGAACATCTAGACCCCCGGAGAGATCTGGTAGAACCCCAGCAGAGAGAGAGAGGCGACTGAACTCACCATAGCAGTTCATCGCACCAGCTCAAGAACACCTCTCGCGAGGCTGTTCTTCCCTTGTACTGTCCATCATCAGCCCTAGAGGCAATCCACCACACCACACACTGGAGTAGGGTATTACACCACAACGGTGTCCCGAACCAGTATAAACATTGTGTCTCTTGTGTTGTTCATCATTTTCATCTTAGTTCGCATGAGAGGATCGGACGTAGATCGGTAGGGGAGAGATCTTCGCGCGCACCCCAGTGTTCGAACCTCAAGGGTCTGCCGAAACCCGAAACCCGACATTTGGCGCGCCAGGTAGGGTGCGCTAGAATCTTCCTTCCGCTGTTCGCGTGTGATCTTCCGTCGTGTCCATGGCTGACGCTCGTCGGGCTCGCGTCGAGCACCGGGCTGCTCACGCCACTCGCGTCGCCCAGACGGCGCCCGTCGGCGGCCCTCCTCGTCGTTCCCGATCGCCCGCCGCCAACGCCACCACCTGCCCGGTGGGGAACGAGCAGCAGGCCTCGTCCCTGCACCCCTCGGTGCGGCGGGATGGCCGCACCGCCACCACGTCGCTCACTCCAACTGGCTCGTCGTCCCACGCCCGTCGTGCACCCCTGGATGTGCACGCCTCACTGCTCTTGGCGCGGGAGCTCCTGCACTATCGCCCCGTCGATGACCTCTACGAGGACTGGCTTGCCCGCATCACCAAGCTCATCAGTGCCGCAGGGGGCTCACCCTTGTGGTCCCTCTCGTTGCCTCCACCGCCTCCTCCCCAAGAAGGTACCTTGGCTCCAAGGCGCGCAGCCCCAGGGTGAGACCCTCCACGTCCAGTGCCAGCGCAACAAGAAGGGAGCTGCCAAGAGATCCCACGTCCCCGGGAAGGTGCTCGCGCGCTCCCAGCGCCGGCGCGCCAAGATCGCGCCCCAGCGCCTCCACGACAAAACCCCGCGCTGCTCCTAGTGGCGGCGCGTGGTGACCCGCAAGAACGAGTCCAGCACCAGCAAAGGGCGCCGGTGGCCACGGCGGGCTACCTCGCCTTCACCCTCGAGGTACGCAGCGTCACATGGCCAGGCAAGTTCAAGCCTGACCTCCCTCCCCGCGATGATGGCACAGCAGACCCCGCGGTGTTCCTACAGCTCTACGAGCTGGGCATCGTAGCCGCCAACGGAGACGAGAAGGTCATGGCGAATTGGTTCCCCATGGCGCTCAAGGACGGCGCCCGCACCTGGCTCCTGAACCAGGCGCCCGGCACGATCTCCTCCTGGAGCGAGATGCGCACCAGCTTCATCGCCAACTTCCAGGGCACTCGCGACCGGCCCCCGGCCGTGAGCGACTTGCGTCGCATCAAGCAACAGCCAGGAGAAACCCTACAGAAGTACATCCAGCGCTTCAACTACGCTCACCTCAAGATCCCCAAGGTGATTGAAGAAGCCATCATCTCAGCCTTATCCGATGGCGTGCGCGACGTCAAGATGAAGGAAGAGCTAGAAATCCATGAATACCTGTGCACATCCCTGGAGCTGTTCAACTTGGCGACCAAGTGCGCCAGGGCTGAGGAAGGGCGTCTCTCCCTTCTCGAGCTCCCGGAAGCCGACCCGGAAGAAAAGAAGCTCAAGGCCAAGGATGTGAAGCGCAAGGGGGCTGTCGTGCTAGCAGCGGAACCAGACACCAACAAGGCAGGGATCGGCCTGAGTCATCTAAGGGCGGACGGTACTGCGTGTACCACGACCTCCACACCCACAACACCAATGAATGTCAAGAGCTCAGAGCCGTGCGAGATGGGCGAATTGGCCGATGCCCAGAGCGCAACGACAGGGGCTATGGCCGAGGAGGAGGAAGAGGCGGTGGACGATGGGAAGACCGTGGCCTTCGCTAGGGATGGCGTGACCGCCCTCGCGAGGACCACTGGCAGGACCAGCCTCGCGAGGGAGGCTGGAGGGACCAGCCTCGTGAGGACCATCCCCACGGCAACGCGGGCCTCCCTCCTTTGTCGCCTCCACCGAGGAGGAACGAAGACCAACACCAAGACGATGGGGCTGGGGCTTCCAAGAGCCGCGTGCAATTGCTTGCATCCTGGGCCGCACCCAGGCCCCAGCCTCACAGCGCATCTTCAAGTAGTTTGCTCGCGAGGTGAATGCAGTCCTTCCCACGCTTAAGGCCACGCGCCCTCTCAGGTGGTCTTCGTGCGCGATCACATTCAGTTCCCAGACCAGATCAAGTGTGTGGCAACGGCCGGAGTCCTCCCGATGCTTTGCTCCCCAGTCATCAGCAACGTGCAGGTCACTAGGACCCTCATCGATGGCGGGGCAGGACTCAACGTCCTGTCCGTCGAGACGTTTGACAATCTCCAAGTGCCATACGACCAGCTTCAGCCGACCAAGCCTTTCTCAGGAGTCACAGATGGTTCCACTGTTCCAATTGGGCAGGTTCACCTTCCGGTCACCTTCGGGCAACGCAACAACTACCGCACCGAGCTCATCATCTTCAACATCGCTCACATTCGCCTGCCGTACAACGCCATCCTCGGGTACCCAGCCCTAGCCAAGTTTATGGCAGTGACTCACCATGGTTAAAATGTCCTCAAGATGCCAGGAAGCGGTGGAGTCATCACCGTACCCTGTGAAGAAAGGGACGCACTGTGCTCGCTCGAGCGTGCGTTCCAAACCGCAGCAATCGAAGACCCAGATCGTAGGAGCGAGAGGCCTCCCGACGCGACCCTCAAGAAGAAGAAGACCTCACCTGGCCAGAGCCACAAGGAAGCAGGCACCTCCGGAGGTATTGCGTCAGGATTCGTGCCCGATCAAGGAGCGCCGCCCTCTCGCGCATAGGAAGGTGCGCCCGGCGCCTCCTCAGGCAGGGCTGAGGGGCTCTCTCTTGGAGAGCCACCGACCTTGCCAAGGTCGCAGGGGAGGCGCTCGGGCACCACTTGGAGGGGTGCTTTCAGGCACGCTTCCCTCAGAAAGGTACAAGTCAAAGGAGACCATACCCTCAGGAGTTCATCGCAAGGAACACCCAAGAGCTGCAAGAGTCCAGAGTCATGCGCGGCAGCCGCCGCTTACCCGCCGTGGCCCCACCATCCAGGCGAGGATGGAGGACTGCGCGTCTGCATCGATGTACCAGGGCTCAACCGAGCTGCGTCCCAGGAGCACTTATGGTCTTTGGCCGTAGGGCGCTGCGTGGGACCACCCCACAGCTACGTTCGCATGCCCTTCGTCCTGCCGAGCGCGGTCGCCGCACATCAGCGCCTGTTGAGGAGCATTCTGGAGGCTCAGGAGGTCAGGCATCGCGCGGTCCTGGCGGAGGTGGCGATGGTCCCCGAAGACCTGCACGTACCACCAGAGCCTCCCGAGGCCCGTGGGCCTCGGGGCTCATGAGGGCCGACGTCTTCACCGCGCATCGCTCACTTCCTCCGCATCGCTTCGTCTTCAACAACATCAGGTTACATCTTTCAGAGTTCTACTTTCAGATGGGAGCGCCCATAGGGCTGCACCATTCCCAGGCCACGTGGGTCCATCCCCGCAGCATGTGTCCATTTTGGTTATGCTCTTTACTTACCCTGTTGGGGGCGCCCCTCGGGCTGCATCATCCCCACACCCCTCGGGCCCGACCCAGCGGCAGTTGCTTTTCCAGCGTTTAACCTAGGATGAAGTTGTCTTTCACGCTTAATCTAATTCCCATAATTATCACCTACTGCTTGTCGTCGTGCAAAGCTCTTGCACGTTAAAATGGGAGCGCCTGAGCATCACGACTCATGGGCTCTTACTGGCTCTCCAGCCCTCACCCCCTGGCCTTGACCCACGGCATCGCGACCTGTCATACCAGCGGCGGCTGAGCTCGCTTGGGGGCCGGGACCTGAGGACGTAGAGCATTTGCATTCTAACAACCCTGCAGGAACACACCAATTGATAAAGGCCCAGAGCCAGGCACAACCCGCCTCAAGGTAGGGCCTCGTGAGTCCCGCGCTGGCTCACGGGTGCCCAGATACACCTCTCCTAGCCCTACCATGCCGGCCACGTGTTAGGGCGGGGCCGTACACGCCCCGGTGGCTCCTCCCGGAGGGGAGCCCCCTCCCACGCACCAGTGGAAGCCCCATGCTCCGCGCTAGCTGACGACACTGCCGAGGAGTGGCTATGCCCGTACACATACGGAAGCGCGATGCTCCGTGTAGGTGATAAACAACTGAGGGCGGCCCATGGCCGTACCAACCTCAGGGAGCCCAGAGCTCAGTGTCCGGCACCATCGCAACGCCTCCCCTTGGGAGTGCCGCACGAGGGGGTTGGACACGGGGGCTACGCCCGGGCCTGGCCCGAGCGCACGCCACCCAGCCAGGTCCCTTGGACCTGGTCGTCGCGCGCCACTCCCCAAGTGGAGCCAAGGTACGAAACCCGTTTGAGCGTCTAGGGGGACTCCTGAGCATCGCGACTCAGGAGCCTAACATGCCACGTAGCCACTCACTCCTTAGTCCCGTCCTTGGTTTCTGGTCGGGGCTAACGCTGGGTGAGGTACGCGCGGTGTCGAGCCCTGCCGACGTAGAACGATCAATCCACTCCTCGCTCCCCCCTTCCCTACTTATTGCTCACGCGTCAAGGGGGACTCCTGAGCATCGCGACTCAGGAGCCTAACTTGCCACGTAGCCCCTCACTCCTTAGTTCCGTCCTTGGTTTCCGGTCGGGGTTAACGCTGGGTGAGGTACGCGTGGGGCTTAAACAAGTAGGAGAGGAAAACGCAAATTCTGGGAAATTCGAAGCAAATATTACAAGCAATAAGATTGTTCCACAATGCCAAACACAAGTTTTAACGCCTCCGCGAGGCATGGTGCATGTGCAGGAATAAAACATGATGGAAGTCGCGAAGGAATCACTCCCCAGTAACGCCGTCACCAGTGGTGGAGTCACGCTGGACGGCTTCGCCTCCCGAGGTCGCAAGGCCGGCGGCACCACGCCCGAGTAGGACGCTGGGGGAGCGGAACTTCCCCAGCAAAACCTCGGCTCGGCCCCTCACGGCCTCAGTGATGGCAGCGGCACGGTCGCCGCTCACGGGCTCCAGTAGGCTGTCGAAGTCGACGTTGGGGTCGCACAGGTAGACATGGCTGAGGACACGCGTCAGCACCGCAGAAGACAGGGCACGTGCCTCGGCCTCGACCGTGGGGCCAAGGCCGTCTACGACGTCCTCAAGCGCATCAACCAGGAAGGGGAGCAGCTTGGCGGGGCCGTCCTCCGCACTAGCCAACGGCTCCTCCAGGCCGCTCTCATACAACGTCTTCAGTATGCCACGAGCCTTCTTCTCCAGCTCCGCGAAGGCCGCCCGGTCCTCCGTCAGGACCTTCACCTTGGCGTCCAGCTCGGTCCTCTCCGCCTTCAGCGACCGCTCCAGCGTCTCTAGTCGGCTGTGGCGGACATCAAGCTTGGCGTCCCGGTCCTTGGCGGCGGCCTCCCTAGCCTTCATCTCCTTCTCCTTCTCCTGGCGGTTGGACACCTCCTTGGCGAGCTCGTCGCGCAGGCCCTACAGCTCGGCCTCAAGCGTCTTGCAGCGGCCCTGGGCATTTGCGACATCGCCCAGGGCAGCATCGCGAGCGGCCTTGGCTTGGATGGCAGCCCGCCTCTCCTCGTCGGAGGACGACACGGCCTGGCTCAGCACCGCTCGAATAGAAGCAGCAGAACGGGCCCAGCCAAAGGCCAACTCCAGGCGCCCGGCCACCAGACGAGGGTCCGCGCTCAGGAGATCCCCCCCCCCCCCCCGCAGTTGGCTCAGCTCTTTGGCAACCTGGTCCAGGACAGCGGCGGAGGGAGCAGAAGAGACAAGAACCTGTGGAGCAGGCAGAGAAGATGGCAGCGTGGCCACGGCTTGGCAGGAAGGGACCTCCTGAGCCTTGGCCGCCATGGCCGCAGCATCAGGCACAGTCGTCTCCAGGCCCAGCGGGGCTACGGGGGCTGACTCCTCACCGGAGTGCCCCAGTTGGCCTCGCGAGGGCAGTTGGGTCATAAGGCGCGGGCCTTGTCGTCCTTTCCCCCAACAGCCGAAGGCGTCGCCCCGGCAGACGGATTCTCCCCAAGCAGGGCCGCAGAAGCCTCCTTCAACCTCTTGGCCGTAGGTGCCGGCCTGGTAAAAGAGCGCAAACGACAAGCCTCAGCGGCAGAAGCCAAGCAGAGCGTGAATCGAGCACTTACTGGACGTCGTCCGTGGACTCAAGCAACTTCCGGCCATACTTGAAGCCCGAGAGCCTGCAACGGGGGTCAGCCTCGGAGGGCCCGGAAGCAGAAGGCGCGTCAGGAGAGATGGAGCTGGCCTTGGACCCCCCAGGGACCAGAGCAGACCCTGTGGGAACCAGGCTCGACCTGTCCTTCCTCGTGACCGAGGAAGATCCATCCCTTCCTCGCCTGGCGCTGGCCACGTCGTCGTCCGGCATGGAGCGGAGTGCCTGGGACCTGCGCCGAGGGAAGGACTCCCCCCAATCCTCGCCAGTCTCCTCCGAGTCGGACGCTTCCTCCTTCGCCTCTTCTTCCCCACTGGAGCTTCCGGAGGACAAGTTCACCGTCGCCAGGACTGCCAGGTGTTCGGGAGCTGCCGCGGGCACCAGCCCCTCGCCGTTGAAGGTGGGCATGGCGTCCACCACCTGCTCCCAGTTGTCACGGAGGAACGGGGGGACGGGGGCGTCCACCGGGCTCGCCACGTCTCCCCCAACCAAGGAATGGAGGGCCACAGTCAGATCCTCGTTGGTCAGGGCCTCGGAGCTCAGGGGCAGGGCGGCGTCTGCTCCTCCAACCCTCCAAAGTGGGAGCGAGTGCTCCTGGAGCAGAGCCACCCGGTGCTCCAAGAACACCCTCAGGAGCGTGGCCCCAGTTAGCTTCGCCGCCCCCAAGTTGCTTGGCCTCAGGTCCGCGTTCATCCTCCTCAACACCGCCTTCGTGCGAGGGTCGACAAGCTCCACGCAGGACCATGCATCAATGGACTTAGGTTGCCCCATGGGCAATACCAGACGAGGGTGGAGGCGCCCGACATCCATCATGACCCACTTGCTCCGGTAGCCTTCGATCCTCTTCCCAGGCTTCGAGATGGCGTTGGAGCTGGAGTATGCAATGAAGCTCACGCATGCAGAGACCTGAGCGCCAGAAACCCTGAGGGAGAAAAAGTGGCTCAGCAAGGCCACCGAGGGCTTCACACCAACATGAGCCTTGCAATAGAAGGCGAAAATCGCCAGGAGAAGGACAGAGTTGGGGTGGAGATGCAGGGCCTGCAAGTTGTATTGGCGGAGAACGGCAAAGAAGAACTCAGAGAAAGGAGGCACCAGACCAGCGACGATGGCGCTCACAAAGAACGGGTAGAATGTGCTACGCTTGCCCTCAAGCTGGTCGGAGCCGACCTTGAGCACAGTCGCCCCCTTGCTGCCCTGCGCAACCGTCATCAGGCGCGCGAGGGCGAGGTTCTTCTTCGACAAATTTGGGGAATCCAGGGCCGGCGAGTACCAAGCATCAGCCGGGGACTTGTGAGTCGCCATGGCGCGCCGGATGCGAAGGATTGAGACGGATCAAGAAGATTTCGGGAGCAAGAGGAAGGATAATGAGAAAGGGGATCTAGGGCTAGACGGATGAGAGCGGGGCAAGTAAGCCTGGCCAGCCCCCCCTTTTTTTGTCAGTCATGCAGTTGCCTAGGCGTCGTGGGAAGTGCAGACGCCCACGCCCACGCCCAATCAACCGCCACGCGGCGGCCAAGGCCGCAGGCTATTAGGGCCCGTGGCGCTTCGCGCTGGCCCCTTTGCTTCTCTGCTAAGCCAAGCCCGTGCGCGCCTTGGGCCCTGGGGCTACTGTCGGTGTTGTGAGAATGGGGGTCCCCAGACTTTCCTACCTGCGGCCTGTGGCGTGCCTCAAGCGGGGGCCCAGCACGGCCCATCTTCGTCAGCTCAAGCTCAAGACCCTCACGAGGGGCCAAGCCTCGCGGGGTGGACGACAGGAAGCTTCCTCAGAGGCAGCCTCATCAGGCAGGCTCACGAGGAGGCGGAGAGATCAAGGCAGGGGTACCTCGCGAGGAACCCGTGACGCAAGCCATGATGATCGAGACCAGGCGGGCGCCAGGCGGGCGCCGGCCTGCGCAGTGTCCTTGTTTCCCCTTTGGTGCAAAGGGGGCAAGCACAGGCCAAGGCATTAGGCAAAGGTTACCATTCCGGTGCAACGAGACCAAGACCAGCCGGACGGCAGTACAGAGGTCACCGTGGAGCCCAAGACGGCATCATCGCCAGTGCTTTTGGCAGCCGAAGACCACCTTTGGTCAGGATAACTTGTACTAGATGCTCCCCTTCGAAATGGCCAATTGTTGGCGCCCTTCCCGCTCATTATTTGGGGAGAGGCCCAGGGCCTCTATAAATAGAGCTAGCCACCACAGAGTAGGGGGACACCAAAGAGACAACCAGATACCCCAAGAACATCTAGACCCCCGGAGAGATCTGGTAGAACCCCAGCAGAGAAAGAGAGAGAGGCGACTGAACTCACCATAGCAGTTCATCACACCAGCTCAGGAACACCTCTCGCGAGGCTGTTCTTCCCTTGTACTGTCCATCATCAGCCCCAGAGGCAATCCACCACACCACACACTGGAGTAGGGTATTACACCACAACGGTGGCCCGAACCAGTATAAACATTGTGTCTCTTGTGTTGTTCATCATTTTCATCTTAGTTCACACAAGAGGATCGGACGTAGATCGGTAGGGGAGAGATCTCCGCACGCACCCCAGTGTTCGAACCTCAAGGGTCTGCCGGAACCCGAAACCGACACCCTCTTTCTCCATTAGGGCCCAATAAGGCCCATAGACTCCCCGGGGGGGTTCCAGTAACCTCCGGGTACTCTGTAAAATACCCGATACACTTCGGAACCCTGGCGGTGTCCGAATATAACCTTCCAATATAACAATATTTATGTCTCGACCATTTCGAGATTCCTCGTCATGTCTGTGATAACATCCGGGACTCTGAACTACCTTCGGTAAATCAAAACACATAAACTCATAATACTGATCATCATCAAACGTTAAGCGTGCGGACCCTACGAGTTCGAGAACTATGTAGATATGACCAAGACATACTTCCGGTCAATAACCAATAGCTGAAACTGGATGCTCATATTGTTTCCTACATATTCTATGAAGATCTTTATCAGTCAAACCGCATAACAACATGCGTTGTTCCTTTTGTCATCGGTATGTTACTTGCCCGAGATTCGATTGTCGGTATCATCATACCTAGTTCAATCTCGTTACTGGCAAGTCTCTTTACTCGTTCCATAATGCATCATCCATTAACTAACTCATTAGTCACACTACTTGCAAGGCCTATAGTGATGTGCATTACCGAGAGGGCCCAGAGATACCTCTCCGACAATCGGAGTGACAAATCCTAATCTTGATCTATGC
The DNA here is from genome assembly GCF_056163025.1 of Triticum urartu. Taxonomy (NCBI): domain Eukaryota; kingdom Viridiplantae; phylum Streptophyta; class Magnoliopsida; order Poales; family Poaceae; genus Triticum; species Triticum urartu. The sequence continues at coordinate 170,274,007 of NC_141876.1, read as the reverse complement.
CAACTCAAAAAACACCATCGGAGACACCTTTAGAGCATGTTTATAATCACCCAGTTACGTTGTGATGTTTGATAGCACACTAAGTGTTCCTCCGGTATTCAGGAGTTGCATAATCTCATAGTTATAGGAACATGTATAAGTTATGAAGAAAGCAATAGAAACAAACTAAACAATCATAGTGCTATGATAACGGATGGGTCTAGTCCATCACATCATTCTCTAATGATGTGATCCCGTTCATCAAATGACAACACATGTCCATGGCTAGGAAACTTAACCATCTTTGATTGACGAGCTAGTCAAGTAGAGGCATACTAGGGTCACTTTGTTTGTCTATGTATTCACACATGTACTAAGTTTCTGGTTAATACAATTCTAGCATGAATAATAAACATTTATCATGATATAAGGAAATATAAATAACAACTTTATCATTGCCTCTAGGGCATATTTCCTATAGTCTCCCACTTGCACTAGAGTCAATAATCTAGTTCACATCGTCATGTGATTTCGCACCAATAGTTCACATCTTTATGTGATTAGTTCACATCTTCATGTGACTAAACCCAAAGGGTTTACTAGAGTCAATAATCTAGTTCACATCGCTATGTGATTAACACCCAAAGAGTGATCATGTTTTGCTTGTGAGAGAAGTTTCGTCTACAGGTCTGCAACATTCAGATCCGTATGTATTTAGCAAATTTCTATGTCTACAATACTCTGCATGGAGCTACTCTAGCTAATTGCTCCGACTTTCAATATGTATCTAGATCGAGACTTAAAGTCATCTAGATCAGTGTCAAAAGCTTGCATTGACGTAACTCTTTATGACAAACTCTTTTATCACCTCCATAACCGAGAAATATTTCCTTAGTCCTCTAAGGATAATGTTGACCACTGTCCAGTGATCTACTGCTAGATCACTATTGTACTCCCTTGCCAAAATCATGCTAAGGTATACAATAGGACTGGTAAACACCATAGCATACTTTATAGAACCTATGGCTGAGGCATAGGGAATGACTTTTCATTCTCTTTGTATTTTCTGCCGTGGTCGGATTTTGAGTCTTTACTCAACTTCACACCTTGCAACACAGGAAAGAACTCCTTTGACTGTTCCATTTTGAACTACTTCAAAATCTTGTCAAGGTATGTACTCATTGAAAAATATGTCAAGCGTCTTGATCTGTCTCAATAGATCTGGATGCTCAATATGTAAGTAGCTTCACCAACGTCTTTCTTTGAAAAACTCCTTTCAAACAGTCCTTTATGCTTTCCTGAAAATTCTACATTATTTCCGATCAACGATATGTCATTCACATATACTTATCAGAAATGATGTAGTGCTCCCACTCACTTTCTAGTAAATATAGGCTTCATCACAAGTCTGTATAAAACTATATGCTTTGATCAACTCATCAAAGCGTATATTCCAACTCCGAGATGTTTGCACCAGTCCATAGATGGATCGCTGGAGCTTGCACACTTTATTAGGCCCTTTAGGATTGACAAAACTTTCTTGTTGTATCATATACAACTCTTCTTTAAGAAATCCATTAAGGAATGCAGTTTTGACATCCATTTGCCAGATTTCATAAAATTTGGCAATTTCTAACATGATTCGGACAACCTTAAGCATCGCTACGAGTGAGAAAATATCATCGTAGTCAACACTTTGAACTTGTCGAAACTTTCTGCGACAACTCGAGCTTTGTAGATAGTAACACTACTATCAGCGTCCGTCTTCCTCTTGAAGAACCATTTATTCTCAATGGCTCACCGATCATTGGGCAAGTCAATCAAAGTCCATACTTTGTTCTCATACATGGATCCCATCTCAAATTTCATGGCCTCAAGCCATTTCACAGAATCTGGGCTCATCATCCCTTCCTCATAGTTCGTAGGTTCGTCATGGTCTAGTAACATGACTTCTAGAGCAAGAGTACCGTACCACTCTGGTGTGGACCGTACTCCAGTTGACCTACGAGGTTCAGTACTAACTTGATCTGAAGTTTCATGATCATCATCATTAGCTTCCTCACTAATTGGTGTTGGAATCACTAAAACTGATTTCTGTGATGAACAACTTTCCAATTCGGGAGAAGGTACAATTATGTCATCAAGTTCTACTTTCCTCCCACTCACTTATTTCGAGAGAAACTCCTTCTCTAGAAGGGATCCATTCTCAGCAACAAAATATCTTGCCTTCGGATCTATGATAGAAAGTGTACCCAACATTTTATTTTGGGTATCCTATGAAGACACACTTCTCCGATTTGGGTTTGACCTTATTAGTTTGAAACTTTTTCACATAAGCATCGCATCCCCAAACTTTAAGAAACGACAGCTTAGGTTTCTTGCTAAACCATAGTTCATACGGTGTCATCTCAATGGATTTTTAGACTATGCCCTATTTAATGTGAATGCAGCTGTCTCTAATGCATAACCCCAAAACGATAGTGGTAATTCGGTAAGAGACATCATAGATTACACCATATCTAATAAAGTACGGTTATGACGTCCGGACACACCATTGCATTGTGGTGTTCTAGGTGGCATGAGTTGCGAAACTATTCCACATTGTTTCAAATGAAGACCAAACTCGTAAGTCAAATATTTGTTTATGTGATCAGATTGTAGAAACTTTATTTTATTTTTACGATGATTTTTCACTTCACTCTGAAATTCTTTGAACTTTTCAAATGTTCAGACTTATGTTTCATCAAGTAGATACACCCATATCTGCTCAAATCATCTATGAAGGTCAGAAAATAACGATACTCGCCGCGAGCCTTAACACTCATCGGATCACATACATCAGTATGTATTGTTTCCAACAAGTCTGTTGCTTGCTCCATTGTTCCGGAGAATGGATTTATAGTCATCTTGCCCATGAGGCATGGTTCGCAAGCATCAAGTGATTCCAAAAGCCCATCAGCGTGGAGTTTCTTCATGCGCTTTACACCAATATGACCTAAACGACAGTGCCACATATAAGTTGCACTATCATTATTAACTTTTCATCTTTTGGTTTCAATATTATGAATATGTGTATCACTACGATCGAGATTCAATAAACCATTCACCTTGGGTGTATGACCACATAAGGTTTTATTCATGTAAACAGAATAACAATTATTCTTCGACTTAAATGAATAGCCATATTGCAATAAACATGGTCCAATCATATTATGCTCAACACAAACACCAAATAACATTTATTTTAGGTTCAACACTAATCTCGAAGGTAAAGGGAGTGTGCGATGGTGATCTTATCAACCTTGGAATTACTTCCAACACACATCGTCACCTCGCCCTCAACTAGTCTCTGTTCCTTTTGTAACTCCTGTTTCAAGTTGCCAATCATAGCAACTGAAATAGTATCAAATACCCAGGGGCTACTATGAACACGAGTAAAGTACACATCAATAACATGTATATCATATATACTATTGTTCACTTTGCCATCCTTCTTATCCGCCAAGTATTTGGGGCAGCTCCACTTCCAGTGACCATTTCCTTTGTAGTAGAAGCACTCAGTTTCATGCTTGGGTCTAGCTTTGGGCTTCTTCATGGGAGTGGCAACTTGCTTGCCATTCTTCTTGAAGTTCCCTTTCTTTCCCTTGCCCTTTTACTTGAAACTAGTGGTCTTGTCAACCATCAACACTTGATGTTTTTCTTGATTTGTACCTTCGCTGATTTCAGCATCGCAAAGAGCTCGGGAATCGTTTTCGTCATCCCTTACATATTATAGTTCATCACGAAGGTCTAGTAACTTGGCGATAGTGACTAGAGAACTCTTTCAATCACTATCTTATCTGGAAGATTAAATCCCACTTGATTCAAGCGATTGTAGTACTCAGACATTCTGAGCACATGCTCACTAGTCGAGCTATTCTCCTCCATCTTCTAGGCAAAGTACTTGTCAGAGGTCTCATACCTCTCGACTCGGGCATGAGTCCGAAATACCAATTTCATCTCTTGGAACATCTTATATGCTCTGTGGCATTCAAAACGTTTTTAAGTCCCGGTTATAAGCCGTAAAGCATGGTGCACTAAACTATCAAGTAGTCATCATACCGAGCTTTGCCAAACGTTCATAACGTCTACATCTGCTCCTACAATAGGTCTGTCACCTAGCGGTGCATCAAGGACATAATTCTTCTGTGCATAAATGAGGATAATCCTCAGATCACGGACCTAGTCCACATCATTGCTACTATCATCTTTCAACATAGTTTTTCTCTAGGATCATATCAAAAATAACCGGGGAGCTAAACGCGAACAATTGATCTACAACATAGATATGCAATACTATTAGGACTAAGTTCATGCTAAATTAAAGTTCAATTAATCATATTACTTAAGAACTCCCACTTAGATAGACATCCCTCTAATCATCTAAGTGATCACATGATCCATATCAACTAAACCATGTCCGATCATCACGTGAGATGGAGTAGTTTTCAATGGTGAACATCACTATGTTGATCATATCTACTATATGATTCATGCTCGACCTTTCGGTCTCAGTGTTCTGTGGCCATATCTGCATATGCTAGGCTCGTCAAGTTTAACCTGAGTATTCTGCGTGTGCAAAACTGGCTTGCACCCGTTGTATGTAAACGTAGAGCTAATCACACCCGATCATCACGTGGTGTCTCAGAACGACGAACTGTAGCAATGGTGCATACTCAGGGAGAACACTTATACCTTGAAATTTAGTGAGAGATCATCTTATAATGCTACCGCCGAACTAAGCAAAATAAGATGCATAAAGGATAAACATCACATGCAATCAATATAAGTGATATGATATGGCCATCATCATATTGTGCCTTTGATCTCCATCTCCAAAGTACTGTCATGATCTCCATCATCACCGGCATGACACCATGATCTCCATCATCTTGATCTTTAACAACGTGTCGTCACATGGTCGTCTCACCAACTATTGCTCTTGCAACTATTGCTATCGCATAGCGATAAAGTAAAGCAATTATATGGCACTTGTATCTTATGCAATAAAGAGACAAGCATGAGGCTCTGCCAGTTGCCGATAACATTAACAAAACATGATCATCTCATACAACAATTTATATCCCATCATGTCTTGACCATATCACATCACAACATGCCCTGCAACAACAAGTTAGACGTCCTCTACTTTGTTATTGCAAGTTTTACGTGGCTGATATGGGCTTAGCAAGAACCGTTCTTACCTACGCATTAAAAACCACAACACGGTGTAGTGATTTATTTTTTATCTTCAGAAAGAACCCTATTCATAGAAAGAACCCTATTCATAGAAAGAACCCTATTCATTGAATCCGATTCAACTAAAGTTGGAGAAACAGACACCCACTAGCCACCTATGTGCGAAGCACGTTGGCAGAACCAGTCTTGCGTAAGCGTACATGTAATGTCGGTCTGAGCCGCTTCATCCAACAATACCACTAAATCAAGAATCAACTAGTGATGGCAAGCAATATGTATATACCCATGCCCACAACTCCTTTGTGTTCCACTCGTGCATATAACACCTACGCATAAACCTGCCTCGGATACCACTGTTGGGGAACGTAGTAATTTCAAAAAATTCCTACGCACATGCAAGATCCATCTAGGTGATGCATAGCAACAAGAGGGGAGAGTGTTGTCCACGTACCCTCATAGACCATAAGCGGAAGCATTATGACAACGCGGTTGATGTAGTCGTACGTCTTCATGATCTGACCGATCCTAGCACCGAAGGTACGACACCTCCCCGATCTGCACATGATAAGCTCGGTGACGTCCCACGAACTCTAGATCCAGCTGAGTGTCGAGGGAGAGCTTCATCAGCACGACGGCGTGATAACAGTGATAATGAAGTTACCGACGCAGGGCTTCGCCTAAGCACTACAACGATATGACCGAGGAGGAAATCTATGGATGGGGGCATCGTACACGGCTAAACAATCAACTTGTGTGTCTATGGGGTGCCCCCTCCCCACGTTATAAAGGAGGGAGGGAGGAAGAGGCCGTCCTAGGAGGAGGCGCGCCCAAGGGGGGCAATCCTACTCCAAGTAGGTTTGCCCCCCCCCTTTCCTATTCCTACTAGGAGAAGGAGGAAAGAGGAGGAGGGGAGAAGGAAAGAGGGGGCCGGCCCCCCAAACCCTAAACCAATTCGGTTTGGGCCTAGGGGGGAGCGGCCCACACCTTGCTTGCTACCCTCTTTCTTCACTAGGGCCCAATAAGGCCCATAGACTCCCCGGGGGGTTCCGGTAACCTCCAGGTACTCCGAGAAATACTCGATACACTTCGGAAGCCTTCCTGTGTCCAAATATAACCTACCAATATATCAATCTTTATGTCTCGACCATTTCGAGACTCATCGTCGTGTCCATGATCACATTCGGGACTCCAAACTACCTTCGGTACATCAAAACACATAAACTCATAATACCGATCGTCATTGAACGTTAAGCGTGCGGACCCTACGGGTTCGAGAACTATGTAGACATGACCGAGACATACTTCCGATCAATAACCAATAGCGGAAACTGGATGCTCATATTGGTTCCTACATATTCTACGAAGATCTTTATCGGTCAAACCGCATAACAACATACGTTGTTCCCTTTGTCATCGGTATGTTACTTGCCCGAGATTCGATCATCGGTATCATCATACCTAGTTCAACCTCGTTACCGGAAAGTCTCTTTACTTGTTCCATAATGCATCATCTCGTAAATTACTCATTAGTCGCACTGCTTGCAAGGCTTATAGTGATGTGCATTACCGAGAGGGGCCAGAGATACCTCTCCGACAATTGGAGTGATAAATCCTAATCTCGATCTATGCCAACTCAACAAACACCATCGGAGACACCTATAGAGCATCTTTATAATCACCCAGTTACGTTGTGACATTTGATAGCACACTAAGTGTTCCTCCGGTATTCGGGAGTTGCATAATCTCGTAGCGATAGGAACATGTATAAGTTATGAAGAAAGCAATAGAAACAAACTAAACGATCATAGTGCTAAGCTAACGGATGAGTCTAGTCCATCACATCATTCTCTAATGATGTGATCCTGTTCATCAAATGACAACACATGTCCATGGTAGGAAACTTAACCATCTTTGATTAACGAGCTAGTCAAGTAGAGGCATACTAGGGAGACTTTGTTTGTCTATGTATTCACACATGTACTAAGTATCCGGTTAATACAATTCTAGCATGAATAATAAACATTTATCATGATATAAGGAAATATAAATAACAACTTTATTATTGCCTCTAGGGCATATTTCCTTTATCAGTTGCCATACCTATTGGTATTCGTGAAGATGTGCCCGTTGTTGTTGCTAGTGTTACTATTTTGACTGACTTTGTTATACTTGAGATGCCCGAGGACGACAACATGTCATTTATCCTTGGTAGACCCTTCTTGAATACTACAGGGGCTGTTATTGATTGCAATAAAAGCAAGGTCACTTTTCATATCAATGGTAATGAACAGATGGTGCACTTTCTGAAGAAACAATTCCAAGTGAATGGTATTAATGTTATTGAAAAATCTCTGACAATCACTATTGGAATTTTTCAACTACCTCTACCTAGTGCCAAAAGAAATATGAAATGCTTGTTGTTGGGGATATTCATATCCCCGGTGAGGTAACTTAGTGATTTACGAAAGTTCTTCGCTCTCATGCTAATCGAAAGTTGTTGTTAATAAGACTTGATCAACCTTATTAATGGATCATTTTTTGAGAGGTATAAAGTTGATGAATTTAGTAAGCACTACCTTCTGTTCCTATCTTTTGTTTTCTATTTTTATTATTAAATAAAATAAAATGCCATGTTTTGTTTGTTTTCTGGATTTCCCATGCAATAAAAAATGACCCAAAAATAAAAGTTCTCATAATGTTCTAAAAATTTAATACAAATTTTTCTGAATATTTAAGAATTTCTGGTGCAAATAATATCAGAGGGAGGTGCACCAGGTAGGCACAACCCACCTGGGCGCACCAGGACACCCAGGTGTGCCCTGGTGGGTTGTGGTCCCCACATGGGCCCCTTGACTTATCTCTTCACACCACATGTAACGCCTTCAATGCGGCTATAGCTCCCACGTGTCGAGGCACGACTTAGAGGCATAACCGGATTGAAAGCAGTGTCGCAAGTTAGGCAATCATCACAACATCCCATGTAATATAGATAATAAAAGGGGAAGGTACATAGTTGGCTTACACTCGCCACGTCCATCAAAGTACATAAATAGCATAACAACATTCAAACACTCATGGCCCGACTACGGCGCCAAAATAAAAGATAAACCCAACATGCGACACGGTCCCGATCACCCCAACTGGGCACCACTACTGATCATCAGGGAAAGACACATAGTAATGGCGTGAGTACTCGTCGAACTCCCACTTGAGCTCAAGCGCGTCATCTGGAGCGGAATCATCAGGCCCTGCATCTGTTTTGGAAGTAATCTGTGAGCCACAGGGACTCAGCAATCTCGCACCCTCGCGATCAAGACTATTTAAGCTTGTAGGTAAGGCAAGGTAAGTATACGTGGAGCTGCCGCAAGCGACTAGCATATATGGTGGCTATCCTGTTCGCAAAAGAGAGCGAGAAGAGGAGGCAAAGCGCGAGCGAGAAACTAGAGAGCAACCTGCGCAAGCATTACTCCAACACCGTGTTCACTTCCCGGACTCCGCCGAGAAGAGACCATCACGGTAACTCACACTGTTGATTCATTTTAATTAAGTTAAGGTTCAAGTTGTCTACAACCAGACATTAACAAATTCCCATCTGCCCATAACCGCGGGCACGACTTTCGAAAGTTCAAATCCCTACAGGGGAGTCCCAACTTAGCCCATAGACCTTCTCCCGAGACATTCCGATCAGACTCGGTATCCCGGTTCTACAAGACACTTCGACAAGTTAAAACAAATCCAACAACACCGCCCGAATGTGCCGACAAATCCCGATAGGAGCTGCACATATCTCGTTCTCAGGGCACACTCAGATGAGCCAGTCGTCGGGTAGGCCAGCCCAGAGTTTCCCTTGGTAGCACCGGATATCGCTAGGTTGGACCAACACTCAGAGGAGCACTGGCCCGGGGGGTTTAAATAAGATGACCCTCGGGCTCCGGAAACCCAAGGGAAAAAGAGGCTAGGTGGAAAATGGTAAAACCAAGGTTGGGCATTGCTGGAAAAGCTTTAATCAAGGCGAACTATCAATTGGTTCCCATTATCACCCAACCGCGTAAGGAACACAAAAATCCGGGAACATAACACCGATATGACGGAAACTAGGGCGACAAGAGTGGAACAAAACACTAGGCGAGAGGCCGAGCCTTCCACCCTTTACCAAGTATATAGATGCATTAAGATAACATGGCAATATAATGATATCCCAACAAGTAAATAATGTTCCCACAAGGAACGGTCTCCAATCTCCACCTGCAACTAGCAACGCTATAGGAGGGGCTGAGCAAAGCGGTAACATAGCCAATCAACGGTTTGCTAGGACATGGTGGGTTAGAGGTTTGACATGGCAATTTGGGAGGCATGAAAAGCAAGTGGTAGGCACCGTAGCATAGGCATAGCAAAAGAGCGAGCATCTAGCATAGCAAAGATAGTAGTGATTTCAAGGGTATGATCATCTTGCCTGCAAAGTTGTCAGAGTTGACTGGATCCTCGAAAGCAAACTCAACGGGCTCCTCGTTAGCGAACTCGTCTCCCGGCTCTACCCAAACAAGACAAACAAGCAACAAGGGCACAATCAACCACGTGCAAACTCAAACAACATGATGCAAAGATGGTATGCTATGCGGGATGCAAAATGTGATGCATATGCAAGATTTGACAAGGAATACATGAACTTGGCCTCAACGTGGGAATCCAAGTGTGCCACTGGAAAGGTGAGATGAAATCGCTTGAAACGATATAAAGAACGCCGAAATCAGAGTTACAGTTTGGAAATGGCAAGCAATTCAAATATGACCACGCTCTGCGATTTATAGCAAGTAGCCAACTAGATGCAACAAGATGAACATGCTACAGCACCCAAACATGACAACAAAATACATGGCAGGGATCCTCTCATGATGCTTAACAAAAGACTAGCACTGAGCTACGGCCAATTCATCTATTTACCTGTTCAAACAAGCATGGCAAAAATGCATTTGGTAAACAGATTTCAGACTTGGTGAAATTAACACTTGTCTGGAATTTCAGATCAGATAGCACTCTTTGGAGCATGAAAACTATATGCTACAGGACCTGAACATGGCAAAGTAAAGCATGGAATGGAGATAATCAAAGAGCTTAACAAAACTCCCTTAGTGACCTTGAGCCAAAAGGGATCAGAAAATACAATTGCAAGCAGGTGAACATGGCAAAAACATAATCAGATCTCAGACTTAGTGAAAACTGGAGCATGCTGAAACAGATATCAAGTAGGCATGTTTACGAGTTCGATGCACTCACTACAAAGCCTGTCATGACAATCTAAGTATACACCCATCAAGGATACACAAAATACAAGCTATACATGGCAAGATCAATAGCATAGCATGCACGAATCAACTACAACATCCTCGGCAAAATTACTAACAAGTAGACAATCTACCCAGATTCACGAAATGACAAAAGTAGAGCTCGATTGACTCGAGCTAGGGTGCTCCATAATTGCAAACAAAGACATGGATGGATAGAGCACTACAAGATTACATCCTAACTGATCATCCTCAAAAGAGGCACGGATCACTAGGAAACAACATGAACATATGGCATAATGAAATAAACAGATCAAGGACTTAGTGGAATTGCTAAGTCCCTGAAATTAGTATTAACGAATGCTCCACTTTGCAAGCTTGTGCTAGTCACCACACACATCACAAAAATACATGGGTTGCACCTCTGGATAGATGGCAAAACATATAACAAAACTCATGAAGAGCTCAGGGGCATATCATGCACACAATAATCATGGCAAAAATGCCAAATATCTAATTGGAGCAGCAGATCTGACAAATATCTCAAATAGCATTCTTCTAACAGCATTTCGGGCATCAAGATGAACTCAAATGAAAATGATGCAATGAGATGAAATGATGTACTCTCTGAGATGAACATTTTGATATGCTATATGCCCAAAACGGAGCTACGGATGCGGAGTTACGGCATGCCAAAGTATGCAAAAAAAGTTATCAGGGATTAGGGTTAGGGTCAACCGATCCAGATCTGGAGTTCGTCTGCACGCGAACTGAGGCGCTCCGGCGAGCTTGAACCAGCTCCGGTGAGCTTGAACCAGCTCCGACGAGCTAGAAGAAAACGGCAGGGAGGCGAGGGAGAGGCGGATCCGGCCTCTCCCAACCGGATCTGGAGGCGGGTGGCGAGGGACGAGGCGGCGGTGGCCGGAGAGCTACTCCGGCGAGGCGGCGCGGTGGTGCGGCGACCTCGGGGAAGCTCGCCGGTGCAGGCTCGCGGCGGCCGGTGTTGAAGCAGGCGGCAAGGTCGGGCGCGAGGCGCGGCCCGGCTCGCGGCGAGGAGGGCCCGGCTCGGGCCAAGCGGGCCGGCGGCGGAGACGAGAGCGGCGTGACACGTGGCGAGCCCTCAGTGGCGCGGGGCGGCGTCCGGCGCGAGAACGGACATGTCCGGCGCGCTGCGGGGAAAATGGCTAGGGTTAGGGGGGAAGAGACCCGGGATTTTCGAGAGGGGATCTATATATAGGCATAGAGGGAGCTAGGAAGCTCCAAATGGAGTGCGTTTTTCGGCCACGCGATCGTGATCGAACGCTCTAGAGGATGGAGAGGGTTTTGGTGGGTTTTGGGCCAACATGTAGAGGTGTTGGGCTGCAACACACACAAGGCCTTTTCGGTCCCTCGGTTAACCGTTGGAGCATCAAACGAAGTCCAAATGGTACGAAACTTGACAAGCGGTCTACCGGTAATAAACCAAGGCCGCTTGGCAAGTCTCGGTTCAATCCGGAAATGTTTAATCCCCACACACAAAAGAAAGGTAGAAATGATGAGGATAACGGAGCGCCGGAATGGAAAACGGGCAATGGGGAAAATGCTCGAATGCATGAGATGAACACGTATGCAAATTCAATGCACATGATGACATGATATGAGATGCATGATAACGACAACAACACACGGAGACAAAAACGCGAACCCGAGAAAATAAAATAAGTTAACGCCGGAAACGGCAAGAGTTGGAGTACATATTAGGAAAATCATATTCGGGGTGTTACACCACATCATCACCTACCTCCAGAAAAAATTCTCCATTGCTCTCTCTCTCTCTCCCGCTCTCAAACCCGCGGATTTCGATCTCTTTGCTCGAAGCTCCGTTTCCGAAACCGTTTCGGGGGATTGTTGATTGGTATGTGACTCCACTATTTGTCCAATTATTTTTTGTTTCAGTGGTTTATATTTTGAATAATTAGCTACTCTGGGTGCTACTGTACATGAGCTTGCATGTTGAATTCTTAGAGTTCTAAGTAGTTTGAATGCTTGTTATGGCCTCTATGTATCCCTATGAGTAGTTGCTATCAATCTTGTAAAGTTTTGTTGATAGATTTTTGTCACCCAAATTTTTTTAGAAAATTGTACGTGAACATGATGAACCTATTTGGAAGGAGTTCTTCGAGGAGAAGATCCTTTGGGGCATCTTCTACTGACAACTGCGCTCGTCGGTCTTATGTTTAATCGAGTGAAAGTTCCATTCAAGATGCCTCCACCAAAACATGCGTATGGTGGCCATACGATAATTATATGGTGTGTGTGGGCATTAAGGAGGAATTTGACAAATATGTTCACAATGCCGGTCTCAGTCCCTACATTTCAGATAAGTGCGATCAACACCACACTCTCACTAAATCATTTGTCAAAGGATTTAATTTTCATTCACATGAGTCTAGGGTGTCATTTAAACTGTATGAAAATCCATTCACCATATCACTAGAGAGATTTGGTCACCACTGCAAACTCCCATTCTGGGGTTCGCTTGAAAAACCATCAAGGGATGAGTACCAATCATTCTTGACTAGTCTTTGCTACGGTGAGAAGAGGGGAGTGACGCAAGGTAGAATAAAGAGCATTCATTTTCCCAGAATTCAATACTTCTCTTTATTCAATGGGAAATGTATTGTAGGTAAACAAGATTGTAGTACACTTTGTGCTCCAGACTTGAGCCTCATACGCACCGCTCTCACTGGTGATAGAAGTTATAATATTGGGGCAATTGTTGCACGCAGGTTACAACACAACGCTAATAGTGGCTATTTCTATGGTGGAATTTATGCCACACGTTTAGCAAGAGAGCTAGGTGTTTCACCTTTGCCCTTTGACGCTATCCTACCCACGCAGTATTTAGACTTTGATTCTATGAAAAATCATAAGATCCTTAAAGGAGATATTCGCAATTTCACCTATAAAGTGTTTTTTAACCAAGCATCTGTTATGCACACATATTTTCCTGCGCATGCTCTTTTTGATTATCACAGCAAGGGAAGATATTTCGTTCTTGAGAGCGAGGCCCAAGCCCAAAACACTGCAGTTGAGGCAGGACGGCAGGCCAAGGCATCCGCACCGAGAGCCTCTGTAAGCTAGGACGCCGACTATTATCCGGGCTAGTGACTGCTTACCAAGTTAGGCCAAAAGCCTCAGCTTGGGGGATTACGTGTCTTCCATCGACATTACATTCATGTTCACATATTTCATTCCAGTTGTCGGTGTTCTGTAGCGGCCCGATCCTAATGAATCGAAGTCTCTGTTCTTAAGTGTCAACCCTGGACCGGTCAGCTGGCACACACAGTACTCGAGGATTTATAACAGAGGTAAATCACATGTATAAAGTAACGTAAATACTATTACCTCAATCCATAAAGCGGAAGTAACAACAAAGTTGTGGAGTCCCAACAACACCAGTGGCAAAGTTGAGTGTAGACATCGTAACCCTAACATATCACTTACTCGTCGTAAGATTCCTGCAACATGAGACGTTGCAGCCATGTAGGTTAGTACATTGAATGTACTGGCAATTTCACACCATAGAATAATAATGAGAATTGTCTATCTCTATATGCATAATTGACTGGTGGAGGCTCTAACTTTAATTTTGCATAAAGATAATTTTTTCCCTACTACAAAGGAATTCATTTTTATTTACTACTAAGTTAAATTACCCATATTGAGAAGGTAACCCCAACTCAATCCCAAAAATCACCAAATAATTAATAACCCAACAATTTCATTAAATAGAGTGATGAGATCAACCAATAATTCACTTCCAGATACTCAAAGTTTTCCATAACCGGGGACACGGCTAATCATGATTAGTTTGTACACTCTGTAGAGGTTTGCGCACTTTTCCCCACAAGACTCGATCTCCTCCATTGAATTCCTCGCACTACCTGATGTTTGAGAACCGGATGATCAACACACGGTCTTTCCGAAGAGGTCTCCTTAACCGATAGATAGGCCGGTACACCTACAATCCCCTACATCTGCTAGCCCACCATGGAAAGGTTTCCCACAACTTACCTAACTATGCTAGAGCCCATAATGGCCTGTGGCTGCCCACGGAAGTTTCTGAGCATGAAAAATCTTATGATCCCTTTGAGCCTGGGTGGCATTCCATAGGATGATCGCACGGGTACCCCGGGATCTCCTAGGACAACACTGGATTCCCCAGGTGCCCGCATCCAATCCACCCAGATGTGTGATACGTCCATTTTGTATCATGCTTTTATATCAATATTTATTGCATTATGGGCTGTTATTACGCATTATGTCACAATACTTATGCCTTTTCTCTCTTATTTTACAAGGTTCACATGAAGAGGGAGAATGCCGGCAGCTGGAATTCTGGGCTGGAAAAGGAGCAAATATTAGAGACCTATTCTACACAACTCCAAATGTCCTGAAATGCCATGAAAGTCAGTTTTGCAATATACTAAAAAATATTGGGCGAAGGAAGCACCAGAGGGGGGCCACCCGCAGTCCACGAGGGTGGTGGGCGCGCCCCCTGCCTCGTGGGCCACCTGGAAGGCCTCCGATGCCCATCTTATGGTATAAGGTGTCTTTCACCCTGGAAAAATTAGAAGGAAGCTTTTGGGATGAAGCGCCGCCGTCTCGAGGCAGAACCTGGGCAGAACCAATCAAGGGCTCCGGGGGAGCTGTTCTGCCGGGGAAACATCCCTTCGGGAGGGGGAAATCGTCACCATCGTCATCACCATCGATCTTATCATTGGGAGGGGGTCAATCTTCATCAACATCTTCACCAGCACCATCTCCTCTCAAACACTAGTTCATCTCTTGTATCCGATCTTTGTCTCAAAACTTCAGATTGGTACCTGTGGGTTGCTAGTAGTGTTGATTACTCCTTGTAGTTGGTGCTAGTTGGTTTATTTGGTGGAAGATTATAGTTCAGATCCTTTATCCATATTAATACCCCTCTGATTATGAACATGAATATGATTTGTGAGTAGTTACGGTTGTTCCTGAGGACATGGGAGAAGTCTTGCTATAAGTAGTCATGTGAATTTGGTATTTGTTCGATATTTTCATGAGATGTATGTTGTCTTTTGATATGTCTCCAACGTATCTATAATTTTTTTTGTTCCATGCTATTATATTATCTGTTTTGAATGTTTAATGGGCTTTATTATAAACTTTTATATTATTTTTCTGACTAACCTACTAACCCAAGGCCCAGTGCAAATTGCTGTTTTTTTTTGCCTATTTCAGTGTTTCGCAGAAAAGGAATATCAAACGGAATCCAAACAGAATGAAAACTTCGGGAGAGTTATTTTTGGAAAAAACATGATCTACAGGACTTGGAGTAGACGTCAAGAAAGGAGCAAGAAGGCCACGAGGCAGGGAGGCGCGCCTGCCACCCTGGGGGCGCCCCCCACACTCATGGGCCCATCGCAGCTCCACCGACCTACTTCTTCCTCCTATATATATCCATATACCCCCAAAACATCCAGGAGCACCATGAAACCCTATTTCCACCGCCGCAACCTTCTGTACCCAAGAGATCCCATCTTGGGGCCGTTTTCGGAGCTCCATCGGAGGGGGAATCGATCACGGAGGGCCTCTGCATCAACAACATAGCCTCTCTGATGATGTGTGAGTAGTTTACCACAGACCTTCGGGTCCATATTTATTATCTAGATGGCTTCTTCTCTCTCTTTGGATCTCAATACAAAGTTCTCCTTGATCTTCTTGGAGATCTATTTGATGTAATTCTTCTTGCGGTGTGTTTGTCGAGATCCGATGAATTGTGTGTTTATGATCAAGTTTATCTATGAACAATATTTGATTCTTCTCTGAAATCTTTTACGTATGATTTGTTATCTTTGCAAGTCTCTTCGAATTATCAGTTTGGTTTGGCCTACTAGATTGATCTTTCTTGCAATGGGAGATCAGTTTGGCTTAGCTTTGGGTTCAATCTTGTGGTGTCCTTTCCCTGTGATAGCAGGGGCAGCAAGGCACGTATTGTATTGTTGCCATCTAGGATAAAAAGATTTGGTTTATATCATATTGCTTGAGTTTATCCCTCTACATCATGTCATCTTGCCTAATGTGTTACTCTGTTCTTATGAACTTAATACTCTAGATGCATGTTGGATAGCGGTCGATGTGTGGAGTAATAGTAGTAGATGCAGAATCGTTTCGGTCTACTTGTCGCGAACGTGATGCCTATATACATGATCATGCCTAGATATTCTCATAATTATGCACTTTTCTATCAATTGCTCGAAAGTAATTTGTTTACCCACCGTAATACTTATGCTATCTTGAGAGAAGCACTTTTCTATCTTCCATTATATAAGTTTGTAATATATTTTATTTTGCAATCTTTACTTTCAATCTATATCATAAAAAAACCAAAAATATTTATCTTATTATCTCTATCAGATCTCACTCTCGTAAGTGACCATGAAGGGATTAACCACCCCTTTATCGCCTTGGTTGCGAGGTTCTTATTTGTTTGTGTAGGTTCGAGGTGACTTATATGAGGGAAATACGCACAAGTCTCCTACTGGATTGATACCTTGGTTCTCAAAAGCTGAGGGAAATACTTATGCTACTTTGCTGCATCATCCTTTCCTCTTCAAGAGAAAACCAACGCAGTGCTCAAGAGGTAGCAAGAAGGATTTCTGGCGCCGTTGCCGGGGAGATCTACGCACAAGTCAAGACATACCAAGTACCCGTCACAAAATCTTATCCCTCGCACTACATTATTTGCCATTTGCCTCTTGGTTTCCTCTCCCCCACTTCACCCTTGTCATTTTATTCGCCCTCTTTTACCGTTCGCCTCTTTTTCGCTCGCTTCTTGTGTGCTTGTGTGTTGGATTGTTTGTCACGATGGCTCAAGATAATACTAAATATGATTTTTCCAATAACAACAATAATGATTTTATTAGCACTCCGGTTGCTCCTCTTGCTGATGCTGAATCTTGTGAAATTAATACTGCTTTGCTGAATCTTGTCATGAAAGATCCTTTTTTTGGCCTTCCTAGTGAAGATGTCGTTACCCATCTAAACAGCTTTGTTGATTTGTGTGATATGAAAAAGAGGAAATATGTGGATAATGATATTGTTAAATTGAAGCTATTTCCGTTTTTGCTTAGAGATCATGCATAAACTTGGTTTTTTTCTTTGCCTAAAAATAGTATTGATTCTACGAACAAGTGCAAAGATGCTTTTATCTCTAAGTATTTTCCTCCCACTAACATCATCTCCCTTAGAAACGATATTATGAATTTTAATAAACTTGATCATGAGCATGTTGCACAAGCTTGGGAGAGGATGAAATTTGTGGATGATCATACAAAATTTTTATGCTGGGTTGAATTTTGCTTCTAGAAATCTTTTAGATTCGGCCGCGGGAGGCACTTTTATGGAAATCACTTTAGGAGAAGCTACCAAACTCCTAGATAATATTATGGTTAATTATTCTCAATGGCACACCGAAAGATTTACTAGTTAAAAGGTTCATGCTATAGAAGAAATTAATATTTTGAGTGGAAAGATGGATGAACTTATGAAACTGTTTTCTAATAAGAGTGTTTCTTCTGATCCTAATGATATGTCTTTGTCTACTTTGATTTAGAATAACAATGAATCTATGGATGTGAATTTTGTTGGTAGGAACAATTTTGGTAACATCGCGTATAGAGGAAACTTTAATCCTAGGCCGTATCCTAGTAATTCCTCTAATAATTATGGTAATTCCTACAACAATTCTTATGGAAATTATAATAAGATGTCCTCTGATTTTTAATCTAATATTAAAGAGTTTATTAGTTCGCAAAAGAGTTTCAATGTTTTGATTGAAGAAAAATTGTCTAAGATTGATGAGTTGGCTAGGAACGTGGATATAATTTCTCTTGATGTTGATTCTTTGAAACTTAGATCTATTTCTCCTAAGCATGATATCAATGAGTCTCTCAAAGCCATGAGAATTTCCATTAATGAGTGCAAACAAAGAACCGCTAGGATGCGTGCTAAAAAAGATTGCTTTATAAAAGCGTGTTCTTCTAGTTTTCATGATAATAAGGATGATTATCTAAAAGTGATTGATGTGTCTACTATTAAATCTTTGTTTTTCAATATGAATCTTGATAATGATGGGACTGGAGATGAGTCAACTTTAGTTAAAAGGCGTCCCAATGATTAGGTGTTTTTAGATCTTCATGCAAAAATTGGTAAAAGTGGGATTGGAGAGGTCAAAACTTTACATAGCAATGAACTCACTATTTTGGATTTCAAGGAATTTAATTATGATAATTTCTCTTGGATAGATTGTATTTCCTTGTTGCAATCCGTGCTAAATACTCCGCATGCTTATAGTCAAAATAAAGCTTTTACCAAACATATCGTTGATGCTTTAATGCAATCTTATGAAGAAAAGCTTGAATTAGAAGTTTATATCCCTAGGAAACTTCAAGATAAGTGGGAACCTACTATTAAAATTAAAATTAAAGATAATGAATGCTATGCTTTATGTGATTTGGGTGCTAGCGTTTCCACGATTCCAAAAACTTTGTGTGATGTGTTAGGTTTCCGTGAATTTGATGATTGCTCTTTAAATTTGCACCTCGCGGATTCCACTATTAAGAAACCTATGGGAATGATTAATTATGTTCTTATTGTTTCAAATAGGAATTATGTGCCTGTAGATTTCATTGTTCTTGACATTGATTGCAATCCTACATGTCCCATTATTCTTGGTAGACCTTTCCTTAGAACGATTGGTGCAATTATTGATATGAAGAAGGGAATATTAGATTCCAATTTCTGTTAAGGAAAGGTATGGAACACTTTCCTAGAGAGAAAATTGAATTACCTTATGAATCTATTATGAGAGCCACTTATGGATTGCATACCAAAGATGATAATACCTAGATATATTCTTGTTTTTATGCCTAGCTAGGGGCGTTAAACGTTAGCGCTTGTTGGGAGGCAACCCAATTTTATTTTTGTTTCTTACTCTTTGGTTCTGTTTAGTAATAAATAATTCATCTAGACTCTGTTTAGATGTGGTTTTATGCTTTTAATTAGTGTTTGTGCCAAGTAGAACCTTTGGGAAGACTTGGGGGAAGTTTTTGCGATCTTGCTATAAAAAAACAGAAACTTTAGTGCTCACGAGATTTGCTGCCATTTTTTTACTGGAGAGTGAGATTAGGTTGATTATTTTTGCAGATGATTAATAGACAAATTCCTCACGTCCACCAATTTATTTCAGAATTTTTGGGGTTACAGAAGTATTTGAAACCTACATTTTACTACAGACTGTTCTGTTTTTGACAGATTCTGTTTTTCATGTGTTGTTTGCTTATTTTGATGAATCTATGGCTAGTATCGGAGGGTATGAACCATAGAGAAGTTGGAACAAAGTAGGTTTAACACCAATATAAATAAATAATTAGTTCATTAGAGTACCTTAAGTGGTGGTTTCTTTTCTTGTACTAAAGGAGCTCATGAGATTTTCTGTTGAGTTTTGTGTTGTGAAGTTTTCAAGTTTTGGGTAAAGATTAGATGGATTATGGAATAAGGAGTGGAAAGAGCCTAATATTGGGTATGCCCAAGGAACCCCAAGTTAAAATTCAAGGACAACCAAAAGCCTAAGCTTGGGGATGCCCCGGAAGGCATCCCCTCTTTCGTCTTCGTCCATCGGTAACTTTACTTGAGGCTATATTTTTATTCACCAGATGATATGTGTTTTGCTTGGAGCGTCTTGTATGATTTGGGTCTTAGATTTTTAGTTTACCACAGTCATCCTTTCTGTACACACCTTTTGGGACACACACACATGAATCGTAATTTATTAGAATACTCTATGTGCTTCAGTTATATCTTTTGAGCTAGATAATTTTGCTCTAGTGCTTCACTTATATCTTTTAGAGCACGGTGGTGGTTTTATTTTATAGAAATTATTGATCTCTCATGCTTAACTTATATTATTTTGAGAGTCCTTTAGAACAGCATGATACTTTTCTTTAGCTATAAAATTGGTCCTAGTATGATAGGCATCCAAGATTGGTATCATAAAAACTTTCATAAAAAGGTGCATTGAATACTATGAGTAGTTTGATACTTGATAATTGTTTTGAGATATAAAGATGGTGATAT
The DNA here is from genome assembly GCF_056163025.1 of Triticum urartu. Taxonomy (NCBI): domain Eukaryota; kingdom Viridiplantae; phylum Streptophyta; class Magnoliopsida; order Poales; family Poaceae; genus Triticum; species Triticum urartu. Next base: position 170,253,350 of record NC_141876.1, on the reverse strand, counting down.
TAGAGTTGTGCTAGTTGAGTAGTTGTGAATTTGATAAATACTTGTGTTGAAGATTGCAAGTCCCATAGCATGCACGTATGGTAACCGTTGTGTAACAAATTTGAAACATGAGGTGTTCTTTGATTGTCTTCCTTATGAGTGGCGGTCGGGGACGAGCGATGGTCTTTTCCTACCAATCTATCCCCCTAGGAGCATGCGTGTAATGCTTGGTCTTTGATGACTTGTAGATTTTTGCAATAAGTATGTGAGTTCTTTATGACTAATGTTGAGTCCATGGATTATACGCACTCTCACCTTTCCATCGTTGCTAGCCTCTTCGGTACCGTGCATTGCCCTTTCTCACCTTGGGAGTCGGTGCAAACTTCGCCGGTGCACCCAAACCCCGTGATATGATATGCTCTATCACACATAAACCTCCTTATATCTTCCTCAAAACAGCCACCATACCTACCTATTATGGCATTTCCATAGCCATTCCGAAATATATTGCCATGCAACTTTCTACCGTTTCATTTATGAGACGCGTAATCATTATCATATTGCCTTGCATGATCATGTAGTTGACATCGTATTTTGTGGCAATGCCACCATGCATAATTTATCATACATGTCACTCTGTATTCATTGGCCTTCCACGTACACCGCCGGAGGCATTCATATAGAGTCATATTTTGTCTAGTATCGAGTTGTAATCATTGAGTTGTAAATAAATAGAGGTGTGATGATCATCATTAATAGAGCATTGTCCCAAATAAAAAAGGGAAGGCCAAAAAAAGAAAGGCCCAGAAAAGAGAGAAATAAAAGGGGATAATGCTACTATCCTTTTTTCCTCACTTGTGCTTCAAAGTAGCACCATGATCTTTATGATAGAGAGTCTCTTGTTTTGTCACTTTCATATACTAGTGGGAATTTTTTCATTATAGAACTTGGCTTGTATATTCCAACAATGGGCTTCCTAAAATGCCCTAGGTCTTCGTGAGCAAGCAAGTTGGGTGCACACCCACTTAGTTTCTTTTGTTGAGCTTTCATACATTTATAGGTCTAGTGCATATGTTGCATGGCAATCCCTACTCCTTGCATTGACATCAATTGATGGGCATCTCCCAAGCCCGTTGATTAGCCGCGTCGATGTGAGACTTTCTCCTTTTTTGTCTTCTCCACATAACCCCCATCATTATATTCTATTCCACCCATAGTGTTATATCCATGGCTCATGCTCATGTATTGCGTGAAAATTGAAAAAAGTTTGAGATTACTAAAGTATGAAAAAATTGCTTGGCTTGTCATCGGGGTTATGCATGATGAGAGCATTCTTGTGTGATGAAAATGGAGCATTAACAAACTATATGATTTTGTAGGGATGAACTTTCTTTGGCCATGTTATTTTGAGAAGACATGATTTCTTAATTAGTATGCTTGAAGTATTATTATTTTTATGTAAATATTAAACTTTTTTCTTAAATCTCTCACATCTGAATATTCATGCCACAATAAAGAAAATTACATTAAGAATTATGCTAGGTAGCATTCCACATCAAAAATTCTGTTTTTATCATTTACCCACTCGAGGACGAGCAGGAATTAAGTTTGGCGATGCTTGATACGTCTCCAATGTATCTTTAATTTTCTATTGTTCCATGCTATTATATTATCTGTTTTGGATGTTTAATGGGCTTTATTATACACTTTTATATTATTTTTGGGACTAACCTACTAACCCAAGGCCCAGTGCAAATTGTTGTTTTTTTTGCCTATTGCAGTGTTTCGCAGAAAAGGAATATCAAAGGGAATCCAAACGGAATGAAACCTTCAGGGGAGTTATTTTTGGAACAAACATGATCCAGGGTACTTGGAGTAGACGTCAAGAAAGGAGCGAGGAGGCCACGAGGAAGGGAGGCGCGCCTGCCCCCCTGGGCGAGCCCCCCACCCTCGTGGGCCCCTTATAGCTCCACCGACATACTTCTTCCTCCTTTATATATCCATATACCCCAAAAGCATCCAGGAGCCCCACGAATCCCTATATCCACCGCCGCAACCTTCTTTACCCAAGAGATCCCATATTGGGGCCTTTTTCGGAGCTCCGTCGGAGGGGGAATTGATCATAGAGGGCTTCTACATCAACACCATAGCCTCTCCGATGATGTGTGATTAGTTTACCACAGACCTTCGGTTCCATAGTTATTAGCTAGATGGCTTCTTCTCTCTCTTTGGATCACAGTACAAAGTTCTCCTCAATCTTCTTGGATATCTATTCGATGTAATTCTTTTTGCGGTGTGTTTGTCGAGATCCGATGGATTGTGGGTTTATGATCAAGTTTATCTATGAACAATATTTGATTCTTCTCTGAAATCCGTTATGTATGATTTGTTATCTTTGCAAGTCTCTTTGAATTATCAGTTTGGTTTGGCCTACTGGATTGATCTTTCTTGAAATGGGAGAAGTGCTTAGCTTTGGGTTCAATCTTGCGGTGTCCTTTCCCAGTGACAGCAGGGGCAGCAAGGCACGTATTGTATTGTTGCCATCGAGGATAAAAAGATGGGGTTTATATCATATTGCTTGAGTTTATCCGTCTACATCATGTCATCTTGCCTAATGCGTTACTCTGTTCTTATGAACTTAATACTCTAGATGCATGCTGGATAGAGGTCGATGTGTGGAGTAATAGTAGTAGATACAGAGTCTTTTTGGTCTAGTTGTCGCGGACATGATGCCTATATACATGATCATGTCTCGAGGCTGAACCTGGGCAGAACCAATCTAGGGCTCCGGCGGAGCTGTTCTGCCGGGGAAACATCCATCCAGGAGGGGGAAATCGTCACTATAGTCATCACCATCGATCCTCTCATTGGGAGGGGGTCAATCTTCATCAACATCTTCGCCAGCACTATCTCCTCTCAAACCCTAGTTCATCTCTTGTATTCGATCTTTGTCTCAAAACCTCAGATTGGTACATGTGGGTTGCTGGTAGTGTTGATTACTCCTTGTATTTGATTCTAGTTGGTTTATTTGGTGGAAGATTATATGTTCAGATCCTTTATGCATATTAATACCCCTCTGATTGTGAACATGAATATGATTTGTGAGTAGTTACGTTTGTTCCAGAGGACACGGGAGAAGTCTTGCTATAAGTAGTCATGCGAATTTGGTATTCGTTCAATATTTTGATGAGATGTATGTTGTCTTTCCTCTAGTGGTCTTATGTGAACATCGACTACATGACACTTCACCATTGTTTGGTCCTAGGGGAAGGCATTGGGAAGTAATAAGTAGATGATGGGTTTCTAGAGTGACAGAAGCTGAAACCCTAGTTCATGCGTTGCTTCGTAAGGGGCTGATTTTGATCCATATGTTGCATGCTATGGTTAGGTTTACCTTAATTCTTCTTTCGTAGTTGCGGATGCTTGTGAGAGGGGTTAATCATAAGTGGGATGCTTGTCCAAGGAAGGGCAGTACCCAAGAACCAGTCCACCCACATATCAAATTATCAATGTAATGAACGCGAATCATATGAGCATGATGAAGATTAGCTTTACGATAATTCCGATGTGTCCTCGGGAGTGCTTTCCTTTATATAAGAGTTTTTCCAGGCTTGTACTTTGCTACAAAAAGGATTGGGCCACCTTGTTGCACCTTGTTTACTTTTGTTACTTGTTACCCGTTACGAATTACCATATCATAAAGCGATCTTCTACTGATAATTTCAGTGCTTGCAGAGAATACCTTACTAAAAACCGCTTGTCATTTTCTTCTGCTCCTCGTTGGGTTCAACACTCTTACTAATAAAAAGGACTATGATAGATCACCTATACTTGTGGGTCATCAATGTGTATTAAAGTAGCCACCTTAAGTTACCCTTAGTTATTATCTCTCACAACTTGCATTAGTCTCACATACCAATCCCGTCTATGAGCATGGCTAAACAATATGAGCATAACCTATATTACCGGGGTGATCAAAGGTATTAGGTTCCTACCTCATCAACTACACACCAATCCCACAATTCCCAATCCTACTCATGCAATCTCTGAGGGGTGCATCTAATGCAAGTAAAACTAGGTATAGGAAAAGTATGATCAAAGGTGTGAACTTGCCTTGTACTGTTGATGAAGATTCTTCGCACTCAAAATTCTTGATAGTTCTACTCGTCACACTCCCTTCAATCTATTGTAAGAACGCAATTATAACCATACATAAGCAATCACCCAAAAGATCCAAAAGAACGAAGAAAATACTTCGGAAAACTTCAAAACCATCAAATAAAACTCACGGACATAAACTTATTTTTAACAGCAGCAAAATATTTGATTTTGATCTTAACCGAAGGTACATCTCAAGAGCTTCGATTTGCAAAAAGAATCAATTAAATCGGAGTTATAGAACTCAAGTTATAGCCGAAACAAGTTTGAATTCAAATCTGTTTGAAACCAAAATTTTAAACTTTCAAAAATATTTTTAGTTTGGTTCTCTGGTTAGATGAGATCATGATGAACAATTTGGCGTTAGTTTCGTTGAATTTGGACAAACGAGTAAAAAGTTGTGATAGATAGAAAAGCAGGGACTAATGTGTAAGAAAACTAATTGCATCTAGGTCCCTAGCTACGAAACAGAAATGAATCAGATGAACGTTCGCTACAGAACCTAAACGACGAATTCGTTCGCTACAGAGGCTAAACTAGTGAGTGTTCGCAATTTAGAGAATAACGGTTGAAAAGAAAAAAAACAGCTCCTACCAAATCGAGGCCGTTGGAGGGAGATCGGACGGACGGGGAGGATCTGGGGCATACCGCGGCGGTGGCGGTGGCGATGGTGAAGAAGACGGTGGCGGCGGCTCGGGTCCAGGTCGGGGCAGCAACCCCGGTGGTCGACGGCGGCGGCGAGGTTGCGGGAGGCAATGGCGGCTACGGTTTGAGGAAGAAGAGGCCAGGGCCTTGGCTATATAAAGGAGGCGGTGCGGGGCTTTCATGGAGGAGGGGGCAAGGCGTGGCGGGGTGGAAGTCGAGTCGGACACGGCGGCGGCGGCGACTTGTGCGGGATCCGGTCTCCCATTGGCACGGGGAAGAAGGTCCCGACAGGTGGTCCTCACCTGTCGGCGACAGCGGCAAGGCGGTCCGGGCGAGCGAGCGAGCGGGTTGGGCGCAGCTCGGGTGCGGCCCGCGTGCGGCTGGGCTGGCCTGGCTCAGTCGGTTGGGCTGGCTGGCTGGGCCACGGCTTAGTTCGGCGGAGGAAATTTTTTAAACAGTTTTACAGACAACAAAATAAGAATAAACAAAAAATAATAAAAATGATATATAGGTATATTATATATCAAAATTTTCAAATAAAAGATTTTCTAAAACATGAACTTTTTTAGCGGCAAAGAAACTCCACAAAAATTTTAAATAAAGCAAACAGTGCTTCTGGTTTATTGAAAAACGAAATAAAAATATATTTTAAAATACCAAAATAATTTCAAACTCATTTTTGTCCTATTTTCTATTGTAGGGAATCATTTTACCCTATTTTCCATATATTTTATTTTTGGAGAAAAATAATTTAAATAAAACCAAATACTCCAAATTGAAAGTGGGTTTGAAAACAACTAAAAAGGACTTCCAATTTGATTCTTTGAAACTTCCAACCCTCTTTCTTAACATTTGTAGAAGTCATTTTATATTCTCTCATGAAACTCATTGAGTTGCATAACATTTCTGAATTTGGAATATTTTCAAACAGAATTTATACCTTTTCAAAAATCATTTTTCATTTAATTAAATGGAAGAAGTCATATCATCTTCTCCCTAGAGTTTTGTGATGAAATTAATTTGAATTCATGGAGATCATAAATGCAAGGTGAAATTTTGCGAAAGTCATTTCATTCCCTCTCATTCAACTTTCAAAAAGTTTCAAATTTCACTCAATTTCTCACAGGCAACCACAACACAATCAAACAAACAATCAAAACTATTTATGTAATATTACATTCCAAAATTTAGAATTTTGGGATGTTACAAACCTACCACCCTTAAAATGAATCTCGCCCTTGAGATTCGGAGAGGCTAGCAAGAAATGGGTTAGGTTTAGGGGTCTCCTCAATATCCATCGATCGTCATGAAGGTCTAGGGTGCTACCACCCTTAGAAGCTTTGCTACGGTTCCATCAAAACTCAGGTCGTATATCCTTATTGTTGGCAGTGTCGATCTTCTCAGATTCTCGTGGAAATTCCTACTCTGGCTCTTCCGGTAGTGGCATAACCTTTTCCTCAATTCATGTGTCCTTTCATGTTGGTACGGATCTTCTGTGACTGGGTCTGGCGCCAATACTAAACAACTACCGTTATCTCATTGTGGTCATCAAACAATTTGACTAGGTCCCTGCATAAAACGGGTCTGGGCTTCATTCTCAGCTTATGACCTACGATTGGCAATAGCTGCTTTGTACAAGGGAAAATTGTCATACCATTCCAAGGTTTAAACAAGGTTTTGATATCGTCTCTCTCTACTATGGGTAAGTCACTCAGATTTACCATCCCATATAACAAAGGCAAATAATAAGAGTAAGTCGGTATGGTGATCAATCCATTCCGCACCCAGATCATTACCCTGTATAAGGTTTAGCGAATCTCGCAATCTAACACTCGGTCATCCTCACAAGAATTGCAGAATTTCTCTTGTCGACGAACTAAATTCGGATAAATCCATTAATTGTGCAAGCCAAACAAACATCTATCGTTCCTTCACAACTCTCAGGTTTTGTGTAACTCCTATATGATCGTCTGTTGATAAAGTCCTAACTTCTTCTAGGGTTTTTCCTTCAGCAAGAGTGTGCTTGCTTCTTGGCAAGTCCTGGAGCCTGTGGGTTATGGGCTCACCTAATCACAATTATAGTTTCAACACATCCTGGGGTTACAATTGCTCCATATTACCAACATTATACCTCCTTTATATCCAATAGTACTTCATCCCTTCATATTCTTGGGGTATCCCACATATTGAGATAAAAATTTGTACTTGTTTGTCCGAAGTCCACTCCGTGGAATATCATTATCTTTTTCAAGAGTTAAGTGTCCTCACAGGGTACTACCACTGACGGTGTCCTGGACTAGGGGGTATTCACCACGTCGTCTCCCGATCTATTAGATTGGGCCGAGGACCCCCGTGGCCGTATATTCATGGGCCAGTTCGGACGGCTACTGCATACAAGGAAGATTCCACAAGACTTGGCGATCAAGACAAGGACTTCTCCCCACCGGCGTATTCGGCTAGGACTCTTGTTATCCTAGGCCTCCGGTGCATTATATAAACCGAGGCCAGGCTAGTCGATAGAGATACAATATATACAACAATCATACCATAGGCTAGCTTCTAGGGTTTAGCCTCCTTGATCTCGTGGTAGATCTACTCTTGTACTACCCATATCATCAATATTAATCAAGTAGGAGTAGGGTATTACCTCCATCGAGAGGGCCCGAACCTGGGTAAAACAAAGTGTTCCCTGCCTCCTGTTACCATCCAGCCTAGACGCACAGTTCGGGACCCCCTACCCAAGATCCGCCGGTTTTGACACCAACATTGGTGCTTTCATTGAGAGTTTCGCTGTGTGATCGACAAAAGGATCGATGGCTCGCCTGCAGATCAACTGCGACTTCGGCATCTTCGTCACCAGCTCGACTGGTCACCTTGGTTCGACCAAGAATTGCGCCCCGTGTTCGGATCACCATGTCCGACGAGGGCCTTCATCAAACATCAACTCCGATCTCCATCAAGATCACGGAGGAATCATCTATGGAGCTCGGGGGTTCAACGTCAACATTGCCCTCAAGCGACCGTGTTGTTTTTCTGGACAGCGAACTCGTATCTGCCACCACCACCTCCTCGAGTATCGCTTTGACGATCGCTTTGGTGGAATTATGAGGAACTGGGTCTATAACAACCCTGGAAAATTTCGTCGAGTTCCAATGGAGGAATCTCTGGCAATCCACGATATACCGGAGCCCTGTCAAATTTGGACGGGAATTTGGATGAGTTTAGGGCGTGGTGTCCAGCTTCTAGCTCGGACGTCCTTTGGAAGATCCAACCACTGATCGGCTGCGGAATTCCTATATTTACCACCTCTCAAAATTTTGGCTCGATCCAACCGTCCAAACTCCGGCAACCTACCGATTAGTGCATCACTTTTCGGATCTATTTTCTGCGCGAAAACGAATCCGACCCGAGTTCATCTTTTTTATGAATGGGATTTCGGACATCCCTTTTGAAGGAAGTTTTGTATGGGGTATTGTGTTTTGTTTCCGAACACATCCTACTAACTTTAAAATCTTTTGAAGATGATCTTCCATATCATGCTGGTGTCAAACCAGTCCGGCAATATTGCTCCACGGCTGCCGACCTGCGCTAGACACGTCGTCACTTTATTGAGCCGAGCTCAACTTCTTCGGATCATCACCTCGGCAAGCTAAACAACAGTTCAGCATCGCAAAGAATAAATCATCACCAACATCGCCGCCCCATGGGTTACACGAAGCGGGCACACCGGCATCGCCGCACGGTCACTTCATCAAGCCGGCGTTGACCACGTCACGACCTGCATCGGCAGGGCTGCACTATTGCTCCTCCGAGCCGATGTCCATCACACCGACCTACTTCGACATCTCGGCTGGACCGGGGGCTTCATCATCTCTTCATCAACCTACTCTGATAACGGTTGTGCGGATCGAGTCCCAATTTTAGGAATCACCTTCCTTCGGATTGCTACAACAAATAAACCAGGTGCTATTAATCCCAGTATTTTTTGCTTGTTTGGGTTCATTTTTCCCAAGGAGTTATTACTCTGGTTTGTTCGTCATATGTACACAGGTCTATCAAATGGTGGCTGCATTAACGACAGTCGCATGGTGGTTCGGTCAGTTTCCGTACATAGTCCGGCGAACGCCGCACTCGGAGCTCGGACCGACCTGCGAATTCAGGCTTTGCCCCACCTTTACCGCATCACGCCGACGCCCTGCATCGACTTGACTTCGGCGCCAGGCCATATTTCTTTTATTACTCACTTTGCATAAATTATTTATTATGCAATGATTTTTTAATTATCATTATTATTACTATTATCTCTGGTTTGCACTATTTTATGTGGCACAGGAAAATGATCCAGCCGGACTATATCCTTTGGCGTCACCTCGGCTGGACGGGCGGCTTTGTCAACACTTCATTACCCTATGCCGGGGACTTCGGCATCACTCTGCCGGCCTGCATTGACCATGCTATGTCACCATTTCGGAGCGCCGAGCTCTTTGCTCCGCCACCTCGGGACCGGCTTGGGGGATGGCACCTTGTCCCGCATCAAGCTCGGACCGCGTCATCAATACCGAACACATTAACCAGCTAATTTGCCTTCATGCTCAAAGTTTTAAATTTTTAACTTGTGTTTGGCTCGACCAAGCATTATACTTTTTTGGAAAAAAGTTGCTTCTAAAAAATTTCCTTGTCCAAACTTTGTTTGTGACGCATAAATTCAAATACCCCGTTTACTTGGGGGCTTCCTTTATGAAGCTTTTCCTGTTGCATATGATTATACTTGTACGGCTTCGTTCCTTGTTCGTGTATTACGCCACAATATGCACCACATTGACTTAAGCGATTTGCAAGCTGGGTTGACTCGCTCCTGTGTTTACCCCTACGTTCCCGATTGTTCGGCTAGGGAGTAAAGGGAGCACCTCTGCGATTGTCATGATCGGGTCACCCGATCCGGACCTCAAACTGGGTGAAGCCGAAAGCTAGCGCTCTTATAGTTATTCAATGATGGTCGGCACACAACGGAACTCATGAGTACAAAAAATCTATTGCACAAGTCTCATAATAACAATGAGCACCGAAGAAAGGTATCGGTGGGGGTACTATTTTCTTCGAAGATGCTTCTTACTCTTCGCAGTAATATAGCATAAGTTCCCTGAGCGCGCTTTGTCTGTTATAGCCTTATGGCCTGATTGCCTGGTTATTGGAAACACCGTCGATATTCTCGACCGATGGAGTACATAACACTTTTCGGTCCTTAACCGAAGAGGGAGAAGCCGACGGTCGGTTAAGACACGTTTAAAGTTCGGTTGAACATAGATATGATATAAGTACTTCGGTACATGCAATCATTCTTCTACCCAAGTCACTTGGGGGCTATTAAGTTTATTTGAGCTGTTTTATAATAAGTGTTCTTCTTCTCAGTCGTTGCAAAGTTCTATTATTATTATTTATCACTGTTTTTCTCGACGCGAGTGTGCGGTCACTAGCCGGGGAGCCTAATTTCTCTCTCAAAGCCGCTAGAGTTTAGTTTGCTAAACTGGCCTAATTAGAAGTACTCCGCCCTCGGGATAGGAGGTTGAAGCCGTAGGCTGACCCGCTCGAAGTCTTGAGATAGGATGTGTCATGTTAAAGGACGACAGAAGCACTTCTTTTTTCTAAGACCAATTTTCGGATTGGCACCGAACACTTGATCTTGTTTGGACGTCATGTTTTTACTGACGTTTCTTGGTTTTCCAAGCTTTTTGGCACTTTTATACTATTTGTGCTTTTCCAACATTAGTCTCGCAGTGCAACGCCGGACACCTTTAGGGATTCGGCAAAACATTCTCAGATATTGCTATATATGCATCGGTTTCGAATTGTGTCTTCGGTCAATAGTCGGGTTGCCCGGCACCTGCACTTGCTTCCTACGTTCCGTTTTGTTCGGCTAGGCGTGCAAAGGGAGAACCACTGCGATTGTGCTTCCAGCTCATAAAGTTAAGCACTTTAGTGGAGAAAGCCGAAAACTAATTGTCACAATAAGCGTAAACTGGTCAGCGATCCGATGACTATGACGGGCCATTCATAACATTGGCCGAAGTGTTTACGACTTGACCTCGACTGTCGCCGAACACTACCGGGGGCTATTAACTGGCCTCCCAAACTAAATCCTCGATATTTTGCTCTTACATTCGAGCTGAGGTTTCATGATCATGCTTAGCATGACAACCCAAAGAAAGGAACTGATAGCGGGACTATTTTCTTTGGAATACATTTCTTCTGTTAAACAGTAATATAACATATCTCTCTGCGTACCTTTGTTTATAAAACCGTGTGGCCAGATTTCCTTGTTTGTCGTAAATCTTTGCCCTCATAAAGGCTTTATAAAGTTGGACAAACACTCCTCGGCTAGTGGCCAAGGAGGTGGAAGCCGATGGTCGGTCAACAAAGTTTTGTACAATGCGGATCCGAGCATTAATGACGTAAAGTACTTGGATACATAGAGTCATTACACATAATTTGTGATTTTACTATGGATATTGATCCTTAATTCGGCCACCCGTGCCCGCATTAAGACTCGGGGGCTACTGGGCTTCGGGCTTATTATTTACAAATATTAAAGGGGCACATCGATCCCCTGATCTGGTGTTGCCACCCGACCAGTGTCTCGGGGGCTACTGCATTGCTTGTCCAATGCAGAAAATTTTATGTGCAATATAGTTTCCGAGGAGATTTTGATCCTCAGGTTGGTCGGCCGCACCCAACCTGAGTCTTGAGGACTGAGCACGCCGCTTTTTGTGTCCCGAAGTATTCTGCCGAACTAGGACTTGATCCTCAGGCCGATTTTGCAAATCAACCTGAGTCTCAGCGGCTACTGGGATCAGCGGTCTTATGTCATCCTTCAGGTCCATCTCGGGTTTTAGACTGATACACACCTTGAGGGCTACTGGATATATCTCGGCAGAGAATAAATTGCACCAATAAAAAATATTGACGAAAAATCGGCCCACAGTCGGGGTGGTGCACCACCTCGGAAGCAGTCCGGCATAAAGCTCGGGCGCTAGTGGCTGGCTCCATAGAGGGCATTTCCGGCATTAAGGTCGGCTAAACTCCTTCAACTTTTTTGAACCAAGCTGATATGACACCTCGGATATAGTCCGGCATTGGAGCCTGGACACAGTCCGCCGTTGGTGCTCGGCTGCAAAAGATACCTCGAATGCAGTCCGGCGTTGGAGCTCGGACGCAAGAGGACCCTGCCTCCCGGGAACAACTTCAAACCCGAGGTGTGGCATACAAATAAACAAGGCAGTGATAAAGGCCGGAAACTTAAAGGGGCTCCTCGGACACCCGAAGTGTAAACTCGTCGAATGCATTTCGGCGATCCTCAAGATCAAAGATAAAGAAGATTTGTTGAACCAGTTTTCAAGACCGGCAACTGAAGATGAAGAACAGTTCGAAAGAATCGAGGAGCGTCCCTAACTTGAAGACCGGATCAGGGGGCTACTGACGGTGTCCTGGACTAGGGGGTATTCACCACGTCGTCTCCCGATCTATTAGATTGGGCCGAGGACCCCTGTGGCCATATACTCATGGGCCAGTTCGGAAGGCTACCGCATACAAGGAAGATTCCACAAGACTTGACGATCGAGACAAGGACTTCTCCCCACCGGCGTATTCGGCTAGGACTCTTGTTATCCTAGGCCTCCGGTGCATTATATAAACCGAGGCTAGGCTAGTCGATAGAGATATAATATATACAACAATCATACCATAGGCTAGCTTCTAGGGTTTAGCCTCCTTGATCTCGTGCTAGATCTACTCTTGTACTACCCATATCATCAATATTAATCAAGCAGGAGTAGGGTATTACCTCCATCGAGAGGGCCCGAACCTGGTAAAACAAAGTGTTCCCTGCCTCCTGTTACCATCCGGCCTAGACGCACAGTTCGGGACCCCCTACCCGAGATCCGCCGGTTTTGACACCGACAACCACCCTTGAAATGCACAAATTCTTCCGTAGACCATATTTCTCATATCCTTGAAAATGCTCAAAATCTTTCTTCATAGAGTAACAACTCATAAAATTCAAAATCAGTACCAGCGGTGCTAGCTCTATTGATTCTCAAATTATTACAATCTCCTGCATTTCCATTACATGCCTCAACTCAACACCTCAATAAAAAGAAATGTTCCCACTACTACTACTATATTTCTTTTTCAGCTCAACTATTTAGCACAAGTCTCCAGCTGATTGGACAATCTCTAGCAAGGTTCCCTGCTTCATTACAACAAAAATACATTACTTTTGACAAGTCTAGAGGTTTCCTCGTGATTACATAGCCTCCTTGGGTCCTCGGCTTCCTTTTTGGGCAGCCGTTAAAGTAGTGCCCTGAATCTCTACACTTGAAACAAGTGATATGACTCAGGTCCTTCTTTTTAGAAATTGGGTTGTTCCTGGAATCCAATCTATTTCTCTTCCTGCACTTTTCTGAGCCAATCAGGGCTTCTATTTCCCGTGGGTCATACTCTACTTCACTGTCGGGAATGCCGCTAGATCCCCCTTCAGTCAATTCTGGGAGATGTGTCGTTCTCCACATGAATAGCATGTCGTGGTGTAGGGTTTAATTGGGTCTTCTTCGGGTGTGTCCTCCACCTCTTCCTTCATCACAGGTTCTTCCAAAATTTCCATGAGGGCTCATTTGATTACTTATTTCTTCTTCTGGATGGTTCTTTGTTCCATGGGGTAAATGTGACATTGAGCAGGGTAGTGGGTAGGCCTTTCACACAAGAAACAAGTAATCTGCCTAGTTGGGCATTCTTCAGCTGGGTGACTTTCTTCACAATGAGGGCATTCATCCTTGTGTTCTTTATGGTTGTGTCCTATTTCTCCACAGAGTTTGCATGCACAAGGTTTCTTCATACCATTTCCATAAGGCTTCAATTTCTGGGACACAAGCCGAGACTTTTGCAGAGTCAACTTAAATTCTTCCCAAGTGGTTACTCTTTGCCATCCAATCATGGTTTGGTACATCCTCCACCAAGTAGCAGCACCTCTTTCAAAGCACTGCGGAGCATGCTGGGCCATATCCTTTCCGGCTATAGTGTTATTCTTCATGTGATCTTCCATGTTCTGAATCCATCGGTCCGTCTCCAATTGAGTCATCGGTCCAGAAAATATGAGTTCATCCCCATTCACCCTCTATTGGTTCCAAGGGTTTAGGGGTGAGATAATAGCAAATTTTAAACAAGTTCAAATAATTTAAACCATGTCACTTCATTGCAATCATGCAAATGGAGGGTGTGGCTTGCCTGGGGTAGATGAAATCACCGGGAAGAAGTACGACAAGCTCGCGGAAAGAATCGCCGGAAAACATTCTCTCTCATAGGGGGCTGATTTAGTGCAAGGGAAAATGATCATTTTCAGAATGTTAACACATGGTGAAAATGATATCAACAGAATTGGCTCGACGAGACGAAGAAATGGGCTTTGGAATCACCCCATTTGGAGTTGTGAGCAAAGAGTTGTGAAGAGTTTTCTACTAGGGACCTATCTGTAATGAAAATATTTACAGACGGGGCCAAAGCAGAAAAACAGAAAGCATAGTTTAAAGAGTACGCCTTAGCTTTAGGGAAAACGCATTGCGGGCTGAAACAGAGAGAAAATACGCTTTCGGAATAATGAAAATGTACTTTGAGCTAAAGCACCCAGAGAATACGCTTTCAGCTTATGAAGACGTACCGACCGGAATAGCGCGTCCACTTATCCATGTCATCAGCGGTGGGGCCAGGCTCCTGGGTCACTTACAGGTGGGGCCTGCCGTCGACTCTCTCTCCTCCCTCGTTCCTTCTTCTTCCTCCCGCGCTCGAGAGAGACAGAGGCGAGGCCGGCCGCCTCGATAGCGAGTCCCGACGACTCCGGCCATCTCCGGAAATGCTTGGCACACCGGCGTGTTCGGGAAGAAGCGGCGCATCTGATGGCGTAGGGCACAGCCACCGAGGAGCACCGAGGCGAAGGCAGTTTCGAGGACGACGGATGGCGGCTACGGGCGTCGATGGATTTGGTGGTCCAAGTTACCCGAGGAGAAGGAGGAAATGTGGGGAGGTTCGGGATGCTCCGGGCTGTCTATTGGAGGTGGAAAGAGTGAGAGGGAGGCTCGGACTCAAACTAATTTAGGATGGAGGCTGTAGTGGACATGGTGGCTGGGTGGCGGGGAGAGCTTCTCCGGCTCGAAGGAGAAGCTGGGGAGGGTGTTGGGAGGTTTTTGAGGAGGCTGGTGAGCTCGGGAGGGGCTCGGAGTGGCTATATATAGCCGAGGAGCAGGGGCTCGAGCTGGCGTCGTCGCGGACGCGTGTGCACGCACCCGAGCTTGGTGGTAGACGACGGAGGAGGAATAGAGGAGGCTCACGGGGAGGTAGACGATGCTAGGAAGCACGAGGGGGAAGAGACGACCGCAATTATTGCCTTGTCGGCCACTGTTTGCCCATGGGCGCGCGACGGCGAGTGTCGGTGAGGAAGCATACGGAGGGGGAGAGGGGTCCAGGGGAACGGCAACGACGAGGTAAAGCCACTAGACATGCTCACACATGAAGACAACGAGTGGGAGAGGTGCCGAAGCACAAACGACGCCCTGGATGCGGCAAATGCACAAAGAGCACGTAAATGGGCATGCCAGCTACACGGTCACCACGGACAAGGCACAGGGAGGTCACAAGGGGATTGCAAACTATGTCTGAGGTGAAGTCCATCAAGATGGAGCATTTATGACACTATGGCTTGATCTGAGGCACTATGGTTAAGTTGGAACTAAGCTCTGAAGTTTACTGCATCAAACTTGGCAGAGCACTGCTGATCAACAGGGAAGGTATTGGAGCAAGTGGTGTTGTTTGGGATGATTAACTACGGAAGTACTATGATCCTTTAGGTTATGAGGGGAAATGGAGCACACAAAAATAGAGTTGCTTTGTAACTACCATTATTGGTTCAGAAGCTTGATCAGGAAGGTGCACTCACATGGAGTATCAACTTGAGATGAAATTGGGTATATCATGACGATTTGGACATGTTATGATTCTGTAAAAATTGCATACCAATTGGACAAGCCAAAATGGTACTTGCTTCACACACATCCTCTCTGTCCAGAAACTAGAAATAATTCTAGAGGAAAATGGGCATGATGAATTGATCCCAAAATTGGTGGAGAGGGGTTTCATGGTCATGAGAAAGCTCTGGTAAATTTTCAGCCAAAATGAAGCAAGATAAAATATTCTTGCTTCACAATGAGAATATTCACAGAAGCAAATATTTGATTATGTCTCAAATAGATGATTGGGTGGAGCTGAAAATTGGAGGAGTGTGATAATATGAGCATATGAAGGAGTGTGCAAAATTTCAAGTCATTTGGATAACCCTAGCTAGTACTTCCTTCACAATGCCTTCTGTTTGACAGAAACTTTGGAAAAAAATGCTGAGGAAGATTAGCTAGGCAAATAAATTTGAATTTTGGCATGAGGCAATGATTTGGATGAAATAGCATGCCCAAAACTTTTCGGAGCCAACAAGGAAAGATATGTGGCACTTCCTTCACAGACAGCCACATTGGACAGAAATGAAGAATAATTATTGGGGAATTATTCTGGGGCTAGGACAGGAAAGTTTGGGCATATTTGAGCAACATATGACCCAAAGAAATTATGAGAATTAATTGGGATTTTTGGGTGGATAGAAATTTAGGTTGCTTCACAACCTAGGGGAGACATGGTTATTCCTTTAATAGAAAAAGGAATATTCCCGAGAAAAAGAATTTAGGTTTCTTCAAGCAATGAAGTGACATGATCTTGAGAAAGTTTTGAGAATTATGAGCTACCTGGGAGAACAAATGAAGATGATTTCCCAGGTGATAAGGCCACAGAACCACTCCAAAATGAAAAATAGAGCAAGAACCAATAAATCAAAAAGAAAAAGGAAAGGGCCAAAAACCAGGCTGTTACAAACCTTCCCCCCTTCAAGAAATCTCGTTCTCGAGATTTGGTTGCTCAGGGAACAAGTATGAATTGAGGACATCGGTTGAACTCGGGTATCCATTTCCTTTATTTATTGTTCCCCTAAGAATTTCAGATGATCAACTTACCTTGCTCTAGGGTGGTTTGCTTCGCCTTTCCCAAATTCTGTCCGATTTTTTCTCATATACCAATTCCTCTTGCTGATGTTGATTCTCCCATATCCGTCGTGATATCCAATGGGTCTGAGCAAAAAAATTTCTTTTGTCATGAAAACCTTTTTACTTCTGCCATCGGGTTTGCTCAAACAAATGCATGTCTTTCGGGTTCAAATAATGCTGAGAATTATGGCCATTCTCCTTTCGGTACCTGACTACTCACTGGTGGTACTGATTTATCTTGATTTGTTAATTGGGCTCGAGCATGAGATATGTACCAAATATTCGACTGCCTTCTGTCGTGAGCAATATGTAAGGGTATGGTCTTATAGCTGTAGCATACCTCAAATATTAGCATCTTGAGACTGTCTGGACATGAGTGCTGGTGTGAAGATACTTTTCATGACCTGTTGTCCATGCACTTGGTTCCACAGTGCATATACATGGTCTGCGCTGATTGTTCGACCTTTGATTTACCAATGTGGTGGGTATACCCAGATGCGGTAATAGGCCGTGAGATGCTTTAATACTGCCACTGAAGTCAAACTGCTGAGGTTGTACCTGAATCTTGGATCTGTCAAAACCGAATTGGGTATTCCGCACTAGCCATTTTTACGCGGGTCAGCGGAATATGCGGTCCTTGTAGAACAGAGTAATCCTCTGAGGGTATGCCTTTGTGGCTCCATATGTAATTATGGCTTTCAACTGACTTGGGTATCCAGGCCCTGAGGGTCGCGCAAAAATCATCATCATACCTTTGCTGTCAGTCTCATCCTTGGACGGTCATGATTTTCTGTGTCTAGATACCTTACTGAAATAACTGGGCCACACATGTCCTTGATTCTTCGTATGATCATGGATGCAGTATTTTTGGCATAATTTCTTGTGCTTGTTTTCTGACCTGGGTCCGCACATATATGACATATGATCGGGGCTTGTAGTTGTATAGAGCTCGTTGTTGAGGCCAGCCATACAAGAGGGTGACAATAGTTCATGAGAACTCCTTGTCCGTGCAGGAATATTGGCCTTGGTGGCCACTGTCAAGACTGTTGATTCTGCGATGTCTTCTCCAGATCTTGTCTATCCTTGTATTCCATAAGATGTGTATCTCTGCTTATCTTAATTTTCATGGCTCATGAGGTTGTTGGAGCCGTACCTTTCTTAGGTATGTCTGCTTGATCATTGTCGTATCCCATATGAGTGACTCATCTGACTGGGATGCATGCTCACCATATGTATAAGAATCATATGGAACCGAATACTTGATTTTTGCATCAGACATTTGTCTTGGCGGAGTGATACTTCTGACAAAATCATTGGGAATCTAACCCTTCAATTGCACTGTCATATACTTCCTACTGACCGTGTCATCTCTTGTAGAAATAGTGAATACAACATGCGGTGTCGTACTGAAGAAGGCAAGGTGTCATGGGTTGAAAACTACACGAGTAACTTGTATGTCCGGGGATACATTCTAACCATATATGTGGGAAGATATGTAGTTGAACAATTGATTTCTGAATAAGACCTATGCCTTGACTGATTTGTGCTTCTGACAAAATTATTGTGAATCTGATTCTTGAGATGTACCGCCACATACTGCCAACTCACCGTATAATCTCTGAGGACGGTGCAATAGTTTTCTACTGACACGGACTGAGTGACTTACGAGAGAAGCCATCCGGGTAGCTTACTGAGGAAGACTCGTTAGCTTCTGCTCGAAGCTTTTGTCTGGGTAGCGTGCAGAAGAAATCTCGATAGCTTACACACGAAGCTTGGGCTAGGTATTGTGCTGGAAAATCCTAGGTTCCGTACTTGAGAAGCTTCTCCTCAGTTTGCTTATTAAGAAAGATTCAACTTCTATTTGTCAAAAGCTCTTACCGAGGTATCTTTCTATGGAAGACTGGATATCTAGGACCGGAATCTGTCCATATATTATACTGGCAAAAATTGAGGAGCCTTGCATCATGAGTTTCTTTCGATGGCGTGTGGATGCATACTAAGTTTCTCATATACAAAGCTTCACACTTGTGATATGCAGACTGAAAGGCATACTCGCACCCATAATATTCTGCGGCTGATTACTTGCATGAGAAAATTTGTTTGACTGTCTTCCTTGATCATAGCACATTCTGACTTTCTTTCAGAGTATAACATATTTCAAGCATCATTCATTGCTGAACCAAAACTTTGTATATGATCCATACATGTGACTAAAAATATTCCATTGGTCTTGCAACTGACTTGTCTTTCTGCTGGCTGGATCATTATTGTTGTGACAATTTTGTACTGATGTAGACTTGATTTATCCGTACTGTTGTGAGGAGTGCACACGAATGCAAAATTTATTATCAGCATCAAGAGCATATATTCCCCATTTCACTGCAATCGGCTGAGTGTTCCATTCTATTTAGTTGAGTTTCCAAATATTTAAACTCCTTGCTGATTCTTCGGGTCCAGTGTTGGTTGGCGAGAAACTTTAATAAGGGGAAAATATGGTAACACCGAGGGCCCAAAAATAAAGAAGCAAAGAAACAACTCAACTAAACAAAAGCACAGAAAATACTCAATTCACACACAAACAAGGTCACATTTTACTATTAGTCACACAATATGCATGCCGACTTAAGCACACAAATCTCGTGGGATCTCTGGTACTACGATCTAACATGCTGTGATGGTGTGCACGAGGACGAATAATTGTGTGGAAGGACTGGTGTAAACATCGATACACCAAGTGCTTGCTTAGCCGGGTAGCAACCTTGACTGCCTCGGAGTCGAGGACGTAATTGGTAAGCATGTAGCGGAACACGAATGTCGCGACCACATAATTATTGTCGGTGTCAAAACTAGCGGATCTCGGGTAGGGGGTCCCGAACTGTGTGTTTAGGATCGATGGTAACAGGAGACGGGGGACACGATGTTTACCCAGGTTCAGGACCTCTCTATGGAGGTAAGACCCTACGTTCTGCTTGATTGATCTTGATGAATATGAGTGTTACAAGAGTTGATGTACCACATGATTGTAATGGCTAAACCCTAGAAGTGTAGCCCGTATGACTATGGTAATGAGTATATATCATTTCCGGACTAACCCCTCCAGTTTATATAGACACCGGGGGGGATCTAGGGTTACATAGAGTCGGTTACATAAGAAGGAATCTTCATAGTCTGTCGCCAAGCTTGCCTCCCACACCAAGGAGAGTCCAATCCGGACACAGGTACAGTCTTCGGCCTTCATGTCTTCATAGCCCATCAGTCCGACCCATGGATAACAGCCGGATGTGTGAGGACCCCTTAGTCCAGGACTCCCTCAGTAGCCCCCGAACCAGTCTTCAATAGCGAGGTGTTCGGCATACAAATTGTCTTCGGCATTGCAAGGCAGGTTCCTTCTTTAATGATCTCCATGTGATGTATTCGGCCATCGGTTCAATGTTGCTCCCCTCGGCTTCTGCGCGTTGAATAACTTCGCCTTCCACGTGTTGAGTGAAGGTGGAAGGTCAGGGTATTTTTGTAGATAACACCCCGTCCATGCAAGGAAGAGCGCCTATTAAAGAGATTTGGATCCTAGATCCATTCGGCACCACGCAGAGGAAATCCCCGGAAACTGCTTAGGAGAAACCATTCCAGTATGGCTAGTGCCCCCAGCTCCTCCACCTGTTCCGGCCCAGAGAAAGGCGAGTGGGAGAGGTGTTAAGTGTCCCACAGTCAATTGATGAAGTTGCAGACGCAGGGATTTCTTCCCCCCGCAGATCTAGTTCCTGGTTGAGTGGGGCTAGGTTCCTTCAATGGTGAGACTCAGGCAGAGGACTTTCCCAATCCATCCGGGGGAGAGCGAGTATGTTTCGTCCCCTACCTGCTAAGTGGCGTTGGATTTCCCATTCATCCGTTCCTCCGAGGGCTTTTGGAATATTATGGCCTCCAGCTGCACAACTTCACCCCTGCCTCCATTCTGCACATTGCGGGTTACGTCGCCTTATGTGAATTATTCCTGGGTATCGAGGCTCATTTTGAGATGTGGAGGAAGTTGTTCTGTTTTGTCCTGCGTAATCATGAGTGGTCAATATTTGAAGTGGGTGGAGCCGAAGTATGGCGTATCGCCGATACCGGATATCTGTCCGGCACACCAAGGAAGGCATCCGAAGAATGGCCTTCGAAATGGTTCTATATCGAGGACGTCGCGCTTCCTGACCCAGTTCGAAAGGGTCTTCCTGAATTTTCAAGCGTTCCGCTGAAGAAACGCCAAAGTTGGCGTCCCCGAAGTCTTGAAGAGGATGACAGTGCGGAAGTTCACCGGCTTATGAGCACGATAAAGATGCTCGCTCAGTCCGGAATCACAATAATAGAGGTAATGGTGATCTCCATAGTGTGAGGGGTTCAGCCGCTACAATACAGAGAGCTGCCCATGTGGCACTACAATGGATAGGATGACGCCTCCCGCTATGGCCGGAAGGGTCCGAATACCCCCGCCGCTCTGGCCAAAATATTGGCCGAGCTATTTAAAGGGGAGGAAGAGGAGTTTCTCCACATTAAGCACAGATATGGGTATTCTATGTATGATCCTCCCAGTTGGGTAAGCCTCAACCCCTCTACTCCACTCATTCCACTTCCGAATTACTTTTGATAAATTTCAAGTCTGTTTGTTATGACAGCACTGGCAGAAGGTCACCGAAGGACTTCATAGTCCCGCCCCATAGCCGGAGATCCACAACCCGGAGTTAGATCTTGGGTTGAAGAGGATCCGGATATATTCGTGGTGCTTGCGGAGGGAGTGTTTTACCAGACAAGCTATGACGGCACAGAAGTGGCCATCACCGCTGACTACCCTGGCCTTCTTCCTGCTTCACATGTAAGAAACACCCTCTCTAAAAGAGTGCTCTTATTCTGCCTCACCCACCGCACTATATCGTGCTTCATAGGGGAGACATTCGGCGATTTCGAAGAGATCGGCTCCCGCGCCGGGCAAGCCTTCGAAGAGGAAGGCGGGTGAAGACACAGCCAGGCCTTCATCGAGGAGGTACAGATAAACATGCTTTTCAGCAGTCGCATCCGACTGTGACTCGTGTGTTTGTTTGGTTACAGGAAGAAGGTTCGCCGAACTGTGTCCAGGGACCCAGTCGGTGGTGTTTCCGACAATCGGGATTTAGATCCAATCGGGGAGACTGGGGCTGGTGCAGGAACAGCACCGGACTGCCCTTTGGCCGAGGGTTCGGAAAATATGTACGTACCAACTCAGATGTAGAGAGTGCCATGAACCATCGGCGCTGCAGGACTGTCTTGCGAGACCCCAAGTTCTCGGAGGAGGCTTTTAATGCCTTTAGCTCGGGCGACGCGTACATCCAAGCTGCTCGAGATGGGCTTAGAAGAGCCACAAAGCAATATCTGACGGACATGCAGGTAAGTTTTCTTTGTCAAAAAAGGATAACCATATGCCCGTAGCCCCAAGACTGAAAGCAGTTGGCACAACTGATTTAAGGATCATTGTACAACCAGGTCCTTATAGAGAAGAATTCCTTGTTAGCCCAGGAGCAGGAGTAGTGCCGAGCGCAGCTAAATGCTGCTACCGCCGAACTGGAAAACATCAAGAAGTCGTCTTCTGGTACTATTCCCCTCCACCGAGGAACAATAATTATATACCAATTGTGCTAATTCTGCTGCTGATCGCATAATAGGGTCGTCTGATAAACTTGTAGAGAAGTTGAGGATTGCCCAAGAGGGAGAAAAAGAGGCGAAAAGCCAACACGCCACAGGCGAGCTTGTGATGGCCTGCGTCAGAGACAAGAAAAACAAGCTACAGGATTCCAACACTACATTGGGTGAAGAATTGAAAGATGTTCGAGCCCATCTAGCTGATTTTGTGAAGGAGAGAAAGAAGCTGCGGGGCGGCATATTCAGTATGTGTCCGAACTATTTTTAAAGTAGTTCAAAGATAAATGGGACTGATATAGTCATATTTGCAGGTATATTGACAGGCCGTCCTGAAGAGGAGGTGTCCGGATCATCGAGTGATCTGCTGCAAAGACTGTCGCTAGTGCACGAACATGCCCAGATGGCTATGCGGAGCGTTGCCAAGGCCTTATGGCCCTTTGCCTCCCCTCCAGGAAGTATGGAGGAGCTTGTAGAGCTGTTCAAGGGAGTGCGGTGGCGTATCCGACCATGGAAGATATCGGCTTGCCGAGAGGGTGCGCGAGAGGCCTGGGGCATGGTGAAAACGCGATATACCAAGCTGGATCCAAATCACATGGCTCGGGTTGGACCGTTAGGGTCAAATTGGGAAGAAATTCCCGTTAGTTTAGTATATGACCAAGTAGAGGTGGCCGCCAAATATTCCCAACAGGATGGTAAGTTAGACTACATGTTGGAAGGTGTAGAGGAGGAAGTGTTCGAGTCCAAGTGGATGTGTACTTTCTTCATTATGTAGAACCCTAGATGAATTGTATTTCATTTGTCATGGCAGACCTTTTCGCTTCAACCTCCGGACCCGAAGGTGCGGAGTGTTTCTGAATACCATCACAGCCGAACAGGTCGGGGTATGCCTGGAAAACAAGGCGTAGGGGTCATAGTTGCTTGAACAGACAAGTTGTATCCAGCTAGCTATGTTATATTACATTAATATCGTAAGATACATCTTCCAGACAGAATAGTTCTGTTAAGGGTTCCTTTCCCTGGGTGTACATGCATTTAATGTGCATGTCCGAATTGTTATATGAGCACCACAGTTTGTATAACTTCTGGGGGTGCACAATGGAGTGAGTTTAAAAAACATCTTTAATTCACCGACCGAATATTCCCTTAAGAACGCTAGCTTTCGGCTTCACCCAGTCTGAGGTACACATCCGGATGACCTGGAAGTAACAATTGCTGAGGTGCTCCCTTTATGCCCAAGCCGAACTAACGGGAACGTAGGGCATAAGCACAGGAGCTAGACAAGCTAGCTTGGCCAAAACTTAAGTCATATCGATGCATATAGTGGTAAAGAAAAGGTACATATGGAAAAACTCATATGTGAGGAGCTTAATGCTCAAGGAATGACAAGAACCTCTGTCCAAGAAGCCCCTAGGTAAAAGTGACGTACATATTTAGAGATGTATGTGTCAATGGTGTGCGGTCTAGCTGTACCAAAGCGTTAAAGCGAGAAAGAACAAAGTAATCTGAAAAGAGAGAAAAAAAATAATGGAAACTACACGGGAGGAGGAGACGAACAAGGGGTTTGGTGCTAGGAATAGAATATTCGGAGTCTGGCCGTGTTCCAGGGGTTCGGATCGAGGAAATTGTTTGATGCATCGCGAAGACGGTATGCACCTCCGGTGAGAACTTCATCAATTATGAAGGGACCCTCCCATTTGGGCTTGAGTTTGTCCTTTTTCTTCTCCGGCAGGCGCAAAACGAGTTCGCCAACATTGTAAGTCTTGGCCGGTACTTCTTTGTTTTGGTATCTTCAAGCCTTCTCTTGGTAAAATGTTGAACGGGATTTTGCGACATCGCGTTCCTCCTCCAGGGCATCTAGGCCGTCCAGCCGATCAAGCTCGGCTTCTCTCTCTTCGTACATACGCACTCGAGGTGAGTCATGAATAATATCGCAGGGCAATACGTCCTCTGCGCCATACACCATGAATAAAGGTGTGTATCCGGTAGTACGGTTGGGTGTGGTCCGCAGCCCCCAGAGTAGGGAGTCGAGCTCCTCAACCCAGTGCTTGTCTGATTCTTTCAAAGACCGCACTCGTCTGGGCTTAATGCCGCTCATAATAAGACCGCTGGCTCATTCGACTTGACCGTTGGTTTGTGGGTGGTAGACGGAGGCGTAATCGAGTTTAATACCCAGATTAGCACACCAGGTTTTTACCTCGTCGCCTGTGAAATTAGAGTCATTGTCGGTGATGATGTTGTGTGGGACACCATAATGATGCACAACACTGGATATGAAGTCTATCACCGGGCCGGACTCAGCCGTTTTGACTGGTTTAGCCTCTATCCACTTAGTTAATTTGTCCACCATAACCAGAAGGTATTTTTTCTTATGGCTTCCCCCTTTAAGGGGTCCAACCATATCCAGTCCCCAGACCGCAAAAGGCCAAGTGATGGGGATAGTCTGTAAGGCAGTTGGGGGCATGTGGCTTTGGCTGGCGAAGAGTTAGGATCCGACATAGCGTTGGACAAGGTCCTGTGCGTCGGCTCGGGCTGTCGGCCAATAAAACCCAGTACGGAAGGCCTTGCTAAAAAGAGCCCGAGCTGCGGCGTGGTGTCCACCGAGACCGGCGTGAATTTCCACTAGAAGCTGCCGCCCCTCTTCTTCAGAGATACATCTTTGAAGTACTCCGGTGGTACTTTTCTTATAGAGCTCTCCGTCGTGAACCTTGTAGGACTTTGAGCGCCGGACAATGCTGTGAGCCTCATTCTGGTCTTTGAGGAGCTTCTTCCTATTAATGTAGGCCAACAAAGGTTCGGTCCATGGAGCAATTACTGCCATAATGAGATGGGCCGATGGTGTTACTTCGGTGGCTGAGCCCCCGATACTACCGGTGTGTTCGGGGATTTGGAGTTGTATTCGGATCTGGGCTATTGTTGCCGCCGTCCCCTTGCCACAGCACAGATGGCTTGAAAAGCCTTTCCAGGAAGATGTTGGGTGGGACGGGGTCGCGCTTAGCGCCGATGCGAGCAAGGACGTCCGCCGCTTGGTTACTTTCTCGGGCGACATGATGAAATTCAAGCCCCTCGAACCGAGCCGACATTTTTAATACAATATTACGATAAGCTGCCATCTTTGGATCTTTAGCATCAAAGTCGCCGTTTATTTGAGATATGGCGAGGTTCGAGTCCCCGCGCACCTCCAGGCATTGTATGCCCATGGATACGGCCATCCGAAGACCATGCAGTAGGGCCTCGTATTCGGCTGCGTTGTTAGAGTCTGCGTATAATATCTGCAGTACATACTGGACGATGTCTCCAGTGGGGGATGTTAAAACGACTCCCGCTCCCAGCCCTGCTAACATTTTGGAGCCGTCAAAATACAAAACCCAATTGGAATATGCGCCATATTCTTTAGGGAGTTCGGCCTCTGTCCATTCGGCGATGAAGTCGGCCAGTACTTGATATTTGATGGTTCGTCGTGGCTTTTATGTTATGTCGAATGGAAGTAGCTCTATGGCCCATTTGGCGATCTTTCCTGTGGAATAGCGATTTTTTATTATGTCATTGAGTGGGACCTCAGAAGCCAATGTTATGGAACACTCATGGAAGTAGTGTCGTAGCTTGCGGGATGACATGAAGACCGCGTATGCTATCTTTTGGTATTGGGGGTACCAGGATTTGCACGATGTGAGGACATTTGATACATAGTATACCGGTTTTTGGAGCGAAATTTGTGTCCATCATGTTCTCGTTCGATGGCGAGCATGACGCTCACCACCTGATGCGTTCCCGATATGTATAACAACATGGGCTCGCCAGTGTTTGGTGCGGCCAGGATTGGGTTGCTTGCTAGGGGGGCATTTATTTCCTCTAGTCCAGCAGTCGCCGTGTCTGTCCATTCGAAGTTATCAGTGCGCCGTAAGAGGCGATCGAGTGGTAGTGCCTTTTCTCCTAATTTGGAGATAAATCGTCTTAGCGCTACTACGCATCCAGCTAGCTTTTGGACCTGTTTGAGGTCTGTTGGTGTAGCCAACTGTGATAGAGCTTGGATTTTAGCTGGATTTGCTTCGATTCCTCTATTGCAGACAATGAAGCCCAACCATTTTCCATTGGGGACGCCGAAGACACACTTTTCCTGGTTGAGCTTAATGTCATATGCCTGGAGGTTGTCGAATGTAAGATGTAAGTCATCTATTAATGTTTAGACGTGCCTAGTTTTGATGACGACGTCATCGACGTAAGCTTCTACCATTTTGCCGATTTGTTTCTCCAGGCATGTTTGAATCATGCGTTGGTATGTGGCGCTGGCGTTCTTGAGCCCAAAAGGCATGGTGTTGAAGCAGAAAGGCCCATATGGGGTGATAAATGCTGTTGCGGCTTGATCGGACTCCTTCATTTTGATTTGATGGTATCTGGAATATGCATCAAGGAAACACAGTGAGTCGTGTCCTACGGTGGCGTCGATGATTTGATCAATGCGGGGGAGGGGGAAGGGATACTTAGGGAAAGCCTTGTTGAGGTCTTTGAAATCGACACACAGGCGCCAGGATTTTTCCTTCTTTGGTACCATCACCAGGTTTGCCAGTCAGTCCGGATGTTTGATTTCTCTAATAAATCCAGCCTCGATGAGTTTGGCCAGCTCCTCCACCATGGCTTGTCGCTTGGGTTCAGAAAAGCGTCACAGTGTTTGCTTAACCGGTTTAAATCCCTTTAATATATTGAGGCTATGTTCGGCCAGCTCGCGTGGGATCCCTGGCATATCTAAAGGGTGCCAGGCGAATATGTCCCAGTTTTTGCGCAGGAATTCTCATAGTGTGGTGTCAACTGTTGGGTTCAGTTGAGCTCTGATAGATGTTGTCTTCTTGGGGTCCGTTGGGTGGACCTGGAATTTGACTATTTCTTCTGCTGGTTTGAAGGATGTGGATTTAGGGCGTTTATCGAGGATCACGTCATCCCTGTCCACCGTGGAGCGTAGTGCAGTTAATTCTTTCGGCCGCAATGGCTTTGGATAGCACCTCCAGGGCCAGGGATGCGGTTTTGTTTTCAGCGCGGAGTGCTATCTCCGGATCACTGACAAGAGTGATTATACCGTTTGGTCCAGGCATTTTGAGCTTCATATACCCGTAATGGGGTATGGCCTGAAAGCATGTAAAAGCATCCCGCCCCAACCGGGCGTGATATCTGCTGCTGAAAGGGGCCACTTGGAAAGTTATTCTACGGACCGATAGTTCTCCGACGTGCCGAATACTATGTCAAGTGTGATTTTTCCCGCGCACCACGCCTCCCGACTGGGGATAATTCCTCGGAAGCTTGTGTTACTTTTCTTGATGTGGCTCCTGTCTATTTGCATTTTATGAGGTGTGTCCTCATAAATGAGGTTTAGTGTGCTGCCTCCATCCATGAGGACCTTGGTAAGTCGAAACCCGTCCACGATGGTACTGAGGACTAACGCAGCTAGCGCTTGTACTATTCTGTACTTTGGTTCGTCACCGGCGTTGAATGTTATAGCCGTGTCGTTCCAGGGGTTTATTTCAGCAATTTGGAAGACTTCGGTGAGCTCATGAAGTGCCCTTTTGCGCTTGTTGTTTGAAGTGAATGTCTCAAAGACTGTCAACACTCTTAAGTTATCGTCCTCTGGGGGATGTCGTTCTGGGTCGTCCTTGATAAAGATGCCCTCGCCTCTCTTGGCTACTTGTCGTAGTATCCAACATGCTCTAAGACTGTGGGTTGCCACGGTATCTGGTGTTGTATGTATTTTGCATGGGCCATCGAGCCACCCCATCAGAACGGTGCCGTACCACATAGCAGTTTTGTGTTTCTTGACTATTGGACTGGGCGCGCCATGAGGGTGCGCCCTTTTCGCCTGTAGGGAGAGTTGAGTTGGGAGTGACGATTCCCAGCGAGGTGCCTGAGTTTTCCATGCGCTCTCCATCGCGCTATACTTTTGTACGATGGTTGCTAAGTCAGCGAATTTCAGTATGCGGTGGCGAATGATGGCGTTGAGGATTCCTTCGTCCGCACAATTGTTGCAGAATGCTGATATTGCGTCCTTGTCACGGCAATCTTTTACCTTGTCTTTGACAAGGAGGAATCTGGCCCAGAAGTGGTGGACCGTTTCTTGAGGCTACTGTTTTATGCTCATGAGATCGTCTATGTTCGGGTGGGTGGGTGGAATTAAATCCAAACCCGACCTGGCCGATCATCCGGAGTCTGATGACCTTTCGGGCTTAATAGTCCGGGTTCCAGAATATCTTCTGATTGTTTAGGACCGTCGTCTGATGCTATGTTCGGAGGGTTGGTCGCATCCTTTCACGAGTGAGTATCCGGCTCTTCCTGATCGGCAATCCGAACATAGTCCGTCTTCGGTATAGAAGAACACTCGCTGTCCTGCTCCATGACTACCGCAATCTGGTGGGTGATCGGTAGGGTCTCGATTTCTCCTTGATTTGTTTTAGGCCTGATCCGATCGTAGTCTGTGGCTATTTCCAAGGCGATGCGATCTAGGAGTTCGTTCAAAGACGAAAACTCCGTTGGATCCATCTTCTTGGAGTGCTCGGAGTTGATGCGAAGGGGGTTTTCGATGGCCCAAGAGGTCATCGTCGGCTCAACGGCCGAACGGGCAATCATAGTAAAGCCGCCCGGCCAAAGGGTTTGGCCTGAGGCCAGAGCTCCTCTGGAGGTGATGTTGTCTTTAAGGACAAGGCGAGCCATCGAGCCTTTCATCGACGGCAAAGTGGAACTCTCAATGAAAGCACCAATGTCGGTGTCAAAACCGGCGGATCTTGGGTAGGGGGTCCCGAACTATGCGTCTAGGATCGATGGTAACAGGAGATGGGGGACACAATGTTTACCCAGGTTCGGGCCCTCTCTATGGAGGTAATACCCTACATCCTGCTTGATTGATCTTGATGAATATGAGTGTTACAAGAGTTGATCTACCACGACATCATAATGGCTAAACCCTAGAAGCCTAGCCCGTATGACTATGGTAATGAGTATATATCCTTTCCAGACTAACCCCTCCAGTCTATATAGACACCGGGGGGGAATCTAGGGTTACATAGAGTCGGTTACATAAGAAGGAATCTTCATAGTTGGTCGCCAAGCTTGCCTCCCACGCCAAGGAGAGTCCAATCCGGACACAGGTACAGTCTTCGGCCTTCATGTCTTCACAGCCCATCAGTCCGTCCCATGGATAACAGGCCGGACGCCTGAGGACCCCTTAGTCCAGGACTCCCTCAATTATCAAGCAGACGGAAAAGATCCATACTCGTCCAAGAAATAGGATAGCGAGGAAAAGCTGAGTCGACTGGTATTGCCCGTTCTTGATGACTAAGATCATTAAGGGTTGCCAACACGACAAGATAAAAGGCATGATTCGGGATAGAAGCATGTGCATCACCAAAATGATACACGGGGCTGAAAGAAAGACATCGACGCGATACCTGAGCACCATTCCTGGAAACAGTGTCGGGATCACTTGGCAACACTCCGCTGGGACAGAAATGACACTAATCACTGAAGAATAGGACAGAAAAGAAACTAGAAGAAATGCAGGGGCTGAGCTGTAGTGGATCCGAACCGATGCCAGCTACACTCACCAGATAAACCGTTAGCAGCAAAATAGTAAGACTGTATCCATGCTATGCAACAAACAAATGCAACAACCAAATGCAACAAACAAGATAGACTCTATACCACCGATTACTACCGCTCACGCTGACTAGGGCGTCCTACAGCCAGACCTCCTCTGATACAAAGCCTGTGGCACCCTGGCTCATAGAAACCAGAACGCCCCGTATTCCAGCCCAGAGATCGAGGAGAAGTCTCTGGAAAATGACATTGCTTGATGCTACCTCTTGAGCACTACGTTGGTTTTCCCTCGAAGAGGAAAGGGTGATGTAGTAAAGTAGCGTAAGTATTTGCCTCAGTTTTTGAGAACCCAGGTATCAATCCAGTAGGAGATCACGCTCGACTCCCACGCACCTACACAAACAAATAAGAACCTCGCAAGCAACGCGATAAAGGGGTTGTCAATCCCTTCACGGCACTTACGAGAGTGAGATCTGATAGATATGATAAGATAATATTTTGGTATTTTTATGATAAAGAGAAATAAAGATGCAAAGTAAATTAAACGGCAAAGGAAATAACTAAGTGTTGGAAGATTAATATGATGGAAGATAGACCTGGGGGCCATAGGTTTCACTAGTGGCTTCTCTCAAGAGCATAGGTATTACGTTGGGTAAACGAATTATTGTCGAGCAATTTATAGAACTGAGCATAGTTATAAGAATATCTAGGTATGATCATGTACATAGGCATCACGTCCGCGACAACTAGACCGAAACGATTCTGCATCTACTACTATTACTCCACACATCGACTTCTATCCAGCATGCATCTAGAGTATTAAATTCATAAGAACAGAGTAATGCTTTAAGTAAGATGACATGATGTAGAGGGATAAACTCATGCAATATGATATAAACCCCACATTTTTATCCTCGATGGCAACAATACAATACGTGCCGGTTCCCTTTCTGTCACTAGGATCGAACACCGCAAGATTGAACACAAAGCTAAGCACTTCTCCCATTGCAAGAAAGATCAATCTAGTAGGCCAAACCAAACTGATAATTCGAAGAGACTTGCAAAGATAAACCAATCATACATAAAAGAATTCAGAGGAGAACCAAATATTGTTCATAGATAAACTGGATCATAAACCCACAATTCGTTGGATCTCAACAAACACACCGCAAAAGAAGATTACATCGAATAGATCTCCAAGAAGAGCGAGGAGAACTTTGTATTGAGATCCAAAGAGAGAGAAGAAGCCATCTAGCTAATAACTATGGACCCAAAGGTCTGATGTAAACTACTCACACATCTTTGGAGAGGCCATGGAGTTGATGTAGAGGCCCTCCGTGATCAATGCCCCCTTCGGTGGAGCTCCAGAAAAGGCCCCAAGATGGGATCTCTCGAGTACAGAAGGTTCCGACGGTGGAATTAGGTTTTCGTGGTGCTCCTGGATGTTTGGGGGTATGTGGGTATATATAGGAGGAAGAAGTACGTCGGTGGAGCAACAAGGGGCCCACGAGGGTGGAGGGCGCGCCTAGGGGGGTAAGCGTGCCCCCTGCCTCGTGGCCTCCTTGTTTGTTTCTTGACGCCCACTCCAAGTCTCCTGGATCCTATTTGTTGAGAAAAATCACGTTCCCGAAGGTTTCATTCCATTTGGACTCCGTTTGATAATCCTTTTCTTCGAAACCCTAAAATAGGCAAAAAAAAACTGCAATATGGGTTGGGCCTCCGATTAGTAGGTTAGTCCCAAAAGTGATATGAAAGTGAAAAATAAAGCCCATTAACATCCAAAATAGATAATATAATAGCATGCAGTAATCAAAAATTATAGATACATTGGAGACGTATCAAGCATCCCCAAGCTTAATTCCTGCTCGTCCTCGAGTAGGTAAATGATAAAAGAAGAATTTTTGATGTGGAATGCTTTCTAACATATTTATCAATGTAATTTTTATTTATTGTGGCATGAATGTTCAGATGCATAAGATTCAAGACAAAAGTTTAATATTGACATAAAAATAATAATACTACAAGCATACTAACTAAGAAATCATGTCTTCTCAAAATAACATGGCCAAAGAAAATTATCCCTCCAAAGCATATAGTCTGGCTATGCTCTATCTTCACCACACAAAATATTTAAATCATGCACAACTCCGATGACAAGCCAAGCAATTGTTTCATACTTTTGATGTTCTCAAACTTTTTCAATCTTCACGCAATACATGAGCGTGAGCCATGGATATAGCACTATATGGTGGGATAGAATGGTGGTTATGGAGAAGAAAAAAAGGAGAAGATAGTCTCACATCAACTAGGAGTATCAACGGGCTATGGAGATGCCCATTAATAGATATCAATGTGAGTGAGTAGGGATTGCCATGAAACGGATGCACTAGAGCTATAAGTGTATGAAAGCTCAACAAAAGAAACTAAGTGGGTGTGCATCCAACTTGCTTGCTAATGAAGACCTAGGGCAATTGGAGGAAGGCCATCATTGGAATATACAAGCCAAGTTCCATACTGAAAAATTCCCACTAGTATAAGAAAGTTATATCATAGGAGACTCTCTATCATGAAGATCATGGTGCTACTTTGAGGCACAAGTGTGGAAAAAGGATAGTCGCATTGTCCATTCTCTCTTTTTCTCTCATTTTCTTTTTTTTCTTTTGGCCTATTTTCTTTTTTTTCGTCCGGAGTCTCATCCCGACTAGTGGGGGAATCATAGTCTCCATCATCCTTTCCTCACTGGGACAATGCTCTAATAATGATGATCATCACACTTTATTTACTTACAACTCAAAAATTACAACTCGATACACAGAACAAGATATGACTCTATGTGAAAGCCTCCGGCGGTGTACCGGGATGTGCAATGATGCATGAGTGACATGTATGAAAATTATGAATGGTGGCTTTGCCACAAATACGATGTCAACTACATGATCATGCAAGCAATATGACAATGATGAAGCGTGTCATAATAACGGAACGATGGAAAGTTTCATGGCAATATATCTTGGAATGGCTATGGAAATGCCATAATAGGTAGGTATGGTGGCTGTTTTGAGGAAGGTATATGGTGGGTTTATGGTACCGGTGAAAGTTGCGCGATACTAGAGAGGCTAGCAATGGTGGAAGGGTGAGAGTGCGTATAATCCATGGACTCAACATTAGTCATAAAGAACTCACATACTTATTGCAAAAATCTACAAGTTATCAAAGCAAAGTATTACGCACATGCTCCTAGGGGGATAGATTGGTAGGAAAAGACCATCGCTCGTCCCCGACCGCCACTCATAAGGAAGACAATCAATAAATAAAT
The DNA here is from genome assembly GCF_056163025.1 of Triticum urartu. NCBI lineage: Eukaryota > Viridiplantae > Streptophyta > Magnoliopsida > Poales > Poaceae > Triticum > Triticum urartu. The sequence continues at coordinate 170,219,909 of NC_141876.1, read as the reverse complement.
CTTGCTACGACTTCATCACACATCGGTTCACCATACGTGCATGCTACGGGAATCACAAAATTTAACACAAGTATATTTCTCAAATTCACAACTACTCAACTAGCATGACTCTAATATCACCATCTCCATATCTCAAAAAAATTATCAAGTATCAAACTTCTCATAGTATTCAATGCACTTGTATGAAAGTTTTTATTATTGCCATGTTGTTCTAAAGGACTCTCAAAATAATATAAGTGAAGCATGAGAGAACAATATTTTCTATAAAACAAAACCACCGCCGTGCTCTAAAAGATATAAGTGAAGCACTAGAGCAAAAAACTATATAGCTCAAAAGATATAAGTGAAGCACATAGAGTATTCTAATAAATTTCAAATCATGTGAGTCTCTCTCAAAAGGTGTGTACAGCAAGGATGATTGTGGTAAACTAAAAAGCAAAGACTCAAATCATACAAGACGCTCCAAGAAAAACACATATCATGTGGTGAATAAAAATATAGCTCCAAGTAAAGTTACCAATAGACGAAGACGAAGGAGGGGATGCCTTCCGGGGCATCCCCAAGCTTAGGCTTTTTGGTGTCCTTGAATTTTACCTTGGGGTGCCACGGGCATCCCCAAGCTTAGGCTCTTGCCACTCCTTATTCTATAATCCATCAAATCTTTACCCAAAACTTGAAAACTTCACAACACAAAACTCAAAATAGAAAAATCTCGTGAGCTCCGTTAGCGAAAGAAAACAAAACACCACTTCAACGTACTGTAATGAACTCATTATTTATTTATATTTGTGTTAAACCTTATGTAATCCAACTTCTCTATGGTTTATAAACTCTTTTACTAGCCATTGATCCATCAAAATAAGCAAACAACACACGAAAAAACAGAATCTGTCAAAAACAGAACAGACTGTAGTAATCTGTAGCTAACGCAAACTGCTGGAACCCCGAACATTCTAAAATAAATTTCTGGACGTGAGGAATTTATCTATTAACCATCTGCAAAAAGAATTAACTAAATATCACTATCCAAATAAAAATGGCAGGAATTCTCGTGAGCACTAACGTTTCTGTTTTTTACAACAAGATCAAAATGACTTTCCCCAAGTCTTCCCAACGGTTCTTCTTGGCACAAAAACTAATTAAACATAAAAACACAAAAAAAACAGAGGCTAGATAAATTATTTATTACTAAACAGGAGCAAAAAGCAAGGAATAAAAATAAAATTGGTTTGCCTCCCAACAAGCGCTATCGTTCAACGCCCCTAGCTAGGCATAAAAGCAAAGATATATCTAGGTATTGCCATCTTTGGTAGGCAATCCATAAGTGGCTATCGTAATAGATTCATATGGTAATTTAACTTCATTTCTAGGGAATTTTTCCATGCCTTTCCTTAATGGGAATTGGAATTTAATATTCCCTACTTCATATCAATAATTGCACCAATCGTTCTAAGGAAAGGTCTACCAAAAATAATAGGACATGAAGGATTGCAATCTATCTCAAGAACAATGAAATCTACGGGCACATAGTTCCTATTTGCAAAAATAAGGACACCATTAATTCTTCCCATAGGTTTCTTAATAGTGGAATCCGCAAGGTGCAAGTTTAAAGAACAATCATCAAAATCACGGAAACCTTACAAATCACACAAAGTTTTTGGAATCGTGGAAACACTAGCACCCAAATCACACAAAGCATAACACTCATGATCTTTAATTTTAATTTTTATTGTAGGTTCCCACTCATCATAAGTTTTCTAGGGATAGAAACTTCCAACTCAACTTTTTCTTCATAAGATTGCATCAAAGCATCAACGATATGTTTAGTAAAGCTTTATTTTGACTATAAGCATGAGAATAATTTAGCACATATTGCAACAAGGAAATACAATCTATCAAAGAGCAATTATCATAATTAAATTCCTTGTAATCCAAAATAGAGGGTTCATTGATATCTAACGTTTTAATCTCTTCAATCCCACTTTTAACAATTTTAGCATCAAGATCTAAAGACTCTGAATTTTTGGAACGCCTTCTAGGTAAAGGTGGCTCGTCTTCAAGCCCATCATTATCAAGATTCATATTGCAAAAAAAAAGATTTAATAGGGGACACATCACTAACTTTTAGATTTTCATCCTTATTATCATGAAAACTAGAAGAACACGCTTTCACAAAGCAATCTTTCTTAGCACGCATCCTAGCGGTTCTTTCTTTGCACTCATCAATGGAAATTCTCATGGTTTTGAGAGACTCATTGATATCATGCTTAGGTGGAATAGATCTAAGTTTCAAAGAATCAACATCAAGAGAAATTATATCAGCGTTCCTAGCCAATTCATCAATCTTAAGTAGTTTTTTGTCAATCAAAGCACTGAAACTCTTTTGTGAAGTAATAAATTCTTTAATACTAGATTCAAAATCAGAGGGTATATTATTATAATTTCCATAAGAATTTTTGTAGGAATTACCATAATTATTAGGGGAATTGCTACGAAACGGCCTAGGATTAAAATTACCTCTATACGCGTTATTACCAAAATTGTTCCTACCAACAAAATTCACATCCATAGATTCATTATTATTCTCAATCAAAGTAGACAAAGGCATATCATTAGGATCAGTAGGAGCACTCTTATTAACAAACAATTTCATAAGTTCATCCATCTTTCCACTCAAAACATTGATCTCTTCAATTGAATGCACCTTTTTTACTAGTAGATCTTTCAGTGTGCCATTGAGAATAATTAACCATAATATTATCTAGGAGTTTGGTAGCTTCTCATAAAGTGATTTTCCATAAAAGTTCTTCTCGCTGCCGAATCTAAAAGATTTCTAGAAGCAAAATTCAATCCAGCATAAAAATTCTGTATAATCATCCATAAATTCAAACCATGTGATGGGCAATTACATATCTTTGATTTCATCCTCTCCCAGGATTTTGCAACATGTTCATGATCAAGTTGCTTAAAATTCATAATTTAGTTTCAAAGAGAGATGTTCTTAGCGGGAGGAAAAAACTTAGATATAAAAGCATCTTTGCACTTATTCCATGAATCAATACTATTTTTAGGCAAAGACGAAAACCAAGCTTTAGCATGATCTCTAAGGGAAAAAGGAAATAGCTTCAATTTAACAATATCATTGTCCACATCTTTCTTCTTTTGCATATCACACAAATCAACAAAGTTGTTTAGATGGGTAGCGGCATCTTCACTAGGAAGGCTAGAAAACGGATCTTTCATGACAAGATTAAGCAAAGCAGTATTAATTTCACAAGATTTAGCATCGGAAAGACGAGCAATTGGAGTGCTAATAAAATCATTATTGTTGGTATTGGCAAAGTCACACAATTTATTATTATCTTGAGCCATCGTGACAAGCAAGCAATCCAACACACGAGCAAACAAGAAACGGGCAAAAAGGCAAATAGAAAAAGAGAAGGGGGACGAATAGAGAGGGCGAATAAAACGACAAGGTTGAAGTGGGGCAGAGGAAAACAAGAGGCAAATGGAAAATAATGTAATGCGAGGGATAAGAGTTTGTGATGGGTACTTGGTATGTCTTGACTTGTGCTTGACTTGACTTGGAGCGAATGTCCCCGGCAACGGCGCTAGAAATCCTTCTTGCTACCTCTTGAAGAGGAAAGGGTGATGCAGTAAAGTAGCGTAAGTATTTCCCTCAGTTTTTGAGAACCAAGGTATCAATCCAGTAGAAGATCACGCTCGAGTCCCACGCACCTACACAAACAAATAAGAACCTCGCAACCAACGCGATAAAGGGGTTGTCAATCCCTTCACGGTCGCTTACGAGCGTGAGATCTGATAGATATGATAAGACAATATTTTTGGTATTTTTATGATAAAGAGAAATAAAGATGCAAAGTAAAATAAACGGCAAAGGAAATAACTAAGTGTTGGAAGATTAATATGATGGAAGATAGACCCCGTGGCCATAGGTTTCACTAGTGGCTTCTCTCGAGAGCATATGTATTACGGTGGGTAAACGAATTACTGTCGAGCAATTGATAGAATTGAGCATAGTTTTGAGAATATCTAGGTATGATCATGTATATAGGCATCACGTCCGCGACAAGTAGACCGAAACGATTCTGCATCTACTACTATTACTCGACACATCGACCGCTATCTAGCATGCATCTATAGTATTAAGTTCATAATAACAGAGTAATGCTTTAAGTAAGATGACATGATGTAGAGGGATAAACTCATGCAATATGATATGAACCCCATCTTTTTATCCTCGTTGGCAACAATACAATACGTGTTGGTTCCCTTTCTATCACTGGGATCAAACACCGCAAGATTGAACCCAAAGCTAAGCACTTCCCCATTGCAAGAAAGATCAATCTAGTAGGCCAAACCAAACAGATAATTTGAACAGACTTGCAAAGATAAACCAATCATACATAAAAGAATTCATAGGAGAATCAAATATTGTTCATAGATAAACTAGATCATAAACCCACAATTCATCGAATCTCGACAAACATACCGCAAAAGAAGATTACATCGAATAGATCTCCAAGAAGATCGAGGAGAACTTTGTATTGAGATCCAAAGAGAGAGAAGAAGCCATCTAGCTAATAACTATGCACCCGAAGGTCTGATGTAAACTACTCACACATCTTCGGAGAGGCCATGGAGTTGATGTAGAGGCCCTCCATGATCAATGCCCCCTTCGGTGGAGCTCCAGAAAAGGCCCCAAGATGGGATCTCTCGAGTACAGAAGGTTCCGACGATGGAATTAGGTTTTCGTGGTGCTCCTGGATGTTTGGGGGGTATGTGGGTATATATAGGAGGAAGAAGTACGTCGGTGGTGCAACGGGGGGGGGGGGGGGGCACGAGGGTGGAGCGCACGCCCAGGGGGTAGGTGTGCCCCCTGCCTCGTGTCCGCCTCGTTTGTTTCTTGACGCCCACTCCAAGTCTCCTGAATCACGTTTGTTGAGAAAGTCACGTTCCCGAAGGTTTCATTCCGTTTGGACTCCGTTTGGACTCCATTTGATATTCCTTTTCTTCGAAACCCAAAAATAGGCAAAAAAACAACAATTTGGGCTGGGCCTCCGATTGGTAGGTTAGTCCCAAAAGTGATATAAAAGTGTAAAATAAAGCCCATTAACATCCAAAATAGATAATATAATAGCATGGAGGAATCAAAAATTATAGATACATTGGAGACGTATCACTTGACATAGAACAAATTAGCGCTTCTTACAAGAATAATAAATACACGAGTCTGATGTTACAAAGAATCACATCAGCACAACGACAGTACGCATGCGATACTACAATTGTTGTATGCTAGTAGTAGAACAACTCGTAGCAGCTGAATACTTCTAGAAGAGGAACAACGATGAAGGTGGTGAACTCCACTCCACAGGGACACTGGCTGGGACACGATCTCGCTCGCATGCATGGAAACCTCGACAAGCACTCAAGCAATCATGGCATCACCTGCAATCTGGCATGACACGCTAGGTCAGTACATTGAATTACTTGAAAGCTCACAACAACCAAAAGCATCAAGGCAAGACAATAACCTAGCATTGAACATGTTAATTAAATTAATAGCTACCATGATGAAGCAACTACTAATCATGATATGAACTAGTAGAATACTGATAACCCATCATCTTAGATCTCAAGAACCACATGCACCATCTCGCACTTGGCTATTCGGCCAAGTAATAAACAATCTCGATCACCTCGTGATCCAAAATATCCACGTGATCACCTCGTGACCACACCACAAACAGAATGATCATCCTCAAGATCATCCCAACATCATCATCAGCATTCTACCAAACTGTTACAGCTCGCAATATCTACATATACATAACCTATCAGTCATTCCGTCATGTGACTGTTGATCGAACGGTGTGACCTAGTACGCACTTGTGCCCATGACCAAGTATGCAGCTATCGATAGATTAAACACACCCACTCTACAGAGGTAGCGCACTTTACCCACACCACGGAACGCATGGCCTTATGCTCCCATTCGGGTGGACCAATGTCATTCCGACAAAACCGACCTACTACCATGACACTCTCCCGGCGACTCCGACCAACACCCCTTTAGGGTTCAGTCCTGGGTCGCCCCGTGCCTACCAAAGGAATCAATGGCCACCGTCGTGGCAAAACACACACGGTCCCAAATGAGGACAAGAGATCTCAATACCAACTATGGGCACACAAGGTTATGTCTGCTTACCGGGCACTGGCGAGAGGCACTGGCGAGAGGCATGACAATAGACCACATTAGGGCCTTCCCATAAAAGGCAAATGTGGTTGCACTGGAAAAATCCCGGTTCGGTGGCACCTGACCAACTTAATGATGGAATTTATCCCCAACATATAACAGTGATAACTGATACTCTGCTATCATCTACCAACCTGTAATCCAAGTCATAGCAATATCCAACAAATGATCCAAAGCATACTATCGACATATCAAAATACTCTGAGGATAGGATAACCCTTTTATCATGATGGATCCAAGAACGATAATACTACTACTCAAATATCAAGAATTAGGTATCCAGCCATGATCCACATGCAAGCATCCTCTCCAACATCATACTCCAAAACGTAATATCACCTAGCATCATGATGAAAATAACATTAGCCACTAATAATCCAAAGGCGACATGTCATCCACATAATCATCAAAATATAAGTCCTAGAACTCCAAGCAATATCATGTCAATAGCAAGATCAAAATAATACTCTGAGAAATATCATGAAGAAATAATACATAGCTAATGCAAATTTTAAACAAGTTCAAATAATGTAAACCATGTCCTAGAAGTGCGAGAAGCTTGTGGAAAGAATCACCGGAAAACTTTCTCTCTTAGAGGGGGCTGATTTAGTGTAAGGGGAAAATGGTCCTTTTCGAAATGTTAACACATGGTGAAAATGATACCAATAGAACGGGCTCGACGAGACGAAGAAATGGGCTTTGGAATCACCTCATTTGGCGTTGTGAGCAAAAAGTTGTGAAGAGTATTCTGCCATGGACCTATCTGTAATGAAAATATTTACAGACGGGGCCAAAACATAAAAACAAAAAGCGTAGTTTGAAGAATACATCTTAGCTTCAGGGAAAACACATTGCGGGCTAAAACAGAGAGACAATACCCTTTCAGAATAATGAAAATGTACTTTGAGTTGAGGCACCTAGAGAATACGCTTTCAGCTTATGAAGATGTACCGACTGGAACTCCGTGTCCACTTATCCACGTCATCAGCGGCGGGGCCGGGCTCCTGGGTCACTTACAGGTGGGGCCCTTCATTGACTCTCTCTCCTCCCTCGTTCCTTCTTCTTCCTCCCATGCTCGAGAGAGACAGAGGCGAGGCCGGCCACCTTAACGGCGAGTCCCGGCGTCTCCGGCCATCTCCCGCGGAGCTCGGCACACCGGCCTTTTCAGGAAGAAGCGGCGCATCTGATGGTGTAGGGCACGGCCACCGAGGAGCACCAAGGTGAAGGCAGTTTTGAGGACGGCGGATGGTGGCTACGGGCGTTAGTGGATTTGGCGGTCGAGGCCACCCGAGGAGAAGGACGAGATGTCGGGAGGTTTGGGATGCTCTCGGCTGTCTATTGGTGGTGGAAAGAGGAGAGGGAGGCTCGGACTCGAGCTAATTTAGGTTGGAGGCCACGGCAGCCATGGTGGCAGTGGGCGGTGGGGAGAGCTTTTCCGGCTCGAAGAAGAGGCTGAGGAGGGTGTTGGGAGGTTTTTGAGGGGGTTGGTGAGCTCGGGAGGGGCTCGGAGTGCTTATATATAGCCGGGGACTGATACGTCTCCAACGTATCTATAATTTTTCATTGTTCCATGCTATATTATATTCTGTTTTGGACATTATGGGCTTTATTATACACTTTTATATTATTTTTGGGACTAACCTATTAACCGGAGGCCCAGCCGAGAATTGCTGTTTTTTGCCTATTTCAGAGTTTCGCGGAAAAAGAATATCAAATGGAGTCCAAACGGAATGAAACCTTCGGGAACATGCTTTTTGGAACGAAAGTGATCTAGAGGACTTGGACCCTACGTCAAGAAAGCAATCAGGAAGGCATGACGTAGGGGGCGCGCCTACCCCCCCCCCCCCCCCCCCACGCGCGCCCTCCACCCTCATGGGGCCCATGTTGCTCCACCGACGTACTTTTTCCTCCTATATATACCTACGTACCCCCAAACTACCAGATACAGAGCCAAAATCCTAATTCCACCGCCGCAACCTTCTGTACCCGTGAGATCCCATCTCGGGGCCTTTTTCGGAGCTCCGTAGGAGGGGGTATCGATCACGGAGGGCTAGATGGATTCTTCTCTATTTTTGGATCTCAATACAATGTTCTCCCCCTCTTTTGTGCAAATCTACTCGATGAAATCTTCTTTTGCGGTGTGTTTGTTGAGACCGATGAATTGTGGGTTTATGATCAAGTTTATCTATGAACAATATTTGAATCTTCTCTGAATTCTTTTATGTATGATTAGTTATCTTTGCAAGAATCTTTGAATTATCAGTTTGGTTTGGCCTACTAGATTGATCTTTCTTGCAATGGGAGAAGTGCTTAGCTTTGGGTTCAATCTTGTGGTGTCCTTTCCTAGCGACAGTAGGGGCAGCAAGGCACGTATTGTATTGTTGCCATCGAGGATAACAAGATGGGGTTTATATCATATTGCATGAGTTTATCCCTCTACATCATGGCATCTTGCTTAAAGCGTTACTCTGTTCTTTTGAACTTAATACTCTAGATGCATGCTAGTTAGCGGTCGATGTGTGGAGTAATAGTAGTAGATGGAGGCAGGAGTCAGTCTACTTGTCTCGGACGTGATGCCTATATACATGATCATACCTAGATATTCTCATAACTATGCTCAATTCTGTCAATTGCTCAATAGTAATTTGTTTACCCACCGTAATATTTATGCTCTCGAGAGAAGCCACTAGTGAAACCTATGGCCCCCGGGTCTATTTTCTATCATATTAATCTTCCATCAACAAGCTATTTCTTGCACCGTTTTTATTTTGCTTTATTTACTTTTCATCTTTATCATAAAAATACCAAAAATATCATCTTATCATATCTATCAAATCTCACTTTCGTAAGTGACCGTGAAGGGATTGACAACCCCTTTATTGTGATGGTTGCGAGGATTTTATTTGTTTGTGTAGGTGCGAGGGACTCGTGCGTGGCCTCCTACTGGATTGATACCCTGGTTCTCAAAAACTGAGGGAAATACTTACGCTACTTTTCTGCATCACCCTTTCCTCTTCAAGGGAAAACCAACGCAGTGCTCAAGAGGTAGCAGGGAGCAGGGGGTCGAGCTGGCGTCGCCGCAGACACGTGGCCGGCGCTGTGGATGGGTGTGCATGCACCCGAGGTCGGTGGTAGACGACCGAGGAGGAACAGAGGAGGCTCACGGGGAGGTAGACGATGCCAGGAAGCACGGGGAGGAAGAGACGAGCGCCATTACTGCCTTATCGGCCAGTATTCGCCCGTGGGCGAGCGTTGGTGAGGAAGAGGACGGAGGAGGAGAGGGGTCCAGGGGAACGGTGAGGACGAGGTAAAGCCACTGGACATGCTCACGAGTTGGAAGACGACGAGTGGGAGAGTTGCCGAAGAACAAACGATGCCCTGGACGCGGCCACTGTGCACAGAGCGCGTAAATGGGCATGCCAGCTACGCGATTACCATGGGACAAGGCACAGGTAGGTCACAATGGGATTGCAAACAATGTCTAATGTGAAGTCCCTCCAAGATGGAGCATTTATGACGCTATGGCTTGATCTGAGGCACTGTGGTTAAGTTGGAACTAAGCATAGAAGTTTGCTGCATCAAACTTGGCAGAGCACTGCTGATCAACAATCAAGGGATTGGAGCCAGTGGTGCTGTCTGGGATGATTAACTATGGAAGGACTATGATCTTGGAGGTTATGAGGGGAAATGGAGCACAAAAATATAGAGTTGCTTTGTAACTACCATTATTGGTTCAGAAGCTTGATCAGGAAGGTGCACTCACATGGAGTATCAAATTGAGATGAAATTGGGTATATCATGATGATTTGGACAGGTTATGATTCTGTAAAAATTTCATACCAATTGGACAAGTCAAAATGGTACTTGCTTCACACACATCCTCTCTGTCCAAAAACTAGAAATAATTCTAGAAAAAAATGGTCTTGATGAATTGATCCCAAAATTGCTGGAGAGGGGTTTCATGATCATCATAAAGCTTTGGTAAATTTACAGCCAAAATGAAGCAAGATAAAATATACTTGCTTCACAACCTAAAAATATTGACAGAAGCAAAGATTTGATTCTGTGCTCACATAGATGATTGTATGGAGCTGAAAATGGGAGGAGTGTGATAATATGAGCATATGAAGGAGTGTGAAAAACTTCAACTCATTTGGATAACCCTAGCTAGTACTTCCTTCACAATGCCTTCTGTCTGACAAAAACTTTGAAAAATTTCTAAGGAAGATTAGCTAGGCAAATAAAGTTGAATTTTGGCATGAGGGAATGATTTGGATGAAATAGCATGCCCAAAAAGTTTGGGGGCGAACAAGTAAAGATAGGTGGCACTTCCTTCACAGAAAGCCAAAGTGGACAGAAATGAAGAATAATTATTGGGGAATTATTCTTGGGCTAGGACAGGATAGTTTGGGCATATTTGAGCAACATATGACCCCAAAAATTATGAGAATTAATTGGGATTTTTGGTTGGACAGAAATTTAGGTTGCTTCATAACCTAGGGCAGACAGGGTTATTCCTTTAATAGAAAAAGGAATATTCCTGAGAAAAAGAATTTAGGGTTTGGTCAAGCAGTGAAGTGACATGATCTTGAGAAAGTTTTTAGAATTATGAGACACTTGGGAGAACAAATGAAGATGATTTCCCAGGTGACAAGGCCACAGAACCACTCCAAAAAGAAAAACAGAGCAAGAACCTATAAATCAAAAAGAAAAAGAAAATGGCCAAAAACGAGGCTGTTACACCTATATGCGGTATTACCCTGCCGTCTTAAGTAAATTTCAATGTGCCACCTCTAAAAACTTCTAATAAATATCCTTTTTGTGTGCCTGGATCGTTCATGGAACGATAGGAGGTGGTCGTGTAGCGACCCGACCCGAATGGATCAAGTGCACTGTGCTCAGGTGTCATCCCTGGATCAGTAATGCTGACACCACACAGTACATCGAAGGATTTATAGCAGAGTGGCAATCACACACTTATTACATCGTTGTCTCAAAGAGAACTTATTACAATAAATATGGCTTAAGGCCATCTAATAACGATAACAGCGGAAGGCTTGGAAGATAAATGGGTCCATCAACTCCAACGGCATCACTGAGTATAGAACCACGACCTAAAAACACCTTACTCGTCGTCTGAAAAGTCTGCAACATGAGAAGTTGCAGCCCGAAAACGGGTCAGCACATGGAATATGCTGGCAATGTAACACATAGAGAGTAATGGAATGTAACAGCTATTCTACATGCATATATGGCTGGTGGAAAGCTCTATGGTTACAGTTTTGCGTAAAGCCAGTTTTTCCCTACTGCAAAGGAATAAATTTATTTAACTATCATGGTAGTTGTTGAACATCGAGAATGGTTGACAGCATTCCAATCCCAATTAAGTGAACAATTAAAACCCAACAACATTAATTAGAAGTAACATGTTGAGATTCACATGATATTCAAGTACTAGAGACTCAAGTTGTCCATAACCGGGGACACGGCTAATCATGATTAGTTTGTACACTCTGCAGAGGTTTGCGCACTTTTCCCCACATGACTCGATCGCCTCCGTTTTTTTTCTCGCACTACATGGTGTTTGAGAAACGGATGACCGAGACATAGTCTTTCAGAAGCGCTAGCACCTTACATGTGGGGTAGACCGTACCACCTACAACCCCTACATCTGCTAGTCCACCCCGTAAGAGTTCGCACAACTTAGTCAACTATGCCAGAGCCCATAGTAGCATGTGGCTGCACACGGAAGTTTCTAGCATGAATGATCTTATGATCCCTTTGAGCCTGGGTGGCGGTCCAAAATAAAACAGGCAAGTCCTGATAGACATCAGGTGCCTCAATCCACCCAGATGTGTGTTTAAGTTGCCACCTTAGATAAACCATTAAAATTATCAACTCACATCTGTCATGGATATCACTCACCCAATCCACGTCTACTAGCATAGCATGGCATAATAAGCAAACGTAGAAGTAACTCCCAAAGGTTTCATAATAATACAGGTGATAGGTACTACCTCATCTACTTCCCATCCCACAGTTTAATTAGATCCTAATCATGCAATGTGAGAGGATTGATCTAATGCAATAAAACATGGGTTGTAGAAAAGGTATGATCAAAGTGTTACTTGCCTTGCTGATGATCCGCGAGTCCTAGGGTTTCGAAGTAACAAGCGGCGCAATCCGGGTGATCTATCGCAGACAAACAACAAGCACACAATAAGTACTCATCTAATGCACAGGTAAATCTCGAACAAGAGAACGAACCAGAAAGTTCAACTTAAGAACTCCGGTTGCAAAGAAAGAATGAACCGAACAAAGAAACGGAAAACAAACGGCGGAAGAAAACAACTCGGTTCTAGCAAGTTGAAACTAGGCCAAATTTTATTGTGGCAAAACTTGTTCAAGTTGATTAGTCGGAACGGCGGTTTCGAGACGAAACTCCAGGCGCTTGAATCACCTGATTCCGATAAACGAGCGGGAAGAAAGACTAGAACAAAGATCGGATCTGAGATCGCGATCGCGGAAAAGGCGCGGAATAAATCCGACGAAAAGAAAGAGATGAACGGTTAAACGAACGGGCGTCGTTAACCGGGGAATAATCGGTGATCACGTTCATTGAGACGAACGGTCCGAAAGAAGAACGAAAACCGATCTAGGGTTTTCGGAAAAGAAAACCGAAACAAAGAACGAAAGAAAACCGGAATGGTTAAGAAAGAACCGGAACGGTTTAGGAGAAAAACTAAACCGAGGGGAGAAAAGAGACGCGGCGCGGGACAACCTCGGCGAGGCTCCGGCGAATGGCGGCGACGGCGGCTATAGGGCGGCGGCGGCGGCTATAGGGCGGCGGCGGCGGGTGAGGGGCGCGGGGTGGGGCGCGGCTAAGGAGGAGAGGGGCTTGGGATTGATGTGAGGAGAGGGGGGGGTTGGGGTGTATTTATATAGGTGGGGGGGATTACTTGGGGTAGGGGGCAAGCAAAAGAGGGAAAACAAAACAAGGAAAGGGGGGGGGGGCTAACCGGCCTAGAGTCCCTCTGGGACTCGGCCTAGAGCGAGGGAGGCGGCGGCCTGGCGCTGCGCCTGGCGCGCGCGCTGGCTGGGGAGGCGGCCGGCTGGCTGGGCCTTTGGCCCGGCTGGCCTTGGTCCCTTTTTTTTAACTGGATTCGCGCGCAGAAAAACAAAAGAAAACTAAACTAAACGAACTCCAAAATTACTAAAGTGAATTTTCCCCGACTCCTAAAAATGAGTCGAACAAAATGAACTTTACTCCGGACCTAGAATGCAATTTTTTGAAAACACGCATTTTTCCCTATCCAAAATAAAAAGCAAACAAAACTCCGGCAAAACCAAAATTTGATTTATTCATTAAATCTTCATTTTTTCCTAACTTTGGGAAAGTCATATTATTCCCTCTCTTATATTTTTGATATTGGAAAAATAATTGAAGATGAAATAAATAAATCAAATGATCCTCTTTTTTCAAAATTTGAGAAAAAACTCAAATATGAAAATAACGAAATCTCCAACTCTCTCTGAGGGTCCTTGAGTTGCGTGAAATTTCTAGGATCGGGAAAAATGCAAGAAAATATGACATGCATGATGATCTAGTGTATAACATTCCAAATTGCAAATTTGGGCTGTTACAAACCTACCCCCCTTAAGATGAATCTCGCCCTCGAGATTCGGGTTGGCTAGAAAATAGGTGAGGGTGGTCCTTGAGCAAATCTTCTTCTCTTTCCCAGGTGGCTTCATCCTCTGAGTGGTGGTTCCACTGAACTTTGCAAAACTTGATAACCTTGCTGCGGGTAACTCTGCTGGCATAATCGAGAATCTTGACTGGCTTCTCCTCATATGTTAAGTCATCCTCCAACTGAATCGCTTCAAGCGGTACTGTATCTCTTAGCGGTACCTCCGCCATCTCGGCATGACATTTCTTCAGCTGAGAAACATGGAATACATCATGAACTCCTGACAGTCCCTCTGGTAATTCCAACTTATAAGCGACTTCTCCCATACGTTGCAAGATCTTGTACGGTCCAACGAAACGTGGTGCTAACTTTCCCTTAACTCCAAAGCGCTTAACTCCTCGAAGTGGGGATACTCGGAGATAAACTCTTTCTCCGGTTTCGTAGACTGTCTCCTTGCGTTTTGAATCTATGTAGCTCTTCTACCTGGACTGGGCTACATTGAGCCTATCGTGAATCAACTTAACTTTCCGTTTAGACTCCTTAATCAAATCTGGTCCAAAGAATTGACGGTCTCCAACTTCATCCCATGACAACGGTGTCCTGCACCTCCTTCCGTATAAAGCTTCGAAAGGTGCCATCTTCAAACTGATTTGGTAACTGTTGTTATAAGAAAACTCCGCATATGGCAAGTTATCGTCCCAACTAGATCCATAATCTAGTGCACAAGCTCTCAGCATATCTTCCAAAATCTGATTGACTCTCTCGGTCTGTCCATCTGTCTGCGGATGAAAAGCTGTGTTGAACTCTAGTCTGGTTCCTAAAGTTTCATGCAACTGATTCCAAAATTTTGAGGTAAATTGGGTTCCTCTATATGATACGATTCTCCTCAGAACTCCATGCAAACAAATGATCCTAGTCATGTATATCTTTGCCAACTTAGCACTGGTGTAAGTGGTCTTAACTGGAATGAAATGTGCTACCTTCGTCAAACGATCAACTACTACCCATATCAAATCGTAGCCTGCCTTTGTCCTGGGTAGTCCCGTGATAAAATCCATGCCTATCTTATCCCACTTCCATTCGGGTATCGGCAATGGTTGAAACAATCCTGCTGGCTTCTGATGCTCTGCCTTTACTCTCTGACATACGTCACAAACTGCTACATATGCTGCAATATCCTTCTTCATTCCGGTCCACCAGAATGTTTCCTTTAAATCCAAATACATCTTGGTATTCCCTGGGTGAATCGAATACGGTGAATCATGTGCCTCGTGCAAAATCAACTTCCTGATCTCTGGGTCATTGGGCATATAAACACGGTCCTCAAACCGTAAGGTATCGTGCTCATCCTCACGAAATCCCTTTGCTTTTCCTTCGCTCAATTTCTCTTTTATAGCAGCAATCTCCTTGTCAGATTTCTGAGCTTCTCTTATCTTATCCATCAATGTTGACTGAATCTCCAATGCTGCTACATAGCCTCTCGGAACTATTTCCAAACATAGCTCACGAAGGTTTTCTGCTAACTCCTTTGGCACTTCTCCCGTCACTAGGGTGTTGACATGGCTCTTACGGCTCAATGTGTCAGCTACTACATTAGCTTTTCCGGGATGGTAATGCAATCTCATGTCATAATCGTTGATGAGCTCCAACCATCTCCTTTGTCTGAGGTTCAACTCCTTCTGCGTGAAAATGTACTTCAAACTCTTGTGATCCGTGTACACCTCACAATGATTTCCAATGAGGAAATGTCTCCACGTTTTCAATGCATGCACTACGGCTGCTAACTCCAAATCATGCGTGGCATAATTCAACTCATGAGGATTCAGTTGCCGTGAAGCATACGAAACAACTCTCCCTTCCTGCATAAGCACTGCTCCAAGTCCTCGATGTGAAGCGTCGCAATACACCTCAAAATCCTTGGTCTGATCTGGTAAAATCAATACTGGTGAGGTAACCAAGCGTTTCTTCAACTCCTGGAAACTAGCCTCACACTCCTCAGTCCAATTGAACTTAGTATCCTTCTTCAACAATTCAGTCATAGGCTTTGCAATCTTTGAAAAGTTCTCAATGAACCTCCGGTAGTATCCTGCGAGTCCAAGAAAACTCCGGATCTCTCCAACTGTTGTTGGTGCTTCCCATTCGGTTACGGTCTCAACCTTTGTGGGGTCAACTGCTATACCTTCTCCGGATATAACGTGTCCGAGGAATCCAACTTCCTTCAACCAAAACTCACATTTGCTGAATTTGGCGTATAACTGATGTTCCGTTAGTTTCTCCAAAACCAAATGCAAATGTTCCTTATGCTCCTCTTCATTCTTTGAATAAACCAGGATGTCATCAATGAACACTACGACGAACTTATCCAAAAACTCCATAAATACTTTGTTCATCAGGTTCATAAAATAGGCAGGTGCGTTAGTCAATCCAAATGACATAACGGTATACTCATACAGTCCATATCTTGTGGTGAATGCTGTCTTAGGTATGTCCTGCTCCCGAATATTCAATTGATGGTACCCTGATCGCAAATCGATCTTGGAAAACACGTTAGCTCCTTGCAAACGATCAAACAGATCATTAATCATTGGCTGTGGGTACTTATTCTTGATGGTTACTTCATTCAGTCCCCGATAATCTACAACCATCCTTAATGATCCATCCTTCTTTTCCACTAGAAGTACGGGTGATCCCCAAGGCGAAGAACTTGGGCGAATGTAACCTTTATCCAATAACTCCTTAATCTGATTCTTAATTTCCACCAAATCCTTTGCTGGCATCCGGTACGGTTGCTTCGATATTGGGCATGTACCTGGCAATAACTCAACCAAAAACTCAATGTCTCTATCCGGTGGCATGCCTGGTATTTCCTCAGGAAATACATCAGGAAAATTTTACCACTGGCACTTCTTCTTGCACAACTCCTGTTACGCAGTTTACTTGTGTCCTGTTTGGCACATGCCGGGATACATACTTGATCCTTCTTCCTTCTGGTGTGGTAAGCAAAATTGAATTACTAGCATACTCAATATTCCCTTTATACTTTGCTAACCAATCCATGCCTAATATCACATCTAATCCTTGAGATTCCAATACTATTAGATCTGAGGGGAAAACATAGTTACCAATCCTTAATGGTAACCGATCACACCATAAACTTGCCACGTACTCTGCTCCTGGCGAGGTTACTAACATGGGTGACCTAAGGGCTTGGGTTGGTAGGTTATACTTATCCACAAATCCCCTTAATATGTATGAATGTGATGCTCCAGTATCAAAAAGAACGAGTGCAGTAAATGACTTAACCAAAAACTTACCGATTACTGCATCGGGCTGATCTTCAACCTCTTCCACATTAACGTGGTTCACTTGTCCCCTATTTAAAGGGTTCGGCTTTTTCCCAGAGCTTCCATTGCCCTTTCCATTCTGGCCTTCAGGACATTCATTGGCATAATGTACGGTCTTGGAACACTTGAAACAGGTGACTTGACTCAGGTCTCTCTTGGTTGGGGTCGATGGGGTGGTCCGGTTCTGGCCGTTGCTTCCTCCATTCCCATTACCATTCTTGTGGCCATTATGGTTGTGCGAGCTACCTCCTCCATGGGTGTGCTGAAACTGAAATCCCGGTTTAGGGGCAAAACGGGGCTTCTGCTGGGCTCCAGAGTTATACTTCCCCTGTCCATATTTCCTCTTGCGGTTCTCAATCTGCTGTTGCTTCCCTTCAATCATGATGGCACGATCTACCAACTCCTGGTAGTTATTGAAACTCGCTACCATCAACTGCATGCTTAGTTCATCATTCAGTCCTTCCAGAAACTTCTCCTGCTTAGCTGCATCCGTAGCAACGTCATCTGGGGCATAACGTGCTAACTTGCTGAAATCGTCAACGTATTGGCCAACTATCCTTCCTCCTTGGCGTAAGTTGCGAAACTCACGCTTCTTCATGGCCATAGCTCCTGCTGAAACATGGGCAGTGCGGAAAGCTTGCTGAAACTGATCCCATGTGACAGTGTCAACTGGGTAAGTGGCTGTGAAATTCTCCCACCATGCTGCCGCGGGTCCGTCAAGCTGGTGAGCGGCAAACTTCACTTTCTCACCATCTGTGCATCCTGCGGTGGTCAACTCCATTCCTATCTTGCGGAGCCAATCGTCTGCTACTATTGGCTCGGTGCTACTGGAAAACACCGGCGGATTCAGCCTAAGGAAACGGGCTAAGTGGTCAACATGTGGTGGTGGTGGTGGGTTGTTGTTGTTGTTCTGCTGGTTCTAGACTAACATCTGCATCAATTGATTCTGTTGCTGGATCAACTGAGTGAGCTCTGGTGGAAATCCATTGTCACGTCTCGGAGGCATCTGAGGGTTTAGAAAAGACGAGAAATAAGAATAGAGTGAGGTCTAAAGGGAAAACACTACCCCAATGCACATGGGCAAATGCACACAAAATCACTTCATTCAATCAAACAAGGACTTACAATCGGTCTAACTATCGCAAAAGTGCTCGAACTATTGTGTTTACATGGGGGAATACTACTACTATCTGGTGGTCATCTAGAAATTTGAACCGGTGGAAGACTCCATGATATCTGCTCCAGCTTCGTCTTCAAAGTCGGGTTCACTTGGATCCGAATCGGTGTCGTCGATGATGATGTAGTTGTCCGGACATGCGACATACTCGTCTTCCTTCCTGGATGCTAACTTCCTCTTGAGTTCTTGAATCTCTTGCTTAAGATTGCCATTGTGTCTCGCTAGAGCTACGATCTCGTCCATGTAGTCCTTGCGTGTAGACTTCAGTTCTCCTTCTAGCTCGATGATCCTTGCCTTTGCATTCTTCAACTCTATCACGTCATTGCACATCTGGTTCTCGTGGCATCGAATGTGCTGGTTTACCTCCAGGATGAAAGATGTAATGGATCTATCCTTCTTGGTGCTGACTAACTCCCATTGTTCATCTCGGCGTCCGCAAATCTGGTAGATAGTGTCCTTGAGGTCTTCTTGGTAAACTTCTCCAATGCGTCCTATGGTGATATGAGCTGCCATGCTCCTTCCCAGACTCCAGGTTGGTGCATGGAAAACACTATCTATAGGCTTCGTGATTAGCGCGAATGTTCTTCCCAGAACGTGAGCTTGAATCTTCCAGCGCTCCTCTTCAGGCAGAGTGGCGTTGAAGGTCCCGGTGAAGCTTGGTAGTCCAATGTTCAGGTACTTGGTGACTTCCTTCAAGTGAAATCCAAAAGGTGTGCCTTCATCCGGTTGGGCGTAATTAATCTTCGCGTTCGTCATCCTAAAAGGGTACAAAAGATGAGGAGTTATAAAATGAGAAGAGAATGGTGATCTATGGCTTTAACTTAGTGGTCGTGTCCTACAGTCAGCGTGTGCTCTGATACCATCTCTGTAGTGACCCGACCCGAATGGATCAAGTGCTCTGTGCTCAGGTGTCATCCCTGGATCAGTAATGCTGACACCACACAGTACATCGAAGGATTTATAGCAGAGTGGCAATCACACACTTATTACATCGTTGTCTCAAAGAGAACTTATTACAATAAATATGGCTTAAGGCCATCTAATAACGATAACAGCGGAAGGCTTGGAAGATAAATGGGTCCATCAACTCCAACGGCATCATTGAGTATAGAACCACGACCTAAAAACACCTTACTCGTCGTCTGAAAAGTCTGCAACATGAGAAGTTGCAGCCTGAATACGGGTCGGCTCATGGAATATGCTGGCAATGTAACACACAGAGAGTAATGGAATGTAACAGCTATTCTACATGCATATATGGCTGGTGGAAAGCTCTATGGTTACAGTTTTGCGTAAAGCCAGTTTTTCCCTACTGCAAAGGAATAAATTTATTTAACTATCATGGTAGTTGTTGAACATCGAGAATGGTTGACAGCATTCCAATCCCAATTAAGTGAACAATTAAAACCCAACAACATTAATTAGAAGTAACATGTTGAGATTCACATGATATTCAAGTACTAGAGACTCAAGTTGTCCATAACCGGGGACACGGCTAATCATGATTAGTTTGTACACTCTGCAGAGGTTTGCGCACTTTTCCCCACATGACTCGATAGCCTCCGTTTGTTTTCTCGCACTACATGGTGTTTGAGAAATGGATGACCGAGACATAGTCTTTCAGAAGCGCTAGCACCTTACATGTGGGGTAGACCGTACCACCTACAACCCCTACATCTGCTAGTCCACCCCGTAAGAGTTCGCACAACTTAGTCAACTATGCCAGAGCCCATAGTAGCATGTGGCTGCACACGGAAGTTTCTAGCATGAATGATCTTATGATCCCTTTGAGCCTGGGTGGCGGTCCAAAATAAAACAGGCAAGTCCTGATAGACATCAGGTGCCTCAATCCACCCAGATGTGTGTTTAAGTTGCCACCTTAGATAAACCATTAAAATTATCAACTCACATCTGTCATGGATATCACTCACCCAATCCACGTCTACTAGCATAGCATGGCATAATAAGCAAACGTAGAAGTAACTCCCAAAGGTTTCATAATAATACAGGTGATAGGTACTACCTCATCTACTTCCCATCCCACAGTTTAATTAGATCCTAATCATGCAATGTGAGAGGATTGATCTAATGCAATAAAACATGGGTTGTAGAAAAGGTATGATCAAAGTGTTACTTGCCTTGCTGATGATCCGCGAGTCCTAGGGTTTCGAAGTAACAAGCGGCGCAATCCGGGTGATCTATCGCAGAAAAACAACAAGCACACAGTAAGTACTCATCTAATGCACAGGTAAATCTCGAACAAGAGAACGAACCAGAAAGTTCAACTTAAGAACTCCGGTTGCAAAGAAAGAACGAACCGAACAAAGAAACGGAAAACAAACGGCGGAAGAAAACAACTCGGTTCTAGCAAGTTGAAACTATGTCAAATTTTATTGTGGCAAAACTTGTTCAAGTTGATTAGTCGGAACGGGCGTCGTTAACCGGGGAATAATCGGTGATCACGTTCATTGAGACGAACGGTCCGAAAGAAGAACGAAAACCGATCTAGGGTTTTCGGAAAAGAAAACCGAAACAAAGAACGAAAGAAAACCGGAATGGTTAAGAAAGAACCGGAACGGTTTAGGAGAAAAACTGAACCGAGGGGAGAAAAGAGACGCGGCGCGGGACAACCTCGGCGAGGCTCCGGCGAATGGCGGCGACGGCGGCTATAGGGCGGCGGCGGCGGCTATAGGGCGGCGGCGGCGGGTGAGGGGCGCGGGGTGGGGCGCGGCTAAGGAGGAGAGGGGCTTGGGATTGATGTGAGGAGAGGGGGGGGTTGGGGTGTATTTATATAGGTGGGGGGGATTACTTGGGGTAGGGGGCAAGCAAAAGAGGGAAAACAAAACAAGGAAAGGGGGGGGGGCTAACCGGCCTAGAGTCCCTCTGGGACTCGGCCTAGAGCGAGGGAGGCGGCGGCCTGGCGCTGCGCCTGGCGCGCGCGCTGGCTGGGGAGGCGGCCGGCTGGCTGGGCCTTTGGCCCGGCTGGCCTTGGTCCCTTTTTTTTTAACTGGATTCGCGCGCAGAAAAACAAAAGAAAACTAAACTAAACGAACTCCAAAATTACTAAAGTGAATTTTCCCCGACTCCTAAAAATGAGTCGAACAAAATGAACTTTACTCCGGACCTAGAATGCAATTTTTTGAAAACACGCATTTTTCCCTATCCAAAATAAAAAGCAAAGAAAAGTCCGGCAAAACCAAAATTTGATTTATTCATTAAATCTTCATTTTTTCCTAACTTTGGGAAAGTCATATTATTCCCTCTCTTATATTTTTGATATTGGAAAAATAATTGAAGATGAAATAAATAAATCAAATGATCCTCTTTTTTCAAAATTTGAGAAAAAACTCAAATATGAAAATAACAAAATCTCCAACTCTCTCTGAGGGTCCTTGAGTTGCGTGAAATTTCTAGGATCGGGCAAAATGCAAGAAAATATGACATGCATGATGATCTAGTGTATAACATTCCAAATTGCAAATTTGGGATGTTATAGGTCGGTATCTTCCATGCTAAGAGGGTTATTCTCAGGTTGAGTATTTATTCATTCGCCATCGCATGAGAAAAGGGCGGCAATAGGGATGCCCAGTCCCAAACTGCAAACAGAAAAAGCTTACAAATAATCAAACAAAAACTCCCAATGGAGTCAAAACCTTTACTTTTATCGCTTGGGAACCGCCACTAGCATGCTTAGCATGGAAGATATTGATAATTGTTGGTCGTGAAGTAAACAAGAAGGGTGCATTTCTCAAATAGCATTTACCTTTGTTTTAAAATAAGCATGTATGACTATTTATGGAATACATGCCTACATTATATTTATGAACTAGAGCTAGTGTCGTACTGCCCTAGGTTATGGCTGTCACATGATGAATATCATCCAACAAATTACTGATCCAATGCCTACGAATTTATCTTATATTGTTCTTGGTAAGTTACTACTGCTATCGTTACTGTTGCACTAGCTACAAAACTACTGCTATCCCTATTACCGTTACCATTGCTACTGCTACTATTATCAAAACTATCATATTACTTTCCTCCTGATCACATTGCTGCAGATAATTAATCTCCAGGTGTGGTTGAATTTACTACTCACCTGCTAATACCTTAAAATATTCTTTGGCTCCCCTTGTGTCGAATCTATAAATTTGGGTCGAATACTCTACCCTCGAGAACTGTTGTGATCCCCTATACTTGTGGGTTATCAGCGGTCCACAAATGAGGAGCACCACTCACATTTTCCCCGCTAGAGGAGGATTCACAACACAACCCCAAAATGCCGCATGGACAGGGACGCCCTATGACCTACAACCTTCTTTCTGGCCGCAACGTTTGGCCTTAACAAGGTATAGCCATGGGATCCACCTTCATGGGACCCGCAAGTAGTAGCAGCTCCTCACCTAGACTCTCGGGTCGATCGGACAAAGGCGTCGGGGCAATGAAACCCGGGCCGCCAGCGCCGGACGCATCGGCCTCTCCGGGCGGGACAGACGAGCTTGAAAACAATCGTATGCCCTTTACCACCGACGCGCCGCCTAATAGCTTGCCCAGTATTTTTCATTTTTCCCCTTCCTTCACTGCGACCTCCATGGATACGACCCTGTGACGATCCCCAGGGACTACGCTGCCTAGAGTCCTAACCGCAACAGGTCCATAACTAGCCTCCAAAACACGCCCGTTTTGCACGGCATATAGCGTTGCGGCAGGACCTCGTGGCTGAGGAGAATTAGACACGAGGCCGTTGAAATCCCGAAGGTTGAGCATAGTAGAGAAGATCTGAGGAGCCCAATGGCCAAAGAGAAGCAGAAGGAGGACCAGCCGACTTAGTGCCTTACCAGTGACTGAGGCCTTGCCAAACTAAAGGGCTCAAAGGTCTCCCTCATATGAATCCCTCTAAGGGGAGGCCGCTTACCAAGTGGATATGGGCCTTCACTTTACTCTTGGGGAGTTCCTTCCGAAGCAAGCGGTGCACTCCAGGCCCGCCTGGCATGGGACATCAGAAAAGATGGGAATCGTGACCTCACGGTGGTTCCGAGAAAAGTCGGTGGCGTAAAACCACCTGCGCTCCCATGACTCAGGAGCGTCGTCTATTGGGATCACGAAGAAGCCAGAATTCAGCCAGGGTCAGAGCTCTGCACTACCATAGGAGGGTATCTTGCCTCCTTTCAGATGAGGGACCACCTAAAAGAAATATACAAAGAGGTTGAAGTGGGGTGGAATCCCCAAGAAGCATTCACACAACGTTACAAAGTTTGACAAGTACAATGCCCCGCTCGGAGTCAGGTGATGAAGCTCGAGCCTATAGTGGGTGAGAACACCATGAGCAAACACACTCAGGGGAAATCAAATCCCATAGAAGAGGAATATCTCATGGACCACCAGGTTAGAAAGCAAGGGACGCGTGACATTCTCCCCTACATCAGGCGCCAGCCACGACATCAAGGATTTCTTCGGCAGCCATCCTGACTCCATTAAACGCTCTAGGTCACCCTGGTGATCGGGGACTTTTTCCAATCGCCCACCCACTCTGGCACAGCACCAAGGTGGGCCGGCTGCGGGTCAAGTAGGCTATTCCCTCGGCAGCGGTTGGAAGAAATGGCGGCGGCCATTAATGTTGGTAGCCCTGGGTGTTAAATGACAATTGCAGATGGCGAGAAGCTGGGAGAAAAAGCACCCTTTGGGGGTGTCATTCCCCCTTCCCTATTTTAAAGCGGGTGGCACCATGTCATTGGTAGGCCGGCCCGCCTCATGAGAAACTGGGGAGGCCGGACGCATGGAAGAAGGAGTCGATAGAGGCCCTGGAACCTAGACACCTGCATCCTCTACCATGCTCGGGGCTATTGACAAGTTCCCGTACCTGGGGTACTGATATGTCTCTAATGTATCTATAATTTATGAATTATTCATGCCATGTTTACATGATTTCTATATAGTTTTGGGGCACCTTTATATGATTTCGATGAACTAACCTATTAACCTAATGCCTAGTGCCAATTGTTGTTTTCTACAAGTTTTTGGTTTTCTAGAAAATCTATACCAAACAAAGTCCAAATGCCACAAAAATTTACGGTGATTTTTTTGGAACATAAGAGACCCCTGAAGCTTCGATGAAGGACCAGAAGACCCATTATGTGGCCACAAGCTCACCTCGTGTGCCCTGGTTGGGGGTAGGAAGAGCCCCGAGCATATGGGCCCCTCGTAACTTTGATTGTCATTCCAATAAAGAAAAATGCTATAAAACCAGAAACACCCACAAAGAAGCCTAGAACTTTCATGTCACCGCCGCAAGCCTCTATTCCAAAGCAATCTCATTTGGAGGCCTTTTATACCACCCTATCGGAGGGGGAAACCATCACCGGAGGCCATCTTCATCATCCAGATGGTCTCGGCCTCCATGACAAGGAGGGAGTAGTTCAACCTCGGGGCTGAGGGTATGTACCAGTAGCTATGTGTTTGATCTCTCTCTCTCTCTCGCTCGTGATCTTGATTTGACATGATCTTGATGTACAATGAGCTCTATTAATATAGTTGGATCGTATATTCTTCCCTCTCTATCTTTGTTGTGATGAATTGAGTCTTGCCCTTTGAGGTTTCATTATTATCGGATTGAATATTTTGGATTTGAGATCACTTGATATATGTCTTGCATGTGGATACCCATGGTTACAATGGCGTATTTTGTTCAGAAACTTATGTATGTTTTGGTAATCAACTTGCAGATTCCCGAGGTGACATTGGGGTAATCTAGGAACATAGGTTGATAGTCATTTTCATTCTACTTTCTCCGATAGAAACTTTGGGTAATCTTTCAAGTTATTTGTGTTTGATTGAATATTATGAATCTGAAATTGTTTGATGCATATCGAATAATTGACTCACGAATACTTGTGGTGACATTGGAGTATGTAAGTGACATTAGAGTTGATTGGTGCGTACCATATTGTGTTATTTTAGTACGAACTCTAGGGATATTTGTGACACTTATAGGGATGGCTCAATAGATTGACTGGAAAGATAACTTTGAGGTGGTTTGCTACCTACAACAATTTCATCTTAGGTTCTCCGCTATTGATAAGAACTTTGGAGTGATTCTTTGTCACACATTGAGGGATTGTATATGACTCTATTGTGTTAGCACTATTGAGAGATTGCACTAGTGAAAATATAAATCCTAGGCCTTGTTTCTAAGCATTGATATACCATTTTGCTCATTCTTTGCTACTTGGTACCTTGCTGTTTTTAATCGTTCAGATTTCAAAAACCTATATATAGTGGAATCTCTTCACCAAACTAGTGCACCTATATAGTTCCATTGTATTAGGTGTGTTGGGGACACAAGAGATTCTTTGTATTTTATTGTAGGGTTGTTTGAGAGAGACCATCTTCATCCTACACCTCCCGCGATTGATAAACCTTAGGTCATATACTTGAGGGAAATTAGTTGTTGTCCTACAAAACTTTGCACTTGGAGGCCCAACCGGTTCTATAAAAATAAATTTGCATAGTAGACATCAAGCTATTTTCGGCGCTGTTGCCGGGGAGGTGAGTGCTTGAAGGTATATCTTTAGATCTTGCAATTGAATCTTTTATTTTCTTGTTTTTCACTAGTTTGGTCTATAAAAGAAAACCACAAAAAATGGAAGTGGAGTTGAGCCAAATTGCTTATCTTTATATAGTCTTTCTTGAAAATGATGGATCAGAAATTGTGCCAAAAGTGTTAGAAGAAGAATTCAATAAACAAAAATCTTTGAATGATAAGCATGATTGCAATGATGTTAGTATGAATTCTTTGAATATCCATGATTCTAATGATATGCGAAGCCATAAGCTTCGGGATGCTATGTTTGATGAATATTATCTTTGTAGCCCCCCTACTTTTGATGAGCAAATTTATTCTGATGATAACATGCCTCCTATTTAAGATATTACAATGATGAAAGTGGGTTTGGAAGAGTGTCACTCTAGGAAGTAATGGCTCCGCTATTTTGGAGGGTGTTGAATCTTATTTTAATAATTATGAAAGTGGATTTGGAGAGGTCATGACTTTATTTAATGATGATTCCACTATTTGGGAAGAGGTTTCAATTGCTTATGACAACAAAGTTGCTATCTATGATAATTATGGTGATGACATGCATGCTATAAAGAATAATGGTAGCCATGAAACTTGTCATCATGATTGTAATGCTCAAATTGATTATGTAAATCAAGTATCATATGATAGTTATTTCGCTGAATTTTCTCCCATTATTATGAATGAGAAGAGAATTGCTTATGAGAAGAGTAATAAATATTATATGCTTCTGGATCGTGATAAGAATGCTTTATGTGATAGTTATTCTGTTGAATTTGTTCATGATGATAATAAAAATTATTATGAGAGAGGAAGATATTCTTATATGTATTTCAACAACATCAAGTTTCCTTTCTTTATGCTGAAAGTTTTGAAGTCATGTTTTGCCTTCCTATGATAGTTGATTATTCCTCCAATAAATTGTTTGCTTACAAAATCCCAATGCATAGGAAGTGGGTTATGCGTAAATGTGTTTGTTATATGATTCATGATGCTCTCTTATATGTTACAATTCCTATTCTTACCTGAGCATCAAAAAAATTATCGATGCCTAGCTAAAGGGCATTAAAGAAAAAGCGCTTGTTGAGAGGCAACCCAATATTTATCCCTACTGTTTTTGTGAGTAACATGATTAGGATACTATAGTAATCATTTTCTTACCTTTTATTCCAATAATGTGCCAAGTAAAGCCTTTGGGATAGTCTGGATACTTGTTTATTTGGTTCTATGCAAAAACAGAAAGTTTAGCGCCCAGTGCATGAATTTACATTATTTATTGGAACGTGATTTTTTTTGAAATTTTCACACAGCACTGATATGAAAAGTTTTTTACTTTTTCCTATGTTTTTAGAATGTATGGAGTTCCAGAACTATAGGTTTTCTTTAGATCATTACAGGTTGTTCTGTTTTTGATAGATTATGTTTACAATGCATAGTTTGGTTATTTTATAGTTTGTATGGCTTATATTGGTCAATATGAATTATAGAAATGATAAATTAAAGTAGGCATTATGTAAGAACAATTTTGAATCTTTTCTTGACAGTACCAAAGTGAATTATTTGCTCTTTGTCATACTAGCCTATCTCATGAAGTTCCGTTAAGTTTTGTGTGATTGATGTTTTCATGTTTTGGATGAGATGGCGATATGAGGAGAATCGGTTGTAGAAAGGCCCTAAGCTTGGGGATTCCCAAGGCACCCAAGGTAATATTCAAGGAATACTCAAGCGTCTAAGCTTGGGGATGCCCTGGATGGCATCCCCTCTTTCGTCTTCAACATTATCAGTATAGCTCACTTGGAACTATATTTATATTAGTCACATAATATGAATTTTGCTTGTAGCATCATTTTACTTTGTTGATATTTGCTTTTTCTTATTAATTATCATGTTTGCATATTTTATTTCAATAAAAGTGTCAAGTATAGCCTTTAGCATGTTGAGCTTGCAAGTTTATGAGTTGTTGTTTGAAAACAGAAAGTTTTCTGTTATGTCTTGAATATTCCTAAATAGTGAGAACATGATAAAATCGTAAAATTTTACACAGTAAGCATGCATGAGTTATTTGTGATGTGGTAATTTTTCATCGTTTTTGAAGTTAAATAAGTATGAATTTTTCTAAATCCTTTACATACTATTATGTTTAGACAGATTAACGTTATATTTGCATTGTTTGTATATGTTTGCTTGTTTAATGTTTCTATTAGGTGATGGAAATATTAAATACGAAGAGAAATTTAGTATGTAGTCTTTAATTATAATTTTAGTAATTTGTTATAATAGAGAATGCTAAGGTTTTGAATTGATTCATACTAACTTATCTCATGAGTTCTTTTTAAGTTTTGTGTGGATGAAGTTTTTATGATTAAGGGAAACCGTTATACAAGAGGAACTAAGAAGACACAAGAGCTCAAGCTTGGGGATGCCAAATACTCTCCAATTTAATATTCCAAGAGGTCACAAGCATCCAAGCTTGAGGATGCCCCGGTCGGCATTCCACCTTTCTTCATCAACAACTATCGGTTAGTCTCGGTTGAGCCTAAGTTGTTATTTGTTCACATGATATGTGCTATTCTTGGGTGTCCTTTTATTTTTGTATTTTTTGTTGTTTAATAAAATTATTAGATCTAAAACATTTAAATTGGAGAGAGTCCTCACATAGCTACTTAATCGTTACTACTCATTGTTCTTCACTTATATCTTTTGTAGTAGTTTGTCATTTACTCTCGTGCTTCACTTATATCCTAAGAGTAAATTGTTAAATGAATTGAATATCATAGATCTGAAATTATATATGTTCCATATGCTTAGTAGTACTTTCACAATAGGTTTATAAAGTAAAATCTAATGAAATTTGACAATCACAATATTGGTCATACAAGAAATTCATGAATGAGTAGTATAAGGAAGAGAAATTTCACATACAAATGTATTATCTTGGACATCTTTTATGATTGTGAATACACATTAATTATTTTAAAACTTGATAAAATAAGTTGAATTTGGACAAGGTAGACAACATAATGAGTTATTTTTGAGTGTATTTGCACAAAAGTTATATTGTTATGCATTCTTCAACATGTGGTGCTTGTTTATAGTCTTTGCTAGCCAAAACTTTCTATACTAAGCTAGAATACTGCTTGTCCATCCAAAATCCTTGATCCAAGTTTCTTCCATGAGTGTCCATAATGCCTACCTATAAATGGTATTACCCTTCCATTCCAACTAAATTTACATGTTCCATCAATAAAATCATCAAATGAACATATGTTTTGTGTACTCGTATCGCTCATGGAGCCATTGGGTAGTTAATGTCTTCCATGCTAAGTGTGTTTTACTCACCGAAGAGTTTATTCACTTGTGAAATTTGAGGGAGGCCGGTAAAAGGGATGCCCAGTCCTGCTTCACTTAATAGAATAATAAAAATAAAACTCCCCTTGGAAAGTTGATTGATTGGAGGGTACCCGTGGGTTCAACTAGGCATGACTTGTGATTTTATGGTTGTGGGGAACTAAAACCTTTTTAATTATGGGGACCACCATTAGTGTGTTTAGCATGGAAGATATTGAAAACTTTGTCGTTAAACCATTGACAGGAAAAGTACACCTCTTAAATGAAATTATCTCTGTTTTAAGCAATGAGCTCTGGCACATAAGCAAATCCATGCTTCCCTCTGCGAAGGGCCTATCTTTTTAACTTTTGTGTTGATTCAACTTCTTATTCCAATCCTAAAAATTCTCTACTTTTAAGTATCATGTGGTGGGGAAAGATCCAGACACATATATCTAGTGAAATATATTTGAGCATGAATTATTATTGTTGACAATTATCTCTATGATAAGTAGTTGGGAGGCAAAACATTAAGCCTATATCCTTCTTTTGTGTTCGATGGATGCTATTTGCTCTAAAAATATTCTTTGAATACTAGCAATCATAGAAGACTATATGATAATTGAGTACGTGGAATTGTTACTTAGACCTTTCTGAAAATAAGTTGAATTGAATTTTTTTTGTGACTAAGAACATAGGTTGTTAGGTTTCAAGAGAATGCATTGTTTGAACCACAACATGTGAATTGATTGCTACCTTATCATGATGAGTTTTATGAGAAAGAGTTGATGTTTATGATGCTACGAAAAGGGATTAAAATTATCATTGATCAAACTTATGTACTATGCTAGAATTCACGCTTTATAAAATATTTCTTTTATCATTTACCTACTAGAGGATGGGCAAGAATTAAGCTTGGGGATGTTGATATGTCTCTAATGTATCTATAATTTATGAAGCCTTCATGCCATGTTTACATGAGTTTTATATAGTTTTGGTGCACTTTTATAAGATAATCATGAACTAATTAACCTATTAACCTAGTGCCTAGTGCTAGTTGCTATTTCTGCATGTTTTTGGTTTTCCAAAAAAGCCATTACAAATGAAGTCCAGATGTGACAAAAATTTATGGTGATTTTTTTGGAACATAAGAGAGCCCTAAAGCTTTGAGGAAGTACCAGAAGACCCACAAGGCAGCCACAAGCACACCCCGCGCACCTTGGAGGGTAGGGAGTGCCACCCAAGCTTGTGGGCCCCTCGTACCTCTGATTGGTGTTATTCCAACGCTGAAAAATCCGATAAATCCAACCCCCCAGAATGTAACCTAGAACTTTCATGCCACCGCAAGCCTCTACTCTAAAGCGATCTGATGTGGAGGCCTTGTTTAGCACCCTGCTGGAGGGGGAAACCATAACTGGAGGCCATCTTCCTCATCCCGACAGTCTCCATGACGAGGAGCGAATAGTTCACCCTCGGGGCTAAAGGTATGTACCAGTAGCTCTATGCTTGATCTCTCTCTCTCTCGATCCTGATTTGGCCCGATCTTGATGTACCATGATGTCGTGGGAAACCATGACCACCTATGGGGCCATGAGCCCCTTTTGGTTCGGCGGGGGGGATGGGCACATTGCACAAAGAGCGGAGAAGCACAACACAACACGACAGAGATTACACAAGCAGTTTTACCCAGGTTTGGGCCGCCGTGAGGTGTAAAACCCTACTCCTGCTTTGGTGGATTGATGGTGGATAATGGTGGAGAACACGACGCTCTCGCCCGATAGGGTTGCCTCGGGGCGAGAGTGGCTACACGCATATGGATATGCGAGGGTCCGAATCCTCTCTACGGTTGCCATGGGCCTCCTTTTATAGTTAAAGGGGTCACCAAAGTGGCAAATCAGTCTTTTACACACTGATTAGATAGCAAATAGTGCTATCACACCTAACTCTACAGGCGGACAGAGTGCACTAAATGCGCCGCTCAGTGTCACATCACAGCGTGCCCGGTAAGCCTTGCCGAGCTATTTTGCCAGCTTCGCGCCTGCTTGCTTGACACGTCTCAGGACGGGTGTCATTTGGAGGTGTTTTTTGTAGGAAGTAGCTTCCATGTGGCGCGAAGTAGCCACTTAGTCACTTAGGTGCTAGACACCGCACCAATCGATGATGTGCATCGCTGTGAGGTGGTGCGGTGGAGTAGTTCGCCTCCGCCAGCCCCGGTAGGCCTGCCGAGATAGTCTGGAGGCTTGCTTCCAGGGTAACCCCGACCTCGCCAGGCTTCAAGAGTAGTGGTGGCTTACCCTTTTGAGATCTTCTTTGCTTCTTCATTAACCTGAGCCTATGTCAGTTTCCGGTTCGCCCGCGCGTCGTTTAACGCCAATTGTTGTGGGGCCACCCTTGTAATGGCTCGTTAATGACTTTAAGGCATGGGCAAGTAACTGCCAATTCACTCTTCCCACCATGCCCTTATCCTTGGCCACATATGCTGCATGCATTGAGTGGGGTATGTAATGGCACTACTAGAAAAAGGGCTATAGATGGGATTGACACTAATGGCGCACCAGACAAGACGTGTGCCATTAGTATATACTAATGGCGCACCACCTTCTGATACGCCATTAGAGTTGAAACTACTAATGGCGCACCTGGCCCAGGGTGCGCCATTAGTATCAATTTTTTTTAACTAGTGCGCCTGTCCAAACATACTAATGGCGCATCCAGACACAGTGCGCCATTACTAGTTGTAACTAGTAATGGCGCACCTGCCGGAAAGTGCGCCACTAATGTTGTTTTTTTTATTATATTTTTTATTCCCTTTTTTGCAAAACTACTAATGGCGCACTATTCCACCATGCGCCATTACTAGTTTAAACTAGTAATGGCGCACTGTGGGACAGTGCGCCATTAGTATGTTTTTTTTGCAAAACTACTAATGGCGCACCACCAGAAGGTGCGCCATTAGTAACCTGGATTACTAATGGCGCATTTAGAGTTGGTGCGCCATTAGTAAGTGGGCAGCAACAAGATATTTTGGACAGCCTCTCCTACCCACACTCACTTTCTCCCCACTTCATTCTCTCCACCTCCTCCTTGTCTCGGGTGCCTCCACTTTTTCACCTCATTTCCACCATAGATTCATTCAATTTAAGTGGTTAAATTACCTTGTTTGATAGGTAAGTAAGGGGGGAAGCTATATTTATGTTGTTCTCCCTACAACAATGTGCACATGCACTTTTTATGGCCTAGCTAGATCTATGTATGTTCGTGGTGTTGCATATGTTTGTGGTGTTGCATATGTGTTTGTGTTTGGAGGTGTACCGGTATTTGAAATGCGATAGTTGCCAATATTTTGCCGGAATGTTGATTCATTTCCGTTTCGGCGAGAATTTTGGCATTCAGCATTCTTTTTGGTCCTATTTTTAGGGAAAGTCATGCCAAATTTTTTCTTGGTTCTAAAATATCGTTTTGCTCTACCCCGTAGGCGACCATGGTCCGCATGATGACCGAAGGCATCGTGAATAGGTTTTTGAGGTCCGCGAAGGCCGAGATGCTTCAAAAGAACGAGACGGAGATAAGATGTCTGTGTCAAAGATGCAAGCTGAAGAGCCTTATTGCGGACCCGGAATTCGGGCAAGTGCGGGACCACCTGCTCTTGCGTGGTTTCATGGATGGCTATCGGTGGCAAGGTGATGAAGATGACTACGAAGTCGTCCATGGGGGCCGGGCAAGAAATGAGGAAGGGCAGCAAGACAACCACCGCGGCTCGGGCGGGCGAGAAGACGAAGAATCCCCAGGAGATGATCACGACGGTGATGCTGTACACAGTCATCATGTAGAAGATGCAGGACATGATGATGAGGAAGATGCCGGAGCAGACGACGGGCATGATCATGAAGATGATGATGCCGGCGGAGCAGACGACGCTGGACCATCGATGGGCTGGGTGCAGGACCCTCATATTCAAGAGCTGCTTCTCAAGCAGACGGATAACGCAAGAGCTGCCGCCCGAGAGAAAGCCAAGATGGATCAACTTGAGTTAGACGCGGTTACTCCATTGTATGAAGGATGCAGGCCCGAGGATACCCGCCTGAAAGTAACGCTCATGGCTCTGGAGATGAAGGTAAAACACAAAATGACCGACGCATGCTTCGACGAGAATATGTCATTCTGGCATGAACGTCTTCCCAAGGGGAACAAGTGCCCGACCAGTTTGGAGGAGGCGAAGAAAATCGTGTGTCCTCTGGATTTACCGCACGTGAAATACCATGTGTGCATGAATAATTGCATCATTTATCGGGACGAGCACGCGGAGTCTACCATATGTCCGGTGTGCGGCGTCACTCGATACAAGAAGAGGAAGAAAGCTCCTCGAAAAGTGGTGTGGTAATTTCCGATCACTCCTCGTCTGTAGTGGTATTTCGCAGACCCTAAGGTAGCAAAGCTCCTGCGTTGGCACGCGGATAGGGAGGAGAAGAAGCGAGAAGATGACGCAAATGATCCGGAGATAGATAAAAAAGACAAGATGCTGAGTCACCCTAAGGATGCGAGCCAGTGGCAAGCATTGAACTTCGAAGACCCAGAATTTGGGAACGATCCAAGGAACATCGTGCTGGGCGCGAGCACCGATGGAGTCAATCAGTTTGGCAGCCAGAGAAGCACACATAGCACCTGGCCTGTGTTTGTGTGGATTTACAACCTTCCCCCCTGGTTGTGCATGAAGAGGAAGTACATTCACATGAGTATGCTAATTGAAGGACCAAAACAACCAGGGAACGACATTAATCTGTATTGGGGGCTGCTGAAAGAGGAGCATGACACGCTGTGGAAAACGCCAGCCAATACGTGGGATGCCGCACAGAAAGAATATTTCCCTATGAGAGTCGTGCTGCTCACGACGGTGCACGACTACCTCGGTTACGGATATGTCGCGGGGCAGGTGGTCCATGGATTTTCTGGATGCGTCAGGTGCATGGATGACACAACGTATCGCCAGCTAGATAGAAATCCAGGGTCTTCGAAACCCGTGTTCATGGGACATCGAAGGTGGCTTCGCGACGATGACCCGTGGAGAAAACACAAGGATCTGTTCGATGGTGAAACCGAACCCCGAGGACGCCCGCGTACGAGGAGCGGCGAGGAAATAGACGAGCTGTTGAAAAATTGGAAAGACCGCCCACTGCCGGGAAAGAAGCAAAAGGCGCCAGAGCCGGGAAAGAAGCGAAAGGCGCCAGAGCCGCTGCTGAAGGTATGGAAAACGAGGTCTGTTTTCTGGGACTTGCCGTACTGGAAGATCCACCGTGTGCCTCACAGCCTTGATGCCATGCATATCACGAAGAACGTGTGCGAGAGTCTGCTTGGTACCCTGCTCAACATGCCAGAGAGGACCAAAGATGGGCCGAAAGCAAGGGCAGACTTGAAATCAATGGGCATCAGGCAGGAGCTTCACGCTATATATGATGATCATGATGATGATGATGATGAGGCGAAGCAGGACACAAAAAGTCGTCGCAAAGGCAAAAAGGCCAAGAAGACCGAAAATGACTACCCTCCCACGTGCTTCACTCTAAGTCAGGAGGAGACCGAGCAGTTTTTCACCTGCCTCGTAGGAGTAAAACTTCCTTACGGTTACGCGGGGAAGATAAGCAGATACCTAGACCCAGCGAAGCTGAAGTTCAGCGGGATGAAGTCTCACGACTGTCACATGGTGATGACGCAGATACTTCCAGTTGCAATCCTTGGGATCATGGACGCGCATGTCCGTGAAACCCTTTTTGGCCTATGCAACTTTTTCGACGTCATCTCTCGGAAGTCTGTTGGTGTGAGGCAACTCAGAAGGCTACAGGAAGAGATCGTGGTGATACTATGCGAGCTTGAGATGTACTTCCCGCCCGCATTCTTCGACGTTATGGTGCATCTGCTGGTCCATATCGTGGACGATATCATCCAACTCGGGCCGACGTTCCTGCACAGCATGATGCCGTTCGAAAGGATGAATGGTGTCATCAAAGGATACGTTCGCAACATGTCACGTCCAGAGGGAAGCATAGCCAGGGGCTTTCTGACCGAAGAGTGCATCTCCTACTTCACGAATTATCTAGGCATCGAGAACCCCGTTGGTCTGCCCGTCAACAGGCACCTCGGCAGGCTCGCTGGATGGGGTCACCGTGAGGGTCGTCGCGAAATGCATGTCGACTTCGAGGGTCGACTCGCCGACTTTGAAAGAGCAAACCTAGTCGCGCTACAACACATAGACGTGGTCGATCCTTGGGTGGTACAGCACAAAACCTTTATTAAGAAGACGTACAATGACCGAGGCCAACAGAGGACGGACGGAGATATACTAAAAGAGCACAACTCATGTTTCACGCGTTGGTTCAAGCAGAAGCTTCTGTCGTACCCTTTACATGAGGTTTCTTCCGCGGAAGAACAACTCACATTCGCCTTGTCACAGGGCGCCGAGCACAACCTGATGACCTATGAGGCGTACGATATCAACGGCTACACATTCTACACCGAGGCCAAGGACATGAAGAGCGATGGTTATCAGAACTCCGGGGTAACGATGGAATCCTACACCGGTAACGACAAGGACAGATACTACGGAAGGATTGAGGAGATCTGGGAGCTGAGCTACGCTGGAGAGAAGGTCCCGATGTTCCCTGTCAGATGGGCCAAGAGCGTCCTAAAAGAAGACCGGTATTTCACCACCATGGTTATACCCGAAGCCAAATCCAAGACCGCGGGCGCAAACGTCACCACGAAAAATGAGCCATGGGTACTGGCTTCCCAAGTGGACCAATGCTTCTTCATTACCGACCCGTCAATGCCCAGTCGTGTTGTCATGAGGAGAGGCAAAAGGAAGATCATCGGAATGGATGGAGTAGCCAATGAGCAAGACTTCGACAAGTACGGCGACCCGAGGATCGAACATGACGACGATGATGAAGTAGCAGCATACACCACAAGAAGAAGCAGGACCACCCTACCTAAAGGACGTCCGTTCCACAGAAGAACTCCATTTGCGAAAAAGAAGGGCAAGAAGATTGTGAACAGATAGCTAGCTAAGATTGATTATATTTAAATACCTTCATTTCTCGATTGTATTTCATGGGCACTTTTTGAACTATCATGAATATTTTTAAATTCCATGGACACTCGATCTCGATCCCCCTCCATCTCGATCGCTATCCCACCTCGCTAGATCCGGTCCCCCTCGCCGCCGAGCACCCCCCGGTCCACCGGCCGCCGCCACCGACCCCCCGCACCCTCGATTCCCCTACTCAACCGCCGCCGCCGACCCCCCGCACCCCGCGCACCCTCCCCCGCTCCACCGGCATTACTGTTTGATAATATTTTAAAAAAAATTATTACTGTCTTATAAAAAAATATTACTGTTATGATCTAAACAAGTTTGAACATATTTAAACACAAATAAGTATCAAACAGCATTTTAAATGCATAAAAAAAATTTGTGGAGCCTGGGAAACGAACCCAGGACCTCCTGGTGTGAGAACTGGCTGCTGACCAGTCGAGCTAGCAGAGGGGACTTGGTGTCGATCAGGTCAGGTGGAAGATAACCTGTTGGCTCGAGCAGAAATCAAAAAAACTACTAATGGCGCACCGAGGGGTGGTGCGCCATTAGTATTGTGCCATTGCTATAAGAAAAAAAAACTACTAATGGCGCAGCACCGTGAGGTGCGCCATTAGTATGGATGTACTTATGGCGCACCGAGGGGTGGTGCGCCATTAGTATTGTGCCGCCCCCATCCATATTTCCACCCCGGCCCAAACCTATCCCCTCTCTCTCCCTCGCCCTCGCCCTCGATCCCCTTCCCCTCTCCTCTCCCGACGCCGCTGCCCCGCCGCCTCGACGCTGCCCCGACGCCGCCTCGACCCCGCCGCGACGTCTCCAACCACCGCCGCCTGAGGCCCCGACTTCGGCGCCGCTCTCCCCGTCACCCCACCTCGTTGGACGCCATCGCCCCGCCGCCCTCGTCGCCGGCGGCCCGGACGCCGCCCCGTCCACACCACCGTCACCGGAGCACCACCACCACCCGGACCTCGTCCCCGACATCCTCCCCGCGCCCCACTGCCCTATCCCTACGGCCCCCGTGAGCTCCCCCTCCTCCTCTCCCCCTCTCCCCCTCTCCCCCTCTCCCCCTCTTGACTGGTTTGGATCTTTTCTACGGTGGAATAGACTGGCATTGAAGCTACCCTGATTGCTTGATTCTAGTACCAAACATTCTTTGGGGAAGTGGAATTAGAATCGGTCACGCAGTTCACTTAGATGTCGCTCTGAATCCCACTTCACCCTTCAACCAATCGTTGTTGCTGTAAATTAAGGTTGGAGCTTGTAAAGCTGCCGTTGATGTCAATTTAATTTTGTTCCCTGATTCGGCAAATCTACTCTGGACGCCCTGACTTTCTAGCTTAGCGCGTGTGCCCTGATCTGCCAGATACTGCTTAAGAACAATTAAACTTTGATGCCTGCGTAGTTCGTTTACATGTTATCCACAATTTGCACTCAGTTATCTAGTCCATCCCCCGTTAATTTTATTTGCCTGCCCAATCTCTAGTTAGGTTGTTGGTTTTCATACTTCTGTTTTATAGTGACCAACACAATAATAGAGTTTCTGAAATGTTCAGGGTACAATTATCACAATGAAATTGATATACTAGTTATCACCCTAATACTTATGTTTCTGGAAAACTTGTTAGGTTCATAGTATTCATATACTTGAAGAGTAGTTGAAGTAGATGCACTGAATTTCATGGCCATCCTATCTAGTTGCTAGGTGGAAATTTACTGAATTTTATTTGTAGTAGATGCACTGAATTTCACAAAAGAGTAGTTGCACTTCTGAACTGTTGTGAGTACAAGTACTCTTCTCATTGGAGTATGAAAGTTGTCAGCAGTTGCTTATGCCTGAGAAGTACTCCTGAACATTTAGCTGTACTCCAGTGAGTACACCATGGAGTTACTTACTCCAGTAGCTTAATTAAGTGCAGTTGTTTCACTTACTCCAGTAGCTTAATTAAGTTGCAGTAGTGCTTGTAAGTTTGCAAGTTTTGTGTACTGTACTGCTTGCATCAGTACTTTTGTGTAATCTGACTGTAGTGCTTGTATAGTTTCAGTAGTTTTTCTTCAATTAATTTGTTTGGTTGTATTAGTTTAGTGTAGGACAACAATAGTGTAGCACTTGCTGCTGCTGTTAAGTTTCAGTTAATTTGTTTGGTTGAATTTTGGAGTACAGCACAAAGAAACCTTTTCAGTAGTTTGCCTTGTGCCCTCCATATTGTCTCATCTTCTTGCCTTGTTGTACTCCTGCTACTGCTTACAAGTTCCAGGGTTTGCATCAGTATTCCTGCTTGCAGTAGTTTGCAGGAGGATTCCAGTAGTGCAATAGTGCAGGAGTATGAACAATAGTGCAGTAGTGCACTGCTTACAATAGCCCTAAAATCTAGTAGCAAGTGCTCTCCTTTAACTGAAACTTTAAGTGAAAATTTAATTTAACTTTAAAATCAACTAAAACTTTAACTGAAACTTTAATTTAAACTTTAACTGAAACTTTAATTAAACTTCACGTAAGTTTTTTCCTTTAATAAAAATTGTATGGTGGATGTCTTGTTGTAAAATTAGCAATAGCAAAATGTGGTTAAGATTTAAGGCATAAGGACTATGCTTTGCGGCCTTTATATCTAATTTGTCATGCATGAATTATGATCATGAGAGCCATGAGATCTTGTTTAGTGCATACACCATTCTTATTTTTTTTCTATCCATTGCTACCCCATCTGGTAATTAGTATATCATGCTACTTTCATCTATGGAAGTCTGACTTGTTACTTCTACAAATCGAACCCATCATTTAGTTATGGACCAGTATAATATAATTTGCAGTACTTGGCGTTGAGCAGCTAGCACTGCTGAAGCTTAGCAGCAAAAGAGGCCCATTTTCTCATGAGAAAAGAATTTTGATGATAGTATTGCTTTTGCTACCTTTTCTTCCCAGGCGTTGTTTCCACTTACTCAGCATTTTGAACCTTTTATTGAGTGGAAATGTAAATTCTTAAGCATATGTTTTGGCATACAAGTATCTCTGTTTTCAAGACCGGTAAATCAAGTTGGTAAATAGATGCTGATGCTGGACTATATGTTCTGGACTATATGTTCACTGGTACTATATGTTCAGAATGAGTTAACTTGTTGTCATTTATCGAAATTCAGAATCTGCTGGACTATATGTTCATTGGTACTACTTGTGATGTTGCTGCTGTACTATTTGGGAATTTTGTCAACTTGTGATGTTGCTGTTGTACCCCGAGAGGCCCTTGAGTTTGCCGGAATGTCGATTAACTTCCGTTCCGGCAAATTCGGGTACTCCATATGTCCTATTTTCAGCAAAGGTCATGTTGAAATTTTCCGTGAATTTTAGCATGACTTTGCTAAAAATAGGACATATGGGGGTACTTGCGACTAATGCATGGGCCGGGGTATCTTAGTACTTAATTGAGTAGGATCAACTGCCCCTTTATTCTTGCTGCATTAAACCATAGGTGGCAATAGAGCCAAGTGATTAGGCCCAACTTAGAATTC
Organism: Triticum urartu; assembly: GCF_056163025.1. Classification (NCBI taxonomy): domain Eukaryota; kingdom Viridiplantae; phylum Streptophyta; class Magnoliopsida; order Poales; family Poaceae; genus Triticum; species Triticum urartu. The sequence continues at coordinate 170,179,926 of NC_141876.1, read as the reverse complement.
TCCTTCCCTTTCCTTGATAGGGTATATCATTAGAAGATACCCATATATATTAGTCAACCTAGGGTGCCTCGGCATCGATAAACCCTAAATGATGAAAACTTAACTTAGCATTCAGGGTGCCTCAGCGTCGACAAACCCTAAATTATAAAACCTTGGCTTTTAGGGTGCCTCGGTGTCGCTAAAAACCGAAATGATGAAAGCTTAGGCTTTTAGGGTGCCTCGGCGTCGAAAAACCCTCAATGATAAAAGCTTAGCTTTTAGGATGCCTCGGTGTCGACAAACCCTAAATGATGAGACCATGATCTTGTTCCTTGACAATAACCAACTTTTTGACCAAACTTTGTTCCTATTTATAGAGAAACATGGCCAACAACGATGAGGCCGGGGGTTCGGGTGGCAAGAAATTCTGGGAGCTGTCCCAGGAGATGGAGGAACAACCTCACTTGTATGAGGACGCCGCCTTCCCCACCGATCCTGAGACCACTGATGGTACCTCCGAGGATGACCCCACTGATGCCACCACTGATGGTGCCGCCGAGGATGCCACCACTGATGATGGCGGCACACACACAGATGGCAGCCAACCGAAGAGGCAACGGAAGGACCGGCGCCCGACCGTGCTCCGCACCCTCAAGGAGGAAGTTACTGAAGTGGACTCCGACGGGAATCCAACGGCGCCCAAACGAATAGTCAAGGGGTACTCGCTTCAGCTTGGGTGCATTCTCCGGAGCACCATCTCGATCAACACCGAGAACCTGAGGCATCCTGACCGAGGGAATTTGCGCAACCTCCTCTTCACGAAGCTACACGAACGATACAAGTTCCCCGCTGAATTTGAAAACACAAGCCTCAAAGGGAATAAAGTGAACAATGCTGCCCTCACGAAGATGAGCAAGGCCCTGTCTACTTGGAAAAGCAATGTGAAGAGAATGATCGAGAAAGGTGAGAGTTATGAGAAGATCAAGGAGAAAAATCCTTCGATCACCGAATATGACTACAACGACTTCAAGATCAATTGCTCGAGCACCGCAAACTCCGAATCAAGTAAGTGGGGGAAAGAAATGCGGGAGCTGAACTTAGGGGAACACACACTCGGTCCCGGCGGTTACAGAGCGGCGGAGCCTATATGGGACAAGGAGGAGGCGGACCGTGCCAAGCAAGGCCTACCGCCCCTCTTCGATAAATACGGTGACAAGCAGACCAGGAACTTTGCCAGGGCCCGGTACAAGAAGGACCCGAAAACAAAGGAGCTTACCACGGATCCGAAGACCAGGGCACTTGAGCTTGTTCTGGTAAGGAATACACCCCCGCGTAATTAGCTCCATATGGTTCCATTCTAATTAATGAAGCCAAATTTCTAAATGGTTCACATTCCTTCCGCAGGCGACTGAAAGCAGTAGCGCGGGGTCGACTAAGAGCAACCCTTGGGACACCACTCTAAATAGGGCGTTGAATGTAATGAAGAACAAGGATAAGCTCAGTAAGCCGACGTCAGCTGGTCGTGTGGCCGTCAAAGGCTTGTCGACAAAATGGTCGTCATACTATAACACTGGTGGGCGAAAGGAGAAAAAGACCAGCTCGGAAAGCCAGGTGCGCGAGGTTCAAGAACAATGGGCACAGGTGGCGCGGATTCCGGAGATTGTCCAAGAGCAAGTGCAACAACAACTCGGAGCGACGATCACCGCCATTGTGCCTACCTTGATCCAGGGGATTAGTGCGTGGATTGCGGGCGGCCAACAGGGGCCGCCCCCGATTCCTAGCTTCACGGCCAGCAACTCGCAGAACGCGATGGCGGGGTCATTGGTGTCTCCGGCGGAGGCGGCATTGGTGTCTCCGATGCCGGCATGGGAGCTTAATGCACCCGGGTGTACGTCGGCCGGCACCTCTGCAGCAAGCGGCCCCTCCGTCAACTGCACGCCCACCATTGGCGGTGCCTCGACATTAGCCGAGCTCGACGCCATCATCACGGTAACTAATTAAGCCTCTCTCGGCCGAGGACTTCATCTCCTTGCCTTTGACTGGGCATCCCTGACGCCCTACATGTTTCGCAGGGCGCCGCCGATGTTCCGTGCACTCTCCTGCACTTCGTGAACAACGAGTTGGTCGATGACGCCAAGGGCAAAATCGTTCAACCGGGAAACCCCTTGTTCCACGGTACCCAGATGCCACCCAACTTGTTTAGCGTTCAACTGGTTCGGGTGCTGCCAGGCTGCGATGAGTTGTTACCTCCGATTCGACCCGTCGGGGCCGACGATGATGACGTGATGACCCTCAGTGCCTGCCTGAGCTGGCCCCTGCTTTGGCCGAAGAGCCGGATTCGTTTGGGGGCGGGGGACACCACCCCAAAGACAACACCGCCAGTCGTGCCGGCGCCAAGTCGGCCCCATGGCAAGACCGCCGCAACGGTGCCGGACATCCCTATGTCACTGGATCCGAACATGCATATGGCACAGGATCAGAACGACGACGACGACGATACATTTGCCAACGTCGATCTGTACTTTGCCGATCATGGGTACGGTGGCGACTTCATGGGGCCTCCTTCTCAAGAACCCAACCCAACAAAAGACGTGCGCGATCTAGCTGGTGCCGCGGAGAAGCCAAGTTGCAACAGGCGTCGTCTGCCGTTCAGCTCTCAGGAGACGCCTCCAGCTGCCGACTTCACCGAGCCTCAGATAGGCGAGGTGCAAAATATTATCAGCCCCAACACACTCAAGAAGGCGGTCTGTGAGCAGAACTCGGTCCCATTACAGGAGAAGAAGAAGGCACGCAAAAGAAAGACTAACAAGGGTGCGGGCCAGCCAGCACCGAGTATGATCCGTGCTCAGGACGGGCCACCTTCACCTGAGGATATCTCGAGGAGTGTGCATGTGGCGGGTAGGCCGATGCTACCGAGAAATATGCTTGATGCTGCAACCGGTGCTATGCGGAGTCTGCATGATAGTGTTCTTTCTTTCGAGAAGCGGCGTCTCGGAGAGAAGGATGTGGCATACCCGGTTTTCGCGGCCAAGGTGCCAGAGGGCAAGGGCTTTGTGGATAACTCCATCGGGGGTACGATCGTCCTGCGGTTTGATGACATCCACGCTACTTCATCCGCTGAGTATGGAGATGCGGATCATTCACGACAAGACCCTGGACATCGTGATAGTCGACCCCTTCTACATGCGTGCCAAGATCTTGGGCAGCGCTGGGGACCGGCAAGTCGCAAGTTCTTACCTCGAAGGCGTCATTCTGGCAAACCAAGATAAGGATAACTTCCTCGTGCCTTACTTTCCAGAGTAAGTCCTCCCCTTAACCGCCCCGTAACATATGAATTCTTAGATTTCGATCATTTTTCTTTTAACATTCCGTGTTTTCTGCAGTGACACACATTGCATGCTCATCCTCCTAAGCCCCAAATATTCCATGGCCACGTATTTCGACCCGGACCGTCAGTCGAACGTAGACTACACAAATGTCAAGAAGGTTCTTGATGATGTTCTCCCCGGCTACGTCAAATCTGGAGGCACCTTCACCAGGCCTATTCGTAAGTACGGCAAGCACATGTTCTCCCACAATACGACGTTCTGCTGCGTCAAGCAGCTGCCTGGCGGTCAGAAGGGTGCCTACTACGCCATCCATCACATGCGGGCGATCGTACGGGACCATCATCAACTTCTGCTACCGAGTAGACTCAAAGATTGGGCCGCGAGAGTGTCGGCAATACAGGACGCGGACATCAGACAAGAATTCTTTCGCATCCAGTCGGAGTTTGCGGAAATCATCCATCAAGATGTCCTTCGTACCTCGGGGCAGTTCTACCTCAGAAATCAACCGTCCAACAGTGACATCGACACAATCCTACAAATGCAGGCTGACAACGCCCGTTGTTTCATGACTCCCACGATAGACGGCGGCTTCATCCACGCTCCGGTCCCTTGAGTCGAGTCGAAAGCAGTGATGCTGTGTCTAGTTCTGAAACATCGATTGGCTCATGTTGTAATTAAACTTTAATGAACTTGTAGAATGTCTCTTTGGTTTCGAGAGTCGTTCAACTTAGATGTAATCGATGCTATTAATGTCTTGCTTTTCTCTTCCGATCGTTCTGTTGCATACTTATATATTTCTTATGTATTGTCTGTGAATTGGTACTAACGTTTCGTTTGGCTACTGCATAGCGATGCCGTGGTATGTCGTGTACAAGGGTAAGGTTCCCGGAGTCTACGACGACTGGGATGAGTGTCGGAGACAGGTTCACCGATTCAGCGTAACAGTTAAAAAGGGTACGCCACTAGGGCCGAGGCCGAATATAGATACGCCCGCTATCTAGCGGGAGAGGGGAGGGAGCGTTGGAGGAACCGGATGAAGACGAGTTTCATCGTGATGATGCTCATCGTGATGACCGCAGCTCTCTTCTATGTGATGGTAGTTTAGATGATCGATATCGACTTGTAATGTGAAGACAAACTCGCGGTCTCGAGACTTGTAATATAATGTTCTATCTTTGTTCGGTCTTTTCAATTCGGAGACTAATATGATGAATTGTATTCGGAGACTAAAATGATGAATTGTATTCAGAGACTAATCTTCTATTGTATTCGATGAATCTGTTATTGATGTGTGCTGTCTATATTTTGTCCAATTATACATTTTGTAACCTGTGCAAAAAATAGAAAATTAAAAAATAAAAAAAAACCTAATATTCATACTAATGGCGCATCACATCATAGTGCGCCATTAGTATGCCAAAGGATACTAATGGCGCATCATTAAACAGTGCGCCATTAGTATGCCGAAGTTACTAATGGCGCATCCTGTTGTTGTGCGCCATTAGTATGCCAAAGCACCTGGGTATACATGGCCCCCTGGGAGGCATACTAATGGCGCACTGTTGTATATACTAATGGCGCATCTGAGGTGCGCCATTAGTATACCAAATACTAATGGCGCACCAGTGGTGCGCCATTAGTAAAATATACTAATGGCGCACCACTAATTCTCCATTAATGGCCAAATTAGGTGTGCCATTAGTAGGCCTTTTCCTAGTAGTGTGGAGGCGTGTGGTGCAAGAGAGCATCAAGGCAGGGGCCCGGTCTTCTTGGATTGGTGGAGGAGGACGGTGGTTACTGGTCGAGGGATCAACCCCCTAGCCCTGGCCCTCTTATAAAAGGAGGGGTGAAGGAGGAGTGGGAGTACTCACCGATACACTTCTCTTCCTTGATCCTCCTCTTTCTAGTGGGAATGTTGAAAGGGAAAGTCCGGGGTTGGCGATGTCGAATTCTTGTGCTGAGGATTGGGGAGTGAGAGAAGGGTATGGTCACGCCATCATTAGGGCGATATTCCTCTCTCATCTTCATGCGAGCTTTAGGGTTCGCGCGGGTGGTGCCGCGATAGCACTGGAGGTAGCGACTCCGGTGTGCTCATCGCCGGACCGCCCGTGGCTTCAATTTTAGTAAGGGGTAAAGCAATTGACACCACGCCGAGGCCCGTAACGGACGCAGGGTGTGGTAGTCGATCGGGGCCTATTCCCCCTCTTCCCGCGGCGTCGGAGGGAGCTTGCAGAATGGGTTCGCCATCGGTGAAGGCAGACCTGACCTCCCAGTGCACTGCCCGCCTGGCGTATGGGAGAGCCCCTTGTCCTCATACATGCTTCCTTAATGGGCGATGGCTCCTGATCTTCGGGCCGTCATAGACGAGCATGCTCTCTGTGGGGTTACCCGAAGCGCATGGCGCCCGATTTGGCTGTCGTGGTGGGAGCTCTGAGCGACAACAGTACGGAAGGTGGCGGCAACCCACAACGCGTCAAGAATGGGGGCGACCACTCCGACGGGTCGTGTTTGCCGGTGGCACCATCATCTCGGTCTGGGCTTCCGGCAGCGTCACCATCCGCACCTGCCCTCTGGTTTCTCCTTCCTAGCCTGGGAGGGGTGCCATCCAGATCCTGGGGAGCTGCCGAATCCCAGCTAGGCCTTCCCTCCGCGTTCTTCGTCTCTCCCTGTAGTTTTGAAGAAAGAGAGGAAAAAGTGAAGGCATCACAGGCATTTCATCTTTTTCTAAATCTTAAATCTATATGCAATTGCCAAATTTTAGTTCAAATTATGTAATCTCTTTAATCCATGTTTGTGTCCTATATGGTCTGTACTTGTTTGATTAGCACATCAATTAAAAACATAAACCTTGCCATGGACTCGTGCATGTCGTACGTCCATGCAGAGGTAGGATGCCTCTATGCTTTTAAGTAAACAAGTTTCTCCCAGCAAGCTATCCTGCCAATCCCCTCAGTCTTGTTTCCGCAGAGTCAGACCTACCGGTCACAAATCATGAAGACGGACCAGCCCGCCACCAGTCCTTTTTTGTCAAAGGCCACTGCGACCATCCTGACCGAAGCAACGTTCGAGTCAAAGGATGGGACCACCTAAGTTTCGAAAGGCAGTGAGGTTTTCTTATGCACAAGTCCATACTTATAGAACACATATGGATAAGAGAAAGAACTTATTTGTTTGTCTTGCCGGAGATCGCAGTGTAGGCTCGTCTTCTTATCTCCTCTTGGGGACCAAGTCCACGGCAGGAGCCTGCAGTTTATGCAGATGAACATGTGCCAGATGTGATCTTATCTACATGAACATGCGATGCTAACGATATGATTATGCATGCATGCAACTTGTCGGGGCCGCCGGCGCTTCATTTGTTTCTCTGTTGCTCAGGGTCTGCACCTGGCTTTGTACAAGGGGTTACATGCAACTGAGGCAAGGCCTGTACAAAAGGGTGGCTGCCGGGCAGGGCCTGACAGCCGCGCCTTACGGGTAGAACATGCGGAGATGCTCAATATTCCATGAGTTTTGCAATTGAATGCCATCTCCATTCTCCAGACGGAGTGCGCCAGGTCTGGTGATTCGTACTACCCGGTAAGGGCCTTCCCACTTCGGCGTCAACTTGTTTGTACCCTCGGCGGACTGAACGCGCCTAAGGACAAGGTCGCCTTCCTCAAAACATCGGGCATGAACCATGTGGTTGTGATAGCGATGCAGGGCTGGGTGGTAGCGTGCAACACACGTAGCAGCTCAGAGATGGTTCTCCTCGAGAAGCACAGCGTCGTCACGTTGGTGCTGATCCCGCGCGACTTCATCATTGGAAAGCACTCGAGGTGACCCGTAAATGAGTTCTGTGGGGATAACTACTTCTTCCCCATAGACTAGGGAGAACGGAGTCTGCCCGGTAGCTCGATTTGGTGTTGTTCTGAGGGACCAAAGAACCACCGGCACCTCGTCGATCCATCGCCCGCCGCACTTCTGCAGCTTATCAAATGTTATTGTCTTGAGTCCTCGCAACACTTTAGTGTTCTCCCTCACAGCTTGTTCATTGCTTCTGGGATGTGTAACAGAAGCAAATGAGATCTTGCTTCCGAGGGCATGAACATATTGCATGAAGGCGCGGCTCATGAATTGGGTGTCATTGTTAGTGATGATCTGGGCAGGGACCCCGAAGCAGCACACCAATCGTTTCAAGAACTTGATAGCTGACTGAGGAGTCACCTTCATCACGGCTTTTACTTCCGGCCACTTTCAACGAACAAGAATTCAAAGCCGCCGGTAGCACGGGGGAAAGGGTCGAGGATATCAAGCCCCCAGACCGAAAACGGCCATGACAAAGGAATTGTCTGGAGAGCTTGGGCGGGCAGATGGATGTTCTTGGAATGGAACTAGCAGGCTTCACATTTGGTTACTAGCTCGACCGCATCTTGGAGGGCTATGGGCCAATAAAATCCTTGCCATAATGCTTTCCCAACCAAAGCCCTTGATCCAATGTGGGAGCCACACATGCCTTTGTGTATTTCTACCAGCAGTTCCTTTCCTTCTTCCCGGTAAATGCACTTCAATTTCACACTGTTGGGCCTTCTTCTGTATAGTGTGTCAGGGAACTGATACATACTGGCCCTCGGGGCTACTCTTTCAGCTTCTTCTTGCTCTTCGGGAAGTTCTCTAGTTTGGAGGAAATGAACTATGTGCCTTGCCCAAGTTGGAGCTTGGGGCTCAGCAACGAGGACTAGCGGCACCTCCTCCTTCATGGGAGCGCATCCCTTTACCATGCGGACAGATGTTTGTGGCAGCAGAAGGGGAGTTGTTCCCGTCAAGCTCTTTATCGGGAGCCCCGAGAGGCTCTACCGGGAGAGACTTGTCGGAGTCCAGTTTCCTCCTCTTCCGGGCCGTTGTTGTCGGGGATACGGAGGGTTGAGTAAGGTGGAGAACAAAAGTTCCTAGTTCCACAGGAAGCTTTTCCGTAGCGCACTTTGACCGAGGATCAGCAGTGTTGTTTTCCGCACGGGGTACGTGCTCTCTTTGCAATCCGTCAAAGCACTCCTCCAGTCTTCTCACATCCTCAACGTATGCCTCCATCAATGGACTTTGGTAATCCTTGTTGACTTGTCTCACCACAAGTTCTGAATCTCCTCGAATGATCAGCTTCGTTATCCCCAATTTTGTTGCAATCCTGAGCCCGGCAAGGAGCCCCTCATACTCTGCAGTATTGTTGGTCGCCTCCTCCCGGGGAAAATGCATCTGGACAACGTACTTTAGGTGCTCTCTAGTGGGAGCAACGAGAAGCATGCCAGCCCTAGCACCTTGTAGGGAGAAGGCACCATCAAAGTACATGATCCATTCTTGGGGGGCTTCCTTGCCGGTAATAACTATCTCCAGTACCTCTTCATCAGGGGTTGGCGTCCATTCTGCAATAAACTCTTCCAATGCCCTGCTCTGAATTGTTGATGTGCTTTCAAACTTTAGGCCAAAGCTGCATAACTCCAATGCCCACTCCACTATTCTGCCAGTAGCCTTAGGGTTTTGGAGTATCCTTTGCAAGGGGAAGCGGGTGACAACCGTGATCTCATGGGCTTGGACGTAGTGGCACAATTTCCTTGAGGCCATGACAAGGCCAAAAATCAACTTTGGCACACCAGAGTACCTGGAGCTAGCCCCCTGCAATAAGGAGCCGACGAAGTACACTGGGTGCTACACCACTTTCTTCCTTGCTGCGTCCTTATAGTTGCCTCTACTTTCGTGCTCTCCTTTGTCTTGATCCATGTATGGCCTTGCCGGGCTGTGCCCATTCTTTCCCCTGGAAGGGACACTGACTGAGGCTACTGCCTCTTATACTTCCCGCTATGCCACTCGTGCTACACTAGCCACTTGATTAGTTGCCACCAGGTATAGAAGCAACAACTCTAGTGGTTTGGGAGCAACCAAAGTGGGCACATACGACAAATATGTCTTTGGATCTTGCAGTGATGCGTCTGCTTCCGTAGTCCACTTCATGGGCCCTGCCTTCTTCAAGGTTTTGAAGAATGGCAAGGCATCCTCGATAGACTTGGAGATGAATCTGCTGAGCGAGGCAACGCATCCTATTAAATGCATCACATCTTTGACTATCTTAGGTGTTTGAATCTTCTCAATAGCCTTGATCTCATAGGGATTGGCCTCTATCCTGCGATGGGATACAAAGAAACCAAGTAGCTTGCCAGAGGTAATGCCAAACACACACTTCTCCGGGTTCAGCTTCAAGTTGATCTTGCACAGATTAGCAAACGTCTCTTCCAAGTCCTGGATGAGGGTCGATATGTCCTTGGTCTTGACCAAAATATCATCCATGTAAGCTTCAATGTTCTATGAAACTGTGATTCAAAACCAATCTGGACTGCTCTTGCAAAGGTGGATCCGGCACTCTTCAACCTGAAAGGCATTCACACGAAGCAGTATGTGATAGCGAAAGTATCGTTAGCTCCAACCAGCCATGCCAAGACCTTTTTCACATGAGGTGTAGCATCCTTGGATCTCTTGCTATTGGAATTCTCTGGCAATTCATCAATAGGCGCAGCACACTCCGAAGAGGTACGCTTCCCGGATTCCTTGTTAGCATCCGTGCTAGCCTTCTTCTTCCCATTGCTTTCCTTGGCGGGAACTGTGGCTTCAGCGGCCTCTGTCGCGACTGCGTCCTGATACATCTTGTCCACGCAAATGATTGCGTCCTTCTCGTCTGACAGAATGGAAATAACGCCCACTGGCCCTGGCATTTTCAAGGTGTTGTAGGCATAGTGGGATGCCGTGATGAATTTGGCCAGAACTGGGCGTCCAAGGATTCCGTTGTACGATAGGGGGAGGTCGACCACATCAAACCAACCCTTCTCAGTCCAGTAATTCAACTCTCCCCCAAATGTCACCGACAATGTGATCTTTCCCTTAGGAAAACTCCTGCCGGGGTTGATTCCTTGAAATGTGCCCACGACCTTGAGCTCTTCCTCCGCTATCTGGAGTTTGCTAATGACCTTTGGTGTAACCAGATTCAACCCGGCCCCGCCGTCAACCAACATCTTTGTGATCTTGAGGTTGTGGATTGTTGGTGAGACCACCAATGGCAAGCACCCTACCGCGGTGGTGCAGTCAGGGTGGTCCTCTTTTTCAAAGATGAGGGGCATGTGTGACCACTTAAGCGGCTTTCGAGAATCTGCCGCTGGCTCCATGGAATTAACTTCACGCGCCCATTGTTTACTGGCAGTCAGAGGAATGCAGAGATGCACCCCTGTCAATGCACAGGGCGTCAGTGGCCTTCTGGAATTCTTGTTCGCTGGTTTCCTCTTCATCCCCTCCATCACTTTCATCATTGCAATCTTCTCACGACCTGTGGCGGGTTTTCCTTGATTCCGAGGAGCCTTGTCGGGGCGACTTGCTTCGCCACCTCGGCCCTTCCCGCCAGCGCCATTCTGACCTTTCTCCTTATCAGGCTTCTCATACACAACCCTTTTCTTCTTGACAAGATGGTCAACTTGATGACACTCTTGGATATCGTGGACCTTGGTTCGATGAATCTTGCAGTACGGCCCGTCACCTTTCCCGGCCTTTTCGGTAGCCGGAGCCTCACAGCAGTCACTGCACGCCGCAACTTCCATGCCGGGGCTTCAGCCTTAGCCTTCTTGCGGGTACTCGGTGTGCCCGATCCCTCAACGGTCATTACTGCCTTATCCTTGCGCTTCTTGTTCTTCTTTGTTTGACTGGTGGCCTCGTCGTCATCCTCTGAGTCGATGTCGACGCCACCTTCTTTTTAGGGAGTTTCCTCCCCTCCTCCACCCGAACACACTTGTCCACCAAGGTGTAAAGCTCCTTCACAGTCTTGGGCAACCGAACGTTTATCTTGGAACATATCCGATGGTTGCGCATCTTAGACTAGAACGCAGCTATCACAGCTGCCGGGTCGATATCTAGAATATTTCTATGGATTCAGCTAAACCTCTGCATGTACTTCCACAGAGTCTCTCCTTCCTTTTGCGGGAGAAGCTGCAAACCACTGGGCCTCCCTGGTTCTTGATGGACGCCCGTGAAGGCGCCAACGAACTCATGGCATAGGTGAGCCCAGGTTGAGATGGATTTCTCCGGTAGATGCATCAGCCAAGACCTCACGTTTGGCTTGAGTGCCAATGGGAAGTAGTTGGCAAAAACCTTCTCATCTCTTCTCCGGGCATCTTAAACACCGATGGTGTAGATGCTCAAGAACTCTGCCAGGTTTAGTCTCCCATCATACTTCTCTGGTATCTTTGGCTTGAACATGCGAGCAGACGGCCAACGGACTTGCCGCAGCTCAAGGGTGAAGGCAGGGCACCCATCCTCGAAAGGAAGGTACCCTCCTCCGCCGAGCGCAGGCTCATCAATGTTCGGGCCATCGCGCCCATTCGACTGGTGGTGGTTGTTGCAGCATCTCTCGATGGTGACCCGCGTGCCCTCCATCTGCCTGTCCTCCGGGGCTCGCCGTCGGCCTTGACGTGCTCGAGGATCGGATGAAGCCATCGAGACATCATCAAGCTCTTGGTCACGTGGCACTCGTGCTGGTTTCCTGGTGGGGATTGCACCGTGGGGGTGGCCCCTCCCGCATGGCTAGAAGCATGGGCCACCATTGTTGTCTAGGGAGGCTATGGCGGGCCAGCTCACTGTGAGCCTCCAATCAGGCTTTGAATGGTGGCTCTCCACTCATCCATCTGATTAGCTGCCGACGGAAATCTCGGCATCAGCTAGTCCCACGCCATGGCCTTCGAAGCGATACTTGACATAGGTGAGGATGATGTAGACCGCAGCGTTGCCCGGCTCCTGATGGTACCGGTAGTGGTGGCGCCGGGTTCCCGCCGTCGGGAGCCAGTCGCTTGGATGGCATGGTGACGAGGTGGTGGCACGTGTTTACCAATGACCCCATTCGGGGCATTGGTTGGGCCAGTTTGCTCTAGGGGCAGTGCATGTCCTGCGACGGTGCCTGCAACGGGGCAGCCAAGGATTGCGGTTCTCCTCAGGGCGAACGTCACCACCGTGGCTATGCCCCTCGGCTAGGCAGGGAGGGACAGAAGGAACAATCTCTCTACCGATACCTCGCGAAGCATGGTCGTTGGGATGTTGTTGGTGTTGTCCTTCTCAGATGCCTCCTGCTCCTGCCCCGGCTATAGGGGAGGCGGTAACAACGCCGCGTGTGTTGACCACGTCCCCCGTAATGCGTCTTCCAAATCCTCCAAACTGCCGACGGAGTCTGCTGGCAAGCTATTCAGCCCATGCCGTGTTGGTCCTTTGAGTTTTAGTGGGAGGTACTTGATGGCATGTAGATCATCACCGTGAGCCATGTGGATGTGAAGGAGGAAATCCTCAATCCATACAGTGGGATCTATTGTACCATCATACGATTCGATATTTACGGGTTTAAAACCCTTCGGGAATTCGTGATCCATAACTTCATCAGTGAAGCATAGGGGGTGTGCGGCGCCTCTTTGCCGGGCTATATCCCGACGCAGTTCATATGAGTCTTGTCTCCTGTATTCGGCTCGGCCGGATTTACTGTTAGTGTATCCGGCGCGACGGTCATCATCCCGCGCTAGCGCGCGCCCCCGTGACCCGTATATTGACCTTGCATGTTTTGCCCTGTTGTCCAATACGTCTCGCAGGTCCCGTGTGTTGCCCCGGGCCTTGGTATTTTTTATTGAGTGGCGGCGGGGTGCAGGCTGAACTTCAGGCTGAAACGCCTCTCTGGCTCGGCCACACGGTGGCCGGTCGGCCGCATCGTACACTGGTGATGGAGGTTTCAATGCTTCCTCCTCGAGGTGAGGTAGCAACCTGCATTTTGGGTAACTCTTGGAGGGGCGCTCGAGTTCATATTCCTCGGCCACAAGGACTTCGGTCCATCTATCTGCTAGCAAGTCTCGATCAGCTTGAAGCTGTTGTTGCTTTTTCTTCAGGCTATTTGTTGTGGCCATAAGCCGGTGCTTGAAGCGCTCCTGCTCGATGGGATCCTTAGGCACGATAAATTCTTTGTTGCCGAGGCTCACCTCGTCTTCGGAGAGAGGCATATAATTGTCCTCCTCCGATTCTCCATCTGCTGCCTGCTCTGGAGGGCTAGCTTGTTCACCCTCCCGCTCTACATCATGCTGGAGGGGATTGTGGTTTTCTTCGGCACTATCCGAAGTGTTATTGTCTCTTGTGCCGGTATCACTACTTTTGCTGTGGCGGGACTTAGAGCGGCGCTGCTGACGTCGGCGCTTGGGTTGCTTCTTGGAGGGGTCATCCTCCACTGTCTTGTCGCCGTTGCCTTCTTTGGGGGTATCCACCATGTATATATCATATGATGAGGTGGCAGTCCAGTGCCCTGTGGGCGGTGGTTCCTGTTCGTCTCCCACGTCATCATCCATACCATCGATGTCTTCGGAGTCAAAGTTGAGCATGTCAGTTAAATCGTCGACAGTGGCTAGTAAGTGGGTGGTGGGTGGGCAGCGAATTTCTTCGTCGTCCGCATCCCATTCTAGCCGGACATAGTTCGGCCAAGGTTCTCCTGAGAAGGAGAGAGGCCTTAATGAATTTAGCAAATCGTCAAAAGGCGAGTGCTGAAAGATATCCGCGGAGGTGAACTCCATGATCGGCGCCCAGTTGGATTCGATAGACACGGATGCAGGCGGTGCGGAGTCCGTGGCCGGAGACGAATCCAGTGGTTCAGCGACACGACTCTCATAAGGGGTGAAGTTAGTATCTGGCTCCATCTTCACTGAGAGTGCGGCCTCCATGGCAGGGTCTATCCCTCCGTCCTCGGATGGCGCAATTTTCTCAGGATTGATGGCCGGAGTAGTTGCAGATGCGATCTGCCCAACACTGTCCGACGGTAGAGTTACGTCATACTCGTCGTGATTGTGCAGCGCACCTGACATGGGCTCGAATCCATCGAAGATCAAGTCTCTGCGGATGTCGGTAGTGTAGTTTAAGTTTCTGAACCTGACATGATGGCCAGGCGTGTAGCTCTCGATCTGCTCCAAATGGCCAAGCGAATTGGCCCGTAGTGCTAAGCCGCTGAATACGAAGATCTGTCCGGGGAGGAAAACCTCACCCTGGACCGCATCGTTACCGATGATCGAAGGGGCCATCGAGCCTTATGGTGACGGCACAGTGGAACTCTCAATGAAAGCACCAATGTCGGTGTCAAAACCGGCAGATCTCGGGTAGGGGGTCCCGAACTGTGTGTCTAAGGCGGATGGTAACAAGAGGCAGGGGACACGATGTTTACCCAGGTTCAGGCCCTCTTGATGTTGGTAATACCCTATGTCCTGCTTGATTGATATTGATGATATGAGTATTACAAGAGTTGATCTACCACGAGATCGTAGAGGCTAAACCCTAGAAGCTAGCCTATGGTATGATTGTATGTTGTCCTACGGACTAAACCTTCCGGTTTATATAGACACCGAAGGGGGCTAGGGTTACACAGAGTCGGTTACAATGGAGGAGATCTACATATCCGTATTGCCAAGCTTGCCTTCCACGCCAAGGTAAGTCCCATCCGGACACGAGACGAAGTCTTCAATCTTGTATCTTCATAGTCCAACAGTCCGGCCAAAGGATATAGTCCGGCTGCCCGGAGACCCCCTAATCCAGGACTCCCTCACCCATTCTCACCACAGGTATCCCACACATGACATACATCAAGTGTTCTCAAATCCTTAAGGACTCAATCCGATAAGATAACTTCAAACGGAAAACTCAATCCATTACAAGAAGGTAGAGGGGGAGAAACATCATAAGATCCAACTATAGTAGCAAAGCTCACGGTACATCAAGATCGTGCCAAATCAAGAACACGAGTGAGAGAGAGAGAGATCAAACACATAGCTACTAGTACATACCCTCAGCCCCGAGGGTGAACTACTCCCTCCTCATCATGGATAGCACCAGGATGATGAAGATGGCCACTGGTGATGATTCCCCCCTCCGGCAGGGTGCCGGAACAGGGTTCCGATTGGTTTTTGGTGGCTAGAGAGGCTTGCGGTGGCGGAACTCCCGATCTAAGTTTCTTTTTGGGGGTTTCTGTATTTATAGGAATTTTTGGTGTCAGTCTCACGTCAGGGGGGTCTCCGAGTCATCCACAAGGTAGGGGGCGTTCCTAGGGGGTAGGACGCACCCTCCACCCTCGTGGATGGCTCGGGACTCTTCTGGCCCAACTATTATACTCCGGGGGCTTCTTTTGGTCCATAAAAAATCATCAAAAATTGGCACGTCAATTGGACTCTGTTTGGTATTCCTTTCCTATAATACTCAAAAACAAGGAAAAAACAGAAACTGGCACTGGGCTCTAGGTTAATAGGTTAGTCCCAAAAATCATATAAAATAGCATATAAATGCATATAAAACATCCAAGATGGATAATATAATAGCATGGAACAATAAAAAATTGTAGATACGTTGGAGACGTATCAAGCATCCCCAAGCTTAATTCCAGCTCGTCCTCAATGTAATTTTCTTTATTGTGGCATGAATGTTCAGATTCGAAAGATTCAAGAAAAAAGTTTAATATTGACATAACAATAATAATACTTCAAGCATACACTACAAAAAAAGAAACATCGATGACATTTTGGGCCAAACGAATTTTTTTTCTGTCATACTTATGACACTTCTATGACGATAACTGTGACAAAACCTGGTATCATCATAGATGTGGTGGGTGAGGGAGTCCTGGACTAAGGGGTCCTCGGGCGTCCGGCCTGGTAGCCATGAGCCGGACTAATGGGCTATGATGATGCGAAGACCGAAGACTGTACCCATGTCCGGATGGGACTCTCCTTGGCATGGAAGGCAAGCTTGGCGACCGGATACGTAGATTCCCTTCTTTGTAACTGACCTTGTGTAACCCTAGATCCTCCCGGTGTCTATATAAACCGGAGGACTTAGTCCGGAGAGAGATTCATTATCATTGCCATACAAGCTAGACCTCTAGGGTTTAGCCATTACGATCTCAAGGTAGATCAACTCTTGTAATACTCATATTCATCAATATCGATCAAGCCGGACGTAGGGTATTACCTCCATAGAGAGGGCCCGAACCTGGGTAAACATCATGTCCCTTGTCTACTGTTACCATCGACCTTAGACGCATAGTTCGGGACCCCCTACCCGAGATCTGCCGGTTTTGACACCGACATTGGTGCTTTCATTGAGAGTTCCACTGTGTTGTCTGCAAAAGGTTTGATGGCCCCTTCAATCATCAATAGTGACGATGTCCAAGGAGAAACCTTCCTCCCCGGACAAATCTTTTTGTTCGGCGGCTTCGCCTTGCCGGCCAATTTGCTTGGCCATCTGGAGCAGATCGAAAGCTACGCCCCTGGCCATCAGGTCAGATTTGGGAGCTTGAACTACGTTGTGGACATCCGTGGAGACTTGATCTTCGCCGGATTCGAGACTGCGGCTGATACCCCCGGTCACCCAGATGATAATGACCTAAATATGTCATCAGACCGCATCCAGGAGATCGCTCCTATAACCGCTCTGGCCTTAGAGCCGGAGCAGACTGCGCCATCCAAGAACGGGAGGAATAACCTCACCACGGAGGCCACAGATTCCACGGCGTTGGAGCCGCACATAGACTTAACCTCTCATGATGTGTTTGTCAGCGGAACTCCAGACTCATCTTCGGCCGTAAGTTCCGAACCACGTGAGCCCGCGGACGCTGAGCACGATCGTTTATCGATCTTCGAATTCTGCGCCACAGACATCTTCCAGCACTTGCCCACGGCGATGTGCTAAACTCATTAAAGAACCTGTCCTTGGTGGAGGACTCACAGCCGAACTATATCCGGCTCGAACCAGGGGCAACCGGTGGAGAATTTTGCTTCCCACCACCCACTTCATAGGTGTCGGCATTTTGGGAACGGGGGTCCCCAGACTTGCCTTCCTGCAGCCCATAGTGTGGCTGGGCTAGCAGGTCTGTACGACCCATCTTCAACGATGAGGTATTCAAGACCATCGCGAGGGGCCAAGCCTCATGAGGCGGATGACACAAGACCTCCTCAGGAGCAGCCTCGCCAGGCAGGCTCGTGAGGGGCGGAGAGATCAAGCCAAGGCAAACCTCACGAAGTCCTCGTGGCGTGAGCCATGACGATCAAGACCAGGCGGGTACCAGGCGGGCAGCGTCCTTGCTTCCTCTTTGGTGCCAAGTGGGCAAGCGCATGCGCGGAGTACCGAGGCATCAAGGAAAGGTTTCCATATTAGTGTAACGAGACCAAGACCAGCAGGACGGCAAGAAGGAGGTCACCATGGAGCCCAAGACGGCGTCACCACCAGAGCCTTTTGCGGGCGAGGACTACTTTTGTCAGGATATGCTGTACTAGCTGTCCCCTTTCAAATTGGCCATTGTTCGCTCCCTTCCCGCTCAATATTTGGGGAGAGGACCAGGGCCCATATAAGTAGAACTAGCCACCACAGTAGAGAGAGGACTGATTCGGGGGGAGAAAATAGAGAACTCATTCAGAGGCATCTCACCCACACAAGTTCGCCAGGCACAAGAACACCTCAACCTCACGAGGCTGTTCTTCCCCTTGTACTGTTCATCATCAGCCCAAGAGGCAATCCACCACCACCACACTGGATTAGGGTATTACACCACAACGATGGCCTGAACCAGTATAAATCGTGTGTCTTTGTCTTGTGAGTTCGTCGAGTTCATCCGCGAGATTTTAGCGAGCTAGGGCGTGGATCGATAGGGAGAAAACCTTTGCGCGCACCCCATTGATCGAACCTCGAGGGTTTTGTCGGAACCCGTGATCCGACGTTTGCGACCATCAAGCATTCGACCGATACACTTGATTACGACTTTGAGAACATTGACGGTATGGATGATGATGTCGAAGACAATGAAGACCCCGTTGATACAACTAATGAACAATATGAACGGGAAGATGGGCAGGTTAGCCCTGGTAAACAGGCCATGCACGAAGATTCGGAGGACAACAATTACTTTCCGCTCTCTGAGGATGAGGTGAGCCTCGGCACCGAGGATTTCATCGTGCCTGAGGAACCTCTTGAGGAGGAGCACTTCAAGCGCCAACTAATAGCCACTTCTAGGAGCCTGAAAAAGAAGTAGCAGCAGCTTCAAGCTGACCAAGATCTGCTCAATGATAGATGGACCGAAGTCCTAGCCGCCGAAGAATACGGCCTTAGTGGCCCAGCCAAAAGCTACCCGAAGAGTAGATTGCTACCCTAGGGTGACGACAAGGCGCTCGAGCCCGTGCCATTATCGCACAAGGTGTCAGGTCGACCACAACTTGGTCCGGGTAAAGCGGCAACTCAAGCCGAACACCAGACCGCCCCACCTCACCGTAAATGCAAGGACAAAACAGCTCAGGGTTGTCCATACGACCGTCAACAGGACTTGGGTAGTAGAGCAGGACACTCAAGACTGACCTACGGATCGCGAGGACATACCTCGACACGCGACGACGGCCACCTATTCGGACGTGACAAACCTAGCCACGCCTGGGCCGAAAACCGCAAACGGACTCCATCGGAGGTACGTCACAGTGTGGCCCAACATAGAGGCACCGCACACCCTCTTTGCTTCACAGGCGAAGTAATGGAGCATGAATTCCCAAACGGGTTCAAACCAATGAATATCAAATCATACGATGGAACAACGGATCCCACAATATGGATCGAGGACTTCCTCCTCCATATCCACATGACCCGTGGGGACGACCTTCATGCCATCAAATACCTACCACTAAAACTCAAAGGACCAGCTCGGTACTGGTTAAACAGTCTGGCGGACAATTCTACTGGCAGCTGGGAAGATTTGGATGATGCCTTTCGCGACAACTTCCAAGGAACATATGTACGGCCACCGAACGCCGATGAATTATGTCACATTATCCAGCAGCCTGAAGAGTTAGCCAGGAAGCTCTGGACTAGGTTCTTAGTTAAAAAGAACCAAATCGTCGACTGTCCAGACGCGGAAGCCCTTGCGGCCTTTAAACACAGCGTCCGGGATGAATGGCTTGCACACCAACTCGGTCAAGAAGGACCTAGATCCATGACAGCCCTTACCGCTCTAATGACCCGCTTTTGCGACGGAGAAGACTGCTAGCTCGCTCATAGAAGCAATAGTGCCAGCGACTTGGGCACTTCCGAAATCTGAGATGGCAATGGCAAGCCACGACGAAGCAAACACAACAGTCGCAATGATAATGAAAGATCACGCGACACAACGGTCAACGCCAGATTCAGCAATCCCAAGCCCGGTCAATGGAAAAAGCCATTCAAGGCGAACAAAGACGGACCATCCAACATAGACAGGATACTGGACCGACCCTGCCAGATTCACGGCGACCCCAATAAACCAGCTAATCATACCAACAAAAGTTGTTGGGTCTTCAAGCAGGCCGGCAAGCTCAACGCCGAACACAAGGGAAGGGGGCCATCAGGCAATAGGGATGATGGAGTGGTTCACCAGCCAAATGCCGGGGGCCAGAAGCAATATCCCCCCGAAGATCGATCAAATGCGGAGCAGAAATAGCAGTTTGGCTTCCGTTGCCCATCTCATATACCCGTTAAAACTATACCGCGCATACTTAACTACGCACTTAAGATACCATGGGCATTGGCGGAAGCATAATATGGACAAGTCTGCAAGCACTCCGGTAACATTTTTGTCTACTTTCCGTTTTCTTTCATCATTATCTATTAAAAATAGGTGGCGCAAAGGAGAAACATCTAAGACCGACTCCATCAGAGTTTGGATCCGTACACTCACGTACGGGGCTACTTCCTTCGAGGATTCCCCTCGCCAAGGACAGGCGGCGCAGACGTGCGACAGGAGGTCCAAAATAACTTTTTGTAGACCGCACTCTTTTTGTGCCTATAACATGCCTTTTTCCTCTGCCTTTGACCCAGGTCATATCAAATAGCCGGGGTCGTGGCCTTTATATACATCAAGTAATCATTGGCATATCGCTCTGGTCCCAGTTCACATTATCCGAATTAATCATCCGCGTCTTTCCACAAATGAATATGCCTCCTATGGTTATTTCACATATATACCCTAGCTTAAACTTGCCAGGGGATCGATATGGGAACAAATGAGTTGCCAACAAAGTCTGAACAGCTTTTACAGCATACTTCGGTGTCGCGAGTTTGGCCTTATCTATACCAATATAAAAAGACCCAAATGGGCAGATCCAACATATCTCAACCATCCGATCGTGTTAATCCAATAGCCCTTATTGTCCTAATGTCGAGCAACTAAACACGTTTAGCGCTAATCAATCCTTTCTATTCTCTCCTTGATCCCCTCCCTTATGTGTATACCCTTTCCCAGGAAAGAAACCGCCGCTCGCCCCGCCGCTCCTTCGCCGCACCAGTGCCCCCATCCACCCCACGCCGCGCCCTCATCGTGTCGCGATGTCGCCGTTTGAGTAGGGACGCCGCTGGCACCGCCTTCCTGCCGCCTGGACAACAGGAATGCCACGCTGCCGCCTTCCCGCCTGCTGGACAGCAGGGACGCCACCACCGCCGCCTTCCCGTCTGCTATACAGCAGGGATGCCACCACCGCTGCCTTCCCGCCTACTGTACAGCAACGACGCTGCTGCCTTCCCTCCTGCTGGACGCGGCCGCCTTCCCGCGTTAGGGACACACTCGCAACCGCTGATGGCGCTGATTTTGACAAGGTCTCCTGCCATATACGCGCGCAAGGGATCTGAGGTGCGTCCCTTCAACACAACCATCGTCTCCAACAAATCAGAGAATAATACAAGATCTCTCTTCCCTCTTCTTAATTCCCTTGTCGCTTTCGTCTTCCCCAAATACATGGCCAGCTTCTCTCATTGATGTGAGTACATGATTACATATATGTGATCTTCTATATTGACATTGAACTAATGTGTGTGCAACAAGGTGTAGAATTTGGAGTTTGATCCCAGGCTTTATTGCTGTGCAATTTACTTATTACTTTCCATTAGATTCCATCTTTATCACTACATGATGGTCTAGATTCAGAAAGCAATAACAAAATATATTATCAAATATCTCCCATCCAAGACAAGCTGATAAAAACATGTACTTTTTAAGAGAGGCTGCTGATTCAAATCTTGATTTTTGCCGAAATATAGAATTTTGGCGATACTATTTAAAATAGGTTATTGCATTACGCCATCTCCTACCCATGCTGACCAGAACAATTATATAGGGAATTTCATAGAGAACGAGGTAGATGAGGTAAAATAAAAGTGTCCTCTGATGACAACTCGATACTGCAAAGTTAAGTTTACTATCGTTTGTAGCTGCGGAAAAGTTTTGCAATTCTTTTAAGAACAAGATTAACACTTGCCTGGGTTGTGTAATACACGTTATTAATATCTTGCCAACAATGACATGCATCTGTAGCCAGGTTTATATGGTTGGCATGCTTACGTATTTTTTTGTGTGTGACTACGGTCACATCATGGTTCTCAATTCTTCCATTTGATATATGTGTAGGGTCTAGCCCGTTGACAGAAGCATTTTCTATCATGGTTCCATCTCCCACAGGTATAGACGGGCATCCTTGTTCCTGGAGACCATCTTATACATTGTTCTTCAGTTATTGCTCCTACAAATATAGATCTACATGCTTGTCCATATCTTTGTTCTTGCTTGTGAAATTGTACATTGCAACGAAAAATTGTTGAAAGCATCGTTGCCTAAGCAACTTTGTTTTTTGGCTAGAAAATTTTAATTCCTTTTCCTATCTCACCATGCTATTATTCTTTTATTTTAGTATACTTGGTTTTTTTACTTTACCCATACTTTCCCATTGCATTGCCAGTTGTCAATGACGTGTTCAGGAACTCACATGGCTCAAACACTGGTATGCTCGGTCAATATATATTTATATCATATAATTAATTATCAAAACCACACTAACTAATTTCTTCTTTCATATTTTATAATCTGTTATTAATTGTAGATATCGCTGGTGTAGTCATGTACGTGGGCCGAGTTGACCATGATACATATTCCCCTCTATGCATGAGGGAAGTAGCACTGATCGATACTGGCATGAGTATTATCTTCCTACACATTTTTTAAGAACTAGCTGAATGCCATTGGAATGAACTTCTTTCTGCTGAAGAAAATGTTGGCTTAATCATGGCAACCTCGATGAAGGTTGATCAACTATCCACTATGTTTTTTCCTTAAGAAGTGTCGTACCATTTTAGTGTCATGTTATTACTAACTTGAGAATTGATAGCAGAAACTCTTATTAGCACGGGGGCAACAACTTTATGCATACATTACTCCTCAACTTGCCACAATGTTCACTTTCTTAAAGGCCAGTATCTGTTATATTTCTTAATTTTACAAAATTTTCCAACAACTAGACTAAATTGTTCGCTTATCATTTTGTGTAGGTGTGCATCATCAAGTTCGTGATGACTTGTATTTCTGTGTTGCTATCAAGAATGAAGTTCTTAGGAAGGATGCCTGCAAACGAGACAATGTGGATAGGTCACTTGTCCCCAAGATAACCGTGAATGAAGTAGACTTTCGCTCTGGTCAATCTTTCCCCCCGAAGCAAATTTTCATGTATATAAGGGGTGGTCGGCGTCCACCAGTCAACGTCAACAAGATGGATCAATTTGACTAGGCATAAAGGTCTCAAATAAAAAAGAAGTTGTGGAACTAAAGAATTTCAAGCCCTTGGATTTCTGTCCTTTTCTTTCAGTTGTTGAATTTTGAGATTTGCTTAATGACTTGTTTGATGATGGAATATTGTGTAAACCTTCATTTTGATTACTGATTTCCTTTCTTTGCACATGGCTACACGTGCATTGCACGTGCACGTTTACTAGTATGCATCAGCTCTGAATCATGTCTTGGGTCAATAGTTGGGTTGCCTGGCTCCTGTGCTTGCTATCATATGTTCCACTCTATCGGCTAAGGTAGTAAAGGGAGAACTACTACGATTGTGCTTCCGGTTCACCTGGCTCAGCACCTCAGTAGAGAAAGCCGAAACTGACTGTCATGATGCGGCGAGAGGTGGTCAACCACTCGATGACTTATCAGAATCCCTAGCAATTCCTCCGTGTCACACGAAGGACCTCTTTCTGGTCAAATATGTACACGCATCATATGAATAAGCCGCATACATACCAGGGGCTATGTCATAGACCCACCATAAAACTCATATGGCTAAGTGAAAGTGTTAACGCCCTATAGTTTGGTTGCCTGGTTCGCCGCATTGACACCTCCTTCACGGACCAAGACATTGGGTCAAGAGTGATCAAATGCTTTTCCGAACACCCCCATACTTCCTACGGGGGGGCTGAAGCTGACGACTGGAAAACTTTCAGATTATATTAAAACGGCCACATAGGAGGAACACAAACTTTCGAGCAATATATAAAAATAGATTAACTATAAAATTGTCTCGTACAATTCTCATACACCTCGCTCGAACATTATCTCTTTCGAGCATTGACCCTCTATCAAGCAGGCGGCCACTAGGACGTCATCAAAATAATGCTCTGGTTCGTGGCGGTCCTTGCCCTTGGGTAGACTCTTCACCGCAACATTGATGGCCTTCATCTTCCCCCAGAATGTCTTGACTCGGGCAAAGGCCATCCGTGCACCGTCGATACAGACTGACTGCTTCACAGCGTTGATACGTGGCACCGCGTCAACAAGCCGCTGCACCAAGCCGAAGTAACTATTCGAAACAAGCTCAGTTGGCCATAACCGGATTATGACGTTCTTCATGGTAGCGCCAGATATCCTATGAAGCTCGGCCCACTGGGACATCTTCTCATTTAGCAACACAGGGCGCTTTGACGCACCGAATTGTGACCAGAAAAGCTTCTCCGTTGCATACCCCTCTCGCGCCTGGTAAAACTGCGCCGCATCAGAAGAACTCTTTGGCAAGTCTAAAAACTAGTCCGGAGAACTCCACAATTGGTTAAGCTGCGCATAGTTCGGATCGCCGAAATTAGTCTGTAGCAAAAATGGCTCACCAGCCGCATTCTCCCTAGCTTGCCGGATCTCCTCACGGGCGGCTCTGGATTCAGACCGCGCTTCTCTCGCCTCTCGTAAGGCCTTGTCAATTTCAGCCGTTTTGGCTTCATTCTCCTTCTCAAGGAGTTCACAGCGGCTAGCAGCATTTTTTAGTTCGAGTGCCATCATGGTTATTTTCTCCTTGTCTTGACGCCGAGCAACTCGTTCGGCTTTTAACTCAGCCGATGCCTTTTCGGTAGCCGCATTACTACACCGGGCCTGCTCCTGGGCCCGGGCCTGCTTCACCCGAAGAATTTTAACGGTGGCAGCACCATCTGCAGCCATGCATATTATAGTATATAACTTTCAGCGTCATGCGTATATCACAAAAATGTATGTGAAGGGACTGCCTCGAATACATACCTTGCGATTCGTCAAGACGCGTGTTGATTAACTCAATGTCATCCACGACCACATCAAGCTTTCGTTGAAGCTCGGCAATATCCGTAGTCTGGGAAGTAGTCAGGGGGGAAGCAGCCTGTGTTCAAGTTCATCAGATTAGTCCTTGAATATTTCTTCTTGATCCTCCGTTCGCCTCCCATGGGAAGCCAACCCGAGTCTCAGGGGCTACTATCTATACACAGTTGTATTTTGCGAATAAAACACAATTGCACATATTACAATACAAACCTCGAAGCCTCTTAGTAGGCTCGCAAAGGCCTCATTCAATCCGCTTTTCACAGACAGGATCTTTTTGACCACCTTGCCCATCAAGGTACGATGTTCCTCTGAGACAGACGCCTCTCTTAGCATGTTCGTCAATATATCCAGCGCCTCTGGGTCTCCGAAGGCTGCTGTAGGATTACAGCCTCCCTTTGAAGGGATCCGTTCATTCATATCCAGTTGCAGACCGGACTGTTCGGGGCCTTCATTGTTGGTCCCCGGACCCTGGGCCACCAAGGTGTTGCCATCGGGTAAGGTCTTCATCATCCTTTGCACCACTTGTTGGTTGGGGGAAACCCTTCGCGACGACACCTCGAAGTCGTTCGCCCTATTGGGCGGAGAGGCCGGTGGAGGCGTCTCACTTTCCATCATTTCGGGGAGAAGGTCCCCCGAGGAAGAGGATTGCTAAAGAAGACTGTGTGTCGAACTGCAAAAAAAAATATGTCAGGCATCATAAGAAAAGAACGGGACATGTTTAAAACATCCTTGTTCACTTCCGATTTGGCCTGAGGCTTGTCCTCGTCACGAGACTGCGCTTCGGCGTCCTCCAAGCCTGAGCCACCCGACAGAGGCATCTTGCCTCTCTTAGGAGCATGTTCCTCCCAAACTTCGGAGGTGGCCCTTTTCTTCCCATGAGGGGAGGAGACAGTGGCCCTCCCTTCACTCTTGTCTTCGGATGAGGGAATTTTGATTCCTCCAGACACATTGTCTGACGCACCCTTGGAATGGGGGTCATCTTTGGTCTTTCCACTCTCCACTTCGTCCTCCTTCACACGCACCTGGTACAGTGCCAGGGCTAGCATCCTTGTTAAAACAGGATTCATTGGGCCTTCGGGCAGAGGAGCCAGACACATAATTAGTTCTGCCTTCTTTATCCAGCCCTGGAGGAAGATAGCCTGCTTAGTACCATATTACGATATGCATAATTACATAGTGTTTGGAAGACAAGTGCTTACCGGGGTATCCGGATGGTTGCAGTTAAGGCTAGCATCCTCGGTAGTGTCCGGCCAATGTTTTCGCTTCCCAAAAAACAACTTCCACATCCCTTCGTGCATAGTGCCGAAGAAGTGTTGGAGGGTTCGTGGTCCTTCTGAATTGAGCTCCCACATGCGGCGAGACCTGCGCTGGTAGGGCAGGATTCGGCGAACTAGCATCACTTGAATCACGTTGACAAGATCGATGTCTCTCTCAAGGAGGGCTCGGATGCGACTCTATAGAGTCTGCACTTCATCAACTGATCCCCAATCCAGCCCCTTGTTAATCCATGATGCAAGCTATGGCGGAGGGCCGGAACAGAACACAGGAATAGCTGCCCAGTTGGTGCTACGGGGTTCTGTGACATAAAACCATTCTCGCTGCCATTGGTGGGAGGCTTCGGTGAAAGAGCCTTTTGGCCAAAGAGTGTTAGTAAGCTTGCTTACTACAGCACCACCGCACTCCGCCTGTTCCCCGTCAACTACCTTCGGCTTCACACTGAAGGTCTTGATACATAAGCCGAAGTGTGGGGGGATTCGGAGGAAGGCCTCGCATGTAATGATAAACGCCGAGATGTGGAGGATATAGTCCGGGTCTAGATCATGAAAATCTAGTCTGTAATAAAACATTTGTCCCTGGATGAAGGGGTGAAGAGCGAACCCTAGCCCCCGGAGGAAGTGGGATATGAATACGAACCTCCCGCCAGATCTGGGGTTGGAATAACATGTCCTTGAGCAGGAAGCCTGTGGTGGACCTCCGCGGTCAAATATCTGGCCGCCCGAAGCTTTGCGATATCCTCCTCTGTAACGGAGGAAGCAACCCATCGGCCTTGAAAGCTGGGTCCGGACATGACGGGGAGGCCTGAAGCAATGAAGTGTAACCTTGGGTGCTA
Organism: Triticum urartu; assembly: GCF_056163025.1. NCBI lineage: Eukaryota > Viridiplantae > Streptophyta > Magnoliopsida > Poales > Poaceae > Triticum > Triticum urartu. The sequence goes on along the minus strand of NC_141876.1, from coordinate 170,153,063 downwards.
GAACTCGAGGTTGGGAAGGTTGAGGAGAGGTTTGGCATAAAAAGACGGCCCTTGGATCCTTTATAAGGCAGCGGGTATTGAACGCCACTTCCTAAGCCTAAGAACCTGCCTATTCCTAAGGAATCTTTCCCGCTGGACGGTTGGGTTACCCACGCCCGTATTGATGAGAATCCCGTAATAAGGGGAGACGATCTCTGCTTTGACAAGACGTGCTAATGGCAACCGTGTCTCGAAACATGGAGCGGCAGACGAAAAACGGTTCGAAATTATGACCAGACGGACATAATGTCATGTTGTAAAAAGTTGTCAGCGGATTGTACTCATGGATTATTGTGTTCTCTCTACGGTTGTGTGTGGTGTGTGTTACAGGTCCGGACCCGATCAATTCGTCCGAAGACTATTTTGGAGTTCGGAAGGAGGAACCCGCCTTGCAATGCCGAAGACAGAACTACACGCCAGATATCTTGTCATTGAACCCAGGTTCAGGGGATACTGAGGGAGTCCTGGACTAAGGGGTCCTCAGGCGTACGGCATGTTAGCCATGGGCCGGACTGATGGGCTGTGAAGATGCGAAGACCGAAGACTGTACCCGTGTCCAGATGGGACTCTCCTTGGCATTGAAGGCAAGCTTGGTGACCGGATATGTATATTCCCTTCTTTGTAACTGACCTTGTGTAACCCTAGATCCTCCCGGTGTCAATATAAACCGGAGGACTTAGTCCGGAGAGAGATTCATTATCATAGCCATACAAGCTAGACCTCTAGGGTTTAGCCATTACGATCTCGAGGTAGATCAACTCTTGTAATACTCATATTCATCAATATCAATCAAGCAGGACGTAGGGCATTACCTCCATAGAGAGGGCCCGAACCTGGGTAAACATCGTGTCCCTTGTCTCCTATTACCATCGACCTTAGACGCACAGTTCGGGACCCCCTACCCAAGATCCGCCGGTTTTGACACCGACAGTGGGGTCCTACTTATATGACAAAAAATCATGACAGAAAATGGGCTTTTCATCCTGGGCGGACCAGAGACGCAGCTGCATGACATTCTTTGGGTCATCCATGATGGAAAAAACCGTGGTAGAAGCGAGGGCGGGGAAATATCGGGGAGTTCCTGGTAATGGTGGGTGGTCGGGGCCGAGCGATGCTCGTTTCTCTCGTACGTACACGCGTGTGTGCGAGGCGTTGGGCTCTAACTAAACCCGAGCGAGGTGTTGGGCTCTAACTGAACCCGAGCGATTGCACTGTAGGCTACGCGTTACTAAACCCGAGCGATCAATCAATCCCTTGCTCTTAACTGAACCCGAGTGATTCCTTCGCTACTGTTGCTAACTGAAGTCGATCGAACACTGCGGCCTCCTTCCCTTGATGAACACTGAGCATTGTTGAGGGGGTTTGGATGAACAGTTCCCGATGGGGGTAGGATGAACAAGACCCCGTGGTGGTAGAGGTCATTGCCGCTGGATGAACAGTACCCCGATCAATCAAGCCGATGGATGGATAGGACCCCGTGGAGGGCTGGTTGAGCAGTAGTCGGTGGAGGGCTGGTTGAACAGTAGCCGATGGAGGGCTGGATGAACAGTAGCCTGTGGAGGGGTGGTTGAACAGGACCCCATGGAGAGGGTTGGTTGAACGGTAGCCGGTGGAGGAGCGCACGGTGGAGGCTGGATGAACAGGAGCCCGTGGATGAACAGTCGCAGGTGGAGGCTGGAGGAGGTCGACGCTTGATGAACTGCAGCCCGTGGAGGCTAGAGGAGGTTGACGGTGGAGATGAACAGTATCCCATGGAGTCCCGTTTTGCGGTACGCCACACCCCTCCTAATGAACAGGACCCCTGTTTCGACCGTAGCGCTCCAACACAAGTCCGTTTCCTCCATTTAGCGGTACGCCACAACCCTCCTGATCAACAGGACCCCGTTTCCCCCATTTTACGGTATGCCAGACCCCTCCCGATGAACAGGATCCCGTTTCGACCGTAGTCGGTCGAACACAAGGCCGTTTCCCCTGTTCTACAGTACTCCAGGCCTCGTTTCCATCGGTTGTTCCGTCCAAGCCGGTTGGCACCCGATGAACAGCACACGTTCCGTTGCCTCCAGATGAACACGACGCATTCCGTTGCCTCCTTATGAACACAACGACGATGCAATTTCTCCGTTCCGACCCAGCCATATACACGAGCCCTGGCCGTACGTATGCGCGAGTAGGCATTCGAGACCCCGCTCGTATGTACGTACATGGCCGTATTTTCTTTCTTGCACCCTGCCCGATGTACGTACGTGTACATGCTACGTGCAAGCCTCTACTACGACATGTGCGCGCCTCTACTACGACACGTGCCCTTCCTTACACGGCCACGGTTCTTCGCTGCAGCCTGCAAACAGATCGATCATATGTACGTACAAGTTCGCGACCAGAATGACAACGCTACGTACGCTTCGACTAGGTGGGTCCCAACTGTCAGGCACTTCCTTCCGTGCGAAGATGTAGCTGGTGGTTCCCAGCAGTCAGGGGGCTAATATTTTTTCCCGTAATATGGACGCACTTCCTTGCGAGCAAAGATATAGCTGGTGGGTCCCAGCAGTCAGGGGGAATCGTATTTTTTGTGACATACAGTGGCCCGTCCGGTGGGTCCCTGCTATCAGGTGGACGAATCATTATTTTCCGCATAATAAGGAGGCACTTCTTTGCTGCGGCCGTGGACCCAGCTGTCAGCCTCTCCATGTACAGTACTCTTCCGATGGAAGTCGTTCGTTGACCAGATTGACCACGCCGCGCCGAGAGCACCAGGGCGGTGGACGACGGTGAGGCCTAGGAAGGGGACGACGCGGAGCCTGGAAGACGCGGCATTGGATGCCCAAGCGGAGGGGAGTACATGGGTTGACTGCTTCGGCTGCGGTGTGAGGCTGTCATCGCCAGAGAATAACAGGATGTGTGGGTGAGTATAGAGGGATGGCATGGCCAGCGGTGGCAGCACATCCGGACACGGGAGGCAAGAGCAGGCGGCATGGCTAACGCTTGTTTGGGCGGCTGCAGCAAGAAGACCATAGGTTGAAGAATCACTACGGCCGTTGGATGGATATCGTACGCTCACTTGAGCTAGAATCTTTCATATTGACTAAGTTGACAAAGCCCTCCATCCCCGTCATCTTAGTAGGCCCACAAGTCAGCCTCCCACTATGGTGGGTCCCAGCTAGTAGGGGGAGTATTCATTTTTATTGCGTAATAACGAGGCACTTCCTTGCGTGTGAAAATATAGCTGGTGGGTCCGACCTGTCAGTGGGGGAACATTTTTTCGTGAAATACAGAGGCCCTTCCGGTGGGTCCCAGCTGTCAGGTGGAGGAATCATTATTTTGCGCATAATAAGGAGGCATTTCCTTGTGTGCGGCCGTGGACCCAGCTGTCAGACTCTCGAGGTACAGTCCACTTCCGATGCATGTCGTTCGTTGACCACGCCGCACCGAGAGCACAAGGGCGGTGGACGGCGGCGAGGCCTAGGAAGGGAAACAACATGGAGCCAGGGAAAACTTCGCAGTTGTTTCCCACGCGGAGGGGAGTGTGAGGGTTTACTGGTTCGTCTGTCGTCGCTGGAGAATAACAGTAGGTGTGGGTGAGTAGAGGGACGGCTAGGCCAGGGATGGGAGAACGATGGGGCGGTGAGGCCTGCGTGGTAGCATATCTGGCCACGGGAGGAGGGAGCAGGCAGTCCTGCCGGCGCTTGTTTGAGCGGCTGGAGCAGGAAGAGCAGAGATTGAAAAAGCATGACGGCCGTTGGATGGACATCCAACAGTCACTTCTCTCCTGTGTTGAATAAGTTGACACGGCGTTGCATGTGCGTCAACCTTATTTTTTAGGAAAGCATGCGCGTCAACCTGTAGTAGGCGCACAAGTCAGCCTCAAATCTGTGGAAAATAGCATAAAACCCTTCTGCCATTATTTCTAATAATTTACAACCCATTTGCCAATTCTTAAGAATTTTTTTGGAGACCATCTTCTTCTGTTTTCGAGCGTATGGAGCCCATCTTCTTTTTGTTAGCATTACACCCCATATTGTGGCCACGGTTAAAAATTATACAAAATTTTGCATATTTCGGTGCAGTCAACTGTTTTAAATCCTAAAATATCGAGTCACATTCAAACTATTTTGAAAAATAATTTATATGAATATAAAAGTCAAATAATTGTCCACGCATAAAAATCAGTGTAATTTAAAATCTTGTAATAAAAAAAATTGAAACTAATTCCCGATTTGATGTGTTTTAAAAATGTACAGACCATTTCCGGGCAAACCGAATGAAACTCTCCTCGTCTTGAAATATTTGCAGCCCAGCAGTGCTGATAAAGCAAGTAGGCCCCATTCGGGTATTTCTTTTAAAAAATAGAACTGGGCTAGCCATTTTCAGCAAGAAAAAACACAAATGGGCTCATGATGTGGTAAACATAAATAAAACCCTGGCTAGACGGGCCACAGCCCCGGCACAGCCCCGTTGTTACCCTGATCTGTCGCTAAAACTAGTATAAATAACAACTGCTTGTTCCCCAAAAAAATTAAATAACAACTGTGCGACCTGCTGGGTCCCTGGTGTCAGCCGCTCGTTGTGTATTAATTCTCCCGTTTATTGACTACGTTGACAATGGCGTGAGCCCCAGATGTCCAACCAATAGGAGGAACCATTTTTTGGGATTATAATAACGAGGCACTTGCTTGCATACTGCCATGACGCTGGTGGGTCCCTACTGTCATCCTCTCCACGTACAGTCATATCCTTGTTCCTCTTGGTTGTTGACAACATTGACAATGCAAGAGGGCGGCGCACCGCGCACAGCGAGCGAACCAAGGCCTAGGAAGATGGCGAGGCCTCGGACGGAACGAACAGGAGCCGTGGAAGATGCGTCGGTCCAGTCGCAAGGGGAGGAGAATACGAGGGTTGGCTGGTTCGGGTGCGGGTGCGGGTGCGGGTTGGGGCTTACATCACTAGAGAATAACAGGACGTGTGGAGGAATAGAGGGAGGGACTGGCCAACGTTGGAGGGTACAGTAGGGCAGCAGAGGTGCAGCCAGCCATCGGAGGCGGGAGCAGGCGGAGCCGACGGGGTGGTTTGGTTTGGGCGGCTGGAGGAAGAAGACGAGAGATAGAAGATACACGAGAGATGTTGGATGTCAATCCAACGGCTAGTAGGCAGAATCGTTTGTTGACTAGCTAGTAAGTCGACACCACCTTGGATAGGCTATTTCCTCGTGGGTCCCAAATGTCAAAATCCAAATCTGTCATGGTCATGTAGCCTTTCCTATGAAAATTTAGAGGGCATTTCATGTGCTAGTTTGAAATAAGTTTGTGGGTGCTGGTGGGGGCTAATCACTTGGCTTCTGTAATGCATAGTGAGCTCAAGCAGCTGGCGAGAGTGATGTTATTTCCCTTGGTTGGGATTTGTTACAATATTTCACTCTAAATTTAACGAATGGCAAGCCATTTGCCTTGTTTCAAACAAAATATGACAGTCACAGCCGAGTTGAAAAGGGCAAGAACATCTAACTCCAGCTTACAAACTGTACAAAAGCAAGAGGGTTAATCGTTCATCAGGTTTAGACAAAACCGAGGTTGAAAAGGGCAACAACATCTAACTCCAGCACTGTTTTCGGCAGTCATAGTCAAATGGATCGGTCAGGTCCATAGAATGAACATCCTGGGTCGTAAAATTTACTGGATTATGACCACAATATGTTGTGAATAGAATCCTGACACGTTCAGAAGCTGTTGTGCCCACCTGAAACTCCTTTTTTTGCTCTTCGACATACCCATCCGTCAAAACCATGCTGCTGATAAACTTAAGCCTGATGGACAATAGTAACCTCGCATTCAGCAGGAAGAATGTGACAAATCTAGTGTTTGCATGGTTGGCTCGTAATCGTTCTAGCGTTATTGTCTTCAATCGAATGTCATGATAAGTGAGAAAATCCCGGCACTTACGAATCCACCGATTGGTTATAACTTTCTTACCTCGTCCTGTTGCCTAAATAGACATGAAGATTGAAAACAGTTAAGGTCTAAAAAAGTGTGTGGAAAGAGAAACAGCTGAACGGTTAATTCTAGTACACTATATGCGGGCTTCCAATGTGCGTGAAATTATCATCTTTATATACAACTTCTCCAGACATGGAAAGCATTGCAGCAAGCCAATAATCTTGTTCAAATCAAAACAATTCATTTGGATATATAAGATCTTGACAGAATCTAGCACCATTGATAGGCTATCCATGGAGAAACTCTTCATTGAGCATAGAACATAATATAAGTACAAAATGTGTACTCCGAGATGATATATAACTTATGCTCAGAAATTTAAAATGCAGCTTATGGTTAGAAGTGTAGATGATAATATAAAGTACCTAAAGAACTGTGGAGCCAAACACCATCTTGAAATGAGCACAGAGATCATGTACACCCAAGGTCTCCAGTTTAGGTGCAGAGAGGACTGTTATTTGCAATGGTGAATAACTAGAATCAAGGATCAACCTTTGAAGTGAAGGGGCATCTTGGATGATGACCTACCTTCCGTCAAAAGAAATTCCAATTCTTACAAGGTTAGGCAACTTTATTTGGAGACAACACAATTCTAACTGTGCAAACAAGCACCAAGCACTCCAGGGCAGGGCAACTAGAGTGGATGATGTTGTGCAATGAGGCCTCCGATATACGAACCCGCACAAGTGGAAGTTTCTTGAGAAATGGGAGTCGAAGGTTTAGTACCAGATTGTCTAGTAGGTCGCACAGCGCAAAGGTGGCGGTGTGGAGAGAGGAAGAAAACCGCGAGATGGACATCAGTGCTGAGGGCACAGGTAGATGGCGTTCGGTATCTGGTAGGGCGATTTCCAGGGGAATAGTAGAACTCAAGCAGCTATAGTTCTGTAAATTTAGGGTATTTCAGCCAGGCGTCCATCGTGCAGGGCATGGTATGCTTGCTCAGGCAGCATGACGGGATGCAGAGGCTTTGAACGGAGCCCGGGTGGGAGGAGATGATGGCTCTGGGATTTCAAAACCACTGAAGAGAAATAGCTGACGACAGTCGAGATTAAGGGGCACGGCGTGCCATAGAGGGCACCACCGAATTGAGAGGACTTGGGTGCGGCAACAATCCTTGGTGGGGAGAAGCGAGATGATCTCCCCAAGGACGGCGTCCGGGAGATCGCTGATGCGGTCCACCCGAGATTCTACGGGTTCCTGGGATCCGGTGAGGGCGGGTCGCCGCGTCTCCCCGCGCTGCCGGGTGCGGGATCTACAATAGGCGTCGCCGCTAGCGGGAGCCTCATCTTCTTGGCGCTGGGGTTAGCCGACTCCATTTTCCTCGAGGGCGTTGCGTCGCACTCACGGATTTGAGCAGAGTAACGAATGACGAGCCTAGTTGTAGTGCGAGTGAAGAAGAAGGGGAGCTGGGGGTTTTCTGTAGTAGTGAGGAAGAAGGGGAGCTGGTGTTTTCTGTAGGAGTGAGGTGAGGAATTTGGGGGTACGAGTGGAGCGAGCTGACGTGTGGTGGGTGGGAGTGAGGAGGAAGATGAGCACCCAGGGTTTTTGGGGGGCGGTGTGCTGGGTGTGGGTAGCGCCTCTCGTTAAGTAAATATATGGGCTTTTGAATTGATTTTATTATTAACTAGGGTGGATGGGCTATTTTGTCTTGGGCCCAGAGAAACAATTACTACTAGTACAGTGGAGACACTCTACAGCTACCAGAAAAACAATTACTACTAGTACAGTGGATACACTACCGCTTCTGGCTCCTCCTAGGTCATCAAAACGTCTCCCTCTACTGAATGCCATTTTACTTTTGTTCACCGACATGCGGGCCATGCCGCATGCGGGCCCAAATTCCATCCACCAAATTAGAAGGCAGTATGCAGGCGGAGAGTCACCCCGGTCGTAGCACGGCAGTAACGAGTCATCTATCACAAAACCCACCTCCCCACAGTCTAAGTTTGACGGACGAAGCAACCATCATTTCACTCTTTGCTGAATCCCCTTCTCCCTCACCGTCTTCAAGAAAGCCAACACTCGCATGTGCCACTGTTCTTCTCTCCCAACAAAGGGAAGGTAAGCGGATCTGTGATATTGGTATATTTTCGTTCAGAGAAAAGAAGGAACTTTTGCAAAGCAGTAACCGATCCTCACTCTCTTTTTTGCTTCATTATCATTGCGATTGTGTTTTCCTTTCAGTGGTTTCCTAGTATTCGTCAGTTTCATGATGGACCAAGGAGAACCAGGCAAAGATCTGCCGATATTGGAGCAGATGCGGGAGGCTAATCCCCACGAGAAAGAGAGCTCCAAGAAGATGGAGGCAGCCACCGAGCAGACCCCAGATACGCTCACGGCCACTACTGAGATGGTCAACGCCCCATTTGAGGTTACAACCCCCGTGGCACTGCAGGAGCAGTTTTCCCCCTTCGAGGATGTGTCCCCCCTGCTGAGCTGCCCAAGGTGATTTTCTTCTTTGCCGATCTCGATTGATGTTTTTCATCTAAGTATGTGGTGATGAATAATGCAAAATTTTATTAGCTTCGATGCCATGCTATACATAGTGGTTTAAATAACTTGTGTTTCTTATACTGGAAAGTAATTCAGAATTTGTTTCTGTTTAAATTAGAGCCCTAATGCAGACAAGGATTGTGTGGTTGTACATGTCACTCGCTATGAGGCGGATGACCTGAATATACGGACTGGGAAAACAGAGTTCTTAGGTTGTTGGATCCTGGAAGCCATTTGCGCTTATACCGATGTCGAGTTGTATTCCAGCCTCACTGTTGTCAGGCATGTTGTATAGGGTGTACTGAAGCACAAGAAGTTCAAAGCTACTCCTTCATTTGTGAGGCATACTGGTCTTGTCAAGCTTACGCAGGAAGATGATGTGGCATGCCTCCACCAACAAGTTTGTGAGTGGCAAGGCCACAAGGTTATCTTCATGAAGGTCACAGGATTGAGCTGCTGCCGGACGTCCTCGATGATCTTCATGGAAAGGTCCCTCTTGTGTCTAGCCCAAATTAGATCGAGGCATGAAATAGTTTCCCCAGCTAGTGTTTAATGCTAGTTTGGATTGTGTCTACTTATCTGAACCTTGCCTATTATCGAGCCCTCTGGGTCTAGTACTCTGTTTGAATCCATCTATGGGAACTGCTGCTACTTTTGTGTGCCCGTGAATCATGTGAGAACCATCGTAATTGTTGCCGAAACAGATGTGTCCTCACTAGTTTTTCATCCTGTGGCATGGTAAGACATAAGTTGTCACGGTTTATCATACGAGCAGTGTGTGTTTGATGAAATAGAGTACTCGTTCGAGAAATGTGCGGTGATGTATACATAAGTACTTGTAAACACTATTGGTGCTACCCCACTTGTAAGCAGTTGTGCAAAACACGGCACATTTGCTCAGCTCGCTTCAACACTAGGCTATCGACCAGCTAACAATCAATAATCCAATGTCTGCCATATAAGCAACTACGTATCTTGTTACAGTGGTTCATGCAGTTAACTGAGGCCACAATTAATGTAAATTCCAAATGTTCACACGCTAGTCCAGCATTCCTGTGGAACACTCACATTAAACTCGGCTTCATAAAAAACTTGAAAAGCATAATTTAAGCAATTTTATACATCTCAATGATTCATAGAACATAACAAACATATAACTAGTTCACAGCAAAGACAAAGTTGTGAGAAGGTTTACAAATCGGGAAAAATCAAGCAAGGCTTCTCTGAGCAAAGGGCCTCCCTAGGCAGGCTTAAATTTCCTGGAGTTCACCCTGGTTTTTCCTGGAGTTCACTCTGGAATGCCGAACTGAACCATGTAGTGTACTGACCAGCTGAAATTCTTGTGCATTCCACTAAATTTAAGCACCGCTATTTGCAGAAATAAGTAGACCACAATGCCTCTTGTCCATGCACCTGTCCCAAAAACCTCCATGCAGTCGTGCCAGCTAGTCCTCGGACCATGGATGAACTGGAAGAAAGTGCATTCCAGACTAGGATGCAGTTGTTTTCGCTCGTCCCTACACTGCAACCAGGAAGTAAAACATATGAATTAGCTTCTTTTAGATTGCGTTGGTCATTCTACATAGTTAGAACCAATGTAGGAATAATTGGAACACTGGTGGTTAGAGGACGACAGCTAGGAATAGCCATCTCATTTTGTGCAGTTGTGCTAAAACTGAGGTGTGTACTTTTGGTTGCGCAGATAGAAACGATATGGAGAAAGACATCCCTGTTTGCACAAATACGAAATAAGGTTATTTAAACAGTGACAGATATTTGAAGTGGCGTATGATTAACAACATCATCTATTGTGTTATAATTGGCACTAGACTTATAGTATGAAAGTGCCCTTAAGTAAGTAGCATCACATCACATCAACACTACCACTAAATTAACATGCAGAACAATAGCATTAGTATTACTATCATGAGAGTAGCACATGGTCAGTAAATGTGCAATCAAATTTGTGCAGTTCCAGTGGGATGAAGCAATGTTAGGGGTGTGAGATTTAAGTTTAACTGCAACAACAAAATTCATGGGAGATAAAGCAAGATGGAAGCACTTCATAAAATGGTGGTGGCATTGCTCAATTTATCAACGGCAGTAGACCCTTACTTATAGTGACATTAGGTTGCATTGCTTCATGCTTCATGTGATTATACATTAATGGTAGCGATATGGGCGTAGGGACAGCAGGGGCATAAAGTGGTGAGGCAGATGTGGTTGCCGAGAGCGGGAAACACTCAAGCAGCATGTCTACATTTGTCCCATTTTTTATCTCCTCGGCGACATTTTCCTATGTGAGCACGGGAAATCTAGACCTGCTCATTCTCATTTGCGTTGTCCCCCAACACCCCTCACTTTCTTTCCTTTTTCAACCAAGAGACAGGTCCACTTCCCCCCCCCCCCACCCTTCGCCATCCACCATGCTGTCTTCGCCTTTTCAACTAATAGACCAGTTGGGTAGCCAGTATCTACTACTTTCCCCCATTTCCTCTTAGAACCAAGTCCTAGATTCATGCTACAACTTACCCACTTTCTTCCCTATTTGAACCAACTCTTAGACTGGACAGTATGAAGTACCTTTACCTCTAATAATAGTAGAAGTCTAGGTGGCTTTGGAACAGCCGGTGGAAGTAGAAAAAGATCCACACGCAGCCACGTGGGGAGCTGGGGTAGTAGAGCAAGGCACGTTTCGAAGGAATATATACCTGAGGGTTGTCGGCATGTGGCAAAGACAGCGTCGGGAGGCCGCATCTTGGCCAAAATACCGCAGGGAGGAAGAAGGGGTCAGAGGCCCTCCCGAGCCGGCGCTCTCTCAGATAGAATGGCACGACCGCCGATCGGGACACGCGGGCAGCAGTTGGTCTCCTCCCTCGCCGCCGATGATTGCATGAACGATGCACCTACACTCTTGCCCCGGTCGAGGTGGTCCGGTCGGATTTGTCACCAACCGTGAGCAAAGAGAGAGTGTGGCCACCTATCTCTTGCTTAGATCTGGGGAGCATGAGAGAGCGAAAGAGAGGAACCCTAGTAAAGCAAGTGCTAAGGCCCCTCTTATATATATAATGGAGTAATTTTGTTGTACCAGCTTCAAAAAAATGCACTCCTACGTGTACCCGCGAGTGGGTGTGAGAGAACTAGTGCATGCATGCACCGCTTCTTTTTTTGAGAGTACAATATACTATGCCCAAAGAACGTTTGCCACAAGAGTAATAGTATAAGTGTGTGATGTGTGAGCTAAAATAAAAGGTGTGTGACGTCTTTTGTTTTTTAGAAGTTTTGAGGGTAGGGTGTGAAGAGCACATATGTGTGTGATGTCTACCTGCAGATAGATGGTGGGTGCGAGAGGACTCGGGAGAGCCGTGACTCGTGAGGGTGCATGTTTGCGTGAGAGAGAGGGGGGCACGTATCAATGCAATGCATGTGTCCATAAATCATTATTCGACAAACGTTCGCCACAAACTGTTTCCTGAGGAACGCCGTAAGAACCATTAGATCGGCATCCAACTGTGCTAGTTTTGCCATGTCATTTAACAGAGCAGCCACTCCTCCTACACACAAATATTCCACGTGAGTGTTAGCAACTGCCGAATGCTCCCCCTCCCCCCCCCCATTCCAAAATGCAGTGCATATAGCTTTATTGAAAATTCGAACATCCCAAACTTTTACCAAGTTTTCGTGTACCAAAATGCACATATAGAATACCAAGTATATATCATTTCATTCATCTTTGAGAGGTAACTATAAAGATGGGGGAGGAGTCTACAAAGAAAGACCGTCGTATCATCTGCAACAATTTCAACCATCCTTTGGTGTCGAGGAATATCATGGGAACTCTACATGATATGATTTTTATAGGATTTTTTCCTTTAGAGCCAATTAGTTCATAGGAATAGATTCATATATTCCACATTTCAAAGGAAATAAACATGATATCATTTTTATAGCTTTAGAGCCACTTGGTTCATATGAATGGATTCCTATACTCCCATAATTTCGAAGGAAAATAAACATTAGCGTATATTCAATAGAAAAGTTCCTATGATGTGAACCAAATGACATCTATTTTCTAATCCCTCGTAGGAATTGAGATACATGTCATCTCTAGATTCAATAGAAAAGTTCCTATGATGTGAACCAAAGGACATCTCTTTTCCAATCCCTACTCATGGGAATTGAGATACATGTCATCTCTTTCCCTACAACTTCCATGTATACATCTTCTATTCCTAAATAGCTAGTACAACCCACTAGTAGATTTTTTCCTAGACATGCAACTATGGCACAAGAACACGTCATGCATGCAAGTCACAAATCACATTGTTTTTTCTACTCTATGCATGCAAGCACCACATCATCAATTCGTGCATGTTACTCATAAGTTAACTCTTGCATTAAATTTTGCATTGACAATGTATGTGCTGGTCACGTGCACACATATGTAGTTCACATTCACATTTTTGTTAGAAATGTCATTCTTTAACTACAATTCATTTTTTCTCTTGTCCCTCCATCTAGGTGTGTAACATAGACTAGTAACATGCATATGTTACTAGTCTATGTTACTACCTCTATAGTGGGGAGTAACATATCTGTGGTAACATGCAACACTTCATTTATTAGGCTATAGACTCATCTTGCCTTGATATGTGTGATGTTACTCATACTACTAGTAACTAGCTATGTTACCACTTTCCTGCCTTTCTTCATTTATTGTTTGCCACATCATCTATTTTATCTAAATATATGTGATGTTACTACCTATGTTACTCCCACTGTGGGTAGTCTAAGTCATCTTCCGAAAACCAAATAATTCCAAAACGCTTTGGCACGGTACATTAACTCCCTCCTCGTTTCTTGTATCGTGACATATCAACCAATAAGATATGTGGGTCGTGCATGCTTTCCCAAAACACAGGCACTTCTCCTTTGTTCTAGAATCTTCTGTATCATATTGCCCAAACTTTTTTTCTAAATGAATTTCCATTATTTGTTTTTGACTTTATGATTTACAATGCACAATCCCATGAATCTTAACCTTTTTATAAAACTAATTGATTTTGAATGAGATTGACTATAAGAACTAAACGAACATCTACATCATGCGTATATGACTCAAAGCTTTACATGCTATAGTGTGTATTTATTCAGAATTTGGTTTCCAAATCTCATGCGTTCAATGCATGTGTACCTTACTAGTTTTAGGTAGAGTAGCAAATTTCACACGGCCGCGGATATATCAAAATGCAAGGCCCATGCATCATTGCCTTTCTGTCGAACCTACGTCCACAATTTTTTGTACGTATATCTCCACTGGTCCTCGAACCCAAAATGTTGCCTCGTTCCCGTAAAACCAAGTGGCCCACACATATTAAGGCATTGACTCGAACTCAATCCCTCTCCCATTTACTATGACATGGCCCCGCATGCTGTAGTACTCCTACAAACCCTACCGCCACAGGCATCATCGGTTTTCTTCAAGAGGACAAGGGAGAAGCGGATTTGTAGTGGAGGCACTTTAAAAAAATGGATTTGTAGTGGAGGCCCCTACCCTAGGGTGCCCTAGGTAGCTGCCGCACGCATCATTGGTTTGCTCTTTTCTTTATGCTCCGGCGCCCTAGAGTGAAATGATGGTTGCTTCGTCCGTCCAGCTTAATGCGGGAAAGGTGGGGCTTTGTGATTTGACCCCTCATCGCTCATTTACTAGTATTGCGGCGCTATGGCTGGGGTGCCTCCAAGTCCAACCGCTGCTCCGAACTGTAATTTGGTGCATCACACGTGGAACAAGATGGTGGATGAGCCACATGTCGGCCAAAGGGGTCATGTTAAGTGTGTCACCATTTCGTGTGCGGACTGACCCTTCTTGAGGCCTCATTCGGTTTGGAGGATTTTCGTAGGAATAACATAGGAACAAGGATTCCGGAGGAAAATTTCCTATATATGCATTCGGTTTATAGGAAATGCGTATAGGAATTTTGTAGGAATACTACTCATGTCCTGTGTTTTTGGAGGAAACTACACATCCACTCAAAGCTCATTTTGCATGTAGGAACGAGGCAAGTCAATTCCTTAGGATGGCAAGTGCCATCCTATCAAATTCCTATACTACTCCTAATTCCTACGTTCTGATTTCCTCCTAACCGAATGAGCCCTGAGTTGCTACGCCAACATGACAGGAGCAACCTACCACTTGGTTTTTGCTCCTTGGTGAATCCTGACTACATTGATCTAACTAGCAATGTGCCCGTGCATTGCAACGGATCCAAAATAGAATAATACATGTTCACAAACTTGAAAGAAAAACACTATAGTTTGGTGTATATATCACTAAAAATATACTCGTATTAGGTTTCACTCAAAATATATTCCTTGCGGTTGTTTTGATGAGGTGGGGAGGGATGTGGTTGGTTTCAAGATACTAAGGGGTTCCTGCAAATTGGAGCATAGGAGTGGGGTCTTGTTGCAAAAATGCCGCGACTTACATCATAGTCGTTAGATGCAGATCTGATGGTGAGAAATGATGGATGGCAGACACACCATCATCACCAACTGAGTCTTTTATAGGAGTAGAGAAAAGAAACGTACTATACTACCCTCTCTGTCTCGGTTTATAGGGCGCACACGTAGTTCTCGGTCATCTATTTGACTAACTAAATATGAGTTACTATGTCACAATAAGTATATCATTCGATTCTTAAGCGGATATAGTTTCTTAACATATACTGTTCATCACATATATAGCTAGTTAAATTCTCAACCTAGAACGACGTGCATGCCCTGCAAACTGATACAGAGGAAGTGGTCAAAATGAGGTGATTTTACCGAGCGATGGGCGAGGGAGCATGGACTGTCATGCGGTCCCACGTGCCATGATGTACCAAGGCGATGCGCGTGTCCCTCTTGAGGCAGAACAATGGCAGAAGAAATACTACGTGGTTTTCTTGAAGGAGATGATGGCGAAGCGAAGTTTGAAATAATGGTTGCTTTGTCTGTCTGGGAAGGTGCGGCATTGTGATTTGACGTCTCATTGCTCATTACTACTACTGGGGCGGTACAACTGGGGTGTGTCCCCCCTGCTGTTCTGCACTGTTATTTGGTGCATGACAGGTCGACCCGGTTGCTATATGTCCCACATGTCGGTGAGAGGAAGTACAGAATTCATGAAAGCGAGCGTCGATGGAGGAGTACAAGACACGGCTTGGTTTTTGCTGCTTCGCGCGATCTATCGATACAAACCCGGACTAAGAAAAGGCGAGGGAGAGTCTTTTCCCGTGCGGCAGGTAGGGGAGTTTGGCATAGTCTGTTCGAGGCAACGAGGCAGGAAGGGTAACAAGCAAATAAAGTTTCAGCGACTTAGTTTTGGGAAAATCTGATTTTACGGAGTACGTACCCACTATGGAGGTAGTATACTACTTACTACTCCCTCCTTTCCGGTTTATAGGGGTCATGTAAAAAAATTCATTTTTCTGTTTTATAAGTCTCAATTCTACTACTAGTAGTAGTACCATCATGTTGGATTTCAAGGTGCGTTAAATCACCCGATGCAAGCATTGTCAATAGAAAACTCACCAATGCATGTAGAAGTTCATGGAAATTTAGTGGTCATGCATGCATTTGTTCTAATTAATGCCTCTGTAAACATAACTTGAGAAAAACGAGCGTACATTACTTGTGCAAACTACGAAATTAATTCCACCACTCACCGTCTTCCTTGGTTGGAGAGATTTTGAAATTGAGCCATAAACTGGGAAGGAGGGAGTAGTAACATAGCCTAGGGTAGCTTGCTGCAGCACGGACTCCAAGGAAATTACTGTAGTAGTACTACTCCTATATACTACTCCAAGGAAATTGAGCCATAAATTGGAAAGGAGGGAGTACTACTAAAAGACATATATTCCAAACAATATGATAATCTCTCTAACCAAGTTAGGGGCGAGGAGTAAACGGAGGGAGTAGTAAAATTTTCTCCTTGTCCTGCGTGCCACTGCGCGCGTGGGCGAGGGAGCGGGCGTAGGCGTAGTAAGAAAGCTTCACCTCGTCCAGTGAGCCACCGTGCCTGTGGGCAGGGGAGACGGCATAGTAAGCAAGCTTCTCCTCGCTCTGCGAGTTGACGGGACACATTAAAAGTAATACTTACGTACAGAGCATCTCGAGTGTACAGAACCTTGCCTCTAAGGTAGGCCCCATATGACGCGTCAAGTCGCAATTTTTTGTTAACCCGTGGTAGACGATCCTCCATCAAGTGGACAACCAGTACATGTGTCAAATTACCACGTGGGCTGCCTTTTCGTACAGAAATGAGCTCCACCGTGTACCTGCGCGGGTGTGGCTGGGAAAGAGACGGGAGTACGTGCATCGTGCATACACCTCTTCTCTTCGTGCACGTCCCCCACCTACGTGGGTGTGTGTGAGAGAGATACAAAACTAGACATAATGTGCCGTCCATCCCCATGCCTCTGTCCAATCCAACCACCAGTCACCACCACGCCCCACTCCTCCTCACCTTATCTCTCATCTTTCTCGAGGTATCATTTTTTTGATGAAATTCTCGAGATACTATTTTTCTGATAAAATTCTTGAGATATCATTAGTTTTTACACATGGGATTACTCCTGCATGGGTCAATCACAACAGGTGTTTTGTAAAAAAAATGCATCTTGATGTTCCGTGCAATGCACAGGCATCTTGCTAGTCCATGAAAACAACACATGGCAAAATTTCACGGTGAATGAGGGATTCAAATCTTCTGGGAGGGGCTATTTGGATTTTGCCTGGGGTAGCCAAAATATTGGCAGCCCTTTTGTCCACTGGTGCCTTTGCCACCGATGAACGAGGAATGGCTCGGGTGCTCATGCATCCTCCAGCGCGCACGTTGGAGACGAGCTCACACGAGCTGTGCTTTTTTTGTCCCACCACGCCGCCCGAGCCGGCCGCAGACCGATCGATGACCCGCATATTATGCCATCCAACCGTATCCACACACATTCTGATAGCAACTCAACTAACCGGATGAAATTCAAGCAAACACGGTGATATTTCTCAGAAACAATGATGTAATTCATATAAAATACCGGATTTTCATACGAACATGACAGATTTAAGTACATTCAAATCAACTAAGCGGTGCTAGTTCTGGACAGCACATGTATATAATACCTGGCCTAAATGGTCGCCCGCCGATCCATTTGTGTTCCTCATGTCTGGCAGCACAATCACCGGACCGCCGGGAGCCCTGGAGGTATATACTTCAGTGCAAAGGACGGCTCGCTTCGCCGCTGCCCAACTGATATGGTTGGCTGATGCCCAAGATGATGGTGGAAGGGGGCTTCTCCGCTTCCGTGGAGCCCATGCGGGGTCGACGAAGGTCCTCGTAACAAAAGGATTCGGCAAGACACCTGTTGCGTACGATGGCATCGCCTCCGCAGTGGCCTTCATGGGACCCAAGGGGCGGTTGCCTCCCGTGTTCTACTTCTCCTTGATGATGGTGACGGACGCGGAGGCGCTGGCCACCAACTCGTCGCTCTCCATGCACCCGGCTTCTGTCTCTGCTTGCATGGCGTGGCCTCCGGCATGGGAGTCTCGGCCACAGAAATGGGAGACGTGGTCGAAGACACGGGAGGTGCGGTACGAGGCGGCAGCATGGACGGTAGCAACGACGCATGTGCGCCGCTCCTCATTGAGCTGGCTTGGAGCGGCGAGTTGCTGAACCGCGCGCCGGCTTGGGACGGCAACTAGCTCCGTCGGGCGAGGGGAGGGAGGTGGATCAGTGAGCTGCATAGCTTCTATCCGGTAGGCTCGGCGGGCCACCCAGCTAGCTTGGATGCGGGATAACTACTCTTCGTAAGCCATTGTAAGAGTGGACAAAATGGTGAAGGAGGAGATAGGGGAGCGGCGGAGGGGTGCGATTCTTGGCCGGCGTTTGGCCTCGTTTAAATAGGAGATTAACTAGACGGCGGATGGGAGGAGCTCGGCCGACGTTGCGTTTAATGCCAGCCCGGTCATGAACGAACGTGTGTCTAGAGTGGGTTTCTCGGGTTCCACACGGGTTTCATGGAGGCGTTTCAACGCGGCAAGGAGGCGTGTTCAGCCGGGCGTGCATCGAGTGGCGCCCTCGACTCTGACGTATGACACCGCGCCATTCTTCCACTGACGTGTGGGCTCCTTGGATACATGGCCTGCATGTAAGTGACCCAACATAGGCAGCGCACAGCAGAGGAACTTTGGGTGGACCAGGGCAGTCAGAAGCGGGCATTTCATCAACCGATGATTGTTCATTGAGTGTGACGTCATCTATTTCATCTAGATAAGCCTACTATATAATGTAAGAGAATTTTAAAATTTTCATATATACGTTGATAGCCCGTTCGATATGTTGTGATTCATAAAGACCGCTGCAAACATCAATGTTCTGCTTATCACATATAAGATTGATTAAACCTTGCAAAAAAAGGATTGGATTGATTAATACCCGTAACAATCCATGTACTTAACAAAGGGTGCATGCACGTACAGGTTGAGTGTGTGTCTTGCGTCATGTGCGGTGTGCATGCAGGCGTGCGAGTGCTGTGTGTGTGCATGTGTACGTTTCAGTGTTGCATGCATGTGTGCGTACGTGCGTGAGTTCGTGAGTGCATGTGTATGTGTCAGTGTTGCACGCCTGCATGCGTGCGTGTGTTCGTTATGTGTATGTGTCAGTGTTGCATGCATGCATGCGTGTGTTTGTGTGAGTGTTGCGTGCATGCATGTGTACATGCGGGGTCAGGCTACACGTTAGTCGACTAACTGTTTAGTCTCTGTTCACTAGATTTTCTAGCTGTTGGATACGAAATCAAGGGCCTGCAGTTTATCTTCAACCTCCACCCCCTGATCCGCCAGCCACCGCCGGCCGAACCGACGGCCGACGCCGCCTGCGGCCGGCCCACGCGGCCACGCCGCCCCGCCTGCCTCGAAACCAGTCCCCATCGCCGGTCCGCCGCCGGCCCGACCATCCCTCTAGCCCCCCCCCCCCCCCCGTGTCGAGCTTTTTGTCTGGTGATCCCCATGCCACCGCCCTATCACCGCGCCCCCCACCACCGGCTACTGCCAACCAAAGGTGTCATGACTCCGAAGCCCCGCCGACCACTAATTTATTACCATTTATGTCCTTCATATATGCGTTGACGGGTGGGCCCTATGGTAATGTGCGCTGCTGAATGTGGACCGTTTGACTGGTCAATTGATCGTGTCATCAACAAATTATGGAGCTGTATGGTGAGCCAGTGACCGTACAATCACCCTAAAATGTATTTTATTAACACAGTACAGACTCAAACTACCATTTTTTCTTTCATATACGCGTTGATAGGTGGGCCCCATGGTTACGCGCCCCAATGGTGCAACACTAGTTGCGCCACGTGCAACGTTGTACTAGTCAATTGATTGTGTCATCAACAAAATACGGAGTTGTACGGGTGAGCCAGTGACCGTATAGTCACGACATGTATTTTTTTAATACGGTATAGACGTAAGCGCTCATATATAGGAGCAAGCACTCACCGCTATAAGCGCACACACGCAGACCCTACCCCTATGAGCACCTTCGAGAGAGTGTGCCATCATATGATCTTGAGATTTTATGAAGTCACCATAGGTGCCTGGTAGTCGAGTGGAACGTCTCCTCCCCCTGAACGCACATCGCCAGAAAAATACTGAAATTAACCCAGGATAAATGCGAGCACTAGGACTTTAACCCTGGTGGGCTTTAGAAACCACTGTCCTCCTAACCATCAAACCACAGGTTGGTTAGCACCAAAAAATGTATGTGCTGACCGTGATGAGCTTATTCTGAAGTCCAGTGACCATATCGTGCTTTCGCTTCAAATACAATGACCGTAAATGTCGTCAACAAAATACGGAGCATGCATCAAATACAATGTCCGCCAATGTCATCAACAAAATACAAAGACATACCGTGAGCTAGATACCGTATGATCACCACGAGAATATATACGGTGACCATAATGAGCATATTCTGAAGTCCACCGACTGTATAGTGCTTTCGCTTAAAATACAGTGACCTTCACGCGTGAATGTGTCATGGGCATGCATACTTTTAGAGGGCCGAGAGATAGTTTGTGTGCGTACGTGAAAGTGGTGTTGAAAGAGGGGGTGTTCAGTGGAGACAAGGAGAGATATGCCCTTCATTTCGCTTTCCCGTGACTAATATTTTAGGAGAAAATATAAACATTCACAATGCAGAACAAATATTTTTGGTTGCACCATGCAATTAACTTGCATGTATAACATTGTACTATTGTATATGCTTATTTTCTTAGTGGCCGATTGCGTGTGTGGTGTGGTGGGCACATCATTTCTAGTTGGGGTGGGCACATCATTTCTAGTTGTGGTGGATCAACATGAGGACTCATGGGTCGGTTCCATCCCGCGCCACATAGGTTGGACCGGGATGCATTATACGAATTCCCATGTGGAGGACTCGGCATACAACACGAAGCTACCAGAGTCGTGGAGGACTCTATCCCCGCTGGTGATAAGCCTACTATATATGATTTGTAGCCCTAGGCCTCGAGTATGTTATCGAAGCCTCGGGGCTAGTTCGTCGATAGTATAAACACACGCACAATGACGGGTATTCACGTGTACTTTGTACACACCCCTATCACTAATATACAGTACCAGGAGTAGGCTTTTTCCTCAACTGCAAGGGTCCGAACTTGGGTAAAACTTTGCCTCGTATTACCATCCAGCCTAACAGTCTGGGATATCCTACCGAATGATCTGATGGAATCATATCTGCCAACTACTAAGAGAGAGGTGTGTCTGGGGGGCAATGTGTGCGAGAGAGGCCTAAAGATAATGTGCGCGCGGAGACACGTAGGCACATATATGTGCGTATAGAAGGATAGTAGAGACCGTGTGTGTGTGTGTATATATATGCACGTGAGAGAAATAGTGTTTTCAAACTGAGATTAGTGAAAAGAGTGGTACATAGTAGTCAGAAAGAAAGAGAGAGAGAGAGAGAGAGAGAGAGAGATGCAGAGCGAGTGTGCGTGAGACACCCCTAGACCCCGGGAGATATTGTGAGCATGTGTGAAAGAGAAATGCCGATGTATATAAAGTGTGTGCACTTATGCGTTAGATAGAGAGATATATAGCACATTTGTGAGAATGGGCCGAGGCATAGTGCATCTACGTGTAAAAGGCGGTTCTATGCATTAAATTAAAATATAAATGGCATTATTATTTTTGGATCAAATCATGAATTTTGCAATTTGCGTATGAACGAGAGTCGGTCTATCAGACACCCATACTCTGATGAATTCTAACATGTGCATGTGTTTATTTCATATTATCGATCCATAGAGTGAGAGCGGTTTGAAATACAGGCAATGCATTGCTTTTGCAATTCATATATAAACATTAATTAGTGCACTCCATGTTGTTAGTGTGAAGCACTTTATACATTTGTCACATACATGGATACATTCCAAATTACTAGCTACGAAATAGAATTCATGTTGAATTTAACATAAAGGGGGTTTCGAAGATTCGAATTCATAGGAAGTGCATTCATCTATTTGAACTCGAGATAATGGCATTTGTAAATCAGATCTAAAAGGGGCATCAATCTTTGTTGTGTGTTTGAACATGCTCTATATTCATACACATGTCTAACTATTTTGTTGATTCCAAGGAGATTATATCTGGAACCATGCATGAACTGAGGTAAGTTGCATATTTTTTAATATATACTCATGTACAATGTATATTCAAATGTACCCCCTCCATTCCAAAATAATCGTAGTTTTAGGATTTTCAAGAGTAAAGATATGTGACGTTTGAAAAATCCTGAAAGTTCAATTCAAGAGAACTGAAAACATTAATGCTTCTGCTCCCAAATATTGAACGAAGTGCCAAATAAGCCTCTGGTCACCCGAAACCGCGCGAGACTAATGTTTGGTGGTAGGAAATTACTGTCTTGAATCTGGCACGTGTAGCCTATCGGCCGGATGTCCAAAGGTCTAAACCGGGGTAGGTTTGTAAATTCACCAAGACGCCAGTCTCAACCGCCTCTGAGAAGCATTCATACGCCGTGGGCGCCTAAACACCCATGCAGTCAACCGAAATCTATCCCGCCCACCATTTGGGACACCTGAGATTACTGACCTACCCCCAACCGACAATATGTCCGAAATATTAGATGGGGGCAAAGTTTGTAACTTTCCCCAAATTTCAAACAAGCGCGTCCCAAACCTAAACATTGTTCACCCTTACTTCCTCCTGAGGGAGTCATGGACTAAGGGGTCATCGGGCGTCCGGCCTATTGGACATGGGCCGGATTAATGGGTTGTGAAGAAACATGACGAAGGCTCTCTCCGATGTCCGGATGGGACTCTCCTTGGCGTGGAAGGCAAGCTTGGCGACCCAATATGAAGATTCCTTTCTCTGTAACCGACCTTGTATAACCCTAGTCCCCTTCGGTGTCTATATAAACCGGAGGGCTTAGTCTGGATAGAGGGACAATCATAATCATAGTCATACAGGCTAGACTTCTAGGGTTTAGCCATTATGATCTTGTGGTAGATCAACTCTTGTAATACTCATATTCATCTAGGTCAATCAAGCAGGAAGTAGGGTATTACCTCCATAGAGAGGGCCCGAACCTGGGTAAACATTGTGTCCCATGTCTCTTGTTACCATCGACCTTAGACGCACAGTTCGGGACCCCCTACCCGAGATCCACCGGGTTTGACACCGACATTGGTGCTTTCATTGAGAGTTCCACTATGCCATCCTCAAAAGGTTTGATGGTTCCTTCAATCATCTACAACGATGCTGTCCAAGGGGAAGTCTTCCTCCCCGGATAGATCTTCGTGTTCGGCGGCTTCGCACTACGGGCCAACTCGCTTGGCCATATGGAGTAGATCGACAGCTACGCTTCTGGCCGTCAGGTCAGATTCGGGAGCTTTATCTATGTCGCGGATATCTGCGGAGACTTGATCTTCGAAGGATTTAAGACCACGGTAGTCGCTCCCCGTCACCTCGATGAACATGACTTAGATCTGTCATTGGGCCATACCCAGGAAATTGCACCTGTAACCGCTCTGGCCTTAGTTCCGGAGCAGGTCGCGCCATCCGAGGACAGGAAGCTCAACCCTGCCATGGTAGCCGCAGACTCCACGACGTTGGAGCCACACACAAACCTAACTTCCGGTAATTCCTGTGTCACCGGAACCTCGGACTCGTTTCCGGTTATAAGTTCCGAACTATGTGCGTCCGCGCATGTCGAGCATGATCGGTCATAAATCGCCGAATTCAGTGTTGCAGACATCTTCCGACACTCACCTTTGGGTGATGCGCTGAACTCATTAAAAAATCTATCCTTAGCAGGGGATTCACAGCCGAACTATATCCGGTTCGAACTAGAAGCTGTGGATAGGGAATTTTGCTTCCCACCCGCCAACCACTTCATAGCCACTGTCGAATACTTAATCGACATGCTCGATTATGGCTCCAAAGACATCGACGGTATGGACGACGATGCAGATGAGGAGCATGGCCAGAACCCGCCGTTTACCGGACGCTGAACGGCCACCTCTTCGTACGACATATACATGGTGGATACACCTAAAGAGCCTAATGACGACGACAAAGAAGACCCTGTCAAGGATAAACCTCCTGGGACACAGCCTAAGCGCCGACATCAGCGGCGCCGCTCTAAATCACGCCGCAGCAAAGACAGGAACACCAACACGGGAGACGATAACACTCTAGGCGATGCCGAAGATAGAGAAGATCCCGACGAACGAACTATTGAACATGACAATCGGTAAGATGGGCAAGTTAGCCCTAATGAACAGGCCATAAACGAAGATTCGGAGGACATCAGTTGCCTTCCGCTCTCCGAGGAGGAGGTGAGCCTCGGCAATGAAGATTTTATCATTCCTGAGGAACCTCTCGAGCAGGAGCGCTTTAAGCGCCAGTTAAAAGCCATTGCAAGGAGCCTGAAAAAGAAGCAGCAGCAGCATCAAGCTGACCAAGATCTGCTCAATGATAGATGGACCGATGTCCTAGCAGCCGAAGAATACGGCCTCAAGCGCCCAGCCAAAAGCTGCCCGAAATGCAAATTGCTACCTCAGTTCGATGATGAGGCGCTGGAGCCCATACCATCATCACGCAATGGGCTGACCGACGACTACGAGGTCGGGATAAAGCGACAACTCAAGCCGAATACCAGCCCGCCCCGCCTCATTATAAAGGCAGAGATAAAACAACTCGTGATCATACATATGACCTTCGGCAGGACCTGAACAATAGAGCAGGACATACCAGATCGATATACGGATCGCAAGGACGTACCTCGACACGTGACAATGGCTATCTATTTGGACGTGACAAACCTAGTCATGCGCGGGCCGAAAACCACAGACGGACTCCATCAGAGCTACGTCGCGATGTGGCCCGATATAGAGGCGTCGCACACCCTCTTTGCTTCACTGGCGAAGTAATGGAGCATGAATTCCCAGAAGGGTTTAAACCCGTGAATATTGAATCAAAGGATGGAACAACTGATCCTGTGGTGTGGATTGAGGATTTTATTCTCCACATTCATATAGCTCGTGGAGATGACCTCCGCGCCATCAAATATCTCCCGTTAAAACTCAAAGGGCCAGCTCGGCACTGGTTAAATAGTCTGCCTAAAAACTCTATTGGCAGCTGGGAGGATTTGGAAGAAGCCTTCCGCGACAACTTCCAAGGTACATATGTCCAGCCACCAGATGCCGATGACTTAAGCCATATAGTTTAACAGCCTGGAGAGTCAGCCAGGAAATTCTGGACTAGGTTCCTAACTAAAAATAACCAGATCGTGGATTGTCCGGATGCCGAAGCCCTAGCAGCCTTTAAACACAGCATCCGTGACGAATGTCTCGCCCGCCACCTTGGCCAAGAAAAGCGGAAGTCAATGGCAGCCCTCACGGCACTCATGGCCCACTTTTGTGCGGGTGAGGATAGTTGGCCGGCCCATAACAAGAACAATGCAAACGACGTTGGCACCCCTGAAATCAGAAATAGTAATGACAAATCTCGACGCAATAAACACAAGCGTCAAAACAACAATGATAACACCGATGATACGGTGGTTAATTCCGGATTTAGTGGCTCTAAGTGCGGTCAGCGGAAGAAGTCGTGCAAAAAGAACAATTTGGGCTCATCTAGCTTAGACCGTATACTCGATTGCCCGTGCCAGATCCATGGCACCCTAGATAAACCGGCCAATCATACGAACAAAGATTGTTGGGTTTTGAAACAGGCTGGCAAGCTAAATGCCGAAAGCAAGGAGACGGGATCGCAAAGCGAGGATGATGACGAGGAGCCCCAGCTACCAACACTGGGGGACAGAAGAAATTTCCCCCTCAGGTCAAAACGGTGAACATGATATATGCTACCCACATCCCCAAGAGGGAGTGCAAACGCGCGCTCAGGGATGTCTACGCGATAGAGCAAGTTGCCCCAAAATTCAACCCATGGTCGTCATGCCCGATCACTTTTCATCATCGGGATCATCCGACCAGTACCCGTCATGGTGGTTCAGCCGCACTGGTCCTCGACCCAATCATTGATGGATTCCACCTGACGCTAGTCCTCATGGATGGCGGTAGCAGTCTCAATCTGCTCTATCAGGACACAGCGTGCAAAATGGGCATCAATCCATCACGGATCAAACCCACAAAGACTACCTTTAAAGGAGTCATTCCAGGTGTAGAGGCCCGCTGTACAGGCTCAATCACACTGGAGGTTGTCTTCGGATTGCCGGACAACTTCCCAAGCGAGGAGTTAATCTTTGATATCGTCCCCTTTCCCAGCGGCTATCACGCACTGCTCGGATGAACCACATTTGCTTGATTCGACGTAGTGCCACACTATGCTAACCTCAAGCTCGAGATGCTTGGACCGCGTGGTGTCATAACAGTTAATGGAAACGCGGAACGCTCCCTCCGTATTGAGGAGCACACAGCTGCATTAGCAGCAGAAGTGCACAGCGGCCTTTTTAAGCAAGACATCAATTCAGCGGCCGAGCACCCGAACACTACCAAGAGAGTCCGAACCACTCTGCAGCAGGACAGCCTAGCTCGTCAGGAGCTCAACTAGCAATTTAGCCTCCGTCCCAGTCCCGATCAAGTAGCAGGTTCGTACCGCGCGCACATAATTACGCATTCAAGATACCATGGGCATAGACGGAGGCATAACTAGCCTCTGATCCACAATACCGCTCCCAGACACACATACTCTCATTGTTTCCTCTTCTCCTTTTTAGGTTTTCTCTCCATAGGTTACCCCTGGTGGCCCAATCACCAGTCGTTTCAAAGGATAAATATACCAAGATGTCACGGAGCACAGACATATAGGGGAATTTCTTAGGTGCTTTCTTCAACAATCACTCTACCTGTTTTCAAGACCCACACATAGCTCTCTCTTTGTCATGGCTTAGCCCGTTGCTTATTGCACTATTTGTATCAATGTGCTTCAACGTATTAATCAAACCATAACGGAAATAGTTTGCGACCCAAATTCTGCGGCCTTGGCTCATTACCCTTGCTCTTTTTATTTTTTCCTTTTTTCCTTATTGATAATCTTATCAGATAGTGCCCGTACACTTTGGTATATTCTAATTTGCCAAGGGCTTCATAGCACCCCACAACACGGAAACAAAGTCCGAACACTTTCCACTATTCGGCACCCCGAATTTAGCACTATATGCACTGGCTCCGAATCATGTCTTTGGTCAATAGTTGGGTTTCCCGGCTCCTGTGCTTGCTACCTTACGTTCTGCTATATCGGCTAAGGTAGTAAAGGGAGAACTACTGCGATTGTGCCCTGGTTTACCCGGGTGAGCGCCTCAGTAGAGAAAGCTGAAAACTGGCTGTCATGATGCGGCGAGAGCCAGTTAGCTCTTTGGAGGTCTCAAATCGTTAGAGATTTTTTCCGCATTACGCGAGGGATTGGTACTTTCCCGATCAGGTGTTTATAGCTTCCTGGTTCGAATACCAGGGGCTGCGCCTAAATTTTTATTGTCAAACTCATATGGCTAAGTGAGGGTATTCAAGCCGAATAGTCTGATTGCCTGGTTCGCTGTGCTAAACACCTCCTTCAAGGACCAAACAATTGGATCAAGAGTGTTTAGATTATATCCCGAACACCCCCGTACTTCCTACGTGGGGGCAAAAGCCGACGACTGGCCAACTCTCAGATTTCACACAACACGGCCACACAGGAGGTAAATTTTTTTAAACAAATATTATATTACATAAAATTTTTTGTTTCATTATACAAGGCAGAGACAACATGGATATATTCATTCGAATATAATGTCTTGCCCACATTGCGTCGCCACAATGCGGGATCCCTCCAGGACGTCTTCAAAATACCGCTCCGGTGTGCGGTGCTCCTTGCCTTCAGGTGGCCCCTCGGTCACAAGCTTGACGGCATTCATCTTCGCCGACCACACCTTGACGCGGGCGAAGGCCATGCAAGCACCCTCGATGCAGGCCGACCTCTTGAGAATGTCCAGCCGAGGGCAGGCACCTACCAGCCCGCTTCACGAGTCTGAAGTAGCTGCTGGGTATAGCTTCGGTAGGCCACAGCTGGATTACTAAATCCGGCATGGCCAGTTACGCCACCCTATGCAGCTCGACCAGCTGTTTTAGCTGATCGGTGAAGGGCACCGGATGTTCTGGCGCAAGGTATTGCGACCAGAATAGCTTCTCCGTTGAGCTCCCTTCTTCAGCTCGGAAGAACTCCACAGCATCGGACACGCTACATGGCAGATCCACAAATGCCCCTGGAGAACTCCGAATCCGGGTTAGTAGGAAATATTTCTTCTTCACATACTTGCTTTGCATACTAAATGCCTTACCCGCCGCGATCTTCTTGGCCTCCTGGATCTCCTGGAGGGCACCCTGGGCTTCAACCTGGGCTGCTTCCGTGCTTTGGCGAGCCTTGGCGAGTTTGGTCTCTGGAGCCGAAACATCGCACTCCAAGGTCTCATACTTCTTCACAGCATCTTGGAGCTCTTGCTGGACCTCGTTAAGCCTGGCCTTAAGCTTCTTGCGAGCGGCCTGCTCCTTGACAGCTTTCCCCTCAGCTTCAGCCAGGGCCTTTTAAAGGGCCTCGACCTCGATCGTCGCTCCTACGCATATCAGGACATTACGGTCAGTATACATCATTTATTCTCTTTGAATATATAGCAAGTCATTACATACCTTGCTGCTCTTCCAGCTGCTTCCTCACTCGGCCGAGCTCCTCCTCGGCCTGCTCTAGTCTCTGCTTTAGTCCGAAGACTTCGGCAGTGTGTGAGGTCGCGGCCAGCAATGATGCATGTTTATTCACATAAGACACATTTAGTTAGTTCCCTGCAAAATTTAATTGATCCTCTATCCGGCTTTTCTTTCCGAACATGGGACAGTGTTTCAGGGGCTACTGTCTATATTGGGATTTTCTCTTTTGTGCCGCTTACCTCAAAACCTCTCAGCAGGCCGCTGCAGGCTTCGGCTAGTCCGCTCTTGACGGACTGGACCTTCTCAATCACCGTACCCATAAGGATACGGTGTTCTTCCACAATGGAAGCGCCTCGTAGTGCTTCCAGTAGATTATCCGGCGCCTATGGATGGATAGAGGTCACCGGCGGGACAGGCATGCCCCCCTCTCTGGAAGGAGGCTGCCTCCCAGATTCCGGAGCCGCATGGGTCTCCGGATCCATATTCGGATGAGGGCCGAACTGAGCATGGCCCCCATCATCAGCCATGGGGGTCTTTTCCCCCATGTGTCCGGCGGCCGAGGTGTCGCCCTCCGGCGCCACCATGAAGGCCTCCTGAACCTCTCCCTGGCCCGGGAAGGTCCTTTGGGATAGCACCTCCTCATCTCCCTTGGCCTTGGGAGAGTAAACAGCCGGCGGTGACTCGCTGGCCATTGCTTTTGAATCCAACAAGCCTCTTGACGTGGATTGTTGGGAGCTATCATGGGCCAGACTGCAATAACATGGTTAGCCATATAAAATACCATAAGGTGGAGGCCGGATGAATGCACGTGTGTGGGTTCTTAGTACTCACGATGGGGCTAGGGGCTTGTTCCGGGCGCGTCGCTCCGGACTGCTGTCGACGTCCCACGCAGAGTTGTCCGCGAGAGGGCCTTTCCCCTTCTTGGGCGCCTCCGCCTCCAGATTCGTGGAGGCCGCCCTCTTCTTCCTCCCCCCATCAGGGGAAGAGTCGCTCTCCTCCTCTTCCTCCTCGTCGTCGTCTTCGACGGCGGAGGAGCAAGTGTTGTCTTCGGACATCACGTCTGAAGCACCCTTGTGGCGGGGACCACTCCGGACCCCCTTGGCCTTCTTCTTGGCCTTCTTCTCCGGCGCTGTATAGGGCGCCGGTACCAGCATCTTCGCCAGGCGCGGGAAAACTGGTTCCTCGGGTAGCGGTGCCGGACATCGAATCCGCTCTACGCTCTCCGCCATACCTGAAATAATAAAAGTTTAGATATCCTCCTTGAAGCAAGCAAGTAGAAGATGCATTAAATGCCTACCTCATTACCGGGGTGGGTAGTGTCGTGCCCACAGTCCGAATCTATGGCTGGCGGCGTCTCATTGCCTTTGAATAGCAACTTCCAGGCGTCTTCATGAGTGGTTCCAAAGAGCCTTTCCAGAGCTTGGTGCTTCTTCCGATTGAATTCCCATAAAGGGCGGCTTCGGCTTTGGCATGGGAGAATCCTGCGAACTAGCATCACCTGGATTATGTCAACGAGCTTAATGTCTTTATCCACCATGCTTTGAACACGCGTTTGCAGCGCTATCAGCTCATCTGACGAAGACCAATTTGGGCCCTTCTCAATCCAGGAAGTGATTCACATTGGAGCTCCGGAGTTGAATTCAGCAGTCGCGGCCCAGGTGGCGCCGCGGGGCTCTGTTATGTAGAACCACGGTTTCTGCCACTCCTTGACAGTCTCCATGAAAGTACCTTTTTGGCCAGGTGGCATTTGGCATCTTGCTCACCATGGCGCCTCCGCACTCCGCATGCTGGCCATCCACCACCTTTGGATCCACGTTGAAGACCTTGAGCCACAGTCCGAAGTGGGCTTGGATGCGGAGGAAAGCCTCGCACACGACAATGAATTCCGAGATGTTGACAAAGGAGTTCGGAGCTAGATCATGGAAGTCTAGCCCGTAATAGAACATCATCCTGCGGACGAAAGGGTGTAGTGGAAACCCTAACCCGCGGACAAAACGAGGGAGGAAAACCACCCTCTCGTTGGGCTTTGGTGTAGGGACGACTTGCCCCTTGGTCGGAAGATGGAGGGCGATTTCCTTCGCTAGATACCCGGTCGCCCGAACCTCAGTGATGTCCTTCTCCTTGACGGAGGAGGCCATCCACTTGCCTTGACCTCCGGATCCAGACATGGTTTAGTGCTTGCTCGAGTTGGGAGAGATGAGAACTTGGGTGCTGGAGCTCAAGGATGGAAGGGCAGAGGAAGAAGGCGTGGGAGAAGAAAGGGAGTCCTTATCCCCTTATAAAGACAGTAAAATATCGAACGCCTCCCCACTCACCTTAAAACTCGCCTATTCCCAAGGGCTGTATAAACGGCACAGTTGGATTACCCACGCCCGTATTGATGAGAATCCCGCAATAAGAGGGACACGATCTCTGCTTTGACAAGACGTGCCTATGGAAACCGCATATCGAAACGCGGAATGGCAGACAAAAACG
This sequence comes from Triticum urartu, assembly GCF_056163025.1. Taxonomy (NCBI): domain Eukaryota; kingdom Viridiplantae; phylum Streptophyta; class Magnoliopsida; order Poales; family Poaceae; genus Triticum; species Triticum urartu. Next base: position 170,121,790 of record NC_141876.1, on the reverse strand, counting down.
GTTCGATATAATGACCGCACAGAGGTGATGTCTTCTTGCAAAAAGTTGTCGGCGGATGGGATCCATGAAATATTATACTCTCCATGGCTCTGTGTGTGGTACATTTGTTGTAGATCCGGACACATTCGTTTCATCCGAAGACTATCTTGGAGTATTCGGAAAGGGGAACCCGCCTTGCAATGCCGAAGACAATTTGCGTGTCGGACACCTCATCATTGAAGCCTGGTTCAGGGGCTACTGACAGAGTCATAGACTAAGGGGTCCTCGGGCGTTCGGCCTGTTGGACATGGGACGGATTAATGGGCTATGAAGAAACAAGACCGAAGACTCTCTCCGGTGTATGGATGGGACTCTCCTTGGCGTGGAAGGCAAGCTTGGCGACCTAATATGAAGATTCCTTCCTCTGTAACCGACCTTGTATAACCCTAGTCCCCTCCGGTGTCTATATAAACTGGAGGGCTTAGTCCAGATAGAAGGACAATCATAATCATAGTCATACAGGCTAGACTTCTAGGGTTTAGCCATTACGATCTCGTGGTAGATCAACTCTTGTAATACTCATATTCATCAAGATCAATCAAGCAAGAAGTAGGGTATTACCTTCATAGAGAGGGCCCGAACTGGGTAAACATTGTGTCCCCTGTCTCCTGTTACAATCGACCTTAGACGCATAGTTCGGGACCCCCTACCCGAGATCCACTGGTTTTGACACCGACACCCCCTCCCTCCATTTCCCCATTCATACTCCATGGGTGCCAAAACGCCCTCTCCACCAGCCGCGAAACCCTAGCCTCCTCCGTCCTCCACCCCATCGCGCCCAATCCACCGCCGCCCTCCTCCATCATGCCGGAGCCGGTACCCCGATGTCATCGTCCAACGCAACCACAACCGCAACAACCTCAAGGACTTAGCAGCTGAAGCTGAGGCAGAGCTGCCTCCACGACGCCGACGCCGATGTGCGCCGTACCAGACCCACTTCGACCACGTCGTCCTGTGCCTCACCGCTGCTGATCCACTGTCGCAACCGTCCACCTCACCTGAGTTGTTCCCTCTATGCCGTCGTTCGCCGCCTCGGATCTGGTTCCCCGCCGCCGACAGACGGCCACCGCACCACACTCAACAACTTGGCCATGGGTTCGTCCAAGGCTCCACCGTCCTCCACAACTTCTCATTTCTAGCGAACCATAAGAAGATCGTTGGAAAAACAGAAGGAGGACACGGCACTGCCAGTAGAAAGATGTACTCATCTTCCCTTATTCGTGCAAATCTTACGTCTCTGCTCACACCGTATTCATCCCACGAAAGAAACTAGTTGAGCGCTTCATACTGCATCTTCTTCTTGATACTAAATGCACGAGGTTTCCTCCCATTTACTATTTCACCTTTGCTAGAGGTCAGTAGCCCTCCTGGATTTCAATTCAGGGTCAGTCGAATCGCAATCAAAAGAAGCAGCACCCACTTAGGCGCGCGAAGCACCTGGTCCGCCTGTTCGCCGGGGAAGCGGCGCATCGGTGTCTATCATAGGGGTGTGGGGCGCTAGAGCTGCTTGCGCCTGATCTAGAGGTCGGCGGGGCTTGAAGGGATGGCTAGGGGCGGTGCCAAGCACGGCGGTGCGATGAAGTCGATGGGAGGGCGGAGGCAGGGGACTAGGCCGGTGGTCGCTGGCGTTTTGAGGAAGATCGTAACACTGGCTGACTGGAGGTAGATGAAGGCGATCTTCTCGTTCTTTGTACATCGGACGGTGCAGAAAAAATGGACTGGCCTATTTGTTTTCAGTCGACTGTTATTTTCATAGGACCACACCTTGTGGTGTGCTGGAGGAGCATCTGCATTTCCCAGCCATCCCAATGCTCATATTTCAAAATCCTAGAATCTAGTAATTTTGTGTGCCATGCATGTTTTAGATCTATCATATGTCTCCCGTCATTTATTTCTCACTCACCTTCTATCTGCTACCTTTACACTATACTACTTGTGCACACACTTCAACCATACTCACACTATTGTTTTTTATGCATGGATATTTCAGACTCTGTGCAGTGTTGATGAATACAAAAAGAAAAGACAAAAGTCGCTCGAGTGTAATTCGAATATAAGCACTAAGTGTCCCAGCGCTCTAAAGGGTGCAGTGTCAGCAGATGGAGACAGTAAACATAGCTCTATAGTTGATGATCTCAATTGCCACACACAACCATCCCAGGTGCTTGCTTTAACTTCGCCCTGTCAAATGCGGTTGCATGTTGCATATGGTGTCTAGCTTGTATTGCTTCCAATTTGGTTAAATTGCATCAGCTTACTTTACACAATTATACCTTTGATAATGACATGCCTTCCTGTTTTTGATACATACTACATATGTCTATTAACCATGTTCATACATCAAACTAATGCTCTTTTGTATCCCTCATCAATCACTTATGACGAGACAGTCACCCCGGTGGGTTACTGTGAGACATGCTACTCGTTTAAAGAGTGCAGTGTCATCCTCCCCACATGATTCTCAAGAAACAACAAGGCTAAATGAAGATAGTCAACGTAGCTCTCTAGTTGATGACCGCAATTCCCCCACACCACCATCGCAGGTGCTTGCTCTTACTGGGCAGTGTGATATGTGGTTGCATGTTGCATATGGTGTCTACCTTGTAATGCTTCTAATTAGGGTAAATTGCATCTGCTTAGTTAACACATTATACCTGTGAATATGACATCTGTTCCTGTTTTTGGTACATATTACGTCTTTCTATTAACCATGTTCTTAATGAAACTACTTTTCTTGTGTATCCCTCATCAATCACTTATGACGAGATACCTTCAAGTTCATAGTGTAATTGGTTGCATCTTGCGTATCATTTCAAACATGTATTGCCTCTAATTTGTTGAAGTGCCACTTATAATGAGACACATCTAACTTGGTAGAGTGATTTTGGTTGGATCTTTCATATGGTGTATAGATTGCATTGCTTCCAATTTGTTGAAATGCCTTCTGCTTAGCGTTTTTCGTACATATTCCATCCTCCTACAATGTGGTTTCCATACATAAAAGTTGCGTTCGTCAGTATCATGCATTAATGAATTTGGAAGTGCGAATTTCATTCCTTTTTCTTGTGTGTTTACTTGACAAGGCAAAATCTAAAAGGATGAAGGCACGGAATGATGGTGTTCCTCTAGAGCAACCGAAACAGATGATCTCTGCAGATTCTCCTGCTACTCCTACTGCAGTGCAATTTCCAAATCTCATCTCCCCTACTCCACAACCCTAGGTGCTTGCTCTAACATGGCAGTGTGATATCTGGTTGCATGTTGCATATGGTGCCTAGCTTGTATTGCTCCGAATTTGTTAAATTGCATCTCCTTAGCCTACACATTATACATGTGAATATGACACGCCTAGAGAAAAATAGGCACATATAGAATACCGAATGCACATCATTGGATACATAATGAGTTTATTTTCAGAGTGTACATGTTTGGTATTGTAGATGTAGTCAGTTTTCTCTATACACTTGGTCAAAATTCACAAAGTTTGACTTTTAGAAAAATCTATAGGCACTACATTGTGGAACAGAGGGAGTATTGCTTCTAATTTGGTCAAATACATTTGTTAGGCCACCCTTTTAATTTGGCAAAGTGATACTAGTTTCATCTTTCATATGGTTTTAGCTTGCATTGCTTCTAACTAGTTCAAACACCTTGTGCTTAGTTTACATTTTATACATCATACATGTCAATATTTCATGACGTCCTGTTTTTCATACATATCCCATCCTCCTATCATGTGTCTGTCTTACATGAAAGTAGTGCTCGTCAGTATCATGCATCAATGAGTTCTGAAGAGCAAATTTTATTCCTTTTTCTTGTGGGTTTGACTTGACAAGGCAAAATCAAAAAAGAGGAAGGAAAAGAGTAAGGAAGGCGATGATGGTGGTCCTCTATAGCAACGTAAATGGAGCATCTGTACGGATTCTCCTTATACTACTAGTGCATTACAAGTTCCAAGTCTCCGCTCCCCTACTCCACCATCCAAAGTGCTTGCTCTAACTTGGCAGTGTGATATCTGGTTGCATGTTGCATATGGTATCTAGCTTGTATTGGTCCTAATTAGTGTAAACTACATCTCTTAGCTTACACATGATACGTGTGAATATGACACGCTTTCCTGTTTTTGGTACATACTATATCTGTCTATCACACCATGTTCTTACATGAAACTACACTTCTTTTGTATCCTGCGTCAGTCACATATGATGGGACACCTTTAATTTGGTAGTGTGATATTGGTTTGCGTCTTGAATATGATTTCTAGCATGTAGTGCTCCTAGTTTGATGAACTCAACCTATGACGAGACAGTTTTAACTTGGCAGAGTGATATTGATTGCACCTTCCATATGGTGTCTAGCTTGCAGTGCTTCTAATTTGTTGAAGTGCCTTCTGCTTAGTTACCACATCATAGGTGTGAATATGTCAAGCCGTCCAGTTTTTCGTACATATTCCATCCTCGTATCATGACTTTGCCTTTCATCAGAGTAGTGTTCGTCAGTATCATGCATGAATGAGTTCTAAATAGCGAATTTTATTCCTTTTTCTTGTCGGTTTAACGTCACAATGCAAAATCAATTAAGCGGAAGGAAATTGGTAAGGCATTAGATGATGGTGGTCCTTCCGAGCAACTGAAACGGAGAGTCTCTACAGATTCTACTACGCCATCCTCCCAACAAGATTCGCAAGACAATGCAAGGCTAGACAGTCAACGTAGCTGTGTAGATGATGAGCACATCTCCCCTACTCCACCATCACAGGTGCTTGCTCTAACTTGGCACTATTATATGTGGTTGCATGTTGCGTGTGATGTCTAGCTTGTATTGCTTCTAACTTTATTGAATTGCATCTGCTTACTTTACACATAATGCCTGTGAATATGACACATGTTCCTGTTTCTACAACATACATGTAGATGATGAGCACATCTCCCCTACTCCACCATCACAGGTGGTTGCTCTAACTTGGAACTGTTATATGTGGTTGCGTGTTCCATATGATGTCTAGTTTGTATTGCATCTGATTTTCTTGAATTGCATCTGCGTAGCTTACAACTTATACTTGCAATGATCACTTACCCATAAGACACATTTAACTTGGGAGTGTGATGTATGTTGCGTCTTGCATTGTCTTCTAGCTTGTAATGCTTCTAATTTCTTGAAATAGCACTTATGAAGAGACACTTTTTACATGATAGTGATATTGGTTGCATGTTCATATGGTGCCTAGATTTCATTTCTTCTAATTTTGTTGAAATGCCTTCTGCTTACTGTTTTTCATACATATTCCATCCTCCTATCCTACGTCTGAATATGCAATGCTGCCTTTTTTGTATATATTCCATCCTCCTATCCTGCACTTGCCTTACATCAAAGTAGTGTTCGTCTGTATCATGCATCAACCAGTTATGCAGAGCTAATTTTATTCATCTTCTTTTGGTTTTGACTTCATAAGGCAATATCAGAAAATAGGAAGGAAAAGAGTAAGTTAGGGGATGTTGGTGGTCCTCAAGACCGACGCAAACAGAGACTCTCTAGATTTGCCACTGCTACTGCTAATGGAAGTCCCAAGTCTACATGATGAGTTCATCTCCCGTACTCCAGCATCGCAGGTGCTTGCTCTAAGTTGACAGTGTGATAATTGGTTTCATGTTCATCTCCTGTATTTCTTCTATTTTGATTAAATTGCACCTGCTGAGTTTATAGGTTATACATGTGCATACGACATGCCTTTGTGTGTCTAGAATACACTGCATCTATCAATCATACCATGTTCTTACATCAAAGTACTGTTGTTGTGTATCCCGCATCCGTCCCTCATGATTGGACGCTTTTAACATGGCAGTTTGATAGTGGTTGCATCTTGCATTGATTTCTACGTTGTAATGCTTCTAATTTTTCAAAATGACACTTTTAACAAGGAAGAGTGATATTGGTTGCATCTTTCATATAGTGTCTAGATTGCATTACTTCTGTTTTCTTGAAAATCCATCTCCTTAGTTTACACATCGTAGCTGTGAATATGTCACACCGTCCTGTTTTTCTTACATATTCCATCCTCATACAGTTGTCTTACATCAAAGTATTGCTTGTCTGTATCATGCATCAATGAGTTCTGAAGAGCGATTTTATTCTTTTGTGTTGTGGGTATGCCTTGACATGCAAAGTCAAAAAAGAGCAAGGAAAAGAATATGGTAGGAAATGGTGTTAGTTGTTGAGTGAAAGGGAAAAGGATCTGCCCTCGAGATTCTGCTGGTACTTATAGTGCAGTAGAAGGTCCAAGTCCACCTGCTAAATCTACAAACACGGTCTTACCTGCTCCACCAGTTGCAGCATCCGCTTCAACTTTACCAGCATCTCAATGAGTTACTCGTTCGTTTGCTCTGGAACTAGCTAATTCCCAAGCTACATTCACACCTAACACTACTTCTGAAGCACTGCTGACACAACAGGACTTGGAAAGATCAGATGAACCTCATGAGCATCAACACCAAGACGGTACCTGACCGAGTCAAGTTGCAGTTGCATGCTCCTTTATATGTACTCTCACAGTTTGATGTGCACTAACACTTTCCATATTCATTGTTGAACTAGCACCACGACACAAAGTGGAAACAAACATCAAGGATAATGCTTGACAGATTAACAAAATCTAAAGGAGGAAGAATGGAGATCCATTTTGAGGTAGGTTTAAAAAGGCCACGTGATGCTACAGAGTCAGCCAAGTTAGTATCAGAGGCATCCATTTCCATTAGGTGTCATGCATGTATCCTCCCAACGTGGATCCAGTACAGGAATGAGAAAGACAATACCTAGTTTAACACCTTCCTTGACCATTTGTCTGTAAGTAATGTTATTCATCACAATTTTTAATATTGTCTTGCTCTGTGCCATACTTTCTAGCTTCCTCCTAATAAGAAAAACATTCTTTTTTCAACAGATGAGGTTCAAGTTGGATCCAAAAGATGATGCAACTAAACAAGCATGCACTCATGTTTTTCAGTCTGCTCTGCGACAGTATCGGTACCACCTTAGAAAATCTCACTTTGAAGGCAAGGAAAACAATGAAATCGCCCAAACATCTCCAGTGGAATATATTACAAATGAAGACTAGACAGCCCTTGATAAACACTGGTCTGATCCAAAATATCAGGTAGGGTATATGTATTTGATCAGACCACATATTGAACTTGTATTTATTTATGTGCCTTACAAGTGTATCTTCTTCTAGGCTAACTGTTTGAAGAACAAGATGAACCGTTCTAAAGTGAAATTCCAACACACAATAGGATCTCGTAGCTATAGTACACACTGCGAGGCTCTTGTAAATAGCTGCTACTTCCTTCTTTTTTCTGTGCCATATTATCGTATCTATATTGACTTGTTGCAAATACAGAGGAAAACCCATGCGGACCAAAACAAACCTGAACCGAATGCAGTGCAAATCTTCAAGGATTGCCACACCAGCAAGATGAAGGGCATGAGCACACCAGTTCAGGCCACTGTTGTAAGTCCTTACTCCTCCAGCCTTTGAACTGATTGGTACTATGATGTGTTCATTTAACTGCTTCGTTTGCAACCAATGTCAGTTACTCTGTCCACTTTTATACACACTTGTCTGAACGTATCATTTCACCTTACATGGTTTAAAAGAGATGAAGGATATTCTTTTGGTCTTGATCTGTAATCTAGTTGTGATGTTCACGTGCGCACACAATGATACAATAGCATGTCTGTTTTATATCTGTCTTCCCATGATATGAATGATGTCTGTTTATCCTACTTTAAACCATGTCTCTTTATCCTTAGATGTCAATGAATGTGAGGAAATAGACAATACAGTAGGCATGCTAAATGGACATATGTTCCGAAAGTGATTTTATTATGTAGTTGGCACTACAATACATGCTAATGTATTACAGTAGTTCACCAAAATAAGTTGTGTATAAACGTGAAACCTACTTTGTTTGTTTTTGTCTCATTAGTAACTTATCCGGTACACTAATCTACAAATTCAAACTTTCAGCAAGCTATGGAACAAATGATTGAACAACTACATCCACCAGAAGGTGACGAGGCTACCCCAGGGACAAAGTCACCTCTTGCTGCAGTGCATCAGTATCTCTCCACTAACAGTGCAAAAAGCACCTTCCTGCGTAATTCTGGGTTGGTTGTCAAGGTAACCTCGTCCAAATCGTCTACTGGATAAAATCTTCCGGCTAGACAAAGTGATATATCTATGCTCCAGACACAAGTCCAATCCCTAATGGACATTGTGCAGGAAACAAAAATAGTGGTTGACAAATGTCATGCAGATATGAATGGTTTTGAAACCAGACTATCAGACATTTGCTTCATTGTTCAAGAGCAATGGCGGAAAAAAGGGGAAGATTGTGCTGCTCCATCAAATTCTACAGCCTTAAACATAAGCACTCAGGTCAAATGATCTGTCCTTCTATACATATGATGGTGCTTTTATCTACAAGGACTATAAACTTTATGCCAACATGCCTTTTATTGTATGGTTGGAATTTATTTTGTTGTGATACAACATTTATGATGCTGCCAAAGGTTGCAGTAATTACGCTGCTATTTTTGTATAGTGTAGGTTTATCTTAGTAATGTATTCGGCCGAAAGCTTCATAGGAGCCCAACATGCCAACATTCGTCAGGCCCATTCCAATTGGGCTAAAAATGATTCTGGGCTGAAATTTGCATGTAGCCCACTAAAAATATCTGGGCCTAAATCAGCATATGCTTTCATATTTTTCTGGTAGGCTCGTGCCCATAGTGGGCCTTTAACATGCCTAAATATAATTTGGGCCCTAAGTAATAATTGGTCGTTTACATGTGTAAATATCTTGAGCTCATAAAAAACATGGGCCTTTAGTAGGCCGAAAGTAAGATTGGGCCCTGATAGTGCTAAATAACCCACTGGTCTTAGCAGGCCAAAATGGTGGCCCATCTACAATGTGGATCATCCACAGGCAGAAATTCAGACGGGCCGTAAATGCGCCGACCTACTACACGGGCCTTTAACAGGCCGGAAATTCGGTCGAGCTTGATTAGTGTCATTTTTATATGGGTCGTTAGTAGGCCCTATGTAGCGTTGGGCCACATATGGCCCATGGATTCCGTCCAACGTTAACAGGCCGAAAGTCACAATAGGCTGAAAGTGGCCCAAATCTGTAGTGGGCCTCTAACAGGCCGAATGTCAGACATGGCGGAATATGACCCATATCCTTCACGGTCGTTTATGGGCCGAAAGTTCCAGTGGCCTATAAATGGGCCCAAATGAAGCAGGACCATTAACAGGCCGGAAACACACCGGGCTGTAATTCGGCCCAAATTCTTAGCGGACTGTTAACGGGCTAGAAGTGACCATGGGCCGCAATGATGACATGTTTAGGATGGGCCGATTTAACACTAGTCGTATGGGCCTTAACTGAGAATGTTGGGCCTTTAGCTAGGCTGGCCCATTATGGTCTGCAAAATCTTTTGGGCCTTTAGCTGGGTTGGCCCATTATGGCCCGCTAAATCTTGTGGGCCTTTAGTTGGGCCGTCCGATTTAATCTTTATGGGCCACTTTTGGGACGGTCCACGTGTCAATGTATCATAGGCGCATCTTTCCCATTGGATGAGTGACACCTGTGCCAACGCAGAGCTGACACGTGGTTTCATCAGCCAATGAGAATTTTACACGTGGAAAATCGGCATTGGTCATTGCTGTGAGCGGTTTATCGGATCCAAAATTGGACCCGGTAGCTTAACGGCGTCCCTTTACGGTGGATGCCACGTGTCGGGCACCCTTGACGAAAGCACTTCTATGACGCGTGATTTATCGTCATGGAAGTGGACACTTCCGTGATGATAATTTTGGTAATGTCATGGAACACTTCTATGACAGAACAGGTATGACTATCTTGATTCTGTCATAAAATTGTTATGGATGTACATGCATGACAGAAAACATGACCTACTGTGACAAACACGTATCATCACGGAAGTGTCTTTTTTTGTAGTGATACTAACAAAGTAATCATGTCTTCTCAAAATAACATGGCCAAAAGTTCATCCCTACAAAATCGTATAGTCTAGCTATGCTCCATCTTCATCACACAAAATATTCAAATCATGCATAGCCCCGATGACAAGCCAAGAAATTGTTTCATACTTTTGATGTTCTCAAACCTTTTCAACTTTCACACAATACATGAGCATGAGCCATGGACATAGCACTATAGGTGGAATAGAAGGTGGTTGTGGAGAAGACAAAAAGAAGGAGCTAATCTCACATCAACTAGGCGTATCAACAAGGTATGGAGATGCCCATCAATAGATATCAATGTTAGTGAGTAGGGATTGGCATGCAACGGATGCACTAGAGCTATATGTGTATGAAATCTCAAAAAGAAAACTAAGTGGATGTGCATCCAACTTGCTTGCTTATGAAGACCTAGGGCATTTGAGGAAGCCCATCATTGGAATATACAAGCCAAGTTCTATAATGAAAAATTACCACTAGTATATGAAAGTGACAACATAGGAGACTCTCTGTCATGAAGATCATGGTGCTACTTTGAAGCACAAGTGTGGTAAAAGGATAGTAGCATTGTCCTTCTCTCTTTTTCTCTCTTTTTTTGTTTGGCTTCTTTGGCCTCTTTTTTTCATTGGCTTCTTTCTCATATTTTTTCCTCACACGGGACAATGCTCTAATAATGATAATCATCACACTTCTATTTACTTACACCTCAAGGATTACAACTCGATACTTAGAAAAAAATATGACTCTATATGAATGCCTCCGGCGGTGTATCGGGATGTGCAATGAATCAAGAGTGACATGTATGAAAGAATTATGATCGATGGCTTTGCCACAAATACAATGTCAACTACATGATCATGCAAGGCAATATGACAATGACGAAGCATGTCATAATAAATGAAACATTGGAAAGTTGCATGGCAATATATCTCGGAATGGCTATGGAAATGCCATAATAGGTAGGTATGGTGGCTATTTTGAGGAAGGTATATGGTGGGTTTATGGTACCGGCGAAAGTTGGGCGGTACAAGAGAGGCTAGCAATGGTGGAAGGATGAGAGTGCGTATAATCCATGGACTCAACATTAGTCATACAGAACTCACATACTTATTGCAAAAGTCTATTAGCTATTGAAACAAAGTACTATGCGCATGCTACTAGGGGGATAGATTGGTAGGAAAAGACCATCGCTCGTCCCCGACCGCCACTCATAAGGAACACAATCAAAAAATACCTCATGCTCCAACTTTGTTACATAAAGGTTCACCATACGTGCATGCTACGTGACTCACAAATCTTAACACAAGTATTTCTCAAATTGACAACTACTCACAAGCATGACTCTAATATCACCATCTTCATATCTCAAAACAATCATAAGGAATCAGACTTCTCATAGTACTCAATGCACTTTATATGAAAGTTTTTATTATATCCCTCTTGGATGCCCATCATATTGGGACTAAATTCATAACCAAAGAAAACTGCCATGCTGTTTAGAGACTCTCAAAATGATATAAGTGAAGCATGAGGGTTCAAAAATTTCTTCAAAATAAAATTATCGTCATTCTCAAAAATATATATAAGTGAAGCACTAGAGCAAATGACAAACTACTCCCAAAGATATAAGTGAAGATCAATGAGTAGTTGAATAATTATGTGACTATGTAAAGACTCTCTAACATTTAATAATTTCAGATCTTAAGTACTTTATTCAAACAGCAAGCAAAACAAAATAAAATTACATTGCAAGGATAGCACATATCATATGAAGAAGCAAAAACTTAGGCTCAACTGAGGCTAATCAATAATTGTTGATGAAGAAAGGTGGGATGCCTACCGAGGCATCCCCAAGCTTAGATGCTTGAGACTTCTTGAAATATTAATTAGGGATGCCTTGGGCATCCCCAAGCTTGAGCTTTTGTGTCTCCTTAATTCCTCTCATATCATAGTTTCCTGGAATCTTAAAAACTTCATGCACACAAAACTCAACAAGAACTTTATCATTCTCTACTGTAGAAAATCACTAAAATTATAATTTGACATTGCATACTAAATGCCTCTGCATATTTAAGAGTCCTATCCTCAAATAGAATCATTAAACAAGAAAACATATGCAAACATAACAACAATATGTCTAAACAGCATAGTCTGTAAAGAATGCAAGAGGAATCATACTTATTTAACTCCAAAAATTATGAAAAATTACCACACTGTCGGTGCACAAAAGGAGGGGTCCTATTTTGTACCCATTTACTTGTGTGCGGGAAGTTGGAGCCACGCCTGCGGCCACACCTAGAGGAGCAGAGGAAGGAAGCAAAGCCACAAGCCAACCAGGGCAACGCCAAACCAGAAAGATGAAGAGCAGAAGGTCGAGGTGAGCTCCCCCGGCAAGGCCCTTGCCGGGGCGGCCTCCACATCCCCGGCAAGAACCTTGCCAAGGCAACTTGCCCAACACCAACAGAGCCGCCACCCTTGAGCCCAAGAGTTCCAACACCATCAACCACTTTGGTACCGAGGCTCGGGAGGCACCTCCATGGTGGCATGCAGATCTTTGTGGAGACCAGAAGCACACAAGACTAGAAGATAACTAGAAGACGACGATCCTCGGCAAGATCCTTGCCAAGGATACCCATGAGACCCCCAGCAAGACCCCTGCCGGGAATGACCACGATGCCACGGCAAGACCCTTGCCGGGGCCCCGGCAAGACTCTTGCCGAACACATCCGCGGGGCCGCAGCCAGGCCCGCATCTGCCAAGACTCCATCATTGTTCCCATGTAGCTGCCAGGCCACCAGCTACGTAGGCACCTACGTGGCGACATGCGGCCTCTAGGCCAACTCGGCAAGCACCTGCGTGGTGGCATGCAGATCTTCGTGAAGACTCTGCCACCGCACCAACTCAGCAGCTAGCCAGCGTGGCGCTACACGCCTCGTCAGTGCGGACGCGCGTCGAAGCCAGGCGAGGCGGCGACAGCTGGGATGAGCTTCCTTGCCGTCCCCGATAAAGCAAGAAGGGCACGTCGGCAGTGCATTAAATGCGTTTGTCCTACGGTGTTAGGAGATAGAGTCGACAATTGTATAACTTTCCACCTCCTGTGTGCCACTATGGCGGCCCATTTGGCTATAAAAGGAGGCCCGCGACGTACTGAGGGAGGATTCGGATTTTTTGGACCCTGCACGCCTTGTAGCTAGTCCAAGAACATCAGATAAACACAAACCAGCAGGATTAGGGTAGTACACATCACTTGCGGCCCGAACCTAGATAATCCCCCTGCGTTGATCTCTCAATCTCGCTCTTTCCACAGCCCCGTGCCCGCCAACTGTAGTAAAAGGGATTCCTCATGATCCCGTAGGTGTCGTTTCCCCCGAAATTTTTGGCGCACCAGGTAGGGGGCGCAAGCCGTGGAAATCTGGTTTTGGAGCCGACACGACGACTCTTTCATGGGGATGGCTCGAAGGGAGAAGGTGACGTCGGTCGGCCGCCCTCTGGTGCCATCCGCAACCTCGACGGCCATCCGCGTGGCCCCGAAAAGCTAAGCCGTGTAAACTTTTGGCTAATTTCATTTATATGAGTATATCCTCCTCGAAATATCTCTTTCCTTGTATGGAAAACCTGCACGCAATGGGACCCTTCCGCCATTGGCAACACCCTTGTCTCTATCTCGAGTCCACTCGACAGTTTATGCGGCCGCGCTGAGAACGGCAAGGTGGCCTACCCGCTACTAGTCGTGCTCTTGTCCTTCTTCGAGTCCGTTTGACGGCTCAAGTGACTGTGCTGGGAGCGGCAAGGTGGTTTGCCCGGCAGCAAGCGCCCTCCCGGCAGGGTGCTAAGGATCCGTCCTCAAAGGACCATGGCATGGGTTTATCCGTCGGCAGCCTTATCTCACCAAGCGTAGGGTGCAAACATACAAAGAAATATCTAACGGGGGGATAGCATGCATGATATTGAAGTATTGTAGAGTTATATTACATCAAATAATCGTTGCGGTTCTAACTTAAGATAAAATTGTCTTGGTCTTGAACTCGCTGCAGCAACAAGAAACGGGGTGCCTAGTCCCGACGCTGGGCCTCCACCCTCTCAACTCCATCGACACAGTTGATGATGGGCTTGATACGCTCCTTGAGTATTGCGAGGTCCACCTCCTCCGGCAAGCTCTCCAACGCATTAGCAAAGTTGACGGTGGGGTTCCAGAATGCCACCTTGGTTAGTACCTTGGTCAGGGTGCCCCGGTAGAGCCACTGCGACTCATTCGCTAGATAAGTTGCCCGGTTGGAGTGGAGATGCTCCAGGGCACCAAGAACACCCTCAAAGAACAGGGTCAGTCTGGCGTTGGGACTCACATTCGACTTCGAGAGGTACCTCACATTCGACATCCCCATGGCAGCCAGCTTCGTGGTGATCCTGTCGGCGATGTCGGCGAGGTGATAATCCCCAAGTGGAGGGAATCATCGTAGTAATTCCCAAAGGTGGAAGTGATAAGTATGGAGTGTCAAACCCACAAGGAGCTAATGGTAAGATCAATATTCTCTCAAGCCCTATCTGCCACTGATACGACTCTATGTACACCAAACGTTTGCTTCCAACTAGAAACGAGAAATAAAACTACGTTGTGGGTATGAAGAGGATAACTTTGCATGATATTGGAGACCTAAAACATAGAAGTAGGTGCTGTTATCATAAAGTTAGAATATATTACTAAATATTATAAATAGTGAGTGTGTAATAATGATGGGTCGGTGTGCGGAATTGTCTTAGGCAATTGTTAACAAGACTGATAGTCGTCATTCCAATTTCATATGAGGGAGAGGCATAAGCTAACATACTTTCTCTACTTGGATCATATGCACTTATGATTGGAACTCTAGCAAGCATCTGCAACTACTAAAGATCATTAAGGTAAAACCCAACCATAGCATTAAAGCATCAAGTCCCCTTTATCCCATATGCAACAACCCCTTACTCTGGTTTATGCTTCTGTCACTCAAGGAACTCACTATAAGTGAATCATGAATGTATTGCAACACCCTACAGCGGGAATCCCTCACGTTTGCGCGACACGGAGGGCACAATAGGACAGCACCAAAATAAAGCATACAACTCATACCAATCTAGATCATCAATCAACCCAAAGACAAAGGATATTTACTCAAAATATCATAGGATGGCAACACATCATTGGACCATAATATGTGGCATAAAGCACCATGTTCAAGTAGGGATTACAGCGGGGTGCGGGAGAGTGGACCGCGTAAAAGAGATGAGGGTGGTGATGATGATGGTGATGTTGATGAAGATGATCACCGCGGTGATGATTCCCCTCCTGATGGCACTCCGGCGCCACCGAGAGAGAGGAGGAGAGGTTCTCCCCCTTGTGCTTCCTCCTCCATGGCCTCCCCCCTAGATGGGGAGAGGTTCTCCCTCTGTTCCTTGGCCTTCATGGTGATGATGGCCTCTCCCGGATCATCCTCCATAGCCTCTGGTGATGATGGCCCCCTCCGGCAGGGTGCCAGAGAGGGCCTAGATTGATTTCTCATGGCTATAGAGGCTTGAGGCGGCAGAACTTCCGATCTAGGTTAATTTCTGGAGGTTTCTGTATATATAAGAGGTTTTAGCATCGAGAACAAGTCAGGGGGGTCTCCGGGCTGTCCACGAGGTACGGGGCACGCCCAGGGGGGTGGGCATGCCTCCCACCCTCGCGGGCAGCCCGGGACGCTTCTAGCCCAACTCTTTTACTCCATGGCCTTCTTCTGGTCCAAAAGTAAGGTCCGTCAAGTTTCAGGTCAATTGGACTCCATTTGGTTTTCCTTTTCTGAAATATTCTAAAACAAGGAAAAAACAGAAACTGGCACTGGGCTCTAGGTTAATAGGTTAGTCCCAAAACCATATAAAATAGCATATAAATGCATATAAAACATCCAAGGTTGATAATATAATAGCATGAATACTTCATAAATTATAGATACGTTGGAGACGTATCACGAGGCGGCTGACCCAACGGTTTACGCTCTCCGCGTACTCCTTGTGTTCGGTGGCATCATTCCTCCGTAGCTGCCTCTCCTCCTCCAGGCCCTTGGCCAGGGTCTCTTCCCGGGCCCTGACCGCCGAAAGTGTCCCCTCAAGGCCCTCCAGCTTCAGCTCCAGGTCATTGATGGCTTCGTTGGCCTTGGACAGCAGCTCGGCCTTGCCAAGGAGTGTGGCCTGCGCCTCCGCCAGAGCGTCATTGGTCACATCCTTCTCCGTCAGCTTCAGGACCCGTTCCTTCAGCCCATCCCGATCCACCTCTAGCTCCGCCACCTTGCCAGCATGGACCAGGGTTTGAGCATTGAGTGCCTCCTTGTGCCTCTGCTCCAGCTCCTGGGTCCGTTGCGTGACGAGCTTCTTGACCTCCTCATTCTTGCCGCGGAGTGTGGCGGCGAGCACCTCCTCACGAGCGGCAAGGTCCTCCTCCTAGGAGTTCAGCTCGGCCTCGTGCTGGTACCGGGCGGCCTCGTCCTTGGCGGCCTGTTCCCTCGCCGCCTCCTGGGCTTTCTCGACATCAGCCTGCTTCAGGATGAGCTCTTGTTTGCACTCAGCCAAAAGATCCTGTAAACTTTCAGTTCATTGTGGGCCTAACGGAACCAGGCCTGTGTCTCAGCGACGCACTCCTTGAGGTCCACCTCTGCTTTGTCCACCGCCGCCATCCTGGACTTTGCCTTGTCTAGGCGAGCACGATGAAGCGCCTGGAGATTCTGGAAGTTGACGCTCATTGCCCAAAGGAGCTTCTCCTCTTGGGAACCGCCGCCACCGGTGCTCGGTTCGTCAACAACCTCAAGCCCGGCGGCAGCGAGCGCCTCGTCAATAAACACCTCCCCCTCGGTTGGCGCCCTGGTGCTCGCCGTTCCTGGGAGGTGGACGAACAGGTCATCGCTCACCTTCAAATATTTTCCTGAGCCAAAGGCAGCCGAGGAGGAATGTTGATCGTCAACCAACCCCTCCACGGCAAGCCCCTTGCCGGCCTCCCCAGCAGGCCCCTTGTCGGCCTCTTCAGCGGTGGTCTTGGCAGCCTCCTCAGCGGCAATCTTGTTGGCCTCGTCCTCGGTGTCCTTGGTGACCTCCTCAATGACGGTGTCGATATCCTCCCGGACCACTGAGGAAGGTCCTGGATACCAAGAAGGGGAATGAGATGGAGCCAAGATCAAGATTTAAAAAGAAGAAGAAGAAGGAAGAGGGACAAGAAGCGAACCACTTACCCGCACCAGGCTGGGAAGAAGTGGCGCCTTCCCCGCCAATGTTCATTGCCGGGGCAAAACCACCGGCACCCAAGCTTGCTCCCTCCTCCTCCTCCATATATGTGGGCTTGGTGGTCGATGCCCTTGCCAGGGACGCCCCTCTGGGCGGCGTAGTCAAGGGGGGCAGCGTGTTGGGGGTGGTCCTCGGCGGCTCCTCCTGTTGCTGTTCTACTCCTGCAAACCCGGCAAGGTCAGCATCAAAGATTCACACCCCAAGGCTCCTCAGTGAAGGAGTGAGTGGCGGACTCACGCTAAGGGCTGAAGCGAGGGCTGCGTCAGGGGCTGCTGTCCGAGCTGCACTTCACCAACAGTGGCGTATGCGGAGTACCCGCCGGGGGCTTGTCGCCCGCCGAGGCCTTGGCCCTCTTCGCCACCCTCTGCGCTACCGTCTCCGTGTCCCTGTGAAGATGACACCAAATCAAAGGAAGATAACACAGGTGTAAGGTCAGGAAATGATGGGGGGCAGAATACTTACTCGTCCTCCACCTCCTCCTCCGCTAGCTTCCTCTTCCTTGTCGGGCTGAAGGACCCGAGGTCGAACTCGGCCTCCAAGGTGCCGTCCAAAGGAGGAGGAGAAGGAGACGGGGTCCGGTGCCGCTTGGATGAGGAAGAAGCAGTTGTTGTCCTCTTCGCCACTGCGGCCTTCACCGCCTTCTTCGCTGTCGCAGCCTTCATCGCTCTCGTCTCGCGCACAGGCTGCCCCTAGGCTGGCTGCCGCTACATGATCCTATCGGGCCGGACCGGCTCGCCAGTGGTAGCCTGCCGCAGGACGTGCCCCCTCCCCGCGGCCGGGGGGTCGTTCACCTCGACCTCCTCTTCGGACGACTCGTCACCCACGTCTTCCACGATGGGAGCCTCATCGCCAGTGTCGTTGGCCTTCCCGGCAGACTCTGCCCACTGGGCGAGCTCCCTCTCCTCCACGGCCGTGTCGGCCTCATCCTCCACGCCAACAGCGCTGCCGGCCTCCCTGGCTACAGCCGCCTCCGCCGCCCTGGCGGCGATGTAGTCCAGCTCCACCTTGGTGGTGTCCTGGATGAGCAGTAGCTCGTCGCGGACATAAGCCTCCGACAAGGTGTCGAAGAACTCCTGCACCCTCTCCACTGGCGCCTCCGCCGAGGCCGGGTCAAGGCCATGTGCATTGAAGTCCGGCATCATGGCAATGATGGTGGACTGGCGAGAGTTGTTGCTCAGTGGGACCACTCCCGCTGGCAACCCAAACAGGGGCCCCTTGACGGCCTTGTCGGCTTTCATGTCCCTACCGGTCCTCTCAGCCTTGCCATCGCAGCCCATGTAAAGCTGAAAGAGCCTTTGACAGAAATGGGCATGCCCCATCATCGTGAAGTTATGCTTCAGGCCAGGGCGGAGCCTCATGACGTGGTGGCATTCCTGAAGTCCTAGGCCGGCCTCCCCTTGTTGTGCAACGGGGTGATTCGGCGACGGATGAAGTCCGCCCCAATCATCTCAAGGGTGAGCCCGGCCGTGGTGAGGCGATGGATCCTGGTGGTGGAGATCGAGAGCTTCTTGTCGTTGGTGTCGAGGTCGCTCCAGTCCGTTCGGCGGATCGGCGGGCTCTGACGAACCCGGCAAAACTCCTGTGTGTCCTCCTCCTCGATCCAGCACCACCGGCCCCGCCACTCCTCCCACCTCTCCTTCTGGGCACCCTCCGGGTACGTGCCTTTCTCCTGGGTCCTCGGGATCCAGGCGATGCTCCCAGAGATGGCATCCCCTCGTTGAAGGCGAGGGAAGAAGTAGTGGCGGAAGAGCGCCGTGCTAGGGAGCACCCCGGCAAAGCCCTCGCAAAGGTGGGCGAAGAGAGCCATGCACGCCACTACGTTTGGCGTGAGATCCAAAAGATGGAAGCCGTAGGTGTGCATGACATCATTGAAGAAGTCAGAGAAAGGGGGCAGAGCCCGTAAGAGAAGAAATTGACGAAGAAGGGGTACCGATTTGGGCCATCCTCGGCAAAATCGGCGGGGACGACGCGCATGGCAGGGTGCCCCGTCGTCTTCCTCCCCCACAGGGGCAAGAAGAAGTTCTTGAGGTGGACCGCATCGACCGTCGACGGGAAGTAGGCGTGCTGTGTCCGCCGCACCGCCGACTCACTCTCCGGCACCTCCTTCTCCCCGGCATCCTTGGCTGCTCCCTTGCCCCTGCTGGTTTTGGGCGCCATGGCAGCTGGGAGGGGGCGAAGGATCAAGAGCAATGGGGGCGCATCGGCAGCAAGCAGAGGCGAGAACTTTGAATCTTTCGCCTAAGGAAGAAGAGAGGAATGGCGGTTTCAAGATTGGAAGAGGCGCGGAGGGTAAATGAGCAGCGCGCCTGTGGTTTTTCCTTTTTTATGGGGAAGGCGTGGGCCGCCTCTTTACCATTTACCACGATGTGATGCATGAGGGCAGCAACCGCCCCACGCATGAGCACCACGTCATGCACGACCCCCACGTCGCGCATTCAACACGGGTTGTGTGGAGGTGCGACGAGCGAGGGAGTTACAGTAGTACGACTCGGCCCCATGCGCCCGCGCACCGTTTTTGGGCCTAGCCCAACAACATGTCGCGCTTATGTGTGGCCCAGGCCCGGGGGCTCCTATCGGTGCACAAAAGGAGGGGTCCTATTGTGTACCCCTATACTTGTGCGTGGGCAGTTGGAGCCGCGCTTGCGGCCACACCTAGCGGAGCAGAGGAAGGAAGCAAAGCCACAAGACAGCCAGGGAAACGCCAATCCAGAAACAGGTAGAGCAGAAGGGTGAGGTGAGCCCCCCCCCCCCCCGGCAAGGCCCTTGCCGGGGCGGCCTCCATGGCCCCGGAAAGAACCTTGCCGGGGCAACTTGCCCAACACCAGTAGAGCCGCCACCCTTGAGTCCAAGACTTTCAACACCATCAACCACTTTGGAACTGAGGCTCGGGAGGCACCTCCATGGTGGCATGAAGACTAGATGGTAACCAGAAGACGACGATCCTCGGCAAGATCCTTGCCAAGGATATCCGTGAGACCCCCGGCAAGAACCTTGCTGTCGTGGAATTGTCACGGCAGATGTCCTTAGTGTGAGGACTTAGTCATGAGGCCAACGCATCTATGTGGTAGCTTGAGAGGGGTTGGTCGGAACCGAGAGATGCGAGGTTTTACCCAGGTTCGGCCCATCACAGTGGAGGTAAAAGCCTACATCATGCTTCATTGATATTGATGATGATGATCCCGATTACAAGGGTTCTTGAGGGAGTCCTGGATTACGGGGTCTCCGGACAGCCGGACTATATCCTTTGGCTGGACTGTTGGACCATGAAGACACAAGATTGAAGACTTCGTCCCATGTCCGGATGGGACTCTACTTGGCATGGATGGCAAGCTAGGCAATACAGATATGTATATCTCCTCCTTTGTAACCAACCTTGTGTAACCCTAGCCCCCTCCGGTGTCTACATAAACAGGAGGGTTTTGGTCCATAGGACAACATACTATCATACCATAGGCTAGATTCTAGGGTTTAGCCTCTCTAATCTCGTGGTAGATCAACTCTTGTACTACTCATATTATCAAGAATAATCAAGCAGGACATAGGGTTTTACCTCCATCAAGAGGGCCCGAACCTGGGTAAAACATCGTGCCCCTGCCTCCTGTTACCATCTGCCTTAGACGCGCAGTTCGGGACCCCCTACCCGAAATCCGCCGGTTTTGACACCGACATTGGTGCTTTCATTGAGAGTTCCTCTGTGTCGTCACCGTTAGGCTTGATGGCTCCTTCGATCATCGATAGCGATGCAGTCCAGGGTGAGACTTTTATCCCCGGACAGATCTTTGTATTCAGAGGCTTCGCACTGCGGGCCAACTCGCTTGGCCATCTGGAGCAGATCGAGAGTTACACCCCTGGCCACCAGGTCAGGTTTGGAAGCTTAAACTACACTGCCGACATCCGCTGAGACTTGATCTTCGACGGATTCGAGCCCCTTCCGAGTGCGCCGCATGGTCACGATGAGCATGATCTAGCTCTACCATCGGACAGTGTTCAGGAGACCGCACCGGCAATCGCTCCGACCCTCAATTCAGAGCCAATTGCGCCATCCATAGACGGGTGGATAGACCCCGCCACGGAGGCCGTATTCTCAGCGGCGATTGAGCTGAGTATCGACCTTACCCTTCACGGGAGCCATGACGCCGAACTGTCGGATTCTTCCCCGGCCACGGACTCTGAACCGCCTGCGCCCGTGTCTATCGAACCCAACTGGGCGCCGATCATGGAGTTCACCTCCGCGGATATCTTTCAGCACTCGCCCTTCAGCGACATACTGAACTCATTAAGGTCTCTCTCCTGTCAGGAGAGTCCTGGCTGAACTATGTTCGGCAGGATTGGGATGCGGATGACGAAGAAATTCGCCGCCCACCCACCACCCACTTAGTAGCCACTGTCGACAATTTGACTGACATGCTCGACTTCGACTCTGAAGACATCGACGGTATGGACGACGATGCGGGAGACGAAGAGGAACTACTGCCCACAGGGCACTGGACAACCACCTCATCATATGATATATACATGGTGGACACACCCAAAGAAGGCAATGGCGACGAGACAGCGGAAGATGACTCCTCCAAGAAGCAACCCAAGCGCCGGCGTCAGTGTCGCCGCTCTAAGTCTCGCCAAAGCAGAAGCGGTGACACCGGCACAGGAGATAACAGCACTCCAGACAGTGCCGAAGACGACAACAATCCCCTCCAGCAAGATTTAGAGAAGGAGGATGGAGAAGCCAGCCCTCCCGAGAGAGCGGCAGATGGAGAGGCGGAGGATGATAATTACATGCCTCCCTCCAAATACGAGGCAAGCCTCGACGACGACGAATTTGTCATGCCGGAGGATCCCGCCGAGCAAGAGCGCTTCAAGCGCCGGCTTATAGCCATGGCAAATAGCCTTAAGAAAAAGCAGCAGCAGCTTCAAGCTGAATAAGATTTGCTAGCTGACAGATGGACTGAAGTCCTTGCGGCCGAGGAATATGAACTCGAACACCCCTCCAAGAGTTACCCAAAGCGCAGGTTGCTACCCCGACTGGAGGAGGAAGCATTAAAACCTACATCTCCAGCATATGACGTGGCTGATCGGCCACCTTGTGGCCGCGACAGAGAGGCATTTCAGCCAAAAACCCAGCCCGCACCTCGATGCCACTCAAATAAAAATGACAAGGCACGCGGAAACACGCTAGACCTGCGATATGTATTGGAGGACAAAGCAAAACACACAAGATCAATCTACGGATCACGAGGGCGCGCCACTACGTGAGACAATAACCGTCACGCCTGATACAGTAAAAGTAAATCCGGCCGGGCCGAACACAGCGGACAAGACTCATTTGAGCTGCGTCGTGACATAGCCCACTACAAAGGCGCCGCACACCCCATATGCTTCACAGACGAAGTAACGGATCACCAAATCCCAAAGTGTTTCAAACCCGTAAATATCGAACCATATGACGGCACAACAGATCCCGCGGTATGGATCCACATGGCCCGCGGTGACGATCTACATGCCATCAAATACATCCCACTCAAGCTCAAAGGACCATCTCGGCATTAGCTCAACAGCCTGCCAGCAGAATCCATTGGCTGTTGGGAAGATCTGGAAGCCGCATTTCTCGACAACTTCCAGGGCACTTATGTGCGACCACCAAATGCCGATAACTTGAGCCACATAATTCAGCAGCTAGAGGAATCGGCCAGGCAATTCTGGACACGGTTCTTGACAAAGAAAAATCAAATCATCAATTGTCCGGATGCAGAGGCCCTAGCAGCTTTTAAGCACAACATCCACGACGAGTGGCTCGCCCGGCACCTTGGCCAGGAAAAGCCAAAATCTATGGCAGCCCTCACGACACTCATGACCCGCTTTTGCGCAGGAGAAGAAAGCTGGCTGGCTCGAAGCAATAATATATCAAAGAACCATGGTACTTCGGATACCAAGGATGGCAATGGTAGGTCACGTCGCAACAAACACAAGCGCCGCATCAACAACGACAATACCGAGGATACGGCAGTCAATGCCGGATTCAGGGGCTCTAAACCCGGTGAGCGGAAAAAGCCATTCAAAAGAAGCACTCCGGGCCCATCCAGTTTGGACCAAATACTCGATCGCTCATGCCAAATACATGGCACCCCCGACAAGCCAGCCAACCACACCAACAGGGAATATTGGGTGTTCAAGCAGGCCAGCAAGTTAAATGCCGAAAACAAAGATAAGGGGTCACATAGGGACGATGAGGAGGAGCCCCGGCAGCCGAACACCGAAGGACAGAAGAGGTTCCCCCCACAAGTGCGGACGTTGAACATGATATACGCAACCCACATCCCCAAGAGGGAGCGGAAGCGTGCGTTAAGGGATGTATATGCGTTGGAGCTAGTCGCCCCAAAATTCAACCCATGGTCCTCCTGTCTGATCACCTTCGATCGCAGCGACCATCCCACTAGTATCCGTCATGGTGGATTCACCGCACTGGTCCTAGACCCAATCATCGATGAATTTCACATCACTCGAGTCCTTATGGACGGCGGCAGCAGCCTGAACCTGCTTTATCAGGACAAAGTGCGCAAAATGGGTATAGACCCCTCAAGGATCAAACCCACAAAAATGACCTTCAAAGGCGTCATACCAGGTGTGGAGGCCCATTGCACAGGCTCAGTCACACTGGAAGTGGTCTTCGGATCCCCGGATAACTTCCGGAGCGAGGAGTTAATCTTCGATATAGTCCCGTTCCGCAGCGGCTATCATGCACTGCTCGGGCGAACCGCATTTGCGAGATTCAACGCGGTACTGCACTATGCATATCTCAAGCTCTAGATGCCAGGATCTCGGGGGGTCATCACAGTCAATGGAAACATAGAGCGCTCTCTCCGCACGGAGGAGCACACTGCGGCCCTTGCAGCAGAAGCGCAAAGCAGCCTCTTAAGGCAATCCACCAGTTCGGCAATTAAAGACCCGGACACCTTCAAGCGTGCCCAGAGTAATCGGCAACAAGACCGCCTGGCACATTCCGAGCTCGCATAGCAATGCAGCTCCCACCCTAGTACCAGCCAAACGGCGAAATCCGTGCCATGCATACATAATTACGCATTGAAAATACCATGGGCACAGGTGGGGAGGGGGGCACGACTACGGCACGCCCCAAGACACGGCTCAACCGCACTAGGGGCTTCCCGCTTTGTTATTTTTCTCTCTTTCAGGACTTTAATCTCTGGAAACCCTGGCCGTCAGTACGATCGCCGGACATACGATGCAACAACCAAGGAGGCAGAAAGCTACGTCGCACCACGGAACTCCCAGGTGGTCCCTGATAACGAGTGAAATACTTGCTTTAAATACCATTCTCAGGTTGCCCTTGGAGGAGACATGTCAAGTAGTCCTACCTTTTGCTGATCGCACTACTTGTATCACTCTGCTTCGACGCACCTTTTTGAATAAACAATGCATAGCACTAGACTATTACCGCATTCTCTATTCTTTCTTTATATATGTTCATTCATGACATTTAGCACCCGTACATTCTAGTACGTCCAATACGCTAGGGGCTTAATCGTACCCCATAATACGTCGTGAGAAGTCCGAACACTTTCGACAGTGCGGCACCCCAAACTTATAGCATTATATGCATCAGGTCCGAATCATGTCTTGGGTCAATAGTAGGGTTTGCCCGGCTCCCATGTTTTGGTACCTTACGTTCCGCTATATCGGCTAAGGTAGCATTGGGAGAACTACTGCGATTGTGCCCCGGTTCATCTAGGCTAAGCACCTCAGTAGAGAAAACTAAAACTGACTGTCATGATAAGGCGAGAGCTGGTCGCTGTTCGAGAGGTCTCGAGTCCCTGAAGACTTATGCCGTGTAGAGTGAGGAGTCGGCTTTGTCCGGCTTAAGGCATGTATAGTGCCCCGAATTCGGCCTTACGAATACTAGGGGCTTCGCCAAAATTTAAAATTATAGACTTTTATGGCTAAGTGAGAGTGATAAAGCATTATAGTATGATTGCCTTGTTCGTTGAGCTGAGCACCTCCCTCGAAGGACCCAACAATGGGAAAAAGAGTGCTCAGATTTATTCCGAACACCCCAGCACTTGTGGCATGGGGGCAGAAGCCGACGACTGGCCATCTCTCAGATTTGATAAACAGCCGCATAGAAGGTAATATTTTAAATTCAAACAAGCGTTGCATAGCGCATATGAACAAGTTTTCATAATACAGGATCACACGAGCGAGTTCATTCAAATATTATATCCTTCGCACACTCGTCCGCCACAAGACGGGCACCCTTCAGGACACCCTCATAATACATTTTGGGGTGGCGATGCTCCTTGCCCTGCGGCGGCCCCTCCTTCACCAGCTTCTCAGCGTCCATCTTGGCCCAATGCACCTTTGCACGGGCAAAAGCCCGGCGGGCACCTTCGATACAGAAGGACCGCTTGATGACTTCCAGACGTGGGTAGGCATCCACAAGCCGCCTCACCAGGCCAAAGTAGCTATTGGGATGGGAGTCGCCAGGCCACATCCGGACTATAAGGCCCTTCATGGCCCGTTCGGCCGCCTTGTGCAGCTCGACCAGTTGCTTCAGGTGGTCGCTCATAGGCATCGGGTGTTTGGTCCCAGTATACTGAGACCAGAACAACTTCTTCGTCGAGCTTCCCTCCTCGGCCTGGTAATACTTCGCGGCATCCAACACGCTGCGGGGCAAATCTGTGAATGCTCCTGGAGAGCTCCGGACTCGGGTAAGTAACAGGTAATTTACTTTCACATGGTTGCTTTGCATATTGAATGCCTTACACGCCTCTATCTTCCTCATCACCTCAATTTCCTGAAGGGCCTTTTGGGCCTCAGCCTTGGCATGCTTTGTGCTCTCGAGGGCCGCGGCAAGCTCGGACTCTCGCATCTTCGAGTCAAGCTCCAAAGTCTCATGTTTCTTCATGAGAGCCTGGAGCTCTTGCTGCAACTCGCCCACTCGTGCCTCTTGTTTCTCCCGCTCGGTGCGCTCCTTGGCCGCTTTGTTTTCGGCCTCGGACAACGCTTGCTTCAGGGTCGCCACTTTGGTCATGGCCCCTGGCACATTCATGATGATCCTGTCATTTCGCAACCACATTTTCTTTTTTTATATATACAAGGTATTACTTACCTTTGTTCTCCTCGAGCTGCCTCTTGGCAAGACCGAGCTATTTCTCGGACCGCTCGAGGTTCTGCCTCATGCAGTGACCTCCGCAGTCAGTGCGGCAGAGGTCAGCAGCGAAGCCTGCATATGCATACGGACATACTTATATTAGACTCCTGCAGATATTATTTGATCCTCTATTCGTCTTTTCTTTGTGAACACCAAACAGAGCATCAGGGGCTACTGTCTATGCGGTAATATTTTTCCTATATTTTAAATACTTACCTCAAAGCCTGTTAGAAGGCTGGCATAGGTGTCGGTGTCAAAACCGGCGGATCTCTGGTAGGGGGTCCCGAACTGTGCGTCTAGGCCGGATGGTAACAGGAGGCAAGGGACACGAAGTTTTACCCAGGTTCGGTCCCTCTCGATGAAGGTAAAACCCTACGTCATGCTTGATTAATATTGATGATATGGGTAGTACAAGAGTAGATCTACCACGAGATCGGAGAGGCTAAACCCTAGAAGCTAGCCTATGGTATGATTGTTGTGTATGTTGTCCTATGGACTAAAACCCTCCGGTTTATATAGACACCGGAGAGGGTTAGGGTTACACAAAGTCATTTACAATGGTAGGAGATCTGTATATCCGTATCGCCAAGCTTGCCTTCCACGCCAAGGAAAGTCCCTTCCGGACATGGGACGAAGTCTTCAATCTTGTATCTTCATAGTCCAGGAGTCCGGCTGAAGGTATAGTCCGGACATCCGGACACCCCTAGTCCAGGACTCCCTCAGTAGCCCCTGAACCAGGCTTCAATGATGACGAGTCCGGCGCACAGATTGTCTTCAGCATTGCAAGGCAGGTTCCTCCTCCAAGTACTTCATAGAAGATTTTGAACACAAAGATAGTGTCCGGCTCTGCAAAATAAGTTTCCACATATTGCCATAGAGAGAATAACATTTACACAAATCCAATCTGTTGACGTATTCCGTAGTGTGACACACCACGGCTAAGCCTTTATTCGAGTCGTTTCATTATCCACCTCAGCGTGTCATGCGAGGCGGTTTCCTTGGCACGTCTTGTTAAAGCAGAGATCGTGTCCCCTTATTCCGGGATTCTCATCAATACGGCCGTGGGTAACCCAACCGCTTCTAGGACTCCTAGATTATAGGTAAGTCCAAACGGACACGGAGAGGATGCTTGATATTCACCCTCTTTATAAAGGGACAAGGCTTTTATTTTTCCCTCCCGTGCTCAATCGAATCCTTCCCCCACCTCAAGCCCAAGCGCCCAAAGTTCAGGTCAGGTGCTCCAAACCTTCAGTCATGTCCGGATCTAGCCTTCAAGGCCGATGGGTGCCTTCCTCCGTCACGGAAGAAGACATCAAAAAGTTGAGGGAGGCCAGATATCTAACCGCCGAGATTTTGCATCAGCTGCCTCCCCGTGGGCAGGCCGTCCCCACCCCCGAACCCAACGAGAACGTCGTGTTCGTCTCCCACTCCCTCCGAGGTCTAGGCCTTGCTCCGGATCCTTTCGTCAGGGGTTTGATGTTTTACTACGGGCTAGACTTCCGTGATCTAGCTCCGGACTCATTTCTTCATATCACGACATTTATTGTCGTGTGCGAGGCCTTCCGCCGGGTTACCCCTCACTTTGGCCTATGGCTCAAGACCTTTGAAGTGAAGCCGAAGATGATCGAGGGGCAACATGCAGCGTGTGGAGGTGCCTCAATACGCAAGATGACGAAAGCTCCGTGGCCCAAAGGTTCCATCCCAGAGGTGTCTGAATTCTGGCAACAGGAGTGGTTCTACATCACGGCTCCTAGAAGTGCCAAGTGGGCGCCCCCCTGTTTTCCGCTCGGGCCCTCCACCACAGCTGATGTCATGGATCAGCAGAGGTCTGAGCTGGGGTCCAGCCAAGGACGTGCCTATACTGCAAAGCCGCATTCGAGATCTCTTCAATGGAGATTTCAGTTTGGTTGCGGTAATACAAGTTATGCTAGTTCGTCAAGTCCAGCCTTGCAAATGCCGGCCTCTTCGCCTACGGGAGTTCAATCCCGAGGGACCGCGTTCATTCAAAATTTTCTCGGCCTGACGCACGAGGAGATGTACAAGTCATTCTTCGGACCTCAGGTGGAGTGTCCGGAAATCACCGAGGACGTGGGCCTGAGTAGTAACCGTGCCGCCGAACAGGTAAGGCATCTTCCGACCGAACATACTATCTCTCCTTTGTTACGAAGTTATTTCTGAGAGTTTTCTTTTTGACCAGGACTGGCTAACAAAGGCGAAGTTGATTCGGTGTTCGGCCCCCCTCCCTGAGTGTTTGGAAAATCCGTTATTGGAAAAGATGCTCCAGACCGCACCTTGCCCGGAGCTCTTGAAGGAAGATACTATGGAGGATAATGCGGGCGGACGCGGGCCCCCAACGCTGCCCATTCTAACCGAGGGAGCGAGCATCTCCATGAAGGAAGACGACCAGAAGAGGAAAAGGACTGTGCCCGGGGATTCGGAAGCCGAAGCTTCCAAATGGGAGAAGAAGTCTCCCACAAAGGGTCCTACCTTGGGGGGCGTTGTTGCCGCACAAAGTCCGCGGGGGATCGATTCTCCCGCGAGTCGTAAGTGACCCGGAATACTTTAATAGTACAGATATGCCATCTTTTTCTTCTAAGAAAATAACCACCGCATATATTTTTGCAGTTTGGGCCTTAGCCCCTCTCAAATGAGCTCGTCTTCGGGGGATCTTCTTCCAGAGATGATGGAGAGCGAAACGCCTCCTCCGGACTCCTCCGCTCCGGAAGCGGGTGACCCTGAAGTGTCGTCACGGAGGGCCTCTCCGAGTCCGGTGAGTCCGGAAGATAATCCTATTGACCCCCGAAGCTCCCAGTGTCCGGCTCCCGAAGAGAGCAGACAAAAGAGTACGGCACCGTATAGTGTGCGATCGGATGTTCTGAGGGAGTTGGTGGGGCGAGTGGCCATCTCAGATGAACACCGTGTGCTGATGAATACGGTGATGGAGAGAATATCGTCCGCCGAAAGCGGATTGCATGAAGCTTTTGTGAGTCTACTGACAGGCTTTGAGGTACATGAAAGAATGTATGATAGTCCTGCACATGCTAGGTGTGCCCTGTGTAGATAGTAGCCCCTGAGACTCTGGTTGTCGTCGGAAACGACAGCGAACAAAGGATCATATTCCCAGGTAATAACCATACTGCCTGTATGTGCAGGTGATGGAAGCTCCGGTTGCTAGCCGGACTAGCGAATTTGCCCATTTAGAATGGCAGTTGGATGCGGCAGACGCCGACATCGAGCTTGTTAACAAAAGGCTTGATGAGGCACAGGGTAAGTGTCATTATCTGGTAAAGGCCACATTGGAAGAGCGGCATGATGCCAATATCTTTAATATGTTGTGACTGCAGATGGAGCTGCCACTGTTGAAGCCTTGCGGGCAGAACTTGCTCGAGCCAAGGAACAAGCGAAGTTGGGTAATGCGACTACTTAGAAGGCGGCCGAAGAGTTGCAAGCCGAGAAGATCGCGCATGGCGAGAGCCGAGACAAGATGGCTAAGATGGCCATAGAATTAAAAGCCGCCGCCGACCGTTGCCGGGTTCTTGAAAAGGAAAACCAAGCGAAGGCATCGGACCTTGAGAAGGCTGCTGTGACGAAAAAGGACCTCCACTCTGCTATGAGGGCAAAGAAGGAGGAGCTGCGGGAAGCCGGGGATATTGTAGCTGGGAAATCCTTTATGTTGTGGAGGAAGTTCGGAGATCCACGATATGCCCCTCTGGATCGGCTATGGAGTTCGGAAGATGTATATATGGATTTGGTGGCGAGCGCTGCCGATGCGGCCAAGTATTTCCAGGGTCAGACGGACCGTGAAGTAGACCAGCTGTTTTGGAGACAATTCCATTCTCCCGAGCGTCCGCTTTCATTGACTAACCAATTAGCCGAATGGGCTGAACTGAATAGGTTGTCTGGACTTTCCATGAGGTCTGTTGTGGATCAGCTATGGCCGGAAAGGTCAAGACTGAACAGCTATTTCCGCTTGGTGTAGCAGTTCCTTGACGTGGTGCCGCGTATTAATGCGATGAAGAGGTCGGCGTGCATAGAGGGCGCACGGATGGCCTTTGCCCGTGTTAAAGCATACTGGGCAGAGATGGATGCTACCACTGTTGCAGCACAGGATTCGGCCATAGGTCGAAGGGCTGCTGAGCACTACTTTGAAGAAGTTCTTGAGGGTGCTCGTTTGATAGAGACCCAGTGCTCAAAAAATATTATGTTTGAGTGATATGTAATCTCATTGTAAGTGAAATGCTTTTATAAATTTTTATAAGTCTGTTTTTATACTTTTGCCTGAAAGTAATATGATGCCTCCTGGGCGGCCGTTTATGTATACATGTGTATAACCTGAAAGATTGCAGCCGTCGGCTTCAACCCTCACGCATATAATGCGGAGGTGCTCGCAAAAACACGCGTTTACACTTGACCCAACGTCTTGGTCCTATTAAGGAGGTGATAGCGGAGCGAGCGAGGCAACCGGACTATAATGCTTTAGCACTTTCACTTAGCCATAGAAGTTTGATAGTGGGGCTACTAGATAGCCCCTGGTGGCTCCGCACTATCCCGATCTCGGGGTGCGTACATGCCTGGCCGGAAAACGGCCCTTCGTTAAGGCGGAGGAATTCTAACATTCCCACAGGTCATCGAGTGGTTGACCAGTCTCACGCTATATCATGACAGTCAGTTTTCGGCTTTCTCTACTGAGGTGCTCGTCCGGATGAACCAGGGCACAATCGCAGTAGTTCTCCTGGTGCTACCTTAGCTGGTAAAGCAAAACGTAAGGCACCAAAACACAGGAGCCGGGAAAACCCAACATTTGACCAAAGACAATGATTCGGAGCTGATGCATATAGGGCCAAACTCGCGACGCCGAACACTCCCTAAGGTATTCGGTCTTTGTGGTATAAACCGGGCCTAAATAATGGCCTTTGTAAGAAGCCCTTTGTGTCCAGGTACGTGCATTGTTCTGGCGTGGCCACATGCCAAGACGTCAGCATCCTTCTAAACGGTGGATATGTATCAACAAGAGACAGTAAAAAAGGTTTACGCAGGGTCTTAATCTAAAAAGAATCCTTGGAGCGGGTCCCTGCTGCACGTCTGCGCCAGTGTCTCCGTTGTGCCGTATCCTGGACGGGTGTAGTACGATGATCGTCTATAAAAGAGAGGAATTTAGGTGAAAAAAGTTGTTGTGCAAAAAGATAGTTTGTTAAAGAAACCATGTGTAATTCAAGGTGAGAAGAAATTGCCACTTGTCTGCGCGTGTTGAGCCCCTCGTATTGACAAATAGGGGTGTGACCATTTATTCGGTATAAGTAGCGGCGCCGGACTCGATTAATTGTGTCTGAGGTCTTGACGACCTATTGGATGCTTTCGCTGGTCCGGGCGTCTTTAGTGTGCGGCTGCCAAGGCAGCCTCACTCTCTTCGGCGCACAGAGATCGCTTGATATTTCCGGGCACTGTAATGATGCCACGTGGACCGGGCATCTTGAGTGTGAGGGAGGCATAGTGTGGTATTGCATTAAAGCGAGCGAAAGCTTCTCGTCCGAGCAGTGCTTGATAGCTGCTTTGAAACGGAGCGATGTGTAAAGTTAAATGCTCGCGACGGAAGTTATCGGGGGAGCCGAATATAACTTGTAGTAGGAGGGAGCCCGTACAACGAGCCCCTGGGCCTGGCGTTACTCCTTTAAAGGTAGTATTGCTATGGCGAATTTGTGTTGGGTCTAACCCCATCCCGCGGATTGTATCCTGATATATTCGGTTTAGGCTACTGCCACCTTCCATCAAGACTCGTGTGAAGTGATATCCGCCAATTACTGGGTCTAATACCAGGGCAGCCCATCCTGCGTGTCGGATACTTGTTGAGTAATCGCGATGGTCGAAAGTGATCGGTTGAGACGACCAGTGGCAGGACTTCACGGTGACAGGCACTTGGGTATATTTTCCTGGGGGTGCCGCATTGTTTTTTCCCTTGATCACGTGTAGCACGTTTACTGTTTTGACTTCTGGTGGAAATTTCTTTTGTTCCCCCGTGTCTTGCTTGGGGGGCTCGTCCTCGTCTTCACTTGGTCTATCCTCCCCCTTGTGTACGGCGTTGAGCTTGCCGGACTGCTTGAAGACCCAACATTCTCTGTGGGTATGATTAGCAGGTTTACCAGGGGTACAATGAATCTGACATACTTGGTCCAGAATTTTGTTGAGGCTGGACAATTCATCCCTGGTGCCTTTAGGGGGCGGCTTTTGACCTGGCCGAGAGCTTTTGAATCCGGCATTTACTGTCGTGCCCTTCGTGTTGTCTTCTTTATTCCGGCGTTTGTTATTGCTGTTGCGCCATGATTTCCCGTTTCCATCTCTAACTTCAGATGTACTGGGGTCGATGGTGCTGCATCTGGCTAGCCAGCTATCCTCACCCGCGCAAAAGCGGGACATGAGGTTTGTTGATGCGGCCATCGTTCTCGGCTTATTTTGGTCGAGGTGTCTGGCGAGCCATTCTTCACGGACGCTATGCTTGAAAGCTGCCAAGGCTTCGGCGTCCGGACAGTCGACAATCTGGTTCTTTTTAGTGAGAAACCTGTTCCAAAGATTTCGGGCTGACTCTCCGGGTTGTTGAGTTATATGACTCAAATCGTCCGCATCTGGAGGTCGGACATAAGTCCCTTAAAAATTTGCCCGAAAGGCGTCTTCGAGCTCTTCCCAACTTCCAATGGAGCTTTCGGGGAGGCCTTTGAGCTAGTGACGAGCTGGCCCTTTGAGCTTGAGGGGTAGGTACTTGATGGCGTGGAGATCATCTCCTCGAGCCATATGGATATGAAGGATGTAGTCCTCAATCCAGACCCCAGGGTCTATTGTTCCGTCATATGCCTCTATGTTTACGGGCTTGAATCCCTCTGGAAATTCGTGGTCCAGCACCTCATCGGTGAAACATAGGGGGTGTGCGGCACCCCTGTAGCTGGGTGTACCGCGTTGTTCGGATGTTTGTGTTGTATTGTGAGCGGAGTTGTATGCTGCTCTGTGTTGGTAGAGGGGTCGTCTATCTGACCAGGTGGCTGCTTTGATATTTGGTTGTGGGGGTTCTGAGGCCTCCTCATCGAATTCGGGTAGCAGCTTCCGCTTTGGGTAGCTCTTGGAGGGGCGATTGTCGCCGTACCTTACTTCAGTGTTGAGTATTTTACTCCATTTGATTTGGAGTGTGTCTTGCGCGGCCTTGAGCCTTTGCTTCTGCTTTTTCAGACTCCTCGCGGTGGCAACAAGCCTTTTACGGGCAGTCTGCTGCTCCGGGTGTCTGTCCGGCGTTATGTTGTCCGGACCATTATCCTTGATAGGATTTGTTTGTTCGGTTCAATTATCCGGATTGCCGTTAAGCGGCAGCGGTTCGCCCTGATCCAGCGCTGGGTCTGTGTGATCGCTCTTTTTGTTGAGGCGGGATTTGGGGTGGCGCTTGCGTCGCCGCTTTGACTGCTTTTCGAGGGAACAAGCCTTCGGTGCGTCCTTCCGTTCCTCGTCGTCATCTTTTGGTGCGTCCACCATGTATACGTCATATGACGAGGTGGCGTTCCAGGGCCCAATAGGTGCTGGTTCTTCATCGTCTCCTTCATCGGCGTCCATACCGTCAATGTCTTCGGAGTCGAAGTCGAGCATGTCGGTTAAATCGTCGACAGTGGCTACAAAGTGGGTGGTGGGTGGGTTTTGAAATTCTTCATCGTCCGCATCCCAATCTCGCTGACCGTAGTCCGGCCAGGGCTCTCCTGATAAAGAGAGAGACTTTAGTGATTTTATAATATCGCCAAAGGGCGAGTGTTGAAAGATGTCGGCGGCAGTAAACTCCATGATCGGCGCCCAATCGGATTCGATCGGTAGAGGCGCGAATGGTTTGAAGTCCGGCTCCTTGGAATCATGAGTCTCGCGGAGTGCGGGGCTGGTGTTCGGCTTGATCGCCGTTAGGATCATAGCCCCCGAGGCGGCGTCCAACCACGCATCCTCGATCGGCGCGGTTGGCTCCAAATTAAAGGTCGAAGCTGATGCGGGTGCGGCCTTCAGGGCACTGTTAGGCGGCAGAGCTAGATCATGCTCGCCGTGGCAGTGCGGCGCGCTCGGCAGTGGCTCGAATCCGTCGAAGATCAAGTCCCCGCGGATGTCAGCCGTGTAGTTTAAACTTCCAAATCTGACCTGACGGCCAGGGACATAGCTTTCGATCTGCTCCAGATGGCCAAGTGAATTGGCCCGCAGTGCAAAGCCGCCGAAGACAGAGATCTGTCCAGGGAGACAAGTTTCACCCTGGACCGCAGCACTATCGATGATCGTAGGAGCCATCAAGCCTGACGGCGACGACACAGTGGACCTCTCAATGAAAGCACCAATGTCGGTGTCAAAACCGGCGGATCTCGGGTAGGGGGTCCCGAACTGTGCGTCTAGGCCGGATGGTAACAGGAGGCAAGGGACACGAAGTTTTACCCAGGTTCAGGCCCTCTTAATGGAGGTAAAACCCTACGTCCTGCTTGATTAATATTGATGATATGGGTAGTACAAGAGTAGATCTACCACGAGATCGGAGAGGCTAAACCCTAGAAGCTAGCCTATGGTATGTTTGTTGTGTATGTTGTCCTACGGACTAAAACCCTCCGGTTTATATAGACACCGGAGAGGGTTAGGGTTACACAACAATGGTAGGAGATCTGTATATCCGTATCGCCAAGATTGCCTTCCACGCCAAGGAAAGTCCCTTCCGGACATGGGACGAAGTCCTCAATCTTGTATCTTCATAGTCCAGGAGTCCGGCTGAAGATATAGTCCGGACATCCGGACACCCCCTAGTACAGGACTCCCTCAACAGGCTTCAGTCAGTCTGCTCTTGGCAGACTGAACCTTCTTGATCACCACAGTCATAATAGTGCGGTGCTCTTCATCGATGGAAGCTCCGCGAAGCGCTCCCACCAGGTCATCCGGTGCCTCTGGATGGACAGAGGCCACCGGCACGGATGACTTGCCCCTTTTGCAAGGGGACCGCCTGCCCGAGTCCGGAACCACTGGAGGTTCCGGCGCGGTGTTCGGCTAAGGACCGAACTTGGAGCCCCTGGGAGCCTTGCTCCCTTTGCTCCTGGAGTCCGGAAGGTCGCCTTGAGGCGCCTTCGGGACTATCTCCCCCCGGCTCGGTGCCCCTTGAGACAATGCCGTACCTCGGCATTGTCCATAGGACAAGGGGAGGAGGCGGTTGGAAGTGTATCACAATTCATGTCCGACGAGTCCAAGGAACCGTCCGACGAGGATACGTCGATACGGGCTCGGGGCGGACTGCATAATCATATTCGACGTTAGGATAAGTAGTGCAACAAAAGTATGCTATGAGTTACTCTGATATCCGAATACTTACGACTTCGCCAGGGGCTTGGCCCTGAGTAGCCACTCGTCCTCGCTGTCGGCGGCGGTGGTGGAGCAGTCCGGAAGGAGAGTCCTTCCCTTCTTGGACCCTTCGGCCTCCCCGGTTGGGGCGGCCTTCCTTTTCTTGTCTCCCCCGGCTGGAGGGGGAGAATCTTCATCTTCCTTCTCCTCGTTTTCACGGGAGGAGTGCGTCTCGGGGTTATCAGACGATGTGTCCGATACCACATGGCGCCGGGTGATGAAGCTATATACCTAGGGTAGGGGCATGGACCTATCCAAAGAGCCCTACCTAAGGACATCCCTAGAAGAAGTCACCTTTCAATCGACTTGAAGGTATCCCACTCGACGGGTTCAAGACACTCGACCAAGAAGCTATCACTCAACCATGAAGCCAACCACTCGACTGCCAGGAGACCTAAAGTCACTCAGCAGGCAAACGGTTGGCTATTAAGTAGTCTTTATGGTCATTATAGCACTTTATTAGGGGCGTTATCAGTAACGCCCAACCTTAAATGTACCTTAAACCCTGCATCACTGGGGGCAGGAGAGGGCCGGCGAACTCTATATAAGCCACCCCCCTCCTCAGTATGAAGGGTTCGCGCCCCTGTTATTCACACACGCATAATTCAATCGACCGCCTCCGGGCACCGAGACGTAGGGTTGTTACTTCCTCCGCGAAGGGCCTGAACTCGTACATCCTGGTGTATTTACAACTTCTCCATAGCTGAGATCTAGCCTCTCCATACACCCCCCCTACCTCACTGTCAGAGTTAGAACCACGACAGTTGGCGCCCACCGTGGGGCAGGAATCTTAGCGCCTAGTTGGAGTAGTTGCGATCTTTTCCGATCCCTTTGATCATAGTTTCTCATGGAGTTTTGGTGGAGGGCCGCGAGATCCGTCTCGGCGCACTCACGTTCATCGCCGACGACTCCGCCTGGCTTCAGGAGGCACCACTCGACATCGACGCGCTCCCCGTCCGCGGTGCGACGCACTTCCGTGCGTGCATTCGTGGCGTCCTCCTGCGGCAGCCGTCGACCCAGTATCAGTCGGCCCCCGTGTCGTCTCCCCGCCCTGTCTCCCACTGGCGCAAGCGCTCCGGCCAGTCGAGACTTCGGAGGTGGGTGAAGCATGCCGTGGCCCGCCATTCGGCAGCCCCGCAAGTCGCGACAATCGAGCCCGACGAATCCCTCTACGGCCTGTTCGACCTGTCGACTGGCTCTGCGGGGACCGCATCCGAGTGCGACAGCAGCGACCCGGCGGCTGAGGTTCTGGCGGTCGATGGAACACACAGTCCTCCCGGTTTCCCTCGCACCGATGGA
The DNA here is from genome assembly GCF_056163025.1 of Triticum urartu. Classification (NCBI taxonomy): domain Eukaryota; kingdom Viridiplantae; phylum Streptophyta; class Magnoliopsida; order Poales; family Poaceae; genus Triticum; species Triticum urartu. Next base: position 170,084,585 of record NC_141876.1, on the reverse strand, counting down.
GGCGCGGGTGGAGTCGACCCGTCGCATCCTCACGATGAATATCTCCCCGAACCTCTCACGTCAGTGCAGCGAGAGGAGCTTCGCCGCCGGAACATGGATGCACTCCACACTCCTATCGTCGGAGAAACCCCCGAGGCCTGGGCCATGAAGGACGTGCGCTTGGCTAACTTGGCCGAGCGCACTCGAATGGAGAATCTCCAGCGAATACTCGACGAGCAAGCGCGTCAGCGGGCTCCCGAGTCCAGTCGACGTCAGCTCTTCCCGCCTACACAGGTATATCAAACCCCAGTTCAGAATTTGGCAGCCGCGGCCCGTATAGCGGAATCGATTCAGCCCTCCCAGTCGGAGGCTGGCAGGGGCTTGTTGCAAATCAGAGCGTTGCTTCGGGCGGCGGGAAACCAGAATTCTGCTGTTTCTCAGTCGCGGAATAGGATCCACAGTCGATCCGTTGCAACAGATACAGTCCAGTCGTCTCACAGCCCGAGATCGCCCCCGAGGCGTGAGGGACGTAGTGACCGGTATGATCAGTACAGGAGGAATGAGCAGTATGATCACCGGTTCGATCGTGATGATCGACGTCGAGTGCCAACCCCTCCCCCGAGGAGTGGGTCGTATGCACCTCGACGGCAAGATGATAGACGCCCTCATAGTGTAGGGCGGAGGATTCCAGTCGACCCCAGGGACCGAGGCTTTGATGCGAGATCCATCCTCGTTCAAGGTTTGGTTGACAGGAACAGAGCTCATCGAGAAGGCCACAACAGAGATGCGCCTCCCAGCAGCAGGGTACACGCTTCAGGGCCAGAGTGTTTCAGTCGAGCCATCAGGGCCGCAGTGATTCCTCCCAACTTCCGGTTGGCGACAGGAGTCAGCAAGTTCACCGGCGAGTCTAAGCCTGACACTTGGCTCGAAGACTACCGAGTGGCTGTCCAGATTGGTGGCGGCAACGATGAGGTGGCTATGAAGCATTTGCCTCTCCTGTTAGAGGGCTCAGCCAGAGCGTGGTTGAATCAGTTAGCGCCCAGCAGCATCTACACTTGGGAGGATCTCTCTCGAGTGTTTGTCACAACCTTTGAAGTAGCATGTAAGCGACCGGCAGGCCTTACAGAATTTCGGTCCTGCGTGCAAAAACCGAGTGAAACTCTAAGGGATTACATCCAAAGGTGGATCACTTTGCATCACACGGTTGAGAATGTACCAGATCACCAAGCAGTTTGTGCCTTTAAAGAAGGCGTCAAGAACAGAGAGTTGAATCGGATGATGGAAATTGCCACCAAATACGCTAACGGAGAAGATGAAGATCGACTCCGGAGTGGCAAGCAGAAAGCAGTCGCCCAGGAAACCGGAGGCAATTCCAGTCGGAAGCAGAAGCGGAAGGCCGAGCCAGCCGCTCCTGGGGAGGCCCTGGCCGTGACCCAGGGAAAATTCAAGGGAAAACCCAAGGGGCCCTGGAACCCCAAGAAAGTCAAGGATCAAGATGGAAATGATGTTTTGGATCTGCCATGTCACATCCACACCAAGAAAGATGAAGAGGGTAATTTTATTTACCCGAAGCATACCACTCGACAGTGCCGGCTCCTAATCCAGCAGTTTCAAGGCAAACAGTCCAAGGACAAGGAAAAAGAGTCGTATAGAGTTGAGGACAAGGAAGACAGTGACGATGGGTACCCCCAAGTCAATTCCACCCTGATGATTTTTGCTGATGTCGAAAGCAAAAGTTGACTGAAAGTCATTAACCGTGAAGTGAATATGGTTGCCCCGACAACACCCAGCTACCTGAAGTGGTCTCAGACTGCCATCACGTTCGACCAGTCCGATCACCCTGCGCACATTGCCACCCCTGGGAGGCAAGCTCTGGTGGTCGATCCAATTGTCGAAGGCACTCGACTGACCAAAGTCCTGATGGATGGTGGCAGCGGCCTGAACATACTATATGCAAAAATGTTGAAAGGGATGGGCATTCCAATGTCCAGGCTCAGTGCCAGCAACATGAGTTTCCATGGAGTCATTCCTGGAAAGAAAGCCGAGTCACTCGGCCAGATTGCTCTCGATGTAGTTTTCGGTGATTCAAAGAATTACCGCAAGGAAAAGTTGACATTTGAGGTTGTGGACTTCCAAAGTGCTTATCATGCTATTCTAGGCTGGCCAGCTTATGCATGCTTCATGGCTCGACCGTGCTATGTGTATCTCAAGTTGAAGATGCCCGGCCCCAAAGGCGTGATCACCGTTACAGGCAATCGGAAGAAAGCAGAGGAGTGTTTTCAGAAAGGATCAAAGATCGCTGATGCTCAGATGTCAGTAGTCGAACTGCAAGCGTACCAGAAGACTGTTGATCCGAGTGAATTGCTGCGAGCGAAGAAGCCAGCTTCAGAATCAGCTTTTCAGTCGTCCGGTGAAACTAAGTCAGTTCACATTCACCCGACCGACCCCAATGCCACCCCGACTCACATCTCAACGACGATCGACTCCAAATAGGAAGAAGCGCTCATCCAGTTCCTCCGTGAGAACTGGGACATCTTCGCATGGAAGCCTTCTGACATGCCTGGAGTTCCCAGGGGGCTGGCTGAGCACCGTCTATGAGTCGACCCGAAGTTCAAGCCTGTGAAAGAACATCTTCGACGGTCCGCCGTCTAGAAGAGGAAAGCTATTGGCGAGGAGGTGGCTCGGCTCTTAGCAGCGGAGTTCATCCGAGAGATTTACCACTCCGAGTGGCTCGCCAATGTCATCATGGTCCCCAAGAAGGACAAGTCGCTTCGCATGTGCATTGACTTTAAACATATCGATCGGGCCTGCCCGAAAGATCATTTCCCTCTCCCCCGCATCGACCAGGTAGTCGACTCGACCACGGGGTGTGAGCGTTTGTCTTTTCTAGATGCTTATTCAGGGTACCATCAGATCCGTCTGTATGGACCCGACGAGATCAAAACGGCTTTCATCACCCCATTCGGGTGCTTCTGTCATGTCACCATGCCCTTCGGCCTCAAGAATGCTGGAGCCACGTTCATGAGGATGATTCAGAAGTGTTTGCTCACTCAGATCAGTCGGAACGTAGAAGCATACATGGATGATATTGTGGTCAAGTCACGGAAAGGTTCCGACCCACTGACTGACCTTGCCGAAACCTTTGCTAACCTTAGGAGATATGATATCAAGCTCAATCCATCAAAGTGCACATTCGGAGTTCCAGGTGGAAAGTTACTCGGTTTTCTCGTTTCCGAACGAGGAATCGACGCCAATCCCGAGAAAGTTGGCACCATACTCCGGATGAAGCGCCTTGTGCATGTACACGATGTCCAGAAGCTTACAGGCTGCTTGGCTGCTCTAAGTCGATTCATTTCTCGTCTCGGTGAAAAGGCGTTGCCCCTTTACCGACTGATGAAGAAGTCTGACAAGTTCGAGTGGACTCCAGAAGCTGGCGCAGCGTTTGCAGAGCTCAAAGCTCTGCTCTCCACCCAGCCGGTGCTTGCTGCCCCAATCAGTAAAGAGCCTCTGCTGCTATACATTGCGACCACGGGACAAGTTGTCAGTACAGTACTTACGGTCGAGCGGGAAGAAGAAGAAAAGGCCTTCAGAGTTCAGCGCCCAGTATATTATGTGTCTGAAGTTTTGACCCCTTCGAAGCAAAGATATCCCCATTACCAGAAGCTCATATATGGGATCTACATGACCACGAAGAATGTTGCACACTACTTCTCTGACCATTCCATTACAGTCGTCAGCGACGCTCCACTGTCAGAGATCTTGCACAACAGAGATGCAACTGGTCGAGTGGCGAAGTGGGCGATTGAACTCCTTCCACTAGATATCAAGTTTGAAGCAAAGAAGGCTATCAAGTCCCAAGCAATTGCAGATTTCGTCGCCGAATGGATTGAACAGCAGCTTCCGACTCAAGTTCACTCGGAGCACTGGACCATGTTCTTCGATGGATCTAAGATGGTGAATGGTTCCAGTGCTGGGGTAGTCTTGGTCTCCCCCCGAGGACATAAGCTCAGATATGTTCTCCAGATTCACTTCAATTCCTCCAATAATGAAGCAAAATATGAAGCACTCTTGTATGGGTTGCGCATGGCCGTTTCACTCGGCGTCCGACGCCTCATGGTCTATGGCGACTCAGATTTGGTGGTTAATCAGGTGATGAAGGAGTGGGACGTCAGAAGCCAAGCTATGACTGGCTACTGCAACGCAGTAAGAAAGCTAGAAAAGAAATTCGAGGGGCTAGAGCTTCATCACATCCCCCGACTGAAAAATCAAGCAGCTGATGATCTGGCAAAGATAGGCTCCAAGAGAGAAGCCATTCCCAGCAATGTGTTTTTGGAGCACATCTGCTCGCCGTCAGTCCAGGAGGATCCTTTTACAGAAGAAGCCCCGCAACCGAAAAGTGCCATAGATCTGACTGAAGTCGAAATTCCTCCTGTGGTCGACCTAGTCATGGAGGTCTTGGCAATCACTCCCGACTGGACGGTACCATACATCGCATATATCTTGAGGAAAGATCTCCCGGAGGACGAGGAAGAGGCTCGACAGATCGTCCGCCGATCCAAGGCCTTCACAGTCATAAAGGGACAGTTGTATAGGGAAAGCGCGACTGGAATCAGTCAGAAGTGCATAACACCAGAAGAGGGTCAGATGATCCTTGATGATATCCACTCAGGGACCTGTGGTCACCATGCGTCCTCTCGGACCATTGTGGCTAAAGCATACCGAGCAGGATTTTACTGGCCAAGAGCAAATGAGATGGCAAAAGAGATAGTCGACAAGTGTGGAGGTTGCCAGTTCTACTCCAACATGTCACACAAGCCTGCATCAGCCCTGAAGACCATTCCACTCGTCTGGCCCTTTGCTGTCTGGGGACTGGACATGGTTGGTCCACTGAGAACAGGCAGGAGCGGATTCACGCATGTGTTTGTGGCAGTCGACAAGTTCACCAAATGGATTGAAGCCAAGCCTATCAAAAATCTTGATGCCAGCACTGCTATCGGTTTCATCAGAGAGCTGATATTCAGATATGGGGTCCCGCATAGCATCATCACTGACAATGGGTCAAACTTCGATGCAGACAAGTTCAGAGCTTTTTGCGCCTCTCAAGGCACACGAGTCGACTACGCGTCGGTCGCGCATCCTCAGTCGAATGGACAAGCTGAAAGAGCAAATGGTCTGATTCTCAAAGGACTGAAGCCTCGATTGATGCGTGATCTCAAGCACGCAGCAGGCGCTTGGGTCGACGAACTTCCGTCGGTTTTGTGGGGGCTGAGGACCACCCCGAACCGGTCGACCGGAAGAACGCCATTTTTTCTGGTTACGGAGCTCAAGCCGTCCTGCCGAGTGATCTACTTCACAACGCCCCCAGAGTCGAGCTTTATAACGAAGACGAAGCAGAGCAAGCCCGGCAAGACGCTGTCGACCTCCTAGAGGAGGAGAGGGAAATGGCTATGATCAGATCGACCATCTATCAGCAAGACTTGTGTTGATTCCATGCCAGAAATGTGAAGAGCCGAGCCTTCCAGGAAGGAGATTTGGTCCTCCGAGTGGATCAACAGAAACCACACAAACTTGCTCCTACTTGGGAAGGCCCCTTCATCGTCACCAGAGTCCTCCACAATGGAGCATATCACCTCTACAATGTTGATCACCAGATCGACGAGCCACGAGCTTGGAATGCGGAACTGCTCCGCCCCTTTTACACTTGAGTTCTCCCTTGGACGAGATGTAATAAGAAAAAATTTCCGCACTTTATTTTTACCAAAGACAAGAGTGTTCCAATAATTGCTGTCACCCTTGTTTGCATACGAAATCCCCCAGTGGGTGACTTAGCTGCGAATCCGTTTCGCCTAAGTTTGAAAAAATCCTACCGAGTGGAGGGCAATCCTCCCACTCGGGGGCTTAGCTGCGAATCCGTTTCGCCTAAGTTTGAAAAAATCCTACCGAGTGGAGAGCAATCCTCCCACTCGGGGGCTTAGCTGCAGTCCAGTACTCGCCTAAGTTCTCCCACTCGGAGACTTAGCTGCAGTCAGGCACTCGCCTAAGTTTGAAAAAATCCTACCGAGTGGAGAGCAATCCTCCCACTCGGGGGCTTAGCTGCATTCCAGTACTCGCCTAAGTTCTCCCACTCGGAGACTTAGCTGCAGTCAGGCACTCGCCTAAGTTTGAAAAAATCCTACCGAGTGGAGAGCAATCCTCCCACTCGGGGGCTTAGCTGTAGTCCAGTACTCGCCTAAGTTCTCCCACTCGGAGACTTAGCTGCAGTCAGGCACTCGCCTAAGTTTGAAAAAATCCTACCGAGTGGAGAGCAATCCTCCCACTCGGGGGCTTAGCTGCAGTCCAGTACTCGCCTAAGTTCTCCCACTCGGAGACTTAGCTGCAGTCAGGCACTCGCCTAAGTTTGAAAAAATCCTACCGAGTGGAGAGCAATCCTCCCACTCGGGGGCTTAGCTGCAGCACAGTGCTCGCCTAAGTGATTAGAAATCCTACCGAGTGTGAGCAAACCTCCCAGTCGGGGGCTTAGCTGCAACCCAGTGTTCGCCTAAGTGTTTTAAAATCCTACCGAGTGGTGAGCCAACCTCCCACTCAGGGGCTTAGCTGCAACCCAGTGTTCGCCTAAGTGTTTTAAAATCCTACCGAGTGGCGAGCCAACCTCCCACTCGGGGGCTTAGTCGCAACCCAGTGTTCGCCTAAGTGTTTAAAAATCCTACCGAGTGTGAGCAAACCTCCCACTCGGGGGCTTAGCTGCAACCTAGTGTTCGCCTAAGTGTTTTAAAATCCTACCGAGTGGAGAGCAAACCTCGCACTCGGGGGCTTAGCTGCAGCCCAGCGCTCGCCTAAGTGTTTAAAAATCCTACCGAGTGGCGAGCCAGACTCCCACTCGGGGGCTTAGCTGCAGCCGCCCAGTGCTCGCCTAAGTGTTTAAAAATCCTACCGAGTGGAGAGCAAACCTCCCACTCGGGGGCTTAGCTGCAGCCCAGCGCTCGCCTAAGTACAGGACACAACCCAATCCACAAGGACGACGAGGCGCAAGTCGACTGCTGCCTTCTCCTTCGGAATTGCGCCGCAAATACAAGGTTATTCCGAGTGAAGATCAAGTTCCACTCGACGAATCAAATCATGAAGATATTCAACGAGAAATCAAGATCAGATAAAGCCTAAAAGGTCCCAGACCTCAGATCAAAGTACTCGAGCCCTCGGCTCGGCGGAGTTTAACGGTTACAAATCCACTCGGCATTCCGAGGCAAATTTAAAGTGAAGCATAAAAGTTTTTCATTCCTCAGGAGGAGGACTGGAAGGGGCGACGAACTCGTCCAAGTCGATCCCGTCCGCAATACGAGTGGCAGCAGCAATGAAAGCCTCCATGAAGTCTTGAAAGTTGTGCTTCCTGGTATTGGCAACTTGGATGGCGGCCAGCTTTTCTTCTCGCGCCTCCTTGCAATGGACGCGGACAAGAGATAGAGCGACATCAGCACCACATCTAGCAGAAGATTTCTTCCATTCCGCCACTCGACCTGGGACTTCATTAAGTCAAGCCATCAGGGACTCAAGGTCGTTTTGAAGCGTCGTCCCAGGCCAGAGTGATGTGTCGATCCGCGACATCGCAACCTTCAGTCGAGCAAGATAGTCAACCACGCTGGCAATACGAGACTCCAGACGGAGCACGTTCATTGCAGCCTCGTCCTTCACAAGGGAGTTAGCAGGGTCCAAGCCTGGCTCCACTCGACTGGTCTCCTCTTCAAAGTTCTGACAGAATTCTGCAAACACGATTCAAGAATAAGATAGTGACCCTACACAGACCTGGTAACTGCAAGACAGTCGGGGCACAGTAATTACCTTCGAGCACGACGAACAGCTTCTTGGCGAGTCCACCGAGATAAGCCTCCAGATCGTTCCTCTTCCCCGCCAGCTCACCTGCCTTGTCGTGCAGAGCCACGTTGTCGCTCTTCAGTCGGCTGACCTCTTGATTGGCTACCTCGAGAGCATCTTTCAGTCTGGAGTTCTCCTTCTCAAGAGCTCCGACCGAGGCCATTTTCTCTTCAGCAAGCCTCGCTTTGTCCAAGACCTCCTTCTGTGCCTCTGCAAGATCCTGATCCTTCTTCTTCAGAGCTTCCTCCAGTTTATCTGCGGCGCGTCGAGTGCAATCAACATCAAGAATGGACAAGAAAGAAAAGCCACTCGTCAAGAATGGAGAACCTCACCAGCCATACCTTTTGCTTCTTCTTGCGCTTCTTCTTCAGAGCTTCCTCCAGTTTATCTGCGGCGCGTCGAGTGCAATCAACATCAAGAATGGACAAGAAAGAAAAGCCACTCGTCAAGAATGGAGAACCTCACCAGCCATACCTTTTGCTTCTTCTTGCGCCTTCTTCAAATTCTCCTTAGCAAGCTTCAAGTTAAGGTTGAGCAGGATTTGCTGATTCTCCAACACAGTATAGCGAGCTACAAGTTCGCAGGATTTCTGTAAAAAGAAAAATCAGTCGACAGACGTCCAAAATAAGTTGCTTCCGAGTAACTAAGAGACAATGATGACGTTTCTAAGACTACAGCCGAATCAAGAACATTCGACAGTAGTCTCGGGGACTACACCCAGTGGGTGCACTCAGCGTGCCCCCACTGTAAAAAAAACAAACAAAAAGTCGACTACACGCAGTCGACCGGATACAGTCCCATTCGACGTGGCCTGACCAGACCGAGTGAAGAAATACAGCTACAGCAACACAATATAAAGACTACAGTTGACTGCCAGCAGTCCACTGTAGTCTCGGGGACTACACCCAGTGGGTGCACTTAGCGTGCCCCCACTCGTCCAAGAATTGGCAGACACACCCAGTGGGTGTACAGATACAAAGATCTTCGGAAAAGAGATTCTTCAAACAGCATATCATAACAGACCAAGTGTTGAGTCGACTGACCTGGACGTTGCTCTGAAGAGCCGAGCTCGCGTCATAAGCTGCTTGGCTGGCCTCCCGAGCCGCCTTCACTTGCTCCATCATGATCCCCGCCTGGCGTATAGCCTCTTTTACGGCAGCCGCTTGGTCCTCAGGGACAGGGTACGCGGCAAAAAGCGAAGGCGGATCCGCAGTCGACGTCGAAGGCCGCACACTTGTCAGAGGAATGGCGAAAGTCACAGAAGCCCGAGCGGTGTCACCACCATCCCGAGCTACAGCCTCAGACGCCGGAGCAGATTGGGGGATCTTGTCAGCCGACGCCCTCTTGTTCCTCCTCATTCTCAGCGGTTCGTTGTCGTCGTCATCCGGGAGGTCGATAACATGAGGAGGGGCTACAAGGGAAACATTCAATCGACCAGAGTTGCAATAAATGCTCAGTCGAATCAAAGCAGAACGTCAGTAATCGTACCAAGGTTGGAGGTAACAGCATCCTCCATCTCTTGGTCGTCGTCCTTGGCGGAGATCTCAGAAGTAGCAGCGCTGCAAATCTCGAAAATCAGTCAGTTGGCTCAATGAATCGACCAAGGATCTGTCCACGGTCGACGAAAGAAAGCAAGTTTTATTATTACCCAGAAATGGTGGGGACGGCCATCTTCATCTTGGTCAGAGCCTTGGGCGGCTTGGACGCCGTCGCGCGTGGGTGCTTGGGAGCCTTTCCAGTCGGCGTAGGAGAAGAGGTCCAAGGGCATTTCGACGACTGCCCAACAGGAGCAGTCGCCCTACCATGCTCCCGCGCTGGATCGTGTGTGAGCTTGGATCGCCCCTCCGGGCGGGGGGGTTCAACCTCCTCCTCCTCCTCTTCGCTGGAGTCGACGTCGTCGCCTCCCCCTCCTTCACCGTCGGACTCCCACTCGCCTTGATCGTCTCCGCTCTCACCTCCGCTCGCCTCCCCTTCCTTAGTTGGCCCCTATGCCCCGTTGGGCGTCGAGTACATCTCAGTAGTCGCCTGAAAAACAACAGACAAGACAAAGGTCAATCGACCAACTCAAAGAAGACCAATGAAGAAAACAAGATCTCAGTCAGGAGCATAACGACATACCCGGTCCACGTCATACGAGTTGTCGAGTGGAATTACCCTCCTAGCTCCTCGGGGGTTGTCTTTGTTCCCCGTGATGCTCGACAGCCACCCCTCCAGCATCTCGTCGGTAACCTCCTCCGGGTGGACCCGAGTGGTGTTGTCGAGACCCGAGTACAGCCACATCGGGTGGTCACGAGCCTGGAGCGGTTGAATGCGCCTTCGGAGGAAGACCTCCAGCAAGTCCATACCTGTCACGCCCTCACGGACAAGCTCAACCACTCAACCAGCCAGCACTTTGACTTGGGCCTTTTCCTTCGGTGTCACTTTCAGAGAAGCAGGTTTTTCAGCTCGGTCGAGTGAGAAAGGGGGAAGACCAGTCGACTATCCTGGGGTCGCCTGGTCTTGACAATAGAACCAGGTCGCCTGCCAACCGCAGACCGACTCCGGGAAAGTGATAGATGGAAAACAACTCTTTCCCCTCATCTGGATCGCCAGGCCCCCGCACAGCTGGATCACCTCCATCCTTTCATCACTCGACTTGGCCTTCTTGACCGATTGGGAATGACAGGTAAAGATGTGCTTGAAGAGTCCCCAATGGGGGTGGCAACCCAAGAAACCCTCACACATGGAAATGAAAGCAGCAAGGTATACGATGGAGTTGGGAGTGAAGTGGTGGAGCTGCGCTCTGAAGAAGTTCAGAAAGCTCCGGAAAAAAGGATGGGGCGGCAGAGAAAACCCTCGGTCGACATGGGTGGCTAGGAGCACACACTCACCGTCGCGAGGCTGAGGTTCGATCTCTCTCCCCGGGAGACGCGCAGCTTCATGGGGAATGACCCCCCCCCTCGACCATGTCGTCGAGATCTTCTTGCCGGATCACCGACGGCATCCAGTCACCCTAGATCCAGCCGCGGGGCAGAGCAGACCTTGAGGAAGATCCGCCCCGAGCGGATCTCTTCCCTTTCCCCTGCGCCGCCGCCTTCTTCGCGCGCTCCAGAGCGGATGTCTTGTCCTTCGCCATCGTCGCCGGCAAATCTCACACGGGTCTGCAGCGCTAGGGTGAGAGCGGAGGTGGCGGAGGAGCTTGCGAAGGGAGAGAGGAAGAAGAGAGCACACTGTTTGGAAACCCCAAGCCGGCTACTTATAAGAGGCCGCTCCCGAGTGGCTGACTGGTAGGCCCAGGCAATCCAGTCAAATCCCGCAGCAGACGTGCGCGTAGTACGTGGCGAAAAAGGTGGCGCAGAAATCGAGGAGCTTCCGCTTTATCGCTTCCGATTACTGCGGCCGCTCCCGTCCCGCGCACTTCCCAAAATCCGAATCACGCGACATCCGCGGGCCGCAAAACAACTTGTCAAAACAGAAGACCCCGCTCGCGCCGACACTCGGTATGACGCAAGTAAAGAAATTCACTCGACGAAAGGCCTGGAATGGATCAAGGCGACTGAAAGAGGTTGATGACGTCATCTGTGACGATTGACCCAAAACGAGGCACTCATGTAGCCCAAAGAACCAGTCTGAAGGATCTCCAACTCTTTCCCCATTCAAACCTCGATCCATTCGGGGGCTAATGATGAAGCTATATAACTAGGGTAGGGGCACGGACCTATCCAAAGAGCCCTACCCAAGGACATCCCTAGAATAAGTCACCTTTCAATCGACTTGAAGGTATCCCACTCGACGGGTTCAAGACACTCGACCAAGAAGCTATCACTCGACCATGAAGCCAACCACTCGACTGCCAGGAGACCTAAAGTCACTCAGCAGGCAAACGGTCGGCTATTAAGTAGTCTTTATGGTCATTATAGCACTTTATTAGGGCCGTTATCAGTAACGCCCAACCTTAAATGTACCTTAAACCCTGCATCACTGAGGGCAGGAGAGGGCCGGCGAACTCTATATAAGCCACCCCCCTCCTCAGTATGAAGGGTTCGCGTCCCTGTTATTCACACATGCATAATTCAATCGACCTCCTCCGGGCACCGAGACGTAGGGCTGTTACTTCCTCCGCGAAGGGCCTGAACTCGTACATCCTAGTGTATTTACAACTTCTCCATAGCTGAGATCTAGCCTCTCCATACACCCCCCCCCTACCTCACTGTCAGAGTTAGAACCACGACACTGGGAACTCTTTCGGGTTCCCGTGGCCTTCTTCTTGGTCTTCTCCGGTACCTCATAAGGAGCCGGAGTCTGCATCTCCATCAGGAGAGCGTCTGTAGGGTCTTCGGGCAGAGGGGACGGACAGTTAATCTGCTCCGATGTCTCCACCCAGTCCTGTCGAAGGCATGGGAGCTCAGACCCCGCACATGGTTAAGCTATGGGAGATAAATACCCTATCAGATGTACAGAACTTACCGGATTCGCAGGGTGCTTCGTGCTTAGCCCGCGGTCCTCGGTAAGAGAAGGGGGGACCTCGACGCCCTTGAACAGCACCTTCCAGATGTCCTTATGCGTCGTGTCGAAGAGATCGTGTAGAGTCTGGTGCTGGGCCGGGTTGAACTCCCATAAATTGAAAGCCCGTTGTTGACACGGGAGGATCCGGCGGAAGAGCATGACCTGGACTATGTTGACAACCTTAAGTTTCTTGCTTATCATGTTCCGGATACACTTCTGGAGTCCGTCTAGCTCCACCGATGAGCCCCAGGACAGGCCCTTCTCCTTCCAAGAAGTGAGCCGCATGGGGATTCCGGATCGAAACTTGGGGGCCGCCACCCAGTTGGTGTCGCATGGCTCGGTGATGTAGAACCACCCCGATTGCCACCCCTTTATGGTCTCCACGAAGGAGCCCTCGAGCCATGTAACGTTGGGCATTTTGTCCACCATGGCTCCACCGCATTCTGCTTGTTGGCCGCCAACCACCTTCGGCTTGATATTGAAGGTCTTCAGCCACAGGCCGAAGTGGGACCGGATGAGGAGGAAGGCCTCGCACATGACGATGAACGCCGACATGTTGAGGATGAAAGTCGGGGCCAGATCATGAAATTCCAGCCCATAATAGAATATAAGGCCGCGGGCGAATGGATGGAGGGGAAACCCCAGTCCGCGGACGAAGTGGGGGAGGAAAACCACCCTTTCGTGAGGTTCCGGGGTAGGGACGATCTGCCCCGCGGCTGGCAGCCGGTGCGCGATATCCGCGGCTAAGTATCCGGCCTCATGTAGTTTTTTGATGTGTCCCTCCGTGACAGAGGAGACCATCCACTTGCCTCTCGCTCCGGACATGTTTGAGGAGAGTTGAGGAGAAGGATGTGGACTTGGGCGCTGGAGCTCGAGTGCGCGAAAATGGATGAGCAATGAGGAAGAAAGCGTGGGTACAAAAAGGTGAAACCTTATCCCTTTATATGGACGGACGAAACTATGCACCCCCACCAGCCTGGTAAAACTCGCTTGCCCCCCAAGCGTCGTAATTGATGGCGCGATTGGGTTACCCACGTCCATATTGATGGGAATCCCGTAATAAGGGGACATGATCTCTGCTTCGACAAGACGTGCCAAGGAAGCCGCCTCGCGAAACACGCTGAGATAGGTTATGAAAAACCATTCAAATAAAGACCTGGCTGTGGTGTGATGCCATGCTACAGGGTACATCAGCAGATCAGATTTGTGGAAATATTATTCTCTCTACGGTGGTATGTGGAACTTGTTTAGCCGAGCCGGACATGATCCTCGTGTTCAAAATCTTCTATGAACTATTTGGAGGAGGAACCCGCCTTGCAATGCCGAAGACAACACTGTGCGCCGGACTCATCGTCATTGAAGCCTGGTTCAGGGGCTACTGAGGGAGTCCTGGATTAAGGGGTCTCCGGACAGCTAGACTATATCCTTTGGTCGGACTGTTGGACCATGAAGACACAAGATTGAAGACCCCGTCCCGTGTCCGGATGGGACTCTACTTGGCGTGGAAGGCAAGCTCGGCAATACGGATATGTATATCTCCTCCTTTGTAACCGACCTTGTGTAACCCTAGCCCCCTCCGGTGTCTATATAAACCGGAGGGTTTTGGTCCGTAGGACAACATACAATCATACCATAGGCTAGCTTCTAGGGTTTAGCCTATCTGATCTCGTGGTAGATCAACTCTTCTACTACTCATATTATCAAGAATAATCAAGCAGGACGTAGGGTTTTACCTCCATCAAGAGGGCCCGACCTGTTTAAAACATCGTGTCCCCTGCCTCCTGTTACCATCCGCCTTAGACGCACACTTCGGGACCCCCTACCCGAGATCCGCCGGTTTTGACACCGAAAGTTCTCTATCCCGAGAGCTATAGGCATGTTTGTCTAACCCTAACTTGCGAGACTTATCCAAACTTGTCCCTTTTGGGGTGCCCTGCCCCTCCTTATATATGTTGAAGGGCCGGCTTACATGACTAGCCCTATAAGGATTAGGATTACAAGTGGAGTCCTAGTCTTGCTTCCTTTGTAGGAGAATATTCCTTATGCCTTTCATCTTAAGCTGGCCCACCATAATACGAGTCGGCCTTCCATGAACCGCCTGTTGGGCCATCGGGTCTTGTCGCCCTCTGACCCGCCTGCCGGGTCACCAATGAGTCACCTGGCTTGGCCGGGTCATCAGTGAGTGGAGAGATCCGGGCGGGTCACTTAGTGAGTCGCCAAGTCATGGCGGGTAACCAGTGAGTCGCCAAGTCCGGCCGGGTCATACCACGGGGTATATCCCCGACATTAGCCCCCAGTTTAATTTGGATTTATCCATATTAAACTTAATCCTGCAAAATAAACACAAGAAAAAATTTGATACGTTGTGCTCTGGGTTAAAAATTCTTGTAAACCGGTACCTGATCACCCTTAAGTCCTTGTTATTTCCTCCTTCTGGAAAGTCCAGGTCAATAGACCAGCTTCATAGTCAATTTGCTGACATTGTTTTCTCACCGAAATATTGTGAAGAATATTGGCCTTGAAATACTCATCTGATTTTCAGCTGGCTTGAATATGTAGATCTCCATTATATTCATATCACTTGTAGCCCCCAAGGGCCGGGTCATTATGCAATAATGAGCAGGGACATTCTAAAGATGATCATGTAGATTTGAGCAGCAACGTGTAGCCCCCAAGGGTCGGCTTAGTAAGATAATACTGAGTTGGGACTTTGTATATAATTCATTGATCATAACATCATATGATGTAATCTCCAACATGGGGCTTGAACCCACGTCCATAAGGTTAAGAGCTTTGTACTCTACCAACTGAGTAGTGGATCTTTCAATATAATGGACTGAGGCTTGTGTACCTTGAATTTTTGACAGGAGCAATTGGTAGCCCGCAAGGGCCGGCTCATTACAATGGGATGAGTCGGGTCTTCAATAAATTGATCAAAAAATGACTTTACATTATCCCCCAAGTGCCATGGTGCATGCTGGCAGTGACATGGGACTTACATATTTGGTGTAATCTCAATTTGAATAATGTAGCCCCCAAGTGCCGGGTCGTAAGCCTGCAGCGACTCAGGACTATTCCCTCCATTGTAAAAATAAATCATGTTCATTAATAAAATAATTACCATTGCACTGAAGCGACTTTGAAGACCTCCATCATAATATTGGCTATTGATAACCATAATAAAAGTCCAGCCATGTTGGCTATTAAAGATTTGAATAATATAATCCGGTTTGGAAAACTGGTTCCTCTGATATTGAATCGTAATGCCGGTTTAGGATACATGTGCGGTAAGGGTGATAACCAAATCTTTAGAAGCCAAAACTTCCAAATTTTTATGATTGTCATATGATGGCGACTTATCATCCAAAGTCAAGCCGGGTTAATCGAAACCACATATATGCTTCAGATATGAACAAAAAGTCTCAAGACAAACCCAAAAGACTGTTTTCAAAAAACTTAAGTCAAACAAATAGAAAAAAAGCGAGGCTTCTGATTCGAATATGATTAGTAATCCGTACCAAAAGGGTTAAGCGAGGATTCGAATACGATCGGGAAGCCCCCTAGTGGTTTTGGAGTTGCGCCGATCAAGAGGGTACCGACGGCTATGTTCTCTTTGGTTCGAATATGACCTATGTTTGAACAGGAAGCCCCCAAATGACCTTGAGAGTTTTTTAACGACTCTGATTTGAAAACGGTCAAAGTTGGACCCAAAAGGGGTTAAGCTATGATTCGAATACGATCAAGAAGCCCCCTAGTGGGTTTGGCATTGTGTAGATCAAGAACGTATCGACAGCTATGTTCTCTTTGGTTCGAATACGACCTATGTTTGAACAGGAAGCCCCCAAATTACCTTGAGAGTTTTTTAACAACTCTGATTCGAATACAATCAAAGTCAAACCCAAAAGGGCTTAAGCTATGATTCGAATACGATCAAGAAGCCCCATAGTGGGTTTGGCATTATGCCGATCAAGAGGGTACCGATAGCTATGTTCTCTTTGGTTAGAATACGACCTATGTTTGAACAGGAAGCCCCCAAATGACCATCCGTAAGTGTGGCATTGAGCCGATCAAGAGGGATATTCACAGCTATGCTCAATGAGAAGGAAGCCCCCAAATGACAAATTATCATCAGTATAGCAATAGCCTCCAGGACCGGGTTATCTTCCCTCCAATGACCCGTAGTTCTTGAATCCGCCTTAAACTGGCAATCATTTACTGAGTCATGTCACCGCAGCCCCCGAGTCTCAAGGCAACTCGAGGAGTTGTCTTGAGACTCTCCATATTTGACCGTGATATAAACCGGCATGAGTCATTCAACAACTCAGTGATACAATAGTCCCCTTTGCAGTAGACAACTTGTCCTGCATTAAAAAAATTACAAGCCCGGGTAATTGTTCTTTTAAAGAAAACAATATGAAGTATAAAAACATACTGGATGGATTTCACCTAATATGTTAAACCGAAAGTTACCCACCACGGAGTTGATGATCACCATGGTCAAGTCGGTCGCGGTAGGAGATAGATGAGCCGGCCACGGCGTTGTAAGCTAGCACAGACGGGCGAGGCAATCGCAGGCGCGGTATGCCGCGCGGACGGCAAGTCAATCATGGACGCGATCCCGGCGAGTTGAGGTGGATCGAGTTGTACGGGCGGCGGCTTGCACACGCCCGTTCAATAGCAAGCGGGTGTGGACGCGGTTCATGATGATGATAACGCATACTCCATAGACACAACATGGCATCACCTTTATAATAAATCATAGTCCTGCAAAAATATATGGCAAACCAGAATAATTCTTCTTGGAAAAACAATATGTGTCAATAAAATAGACTTAGATGGATATCACCTGTCTTATTCGGACCACAAATGATTCATACGCAGATCCAAAATCATGCACAAAAGCACCAGCAATGTGGATGTGTTGTTTACTTGATTATTCATGAAGTACTACCAGCTCCAATTGACTCATCCACTGCATGATCTCCCTTTATTTTTCATATGTGAATTAATAATAGCTTTCAGCTACACGTAATATGTATTATAATTCCAAAGCATGCCGATTCTTTTGTCCTTTTTTGTCTAACTCTGGTCATCATGTGGTCAGTAACCACTTTTCCACTGTGGCCTCAGAACCGGAAGGAAATACGCATGCGCTTGAAACTATTCTTTCTTGCCCGGCTGACTTTTCCCCCTGTGGCCCTGCCCAACAGCAGCTCGGTGTATTGCACCAGAGACACACCAACAGAAGTGGCCGGCAGCTCAGAAACAGCTGTGGCAGATGAGGAGCGAGGCGACCTTGGTGGCGGCTGACTTAAAGAATCTGCTGAGGCAACTTGTGGCGAGCGGCGAATTGAAGCGGCTACTCAGCACGGTGGCTCGGGGTCGTAGGTGCAAGCTTTGCGTGAGGGCGGCTCAAGGTGGCCGTGGACCGCTGCAACTTGAGACGGACGTGGGCCATGGCTGTTTGAACTGCAACCGGCGGAGGAAGTTTAAGTAGGGACGGCTTGTCACCGCGCTGGAAGTGGCCCGGTCGTCAAAGGCGGCCGAGGCACCTTGAGGGCACAAGTGGAGAATGATGCAGAGAAGTACGAGGCCACAGAAGAAGAGGCGGAAACGGCTGTCGGAAGCAATGCGAGGCCGAGTTGAGGTCATCCGTGGTGTAGATAGCAGCTCGGTCACGGTGACTTGGCGCGTGATAGCCAAGGGGGACCGAGGTGGCTCGTGGTGTAGTCAGGTGGTGAGGGCCGGTTCATCAGCAGCCGGCACAAGCGAGCGAAGCCGGGCGGCTTAACATGAATCCATAGAGGCAATAGCACAAGGCCGGCGGCTCTGGAACAAAGCCGCAAAGGCGAGGTAAGACAGCCGCGGAGGTGGCTTGAGGGATGTAGCTCAAGGTGCGGCAGCTTAGAGAGGCAGCTTGGAGGCAAGGTGTCGGTGTCAAAACCGGCGGATCTCAGGTAAGGGGTCTCGAACTATGCGTCTAGGATCGATAGTAACAGGAGACGGGGGACACGATGTTTACCCAGGTTTGGGCCCTCTCTATGGAGGTAATACCCTACGTCCTTTTTGATTGATTTTGATCAATATGAGTGTTACAAGAGTTGATCTACCACGAGATCGTAAAAAGCCTAGCATGTATGACTATGGTAATGAATATATCCTTTCCGGACTAACCCCTCCAGTTTATATAGGCACCGGGGGGCAATCTAGGGTTTACATAGAGTCGGTTACATAAGAAGGGATATTCATCTTCGGTCGCCAAGCTTGCCTTCCCCGCCAAGGAGAGTCCAATCCGGACACGGGTACAGTCTTTGGCCTTCATGTCTTTATAGCCCATCAGTCCGGCCCATGGATAATAGGCTAGACGCCCGAGGACCCCTTAGTCCAGGACTCCCTTAGTAGCCCCTGAACCTGGCTTCAATGACGAGGAGTCCGGCACGCAGATTGTCTTCGGCATTACAAGGAGGGTTCCCTTCTATCCAAACTTCAAGATAGTCTTCGGATGCGATGATAGTATATCAACCTGTCACACACACCATACACAATCACGGAGAGAAAAAAATCTTACACGAGTTCCATCCGCCGACAACTTTTTCGCAGCACGATATTACGTCTGACCGGCCATAATTCCAAAGCGCTTTCATGTTTCGACGCCCCACGTCCCGAGACACGGTTGCCATTGGCACATCTTGTCAAAGCAGAAATCATGTCCCCTTATTGCGGGATTATCATCAATGCGGGGATGGGTAACCCAACCGTGCCGTTTATACAGCCCTTGGGAATAGGCGAATCTTAAGGCGAGTGAGGAGGCGTTCAATATTCATTGCCTTTATAAGGGGATAAGGATTCCCTCTTGCTCTCTCACGCCCTCTCTCTGTCTCTGCCTTTGCAATCACGAGCTCCAGCGCCCAAGTTCTCATCTCCTTTCCACTCAAGCAGCCATGTCCGGATCTGGAGGTCAAGGCAAGTGGATGGTCTCCTCTGTCAAGGAGGAGGACATTACTGAGCTTCGGGTGGCCGGATACTTGGCGAAGGAGATTACTCACCGCCTGCCGACCGAGGGACAAGTCGTCCCCACTCCGAAGCCCACCGAGAGGGTAGCGTTCATCCCCATTTCTTTCGCGGGTTAGGGTTTCCACTCCACCCTTTCGTCTGCGGGCTGATGTATTATTACAGGATAGATTTCCATGATCTGTCCCCGAATTCCTTCCTCAACATCTCGGCGTTTATCGTCATGTGTGAGGCCTTCCTCTGCATCCAATCCCACTTCGGGCTATGGCTCAAAGTCTTTAACGTGAAGCCAAAGGTGGTGGATGGCCAGCACGCGGAGTGCGGAGGAGACATGTTGAGCAAGTTGTCCAACGTCTCCTGACCCAAAGGTACTTTTGTGGACACGGTAAAGGAGTGGCAGAAGCAGTGGTTCTACATCACAGAACCTCGCGGCACCACCTGGGCCGCAGCTGGCGAATTCCGCTCTGGCGTTCCAATGTGACTCACCTCCTGGGTCGAGAAGAGTCCGGACTGGGGTTCCCCTGACGAGCTGATAGCACTGCATACGCACGTTCAAAGCATGGTAACCAAGAATATCAAGTTGTTTATGTGATCCAGGTGATGCTAGTTCGCCGGATCCTCCCATGCCAGCGCCGAAGATGCCCTCTGTGGGAGTTCAACCCGAAGAAGCACCAGACCCTGGTGAGGCTCTTCGAGACTACTCACGAAGGTGCATGGAAGTTGCTCTTTAAGGGCAACGAGAAACCGCCGGCTGCAAATTCAGATCGCGGGCACAACGCTAAACACCTCGCTAGCGAGGTATGTCTTTTTTGATGCATTCTCCACTTGTTTGTTTCAAGGATGATGCCTAAGCTTTTATTGTTGCTTTTTCAGGACTGGATGGAGAGGGCGAAGCGGATCCAGTGTCCGGCTCCACTGCCTGAAGAACCGATCATCCTGCGTCTAGCAAAGATGCTGGTGCCGGCGCCTTATAAGCCACCGGAAAAGAAGGCCAAGAAGAAGGCCAAGGGGGCCAAGAGTGGCCCCCATCGCAAGGGCACTTCAGACGTGACATACGAAGACGACAAAGCTCATTCCTCTGCCCCTGAGGACAATGGCGAGGAAGCAGAGGAGGGGGAGGAAAACAACCCTCCCCCTGAAGAGAGGAAGAAGAAGAGGGCGGCTCCGACGTATCCGGAGGCGGAAACGCCCAAGAAGGGGAAGGGCGCCCTAGCGGTCAACACCGCGTGGGACGTTGACAACAGTCCGGAATGACGCCCCTGCACTAAGCCCCAGGCTGCATTGTAAGTGACATGGATTGCTCATGCGCGCATCTGGCCCTTTCTCTTCATTATCTTGACATAGTCAATTGTACTATTGGAGTCCGGCCCGCGACCTTATCCAGCGATCCTCATCTGGAGGTTCATTGGCTCCATCGGAGATGGCGAGCATGTCACCACTGCCTGCTTATTCCCCCGGGGCTAGGGACGACACCGAAGTGTTATCTTAGAGGACCGCTCCGAACCGGGGAGGAGCCCAGGACGCTGTTCGGGAGGCGCCACAAGGCGAGACCTCCACTGCCGGACACATGGGGGAGCTGATCCCCATGGAGACTGGCGAAGAGGGCCGCATCCAGTTCGGCCCTCAGCCGAATACAATTCTGGAGGCCCATATGGCTCCGGAGTCGGGCGAGCAGCCCCCTTTGAAGGGGGGTGAGGGAGTCCTGGATTAGGGGGTGTCCGGATAGTCGGACTATACCTTCGGCCGGACTCCTGGACTATGAAGATACAAGATTGAAGACTTCGTCCCGTGTTCGGAAGGGACTTTCCTTGGCGTGGAAGGCAAGCTTGGCGATACGGATATGTAGATCTACCATTGTAACCAACTCTGTGTAACCCTAGCTCTCTCCGGTGTCTATATAAACCGGAGAGTTTTAGTCCATAGGACGAACAACAATCATACCATAGGCTAGCTTCTAGGGTTTAGCCTCCTTGATCTTGTGGTAGATCTACTCTTGTACTACCCATATCATCAATATTAATCAAGCAGGATGTAGGGTTTTACCTCCATCGAGAGGGCCCGAACCTGGGTAAAAACATCGTGTCCCTCGTCTCATGTTACCATCCGCCTAGACGCAGAGTTCGGGACCCCCTACCCGAGATCCGCCGGTTTTGACAACGACATTGGTGCTTTCATTAAGAGTTCCTCTGTGTCGTCACTTTTAGGCCCGATGGCTCCTCCGATCATCAACGACAATGCAATCCAGGGTGAGACTTTTCTCCCCAGACAGATCTTCGTATTTGGCAGCTTTGCACTGCGGGCCAATTCGCTTGGCCATCTGGAGCAGATCGAAAGCTACGCCACTGGCCATCAGGTCAGATTTGGAAGTTTGAACTACATGGCCGACCTCTGTGGAGACTTGATCTTCGACGGGTTCGAGCCGCAGCCAAGCGTGCCGCACTGTCACGATGGGCATGATCTAGCTCTGCCGCCAAACAGTGCCCTGGAGGCCGCACCCGCATCAGCTTCGACCCTTAATTCAGAGCCAACTGCGCCAATCAAGGATGGGTGGTTGGACACCGCCTCGGGGGCTGCAATCTCTACGGTGATCGAGCCGAGCACCAGCCCTATTCTCTACGAAGCCCGTGACTCCAAGGAGCCGGACTCCTCTCCAGACTCCGAGCCCTCCGCGCCCCTACCGATCGAACCTAATTGGGCGCCAATCATGGAGTTCACCACCGCGGACATCTTTCAGCACTCGCCCTTTGGCGATATTCTGAATTCACTAAAGTCTTTCTCTTTATCAGGAGAGCCCTGGACGGACTATGGTCAGCGAGGTTGGGATGCGGATGACGAAGAAATTCAAAGCCCACCCACCACCCACTTTGTAGCCACTGTCGTTGATTTAACCGACATGCTCGACTTCGACTCTGAAGACATCGACTGTATGGACGCCGATGCAGGAGACCATCAAGAACCTGCGCCTATAGGGCACTGGAAAGTCACCTCGTCGTATGATATATACATGGTGGACACCCCAAAAGAAGGCAACGGCGATGGAACAGCGGAGGATGACCCCTCCAAGAAGCAGCCTAAGCGCCGGCGTCAGCGGCGCCGCTCTAAATCCCGCCAAAGCAAAAATGGTGATTCCGGCAAGGGAGATAATAACACCCCGGACAGTGCCGAAGACAACCACCTCCAGCAAGATTCAGCACAGGAGGATGGAGAAGCCAGCCCTCATGAGAGAGCGGAAGACAGAGAGGTCGAGGACGATAATTATATGCCTCCCTCCGAAGACGAGGCAAGCCTCGACGGCGACGAATTTGTCATGCCGGAGGATCCCGTCGAACAAGAGCGTTTCAAACGCAGGCTTATGGCCACGACGAGCAGCCTCAAGAAAAAACAGCAACAACTTAGAGCTGATCAAGATTTGCTAGCCGACAGATGGACTGAAGTCCTTGCGGCCGAAGAGTATGAACTCGAATGCCCCTCCAAGAGCTACCCAAAGCGCAAGTTGCTACCCTGATTGGAGGAGGAAGCACCTAAACCTACATCACCAGCGCATGATGCGGCCGACCGGCCACCCCGTGGCCGCGACAGAGAGGCCTCTTGGCCCTCCACTCAAACCGCACCCCGGCGCCGCTCAAAAAATATCAAGGCACGGGAAAATGCTCCAGACCTACGAGATATATTGGAGGACAAGGCAAGGCAAACAAGATCGATCTATGGATCACGTGGGCGCCCCACGGCACGAGACGGTAATCGTCACTTCGGATACAGTAAATCCGGCCGGGCCGAACACAGTAGACAAAGCTCGTTTGAGCTGCGTCGTGATATAGCCCAATACAGAGGCGCCGCACACCCACTATGCTTCACAGATGAAGTAATGGATCATCAAATCCCCGAGGGTTTCAAACCCGTGAATATTGAATCATACAATGGCACAACAGATCCTGCGGTATGGATCGAGGACTATCTCCTTCATATCCACATGACCCGCGGTGATGACCTACACGCCATCAAATACCTCCCACTCAAGCTTAAAGGACCAGCTCGGCATTGGCTTAATAGCTTGCCAGCAGAATCAATTGGTTGTTGGGAGGACCTGGAAACTGCATTCCTTGACAATTTCCAGGGCACTTATGTGCGACCACCAGACGCCGATGACCTTAGCCACATAATTCAGCAGCCAAAGGAATCGGCCAGACAATTCTGCACACGGTTCCTAACCAAGAAAAATCAAATCGTCGACTGTCCGGACGCAGAGGCCCTAGTAGCCTTCAAGCATAACATCCGCGACGAGCGGCTTGCACGGCACCTAGGACAGGAAAAGCCGAAATCTATGGCAGCCCTCACGACACTTATGACCCGCTTTTGCGTGGGAGAAGACAGCTGGCTAGCTCGCAGCAATAACATGACCAAGAGCCCTGGTAATTCGGATACCAAGGACAGCAGTGGCAGGTCGCGTCGCAACAAGCAAAAGCGCCGCATTAACGGCGACAATGCTGAGGATACGACAGTTAATGCCGGATTCAGAGGCTCTAAACCCGGTCAGCGGAAAAAGCCATTCAAAAGAAATACTCCGGGCCCGTCCAGTTTGGACCGAATACTCGACCGCTCATGCCAGATACATGGCACCCCCGAAAAACCAGCCAATCACACCAACAGGGATTGTTGGGTGTTCAAGCAGGCAGGCAAGTTAAATGCCGAAAGCAGAGACAAGGGGCTGCATAGCGATGACGAGGAGGAGCCTCGGCTGCCGAACAACAGTGGACAGAAAGGTTTTCCCCCACAAGTGCGGACATGAACATGATATACACAACCCACGTCCCCAAGAGGGAGCAGAAGCATGCGCTAAGGGACGTATACGCGATGGAGCCAGTCGCCCCAAAGTTCAACCCATGGTCTTCCTGCCCGATCACTTTTGATCGAAGGGACCACCCCACTAGCACCCGTCATGGCGGATTCGCCGCATTGGTTCTAAACCCAATTATTGACAGATTTCACCTCACTAGAGTCCTTATGGACGGCGGCGGCAGCCTGAACCTGCTGTACCAGGATACAGTGCGGAAAATGGGCATCGATCCCTCGAGGATTAAACCCACTAAAACAACCTTTAAAGGCGTCATACCAGGTGTAGAGGCCAACTGTACAGGCTCAGTTACACTTGAAGTGGTCTTCGGATCTTCGGATAATTTCTGAAGCGAGGAGTTAATCTTCGACATAGTCCTGTTCCGCAGTGGCTATCACGCACTGCTCGGGCGAACCGCATTTGCCAAGTTCAATGCGCTGCCGCACTACGCATACCTCAAGCTCAAGATTCCAGGCCCACGAGGAGTCATCACGGTCAATGGAAACACCGAACGCTCTCTCCGAACGGAGGAGCATACGGCGGCTATCGCAACGGAAGTACAAAGCAGCCTCTCAAGGCAATTCTCCAGTCCGGCCATTAAACGTCTGGACACCGTCAAGCGCGCCCGGAGTAACCTACAACAAGACCGCCTGGC
This sequence comes from Triticum urartu, assembly GCF_056163025.1. Lineage (NCBI taxonomy): Eukaryota > Viridiplantae > Streptophyta > Magnoliopsida > Poales > Poaceae > Triticum > Triticum urartu. Next base: position 170,059,758 of record NC_141876.1, on the reverse strand, counting down.
ACGTTCTGAGCAAGCGTAGCAATACGGCCCCAACCCCAGCCCTCGCGAACTTGCGAAACTAGTGTTGCGCGTACATAACTACACTCTGGAAATACCATGGGCACAGGAGTAGGGGCACCATCACGGCACGCCCGAAATGCGGCTTAAACCGCACTAGAGGCTGCCGATTTATTAATTTGATCTTATTTTCAGGACTCCATTTTTTGGAAGGCTTGTCCGGCAGTACAATTTCCCAACAAACGATACAACCAGGGAAGCAGAAAGCTACGCCGCACTATGGAACTCTAAGGTGGTCTCTATAGCGAGCAGTATACCTGTTTCACATAACATTCCGCAGCTTGCCCCTGGAAAGGACATGTTAAATAGTCGCATCTTTTGCTTATTGCAGTATTTGCATCATTCTGCTTTTGATCACAGCTTTTTTAAATAAACAATGCATAGCTTCCGTCTATTATTGCATTACTTTTTTTACGAATATATGTTCATTAATGACTTGTTGCACCCGTACACTTTGGTACGGCCAATACGCCAGGGGCTTAAGTACCCCACAATACGGTGTGAGAAGTCTGAACACTTTCACAAGTGCGGCACCCCGAACTTATAGAATTATATGCATCGGCTCCGAATCATGTCTTGGGTCAATAGTTGGGTTTGCCCGGCTCCTATGTTTTGGTACCTTACGTTCCGTTATATCGGCTAAGGTAGCACTAGGAGAACTACTGCGATTGTGCCCCAGTTGAGCTGGGCTAAGCACCTCAGTAGAGAAAGCTAAAACTGACCGTCATGATGAGGCGAGAGCTGGTCGCTGTTCGAGAGGTTTTCGAGTCCCTAAAGACTTATGCCGCTTAGAGCGAGGAGTCGGCTTTGTCCGGCCTAGGCGTGGATAGCGCCCCGAACTCGGTCTTTCGAACACTAGGGGCTTCGCCGAAATTTAAAATTATAGAATTCTATGGCTAAGTGAGAGTGTTCAAGCATTATAGTCCGATTGCCTTGTTCGTTGTGTTGAGCGCCTCCCTCGAAGGACCCAAGAATGGGAAAAAGAGCGCTCATGTTTATCCCGAACACCCCAGCACTCGTGGCATGGGGGCAGAAGCCGACGACTCGCCATCTCTCAAATTTGATAAACGGCCGCACAGAAGGTAATATTTTAAATTCAAAAGCGTTGCTTAGCGCATATGAACAAGTTTTCAGCGTACAGGATCACAAATGCGATTTTACTCAAATATTACATCTTTGGAGCATTCATCCCCTATAAGGCAGGCACCCTTCAAGACGCCCTCATAATACACTTCCGGGACGCGATTCTCCTTGCCCGGCGGCGGCCCGTCCTTCACCATCTTCTCCGCATCCATCTTGCCCCAATGCACTTTAGCACGGGCAAGCGCCCTACGGGCACCTTCGATGCAAACAGAGCACTTGATTACTTCAAGCCGTGGACAGGCATCCACCAGCCGCCTCACCAGCCCGAAGTAGCTCCTAGGCAGAGCCTCTCCAGGCCAAAGCCGAACTATGAGGCCCTTTATGGCCTGTTCGACCACCTTGTGGAGCTTGACCATTTGCTTCAGCTGGTCGCTCAAAGGCACCAGGTGTCCGGCCTCAGCATACTGAGACCAGAACACCTTCTCCGTCGAGCTCCCCTCCTCGGCTCGATAGTAGGTGGCGGCATCAGACGCACTACTGGGCAAATCTGCGAATGCTCCTAGAGAGCTCCGGACTCAGGTAAGTAACAAGTAATTCACTTTCACGTGCTTGCTTTGCATAATGAATGCCTTACCCGCCACTATCTTCTTCATATCTCCAATTTCTTGGAGGGCTTTCTGGGCTTTGGCCTTGGCAGACTTCGTTCTTCCGAGGGCTGCCGCAAGCTCGGGCGCTTGTGTCTTCGAGTCAAGCTCCAAACTCTTGTGTTTTTTCACAAGAGCCTGGAGCTCTTTCTGCACCTCCTCCACCCGCGCCTCCTGCTTCCCTCTCTCTGTGCGCTCTGCGGCCGCTCTATTTTCAGCCTCGGACAGCGCTTTCTTAAGGGTTGCCACCTCGGTCATGGCCCCTATAATAGCACGTTGATCCTGTCATTTTTTGCAACCACATCTTCTCTATATACTTGCACAAGGTATTACTTACCTTCCTTCTCCTCGAGTTGCCTCTTGGCATGGCCGAGCTCGTTCTCGGACCACGCGAGGTTTTGCTTCAGCGTATCCACCTCCGTAGTCAGTGCGGCGGAGGCCAGCAGCGAAGCCTGCATACGCATATTGACTTGATTATGTTAGACTCCTGCAAATGTTATTAGATCCTCTATTCGGCTTTTCTTTCCAAATGCCGAACAGAGCACCAGGGTCTACTGTCTATGCGGTAATATTTTTACATATTCTTTACTTACCTCAAAGCCTGTTAGAAGGCTGGCACAGGCTTCAGTCAGTCCGCTCTTGGTGGACTGAACCTTCTGGATCACCGCACTCATAATAGTGCGGTGCTCCTCGTCGATGGAGGCGCCGTTAAGCACCTCCAGCAAATTATCCGGTGCCTCCGGTTGGACGGAGGTCACCGGCTCGGTAGGCTTGCTCCTCTTGGAAGGAGGCTGCCTACCGGAGTCCGGAACCATTGAAGGTTCCGGCGCGGTGTCCGGCTCAAAGCAGGACTTGGAACCCTTGGGGGTTCTATCCCCTTCATGCCTGGAGTCCGGGAGGTCGCCTTGCGACGCCTCCAGGACCACCTCCTCCTGGCTTGGAACCTGTTGGGACGCCACCTTGGCGTCGTCCGTAGGGTGGAGGAGGTAGCCGCTAGAAGCGAATTCACATCCGACGAATCCAGGGAGCCGCTCGACGACTCGTCGAGCCCGGCCTTGGGCGGACTGCATAGACATGTTCGACGTAAGGAAAAGTTGTGCAACGGGGGAATACTATGAATCACTCTGGTATCCCGATACTTACGATCTTACCAGGGGCTTGGCCCTATGCGGCCACTCCTCTTCGCCATCGTCGGCATTGGTGGAATAGTCCGGAGGAGGGGTCTTCCCCTTCTTGGACCCTTCGGCCTCCCCAGTCGGGGTGGCCTTCCTTTTCTTCCCTCCCCCCGCTGGAGGGGGAGAGGTCTCTTCTTCCTCCTCGTCTTCATGGGAGGAGTGCGCCTTGGAGTCGTCAGATGATGAATCCAACACCTCCTGGCATCGGGCACTCTTTCGAGTCCCCGTAGCCTTCTTCTTGGCCTTCTCCTCCGGCACCACATAGGGTGCTAGAACCAGCAGCTTCGCCAAGCGAGCGTCCGCTGGGCCTTCGGGCAAAGGAGCCGGACAGTTGATCTGTCCGGACGTCTCCTGCCAATCCTGTCAAAGGTAAGGGAGCTTAGATCCCGCATGGAGTCAAACTATGAAAAACTAATACCCTGTAAACGGTAAAAACAGCTTACCGCACGAGCGTGACGCTGCATGCTGAATCCGCAATCCTCGGTAGCGGATGCGGGGGCCTCGGCGCCCTTGAAAAGCACCTTCCAGGCATCTTCGTACGTCATGTCGAAGAGCATGCTAAGAGTTCGGTGCCGCACCGGGTCGAACTCCCACAGGTTGAAAGCCCGTTGTTGACACGGGAGGATCCGGCGGATGAGCATAACCTGGACTACGTTGACAAGTTTGAGCTTCTTGTCCACCAGGGTTTGGACGCATGTTTGGAGTTTGGTCAGCTCTCCTTTTTTACCCCACGACAGGCCCGTCTCTTTCTAGGAGGCGATCCGCGTAGGGGGTCCGGACCGGAACTCGGGGGCTGCGACCCATTCAGGGTCGCGCGGCTCGGTGATGTAAAACCACCCTGATTGCCACCCCTTTAGGGACTCCACAAAGGAGCCCTCGAGCCATAGGACGTTGGGCATCTTGCCCACCATGGCGCCTCCGCACTCCGCCTGGGTGCCGCGCAACACCTTCGGCTTGACATTGAAAGTCTTGAGCCATAGGCCGAAATGGGGCGGATGCAGAAGAAAGCCTCGCACACGACGATAAACGCCGAGATGTTGACGACAAAGTTCGGGGCCAGACTGTGGGAATCCATGCCATAGTAGAACATGAGCCCCCGGACAAATGGGTCGAGAGGGAATCCTAGTCTGCGGAGGAAATGGGGGAGGAACACCACCCTCTCATGGGGCCTAGGGGTGGGGATGAGCTGCCCCTCTTCGGGAAGCCGGTGCGCAATGTCGTTAGACAAGTATCCGGCCTTCCTCACTTTTTTGATGTGTCCCTCCGTGACGGAGGAGACCATCCACTTGCCTCCCGCTCCGGACATGGCTGGAGAAGGTTGAGGTGGGGTGTGCGGACTTGGGCGCTGGAGCTTGAGTGCGCGGAAATGGATAGGCAAAGGAGGAAGAAGGCGTGGATGAAAAGGTGGATCATTATCCCCTTATATGGGCAGACGCGACTATGCGTCCCCACCAGCCTGGTAGAACTCGCTTATCTCCCAAGCGTCGTAATCAATGGCGCGGTTGGGTTACCCACGCCCGTATTAATGAGAATCCCAGAATAAGGGGACACGATCTCTGCTTTGACAAGACGTGCCAAGGAAACCGCCTCGCTAAACGCGCTGAGGTGGGACAATAAAATGATTCGAATAAAGACTTGGCCGTGGTGTGATGTCACGCTACGGAATACGTCGGCAGATTAGATTTGTGTAAATATTATTCTCTCTATGGCAATATTTGGAAACTTATTTTGCAGAGCCGGACACTACCTTTGTGTTCAAAATCTTCTATGAAGTACTTGGAGGAGGAACCCGCCTTGCAATGCTGAAGATAATCTGTGCGCCGGACTCGTCGTCATTGAAGCCTGGTTCAGGGGCTACTGAGGGAGTCCTGGATTAGGGGGTGTCCGGGTAGTCGGACTATACCTTCGGTCGGACTCCTGGACTATGAAGATACAAGATTGAAGACTTCGTCCTGTGTCCGGAAGGGACTTTCCTTGGCGTGGAAGGAAAGCTTGGCGATACGGATATGTAGATCTCCTACCATTGTAACCGACTCTGTGTAACCCTAGCCTTCTCCGGTGTCTATATAAACCGGAGAGTTTTAGTCCGTAGGACGAACAACAATCATACCATAGGCTAGCTTCTAGGGTTTAGCCTCCTTGATCTTGTGGTAGATCTACTCTTGTACTACCCATATCATCAATATTAATCAAGCAGGACGTAGGGTTTTACCTCCATCGAGAGGGCCCGAACCTGGGTAAAAACATCGTGTCCCTCGTCTCCTTTTACCATCCACCTAGACGCACAGTTCGGGACCCCCTACCCGAGATCCGCCAGTTTTGACACCGACAAGGGGCGCCGCTTCCACCGGTGGCCCCTGTCCATCCAGGGGCGCCGGATAACCTGATGGAGGCGCTTTGAGGCGCCTCTGTCGTGGACGAGCACCGTGTCCTTATGAGTGCAGTGATCGAGAAGATTCAATCCGCCAAGAGTGGACTGAATGAAGCCTGCAGCAGCCTGTTGATGGGTTTCGAGGTAAGAAAGAAAAAAAAAACCATGTAGACAGTAGCCCCTGAGACACTGTCCGGTGTTCGGCAAGAAGATTCAGACAGAGGATCAATCTTCTGTTATAGGAGACTAATGTAATATGTATGAATAAGCAGGCGTCGCTGTTGGCCGCAACCTTGCATGCTGCCGAAGTCTCTGGACTGAGGCAGAGGCTGGAGCGGACCGAGAACGAGCTCGGCGAGGTTAGGGTTCGGCTCCAAGAGAAGCAAGGTGAGTGACGACTTGCTGTGTGTTCGGAAGGAGTAGGCGCTGTATATTGACCGCGGTGTAGTAATATGTGCAGGAGCCGCGACCGAGGTCAAGGCCCTGAAGAAGGCCCTGGGCGAGGCTGAGGAGAAGGCTGTGCAGCAGCAAGCCGCCCGTAAGAAGCTTAAGGCCCGGGTCAAAGAAGTCCAGCAGGAGCTCCAGGATGCTGTGAAAAAATGTGAGGCCTTGGAGCATGATGCGTCGGTTAAAGGGGCCGAACTGGCCAAGGCTCGTCAGAGTGCGGAGACCGCACGGAATGAGGCCCAGGCCACCCTCCAAGAGATCCAGGAGGCCAAGAAGATCATGGCGGGTAATGCATTTAAGATGCAAAGCAAGTATGCGGAGAAGCAGCACCTTTTACTAACCCGGGATCGGAGATCCCCAGGAGCTTTTGCGGATTTACCATGCAGTGTATCAGATACCGCGGAGTTCTATCGAGCTGAAGGAGCGGGTTCTGCGGAGAAGCTATTCTGGTCGCACTATGTGGCGCCAGAGCATCCCGTGTCCTTCACCGATCAGCTGAAACAGCTGGTGGAGCTGCATAGGGTGGCCGAACTAGCCATGAAGGATTTGATAATCTGGCTATGGCCAGCCGAAGCTATGCCAAGCAGCTACTTCGGACTCATGAGGCGGATGGAGAACGCATGTCCTTGGTTGGACGTCATCAAGCGCTCGGCCTGCATTGAAGGTGCACGCATGGCCTTCGCCCGTTGCAAGATGTGGTAGGCGAAGATGGACGCCGTAGAGGTGACCGGAGGGCAAGGAGCACCGCGCACCCGAACGGTATTTTGCGGATGTCCTGGAGGGGTCTCGCCTTGCGGCAGCACAATGTTCGCAGGACATTGTATTTGAATAAATGTATTCATGTTGCCTTTGCCTTGTATAAAAAACAAAGCTTGTTTTGTAATGTAATTTGGTTATGCTTTAATTGTTTCCTCCTGTGTGGCCGTGTTGTATGTAATCTGAGGGTTGGCCAGTCATCGGCTTCTGCCCTCATGTAGGTAGTATGGAGGTGTTCGGGGTGGAATCTAAACAATCTTGATCCAATTATATGGTCCTTGGAGGAGTTGTTTAGCGCAACGAACAAGGCAATCAAACTATACGGCTTAAACGCCCTCACTTAGCCATAGGAGTTTTATGATAAAGCATGGGCGCAGCCCCTGGTTCAAACCAGAGTGCTGTCAGCATATGATCGGGAAGTGCCGATCTTTCGCATAATGCGGAAAAAATCTCCAACGATTTGTAACCCTCGAACAGCCGACCGGCTCTCGCCGTATCATGACAGTCAGTTTTTGACTTTCTCTACTGAGGCGCTCATCTGGTCAAGGACAGGGCACAATCGCAGTAGTTCTCCCTTTACTACCCTAGCCGATTTAGCGAAACGTAGGGTAGCAAGCATAGGAGCCGGGCAACCCAACTATTGACCAAAGACATGATTCGGAGCCAATGCATATAATGCTAAGTTCGGGGTGCCGAACTTATCTTTAAGGATTGTCCGGACTTTGTTGCCGTATCGGGGGGCGATGGGGAGCCCCTGGCAAATATGAAACGTACCAGAGTGTATGGTTGCTAGGAAATAAGTAATTTAAAGGAAAACAGAGGGAGAACAGAGATAGGATCTGGGGCCCTTGAACTTCGATCATGAACTGTTTCCATTATAGTTGGGTTAATGCATCCAAGCACATTGGTACAAAATAATGCAATAAGCAACCGGCTATTTGACATGCCGTGACCAAAGGCGAGCTGCGTGTGGGTCCTTAAAACGGATAGAGTAGTCGTTTAGGTAGCCTCTAGGGCTTCCCATGTACGCCTGTGCTCCGTGTCAATCCGGTGTATTTATCCTTTGACAGGACCATTAATCAGGCCGTCGAAGGAGGCCTGCATAAGAGAAACCTGAAAAAAGGGAAAGGGAGATAGCAAAGTTATATGTGTGTCCGGGATCGGTCTAACCGAACTGTAGATCCTGGGCTGGCTTGTGCCTCCATCGATGTCCATGGAATTTTGAGTGCGTAATTATGTATGCGTGGTACGAATGCCACTACTTCATCTGGACAGGGACGGAGGACGAATTGCTAATCGAGCTCTTGACGAGCCATGTTGTCCTATTGTAGTGTAGTCCGGAACCTCTTAATGATGTCCAGGGGCTCGGCAGCCGTACTATGGTGCTGCTTGAGAAGACCGCTCTGTACCTCTGCTGCTAGGGCGGCGGTGTTTTCCTCTGTTCGGAGGGAGCGTTCAGTATTTCCATTGACTGTTATGACGCCGCGTGGACCAGGCATCTTGAGCTTGAGATAAGCATAGTGTGGTACTACGTTGAATCTAGCAAACGCGGTTTGTCCGAGCAGTGCGTGGTAGCCACTGCGGAAGGGGACGACATCGAAGATTAACTCTTCCCTTCGGAAGTTGTCCGGAGAACCGAAGACCACCTCCAGCGTGATTGAGCCCATACAGCGGGCCTCTACGCCTGGTATGACTCCTTTAAAGGTAGTCTTTGTTGGTTTGATACGTGAGGGGCTAATGCCCATCTTCCGCACTATGTCCTGATAAAGCAGGTTGAGGCTGCTACCACCGTCCATCAGGACATGTGTTAGGTGAAACCCATCGATAATTGGGTCGAGGACTAGTGCAGCTGAACCGCCATGGCGGATACTAGTTGGGTGATCTAGACGATCGAAGGTGATCGGGAATGACGACCACGGATTGAATTTTGGGGTGACTGGCTCTACCGCGTAGACGTCCCTAAGTGCTTGCTTGCGCTCCCTTTTGGGGATGTGTGTAGCGTATATCATGTTCACTGTTTTGACTTGAGGGGGGAATTTCTTCTGCCCCATAGTGTTCGGCTGTCGGGGCTCTTCGTCCTCGTCCTCACTTTGTGATCCCTTTTCTTTGTTTTTGGCATTTAACTTGCCAACCTATTTGAAACCCAACAGTCTTTCTTGGTGTGATTGGCTTGTTTATCTGTGGTACTGATACGTCTCCGTCGTATCTACTTTTCCAAACACTTTTGCCCTTGTTTTGGATTCTAACTCTTATGATTTGAATGGAACTAACCCAGACTGACGCTGTTTTCAGCAGAATTACCATGATGTTGTTTTATGTGCAGAAAACAAATATTCTCAGAATGACCTGAAACTCCACGGGAGGTCTTAGAAAAAATAATAAAAAATGCTAGCCAAATATGAAGACCAGGGGGGCCACACCCTTTCCATGAGGGTGGGGGCGCCCCCCCTAGGGCACGCCCCCCTACCTCGTGGGCCCCCTGTTGACCCTCCAACGCCAACTCCACCTCTATATATTTGCTTTCGGAGAGAAAAAAACAGAGAGAAGAAATCATCGCGTTTTACGATATGGAGCCGCCGCCGAGCCCTAAAACCTCTTGAGAGGGCTGATCTAGAGTCTATTCGGGGCTCCGGAGAGGGGGATTCGTCGCCATCGTCATCATCAACCATACTCCATCACCAATTTCACGATGCTCACCGCCGTGCGTGAGTAATTCCATCGTAGGCTTGCTGGACGATGATGGGTTGGATGAGATTTATCATGTAATCGAGTTAGTTTTGTTAGGGTTTGATCCCTAGTATCCATTATGTTCTGAGATTGATGTTGCTATGACTTTGCTATGCTTAATGCTTGTCACTAGGGCCCGAGTGCCATGATTTCAGATCTGAACCTATTATGTTTTCATAAATATATGTGAGTTCTTGATCCTATCTTGCAAGTCTATAGTCACCTACTATGTGTTATGATCCGGCAAACCCAAAGTGACAATAATCGGGACCACTCCCGGTGATGACCATAGTTTGAGGAGTTCATGTATTCACTATGTGCTAATGCTTTGTTCCGGTTCTCTATTAAAAGGAGGCCTTAATATCCCTTAGTTTCTGATAGGACCCCGCTGCCACGGGAGGGTAGGACAAAAGATGTCATGCTAGTTCTTTTCCATAAGCACGTATGACTATATACGGAATACATGCCTACATTACATTGATGAATTGGAGCTAGTTCTGTGTCACCCTATGTTATGACGGTTACATGATGAACCGCATCCGGCATAATTATCCATCACTGATTCGGTGCCTATGAGTTTTCCATATACTGGTTTACGCTTATTTACTTTTCCGTTGCTACTGTTACAATCACTACAAAATACCAAAAACATTACTCTTGCTGTCTTTACTTTTGTTGCCGCTACCACCACTATCATATTACTTTGCTACTGAACACTTTGCTGCAGATACTAAGTTTCCAGGTGTGGTTGAATTGACAACTCAGCTGCTAATACTTGAGAATATTCTTTGGCTCCCCTTGTGTCAAATCAATAAATTTTGGTTGAATACTCTACCCTCGAAAGCTGTTGGGATCCCCTATACTTGTGGGTTATCAAGACTAATTTCTGGCGCCGTTGCCGAGGAACATAGCTCTATTCTTTGAGTCACTTGGGATTTATATCTGCTGGACACTATGAAGAACTTGAGAGATCCAAAAACCAAGATCTATCCCTCAACTACGAGGGGAGGTAAGGAACTGCCATCTAGCTCTGCACTTGATTCACCTTCTGTTATGAGTAAGTTTGTGACACCTACACCTGCTTCTGCTATTCGTTCTGATATGTCGCATGTTATTGATGATGCCACTTCTGCTATGCATGATACTTATGATGAAACTGCTTCTATGCCTGATACTACTATTCCCCTTAGTGAATTTCTTGATGAACAAATTGCTAGGGCTAGAGAAAAAGAAATTATTGAATCTGAATACGATGATGAGAGTGATGATGAAAATATGCCTGTTATTCCTGAGGGTTATCTTTTTGATATGGAATCTTTTGCTGCTATTTCTGCTTGCAGAGATAGATATGAGCTTAAGAGGTTATTAATTAAATGGAACAAAGAATCACTTAGAGATAGAATGAGACCTGACCCTGCTTTTGCTACTTCACCTATATGTGTTCCTGATAAGGATTATGAATTCTCTGTTGATCCTGATATAATTACTTTGGTTGAATCTGATCCGTTTTATGGCTATGAATCTGAAACTATTGTGGTACATCTTACTAAGTTAAATGATATAGCTTCCCTGTTCACTAATAATGAGAGATCACGTTACCTCTATTTACTCATAATATTTCCGTTCTCATTAAAGGGTGATGCTAAGATATGGTTTAATTCTCTTGATCCTGGTTGTGTGCGTAGTCCCCGGGATATGATTTATTACTTCTCTGCTAAATATTTCCCTGCTCATAAGAAACAAGCTGCTTTGAGGGAAATATACAACTTTGTGCAAATTAAAGAAGAGAGTCTCCCACAAGCTTGGGGGAGGCTTCTCAAGTTACTTAATGCTTTGCCTGATCATCCTCTTAAGAAACCTAAAATACTTGATATCTTTTATAATGGACTAACCGATGCTTCCAGAGATTACCTGGATAGTTGTGCTGGTTCTCTTTTCAGGGAAAGAACACCAGATGAAGCTGAAATTCTATTGAATAATATGTTGACAAATTAAAATAATTGGGAACCTCCTGAGCCAGCTCCTGCTCCAATTACTGAGCCTATTCCTAAACCAACTCCGAAGAAGAGAGGTGTTCTATTCCTCAGTCCTGAAGATATGCAAGAGGCAAAGAAATCTATGAAAGAGAAAGGTATTAAAGCTGAAGATGTTAAGAATTTACCTCCTATTGAAGAAATACATGGTCTTAATTCACCGCCTGTTGAAGAAACATATTTTCTCAATTATTTATTTACTGAAGAACCTCCTGATCCCGATATCCCGACACAAGTAGTAAAGGTAAATTCTCTCTATAGATATGATAAAGCTGAAGTCCCTCCTACTAAAATTGCTAGTCAGTGCTTGGATGAGTTTGATAACTTTATGTTTAAGCAAGACGACTTCAATGCTTATTTTGGTAGACAATTAAAAGAAAATGCTTATATGATTAGATGCTTGGGTGATTATATGGCTAATATTAAAGGTGAACTTAAACTTGTTAGCAAACGTGCTTCTATGGTTAACACCCAAGTAGAACAAGTACTTAAGGCTCAAAAAGAAGTGCTTAATGAATTGAATAGTAAGAACAATGATTATGTTGTTAAAGTGGCTACTAGAACTGGTAGAATGACTCAGGAACCTTTGTATCCTGAAGGCCACCCTAAGAGAATCGAGCAAGATTCTCAAAGAAATAATATTGATGTTCCTAGTTCTTCTAAAAAGAACAAGAAGAAAAATGACAGAACTGTGCAAACTTCTAGTGAACCTATTGTTGAACCACCTGATAATCCAAATGATATATCTATGTCTGATGCTGAAACACAATCTGGTAATGAACATGAACCTAGTAAAAATATTAATGCTGATGTTCATGATGATGCTCGACCTAGTAATGACAATGATGTAGAAATTGAACCTCCTGTTGATCTTGATAACCCACAATCAAAGAATTAGCGTTATGATAAAAGAGACTTTGTTGCTAGGAAACATGGTAAAGAAAGGGAACCTTGGGTTCAGAAACCCATGCCTTTTCCTCCGAAACCATCCAAGAAAAAGGATGATGAGGATTTTGAGCGCTTTGCTGAAATGATTAGGCCTATCTTTTTGCGTATGAGATTAACTGATGTGCTCAAAACAAATCCTTATGATAAATATATGAAAGATATAATTACTAATAAAAGAAATATACCGGAAGCTGAAATTTCCACCATGCTTGCTAATTATACTTTTAAGGGTGGAATACCAAAGAAACTTGGAGATCCCGGAGTACCTACTATACCTTGCTCCATTAAAAGAAATTATATTAAAACTGCTTTATGTGATCTTGGAGCCGGTGTTAGTGTTATGCCTCTCTCTTTATATCGTAGACTTGACTTGAATAAGCTGACACCTACTGAAATATCTTTGCAAATGGCTGATAAATCAACTGCTATACCTGTCGGTATTTGTGAGGATGTGCCCGTTGTGGTTGCAAACGTTGCTATTTTAACGGACTTTGTTATTCTTGATACTCCCGACGATGATAGTATGTCTATTATTCTTGGAAGACCTTTTCTTAATACTGCAAGGGCTGTTATTGATTGCAACAAAGGCAATGTCACTTTTCATGTTAATGGTAGTGAGCATACGGTACACTTTCCGAGGAAACAACCTCAAGTTCATAGTATCAACTCTATTGGAAAAATTCCATCAATTATATTTGGAGGTTTTGAATTTCCTCCTCCTACTGTCAAGAAGAAATATGATATACTTATTATAGGGGATGTGCATATCCCCGTTGAGGTAACTTAGTGCTATTCGAAATTTCTCCGGTTTCATGATTATCGGAATGAGTTTGTTAACAAGACTTGATCAACCTTGTTAGTGGATTCTTTTTGATGAGCATGAGATGGATGAAACTAGAAGCACAAACTTCTGTACCCCACTTTTACTTTCTGTTATTTATATTAAATAAAGTAAAAATAGTATTTTTCTGTCTGTTATCTGATTATCCATGCAATATAAAAATATCCTGAAAATAAAAGTCCTCAGAATGCCATGCCAATTTAATATGATTTTTCGGGAATATTTGAGAATTTACTGTGCAAAAATTACCGCGGGAGGAGCTGCCACCTGGCCACGAGGGTGGTAGGCGCCCCCCCCCCTATAGGGCGCGCCCCCCTGCCTCGTGGGCCCACGGTGGCCCTCCTCCACTTATCCCAGCACCCATCTTCTTCCTCTATCTCACACAAACCCGAAAAACCAACTCAAGCACGAGTTCCAGCCACTTTTGCTATGATTTTCGATCTCCTTGCTCAAAGCACCTCTCGCAAAACTGCTTGGGGAGATTGTTCCTTGGTATGTGACTCCTCCATTGGTCCAATTAGTTTTTTTCTAGTGCTCTATTCTTTGCAAATTTGTGCTGCATAGGTGACCATGTTCTTGAGCTTGCATGTTAAATTTATATGGTTCCAAGTAATTCTAATGCTTGATATAGGCTCTAGGCACTTGTAGGAGTAGTTACTATCAGTTTTATTGAGTTTGGTTTACTTTTATTTTGAAGTTATTAAAAATTTCAGATTGTTTCAAAAAAATGATGAGGAGATTATTGAGGGGCTCATTGAGCCAAAGCTCAAAGGAAAAGGCACCGAAGCCTAAGTATAATTTGCCACGCACAGTGGAGATTCGGGCGTGTGAATGGCCTTCTGAAGATTTCTTGAGAGCAGCCGGTATCTATGAAGATTTTCATGAATTGGCCCACAATGCAGGCCTCACCGCTTTCCTCCACGACCAATGCGATCAGTATCTCTTACTCACAAATACCTTTGTGCAAAACTTTTATTTTCATCCTAGGAACTCACCACCTACGGTGGAATTTCATTTATATGATGAGCCTAAGGAGATGTCACTTTATGATTTCTGTCGGATTTGTTTAGTCCCTTTTGAGGGCAAGACAGAAGAACCACATCATGATGATGTGGCTAGGTTTATTGATAATATCACTGTAGGAGAGACCAGGAAGGTTTTCGATGCATGAATCACTAGCATACATTTTCCTATTTTGCGTTACTTTGCATTATTTGCTAGTCGTTGTTTAATTGGACGCGGAAACTCTGGAAACCTTAGTATCCCTGATTTAATTATTCTGCTCCAAGGTTTATATAGTGATAACACTTTTAGTTTGGGCGGTATTATTGCTAGATGATTAAATATGAACCGTACTAAGGGTCCCATCTTTGGAGGCATTTATGCTACACGCCTAGCAGCACAGTTTAACATACCTATTAGGCATGCTGAGAAGGAAGAAAAAGTGCTACCCCGTGTTTATCTAGATCGTAAAAGTATGGTGGCACATGATTTTATTGTTAAGAATAGGGCAGGGGAGCTTAGATATCAATTGTTCTTTAATAAACATCATCCTGAGACTATTACCTTGCCTGCTCCTTCTTTGTTTGACTTGACTGTAGGCACGTACCTTGTTCCGTTGACGGCTATTCACGCCTACCGAAACCCTGCACCAGTCAAGGAGCCAGAACAGGAACCACAAGATGAGCCTCCACGACAATCTGTTTATTCTTGGGATCCAGAGATGACTGTCAGCCAGTGGCAGTCAGAGTCTTCTTCTTCATCACAGTATGATCCCAACTATTCCTCTTCATCACAGTACGACCCCAACAACTATTATTATGGATATCCGCCAGGCCAGCCGTGGCCATAGACCAACTTAGGATAAAAGCCTAAGCTTCGGGGAGTATGTATTTCTCACCGGCATTACATTTATGTTCACACACACTCATTGCCAGATGTCGGTGCTCATACTTTTTCATTGTAATATCCATGCTAGTTTATTTTCTTTTTCCTGCTTTCTTCTTCTGTGTTTAGTAAACCTTAAGAAAAACCAAAAAATTTAATTAGTAGTAGTTTATTTTTCTGCTGTAGTAGTAATAATTAAAAAGAAAACCCAAAAATATTTCCCGTTCTTCTTTTGCTTGTTGAGAGCTTTCCCGTGTAAATAGTTTTATTTCTTTTCTTTTCTTTGGGGGTCAGTAGGAGAACACCATAATTAAATTGTTGAAGTGGCTCTTTTATGCATTATTGTTGATTTAACCAAGAGCCCATATTGTCTTGTCTTCTCCTGTTTATTGAATGCTCGCGGATTCCACCTTAGTCCAATGCACGTGCACTCTTATTATTATTCACACCGTTCGGTCATGCAAGTGCAAGGCAATTATGATGATATATGATGGACTGACTGAGATGAGAAAAGCTGGTATGAACTCGACCTCTTTTGTTTTTGTAAATATGATGAGTCCCGCGTTCTTGATTCAGCTTATTATGAATAAACATGTTTGCAATGAAAATTAGAGATCATAGTTTCTTGTGCCATGCTTGATTAGCTATGAGTTATAATGATTTACCTTGTATGCCAACATGCTATTGAGATGATTATGATGTGGTATGATGGGGTGGTATCCTCCTTTGAATGATTTAAGTGACTTGACTAGGCACATGTTCATGCATGTAGTTGAAACAAAATCAACATAGCCTTCACGATATTTATGTTCATGGTGGATTATATCCTACTCATGCTTGCATCCAATGTTTATTAATTTTAATGCATGTACATGGCTGTTGTCGCTCTCTAGTTGGTCGCTTCCCAGTCTTTTGCTAGCCTTCACTTGTACTAAGCGGGAATACTGCTTGTGCATCCAAACCCTTAAACCCCAAAGTTATTCCAGATGAGTCCACTATACCTTCCTATATGCGGCATCTACCTGCTGTTCCAAGTAAATTTGTGTGTGCCAAACTCTAAACCTTCAAATAAACATTCTGTTTTGTATGCTCAAATAGCTCATGTATCAACAAAGGATGTCCTTATCTTCCGTGTTAGGCGGGTTATTCTCAAGAGGAGTGGACTCCGCTCCTCACTCACGAGAAAATGGCTGGTCACCGGGATGCCCAGTCCCATGCTTTATGCAAACTAAATCAAAATTAATTGCAAACAAAACTCCCCCTGGGACCTGATGTATGTTGGAGGCACTCGTTGTTTCGAGCAAGCCATGGATTGATGCTTGTTGGTGGAGGGGGAGTATAAACTTTACCATTCTGTTTGGGAACCGCCTATAATGTGTTTAGCATGGAAGATATCGCCATCTCTTAGTTGCTACGTTGACAATGAAAGTATACCGCTCAAAATACAATTTATCTCTATTTCAAAACCGAGCTCTGGCACCTCTACAAATCCCTGCTTCCATCTGCGAAGGGCCTATCCATTTACTTTTATGCTGAGACATCACCCTCTTATTAAAAAGCACTAGCTGGAGAGCACAGCCGTCATTTGCATTCATCACTATTAATCTATGTTGGGTATGACTATGATTGGATCTCTTTTACCATGAATTACAATGTCTAGTCAGTTCTTGATCTTTAAAGGTGCTCTGCACTTATGTTTTGTGGTCTCAGAAAGGGTTAGCGAGATACCATCTTGTTATATCATATTATGATTGTTTTGAGAAAGTGTTGTCATCCGAGATTTATTATTATGACTTTCTAGTTGATTATGCTATTGATATGAGTAATTGTGAGACCTGAGAATTATTGCAAATGTGGTTAGTTATGATCTATGCTGAAAACTTGAATGTTGGCTTGACATAGTTACAAAAACAAGAGCAAACAGAGTTTGTAAAAGTTTTTCTTTCTTTCAGTTTGTCAACTGAATTGCTTGAGGACAAGCAAGGGTTTAAGCTTGGGGGAGTTGATACGTCTCCGTTGTATCTACTTTTCCAAACACTTTTGCCCTTGTTTTGGACTCTAACTTGTATGATTTGAATGGAACTAACCCGGACTGACGCTGTTTTCAGCAGAATTACCATGATGTTGTTTTATGTGCAGAAAACAAATATTCTCAGAATGACCTGAAACTCCACGGGAGGTCTTAGAAAAAATAATAAAAAATCCTCGCCAAATATGAAGACCAGGGGCCCACACCCTTTCCACGAGGGTGGGGGCGCCCCCCCCCTAGGGTGCGCCCCCCTACCTCGTGGGCCCCCTGTTGACCCTCCGACGCCAACTCCAACTCTATATATTTGCTTTCGGAGAGAAAAAATCAGAGAGAAGAAATCATCGCGTTTTACGATACGAAGCCGCCGCCAAGCCCTAAAACCTCTCGGGAGGGCTGATCTGGAGTCCGTTCGGGGCTCCGGAGAGGGGGATTCATCGCCGTCGTCATCATCAACCATCCTCCATCACCAATTTCATGATGCTCACCACCGTGCGTGAGTAATTCCATCATAGGCTTGTTGGACGGTGATGGGTTGGATGAGATTTATCATGTAATCTAGTTTTGTTAGGGTTTGATCCCTAGTATCTATTATGTTCTGAGATTGATGTTGCTATGACTTTGCTATGCTTAATGCTTGTCACTAGGGCCCGAGTGCCATGATTTCAGATCTGAACCTATTATGTTTTCATAAATATATGTGAGTTCTTGATCCTATCTTGCAAGTCTATAGTCACCTACTATGTGTTATGATCCGGCAACCCCGAAGTGACAATAATCGGGACCACTCCCGGTGATGACCATAGTTTGAGGAGTTCATGTATTCACTATGTGCTAATGCTTTGTTCCGATTCTCTATTAAAAGGAGGCCTTAATATCCCTTAGTTTCCGATAGGACCCCGCTGCCACGGGAGGGTAGGACAAAAGATGTCATGCAAGTTCTTTTCCATAAGCACGTATGACTATATACGGAATACATGCCTACATTACATTGATGAATTGGAGCTAGTTCTGTGTCACCGTATGTTATGACGGTTACATGATGAACCGCATCCGGCATAATTATCCATCACTGATCCGGTGCCTACGAGTTTTCCATATACTGGTTTACGCTTATTTACTTTTCCGTTGCTACTGTTACAATCAGTACAAAATACCAAAAACATTACTCTTGCTGTCTTTACTTTTGTTGCCGCTACCACCACTATCATATTACTTTGCTACTAAACACTTTGCTGCAGATACTAAGTTTCCAGGTGTGGTTGCATTGACAACTCAGCTGCTAATACTTGAGAATATTCTTTGGCTCCCCTTGTGTCAAATCAATAAATTTGGGTTGAATACTCTACCCTCGAAAGCTGTTGTGATCCCCTATACTTGTGGGTTATCAGGTACCATGTATCTGGCATAGACGATCGAGTATGCGATCCAGGCTGGATGGTCACTCACTGTTCCTTTTGTAGGGCTTCTTTCGCTGGCTGTACTTGGAGCCATTGAATCCGGCGTTAACGGTGGTGTCATCGGTGTTGTCGTCGTTGCTTTGGCGTTTGTGTCTGTTGCACCGGAGCTTGCCGGAGCTGTTCTTGGCCTCGGAGGGGCCTGTCTCGCTGGCTGTGTTTTTGCTACGAGCCAGCCAGCTGTCCTCACCCACGCAAAAGCGTGTCATGAGTGCCGTAAGGGCTGCCATGGACTTCGGCTTTTCTTGGCCAAGGTGGCGTGCCAGCCATTCGTCACGGATGTTGTGTTTAAAGGCCGCTAGGGCTTCGGCATTCGGACAGTCAACGATCTGGTTATTTTTGGTTAGGAACCTAGTCCAGAATTTTCTGGCTGATTCTCCAGGTTGTTGGACTATGTGGCTTAAGTCATTGGCATCGGGTGGCCGGACATATGTACCCTGGAAGTTGTCAAGGAAGGCCTCTTCCAAGTCCTCCCAGCTGCTGATGGAATTCTCGGGCAGGCTATTTAGCCAGTGTCGAGCTGGCCCTTTGAGTTTTAGTGGGAGGTATTTGATGGCGTGGAGGTCGTCTCCACGGGCCATGTGGATGTGGAGAATAAAGTCCTCAATCCATACTGCGGGATCGGTTGTTCCGTCATATGATTCAATATTGACGGGCTTGAACCTCTCAGGGAATTCATGATCCAGCACCTCATCTGTGAAGCAGAGAGAGTGTGCGGCGCCTCTATATCGGGCCGCGTCACGGCGCACCTCCGATGAAGTCCGTCTGTGGTATCGGCCCAGGTGTGACTAGGTTGGTCACATCCGAATAGGTAGCCGTCATCCCAAGTCGGGAAGTGTCCTCGCGATCCGTAGATTGATCTGGTATGTCCTGCTCTTCTGTCCAGATCCTGCTGAAGGTCGTATGTATGGTCCCGAGTTGTTCCGTCCCTACTTTTGCGAGGCGGTGGGGCGGGTTGTTGTTCAGCCTAAGTTGTCGTTTTATCCCGTCCGCCGGGTGGTCGGTCCGCTGCACTATCCCGACCACCTGGTGGTCGGTCCGCATTGCGTGAGGGAGGTATGGGATCTGGTGCTTCCTCATTGAACTGAGGTAGCAGTCTGGGCTTTGGGTAACCCTTGGCTGGGCGCTTGAGGCCGTATTCTTCGGCTGCCAAGACATCAGTCCACCTGTCAATGAGCAGGTCTTGATCATCTTGGAGCTGCTGCTTCTTCTTCTTCAGGCTTCTTGCAGTGGCTATTAACTGGCACTTGAAGCGCTCCTGCTCGAGGAGTGCCTCAGGCACGATGAAGTCCTCATTGTCGAGGCTCCCATCATCCTCGGAGACTGGACGATAACTATCATCAACTAGATCATTGGGCATGGCCTGTTTATCAGGGTTATCTTGCCCGTTGTCTTGTTCCTCCTGTTCGGATGCAGCCCCGACAGGGTCTTCATTGTTTTCGGCGTCGCCCGGAGTACTATTTTCTCTGGTGCTAGTGTCATCATCTTTTGCACGATGAGGCTTAGAGTGGCGCTTAGGGCGCTGGCGCTTGGACTGTGTCTCATAAGGTTTATTCGCAACTGGATCTTCTTTGTCATCGTCGCTAGCTTTTTTAGGTGTGTCGACCATGTAGACATCGTACGAAGAAGTGGCCGTCCAACGTCTAGTAAATGGCGGGTCTTGGCCTTGCTCCTGGTCGGCATCGTCGACCATACTGTCGATGTCTTCGGAGCCGTAATCAATCACGTCAGTTAAGTCATCGACAGTGGCTATGAAGTGGGTGGCGGGTGGGAAGCAAAATTTCCCATCATCAGCCTCTGGCTCGAACCGAACATAGTTCGGCTGTGAGTCCTTCTCCAAGGACAAGTTCTTTAAAGAGTTTAGCACATCATCCAAAGTGAGTGCTGGAAGATGTCTGCGGCGCTAAATTTGAAAATCGATAACCGATCCACCTCAGTGTCCGCAGGCGTACCCGGTCCGGGGATTATAGCCGGAGACGAGTCCAAAGTTCCATTGATGCAAATATTGCGGGGTGCCGAGTCCGTGTGCAGCTCCAACACCGCGGACTATGTGGCCTCGGATGGCATGATCTGCTCCGGTTCTAAGGCCGTTGCAGCAACAAGGACCATCTCCTGGATGTGATCCAATGACAGATTTATGTCATGTTCATCGGGGCGAGGGGGAGCGATCGCTGCGGTCTCAAATCCATTGAAGATCAAGTCTCCATGGATATCCGCAACATAGTTCAGGCATCCAAATTTGACCCGGTGGCTAGGGGCGTAGCTATCGATCTGCTCCAGATGGCCAAGCGAGTTGGCCCGCAGTACGAAGCTGCCGAACACGAAAATCTGTCCGGGGAGGAAGGATTCTCCTTGGACAGCGTCACTATAGACGATTGAAGGGGCCATCGAACCTTTCGTTGACGGCACAGTGGAACTCTCAATGAAAGCACCAATGTCAGTGTCAAAACCAGCAGATCTCGGGTAGGGGGTCCCGAACTGTGCGTCTCGGATCGATGGTAACAGGAGACGGGGGACACAATGTTTACCCAGGTTCGAGCCCTCTCTATGGAGGTAATACCCTACGTCCTACTTGATTGATTTTGATGAATATGAGTGTTACAAGAGTTGATCTACCACAAGATCGTAATGGCTAAACCCTAGAAGCCTAGCTTGTATGACTATGGTAATGAATATATCCTTTCTGGATAACCCCTCCGGTTTATATAGGCACCGGGGGTGATCTAGGGTTTACATAGAGTCGGCTACATAAGAAGGGATCTTCATCTTCGGTCGCCAAGCTTGCCTTCCATGCCAAGGAGAGTCCAATCCGGACACGGGTACAGTCTTCGGCCTTCATGTCTTTACAGCCCATCAGTCCGGCCCATGGATAACAGGCCAGACACCCGAGGACCCCTTAGTCCAGGACTCCCTCACAAGACTGCTGAGACAGCAAGGCGGTGACTCGGTATGGCAGCGACGAATGGCGGGCGACGGCGAGGCGGCCCGGCGGCCCAAGACGCGGGCCATGGCAGAAGCAAGCTGGCGGAGGTGAACCGTAGCGGCGATGCCAGCAGGCGGAGGCGGAATCGGACCCAATCCATATCCGGGTTCTCCTCTGATTTGTTGTTGGTTTGACTTTTCTTCTTGTGCTGATGGATCAATGGATGGATTACTTTATACGAACAGCCGCCGCAGAGTATTACTATCGTAGTATTGCTTCCATGAGAACAGTAGCATCATCAAAGTAGTAGATCACTTTACGAAACCACCTTGGGGTCTTGACCTTTGCCTGCCCACGCGCTGGTTGATTGATCGGATTCGACGGATCACTTTGTATCGGGGGCGCACAGCAGAACTCCAAACCCTAATTTGTCTTGAACTCAAAACTCATAATATCAAATTTAATTAACCCGGCCGCGGATCTGCCCTATATTGTTGCTCCATGCTAGTTCTTCTTCATCCGTAAATCGTGAGCTTCTTGATCCTTAAAGATCTCCCTTCAAGAACTCAACACCACTGTGCGCAAGCCCCACGATGGGTGCCAACTGTCATGGAATTGTCACGACAGATGTCCTTAGTGTGAGGACTTAGTCATGAGGCCAACGCATCTATGTGGTAGCTTGAGAGGGGTTGGTCGGAACCGAGAGACGCGAGGTTTTACCCAGGTTCGGCCCCTCATGGTGGAGGTAAAAGCCTACATCCTGCTTCATTGATATTGATGATGATGATCCCGATTACAAGGGTGCTCTATCCTGAGAGCTATAGACTTGTTTGTCTAACCCTAACTTGTGAGACTTATCCAAACTTGTCCCTTTTGGGGTGCCCTGCCCCTCCTTATATATGTTGAAGGGACGGCTTACATGACTAGTCCTATTAGGATTAGGATTACAAGTGGAGTCCTAGTCTTGCTTCCTTTGTAGGAGAATATTCCTTATGCCTTTCATCTTAAGCCGGCCCACCATAATACAAGTCGGTCTTCCATGAACCGCCTGTTGGGCCACCGGGTCTTCTCACTCTCTGACCCGCCTACCGGGTCACCAATGAGTCACCTGGCTCGGCCGGGTCATCAGTGAGTGGAGAGATCGGGGCGGGTCACTTAGTGAGTCGCCAAGTCACGGCGGGTCACTAAGTGAGTCACCAAGTCACGGTGGGTCACCAGTGAATCGCCAAGTCCGGCCGGGTCATACCGCAGGGTATATCCCTGACACTTGCCGGGAACGACCACGATACCACGGCAAGACCCTTGTCGAGGCCCCGGGAAGACTCTTGCCGAAGACATCCGCGGGGCCGCAGCCAGGCCCGCATCTGCGAAGACTCCGCCGCCATTCCCATGTAGCTGCCAGCCCGCTAGCTAGGCCGGCACCTGCGTGGCGAGGTGCAGCCTCTAGGCCGAGTCGGCAAGCACCTGCGTGGTGGCATGCAGATCTTCATGAAGACTCTGCCATCGCACCAACTCAGCAGCTAGCCAGCGTGGCGCTACACGCCTCGTCAGTGCGGACGCGTGTCGAAGCCAGGCGAGGCGTTGCCGTCCTCGATAAAGCAAGAAGGGCACGTCAGCAGCGCTTTAAATGTGTTTGTCCTACGGTGTCAGGAGATAGACTCGACTACTATATAACTTTCCACCTCGTGTGTGCCACTGTGGTAGCCCCTTTGGCTATAAAAGGAGGCCCGCGGCGTACTAAGGGAGGATTCAGATTTTTTTGGACCCTGCACGCCTTGTAGCTAGTCCAAGAACATCAGATAACACAAACCAGCAGGAGTAGGGTATTACGCATCACTTGTGGCCCGAACCTAGATAATCCCACTGCGTTGATCTCTCAATCCCGCTCTTTCCACAGCCCCGTGCCTGCCAACCGTAGTAAAAGGGATTCCTCGTGATCCCGTAGGTGTCGTTTCCCCTGACACACATTGTAGATAATTTGTTGTTACTCATTGTGTAAAAATTTCAAGATTTTATCATGTTCTGACTATTCACAAATATTCAAAACATAACAACAAACTTTCTGTTTTTAAAACAGCAACATATGGATTTGCAAAATAAGCATGGTAAAGGCTATACTTGACCTTTTTTGAACTAAAAGATGCAAAACATTACTCTTAATAACAGCAAGAAAATCCTAATAAAACAAAATGACGCTCCAAGCAAAACACATATCATGTGGTGAATAAAAATATAGCCTTAAGTAAAGTTACCGATAAACGAAGATGAAAGAGGGGATGCCATCCGGGGCATCCCCAAGCTTAGATGCTTGGTTGTGCTTGAATATTACCTTGGGGTGCCTTGGGCATCCCCAAGCTTAGGATCTTGCCACTCCTTATTCTATAGTCCATCGAATCTTTACCCAAAACTTGAAAACTTCGCAACACAAAACTTAACAGAAAACTCGTAAGCTCCGTGAGTATAAGAAAACAAATAACCACTTAGGTACTGTCAAGACAAGATTCATAATTTTTCTCACATGATGCCTACTGTGCCCTATCATTTCTACAATTTATATTAATAAATATAAGCCATAGATACTAGAAAATAAGCAAACTATGCATCGAAAACAGAATCTGTGAAAAAACAAGACAGTCTATAGTAATATGTAGCTCTCAAATACTTATATAACTCCAAAAATTATGAATAATTAGGACAACCTTAGAAATTTGTTCATTAATTTCCTGCAAAAAGAATCAATATTTTATCAGCTTATGTTAAAAATGAGAATTGTTTTCCAAAGCGCAAAAGTTTCTGTTTTTCAGCCAGATCAAATCAACTATCACCACAGATCATCCCAAAGGTCTTACTTGGCACTTTATTGAAACAAAAGCTATAAAACATGATTACTACAGTAGCTTAATCATGTGAACACACAAAAACAGTAGGTAAAGGTGTTGGGTTGTCTCCCAACAAGCGCTTTTCTTTAATGCCTTTCTAGCTAGGCATGATAATTTCAATGATGCTCTCATAAAAGATAAGAAGTGAAACATAACGTGAGCATCATGAAGCATATGAGAAGCACATTTAAGTCTAACCCACTTCCTATGTATAGGGATTTTGTGATCAAACGACTTGTGGGAAAAAGAATCAACTTGCAAAGGAAGGTAAAACAAGGATAGCTTTAAGATTTTCAACAGTGGAAACTTGATATTATTGCAATATGTAAAAGCATGTGTTACTATCTCATAATAATTTTCAATGGCATCATGAATGAATTCAACAATATAACCATCACATAAAGCACTCTTTTCATGATTCATAAGCATAGAAAATTTACTACTCTCCACATAAGCAAAATCCTTCTCATTCGAAATAGTGGGAGCAAATTCAACAAAATAACTATCATGGGATTGAAAATTGAAATCAAGATGACAAGTTCCATCGTCATCATTATTCTCTATAGCATACGTGTCATCACAATAATCATCATAGATAGGAGGCATTCTTTCATCGTAGTAAATTTTCTCATCAAAACTTGGGGGACAAAAAGTATCATCTTCATCAAACATAGCATCCCCAAGCTTGTGGCCTTGCATATCATTAGCATCATGGATATTCAAAGAATTCATACTAACAACATTACAATCATGCTCAACATCCAAAGATTTAGTGCCAAACATTATAATACATTCTCCTTCTAACACTTTAGCACAATTATCGGAGTTCTTATTTTCACGAAAGATATTAAAAAGATGAAGCATATGAGGCAACCTCAATTCCATTTTTTGTAGTTTTCTTTTATATCCTAAACTAGTGATAAAACAAGAAACAAAAAGTTTCGATTGCAATATCTAAAGATATACCTTCAAGCACTCGCGTCCCCGGCAACGGCGCCAGAAAAGAGCTTGATGTCTACTACACAACCTTCTTCTTGTAGACGTTGTTGGGCCTCCAAGTGCAGAGGTTTGTAGGACAGTAACAAATTTCCCTCAAGTGGATGACCTAAGGTTTATCAATCCGTGGGAGGCGTAGGATGACGATGGTCTCTCTCAAACAACCCTGCAACCAAATAACAAAAAGTCTCTTGTGTCCCCACCACACCCAATACAATGGTAAATTGTATATGTGCACTAGTTCGGCGAAGAGATGGTGATACAAGTGCAATATGGATGGTAGATATAGGTTTTTATAATCTGAAATTATAAAAACAGAAAGGTAACTAATGATAAAAGTGAGCGAAAATGGTATTGCAATGCGTTGAAACAAGGCCTAGGGTTCATACTTTCACTAGTGCAAGTTCTCTCAAGAAGGATAACATAATTAGATCATATAACTATCCCTCAACATGCAAAAATGAGTCACTCCAAAGTCACTAATAGCGGAGAACAAACGAAGAGATTATTGTAGGCTACGAAACCACCTCAAAGTTATTCTTTCCGATCAATCCATTGGACTATTCCTATAAGTGTCACAAACAGCCCTAGAGTTCGTAGTAAAATAACACCATAAGACACAAATCAACTAAAAACCCTAATTTCACCTAGATACTCCAATGTCACCTCAATTATCCGTGGGTATGATTATACGATATGCATCACACAATCTCAGATTCATCTATTCAACCAACACAAAGAACTTCAAAGAGTGCCCCAAAGTTTCTACGAGAGAGTCAAGATGAAAACGTGTGCCAACCCCTATGAATAGATTCCCAAGGTCACAGAACCCGCAAGTTGATCACCAAAACATACATCAAGTGAATCAATACAATACCCCATTGTCACCACGAGAATCCCACGCAAGACATACATCAAGTGTTCTCAAATCCTTAAAGACTCAATCCGATAAGATAACTTCAAAGGGAAAACTCAGTCCATTACAAGAAGGTAGAGGGGGAGAAACATCATAAGATCCAACTATAGTAGCAAAGCTCGCGGTACATCAAGATCGTGCCAAATCAAGAACAGGAGAGAGAGAGAGAGAGATCAAACACATAGCTACTGGTACATACCCTCAGCCCCGAGGGTGAACTACTCCCTCCTCGTCATGGAGAGCGCCGGGATGATGAAGATGGCCACCGGTGATGATTCCCCCTTCGGCAGGGTGCCGGAACAGGGTCCCGATTGGTTTTTGGTGGCTACAAAGGCTTGTGGCGGCGGAACTCCCGATCTAGGTTTCTTTTCGGGGGTTTCTGTATTTATAGGAATTTTTGGCGTCGGTCTCACGTCAGGGGGGTCTCCGAGTCATCCATGAGGCAGGGGGCGTGCCCAGGGGGGTAGGGCACGCCCTCCACCCTCGTGGATGGCTCGGGACTCTTCTGGCCCAACTATTTTACTCTAGGGGCTTCTTTTCTTCCATGAAAAATCATCAAAAATTGGCACGTCAATTGGACTCCGTTTGGTATTCCTTTTCTGTAAAACTCAAAAACAAGGAAAAAAACAGAAATTGGCACTAGGCTCTAGGTTAATAGGTTAGTCCCAAAAATGATATAAAATAGCATATAAATACATATAAAACATCGAAGATGGATAATATAATAACATGAAACAATAAAAAATTATAGATACGTTGGATATGTATCAGCGTGCTGACCGATGCAGGATGGCGTTGGATAGACCGTGCGGTCCGGATGGTTCCGGGTTTTAAGGGTTGGCATTGGAGATGTCCTAAGGGCATCTCCAACACCGTCTGTCCAATACCCGTAAACGTCCGGACCATGCTATTCGGACACTTTAAGCTCTCGAACAATGTCAATTAAACATCTGCAGGCCGGTCTGCACATTGAAATCCCACAAAGTGAAAGCAAACAAGTAGGAGGTTTGCGGGCGTACGGACCTCTACCACATAGGCGCCTGCGCAGACCACAGAAAAGCATCTCCCCCTCCAAATACCTATATGTGGCTTCTACACAACATGTCGATCATTATCAAAATACTTGAAATGCATGTGAGGCGGGATCAACATGATGCTGGAAAGATATTTATACTAAATATTCAACAACTAACAAAGTAGATTTATTCAGCACCAACATCATCAATGGCTTAGTCTAGATATCATTACAAATTAAGCTATGCATATTCTTGGTTGGCTTGAATCACATCGCAACTTGTCGGGTATGCAAAGGTCATCCATTGTGTGGAACCTCGATGCCTTTCACACTGTAAACTTCATTTTGTGATATGGTGCTTCGTGAAATCCATGGTATGATGTGTACACACAGTTCTCCTCAGTGAATGGAAGCGTGTTGGCACTATAATCATCACTAGTGATATGTTGTGTGACTGGTTGAATGATTGAATAATTGAGTACTAGGAACAAAGAATGGTTGTTGAGGCTGTAAAACATGCCCCAAAGTAAGACGACTGGCCCAACGGAGATGGGATCCTTCTCGAAGATGTGGCATCCATTGACAAGATAGTTGGCAAGTCCCAACTCATGTGTTCGATTTAGTTTCTTGAAATGGGTTGCTCATGTACGTATGTGATAATGACCATCAAATGTTCACCATGAACTGATCAAGCAATAAATCACCACCCTAGGCATCTATGTCTGGAGGTCCTGAGATTATGAAGGGTAGGAAACTAGCACCTAATATAACATATAAAATTGGGAACCAATAGGACATGCATTATTAATTATATGGGAACAAAAATATACAATTATGTTCAAAGTATATGTGAATATGATAGTGTTGGTTGTAGTCACGAAAAGTGTTATGAACAAAAATCTGCAATTACTCTAACAGTGGTACAAAAAGTAACAAGAGGGAAATAAGCTATGGTTGTAGTCATGTCCTAAATCACGGAAATGAGAGGAAAATAACACTCCTATGGTCCCAAAATCATGAAAATGCAATGAGAATTGCAATGCCATTGTTATAATCATATCCTAATTTGAATAAGTGTCAATGATTTTCATATTCTAGCAATGCCATAGTTCAAAGATGTCGGTGCAACAAACCCTGGGTCTGTTGCCCAGACTGTGCACAGGCACGAGAACAAGACCCCAGCACCAAGTTCAGATTGGAGCACCAGGAGTCAGCTCTTCGAAGGACCGATAATCAGATCAAGAGAACCAAGACTAGCCAGAGAAGCAAGACATTGATAAGGGAAAAGCCTCCCTTGCTAGGCAGGCGAGCCTGGCAAGGATGGGGTTCCCCCTGGAAGCAAGCCTTTGGGTCGTCCCGGCAAGCCTGCCGGGACTTGCGAAGGCAGAGCCACTCCACCGCACCACCTCACCATGACCCAAGTCGTCAATCAGTGCGGTGTCAAGCTCCAAGGTGACTAAGTGGATGTTATTCACAACATGGCAGCCACCTTCTACAGAAAATGCCTCCAAGTGACAACCATCCTACGACGTGTCAAGCAAGCAAGCTAGAAGCTGGCAAGACAGCCCGCCAGGGCCTACCAGGCAAGCTATGATGTGATGTTGAGTGGCGCATTTAATGTGCTCTGTCAGCCTGCAGAGTTAGGTATGATAGCACAGTTTGATATCTAATTAGTGCATAATGACTAATTTGCCACTGTGGTGACCCATTGTCTATAAAAGGAGGCCCAAGGCAACCGTGGAATGGGTTGGACACTGGATTAGCTAGCCCATCCCCGCACGCGCGTAGCCGTTTTTCCCCAAGGCAACCCTGCCGGGCAAGCCTGTTGCGCTCACCACCATTTTTTCACCATCAATCCACCAAAGCAGGAGTAGGAGTTTACTCCTCACGGCGGCCCGAACCTGGGAAAAACTTCCCGTGTGATCTCTGCTGTGCTGCTCCACGCTCCTCTGCTCTTTGTGCAACGTGCCATCCCCCCACCGAACTAGAGAGAGGCCTTTGGTCCCATAGGTGACTGTGGTTGCCCATGACATCTTTGGCACGCCAAGTAGGGGGTCACTTGCGCAAACCTGAAAGTGTGATCAGCGCGTCATCTTCATCGCCATCTTCATCATCAACGGCTCCATCGACTATGGCGCCCAAGAAGAAGCTCGGTGCCGCAGCTCACTCGTCCACTTCGTAGGCTCCGCCGCCTGTGGCTGCCGACGCCGCGGAGAGCGCGGGGCGCACGAGGATGTGGGTGCTGCAGGGGATGCGGTCGGCGTAGGCGGCGGCATCACCTCCTCCCCCACAGCCGAAGTTGTAGCAAGAGGCATCGGGGGAGAGCAGCATCAACAACATCCCAGTGGCCATGCTCGGTGAGGTACGAACGAAGGAGTCATTATGTCCGTACCTTTTCTCCTCGTCGAACGGCACATCCACAGCGGTGGCACCCGGTCTGGGGCGAATCGCCGCCCTCCGGCCGTCCCCGTAACGGACGGGACCGCAATGCGCGCACCTCCCCCGGAGCGAGTTGACCCCGCCACTGTGCCCAATGGATCCACTGGCCCTCAAGTGCCTCCATAGCGTCACCATGCCATCCAAGCGGCTGGTTCGCAACAGAGAGGGCGCGGCGCAGTCGCCACCGGCACCGTCAGGAGTCGGGCGACGATGTTGTCTACATCATCGTCACGGATGCCAAGCACCGCTACAGAGGCTATGGCGCAGGCCCAGTTGCTGTTGAGGTTCCCACCGGCGGCCGACCAGATGGATGAATAGAGAGCCACCATTCAAAGTCTGATTGGCTTCATCGAGGCTGGGGGCTCATAGTGAGTTGGCCTTCTGTAGTGACCCGACCCGAATGGATCGAGTCTCTATGCTTAAGTGTCATCCCTGGATCGGTATGCTGACACACACAGTACTCGAGGATTTATAACAGAGGTAAATCACATGTATAAAGTAACGTAAATACTATTACCTAAATCCAAATAGCGGAAGTAACAAGGTTGTGGATTCCCATCAACACCAACGGCAAAGTTGAGTGTAGAATTCGTAACCCTAACGTATCACTTACTCATCGTAAGATAATCCTGCAACATGAGATGTTGCAGCCACAAAGGGTCAGTACATTGAATGTACTGGCAAATTCACACCAGAGGATAATGATGATTTAAGGCTATCACTACATGCATATTTGGCTGGTGGAAAGACTGTATGGTTATAATGTTTTTGCGAAAAGCCAATTTTTCCCTACTGCAAAGGAACAAATTTTATTTAACTATCATGGTGGTTGTTGAACATTGAGAATGGTTGACAGCATTCTCAATCCCAATTAAGTAACATCATTGAACCCAACAAAATTAATTTAAAGTAAGGTGATGAGATTCACATGATAATCCAAGTACTAGATACTCAAAATGTCCATAACTGGGGACACAGCTAATCATGATTAGTTTATACACTCTGCAGAGGTTTGCGTACTTTTCCCCACAAGACTCGATCTCCTCCGTTGGATTTCTCGCACTACATGGTGTTTGAGAAACGGATGACCGAGACATAGTCTTTCAGAAGCACTAGCACCTTACGATGGGTAGACCGTACCACCTACATCCCCTACATCTGCTAGTTTACCACTGTAAGAGTCCACACGACTTAGTCAACTATGCTAGAGCCCATAGTAGCTTGTGGCTGCACACGGAAGTTTCTAGCATGAATAATCTCATGATCCCTTTGAGCCTGGGTGGCAATCCATAAAAAACAGGCAATCCTGGAATACCCAGGTGCCTAGACAGGCAATCGCTAGAATACCCAGGTGCCTCAATCCACCCAGATGTGTGTTAAAGTTTCCACCTTAAGTAAACCATTAATTAACAATCTCACATCTTTCATGAAATACCCTCAAACCCAATCCACGTCTACGAGCATAGCATGGCAATTTAAGCATAACGTAATAGTAACTCCCAAGGTTTGAATGCAGGGCAGTAGGTTCCTACCTCATCAACTACTTCCCAATACCCACATGTTATCAATCCTACTCATGCAATGTTTGAGGGTGAAACTAATGCATAAAAACTGGGTATGAAAGGGATATGATCAAAGTGTGAACTTGCCCGCAATGTTGATGAAGATGATTCGCACTCATAACCCTTGATAGTTCTACTCGTCACACTCCGGTCAATCTATCGTAAGCAAGCAATAGTAACCACACATAAGCAATCACTCAAAATATCAGAAAGATCGAAGAAGGCAATTTGGAAAACATCAAAACCAAGAAAATAACTCTTGCAACATAAAACAATTTCTAACAGTACCAAAATTATATGAATTTGGCCTTATCAGAAAGTTTAGGTCAAGAGCTTCGATTTGCAAAAAGAATCAACTCAAACGGAGCTACGAAACTCAAGTTATGATCAAACGAAGTTTGAATTCAAATCTGATCTAATTCAAATTTTAAACTTTTCAAAAACATGTTTGAGTTGGATTACTGGATATAGGGGATCATAACGAAGACATGAGCGTTGGTTTCGTCTAATTCCGACTAACGAGCAAAAAGTTATAGTCGTTTGAAAACCAGGGGCTGATCTGTAAAGAAGATATTCACGGATGGGTCCCTGGACTGAAATTAAAAAGAAAAAGAAAAAAATCTATCGAGCGAACGCTCGCTAACAGAACCTAAAGAACGAAAATCGTTCGCTACCGATCTAAACGAACGAATGATCGCTATTCAATAAAACCTAGAAAAAAACAGATCTAGTCTAGGGTTTTTTAAAAAAACCAAACTTAAAAGAAAAACCGGATCTAGTCACGGTTGGCAGCGGTTTTCGTCAAAGAACCGGCGATGGCGGTTACTCCGGCGAGGCGAGGCGACGGCGAGCGGCGCTTGGGCGGTGTCTTCGACGGCGAGCGGAGGCGGCGGCGTGGGAAGTGAGGCGCGGCAGCGGCGGCGAGTGCAAGCGGCAGCGGCGCGGTTCGGGCGACGGCGGCGGCAGCAAGTGCGGCGGTGGCGCGAGGCGAGGGCAGCGGGCTGCGGGTCCAGCGGCGGCGGACTGGGGTCCAGGGGGCCCGGGATTTATAGGGGAGGGGGCGGAGGAGACGTGGAGGAGGGGCAAGGGGAGGCGTGCCCGGCCGGGACTCGACGGCGGCGGCGGAGTCGGCCACGCTCGGGACTTCGTCCCGAGCTCGAAGACAGGGCGGTTGGAAGCTGGGCCGCGGCCTGGTGAGATGCTGGGCCAGCCCAGTCGGCGAGGCTGAACAGTTTTTTTTAACTTTTTTTTAACACAGACAAACAAAAAGAAATAAAACAAAAGAAATACAAATAGTAAATAGGCATATAATATATCAAAATTTTCAGAAAAAGATTTTCTACGACATGAACATTTTTCTAGATTCAAATAAATTTCATACAAATTCAGGTAAAACAAAAGAGTGCTACTGGTCTATTAAAGTCCAACAAAAATCATTTTAAAAATACCAAAATGATTTCAAATAAATTTTTCTCCAATTTTCTAATGTAGGGAATCATGTTACCCTATTTTCCATATATTTATTTTTGGAGAAAAATAATTTGCATAAAACTCAAACGATTCCAAATAAAACAATAATTTCAAAAGGACTTTGAATTTGATCCTTGAAACTCCCAATTCATATTTCATAATTTGAAGAAGTCATTTTATCTCCTCTCGTGAAAATCATTGAGTTGCTTAAAGTTTCTGAATTGGAAATATTTTCCAAATGAAATTCAAATGTTTTCAAAAACCCTTGTCATTTTAAATAAATGGAAGAAGTCATGTCATCTTCTCTCGAGGGTTTTTTATTTGAAAAGAATTTGAATTCATGGAGATCAAAATGCAAAATGAAAGTTTGGGAAAGTCCTTTTATTCCCTCTCATTTAACTTTCAAAAAGTTTCGAATTTCACTCACTTTCAATCAATCAATCAAACAGTCAATCAAATCTATCTATAACATTCCAAAATTTAGAATTTTGGGATGTTACAAACCTACCACCCTTAAAATGAATCTTGTCCTCGAGATTTGGAGAGGCTAGCAAGAAAAGGTTAGGGTTTGGGGGTCTCCTCAAAATCCATCGATCATCACAAGGGTCTGGGGTGCTACCACCCTTAAAAGCATGGTTACTGTTCCATCAAAACTCATATACTCCATCCTTGTTCTTGATAGTGTCGGTCTTCTCAGATCGTAAGGATAATTCCTTCTCTGGGCTCTTCCAGTAGTGGCATAACCTTTTTCCTCAATTCTTCTGTCCTTTCCTCTTGGTAAGGTTATTCCGAGATTGGGCCTCCTTAGCTGACGGGTCTGGCGCCAATACTAAATAACTATCGATATCTCATGGTGGTTAACAATTTAGGGTTTCTCCTGCACGAAATGGGTCTGGTTGATCCTCACCGTATAACCTACGGTTGGCAAAAACTGCCTTGTACAAGGGAAAAATACCTATACCATTCTAAGGCTTAAACAAGGTTTCGATCGTCGTCGCTCTACTATGGGTAAGTCACTCAGATTTACCATCCCATATAGCAAGGCGAATAACAAGAGTAAGTCGGCATGGTGATCAATCCATCCCGCACCCAAATCATTACCTTGTACATGGTTTAGTGAATCTCGCATTCTAACACTCAGTCATCCTCACAAGCATTGCAGAATTTCTCTTGTCGATGAACCAAGTTTGGATATATCCATTGATTCTGCAAGCCAAACATCATCTATCGTTCCTTCACAACTCTCAGGTTTTGTGTTACTCCTATAAGATCGACTGTCGATAGACGTAACCTCTTCCAGGGGTTTTCCTTAAACAAGAATGTGCTTGCTTCCTGGCAGGTCCTGGGGCCTGTGGGTTATGGCCCATCTCATCACTTATAGTCCTTGAACTTATCATCGGGCAATTGATCTTTATTCCAACACCCAACTTCATAGCTTCCTAGCATACTTAAAATCCATCCAATTGTATTGTCTCCCTTCCTTCTATTGGCACCAAACTATGACATGATTACTCAGACTCATCATGGAATTTCCCTTGATCCATATCTCCTTTATATCCAATAGTAATTCACCTCTTCGTCATCGTGGGATATCCCACATACCGAGATAAAAACTTATACTTATGGAGTCCATATTCCACTTCATGGAACATCATTATCCTTTCCAGGGTCAAGCGTACTTACAGGGGAATATTGGCCATCTCTGCATGGCACTTCTTCAACTGGGGAACGTGAAACACATCTTGAACTCCGGACAGTCCTTCGGGTGACTCCAACTTGTTGGCCACTTTTCCCATACACTCCAAAACTCGGTATGGTCCTAAAAATCTCGGGGCTAACTTTCCCTTAACTCCAAGTTGTTTAACTCCTCGCAGAGGGGACACACGGAGACATGCTCTGTCTCCAATTTCATAGACTACCTCCTTGCGTTTTTGAGTCCGCATAACTCTTCTGCTTGGACTGAGCTACCTTCAGTCTATCTCGAATCAACTTAACATTCTCTTCTGACTCCTTGATCACATTTGGTCCAAACAACTAACGTCTCCAACTTCATCCCACACACTTCTGGGGTATCACACATATCGAGACAAAACTCGTATTCATTTTGTCTGAAATCCACTCAGTGGAGTATCCTTA
Organism: Triticum urartu; assembly: GCF_056163025.1. Classification (NCBI taxonomy): domain Eukaryota; kingdom Viridiplantae; phylum Streptophyta; class Magnoliopsida; order Poales; family Poaceae; genus Triticum; species Triticum urartu. The sequence continues at coordinate 170,024,970 of NC_141876.1, read as the reverse complement.
TCTTTTCCAGGGGTCAAGGGTTCTTACGGGGGACTACCACCCTTAAAATGCACAAATCTTCCATAGACCATATTTATCATATCCTCAGAAATGGTCAAAATCCTTCTTCATAGAGTAACAACTCATAAAATCCATATCAGTACCAACGATGCTAACTTTATTCACTCTCAATTGATTACAATCTCCCGCTTTTCCATTATATGTCTCAACTCAACACCTCAATATAAAAGAAAATGTTCTCACTTCTACTACTCCATTTCTTTTGTTGCAAACTCAACTATCTAGCACAAGTTTCCTTCTCCTTGGGGCATTCTCTGGCAAAGTGCCCTGCTCCATTACAACTAAAACATATTACTTCTAACAAGTATCGAGGTTTCCTTTTTGGGCAACTGTTGAGGTAGTGCCCTGACTCCTTGCACCTGTAACAGGTGATATGACTTAGGTCCTTCCTGGAATCCACTCTGCTTCTCTTTCTGGACTTTTCCATTCCAATTAGGGCTTCTATTTCCTGTGGGTCATACTCTACTTCCTCTGTCGGGAATTCTACTAGATCCCCATTCAAACAATTTTGGGAGATGTGTCCTTCTTCTCCATATGAATAGCAAGACTTAGTGCAGGGTTTACTCGGGTCTTCTTTAGGTGTGTCCTCCATCTCTTCCTTCATCACAGCTTCTTCTAAAATTTCCATGAGGGCTCCTTTCATTACTTCTTTCTTCTGTTGGATGGTTCGTTGTACCATGGGGTAAATGTGACACTGAGCAGGATAGTGGGTAGTCCCTTCACACAAGAAACAAGTAATCTGCCTAGTTGGGCATTCTTCAACTGGGTGACTTCATTCACAATTAGGGCATTCATCCTTGTGTTCTTTATGGGTGTGTCCTATTTCTCCACAAATCTTGCATGCACAAGGTTTCTTCATATCCTTTCCATAAGGCTTCAACTTCTGGGACACAAGTCGAGACTTTGGCAGAGTCAACTTAAATTCTTTCCAAGTGGTTACTCCTTGCCATCCATTGATGGTTTGGTACATTGTCCACCAAGTAGCAGCACCTCTTTCAAAGCACTGAAGAGCATGTTGGGTCATATCATTTCCGACTATAGGGTTATTCTTCATGTGATCCTCCATGTTCTGAATCCATTGGTCCGTCTCCAATTGACTCATCGGTCCAGAAAATATAAGCTCATCTTCATTCATCCTCTATTGGGTCCATGGGTTTGGGGTGAGATAAGAGAGATAGAGAGGGATACACACAATACAAACAAAAGTTTTGAAAAACAGATTTTATTTGTGGCTGTCGGGAAAAACATCAAACAAATGACAGCTCACAAACGTCGCATCTAACGTAGGTATATAACAGGGGTTTGGTCTTCTAAAGGTCAACAAATCTTCAACGTCTCCAAACTCTTCAAGCCTTGTTCATGCCTCCAATGGCTTCTTCTGATCATGCTTGTCTTCTCAAGTTCTTTTGCCAGATCATCTCTGTTGACGTGAAATCTCTCATGACATCCTTTAATATTCCGGAGTTGCATTTCAAACTTCTAGGTTTCAACATCCTTGGCATGAACCATGGTCTAGTTCCTGACGAATCTCCGGTTTCTCGAGGTTTTGCTCCTCCAGCTTGGCTACTCTCATCTTTAGGGTCCTGAGTTCCTCATGAAATACTTCCTTGTCAAAATACTGCTTCTTGTAGGTCCATCTTAACTTCTTGATGTAACACTCCAGATCCTGGTGATACACTAGCTAAGGCTAAAACTTCACCTCTTGCTGATAGATGCTCCATCAGCCTTCTACCATCCAATCCTTCCATGCATATGCATGCTTAACTCAGCATGGTGACAATAGCATAAGCGGGCGATAACATCATGGATAGCTGTGTTTCTGCTCTTTTCATTTCCATGAGCTATCTCTCCATAGTTGATATCTCCTTCCTTAGGGTTTTCCTTGACAAAACTTTAAGTTTTTTTAACTCTCCATGCTTTGGTCTTTCTCCGATACACCCTAATCTCGGGCATTGACATAATCTGTCAAGTTCCATAAGGGTAGCCTTCCTAGGTCATACAAATCTAGGGATTCTTCAGAGCCTTCAAATTCTCCTAGTCTCCGGAGTCTTCAACCGTTGTAGTTTCCATTATTCAGATGCACAGTAAAATCCTCTTCATTCCGAAGCGGTCTTAGTTGTCCAATATTGTGTACTTCTTGGAGTGGTCTCATCTATCGAATCTTTGAGTGATCCAAAGGGAAAAGGGATATGGTCTCACTAAAAGGGAATTTTTGAATAAGCTCAGAAGAGAAGAGAGGTAAAAGATCTTTTTGAAAGGGAAATTTGTAGAGAAAAATCTTTACTATGGGCTTGCCAGTTTCTAGGGTCATGTCCGACAGTCAACATGTGCTCTGATACCATCTTGTAGCAACCCGACCCGAATGGATCAAGTCTCTGTGCTTAAGTGTCATCCCTGGATCGGTATGCTGACACACACAGTACTCGAGGATTTATAACAGAGGTAAATCACATGTATAAAGTAACGTAAATACTATTACCTCAATCCAAATAGCGGAAGTAACAAGGTTGTGGATTCCCATCAACACCAATGGCAAAGTTGAGTGTAGAATTCGTAACCCTAACGTATCACTTACTCGTCGTAAGATAATCCTGCAACATGAGACATTGCGGCCACAAAGGGTCAGTACATTGAATGTACTGGCAAATTCACACCAGAGGATAATGATGATTTAAGGCTATCACTACATGCATATTTGGCTGGTGGAAAGACTCTATGGTTATAATGTTTTTATGAAAAGCCAATTTTTCCCTACTACAAAGGAACAAATTTTATTTAACTATCATGGTGGTTGTTGAACATTGAGAATGGTTGACAGCATTCTCAATCCCAATTAAGTAACATCATTAAACCCAACAAAATTAATTTAAAGTAACATGATGAGATTCACATGATAATCCAAGTACTAGATACTCAAAACGTCCATAACTGGGGACACGGCTAATCATGATTAGTTTATACACTCTGCAGAGGTTTGCGCACTTTTCCCCACAAGACTCGATCTCCTCCTTTGGATTTCTCGCACTACATGGTGTTTGAGAAACGGATGAACGAGACATAGTCTTTCAAAAGCGCTAGCACCTTATGGTGGGTAGACCGTACCACCTACATCCCCTACATCTGCTAGTCTACCACTGTAAGAGTTCGCACGACTTAGTCAACTATGCTAGAGCCCATAGTAGCTTGTGGCTGCACACGGAAGTTTCTAGCATGAATAATCTCATGATCCCTTTGAGCCTGGGTGGCGGTCCATAAAAAACAGGCAATCCTGGAATACCCAGGTGCCTAGACAGGCAATCGCTGGAATACCCAGGTGCCTCAATCCACCCAGATGTGTGTTAAAGTTTCCACCTTAAGTAAACCATTAATTAACAATCTCACATCTGTCATGAAATACCCTCAAACCCAATCCACGTCTACGAGCATAGCATGGCAATATAAGCATAACGTAATAGTAACTCCCAAGGTTTGAATGCAGGGCAGTAGGTTCCTACCTCATCAACTACTTCCCAATACCCACATGTTATCAATCCTACTCATGCAATGTTTGAGGGTGAAACTAATGCATAAAAACTGGGTATGGAAGGGATATGATCAAAGTGTGAACTTGCCTGCAATGTTGATCAAGATGATTCGAACTCAAAACCCTTGATAGTTCTACTCGTCACACTCCCGTCAATCTATCGTAAGCAAGCAATAGTAACCACACATAAGCAATCACTCAAAATATCAGAAAGATCGAAGAAGGCAATTCGGAAAACATCAAAACCAAGCAAATAACTCTTGCAACATAAAACAATTTCTAACAGTACCAAAATTATATGAATTTGGCCTTATCAGAAAGTTTAGGTTAAGAGCTTTGATTTGCAAAAAGAATCAACTCAAACGGAGCTACGAAACTCAAGTTATGATCAAACGAAGTTTGAATTCAAATCTGATCTAATTCAAATTTTAAACTTTTCAAAAACATGTTTGAGTTCTATTACTGGATAGAGGGGATCATAACGAAGATGTGAGCGTTGGTTTCATCTAATTCTGACTAACGAGCAAAAAGTTATAGTCGTTTGAAAACCAAGGGCTGATCTGTAAAGAAAATATTCACGGATGGGTCCCTGGATTGAAATTAAAAAGAAAAAGAAAAAATATCGAGCGAACGCTCGCTAACAGAACCTAAAGAACAAAAATCGTTCGCTACCTATCTAAACGAACGAATGTTCGCTATTTAATAAAACCTAGAAAAAAATAAATCTAGTCTAGGGTTTTTTTAAAAAAACCAAAGTTAAAAGAAAAACCGGATTGGACCGGGTTCGGGTTTATACCAGTTGGCAGCGCTTTTCATCGAAGAACCAGCTACGGCAGTTACTCCGGCGAGGCGAGGCGACGGCGAGCGGCGCTTGGGCGGCGACTTCGACGGTGAGCGGAGGCGGCGGCGTGGGAAGTGAGGCGCGGCAGCGGCGGCGATTGCAAGCGGCAGCGGCGCGGTTCGGGCGACGGCGGTGGCAGCAAGTGCGGCGGTGGCGCGAGCGAGGGCAGCGGGCTGCGGGTCCAGCGGCGGCGGACTGGGGTCCAGGGGGCCTGGGATTTATAGGGGAGGGGCGGAGGAGACGTGGAGGAGGGGCAAGGGGAGGCGTGCCCGGCCGGGACTCGACGGCGGCGGCGGAGTCGGCCACGCTCGGGACTTCGTCCCGAGCTCGAAGACGGGGCGGTTGGAAGCTGGGCCGCGGCCTGGTGAGATGCTGGGCCGGCCCAGTCGGCGAGGCTGAATAGTTTTTTTTAACTTTTTTTTAACACAGAAAAACAAAAAGAAATAAAACAAAAGAAATACAAATAGTAAATAGGCATATAATATATCAGAATTTTCAGAAAAATATTTTCTACGACATGAACATTTTTCTAGAGTCAAATAAAATTCGTACAAATTCGGGTAAAACAAAGAGTGCTACTGGTCTATTAAAATCCAACAAAAATCATTTTAAAAATACCAAAATGATTTCAAATAAATTTTTCTCCAATTTTCTAATATAGGGAATCATGTTACCCTATATTCCATATATTTATTTTTGGAGAAAAATAATTTGCAGAAAACTCAAATGATTCCAAATAAAAAAATAATTTCAAAAGCACTTTGAATTTGATCCTTGAAACTCCCAACTCATATTTCATAATTTGAAGAAGTCATTTTATCTCCTCTCGTGAAAATCATTGAGTTACTTAAAGTTTCTGAATTGGAAATATTTTCCAAATGAAATTCAAATGTTTTCAAAAACCCTTGTCATTTTAAATAAATGGAAGAAGTCATGTCATCTTCTCTCGAGGGTTTTGTATTTGAAAATAATTTGAATTCACGGAGATCAAAATGCAAAATGAAAGTTTGGGAAAGTCCTTTTATTCCCTCTCATTTAACTTTCGAAAAGTTTCAAATTTCACTCACTTTTAGTCAATCAATCAAACAGTCAATCAAATCTATCTATAACATTCCAAAATTTAGAATTTTGGGATGTTACACCTTCCACGGCCTCCCCATGCGGCGACCATGGCTCATGTTGCTGGCCGTACAGAAGGGGGCACCCCACTGTGCAGTCCCCACCATGGCAGGAGGCGCGGGAGGTGCGGAATCAAGAGCATGACGACGTCTCGATGGCCTCTTCCAACCCCCAAGCATGTCCAGGCCAACGGCGAACCCCGGAGGAACGGCAGATGGGAGGCGCACGCGTCGTCATCGAGCGACGCTGCGATGACCATCGTCGGACCGGTGGGTGCAATGGCCCCGGCGTCGTCGAGCCTGTGCTTGAGGATGGCAAGTCCGCTGGCCATCCACTCGCACGTTCAAGCCAGAGATACGTGAGAAGTACGACGGGGGGCTGAACCCAACAGAGTTCTTGAGCATCTACACCGTCACCGTTCAAGCTGCCGGGGGAAGAGATGGGAAGGTGTTCGCCAACTACTTCCCTTTCGCACTCAAGTCCAATGTGAGGTCTTGGCTGATGCACATGCCAGAGAACTCCATTTCATCATGGGCTGACTTGTTCCATGTGTTCATTGGCGCCTTCATGAGCGGCCACCAAGAACTAGGACGGCCCAGCGACTTGCGGCTTCTCCAGCAAAAAGAAGGAGAGACTCTACGGAAGTATTTGCATAGATTCGGCCGAGTCCACAGGAATATCCCAGATATCCACCCGGCAGCTATGATAGTTGCCTTCCAATCCAATGTGCACAACTGCAGGATACGTTCCAAGATGAACATGAAGTTGCCCAAGACGGTGAAGGAGCTTTACACCTTGGTGGACAAGTGTGCTCAAGTGGAGGAAGGGAGGAAACTCCCTGGAGAGGAGGATTGCGTCGACATCGACTCAGAGGATGACGATGAATCTACCAGTCAGAAGAACAAGAACAATAAGCGCAACAAGAGGCGCAAGGATAAGGCAGTGATGACCGTCAATGGATCGGGCACACCTAGTACCGGCAAGAAGGCTAAGGCCGAAGCCCCCGGCAAGGAAGTTTCCGCGTGCGCTGACTGCCGGGAAGCTAGGGCTGCCGAGAAAGCTGGGAAAGGCAATGGGCCGTACTGCAAGATCCATCAGACCAAAGGCCATGATCTCCAAGAGTGTCATCAGGTTGAGGAACTAATCAAGAGGCAAAGGGATGAATATGAGAAGCGTGACAAGCAAAAAGGTCAGAATGGCACTGGCGGGAAGGGCCGGGGTGGTGAAGCAAATCGCCCCGGCAAGGCTTTTCAGAACCAAGTAAAGCTCGCTAGGGGCCGCGAGAAGGAAGTTTGGAATGATGAAAGTGATGGAGGGGATGAAGTGGAAACTAGCGAGAAGGAATTCCATAAGGCTACTGATGCCCTATGCATTGACGAGGGTGCATCTTTGCACTCCTCTCACCGCCAGCTTAAACGGTGGGCACGTGAGGTCAATGTCGTGGAGCCGACGGTAGAGTCTTGGAAGCCACGCAAATGGTCATGCACGCCCATCATATTTGACGAAGAGGACCATCCTGACCACACCACTGCGGTAGGATGTTTGCCGTTGTTGGTCTCTTCAACAATTCGCAACCTCAAAGTCACAAAGATGTTGGTTGACGGCAGGGCCGGGTTGAATCTGATTTCCCCAAAGGTTATCAGCAAGCTTCAAATAGCAGAGGAAGAATTAAAGGTCACAGGCACGTTTCAAGGAATCAATCATGGCAGGAGTCGTCCTAAGGGAAAGATCATGTTGCGGTGACATTTGGGGGAGAATTGAACTACCGGACCGAGAAGGTTGTGTTTGATGTGGTCGAGCTCCCCCTACCGTACAATGGGATTCTTGGACGCCCAGCCTTGGCAAAGTTCATGGCATCCCACTATGTCTACAACACTCGAAAGATGTCAGGGCCGGTGGGAGTCATTTCCATTCTGTCATATGAGAACGACGCAATAATTTGCGTGGATAAGATGTATCGGGACGCAGTCGCGGCAGAGGCCGCGGCAGCAGCAGTTCCCGCTAAGGAAAACAAAGGAAAGAAGAAGGATAGCGGGGACACCGGCAAGGAATACGGTAAGTGTACAGATACGTCTCCGTCGTATCTACTTTTTCAAAATCTTTTGCCCTTGTTTTGGACTCTAATTTGCATGATTTGAATGGAACTAACCCGGACTGACGCTGTTTTCAGCAGAATTTCCATGGTGTTATTTTTGTGCAGAATAAAAAGTTCTCGAACTGACCTAAAAATTCATGTAGATAACTTTTGGAATTAATAAAAAATATTGGTAAAAGAATCAGTAGCAGGGGCCCACACCCTAGCCATAAGGGTGGGGGCACGCCCACCCCCCTGGGCCGCGCCTTCTGACCTTGTGCGCCCCCTGGACCTCCACCGACCTCATCTCCAACTCCATATATTCACTTTCGGGGAGAAAAATATTAGAGAGAAGGATTCATCACGTTTAACAATACGGAGCCGCCACCAAGCCCTGTTCTTCCTCGAGAGGGCAAATCTGGAGTACGTTCGGGGCTTCGGAGAGGGGAATCTGCCGCCATCGTCATCATCAACCATCCTCCATCACTAATTTCATGATGCTCACCGCCGTGCATGAGTAATTCCATCATAGGCTTGTTGGACCGTGATGGGTTGGATGAGATTTACCATGAAGTCGAGTTAGTTTTGTTAGGGTTTGATCCCTAGTATCCACTATGTTCTAAGATTGATGTTGCTATGACTTTGCTATGCTTAATGCTTGTCACTAGGGCCCGAGTGCCATGATTCCAGATCTGAACCTCTTATGTTTTCAAGAATATATTTGTGTTCTTGATCCGATATTGCAAGTTATAGTCACCTACTACATGTTATGATCCGTCAACCCCGGAGTGACAATAGTCGGGACCACTCCCGGTGATGACCGCAGTTTGAGGAGTTCATGTATTCACTAAGTGCTAATGCTTTGGTCTGGTACTCTATTAAAAGGAGGCCTTAATATCCCTTAGTTTCCAATAGGACCCCGCTGCCACGGGAGGGTAGGACAAAAGATGTCATGCAAGTTCTTTTCCATAAGCACGTATGACTATATTCGGAATACATGCCAACATTATATTGATGAATTGGAGCTAGTTCTGTATCACCTATGTTATAACTGTTGCATGTTGAATGCCATCCGACGTAATCATCCATCATGGATCCATTGCCTACGAGCTTTTCACATATTGATCTTCGCTCCGTTACTTTTCCCTTGCCACTGTTACGATTGCTACAATACTTCTACTATCACTTTTGCCTCTGTTACTATTACTTCCATACTACTTTGCTACTAAATACTTTGCTGTAGATATTAAGTCTTTCAGGTGTGGTTGAATTGATAACTCGGCTGCTGATACTTGAGAATATTCTTTGGCTCCCCTTGTGTCAAATCAATAAATATGGGTTGAATACTCTACCCTCGAAAACTGTTGTGATCCCCTATACTTGTGGGTTATCAAGACCTTTTTCTGGCGCCGTTGCCGGGGAGCATAGCTCTATTCCTTGAGTCACTTGGGATTTATTTCTGTTGATCACTATGAGGAACTTGAAAGATCAAAGAACCAAGATTTTCCCCTCAACTACGAGGGGAGGTAAGGAACTGCCATCTAGCTCTGCACTTGATTCTCCTTCTGTTTTGAGTAAACTTGCAACACCTACACCTGCTATTGATTCCGATATGTCGCATGTTATTGATGATGCCACTTCTGCTATGCATGATGCTTATGATGATACTACTTATGTGCATGATAATATTGTGCCACTAGGTGAATTTCTTGACAAACAACTTGCTAGGGTTAGAGAGAATGAAATTACTAAAACTGATGATATTATTGAAAATGATGATTATGATTCTCCCCCTAGATATGAATTGCCTGTTGTTCCTTAGGCTTATGGTATGGATGAAGAAACTGCTAGAGACTTCTTTTCTTGCAATGATAGAGAGGACCTTAAGAAACTGTTAGCTAAGCTAAAAGAAAAAACCTTGAATGCTAGAATGAAATATGATCCCACTTTTGCTGCTTCACCTATCTTTGTTACTGATAAGGATTATGAATTCTCTGTCGATCCTTAGTTAATTACTTCGGTTGAATCTGATCCTTTTCATGGTTATGAATCTGAAACTGTAGTGGCACGTCTTACTAAATTAAATGATATAGCCACCCTATTTCCTCATGAGGAAAACATCCATTGTTATTATATTCTCAAATTGTTTCCTTTCTCGTTAAAGGGTGATGCTAAGATATGGTTTAATTCTCTTGCTCCTGGTTGTGTGCGTAGTCCCCGGGATATGATTTACTACTTCTCTGTAAAATATTTCTCCGCTCATAAGAAACAAGCTGCCTTAAAGGAAATATTTAATTTTTTGCAAATTGAAGAAGAGAGTCTCCCACAAGCTTGGGGGGCTTCTCATTACTTAATGCTTTGCCTGATCATCCTCTCAAGAAAAGTGAAATACTTGATATCTTTTATATGGACTACCCGATGCTTCCAGAGACCACCTGGATAGTTGTGTTGGTTGTGTTTTCAGGGAAAGAATTGTTGAGCAAACTGAATTGGACACTTCCTAGACCAACTCCGAAGAAAAGGGGTATTCTATTTCTCGGTCCTGAAGATATGCAAGAGGAAAAGAAATTTATGAAGGAAAAAGGTATTAAAGCTGAAGATGTTAAGAATCTAACACCTATTGAAGAAATACATGGTATTGAGAACCTGACACAGGTAGTAGAGGTAAAATCTCTCTGTAGATTTGATGAAGGTGATATTCCTCATAATAAGTCTACTAGCCAATGCATGGATGAGTTTGATAATTTCATTGTTAAACAAGAGAATTTGAATGCTTATGTTAGTATACAATTGAAAAGTAATGCTTACATGCTTGACGACTTGGGTGATTATATGAGTAGAACTATTAATGATCTTAAGCTTTCTTAGTAAACATGCTTCCATGGTTACAACTCAAGTAGAACAAGTACTTAAGGCACAAGATGATTTGCTTAATGAGTTGAATAGTAAGAATAATGATAATGTTGTTAGGGTTATGACTATAGGTGGAGCAGGATTCTCAAAGAATTAATACTGATGCACCTAGTCCTCGTACTAAAAAGAAAAAGAAAACTGATAGGACTTTTTATGCTAGTGAACCTGCTATAGACACACTTGAGAATCCCAATGATATTTCTATTTCTGATGCTGAGACACAATCTGGTAATGAACATGAACCTAGTGCTAATGTTGATAATGATGTTCATGTTGATGCTCAACCTAGTAATGATAATGATGTAGAGATTTAACCTGATGTTGATCTTGATAACCCACAATCAAGGAATCAACGCTATGATAAGAGAGATTTTGTTGCTAGAAAACAAGGTAAAGAAAGAGCACCATGAGTTCAGAGCACCATGGGTTAAGAAGCCCATCCCCTTTCCTCCTAAGCCATCCAAGAAAAAGGATGATGAGGATTTTGAGCGCTTTGCTGAAATGATTAGACCTATCTTTTTGCGTATGCGTTTGACTAATATGCTTAAAATGCCTCCTTATGCTAAGTACATGAAAGAAATTGTTACTAATAAAAGAAAGATACCGGAAGCTAAGATTTCTACCATGCTTGCTAATTATACTTCTAAGGGTGGGATACCAAAGAAACTTGGAGATCCCGGAGTACCAACTATACCATGCTCCATTAAAACAAACTATGTTAAAACTGCTTTATGTGATCTTGGAGACGGTGTTAGTGTTATGCCTTTCTCTTTGTATCATAGACTTGATTTGAATAAGTTGACACCTACTGAAATTTCTTTGCAAATGGCTGATAAATCAACTGCTATACCCATCAGGATTTGTGGGGATGTGCCTGTTGTGATTGCAAACGTTACTATCTTAATAGACTTTGTTATTCTTGATATTCCCGAGGACGATAGTATGTCGATCATCCTTGGTAGACCATTTTTAAATACCGCAGGGGCTGTTACTGACTGCAACAAAGGCAATGTCACTTTTCATGTTAATGGTAATGAGCATACGGTACACTTTCTGAAGGAACAACCTCAAGTTCATAGTATCAATTCTATTGGAAAATTTTCAACTATTACTATCGGAGGTTTTGAATTCCCTCTTCCTACTGTTAAAAAGAAATATGATATTCTTATTATTGGGGACATGCATATCCCTATTGAGGTAACCTAATGTTATTTGAAAGTTCTCCGGTTTCATGTCACTCGGAAGAAGTTTATTAATATGACTTGATCAACCTTGTTAATGGATTCCTTTTGATGAGCATGAGATGGATGAATTTAGAAAGCACAACTCTCTGTACCCATCTTTTACTTTCTGTTATTTAGTTTAAATAAAGCAAAAATAGTATTTTATGTCTGTTTTCTGAATTATCCATGCAATAAAAGAATGTCCCGAAAATAAAAGTTCTCCAAATGCCCTGAAAATTTAATATGATTTTTTTATAATATTTAAGAATTACTGGTGCAAAGAACACACCAGGGGGGCTCACCAGCTGTCCACAAGGGTGGAGGGCGCGCCCCCTAACCTTGTGGGCCCCATGTAGCCCCCCTCCACTTATTCCAGCACCCATCCACTCCTTCCTCTAGAAAAATCACTCCATTGCTCAAACTCGTGTTCTTGCTCATCTTGCTGCCATTTTCGATCTCCTTGCTCAAAGCCCCATTCACAAAACTGCTTTGGGGCATTGATCTTCGGTATGTGACTCCTCCAATGGTCCAATTAGTTTTAGTTCTAGTGCTTTATTTATTGCAAATTTTTGCTGCTTTGGTGACCCTATTCTTGAGCTTGCATGTCAAAATTTATATGGTCCAAAGTAGTTTTGATGCATGATATAGCTATCAATCTTGAGCTTGTAGGAGTAGTTGCTATCAATCTTGTTGAGTTTTATTCACTTTTATTTTGAGTCACTAAAAATTTCAGAAAATTTCAGAGGAAGAGAAATGTCTAGGAAAATGTACCAAGGTGGTTCTTCACGGAAGCAAGGACCCAGGCCTGCGATTCGTGAGCAGGACCTTGAACCGCCAAGGAAAGCTCAAGTGAAGCCGTGTGAATGGCCGTCGGATGAATTTATGGATTGTGCAGGTTTTAAGGATGAATTCTATGCCTACATACAAAATGCCGACCTCGAGGATTTCTTATCAGACCAATGCTTACAGTATTATTATCTCACTGATACCTTTGTGCGGAGGTTTGAGCTTTCATCCAAGCGCAATACTCATACTGTCCTATTTGATCTTTACGATGAATCTTATACCATGAACCTAGAAGACTTTTGTAATGCATGTAAAATTCCGCAATGGGGTAGTCTTAGTGAGCCTCACAAATCTGAATATAATTATTTCCTTGCTAGTATCACTATTGGAGAAACTAGAAATATCACACAAGCAACCGTAGGGAGCATTCACTTTCCTGCCATACATTATTTTGCTCTCTTTATCGGTAGGTGTATTAATGGTAAACATGAGCTTTGCCATGTTTGCATCCCAGATCTTAGTATCCTCGAGTGTGCGGTGTTAGGTGATAAACGATATAATTTGGGAGCCAATATTGCTAGGAGGTTACACCTTAATTCTAAAGATGGAGATTTATTTGGTGGGATTTATGCAACTCGTTTAGCTAATTATTTGAATGTACCTATTAGAAGTTATGATATTGAGTTGCCACCTGTTTTTCAGGATTATGAGGCTATGGTACGCCACCAGTTTCTTAAGAGGAACGAACAGATCCTCCAGTACAGACTCTTTGATAGACAGTGTGTCATCCTTGTTACTCTTCCTGCTCCTGCTTTCTTTAACTTTCAGGCAAAGGGATGATATTTTATAACTAGAGAGGAGGCAGACGAGTATGAGAGAACAGCGGAGGCTGCTCGCCTCCATGTTGCAGTCCTTCAGGCAGTAGTAGATGCGTCTCAGTACAACCCGAACTACAACTTTGGATATCCACTAGGCCAGTGGCCTTAGACCAACTTAAGCTTTGAAAGGGTGATGGCTCTCCTCTCCCACCTCCTCCCATCCTCCCACCTCTCTGAAAGTGCGTTATATCGACTAGAGGGGGGGTGAATAGGCGATTTTTATGAAAGTCTTCAAAAGGTGAGAGTTGTGAAGACAAATAGTGAAGATCATGCCTATTACTATGCAGCGGAAGTTAGATTACACTAGGCCAGCCATGGTCATGTGTTCAATAGAGTGAAAGCGCAATGACAAACAGCTTCAGTGTAATAAGGATCAGGTAGGAAGAAGTTATGAAGCCGAACAGATCATACATTCATGTTGTGAAGACAAAAGATAAAGCAAGCATGCAATGGCTTCACAATGAATAACTGTAAGTGAAAGGAAGTGAAGATGAAACCAGTGACACGTTGAAGACAATGATTTGTTGGACCAGTTCCAGTTGCTGTGACAACTGTACGTCTGGTTGGAGCGGCTAGGTATTTAAACCAAAGGACACACAGTCCCGGACACCCAGTCAAGGACACTTAGTCCAAGACACCCAGTCCTCACCGTTTTCTCCTTGAGCTAAGGTCACACAGACCTCGCCCAATCACTCAGGTAAGTCTTCAAGGTAGACTCCCAAACCTTCACAGACTTCGTTCACTGACAATCCACAATTTCTCTTGGATGCTCAGAACGCGACGCCTAACCGTCTGGAGGATGCACAGTCCTCAAGTGTAATAAGTCTTCAGATCACACAGACACGAAGACTTAAGTGATGCCCAATTTACTCTGGCTCTGGGTGGTTAGGGCTTTTCTCCTCACTGGGAATTTTTCTTTCAAAGGCTTCGAGGTGGGTTGCTCTCAAACGACAAAAGCCGTGCACTGAAATCTGAGCAGCCAACCATTTATGGTTGTGGGGGGTGGACTATTTATAGCCACTTGGCAACCCGACCTGATCTATCCGAAATGACCCTGGGTCACTAAGGAACTGACACGTGTACCAACGGTCGAATTTTGAACTCACACGGCAACTTTACTTGGGCGACAAGTAAAGCTGACTTGTCTGACTTTGGACAAGATTTTCTCTCAAAGTCTTCGCTCGAAGACATAGGATTTGAATTAGGCATCACTTCAGTCATTCTGACTGGTTCTCTTCGACCCCACTTAACAGTACGGTGGTTCCTATGACACAACATGAATGAAATAAAACTACGAAGGATCTAGGTCTTCGAGTTCCAAAAGCTTCATAGGGAGTCTTCTCATGTCATTGTCTTCAATATGAATATCTTCATAAACCACCATTGTCTTCAATGTCTTCGTACATTTTTAGAGGTCATCTCTGGTAGTAAAACTGAATCAATGAGGGACTTCTACCTGTGTTTTCCTGCAATTCTCACAAACACATTAGTCCCTCAGCTAGGTTTGTCGTCAATACTCCAAAACCAACTAGGGGTGGCACTAGATGCACTTACAATCTCCCCCTTTTTGGTGATTGATGACAAACTAGTTGAAGTTTTCAACGGGAAACATAATTTGTGAAATTGTAAAAGAATTGTCTTCATAAGTTGCAAGGGCTCCCCCTGAAGATGTGCATATAAGTAATTTGCTTCTTGAATGCAAATGCACATGGCAGGTTGTACTTGTGGAGATCCACTTCAACTTATGACAATCCACTATGCATGTGAAAGTATATGAAGATAATGACATGCATAATGGAAAATGGACGTCTGCAGAATGAGATGAGTGCGGAATTTATCGTCGCACATGCGGAATTTATCTTCGCAAAACGGAGTGACAAACAGGTAGCAGACGACCATCAAGGCTAAGTGTTACAACTCAATGAAGCAAATGTAGCAAAAAAAACGGGAGTTGTAAGCACGAAGCAAAATGTAGCAAAATATGAAGGCACCCGCCCATAGTGACCCGCTTGAAGACTATAACCATCATATGCTTCTCCCCCTTTTGTCAGTGATGACCAAAAAGGTTTGAAGACATAGAGGTTTCCACGCATTCCCAGGCGCAGCAGGGTCGGTGGAGTTGTTTGGCGGCGGTGCAGACGAGCTTGGTGCAGATTCGACGCACGTTGAAGCAGGTGGAGATGATGTCGCGTCGTCTTCTTCTTCAATAATCCGGGCAGACACGGTGGCAGCAGAAGAAGAGAACTCTGACTCTTCAAGTGATGGTGTGCTGCGCATCACCGCTCTTCTTGGAGGCGTGGAGTCAAATTTGAAGTGCTCTGTGAAGCCATCCTCATGCAGTTCAGCTTCAGGGCACATCATAGTGAGGCCCTTCCAAGTGCGGCGACAGGTCTCATGTGTGACAAATGCATTCTTGGTTGCCAGATTTCTGATGCGATTGACTTCTTGCATGATGCTTCTCATCTGCCTCTTGAGCCAGTCGTGATGCCTATCTTGCTTTTGGTGAAGAGCCACAAGAAGCTCTCTGTCATTGAGTGCACGAGCGCGCTTCTTGGGTCTCTTTGCAGCTGTGCTGTTGGTGGCTTCAGTTGATGCAGGGGCACGTGTGGTGCCAGCCATTGGATACACTCGGGAGAGAGCTTCAACACCTTCAATATTTTGAGTGAAGCTCTGGTGTTCTGCATTCTGAAGACTTAGTGGTTGCTTGGCCGGTTCTGGATATATTGCTTCAGTAGATGTGTCCACATCTGGCAAAAATATCCTATGATTGCGGGTTGAGGGTTGATAGGAGATTGTAGAGTGAAGCTTGATCAGCCTCATAACCCAAGGAGCATAAAACCTTAATCCAAACAGTTCTGAAGCAGACGCTACAAATTGACGGATGAAGAGATCCTGTGTATTGAAGCATTTGCCGTGAAGAATGTAGAAGATGAGAGTCTTCATTGCACCATCAATCGTTGCATATCGAGAGTGTCCCTTGACTGGCCAGAGAGTCCGCCTTATGATGTGATACATTGTTCTGGGCAGGTACTCTAAGTCTTCAACGAAGAACTTAGTTGGATAGGGTGCATTTGGAGGAAATGGCTTCATCATTGAGAGCATCTGACTCATATCTGGCTCAGGACGCTGAAATATGCTCTCAATTGCTTCAGCATGGAGTTGGCACCCTTCTTCAAAGAATTCGCCAGGAGTGGGAAGGACGGTAAGCTCAATTAGGTCGAAAGCATTGGCTTCATGATGGATATTTCCTATCATCCACTCCAGGATCCATGTCTTCGGATCTCTGTTATAGCCTTTGATATGCAAGGTGGCATAGAACTAGAGCAGAAGCTCTTCGTTCCAGTGCTCTTCGTCAGTGATAAATGGCAGCAAACCCACTTGCTTGAAGCAATCCAGTGCTTCTTCCAGACCAGGCAGACCTGCAACAGCTTCAACCTCAAGGCGCTTGTGAGGAAAGATGCGGCCTTGGTTGTAGAGGATGCATGAATAATAGCTGCGCTGTTGATGGCTCCATAACCTATCTGATACAATCCGTTCCCTTGAATAAGGGTTCTTGGAGCGGTCGAAAAACGTGTTATCTGCCCTGAAGCCGTTGATGTTGAAGGAACCAGGAGCTGATGCAGGACCTGGGAACCTTGGTAGTCGTGGGATCGGCTTCTGGACCTGGGGCCTGTGCGCAATATGATAGTTGAATTGTGGTCCGGCAGCAGACTCAGGCACAGAATGTTCAGGAGCAGTAGCTTCGGTGTCTTCTGAAGTTGTTGTTGGGGAGGGCTCCACATTTGCTTCGGAGTTGTTTGTGGCAGCCTCAACATTTTCAGCTTCAGGCACGTTCTCCTTGAGAACTGCTTCTTGTTGGTACGGGGGAGTTGGAGCTTGTGGTATATCTGCTTGCTCTTCGGCTGATGCAGCCGGAATGTCTTCAGCAGCCGGAGCCCTTGGCCCTTTGCGAAGCCTATGGAATGTAGGCGCTGGTGGAGTTGCAGTGGGTTGGGGCTCATCTTCCTCTTGTGGGCGATCTGCCCACGATGCATTTTGTGTGATTGGCGTCAATGGATGACCAATACTGATCTGTTCGCTTGTCTCAAGCTGAGGAAGGGCTGCATCACCTTGCACATTGTCTTGGGGACCAATGTCTTCAGCAGCATTGGGGTTGGCTGCTGGAATGTCTTCAGCGTGCGGAGCCTCTATGTAAGCAGGCTCATGCACTGTCAACTGACGGTCTGCGTCAGGATAGCGGACGCAGAGTGGTTCAACTATCAGGGGCTCTGTGGGAGCAGCCCGAGATTTCTTGGTCTTGCGCTTCTTGATGATGGGTTCAGAAGGAGAGGCTTCAGAATGTTTTCTCTTCTTAGCTTTAGCCTCTGCAGTCCGTGTCTTCTTGTGCTGTGAGGCGGTTGATCGAGTCTTTGGCTTCGAGCCAGTCGTTGCAGCGGGGAAGACAATCGGAGCATCAGGTTCTGACCTTGGCGCTTCAGGTTCGGGCACAGCTGCCTTCTTTTTCTTCTTCGCGGCCATCCTGGGGTCAATGCCGGGACGCCCAAGTGCCTTGCGCTTTTCTGCCTCATTGTAGGCTTGCACGCAGCGTTCAGCCAAAGTCTTCATGCGTTCTCGCGAGCCTTGATCTTTGGCACGCGTCTTCAGGAAGTTTTCTTTCAGCTCGTGCAACATGATCTTGAAGTTTTTCACTTCTTGCACACTGAGCTTGGCCACGTGCTTCTTGAACTGAGCCTTTTCATGATCAATTTTCTGCTTCAGTTCTACAATTCGCTGGGCTATTGCAAGTTCTGAAGCGATTGCACCTTGAAAGGCAACGCTGAGGCCTATGGGTAGCTGCAGATCATTGAAGCTTATGTCTGGTGTGTCAAACCATTCATCGATGAAGTTGTGGATGATGGCGACATCAAACAGAGGCAGATTGTTGAAGATTTCAGCCTCCTCCTTGCTCTTGATGAGCTGCTCAAGAGCATCATCTCCAAGATCTTCATCGCTTGAGAGATCAATGGCTTCGCAGCGCAGAATGTCAGCAGCTGTGAGCTCTTTGCCTGTGTGTGACTGAGGCTTCTTGGCTTCTTGGGGCTTGGACACTCGTGATAAGCCTTCTGACTGCACACTGGCTTCAGGAGGTGCAGTTGCTAAAGGCTTCACTCTTGCGATCTTGGGAGAAGCAGCTGGCTTTGAAGCTTTTGGTGCTTTTGGCTTCTTCTGCTTTGGCTTCGGAGCAGCAGGGGCGTCATCTGACTCAGTATCTGCTGGAGGGTCATTCACAGCAGTCCCTTGGACTAGGATGCGAGTGATGAGGCCTGCAAGATTGGCATACGGCCCGATGATATTGGGATCGGCGTTGCGTGTGCCATCTGCCCTTGGTGAGGAGGGACCAGGGTTGAAGTCAAGCCCAAATTTCTTCTTGTTTATATTTGCTGACTGTTGTGCAAACTGAAAGTTGCGCTTGAAGAGATTATCATCGCGACACCAGAGAAGTGATGACGGATGTGCCTCAGCTGGCTGTGGTCCTCTCACCATGCATGGATAGAAGCCTTGAGCAATGGCTTCGTCTCTGGACCTGGGTACGAGATTTTTGTATAATACATCTCCCCACGGTCTCTTGATGGCGCACTTCTCCGCATATTCCTGAGTGACGAAGCGGTAGTGGAACCATTGCTCTGCCCAATATCTTCGAATCCATTGGATTCGTGTCTTGCGCTGACCATAGCTTTCTTCAGGATCAGTTTTGTACATCTCTGCCAATTCATCAGGCAGATCTTTGGACGTTTCACCACGTCGCTGTCTGCCTCCCTTCCTTGCTGCTGTTTCTGAAGCCATGAATAACTTGGAAGGCTTCAAGATGTTCAAAGGCTTCAAAGGCTTCCTTTTGCAAGAACTGGCTTCAGGCGAGTTGATGTGATGCTGCAAGTACTCTGCAAATGAATGCAGACTATGAGAACCAAAGGATTCTCCCACGGACATGTACCTGTGACAGCATTAAGGTGCAAGGGAAGGGGAAGAGGTCATATGCATTCTCAGAAGATTTTGAAGCTAAATCGGTTTAGAAGACATTGACCTCATTATGCGAAGACATTCACTTATAGATAAGAAGTTGGTTCCAGATTTGTACGAACCCATAGATCAGTACAAGTGAGGAATCTAACTACTTTATGAAGCACAAGTGAATATACTAGGCATGTTATGAGATGCAGCGAGAGATTTAACTGGTGTGAAGAGAAACTTCTTATGGCATAAAGTGACTGAACTGTAGGATCAAAAGAAGCTGTAAAAAGAGGTTTTATTTACCACACTTGGAACTGCTAGACGAAGTGAGAGTTGAGGCCGAGCAGTTCGATCCTCCGTGCCCTAACTTGGCGACGGAAGACACCTACGGCGACGGCGGAGAGAGCGATGTCCGCTGTCGGCGTGAAAATGGCGTCGGAGAGGTTGCGGCAGTGAAGCGCTTCGTCGCCGGCGTCGTCGAGTGCTAGCGGTGGCGCTAGGGTTCGTGCGAGGGTGGAAGAAGGAGATAATGACCGCAGTGAATCGTGTATTTATAGGGATAGAGGCGGCACTGCGCTATTACGCAGGTACCCCTGGCGGTTCGCATTTGAGGCACGCGTGGCCAGTTAGAGGAAGATTGGGATTTGTTCCATGTCCCACGCACGCCTAAATTGTCGGACGGTCGTTCCTGCTTCTCCGGATCTTATGTGGAGGAATGAGCATTAAAAACGGACTTTTATGGTTGTCACTATGTCTTCAGCTGACAAGGACACAGTGAAGACATTTGACAGTTTGAACAGAATGCATATGACTTGGAGAGATAGAGTTTGAGATAGAAAGCATAGAGAGGTTAGGGTCCGATCACATTCACTTAGTTCAAAAGATTCAACCAAGAAGACATAGCTATAAGTGAATGCTGTAGAGGACAGAACATCAGTACATATATATCCATATAATCAACGCAGTGAAGATAATCATGAAGACATATTGAGAATGAAACCAAACCAATTGTGAAGACATTGAGAGGTAACGCCATGAGAGAAACACTTCAAAATGGAACGTTTGGTGGTGGCGTTACCCACCGTATAGGAAGTATTAGACCCAGACACGGCGCACAATTATCGTGGCGCTCCGAAGTCAAATTCCACATTAATGTATTCACACTTAAAATGTATGTCTTCATTGTTTGAAGATATACGCTACTTCGTGTGTTGCACATCTAAGTCATCAATATGCTTAAGTGTTAGGATGTGTGCCTGATCACAGAACATTTGAGGATTCCAAGATATTTAGCTCACACCGTAACTTGCAAAATCTCTTCTCATCCAAGGGCTTTGTGAAGATATCTGCCAATTTCTCTTCAGTGTTGACGTGTATGATATCAATGTCTTCCTTCACAACATGGTCTCTGAGAAAGTGATGACGAATTTCAATGTGCTTTGTCTTCGAGTGCTGAACTGGGTTGTTGGCAATCTTGATGGCGCTTTCGTTGTCGCAGTAAAGTGGCACTTGCTTCAGATGAATGCCATAATCCTTGAGTGTTTGCTTCATCCACAGAAGCTGAGCGCAGCAAGATCCAGCAGCAATGTATTCAGATTCAGCAGTGGAGAGTGATACACAGTTCTGCTTCTTTGAAGACCAACATACAAGTGATCGTCCCAGAAAGTGACATGTGCCTGATGTAGACTTGCGATCAACTTTGTCACCAGCATAATCAGCATCCGAGAATCCAACTAAATCAAACTCTGAGCCCTTTGGATACCATAATCCTAGAGTTGGAGTGTGAGCCAAATATCGAAGAATTCGCTTCACAGCTAAGTGATGCGACTCCTTTGGTGTCGCTTGAAATCGAGCACACATGCAAACACTAAGCAGATATCTGGCCTAGATGCACATAAATAAAGCAAAGACCCAATCATGGAGCGGTATACCTTTTGATCGAACTCTTTACCATTGTCGTCGGGACCCAGATGATGCTTGGCTGGCATTGGTGTTGTGAAGCCTTTGCAGTCTTGCATACCGAACTTCTTCAGGCACTCTTTAAGATATTTCTCTTGAGATATGAAGATGCCGTTGCGTTGTTGCCGTATTTGAAGACCGAGAAAGAACTTCAGCTCCCCCATCATGGACATCTGATATTGCTCTTGCATCATGTATCCAAACTCTTCAATATACTTCTGATTGGTGCAGCCGAAGATAATGTCATCCACATATATTTGGCACACAAACAGTTCACCATCATATGTCTTCGTGAAAAGATTGGGATCCAGGGAACCAGGTATGAAGCCTTTGCTTTTCAGAAAGTACTTGAGTGTATCATACCAGGCCCTAGGGGCTTGTTTGAGGCCATACAGTGCCTTGTTGAGCTTGTATACCATATCAGGATGTTTTGGATTTTCAAAGCCAGGTGGTTGTGCAACATACACTTCTTCTTCAATCTTGCCATTGAGAAAGGCACTTTTCACATCCATCTGATAGAGAAGTATGTTATGATGATTTACATAGGCCAGCAGTATGCGTATGGCTTCAAGCCTAGCCAAGGAGCAAATGTTTCATCGAAGTCAATGCCCTCCACTTGAGTATATCCTTGAGCAACTAGACGAGCTTTGTTTCTGACAACTTGACCATGCTCATCTTGCTTGTTGCGGTATATCCATTTGGTGCCTATTATGTTGTGCTTCCGTGGATCAGGACGCTTAACCAGTTCCCATACATTATTCAGCTCAAACTGTTGAAGCTCTTCTTGCATAGCTTGAATCCATTCAGGTTCCATGAAGGCTTCTTCAACTTTCTTGGGTTCTGATATTGAGACGAATGCGAAATGCCCACAGAAGTTTGTTAGCTGAGTTGCCCTTGAACGAGTGAGTGGACCAGGTGCATTGATGCTGTCCAGTATTTTGTCAATTTGTACTTCATTTGCAACACGAGGGTGTGTGGGGCGAAGACTTTGCTCTTGCTGATCTATGTGGTCATTTGAAGGTATATCTTCAGGCTGAGCATTGTCTTCATGTGGATCAGGTGCTGAGATGATAAGTTCTTCTTCAGGTTGAGCTTCAGAAGGTACAATTTCTCCAGTTCCCATAAGCTTGATTGATTCATTTGCTGGAACTTCATCTAGCACATTTGGCAATTGCTCTCTTTGTGATCCATTGGTTTCATCAAACCGCACATCCACTGTTTCAACCACTTTGTAGTGGTAGAGGTTGAAGACTCTGTAGGAGTGCGAATCCTTTCCATATCCAAGCATGAAGCCCTCATGTGCTTTTGGTGCAAACTTTGAGGTGTGGTGTGGGTCCTTGATCCAGCATTTTGCGCCAAATACTCTGAAGTAACTGACATTTGGCTTCTTGCCAGTTAGGAGTTCATAAGATGTCTTGTTCAGAAGCTTGTGAAGATAAACACGATTGATTGTATGGCATGCAGTATCAATGGCTTCAGTCCAGAATTTTCTTGGAGTCTTGTATTCATCTAGCATTGTTCTGGCCATCTCAATGAGTGTTCTGTTCTTGCGTTCGACGACGCCATTCTGCTGTGGCGTGTATGGGGCTGAGAATTCATGTGTGATGCCCAAGGTATCCAGATATGTATCAAGGCCAGTGTTCTTGAATTCAGTGCCATTGTCACTTCTGATGTGCTTTATCTTGGTGCCAAAATTGTTCATAGCTCGATTTGCGAAGCGTCTGAAGACATCCTGCACTTCAGTCTTGTAAAGGATTATGTGCACCCAAGTATATCTAGAATAATCATCAACAATTACGAAGCCATAGAGGCATGCAGAAGTAGTAAAAGTTGAGTAGTGAGTGGGACCGAAAAGATCCATGTTAAGCAGTTCGAAGGGTTGAGTAGTGGTCATGATTGTCTTCGAAGGATGTTTTGCCCTTGTCATCTTCCCTGCTTCACAGGCACCGCATAAGTGATCTTTCTTGAACTTGACGCCTTCGATGCCTATGACGTGCTTTTTCTTCGCAAGGGTGTGGAGGTTCCTCATGCCAGCATGCCCAAGCCTTCGATGCCAAAGCCAGCATTCTGAAGCTTTTGCAAGAAGACATACTGCAAGTTGTGGTCCTGCTGAGAAATCTACCACATACAAATCACCTTTCCTATACCCTTCAAACACTAGAGATTTGTCAGATTCCATTAGCACCAGGCAGCGATATTTGCCAAACATTACAATCATATTCAAATCGCAAAGCATTGAGACAGACATTAAGTTGAAGCCAAGGGATTCAACAAGCATGACTTTATCCATGTGTTGATCCTTTGAGATTGCAACTCTACCTAGACCCAATACCTTACTTTTACCAGTGTCAGCGAATGTAATGTGGCTCTTGTCGGATGGACGTAAAGTTGAGTCCATAAGAAGGCTTCTTCTGCCAGTCATGTGATTTGTACACCCACTGTCAATAATCCATTCTGAAGACTTTGAAGTCGCTGGTATCGTACCCTACAGTGCAGTTAGGGGGATAGGCTTCACGAAGAGTGTTGTGAAGCATAAACATTTGACGAACCAGTGGGTTATGAAAACTTAGATCCAGATTAGGACTAATGGGGAGAGTAGCATGCGATTCAGGAACGAAGTACATAATGATGCCATTTTGGGCATTTTATCTTGCGCCCCACAAGATTTTTATGGTCCCCGGCAATAGCATTAGAAGATTTTGTTTTTGTGCTAGAGACCTTTCCCTGCAAAGGAGAGTTAAGCTTTCTTAACCACCCACATCTTCAAGGGTGGCTTAGAAGCTATAAGTCTAAGTGCAGCATCTGAGAATTTTGGCTTTGAAACCTTAGCAAACAGTCTAGCAGGTGGACAATAATACTCATAGGAATAAGCAGAATAATTTTTGGTCATATGAACATGACGGTTCGATGAACCGCTCTCATATTCATATGCCTGAGTATGGTTTCCCTGCAAAACATTTGCGTTAGTGTGACTCAGGTGAGTCCTCTGTCTATTTGAAGCCTTTGGACCTAGGTTTGTCTTCTTCAAGTGAGGTGTCATGAAGACATTCACAGGAAGATTTTCCAGACATGTTTTCGGAACCCAGATCTTCTTCATAGCCGGTCCATTCCTGCAGTTAGTACCAATGTACCTGGCAAACACTTCACCATTCTGATTCTTAAACAGTTTATAGTTTGCATCAAAGGATTCATCAATGATAATTGGGTTAGCACAAGTGAAGCCAGATAAATTGGATGGATCTGCTAAAAGTTCCTTTGCAGCAACCCATGTAGTTTTGGGGTACTGCTCAGGTTTCCAGTAAGAGCCATCTGCATTGATTTTCCTCACGAACCCAACACCCTCTTTCCTAGGGTTTCGGTTCAGAATCTGCTTCTTAAGGACATCACATAATGTCTGATGCCCTTTCAGACTTTTGTACATCCCTGTTTCAAGCAATGTCTTCAACCTAGCATTCTCATCAGCAATAGCAGTGGTATCCTCAGCAGAGGGGTTAGTTACCACATCAACAGTTGAAGATATTGAAACAGTAGTAGCAGTGGAACATTCAGCAACAGAAGCAGCATTATCACGCTCAATGCATTTAATACATGGTGGTTCAAATCCTTCCTGAGCGGGACTGATCTGTTCAGCGTGAAGTGACTCGTTTTCCTTTTGAAGATCTTCATGAGCCACCCTCAATTTCTCAAGTTCTTGCTTCCTTTGAAGATAATCATAGGAAAGCTTTTCATGAGTTGTTGAGAGAGTATCATGACGATCTTCAAGTTCCTGATACTTAACGTGAAGGTTTTTTATGTCTTCAATTAAGGATTCAGATCGAGTCATTTCAGCACCCAACAGATCATCGCTTCTGTCTAACAATTTTTGAATAAGTTCCATAGCTTTCTGTTGTTCAGTTGCAATTTTAGCAAGTGTTTTGTAGCTAGGTTTTGAATCACATTCAGAGTCATCGTCACTAGATGTTTCATAGCGAGTGGTGCGTGTGTTTACCTTGGCACCGCGTGCCATGAAGTAGTAGGTAGGAGTGGAGTCGTTCTTGTCATTTGCGTCGGTGTCAGTGATGCAGTCATTGTCTTCAGTATTGAAGATGGACTTGGCGACGTATGCTGTAGCCAGACTCGCAATGCCAGAATCAGACTCCTCCTCAGACTCCACCTCTGCCTCCTCAGATGCGGACTCCTCCTCTGAATCCATCTCCTTTCCAACAAACGCACGTGCCTTGCCAGATGATCTCTTCTTGTGTGATGAAGACTTTGATGAAGACTTGGAAGAAGACTTTGAGTGTTTCTTCTTCTTCTTGTCGTCAGAATCATATTCCTTGCTCTTCTTCTTCCTTCTGTTCTCATTGTCCCACTGTGGACACTCAGAGATGAAGTGCCCAGTTTTCTTGCACTTGTGACATGTTTTCTTCTTGTAGTCATGAGCAGAAGCTTCATCATTCCTTGAGATTGATCGTGAAGATTTTCTGAAGCCTTTCTTCTTGGTGAATTTTTGAAACTTCTTCACTAGCATTGCAAGTTCTCTTCCAATGTCTTCAGGATCATCAGAACTGCAGTCAGATTCTTCTTCAGATGAGGAGACAGCTTTTGCCTTCAAGGCACGAGTTCGCCCATAGTTTGGACCGTAGATATCTCTTTTCTCAGAAAGCTGAAACTCATGTGTGTTGAGCCTCTCAAGTATGTCAGACGGATCGAGTGTCTTGAAATCAGGACGTTCTTGAATCATCAGGGCCAGAATGTCAAACGAACTATCAAGTGATCTCAGCAGCGTCTTGACGATTTCATGTTTGGTGATCTCAGTAGCGCCGAGGGCTTGAAGCTCATTTGTGATGTCAGTGAGCCGATCAAAGGTGTGCTGGACATTCTCATTGTCATTTCATTTGAAGCGGTTGAAGAGATTGCGAAGGACACTGATTCTTTGATCTCTCTGGGTTGATATGCCTTCATTAACTTTGGAGAGCCAATCCCAGACCAGTTTGGATGTCTTCAAGGCACTCACACGGCCATACTGTCCTTTGGTCAGATGACCATAGATGATATTCTTGGCAATAGAGTCCAGTTGAACGAACTTCTTGACATCAGCAGCAGTGACACCTTCTCCAGCCTTGGGAACGCCGTTTTCGACGACATACCATAGGTCGACGTCAATGGCTTCAAGATGCATGCGCATCTTATTCTTCCAGTAGGGATATTCAGTTCCATCGAAGACGGGACAAGCAGCGGAGACTTTGATTATCCCTGCAGTCGACATAGCTAAAACTCCAGGTGGTTAAACCGAATCACACAGAACAAGGGAGCACCTTGCTCTGATACCAATTGAAAGTGCGTTATATCGACTAGAGGGGGGGTGAATAGGCGATTTTTATGAAAGTCTTCAAAACGTGAGAGTTGTGAAGACAAACAGTGAAGATCATGCCTATTACTATGCAGCGGAAGTTAGATTACACTAGGCCAGCCATGGTCATGTGTTCAATAGAGTGAAAGCGCAATGACAAACAGCTTCAGTGTAATAAGGATCAGGTAGGAAGAAGTTATGAAGCCGAACAGATCATACATTCATGTTGTGAAGACAAAAGATAAAGCAAGCATGCAATGGCTTCACAATGAATAACTGTAAGTGAAAGGAAGTGAAGATGAAACCAGTGACACGTTGAAGACAATGATTTGTTGGACCAGTTCCAGTTGCTGTGACAACTGTACGTCTGGTTGGAGCGGCTAGGTATTTAAACCAAAGGACACACAGTCCCGGACACCCAGTCAAGGACACTTAGTCCAAGACACCCAGTCCTCACCGTTTTCTCCTTGAGCTAAGGTCACACAGACCTTGCCCAATCACTCAGGTAAGTCTTCAAGGTAGACTCCCAAACCTTCACAGACTTCGTTCACTGACAATCCACAATTTCTCTTGGATGCTCAGAACGCGACGCCTAACCGTCTGGAGGATGCACAGTCCTCAAGTGTAATAAGTCTTCAGATCACACAGACATGAAGACTTAAGTGATGCCCAATTTACTCTGGCTCTGGGTGGTTAGGGCTTTTCTCCTCACTGGGAATTTTTCTTTCAAAGGCTTCGAGGTGGGTTGCTCTCAAACGACAAAAGCCGTGCACTGAAATCTGAGCAGCCAACCGTTTATGGTTGTGGGGGGTGGACTATTTATAGCCACTTGGCAACCCGACCTGATCTGTCCGAAATGACCCTGGGTCACTAAGGAACTGACACGTGTACCAACGGTCGAATTTTGAACTCACACGGCAACTTTACTTGGGCGACAAGTAAAGCTGACTTGTCTGACTTTGGACAAGATTTTCTCTCAAAGTCTTCGCTCGAAGACATAGGATTTGAATTAGGCATCACTTCAGTCATTCTGACTGGTTCTCTTCGACCCCACTTAACAGTACGGTGGTTCCTATGACACAACATGAATGAAATAAAACTACGAAGGATCTAGGTCTTCGAGTTCCAAAAGCTTCATAGGGAGTCTTCTCATGTCATTGTCTTCAATATGAATATCTTCATAAACCACCATTGTCTTCAATGTCTTCGTACATTTTTAGGGGTCATCTCTGGTAGTAAAACCGAATCAATGAGGGACTTCTACCTGTGTTTTCCTGCAATTCTCACAAACACATTAGTCCCTCAGCTAGGTTTGTCGTCAATACTCCAAAACCAACTAGGGGTGGCACTAGATGCACTTACACTCTCCACCACCAACAATGGCGATCTCTAACTCTGCCCACAATGGATGGCCTACTACATTGGGATTTTGCTCCGGGCCTTGCCCTTGCAGACCAGGTGAGACGCAGGTTTGGATCAATGGTTCATTTCCCCCCTTCTCGGGATTCCAAGGAATTCTTTTTGGTGGTCACGTTCTCCTCACCCTCGTTCCCTCTTTCTGTGGAATTGGTTGGCATTGGTTTACAGTGTTTTCTTGGGGGTTTATGCTCCGGATTCAAAGTTGCTAAGATCAAGGATCGATCATTTAGATTCTCTATGGCTAACAATAAGGTTGGGAATTTCATCTATGGATTGAAATATTGTATTTGGAAGGATTTTATTTGTCATTTCCATCTTTACAATGGCCGTTATGCTAGAGCTCCTACCTCTGCCTCCTGCTGGCATGCAGATCAAGAACTTTTGGACATTGCTACTAGGTCCCCTATGGAGATCAAAACTCGTCTGTGCTCTCCACTAGAGAACACTTCCTCGGGATCCATGTCGGCTCATGCGCTAAGAAAATTTCAAATTGCTCCAATTGATCGGATGGAATTCTCGAACAAGAACTCTCATGAAGCTTCATCTTCTCATTCACTTGATCATCGCTCAAAAATTGATGAGTGTTCCTTGATTCAGCCAAGTTTGAATTCCTCATTGTTACAGGCAAAGGGTTCAAATATTCGGTTAATGCAGCATTTTCTCGGTCAGGAGAAATTTGAGGAAAATCAAGCTGTGGATTGTATTCACCTGGGCAGCTTTAAATGCTCACTTAAGGCCCAATATTCCCCAATGCCCCAATGTTTTCTAACATTAGCGATCAAATACGCGCCCCCACATTTGAACTGGCCTCCTATGCTCAGCACTCAACATAAGGCCGACCTGGCCAAGGCCCACTACTCCAAGGAGGAAATTTTGGATCTAGCCACTAATTGGGCTTCGCTTTGCTCTAAATGTCTGCAATGGGGTCACAAAAAATCCTCTTGTCAAGCCCGCCTCATTTGTCTTAATTTCTTAGCGCCTGATCACAAGGCAATTAATTGCCCCAAGCTTATCGGGCATGCGCATAGTTTTGGTCAAGTAGCTGCTCGCCCCGGGATACAAATCATTCAAAATGATATTTCAGCAGCTCCGGTTCCCCTTCCAAATATGATGACTAGGAAACGCACCGTACAATGCCGATCGTGTGGTTTCTACGGGCACATGGATCGTCAATATTTCCATAGATTGAAAGCTCAAAAGTGGAAGTGGGTCCCGAAATCAGCTCGCCCTGCCGATTTTGTCCCTCATGCTATGGCTTCCACCTCGATTGCCCAAACGACTCGCCCCCGCCCCCTGCCCACCTCCCTTGCCACCAATGCCATCACTCTGCCTCCTTCGCCATTGACGCCCTCACCCACCTCGCTCTCCACCATGGCAAACTACCCTCTCAACCCCGTCCCCTTCTTGTCGCCGGGCTTTGCCGTGGAGCCGAGGCCCGCAGACCGCTTGGTGAGGTCTGGCATGGTGGTCGGACCGATTGCGCTGCTGAATCATGACTTCTTGGCGATTGCTGAAGCAAGCACCTACGTTCCTCTACACCGAAGGGCTGCCATTCGCACTGCGATTGAAGGTATTTTGCATGAAGCTCAGCTCTTTACCACTGAATCTAGTGATCATCCACTTGGAATTGGGGTTTTTGGTTTTGTGGATTCGTTTATGAGAGATATGGTTGTCGCCACTCCCCTTGAACTTGAGGAGGAAGATCTGCTTATCACCTTTGTGCCCCATGATAAGGCCCTGAATAGACGCACCACTTCTTTTGGGCCAGAGATTTGGCTTATGTTTTTTGGTTTTCCTTACGATTACCAAACGGATTATTATATCACCAAGGCTCTGGGGGAATATGGTTCTCTTGTTTAGTGGTATAATCCACGTCAAGATATGAGGTTTACATTGATCAAAGCTAGAGTGATTCGTCTGAATCTTGTGCCCAAGAGTTTCATTGTCTAGCAACTAGGAGGCGCAAGGAATTGCTGGACTGTTCAGGTTGCAATCTTATGCAGCGATGACTGGAACAGTTTACTCCCTGAAGTGTTACTGGCCAATGAGGAACCACCACCCCCTGATGGTAATCCTCATCCGCAATTTGGACCAGAGCTTACTACTGAGCAGCTATACCAACAGCAAGTTCATAACTGGTTAGTTCAAAATGTTGCCCCCCCCCAATGTTGTTCATCCCAACCAAGCTGCTCCCGATAATGGTAATGCTCCAAATCAGGGGTGGGGTGCTTGGCAGGAGCCACTAGCTCCTCCTATGCCTCCTCATCTTATGAATTTTCAAGCTTGGCTTACTTCCCAGGGCCTTACTGTTATGCATGGAGTAGTTCTTGAAAACAATGTGTCTGACAACCCAATGCAAGCTTGGCATGATTCTGTCACAACTTATGATGGTACCTCATCCACCCAGTCAGACTTGCTCATTGTACCTGCTCTTCCTCATGGAATCAACAATACTTCACAACTCAATCAGGTGGCTAAGAATACTGATGAGGTGCTAGCTGTCTTTGTGGATATCCATGACCAAGGTATGCGTTTTGGTTTGTCTACCCAAGGTGATTCTCTCCTGGCCATCTTACTGTCAGATAACATACCCAGATAGCAGCTCAACACTGTCCTTTTCCATGCCATTCGACCTTTGCTTACTTCAACGGGACCATGGGCTGATGGCTATGGTTTCAGACAAGATGTTGTGCACCTTGAAGTTCAGGTTTCTACTAGCTCTGCCGGCTTATAATTCACTCAAACTGCTTTGGATGCTCCTGTGACAAATTCAGCAGTGATCATTGAGGAGATGAATGATAGCATGCAGAATTCTGCTGAGGAGGGCCAGGACAGGAGGGCCCTTTCTGTGCTAGCGATTCCTAGTATGATGGTTATTTCAGCTAATACAGTGACTGGGCCTAACAATGAATTTGCTACTCTCGAGGACAGTGCTGATGTGATACCCATTCCGGCTGCTAATGACACTGACTCCTCCCTCACTGGCTTGGTTGCTCGTCACACGGAAACATAGACTGGTCTGCTTCAGATAGCTTCAGGGGCGATAGCTGAACCCTCTCTCTCTGTTGGATCTGCTACTCGCAAACGCAAAGCTAAAGTGCCAGTTCCAGTTGACACCTCAACTCTTAGTCCCAGCAACCGCTCCAACAAGTATGATGGCTTTTGCACCAGTTCACTCTCTGAAGCTCGACCATGCAAAACCAAAGTGAAGGCTCATGTCATACCTTCTGCTGCTTCCAATCCCTCGACAGGTGATCCAATCATGCAGGTGCAGAATGATCATATTCCTCCACCCACTACAATCGCCACAATGCAAGCAATTGGCACCCATCTGTGTGCTATTCCTGAGGAGGAGCTCACTGCTGCTACCCTCACTGAAGATAGGGCTGGTTCTTCTTGTTCTTCTTCTTCTTCTTTTGCTTAAGCGCGGCTGCTGTTATTTCCCTTTCAGTTAAATGGTACTTTTGCAGAACTGTAATGTCTTATGCTGGAATATTCATGGCCTTAACTCTACCAAAAAACATTTAGCGCTTTCCAATGCTATCCAGGCTAGTGGGTGTGCGATTATATGTTTGCAAGAAACTAAAATGACGATGTTTGATGCTGCAACACTCAAATCCCTCTGCCCCAAACACTTCGATAGATACGCGTACATCCCATCTATAGGTGCCTCGGGGGGTCTTGTGACGATCTGGAATAGTAATATTTTCACTGGTTCTATTGTCATTGAGGAGCAATTTGCACTAGGTATCAATTTCACTTCCACTCAAAATGCTCATAATTGGACTTTGGTTAATATCTATGGTCCATGTCAAGGGGAACAACGAGACACGTTAACACAATGGCTATTCGACCTTACCATTCCCTCCTCTGAAGATTCGCTATTACTTGGCGATTTCAATTATATTCGCTCACCTGACAACCGCAATCTGCCAGGGGGAAACACTCAGGATATGTTCACTTTCAATGATTTCATACGTGATCAAGAACTAATTGAACTTCCTATTAAAGGTTGTGCATATACGTGGTCTAATATGCAACTAAATCCTCTCCTCGAACAACTAGACTGGTTCTTCACTTCTCTCAACTGGACTACATCTTTCCCCAACACTATGGTAAACCCCTTGGGACACCCTGTTTCTGATCATATACCATGTACTGTGGTAATTCAATCCAACATACCGAAGAGAAGAATATTCATATTTGAATCATATTGGATTGCTCTCCCCGGCTTTATGGAAGTTGTGGAAACGGCATGGAATAGACCAATCAAATTTGGTAAAAATAAAAATTTGGTGTCTATCCTCTGCCAAAAGCTCAAGGCTGTAAGGCATGGATTAAGTCATTGGAGCAAAAAGATTTCCCGCCTGAAGGTAGCTATTGACAATTCAAATAAAGGCACTACTTGAGCTTGATGTTATTGAAGAGCGTAGAATCCTTACTGTCCCTGAACGTAATTTCAGAAACATCCTCAAAAACCACCTCCTAAGATTGCTCAACTACCAGAAAGAGTACTGGAGGAAGAGATGCACCATCTGTTGGATTAAATTTGGTGACGAGAACTCAAAATTCTTTCAGACGGTGGCCACAGAAAGATTCAGACATAACGGCATCGCTACTTTAAAAAATAATCAAGGGGTAACTATGGAGGACCACGCTGGCAAGGAATCCATTCTGTTTGAGGCCTTTAAACGAAGACTGGGTACATGCACTACACCTAATATGAAGTTTAATCTCTCTGCTCTACTTAGGCATCAGGTTGATTTCGATAGCCTCACAACTCCATTCACACATGCTGAGATTGATGTGGTGATCAAGGACATGCCCCCGGACAGGGCACCTGGACCTGATGGCTTCAATGGAGCCTTCATGAAAGCTTGCTGGCCAATCATAAAAGAGGACTTTTACAATTTATGTGCTGAATTCCATAATGGGGATCTTGATCTCGAATGCCCGAACTATGGTTACATTACTCTGATACCCAAAAACAACTCACAAGAGGCGGCCAACGACTTTCGCCCGATCACTCTGCTCAACTGTTGTCTCAAACTGATCAAACTTTTGGCCAACCGTCTCCAAAAAATCATTCTACAAATCGTCCACCACAACCAGTATGGATTCCTGCGTGGGAGATCGATACATATTTTCTAGCATGGGCGTTTGAATAGATACACCAATGTCAAACGTCACACAGAGAGATAATCCTACTGAAATTAGACTTTGCCAAAGCCTTTGACACAATTCAGCACTCAGCAATGTTGCAAATTATGAAAAATGTGGGTTTCAATGACAAATGGATTCAGTGAATCCAATGCCTATTCACTTCTGGAAAATTGTCTGTCCTACTTAATGGCACTCCGGGCAAAATCTTTCGGTGCAAATGTGGAGTGAGGCAAGGAGACCCCCTATCGCTGCTTATTTTTGTCATTGCCGTCGACCTGCTTCAGACAGCAATTAATGATGCCCTTCATAGTAATCTCCTGGAATTCCCCATTCAACACACCAATAATGGAGATTATCATGTCATTCAGTACACGGATGACACGATCATCATTATGCCAGTGTGCTTCTGCCAAGCTACCAAGATCAAAGAAATTCTAGAAGACTACGCCACGTCCATTGGCCTCAAGATCAATTTTCATAAATCCACTATAGTCCCAATCAACACCCCTCCTGATAAATGCAAAGACTTGGCTGACCTCTTTGGTTGTACAGTGGGATCCAAGCCATTCATGTACCTAGGACTTCCTCTGGGCACCACTCGACCATCAGTCCAAGATCTGACTCCGTTGGTCTGCAAAGCTGAGAAAAATATCATGGCTGCTATGTCTTTGATGTCATACGCTGGAAAGTTGTCCCTCATGAATTTTCTGATCACCTCATTAATCATGTTCTCGATGGGCATGTAACATCCCAAATTTTCAATTTGGAATGTTATACATTAGGTCATCATGCATATCATATTTTATTTTGCTTTTGGTTTTGATCCTAGAAAATCCTAAGCAACTCAAGGACCCACGGAGAGAGTTGGGGATTTCGTTATTTACATATTTGAGTTTTCTCAAATTATGTAAACAGGATCATTTGATTTTATTTATTTTATCATCAATTATTTCTATTACAAAAATATGAGAGAGGGAATAAAATGACTTTCCCAAAATATAGAAATATTGAGGATTTAATA
The DNA here is from genome assembly GCF_056163025.1 of Triticum urartu. Lineage (NCBI taxonomy): Eukaryota > Viridiplantae > Streptophyta > Magnoliopsida > Poales > Poaceae > Triticum > Triticum urartu. Next base: position 169,990,671 of record NC_141876.1, on the reverse strand, counting down.
AAAAATCAAATAAAATTTATTTTGGAGTTTTTCAATATTTTTAATTGAATTTAGGAAAAATGCGCGTTTTTCAAAGTTCTAGTTTGGGCCCAGATAAATGTTCACTTTATCGGGCTTGATTTTAGAAACCCGGGAAAATTTATTTCATGATTTTTGGAGTCCGTTTAGTATTTTTTTTATTTTTCTTCCGAGCGTAATTATTTAAAAAAACGAAACCGACTATGGGCCGTACCCGAGCGGGACTCCACCCGGGGGCGCCTTTATATAGCGAAGCGCCCGAGCCCCAGGCCCATAGCCGCGCCTGCGCCGAAACCCTAGCCCATAGCCGCCGCCGCCGCCGGACCAGCCGCCAACTCGCCGGAATTGCACGCCGCCCGAGGTTCGCCACCGCTTCGACTTCCGTGCCGTTTAAAAAAATTTGTTCGTCGTTTTTTTCTTTTTCGTCGGATTTTCCGTGGTTATTTTCTGATCGCGATCTCTGATCCGATTTTCGTTTTAGTATAACTTTTCGCTCCTTTATCGGAATCAGGCGATTCAAGCGCCTGGAGTTTCGTCTCGAAACCCTCTTTCCGAATAATCAACTTAAACATGTTTTTGCTACTGTAAAATTTGCCCTAAGATTACTAGAACAAAGTTGTTTTCTTTCGCCATTTGACTTCTTTTGCTTCGTTCGATTTGATTCTTTTTGCAAACCAGGGTTCTTAGGTTGAACTTTCTGGTTAGATCTTATATTTGAGTTTTACCTGTGCATTAGATGAGTACTTATTGTATGCTTGTTGTTTGTCTGCGATAGAATACCCGGAGTGCGCCGCTTGTTACTTCGAGTCTCTAGGTTTCGCGGATCATCAGCAAGGCAAGTAACACTTTGATCATACCTTTTCTGCAACCCAGTTTTATTGCATTAGATCCATCCTCACACATTGCATGATTAGGATCTAATTAAATTGTGGGATGGGAAGTAGATGAGGTAGTACCTATTACCTGTTTATTATCAAACCTTTGGGAGTTACTTCTGCGTTTGCTTTATGCCATGCTATGCTAGTAGACGTGGATTGGGTGAGTGATATCCATGACAGATGTGAGATTGTTAATTAATGGTTTATCTAAGGTGGCAACCTAACACACATCTGGGTGGATTGAGGCACCTGGGTATTCCAGGACTTGCCTGTTTTTATTTTGGACCGCCACCCAGGCTCAAAGGGATCATGAGATTATTCATACTAGAAACTTCCGTGTGCAGCCACAAGCCATTATGAGCTCTGGCATAGTTGAGTAAGTCGTGCGAACTCTTACAGGGTAGACTAGCAGATGTAGGGGAAAGTAGGTGTACCGGTCTATCCATCGTAAGGTGCTAGCGCTTTTGAAAGACTGTGTCTCGGTCATCCGTTTCTCAAACACCATGTAGTGCGAGAAATCCAACGGAGGCGATCGAGTCTTGTGGGGAAAAGTGCGCAAACCTCTGCAGAGTGTATAAACTAATCATGATTAGCCGTGTCCCCGGTTATGGACATCTTGAGTATCTAGTACCTGGATTATCAAGTGAATCTCAACATGTTACTCTAAAGTTAATTTTGTTGGGTTTTAATGATATTACTTAATTGGGATTGAGAATGCTGTCAACCATTCTCTATGTTTAACAACCACCATGATAGTAATTAATTTTATTCCTTGAAGTAGGGAAAAATTGGCTTTACGCAAAAACTGTAACCATAGAGCTTTCCACCAGCCAAATATGCATATAGTATAGCTGTTTCATTCCATTACTCTCTATGTGTTACCTTGCTAGCATATTCCATGTGCTGACCCGTTTTCGGGCTGCAACGTTAATGTTGCAGACTTTTCAGACGACGATTAAGGAGTTTTTAGGTCATGGTTCTATACTCAGTGATGCCGTTGGAGTTGATGGACTCACTTACCTTCCAAGCCTTTCGCTGTTATCGTTATTAGATGGCCTTAAGCCATATTTATTGTAATAAGCTCTCTTTTGAGACACTCGATGTAATAAGTGTGTGATTGCTACTCTGCTATAAATCCTTCGAGTACTGTGTGGTGTCAGCATTACTGATCCAGGGATGACACCGGAGCACAGAGATCAGACTGTTTGAGGTCTGGTCGCTACAGGGCACCATTTGAATCCCCCCCCCATAATTGTGGCCCAACTTGACAAGATCAGACGGCACTATTTGTGGCAAAAAAAAGACTGATGATGGCATTAAGAGCAACTCCCTGGCTGCCTGGGATATGGTGTGCAGACCCAAGAATAGTGGGGGTTTAGGTATCATTAACTTAAGGATACAGAATGATGCTTTACTCCTCAATTTTCTCCACAAGTTCTACAACAGGCACGGTATCCCTTGGGTTCACTTGATCTGGGAGTCTTACTACGACAACACAATCCCACATGCACATGATACTTGTGGATCCTTCTGGTGGAAGGACTTAATCCAACTTATGCCTACCTATCATGGTGTGACATGCATCAAAATTGGAAGTGGATCTTCTGCTCTATTCTGGAAGGATAATTGGAACCAAACAATTTATGACGATGCATATCCAAGAGCCTATTCTTAAGCTATATCTGAATACATCTCCGTCAAAGATCTTATGACAACAATGGACTTGCATGAAACCTTTCACCTCCCCCTCTCAATACAAGCTCGTGATGAACTAAGAGAAATACAAGCTGAAGTGGCCATGATCACCCTTGTGGCTACTCAAGACATTTGGCAGTGTGTGCGGACAGGCAATACCTTCAGAACCTCTTCCTATTACAAATTCTACTTTAGGGAGGTGATCGCCCATGAAGCATTCGGATGGTTGTGGAAATCCAAATGCATACCCAATATTAAGGTCTTCAGTTGGTTCCTGCCTGCTGACCACCTCAACATGAGAAATATGCTCAAAAGGAGGCACTACAACATTGGCACCAACTTTGATTGCCCACTATGTGGCCAGCACGTTGAAGAAACAGTTGAGCACCTATTTTTCGTGGTTATTTTCTGATCGCGATCTCTGATCCGATTTTCGTTTTAGTATAACTTTTCGCTCCTTTATCGGAATCAGGCGATTCAAGCGCCTGGAGTTTCGTCTCAAAACCCTCTTTCCGAATAATCAACTTAAACATGTTTTTGCTACTGTAAAATTTTCCCCAGATCCAGATTACTAGAATGAAGTTGTTTTCTTTCGCCGTTTGACTTCTTTTGCTTCGTTCAATTTGATTCTTTTTGCAAACCAGGGTTCTTAAGTTGAACTTTCTGGTTAGATCTTATATTTGAGTTTTACCTGTGCATTAGATGAGTACTTATTGTATGCTTGTTGTTTGTCTGCGATAGAATACCCGGAGTGCGCCGCCTGTTACTTCGAGTCTCTAGGTTTCGCGGATCATCAGCAAGGCAAGTAACACTTTGATCATACCTTTTCTCCAACCCAGTTTTATTGCATTAGATCCATCCTCACACATTGCATGATTAGGATCTAATTAAATTGTGGGATGGGAAGTAGATGAGGTAGTACCTATTACCTGTTTATTATCAAACCTTTGGGAGTTACTTCTGCGTTTGCTTTATGCCATGCTATGCTAGTAGACGTGGATTGGGTGAGTGATATCCATGACAGATGTGAGATTGTTAATTAATGGTTTATCTAAGGTGGCAACCTAACACACATTTGGGTGGATTGAGGCACCTGGGTATTCCAGGACTTGCCTGTTTTTCTTTTGGACCGCCACCCAGGCTCAAAGGGATCATGAGATTATTCATACTAGAAACTTCCGTGTGCAGCCACAAGCCATTATGGGCTCTGGCATAGTTGAGTAAGTCGTGCGAACTCTTACAGGGTAGACTAGAAGATGTAGGGGAAAGTAGGTGTACCGGTCTATCCATCATAAGGTGCTAGCGCTTTTGAAAGACTGTGTCTCGGTCATCCGTTTCTCAAACACCATGTAGTGCGAGAAATCCAACGGAGGCGATTGAGTCTTGTGGGGAAAAGTGCGCAAACCTCTGCAGAGTGTATAAACTAATCATGATTAGCCGTGTCCCCGATTATGGACATCTTGAGTATCTAGTACCTGGATTATCAAGTGAATCTCAACATGTTACTCTAAAGTTAATTTTGTTGGGTTTTAATGGTATTACTTAATTGGGATTGAGAATGCTGTCAACCATTCTCAATGTTTAACAACCACCATGATAGTAATTAATTTTATTCCTTTGAAGTAGGGAAAAATTGGCTTTACGCAAAAACTATAGCCATAGAGCTTTCCACCAGCCAAATATGCATATAGTATAGCTGTTTCATTCCATTACTCTCTATGTGTTACCTTGCCAGCATATTCCATGTGCTGACCCTTTTTCGGGCTGCAACGTTAATGTTGCAGACTTTTCAGACGACGATTAAGGAGTTTTTAGGTCGTGGTTCTATACTCAGTGATGCCGTTGGAGTTGATGGACTCACTTACCTTCCAAGCCTTCCGCTGTTATTGTTATTAGATGGCCTTAAGCCATATTTATTGTAATAAGCTCTCTTTTGAGACACTCAATGTAATAAGTGTGTGATTGCTACTCTGCTATAAATCCTTCGAGTACTGTGTGGTGTCAGCATTACTGATCCAGGGATGACACCGGAGCACAGAGATCAGACTGTTTGAGGTCTGGTCGCTACAGAGATGGTATCAGAGCACACGCTGACTGTAGGACACGACCACTAAGCTAAGAGACCTAGATCACTACCCACTCTCTTCTCTTCTGACTTCTCATCTTTTCTACTCTTTAGGATGGCAGATGCAAGGAACAAGTTCACACAACCAGATGAAGATACACCCTTTGGACGCCACTTGAAGGAAGTCACTAGATACCTGAACATAAGAGTACCAAGCTTCACGGGAACCTACAACGCCACTTTACCTGAAGAAGAGCGCTGGATGATTCAAGTTCAAGTTCCAGGAAGGACGTTCATGCCAGTCACTGAGCCCATAGAGTTTTCTTTTGATGCACCAACTTGGAGTCTAGGAAAGAGTATGGCAGCTCACATCGCCATGGGATGCATTGCAGAAGTCTACTGCAAGGATCTCTAGGATACTATCTACCAGATTTGTGGACGCCGAGATGAACACTGGGAGATGATCAGCACCAGGAAAGATAGATCAATTGCAGCTTTTATTCAGGAGTTAAATCAGCACATTCGACGACAGGAGAATCAGATGTGCGCCGACATGATAGATCTGAAGAAGGCTAAGACTAGAATCAAGGAACTGGAGGAAGAACTCAAGGCTACACGTGAAGATTATGAAGAAGAAATTGAAGTATTGGTGGAGAAGAATGACGATCTGATCAAGAAGATTGGAATATTTATGGGAGGCTCGACACCAGTAGATGAAGACGAAGAACCCAAGGAGATTAGCCCGGAAGACTACATCATCATCGACGGCACCGACTCGGAACAAGATAGTAGCAACGATGACTATGTTGATGAAGCAGGAGCAGATACCATGGAATCTACAACCGTAGAATATTTCTAGTAGACCACCTCATCAGTAGTAGTAGTCCACCATGTAAATATAGTAGTCCGAGCACTCTTGCGATAGCTAGATCGATTGTATGCCTTTGTTTGATTGAATGAAGTGAATTGTTTGCTTTTGCCTCATGTGCATATGGGTAGTGTTTTCTCTTTAGACCCCCTCTATTCTTATATCTCATCTTTTCTAAACCCTCAGATGCCTCCGAGACGTGACCCCGGATTTGCCTTTCCGCTGGAGCTCACCCAGTTGATCCAGCAGCAGAACACCCTGATGCAGTTGCTAGTTCAGAATCAGAATCAGGGGAACAACAACAACAACCCACCACCACCACCACCCGTTGACCACTTAGCCCGTTTTCTTAGGCTGAATCCGCCGGTGTTTTCCAGTAGCACCGAGCCGATAGTAGCAGATGATTGGCTCCGCAAGATAGCTAGGGAGTTGACCACAGCAGGATGCACAGATGCGGAGAAGGTGAAGTTTGCCGCACATCAGTTAGAAGGACCCGCAGCATCCTGGTGGGAGAATTTCACAGCCACCTTCCCAGTCGACACTGTCACATGGGATCAGTTTCAGCAGGCTTTTCGTACTGCCCATGTTTCAGCAGGAGCAATAGCCATGAAGAAGCGTGAGTTTCGTAACTTGCCAAGGAGGACGGACAGTTGGACAGTATGTGGAGGAGTTTAGTAAGCTAGCACGTTATGCCCCAGACGACGTTGCTACGGATGCAGATAAGTAGGAGAAGTTCCTGGAAGGACTGAATGATGAGTTGAGTATGCAGTTGATGGTAGCCACCTTCAACAACTACCAGGAGTTGGTAGATCGTGCTCTTATGATTGAAGGGAAGCAGCAGCAAATTGAGAACCGCAAGAGGAAGTATGGACAAGGAAAGTATAATTCAGGAGCTCAGCAGAAGCCACGTTTTACCCCTAGACCGGGAGGACATTTTCAGCATACCCATGGAGTAGGTAGCTCGCATAATCACAATGGCACCAAGAATGGTAATGGGAATGGAGGAAGCAATGGACAGAACCGCAACACCCCATCAACCCCAGCCAAGAGAGATCTGAGTCAAGTCACCTGTTTCAAGTGTTCCAAGACCGGACATTATGCCAATGAATGCCCTGAAGGCCAAAACGGCAATGGAAGCTCTGGAAAGAAGCCGAACCCTTTCAACAGGGGACAGGTGAACCACGTTAATGTGGAGGAGGTTGAAGCTCAACCCGATGCAGTAATAGGTGAGTTTTTGGTTAAGACATTTACTGCACTCGTTCTTTTTGATACTGGTGCATCGCATTCATACATATCAAGGGGATTTGTGGAAAAGTATAGCCTGCCCACTAGGGTTCTCAAAACACCTATGCTAGTAAGCTCACCAGGAGCAGAGTACATGGCCGGACAAGGATGTTTTCAAGTGCCATTAAGTATAGGAAGGCATGTTTTCCCAACGGATTTAATTATTCTGGAATCCCAAGGTTTGTACGTAATTCTTGGTATGGATTGGCTGTCGATGTATGGAGGAAACATCGATTGCGCCAGTAAGACAATTTTGCTCACAACGCCAGAAGGAAGAAGGATCAAGTATGTATCCCGACATGCGCCAAACAGGACACAAGTAAATTCCTTATCAGGAGTTGTGCAGGAGGAAGTACCAGTGGTCAAGGATTTTCCTGATGTATTTCCCGAAGAGTTGCCAGGCATGCCACCAGATAGAGACATTGAGTTTTTGATTGAGCTTTTGCCAGGCACTGGGCCAATATCGAAGCGACCATACAGGATGCCCGCAAAAGATTTGGTGGAAATTAAGAAGCAGATTAAGGAGTTACTGGATAAAGGTTACATTCGCCCAAGTTCTTCGCCTTGGGGATCACCAGTACTTCTAGTAGAGAAGAAGGATGGATCGTTAAGGATGGTTGTTGACTATCGAGGATTGAATGAAGTAACAATCAAGAACAAGTACCCGCTACCAATGATCAATGATCTGTTTGATCGATTGCAAGGAGCTAAAGTGTTTTCCAAGATCGATTTGCGATCAGGGTACCATCAGTTGAAGATTCGAGAGCAGGACATACCTAAGACAGCATTCACCACAAGATATGGACTATATGAGTATACCATTATGTCATTTGGACTGACTAACGCGCCTGCCTATTTTATGAACATGATGAACAAAGTGTTTATGGAGTTTTTGAGAACATCAATTATATGCCAAGTTCAGCAAATGTGAGTTTTGGTTGAAGGAAGTAGGATTCCTCGGACACATTATATCTGGAGAAGGTATAGCTGTTGATCCCGCTAAAGTTGAAACCGTGACCAAGTGGGAAGCACCAACAACAGTTGGAGAGATCCGGAGTTTTCTTGGACTCGGAGGATAATACCAGAGGTTTATTGAGAACTTTTCAAAGATTGCGAAGCCTATGACGGAGTTGCTGAAGAAGGATACCAAGTTCAAATGGACTGAGGAGTGTGAGGCTAGTTTCCAGGAATTGAAGAACCGTTTGGTTACCTCACCAGTGTTGATTTTGCCAGATCAAACCAAGGATTATGAGGTGTATTGCGACGCTTCACGTCGAGGACTTGGAGCAGTGCTTATGCAGGAGGGAAGAGTTGTTTCGTATGCTTCACGACAACTGAAGCCTCACAAATTGAATTATGCCACGCATGATTTGGAGTTAGCAGCCGTAGTGCATGCATTGAAGACATGGAGACATTTCCTCATTGGAAATCATTGTGAGGTGTACACGGATCACAAGAGTTTGAAGTACATTTTCACGCAGAAGGAGTTGAACCTCAGACAGAGGAGATGGTTGGAGCTCATCAAGGATTATGATATGAGATTGCATTACCATCCCGGAAAAGCGAATGTAGTAGCTGATGCATTAAGCCGCAAGAGCCATGTCAATACGTTAATGACGGGAGAAATACCCAAGGAGTTAGAAGAAAATTTTTGTGAACTATGTTTGGAAATAGTTCCGAGAGGCTATGTAGCAGCGTTGGAAATTCAGTCAACTTTGATGGACAAAATCAGAAAGACTTAGAAATCTGACAAGGAGATTGCTTCTATAAAAGAGAAAATGAGCCAAGGAAAAGCTAAAGGATTTCGTGGGGATGAGCACGACACCCTATGGTTTGAAGACCGTGTTTATGTACCCAATGACCCGGAGATCAGGAAGTTGATTCTGCAAGAGGCACATGATTCACCGTATTCGATTCACCCAGGAAATACCAAGATGTATTTGGATTTTAAGAATATTTTCTGGTGGACCGGAATGAAGAAGGATATTGCGGAGTATGTAGCAGTTTGTGATGTATGTCAGAGAGTAAAGGCAGAGCATCAAAAGCCAGCAGGATTGTTGCAACCATTGCCGATACCCGAATGGAAGTGGGATAAGCTAGGCATGGATTTTATCACGGGATTACCAAGGACTCGTTCAGGCTATGACTCGATTTGGGTTGTAGTTGATCGATTGACGAAGGTAGCTCATTTCATCCCAGTAAAGACCACTTACACCAGTGCTAAGTTGGCAAAGATATACATGACCAGGATCGTATGTTTGCATGGAGTTCCGAGGAGCATCGTATCATATAGAGGAACCCAGTTTACCTCAAAGTTCTGGAAGCAGTTGCATGAGACTTTGGGTACTAGGCTAGAATTTAGTACAGCTTTTCATCCGCAGACAGATGGACAGACCGAGAGAGTCAATCAGATTTTGGAGGATATGCTGAGAGCTTGTGCGCTAGATTATGGATCTAGTTGGGACGATAATTTGCCATATGCAGAGTTCTCTTATAATAATAGCTATCAGACCAGTTTGAAGATGGCCCCTTTCGAAGCTCTGTACGGAAGGAGGTGCAGGACACCGTTGTCATGGGACGAAGTTGGAGACCGTCAGTTGTTTGGACCAGATCTGATTAAGGAGTCTGAACAGAAGGTGAAGTTGATTCGCGATAGGCTCAAGGTAGCCCAGTCCAGGCAGAAGAGCTACACAGATTCTAAACGCAAGGAGACAGTTTACGAAGTTGGAGACAGAGCTTATCTTCGAGTATCCCCACTTCGAGGGATTAAGCGCTTTGAAGTTAAGGGGAAGTTAGCGCCACGATTTGTAGGGCCATATCGAGTTTTGGAGCGTATGGGAGAAGTGGCCTACAAGTTGGAATTGCCAGAAGGATTGACAGGAGTTCATGATGTGTTCCACGTTTCTCAGTTGAAAAAGTGTCACGCGGAGATGGCTGACATACCTTTGAGAGACACAGTGCCATTGGAAGCAATTTAGTTGGATAACAATTTGATCTATGAGGAGAAACCAGTCAAGATTCTCGAGTTTGCCAGCCGAGTCACTCGCAGCAACGTTATCAAGTTTTGCAAAGTTCAGTGGAGCCACCACACGGAGGATGAAGCCACTTGGGAGAAAGAGGAAGATTTGCTCAAAGACCACCCTCACCTATTTTCTAGCCAACCCGAATCTCGAGGGCGAGATTCATCTTAAGGGGGGTAGGTTTGTAACATCCCAAATTTTCAATTTGGAATGTTATACATTAGGTCATCATGCATATCATATTTTATTTTGCTTTTGGTTTTGATCCTAGAAAATCCTAAGCAACTCAAGGACCCACGGAGAGAGTTGGGGATTTCGTTATTTACATATTTGAGTTTTCTCAAATTATGTAAACAGGATCATTTGATTTTATTTATTTTATCATCAATTATTTCTATTACAAAAATATGAGAGAGGGAATAAAATGACTTTCCCAAAATATAGAAATATTGAGGATTTAATAAAAAATCAAATAAAATTTATTTTGGAGTTTTTCAATATTTTTAATTGAATTTAGGAAAAATGCGCGTTTTTCAAAGTTCTAGTTTGGGCCCAGATAAATGTTCACTTTATCGGGCTTGATTTTAGAAACCCGGGAAAATTTATTTCATGATTTTTGGAGTCCGTTTAGTATTTTTTTTATTTTTCTTCCGAGCGTAATTATTTAAAAAAACGAAACCGACTATGGGCCGTACCCGAGCGGGACTCCGCCCGGGGGCGCCTTTATATAGCGAAGCGCCCGAGCCCCAGGCCCATAGCCGCGCCTGCGCCGAAACCCTAGCCCATAGCCGCCGCCGCCGCCGGACCAGCCGCCAACTCGCCGGAATTGCACGCCGCCCGAGGTTCGCCACCGCTTCGACTTCCGTGCCGTTTAAAAAAATTTGTTCGTCGTTTTTTTCTTTTTCGTCGGATTTTCCGTGGTTATTTTCTGATCGCGATCTCTGATCCGATTTTCGTTTTAGTATAACTTTTCGCTCCTTTATCGGAATCAGGCGATTCAAGCGCCTGGAGTTTCGTCTCGAAACCCTCTTTCCGAATAATCAACTTAAACATGTTTTTGCTACTGTAAAATTTGCCCTAAGATTACTAGAACAAAGTTGTTTTCTTTCGCCGTTTGACTTCTTTTGCTTCGTTCGATTTGATTCTTTTTGCAAACCAGGGTTCTTAGGTTGAACTTTCTGGTTAGATCTTATATTTGAGTTTTACCTGTGCATTAGATGAGTACTTATTGTATGTTTGTTGTTTGTCTGCGATAGAATACCCGGAGTGCGCCGCTTGTTACTTCGAGTCTCTAGGTTTCGCGGATCATCAGCAAGGCAAGTAACACTTTGATCATACCTTTTCTGCAACCCAGTTTTATTGCATTAGATCCATCCTCACACATTGCATGATTAGGATCTAATTAAATTGTGGGATGGGAAGTAGATGAGGTAGTACCTATTACCTGTTTATTATCAAACCTTTGGGAGTTACTTCTGCGTTTGCTTTATGCCATGCTATGCTAGTAGACGTGGATTGGGTGAGTGATATCCATGACAGATGTGAGATTGTTAATTAATGGTTTATCTAAGGTGGCAACCTAACACACATCTGGGTGGATTGAGGCACCTGGGTATTCCAGGACTTGCCTGTTTTTATTTTGGACCGCCACCCAGGCTCAAAGGGATCATGAGATTATTCATACTAGAAACTTCCGTGTGCAGCCACAAGCCATTATGAGCTCTGGCATAGTTGAGTAAGTCGTGCGAACTCTTACAGGGTAGACTAGCAGATGTAGGGGAAAGTAGGTGTACCGGTCTATCCATCGTAAGGTGCTAGCGCTTTTGAAAGACTGTGTCTCGGTCATCCGTTTCTCAAACACCATGTAGTGCGAGAAATCCAACGGAGGCGATCGAGTCTTGTGGGGAAAAGTGCGCAAACCTCTGCAGAGTGTATAAACTAATCATGATTAGCCGTGTCCCCGGTTATGGACATCTTGAGTATCTAGTACCTGGATTATCAAGTGAATCTCAACATGTTACTCTAAAGTTAATTTTGTTGGGTTTTAATGATATTACTTAATTGGGATTGAGAATGCTGTCAACCATTCTCTATGTTTAACAACCACCATGATAGTAATTAATTTTATTCCTTGAAGTAGGGAAAAATTGGCTTTACGCAAAAACTGTAACCATAGAGCTTTCCACCAGCCAAATATGCATATAGTATAGCTGTTTCATTCCATTACTCTCTATGTGTTACCTTGCTAGCATATTCCATGTGCTGACCCGTTTTCGGGCTGCAACGTTAATGTTGCAGACTTTTCAGACGACGATTAAGGAGTTTTTAGGCCGTGGTTCTATACTCAGTGATGCCGTTGGAGTTGATGGACTCACTTACCTTCCAAGCCTTCCGCTGTTATCGTTATTAGATGGCCTTAAGCCATATTTATTGTAATAAGCTCTCTTTTGAGACACTCGATGTAATAAGTGTGTGATTGCTACTCTGCTATAAATCCTTTGAGTACTGTGTGGTGTCAGCATTACTGATCCAGGGATGACACCGGAGCACAGAGATCAGACTGTTTGAGGTCTGGTCGCTACAGGGCACCATTTGAAACCCCCCCCCCCATAATTGTGGCCCAACTTGACAAGATCAGACGGCACTATTTGTGGCAAAAAAAAGACTGATGATGGCATTAAGAGCAACTCCCTGGCTGCCTGGGATATGGTGTGCAGACCCAAGAATAGTGGGGGTTTAGGTATCATTAACTTAAGGATACAGAATGATGCTTTACTCCTCAATTTTCTCCACAAGTTCTACAACAGGCACGGTATCCCTTGGGTTCACTTGATCTGGGAGTCTTACTACGACAACACAATCCCACATGCACATGATACTTGTGGATCCTTCTGGTGGAAGGACTTAATCCAACTTATGCCTACCTATCATGGTGTGACATGCATCAAAATTGGAAGTGGATCTTCTGCTCTATTCTGGAAGGATAATTGGAACCAAACAATTTATGACGATGCATATCCAAGAGCCTATTCTTAAGCTATATCTGAATACATCTCCGTCAAAGATCTTATGACAACAATGGACTTGCATGAAACCTTTCACCTCCCCCTCTCAATACAAGCTCGTGATGAACTAAGAGAAATACAAGCTGAAGTGGCCATGATCACCCTTGTGGCTACTCAAGACATTTGGCAGTGTGTGCGGACAGGCAATACCTTCAGAACCTCTTCCTATTACAAATTCTACTTTAGGGAGGTGATCGCCCATGAAGCATTCGGATGGTTGTGGAAATCCAAATGCATACCCAATATTAAGGTCTTCAGTTGGTTCCTGCCTGCTGACCACCTCAACATGAGAAATATGCTCAAAAGGAGGCACTACAACATTGGCACCAACTTTGATTGCCCACTATGTGGCCAGCACGTTGAAGAAACAGTTGAGCACCTATTTTTCTTTGCTCCTTCAGTCAGGACTGCTGGAGATCTCTAGGCTTCCATTGGTCCATGCATGATCACAGACTTGCGATGATAAGTCATCAGAAAACCACACAACCCCGCAAACTATGGATGGAGATTTTCCTTACGTCAGCTTGGAGCCTATGGAAAGAGCGCAATAATCACCATTTCAGAAATATTAAGCCTACTGTAGAGGCCTGGAAACAGAGGTTCAAGGTGGAATTTTCCAACCTTAGATATAGAGTGCATTCCTCCAAAGTTCAATTTGTCACTACACTCTTAGACTCCATCCAATAGTTGCTTGATGCCTCTTTGTAACATTAGGGTGTATCCACCCCCCTTCTCCCACTTGTATGTACCACCCCGAGATGTAATTGTATTCCATATTACAAAGTAATATATATGCAGTAGGAGCCTTTCCTACTATCTTCATAGTCAAAAAAAGCCTAAGCTTGGGGGAGTGCGTATTTCTCACCGACATTATACTCATGTTCATGCACTTAGTTCAGTTGTCAGTGCTCATACTTTTTCATTGTATTATCCATGCTAGTTTATTTCTTTTTCCGCTTTCTTCTTGTGTGTTTGATTAACCTTAAGAAAACAAAAAAAATAGTTGTAGTTAGTTTACTTTCTATGCATACTTAGTAGTAGTAAAATTAAAAGAAAACCCAAAAATATTTCCTGATCTTCTTTTGCTTGTTGAGAGCTTTCCCGTGTAAATAGTTTTTCTTGTTCTTGTTTTACCTTCTTTAGAAAAACAAAAACTCCAAAAATATTTTAGTGTGTTTCTTTGAAATTCTTTTCTTTTCTTTGGGTTCGAGAGGGGAAGACCACGATGAAAATGTTGAGTGGCTCTCTTATGCATTATTTTTGATCTAACAAAGAGCCCATATTACCTTTTCTTCTCCTTTGAAAAAATGTTTGCAGATTCCAGCTTAGTCCAATGCATGTGCACTCTTATTATTATCCACACCGTTCGGTCATGCAAGTGAAAGGCAATAATGACGATATATGATGAAATGGTTGAGATGAGGAAAAGCTGGTATGAACTTGACCTATCTTGTTTTTGTAAATATGATTAGTTCATCGTTCCTGATTCGGCCTATTATATATGAAACATGTTTGCAATGAAAATTAGAGATTATAGTTACTCATGCCATGCTTAATTAGCTAGGAGTTTATAATGGTTTACCTTGCGTGCCAACATGGAAATTAAAATGGTTGTGATGTAGTATTATAGGATGGTATCCGCCTTTGAATGATTCGAGTGGCTTGACTTGGCACATGTTCACGCATGTAGTTGAAACAAAATCAACATAGCCTCTACGATATTTATGTTCATGGTGATTTATATCCTACTCATGCTTGCATTCAATGTTGGTTAATCTCAATGCATGTTTATGACTGTTGTCGCTCTCTAGTTGGTCGCTTCCCAGTCTCCTTCTAGCCTTCACTTGTACTAAGCGGGAATACTACTTGTGCATCCACTTCCATAAACCCCAAAGTTGTTCCATATGAGTCCACCATACCTATCTATATACGGTATTTACCTGCCATTCCAAGTAAATTTGCATGTGACAAACTCTAAATCTTCAAATAATAATATGTTTTGTATGCTCGAATAGCTCATGTATCAACTAGGGTTGTCAATATCTTCCATGCTAGGTGGGTTATTCTCACAATGAGTGGACTCTGCTCATCATTCACAAGAAAATGGCCGGTAATTAGGATGCCCAGTCCCTTGCTCAAAGCAAATCAAATCAAAATAATTGCAAACAAAACTCCACCAGGATTGTTGTTAGTTGGACGGTACCCGTTGTTTCGGATCAGCCGTGGAGTGTGCTTGTTGGTGGTAGGGGAGTATAAACTTTACCATTCTGTTTGGGAACTGCCTATAATGTATGTAACATGGAATATACCGAGATCTCTTGGTTGTTATGTTGACAATGAAAGCATGATGCTCAAAATATTATTTATCTCTATTTCAAAACTCGAGCTCTGGCACCTCTGCAAATCCCTGCTTCCCTCTGTGAAGGGCCTATCTATTTAATTTTATTGCTGAGTCATCATCTTCTTATAAAAAGCACCAGTTAGAGAGCACCACTATCATTTTTATGCCTTGTTATTAATTTATATTGAGTATAACTGTGACTGGATCTCTTTCACCATGAATTGCAATGTCTAGTCAGTCCTTGATCTTCAGGGGTGCTCTGCATTTATGTTTTGCGGTCTCAGAAAGGGCTAGCGAGGTACCATCTTGTTATATTATATCATGATTGTTTTGAGAAAAGTGTTGTCATCCGAGATTTATTATTATTGCTCGCTAGTTGATTATGCCATTGATATGAGTAAACGTGACACCTAAATGTTATTGTGAATATGGTTAGTTCATAATCTTTGCTGAAAACTTGAATGTTGGCTTTACATATTTGCAACAACAAGATCAAACAGAGTTTGTGAAAGTTTTTATTTATCACTTTCAGTTTGTCAACTGAATTGCTTGAGGACAAGCAAAGGTTTAAGCTTTGGGGAGTTGATACGTCTCCGTCGTATCTACTTTTTCAAACTCTTTTGCCCTTGTTTTGGACTCTAATTTGCATGATTTGAATGGAACTAACCCGGACTGACGATGTTTTCAGCAGAATTGCCATGGTGTTATTTTTGTGCAGAATAAAATGTTCTCAGAAGGACCTGAAACTTCACGGAGATAACTTTTGAAATTAATAAAAAATACTGGTGGAAGAATCAGCAGCAGGGGGCCCACACCTAGCCACAAGGGTGGGGGCGTGCCCACCCACTCGGGCGCGCCCTCCGACCTTCCACCGACCTCATCTCCAACTCCATATATTCACTTTTCAGGAGAAAAAAATTAGAGAGAAGGATTCATCGTGTTTTACAATACGAAGCCGCCGCCAGTCCATGTTCTTCCTTGGGAGGGCAGATCTAGAATCCGTTCGGGGCTTCGGAGAGGGGAATCCATCGCCATCGTCATCATCAACCATCCTCCATCACTAATTTCATGATTCTCACCACCGTGCGTGAGTAATTCCATTGTAGGCTTGCTGGACCGTGATGGGTTGGATGAGATTTACCATGTAATCGAGTTAGTTTTGTTAGGGTTTGATCCCTAGTATCCACTATGTTCTAAGATTGATGTTGCTATGACTTTGCTATGCTTAATGCTTGTCACTAGGGCCAGAGTGCCATGATTTCAGATCTGAATCTATTATGTTGTCGTGAATATATTTGCGTTCTTGATCCGATATTGCAAGTTATAGTCACCTACTACGTGTTATGATCTGGCAACCCCGGATTGACAATAGTCGGGACCACTCCCGGTGATGACCGTAGTTTGAGGAGTTCATGTATTCACTAAGTGCTAATGCTTTGGTCTGGTACTCTATTAAAGGGATGCCTTAATATCCCTCAGTTTCCATTAGGACCATTCTACCATGGGAGGGTATGACAAAAGATGTCATGCAAGTTCTTTTCCATAAGCAAGTATGACTATATTCGGAATACATGCCTACATTATATTGATGAACTGGAGCTAGTTCTATGTCACCCTATGTTATAACCATTGCATGATGAATGCCATCCGACATAACCATCCATCATGCATCCATTTCCTATGAGCTTTTAACATATTGATCTTTGCTCCGTTACTTTTTCATTGCCACTGTTACGATTGCTACAATATTGCTACTATCACTTTTGCCTCCATTACTGTTACTTCCGTACTACTTTGCTACTAAATACTTTGCTGCAGATATTAAGTCTTTTAGGTGTACTTGAATTGACAACTCAGCTGCTAATACTTGAGAATATTATTTGGCTCCCCTTGTGTCGAATCAATAAATTTGGGTTGAATACTCTACCCTCAAAAATTGTTGTGATCCCCTATACTTGTTAGTTATCACGTACCTCTTCGGAGGGCGCTGCGTCTGTTGATGATTTGCTGGAAGGTTCCAACAGCAAGAGATCCAAGGTTGCTGCGCCACAGGTGAAGAAGGTCCCGGCAGAGCTGGCTGGCGTTGATGCTACCTTCACTATCAGCACCACCCTAGATGACAAATAGGAAAGCACGCTTGTTGCCTTCCTACGGGCGAATATCGATGTGTTTGGCTACCAGCCATCTAATATCCACGGTGTTCCCAGGGAGGTAATCGAGCACCACCTTGTTGTCTGCCCAGATGCCCGACCCGTCAAGCAGAAGGTTCGGAAGCGGGCCTTCGAGAGGCGGCAGTTCATTGCCGAAGAGATCAAGAAGCTTGAAGCAACTGGTTTGATCAGAGGAGTACTACATCCAACATGGTTAGGAAACCCAGTGGTCGTACGCAAGGCTAATGGAAAATGGAGGCTTTGCATAGATTTCATAGATCTTAACAAGGCTTGCCTGAAAGACCCATTTCCCTTGCCGCGCATCGACCAGATTGTGGACTCCACTTCAGGTTGTGATTTGCTCTCCTTTTTGGATGCATACTCTGGGTATCATCAAATCTTCATGACCAAGGAAGACAAAGAGAAGACCTCATTCATCACCCCATGTGGTACGTACTACTTTGTGCGCATGCCTTTCGGGTTAAAGTGTCGGGTCCACCTATGCAAGAGCAGTCCAGATCGGTTTTGAACCACGGTTGCACAGAAATGTTGAAGCTTATATGGATGATATTGTGGTCAAGACCAAGGACAGATCAACCCTCATCCAGGATTTGGAAGATTCATTTGCTAATCTTCGCAAGATCAACTTGAAGCCAAATCCGGAGAAGTGTGTGTTTGGTGTTCCCTCCGGCAAGCTACTTGGGTTCTTCGTGTCCCATCATGGGATCGAAGTGAACCCCGACAAGATCAAGGCTATCGAGTAGATCCAAGCACCCAAGACAGTTAAAGATGTGAGGCGTCTAACTGGATGCATTGTCGCGCTCAGCAGATTCATCTCCAAGTCTGCTGAGCGCGCATTGTCGTTCTTCAAAATTTTGAAGAAGGCAGGACCCATGAAGTGGACCCCGGAAGCAGATGCAACATTGCAAGATTTGAAGGCCTACTTATCCTCCGTGCCCACTTTGGTTGCACACAAACCGCAAGAGCCATTGCTTCTATACTTAGTAGCAACTAATCAAGTGGTTAGTGCAGCCCTAGTGGCACAACAGGAAGTAGAGGAAACAGAGAGTGAGCAAAGCCCGGCAGGACCGGATGAGTATCAGGGCAAAGAAGAGCACGACAGCAGGGCAACCCCAAGGACGCGGCAAGGAAGAAAGCGGTAAAGCGCCTGATGTACTTCGTTAGCTCCCTATTATAGGGGACTAGGTTGAGGTATTCCGGTGTGCAAAAGTTGATTTTTGGCCCCATCATGGCCTCAAGGAAACTGCGCCACTACTTCCAAGCCCATGAGATCATGGTTGTCACTCGCTTTCCGTTGCAAAGGATACTCCGGAACCCTGAGGCTACCGGCAGAATAGTGGAGTGGGCTTTGGAGTTGTCCAGCTTTGGCCTGAAGTTTGAGAGCACGTCAACGATTCAGAGCAGGGAATTGGCAGAGTTTATTGCAGAATGGACGCCAACCCCTGATGAAGAGATATTGGAAACAGTTACCCCTAGCAAGGAAACGCTCCAAGAATGGATTATGTATTTTGATGGAGCCTTCTCCCTACGAGGTGCAGGGGTTGGCGTGCTTCTCGTTGCCCCTACGGGGGAGCACCTAAAGTACGTCGTCCAGATGCATTTTGCCCGGGAGGAGGCAACCAACAATACAGTAGAGTATGAAGGGCTCCTTGCCTGGCTCAGGATTGCTGCAGAATTGGGAATCAAGAAGCTGATCATTAAAGGAGATTCGCAACTTGTGGTGAGACAAGTCAACAAGGATTACCAAAGTCCATTGATGGATGCATACGTTGATGAAGTGAGAAGATTGGAGGAGCGCTTTGATGGATTGCAAACAGAGCACGTACCCCGTGCGGAAAATAGCATAGCTGATCAGCTGTCAAAGTGTGATGCGCAAAAGCTTCCTGTGGAACCAGGAACTTTTGTTCTCCATCTTACTCAGCCCTTCGTATCCCCGGCAACAATGGCCCGGAAAAGAAGGAAGTTGGACTCCGGTAAGCCTCTCCCGGTAGAGCCTCCCGAGGCTCCTCGTAGGGACCCTGCCGGAAACAACTCCTCATCACTTGTCAGACCGCACCCTCCAGCCGGGCCAATGGTCCCCACAAACGAGGAACGTGCCTTCGCAGATGAGGAGGTGCCGCTAGTCCTTGTTGCCGAGCCCCGGGCTCCAACTTGGCCAAGGCACATAGTCCATTTCCTCCAAACTGGAGAACTTCCCGATGGTCAAGACGAAGCTGAAAGAGTAGCCTGGAGGGACAGTATGTATCAGTTTGTCGATGACACTCTGTACAGAAGAAGTCCCAACGGTGTGAAAATGAAGTGCATCTATCGGGAAGAAGGAAAGGAACTGCTGGCGGAAATACACAAAGGCATGTGCGGCTCCCACATTGGATCAAGGGCATTAGTTGGGAAAGCATTCCGACAAGGATTCTATTGGCCCACAGCCCTCCAAGATGCAGTCGAGCTAGTCACCAAGTGTGAAGCATGCCAGTTCCATTCCTAAAACATCCACCTACCTTCACAAACTCTTCAGACAATCCCTTTGTCATGGTTGTTTTTGGTCTAGGGGCTTGATATCCTCGGCCCTTTCCCTCGAGCTGCCGGGGCTTTGAATTCTTGTTTGTTGCCATCGGTAAGTTTATAAAGTGGCCGGAAGTAGATGTCGTGAGAAAGGTGACTGCTCAGTCAGCTATCAAGTTCTTGAAAGGATTAGTGTGTCGCTTCGGGGTCCCTGCACGGATCATCACTGACAACGGCACACAGTTCACAGGCTGCACCTTCATGCAATATATTCATGCCCTTGATACGTCTCCAACATATCTATAATTTTTCATTGTTCCATGCTATTATATTATCTGTTTTGGATGTTTAATGGGCTTTAATATACCTTTTTATATTATTTTTGGGACTAACCTACTAACCAAAGGCCCAGTGCAAATTGTAGTTTTTTGCCTATTTCAGTGTTTCGCAGAAAAGGAATATCAAACGGAATCCAAATGGAATGAAACCTTCGAAGAGTTATTTTTGGAACAAACATGATCCAGGAGACTTGGAGTGGACGTCAAGAAAGAAGCGAGGAGGCCACGAGGCGGGAGGGCGCACCCAGGGGGGCCAGGCACGCCCCCCACCCTCGTGGCCCCCTCGCAGCTCCACCGACCTACTTATTCCTCCTATATATACCCATATACCCTAAAAACATCAGAGAGCACCATGAAACCCTATTTCCACCGCCGCAACCTTCTGTACCTGTGAGATCCCATCTTGGGGCCTTTTTCGGCGCTCCGCCAGAGGGGGAATCGATCACGGAGGGCTTCTGCATCAACACCTTAGCCTCTCCGATGATGTGTGAGTAGTTTACCGCAGACCTTCGGGTCCATAGTTATTAGCTAGATGGCTTCTTCTCTCTCCTTGGATCTCAATACAAAATTCTCCTCGATTCTCTTGGAGATCTATTCGATGTAATTCTTTTTGCGGTGTGTTTGTCGAGATCCGATGAATTGTGGGTTTATGATCAAGATTATCTATGAACAATATTTATTCTTCCCTGAAATCTTTTATGCATGATTTAATATCTTTGCAAGTCTCTTCGAATTATCAGTTTGGTTTGGCCTACTAGATTGATCTTTCTTGCAATGGGAGAAGTGCTTAGCTTTGGGTTCAATCTTGCGGTGTCCTTTCCCAGTGACAGCAGAGGCAGCAAGGCACGTATTGTATTGTTGCCATCGATGATAAAAAGATGGGGTTTATATCATATTGCTTGAGTTTATCCCTCTACATCATGTCATCTTGCCTAATACGTTACTCTGTTCCTATGAACTTAATACACTAGATGCATGCTGGATAGCGGTCGATGTGTGGAGTAATAGTAGTAGATGCAGAATCTTTTCGGTCTACTTGTCGCGGACGTGATGCCTATATACATGATCATGCCTAGATATTCTCATAACTATGTGCTTCTCTATCAATTGCTCGACAGTAATTTGTTCACCCACCATAGAATTTGCTCTCTTGAGAGAAGCCACTAGTGAAACCTATGGCCCCTGGGTCTATTCTCCATTATATTATTCTCCCGTCAACAAGCCATTTCTGTCGCCGTTTATTTTGCAATCTTTATTTTCCAATCTATACAACAAAAATACCAACAATATTTATCTTATTATCTCTATCAGATCTCACTTTCATAAGTGACCGTGAAGGGATTGACAACCCCTTTATCGCGTTGGTTGTGAGGTTCTTGTTGGTTTGTGCGGGTACGAGGGACTTGCGTGTAATCTCCTATTGGATTGGTACCTTGGTTCTCAAAACTGAGAGAAATACTTACGCTACTTTGATGCATCACCATTTCCTCTTCAAGGGAAAACCAACGCATGCTCAAGAGGTAGCAAGAAGGATTTCTAGCGCCGTTGCCGGGGAGATCTAAGCCAAGTCAAGGCATACCAAGTACCCATCACAAACTCTTATCCCTCTCATTACATTCTTTGCCATTCGCCACTCATTTTCCTCTCCCCCACTTCACCCTTGCCGTTTTATTCGCCTCTTTTCAGTTCGTCCTTCTGTTTGCTCGTGTTACCATGTGCCTTCTATTTGCTTGCATCTTTGCTTTCTAAATATCTATTGTTATGGATCCTCATCCTCTTGCTAATATTTTTAAAATATCCAATTATGATGAACCAATTGCTAGTGAGTTGAGTGCACTAGATTATCTTTATGAGGTTTTGCTTGAAATACGTGAATCTGAAAATTGTGATGAAGTGCTTTATGAAGTGATTCATGATAGATCTTTGAATAAAAAGCATGATTGCAATGATTTTATTATAAATTCTATTGATGTCAATTGTGCTAATAATATGCAAAACCCTAAGCTTGGGGATGCTAGTTTTGCTATGTCATCTAGTTGTTGCAACGATCATGATTGGGGTGATTCTTCTTATGATCTTGAAATTTTATTTAAGCCCCATTATGAATATGAGATTGATAATAATGTGTGCAATAATATTGAAAGTGAGTTTGGAAGAGTGTCAACTTTAGATCCCACATATTTGGAGAATGTTCAATCTTATGAAATTTTTGGTAAAAGTGAGTTTGGAGAGGTCATGACTTTAGTTAATGTTAATCCCACTATTTTGGAAGGGTGTCAACTTTGCATGCATGTGGATCGTGTTGAAAATACTTTATGTGATAGCTATTTTTTGAATTTTCTGATGATCCCACATGTAATTATTATGAGAAAGGAAAATATGGTTGTAGAAATTTTAATGTTACTGAATTACCTCTCGTTATGTTGAGATTGTTATTGTTTCTTTCTCCTTCCTTGCATATGCTAGTTCTTGCTTGTCTTGATAAATTGTTTGCTTATATAATGCATATGCATATGAAGTATGTTAGACTTAGATGTGATTTTCATATGCTTCTTGATGCTCCCTTCGTGTTTCAATTGCTATCTTTCATGTGAGCATCATTAAAATTATAGATGCCTAGCTAGGGGCGTTAAACGATAGCGCTTGTTGGGAGGCAACCCAATTTTATTTTTGTTTATTGTTTTTTATTACTGTTTAGTAATAACTAATTCATCTATATTCTTTTTATATGTGGTTTTATTCTTTTAATTAGTGTTTTTGCCAAGTAGAACCTTTGGGAAGACTTGGGGGAAGTCTTTGCGATCTTGCTGTAAAAGACAGAAACTTCAGCGCTCATGAGATTAGCTGCCATTTTTTACTGGAGAGTGAGATTAGGTTGATTATTTTTTCAGAAGATTAATAGACAAATTCCTCACGTCCACCAATTTATTTCAGAATTTTTGGGGTTACATAAGTATTCAAAACCTACAGATTACTACAGACTGTTCTGTTTTTGACAGATTCTGTTTTCGTGTGTTGTTTGCTTATTTTGATGAATCTATGGCTAGAATCGGGGGGTATGAACCATAGAGAAGTTGGAATACAGTAGGTTTAACACCAATATAAATAAAGAATGAGTTCATTACAGTACCTTGAAGTGGTGGTTTGTTTTCTTATACTAACGGAGCTCATGAGATTTTTTGTTGAGTTTTGTGTTGTGAAGTTTTCAAGTTTTGGGTAAAGATTTGATGGATTTTGGAATAAGGAGTGGCAAGAGCCTAAGCTTGGGTATTAACAAGGCACCACAAGGTAAAATTCAAGTAAAACCAAAAGCCTAAGCTTGGGGATGCCCTGGAAGGCATCCCCTCTTTCGTCTTCGCCCATCGGTAACTTTACTTGAGGCTATATTTTTATTCACCACATGATATGTGTTTTGATTGGAGCATCTTGTATGATTTGAGTCTTTGATTTTTAGTTTACCAAAATCATCCTTGTTGTACACACCTTTTGGAGAGACACACATGAATCCGAATTTATTAGAATACTCTATGTGCTTCACTTATATCTTTTGAGCTAGATAATTTTGCTCTAGTGCTTCACTTATACCTTTTTAAGAGCACAGTGGTGATTTTATTTTGTAGAAATTATTGATCTCTCATGCTTCACTTATATTATTTTGAGAGTCTTTTAGAACAGCATGGTAATTTTCTTTGGCTATAAAATTAGTCCTAATATGATAGGCAACCAAGATGGGTATAATAAAAACTTTCATAAAAAGTGCATTGAATACTATGAGAAGTTTGATACTTGATGATTGTTTTGAGATATGAAGATTGTGATATTAGAGTCATGCTAGTTGAGTAGTTGTGAATTTGAGAAATACTTGTTCTAAAGTTTGTGATTCACGTAGCATGCACGTATGGTGAACCGTTATGTGATGAAGTCGGAGCATGATTTATTTATTGATTGTCTTCCTTATGAGTGGCGGTCGGGGACCAGCGATGGTATTTTCCTACCAATCTATCCCCCTAGGAGCATGCATGTAGTACTTTGTTTCGATAACTAATAGATTTTTGCAATAAGTATGTGAGTTCTTTATGACTAATGTTGAGTCCATGGATTATACACACTCTCACCCTTCCACCATTGCTAGCCTCTCTAGTACCGCGCAACTTTCGCCGGTATCATACAGCCACCATATACGTTCCTCAAAACAGCCACCATACCTACCTATTATGGCATTTCCATAGCCATTCCGAGATATATTGCCATGCAACTTTCCACCATTTCATTTATTATGACACGCTTCATCATTGTCATATTGCTTCGCATGATCATGTAGCTGACATTGTATTTGTGGTAAAGCCACCTTTATAATTCTTTCATACATGTCACTCTTGATTCATTGCATATACCAGTACACCGCCGGAGGCATTCACATAGAGTCATATTTTGTTCTAGTATCGAGTTGTAATTTTTGAGTTGTAAGTAAATAAAAGTGTGATGATCATCATTATTAGAGCATTGTCCCAAGTGAGGAAAGGATGATGGAGACTATGATTCCCCCACAAGTTGGGATGAGACTCCGGACGAAAAAAAGAAGAAAAAAAGAGGAAAAGGCCCAAATAAAAAATGAGAGAAAAAGAGAGAAGGGACAATGTTACTATCCTTTTACCACACTTGTGCTTCAAAGTAGCACCATGATCTTCATGATAGAGAGTCTCCTATGTTGTCACTTTCATATACTAGTGGGAATTTTACATTATAGAACTTCACTTGTATATTCCAATGATGGGCTTCCTCAAAATGCCCTAGGTCTTCGTGAGCAAGCAAGTTGGATGCACACCCACTTAGTTTCTTTTGTTGAGCTTTCATACACTTATAGCTCTAGTGCATCCGTTGCATGGCAATCCCTACTCACTCACATTGATATCTATTGATGGGCATCTCCATAGCCCGTTGATATGCCTAGATGATGTGAGACTATCTTCTCCTTTTTGTCTTCTCCACAACCACCATTCCATTCCACCCATAGTGCTATATCCATGGCTGACGCTCATATATTGCGTGAAGATTGAAAAAAATTGAGAACATCAAAAGTATGAAACAATTGCTTGGCTTGTCATCGGGGTTGTACATGATTTAATATTGTGTGTGGTGAAGATAGAGCATAGCCAGACTATATGATTTTGTAGGGATAACTTTCTTTGGCCATGTTATTATGAGAAGACATGATTGCTTTGTTAGTATGCTTGAAGTATTAATATTTTTATGTCAATATTAAAATTTTGTCTTGAATCTTTCAAATCTGAACATTCATGCCACAATAAATAAAATTACATTGAGAATTATGCTAGGTAGCATTCCACATCAAAAATTCTGTTTTTATCATTTACCTACTCAAGGACGAGCAGGAATTAAGCTTGGGGATGCTTGATATGTCTCCAACGTATCTATAATTTTTTATTGTTCCATGCTATTATATTATCAGTTTTGGATGTTTAATGGGCTTTAATATACATTTTTATATTATTTTTGGGACTAACCTACTAACCAAAGGCCCAATGCAAATTGTTGTTTTTTTTTGCCTATTTCAGTGTTTTGCAGAAAAGGAATATCAAACGGAATCCAAACGGAATGAAACCTTCGGGGGAGTTATTTTTGGAACAAACGTGATCCAGGAGACTTGGAGTGGACGTCAAGAAAGAAGCAAGGAGCCCACGAGGCAGGAGGGTGCGCCCAGGGGGCCAGGCGCGCCCCCACCCTCATGGGCCCCTCGCAGCTCCACCGACCTACTTCTTCCTCCTATATATACCCATATACCCTGAAAACATCCAAGAGCACCACGAAACCCTATTTCCACGGCCGCAACCTTCTATACCCGTGAGATCCCATCTTGGGGGCTTTTCAGGCGCTCCGCCGGAGGGGGAATCGATCACGGAGGGCTTCTACATCAACACCATAGCCTCTCCGATGATGTGTGAGTAGTTTACCGCAGACCTTTGGGTCCATAGTTATTAGCTAGATGGCGTATTCTCTCTCTTTGGATCTCAATACAAAGTTCTCCTCGATTCTCTTGGAGATCTATTCGATGTAATTCTTTTTGCGATGTGTTTGTCGAGATCCGATGAATTGTGGGTTTATGATCAAGATTATCTATGAATAATATTTGATTCTTCTCTGAAATCTTTTATGCATGATTTAATATCTTTGCAAGTCTCTTCGAATTATCAGTTTGGTTTGGCCTACTAGATTGATCTTTCTTGCAATGGGAGAAGTGCTTAGCTTTAGGTTCAATCTTGCGGTGTCCTTTCCCAATGACAGCAGGGGCAGCAAGGCATGTATTGTATTGTTGCCATCGAGGATAAAAAGATGGGGTTTATATCATATTGCTTGAGTTTATCCCTCTATATCATGTCATCTTGCCTAATGTGTTACTCTGTTCTTATGAACTTAATACTCTAGATGCATGCTGGATAGCGATCGATGTGTGGAGTAATAGTAGTAGATGCAGAATCGTTTCGGTCTACTTGTCGTGGACGTGATGCCTATATACATGATCATGCCTAGATATTCTCATAACTATGCGCTTCTCTATCAATTGCTCAACAGTAATTTGTTCACCCACCATAGAATTTGCTATCTTGAGAGAAGCCACTAGTAAAACCTATGGCCCAGGGTCTATTCTGCATTATATTATTCTCCCGTCAACAAGCCATTTCTGTCGCCGTTTATTTTGCAATCTTTATTTTCCAATCTATACAACAAAAATACCAAAAATATTTATCTTATTATCTCTATCAGATCTCACTTTCATAAGTGACCGTGAAGGGATTGACAACCCCTTTATTGCGTTGGTTGCGAGGTTCTTGTTTGTTTGTGCAGGTACGAGGGACTTGCGTGTAATCTCCTACTGGATTGATACCTTGGTTCTCAAAAACTGAGGGAAATACTTACGCTACTTTGTTGCATCACCCTTTCCTCTTCAAGGGAAAACCAACGCATGCTCAAGAGGTAGCAGCCCTCGAAAGCAAGATCTCATTTGCCTCTGTTGCACATCCCACAAGCAATGGACAAGTTGAGAGGGCGAACGCTGAAGTGCTGCGAGGACTCCAGATGAGAACATGTGATACGCTGCAGAAGTGCAGTAGGTGGTGGATCGATGAGCTGCTGGTAGTTCTCTGGTCCCTCAGAACGACACCAAATCGAGCTACCGGGCAGACTCCCTTCTCCCTAGTCTATGGGGCAAAAGCAGTTATCCCCACGGAACTCCTTTACGGGTCGCCTCGAGTGCTTGCCTACGATGAAGTAGCACAAGATCAACACCGGCGTGACGATGCTGTCCTACTCGAGGAGAACCGTCTCTGGGATGCTACGCGTGTTGCACGCTATCAGCAAGCCCTGCGTCACTATCACAGCCACAGGGTTCATGCCTGGTGTTTTGAGGAAGTCGGCCTTGTCCTTAGGTGCGTTCAGTCTGCCAAGGGTGCAAACAAGTTGACACCGAACTGGGAAGGCCCTTACTGGGTAGTACGAGTCACCAGACGTGGCGCAATCCGTTTGGAGACTGGAGATGGCATTCAATTGCAAAACTCATGGAATGCTGGGCATCTCTGCAAGTTCTACCCGTAAGGCCCGGCTGCCGGGCCTTTCCCGGCAGCCACCCTTTTGTACAAGCCTTGCCTCAGCTGCATGTAACCCCTTGTACAAAGCCAGGCACAGACCCTGAGCAACAAAGAAATAAATGAAGCGTTGGGGGTCCCCGACAAGTTGCATGCATACGAATTCCCTGAGCATTGCATGCATAAGCATTTCATGCGCATTGTATACATAAGTATTTCATAAGCATTGCATGTAGATAATATCGCATCTTGCATCGTTTCCATCTGCTTAGAACTGCAGGTTCCTATCGGAAACTAGCCCGGACTCAAGATTAATGAAGAGGCAAAGAAGATTTCAATGGGCCAGCCACTTCCACGCTCCTGCCTGTGCATGTGCACTTATTAGGGCCTACCCAACGATGCCCGACAGCGCGTTCGAGACAGTCCCGGGGGCTTCTGTCGGTGCAACAAACCCTGGGTCTGTTGCCCAGACTGTGCACAAGCACGAGAACAATACCACAGCACCAAGGTCAGATTGGAGCACAAGGAGTCAGCTCTTCAAAGGACCAACAAGCAGATCAAGAGAACCAAGACAAGCCAGAGAAGCAAGACATTGCTAAGGCAAAAGCCTCCCATGCCAGGTAGGCGAGCCTGGCAAGGACGGGGTCCCCCCTGGAAGCAAGCCTTTGGGTCGTCTCGGCAGGCCTGCTGGGACTTGCGAAGGCAGAGACACTCCACCTCACCACGACCCAAGTCGTCAATCAGTGTGGTGTCAAGCTCCAAGGATGACTAAGTGGTTGTTATTCGCCACATGGCAGCCACCTTCTATAGAAAATGCCTCCAAGCGACGCCCGTCCTACGACATGTCAAGAAAGCAGGTGCGAAGCTGGCAAGATAGCCTGGCTGGGCCTACCGAGCAAGCTACGATGTGACGTTGAGTGGCGCATTTAATGCGCTTTGTCAGCCTGCAGAGTTAGGTATGATAGCATTGTTTGCTATCTAATTAGTGCATAATGACTGATTTGCCACTGTGGTGACCCCTTTGTCTATAAAAGGAGGCCCAAGGCAACCGTAGAAAGGGTTGGACACTGGATTAGCTAGCCCATCCCCGCACGCGCGTAGCCGTTCGCCCCAAGGCAACCCTGCCGGGCAAGCGTGTTATGCTCACCACCATTTTTCCACCATCAATCCACCAAAGCAGGAGTAGGATTTTACGCCTCACGGCGGCCAGAACCTAGGTAAAGTTGCCTGTGTTATCTCTATCGTGCTGCTCCACGCTCCTTTGCTCTTTGTGCAACGTGCCATCCCCCACTGAACCAGAAAGGGACCTTTGGTCCCATAGGTGGACATGGTTTCTTGCGACAAAACATCATGTAAATAAGATTAAAATAGCAATGCCATGGCCTACTCATATTCTACTCTGACATTTTAGAGGTCAATTGTTATCATATCAGTTTTAAGAATACCATGCATGGTTATAAAATTCTTGGAAATGAGAGGAAAATAGCAATCACGTGGTTATACTCATATTATCTATTCTAACAATCAGAAGGCGGTCATATCATATGCTAAAGATGTCGTGTTATACGGTACCAAAGATGAGATAGAACAATTAGACGAGGATATATTCCACCAGTCTAAGCATCCAACATATGTGTCCACCACGTAAACGATGCCATCATGCACTATAGCATCAGCCATAAATGGAGTAAAGAGAGGATGGGCAATGAGCCATACCACTGATGGCGAACGATTTCCAGATAGGCCTCTCCCTAGTCAAACATTGCAATGAGCTTGTAATCTTGGTAATCTTTTTATGTTGTCGGTACTTCAAAGATTACAACCTTAAGCAAATGGAGCTCAATCTAAGTGCTTGTGTGTAACACGTAGGAGTAGGCGGTGGGTCATGAGGTCATATGCCGACGGTACCCAACAGTGGAAGGGCAATCTCTTGCTGGGTGTAGACGTCCACAAGATGCCCTACTCTCCCTGACTTAAAGATGATGATGATCCCAGTTTTCCTTTATGCCCACCTAGTAGTGATGGCGAATGTAGAGCGAGCCGGGAGTGGTAGCATGTCAAGAGGCATGGCATCAACCTTTGTATCATCATGATCGTTATCGATGGGCCAGTTGAGAGGATCAGGCATCAACAAGAAGGGTGTCTAGAAAAGCTTGTCCGTCTACGGACAGGTGGACGATGCATAGTCACCGATCATGCAACCAGATGCACGGTGCTGAGCAGGTCCACACTCTTCTTGATCTGCTTCAAGAGGACATCAAGGAGGGATTATCAATTGTAGCTATGAGTGTCACTCGGTTATGCCTTTGGTATATTTGGTGTGTAATACACCCATTTTGCATCATTATTTCTACTGTAATCTATCTTATTAAATGATATATTTCACATTATGGTGCAATTCTAATGCATTTTCTCTCTTAAAATGCAAGTTATATCAAGAGAGGGGGATTGCAGATAGCTGGGATTCTAGACCTAAAAAACCAATAGAAGGGATAAAAATTCTCTAGAGCTCAAAACAAAGAATGATTTTTTGTAGAATTATTTTGGAATATATGAGGAATATTGGAGCAAAGAAGTACCATAGGGGGCCCACTAGCCTGCGACATGGATGGGTGGCGCGGCCTACCCCTTAGTCACGCACCTTGTCCATGTGGCCCCCTAGTGACTCACCTCCTGATGCCCTTTCTCCATAAAGTCTCATTTACCCTGGAATAGATCACATAAGTTTCGACAATTTCCGCCACCATCTGCGAGGCAGAACCTGGGCAGAACACTTCTGCTCTTGGGCGGGGTGATTTTGTTAGGGAAACCTCTCTCCAGGAGGGGGAACTCAAAGCCTTCATCAGCACCAACACTCCATTCATCATGGGGATCGTCATCTTCATCAACATCTTCACTAGCATCATCTCATCTCCATCCCTAGTTCATCTCTTGTGTTCAATCTTTGTATCAAACCTCAGATTGGTACCTGGAGGTGCTAGTAGTGTTGATTACATATTGTATTTGATTCTTGTTGGTTTAATTGGTGGAAGATTATTATGTTTAGATTCTTAATAAAATATTTATACCCACTAATTATGATCAATATGATGAGTCGTGAGTAATTTTATTTGTTCCTGAGGACATGTGATAAGTCTTGTTACCAATAATCATGTCAAGTTGATCACCGTCCAGTGTTTTAATATTATGGTGTATTGTTCTTCCTCTAGTGGTGTTATGTGAACGTGGACTACATGACACTTCACCACCTTTGGGCCTAGGGGAAGACATTGTGGAATTAGTTTGTAGATGATGGGTTGCAGGAGTGATAAACCACAACCCCAGTTTATGAATTATTTCATATGGGGCTGGTTTGGATCCAGATGTTTAATGCTATGGTTAGGATTATCTTAATTACTTCTCTTGTTATTCTGGATGCTTGCATGGAGAGTATAATCATAAGTAGGTATTTGTTCAAGTTAGGACAATACCTTAGCTCTGGTCCACCCACATAACACTTATCAAGACAATGAATGTAAGTCGATGAATCATGGTGAAAGTAACTTGGCAATATTCAGGTGTGTCCCCAAGAGCGTTTTAATCACTAGAAGTATCACAGGCTTGTCCTTAGCACAATTAAGGATTGGGCCACTTGCTACACCTTGCTACTTTTGTTACTTGTTACCTTGTTACAAATTACCTTGCTATCAAACTATCTTACAAAACTTGCACTAAAAATCTTGCTGAAAAGTACCTATCAATTCCTTCCGCTCCTCGTTGGATTCGACACTCTAACTTATCAAAAGGACTACTATTGATCCCCTATACTTGTGGGTCATAAGTGTGCTAAGCGGTTAGGGTTTTCGAGGAGAATGATGTTGGGTACATGCGAGCGAGAAGGGAGATTGGGCATGCCGGCGCGCGTTGAGCGTGGGAAGTAGGTGTGTGCGGGCAAGCATGAAATACGACGCGTGCATGTGAGAATTGAGCGGGGTAATATGGTGCGCGGGCGCAATCAGGGAAGATGATGTGTGGACGAAGATGGAGAAGAGTTGGAGTGGTTCGAAGAGGAAGAAGAAGAGGGAGAGATGGGTGAGAAGGGATCCTGTAGTGTACTCCATCATGAAGTTAAGTCGCTGACATGTGGGTCCACTAGCGCGTAGGTCCATATGTCAGTTAATCGAGAGGTGGAGGTGCATTACAGCCGAGGTGTTCTCCACTGGCAGTCTTGATGGCAGTACAAAGCAAGGCTGACTTGGTAACATGAACGCGTTGGCTTAGGTTATTAGTGAAGTGTCACATCTCATGCAATGTGTATTTTCACTTCACTATGAAGAGTAGCTAATCTTTGGCCGATGGAGAATAATGTATCACAAAGACTTATCTGTTTGTGCCATTACACACATCATGTCCAAGAACAAGAACCATTGCCTCAACGGGGAAATCGCTTCTCTAGATGCATGCAGGGGCTCCTAGCGCGCATCCACCTTCTTGTAGGTATTTCAAAAAAACCATTTCAGAAATTACAGAACAAAGTACGTTGGTGAAAATACAAAATGTAAAATTAAAGGATGCATTTAATTAGTAGCAAAGTATGTGTGTCTGTATCCTACTCCCAAAAATTGGTCCTCCTTTTCTGCCATTGGCTAGTGACGGTTCGCCGTTCGCCAGTTAGCATGACATTTGCACACGATTGGCAATTTTTGTAGGAGGGGTGGCATTTTTGCGAGAGTTTTTGGTAGAAAGCTGCCACCATCAGATCTAGATCTGACGGTTCGGGGGTCGTTTGTCAGGATTGGGCTCCTGACGAACATTCCCCAGATAGCATTTCCGTATATTTAAAAGGATGCTTGGTGAAAGTTCAGAACAATAAATAGAATCACATGAGACTAAAACATGGTGGAAGGCTAGAGGAATTACTTGTCGTGTTGTCCAACGTAGAATGTAGGGTTAGGATTCCCCGCAAAAAGAGGAGAAGGTAGGGTTAGGATAGGATTTCATGCAACAATTTTCTTAGAATGTTTCCTTGTACGGATCTACGGTTGGCGACTTCCTTGAGAAGGACGGATGAAATGAGAAGGGACGTATATAGTGAAAAAAGACACAAGAAATTGAGAAAGCAGCAAAGCTGTTGTCAATTCAAGCGGGTTAGATGAGTAGATAAATCAGGTGCAATGCAAAGGTTAACCAAAAGCAAGGAGATGAAAGCGATCTCAGAGAGTCGGATGGGAGCAACATGGCTGAGAAGAGAGAGGGTTAATGTAACACCCTCGATGCGACTATATCTCCCACGTGTCGAGGCACGACTTAGAGGCATAATCGCATTGAAGGCATATGTCGCAAGTTAGGCAATCTTCACAACATCCCATGTAATATAAATCATAAAGGGGAGATAACATAGTTGGCTTATACTCGCCACGTCAATCAAGTACATAAATAACATTACATCATCCAAACACTCATGGCCCGACTACGGCACCAAAATAAAAGATAACCCAACATGCGACACGGCCCCGATCACCCCCAACTGGGCACCACTACTGATCATCAGGAAAGGAAACATAGTAACGTTGAGAGTCCTCGTCGAACTCCCACTTGAGCTCAAACGCGTCTCCTGGAGCGGAATCATCAGGCCCTGCATCTGGAGTGATAGTAATCTGTGAGCCATAGGGACTCAGCAATCTCGCACCCTCGCGATCAAGACTATTTAAGCTTATAGGTAAGGCAAGGTAAATATGTGGAGCTGCAGCAAGCGACTAGCAAAATATGGTGGCTATCTTGTTCGCAAGAGAGAGCGAGAAGAGGAGGCAAAGCGCGAGCGAGAAACTAGAGAACAACCTGCGCAAACATTACTCCAACACCATGTCCACTTCCTGGGCTCCGCCGAGAAGAGGCCATCACGGCAACACACTCAGTTGATTCATTTTAATTAAGTTAAGGTTCAAGTTATCTACAATCGGACATTAACAAATTCCCATCTGCTCATAACCGCGGGCATGGCTTTCGAAAGTTCAAATCCCTGCAGGGGAGTCCCAACTTAGCCCATGACAAGCTCTCACAGTCAACGAAGGAATAGACCTCCTCCCAAGACGTTCCGATCAGACTCGGTATCTCGGTTCTTCAAGACACTTCGACAGGTTAAAACAAGACCAGCAACACTGCCCGAATGTGCTGACAAATCCCGATAGGAGCTGCACATATCTCGTTCTTAGGGCACACTCAGATGAGACTAGCTACGAGTAAAACCAACCCTCAAGTTTCCCCGAGGTGGCCCCGCAGGCAGCTCAGTTCGGACCAACACTCAGAGGAGCACTGGCCCGGGGGGGTTTAAATAAGATGACCCTCGGGCTCCGGAAACCCAAGGAAAAAAGAGGCTAGGTGGCGAATGGTAAAACCAAGGTTGGGCATTGCTGGAAAAGCTTTAATCAAGGCGAACTATCAAGGGGTTCCCATTATAACCCAACCGCGTAAGGAACGCAAAATCTGGGAACATAACACCGATATGACGGAAACTAGGGCGGCAAGAGTGGAACAAAACACTAGGCGAGAGGCCGAGCCTTCCACCCTTTACCAAGTATATAGATGCATTAAGATAACATGGCAATATAATGATAACCCAACAAGTAAATAAATGTTCCAACAAGGAACGGTCTCCAATCTTCACCTGCAACTAGCAACGCTATAAGAGGGGCTGAGCAAAGTGGTAACATAGCCAATCAACGGTTTGCTAGGACATGGTGGGTTAGAGGTTTGACATGGCAATTTGGGAGGCTTGAAAGCAAGTGGTAGGCATCCTAGCATTGGCATAGCAAAAGAGCGAGCAATCTAGCATAGCAAAGATAGTAGTGATTTCGAGGGTATGATCATCTTGCCTGCACAGTTGTCAGAGTTGACTAGATCCTCGAAAGCAAACTCAACGGGCTCCTCGTTAGCGAACTCGTCTCCCGGCTCTACCCAAACAAGACAAACAAGCAACAAGGACACAATCAACCACGTGCAAGGACCAAACAAGAGGATGCAAAGATGATATGCTATGCGGGATGCGATGCGGGATGCATATGAAAGATGTGACAGGAAAATGCAAGAACCTGGCCTCAAATTGGGAATCCAAGTGTGCCACTGGAAAGATGAGATGAAATCTCTTGAAAACGATATAAAGAACGCCAGAATCGGAGTTACGGTTTGGAAAATGGCAAGCGATTCAAATACGACACCGGTCTGCGATTTACAGCAAGTAGCCATCTAAATGCAATGAGATGAACATGCTACAGCACCCAAACATGACAACAAAATACATGGAAGGGAGGCATTCAATATGCTTAACAAAAGTCTAGCACTGAGCTACGGCCAATTCATCCATTAACAGGTTCAAACAAGCATGGCAAAAATGCATATGGTAAACAGATTTCAGACTTAGTGAAATTAACACTTGTGTGGAATCTCAGATCAGGTAGCACTCTTTGGAGCAACAAAACTACATGCTACAGGACCTGAATATGGCAAAGTAAAGCATGGCATGGAGCTACTCAAAGAGCTTAACAAAAGTCCCTTAGTGACCTTGAGCCAAAAGGGATCAGAAAATACAATTGCAAGCATGTGAACATGGCAAAAACGTAATCAGATCACAGACTTAGTGAAAACTGGAGCATGCTGAAAACAGATATCAAGTAGGCATGTTTATGAGCTCGATGCACTCACTACGGTGCAAGGCATGACAAAATAAGCATACATCTATCAAGAACACACAAAATGCAAGCTAGACATGTCAAGAACAATAAGATAGTATGCACGGATCAACTACAACATCATCGGCAAAATTGCAAACAAGTTGACAATCTGCCCAGATTCACAAAGTAGCAAAAGTAGAGTTCGATTTACTCAAGCTAGGGTGCTCCATAATTACAAACAAAGACATGGATGGATAGAGCACTACAAGATTAACAAAACATCCTTACTGGTCATCCTCAAAAGAGGCACGGATCACTAGGAAACAACATGAACATATGGCCATATGAAATAAACAGATCAAGGACTTAGTGGAATTGCTAAGTCCCTAAAATCAGAATTACCAAGTGCCTCACTTGGCAAGCTTGTCCTAGTCACCACATACATCACAAAAATACATGGGTTGCACCTCTGGAAAGATGACAAAACCCTTAACAAAACATATGTGGAGCATCAGGGCATATCATGCACACAATAATCATGGCAAAAATGACAAATATCTAAATGGAGTAGCAGATCTGACAATTATCCCAAGTAGCCCTCTTCTAACAGCATTTCGGGCATCAAGATGAACTCAAATGAAAATGATTCAATGGAATGAAATGATGTACTCCCTGAGATGAACATTTTGATATGCTATATGCCCAAAATGGAGCTACGGATACAAAGTTACGGCATGATGAACATAGGCACTTGGAACTGGAAAAATCGGGGACTTAGTAGAATTCGACCTCCGGATCTAGAGTTTGAGGTCAACGGCGACGCCGGTGGCTTCGCCGGGGATGTGGCGGCGGGGCGGCGCCAGAGGATGGCCGGGGAGGTCGGGGACGGCCGGATCCGGTCCGGCCCGACCGGATCCGCGACAAGGGCGGCGGCGACGCGCGCTCCGGCGAGGCGTGGGGTGGCGGCGAGGCGAGGCGAGGAGAGGAGAGGCGAGGTCGTCGCCGGGCGGCGCACGGCGGCGCGCGGCGGCCGGCGATGTGGCGAGCGGCGGCACGGGCTCGGGTGCCCGCGGGTGGCGGCGGCTGCGTCCCGGGCCGGGAGGGCCCGATCCGGGCCCCGACGGGTCGGCGGGGCGGCGATGTGGGCCGGGACGGCAGGCGAATGGCGGAGGGCCACGTGGCGGCGGCGGCAGCTTCGAACGTGTCCGGTCGGACGGAAAATCGTCTGGCGGCGCGCGATGATGAGATCTAGGGTTTTCGGGGGGGAAGAAGGAGATTTTCAGGGGATCTTTAAATAGGCATAGGAGGAGCTAGGAGAGTCCAAATGAGATGCGGTTTTCGGCCACGCGATCATGATCGAACAATATAGATGATGGAGAAGGCTTAGGTGGGTTTTGGGCCCAGTTGGAGGGGTGTTGGGCTGTAACACACACGAGGCC
Organism: Triticum urartu; assembly: GCF_056163025.1. NCBI lineage: Eukaryota > Viridiplantae > Streptophyta > Magnoliopsida > Poales > Poaceae > Triticum > Triticum urartu. The sequence goes on along the minus strand of NC_141876.1, from coordinate 169,953,743 downwards.
TTTTCGGTCCCTCGGTTAACCGTTGGAGTATCAAACGAAGTCCAAATGATACGAAACTTGACAGGCGGTCTACCGGTAGTAAACCAAGGCCGCTTGGCAAGTCTTGGTCCAATCCGAAAATGTTTAATCCCCACACATGAAAGAAAGGTAGAAATGACCACCGGAGGAGAACGAAGCGCCGGAATGCAAAACGGACAACGGGGAAAATGCTCGAATGCATGAGACGAACACGTATGCAAATGCAATGCACATGATGACATGATATGAGATGCATGACAACGACAACAACACACGGAGACAAAGACCCGAACCCGAGAAAATAAAATAACTTCAAGTCGAAACGGCAAGAGTTGGAGTACAAATTGGGGAAGTTACATCCGGGGTGTTATAGTTAACTAAGACATCTATTGTATATGCCGACCAAGCTCAAATGTACTCCTTCCATCTCACAGTATAGCTTGCAAACACTCTTATATTGTGAGACGAAAGGGAGTATCTTGCAAGGCTCAAAAGTAGAGTATTTTTCTTTCGCATAAGATTTTTCTTAGACAAGGAAAATAGTATATCTCCCGGCCAATACATCATGATGAGACAACGTGACAACATGTAGATTCTTTTTTTCTTTGTGAAATTTTTTCACCTACTTCCATGATGTGTTCACCAGCTGAGGGTGAAATGCGGCTCTGTCAGAGCCATGGCCTGCTCTGCCCGTTGACAATCCTCTCATCTAGGAGATGGAAGAAATGGCTATGGACCCTCTCACTTTCTTTAACTTGAATTGGACGGTAGGAGATTCATTTCAGAGAAAGAAATTAAAGATGCCAAATAGAATTTGAAACCTAAAAGTTACTCACGCACCCACACTAGATGAAGCGCGGAAACTGTATTCTTTATTTTAATTAGTCTTGAAGGGTGCTTTTTGCCGGCCAATCTTACAAGTAGTTACAGAAACTTACGCAATTTTATTTTACGCCAAATCGAACTAAACATGGAATGCCTCCAACATCTCGCCCAGAACACGGAGATGGTTGTTCACTTCACCGTCTATGCCTCCACTTCCCAAGGCCGAATCCTGCACCATCACCCAACTGGTACTGAACTGGATTCCTTGGATTGATTGCTTCAGCTCATGGAATTCAGCACCTCTACATCATGTAGCCATGTAGGGTTGGTCCGCTGGTGCTCACTAATGAAGAGACCATGTCGCGGTAGCATGTGACACTGCCATACTGGCTGACAATGGGCCCGGATGCCCATATGGTTGGTGAGGTCATGGCTAATCATGTAGCTGCAGCGCCAGGCAGGGATGGATGAAAGTAAGTACCATGCTACTAGCGCTTTGCATGAGTCATGGGTCTCCCTGATTGGCGATGACACTCTTTGACTGAATACTGCATCACCAATGCTTGTGTGAGTCATGGGTCTCCTTCTCTTGTTGTTGTTATTATTGTTGTTGTTTGTGTGTTTGGTTGCCTAGATAATTTTTTCCTCTTTACATATGTGAGTCAGTTGGGTCTGATTGTGTAAATACAAGGTAAAAACAATGTTGTGCATATAGTTTGGTTGACTGTATATAGGTTGGTTGCATTAGGGAAGCATTTTTTCCCTAACGTTTTGTGGTCTGCGTTAGCTGGGCTGATGAACTACACAGTGTTTGGCTACATAGATGGGACATGATTAAAAGTTAACAGCTACACATGACACACAAAGTTACAGTAGAGTTCCTCGACGACCGGGATGGACAGCGGCCGCGGCGCCATGTCCGATGTGATGAGCATGGAGTTGAAGGCGAGCGATCCCATCGGCGACGTGGCGCACCAGTTGCGAGTACAGTTCCCGCAAGGGATGTCCACGAGAAGGGATGAAGAGGAGGGCATGGAGGCAGAGGGCAGGGAGGAGATGTGCAGTGTGCGCAAGATGGGGGCGTCATTGTACTAGGATATGGGTGAGGATGCCAGAGGAATGGCGCCGGTGGCAGCAGGCATGAGATGGCGTCCATGGGCCAATGTTGATGATGATCAGTGAGAACAAAAAGAAATCACTTCGGATTTTGTCTAAATCATCGCATGAACACCTTAATATAGTACGATAAAAAGATACACATATACTTATCTATGACTGTCGAAATACAAAACATACAAGACGAAAGTCATGTGAAACAATAAGATGAACCTACTGGTAAAAAAAATAAACTGTCGACCGTGTATGACGAGTTTAACAAAATTCGTCCAAAATAGTTCCAAACATGAACACGAAGTTGAACGTTTATAGTCAACGAAACAACAAACCGATCGCCTGAATGAAACAACAACATCGATGTGCATCTTTTTTGTGCAGAGTTTATCTCGAAGTGAAGGACTCATTGTGTAGATTAGAAGGGACTAGATTAAGTAGATTAACGAGTGTCATGAAAGGAGATCACACATATGCATTTATACAGTCCACTAGGTAGATGTAGATCTACTTATCTACGATCGTCGAAATAGAGAACGTGCAACACAAAAGTCATGTGAAACATCGAGATAAAGCTGATGGTTCAGAAAATTTCAAGCGATCGACCGGATGTGAAGATTTTGCCAAAGTTCATCCAAAAAACCTCCAAACATTAGCACAAAATTGAAGGTTTACAGTCCATGAAATTGGGGACTGATCTCTGAATGGAGCCACATCGTTGTTGTGTATCTTTTTCGTGTAGAGTTTATGTCGAATCGAAGCACGGTTGTGTAGACCAAAAGGGGTTATGCAAAGAAATTAAGGGGCGGGATTAAAATAGATCATGTGCAAACTACACAAGCTCATACATAACTGCACCATGAGAGCCACCTACGTAATATCAATTACATTGCTCGGACCTAGCCGACAAAAAAAGCTTGATTTTTTCGTTCCCTGAGAGCCTGGCCAGGTGGTGCTTTAAGATTCATGCGGGTCAAGAATCCAATGCAAATACATCCTACCAAACGGGTCAAAAATGCCCTAATGCAGGCAAAAAACACGCCTCAAGATATCTGTCCATGCATATCTTCTTGAGGAATAAAACAACATAACCTTGCATGTCCATAAATATCTTAGGAATGCAAGTAGGGGTGGGAGTTTGTCACAGCATGAACACAGTTAGGGCAACTTCAACACAGGTCACCTAACACACGACACCAAATGTTCGCGGACACGTCCAAATGTATCCCCGAACTGTAGGTTGGGCATCCGCCAGCCAGCCGCAATCATCAAATATTTGACCCATTTCAAACGGATCGAACAAAAATACATACAAAATTTAAGACGAAGAAGCAACTTTCATATATTACAACCAAACAGACAAAGTTTAACAAAGTTCAAACTAAATATAACCTACAGTAAATAAAATAGGTGAGGTACCAAACGGTGAACTTGTAGGGATGGCCTTCAAGGCCACCGACACCTCCATCACCATTTGTGTCGTTGTCCAGCCGTCGTCCACACCATTGTCCTCGTCGTTGTCTAAGTCATCGTTGTGCCATTGGCGGAAGGCCTGCCAGGCATCGCGACATCCCCGCCAAGTTGGCGCTTGTCCTGGGTGCCATCAATGACTTAGATAAAGGTAGCACGCTCGGACTCCGCAAGACCCACTTTGAGGAGCTTGTCTTTGCGCCAGTGCCGACAGCGGGAGCCCAACTCTATGGTTTCTTTGGACTGGTCCATGGCCGAAGCCTCGACGAGGACCAATGCCAAGGTGACATGGCTCTCCGTTAATGTTGCATTGCATCGATCCCGACGCTTCGCCTTCGCTTCGACTTTGCTGTTGGATGATGAGTACAAAATATGTGATGATTTTAATAGTCATTTTGTGCCTACATGGTAGGCTTTGTGAAATTTTACCACGTTCAGGCGCTACTTTTTTGCCGGTATTCTTCAGATAACATCTTTCGGAGTAAATGAAGTTCTATGGAAGAAATCCCAATAAATTATGGTGAAATCACGGTATTTAATGTGATAATTAACTACCATAAAAAGAATGAAGCAAAGGGATAAAGGAGGAGTTCACACAGTGGCTCCAGAGAAAAACATGACCTAGCATACGAGCGTGCCCGCTCGTATGTGTGGTGTCGCTGCCTCGTCCACTACTTTCTCCCCATGAAGTCGTATCAGGGATTAGACCAACAGAGGCACCATAAACACACCCAAAAGGCAGAATCCTAGCTTCTGCAGTCATCCGGAGGAGGGATTGGCAAGGAGGAGATCGCTATCTTCACCAGCACGCTCAATGGGACGTCAACATCATCACCAATGTCATCATCATCATCCACATCCATTTCCATCTCATTGTAACATCAAGAACCCTAGTGGATCGTCTTGTGTGTTACGTGTGCGATTCATCCATGTTTACCATTACCACTTACATGATGCTTGTTATCTCCATGTGTGAGTAAACCCCTTTGTTCTTGGGGATATGAATGAACCTTTGTATGTGTAGGATTATATCAGATATGAGATCCTCTGTTGAATGCTTATTTCAATAAACTTCATGAATGTTGTGAAGAGGCCCCACTCAGCATTATCACCAAAAGGCCAAGAAGTGTATCACTGTCATTGTAAAGGTTAAGATGCGAAGGTAATTCGGGGTGACAGTAAAAGCCTTCACCCCTCACTTTTGCAGTTGATAGGGGAATTGTGCGGAACCCTTAGAGAGGCCGCATCCACGGGGTAACCCTTAATTACCGTAGTTGTAACCTCTAGGGGGAGACTACGGTAGTGGCATGGATGGCACGAAGTCTACCTAGAGTAGAACGTGTTCTATACTCGGCTCCACCCGACATAATCGTCAAGTGTGGCTCAAGTATCCAAACTATATTATACGGATGCATAGGTTGCGTTAGAAACATAGCAATGGGGATTCAAGACTCCCTAAGAATGCCTTACTCCTCTGTCAATTCCACTTGTTGCTCATGCTACTATTTTTATTTCTTTTTATTATTTACTTTCAGTTCACTATTCACCAAAATAATCATTTATTTTCGACCTCACTGATGTTTGCTTGAACTACGTCGGTATTTCCCCAAAGAGGAAGGGATGATGCAGCACAGCAACGGTAGGTATTTTCCTCAGTGATGAGACCAAGGTTATCGAACCATGCAACACTGCGTGAATGGCACCTGCATACAAATAACAAATACTCGCAACCCGACGTATTAAAGGGGTTGTCAATCCCTTTCGGATAACGGCGCCAAAAATTGGCAAACGGACATGAGAGAGTTGTAATAATTTGATAGATAGATCGCGCGGGAACACAAGATAAAATAAATAAGAATAAATTGCAGCAAGGTATTTTTGTATTTTTGGTTTAATAGATCTGAAAATAAAAGCAAATAAAAATAGATCACAAAGGCAAATATAATAAAGAAGAGACCCGGAGGCTGTAGGTTTCACTAGTGGCTTCTCTTGAGAAAAATAGCAAACGGTGGGTAAACGAATTGCTGTTGGGCAATTGATAGAACTTCAAATAATCATGACGATATCCATGCAATGATCATTATATAGGCATCACGTCCAAGATTAGTAGACCGACTCCTGCCTGCATCTACTACTATTACTCCACACATCAACCGCTATACAGCATGCATCTAGTGTATTAAGTTAATGGAGAAACCGAGTAATGCAATAAGAACGATGACATGATGTAGAAAAGATCTATTTATGTAGAAATAGACCCCATCTTGTTATCCTTAATGGCAACGATACATACGTGTTGGTTCCCCTTCTGTCACTAGGATCAAGCACCGTAAGATCGAACCCATCACAAAGCACCTCTTCCCATTGCAAGATAAATAGATCAAGTTGGCCAAACAAAACCCAAATATCAAAGAAGAAATACGAGGCTATAAGCAATCATGCATATAAGAGATCAAAGAAGACTCAAATAACTTTCATGGATAAAAAGATAGATCTGATCATAAACTCAAAGTTCATCGGATCCCAACAAACGCACCGTAAAAAGAGTTACATCATATGGATCTCCAAGAGACCATTCTCTTGAGAATCAAATGAGAGATGAATCCATCTCACTACTAAATACGGACCCAAAGGTCTACAAAGAACTACTCATGCATCATTGGAGAGGCACCAATGGACATGATGAACCCCTCCGTGATGGTGTCTAGATTGGATCTGGTGTTTCTAGAACTTGTGGTGGCTGGAATTGATTTTCGTCGACTCCACTAGGGTTTCTGGAATATTGGGGTATTTATAGAGCAAAGAGGCAGTTCAGGAGGCCACCGAGGTGGGCACAACCCACCTGGGTGCACCTAGGGGCCCAGGTGGGCCCTGGTGGGTTGTGCCCCCCTCGGGGCACCCCCCAGGTACTTCTCTGGCCCATTGGGTGTCTTCTGGTCCATTAAAAATTCACAAAAAGTTTTGCTGCGTTTGGACTCCGTTTGGTATTGATTTCCTGCAATGTAAAAAACATGCAAAAATAGCAACTGGCACTTGGCACTATGTCAATAGGTTAGTACCAAAAATGATATAAAATGATTATAAAACATCCAAGAATGATAATATAACAGCATGGAACAATCAAAAATTATAGATACGTTGGAGACGTATCAGCATCCCCAAGCTTAATTCTTGCTCGTCCTCGAGTAGGTAAATGATAAAAACAGATTTTTGATGTGGAATGCTGCCTAACATGTTCATCTCATATTCTTTTATTTATAGCATGGACATTTGGACTTTTATATGGTTCAAAGCAATAGTCTAGTTTTGACATGAGACTTAAATACTCAAGCATATCAACAAGCAACCATGTCTTTCAAAATATCAATGATAAAATAAGTTATCCCTAGCCCATTATGCTCAATCATTGATCGATTCATGAAACACACTCGCATATTAGCTACACCCAATTCTCAAGTACGATCATAGTGCCCCTTAGTTGGTGCTTTATAAGAGAAGATGGAGACTCAAATTAAAAAAAATTGCATAAAGTAAAAGAAAGGCCCTTCGCAGAGGGAAATAGGGATTTGTGGAGGCGCCAGAGCTCAAAGCGAAAAAGATAGAAATGAAAACATTTTGGGAGGCATGCTTTTCCTGTCAACGAGAATGATCGAGTAGCTCCCAATTCTATGCTAGATATATCATAGGCGGTTCCCAAACAGAAATTAAAGTTTATTCCTTTTTCAACCATACTTACGGTTTCCATGGCTAGCCGTATCCATGGGTGCCTTCCATACCAACACTTTCCAAGGAATTTATTATTTGACAACATAAAGTGAATTCATTTTTCATTTCGGGACTCGGCATCCCTAATACCTTTGCCTTACTCTTGTGCAATGACAAGTGAATAAACACTCATCGTGAGAATAACATATCTAGCATGGAAATATATTAGCCACCCCCTACCATTTCATGAGTGGTACAGGCATAGAAAAGAGAAATTTATTTTGAAAATTAGAGATGGCACATACAAATTTGCTTAGAACGGTACGGAAATACCTCATATAGGTAGGCATGGTGGACTCATGTGGCAAAACTGGTTTAAAGGATTTTGGATGCACAAGTAGTGATCATACTTAGTGCAAAATGAAGGCTAGCAAAAGATTGAGAAGGGACCAACCAAGAAATGAAAAATCTCATAAGCGAGCATTAAGCATAATTAACACCAAATAATGCACCACAAGTAAGATATAATTTCATTGCATAACTATTTACTTTGATGCTTGCATAGGGAATCACAAACCTTAACACCAATATTCTTACTAAAGCATAATTACTCATCAACATGACTCACATATCATATCATCATATCTCAAAACTATTACAAGGAATCAAGTTTATTTTGTCCAATGATCTTCATGAATTTTTTTTATTATATCCTCCTTGGATATCTATCACTTTGGAACTAATTTTTATGTGTTGCTTTTGATAAGCTCAAACAAATATAAGTGAAGATCATGAGCATAATATTTTATTTCTCTCAAATTAATTTAAGTGAAGCAAGAGAGAATTTCTTGAAAAAATTACTAACTCTCAAATAAATCTAAGTGAAGCAAGAGAGCATTTCTTCAAAAATACTAAAGCACACCGTGCTCAAAAAGGTATAAGTGAAGCACTAGAACAATTCCATAGCTCATAAAGATTTAAGTGAAGCATAAAGAGCAATTCTACCAAGTCATGGCATAATTTTGGCTCTATCAAATAGGTGTGTCCAGCAAGGATTAAAGACTTAAAACACAAAGCAAAACAAGCAAAGACTCATATCATACAAGACGCTCCAAGCAAAACTCATAATATGTGACGAATAAAAATATAGCTTTGAGTAAAATACCGATGGTCATTAGAAAAAAGAGGGGATGCCACTCGGGCATCCCCAAGCTTAGTTTCTTGCTTCTATTTGGATAATAGCTTGGGATTCCATGGGAATCCCCAAGCTTAGGCTCTTCTTACTCCGTATTCCTTCATCCATCGTAACATCACCCAAAACTTGAAAACTTCAATCACACAAAACTCAGCAAAATCTTCGTGAGATCTGTTAGTATAAGAAAGCAACTCACTACTATAAGTAATGTTGCAACGCATTCATATCTTATTATTGCATTATATCTACTATATTCCAACTTTTCTATGGCAAAAACTCTTCAAATAAAACCATAGAATCATCAAAACAAGCACACAACGCAAAGAAAACAGAATCTATAAAAAACAGAACAGTCTGTAGCAATCTGGATATTTCGAATACTTCTGTAACTCCAAAAATTCTGAAAAAATAGCACCACGTGAGCAATCTGTAACTCCAAGAAATAATTGGTATTTTATCGCACTCTTGTTAAAAATGCGAATTATTTTTGTGAGTGCAAAAATTTCTATTTTTCCAGCAAGATCAAGTCAACTATCACCCAACAAGATCATAAAGGCTTTACTTGGCACAGACACTAAACTAAACACAAAAAACACAATCATAACAGTAGCACAATTGTGCAAACAGTCAAGAATAGAAAGCAAAAGACAAAAATAAATTTTATTCATTGGGTTTCCTCCCAACAAGTGCTATCGTTTTACGCCCCTAGCTAGGCATAAAGCAAGGATCTAAGTGTTGTCATCTTTGTTTCTAGATCCATATGATGCCCTCATGATCGATTCATATGGTGTCCTAATTCTTGTTCTAGGGAAGTGTTCCATACCCTTCCTTAGTGGAAATTGAAATTTAATATTGCCTTCTTTCATGTCAATCACGGCACCAATAGTACGTAAAAACGGTCTACCAAGAATAATTGGACAAGACGGATTGCAATTAATGTCAAGAACAATAAAATCTATGGGAACATAATTCCTATTTGCAAGAATAAGAACATCATTAATTCTTCCCATATGCTTTTTAATAGTAGAATCCGCCAAGTGCAAATTTAGAGAACATTCTTCAATATCGGTAAGACCAAGCATATCACATAAAGGTTTCGGAATTGTAGAAACACTAGCACCCAAGTCACATAAAGCAAAATGCTCATAATTTTTAATCTTGACTTTGATAGTAGGTTCCCATTCATCATGCAATTTTCTAGGAATTTAAATCTCTAATTCCAACTTTTCTTCAAAAGCTTTCATCATAGCATCAACAATATGTTTAGTAAAAGCTTTATTTTGTTCATAGGCATGGGGTGAATTTATCATGAATTGCAACAAGTAAATACAGTCAATCAAACATCAACTATCATAATTAAAGTCTTTGTAATCCAAAAGAGTGGGCACGTCACTAGTGAAAGTTTTGACCTCTTCAAACCCACTTTTATCAATTTTCTCAACAAGATTTTCACCCTCCAAATTATCGGGACGCCTTCTAGCTAAATTTGACTCTTCTTCAGTCCCTTTATTATCAATCTTAATCTTACTAAACAAATAATCAATTGAGGAAACACCAATCATTTTAAGATCTTCATCACTTTCATGAAAGCAATCACTAGCTAGAAAATGCTTTTTCTAAAAAAAATCTCTTCTAGCTCTAAGCATAGCGGTTCTTTTCTTACTTTCATCCATAGAAACATAAAGAGCTTTAATTGATTATTCAACATTTGGCACAAAAAATTTCATCTTGAGATTTTCTACATCATGAGAAATTCTATCAATACTTCTAGACATCTCATCAATCTTATTCAACTTTTCCTCTATTGTAATATTGAAAACTTTTTGAGTATTGATAAATTCTTTAATATTATTATCAAGATCAGAGGTGTTCCTATTATTATTGTAAGAATAATTATCTTAGGAATTACCATAATTATTAGAGGAATTGCTAGGAAAAGGCCTAGGATTAAAATTACCTCTATAAGCATTATTATTGTAATTATTTCGAGAGATAAAATTCACATCTATGGCATCACTATTTTGCTCAATCAAAGTAGACAAAGACATACCATTAAAATCAATAGGAGCACTTTTATTAGCAACCAATTTCATAAGAGCATCAACTTTTTCACTCAAAGAAGATATTTCTTCAACCGAATTAACTTTTTTACTAGTAGGAGCCCTTTCGGTATGCCATTGTGAATAATTTGACATAATATTATCAAGCAATTTGGTGGCTTCACCAAAAGTTATTTCCATAAAAGTACCACCCATGGTGAAATCTAAAATATTACGAGAAACAAAATTCAACCCCGCGTAAAAACTGTGTATGATCATCCAAAGATTTAACCCATGAGTTGGGCAATTCCTTAGCATTAATTTCATCCTTTACCAAGATTGTGCAACATACTCATGTTCAAGTTGCTTGAAATTCATGATCTGGGTTCTAAGGGAAATAAGTTTTGAGAGAGGAAAATATTTAGTAATAAAAGCATCTTTGCACTTATCCCAAGAATTGATACTATTGCGAGGCAAAGAAGAAAACCAAATTTTTGCACAATCTCGCAAAGAAAACGGAAATAATTTCAACTTCACAACATCATTGTCCACATCTTTTTTATTTTGCATATTGTATAATTCCACGAATGTGTTAAGATGGGACGCGGCATCCTCATTAGGAGTACTGGAAATTGATCTTTCATAACAAGATTCAGTAAAGCGGTATTAATATCACAAGACTCCGCACTAGTGGCGGGAGGAGCAATCAAAGTGCTAATAAAATCATTGTTGTTGGTATTGCATAAATAACACAACTTGGTGTTCTCTTGAGTCATTGTGACTATGCAACAAGATTCCACTCAAAAACAGATCTGACAAGAAAACGACGAACGAAAAAGAGGGCGAATAAAACGGCAAATTTTTGTGAAGTGGGGGAGAGGAAAATGAGAGGCAAATGGCAAATAATGTAAATTTCAATGAGATGAGATTTGTGATTAGGAACCTGGTAGATGTCGATGATGTCTCCCCGGCAACGGCGCCAGAAATTCCTTTTGATGTTTGCTTGAACTACGTCGGTATTTCCCCAAAGAGGAAGGGATGATGCAGCACAGCAACGGTAGGTATTTCCCTCAGTGATGAGACCAAGGTTATTGAACCAGTAGGAGAACCACGCAACACTACGTGAACGACACCTGCACACAAATAACAAATACTCGCAACCCGACGTATTAAAGGGGTGGTCAATCCCTTTCGGGTAACAGCACCAGAAATTGGCAAACGGATGTGAGAGAGTTGTGATAATTTGATAGATAGATCACGCAGGAACGCAAGATAAAATAAATAAGAATAAATTGCAGCAAGGTATTTTTGTATTTTTGGTTTAATAGATATGAAAATAAAAGCAAATAAAAATAGATCGCAAAGGCAAATATAATAAAGAAGAGACCCGGGGTCGTAGGTTTCACTAGTGGCTTCTCTCGAGAAAAATAGCAAACGGTGGGTAAACGAATTACTGTTGGGAAATTGATAGAACTTCAAATAATCATGATGATATCCAGGCAATGATCATTATATAGGCATCACATCCAAGATTAGTAGACCCACTCCTGCCTGCATCTACTACTATTACTCCACACATCGACCGCTATCCAGCATGCATCTAGTGTATTAAGTTCATGGAGAAACGGAGTACTGCGATAAGAATGATGACATGATGTAGACAAGATCTATTTATGTAGAAATACACCCCATCTTGTTATCCTTAATGGCAACGATACATACGTGTTGGTTCCCCTTCTGCCACTAGGATCAAGCACCATAAGATCGAACCCATCACAAAGCACCTCTTCCCATTGCAAGATAAATAGATCAAGTTTGCCAAAAAACCCAAATATCGGAGAAGAAATACGAGGCTATAAGCAATCATGCATATAAGAGATCAAAGGAGACTCAAATAACTTTCATGGATAAAAAGATAGATCTGATCATAAACTCAAAAGTTCATCGGATCCCAACAAATGCACCACAAAAAGAGTTACATCATATGTATCTGCAAGAGACCATTGTATTGAGAATCAAACGAGAGAGAGAAAGCCATCTAGCTACTAAGTACAGACCCAAAGGTCTACAAAGAACTACTCACACGTCATCGGAGAGGCACCAATGGACATGATGAACCCCTCCGTGATGGTGTCTAGATTGGATCTGGTGTTTCTGGAACTTGCGGCAGCTGGAATTGATTTTTGTCGACTCCCCTATGGTTTCTGGAATATTGTGGTATTTATAGAGCAAAGAGGTGGTTCGGGAGGCCACCGAGGTGGGCACAACCCACCTAGACGCGCCTGGGGGCCCAGGTGCGCTCTGGTGGGTTGTTCCCCCCTTGGGTACCCCCCAGGTGCTTCTCCGGTCCATTAGGTGTGTTCTGGTCCATAAAAAATCCACAAAAAGTTTCACTGCATTTGGACACCGTTTGGTATTGATTTCCTATCATGTAAAAAACATGTAAAAAACCAGCAACTGGCACCTGGCACTATGTCAATAGGTTAGTACCAAAAAATGGTATAAAATAATTATAAAACATCCAAGAATGATAATATAATAGCATGGAACAATAAAAAATTATAGATATGTTGGAGATGTATCACTCACTTTTCCTGGAGTCTACAATTAGTTGTAGGTACAAATCCATCATTCACTACAAGAGGCAATACTTAATTCCTGTGGTCCCTATGGGATCGATAGTCTTACTTTGAAAATGCTACTACTAAACCCTGTGCACTTGCTGGTCATCATTGGATAATGATGCGCCGACGCCTTTAATGTAGTAGTGGAGGCATGACTCGCAATGGGTTGGGAACGGGGGCTCCTTGTTGACTGGAAGGAGGACCGGGCGCTAGTGGTTGCCCGTCTGGCGATACAGCGGGGAGAAGGGTTTTTCCTTTATGTGTCGTCTGGTCTGGACTTCACGGTTGCGTGAACGGGGTGGTGGCTCAGCCTTCATGCTACGTCTGATTTGGACGCCACTCGGTCGATCAATGACCGGTGCAATGCCTCATCCATATGCGTCGTGAACTCGTTGTCCATATCTATAGCTGCCGCAAGCAAGCATGACTTCTGCTCCTCCTCATCCGACGAGATCTCCACCTTAATGGAGGTGATCGGAGACATGGATGATGAGGTGTCGTTAGCGATCGTGGACAATGGCATGAACTGGACCAAAAGCTACCCAGATGAGGTGTTTTGGAGCGGAGGCGGGTGGTTGAGCGGCAGCCGCCTAGCAGCCAACACCCTTAGGTTTTCTCGCCCTCTGTATTCTTTCCTGTCGCGATTGGAGGTTTGGTGGTGTGGGATAGCTGATGTATGTGTGGGAGAGGAGGAGGATTGTGCGAGTACGGTTTGTGGATGAGGAACCAGGCCAGTTCTAAAGCTAGAGTACTCTTCTCGATCGCTGCATTGGCGCGATGCGGCCTACCGGAGTAGGCCTCTCGGTTGTCGCATCGGTCAAGTCGGCTGTGAATGCAGATATGTGGATGGTCAGTTAAGCCGTAGTGAATGCGGTCAAGCTAGAGGGTTCTAGAGCGAATATAGTGGGAAATGTGTTTTTAGTGGGTTCGTGTTGTCAGAGTTCAACGTAGCGGACGTCCAAACTTCCCCAACCTCTTGCTGGTGCTGGTTTGCAAGAAGACGTCCGGATCGACCTGAACATTTTTTATGAGCCTTGCTAGATGGCTAAAAGTGTCTAGATGATCCGGTTTGAACATTTGTAGCCAATTAAGTAATCCACATTGAAGTTGCCCTTACAACGATGTCTAGTAAGATTTTCACCCAATATGGATAATAGTCCAGCCTCGAAAATAAAAATGGGCAAATCCATCATTCTTCAATTTCCCTTTGTCCAGTTTGATTTTTGATCGGAACCTTAATGTGTTTAAGCTGTGTGCATCTTCGTGTGCATAAATATATCACATGTGGTTTTGATCTCTTCTATGATTGTGTTCATATGACGATAATGAAAATCAATTATTTATCTATTGAATGTTTTTCTTGATGCATTTAGAATTGGATCATGTTAGAGCTCATGTGCTTTTCAGTCATCACATTGATGTCCAACCACTAGCAGAGCTCTCTACAGAGCAAGGTTGGACATCAACCTACCTATTTCTAAAAAAATGTTTTATACTTCCTTCATTCCTTTATGTAAGGTGTATCATTTAAGGCGCGGTGACCAAGGCACAAAATGGAAAAGAATTTTGGACAAAAATACTCTTTACTAATTAGGTACTTAGCGGCATAATTAGTGGCAACTAAATAACCAGCATCCTAATAAAAGGCACTGAATCTCGATGCACTAGAATAAAATCAACTGGTGAGATGAGAGGGAGATAAATGTGAGTGCATGCAGTTAGGGAGAGAGGTTTTTTTATTACTTCCTTCCTTTTGGGGACTACATACTACTTTTTATGAAAGGCGTGTACTGGATGATCGAAGGGCAAACACGAAAAACTGAGAGCAAAAGAGAAATATACCTTACATTGTGGAATTTTTGGGCAATAACTACATCTTATATAAAGGAATGGAGGGAATATGTACTACTAGTAGTAAATGTGTGCGTGCAATGCACATGGATTTTAGGGAAGAGATTAATTGCATGTTCATTTTAGGTAAGATATCAATGACACATTAATTATGTAATTAGAACGAACATTGACATCTGATATGATATTAATTACATGTTAAACATGTTAGGTGCTCTCCCATTGAAGAAAGGGAAAACTTTGTTTTTGCCACTCTAGCTTTCGACCACTTTGCTTATGCCACTCTAGAATTTGACATTTCACTTTTGCCACTCTTAGTTTTTAACAATACATCACAATTGTCATTCTGTGGCAAAAGCAATAACTTTAGAGTGGCAATTGTGATACATTGTCAAAATCTAAGAGTGGCAAAAGTGAAATGAAAAGTTATTGCTTTTGCCATGGAATGACATTTGTGATGTATTGTCAAAAACTAAGAGTGGCAAAAGTGATATGTCAAATTTTAGAGTGGCATAAGCAAAGCAGGCAAAAACTAGAGTGGCAAAACCCAAGTTTTCCCTTGAAGAAATCTATATCGTTGGATTGATAGCGAGATTAAATGGATCTGCCGCTTCATTTTTTATTCGTACTAGAACAATGCCCGTGTGTTGCAACGACATATAAATATTCTAGTACTTCGCTTGTGATTTACCTGTCAATAATAATGCGATTGTGTAAATAAATGTTCATCAAATTATGCCCATGAATTACCTTATATGTTGATTAAAAGTTTTGTAAGTAAATTAAAGTGGAATTGGTTCAAAAGGTATGTAAAATAAGGTGATTGATTATCATATACATGGAAGGTTGGACGAAGGAGTGCTGGGAAGAAAGGTGAAATTTGAACCTTACATTCTTTTTAAGTAGCAAAGATGTAATTATCACGAACATTGATATCTGATATGATATTAATTACATATTAAACATGTTGGCGCTAGCCATTGAAGAAATCTACATCGTTGGATTGATATCGAGATTAAATGGATCTACCCCTTCATTTTTATTGGTACTAGAACAATGCTCGTGTGCTGCAACGGGATATAAATATTTAGTGTGTTAGCTTGTGATTTAACTGTCAATAATAATGCGAT
Organism: Triticum urartu; assembly: GCF_056163025.1. Taxonomy (NCBI): domain Eukaryota; kingdom Viridiplantae; phylum Streptophyta; class Magnoliopsida; order Poales; family Poaceae; genus Triticum; species Triticum urartu. The sequence goes on along the minus strand of NC_141876.1, from coordinate 169,937,776 downwards.
TGTGTAAATAAATGTTCATCAAATTCTACCCTTGAATTACCTTATTTTGATTGGAACTTTGGTAAGTAAATTAAAGTGGAATTGGTTCAGAAGGTAAGTAAATTGAGGTGATTGATTATCATATACATGGAAGGTTGGACGAAGGGGTGGTGGGAAGAAAGGTGAAACGGGAACCTTATATTCTTTTTAAGTAGTACGGATACAGACTAGGTAAGTGCATGTGCATTGCAACGAGCACATACATACTATATTTCAATATCATTTATGTCTAAAACATTTTTATAGCGATTGATTCCTTTTGTTAATATTTAATGGGTTGTAATATTTGTGCATGATATTCCTTTGCTTAATATGTGTGCCTGATATGTGGCGTTTCCAAATATTTGTAGAGATTGACCATGATATGTGTGTCTGATATGTGGTGTTACTAAATATTTATAGAGATTGACCATGATTTATCCATCCCATAAAGATGGTACCAAATATACTAAAGACTGGTTCAACTTGACTTATAAAATTGGATTAAATAGATTGGTGAGGGTAAAAGTCGGTTTAATAGTAGATTGGTGTGGTAAATATTGTTGAAAGGTTGGACGAATGGGTAGTGGGGAGAAAACTGAGTGAAAGATGAAATCATAAGTTCTTTTTTAAGTAGTATAGATACGGAAAACTGAGTCAAAACATGAATCCTTTAGTTCTTTTTAAGTTGTAGAGATGGAGATTTCTTTCATTCAGTTTTCTCCCCACCATCATATCTATCTCTACTCTACTTATCTCTACACTACTTAAAAATAACTAGAGTTGCTTTTCATACCAGGCAAAACTCTTCGTCAAACGGTTCCCCCCTCCCATCATATCCCTCCACCGGTTTTCTTCCATTCACCCATTTTTTTCACCATGTCATATTTCACTGCACTTTCCAAGTATGCCATTCAATCCCATAATTTACTTAACTTTTGCATCAATTCCATTTTAATTTACTCAACAAATTTCTGATCAAACAAACAAGATAAATCACGGGCGGGATTTGACAAACATATATTTATACAATCACATTAATATGGGCATGAAAATCATGAGCTAACGTATTAGAATATTTATATCACGTTGCAATGCACGGGTATTGTCCTAGTACTACTTAAAAAGAACCTAAGGTTTCATCTGTCACTCAATTTTGTCCCCCACCCCTTCGTCCAACCTCCCACCCTGCTTCGATTTTCTGTTTTTTCATCCGCTTCCGGTTTTCATCAAACCACTCTTTGATAACCCAATAAACTAGATAAATGTATGGTATATCAATAAATTCATGGTATGTAAATAAATGTTTTCTTATGGTAAATCTTGGTACCGGTCAGACATCTTTGGCACTAGCGAAGCTACAGCAAAACTGAATGGGTCGTGGACCATCCAATCCATGGGACTTTTTATAATATATATTCTACTTCTAGGCCTTACAACAACAACCCACGACTTATTTCCTCCTGTTTAACCCCCTAGCTTCAGTCTGCAAGTTCCCCACTAATCTTTGGTAACCCAATAAATAACAATATTCATGATCTAGAAACAAACAAATATCAAGCAATCTCTTATAGGAGTATTAGGTAACTCAATAAAGCAGATTAATCATTGGCACATAGCTATTTTAACAGTTTAAGAAATACCTGGGAAATCTCTACTTTATAACCAAAACATAATCTTGTTTTATCTAGGACCCTGATAAGTACCACACGTGTGGTACTAAGGCCTTCCACTATGTAGGCCACAAGTGGTCCTAAATTTGCTTTTTGGGTATTTGGCACCGATGCTCCACGTTTCCCATGCGATGCCAGACAAAAATTTCTAGGCACCGAAGCACCTACTTGCTCTGATGCCAAATCCTTCGAGGCAATAAAGTAAGGCATGTCAGCCCATGCAACGAGCCAGGAAGGGATGCTGGAAGTGGGGTGACCAAGGCTGATTTATACTAGTTTATATACATGGGCCCGACGTCCAATCGATGCCAGATTCTTCAACTTTGTGTGAACGGTGCTAAATTATTTTCATCTGGCATCCACGTATATGTCGCATACTTTTCATAGTGTTGGCACCGGCCACATAGTGTAAGGTCTAAGAGACTTGGACCGAATGTCCTCAACACCATCCATTACGCCACGTCATCGCATGCGTGGAAAGAGGACAAAACATATGATGTCAGCTGGAATATTTTGGGTTTTTTAGTTTTTAAAATGTTTAATTCTTAAATGAAAATTTCAATTGAAAATATGTATTCACCATTAAATTCACCGCGATGAGATCTTCAAAACTAGAACTCATATTGATTCGTTTCAACGACTTTTTTGGGTCAAAAGTTGCCATGGTGTTTACACTGAAGTTGCCACTATATGTTTCGAATAATTTTTATTCTAGGTTTTAGAGTAAATTTTATCATGTTACAAAAAAGGAATGACTTTTGCCATGGTTAAAAGGTAGAATTGATGTGATGTGTAGATTACATTTGCCCTAATCTCATAAAAACAAAAAGTTATCAAGGTCGAAATAAAAAGTAACTATTTTCCATTGTTTTATCATGTTGTAAAAGGGGAATTACCATGATGTAAAAAAGTAAACCAAAAGATTGTGATGATGAATTACTAAAATTTGCCATGATCCATAAACTAGTTTTGACATGGTTCATAAGTAAAAAAACTTCCATCATCAATTACGAAAAAAGTCATGGTAAATGACTTAAATTTGGCAACAACCATAAACTAAAATTGCAATGGTGAATTACTAAAATTTATCATGATTCATGCAAATAATAATAATTGCCATGGTGAAAAATACTAAAATTGCCATGGTCAAAAAATTAAAATTGCCATGATTTACAAACTAAATTTGCCATGATGAATTATTAAAAATTGCCATGATCCATTTAGTAAATTTGCCATGGTTAATTACTAAAAATTGCCGTTATCAATTACTAAAATTTGCCATTGTGAATTACTAAGAATTTCCATGATCAATGAAGTGAATTTGCCATGGTTCATAAAATAAAACTGCAAAACTTGGTGTGGCAATACATGTTTATTTGCCATGGCAAGAACACATGTTTATTTGTCATGGTGTGTATAGTAGATTTGCCATGGACACAAAAGAAGAGTCGCCACCGGTGTAGCACCACACCGTAGACAGCCGCTCCACCCGATCCACAGCCTCCTTCCCCCACCGCCGCACATGGAGATGCACCCGAGAATCTCATCGACACATCCGTGTCCTAGGAGCACGCCATGTCGTGCATCACCCCGCCCCTCTCCCACCGGATATCTGGTCGGGTCTTTGTCGCATCTCACTAGGACCCTCGCCAATGAGTGAAAATTGGTTGAAATACAATGGTAGCTTTAAATCTAGAAGAAAAAATGAAACAAATCATGGCAACTTCATTGCAAACACCATGACAATTTATGTACTATAGACATGGTAACTTTTGACCCTAAAAAAGTTGTCGAAATATATCAATATGAGATCTAGTTTTGAAGATCTCGCCGCGACGGATTTAGTGGTGAAAACGGAATTTTAATCAGAATTTTCATTTAAGAGATAAAACTTTTTAAATATTGAAAATAAAAAAGATTTCTGCCGACATCATCAGTTTCGTTCTTATGTGCATGCATGTCAAAGAGAAGAAAAAACATGTGGGCTGAACTCCGTCGTGCCACATGTGTGGCACTTCTCATTTGGGGCGTGTTTGGTCGCCTATATTAAGCCCAACCAGGACCGCACGGGAAGAATCTGGCCTGTTTGGTTGTCTGCATACACTGTTCGGCGAGCATCGCATGAAGTTTTAATCACCTCCTAGCCAGGCCCAACAGCTACATACAAATTGGAAGTTTCTGGAGAGTCAGGCTTGGGCGGAGCAGGGAGACGAACGCGGCGTTGAGCTCGTGCGACCAGATGGCGCGAGCACATGTGTGTCTCCGAAAAATCGGCAGGAGGATTTTGGCTCACCTCCCGCCAATTCGGTTGCCCCTATTTAGCCCCCTCCTTTCACTGCCCAAACTCCCACCACCCTTCTCCCCCCTTTCGAGCTTTCCCGTCGACGCGCATTGGCACTGACGAGAAGGTAAGTGGCGCTTCTTCACCAGCGGGCGGTCCACAGCGGCGGCGACTCTTGTCCTCAACTTCTCCAAACATTCTGCGTACCCCTCGAGCTATAGCCATGGACTCTGTGAGCTCAATCACCCCCTTCTATCTGTCCGTTGTAGCTAGATTTGAGAGCATGTGGTCGTAGGGTTTGGTGTGCAAGCATATGGTAGGGTTGATTCGTGCACTGATCTATGAGCAGATGGTAGATTGTGATGCCATGGTCGCTATTGCTGTTGGATTTGTAGTGTGCTAGAGTAATATGATAGTGATGAACATAATGGATTCATAGCTAGTTGTGATGTATGCTCCTCCTTTCATAGATCGTCTGGTACCGTGTGTGCTATGCTTACTATCAATGCGTGCTATGATTATAGTACATGAGCACGCACACGCAAGATCTTAGTCAGGCCCATGTCCTGTCTGACAGCCAGTTCGGTGTGTCCTATGTCGAGGAATCCCATCCCCCTCGATGAGCACATGCCTACTGAGCCAGAGGTGTTTGAGGTATCGGGCGGTGGTTCTCTTTTTGTGCCAGTTGTGCTCGTTGAGCCAACTGTTGCCGCTGCACTAACAACAGCTTCAAAGGCAAAGAAGGATGGTAGAGGGAACAGCATGAAGTGGCATCCATTCATGTCCATGTTCATGCTGAACAAGATGTGTCAGATCATCTCTAGTGAGGTTTAGGACTGACAAGTGCTTCAAGGAGGTGCACTTGAACACCGTTGTGAAGCAGGTGTTCGAGTTCTGTGGCCAGGAGGTGACCACCACCCAGGTGTACAACAACCTCGGGAAATGGAGAGCTCGATGGATCCAAGTGTCCATGCTCAAAGAACTTAGTGGCACCTCATGGGATTAGAACACTTGCTCAATCGTTCTGGAGGTAGAGCACTACACCGCCCATGTCACGGTTAGCTCACTACCCCCTTGTTTTTCACATGACAATCATTTCCTACTCGCAACTAACAATTTTTGTGCTTCTTTCTTAGGATCACCCCAAATACACTGAGTTGCTAAACACACCCATCTAGAACTACAACCAGATGCAGCACATCTTCTCCTTCGGGCTGGCAATCGGCAAGCATGCCATGGGCTCCGGAGAGCCTCTCGGTTCTCCCATGCTGGAGTTCCCAGGCACCCCAAATGTAGAGGCAGCCCTTGATGGCTCTAACAAGCCATTTGAGCATGTCCCTGTTGTTGGTAGGAAGAGGAAGAGGGGCAGCCTGATGGAGGAGGAGATCAGTGTCTTCACCAGCATTACTGAGGCTGTGAAGGAGGTGACAACCACCATTAGGGAGATCAAGTCCCTCGACGTCCACCCTGACCTATATAGCGTCGTTATGGAGCAAGGTGGCTTCGGTGATGAGGCTCTCATGGCAACTCTAAGCCACCTGTTGGACAACAATGCTGAGGGTGTTGGGTCAGTTGCCATGGCAGATGCCCACAGGGTGCTCTGGCCTAGGATCTGGTTCGTAAAGCACTATTACTAGAGCTTGCTGCTGGTTACTGCATGATTGATCCTGGGAGGCGATGGCGACGATGATGAAGATGACGATTATGACATATATTTTGTGTAGTTAGGGCTTGAAAACTGTTTGATGGTATGTATATTTTGTTGAGGTGGTATATACTAACCCACATGATGATCGTGAACTTGCGGTGGTAGGATAACACCCTCTTTTGGATGTGGTGGTAGGATGACACCATAGTAGTGCTAGGTTGAACTTGTTATGCCATATAATAATGCATGCTTACTACTTCTCTTCTGCATAATAGCAACAACAACCACAAAGGGTTTAAGACTAGGCAGGAGGCAGAAGAAGTTTACGCCAAATTTGTGTGAAAGAAGGCATGGAAGGTTGAAGTTGGCAAGGCAGCGCCACACTTTGGGGTGAAAAACTTCATCATCATCGTGTAGTTCATCGCCATTGCAGTGTTTTGGTGTTGGTGTGGTACTTGTGAACATGTGTAAGGTAACCTCACCACATAGGGTACAAGGCTAGCACTCCTCGCACCCTGTGTGCAACCAAACATCGTGCTTATGTGTGAGTTCAGATAATGCAGGTAACCAAACACCATGCGCAAAGCTATCTTGTAATGCAGGAAGTGTCGATGTAGGCAACCAAACATGTTGCAGATGTTGGTCTTAAGGTTGTTTCTACTCAACCAGGCCCAACTCACCATGTCATGCAATGCGGTCTAGTTGAGAGATGGTAACCAAACACGCCCTTGGGTATCTATTTGCTTTGCATTAAGACTTGTCCTGTATAATCCTTTTATTGTGTTAAAAACATATTTGGCTCCATGGCAATGCATGCGTACATACCTAGCAAATTGATATATTAGGTTTTGATCGGAGGCTATCCTGGTCTGCAGGATACACCACCACTACTGACAAAATAAGTAGGGTTCCTTTTCCTGCTAGACAGAACTCATCATCAACCGGTTTTCTCCTCCCACCATGTGCTTCGCCGATTTTTTTCATAAAGTCATTTTCTCTACCATGTCATATTTGACCGCACCTTCTAAGTACGCCACTCAATCAGGTTAACTTGCTTATCTTTTGCAACACTACATCAACTCCACCTTAATTAACTTATCTTTTCGAGTAACATGGAATTACGCCATTCGATTCCACGCCATATTTCACCGCACCTTTTTGCACGCCACTCAATCACATTAATTTACTTGCCATGCAAGACAAGACTACAAAACTATTGAGATAAAAAATATTTGGCCTCGTGGCAACACACGGGCGCATACCTAGTTTGAAAATAGAAATGGGAAAAGGCTTGTCGCTCTTTTTCGTTGGACTGTGACCAAACTTCGTTTTGGTCATGAGCTTGCTGCCTTTAGCGATCCTTCGCAGCTACAGATAAATATTGCTTACTATGAGTTGTAGGCATATCTTATTTGCTACTCGCTGCGGCGAAGTAACGTAGCTTCTTGCCATTGAGCCGCCTCCTGTGCAGCGCGACCCATGTTGGGCGCAATGAGGAGAGGTCCTATTGGACGCCCGCACGGGTGTAGTCGAGCTTTTGCATAGAAGCAGCTCGACTGGGCTGGCCCATTGCAATTCAAAATATGAAGAAAAAAATCCATGAAAGCGGGCGCGCGTAGGAGAGGTTCAAACATGGGACCTCCAAGTTCAGAGCGTGCTTGGATAGCCACGGGAGCTAATGATGTTTGGTACCTAAATTGCAGCACAGTCCTATAAGAACTAGCAACAAAAGTAGCAAAATTTGGAACTTCGAGCAATTTTTTGAAGTTTAAACAATTTCTGGAAAACTGAATTTAAAAATACACTCTGAACTCTTTTAGTATACAGTGAACATTCTTCAAATACCCACTGAATATTTTTCAATATACGGTGAACTTTGTTTCAAATGCACACTGAATGATTGTCCTATATTCCCCTAAAAAAGAACAATTGTCCTATACATGATGAACATTTTTTTATATAGAACGAACAAACTTTTCGGAAAAGAGGGACACACTTTTGAAATTCTGAACGTTTATTGAAATTTTTATATGCAATGCATAATTGTTAAATATATATAGAACAATTTTGTAATATGAGCCGAATCTTTTATAAAATACACATTGAACATTTTTGTGATATTGGCTGGACAATATTTAAATACACATTGAACATTTTTGTGATATATGCTGAACAAATATTTAAACACATAGAATTTTTTTTCTGATATGCGCTAAACAAATTTAAAATACACAATGAATATTTTAAACAAAATATGCTGAACATTTTCGTTATATAGGGTGAACATTTCCTTAAATATACGATGAACATTTTTTTGCATAAACACGCTACGAACTTGTATAATGCACAAAAATGAAATAAAAAGAAATAAAAAACAAAAACAAAAAGACAAGAAAAGAAATAGAAACAGAAAAAACGACAGAAAAGAGATGAAACAGCCTCGCGACCGTGCGGCAGCCGAAACTGAGGCGTAGGGAGCTCAAGCTTCAGCGAAGCTGCGCCCTTTTAATGGTAGGTGGCGTCAATTTTTGCTTTTAAGTCTGGGAGCTTCAAATAGGGATTGCACAACGAGATTTATCCTCTTCCCGCCTTTATTGGTGCACGATTGTTTTAGTGGGCCGACCCATTAGAGCGGTTTTAAAACCTTTGGTGTGTGTTTTTTTGTGTTCTGTGTGTGTTTTTCTTATTCATTTTCTTCGGTGTTTTCTTATATTTCTCTTTATGTATTCTTTGTTGCTTTTCATTGTTGTTTTTTTGTTTTTATCTATATGGCTCTTTTTCATTTTCAAATACTTCTTCGTTGACTTTGTCAAAGTACACAATGAACTTTTTTATACATGTTGAATATTTTTCAGATAAATATTAAACATTTTATAAATACACATCGAACATTTTTTGAATTAACGAACATTTGTCAAATGCATGTACATGGTGAATATCTTTTAATGTGCATTGAACATTTCTTATAAATTCCATTAACATCCTTTTTTAAATGAGGCAAATATTTTTTATTTAAATTACGAACATATATTGACATTCTATAAAAGTATATTTCAAACGTGTGATTTTTTTTCAAATTTCACTACAACTTTTTTGAATGGTACGAACCATATTTTTAAGTCATGCAAACATTTTTATATTGTATAATTTAAAAAAACACAAACATATTTTTTCAAACAATGAGCATTTTAAGATGTCACAAACATTTTTCGAATGGTACAAACATTTTTGTGAAATTGCCTGAACATTTTTTACACTGGACATTTTTTAATGCGTGATGAACCATTTAAAAAATTAATTTAATTAGTTCTTATAGTATATGTATTTACAATATTTCAGAAGTATATATAAAAAGAAAAAAAACGAAACACGCCTACATACAAACCCACACGATCCTATTGGGATGTGCCATTACAGTCTCGCTTTGCTTCTGTATGTCTCGCTATAAACAAGATACATATCTCACTTTTAGCGAGTTCACCACTGTAGAACTACCTTGCAGTGGCGGATGCTAAAAGTCCATTAGTGCCGGTGAGGCTTTTAGGGGCTTTCGCTACTGCTAATAGGTCATCGGTGATGGGCACGCAGCCCGCCACTGGTAAAGGCTTAGAAGTGGCGGGCATTATCGTGCGCCTGCCACTGACTTCGGGTAGCACGATTAGCTGGCCATGATCGGGAACTGCCAATAGCTAATAGATGTATGTGTAGCGGGCAGGCTAGTATGTACTCCAGGCTGCAAAGAAAACACTACCGCGACAATGGAAGCTGATGCAAATAGCGAATAATTATCGGTAAATAGTATCACATAGAAATAAAACTAAGACAGTAACTTATGACAAAGAACGAGAAGTACATTGACAATAAACGAATAACGAAGAATACAAGAGTCATCGAATTTAGTGTGTCGGTTAAGTTAAATAACACAATAAGCCAAATATGTGTAGTCATGCATGCAAAATATAGGAAGGTCGATGGTCTGGTTGATGCGGTTCTTCTCTATAGTGAACTCTTCAATAAGCTTTGCCTCTCTCGTTTGTTCGACTCATCTTCTTCGGTATAGTTATAGAATAACTCGGATGATGAGCGGACCTCCTTGTTTATGATAGCCGCAAACATGGTTTGGATGTGTTCGACCTTTATGCCCGCTTCAGATGGCATGTTTTGTAGTTCTTGACCCCATTTGACGATTTCTTCATGCAACCTTAACGTTTTCGCCGGCCGTATGAAGTCTTCGAGGTGAAGCCATACATAAAAGCCACACGTCATAGTCAAAGATGGTTATTGCCTGCAACATATATTGTGCATCTTGAAGCGGACTTTTTCCTGCTTGCATTGCTAGCTTTATAGTTATTGTTCACCATGTGCCCTTCGGTTAAATACCTATTAAAGATATATTTGTCTAGAAGGTCCTCCAGGAGCGACCTGTCTTTTCCTCATGGAATACATAAAGTAAAATTTGAACCTTTGCGGTCGTGGCACCATGAGAACCCAATGGCTTCCGCGCAAACAGGTGAATCATACCGCGAATATGGCAGAAGTTTAGAAGTTTGATATGTGAAAACATATACCAAGCAAAAGCTAGGAAGGCATAAGACAAAGAAGCAACTACTTGGGTCGGTATAGCATGAGTAGGAATTTTTCAGTTTGTTATGTTGCATGAAATATAGAAGGTAGTCTTTCATGCACATCCTACTTTTCTCATATTTTAGGTGCTCCTCATACATGACAAAAGGGTGGGCTATCGAGACATCGAAAACAAAGTGTCATCTAACCTCCGTGGCTCACATCGAAGAATTTTTTGTACAAAGCATAACTCTTTGGCACCTTCGCTGTGTAATGTGTTGGGTTAATGATGGTTCCCGCCTTACTATTGGCTACCTCCTAATCTATGCTTTTTTCATGCAGAATCTTCATCTCAATTCGAAGTTGTTCATACACATCGTTCGATACCATTATTTTACCAAGGATATAGATAGGTTCTGTTGGATTGTCAACACATTGTTTGTATGCCAAGGAACATGCCAAACATCTCAACTAATACCCTAAAATTTTGATTCTAATATGTTATAAACTCTGACATGGCAGAATTATAAGGTATTATGTTCTGAACAACAACTAGCCATTTTCAAATCATTTCTCTAACCAAACGACCATTTGTTGTGACACCAAACATTTTATGTGACACTATGAAATGTCCCAGAAAATGGACATGCATAGTGATGCCCAAATGCGTTGCCGAAAACCAGGCCAAAACATTGGCTAGGGTGCTGCCCTGGGAGGAAAACACCTCGTGATGGTGAACCGTCACGTAAAATGATTTTAGGCGACGGTTCTTGTTTCGTCACCAGGGTTTTTGTCACTGAATAAAGCAAATTTTTTAGTGTTCGGTAGAGCCCTTATATACCCGCCCAAGCCCTAAAGCGCTTGTACTGCATGCATGGGTGGTTGTACCTCCCTCCTAGCACCACATAGGGTTAGGAGCAGTACTTCTGCTCACCTAGGAAGGTGGGCGGTAATACCACACATAACCGAGAGATAGTACCGGGCCAGATGCACAGGCTAGGGGTTTGCGGTAGAACCGTAGTAACCAACCCTGTTGTACCATCGGGAAGCTACAACCAAGGTGCCAATAGGTAGAACCGCCCTGGCACCACAGTTGTATTGCCTAGCCACTGGAGCTGCTACTAAGATCAATTGACTTGTGCACAAAGGAAATATAGAAGGTTTAAGGGATGAGTATGGCTTGGGATGGAGAAAAGAACTAAGTATGGTGGTGTGCACTCCAAGATTGCAATATGCAAACAATAAAAGTCAACCTTGGATTGAACTAACACCTAAGACCTAAAACGCCTAGATAAAACCAAAGAAAACCAAAAGAGATTCAAAACCTCTCCTGAGGGAGAGGGTCGGTGGCCGAGGCCACCTATGTAAGAGTCAAATGGTTTTGGCACCGCGAAGATTGTAACCTTGGGCCCAAAACCAAAGCTCATCTTTGAAGCACAAATACCATAAAAATGGCTAATGTGAAAGATTGATTCAATATATGCATAAGAGGAGTGTGAGTTCATGGGAGGAACAACACTCCTCCTATGTCCATGCCTACACCTAAAACAAGATAAAATGATGAGTGTGGTAGGATGTGCATTTTCTTAGACCACATTACTCAAAACAATTATATTTAGCTCATGCCTTAACTCGCGAAATCTTGCTTCATCCAATGGCTTCTTGAAAATATCCGCTAATTGTTGTCTGGTGTCTACATAAGATAGATCAATATCCCCATTCTTGAGGTGATCCCGGATGAAGTGATAACGAATCTCAGTGTCCTTTGTCTTGAAATGTTGTACAAGGTTGTAGGCAATCTTGATTGCACTTTCATGGCCACATAGAAGAGGCACTTTATCACAAATGACACTACAATCCTTTAAAATTTGCCTCATCCATAGCAATTGTGCACAACAACTTGCAGCTGCAATGTATTTGGCCTCGGTGGTGGAGAGAGACACGCAATTTTTCTTCTTGGAAGACCAACTCGCCAAAGAGCGGCCAAGGAATTGGCACCTTCCATAAGTAGACTTCCTCTCCACACAGTATCCCGCCATATCTGAATCCGAATATCCCATGAGATCAATGCTTGCTCCTTTGGGGTGCCATAATGCAATGTTTGGGGTATGAGCCAAATATCGAAACATTCTTTGACCGCCATAAAGTGGCTTTCTTTTGGTGCAGATTGAAACCTTGAACACATCACCACACTCAAAATTATATCCGATCTAGATGGACAAAGGTAGAGCAAAGATGTAGTCATAGAACGATGTACATTTTGATATGCCGCTTTACCATTAGGATCAAGGTCAAGTCGACATGTGGTTGACATAGGAGTCTTGGAAGGCTTGAAATCATCCAACTTGAACCTCTTGAGAATGTCTTGGGTATATTTGGCTTGGTTGATGAATGTTCCTTCTCTACATTGCTTGACTTCAAATCCAAGAAAGAACTTCAACTCACACATCATAGACATCTCGAACTTCTTGGTCATTAGTGAGGTGAACTCATCATTAAAAGGTTTGTTAGTTGAACCAAAGATAATATCATCAACATATAGTCGGCATATTAACAAATCCCATTTAACCCTCTTAGTAAAAAGAGTGGGATCGATTTTCCCAACTTCAAACGCACGTTCTTCTAACAACTCGGTAAGGTGCTCATACCACGCACGTGGGTCTTGTTTAAGGCCATAAAGTGCCTTATCAAGTTTATACACGTGATTGGGGAACTTGGGATCCTCGAAGGGTTGGTTGACATATACCAACTCGCAATTTGAAATCATGATGAGATGCATATGCAAGCAACATGCAAATATATTCAAGGCGAGCAACGGGAGCAAAAGTTTCACCGTAATCGACACATTCGACTTGGGAGAAACCTTGAGCCACCAACCTTGCCTTGCTGTGAACTACTATCCCATGTGGATCTTGCTTGTTCTTGAAGATCCATCTGGTTGTGCTAACATTATGATTCTCCTTTGGCATTTCCACCAATTGACACACTTTGTTGTGCTCGAAGTTGTTGGGTTCTTCATGCATGGCATCTAGCCAATCCGGATCCTCAAGCGCCTCATAGATGTTTTGGGGTTCAACACAAGAAACAAACGCGTGATGATCACAAAAGTTTGTTAATTGTCTATGAGTAGTTACCCCTTTCTCAAGATTCCTAGGGCATTCTCCATGATGTGTCCCTTTTGTTTAAGGTTGGAAGCAATCTTTGTCACACGATGCTCTAGTTGCTCTTCAAGGGACTCGCGAGGAGAATCATCTTGAGCTTGCTCTTCGTCTAGAGCTTACTCACAATCATGAACTTGGTCTTGGGCATCACTTTGTCTAGCACCATCATCATGAGGTTGATCTTGTCCATGATCTTGTTCACTTGATTGTGGGCCTTTAGTTTGTTCTTCAAAAGAGTGCGGGTCTAGTGTCGGTGATGGTTCTACTTCCGTAGAACATTGTCCTCCTCCTTCCACCACAAGGGGTTCCTAAATGGGTAAGATTTGGTCCACACTCATTCTTCTTATGGCTTGAGGAGGAATTTCGTCACCTACATCACCAAAGACCACTTTGCTCCACTTGGGAGCCATTATTCTTACCAAACTTCATGACACCTCTCCAACGTATCTATGAATTTTGATTGTTCCATGCTATTATAGTATCAATCTTGGGAGCTCTCGGGTGCTACGCCCCCCTATATTCAAAAATAATTTAGTAATTCAAAAAATGTCAAAAAATCCCAAAACTTTTTATGGAATCAAACATGACCAAGTATTGCACTCGTACAAAAAGATTAAACAAGGAATGGCTTTTATTGTATCCGGGGTTAAAGATTCCTCGAAAAATGCTACATACAAGTACTATTCATGCTATATTGTCGTCATAAAATTGTCTTTTTGCCCCGAAGTTAACGAGAATCATTCCTTGGCCAAAATTTTTATATGAGTACAATACCTAGTCATATTTGGTTCAAAAATATATCCAGGATTTTCTTGATGTTTTTTTGAATTATTAAATTATTTTTGAATATAGGGGGTGGAGCACCCGAGTGCTCCTAATCTGCTTCCCAATCTTGGATGTTTACTATGCAATTATATATCATTTTTTGGGGCTAACCTATTAATCTAGTGCCTAGTGCCAGTTCTTGTTTTTTGCTTGTTTTTGGCTTTTCAGGAATCAATATCAAACAGAGTCCAAATGGAGAAAAAACTTTGGACTATTTTTTCCTGGACCAAAAGGGACCCTATGAGGTTCGGGAGAAGACCTGAAGAGCCATGAGGGAACGACAAGCTCGGGGGGGCGCCCCCTAGGAGGCTTGTGGGCCCCTCATGGCACATCTTGACCTAATTCCACCCCTATAAATTCTCAAATATTCCCAATACATCAGAGAGACACCCAAAAATACTTTTCCAGCACCACAAATTTCTTTTCTCACGATATCCTATCTGGAGAACTTTTCCGTACTCTGCCGGAGGGGGAATCGATCATGGAGTGCCTCTACATCAACCTTGTTGCCCCTCCGATGATGTGTGAGTAGTTTATACAGACCTAAGGGTCCATAGCTAGTAGCTAGATGGCTTCTTCTCTCTCTTTTATCTTCATACAATGTTCTCCTCGATGTTCTTGGAGATCTATTCGATGTAATCCTTTTTTGCGGTGTGTTTGTTGTGATCCGATGAATTGTGAGTTTATGTGTTGGGGAATGTTGCATGGAAATCAAAAAATTTCCTACAAAACACCCAAGATCCAATCTAGGAGATGTATAACTACGTGAGGGGAGTGTGTCAACATACCATTATAGACTGAAAGCGTTAGCATCGTAACACGGTTGATGTAGTCGTACTATTCATGATCCAATACGATCTAGTGCCGAACAGACGGCACCTCCGAGTTTAGCACAAGTATGGATTAGTGTCGTCCTCTCCTTCTTGATCCAGCAAGGGAGGGAGAGGAGGTAGATGAGATTTGAACCAACACGACGGTGTGGTGGTGGTGGTGGCAGCACAATTCCGGCAGGGCTTCGCCAAGCGTGTACCAGTAAAACATGGCAGGAGTTGGGAGAGGTAACGGGCAAGGATCGAAGGGGGGCTGCCCCAACGTCAGCCCACCTTTATATAGGCATGGAGGGGGTTGGTGGCTTGCGCTCCAAGTCCCTAGGATCGTTGGCCATAGGGGGAGGAAGAAATCCCTCCTTTCCTTTCCCACCGATCGTTATCCCCTTTTTAGGGATCCTGATCTTATCCCTTCGGGATACGATACTATTTCTTTTAAGGGCGGATCTTGGTGTGCCTAGACCAGGGTTGTGGGGAATTTCCCCACTACCCACGTTCATGTGCCCCCCCCCCATGCAGGTGGGCCCCACTCCAGAACCTTCTAGAACTTTACCAATACAATACCGAAAAAACCCAAACTTTTTTCGGAACCCTGAAAACAATTTTCCATATATGAATCTTTACCTCCGGACCATTTCAGAGCTCCTCATGATGTCCCGGATCCCATCCGGGACTCTGAACAACCTTCATACTTTCCACTATTAATATCTCGACACTACCCTATAGCGCTACCGAACGTTAAGCATGCGACCCTACTGGTTCGGGAATCATGTAGACATGACCGAGACTCCTCTCCGGACAATAACCAATAGCGAGACCTATATGCCCATATTAATTCCTACATATTGAATGAAGATCTTCATCATTTGAACCATGATTTCAAGGATTCAGGCCATCCCGTATGCAATTCCCTTTGTCAAGCGATATGTTACTTGCCCGAGACTCGATCGTCGGTATCTCCATACCTAGTTCAATATCGTTACCAGCAAGTCTCTTTACTTGTTCCCTAATACAAGATCCCATGACTAAACTCATTAGTCACATGAAGCTTCTTATCATGTTGTATTACCGAGAGGGCTCAGAGATATCTCTCCGTTACGCGGAGCAAAAAATCCCAGTATTAATCCATGCAACCCAACATACACCTTCAGAGATACCTGTATAGCACCTTTATGATCACCCAGTTACGAAGTGATGTTTGATAGAACACAAGGCATCGATCCGGTATCCGGGAGTGGCATGATCTCATGGTCTAAGGAACTCATACTTGAGATGAAGAAAGCTATAGCAAACAACGAAATGATCTGTTGGTAAGCTTACGGTTGGGTCTGTCCATCACATCATTCTCCCAATGATGTGATCCTGTTATCAAATGACAACTCATGTCGATGGTTAGGAAACCTTAACCATCTTTGATTAACGAGCTAGTCTAGTAGAGGCTTACTAGGGACATTGTGTAGTTTATGTATTCACACATGTATTTATGTTTCCAGTCAATACAATTCTAGCATGAATAATAAATATTTACCATGAATGGGAAAATATGATAATAACCAATTTATTATTGCCTCTAGGGCATATTTCCAACAGTCTCGCATTTGCACTAGAGTCAATAATCTAGCTCACGTCGCTATGTGATCAATCCCCAGTGAGTTCTGGGTTTGATCATGTTTTGCTTGTGTGAGAGGTTTTAGTCAATGGGTCTGCAGCATTCAGATCCGTGTGTACTTTGCAAATATCTATGTCATACTATAGATGCTACTACCAAGCCCACTTGGAGCTATTCCAAATGACTGCTCCACTATACGTATCCAGTTTGCGACTTAGAGTCATCCGGATCGGTGTCAAAGCTTGCATCATCCTAACCCTTTAGGACGAACTCTTTATCACCTCATAACCGAGAAACATTTCCTTAGTCCTCTTTAGGAACTTAAGGATAATTTTGACCATTGTTCAGTGATGCACTCCTGGATCACTTTGTACCCCCTTGCCAGACTCATGGCATGGCACACACAAGGTCTAGTACACAGCATGGCATACATTATAGAGCCTATGGCTGAAGCATAGGGGACGACTTTCATCCTTTCTCTTTCTTCTGTCGTGGTCGAGCCTTGAATCTTACTCAACTTCACACCTTACAATATAGGAAAGAACTTCTTCTTTGACTAATCCATTTTGAACTCCTTCAAAATCTTGTCAAGGTATGTGCTCTGTGAAAATCTTATCAGGCGTCTTGATCTATCTCTATAGATCTTGATGCCCGATATGAAAGTAGCTTTACCCAGGTCTTACTTTGAAGAACTCCTTTCAAACAACCCTTTATGTTTTCCAGAAATTCTACATCATTTCCAATCAACAATATGTCATTCACATATACTTATAAGAAATGCTATAGAACCCCCCCTCACTTTCTTGTAAATATAAGCTTCTCTGTAAGTTTGTATAAAACCAAAACCTTTGATCACCTCATCGAAGTGTATATTCCAATTCCGAGATGCTTGCACCAGTCCATAGATGGATCGCTGGAGCTTGCATACTTTGTTAGCATCTTTAGGATCGACAAAACCTTTCGGTTGCATCATATACAACTCTTCCTTAAGGAAACCATTAAGGAACGCTGTTTTGACGTCCATCTGCCAAATTTCATAATCATAGTATGCGGCAATTGCTAACATAATTCTGATAGGACATTTGAGCATGTCCCTGTTGTTGGTAGGAAGAGGAAGTGGGGCATCCTGATGGAGGAGGAGATCAGTGTCTTCACCAGCATGACTGAAGCCGTGAAGGAGTTGACAACCACCATTAGGGAGATCAAGTCCCTCGACGTCCACCCTGACCTGTATAGCACCATTATGGAGCAAGGTGGCTTCGGTGATGAGGCTCTCATGGCAGCTCTAAGCCACCTGTTGGACAACAAGGCCGAGGGTGTTGGGTTTGTTGCCATGGCAGATGCCCACAGGGTGCTCTGGCCTACGATCTGGTTGGGAAAGCACTATTACTAGAGCTTGTTGCTGGTTACTGCGTGATTGATCCTAGGAGGCGATGGCGACGATGATGAAGATGACGATGATGACATATATTTTGTGTAGTTAGGGCTTGAAAACTGTTTGATGGTATGTATATTTTGTTGAGGTGGTATATACTAACCCTCATGATGACCATGAACTTGTGGTGGTAGGATGACACCCTCTTTTGGATGTGGTGGTAGGATGACACCATAGTAGTGCTAAGTTGAACTTGTTATGCCATATAATAATGCATGCTTACTACTTCTCTTCTGCTCCATTGCTTGTTGTTTGTGTGCTTCTTTGCTTGCTACTTGATTGTCAACTGTTGCTCTTTATGCACTACTAGGACAAGTGGTATGCGGTGTTCGCAGGAGGGCACCAGGGGTTTACAGTTCATGGGAAGATTACAATGAACAAGTTTCAGCATAATAGCAACAACAACCATAGAGGGTTTAAGACTAGGAAGGCGGCAGAAGAAATTCACACCAAATTTGTGCGAAAGAAGGCATGGAAGGTTGAAGTTGGCAAGGCAGCACCACACTTTGGGGTGAAGAACTTCATCATCATCGTGTAGTTCGTCGCCATTGTAGTGCTTTGGTGTTGGTGTGGTAGCTGTGAACGTGTGTAAGGTAACCTCACCATATAGGGTACAATGCTAGCACTCCTCGCACCCTGTGTGCAACCAAACAGCATGCTTATGTGTGAGTTCGGATAATGCAGGTAACCAAACACCATGCGCAAAGCTATCTTGTAATGCAGGAAGTGTCGATGTAGGCAACCAAACATGTTGCAGATGTTGGTCTTAAGGTTGTTTCTACTCAACCAGGCCTAACTCACCATGTCATGCAATGCGGTCTAGTTGAGAGATGGCAACCAAACACGCCCTTGGGTATCTATTTTCTTTGCATCAAGATTTGCCATGTATAATCCTCTTGTTGTGTTAAAAACATATTTGGCTCCATGGCAATGCATGCGTACATACCTAGCAGATTGATATATTAGGTTTTGATCTGAGGCTATCCTAGTTTGCAGGATACACCATCACTACTAACAAAATAAATAGGGATCCATTTCCTCTAGACAGAACTCATCATCAACGGGTTTTCTCCTCCCACCATGTGCTTCACCAATTTTTTTTCATAAAGCCGTTTTCTCTACCACGTCATATTTAACCGCACCTTCCAAGTACGCTGCTCAATCAGGTTAACTTACTTATCTTTTGCAGCACTACATCAACTCCACATTAATTAACTTATCTTTTCCAGTAACATGGAATTATGCCATTCGATTCCACGCCATATTTCACCACACCTTTTTGTACGCCACTCAATCACATTAATTTACTTACCATGCAAGACAAGACTACTAAACTATTGAGATATAAAATATTTGGCCTCGTGGCAACACATGGGCACATACCTAGTTTGAAAATAAAAATGGGAAAAGGCTTGTCGCTCTTTTTCGTTGGACTGTGACTAAACTTCGTTTTGGTCATGAGCTCGCTGCCTTTAGCGATCCTCCGGAGCTGCAGATAAATCTTGCTTACTATGTGTTGTAGGCATATCTTATTTGCTAGTCACTATAGCAAAGTAACGCAACCTCTTGCCATTGAGCCGCCTCCTGGGCAGCACGGCCCATGTTGGGCGCAATGAGGAGAGGTCCTATTGGACGCCCGCACGGGCGTAGTCGAGCTTTTGCACAGAAGCAGCTCGACTGGGTTGGCCCGTTGCAATTCAAAATATGAAGAAAAAAAATCCATGAAAGCAAGCGCACGTAGGAGAGGTTCAAACATGGGGCCTCCAAGTTCAGAGCGCGCTTGGATAGCCACTGGAGCTAATGATGTTTGGTACCTAAATTGCAGCACAATCCTATAAGAACTAGCAACAAAAGTACCAAAATTTGGAACATCGAGCAATTTTTTAAATTTAAACAATTTCTAGAAAACTGAATTTAAAAATACACTCTGAACTCTTTTAGTATACAGTGAACATTCTTCAAATACCCACTGAATATTTTTCAATATAGGGTGAACTTTGTTTCAAATGCACACTGAACAATTGTCCTATATTCCCCTAAAAAGGAACAATTGTCCTATACATGATGAACATTTTTTATATAGAATGAACAAACTTTTCGGAAAAGAGGAACACACTTTTGAAATTCTGGCATTTATTGAAATTTTTATATACAATGCATAATTGTTAAATATATATAGAACAATTTTGTAATATGAGCCGAATCTTTTTTAAAATACACATTGAACATTTTTGTGATATTGGCTGGACAATATTTAAATACACATGAACATTTTTGTGATATATGCTGAACAAATATTTAAACACCATTGAATTTTTTTTTTGTGACATGCGCTAAACAAATTTAAAATACACAATGAACATTTTCAACAAAATATGTTGAACATTTTCGTTATATAGGGTGAACATTTCCTTAAATATACAATGAACATTTTTGTGTGTAAACATGCAATGAACTTTGTATAATGCACAAAAATGAAGTAAAAAGGAATAAAAAACAGAAAATAAGAGTCAAGAAAAGAAAACAAATAGAAATAGAAAAAGAAAAAAAAAGAAAAAAGACAGAAAAGAGATGAAACAGCCTGGCTACCGTGCGGCGGCCGAAACTGAGGCGTAGGGAGCTCAAGCTTCAGCGAAGCTGCGTCCTTTTGATGGTCGCGGGCGTCAATTTTAAGTCTGCGAGCTTCAAACAGGGATTGCACAACGAGATGGTATTTGTTATTTGGCGCTGCAGGCGCCCGTTAACGTGTATTCTGCTAACAGTAAAAGGAATCGAACAAGCAACCCTTAGCTGCGATGGTTACACACGAACCATCGGGCCACCGCCCCCATTTTGCAATACACTTCCCTTCCTTCATTTATTTAGTTTTTAAGTTCCTTTTGTTCATTTATCCTTTTCTGTTCATTTATTGTTTTCTTTAATGCGCGAATTTTTCTCAAATTTCTTGAACCTTTTTTTTCTAATTGATGAACTTTTTAAATTAGATTGTTTCTAAAAAAAAGTTGATCAACATTTTTTTACAATCTTGATGATTTTTTTCAAATATGATGAACTTTCTTTAAATTTGATGAACTCTTTTTCTAATTTGATGATTTTTTTTCAAAATTTGATGAAATTTTTTCAAATGCGGTGAACTTCTTTCCAAAATCGATGAACCTTTTTTGAAATTAATGAACTACTTTCAAATTTGATGGACATTTTTTCTAATCGATGAACTTTTCTCAAAATTTTATGAACTTTTTTTCATTAACAAATCGACTGTTTCAAAAAAGACGAATAGTTTAAAAATACGTAATAAATAGCGCAGCTTTTATGGTTCTTATTGATTCATGTTTGCTATAAAACACTACAGTTCCGGTGGTGTAGTTGCTAACTGAATAATGCTGCAGTTTACAGGCGCGTCCGTGGGCCGGCCCACTAGCGTTACCAGTTGGCGCCGGTTTGCTTCCACGGCCCTGAACGCGCCATATAGGAGTTCAATGAGATAAACAGGCGTTGGTTCTCTCTGGAAATCATTAAAAAGCCGCCTTCTACCCAGTCGCTCTGACGACTAGGGTTTCTATACTCTGGTGGTTTCTTGTCATCGTTGAGTTTTATCTACCCGCCTGAGATATGATCCACCCCGGTCCCTTAGCACAATCCCTCGGGCTCTCCCGGCCCGGGGGTTTTGGTGGCGAAGGAGACGATGTTGTTATCAGATCGCATCTGGGTTCTCCGTTTTCAAGGAGTTTTGATGCCATGGTTGCTTCGAGCCTGAGTTCAGTGGGGGCTGCAAGGAGCGATGGAGCATCCGGGAAGGTTTTAGAAAAAGACTTGGCAACATCGGCGGCCTCTCTCGTGGAGGACCGCCGCGCCTAATGTCGACTCGATGTTGGAACTGCCGCGGGTTGGGCGACCCCGCGACAGTTCATGAGTTGCACGACCTAGCGCGGGAGAGTGCGCCGATGATTCTTTGCGTGGTGGAGACACAGATAGCGAAGTATCGTGTGGAAGGTTTGGCTGGGACTTTGGATTTTGATCATGCTTTTGGAGTGGGCAGTAGTGGAAGAAGTGGTGGTTTATGCATTTTCTAGAAAAGTTCGCTTGCTTTGGAGTTGCGTAATTTCTCTAAATATCATATAGACATGGTGGTCAAGGAGGGTGACAAGGATCCTTAGAGGCTTACAT
This sequence comes from Triticum urartu, assembly GCF_056163025.1. NCBI lineage: Eukaryota > Viridiplantae > Streptophyta > Magnoliopsida > Poales > Poaceae > Triticum > Triticum urartu. The sequence continues at coordinate 169,915,569 of NC_141876.1, read as the reverse complement.
GTTGGTACGGTGAAGCAAATAGAAATTTGAGGTACAAGACATGGGATATGATGAGGTTCCTAAAAGCGGATAGCGATGTTCCTTGGCTGTGTATTGGTGACTTCAATGAAGTACTTAGGCGAGAGGAGCAGTTTGGTCCTAATCAACGTGAACTTGCTCAAATCAATCTTTTCAGAGAGTGTGTGGATGTTTTCCAACTCTGCGATTTGGGCTACAGAGGGCTTGAGTGGACTTTTGAGAGAAGGATAGCAGGTGGAGAGTTTTGTAGGGTGAGACTAGACCAGGCTTTAGCCTCCCTGGAATGGTGCACCTTATTTCCTTTGGCCTCAGTTACTCATCTCAGCGCTGTCAAGTCCGACCATTCACCTATTCTGTTGATGAACACTATGGAGGCCCAGAACCAACGCATTGCCAACACTCGACCCTTTAGGTATGAGTGTATGTGGGAGCGGCATGGGGAGTTCAATAGTTTTCTGGAACAAGCGTGGGGCTCCTCGCAGACTCACAATGCTGGGGATTTAGCACAGAAACTTCAAGAGATGGCAGCAAATTTGACCAGCTGGGGAACAAGCACGTTTGGTGAGGTTAGGCAGGAATTTTGGGAGTTACGTAAAAAACTGCTCGAGTTGCGTGCTGTCACACCCCGTGTCGGCCCAACCTATGAAGAAATAAAACTTGAGCAACGTATTATTGAACTCCATTTCAGGGAGGAGGTAATGTGGCGGCAACGTGCTAGGATCTAGTGGATAGTTGGAGGCGACTGCAACACACAGTTTTTTTACTAGAGGGCATCGAACCGACGCAAGAAGAATCATGTGACACGCCTAGTACGGAACGACGGGACGGCATGCGAAGATCCTGTACTGCTTGAGCAAATGACCGTGGAGTTCTATGAGAAGCTTTATGCGTCTGAAGGTGTCATTGGCATTGAGGAGGTGCTTTCTCATGTCCCTTTCAAAGTCACTCCAGATATGAACGAAATTCTGCAATGCCCGTATACAGAGGTAGAAATTAAAATTGCGCTTTTTCAGATGTACCCAACAAAAGCCCCCAGGCCGGATGGTTTTCCATCTCATTTTTTCAGAAATATTGGCATCTGTGCGGAGAGGAGATTACCAATATTGTGATTCGTGTTTTGAAGGGAGAGGACTCCTAGAGGAGATCAACAGGACGTTCATTGTTATTATCCCAAGGGTATTAAACCCCACTTTTCTGTCTCAGTACCGGCCCATTAGTTTGTGCAATGTGATGTTCAAAATTGCATCCAAAGTGCTGGCTAACCGTATGAAGCAGTTTCTCCCAAAAATCATCTCTGAAGAACAATCGGCCTTTGTGCCTGGGTGTCTCATCATTGACAATGTCATAACGGCATATGAGTGCTTGCACTTCATGAAGAGGAGCAGAAGCAAAAGGATTCTTACCGTGCTGTGAAGCTAGATATGCAAAAGGCCTACGATAGAATCCAGTGGTCATACCTTGAAGCGATCATGAAGAAGTTGGGTTTCTGCCATGATTTTGTTGAGCAAGTCATGAGAGGTGTACGGTCTGTCTCCTTCTCGGTGTTATTTAATGGTGGAAGAACACGTGTGTTTTTGCCGACACGTGGCATCAGGAAGGGCAATCCCATTTCCCCCTACTTGTTCTTGTTAGTCGCTGAAGGTTTGTCATGCTTACTTAAGCATGCCGAATCTGAGGGCCTCGCGGGTATTGAGGTTGCACAGAACGCCCCAAGGGTAAGCCAACTGATGTTTGCTGATGATTGCTTATTATTTTGTAAAGCTTCAGATGCTCAAGCTGAGGTGTTAAAGACGCGGCTCCACATGTATTGCCAAGCATCGGGGCAACGGATCAATCATGGAAAATCCTCTGTACATTTTGGTAAGGGCTTTTCAACAGCTACTAAGGATTTGGTAAAGGGGATACTAGGCATTAATAATGAATCTCTTAAGGAAAGATACCTGGGGCTACCATCAGATGTGGGACATGTTGTCAATGGCACTTTCTCCTACCTCAAGGATAGGGTGTGGAAGAATGTTCAGGGGTGGATGGAGAAATGCTTGGCGGGCAGTGGGAAGGAGATTCTCATTAAATCGGTGGTGCAAGCAATTCCGACCTACTCCATGGCTGTTTTTAAACTCCCACGTGGATTATGCCAACACATCACTTGTCTAGTGAGGAAATTTTTGTGGGGAAGGAAGAAAGGAGAAAGGAAAATGGCATGGGTATCATGGGACACGATGATGATGCCTAAATATAAAGGTGGTTTGGGCTTCATGGACATGCAAATATTTAATCTTGCATTGCTTTCTAGGAAAGCGTGGAGGATCCTGCAAGAGCCACTTTCGTTGAGCGCAAGGATACTTAAGGTTGTGTACTTCCCACACAATGAGTTTTTGGATTCAGAAGTTGGGTCACACGCCTCGCAGGTTTGGCAGTCGATAAGCGAAGGTAAAGAGATTCTGAAAGTGGGATCAATTAAGCGTATTGGCAATGGCAGGTCCACTAGAATTTGGAATGAAAACTGGATTCCTTCCAAGTTTAATATGAGACTAGCGTGTGTATTGATGGCTGACCCTCTAGTTTTAGTTTCAGATCTCATATGCTCAGTAACCCGTAAGTGGAACATACAAACTCTCAACCAGAATTTGCTGCCAATGGACATTGAGTGTGTGTGTCAAATACCTATCAGTCACGTGACCCAGGAGGATTTCCGGGCATGGAATTATGAGAAGACTGGAGTTTTTTCAGTCCGGTCGACGTATAGGCTTCTAATGGAAACAAAGAGCCGCTGTGAGGGATGGCTGAATGGCAGTACCGGGGCATCTGACACTGGTCAACAGGAGCGAAATTGGAAGAACCTGTGCAAGACCAAAGTACCACCTAAGCTTAGGATTTTCACCTAGAGATTAGCCAAATCATCTCTACCAACCGGCGAAGAAAAGCAACGAAGGCACATTATTGATTCACCTGTCTGCCTGATCTGTAATGTTGCATCTGACAGCTGGAGGCATGCCTTGCTTGATTGCAATATGGCGAAGAGTGTGTAGGCACTAAGGGAAGATGATCTGGTTGTTCCTCTTGTTGGTGATGAAACTCCTGACCCCCGTCTATGGCTGTTTGGTCTATGCAATACTCTGTCGGCAAGTCAAATGATCGCGGCACTGGTCACCTTATGGGCCATTTGGTGGGCCAGGCGAAAGGCCATCCATGAGGAAGAGTTTCATAGTCCGCTCTGGACGCACCTCTTCATTGAACGCTACCTCGATGAGATTCAGGCTTCCGCTCCACACGGTACGACCAGGATATCACATGCGTCGGTAGTTGTGAATAGGTGGATTCCACCGGAGCCAGGAATGGTTAAAATTAATGTTGATGGTGCAGTTGCAAAGTCATCAGACTTAGGAGCTGCTGCAGCTATATGTCGACATGATGAAGGACTGTATTTAGGAGCTTCCGTGGTTGTTTTCACATGGGTAATAGACCCAGCTACACTTGAAGCTTATGCTTGTCGTGAAGCCCTAGCTTTGGCCAAAGATCTCATGGTAGATAAGCTAAAGGTTGCAACTAACTGTCTGAGAGTCATACATGATCTTCGGTCTCCCATCCAATTCGGTGACAATTGCATGGTCATCAAGGAAATCAAGGCTCGGCAGACTTCCTTTTCTGGCCTGTGAAATAGGCCATGAGCAGCGCTCATGTAATGAGGAGGCACATAGGATAGCTAGATTTGCTACCACTTTATCTTCGGGACGCCATGTGTGGCTTTCCTCTCCTCCAGATTTTCTGTGTATCCCTACAAATGTTATTACATGAATAAAGAGCGTGTTCTTCTAAAAAAAGAGCTCAACGAGATGTATCCTCTTACCGCCTTTATTGGTGCACGATTTTCTTAGTGGGCCGACCAATTAGAGCGGTTTTAGAACCTTTGGTGTGTGTTTTTTTGTGTTGTGTGTGTGTTTTTCTTATTGGTTTTCCTCCGTGTTTTCTTATATTTCTCCTTATGTATTCTTTGTTGCTTTTCATTGATGTTTTTTGTTTTTTCTATATGTCTCTTTTTCATTTTCAAATACTTCTTCGTTGACTTTGTCAAAGTACACATTGAACTTTTTTATACATGTTGATTTTTTCAGATAAATATTAAACATTTTATAAATACACATTGAACATTTTTTAAATTAATGAACATTAGTCAAATGCATACACATGGTGAATATCTTTTAATGTGCATTGAACATTCCTTATAAATGCCATTAACATCCTTTTTTAAATGAGGCAAATATCTTTTTATTTAAATTACGAACATATATTGACATTCTATAAAAATATCATAAAAATATATTTCAAACATGTGATTGTTTCAAATTTCACTACAACTTTTTTGAATGGTACGAACCATATTTTGAAGTCATGCAAACATTTTTACATTGTATAATTTTTGAAAAAAACACAAACATATTTTTTTTAAACAGTGAGTATTTTAAAATGTCACAAACATTTTTTGAATGGTACAAACATTTTTGTGAAATTGCCTAAACAGTTTTTACACCGGACATATTTTTAATGTGTGATGAACCATTTAAAAAATTAATTCAACTAGTTCTTAGAACATATGTATTTAGAATATTTCAGAAGTATATATAAAAAAGTAAAAAAACAAAACACACCTACATACAAACCCACACGATCCTATTGGGATGTGCCATTACAGTCTCACTTTGCTTCTGTATGTCTTGCTATAAGCGAGATACATATATCATTTTTAGCGAGTTCAACACTGTAGAACTACCTAGCAGTGGCAGATGCTAAAAGTCCATTAGTGACAGGTGAGGCTTTTAGGGCCTTCTGCTACTGCTAATAGGTCATCAGTGATGGGCACGCAACCTGTAACTGGTAAAGGCTCAGAAGTGGCGGGCATTATCGTGCGCGTGCCACTGACTTCGGGTAGCACAAATAGCAGGCCATGATCGGGAACCGCCAATAGCCAGTAGATGTATGTGCAGCGGGCGGTCTAGTATGTACTCCAGGCTACAATGAAAACACTACCGTGACAATGGAAGCTGATGCAAATAGCGAATAATTATCGGTAAATAGTATCACACAGAAATAAAACTAAGACAGTAACTTATAACAAAGGACGAGAAGTACATTGACAATAAACGAATAATGAAGAATACATGAGTTGTCGAATTTAGTGTGCCGGTTAAGTTAAACAACACAATAAACCAAATATGTTTAGTCATGCATGCAAAATATAGGAAGGTCAATGGTCTGGTTGGTGCGGTCTTCTCTATAGTGAATTCTTCAATAAGCTTTGCCTCTCTCGTTTCTTCAACTCATCTTCTTTAGTGTAATTATAGAATAACTCGGACGATGAGTGGACCTCCTTGTTTATGATAGCAGCGAACCTGGCTTGGATGCGTTCGAGTTTTATGCCCGCTTCAGATGGCATGTTTTGTAGTTCTTGACCCCATTTGACGATTTCTTCATGCAACCTTAACATTTTCGTCGGCCGTATGAAGTCTTCGATGTGAAGCCAGACATAGAAGCCACATGTCATAGTCAGAGATGGTTATTGCCTGCAACATATATTGTGCATCTTGAAGCAGACTTTTTCGTTCTTGCATTTCTCTTTGGCACCTTCGTTGTGTAATGTGTTGGGTTAATGATGGTTCCCGCCATACTATTGGCTACCTCCTAATCTATGCTTTTTTTCATGCAGAACCTTCATCTCAATTCGAAGTTGTTCATACACATTGTTTGATACCATTATTTTACCAGGGATATAGATAGGTTTTGTTGGATGGTTAACACATTGTTTGTATGCCAAGGAACATGCCAAACATCTCAACTAATACCCTAAAAATTTGATTCTAATATGTTATAAACTCTGACATGGCAGAAATTACAAGGTATTACGTTCAGAACAACTGGCCATTTTTAAATCAATTTTCTCACCAAACGACCATTTGTTGTGACACCAAACATTTTATGTGACACTAAAAACCATCCCAGAAAATGGACATGCATAGTGACGCCCAAATGCTCGCCAAAAACCAGGCCAAAACATTGGCTAGGGCGCTGCCCTGGGAGGAAAACACCTCGTGACGGTGAACCGTCATATAAAATGATTTTAGGCGACGGTTCTTGTTTCGTCACCAGGGTTTTTGTCACTGAATAGAGCAATTTTTCTAGTGTTCGGTAGAGCCCTTATTCCTGCCCGAGCCCAAAAGCGCCTGTATTGCACGCATGTGTGGTTGTACCTCCCTCCTAACACCACATAGGGTTAGGAGCGGTACTTCTGGTCACCTAGGAAGGTGGGCGATAATACCACGCGTAACCGAGAGATAGTACTGGGCCAGATACACAGGCCGGGGGTTTGTGGTAGAACCGTAGTGACCAACCCTGTTCTACCACCGGGAAGCTACAGCCAAGGTGCCAAGAAGTAGAACCGCCCTGGCACCGCAGTTGTATTTCCTAGCAGCTGGAGCTGCTACTAAGATCAATTGACTTGTGCACAAAGGAAATATATAAGGTTTAAGGGATGAGTATGGCTTGGGATGGAGAAAAGAATTAAGTATGGTGGTGTGCACTCCAAGATTACAATACGCAAACAATAAAAGTCAACCTTGGAGTGAACTAACACCTAAGACCTAAAACACCTAGATAAAACCAAAGAAAGCCAAAAGAGATTCAAAACCTCTCCTGAGGGAGAGGGTCGGTGGCTGAGGCCACCTATATAAGAGTCAAATGGTTTGGCACCGCGAAGATTGTAACCTTGGGTCCAAAACCAAAACTCATCTTTGAAGACAAATGTAACATTCCCATTATACCCATGGGGGGTCAGCCTATAAGACCCCCCACTAGGTCTCCATGCACGGGGCGATCATCAGTAGAACACACACCCACACACTCACACTCACGTCGAGGAGAAGGAGCACATGCATTGGCCAGTCTCCCCCCCCCCCCCGAACAACTCAAGGAGAAAGCCTATATCCACCTCATATAAACCACAGTCGGCAGGACTAGGGGTGTTATTGTTGGGAAACGATGCATGGAAAACAAAAATAATTCTACGCACACGCAATGATCTATCCATGGAGATGCATAGCAACGAGGGGGGAGTGTGTCTACGTACCCTCGTAGACCGTAAGCGGAAGCCTTTGACAATGCGGTTCACTCGTAGGCAATGGATCAATGATGGATAATTATGTCGGATGCGATTCCTCATGCAATAGTTATAACATCGGGTGACACAGAACTAGCTCCAGTTCATCAATGTAATGTAGGCATGTATTCCAAATATAGTCATACGTGCTTATGGAAAAGAACTTGCATGACATCTTTTGTCCTACCCTCCCGTGGCAGCGGGGTCCTATTGGAAACTAAGGCATATTAAGGCCTCCTTTTAATTGAGTGCCAGACCAAAGCATTAACACTTAGTGAATACATGGACTCGTCAAACTACGGTCATCACCGGGAGTGGTCTCGGTTATTTTCACTTCGGGGTTGCTGGATCATAACACATAGTAGGTGACTATTAACTTGCAAGATAGGATCAAGAACTCACATATATTCATGAAAACATAATAGGTTCAGATCTAAAATCATGGCACTCGGGCCCCAGTGACAAGCATTAAGCATAGCAAAGTCAGATCAATCTTAGAACATAATGGATACTAGGGATCAAACCCTAACAAAACTAACTCGATTACATGGTAAATCTCATCCAACCCATCAGCGTCCAGCAAGCCTACGATGGGATTACTCACGCACGGCAGAGAGCATCATGAAATTGGTGATGGAGGATGGATGATGATGACGATGGTGACGGATTCCCCTCTCCGGAGCCCCGAACGGACTCCAGATCAGCCCTCCCGAGGAAGATTAGGGCTTGGCGGTGGCTCCGTATCGTAAAATGCGATGAATCGTTCTCTCTGATTTTTTTCTCCCCGAAAGTGAATATATGGAGTTGGGGTTGAGGTCGGTGGAGTCCCAGGAGGCCCACGAGGCAGGGGGCGTGCCCTGCACCCTCGTGGACAGGGTGTGGGCCCCCTGATGCTGATTCTCTCGCCAATATTTTTCATTAGTTCCAAAACGTGTCTCTCTGGATTTTCAGGTCTTCTGAGAACTTTTATTTCTACACAAAAATAACACCATGGCAATTCTGCTGAAAACAGCGTCAGTCCGGGTTAGTTCCATTCAAATCATGCAAGTTAGAGTCCAAAACAAGGGCAAAAGTGTTTGGAAAAGTCGATACGTTGGAGACGTATCAACTCCCCCAAGCTTAAACCTTTGCGTGTCCTCAAGCAATTTAGTTGACAAACTGAAAGTGATAAAGACAAACTTTTACAAACTCTGTTTGATCTTGTTGTTGCAAATATGTAAAGCCAGCATTCAAGTTTTCAGCAAAGATTATGAACTAACCATATTCACAATAACATTTAGGTCTCATGTTTACTCATATCAATGGCATAATCAACTAGCGAGCAATAATAATAAATCTCGAATGACAACACTTTCTCAAAACAATCATAACATGATATAACAAGATGGTGTCTCGCTAGCCCTTTCTGAGATTGCAAAACATAAATGCAGAGCACCCCTGAAGATCAAGGACCGACTAGACATTATAATTCATGGTAAAAGAGATCTAGTCACAGTCATTCTCAATGTAAATTACTAGCAATGCATGCTAATGACAGCGATGCTCTCCAACTGGTGCTTTTTAATAAGAGGATGATCACTCAACATAAAAGTAAATAGATAGGCCCTTTGTAGAGGGAAGCAGGGATTTGCAGAGGTGCCAGAGCTCGAGTTTTGAAACAGAGATAAATAATATTTTGAGTGGCATAATTTCATTGTCAACATAACAACCAAGATATCTCGATATCTTCCATGCTACACACACTATAGGCGGTTCCCAAACAGAATGGTAAAGTTTATACTTCCTCACCACCAACAAACATCAATCCATGGCTTGTCTGAAACACCGGGTGCCTCCAACTAACAACAATCCCGGGGGAGTTTTGTTTGCAATTATTTTGATTTGAGCATGGGACTGGGCATCCTGGTTACCGGCCATTTTCTCGTGAATGATGAGCGGAGTCCACTCATCGTGGGAATAACCCACCTAGCATGGAAGATATAGACAACCCTAGTTGATACATGAGTATTCGAGCATACAAAACATAATTTCATTTGAAGGTTTAGAGTTTGGCACATACAAATTTACTTGGAACGGCAGGTAAATACCGCATATAGGAAGGTATGGTGGACTCATATGGAATAACTTTGGGGTTTTATGGAAGTGGATGCACAAACACTATTCCTGCTTAGTACAAGTGTAGGCTAGAAAGAGACTGGGAAGCGACCAACTAGAGAGCAACAACAGTCATGAACATGCATTAAGATTAATCAACAATGAGTGCAAGCATGAGTAGGATATAAATCACCATGAACATAAATATCATGGAGGCTATGTTGATTTTGTTTCAACTACATGCGTGAACATGTGCCAAGTCAAGCCACTCGAATCGTTCAAAGGAGGATACCACCCTATCATACCACATTACAACCATTCTAATAGCATGTTGGTACACAAGGAAAACCATTATAAGCTCCTAGCAAATTAAGCATGGCATGAGCAACTATAATCTCTAATTGTCATTACAAACATGTTTCATTCATAATAGGCTGAATCAGGAATGATGAACTAATCATATTTACAAAAATAAGATAGGTCGAGTTCATACCAGCTTCTCTCATCTCATTCAGTCCATCATATATCATCATTATTGCCTTTCCCTTGCATGACCGAACGGTATGGATAATAATAATAGTGCACGTGCATTGGACTAAGCTGGAATCTGCAAGCATTTTATACAAGGGAGCAGACAAGGTAATATGGGCTCTTGGTTAAATCAACAATAATGCATATGAGAGCCACTCAACATTTTCATCATGGTTTTCTCCTCTTGACCCCCAAAGAATAAGAAAAGAAATAAAACTATTTACACGGGAAAGCTCCCAACAAGCAAAAGAAGAACAAGATATCTTTTTGGGTTTTCTTTTAATTACCACTACTACAGGCACGGAAAGTAAACTAGCTAAAAGATATAACTAATTTTTTTGGTTTTTCTTAAGGTTTTTTCAAACACACAAGAAGAAGGCTTAGAAAAGAAAATAAACTAGCATGGATAGTACAATGAAAAAGTATCAGCACCGACAACTAGAATGAGTGTGTGAACATCAATGTAACGTCGGTGAGAAATACGTACTCCCCCAAGCTTAGGCTTTTGGACTAAGTTGGTCTATGGCACTGCTGGCCTGGAGGATATCCAAAGTCATAGCCGGGATTGTACTGAGATGCAGTAGCTACTGCCTAAAGAGCTGCAGCTTGGAGGCGAGCTGCCTCCGCCCCCCTCTCGTACTCGTTCGCCTCCTCCCTGGTTATAACATATCTCCTTTTTGCCTGAAAGTTAAAGAAAGTAGGAGCAGGGAGGGCAACATGGACAGTGCGCTGTCTGTCAAAGATTAGTCGGTACTGAAGGAACTGTTCATTCCTCTCAAGAAACTGATGGCGAACCATAGCACTATAATCTAGATAAGCAGGAGGTAACTCCATATCATTTCCATGTATGGGTACACCAAGATAATTAGCTACACGAGTTGCATAAATTCCACCAAACAAATCTCCACTTATACTGTTAAGATGCAACCTTCGTGCCACAATGGCCCCAGAGTTATATTGTTTATCGCCTAATACCGCACTCCTGAGGACACAAAGATCTGGAACGCACATGTGACAAGCTTCATATTTACCCTCAATGCATCTACCTATAAAGAGAGCAAAATAATGTATGGAAGGGAAATGAATGCTCCCTCTGGTAGCTTGTGTGATTTCTCTAGATTCCCCCAAGTGATACTAGCAAGAAAGTCTTTATATTCAGATTTGCGAGGTTCACTAACATTGCCCCACTGTGGGAGTTTACAAGCAGTATTAAAATCTTCTAAGTCCATGGTATATGATTTATCATAAAGATCAAATAAAACAGTGTGAGAATTTCGTGAGGATGTAAATTTAAACCTCCTCACAAAGGAATCAGTTAGGTAGTGGTACTGTAGGCACTTATCTGACACGAAGTCCTCAAGATCATCATTATGCACATACGCGTCAAATTCATCCTTGATGCCTGCCTGGACCATAAACTCCTCTGACGTCCATTCACAAGGCCGCACTTGAGCTTCCCTCGGTGGTTCATCGTCCGGTTCACATATCGCGAGCCTTGGTCCTTGCTTCCTTGAGGAACCACCTTGGTATATTTTCCTATGCATTTTTCTTTCTCCGAATTTTTTTTGAAATTTTAGTGACTCAAAACAAAAGTGAACCAAACTCAACAAGATTGATAGCAACTACTCCCACAAGCGCCTAGAGGCTATATCATGCATTAAAACTACTTTGGACCATATAAATTTTACATGCAAGCTCAAGAACAGGGTCACCTTAGCAGCAAAAATTTGCAATAAATAAAGCACTAGAACAAAAACTAATTGGACCATTGGAGGAGTCACATACCGAAGAACAATCTCCCCAAACAGTTTTGTGAATGGAGCTTTGAGCAAAGAGATCGAAAATGGCAGCAAGATGAGCTAGAACATGGGTTTGAGCTATGAGAAGGTTTTTTCTAGAGGAAGACAAAGTGAGTGGGTGCTGAAATAAGTGGAGGGGGTCCACGTGGGGCCCATGAGGCAGGGGGCGTGCCCCAGGGGGTGGGCGTGCCCTGTGCCCTCGTGGTCAAATGGTGGGGCCCCCTGGTGTGTTCTCGGTGCCAGAAATTCTTAAATATTCTACAAAAAATAATATTTCATTTTCAGGACATTTGGAGAACTTTTATTTTCAGGGTATTTTTATTGCAAGGATAATTCAGAAAATAGACAGAAAATACTTTTTTGCTTTATTTAATCTAAATAACAGAAAGTAAAAGGAGGGTATAGAGAGTTGTGCTTTCTAACTTCATCCACTCGTGCTCATCAAAAGGAGTCCACTAACAAGGTTGATTAAGTCTTGTTAACAAACTCTTTCCGAATCGAGCTAGAACATGGGTTTGAGCTATGAGAAGGTTTTTTCTAGAGGAAGACAAAGTGAGTGGGTGCTGAAATAAGTGGAGGGGGTCCACGTGGGGCCCATGAGGCAGGGGGCGTGCCCCGGGGGTGGGCGTGCCCTGTGCCCTCGTGGTCAAATGGTGGGGCCCCCTGGTGTGTTCTCGGTGCCAGAAATTCTTAAATATTCTATAAAAAATAATATTTCATTTTCAAGACATTTGGAGAACTTTTATTTTCAGGGTATTTTTATTGCAAGGATAATTCAGAAAACAGACAGAAAATACTTTTTTGCTTTATTTAATCTAAATAACAAAAAGTAAAAGGAGGGTATAGAGAGTTGTGCTTTCTAACTTCATCCATCTCGTGCTCATCAAAAGGAGTCCACTAACAAGGTTGATTAAGTCTTGTTAACAAACTCTTTACGAATCGCATGAAACCGGAGAATTTTCGAATAACACTAGGTTACCTCAATGGGGATATGCATGTCCCCGACAATAAGAATATCATATTTCTTCTTGACAGCAGGAAGAGGGAATTCAAAAGCTCCAATGGTAATCATTGAAAATTTTCCAATAGAATTGATACTGTGGACTTGAGGTTGTTTCCTCGGAAAGTGTACCGTATGCTCATTACCATTAACATGAAAGTGTCATTGCCTTTGTTGCAATCAATAACAGCCCCTGCAGCATTCAAAAAGGGTCTACCAAGGATAATATACATACTATCATCCTCGGGAATATCAAGAATAACAAAGTCTGTTAAAATAGTAACGTTTACAACCACAACAGGCACATCCTCACAGATACCGACAGGTATAGCAGTTGATTTATCAGCCATTTGCAAAGATATTTCAGTAGGCGTCAACTTATTCAAATCAAGTCTATGATATAAAGAGAGAGGCATAACACTAACATCTGCTCCAAGATCACATAAAGTAGTTTTAACATAGTTTCTTTTAATGGAGCATGGTATAGTTGGTACTCCTGGATCTCCTAGTTTCTTAGGTATTCCACCTTTAAAAGTATAATTGGCAAGCATTGTGGAAATTTCAGCTTCCGGTATCTTTATTTTATTTGTAACAATATCTTTCATATACTTAGCATAAGGATTCATTTTAAGCATATCAGTCAAATGCATACGCAAAAAGATAGGTCTAATCATCTCAGCAAAGCGCTCAAAATCCTCATCATCCTTTTTCTTTGATGGTTTAGAAAGGAAAAGGCATGGGTTTCTGAACCCATGGTTCTCTTTCTTTACCATGCTTCCTAGCAATGCAGTCTCTCTTATCATAATGTTGATTCTTTGATTGTGGGTTAACAAGATCAATGGCAGGTTCAATCTCTACATCATTGTTATTGCTAGGTTGAGCATTAACATGAACATCATCATTATCACTAGGTTCATGTTCATTACCAGATTGTGTTTCAGCATCAGAAATAGAAATATCATTGGGATTCTCAGGTGTGTCAACAACAGGTTCACTAGAAGCATGCAAAGTCCTATCTTTTTCTTTCTCTTCTTCTTAGAAGGACTAGGTGTATCAACATTAGTTCTCTAAGAATCTTGCTCAACTCTCTTAGGGTGGCCCTCAGGATACAAAGGTTCCTGAGTCATTCTACCCCCTCTAGTCATAACTCTAACAACATTATCATTTTTATTATTATTTATTTCATGGAGCAAATCATCTTGAGCTTTAAGCACTTGTTCTACCTGAGTGTAACCATAGAAGCATGTTTACTAATAAGTTTAAGGTCACCTTTAACTCTAGACATATAATCACTCAAGTGTTCAACCATATAAGCATTACATTTCAATTGTCAACCAACATAAGCATTGAAGTTTTCTTGTTTAACAATAAAATTATCAAACTCATCAAAGCATTGGCTAGCAGACTTATTACGAGGAATAATGTTGGGAAAGTAGTAATTTCAAAAAAATTCCTACGCACACGCAGGATCATGGTGATGCATAGCAACGAGAGGGGAGAGTGTTGTCTACGTACCCTCGTAGACCGTTCGCGGAAGCGTTATATCAATGCGGTCGATGTAGTCGTACGTCTTCACGATCCGACTGATCAAAGTACCGAAAGCACGACACCTCCGAGTTCTGCACATGTTCGGCTTGGTGACGTCCTTGCCTTCTCGATCCAGCAAGAGGGGCGAAGTAGTAGATGAGTTCCAGCAGAACGACGGCGTGGTGACGGTGTTGGTGAAGAAGAATATCCGCAGGGCTTCGCCTAAGCACTACGAAAACTATGACGGAGGATAAACTAGAGGGGACGGGGTTGCCGGCACACGGCTTGGTGTTTCTTGATGTGTCTTTGGCGCTAGCCCTGCCCCTCTATTTATATGTTGAGCCTTGGGGTCGAATCTTAGAGCAAAAGCCTCCTCAAAGTCGGTTTTTCCCGAAAGGCAAGAGTCCTTCTCGGACTCCAGGGCCAGATACCAGGGATCTCGGCGTCTGGACCCGTCTGGCCCCTGGACTCCACAAAACTACCTTTCGTGATTTCCAAAAACCTCGTGGGCTTTCCCCTTTGGCCCAGATAAAGTGTTCTCGTGCCCAAACATTTCGGGAAACATCCGGAACCCCTTCCGGAGATCAAACACTACTATCCACATATCAATCTTTACTTCCGGACCATTCCGGAGTTCATCGTCATATCCGTGATCTCATCTGAAACTCCGAACAACATTCGGTCACCAACATACATAACTCATAATACTATATCGTCAAGGAACGTTAAGCGTGCGGACCCTACAGGTTCGAGAACTATGTAGACATGACCGAGACACCTCTCTGGTCAATAACCAATAGCAGGACCTGGATGCCCATATTGGCTCCTACATATTCTACGAAGATCTTCATCGGTCAGACCGCATAACAGCATACGTTGTTCCCTTTGTCATCGGTATGTTACTTGCCCGAGATTCGATCGTCGGTATCTCAATACCTAGTTCAATCTCGTTACCCGCAAGTCTCTTTACTCGTTCCGTTATACATCATCCCGCAACTAACTCATTAGTTGCAATGCTTGCAAGGCTTATAGTGATGTGCATTACCGAGTGGGCCCATATATACCTCTCCGACAATCGGAGTGACAAATCCTAATATCAAAATACGCCAACCCAACAAGTACCTTCGGAGACACCTGTAGAGCACCTTTATAATCACCCAGTTACGTTGTGACGTTTGGTGGCACACAAAGTGTTCCTCCGGTAAACAGGAGTTGCATAATCTCATAGTCATAGGAACATGTATAAGTCATGAAGAAAGCAATAGCAACAAACTAAACGATCAAGTGCTAAGCTAACGGAATGGGTCAAGTCAATCACATCATTCTCCTAATGATGTGATCCCGTTAATCAAATGACAACTCATGTCTATGGTTAGGAAACTTAACCATCTTTGATCAACGAGCTAGTCAAGTAGAGGCATACTAGTGACACTCTGTTTGTCTATGTATTCACACATGTATTATGTTTTTGGTTAATACAATTCTAGAATGAATAATAAACATTTATCATGAAATAAGGAAATAAATAATAACTTTATTATTGCCTCTAGGGAATATTTCCTTCAGTCTCCCACTTGCACTAGAGTCAATAATCTACATCACATCGCCATGTGACTTAACATCAATAGTTCACATCACCATGTGATTAACACCCATAGTTCACATCTTCATGTGACCAACACCCAAAGGGTTTACTAGAGTCAATAATCTAGTTCACAAGGCTATGTGATTAACACCCAAAGAGTACTAAGGTGTGATCATGTTTTGCTTGTGAGAGAAGTTTAGTCAACGGGTCTGTAACATTCATATCCGTATGTATATTGCAAATTTCTATGTCAACAATGCTCTGCACGGAGCTACTCTAGATAATTGCTCCCACTTTCAATATGTATCCAGATTGAGACTTAGAGTCATCTGGATCAGTGTCAAAATTTGCATCGATGTAACCTTTTACGACGAACCTTTTTGTCATTTCCATAATCGAGAAACATATCCTTATTTCACTAAGGATAATTTTGACCGTTGTCCAGTGATCTACTCCTAGATCACTATTGTACTCCCTAAAATCAGTGTAGGGTATACAATAGATCTGGTACATAGCATGGCATATTTTATAGAACCTATGGCCAAGGCATAGGGAATGACTTTCATTCTCTTTCTATCTTCTTCCATGATCGGGATTTGAGTCTTACTCAGTTTCACACCTTGTAACACAGGCAAGAACTCTTTCTTTGACTGTTCCATTTTGAACTACTTCAAAATCTTGTCAAGGTATGTACTTATTGAAAAACTTATCAAGCGTCTTGATCTATCTCTATAGATCTTGATGCTCAATATGTAAGAAGTTTCACCAAGGTCTTTCTTTGAAAAACTCCTTTAAAACATTCCTTTATGCTTTGCAGAATAATTCTACATTATCTCCGATCAACAATATGTCATTCACATATACTTATCAGAAATGTTGTAGTGCTCTCACTCACTTTCTTGTAAATACAGGCTTCATCGCAAGTCTGTATAAAACTATATGCTTTGATCAACTTATCAAAGCGTATATTCCAACTCCGAGATGTTTGCACCAGTCCATAGATGGATCGCTGGAGCTTGCATATTTTGTTAGCACCTTTAGGATTGACAAAACCTTCTGGTTGCATCATATACAACTCTTCTTAAATAAATCCATTAAGGAATGCAGTTTTGTTTATCCATTCGCCAGATTTCATAAAATGCGGTAATTGCTAACATGATTCGGACAGACTTAAGCATAGATACGAGTGAGAAACTCATCGTAGTCAACACCTTGAACTTGTCGAAAACCTTTTTGCGACAATTCTAGCTTTGTAGATAGTAACACTACTATCAGCGTCCGTCTTCCTCTTGAAGATCCATTTAATCTCAATGGCTCGCCGATCATTGGGCAAGTCAATCAAAGTCCATACTTTGTTCTCATACATGGATCTCATCTCAGATTTCATGGCCTCAAGCCATTTCATGGAATCTGGGCTCATTATTGCTTCCTCATAGTTCGTAGGTTCGTCATGGTCAAGTAACATGACCTCCAGAACAGGATTACCGTACCACTCTGGTGCGGATCTCACTCTGGTTTACCTACAAGGTTCAGTAGTAACTTGATCTGAAGTTACATGATCATCATCATTAGCTTCCTTACTAATTGGTGTAGTAGTCACAGGAACAGATTTCTGTGATGGACTACTTTCCAATAAGGGAGCAGGTACAGTTACCTCATCAAGTTCTACTTTCCTCCCACTCACTTCTTTCGAGAGAAACTCCTTCTCTAGAAAGGATCCATTCTCAGCAATGAATATTTGCCTTCAGATCTGTGATAGAAGGTGTACCCAACATTTTCTTTTGGGTATCCTATGAAAATGCACTTCTCCGATTTGGGTCTGAGCTTATCAGGTTGAAACTTTCTCACATAAGCATTGCAACCTCAAACTTTAAGAAACGACAGCTTAGGTTTCTTACCAAACCATAGTTCATACAGTGTCATCTCGACGGATTTAGATGGTGCCCTATTTAACGTGAATGTAGCTGTCTCTAATGCATAACCCCAAAACGATAGTGGTAAATCAGTAAGAGACATCATAGATCGCACCATATCTAATAAAGTACGGTTACGACGTTCGAACACACCATTACACTGTGGTGTTCTAGGTGGCATGAGTAGTGAAACTATTTCACATTGTTTTAACTGAAGGCCAAACTCGTAACTCAAATATTTTACTTCTGCGATCATATTGTAGAAACTTTTATTTTTGTTACGATGATTCTCCACTTCACTCTGAAATCCTTTGAACTTTTCAAATGTTTCAGATTTGTGTTTCATCAAGTAGATATACTCATATCTGCTCAAATCATCTGTGAAGATCAGAAAATAATGATACCTGCTGTGAGCCTCAATATTCATCGGACCACATACATCAGTATGTATGATTTCTAACAAATCTATTGCTCCCTCCATTGTTCCGGAGAATGGAGTCTTAGTCATCTTGCCCATGAGGCATGGTTCGCAAGCATCAACTGATTCATAATCAAGTGATTCCAAAAGCCCATCAGCATGGATTTTCTTCATGCGCTTTACACCAATATGACCTAAACGGCAGTGCCACAAATAAGTTGCACTATCATTATTAACTTTGCATATTTTGGCTTCAATATTATGAAAATGTGTATCACCACGATCGAGATCCAACAAACCATTTTCATTGGGTGTATGACCATAGAAGGTTTTATTCATGTAAACAGAACAACAATTATTCTCTAACTTACATGAATAACCGTATTGCAATAAACATGATCCAATCATATTCATGCTCAATGCAAACACTAAATAACATTTATTTTAGGTTTAACACTAATCCCGAAAGTATAGGGAGTGTGCGATGATGATCATATCAATCTTGGAAGCATTTCCAATACACATCGTCACTTCACCCTTAACTAGTCTCTGTTCATTCTGCAACTCCCGTTTCGAGTTACTATTCTTAGCAACTGAACCAGTATCAAATACCGAGGGGTTGCTATAAACACTAGTAAAGTACACATCAATAACATGTATATCGAATATAGCTTTGTTCACTTTGCCATCCTTCTTATCCACCAAATACTTGGGGTAGTTCCGCTTCCAGTGACCAGTCCCTTTGCAGTAGAAGCACTTAGTTTCAGGCTTAGGTCCAGACCTGGGCTTCTTCTTGAGCAGCAACTTGCTTGTCGTTCTTCTTGAAGTTCCCCTTTCTTCTCTCTGTCCCTTTACTTGAAACTAGTGGTCTTGTTAAACATCAACACTTGGTGCTCTTTCTTGATTTCTACCTTCATCGATTTCAACATCGCGAAGAGCTCGGGAATTACTTTCGTCATCCCTTGCATATTATATTTCATCACAAGTTCTAGTAACTTGGTGATGGTGACTAGAGAATTCTGTCAATTACTATCTTATCTAGAAGATTAACTCCCACTTGATTCAAGCAATTGTAGTACCCAGACAATCTGTACACATGCTCACGGTTGAGCTATTCTCCTCCATCTTGTAGGCAAAGTACTGTCAGAGGTCTCATACCTCTCGACACGGGCATGAGTATGAAATACCAATTTCAACTCTTGGAACATCTTATATGCTCCGTGGCGTTCAAAACATTTTTGAAGTCCCGGTTCTAAGCCGTAAAGCATGGTGCACTTAACTATCAAGTAGTCATCATACCGAGCTTTTGTCAAAACGTTCATAACGTCTGCATCTGCTCCTGCAATAGGTCTGTCACCTAGTGGTGCATCAAGGACATAATTCTTCTGTGCAGCAACGAGGATAAACCTCAGATCACAGATCCAATCTGCATTATTGCTACTAACATCTTTCAACTTAGTTTTCTCTAGGAACATATAAATAATAAACAGGGAGCAACATCGCGAGCTATTGATCTACAACATAGATATGCTAATACTACCAGGACTAAGTTCATGATAAATTAAAGTTCAGTTAATCAAATTATTAAAGAACTCCCACTTAGATAGACATCCCTCTAATCCTCTAAGTGATTGCGTGATCCATATCAACTAAACCATGTCCGATCATCACATGAGATGGAGTAGTTTCAATGGTGAACATCACTATGTTGATCATATCTACTATATGATTCACGCTCGACCTTTCGGTCTCCGTGTTCCGAGGCCATATCTTTATATGCTAGGCTCGTCAAGTTTAACTTGAGTATTCCACGTGTGCAACTGTTTTGCACCCGTTGTATTTGAACGTAGAGCCTATCACACCCGATCATCACGTGGTGTCTCAGCCCGAAGAACTTTCGCAATGGTGCGTACTCAGGGAGAACACTTATACCTTGATAATTTAGTGAGAGATCATCTTATAATGCTACTGTCAATCAAAGCAAGAAAGATGCATAAAAAGATAAACATCACATGCAATCAATATAAGTGATATGATATGGCCATCATCATCTTGTGCTTGTGATCACCATCTTCGAAGCACCGTCATGATCACCATTGTCACCGGTGCGACACCTTGATCTCCATCGTAGCATCGTTGTCGTATCGCCAACTTATGCTTCTACGACTATCGCTACCGCTTAGTGATAAAGTAAAGCATTACAGGGCATTTGCATTGCATACAATAAAGCGACAACCATATGGCTCCTACCAGTTGCCGATAACTCGGTTACAAAACATGATCATCTCATACAATAAAAGTTAGCATCATGCCTTGACCATATCACATCACCACATGCCCTGCAAAAACAAGTTAGACATCCTCTACTTTGTTGTTGCAAGTTTTACGTGGCTGCTACGGGCTGAGCAAGAACCATTCTTACCTACGCATCAAAACCACAACGATAGTTCGTCAAGTTAGTGCTGTTTTAACCTTCTCAAGGACCGTGCGTAGCCACACTCGGTTCAACTAAAGTTGGAGAAACTGACAACCGACAGCCACCTGTGTGCAAAGCACGTCGGTAGAACCAGTCTCGTGTAAGCGTACGCGTAATGTCGGTCCGGGCCGCTTCATCCAACAATACCACCGAACCAAAGTATGACATGCTGGTAAGCAGTATGACTTATATCACCCACAACTCACTTGTGTTCTACTCATGCATATAACATCTACGCATAAAACCTGGCTCAGATGCCACTATTGGGGAACGTAGTAATTTCAAAAAAATTCCTACGCACACGTAGGATCATGGAGATGCATAGCAACGAGAGGGGAGAGTGTTGTCTACGTACCCTCGTAGACCGTTCGCAGAAGCGTTATATCAACGCGGTTGATGTAGTCATACGTCTTCACGATCCGACCGATCCAAGTACCGAAAGCACGGCACCTCTGAGTTCTGCACACGTTTGGCTCGATGACGTCCTCGTCTTCTCGATCCAGCAAGAGGGGCGAAGTAGTAGATGAGTTCCGGTAGCATGACGGCGTGACGACGGTGTTGATGAAGAACAATCTCCGCAGGGCTTCACCTAAGCACTACAAAAACTATGACAGAGGATAAACTAGAGGGGACGAGGTTGCCGGCACACGGCTTGGTGTTTCTTGATCTGTCTTTGGTGCTAGCCCTGCCCTTCTATTTATATGTTGAGCCCTGGGGTCGAAACTTGGAGCAAAAGCCTCCTCAAAGTCGGTTTTGCCCGAAAGGCAAGAGTCTTTTCGGACTCCAAGGCCAGACGCCAGGGTTCTTGGCGTCTGGACCCAGACACCAGGGACCCTGGCGTCTGGCCCCTGGACTCTGCAAAACTTCCTTTTGCGCTTTCCAAGAACCTCATGGGCTCTCCCCTTTGGCCCAGATAAAGTGTTCTCGTGCCCAAACATTTCGGGAAGCATCCGGAACCCCTTCCGGTGAATTCCGGAACCCTTCCGGAGATCAAACACTACTATCCACATATCAATCTTTACTTCCGGACCATTCTAGAGTTCCTCGTCATATTCGTGATCTCATCCGAAACTCCAAACAACATTCGGTCACCAACATACATAACTCATAATACTATATTGTCAAGGAACGTTAAGCATGCGGACCCTACAGGTTCGAGAACTATGTAGACATGGCCGAGACACCTCTCTGGTAAATAACCAATAGCGGGACCTGGATGCCCATATTGGCTCCTACATATTCTACGAAGATCTTTATCGGTCAGACCGCATAACAACATACGTTGTTCCCTTTGTGATCGGTATGTTACTTGCCCGAGATTCGATCGTCGATATCTCAATACCTAATTCAATCTTGTTACCGGCAAGTCTCTTTACTCATTCTGTAATACATCATCCCGCAACTAACTCATTAGTTTCAATGCTTGCAAGGCTTATAGTGATGTGCATTATCGAGTGGGCCCAAAGATACCTCTCCGACAATTGGAGTGACAAATCCTAATCTCGAAATACGCCAACCCAACAAGTACCTTCGGAGACACATGTAGAGCACCTTTATAATCACCCAGTTACATTGTGACGTTTGGTGGCACACAAAGTGTTCCTCCGGTAAACAGGAGTTGCATAATCTCATAGTCATAGGAACATGTATAAGTCATGAAGAAAGCAATAGCAACAAACTAAACGATCAAGTGCTAAGCTAACAGAATGGGTCAAGTCAATCACATCATTCTCCTAATGATGTGATCCCATTAAATAAATGACAACTCATGTCTATGGTTAGGAAACTTAACCATCTTTGACCAACGAGCTAGTCAAGTAGAGGCATACTAGTGACACTCTGTTTGTCTATGTATTCACACATGTATTATGTTTCTGGTTAATACAATTCTAGCATGAATAATAAACATTTATCATGAAATAAGTAAATAAATAATAACTTTATTATTGCCTCTAGGGCATATTTCCTTCAAATAACACCTTCATCAAATCTATAGAGAGAATTTACATTTACTACATGTGTCGGGTTATTAAGACCATGTATTCTTAACATCTTCAGCTTTAATACCCTTTTATTTCATAGATATATTTCCCTCTTGCATATCTTCAGGACTGAGAAATAGAATATCCCTTTTCTTCGGAGTTGGCTTAGGAGTTGGTTTAGGAAGTATCCAATCATTATCATTGCTCAATATATTATTTAATAGCAATTCAGCTTGCTCAACAGTTCTTTCCCTGAAAACACAACCAACGCAACTATCCAGGTGGTCTTTGGAAGCTTCGGTTAGTCCATTCAACCGTAGTTTTCACTAGTGGCTTCTCTCGAGAAAAAAATAGCAAACGGTGGGTAAATGGATTACTGTTGGGCAATTGATAGAACTTCAAATAATCATGATGATATCCAGGTAATGATCATTATATAGGCTTCACGTCCAAGATTAGTAGACCGACTCCTGCCTGCATATACAACTATTACTCCACACATTGACCGCTATCCAGCATGCATCCAGTGTATTAAGTTCATAGAGAAATGGAGTAATGCAATAAGAATGATGGCATGATGTAGACAAGATCTATTTATGTAGAAATAGACCCCATCTTGTTATCCTTAATGGCAACGATACATACATGTCGGTTCCCCTTCTGTCACTGGGATCAAGCACCGTAAGATCGAACCCATCACAAAGCACCTCTTCCCATTACAAGATAAATAGATCAAGTTGGCCAAACAAAACCCAAATATCGGAGAAGAAATATGAGGCTATAAGCAATCATGCATATAAGAGATCAAAGAAGACTCAAATAACTTTCATGGATAAAAGCATAGATCTGATCATAAACTCAAAGATCATCGGATCCCAACAAACACACCGGAAAAGAATTACATCATATGGATCTCCAAGAGACCATTGTATTGAGAATCAAACGAGATAGAGGAAGCCATCTAGCTACTAACTACAGACCTGAAGGTCTACAAAAGACTACTCACACATCATCGGAGAGGCACCAATGGGCATGATGAACCCCTCCGTGATGGTGTCTAGATTGGATCTGGTGTTTCTGGACTCTGCGGCGGCTGGAATTGATTTTCGTTGACTCCCCTAGGGTTTCTAGAATAATGGGGTATTTATAGAGCAAAGAGTCGGTTCGGGAGGCACCCGAGGTGCCCAGGTGCGCCCTGGTGGATTGTGCTCCCCTCGGAGCACCCCCAGGCGCTTCTCCGGCCGATTGGATGTCTTCTGGTCCAAAAAAATCCACCAAAAGTTTCGCTACGTTTGGACTCCATTTGGTATTGATTTCCTGCAATGTAAAAAACATGCAGAAAATATCAACTGGCACTTGGCACTATGTCAATAGATTAGTACCAAAAAATGATATAAAATGATTATAAAACATCCAAGAATGATAATATAACAGCATGGAACAATCAAAAATTATAGCTACATTGGAGACGTATCAGCCCCTGTTGCGTAAGGAAGAAGAGGCGGGCCCGGAGCTCTACATCCGGCTCCACGCCCAGGTAGCCCTCTAGAGCATGGCGAAGTCGGCAAGGTGCAGCACGGCGTTGGCACCAAGGTGGTGTGGCTGTAGCCCGAAGAAACTAAGGAAGGAGCGGAAGAAGGTGCTCGCGGGCAGGCCAAACCCGCACTTGAAGTGGCTGAGGAAGACCACACGTTTGCCCTCCTACGGCTGCGGCTCCTCCTCACTACCCGCCATGTGCGCAACCACCTCCGTCGCCGGCGGCAGCCGCCTGGTGTCACAGAGGTACTGGATGTCCTCCTCGTTGGACTCGGACCCCTCCTAGGACTCCTTTGGCTGTGCCATCAGCGGAGCTTCTCGGAGGCACGGAGTACGACAGCAAGAAGAAGACTGGGGTGGCGTCGGGGCGCTGTGGCGGGGGTGCGCTCGAGATTTGGAGGAGAAGAGGAAGACGAAGGGAGTGCGAGGGGAGCATGTGAGGGCGTTTCCGCCGTGCCCCTCCCTCTGTTTTATAACCACGATGGGACGTGGGGAAGTGGGATTGGTTGTGCCCATGATTCCACTTCCCAGCATTGTGTGGGCATGTTTTCCCCCATGGCTTAACTACATGGAGAAGTGGAACCGCCCCCCGCTGCCACAATAAATCCCCCATGCGCGGGCCGAGGGCGCGGCATGGCGGGGCCCAGCCCACTATTGCGTCCCATCACGCGCGTTGCCTATTAGGGCCTCGCCGGCCACTGTTCACCACGTGGCGCTGCATCGAGCCGCGAAAGATGCCTCCTTCCCCTTCAAGACTCGACTGGCGTTTCGCTTTGCCGCCCAGGCCGGGAGGCCGCGATCCGGCTTCCGGAAGCTGGCACATAGTGGGTGCTGCCAGGACCCGGCGACCGCAAGCTTCACCAACCCGATCGCCTCCTTAGGGGGGTAAAACTGCGAAGGTCCTCCTGCTCGAAGTCGGCGTGCCTTCATAGCTACGGGGACTACTGTCGGGGGAATGACCTCGGGCAGTCAACGAAACTCGGATCCTTTTCAGAAACATCGGGGCTGGCAAAGCCCCTCAATCCGGCTCGCCCCTGGTCGGCTCCCCAGTGCGACCCAACCAGTTACCGCGACCCGGCCAGCCAACTGGCGCATGCCGGCCGTCCACAAGAAGTCAACCCACAACGACAAGTAGGCGTGGCTACAGTATGCCCTCCTTTACGGCGGCCCCGCCAGGCGCGGCTACAGTATGCCCTCCTTTACGGCGGCCCCGCCAGGCGCGGCAGCGGCGCTCCCCATGCCTCCACCCGGGGCGGGCGGTGTCCCGGAGGCGTGGCCCTATAGTAGGGCAGCTCTGACCATCCCACGACGCACGGCGAGGCGCGCCACAGTACCTAGCAGCCGGCCGTACCCGCGCCCGGCGGCCCTGGTATGGCCCGCACCCAGCGGACCCGGCAGATCCGGCGGCTCCATGGCCCCCATTGCCGGCTCATAGATACTGACACCAAGGCCCCGCGCCCATGTAATATTCCCATTGTAACACTGGGGGTCGGCCTATAAAACCCCCCAAGAGGCCTCCATGCACGGGGCGATCATCAGTAGAACACACACTCACACTCATGTAGAGGAGAAGCATCGCATGCATTGGCATGTCTTCTTTCCTCCCCCGAACAGCTCAAGGAGCTAGCCTATATCCACTTCATATAAACCACACTGGGCAGGACTAGGGGTGTTATCTCTTCGGAGATCCCCGAACCTGGGTATGTCTCATGTCACACACTTGCTCGTGCCAACCTCGCCTCTGGAACCCACCGGTGCCCTTATGTCTTTCCCCTCTTTTAGCCATCCCATGGCATCTGCCGTGAGATCACCACGACATCGTCCGAGCCCTCTTGTAGGACCATTCCACGGCAAGACAGAGGAGGACCGCATAAAGAGAGAGTTCTAGGAGAGGGCGTGGCACTACTCCGAGTGGGTGGAGGAGGATGCGTGACATAAAGCTGGATATGCCATCGGCTTCTACTGTTTGATCGCCTCCCTGGACTACAACCGCCGCATGTATGAGGCGACGAGACAGAAAGCTAACGCTGCACTCATATCAGCCTCAGGGATGCCGCCTATGCTCGCAACGACAACACACAGGCCTTCCTTGATCACGTGATCAAGGAATACGATGCTCTGGAAGCCTCGCCCCACAACGAGGTCACTTCCCAGAAGAGGGGGACGTTGTAGTACAAATTTCTTGTAAATTGGGAAATGCATTGGTTTTGCTTCGATTCAAATGCGGACATGCTGATCATTGCATGCTTGCATGTGTTATGCAATAGTGAGTCCACAAAGTTTATAGTGATCATCTGCCTTGTGCACTCTATTTTAAAAAATTGAAAGGATAATAGACAAACCATATCACGGTGTCAAGAAGTCTTGTTATGTCACATATCGTTTCTGAATAAGCACCAACTAGTTTCTGATATGTTTCCTCTTAAATTGGTTCGAATCCAGACATGTCGATTCACACATGTTTTTTAGATGACCGACACATGTTTTGGTTTCATGGAGAAAGTACTGAAAATCCAAAGGATTTTTATGAAACCAGAAATTTCGGGCTAGTCAGTTGAAAAAATTGTAAATAGTGGATGTGAAAAAGTTGCATGCGGGTGTGAAACCAGGAAAAGGAGTAGATAGTAAATTCCTGGAACTCATCTCTCGCAACCGTCTCCTTAGCACTCTCACGCCCTTCCAGATTTTGGCCAACTATAAGTACCGCGCCGCCCACGGCGGTGGGCACAATAGTCAGATTCATCTCATACCAGTCCTTGTGCTCACCCTCATCCCTTCCAAACTCCCGTGCATGCCATGACGCTGTCGATCCCTGCCCAATGCGGATCGCCGCCCCACTCGAGGGAGGATGCATCCCCACAACAAGCCAAGCGAGATGCACCATCGCACAAAGCAGAGGACAATGCCTCATCACCCCTAGCTGAGGATACCGAGCGAATAGCCAACAATGACATCGCCCGAGCGCCTGCCCCGACGAGGAGAAGCTGTGGGAGGCATTGCGGACAGCCATGCACATTGAGAGACAGGCATCCATGAAGGCCGAGGTGGAGGAGCGAGCCATGCATCAGGCGCCTTGGGAGGCCCACGTGGCCATCGACAGAGAAATGGAAGCGGCATGCTCATGCCATGGCTGAGAGGGCGGAGGAAGACGTCAAATGGATGGCCATTAATGCCAAAGGGTCCATGTGACTCATACGCCTGGAAGTACAAAGATTGGGTGTATGCTGCCTGCGAGGAAGGGTACCTATGAGCGCCAGATTACTTGACTAATGGGTTTGCGCTGGAACGTCAGTGACGCGCCGCTGAGAACCTCGCGAAATGCGAGGCAGAGGAGAAGGAGCTCCCCAAATGTTGTGGGAAGAGGCGACACTCTAGAGAAATCGTCGAATAATGATGAGCAGGAACTCATATGTTTCAAATTAGATATTACCATCATCCTTCAAAATTGTTACTTGTTTGGATAATAAAGTATTTTAAAATTGTGAAATTCTTGATCCAATATGTATGCAATTGTGGAGAAGTACATTTTCAATATGTATGCAATTGTGTGTACCAACCCCCAACCCCCTCCTCATTTATGTGGAAAGAAATCACATGCAAAGCAATCAACAATAATCTAATAAATCGACAATAGCAATAAATCGCTTGTAAGCAAACAATAATCTCAATCGCATCATATCTTTTCTTGCATCTTCCTACGAATTCCCTTCCTTACATTTCGTAATTCCAGAGAACATTAGCGTCCATATATGTATTAACTTACATGTGGTGTGTTTGAGTAAATTGCTCAAAACTACCACATTTGTGGCTAGGGTACTTTAAAACCACCGCTTTTACCAAAAATTGCAAAATACCACCAACTCCGTGGCAAGTGAGGAACAAATCACACTTACTCGGAACTAAGCCGCATCTAACAGCGAAACTGGCTGGTGTGGCCTGTCTGTCGGGCTGATGTGGCAAAGACTAGTCCTAGTCAATGTGTTGACCTACTGAGGTGGACAGGGTCCCACTTGTCAGCCACACATCTTATTTCCCCCTCTTATCCTTCTTCCTCGCCTCTAATCTGCTCCTGCGAGCACATCACAACCTGCAGAAGTGGAAGCAAGCACCGACGGAAGCAATAGCAAGCCGTGGTGGAAGCAAGCGGCGAGGTGCTGGTCGTGGACGAGCCAGGCGGCGCGGTGCGGCAGGATGCGATGGGTGTGCGTGGAGCGATGCGTAGCCACGTCCATCACCGTCCATCTGCGGTGCCAGCCACCACCTCCAGTCACACCCCTCTAAGTGGCGCCAGGCTGGGTCTCCTCATGCCCAGGACGGGCCCGACGACACCGGCGAGGTCATGAACTGGAGGAGGATCCAGTGGGTGGCATGCCTACTTCGTGTCGCCCTCGGATCCATCATCGGGGTTGCGCGTGTGGGGGGAAGGGGGTAGGGAGGTCAGCAGTGCTTGGATCCGTAGCCGGGCAGCGCAGGGAAGCCGGCGATGCTTGAATCCATCGCCGGGTTATGGAGAGTGGCGGCGGTCATGGAGCGTCTGGGGATTGCGGTAGTTCCTCGCTGGGTGGCGCAGTGCCACGTTGTGGCGGCTAGCCGGAGAAGGGGTGGCTGTTAGCAGTGGGCACCGACGGCGGTAGGATCTTGGGCGCCTAGGCGGCAGATCGGGGTGAGTCAGCTGTGAGTCATGGAGTTGACAATGAGGAAGAAGAAAAAGGTGGAGATATGAGAGACTGACTGGTGGGGCTATCCTCAGTATATTGTCCAAGTTGGCATGCCAAATCAGCTTGACATGTGGGTCCCATCTGTCAGTTTTGCTGTTAGACGCGACTCAGTTTCGAATTAGTGCGATTTGTTACTCACTTGCTGCGGAGGTGGTGGTATTTTGTGATTTTTGGCAAAAGCGGTGGGTAGTTTGAAAAAATGTGGTGGTTTTGAGCAATTTACTCAGTGTGTTTGTATGTACAAAGGTTTTGTAATGTTGTGGGTAGTTTGACAAATATCATGAGCAATTTATTAGCACTTTGTGAATATGAGGTGCATTCATGGATAAATACTCTGATCACTTTCAGACTTTTTGGGATCATTATAAGAAAGTAAATTGAGCACTCTCAGAATTATACGCAATCCCTTGAGGAGCACGTAGAAACTTCGTTATATTTGTTTTACTAAACAAAGTGACTACACTAGTTTTTCAAGACAGTACAGATGCAGACGCTCATGCATACATGCATAAACTCTGTAGTCGATGGTAATGTGTCCTCCCATTGAACGAACATCGCCGGAAATAGTGCAATAGTTTTTCGGCCCTTTGAATATGTAACAATGCCCGTGTAGCAACCCAAAAAGTGACTGCACTAGTTGTTCTGCTTGTTACCATGGCGACCGTGAATGCTACACATGGGCATGCATATGTGACCATTCGCCTCCTCGTCTACGCACGGCTGTGTGACTGATCGACAAGGGGGGGGGTAAATTGTGTCATTTGATGTGCTCCTTCTCTTGCGCCAAGTGCGCATGATGCTTCGTGTAACGAAGCCAAATGTCGCATTCCATGCACCTCATGTGGCTCCATTATGCAACGCAATAGGCTAGTTGGTGGTGCCCGGAAAGAGCTATGAGCGCCAGCTCTCTCCTAGCAATGCAGCTAGATGGTGAAGGGATTCTCCTTCGCGCCCATCTCCTTTGAGACTAGCGCCAAGTTCGTTCGCTTATGGAGGATAAGCACCACGACCATAGTGAGCTTTCAGATATGGCAATGGAGCGTGATGTCAAGGCTGAAAGAGGATGAACTATTTGGTCTCGGAGGCGGTCACCTATCCGGCCATGGTAATGTGGACGGATGTGGAGGTTGTAGGATAGAAGATGAACTCTTTGGTCATGGCGACAGTCTTCTTATAGCTGTGGGCGGCTGGGCGTCGAGCGCCTGGTGGGAAAAAGTGGAGGCAAAAGTTGGCGCCGGAGAGGATAAGTGGCGTCAATGGCCGATGGCAATTGGCACGCGGCCAACCGCTAGTAATCGCCACGCTACAGCACTGAAACTTTGCGTCCGCCTTCGTTAGGCGACAAGATGAGCCGTGTGGACCGATAGAACAAGAACATCTATTCTTACGACTCCGCTAGACTTACTATAAGTAAAGCAGTGCCATCACTTTGATCGAGAACTGGTCAATACCGTATTGGCATTGCAATATGTATTGTGTGCTCCACTTCCTGCGTTCGGGGCATAGGAAGCACACACTATTTAAGTCTCAGTGTCCATTATAAATTAGATACTAGGGGTTCGCCAATCACGTTTGTATATGTATTGATTTAATTTATTTACGTGTGATATATTTTGTATATGTATTAATTTACATGTGGTGTGTTCATGTTTGCATATGAACTTACATGCATTAATGAATATTTTAAGCACTTTGAAATTTTTTAGAAGCAATATCAGAAAGTAGATTGACCACTTTCAGAAAATGTGAACAAAGACTTTCACCAAGTGAAGTTCAGCACTAGATAAGTCAGCTGCAAAAACAATTAGTTATTTTACGATTTATATTTTAGAAATTGGCCCTTTCAACATTTTCTATGACACTCAAATCCGTCGTGAAAAATGCACATGGTTAATGACGGGAAAAGTGTCGCCTAAAATTAGGTCTGAACATCACCAAAGTTGCCACATGGAGCTACACCTGGGAGAAATCAACTAGTGATGGTTTCTATCATAGAAAATGACCTTAGGCAACGGTTTGCTCTTCGCCACCAGGGTTTTTGTCATGGAATAACACATATTTTGTCGTGTTATCTAATCATATGTGATTATCAAAATTGCTTAGATTTACTAGATTGATTAGCATCTGTCCGATCTAGGCATGAGAATTATCTATCATGCATAATGAATTAGTGCATTTATAAGTGGGTTTAAATCACATTGCATTTACGTGACATGCACAATTTTCATGTTAAGATATTTCTTTGCTTATGGATAAATCACTCACATAGTTTCAATCGTAAAGACTGAATTAGTACTCCAGATGCCATGGATTAGATCTAGGGTTTCCTTGCCTCTTGTTGGCGCCGCCGGTCCACCTTATCTCCTATGGTCCTTGGACCATGGAGGCACGGTGGATCCCGGCCTTTGCCGGCAGGAGGGCTCCGTTCTTAGATGCTTTTCTGAGTTTTGTTAGGGTTTGTGTCATGCTCAAGAAGACGAGGCAGCGGCGGTTTCTTGAAGATGGAATAAGGTCCTCCCCGCCTAGCTCCCGTCCCGGTGATGTTTCAAGCATCGCCGGAAGGCGTGTGGAGGTTTGTCTCCGAAGGATCTCGTGGGATCCAGTTAGCGTTTGTCTTCGGTGGATCCGAGTGGATCCGATCTTCGTTCGTCTACGTTTGTGTGTCTGCAGGTTGGATCCTTTCGGTCTATGCTTCTCTTCATCGGCTGCAGTTGCTATTCTGGTGAGCTGGTCATATGAGGCCTTAGCACGACGACTTCCCGACTGTCTACTACAACAATGTTTGCCCGGCTCCGACGAGGGAGGAGCGATGACGGCGGCGCGCCTTCGCCTCGCTCCAGTGCTTGTAGTTGTCGCTAGGTGGTTTACGGACCTGGATGTAATTTTTTTCTAGTGTTTGTTGTACTACCTTGACAGTTGATGAATAGATCGAAAAAAAATTCGTAAAAAAAAGAATTAGTATTCTATATAATATTTAGAAATGTATGTTTTGGGCCTCACGACCGCCTACATCCCTAGCAAAAAGGAGGCCAAAACTTTCATGACTTGTATGCAGAGCGATAACACAAACGCTAATGTTTTGATATTCTAATTCCTTAATTATCACCAAGTTGAGGGCATTTGGTCTAGTGGTATGATTCTCGCTTAGGGTGTGAGAGGCCCCGAGTTCAATTATTGGAATGCCCCACCCTTTTTGCATTGTTTGATGATTGTTGTCAGTAATCAGTGTAAAGTTTAATCTGCATCAGTCTCTGAATAATCATCCTCCATTTCTAAATATAGAGTGTATAGTTTTTGGCACGGAAATTAAAGAACGCACATGAAGTGAAAATTTCTTAAGTTTTGGGCGAGAATACATCTCACTAATTGACATGCGAAAATAGAGGAGCTTGCATAATATAAGTAAGTATAATCAAATCCTTAAAAAACATATGCAAACGAGTGGTGCAACGCATTGCACCTTATATTTCGGATTTTTTTCTCAAAAATTTATACACCTTATATCAAGGAACGGAGGGAGTATTAATTTTGTGCGAAGTTTAATCTGCATCAGACTCTGAATAATCATATTAATTTTGTGCGAAGATTCACTCTCGTCTAGATTAGCCTCAGATCCTGGACAAACTTTGTTTGAAACTTGGCATTCACATCTTGATGCTAGTGCGAAATTTCACTCTCGTCTAGATTAGCCTCAGATCCTGGACAAACTTTGTTTGAAACTTGGCATTCACATCTTGATTAGCATCGCTACTTGATGGACCACAAAGGAGGAGCAAATTAAATTAAATGAAGTTTAACAAGAGGGTCAACTAATGTACTACTGTACATCATCATCATCACACACACACACAGCCATATAAACAGTCATATACATCCTTTCAAAAAGAAAAAGAAAAAAACAATCGTATACATATTCATACAGTCTGCACGCAAGACGGATGTTAGCACCAATGTCAATACTGTATGTTTCGGCGATCGGTGGAAACGCTTCTTACAAGTTCCTTCCCGGAAGGAATGGTGAGGTCATGCTAATACTTCTTGGCGTTGGCATTAATGGCGAGGACGTTGCTTGAGAGCTCCGCGAGCACCTTCTCGTAACCGCCCAGGACTGGCTTCAGCTGCGGGCGGTCGAGGAAACCATCGTCGCAGGTGTCAACAGCGGTGCGCGCCGCGTCGAGCGCGCTGCCCGCCGTCCCCTTGTCTCCTCGCTTGAGCGCGGTCAGCGCCGAGTCGAACTCGTAGTTCATGTCGTCGTAATTACTG
The DNA here is from genome assembly GCF_056163025.1 of Triticum urartu. Classification (NCBI taxonomy): domain Eukaryota; kingdom Viridiplantae; phylum Streptophyta; class Magnoliopsida; order Poales; family Poaceae; genus Triticum; species Triticum urartu. The sequence goes on along the minus strand of NC_141876.1, from coordinate 169,882,562 downwards.
ATGCAGTCTTTGATGGCGCCCTTGGAGAGCTTGTCCACGTGCGGGTCCTTGGACACGTCCGTGGCCGCGTTCTTCGCCTCCACGATCTTGGCGCGCACGGCATCTATGGCCAGTGTCAGCACGCCCAAGAGGTTCTTCTGCCGCCCTGGCACCGCCGCCGTCTCCGGCAGCCTGGCGATCGATGCCTCACACTCGTACGGGTAGCTCGTCCTGGCGCACATGGACTTCACCAACGGGCTCAGCATCCGGAGCACCGGCTGGGGCACCGTCTCCGAGTAGGACTGCACGTCCACCTCGGGCTTCGTCGGCGCCGCGTAGCCGTCGGGCGAGTCGGTCGCTGGGACGTTGCCATCGGGCGAGTCGGTCACCTGGACATTGCCGTCGGGCGAGTCCATCGCCGGGACGTTGCCGTCGGGCGAGTCGGTCGCGAGGACGTTGCCGTCGGGTGAGTCTGTCGCCGGGACGTTGCCGTCGGGTGAGTCGGTCGCAGGGACGTTGCCGTCGAGTGAGTCTGTCGCTGGCTGGGCCTTGCTCGGCGTGACATAGCCGTCTGGTGTGTTAGTAGCTGACATCTGCGTTGTCAGGGTGGCATAGCCGTCGGGAGTGTCTGCTGCAGACATCTTTGGTTGGGCCGTGGTCGGCGCGGTGTAGCCGCCTGGGGTGTCAGCCGCGGGCAACCGTGGCTTGGCTTTAGTCGTCGACGCTTGGTATTCATTGGGCGTGTCGACACCTGGCATAGATTCGTCGGCCTTGGCCTCCATGGGGACAGCATCAAAATCCTCGTCTGATGCCTTGCTTTTGCTTTTGGAATTCTTATTGTCATCGTCGTCCTCGTAGGACTCGCTCTTGCTTTTAGATTTCTTCTCGGCGTCATCCTCCTCAGACGAGTCGTTTTTCTCTTTGGATTTCTTCTCTTTCTTCTTCTCATTATCGTCATCATCCTTGTTTTTCAATTTCTTTTCTTTCTTCTCATCATCGTCGTCATCCTTGTTTTTCAATTTCTTCTTTTTTTTCTCATCATCATTGTCATCATCATCATCGTCCTTGCTTTTAGACTTCTTATCTTTCTTCTCATCATCATCATCATCATCATCCTTGTTTTTGGATTTCTGCTTGGTGTCATATATAGAGTCCTCGTCTTTGCTTTTGGAATTCTTCTCCTTTTTCTCATCATCGTCATCATCCTTATTTTTAGATTTCTTCTCTTTGTCCTCCTCCTTGTCCTCGTCTTTGTTTTTTGATTTCTTCTCCTTCTTCTCAGCATCATCGTCCTCGGAGATGTCACCCTTGAGTTTGAATTTCTTCTCCTCCTTGGCATTCTTCTCAGTGACGGCATCCTCGTAGTTCATCTGTCCTTTGACTTGAGCGATGACCTTGGCCTCCTCCTTGAGTTTCTTCTCGTCACTCTTACTTTCAGGTTTCTTCTCAGGCACAGCACCCATAATATAGCTTGTGTTATCGACGACATCCTTAGCGGCATGCTTCTTGCTATCGGGCCCAACTGATTTCTGCTCGGCTGCATAAGCGTCTGGGTCGACACTCGCGATACTGAGTTTATTGGCGAGGTCCTCTTTGTGGGCGCCCTGTAGCAATTTCTCCTTGGTTTCCTCCTCAGCAGTCATCGCCGATACGGGCGGCGCGGCGGCAACCATGAGGAGGAGGAGGAGGAGGGCCGGAGCGAGCTGTGCCCTCATTGTGATCATCGGGACAGGGGTGGCGGTGGTGCGGGGAAAAGTTTGGACTGGAGGCCATAGGAGAGGAGGGGTATTTGAACCGGGAATGGGAGTAGGTGGTTGGCCGCGTTTGGGGGAAAATGGGAGGTCGTGCCGGTCTTTGCCATTTCCTCTGAGAACTATAACCGATAACATGCAACTCATCATCATCCTGCATAATTAAGCGCATGCTGTGAAGGCAGGACAACAGATGGACTACAAAAGACTCAGAATTTACCACCCATTGATCCGCTAAAAATAGTATAATAATAATATAACTAATTTCCCGTGTGCTTCCACCTTTTTTTTTAGGAAATGTGCTTCCACCCTTGACGGGTGGGACTAGTATAGAATCTAGGCATACGGTGAAAAAAATAGAAAAAGGATCCTGGGCTGTTGGATCAAGGATGTACGCTACTGATTCATGAGGATAGATCTGTATTCGTAACGACACAACTCTGTGCAAATATGTTCCTGTGCTCCCAGTAATTTGCTTCATGTCCCTCCCCTTCAAGTCTCTCTGTCGCTCGCGTCCCCGTTCCCCAATCTCTCGTCGACGGGGGCGGCGGCCAGGCAGATCCGGTGCTTCCCTGGTGGACGACGGCTACTCTCACGGCACCTGCTCCCTGCCTCGTCCCCTCCTACCCCGGCATCCATGTCGCTTGGCGCCGTCCCCAGGGCACCCAACATCACGCTGCGCATCGTCGTCAGCGACCGGGCCGCCGCTGCCGCCACGGTCTCCTCCTCCCTGGTGGCCGCGGGCGGCCCGCCCGCTCAGCTGCATATTCTATATCTGGAGGCAACCTGGTACTGGTCTAGTGCGCCGTGATGCTGCCACGGTCTCCTCCTCCCCGGTGCTCCTAGATCCAATAATATCTCACCGGAGGCAAGCCGGTGGTCCTCGATCTCCTCGCCTCCTTTACCTCGCAGGATCAGCAGCAAGGTCAGCTGCGTTTCTCCCACTCCCCTCTCCCCTCTCCCTCCTATAGATTTCTCTCTAGATTTCTCTCTAATGGTAGCTTCCCTCTCCTGTGACGACTTGGATGGCTTTCATTGGTGTTCTTTGATGATTAAACATAGCATGATGCTTACTGATAGGACTTAGTTGTGGTATGCTATCCAAAAACACATGGGTCTGTCAACATTTGTCATTGTAGCTCATATTTTGTACTGTGTTGTGTTCAAGAAGAAGCATATCCATCTATTGAAAATTTACACATATGCAGTGTATACGTACATGTTTGATTTTTGTTCAGAATTTGGTTCTCCTTTTAAATATGCATTTCGTATTTTCCAAAAAAAGTGGTTCAATGGAGGTTGAGCTCCAAAGCGCCTCACCCGTGGTTTTAACTATATTTGATGAAATGGACAAGCTTACTGCTTTAATTTTCAAAGGAGTGCAGAGAGAGTTGGAGCAAAACCAGATGGACATAGTAGATTCTGGTGAGAGGCTGAGAAACTTGAATATGACTAGCAGTGTGTTCATGTGTTGTTTTAGATTTTTAAATATCGAATTCACCTGACCAAAATAGTTAGAGAATAGTGTATATATTTAACCGAGAAGTTGAAGTATATCATTATTGTTTCAGTTTGCATTCATTGTAACCTTCCGCGTGTAAAATAAGACTGTACCTTCTAATTTGCAACCTGGCAATTGGAGATGACTTCCTTAATTTGATATGTTTCAGGAGACTCTTAGTATCTGGATTTTGTGCAAAACACATTTAGACTCTCAGTACCCCCTTTAGGTTGTATCGCATGGTTGCATATGCTTAGTTGGTGGCCTGGTCTCTAGTGTTGTTTGATAGTGGTGACTGGTGACCGTCAAATTTGTCTCGACAAAAGTATTGTTACATTTTGTGCTTCCTGTCAATCTCCATGTATTTGAACCCTGGAGCTGGCAGATTTTAACAAATTCCTCTCTCTTTGAAAGGGCGGAAAAGATCACGGTCCTTTTATTTTTCTCGTTGAAAATTAGTTTTTCTCTAAGCATCAATAACTAATAAAATCCATTTACTGGTCTGGGTTGTAGATTTAAGGAGGAGGGCCATAGGTGCTTTGGAGAATGCCTTTTTTTTTGTTAACATGATCGATGCATTCTCTTCAAGCTTTATAGTCAAAACAAAATTGAATGTCTTCTTCCAGAAAAAGAAAAGTAGTCACACTTGTTTGCCGGAAAATCTTTTTGTCAACGAAAATGTGACCTGAAGGTCAACGATTGCTTACAGGATGACCTAACTTGTTGATTTCATGATTTCCAATATGCAAAAGGTAGCTTCTATTTTGCCTTCCATTCTTTCTAGGTGCACATTATATTTGGCGCATTGGAATGGGCGGCAAGTCTTGTACGCTGCCATTTTGTTCACTGGTAGTAGTGAACTATTTGTTCTATAGACCACAAAAAAAGATAAAATACGGTTCCTCAGATCACTATGATATAGGAGTATTATTTAAGCAGTACATGAACACATGCTGATTGGAGCCCGGTTATGATCGAGCCTAAAGCCAAAATAAAATAAAATCAGTGACAGTGGTAGAATCACTACAACCACACTGATGAACTGGTGAAATATAAAATTAAGATAAAATTGAATTGTCAAAGTCTGCTGCACTTTAATTGGTTTCCACAGTGTGAAGTGGTTCACAACTACTCTTTCTCGGCCATCTTGTTCATTTTTATTTCCTGTGTCGTTGTAGTTTTCTTTCACATGTGAATAATTGCCATTGTTGTGCGTGTAATATTGCACTATCTATGTGGTTAACTAGTTATAGCTACTATTGTTCTTGAATCATGACTGCTTTTGAGTGATAGAACTGTCCAGTTGCATCGAGGGATACTATTTGATCATACGGCTATTTTCTTATTTGAATATACGATGGTCTATTAGAAAATCCCAAAGGTTTATAGGATTGATGTCTAATATGGTTCTGCATTTGCATGTTAGCCTAAGTTTATCCGAACTTTATATGTAAATATTTGTGTTGCCTAATTCTGCCGGTGGTTGCCAATCTCACCTATGAACAGAATCTGCACCAAAGTGTTTTTTTGTACAAGATAAACAATGTTTTATAATCTGTTCCATTATTAGAGTTAGGATGATCCACAAAATAGCTGGCGGTTCTACCAGTACCAGCATAGAAGCATACCTCAGGTTGTGTTTTGGGATGAATTTGATTCATCACTATTTTTCCTTTCATGTGGTATGTGCAGCACACAGCGAGATGGCATTGTTGATGCATATTTATTCGATTAGATCATGAGCAATAAGTGCTTGACACTTGTACAGACATGTGCTAACTGAATCTTATTTGTTATTATGTTTGATCTCTCCTAGCGCAAGAAGCTCGATGAGCAATAAGCACTAGTAATGGAGGCAGAGGCAACAGCTTTTCTGTTGTGTGCCATCAAGTAGCAAAAGTTGATGCAATGCGATTATTTTGGTCCTTCATAATTAGTTTTGCATGAGATATACCAAAAATGATCCTCGCATGCTATGTTACACTTGATAAGTTATGTATGTGTGTCTCTTCTGTTGTGTTTGGTCCGGGATCGTGCAATTTGAAATGTATGTTTAGTTATGATTTCAAGTGGATGGATTAATGTTCTCATGTACTCTAATATTGGTGATGATGTTCACATACTTTTAGTGACCAACATGCTCAAATGTATGGATTTCTTGCATGGTTCGTGATGTAGCAGAAGCTACTAATGAAATCAAATATACATGGAATCTAGTACAGTACATATGTATATGCGGTTTTGTGTAAACCTAAGAGGAGAGGGGCACTCGTATAGGTTTAAAAAATTGTTTTATTTATGAAGGACAACTTGATTGATATATGAGAGATTTGAGGTGGTTACTGTAAGGACAACTTGATTGATGTATGAGAGATTTGAGGTGGTTATTGTAAAGACAACTTGATTGATATATGAGAGATTTGAGGTAAGTAATGTTCTATATATAACTAGTATTAGGGGGTTTTCAACACTGAGAACCCTCCATCTAAATCTGTACCAGTCATCGTCCATCCAATGGCCCAGGTTCATTTTTTCTATTTTTTCACCATAGACCCAGATTCTATATCACACCCTTGGCACATGGAGGGGCACAATGTACTTTTATGCATCTGGGCAGACAACAAAATAATTATTTTTATGCATCCAACAAAAAGTTTGGTTTTACATAGCATCAAACATTGATTCATGCATTCTGTCGATGAAGGACAAGATATTAGTTGCAGTATAAACACAAACTCGAGGTCTTCTTTCCGTTGAACCCATGGAGAACCAATGTAATAGAAAAAAATTAAGCTTCTTACCAAATGGCACGTACATCATTCTCTAGTATTTGTGTAGTGTCAGCGAGGATCATCATGTATATATATGTAGACAAGGACATCTCCAAAGCGGAGCCCAGACCGCCTGCAAGCATCTGGACCATGCGATCCAACATGTTTTGCCATCCAACGTGGTCCTGTATCCGTCCGCTGGCCCGTTCAAACGTCTTTTTTCCTGCAAACCGGAAGCAAAACCTGTATCCGTCCGCTGGCCCGTTCAAACGTCTTTTTTCCTGCAAACCGGAAGCAAAACTAGGAGGGACTTTGCGGGAGTCCGGACAACAGTTAGGCAGGACTCTGACACCCTCGGCCCACCTGAAACCTTGCCCAAAATCCCTCCCGGACCCAGCTTCTCCATCCTCCCCTCTTTTTTTGCATCCGTTTTCTCTCTCGTGATGCCGCTGCTACACCTCCATGGCCATCCGCCAAACCCTTCCGAGAGCTCCATGACCTCCATTGCTACACTCGGGCTCCCATGCCGCATTTCTCCACCGCCGGTCCACACCTCTCCTCCGTTCACTGTGCAGGTACCATCCGCCCCTATGGTACTCACCACACCTCTCCTCTGTTCGCCGCGTAGGTACCATCCGCCTGACGGATTCAACACGCTCTTGGCAATATCCGTTCAACAGGCTCTTGGCAATATCAGGGTCATGTTAAGAAGCCCACCAACATTCTTGAAGCAGTTGCATCACATGATCTTTTGATTTGGCACGCTTTCTTTGGAATACCCGGGTCTCACAATGACATCGATGTACTGTATCAATCTCCATTGTTTGCTAGGTTGACTGAAGGGAAAGTTGTTCCTTGCAATTATACTATCAATGGCCATGAATACAACATGTGCTACTATCTGGTTGACAATATCTATCCTCCTTGAGCTACCTTTGTCAAGACCATCTCTGAGCTAATTGGTCAGAAAAGGTCTCACTTTGCCCAAAGACAAGAAGCAACTAGCAAGGATGTTGAGAGGGCATTTGAAGTACTCTAGGCCCGTTTTGCAGTTGTCATGGACATGCTAAACAATCGGATCCGGAGACCTTGTGGGAGGTGATGACATGTTGTGTGATCATGCACAACATGACTGTGGAGGATAAGGGTGAGGATGCTGCCGCAACTCTTGATTTGAGAACATGGGTGATTCCTATTGAACTATCAAATCAAAATCTGGTTGTGTTTGGTATGTTTGTTCAAATGCATCAAAAATTTCGGCATCGAGCAACTCAAGGAAGATTTGATTGAGAAATGTGGGCAGTAAAAGGGGACAACTAGAACGTATGTGCTATTTGATTTCAAGTATGAACTACATTTATTTGAAAACTTTGTTGGATTGTAATATTTAAGTTAGAACTACGATTTGATATGTGGTTATTTTGAGCATGCGAACTTAAAAAAGCAGCGGAAGATTTGCGGGTATGGTAGGATGGTCGACTCCCACATAAGTGTCGTGGACTGGTCCCCACCGGTCCGCGGAAGAATGCAATGTCAGAATTGGGGGTTAATGTTGGAGATGCCCTATGAGCAGAGGCTTGGTCCAGAACCTGTTGGGAATATGCTCTAGAGGCAATAATAAAGTTGTTATTATCATATTTCCTTGTTCTCGATAAATGTTTATTATCCATGGTATAATTGTATTGACCGGAAACTCAAATACATGTGTGGATACATAAACAGACACCGTGTCCCTAGTGAGCCTCTACTAGAGTAGCTCATTGAGTGAAGACGGTTAAGGTTTCCTAACCATAGGCATGAGTTATCATTTAATAACGGGATCACATCATTAGGAGAATGGTGCGATGGAGATACCCAATTGTAAGCTTAGCATCTGATCGTATCACTTAGTTTAATTGCTACAATTTTCTTCATGTCAAGTATCTATTCCTTTGACAATGAGATCGTGCCACTCCCTAATGTCGGAAGAATGCTTTGTAGGTATCAAACGTCACTTCATAACTGGGTGATCATCACTACAAAAAAAACACGTCTGTGATGATATGTGTTTGTCACAGTAGGTCACGTTTTCTGTAATGCATGTACACCCATGACAATTTTATGAAAGAATCAAGATAGTCATACATGTGTTGTCATAGAAATGTTCCAGGACAATATTGAAATTATCATCACGGAAGTGTCCACTTCCATGCCGTTAAATCTCGCGTCATGGAAGTGTTTTCGTCAACGGTAACCGACACGTGGCATCCACCGTAACAGGTCGCCATTAAGCTATCGGGTCCGGTTTTGGATCTGATAACCCGTTAACAGCAACGACCAATGGTGATTTTCGACGTGTAAACATTGGTCAAAGGAAACACGTGTCAGCTCCTCGCTGGGACAGATGTGATCCACTAAATGGATGGGACAAGCCTATGATACGTCGACATCTTGCTCGGCCCAACAACGGTCCATTTAGGTTAAGAGGCTGACCCGTTTGACTTGGTTTAAACGTAGCGGGCCGGCCCATGGAAAGCCTGTTAACAGCTTGGTCGCATGCCCATTTACAGCCCGCTAACTCACAACCATTTATGGCCTATCCGAATTAGGCCCAGCAGCGTCATGTGAGCCGTCCAATATGATTCCAGCCTGTTGTGACTTCCGGCCCATGTATGGCCCATGATGTCTTTCGGCCCATACGAGGCCCTTTGTAATTATGGGCCCTTTAGTGGTTCGTGGTTAAACTAGCCCATAATGAACAGTATATCACTTATCCATTAACGACCCATTATTCAGTTGGGCCATTTTTCGCCCATGTTAACTTTCGGCCTTATAAGGGCCCATTTATTCTTGGGTTCATTTCCAGCCCTCGGCTCCTTACAGTCCGTTACTGGCCTGTTCTGTTGATGGGTCAAATTCAACCCGTAGCTATAGTCAGCCCGTCTGTGGCCTGTTGATCCATTGTGTTGGATTTGTCACGGCAGATGTCCTAGTGTGAGGACTTAGTCGTGAGGCCAACGCATCTACATAGTAGCTTGAGAGGGGTTGAGTGGGACGAGAGACGCGAGGTTTTTACCCAGGTTCGGCCCCTCACGCTAGAGGTACTACCCTACATCCTGCTTCATTGATATTGATGAAGATGATGATGCTCACGATTACAAGGGTGCTATCTCGCTACCTCTATCTCGAGAGCTATTGACTTGTCTGTCTAAACTTGTGAAAACTTGTCCCAACTTGTGGTGCCCTATCCCTCCTTATATAAGTTGGAGGGGCGGGTTACATGACTAGTCCTAGTAGGATTAGGATTACTCTATTACAAGTGGAGTCCTAGTCTTGCTTCCTTTGTAAGGAAATATTCCTTATGCTTTTCTCTTAAGCCGGCCCACACATGAGTCGGCCTGTCCATGAACCGCCTTCTAGGCCATCGGGTCTTGTCGCTCCTCTGACTCGCTTGCCGGGTCACCAATGAGTCACCAGGCCCGGTCGGGTCATTAGTGAGTCGCCAGTCTTCGGGCTGGTTATCGATGAAATGCCAAGTCCCAGCCGGGTCATATATCCGACCGGGTCATACAGCGGGGTATATCCTCGACATTAGCCCCTAGTTTATTTGGATTTATCCATGTTAAACTGATCCCGCAAAATAAACACAAGAACAAATTTGACAGGTTGTGCTCCGGGTTAAAAATTTCTGAACCGACACCTGATCATCCTTAAGTCCTTGTCATTTCCTTCTTCTGGAAAGTCTGGGTCAATAGACCAGCTTCATAATCAATTTGCTGACATTGGTTTCTCACAGACAAATATTGTGAAGAATAATTCATTTGATTCAGCTCCCAATGCTTAACAAAAATATTGGTCTTGAAATACTCATCTAATTTTTAGCCGGCTTGAAGATGTAGAACTTGCCGGTTTATAATTGCCCAAATTGCCGGGTTATAAACAGATGATGCTGGGTCATGATTGTTGCTGATGCCGGGTCAATCTTACGGCGACTTGGTGCTTGCTGGTTTTCTCAAAACTGAGAATTTGAAGATGTTCCTCCCTTATATGCATATCACCCGTAGCCCCCAAGTCTTAAGAGGAGAATATAGTGATAGCTTAAGGCTTGTTTTAATATAAATGCTGCAACTTTGGAGAAATCCGAGTTGTTCATGTAAGTCGCCAATCATAAACTGAACATTTTGTACTCCCCATGTGTAGCCCCCAAGTGCCGGGTCATTATGCAATAATGAGTAGGGGCTTTGTAAATCTTATTATGTGGACTTTGAAATGAGAAATTAGTAGCCCCCAAGGGCCGGCTCATCACTATGTGATGGGTCGGGTCTTCAATGAGGCGAATTAAAAATGATCTTACATTAGCCCCCAAGTACCATGGTGCATTCTTGCAATGACATGGGACTTGCATACTTGATATAACCTTGATTTGAATAATGTAGCCCCCAAGTGCCGGACCGTATGCCTGCAACGACTCAGGACTAAATAAAACCATATCCATTGTCCGGATGAAGTTGCTGAAAGCCTTTGCATATCAATATTGAACCATGCTCTCTGTTGTGAACTAATACTCTTGGATGAAGAAATAATAGCCATTGCTCTGAAGCGGCTTTGAAAACCTCAATCATAATACCAGTTATTGATAATCAAAATAAAAATCCAGCCATGTTGGCTATTAAAGATTTGAATAATATAAACTCGGTTTGAAAACCGGTCCCTGCAATATAAACCAGTATATCCATGCATATATGATGCATGCTATGATGATGCAATGATGACGCAATGTATGATGATGTATGCATATGATGATAGAGTATAAAAATGTCGGCTTTGAAGACATGACCAGAAGAGGCTAGCTCTATTTTGTTTTTTGAAATGTTTTAGATTTTATCCCGTAAGCCGGCTCTCACGTGACATAAATCCGTCGTTTAACCTTAACTAGTTCAGGATCTTATTGAAAAGAGTAACTATTAAGAGTACAAATGGGCCACATAGCGGAGAGACTACGACAGCAGGTGAGTTTATCCTAGCTCTCTATAAGCCGTCTCTCTCGTGACAAAGGCCGCCATTTTAACCTTGACTACTTCAGGGTCTTATTGAAAAGAGTAACTGTCAAGAGTTCGGCGGGTCACCTGGCGGAGTAGCATCTTGCAAACAGGCAGGTTTAACTCAAATTCGGCTTGGAAACGGATCAAGAGGGTGTGAACAGCTATGCTCGGTGAGCAGGAAGCCCCCAAGTGACCTTATGAGACGGCTTGGATATCGGATCAAGAGGGTGTGAACAGCTATGCTCGGTGCGCAGGAAGCCCCCAAATGACCAATGAGTCGGCTTGAAAGCCGGATCAAGAGGGTGTGAATAGCTATGCTCATTGAGCAGGAAGCCCCCAAGTGACCTTATGAGACGGCTTGAAAACCGGATCAAGAGGGTGTGAATAGCTATGCTCATTGAGCAGGAAGCCCTCAAGTAACCAATAATGTGATAAGCCAATAAGGCATGATACCTATGTTTGAACCGTGCATCATGGCAGCAAGTTCTCTTTGGCAATCTTTAATTTTTTCTGAGGACTCGAACTTGCGAGAGATGGATTCTTCTTGAACCGGATGTTAAACCGGATATTGAGAGCTCAAAACTTTGTGAGAGACAGATTTCCCTTGAGCCGAATTTTGAACCGGAATATTTTCTGATAACGCGGAAACTTTCTTTTGAGCCAGAACTTTCTGATTGCTCGATATTTTTTAAGCCGGAAATTTTCTAACGGTCTTTAAATTTGCACCAATGTGGCAGTAGCCTCCGGGACCGGGTTATTTTTCCCTCCAATAACCCGGGGTTCTTGGATATTGCTGAGACTGGCAACATTTGCTTGCGTCATGTCTGTGTGGCCCCCGAGTCTTAAGACGACTCGAGGAGTTGGCTTGAGATTCTTCATTCTTGGCCGTGATATAAAGCGCCGGATAATTTGAACAACGGAATGCTGAAATTTATGTAAACCAGAAGTTTGAGGCGAGTTGACGATCCTCGCAATACTTGTTGTATACTCCTGGTATGAGTCATGCAACAAACTCCGTGACATGATGATCACTTTTGCAGTAGACAACTTGTCCTGCATTAAAGAGTTTGCAAGTCAGAGTAATTGCTCTTTAAAAAAATCAATATGTAATATACTAGATGGATTTCACCTGATACGTTAGGCCGGAAATTATCCGCCGCGGAGTTAATGATCACTACGGTGAAATTGAAATCAATCACGGGCGAGTCGGCCGCGGGAGCAGACAGATGAGTCGATCTGGTGCTGACGGGAGAGTCGACCGTGGCGTTGTAAGCCGGCTCAGACGGGAGACTCGGTCGCAGCGTTGGAAACAACACGGCCGCGGGCGCGGACGACGAGTCAGTCACGTGTGTTGATGTAGCGGAGGCGATTTGTGCATACATCCGTTGAGCAGCACGGCACAGACAAGCGCTAGTGCAAAAATAATATTGGCGCACGCCCTTTTGCGACATCTTTATAATGAATGATGGTCCTGCGAAAAAATACCACAGACCAGAGTAACTGTTCTCGAATAACATGTGCTGATAAATTACATACGGAGGATAACACCTTGATGTTTAGCAGACGTTCGTGTTTTTTTAGAAAAGAAGGATGATCCCCGGCCTCTGCATCCGGGAAATGCATGCGGCCATTTTATTGATTATTCTCGAGGACCTTACAAAGTAGCACATCAATATGCCTGAATCCGCCATCTTGGCAACATCTGCCGCTACTCCAATCCATATGATGAATGTGTGCAAGCTGGGCCAAATATCCAGACCTCTGACCTAAGCCTAACATCTAAAGCCGGAGGCCCCGACCGAGCCACATACCAGGTCCGGGGCACAAACCGGTCCAACGCACTCACATGTGTCGCCGCCGCCATCTTCCAGTGGTCCATCTTCAGAGCAGATTGAGGTGCCAACCTTGGCAGGTGCTTCCGCCATTGATGCCACCATGACGCCGAACGACGACCTCCACCTATGCGAGTCCATCTCCAAGCAACGGACACAGATCCATGCTAGGATAGGGCCGCACCACTGCCGTCGCCCACCACCCACAAGCGCCACCCAGCCCCAAGGTTCCCAAAGCGGCGCCTTCAAGAAGGGAACGGCGCTGTGAGCGCCGTCGCCGCTCAACAAAGTTAGGGCTTTCGCCCGGGAGACCTAGGGGAAGGGGAAGTGAGGGGATCAGTCCATACCGACGCCTCCAAGGAGGGGAACGACGCCCTCAGACGTCGCCGTCAATGCGGCCGGCCATGGCCGACCAGGGATTTCGCCCGAACTAGATCCCCGCTGAGGGAGTCCTGGACTAAGGGGTCCTCGGGTGTTCGGCCTATTATCCATGGGCCGGACTGATGGGCTGTGAAGATATGAAGGCCGAAGACTGTACCTGTGTTCGGATTGGACTCTCCTTGGCATGGAAGGCAAGCTTGGCGATCGACTATGAAGATTCCTTCTTATGTAACCGACTCTATGTAAACCTTAGATCACCCCGGTGTCTATATAAACTGGAGGGGTTAGTCCGGAAAGGATATATTCATTACCATAGTCATACAAGCTAGGCTTCTAGGGTTTAGCCATTACGATCTTGTGGTAGATCAACTCTTGTAACAAGTCCCTGCGACATGAAAGGGAAACCATCATCACCTGCGATCGTGGCAGACGCCGGTTGGCTTCTCTTGCTATAAATGGGGAGGAGGGCGGAGCCCCCGTTGCCCATCTCTTCCTTGCTTGCTCCACTGCTTGCTCCAATGGCGCCCATCAGAAGGTTCTCCCCGAGGAGGAGGGGAAAGCCCCCCGGGATGCCCCGGAGCCACTTCCGCCGAAGAAGAGGTCGATCCATCATCGTGATGAGGCGGCGATGCAGGTGGTGGCGAGGCCTTTGTGCGAGCGGCCTCCACCGGGGTACTCACTACCCCTGTACGCCCAAGCCGTAGGCTCAGGAGGACAAAGTGGCGAGCAGCGTCACCCACGCCGCACCCGGGGTCGCCGCGCCACGGCAACGCGGGCCGTCCACACCACGGACTCCTCGTGTGAGCTGGTGCTGTGGGCGCCGATGCCTCCGAACTCCTGGATCCGCTTCCCACGGTTCTTCTCCGACGTGATGCCACCGAGGGGGCCTCTCGAGTTCTGGCTACAGCATGCCGATTGTGGCGCTCCGGCGATCAGAGCGAAGATCGAAGCGGTCCCCATTGGCAAAATCTTCATGACTAGCGGCTGGGGCGAGATTGCACGGATCTGTCGCGTGAGGGGTGCCCTCGCGATCCACTTCGAGTTCGACGGCGCCTCCACGCTTCTCTTCAAGGTCTTTGACGCCGGGGGCCACCGCCTGGAGTGCTGCTCTGGAGAGGAGCGCGAGGCTAATGCGCGCTCCGCCCGCGACTACTCTAGCAACAACAGCCCTTGGGAGTCCAGCAGTTCTCCTGAGCTCTACGAGACTCCGGAGACAAGCGACGACAGCTACGTCCCCCCGAGCTCTCGCCGTGCCCGGGGCAAGGCTGTGGCGTCCAGCCGCCGCCGCTGATCTGGATGGGGTTGGCACTGGCCTCCCGTGGCCCACTATTGATGATGGCGTCCGCCACGGGAGGATGTAGATAGGATCCCCCTTAGCATCAGCTTTTGTTTCCTGTGAAGAATCATGAATCACCCCGTGGGGGCATGTAAGGATCTGCAATGCCCTTGTACCTATTTTCCTTGTTATGAAGATTTGACGGATGCGCGCCCCGTTAAGGCCCGACCTCCCCTTTCTTCCATCGTGATAGCTTGTTGCTCTACGCTGACGGGTCCCGGTCCCAAGGCGGCTACAGCCGTCGCTGGTATGCCAGGTCGCGATGTCGTGGTCAAGGCCAGGAGGTGCGCGGCCTGAGGTCCAGTAAGAGCCCCTGAGGCGCGATGCTCAGGAGGTCCCCCTTAGCGCCCAAGCGGCCATGGCAAGGAAAGAAAGGAAGATGACTTGGACGCAACGGGGTTGCGGCATGGTGTGAGCGACTATTAGGCCCAAATATTTTGCCGATCCGAGGGCGAGACTTATCTTGATGACTTCGCGGTGATTCTTGATGTTGTGTTAGGGCTGCGCGCCAACTTACGCGACATAGATAGGCCGGCCCGTGTGAGTTTTCCTTCTCCTGAGCTCTTCTTAATGCTCTACGTCCTCAGGTCCCGGCCCTCAAGCAAGCTCAGCTGCCGCTGGTATGCCAAGTCCCGATGCCGTGGTTAAGGCCAGGGGTGAGGGCTGGAGAGCCAGTAAGAGCTCCTGAGTCGCGATGCTCAGGAGCCCCCTTTTAACACGCAAGCGAGTCACATGAGAGGAAAGGAGACTCGTGGTGCCGCCTGCTATCCTTCCCGCGGGGTTCCTGTGAACAGGCATAAGAAGAAGCATGGTTTGCCGTTACTGCCGCCTGCCTGCCGCTGGTTGGTCCGGATGAAGTGAAGGCACTGAGGGCCTGGTGAGGTGACGTGCATGGCGCATGCCGCGAGCCAGACCTCGACCACTCAGATTTGTCGGTCGTGGCAGGGACGGACCCATGCACCAACGCCGTGCCTGTGTAGAGGCCCTGAGGGAGGTGATGATCGAGCACGTGATAGCAGTTGGCAGGTTAAGCATGAAGAGCAGATTGTCTAGGATAAATGCAGGAAGGTACATGCCACTTGGTCTGGCCTGAGCGGCGTGGGGATGATGCAACCCGAGGGGCGCCCCCAGCGAGGTAAGCTTAGAAACATAAGTAGAAGGGATACATGCCACAGGGACGGACCCACGTGGCTTGGGAATAGTGCAGCCCGAGGGGCGCTCCCAGCTTAAATGAACTTGGAAGATGTCACCTGGGTCTGTAGACAAAGTAGAGCTGGTGCAGCTGAAGCCACACGTTGAAGGAATGACTCCTCATGAGCCACCGGGACCCTAAGCCTCGGGAGGCTTCGGGAGCTCAGGAGGTTCCCTGAAGGCCGTCGCCATCTCCTCTAGAACGGCGTGGAACCTGGCCTCCTGAGCCGCCAGGACTTGCCGCACATTGCGCTGATGGGCCGATGCCATGCTCGGCAAGCCGAAGGGCATGCGAACGAAGCTGTGTGGTGGACCCTCACAGCGGCTTGCACGTGATGGCCAGAAGCGTTCCTGAGATGCGGCCTTGTTGAGCCCTGGGATGTCGACGCAGGCGCGTAGCTCAGCACCCTCGCCTGGGTGGTGAGCCACACTCTGTGAGCGGCTGTCGCCATGCATGGCTCTTGCGTCTTGTAGCTCTTGGGTGGTCTTGGTGATGAACTCCTGGGTGGTGGGCATACCTTGCCCCATGCTCTCCTGAGGAACACGTGCCATGAAGCACGCTTCCAAGTGGTGCCCAAGAGCCTCCCTCGTGAGATTGGCAAGGTCTAAGGCCCTCCAGAAGAGAGCCCCCGAGCCTTGCCTGAGGAGGGCGCCGGGCGCGCTTTCCTATGCGGTGGAGGGAGGCTCCCCTGGAGCGGGCACCGATCCTGACGAGGTTGCTGACGCAACGCCATCTTCTTGGGGTCCTGCACGACGCGGTAGCTTCTTCTTGGGGATGGTCTCTGGAGGGCCTTCACTTCTGCTGTCAAGGTTGTCGATTGCCGCGGCTTGGAAGGCACGCTCAAGGGAGCACACCGCATCCCTTTCTTCACATGGGACCGTGATGATCCCCCCGCTTCCTGGCATCTTGAGGACGTTGTAGCCGTGGTGAGTGACTGCCATGAACTTGGCCAGGGTTGGATACCCGAGGATGGCATTGTACGGCAGGCGGATGTGCGCGACGTCGAAGTCGATGAGCTCGGTGCGATAATTCTTACGCTCCCCAAAGGTGACAGGCAGGCGGACTTGCCCTATTGGTGTGGTGGAACCGTCAGCCACTCCTGAGAAAGGCTTGGTTGGCTGGAGCTGCTCATAGGGCACTTGGAGGTTGTCGAACGTGTCGGCGGATAGGACGTTGAGCCCTGCGCCGCCGTCGATGAGAGTCTTGGTGACTTGCACATTGCTGTTGACTTGGGAGCACAACATAGGGAGTGTGCCAGCGGTGGCTGTGCACTTGAGCTGGTCGGCCGAGCTGAAGGTGATGGCGCATTGGGACCACCGGAGCGGGAACGTGGCCTCGAGCTTGGGGAGCGCCGCGTTCACCTCGCGAGCAAACTGTTTGAAGATGCGCTGAGAGGCTGGGGCCTGAGCGCCGCCCAAGATGCAAGCGACCGCGCGTGGCTCCTGGAAGCCCCCAGCCCCCTCGTCCTGGTGGTGGTCGTCATTCCTCCTTGGTGGTGGCAACGGGGGAAGACCATCGTTGACCTGGGGGCGATCCTCACGAGGCGGGTCCCTCCAGGCACCCTCGCGAGGTTGGTCCTGCCAGCGATCCTCACGAGGCCGGTCACGCCACTCCTGACACGGGCCACAGTCGTCCCAGCGTCCGCCTTCGCGTCCTCCTCCGTGGCCGTAGCCCCGGTCGTTGCGCTCGGGGCGTCGGCCGAAGCGTCCTTCCCGAATGGCTCTGAGCTCTTGACAGTCGCTGGTGTTGTGGGTGTTCAGGTTGTGGAAGGTGCAGAATGAGCGGCCGTTCTTGGATGACTTGGGCTGATCTCTGCCTCGCTTGGTGTCGGGCTCTGCTGCGAGCACCACTGCTTCTTTGCGCTTCACGTCCTTGGCCTTGGCCTTCTTTTCCTCCACTCCTCCAGCTGGCAGCTCGAGGAGAGAGAGGCGCCCCTCCTCAGCTCTTGCGCACCTGGTCGCCAGGTTGAACAACTCCTGAGATGTGCAAAGCTCCTCATGGATAGCCAGATCTTCCTTCATCTTGACATCGCGGACACCGTCGGAAAACGCAAAGATGATGGCCTTGTCCGTGACCTTGGGGATCTTGAGGCGGGTGCTGTTGAAGCGCTGGATGTACTTCTGGAGGGCCTCTCCTGGCTGTTGCTTGATGCGGCGTAGGTCGCCTGTGACCGGTCACGAGTGCCCTGGAAGTTGGCGACGAAGCAGTCGCGCATCTCGTCCCAGGAGGAGATCGAGCCGTGCTGCAGGTTTAGGAGCCAGGAGCGGGCCCCATCCTTGAGTGCCATGGGAAACCAGTTCGCCATGACTTTTTCGTCGCTGTTGGCCGCTTCGATGCTCAACTCATAGAGCTGCAGGAACTCCGCGGGGTCGGCGGTGCCGTCGTACCGAGGAGGCAGATCTGGCTTGAACTTGCCTGGCCAAGCAACGCTACACAGCTCAGGGGTGAAGGCGTGGCAGCCTGCCGTGGTTGCCGGGGCCCGCTTCAGGGGCGGAGCTTGGTCTTGGCGAGGTCTGCGGTGTGCCACTGCAGGCGGCGCGCGGTCTTGACGAGGTGCCGTGGGGAGCGCTGGTGCAGCTTCTCGCAGCCGCGGGATTTCGTGGCAGCTCCTTTCTTCACGCGCGGGCGCCGGGCGCGGCGGATCACGCCGCGGAGGCGCATGCCTTGGTGCCAAGGCACCGTCTTGGGGTCGAGGCGGTGGAGGCACGCCACGAGCCCCGTCGCTCGCGGCCTGCGGAGGGGGAGGCAGAGAGTGGGACGGCGCCAGAGAGCCCCCCGCGGCACGGACGAGCTCGGCGACGCGGTCGAGCCACTCCTCATAGATGTCGTCGACGGGGCGGTAACGTAGGAGCTCGTTCGCCGCGATGAGCGCGGCCCGTGCCTCCATGGGAGCGCGGTGCGCGTGACACGAAGAGCCAGTAGGGGTGAGTGATGGAGTAGCGGTGCGGCCGTCCTGCCGCACCGAAGGATGTTGCGAGGTCGCCTGCTACTCGTTTCCCACCGGGCCGGAGGCAGCGTTGGCGGCGGGGGATGGAGAACGATGAGGCGGCCCGCCGACGGGAGCCGTCTGAGCGACGCGGGTGGCGAGGGCGGCCCGACGCTCAGCTTGAGCACGGCGAGCGTCCGACATAGAGACGACGGAGCGACGGAGTGACGAACTGATGGAAGGGAAGCTACGGCGCACCCCTACCTGGCGCGCCAAATGTCGGGATGTGGGGTTCCGACAAACCCTTAAGGTTCGAACACTGGGGTGCGCGAAGTCTTTCCCTCCAACCGATCTATGCTCTAGCTCGCTAAGATCTTGCGGACGAACTCGATGAACTCGCAACATAGAGGGACACGGGGTTTATACTGGTTCGGGCCACCGTTGTGGTGTAATACCCTACTCCAGTGTGGTGGTGGATTGCCTCTTGGGATGATGATGAACAATACAAGGGACGAACGGCCTCCTGAGGTTGAGGCGTTCTTGAGCTCGGTGAGCTTGTGTGTGGGGGGGTGGTCTCTCTCCTCTAGCTAAGATGATGTCTCCCTCTCGCTCAGATGAGGTGATCCCGCCTCCACTGTGGTGGCTAGTCCTATTTATAGAGGCCCTGGTCCCCTTCCCAAATATCGAGCGGGAAGGGAGCCAACAATGGCGGGCTAATTTGAAGGGGGACAGCTAGTACAAGCTATCCTGACAAAAGTAGTCTTCGCCTGCACAAAATTCTGGTGGTGTCGCGGGCTCCACGGTGACCTCCGTCTTGCAGTCCATGGTCTTGGTCTTGTTGAACCGAAATGGCAACCTTTGCCTGATGCATCGGTACTCCGCGGCTGTGCTTGCCCGCTTTGCACCAAAGAGGAAACGAGGACGCTATCGCACTGGCGCCCGCCTGGCGCTCGCCTGGTGCCGATCATCATGGCTCACGTCACGAGAGCCTCGTGAGGTTTGCCCTGCCTTGATATCTCCGCTCCTCGTGAGCCTGCCTAGCTAGGCCACTCCAGAGGAGGTCTTGCATCGTCCGCCTCGCGAGGCTTGGCCCCTCGCGAGGGTCTTGGGTGCTTTGTTGGTGAAGACGGGTCGTACGGCCTGCTGGCTCAGCCACGCCGCGGGCCGCATGTAGGCAAGTCTGGGGACCCCCGTTCCCAGAACGCCGATAGCCTCCACCACCTCTGCCCCAAGATGGAGTCTTTGCGCCCAAGCGCGCGGCCTGCCTCATCTAGCGCCCGCGCAAGAAGAAAGAAGCTGCCAAGAAGTCCCTCGGCCGCGAGAAAACGCCCCCGCGCTCCCTGCACCACCACGGCAAAACCGCGTGCCACCTGCGGCGGCGGTGCGCGGACCCCATCAAGGACAAGTTCTACACCAGCGCAGAGTCCCGATGACCACGGCAGGCTGCCACGCCTTCACCCCTGAGCTACGTAGGTCGCTTGGCCGGGCAAGTTCAAGCCAGATCTGCCACCTCACTATGACGACACCCCCAACCCCGCGGAGTTCCTGTAGCTCTACGAGCTGAGCATCAAGGCAGCCAACGGCAACGAGAAAGTCGTGGTGAACTGGTTTCCCATGGCTCTCAAGGATGGTGCCCGCTCCTGGCTCCTAGATCTGCCTCCAGGCTCGATCTCCTCCTGGGATGAGATGCGCGACCGTTTCGTTGCCAACTTCCAGGGCACTCGCGACCGCCCACCGGCTGCGGGTGACCTGCGTCACGTCAAGCAACAACCAGGAGAGACTCTCTAGAAGTACATCCAGCACTTCAACAACGTTCGCCTCAAGATCCCCAAGGTGACGTACGAGGCCATCATCTCTGCGTTCTCCGATGGCATCCGCGGCGTCAAGATGAAGGAGGAGCTTGCCATCCATGAGGAGTTGTGCACATCTCTGGAGCTGTTCAACCTGGCGACCAAGTGCGCAAGAGCTGAGGAGGGGCGCCTCTCCCTCCTCGAGCTCCCGGCTGCGGACCCGGAGGAGAAGAAAGACAAGGCCAAAGACGTGAAGCGCAAGGGAGCAGCCGTGCTCGCGGCGGAGCCGGACACAAAGCGCGGGAGGGACCAGCTCGAGTCATCCAAGAGCAGCCGACCGTTCTACGCCTTCCATAACCTGCATAGCCACAACACCAACGACTGTTAAGAGCTCAGAGCTATTCGAGAAGGACACTTCGGTCGACGCCCTGAGCAGAACGACCGGGGCTACGACCGAGGAGGAGGACGTGGTGGCGGACGCTGGGTTGACCATGGCCCGCGCTAGGAGTGGCGCGACCGGCCTCGTGAGGACCACTGGCAGGATCAGCCTCGCGAGGGCGCCTGGAGGGATCAGCCTCGTGAGGATCGTCCTTAGGGCAACGCCGGTCTCCCTCCACTGCCGCCACCACCAAGAAGGAATGACGACCACCACCAAGACGAGGGAGCTGGGGGCTTGCAGGAGCCGCATGCCATCGCCTGCATCTTGGGCGGAGCTCAAGCCCCAACCTCGCAGCGTATCTTTAAGCAGTTTGCTCACGAGGTGAACGCAGTCCTCCCCAAGCTCGAGGCCACGCGCCCGCTCAGGTGGTCCCAGTGCGCCATCACGTTTAGCTCAGCAGACCAGCTCAAGTGCGCGGCTACTGCCGGCGTCCTCCTGATGCTTTGTTCACCCGTCATCAGCAACGTGCAAGTCCCCAAGACCCTCATCGACGATGGCGCAGGGCTCAACGTCCTGTCCATCGAGACGTTCGACAGCCTCCAAGTGCTGTATGATCAGCTTCAGCCCACCAAGCCTTTCTCAGGAGTGACCGACTGCTCCACCATGCCGATCGGCCAGGTCCGCCTCCCAGTCACCTTCGGACAGCGCAACAACTACCACACTGAGCTCATCGACTTCGACGTCGCCCACATCCGTCTGCCATACAATGCCATCCTCGGGTATCCGGCCCTGGCCAAGTTCATGGCTGTAGCGCACCACGGCTACAACGTCCTCAAGATGCCAGGAAGCAGCGGGATCATCACAGTCCCCTGCGAAGAAAGAGATGCGGTGTGCTCCCTCGAGCGGGCCTTCCAAGCAGCATCAATTGAAGACCCTGGCAACAATGCTGCTCAGTACCCTCCTGAGGTCGTCCCCAAGAAGAAGAAGTAGCAACTCCATGCCGTACCTCAGGAGGGCAACACCGTGGGTGGCACCTCGTCAGGATCAGCGCCCGCGCCTGGGGCGCCTCTCTCTATCGCAGGGCTCAGGGGCTCTCTTTTGGAGGGCTTCAGACCTCTCCAATGTCACGAGGGAGGCGCTCGGGCACCACTTGGAGGCGTGTTTCATGGCACGTCTCCTTCAGGTGGACAGTGGGCAAGGAGCGCCTGGTGCTCAGGAGTTCATCACCAAAGTATCTCAGGAGCTTCAGGAAGCAAGAGCAATACGCAGCGACCGCCGCTTACCTGGCGCTGCTCCCCACCCAGGCGAGGGTGGTGAGCTGTGCATCTGCATCGACATACCAGGGCTCAACTGAGCCGCATCTCAGGAGCGCTTCTGGCCTTCGTGTGTCGGGCGCTGCGAAGGTCCACCTCACAGCTACGTTCGCATGCCGTTCGGCCTGCCGAGCGTGGCCGCTGCCTTCCAGCGCAACCTGCGGAGCGTCATGGCGGGTCAGGAGGCCAGGCACCACGCAGTCCTGTCGGAGATGGAGACGGTCCACAAGGAACCGCCGGGACCCCCAGAGCCTCCCGAGGCTCAGGGCCCCGGTGGCCCGTGAGGGGCAACCCCTTCGCCGCGTACCTTCAGCTACCTCAACACCCCTTCATCAACGAAACCAGGTGACATTTTCCAAGTTCATTTAGCTGGGAGCGCCCAGGGGGCTGCATTATTCCCAGGCCGCATGGGTCTGTCCTTGTGGCATGCATCTTTCCTTGTTTATGTCTTTAGCTTACCTTGCCTGGGGCGCCCCTCGGGCTGCATCATCCCCAAGCCGCTTGGGCCGGACCTAGTGGCGCGTTGAAAGTGCAACTATCCCTAGGTGGTTTTGGTAATTCATAACAACATATAGCTCATTGAGCTAATGCTATTCCAAGATGATTATTTCAGGAAAGCTCAATGATTGGCATGGCATGGATGTGAAAGTGGAACCCTCGAAATGCTAAGGACAAAGGATTGGCTCAAGCTCAAAAGCTCAAGACTCTTCATTTTATATTTTAGTGATCCAAGATCACATTGAGTCTTTAGGAAAAGCCAATACTATCAAGGAGAGATGAGGTGTTGCTTAATGAGCTTCTTGCTTCATGTGCTTAGTGATATGCTCCAAAACCCTCAACTACTTTCCCATATCCACATATGACCTAAACCCTAAGCCAAACTCGGTCCTACCGATTCTTCCTATCCGGCACCACCGAGTTTCACTTGTCATTAGCCACTGCCAAACCCTAGCAATTCGGTCCTACCGATAGGGATCTCGGTCTCACCGAGATGGGGTTGCAAACTCTCTGTTTCCCTTTCGTAACTTTTCGGTCCCACCGAAAGAGCGAATCGGTCCCACCGAGATTGCAATGTAAACTCAGTGTTTCCCCTTTGTAACTTTTCGGTCTCACCGAGTTCCACTCGGTGTCACCGAAAGAGCAAATCGGTCCCACCGAGTTTGCCTGACCAACTCTCTGGTTAGCTAATTACCAAATTCGGTCTCACTGAGTTTGTGTAATCGGTCTCACCGAGATTACGTTATGCCCAAACCCTAACCATATCGGTCCTACCGAGTTGCATGTCAGTCCCACCGAAAATCACTAACGGTCACTAGGGTTACATTTTTGGTCCGACCGAGTTTATTGATTCGGTCCCACCGAGATTGGAAAACTGTGTAACGGTTGGATTTTTTGTGGAGGCTATATATACCCCTCCATCTTCTTCTCATTCGAGGAGAGAGCCATCAGAACACACACACCATTCCAACTCACATGTTCTGAGAAAGAACCACCTACTCATGTGTTGAGATCAAGACATTCCATTCCTACCATATGAATCTTGATCTCTAACCTTCCCAAGTTGCTTTCCACTCAAACCCTCTTTCCACCAAATCCAAATCCTATGAGAGAGAGTTGAGTGTTGGGGAGACTATCATTTGAAGCACAAGAGCAAGGAGTTCATTACCTACACACCATTTGTTACTTCTTGGAGAGTGGTGTCTCCTAGATTGGCTAGGTGTCACTTGGGAGCCTCCGACAAGATTGTGGAGTTGAACCAAGGAGTTTGTAAGGGCAAGGAGATCGCCTACTTCGTGAAGATCTACCGCTAGTGAGGCAAGTCCTGTGTGGGCGATGGCCATGGTGGGATAGACAAGGTTGCTTCTTCGTGGACCCTTTGTGGGTGGTTGCTTCTTCGTGGACCCTTCGTGGGTGGAGCCCTGTGTGGACTCGCGCAACCGTTGCCCTTGGGTGGAGCCCTGTGTGGACTCACGCAACCGTTACCCTTCGTGGGTTGAAGTCTCCATCAACGTGGATGTAGGATAGCACCACCTATCCGAACCACGGGAAAAACATCCGTGTCTCCAATTGCGTTTGAATCCTCCAAACCCTTCCCTTTACATTCTTGCAAGTTGCATGCTTTATTTTCCGCTGCCAATATACTCTTTGCATGCTTGCTTGAATTGTGTGATGATTGCTTGACTTGTCCTAAAAATAGCTAAAATCTGCCAAGAACTAAAATTGGGAAAAGGTTAAGTTTTTATTTAGTCAAGTAGTCTAATCACCCCCCTCTAGACATACTTTCGATCCTACAAGTGGTATCAGAGCTTTGGTCTCCATTTGCTTGATCTCCATAGCTTTTGGTGGTCATAGCCTTGGTTTCACAACCTAGGAGAGTATGGCGTCTAGCGAGGGAAATTATCACCGTAGAGGTCCTTACTTTGATGGTACTAATTTTGCTAGTTGGAAGCATAAAATGAAAATGCATATTCTTGGACATAACCCCGCCGTTTGGGCTATTGTGTGTGTTGGTTTGCAAGGTGACTTCTTTGATGGGAGAGAACCGAACCGTGAAGCTACCGCGGATGAGTTGAAGATGTTGCAATACAATGCTCAAGCTTGTGATATTCTCTTCAACGGATTGTGCCCTGAAGAATTCAACAAAATCAGCCGCCTTGAGAATGCAAAGGAAATTTGGGACACTTTGATTGATATGCACGAAGGTACTGACTCCGTCAAGGAATCCAAGTTGGATGTGCTTCAAAGCCAACTTGACAAGTTCAAGATGAAGGATGGTGAAGGTGTCGCCGAAATGTACTCTAGGCTTGCTCTCATCACAAATGAGATTGCCGGCTTAGGAAGTGAAGAGATGACCGATAGATTCATCATCAAGAAGATTCTAAGAGCCTTGGATGGAAAATATGATACCATGTGCACATTGATCCAAATGATGCCCAATTACAAAGATCTCAAGCCAACGGAAGTGATTGGAAGAATTGTTGCTCATGAGATGTCACTTAAGGATAAAGAGGAACTTCACAACAAATCAAGTGGTGCCTATAAAGCCTCATGTGAAGCCCCTACATCATCAAGTGAGAAACAAGACTTCAATGAAGAATTGAGCCTAATGGTGAAGAACTTCAACAAGTTCTACAAGAGTAGAAGCAAAGATAGAAACTCCAAGTCAAGGTCCTACAATGACAAAAGATCTTCTAGTCGAGAGCGAAACTGCTACAATTGTGGAAGACCCGGACACTATTCCAATGAATGTACGGCTCCCTACAAGAGAAGAGAAGATTCTCCAAAAAGAAGAAGCAAAGGATCACCACCAAGAGAGAGAAGGAGTAGAGATGATCGTTATGAACGAAGATACTCACGGAGAAGCAAGGATTCGGAAAGGAAGGAAAAATCATCAAGGAGCTACACAAGACGAAGACATCAAGCTCATGTTGGTGAATGGGTATCCGGCTCCGACTGCGATAGCCACTCCGAGAGAAGTTATTACTCCGACTCCGAAGATACTCAAGATGAAGGTGTTGCCGGTCTAGCACTTGTGTCAACCAACTCCTACGACATATTTGACTCACCAAATGAAGGAATTGGAAGATGCTTCATGGCCAAAGGTCCTAAGGTAACACACCCCGAGTATGTTGATTTCAATAGTGATGAAGATGACTTGTTAGGTGATGATTTGCTTGGTGACAACTCTAGTGATGAATACTATGATGAAATGTCAATTAAACATGCTAATCAAGATAAAATGAATGACAATGATAAGGAGAAGATTGAGGCCCTAACTAAAGAACTAAACACTCTTAAGTTAGCTCATGAAACCATCTTCGAAGATCATCAAGAACTTTTAAGAGCTCATGAGAAATTACGCTTTGAAAAGCTCAATCTTGATCAAGAGCATGAGTTCTTAAAAGCAATCAATGATGATCTCCACAAGAAAAGTTCTTCTTACATTGCCAAGCATTTACTCTTATCCACTTACATGCCTCAAGTCAAGTCTAACAAGAAAGATTCTTCCTCTAGTAGTAACAATGATCATGCTAAATCCAATATTGTTACTTCTAGTAGCTCTCTTGATTCCACTAATGATTCTCTTAGCCAAGTTATACTTGAGCAAGAAAATATCTTATTGAAGGGAATTATAGAGAAAGGAGTGTACAAAAGCCTTGTCGGGAGTAAGCAATTCGAGGAAATTGTGCGCAAGCAAGGAATGCACCGGAAGAATCAAGGTGTTGGTTTTGAATGAAAGTTCAATGCCAATGGAGTTGAGTGGGAAGAAGATCAATACCCTAAGACAAAGTTTGTCCCTCAACAAGAGAAGCATGCTTCTTTCAAGGGGACACAAGCTCAAGATGATCTTCCACCACAAGACTACAAGCAAAAAGGGAAGGACAAGCTTCAAGAGGAAATTGATGCATTTGAAGAAGCTCCTAAGACCTTAGTCAAGTGGATTCCCAAGACTACTTCAAGTTCCACTTCATCAAGTACGGCTACAACTCCAAGGATTCCCATCAAGATGATGTGGATCCAAAAGAAGAAGAACTAGAGAGTTCTTGAGGGTGACTCCGCCAACATACTTCACTCTTATCATTTTGGCAAGAACAAGTGCAATCAACTTCCACATCTTGCACTAGTTCAAGGAGTCACAAACCCTCTTGTTGGTAAGACAAGGGACAAGGTAACCTAAAAGTTTTCATGGACATCATCTTTTGTGTGCATCACTCTATGTCTATGGATATCCTTGCTTGTTCCTTGCGGGACTAACCCATGTAGGTATTGAAAGTGCAATTCACTCAAATGGATAGCTCCAAGAGATCTACATAAACATTGAGCATCCACATCTTCAATATCTACATGAAGTTATCATCGACAAAACCCAAGGTTAGTTCATCCCTCTTAGGGGGGATATCACATCTAGGGGGAGCTTTACTCTAAGACTTGAGCTAAAGCAACTCTAAAGATGTGAACAAAACAATGCTTTATGTAAAAGTGGTAACCCCACTTGAGCTTAAACGATGAGTATGACCTATGATCAAGTGTTCTCACTTGACTCCTAAGTCAATATACTCATATATAGATGACCTAGTCATCGCAAATTGCTTGATAGATGCTAGAATTGGTTGTGCATGCCTTGACACATATTTCATTTGCCATCTTATTGTGTGAGCATGCTAGTTGCATAATTTACTCATTCGAGGACATCCACTTGTTGTTTTGATTGTTTGGTTTTATCTTCTTTTACCAAGTGGATGGACAAGAATGCCTAAGAACCTCCTCTAGCTATCTATGCTTTTCTCGTCTCAAACTCTATTCATGCTGCATCACAAAATTTGATCAAGTCAAATTCGAACCACTCTGTGTGAGGAGCGCTCGGAGTCCCCGATTTGTCATAGACTTAAACTTCCAAAACCTCTTTATGATTCTCGGTCTGACCGATACTCCACTTTCGGTCCTACCGAGATCATTAAGTTGATCTAGGTTTTCGATCTCGGTGCAACCGATTTGAACCTTTCGGTCACACCGAGTTTCAGTAACTGCTTGCAGTTATGAATCTCGGTGCCACCGAGTTGTTCCACTCGGCCACCGACAGGGTCGGGCTATATATAGTCACGGGCAAAATTTTGGAAATTTCTCCGAACCCCTTCGCCCGCGCGATAGCCTGCTCTGCCCTCGTGGTCTCCGGATCGTCTTCTCGCCACCAGCCGCCTCCAGTCGCTGGTCTCCGTCGCCGTCAACGGGAATTCTGCCCCGCCGTTGCCGCCGTAGCAAGTCCCCGCCGAACTAGGGTATGGACTTGATCTTTGTGCTATTCCTCAATCCGATTCCTAGCACATTGTGATCATATTAATTCTAGACATGTTTGATGAACTTCTATCCAGTCAAAACGCCCGTAGATTAGGTTTGATTCGAAAATTCTAGGTTTAGGTTTCCGCCGAAACCATCTCGGACCCACCGAGTTGAAAAACTCGGTCCCACCGATTTGGCTTATGCCATTGCACAAGTGAGACTCGGTCTGACCGAGAATTACTTATCGGTGTGACCGATTTTGGAACTCTGTGAAACCCTAGCAGTCTCGGTGCCACCGAACTGTGACTCGGTCCTACCGAGTTCACTAGTTTAGGTTCCAAAACTGCTTCGATATCACCGAGTTTGAAAATCGGTAGATCCGAGATGATTTCAGTGGGAAACTAAAACTAAGTTTTTGGATCATTCTTTTTTGCAAAAATCTCTGCATTTTGTGATGCTCATCCACTCTATCTCTTCTATAAACTATTCACAGGGTCAGCAGTCAGTTTGCAGCATGTCAGACCAGAGTGATAGCCAGAATATGTCTGAGCAGCAAGTGGTTATGAGTGAGGGCACTAGTCCCTCCAGTTCTTCTGATGAAGGCAGCAGGAGCACTCCTAGCAATTTGCCAAAGGCTGCCACAAGACAAAGGAAGAAGAGGACTTCAGATTCCGAAGATGAGGACTATGTGGCAGAGGAAGAGGCCACTTCCAAGAGAGTTGAGCCAGCTCAAGGCACTAAGCCAGGTCTGAAAATCAAAAGGCCAGCAGGTAGGCAGCCCATGTCAAAGGCAAGAGCCTCAACTGAGAAGCCCACTCCCCAAGAGCCAGCTGCTGCAGAAGGCAAGAAGAGAAAGGAAAGGGTGAAGAAGACTGTTGCTAGAGTGCTTGGAAAAGCTTCCATCATGGAAGAGGAAGAAGAAGAAGAGGTAGCTGCACCAGCACCCAAGGCACCCAAGCTGATGGGTGATGCCATAAGGTCAGGGGCTACTGCATCCAAGCCCAAAGCTGCCTCCAAGCCAAAGCCTAAGAGAAACACACGGAGCATTCCTGCAGCTGAGAAGAACAAGGCCCCAGTGCCTGAGACTGTTGCTGAAGAAGAGGAAGAGAACGTCCTGAGAAAGCTAAAGCCCAAGATCCCAGACCACAACGATGCTCATCCTGTGGCTGAGGATATGAAGCTCAGGAGAGATTCAGGGCTAAGGAAATGGAGAGAAGCAGACCCGTATGCTTCAAGGAGAAGGACTGCAGTGGACTACAGGTTTCACACCAAGGAGCAGCAGGATTTTTATGAGACAGTGCTGTTAGATAAGAAGCCCATTGTCTGTGATATGCATTGGGTTGATTGGACATACATCAAGGACAATGAGGAACACTACCCAGGAGTATATGACAGCTTTCATGCTTGTGGAGTAGCTGACTTTGTTGGGCAGAAGCTCACAAAGTGGAATGAGGAGCTTATCATGCAGTTCTACTCCACAGCTCACTTTTATCCGGATGGGAGGATCACATGGATGTCTGAGGGTACAAGGTACCAATCCACAGTTGCTGAATGGGCACAGATCATTAATGCCCCAGAGGAGCAAGATGATGACTTGGATATCTATGCCAAGAAGAAGATGGACCACAACTCGATGTCGAATATGTACAAGGAGATCCCAAATGAA
This sequence comes from Triticum urartu, assembly GCF_056163025.1. Lineage (NCBI taxonomy): Eukaryota > Viridiplantae > Streptophyta > Magnoliopsida > Poales > Poaceae > Triticum > Triticum urartu. Next base: position 169,852,946 of record NC_141876.1, on the reverse strand, counting down.
GCACTTGATACCTTCAAGTTTGGATCAGTACATTACCTTCTGTCAGGGCTCCCGATGATCAATTGGATCTTGAGGCACACCTTATTGCCCAAGTCAGGTGATCACAAGATGATCAGAGGCCATCCTATCAACTTGCTACATGTGTTTGATGTGCCTCAGAAGTTCAAGGTGATGAGCCTCATAGTGGAAACAATCAAGAGGACTGCAGCAGACCAAAAGAGGAGTTGCGGATATACCCCTCAAATTCAGGAGCTCATAAACTCCAAGATGGGCACGGGCATCTATTTATTGGACAAGGAACATTTGCCCATCCGTCCAGATTTTGAGAACAATGAAGTTGTGATGACTGAGAATGAGCCATCATCTGCCCAAGCATATGCAAAGAAGGAGAAGGCGAGGAAGGAGAAAGGTGCCAAGATGCCAACTCAAGAGGAGGCATCTGAGTATTTCTTGAAGACTAAACAAGAGCAGCTTGGTTACTTGATTGCATCCACGCTGAGGATTGAGCAAAGTCTGGCCACCCTCACTAAGAATCAGCAGAGCCTAGAGAGAATCATGGAACAGAAGTTCTATGACTTGGATGTCAAAGTAACGGAAGTTCAGTCTGCAGTGGAGCAGCTCCAAGAGGACATGCAGGAGAGGAGAGGCAGGACTACCACTCATGCCTTTGCCAGAGTGCCACGAGGCCCGAGGTCATCTGCCGTGCCAGTTGCTGACACAAGAGCCACCACCTCAGCACCAGCCACAGCCTCAGTTCCACCAGCTCCAACATCTACTTCAGCTCCAACTCCAGCGACTACTTCAGCATCTACCAAAGCCTTCGTCCTTGGAGTGATCCGGACTCCACCACCACCTGAAGATCAAGCCTGAGCGTCGATCTAGTGCTATGCATTTTCTAGGAACTTTTTGGTAACTTGTTGCCAAAGGGGGAGAAGATGTATAGATCATAGGCTTCGAGAGAGAGAGTGTTGCTTTTCTCTCTTGCTTTATTTGGTAGTTTTTCGAACTTGTTCACTTTTGAGTGCTTGAGATACTACGTCATTATTTGTGAGACATTGATGATCATGTGTTTGATCATAAGCTACACTTAATGCTTGCTTAATGCTATTCATTATCTATCTTATGTGATCATTCATTATTCTTGGTGATGAGTGCATGTATCTCATTCTTATCATTTTAAGCGCTCCAGCAAGATGTATGTGACATGAAAGAGTAACCCATGACTCTAACTCTTTGTGCATTTGCAGTCCAAAGCAAATTTTAAATATGCACAAATTTAGGGGGAGCTCTTACTTATCACATACTTCTCAAAGCGACGATATATTTCATGCTTATTATCATTTGTTGAAGCTTTGATCTATATGTTGTCATCAATTACCAAAAAGGGGGAGATTGAAAGTGCAACTATCCCTAGGTGGTTTTGGTAATTCATAACAACATATAGCTCATTGAGCTAATGCTATTCCAAGATGATTATTTCAGGAAAGCTCAATGATTGGCATGGCATGGATGTGAAAGTGGAACCCTCGAAATGCTAAGGACAAAGGATTGGCTCAAGCTCAAAAGCTCAAGACTCTTCATTTTATATTTTAGTGATCCAAGATCACATTGAGTCTTTAGGAAAAGCCAATACTATCAAGGAGGGATGAGGTGTTGCTTAATGAGCCTCTTGCTTCATGTGCTTAGTGATATGCTCCAAAACCCTCAACTACTTTCCCATATCCACATATGACCTAAACCCTAAGCCAAACTCGGTCGCCACCGAGTTTCACTTGTCATTAGCCACTGCCAAACCCTAGCAATTCGGTCCTACCGATAGGGATCTCGGTCTCACCGAGATGGGGTAGCAAACTCTCTGTTTCCCTTTCGTAACTTTTCGGTCCCACTGAGATTGCAATGTAAACTCAGTGTTTCCCCTTTGTAACTTTTCGGTCTCACCGAGTTCCACTCGGTGTCACCGAAAGAGCAAATCGGTCCCACCGAGTTTGCCTAACCAACTCTCTGGTTAGAAAACCACCTACTCATGTGTTGAGATCAAGACATTCCATTCCTACCATATGAATCTTGATCTCTAACCTTCCCAAGTTGCTTTCCACTCAAACCCTCTTTCCACCAAATCCAAATCCTATGAGAGAGAGTTGAGTGTTGGGGAGACTATCATTTGAAGCACAAGAGCAAGGAGTTCATTACCTACACACCATTTGTTACTTCTTGGAGAGTGGTGTCTCCTAGATTGGCTAGGTGTCACTTGGGAGCCTCCGACAAGATTGTGGAGTTGAACCAAGGAGTTTGTAAGGGCAAGGAGATCGCCTACTTCGTGAAGATCTACCGCTAGTGAGGCAAGTCCTGTGTGGGCGATGGCCATGGTAGGATAGACAAGGTTGCTTCTTCGTGGACCCTTTGTGGGTGGTTGCTTCTTCGTGGACCCTTCGTGGGTGGAGCCCTGTGTGGACTCGCGCAACCGTTGCCCTTGGGTGGAGCCCTGTGTGGACTCACGCAACCGTTACCCTTCATGGGTTGAAGTCTCCATCAACGTGGATGTAGGATAGCACCACCTATCGGAACCACGGGAAAAACATCCGTGTCTCCAATTGCGTTTGAATCCTCCAAACCCTTCCCTTTACATTCTTGCAAGTTGCATGCTTTACTTTCCGCTGCCAATATACTCTTTGCATGCTTGCTTGAATTGTGTGATGATTGCTTGACTTGTCCTAAAAATAGCTAAAATCTGCCAAGAACTAAAATTGGGAAAAGGTTAAGTTTTTATTTGGTCAAGTAGTCTAATCACCCCCCCTCTAGACATACTTTCGATCCTACACGCGTATCGTTTATGCATTTACCTGAGCTAGGTTGCCTTTCATGCTTAATCTATCTATGAATATCACCTGCTTGGTTGTCGCCCATCACGGGAGCCATGCGCCGGTTGTCTTTCTTCAGGACCCTTCGCGTGAGAGGATTAGGCACGGCGTCTGTGCTCGGGCCCGTCCCTGCAGCATCGATAAACCCAACGGCGAGCTCTGTCTGGAAGGCCGGCCCCGTTCACGTCACCTCCTGAGGTCGTTGGTGCTTGGCTGTCTCACACGATAACCTCAGGAGATTTGTTCGACGCAGGTTGTCTAACCACCTCGCAGGACCAAGAACACGAACAAGAATCAAGACCAGGTGCAACCCGCCATGGGGTAGGGCCTCGTGAGTTCCGTGCTGGCTCACGAGTGCCCAGACACACCTCGTCTAGCCCTGCCGTGCAAGCCACGTGTCAGGGTAGGGCTGTGCACGCCCCAGGGGTTCTCCGCAGCAAGGAGCCCCCTCCCACGTACCGGAGGCGAATCAGCAATCACCACGGCGATCGGTGCACTCCCTCATGTTAACTTGCAGGAACTTCCTGAAGGCTACGGCAGGCGGTACTGTGAAATCTCCCTCTTCTCTCATGCGATTCGCTTGAGCATTAAAAGGGGGGCTCCTGAGCATCACATCTCAGGAGCTCTTACTGGCTCTCCAGCCCTCACCCCCTGGCCTTGACGATGGCACGCGACATGGCATACCAGCGGCGGCTGAGCTCGCTCAAGGGCCGGGACCTGAGGACGTAGAGCACAAGAAGAACATGGAGAGGAAAGGGAGGCCCGCATGAGTCTGACCTAGCTACTCAGCAACGGCCGACGCCCAAGCCTGGCGTCTTGCGAGGAACCGACCCCAAATTGCCAAGATAAGTTTCGCGCTCAATCAACCGCTACAACGCAGAGTTCTCATTTGTGTAGCCCCGCTGCGGCGACGTAGTCTCCCTCTCCTACCTCTCGGCGGTCGCTTGCATGCCAAAGGGGACCTCCGGAGCATCGCATCTCAGGGGCTCTTACTCGACCTCGGGCCGCTCACCTCCTGTCCTTGACCACGGCACACGACCTGGCATACCAGCGATGGCTGAAGCCTGCCTGGGGACCGGGACCTGTCAGCGTAGAGCACGACGCCGTCGCGAGGTTGGAAAGGGGAAACCGAGCCGGAACGGAGCACACACACGCACAATTTCATAATAAGGATAATGTCAACAAAGGACACTACAAACGCCTTACACGCCCCAGCGAGGTCCATTTCTTGATTCCTCGCAGGGAACAAAAGACAAGAACCTAGGGAGTCCTAACTACGCGTGCCCCTGTGGATGACGCCATCATCAACAATGGGCCACCAGAGGCCAGCACCAACCTCATCCAGATCAGCGGTAGCGGCGGCGGCCTGGCACTGCAGCCCTGCTCCGGGCTCGGTGAGAGCTTGGGGGCACGTAGCTGTCGTCGCTTGTCTCCGGAGTCTCGTAAAGCTCGGGAGAGTCGCTGGACCACCAGGAGTCGCCACTATCGCTGGAGGAGCTGCAGGCAAGGCCTGCGGCAGGCCCAGCACCGGCCACAGCGTTGTCCTGACGACCTCCTTCAGGGCAGCACTCCAGGCGGCGGCCTTCCTCGTTGAAGACCTTGAAGAAGAGCACGGAGGCGCCGTCGTACTCGAAGTGGATCACGAGGGCGCCCTCCGCGTGGCAGACTCGGGCAATCTCGCCCCAGCCTTGGGTCATGAAGATCTTCCCGGAGGCAATGGCTCCAATCTCCGCTCTAGTCGCTGGGGCGTCGCAGTCGGCGTGTTGCAGCCAAAGCTCGTGAGGGCCCCTCGGCGGCATCTCGGCGGCGAAGAACTACGTGAGGCAAATCTAGGTGCTCGGGGGCATCGCCGCCCATATCACGAACTCGCGCGAGGAGTCCGTCACATGGACCCTTGGGGCGACAGCGTGCGCCTCCACGGCACGACGGCTACGGCCCTGGCGCGGGTGGCGACGCTCGTCGCTCCTCCCTCCGGAACCATCGGCACAAGCATACTAGGGTAGTGGGTACCTAGGCGGTGGCCTTTCATACCAAGGCCATGACACCACCTGCCTCACTACCATCTCGCGGCGATGGGACCTCCTCTTCTTCGGCGGGAGCAGCTCGGGCCCGGCAAGGGGAACCTTTCCCTTCTCTGCGGTCGAGAACCTCCGAATCGGCGCCATGACTGCACCAGAGAGGAGTGGAGTGAGGAAGGAGAAGAAGCGGGAGAGGCAGAGGAGAGACTGGTGATGGGGCTCCGCCCCACCTCCCATTTATAGCCAAGAGGAGGCCAACCGACGGCCTCCATGATCTAAGGTAATAATGATGGATTTCCCTTGCATGCAGCAGGGACTCGTCAAGTCGGACAGTTACCGAGGCGGCGTGGGGAAGCGGCGACGCCCACGTCCAATCAACCGCCACACGTCGACCAAGGCTGCAAGCTATTGGGGCCCGTGGCGCTCCGCACTTGGCCGTTGGCTTTGCTTCGAAGCCAAGCCCGAGGGCGCCTTGGGCCCGGGGGCTACTGTCGGCATTCTGGGAATGGGGGTTCCCAGACTTGCCTGCCTGTGGCCCACGGCGTGGCTCTGCGAGCGGGCCCGTATGGCCCATCTTCACTAGCAAGGACTCAAGACCCTCGCGAGGGGCCAAGCCTCGCGAGGCGAGCGACATAAGACCTCCTCAGGGGCGGCCTCACCAGGCTGGCTCGCGAGGGGCGGAGAGTTCAAGGCCAGGCGAACCTCGCGAGGTTCTAGTGACGTGAGCCATGACGACCAAGGCCAGGCGGGCGCTAGGCGGGCTCCAGCGCGCACAGTGTCCTTGTTTCCTCTTCGGTGCTAAGGAAGCAGGCACAGGCGCGGAGTACCGAGGCGTCAAGCAAAGGTTTCCATGTCAGTGCAACAAGACCAAGACCAGAAGGATGGCAAGACGGAGGTCACCGTGGAGCCCAAGATGGCGTCACCACCAGAGCCTTTGGCAGGCGAAGACTGCTTTTGTCAGGATAAGCTGTACTAGCTGTCCCCTTTCAAATTGGCCGCTGTTGGCTCCCTTCCCGCTCAATATTTGGGGAGAGGACCAGGGCCCCTATAAACAAGACTAGCCACCACCGTAGCTAGGGGATCGATCGATCGGTCTGGCCAAGAGAGACCAGGACAACCACAAGTTCACCAAGCACAACACCTCTCCTCAGGAGGCTGTTCTTCCCCTTGTACTATTCACCCTCATCCCAAGAGGCAATCCACCACACCACACTGGAGTAGGGTATTACACTACAACGGTGGCCCGAACCAGTATAAATCTTGTGTCCTTTGTGTTGCGAGTTCGTCGAGTTAGTTTGTAAGATCTTAGCTAAGTTAGGACGTGGATCGGTAGGGGGGAGATCTTCACGTGGACCCGAGTGTTCGAACCTTGAGGGTTTTGCCGGAACCCGTGATCCAACAGCTGTGGCCGCGGTGAGCCACGACAAAGGCAGCGGTCCGGAACGCAGGTGGAGGTGACGGGGCATCGGCCTAGCAGGCGGATCTGCGGCGGAGGAGAGCTCATCACGACGAGTCCGGGGCCGTGGCGGATGAGGTCCCACGGCTGTGAATCCGAGTTGATGCTGTATTTGCTTCCGGGTCATCAATTGCATCTGAGTCCGTGGCATCACTGCATGGGCCTTGGCGCAGAGGCGAAGCGGTGATGACGGCTTGGCCGACAGAGTGCGGCGGCTCAAGGAGGAAACATAGCAAGGCGATGGGAGACCGTGGCTCGGAGTGGCTAGGGAGGGCTTGAGGCCGCAGTGGCGTCTTTGAACAAGGACGTCGATAACTACCACACGTGTGGCATCTAGTGGGGTTGTGCCACATGCCCTGTGTGGCCCGGAGATGACCCCGCCCGCACGAGGCGTCTGGACGCAGGCAACCACATCCCGCACGTCCGATGTGTGGAACAATCGCCCACACGTCCGGGCGATTGACCGCACTGCCCGCACGACCAAATGCACCCTTCGTCCCGGCCTGCCTTCCAACCCCAGTCCGACCTGCCGCTGTCATCTCCTACCTCTTGATCCCCTACCTCCATCGCCTTCCTTCTCTAGTTGCCATGGAAACCAGAGCAAATCCCTAGCGCATCCCCACCGCTACCCACCCCCAACCCCGCCCTATCGAGATGACGACCTAACAGGTGGATCTCCGATCTCCTTCTGTTTCTCGTCCTTCTTCTGTCCAAAAAATTGAAATTGCAGATTGCCCACAAAGATGTCGACTAGATCCACGTTGTCATGGCAAACACACCATGGATTTTTGTGTACATTTGCCCACCAACATACGCCAGATCTGCCATATTCTATCCTAGAGTTGAGCTAAGCTTCTGGGTTGGCTTGGTGCGAGTAGTTCCTACAGAAGGATGCGTAGGAATCACTAAAAAAGGGAAGAGAAAGAAGGAATTTGGCATATGGAGGGAGGAAAAATAATTGCCACTTGTATCTGACGCTAGTTGCCATCTATCTTTGCCGTCAGCTGCCACAGTATTATCTTGTTACTGGCCATCATATTATGTTGGCTGTTGCCGTTGATTCAAAATGATAGTTGGCATCAAGATTTTAGAAAAGAGAATGAATGTGCATATCCTACTTGCCATGATGTGTTGGTTGTCTATGCAAGAAATGTGATAAGATGCTGTGTTATCTTGTATGTGCAAACAACAAGAATGCATTTTGCGGATAATGATGCGTTCTTGTTCATGCGGTGACTAAAAACACAGTGGGAGAAAAAAGTGGAAACATGAATCATGAAGACGGCACTGGTCCTTGGTTTTCTCAAAGGCCGGAAACACCCCCTTGGGATGCAGCAGAGTATAATCAACTCATTTCTGCAGGGCCGTTGCTGCCACTACTAGAGCAGTACGCGAGCATCGGTACAATGCATGATAAAAAAGGGACAGTTGCCATGTTTGTGACGAGGAAAATGGCATTCTACTTATATTGCACAATGTCATTTTTCGCAGGTTCTTATGACCCAAGCACACACACGGGGATACAATGGAAAGTTCAGGCATAGGGCGCTAACGTTGACAGATGTGCAGGACAACTTCAAGTATCCAATGTGGCAAATCAAGGTAACACATACTAAAAAGAAACATACTAGTGTGGCCAAGAAATTAAACTTGCAAGGATGGCAAAGACTTATGAGTTATATGGAAAAATGCAGGACCTTCATGCAGGACGTGGCAACAGGCGGCAACCATGTACCTACCATCAATGTCGTACACATGTGAGTCTATTGAAGTGATTTTGTGGACAGTGAATTAGGAGAAGGAGCATAGGTGACATTGGTGTTTACGTTGTGACTTGACAAAACACAGTTGCCGTGTCTGGACAGCTGCAGTTGCCATGTCTGTACATTTGCAGTTGCTGTTGATACGTCTCCAACGTATCTATAATTTTTGATTGCTCCATGCTATATTATCTACTGTTTTGGACTATATTGGGCTTTATTTGCCACTTTTATATTATTTTTGGGACTAACCTATTAACCGGAGGCCCAGCCCAGAATTGCTGTTTTTTGCCTATTTCAGTGTTTCGGATAAACAGAATATCAAACGGAGTCCAAACGGAATAAAATCTTCGAAAACGTGATTTTCTCGCCGAACGTGATCCAGGAGACTTGGACCCTACTGCAAGGGATCAAAGAGGTGGTCACGAGGGTGGGGGGCGCGCCCCCCTGCCTCATGGGCCCCTCGGTGCTCCACCGACGTACTCCTTCCTCCTATATATACACACGTACCCCCAAACAATCAGGACAGGAGCCAAAACCCTAATTCCACCGCTGCAACTTTCTGTATCCACGAGATCCCATCTTGGGGCCTGTTCCGGAGCTCCGCCGGAAGAGGCCCGTCATCACGGAGGGCTTCTACATCATCCTAGCCCCTCTGATGAAGTGTGAGTAGTTTACCTCAGACCTTCGGGTCCATAGTTAGTAGCTAGATGGCTTCTTCTCTCTCTTTGAATCTCAATACAAAGTTCTCCCCCTCTCTCGTGGAGATCTATCCGATGTAATCTTCTTTTTGCGGTGTGTTTGTTGAGACCGATGAATTGTGGGTTTATGATCAAGTCTATCTATGAATAATATTTGAATCTTCTCTGAATTCTTTTATGCATGATTGGTTATCTTTGCAAGTCTCTTCGAATTATCCATTTGGTTTGGCCAACTAGATTGGTAGTTCTTGCCATGGGAGAAGTGCTTAGCTTTGGGTTCGATCTTGCGATGTCCTTACCTAGTGACAGAAGGGGCAGCAAGGCATGTATTGTATCGTTGCCATCGAGGATAACAAGATGGGGTTTATTTCTTATTGCATGAATTTATCTCTCTACATCATGTCATCTTGCTTAAGGCGTTACTCTATTTTTAACTTAATACTCTAGATGCATGCTGGATAGCGGTCGATGAGTGGAGTAATAGTAGTAGATGCAGAATCATTTCGATTTACTTGTCACGGATGTGATGCCTATATACATGATCATGCCTAGATATTCTCATAATTATGCACAATTCTATCAATTGCTTAACAATAATTTGTTCACCCACCGTAGAATACTTATGCTCTTGAGAGAAGCCACTAGTGAAACCTATGGCCCCCGGGTCTATTCTCATCATATCAATCTCCATCACTTTTATATTGCTTTGCTATTTACTTTGCCTTTACTTTTTACTTTGCATCTTTATATCAAAAATACCAAAAATACTCTATCTATCAGATCTCACTCTCGTAAGTGACCGTGAAGGGCTTGACAACCCCTAATCGCATTGGTTGCGAGTAGCTATCGCTTGGTGTAGGTACGAGGGACTTGAGCGTGGGCTCCTACTGGATTGATACCTTGGTTCTCAAAAACTGAGGGAAATACTTACGCTACTCTGCTGCATCATCCCTTCCTCTTCGGGGAAAACCAACGCAAGCTCAAGATGTAGCAAGAAGGATTTCTGGCGCCGTTGCCGGGGAGTCTACGCAAAAAGTCAATATACCAAGTACCCATCACAATCCCTATCTCTCGCATTACATTATTTGCCATTTGCCTCTCATTTTCCTCTCCCCCCAATTCACCCTTGCCGTTTTATTCGCCCTCTCTCTCCATCCTCCCTCTCTATTTGCCTCTTTTTGTCCGCTTTCTTTTTGTTTGCCCGTGTGTTAGATTGCTTGTTTATTGTGATGGCTCAAGATGCTACCAAATTGTGTGACTTCACCAATACCAATAATAGTGATTTCCTTAGAACTTCGATTGCTCCTCTTACCGATGCTGAATCTTGTGAAATTAATACTGCTTTGTTGAATCTTGTTATGAAAGATCAATTCGCCGGCCTTCCTAGTGAAGATGCCGCTGCTCATCTGAATAGCTTCGTTGATTTATGTGATATGCGAAAGAAAAAAGATGTCAATAATGATGTCGTTAAATTGAAGTTATTTCCTTTTTTGCTTAGAGATTGTGCTAAATCTTGGTTTTCGTCTTTGCCTAAGAATAGTATTGATTCATGGAACAAATGCAAAGATGCTTTTATCTCTAAGTATTTTCCTCCCACTAAGATCATCTCTCTTAGAAATGATATAATGAACTTTAAACAACTTGATCATGAACATGTTGCACAAGCTTGGGAGAGAATGAAATTAATGATACGTAATTGCCCTACTCATGGTTTGAATTTATGGATGATTATACAATTTTTTTATGCTAGATTGAATTTTGCTTCTAGAAATCTTTTAGATTCGGCCGCGGGAGGCACTTTTATGGAAATCACTTTAGGAGATGCTACTAAACTCCTAGATAATATTATGGTTAATTATTCTCAATGGCATACTGAAAGAACTTCTAATAAAAAAGTGCATGCAATAGAAGAAAATAATGTGTTGAGTGGAAAGATGGATGAACTTATGAAATTATTTGCTACCAAGAGTGTTTCTTCTGATAATAATGATATGCCTTTGTCTACTTTGATTGAGAATAACAATTAATCTATGGATGTGAATTTTGTTGGTAGGAATAATTTTGGTAACAACGATTATAGAGGGAATTTTAATCCTAGGCCATATTCTAGTAATCCTTCTAATAATTATGGGAATTCCTACAACAACTCTTATGGAAATTATAATAAGATGCCCACTGATTTTGAATCTAATATTAAAGAATTTATTCCTTCACAAAAGAATTTTAATGCTATGATTGAAGAAAAATTGCTTAAGATTGATGACTTGGCTAGGAACGTTGATAGAATTGCTCTTGATGTTGATGCTTTGAAACTTAGATCCATTCCACCTAAGCATGATATTAATGAGTCTCTAAAAGCCATGAGAATTTCAATTGATGAGTGTAAGGAAAGAACCGCTAGGATGTGTGCTTCCAAATATGCCTTTATTAAAGCGTGTTCTTCCAATTCCTATGAAAATCAAGATGAAGATCTAAAAGTTATTGATGTGTCTCCAATTAAATCTTTATTTTGCAATATGAATCTTGATGAAACTGAATATGATCTTCCTTTACCTAGAAGGCGTTCTAAAAATTCGGAGTGTTTAGATCTTAATGATGAAATTGATGAAAGTGGGATTGAAGGAAATAAAAATCTAGATGTTGCTAAACCCACTATATTGGATTTCAAGGAATTTAATTATGAAAATTGCTCTTTTATTGATTGTATTTCGTTGTTGCAATCCATGCTAAATTCTCCACATGCTTATAGTCGAAATAAAGCCTTCACCGAACATATTGTTGATGCCTTGATGCAATCTTATGAAGAAAAACTTGAGTTGAAAGTTTCTATCCCTAGAAAACTCTATGATGAGTGGGAACCAACTATTAAAATTAAAATTAAAGATCATGAGTTTTATGCTTTGTGTGATTTGGGTGCTAGTGTCTCTACTATTCCCAAGACTTTGTGCGATTTACTAGATTTCCGTAATTTTGATGATTGCTCTCTAAATTTGCATCTTGCGGATTCCACTATTAATAAACCTATGTGAAGAATTAATGATGTTCTTATTGTTGCAAATAGGAATTATGTGCCCGTAGATTTCATTGTTCTTGATATAGATTGCAATCCTTCTTGCCCTATTATTCTTGGTAGACCTTTCCTTAGAACGGTTGGTGCGATTATTGATATGAAGGAAGGGAATATTAGATTTCAATTTCCATTAAAAAAGGGCATGGAACACTTTCCAAGAAATAAAATAAAATTACCATATGAAACTATCATGAGAGCCACTTATGGATTACCTACCAAAGATGGCAATACCTAGATCTATTCTTGCTCGTTATGCCTAGCTAGAGGCGTTAAACGATAGCGCTTGTTGGGAGGCAACCCAATTTTATTTCTATTCCTTGCTTTTTGCTCCTGTTTAGTAATAAATAAATTATTTAGCCTATGTTTTGGTTGTGTTTTTTGTGTTTAATTAGTGTTTGTGCCAAGTAGAACCGTTGGGAAGACTTGGGGAAAGTCTTGTTGAACTTGCTGTAAAAAACAGAAACTTTAGCGCTCACGAGAACTTCTGTAATTTTTATTTGAAGAGTGATATTTAGTTAATTATTTTTTCAGATGATTAATAGATAAATTCCTCACGTCCAGAAATTTATTTTAGAATTTTTGGGGTTCCATATCTTGCGCTAGCTACAGATTACTACAGACTGTTCTGTTTTTGACAGATTCTGTTTTTCGTGTGTTGTTTGCTTATTTTGATGAATCTATGGCTAGTAAAATAGTTTATAATACATACAGAAGTTGGAATACAGTATGTTTAACACCAATATAAATAAATAATGAGTTCATTACAGTACCTTGAAGTGGTCTTTTGTTTTCTTTCGTTAACGGAGCTCACGAGTTTTCTATTTTGAGTTTTGTGTTGTGAAGTTTTCAAGTTTTGGGTGAATTCTTTTGATGGATCATGGAACAAGGAGTGGCAAGAGCCTAAGCTTGGGTATGCCCATGGCACCCCCAAGATAATCCAAGGACACCAAAAAGTCAAAGCTTGGGGATGCCCCGGAAGGCATCCCCTCTTTTCGTCCACTTCCATCGGTAATTTACTTGGAGCTATATTTTTATTCACCAACATGATATGTGTTTTGCTCGGAGCGTCTTGTATTATTTGTGTCTTTGTTTGTTAGTATTCCACAATCATCCTTTCTGTACACACCTTTTGAGAGAGCCATACATGAATTAAAATTTGATAGAATACTCTATGTGCTTCACTTATATCTTTTGAGCATTATAATTTTGCTCTATGTGCTTCACTTAGATCTTTTATAGCACGGTGGTGGATATGTTTTAAAGAAACTATTGATCTCTCATGATTCACTTAAATTAATTTGAGAGTCTCTTAATAGCATGGTAATTTGCCTAATAATAATATGCTTGGTATTCAAGATTTGTGAAACTTTCTTTTAAGTGTGTTGAATACTAAGAAAAGATTGAAGCATGATAATTGTTCTGAGATATGGAGGTGATAATATTAAAGTCATGCTAGTTGAGTAGTTGTGAATTTAAAGAATACTTGTGTTGAAGTTTGTGATTCCCGTAGCATGCACGTATGGTGAACCGTTATGTGATGAAGTCAGAGCATGATTTATTTATTGATTGTCTTCCTTGTGAGTGGCGGTCGGGGACGAGTGATGGTCTTTTCCTACCAATCTATCCCCCTAGGAGCATGCGCGTAATACTTTGCTTTGATAACTTCTAAATTTTTGCAATAAGTATATGAGTTCTTTATGACTAATGTTGAGTCCATGGATTATACGCACTCCCACCCTTCCACCCTTGCTAGCCTCTCTCATACCGCACAACTTTCGCCGGTATCATACACCTACCATATACCTTCCTCAAAACAACCACCATACCTACCTATTATGGCATTTCCATAGCCATTCCGAGATATATTGCCATGCAACTTTCCACCATCTAGTTCATCAGGACACATCCATCATTGTCATATTGCTTAGCATGATCATGTAGTTGACATAGTATTTGTGGCAAAGCCACTATTCATTATTCTTTCATACTTCTCACTCTTGATTCATTGCATATCCCGGTACACCGCCGGAGGCATTCATATAGAGTCATACTTTGTTTTAGTATTGAGTTGTAATCATTGAGTTGTAAATAAATAGAAGTGTGATGATCATCATTCAATAGAGCATTGTCCCAAAAAAAGGCCTAAGAAAAAAAATAAGGCCAAAAAAATAAATAAATAAAAAGGGGCAATGCTACTATCCTTTTTTCCACAGTCGTGCTTCAAAGTAGCACCATGATATAGCAAGTCTCATATATTGTGCTTCAAAGTAGCACCATGTTCTTCATATAGAGAGTCTCATATGTTGTCACTTTCATATACTAGTGGGAATTTTACGTTATAGAACTTGGCTTGTATATTCCAATGATGGGCTTCCTCAAATTGCCCTAGGTCTTCGTGAGCAAGCAAGTTGGATGCACACCCACTAGTTTCTTTTGTTGAGCTTTCATACATTTAGCTCTAGTGCATCCGTTGCATGGCAATCCCTACTCACTCACATTGATATCTATTGATGGGCATCTCCATAGCCCGTTGATATGCCTAGTTGATGTGAGACTATCTTCTCCTTTTTGTCTTCTCCACAACCACCATTCTATTCCACCTATAGTGCTATATCCATGGCTCACGCTCATGTATTGCATGAAGATTGAAAAAGTTTTGAAAAAGTTAGAGTATGAAACAATTGCTTGGCTTGTCATTGGGGTTGTGCATGATTTAAATACTTTGTGTGGGGAAGATGGAGCATAGCCAGACTATATGATTTTGTAGGGATAACTTTCTTTGGCCATGGTATTTTGAGAAGACATAATTTCTTTGTTAGTATGCTTGATGTATTATTATTATTTTCTATGCTAATATAAACTTTTGTCTTGAATCTTTCTAATCTGAATATTCATACCACAATTAAGAAGATTTACATTGAAATTATGCCAAGTAGCACTCTGCATCAAAAATTCTCTTTTTATCATTTACCTACTAGAGGACAAGCAGGAATTAAGCTTGGGGATGCCTGATACGTCTCCAACATATCTATAATTTTTGATTGCTCCATGCTATATTATCTACTGTTCTGGACTATATTCGGCTTTATTTTCCACTTTTATATTATTTTTGGGACTAACCTATTAACCGGAGGCCCAGCCCTGAATTGCTGTTTTTTTGCCTATTTCAGTGTTTCGGATAAACAGAATATCAAACAGAATAATATCTTCGGAAACGTGATTTTCTCACTGAACGTGATCAAGGAGAGTTGGATCCTACTGCAAGGGATCAAAGAGGTGGTCACGAGGGTGGGGGCGCCCCCCCAGGGCGCGCACCCCTGCCTCGTGGGCCCCTCGGTGCTCCACCGACGTGCTCCTTCCTCCTATATATACACACGTACCCCCAAACGATTAGGACAGGAGCCAAAACCCTAATTCCACCGCCGCAACTTTCTGTATCCATGAGATCCCATCTTGGGGCCTGTTCCGGAGCTCCACCGGAAGAGGGCCGTCATCACGGAGGGCTTCTACATCATCCTAGCCCCTCTGATGAAGTGTGAGTAGTTTACCTCAGACCTTCGGGTCCATAGTTAGTAGCTAGATGGCTTCTTCTCTCTCTTTGAATCTCAATACAAAGTTCTCCCCCTCTCTCGTGGAGATCTATTCGATGTAATCTTCTTTTTGCCGTGTGTTTGTTGAGACTGATGAATTGTGGGTTTATGATCAAGTCTATCTATGAATAATATTTGAATCTTCTCTGAATTCTTTTATGCATGATTGGTTATCTTTGCAAGTCTCTTCGAATTATCCGTTTGGTTTGGCCAACTAGATTGGTAGTTCTTGCCATGGGAGAAGTGCTTAGCTTTGGATTCGATCTTGCGGTGTCCTTACCCAGTGACAGAAGGGGCAGCAAGGCACGTATTATCGTTGCCATCGAGGATAACAAGATGGGGTTTATTTCATATTGCATGAATTTATCTCTCTACATCATGTCATCTTGCTTAAGGCGTTACTCTGTTTTTAACTTAATACTCTAGTTGCATGCTGGATAGCGGTCGATGAGTGGAGTAATAGTAGTAGATGCAGAATCATTTCGATCTACTTGTCACGGACGTGATGCCTATATACATGATCATGCCTAGATATTCTCATAATTATGCACAATTCTATCAATTGCTCAACAATAATTTGTTCACCCACCGTAGAATACTTATGCTCTTGAGAGAAGCCACTAGTGAAACCTATGGCCCTCGGGTCTATTCTCATCATATCAATCTCCATCACTTTTATATTGCTTTGCTATTTACTTTGCCTTTACTTTTTTACTTTGCATCTTTATATCAAAAATACTCTATCTATCATATCTCACTCTCGTAAGTGACCGTGAAGGGCTTGACAACCCCTAACCACGTTGGTTGCGAGTAGCTATCGCTTTGTGCAAGTACGAGGGACTTGAGTGTGGGCTCCTACTGGATTGATACCTTGGTTCTCAAAAACTAAGGGAAATACTTACGCTACTCTGCCGCATCATCCCTTCCTCTTCGGGGAAAACCAATGCAAGCTCAAGACGTAGTAGCCGTGTCTGGACAACTGCAGTTGCCATGGCAAAATAAATTGAAGTTGCCATGTCTAATCAACTGTGATTGCAATGTCTAAACAGCTATGGATGCTAAGCGTGAACAAATCTGTTTGCCATGGTTTAACCACTACATGTGCCATGTTGTACGAACTATAGTTTCCATGCATTGACCAACTGCTAATGATCGTAGGTTGTTATGGTGGAACCACATCGGCAAACGTATCATGGCAAGCTTCACCATTGTAGGCCAACACTATTGCAGATAGAGCACAACAAATTGGAATGACAGACCAGCTTCGATTAGCACATGCGGCACAACAAGGTAAAAAAATGTGAACCAACAAAACAAATAGTGCATTTACTTTTGTGGAAAAAGCATGGGGGAAAGTGGATTTGTCACTGTGTTGGCGGAAAACAACAAAAATGCTACCAAGTGGACACATGAAAAATAGTCATCTAGTGGCTTGTCTTCAGGATTTGTCAATTATTGCATGCCTGTGTGCAACATTCATGATTGACTCCATTTGCCTAGTGAGCTCGTACCTAGAATCCAAGTTTTGATGCTAAAAGATGTTGGTTGCCATGCCTTGGCAACAGTAACTGCCATCTTTGTTACACTGTAGTTGCCATGGCTTAAAAACTGCAGTTGCCATGCATGGCCACATGCAGATGCCATGACTTGCTGTATGAATGATGTCATGCCAAATCAGATGCAGTTGCTATATTCCGTTACGATAAACCCGCCATCGAAGCAATGCTTACATACGTACCTGTTTTTTTGTAGGACCTTCAAGTACAATGAACAGCGCCGCGGGGACATCTACTGCGGGAACCTCTGAGCACACGAAAGAAGCGTTCCACCAGCCAGCCAACAATTTGGTCACAAACAATGCAGAATCAGTGTTGGAAATGGCAATCGTTCCAGCAATGCCGACAAACACACCTTTGCACACCAGCACAAACAACACTCTAGCAGATGAAACAGCCGCCGACATTGAAGTGAATGATAAAACTGATGACGAAGCACAAGGGGATGAAGAATATGGGCAATCAGAAATCATGGTACCTCAACCACCATATGTTGGGTAGAGATTTAGTTTGTTTGAAGATGCCAATGAATTCTACCAGAGATATGCAATGTTCCATGGGTTTGCGGTGAACAACGAATACCATAGGAAAATAAAAAAACTAAGGAGTACAGCAGAGGTGAGATAAGGTGCTACAAGGCATGAAGGAACAAGAAGGGTAAAGGTGCTGTGCCTGTCATGCTGGAACGAAAGAGAGGCATCATTGTCAAGATGGAATGCCCTGTCCGGTGTAAGCTAAATGCAGATGGAGCATGGTGAGTGGTCACCGAATATTTCGACGAACACAACCATGAACTCATAAAGAAGTTTGATCTCGTAAAATTTCTGAGCGCCCATAGAGGATTCACCCCTCAAGAATAAATTCATAAAGCTGCTACATGATTGTAACGTCAGTCCATAAAGAATGGTCCAGATACTTTCCTTGATCCATAGCGGAGATGGTAGACTGAGTAGCATGCCCTACATACCGGAAGACATCACAAACCTAAAGGCAAAGTACCGTAGAGAGAGCAGGTTGGCTGACATAGAAGACACGATAGCCTACTTCGAAGAGAAAGCAAAAGCGGATGCTGATTTCTTCTACAGGATAAGATTGGACGATGAGGACCATGTCAGAAACATGTATTGGGTGGATGGTGCTACAAGAAGATCCTACAAACATTTCCGTGATTGCATTTCATTCGACACGACATATCTCACAAATATGTACAAGATGCCCTGCGCTCCATTCATGGGAATAAATAACCACAATCATTCATTGCAATTCGGTTGCCGACTCATTCGGAACGAGGATACAGATGGTTACACTTGGCTGTTCAAAACCTTCTTGGAGTGCATGGATGGACTTGCTCCGATGAATATAATAACAGACCAGGATTTTAGCATGCGTGCAGGCATAGAGGAGGTCTTTCCGTTGGCATTGCACATGCACTGCAGGTGGCATATTATTAAGAAGGCTGAGGAGACGCTAGGACCATTCTTTGCTGATCGTCCAGAGCTGCACAAGGCATTCGAGTTGTGCGTGGACCACAACTTGACAGTGGAGGAGTTTGAACGGAGCTGGATGGCTATGATTGAAACATATCAAGTCCAAGACAACGAGACACTTACTAGCCTATGGGAGAAGCGAATGTACTGGGTGCCAGCCTACTTCATGCAGTGCTTCTTCCCATTTCTGCAGACTACGCAGCGCAGCGAGGGGTTCAATTCTGTTTTGAAGTGGTACATGAGCCCTGGCAACTCATTGCTGTAGTTTGCCAAGCAATACACCGCTTTGGAACAGAAAATACTGGGTTCTGAGCTACAACAAGAAGCAAACACCGCGCTCAAGCAGCCTAAATTGCTAACATATTTACCGATGGAAAGGCAGATGAGCAAGATATATACCAACAAGAGTTTTAACAAGTGAATAAATTTACCGTTCTAATTTGCACAAGCATGAATTTAGTAGGTGACATGTAGAATGCAATGCATTTTCCAACTTTTTTGACTTGCTGATCTATTGAAAAATAGCCATTGAATACATTGTATGCATGTTCTATAATTGCCATGTGAAATCAACTATAGTTGCCATGTGGGTTGAACTATAATTTCCATGTTTAATGAACTATAGTTGCCGTCTGAAATGATGTGTAGTTGACACGTGACCCAAAACTGCATTTGCCATGTTTTATGAACTGGATTTGCCATGTTAAATGAACCTTAGTTGCCATGTTAAATGAACTGCATTGCCATATTAAATGTTATGCAGTTGTTATGTGAAAATATCATGCGGTTGCCATGTGGAAACAAACAACACAAGAACAGATGTGGGAAAAAAATCAGCATTTCCATGCCATCGTTGATGTTAGATATGTTTGCTATGTTACGACCTACATCAACACAAGGTGCTAGAAAAACATCATATAAGAGTTTAACAAAAACACAAAAACATGCAGATTCCAGGAGGAAATCAAGCGTGCCAGCATGTACACAGCTTACCAGATGGACGAACATAAATTCAAGGTGTGTTCTCTCTTGGGCATGTCGGATTCAGAACCTGAAGACCCGGACAAGGGAAGGAACTACTTCGTGAAGGCCTTGATAAATGAAGGAAAATACTACTGCCAATGCTGCAAATTCGAACGGGACGGGATTGTGTGCTGTCACATACTGAAAATAATGGACATGGTCGTGGTAACGCGATTGCCCCGCCATTTCATACGGCAGCGATGGACTTGGGATGCTGATGATGCGTTGGGGCCACAAACATCAAATGCAGTTTTGGCTGTGCATGATGAGAGACCAGCGGCAACCATGGAAGCTGTGAGGCACGTTGTGTTGACCAAGAACTATACTGAACTAATAGATGAAGCATGCAAGAGTGATGAGACAGCAAGGGTGGCAGAAAAACACAGGAAGGCCCTGAAAAGAGAGCTTGATGAGATCAAAAAGAGGAAGGCTGAAGAAGCCTTACACAGGTTCCCTCGTACCTCAAGTGTGCCTTCGTCCACGGGTCCATCATTTGAAAACTCGGAGGTAGGGTCTAGAACAGCAAACACGCAAACCTAGGTCAGGAACCCGCCCCGTTCTATCACAAAAGGGCGTCCAAAAGGGGTCAGATACAAATCGGGGTTGGAGATTCAAGCAAAACACAAGAAAAAAAAGAAAGGGACGGGCAATCCGTGAGCAACGCTGGAGGATTGTAACTTGGGTGTTGGTGACATTTTTGTAAGGTAGATGGTCTAGATTTTAAAAAATGGGAGAATGACTATTGATGGGCATCAGAAATTGAAAGAGAATGACATGAATCAGTGACTACAATTGCCCCGTGTGTGGTACTAAATCTGACATGTTATTTATACTGAATCTGCCATGTTATTTCTGTCGGCGTCCTGGGAACGGGGGTCCCCGGACTTGCTTGCCTGCAGCCCGCTGCGTGGCTAAGCCAGCAGGCTGTACGGCCCATCTTCATCAACAAGGCATCCAAGACACTCGCGAGGGGCCAAGCCTCGCGAGGAGGACGACACGAGGCCTCCTCTAGAGCGGCCTAGTCAAGCAGGCTCATGAGGAGCGAAGGTATCAAGGCGAGGCGAACCTCACGAGGCTCTCATGACGTGAGCCATGACGATCGACACCAGGCGGGAGCCAGCACGCGCAGCGTCCTTGTTTCCTCTTTGGTGCTAAGGAGGCTAGCGCAGGTGAGGAGTACCGAGGCATCATGCAAAGGTTGCCATTTTGTGCAACAAGACCAAGACCGGAAGGACGGCAAGACAGAGGTCATCGTGGATCCCAAGACGACGTCACCACCAGAGGCTTTCGTAGGTGCAGACCACCTTTTGTCAGGATAGCTTGTACTAGCTGCCCCCTTCAAATTAGCCCGCCGTTGTTGGCTCCCTTCGCGCTCAATATTTGGGAAGTGGACCAGGGCCCCTATAAGTAGGACTATCCACCATCAGGGGCAAGGGGACGGCATCTTAGGTCGCTCTCTAACCCACACAAGTTAGCCATGCACAAGAACACCTCAACTTCAGGAGGCAGTTGTAACGCCCTCGATGCGACTATATCTCCCACGTGTCGAAGCACGACTTAGAGGCATAACCGCATTGAAAGCAATGTCGCAAGTGAGGTAATCTTCACACAACCCATGTAATAAAATAAGGGAAAGAGATACATAGTTGGCTTACAATCGCCACTTCACACAATTACATGAATAAAACATTACATCAACCAGATACAATCAAGGTCCGACTACGGAACCAAAATAAAAGAAGAACCCCAAATGCGACAAAGGTCCCCGATCGACCCCAACTGGGCTCCATTACTGATCAACTTGAACGAAACAACACAAAGGACAAGATCTTCATCGAGCTCCTCCTTGAGCTTGGTTGCGTCACCTGCACGGTCTCATCGGCACCTGCAAGCTGGTTTTGGAAGTATCTGTGAGCCACGGGGACTCAACAATCTCACACCCTCACAATCAAGACTATTTAAGCTTATGGGTAAGGTAAAGGTATGAGGTGGAGCTGCAGCAAGCGACTAGCATATATGGTGGCTAACATACGCAAATGAGAGCGAGAAGAGAAGGCAAAGCACGGTCGATAAAAGTATGATCAAGAAGTGATCCTATAGCAACCTACGTCAAGCATAACTCCAACACCGTGTTCACTTCCCGGACTCCGCCGGAAAGAGACCATCACGGTAACACACGCTGTTGATTCATTTTAATTAAGGTCAACTTCAGGTTTTCTACAACCGGACGTTAACAAATTCCCATCTGCCCATAACCACGGGCACGGCTTTCAAAAGTTCAAATCCCTACAGGGGAGTCCCAACTTAGCCCATCACAAGCTCTCACGGTCAACGAAGGAATAGACCTCCTCCCGAGACGTTTCGATCAGACTTGGTATCTTGGTTCTTCAAGACACTTCGACAGGTTAAAACATGTCCAGCAACACCGCCCGAATGTGCTGACAAATCCCGATAGGAGCTGCACATATCTCGTTCTCAGGGCACACTCAGATGAGACATCCTACGAGTAAAACCAACCCTCAAGTTGCCCCGAGGTGGCCTCGCAGTCTACTCGGTCGGACCAACACTTAGAGGAGCACTGGCCCGGGGGGGGGGGGTTAGAATAATGATGACCCTTGGGCGCGCGACCCCCAAGGGAAAAGAAAAGGCTAGGCGGCGAATGGTAAAACCAATGTTGGGCATTGCTGGAAAAGCTTTAATCAAGGCGAACTATCAAGGGGTTCCCATTATCACCCAACCGCGTAAGGAACGCAAAATCCGGGAACATAACACTGATATGACGGAAACTAGGGCGGCAAGAGTGGAACAAAACACCAGGTATAAGGCCGAGCCTTCCAACCTTTACCAAGTATATAGATGCATTAATTAAATAAGATATATAGTGATATCCCAACAAGTAAACATGTTCCAACAAGGAACAACATCTCCATGTTCCAACAAGGAACAAACTTCAATCTTCACCTGCAACTAACAACGCTATAAGAGGGGCTGAGCAACGCGGTAACATAGCCAAACAACGGTTTGCTAGGACAAGGTGGGTTAGAGGCTTGGTTCAACAACATGGGAGGCATGATAAGCAAGTGGTAGGTATCGCAGCATAGGCATAGCAAAAGAGCGAGCAACTAAGCAAGCCAAGATAGAGGTGATTTCGAGGGTATGATCATCTTGCCTGAAATCCCGCAAGGAAGAAGAACGAGTCCAAGAAGAAGACAAACGGGCGTAGACGAACGGGTCCTCACAAACGCGACGATACCGGAACCAACCCGAAGAAGCAAACACCGGAAAGAAGCACACAACATAGTAAACAACCAACACATGAACATGGTATGATATGCGGGATGCGGGATGTGATGCATATGCATGATTGGACAAGGAATGCATGAACTTGGCCTCAACTTGGAAATCCAAGTGTGCCACTTGAAAGATGAGATGAAATCGCTTGAAATCGATATAAAGATCACCGGAATCGGAGTTACGGTTTGGAAATGGCAAGCAATTCAAATATGGCACCGGTCTACGATATACAGCACGTAGCCATCTAAATGCAACAAGATGAACATGCTAAAGCACCCAAACATGACAAAAAAATACATGGCAGGGATGCATTCATGATGTTTAACAAAATACTAGCACTGAGCTACGGCCAATTCATCCATTAACAGGTTCAAACAAGCATGGCAAAAATGCATATGGTAAACAAATTTCAGACTTAGTGAAATTAACACTAGCCTGGAATCTCAGATCAGGTTGCACACTTTGGAGCATGAAAACTATATGCTACAGAGCCTGAACATGGTAAAGTAAAGCATGGCATGGAGCTACTCAAAGAGCTTAACAAAAGTCCCTTAGTGACCTTGAGCCAAAAGGGATCAGAAAATACAATTGCAAGCATGTGAACATGGCAAAAACATAATCAAATCACAGACTTAGTGAAAACTGGAGCATGCTGAAACAGATATCAAGTAGGCATGTTTACGAGCTCGATGCACTCACTACAGAGCAAGTCATGACAATCTAAGCACACACCCATCAAGAATACATAAAATACAAGCTAGACATGGCAAGAACAATAACATGGCATGCACGGATCAACTACAACATCCTCGGCAAAATTGCTAACAAGTAGACAATCTGCCCAGATTCACGAAATGACAAAAGTAGAGCTCGATTGACTCAAGCTAGGGTGCTCCATAATTGCAAACAAAGACATGGATGGATAGAGCACTACAAGATTAACAAAACATCCTTACTGATCATCCTCAAAAGAGGCACGGATCACTAGGAAACAACATGAACATATGGCATATTGAGATAAACAGGTCAAGGACTTAGTGGAAATGCTAAGTCCCTGAAATCAGCATTACCAAGTGCCTCACTTTGCAAGCTTGTGCTAGTCACCACACACATCACAAAAATACATGGGTTGCACCTCTGGAAAGATGGCAAAACCCTTAACAAAACATATGTAGAGCTCATGGGCATATCATGCACACAATAATCATGGCAAAAATGACAAATATCTAAATGGAGTAGCAGATCTGACAATTATCTCAAGTAGCACTCTTCTAACAGCATTTCGGGCATCAAGATGAGCTCAAATGAAAATGATGCAATGAGATGAAATGATGTACTCTCTGAGGCGAACATTTTGATATGCTATATGCATGAATCGGAGCTATGGATGGAAAGTTACGATGCGATGAACATGTGCATTTGAAACTGGAATCTCAGGACTTAGCCGAAATAACCACCTCCAGATCTAGGGTTTCGTGGCACGGACTTCGAGGATGACCGGAGCTCATCGGGAACGAGGAGGTTGGGGCCGCCGGATCCGGCCGGCTCCTGCCCGGATCTGGCCGGAGGAGAGGCGCACGCCGGCGCGGGCGAACGGCGGCGGTGGTCGCGGGCGTGGCTGCGCCGACGAGGAGAGTGCGGCGGGCGGCGAGGCGCGCTGGTCGGCGGCGAGCCGGCGCGGAGGCGCGGCGCGGAGGAAGAGGCGGGCGGCGTCGGGCGCTGCGGGCGGCGCGCGGCCCGAACGCGCGGAGGAGGGGGCCGGCCTTGGGCCGAGCGGGCCGGTGGGAGGCGCGGGCGGCGGGGCGTCAAGTGGCGCACTCTGATTGGCCGCGGGAGGCGGCGCACTGACGTGGCGGTGCTCCATTGGTCGATGCGATGTGGCGGCGGCGGTGGACGCGTCCGCCGGTGAACGGACATGTCCGGCGGCGCGGAGGGAGGTGAGATCTAGGGTTCATCCGCGAAATGATCCGAAATTTCGGGGAGGGGTGCTCTTTTATAGGTAGAGGGAGCTAGGAGAGTCCAAATGAGGTGCGGTGTTCGGCCACGCGATCGTAATCGAACGACCTAGATGATGGGGAGGGTTTTGGTGGGTTTTGGGCCAAATTGGAGGGGTGTTGGGCTGCAACACACACGAGGCCTTTTCGGTCTCTCGGTTAACCGTTGGAGCATCAAACGAAGTCCAAATGGTACGAAACTTGACAGGTGGTCTACCGGTAGTAAACCAAGGCCGCATGACAAGTCTCGGTCCAATCCGGAAATATTTAATCCCCACACACGAGAAGAAGGTAGAAATGACCACCGGAGGAGAACGGAGCGCCGGAATGCGAAACGGACAACGGGAAAAATGCTCGGATGCATGAGATGAACATGTATGCAAATGAAATGCACATGATGACATGATATGCAATGCATGACACGCAATCAATGACAACGCAACAACAGCGAATAACTGGACGACACCTGGCACATCGGTCTCGGGGCGTTACAGCAGTTCTTCCCCTTGTATTGTTCATCATCAGCCCAAGAGGCAATCCACCACCACCACACTGGAGTAGGGTATTACACCACAACGGTGGCCCGAACCAGTATAAATCCTGTGTCTTTTTGTGTTGCCAGTTCGTCGAGTTCGTCCGCGAGATCTTAGTGAGCTAGGGCGTAGATCGGTGGGAGGAAAAGTCTTCGCGCGCACCCCAGTGTTCGAACCTTAAGGGTTTGCCGGAACCCCACATCCGACATTTGGCACGCCAGGTAGGGGTGCGCTGAGGCTTCCCTTCTATCGATCTGCGCTCCGACGCCACTGCGCTTCGCTCACATGGCAGGCGCCCTACCGCCGACTCCGACGGCCAGCGTCGACGACGGGGCCAGGGGGCTCCGAGCTCTGGCCCCCGCCCTACGGCGGGCGCAGTGGCCGCCCAGGTTCAGGCCGGAGATGCCGTCGCGCTAGGACAGCGCAGCGGACCTGTCGGCTTTCTTGCTGGCGTACGAGGAGGCCGTCCTCGAGGCCAGGGGCGATGGCAAGGTCATGGCCAACTGGCTTTCCATGGCCCTCGCCGGCGAGCCACGCGCCTGGCTGCTCAACCTTCCCAGATCCACGGTGGCATCTTGGGAGGAGCTCCGCGACCTCTTCACTGCTCACTATGCAGTGCCGGCGCACCACGCAGTTGCGGCCCTGCTGGGCGGCTCTCAAGTACCGCTGTCAGACCGCCACGCCAAGCCGTTCCTCCATCAGACGAGGCCACCTCCAGGCATCCCGGGGCTCCCCCAGGTTGGGCCGCGCCAGAGGCCGACCTTACCTTCGGCTCAGAGGATCACCCCGACTCCACCGCCGGCTCCGGAGTGCTTCCGATGCTCTGCATGCCCACCATCTGCAACATGGTCGTCACCAAGACCCTCATCGACGGTGGTGCTGGCCTCAACTTGCTCTCCGTGGAAGCCTTCAACCTTCTCCACGTGCCACTCGAGCGGCTCGGCCTCAGTAAGCCCTTCTCAGGAGTGGGTGGTGGAGCTGCCCACTCCCTAGGACAGATCCGCCTCCCTGTCACCTTCGGCACACGCGACAACTACCGCACCGAGTTGGTGGACTTCGACATCGCTTGCATTGGCCTCCCATACAATGCCATCCTCGGGTACCTGGCTCTCGCTCAGTTCATGGCGGTGACTCACCTAGCCTACAACCTCATGATGATGCCAGGGAGCAAGGGCGTCCTCACCATCAAGGGGGACACTAAGGAGGCCATGACGGCACTCAGGCTCGCCTTCAAAACCGCGGCAGCAGCACAACCCGCCGACGCCGGTGCCCCCGCGGCTAGGGAGGCTGCGCCCAGCAAGAAGAAGCAGCTGTTCACCCAAGACAAGGCGGAAACCAAGGAGGTACCGGTCAGAGAGGACGGGCCTTCAGGAGCCACCTTTACCATAGGAGCCGGTCTCGACTGGGAACAAGAAGAAGCTCTGGTGAGGTTCTTGCACGCGAACAAGGAGATATTCGCGTGGGAGCCAAATCAGCTGGTAGGGGTCCCGAGGGAGGTGATACAGCATCATCTAAGGGTATGCCCCAACACCCCCCCCCCCCCGTGAAGCAGCGAGCGAGACGGCAGTCCACTGAGAAGCATGCCTTCATCGTCCAAGAGACATGCAAGCTGGAAGCGGCAGGTGCCATCCGAGAGGTTCGGTACCCCGAATGGCTGGCGAACCCTATCGTGGTGCCGAAAAAAGGCGGGAAGGAACGGATGTGCGTTGACTTCACCAATCTTAACAAAGTCTGCCCTGAAGACCCATTCCTACTCCCGCGCATCGACCAGATCGTTGACTCCACCACCGAGTGTGACTTGCTGTGCTTCTTGGACGCATTCTCAGGGTATCATCAAATCAAGATGTCGGTGGAAGATGTGAAGACGGCCTTCCTGACACCATGTGGGGTGTAATGCTACACCTGCATGCCCTTCGGGCTGCGCAACGCGGGCGCGACCTTTCAGCGGTTGATGCACATCGCTCTTGGGCGGCAGCTCGGGAGAAACAAGAGGCTTACGTCGATGACACAGTGGTCAAGTCTCGTGAGGCAAGGACGTTGATTCAAGACTTGGAGGAGACCTTCGAGAGCCTGCGCCAAGTGAACTTAAGGCTCAACCCGGAGAAGTGCGTGTTCAGTGTCCCCTCCGGCAAGCTGCTGGGATTCCTTGTATCCCACAGGGGGATCGAGATGAACCCAGAGAAGGTCAAGGCTATCGAGGACATGAGCCCGCCGCAGACCCTCAAAGAGATGCAGAAGCTAGCAGGACGGGTGACCGCGTTAGGGCATTTCATCTCCAAACTGGGAGAGCACGCCTTATCATTCTTCAAGCTCATGAAGAGGAATGGCCCGTTCGAGTGGAACCCAGAGGCCAACCGGGCCTTACAAGACCTCAAGAAATACCTTACTAGCCCCCCAGTGATGGTGGCACCGTGGCCCCTCGAGCCCCTGGTACTCTACCTTGCTGCCACCCCGTACTCCGCCAGTGCAGCGTTGGTGGCGGTTCGGGAGGAGCGCCAAGTCAAGGGCGCGCCCTGCCAGGCCAAGGCTGAAGTAGCGCGGGGCCAGGAAGGCGCAGCAAAGGCATCAGCGGTGGAAGGCCAAGCTCAGCAGGGCGGCGCCGCAGAAGCTCCTGAGGACACCAGGGTCTTAGGGACCCTTCCACCTTAGGATATGTCCCGATCTCCACATGACCCGAGCCTCGACAGCATGCCAACCCTCGTCGAACACCCAGTGTACTTTGTCAGCACCGTACTAC
Source organism: Triticum urartu (assembly GCF_056163025.1). Classification (NCBI taxonomy): domain Eukaryota; kingdom Viridiplantae; phylum Streptophyta; class Magnoliopsida; order Poales; family Poaceae; genus Triticum; species Triticum urartu. The sequence goes on along the minus strand of NC_141876.1, from coordinate 169,824,869 downwards.
GAGATGCGAGAGCATGCTACCCCATGCCCCAGAAGCTCCTGCTCGCACTCCTGGTGGCCTGACACAAGCTGCGACACTACTTCCAGGGCCACCCCATCAAAGTCGTCTCAGCCTACCCACTAGAAAGGATACTTAGGAGCCCTAACTCAGCCGGAAGGGTTGCAGAGTGGAACATCGAGTTGCAAGCATTTCAGTTGGAGTTCAGCACTACCAGGGTCATCAAGGGGGCCGCACTCGCTGACTTTGTGGAAGAATGGACGGATGCCTCGACACTTGAGGAAGGAGAAGACCGGTCCACCTCCCCGGGAAGTGAGGCTCCGGATGGTTGGGTCATGTATTTTGATGGCGCCTTTGCACACCAGGGCGCGGGGGCTGGAGCAGTGCTAATCTCGCCCACCCAGGACAAGCTCTACTACGCCGTGCAACTCTGCTTTTAGCACGGCGAGAAGGTCTCCAACAACATCGCGGAGTACGAAGGCCTCATAGCTCGCCTGAAGGCTGCAGCGGCCCTAGGGGTGAAGCGCCTCACTGCCAGAGGCGACTCACAACTCCTCGTCAACTTCTCCAACAAGGTGTACGAGCCGAAGGACGAGCACATGGAGGCCTACCTCACAGAGGTGCGCAAGATGGAGAAATAGTTCTCGGGCCTGGAGCTGCAGCACGTACCCCGAGGTACCAACAAGGAAGCCGACGACATCACCCAGAGAGCATCCAAGTGGCAACCACAGGAGCCGGGCATCTTTGAGGAGCGGCTCTTCAAGCCATCAGCTGCGCCACCTCTTTCAAGCACGACCCAACCTCGGGAGGAGCTCCCCCAGCCTCCGGCCACAGGAGCCCCGACTTGTGGACCGACCTCCGGGGCTCGGCTGCTCTTTGCGCTCGAGCATCAGGAGGAATGCTGGACCAAGGAATTCAAAGAGTACTTAACGCACGGGACGTTGCCGGAAAAGGAAGAGGAGGCGGAGCGTGTGGCCCGACAAGCCACGGAATACTATATCCAAGACGGCGAGTTATATAGGAAATGACTGAACGATGTCACACTGCGCTGCATATCCAGCGACTAAGGAAGGGAGTTGCTGATTGACATACACGGCGGGGACTGCGGACACCACTCGTCATCACGGACCCTCGTCGGCAAGGTGTTCCGCAGTGGATTCTACTGGCCTACAACACTCAACGACGCAGCCGAGCTGGTGAAGTCTTGCGAAGCCTGCCAATTCCACGCCAAGCAAATCCATCAACCAGCTCAGGGCCTTCAAACTATCCCGCTCACATGGCCGTTCGCGGTTTGGGGGTTGGATATCCTAGGGCCGTTCCCTCGGGCGCCAGGGGGCTACCGTTACCTCTACGTCACCATCGACAAGTTCACCAAGTGGGCGGAAGTGGAAGCCGTCCGTACCATCCCGGCCGGCTCTGCTGTCAAGTTCATCAAGGGCCTCGTGAGCTGCTTCGGGGTCCCCAACTGTATCATCACAGATAACGGTTCGCAGTTTACTAGCAACCTCTTCAAAACCTATTGTGCTAACCTTGGAACGCAGATCTGCTACGCTTCGGTGGCCCACCCCAGGAGCAATGGCTAGGCCGAACGTGCTAACGCGGAGGTCCTGAGGGGCCTCAAGACCAGGACCTTCAAGAAGAAGTTGGAGGCCTGCAGCAGGGGCTGGCACGACGAGCTCCAGTCCGTACTATGGTCCATCTGGACCACCGCCACCAAGCCAATGGGAGAGACTCCATTCTTCCTCGTGTATGGAGCCGAAGCGTTCCTCCCTCACGAGGTTAAGTATCGCTCCGCACAGGTCCTGGCATTCGACAAAATGCGGCAGGAAGCCACGCGGGGAATGGACCTCGTGTTAGTGGAGGAACATCGCCGCGGAGCTGCGCTGCAGGCGATGAGGTACCAGCAAGCACTGCGGCGATACCACTGCCGCAACATCCCGTCTAGGACACTCGAGATGGGAGACCTAGTCCTGAGGCGGGTCCTCTCTAGGGAAGGGCTGCCTAAGCTTTCACCAATGTGGGAGGGCTCGTTCAAGGTCGTCCACATCTCCAGGCCTGGCGCCGTGCGCCTGGAGACACAAGACGGAGTACCAGTCCAAAACGCCTGGAACATTCAGCACCTCCGGAGGTTTTACCCATAAAGCAAGGCCCAGAGCCTGAGAAGCAAGACCCAGAGCCTGTGAAGCAAGGCCCAGAGCCTGAGAAGCAAGGCCCAAAGCCTGTGAAGCAAGGACTAGAGCCTGAGAAGAAAGGCCCAGAGCCTGTGAAGAAGGCCCGATGCCTGTGAAGAATCGCCGCCCGTGACACTCTCACATAATAATGAGTTGGGGCTGTACACACCCCGGAGTCTCAGGGGTGCCGGCCTCAGGCCCTGGGGCTCCCGCCTACGCCTAGTGGACAACACTTAGCTCCACGCTGGTGAGAAGACTTGAAGACTAGATTAGGTGCCGGACGCGGCTTTTCATTTTCTTTTCGTATTTGGCTCCCTTTTCCTTAATCGAAATTTGCTTTTGGCATTTCTTGCTGAGTTGACCCTCTCGCTTCTTGCTGCGTTTTTCCGGCTCGGGTTATCTCGTGTTCTCTCTCTCGCATGCCTCATGAGGGGGCTGGGCAGGTGCCCTCGCAAGCATTTTCTCCCTTCTCTGCCTTCTCGCGAGCCACCCTCGTTCAAGCCCAAAAGCTGGCGTGCCTCTCCTAGTCCGTGCCCCTCGGGTACCGCGATACAAGGCGTCAGGCCAGGACCAGGGCAAACAACAAATCTTTTAACGCAATTTCTAACGAGCTTTCGCAGTTCCCCAGCAGATGCAGGCCACCAAGGCAAGATGGGCACAAGAAAATGAGCACCTCGTGAGGAAGAGGGCATCTCGGATATACCAGGTCAAGTCATCTTTGCATGAAATAACAACACAACACGCACAGTGCCACAATCGAGGAACCATAGTTCGATACACGTCCCCTTGGGCCCAAACTGGTTACATTCTTGATGCAGGAAAAAGAGTAAAACAAAAGCAGCGTCACAGCAATCTGCGGAGGCAGGCCACTAGCGGCACCCCGAACCTAGCCAGATCCTTCTTCGCGCTTCACGGAGGCGGCGGGGCGGCTGGTCGTGGCCACTTCTGCTGGAGCTGTCACTGGAGGAAGAGCCGCTGTAGCGGGACAAGACGCATCCGCCCCCAAGGGCAGGCTCGCCCCCATCCTCGTCGCGACCGTCCCCGAGGCCGAGCACCTCCTCACCATCGTTTGTCTCGGGGAAGCACCCGACGCAGCGACCATCTTACCCAAACACCCTCAGGAAGAGGGTTGATTCACCATCGTACTTGAAGTGGAGGGCGCACCGCCGACCCAACACGCACGCGCGAGCGAACGTCTGCCAACCATGGGCCAGGGCTATGTTGCCCGCGGCAGAAGTCGCGACTGCAACCCAAGAGGCCTTGCTGCAACAACCATCCGCCTGCAGCCAGAGTCCGCCTGGATCGGAGGCCGGCAGCTCGTTGGCGAAGAAGCACGGAAGTTGGAGCCAGTTGCCGGCCGGGTTCTCCGACCAGACGACAAACTCCGGCGACACTTCCACCGTGTGGAAGCGCAGACGGGGGGGGGGGGGGGCACCAAAGCACGCCTCCCCTCGTCAGATGGATCGCCGTGGCTGGGACGACCCACTCCGCGTGCCGTGGCGCCACTCCGAAAGTAGGCCGCGACAGGGGACGCGGTGTGCTTGCGCGGACGGCCACGCCCGCGCTTGGGCACCGATGAGCCAGGTCCCTCGCGAGGGGCCTTTCCCTTCTCGGCGGCGGAGAACTTCCTCCCTGGCGCCATTGGTGGCACAGCGAGCGACGAATCGAGGAAGAAGAAGCTAAGAGTGGAGCGAGGAAGAAGAAGCAGCAAGCGAGGAAGAGATGGGCGACGGGGGCTCCGCCCCCACCCCATTTATAGCAAAAGAAGGCCAACCAGCACCTCCCACGACCACAGGTAATGATGGTTTCCCTTGCATGTCGCAGTGACTCGTCAAGTCGTGAAGTCGCCGAGGCAGCGTAGGGAAGCAGAGATGCCCATGACCAATCAACCGCCACGCGTCAACCAAGGCCGTAGGCTTTGGGGGCCTGTGGCGCTCCGTACTTAGCCCTTGGCTTCGTCGCGAAGCCAAGCCCGAGCGCACCTTGGGCCCGGGGGCTACTGTCGGCTTCGTGGGAACGGGGGTCCCCGGACTTGCCTACCTGCGGCCCGCAGCATGGCTAAGCCAGCAGGCCGTATGGCCCATCTTCATCAACAAGGCATCCAAGACCCTCGTGAGGGGCCAAGCCTCGTGAGGAGGACGACACGAGGCCTCCTTTGGAGCGTCCTAGTCAAGCAGGCTCACGAGGAGCGGAGGTATCAAGGTGAGGCGAACCTCACGAGGCTCTCGTGACGTGAGCCATGATGATCGACACCAGGCGGGTGCCAGCATGCGCAGCGTCCTTGTTTCCTCTTTGGTGCTAAGGAGGCTAGCGCAGGCGAGGAGTACCGAGGCATCAGGCAAAGGTTGCCATTTTGGTGCAACAAGACCAAGACCGGAAGGACGGCAAGACGGAGGTCATCATGGAGCCCAATACGGCGTCACCACCAGAACCTTTCGCAGGCGCAGACCACCTTTTGTCAGGATAGCTCGTACTAGCTGTCCCCCTTCAAATTAGCCCGCCGTCGTTGGCTCCCTTCCCGCTCAATATTTGGGAAGAGGACCAGGCCCCCTATAAGTAGGACTAGCCACCATCAGGGGCAAGGGGACGACATCTTAAATCGCTCTCTCAGCCACACAAGTTAGCCACGCACAAGAACACCTCAACTTCAGGAGGCAGTTCTTCCCCTTCTATTATTCATCATCAGCCCAAGAGGCAATCCACCACCACACTGGAGTAGGGTGTTACACCACAACAGTGGCCCGAACCAGTATAAATCCTGTGTCTTTCTGTTTTGCGAGTTCATCGAGTTCGTCCGCGAGATCTTAGCGAGCTAGGGCATAGATCGGTGGGAGGAAAAGACTTCGTGCGCACCCCAGTGTTCGAACCTTAAGGGTTTGTCGGAACCCCACATCTGACAATTCCTATTGAATCTGCCATGTTATTTCTACTAAATCCGCCATCATGTAGATATCTGTTTTCAGTCAACGCATTTTATTCCACACATATTGTATTGTATGCATACTATGAAAAACCTAGTTGAAATGATCACATGCAAAAAACACAAGGCAACGGTTGCTTATGAACTACCATGCTAACCAATACAGTTAGTAATGCAAAAAACCCAAAAAGCCAAAAAAACAGAATGATTACTTACACTAACCGTGTTGATCAACTATATTTGCCATGTTTTCAGGCATCATAGACACATTCAGACACCCAACTGGCGCTACCAACCACAAACACATAACAGTGCTGAAACATAAACGTAGCTGCTGTCACACCTAAGTAGGTTCACATCCACACATATATTACAAAATATTCAAATGTCACTCACACGCCACCACTATATACTAGGCTCCGGGGGGATGCATTCATAACATAGTGCACAGACATATTTTTAAAACAAAAAGTTGATACCTTACATTCCTCAGCCACAGAATGTAAGGTAGGCGTGTGGTATGGAGCACCACTTGATCACTTGTACTTCTTGTTGGCTTTTTCGATAACTTCCTCTATGAACTCTCATGCATTGGCCCACGTGTTGAAATCTTCATTCATCAACCAATTCCATGTGTATATTTTGCGGAGCTCAACGACCACTGCAGCTGTGACGATAGGGACCCATCGGCCTTCCCACTTTGCAAGGTATTCCAACATGTGAAAGCCACAGTCATGCCTATAAAGAAAAGAATCAGATCAGTTCAAGAGAATAGAAAAAATCATAAACTTCAATGCAGAGGTGACAAAAAGTTTTAGGACTCATGTGGAGGACACATGAAAAAAGATAGTAATTACCGGTTTCCTTGCTTCGTAGTCGCGACATACTCGATGGGGAAATGATCGATCTGGACCCTTGAAGTTTCGTAGTGACAGTTCCATGTCTCTGAGGTTGTTGATGAAGAATTCAGCATGCGTAGTAAGATCTGCATCGGCTTCTGAACGCATTGAATCAAGCACCTCAAAACGTTGGTTCTTCAGGTCAAGGCAAATCGCATAGTGGTGACCACACTTGTCATGTGGGTCATGTGGTGAAAGCTCTTGGAACATGGGAAATAATACCTGCAAGTAAAAAATAAGAGGGAAAGAAAAGTAGAGTTCAAATAAAAAACATCAAATGATGTTGTAGGAAAAATGATTTGAAAAGATATTGCCAGATGCAGTAAGAGGTACATGAATGACAAAGCAACAAGTATCCAGAAATGCGCCCACAGAGAATGTATATTTTCCATGTGTAATTAAAAGAAGTTGCCAATTATTTTAATTGAAGTTGCCACATAAGTTGCATTAAAAAAGTAGGCAAACTTATTTTACATGGCAGCTGTTGCCACATGAAACATCTGTCACAAAATAGTATGTAGCCCACATGTGAAGCATAGCTACTGACAAAACATAGCATGGGACAAAAATATGTGCAAACAAGAAGGGAACACTCACACATTTCTTCAGTGTGAGCTTGAATTCACCATGAGCAGCAAAATGCTTCCTCGGGATTTTATGGTGGAAGTCACCATCCCATATTTTGCAGGTCACACTATATTGCATGATTGCCTTGTCGGGACAAATATCCATATGCCTGTTGATGAAGTCAATCCCACACGCAACTACATTCTTCGACATTTTACCAAGTGGCCTCATAGACTCGGCAAGATCACCCAGGTTGATGTACGTCGCATCACATTGTATGATTTTGGTTCTGTCCAAACATGAGCTGTATGAAAATGATATAACATGAAAGAATCATGTCTACTAAAATAAATAAAAAATAAAATGTAAACAAAGCATGGCTGGGATAGCAAAGGAAAAATAAGAGAAAAGCAAGTGAGGGGTTATGTGGTGTGGACGTTACGCTTTCAACTCCTTCATGTACTTGCCGTTGGACCTCGCATTTCCAAAACGCTTGACAATATCATACAGATGATTCTGCTCCTTTGTGGCCTTGACTTCGGGCTCATAGTCATCCACGGGTGGTGCGTAAACTACCCTATGCTGCCTCGCAGATCCAGGGGTGGCACTTCTAACGGTATCCTCAGATACCGACTCAGCAGGCACGTTAGAACTTGATTGCCCCTGACCCCATGAGGACCTCCTCTTCAATGCTTCCTCCTCAATCATGCGGTAAGCTTCATTAAGTGACGGTGAAAACTCCTCAGGGGTGGCTGCAAGGATCAAACAGCAGGTTAGAATACTTGGAAACAAAACAAGTTTATTGTGAAAAAGGATGCAGAATATGAAACATAGGTGCAAAAATAGTGAGTTGCCATGTGGAGACAACTCCAGTTGCCATGTGTACTGCAATGTAGTTGCCATGTGGCAACAACTGTAGTTGCCAAGTACATTGATTTGAAGTTTCCATGTTGCAGCAACTCCAGTTTCCATGTGCTTGGCGAATGGAATTCAACATGGCAACAACTTTAGGTGCAATGTTGCAGCAACTCCAGTTGCCATGTGTATCTCATGAGATTTGCCATCACCAGTAAGAAACCAGAAAAGCTTGTGACAAACGCCGGACTAAAAAAATGTAGAAACAAATGATAAACACAAAAAAATGTACCTTGCACTATCGGCTCTGCAAACTTCACAGCCTTCCCGCCGTTAGCCATTAGCTGCGCCATCATTGGGGCCATGCCTGCCGGGAAAGCAAAGGCAATAGACACATCATCTTGCACCACTGGTTCATCTTGAGTGCGATCGATGCCAAGGCTACAGCTCGGTGGGGTGAAGGCCATTGGGTGACTCTCCACCCTACCAGCCGTATCATGAACAAATTGCTTCACAGAACCCAGGGGTGACAGATCAACAAACATTTCTGCCTCGTCTGCTGCAGTATCATCAGGCTTATTAGTAGGGCAGGGTGTGCTCTAGGCGGTCTCAATTGCAACTTTCTTGCCAATCTTCTTGTTTGGGCTATATGGGACACCAATGTTGATTGGGAGCTTAGAAGTGCGCAGATTTAAGCTGGGGTTCTCCACGGCACTGAAAGGCGCACTCTGCTCCGGACGTTCACCTCTGTCAGTCATGCATGGCTTGCCACCTGTGTCAGTTGTACTCCGGACTTCCGTTTTCTCCATAACATTGCTTTTGGCAGGAGGTGGGAATAGTGTGGAAGCAGGCACATAACCAGAGTCATCTCTGCTGCTCCTGGCTAGATCTGGTGCATTGGGTATGGCTGCAGGATGCTTGCGGGGGCTATGATGCCTAGGTGGAAGACCAGCTCGCGCAATGGTCGCCGTAGCAACCTCTGGACCACCAGAAGCTGGAGCTGTTGTGCCATGATTCTCACCTATGGATGGCATCTCATTATGAATTGTGGCCGCAGCCCCTTCTTTTGTGGGTGCAGAAGTACCAGCAGCCACACGCTTGGAATCCTTATCAGATGAGCGGGAATCTTCCTTGCTTAGGTTGATCTCGGGAGTGTCCACTTCAACACTTGCTGATCGGGTGGCATTGGTCGCAACAGCATCCCTCATTGCCAGCAAAGTGGGCAATATCTCAGCAGTCCTGGCAGATACTGACTCATCACTCCCAGATGTACGAATGCATGTTGTTGTAGCCTACACATCTGCAACCGGCGGAGATGGTCGTCCGATTGCATCAGAGCTAGTGGGAATAGTTGATGGTGCAGCAGCAGTTTTGTCAGCTAGAGCCTCATGATCATCTGAGTTGCCACTTGTTGACAGCTTGGAATGAATGCGTTTGAGTGGGTCTTTAGGGTTCTGTTTGGTTACGCGTGTAGTAGTCTTCTTCACCTTGCAAGAAAGCACATGGAAGAGTAAAAATTTGAACAAAATAGTTGCCATGGTAGTCATCTTAAAAATGAAAAATGTGTGATGTGCGAGAGCTTCCATTTGAGAACAAGGTATGGATGAGCACACATGACAATGTAGGTGGTGGAAGCCAGTGGAAAGCTGCTAGTTGCCATATAAGTGGAAAAGGAATTGCCATGTGGTATAGTTAGCAGTTGCCATGCAGAACAAGTAGGAGTTGCCATGCAACAAAAAGTAAGATCATGAGAAAATATGAGTTGCCATGTGGGACTGATGGCAGTAGCCCATGTGGCAAGCTGGACAACTACATTGAAAAGCAGACGGTAGTTGCCGCATAAATGTATCAACTAAAAAAGTTGTGTATGATCTAGAATGCATCAAGCAAAAAAATAGCACTATGACAATGAATAAACAGGGAGAACCTACTTCTTGATTGTCTTCCTCAAGTCTTTCAACATGACAGGATCCTCGGTGTTGACGTGAACGTACAAGGAGACGACCTAGTGGAAGTGGTGTCACCAGCAGTGGGAGCACCCTTGTTCAATCGGGCAGAAACACAGGTTGGCGTTGGTGCTTGTTTCTTCTTACCTGCTTGTCCACCAGGTGTAGCCTCACTGCACATAGAAAAAATGGCAAAAAAGGGTACCAAGTGTGAGACACAAAAATCATGCCACGCTTAGAAAACAATGAAAAAAGAGTTGGTCTGTTAAAAAGGAGGGACAAACAAAACACTAAAATAGATGTCAAACCTCCTCCCAGCAGCTACGGGATCGGTCCTAGGCCTCTTGACAATAGAGCCCTGCCCAACATCCTCTGGAGCCCTGCCCCTCTTTGAAGGCGACACCCCCGTGTCTCTCACAACTGTCTGTTCAATGACTTTCTCTGGTGGGGGGACATTTGGTGCAGCCTTGTCCTTCTTACCACCTACACGAACTTCAACATGTTCATCGTCATCGGTTTCATGTTGCACATTCTCCATGTCATCGTAGTTGTCCTTGTCGAGACCAACATCTCCATCCAGTTCATCTTGCGTGTCGGGGAGCTCCTTGAGCTGTTGTAGTCGTACCGGCCATGACAACCAGTTGTTCGATGCGTCTGTTCTGCAACAAATGGTGTGAACCGCCTCACAACCGCATCGCTGTCAGATCCATTAAGTGCAGTCCACCCCTCAACCAACCTTCCGAGCAAGCTGGTCATGCCGGAAGCAAACTTTCCAACTAGATGCCCAACAGGTGCCCTCGCTTGAGCACACAACAAAAAGTAGCAATAAACAAACATATTAGAGTCACGTGCGTAGGAACAAATAAACCAAAACAACCATAGAGATATATCAAAAAATGAAAGAGAAAAACAATTTCAAAAAACAAAACAAACATCCTTGATTACCTTAGCAGGACAAGATGGAGCTGAATGCACATCCATCCACTTTCCAAAGTTTTGAGGCCCACCAAACACGCTGTAGTCTATAGCATGCTTGGCCATCAGCTGGAAAACAACAAAAACAACTAAGATGTAAGAGAAAAAAAATAAAGGAGCAGTGACTAACAATTCATGTATTGCAAAAAAGAGGGGAACAAAAGAAGTTTTGACACGGGTGGCGGAGTTGCCGTGTGGGGTCAGACATGGGTGCCATGCGCAGACATCCATGGCTAACAACGTATTTATCTCTTGTTAGCCACAGATGGTTGCCGTATGGGAATTTTTTCATATGTTATCCAACATCGAAATTGAAGAATGCCGTGCAAGAAAGGAGGCAGAACTGACATGCAGTTTCCCATATTTCGTATCAGTTATCCTGTTTGCGGCAAGCACAGCCTTGACAGCATCGTACGTCCATGCAGAGACATCAAACTTATGTGGAGGCGGCGATCCTGCTATCCCAGTAAAGTCGACGGTGGACAGATCAAGACGATCAACGTACATGAGCTGGTATACACAATTGAAAATAAAAGTATGTCAGTTGCCATCATGCTATGTTAAAAAAGAAGCTAATGTAGAGTCCTTCAGTCATCAAGTTGAAGGGAAAATGGAGGGAAAAGATTTGCCATCTATCTGTGTTAGTTGCCATCATGCTGTGCTGGCAGTTGCCATCTTGTTATGCTGGTAGTTGCCACAAGCTCAACATCATGGTTGCCATGCAGATTGTATAAATAGAGAGTGGATGTATGGAATGAACACTTTTTTTGTGTTGTTGAAAAATGCTATTGCCTTGTAGGTAGCAACCGCAGATGCCATGGATCAAACAGAAGTCACTTTCACATGTAAACAATTCACATAAACAATGAAAAACAAAGGGTTTCCATGCATGATCTTGTACGGTTCACACTTATCAACAGCTGCCATGTTGATTTGGGGAAGCATTCAACCGTGGTAAGAGTATTTGCCAAAGAGTAGGAAAAAAGTACCATCAAGTGCAAGCGACAGCCCTTCTGGTACATCTTGTTTGAGAATGCATCATGCAGGAAGTCCGCAATGAATTTACACCAATTCATGTTCTTCACGCCTTTCAGCTTTGCCTGCACAACACAATTTCAGGACAAAAAGTTGTCGCATCAGCATTCAAATGAAAGCATCAAAAAACTGGCAGTGACTAGCCTCCAGATCACATCAAAATCAAAAGATTGAATGAAGAAAGAAGTAGAGAGGGAGCATTCACCAGGATGGGGAAGCACTTGTTGCTTGGGCGAAGAGATGTGGTAGGCGCAAAAATAGCTGAGATCAGGTACATGAGGAGCTTCATCTTAAAAACCTCGCCATGGGTTTTCATGCCCTCCAACGAAGTTGCCAACACAGTCGTATTCGGCATGGATGCCATCCCAGGAAACAAACGGGCGAACAAGGCTTCCTCGATCTTATTATTCACCTCATACAGGACTTTGATTTCTCCACGGGGCACACCCTGATAACCCACAACTATAGGGGATCGCAACAGTTTTCGAGGGTAGAGTATTCAACCCAAATTTATTGATTCGACACAAGGGGAGCCAAAGAATATTCTCAAGTATTAGCAGCTGAGTTGTCAATTCAACCACACCTGGAAACTTAGTATCTGCAGCAAAGTGTTTAGTAGCAGAGTAATATGATAGTAGTGGTAATGGTAGCAAAGGTAATGATAGCAAAAGTAATATTTTTGGTGTTTTGTAGTGATGGTGATAATAGCAACGGAAAAGTAAATAAGCGAAGAACAATATATGGAAAGCTCGTAGGCAATGGATCGGTGATAGAGAATTACGCCGGATGTGGTTCATCATGTAACAGTCATAACATAGGGTGATACAGAACTAGCTCCAATTCATCAATATAATGTAGGCATGTATTCCGAATATAGTCATACGTGCTTATGGAAAAGAACTTTCATGACATCTTTTGTCCTACCCTCCCGTGGCAGCGGGGTCCTAGTGGAAACTAAGGGATATTAAGGCCTCCTTTTAATAGAGTACTAGACCAAAGCATTAACACATAGTGAATACATGAACTCCTCAAACTACGGTCATCACCGGGAGTGGTCCCGATTATTGTCACTTCGGGGTTGTCGGATCATAACACAAAGTAGGTGACTATAGACTTGCAAGATAGGATCAAGAACTCACATATATTCATGAAAACATAATAGGTTCAGATCTGAAATCATGGCACTCAGGCCCTAATGACAAGCATTAAGCATAGCAAAGTCATGACAACATTAATCTCAGAACATAGTGGATACTAGGGATCAAACCCTAACAAAACTAACTCGATTACATGATAAATCACATCCAACCCATCACCTTCCAGCAAGCCTATGATGGAATTACTCACGCACGGCGGTGAGCATCATGAAATTGGTGATGGAGGAAGGTTGATGATGACGATGGCGACGGATTCCCCTCTCCGGAGCCCCGAACGGACTCCAGATCAGCCCTCCCGAGAGAGTTTAGGGCTTGGCGGCTGCTCCATATCGTAAAACGCGATGAATCCTTCTTCTTTATTTTTTTCTCCCCGAACACGAATATATGGAGCCAAGGTTGAGGTTGGTGGAGCTCTAGGGGGCCCACGAGGCAGGGGCGCCCCCACCCTCGTGGCTAGGGTGTGGGCCCCCTGGCCTTGATTCTTTGCCAGTATTTTTTATTATTTCCAAAAATAATCTCCGTGGAGTTTCAGGTCATTCTGAGAACTTTTGTTTCTGCACATAAATAACACCATGGCAATTCTGCTGAAAACAATGTCAGTCCGGGTTAGTTCCATTCAAATAATGCAAGTTAGAGTCCAAAACAAGGGCAAAAGTGTTTGGAAAAGTAGATACGACGGAGACGTATCAACTCCCCCAAGCTTAAACCTTTGCTTCCTTAAGCAATTCAGTTGGTAAACTGAAAGTGATAAAGAAAAACTTTTACAAACTCTGTTTGCTCTTGTTGTTGTAAAAGTGTAAAGCCAACATTCAAGTTTTCAGCAAAGATTATGAACTAACCATATTCACAATAACTCTTAGGTCTCATGTTTACTCATATCAATGGCATAATCAACTAGCGAGCAATAATAATAAATCTCGGATGACAACACTTTCTCAAAACAATCATAATATGATATAACAAGATGGTATCTCGCTAGCCCTTTGTGAGACCGCAAAACATAAATGCAGAGCACCTTTAAAGATCAAGGACTGACTTGACATTGTAATTCATGGTAAAAGAGATCTAGTCAAGTCATACTCAATGTAAACTAACAGTAATGAATGCAAATGACAGCGGTGTTCTCCAACTGGTGCTTTTTAATAAGAGCATGATGACTCAACATAAAAGTAAATAGATAAGCCCTTCGCAGAGGGAAGCAGGGATTTGTAGAGGTGCCAGAGCTCGATTTTGAAATAGAGGTGAATAATATTTTGAGCGGTATACTTTCATTGTCAGCATAAAAACCAAGAGATGGCGATATCTTCCCTGCTACACACATTATAGGCGGTTCCCAAATAGAATGGTAAAGTTTATACTCCCCCTCCACCAACAAGCATCAATCCATGGCTTGCTCGAAACAACGAGTGCCTCCAACTAACATAAGTCCTGGGGGAGTTTTGTTTGCAATTATTTTGATTTGATTTGCATAAAGCATGGGACTGGGCATCCCGGTGACCAGCCATTTTCTCGTGAGTGAGGAGCGGAGTCCACTCCTCTTGAGAATAACCCGCCTAACATGGAAGATACAGACAGCCCTAGTTGATACATGAGCTATTCGAGCATACAAAACAGAATGTTTATTTGAAGATTTAGAGTTTGGCACATACAAATTTACTTGGAACGCTAGGTAGATACCGTATATAGGTAGGTATGGTGGACTCATATGGAATAACTTTGGGGTTTATGGGATTGGATGCACAAGCAGTATTCCTGCTTAGTACAAGTGAAGGCTAGCAAAAGACTGGGAAACGACCAGCTAGAGAGCGACAACAGTCATGAACATGCATTAAAATTAATCAACACCGAATGCAAGCATGAGTAGGATATAATGCACCATGAACATAAATATCCTAGAGGCTATGTTGATTTTGTTTCAACTACATGCGTGAACATGTGCCAAGTCAAGCCACTCGAATCGTTCAAAAGAGGATACTACCCTATCATACCACATCACAACCATTTTAATAGCATGTTGGCACGCAAGGTAAACCATTATAAGCTCCTAGCTAATTAAGCATGGCATAAGCAACTATAATCTCTAATTATCATTGCAAACATGTTGATTCATAATAGGCTGAATCAGGAACGATGAACTAATCATACTTACAAAAACAAGAGAGGTCGAGTTCATACCAGCTTCTCCCATCTCAATCAGTCCATCATATATCGTCATAATTGCCTTTCACTTGCACGACCGAATGATGTGAATAGTAATAATAGTGCACGTGCATTGGACTAAGCTGGAATCTGCAAGAATTCAATAAACAGGAGAAGAAAAGGCAATATGGACTCTTGGTTAAATCAACAATAATGCATATAAGAGACACTCAACATTTTCATTATGGTCTTCTCCTATCGACCCCCAAAGAAAAGAAAAGAAATAATACTATTTACATGGGAAAGCTCCCAACAAGCAAAAGAAGAACAGTAAATTTTTTTGGGTTTGCTTTTTAATTACTACTACAAGCATAGAAATTAAAACTAGCTAAAAGCTACAACTAATTTTTTTGGTTTTTTCTTAAGGTTTATCAAACACACAAGAAGAAAGCATAAAAAGGAAATAAACTAGTATGGATGATACAATGAAAAAGTATGAGCACCGACAACTAGCAATGAGTGTGTGAACATGAATGTAATGTCGGTGGGAAATACGTACTCCCCCAAGCTTAGGCTCTTGGCCTAAGTTGGTCTAATGCCACGGATGTCCTGGCGGATATCCAAAGTTGTAGTTGGGGTCGTACTGAGTTGCAGCAGTCATTGCATTGTGGGCTGCAGCTTGGAGGTGAGCTATCTCAGCCCTCCTCTTATACTCTTCCGCCTCCTCTCTGGTTATAAAATATCTCGTTTTTTCCTGAAAGTGAAAGAAAGTAGAAGCAGGGAGAGGGACGTGATAGGTGTGTCGTGTGTCAAAGATTAGTCGATACTGGAGGAACTGGTCGTTCCTCTCAACAAAATGATGACGAACCATAGCCTCATAATCCAAATAAGCAGGAGGCAACTCAATATCATCCTCACGTATGGTTATACCAAGAATATTAGCTATACGGGTTGCATAAATTCCACCAAAGAAATCTCCATTAAATCTATTATGGTGCAACCTACGTGCAACAATGGCTCCCAAATTATAAGATTGATCTCCTAACACAGCACTCCTAAGAATACTGAGGTCAGGGACACACATGTGACATGCTTCATCTTTACCATTAATGCATCTACCTATGAAGAGAGCAAAATAATGTATAGCAGGAAAATGAATGCTCCCTATGGTAGCTTGTGTTATATCTCTAGATTCCCCCACAGTTATACTAGCAAGAAAATATCTAAACTCAGATTTGCGAGGTTCCCTAGTACTACCCCATTCTGGAAGTTTGCAAGCAGTGGTAAAATCCTCTAAGTCCATAGTATAAGAATTTTCATAAAGATCAAACATGACAGTTTGAGAATTGCGTGAAGATGAAAATTCAAACCTCCTCACAAAGGAACTAGTGAGATAGTGGTACTGACGACACTTTTCTGCCTCGAAGCTCACAAGATCAGTGTTACACAAATATGCGTTAAATTATTCCTTAATTCCTGCTCGATCCATGAAGTCCTCTGAAGGCCATTCAAAAGGATGCACGGGAGCGTCCCTTGGTGGCTCATCATCAGCATCACGCATTGCAAGCCTGGGTCCTTGCTTCCTTGAAGGACCACCTTGGTACATTTTCCTAAACATATTTCTTTTTCTGAAAAATTTCTGAAATTTTTAGTAACTTCAAATAAAAGTAAACCAAACTCAACAAAACCAATAGCAACTACTCCTACAAGTTCCTAGAGCCTATATCATGCATTAGAACTACTTGGAACCATATAAATTTGACATGCAAGCTCAAGAACATGGTCACCTAGGCAGCACAAATTTGCAATGAATAAAGCACTAGAACAAAAACTAATTGGATCAATGGGGGATTCACATACCAAGGAACAATCCCCCAAAGCAATTTTGTGAGAGGTGCTTTGAGCAAGGAGATCGAAAATCGTAGCAAAATGAGCTAGAACTCGTGCTTGAGCTGGATGGTGATTTTTTGGGGAGGAAGAAGAAGTGTGTGGGTGCAGGAATAAGTGGAGGGGAGCCACCGTGGGCCCACGAGGCAGGGGGCGCGCCCAGGGGGGTGGGCGCGCCGTGGACCCTCGTGGCCAGGTGCTTGCTCCCCTGCTGTGTTCTGAGTGCCAGATATTCTAAAATATTCCAGAAAAAAAATCATATTTAAATTTCAGGGCATTTGGAGAACTTTTATTTTGGGGGTATTTTTATATTGCACGGACAATCAAAAACAGACAGAAATTACTATTTTTGCTTTATTTAGTATAAATAACAGAAAGTAAAAAAAGTACAGAAGGTTGTGCTTTCTAACTTCATCCATCTCATGCTCATCAAAAGGAATCCATTAACAAGGTTGATCAAGTCTTGTTAACAAACTCATTTCGAGTAACATGAAACCGGAGAAATTTCGAATAACACTAGGTTACCTCAACGGGGATATGGACATCCCCAACAATAAGAATATCATATTTCTTCTTGACAGTAGGAAGAGGAAATTCAAAACCTCCAAAAATAATCGATGGATTTTTTCCAATAGAATTGATACTGTGGACTTGAGGTTGTTTCCTCGGAAAGTGTACCGTATGCTCATTACCATTAACATGAAAAGTGACATTGCCTTTGTTGCAATCAATAACAGCCCCTGCAGTATTCAAAAAGGGTCTTCCAAGAATAATGGACATACTATCGTCCTCGGGAATATCAAGAATAACAAAGTCCGTTAAAATAGTAACGTTTGCAACCACAACAGGCACATCCTCACAAATACCGACAGGTATAGCAGTTGATTTATCAGCCATTTGCAAAGATATTTCAGTAGGTGTCAACTTATTCAAATCAAGTCTATGATATAAAGAGAGAGGCATAACACTAACACCAGCTCCGAGATCACATAAAGTAGTTTTAACATAGTTTCTTTTAATGGAGCATGGTATAGTTGGTACTCCGGGATCTCCTAGTTTCTTAGGTATTCCACCTTTAAAAGTATAATTAGCAAGCATGGTAGAAATTTCAGCTTCCGGTATCTTTCTTTTATTAGTTAAAATTTCTTTCATGTACTTAGCATAAGGATTTAGTTTAAGCATATCAATCAAACGCATACGCAAAAAGATAGGTCTAATCATTTCAGCAAAGCACTCAAAATCCTCATCATCCTTTTTCTTGGATGGCTTAGGAGGAAAAGGCATGGGTTTCTGAACCCAAGGCTCTCTTTCCTTACCGTGTTTCCTAGCAACAAAGTCTGTTTTATCATAACATCGATTCTTTGATTGTGGGTTATCAAGATCAACAACAGGTTCAATCTCTATATCATTATCATTACTAGGTTGAGCATCAACATGAACATCATCATTAACATTATCACCAGTTTCATGTTCATTACCAGATTGTGCTTCAGCATCAGAAGTAGAAATATCATTGGGATTCTCAGGTGTGTCAATAACAGGTTCGCTAGAAGCATGCAAAGTCCTATCATTTTTCTTTTTCTTCCTTTTAGAAGGTCTAGGTGCATCTATATTATTTCTCTGAGAATCTTGCTCAATTCTCTTAGGATGGCCTTCAGGATACAAAGGTTCCTGAGTAATTTTACCACCTCTAGTCATAACTCTAACAGCATTATCATTTTTCTTACTATTTAATTCACTAAGCAAATCATTCTGAGCTTTAAGTACTTGTTCTACTTGAGTCGTAACCATAGAAGCATGTTCACTAATGAGTTTAAGTTCACCTTTAACTCTAGACATATAATCACCCAAGTGTTCAATCATATAAGCATTTTGTTTCAATTGTCTACCAAAGTAAGCATTGAAGTCTTCTTGCTTAACCATAAAGTTATCAAACTCATCCAAACATTGGCTAGCAAACTTAGTAGGAGGGATTTCAGCTTTATCATATCTATAGAGAGAATTTACCTTTACTACCTATGTCGGGTTATCAAGACCATGTGTTTCTTCAATAGATGATGGATTAAAACCATATATTTCTTCAACAGGCGGTAAATTAAGACCATGTATTTCTTCAATAGGAGGTAAATTCTTAACATCTTCAGCTTTAATACCCTTTTATTTCATAGATTTCTTTACCTCTTGCATATCCTCAGGGCTGAGAAATAGAACACCCCTTTTCTTCGGAATTGGTTTAGGAATAGGCTCAGGAAGTGTCCAATTATTTTAATTTGTCAACATATTATTCAATAGAATTTCAGCTTCATCCAGTGTTCTTTCCCTGAAAATAGAAACATCACAACTATCGAGGTAATCTTTGGAAGCATCGGTTAGTCCATTATAAAAGATATCAAGTATTTCATTTTTCTTAAGAGGGTGATCAGGAAAATCATTAAGTAATTGGAGAAGCCTCCCCCAAGCTTGTGGGAGACTCTCTTCTTCAATTTGCACAAAATTATATATATCCCTTAAGGCAGCTTGTTTCTTATGAGCAGGGAAATATTTAGCAGAGAAGTAATAAATCATATCCTGGGGACTACGCATACAACCAGGATCAAGAGAATTAAACCATATATTAGCATCACCCTTTAATGAGAATGGAAATATTTTAAGGATATAAAAGTAGCGAGTTCTCTCATCATTAGTGAACAGGGTGGCTATATCATTTAATTTAGTAAGATGTGCCACAACAGCTTCAGATTCATAGCCATAAAAAGGATCAGATTCAACCAAAGTAATTATATCAAGATCAATAGAGAATTCATAATCCTTATTAGTAACAAAGATAGGTGAAGTAGCATAAGCAGGATCATATTTCATTCTAGCATTCAAAGTTTTTGTTTAAGCTTAGCTAATAATTTCTTAAGATCACTTCTATCATTGCAAGAAGAAAGTCTCTTTTAGTTTCTTCATCCATAACATAGCCCTCAGGCACAACAGGTAATTCATATTTATTAGGAGAGCCTTCATCATCACTTTCATCAATATTACCAGTTTCAATAATTTCATTCTCTCTAGCCCTAGCAAGTTGTTCATCAAGAAATTCACCAAGTGGCACAGTAGTATCAAGCATAGAAGTAGTTTCATCATATGTATCATGCATAGCAGAAGTGGCATCATCAATAATATGCGACTTATCAGAATTAATAGCAGAAGCAGGTCTAGGTGTCACAAGCTTACTCAAAACAGAAAGTGAATCAAGTGCAGAGCTAGATGACAGTTCCTTACCTCCCCTCATAGTTGAGGGATAAATCTTGGTTCTTGGATCTTTCAATCTCTTCATAATGATAAGCAGATATAAATCCCAAGTGACTCAAAGAATAGAGCTATGCTCCCCGGCAACGGTGCCAGAAAATAGTCTTGATAACCCACAAGTATAGGGGATCGCAATAGTTTTCGAGGGTAGAGTATTCAACCCAAATTTATTGATTCGACACAAGGGGAGCCAAAGAATATTCTCAAGTATTAGAAGATGAGTTGTCAATTCAACCACACCTGGAAACTTAGTATCTGCAACAAAGTGTTTAGTAGCAGAGTAATATGATAGTAGTGGTAATGGTAGCAAAGGGTAATGATAGCAAAAGTAATATTTTTGGTGTTTTGTAGTGATGGTGATAATAGCAACGGAAAAGTAAATAAGTGAAGAACAATATATGGAAAGCTCGTAGGCAATGGATCGGTGATAGAGAATTATGCCGGATGTGGTTCATCATGTAACAGTCATAACATAGGGTGACACAGAACTAGCTCCAATTCATCAATGTAATGTAGGCATGTATTCCGAATATAGTATTACGTGCTTATGGAAAAGAACTTTCATGACATCTTTTGTCCTACCCTCCCGTGGCAGCGGGGTCCTAGTGGAAACTAAGGGATATTAAGGCCTCCTTTTAATAGAGTACCGGACCAAAGCATTAACACATAGTGAATACATGAACTCCTCAAACTACGGTCATCACCGGGAGTGGTCCCGATTATTGTCACTTCGGGGTTGCCGGATCATAACACATAGTAGGTGACTATAGACTTGCAAGATAGGATCAAGAACTCACATATATTCATGAAAACATAATAGGTTCAGATCTGAAATCATGGCACTCTGGCCCTAGTGACAAGCATTAAGCATAGCAAAGTCATAGCAACATCAATCTCAGAACATAGTGGATACTAGGGATCAAACCCTAACAAAACTAACTTGATTACATGATAAATCTCATCCAACCCGTCACCGTCCAGCAAGCCTACGATGGAATTACTCATGCACGGCGGCGAGCATCATGAAATCCAGTTTACTCAAGGGTAAGGAAAGTTATGCTACTCCATAATCATGATCCCACCAAGTTCATCTGCCAACATGAAAGCCTCATAATCCACCAAATAGTCTCATATAATTCCTCATAGTCATTGATATAAACTCATCAAGTCATTTGTCCTCTATTCCTATATCCTCAAATTGGTCTTCCCTATGGCATCGTCAGTTTTGGTGCTATATTAGGATGATAATGTTCTTGTTCACTATGTCTGCTAGTTCCATAATGAACCCAGTGCTGTGCAAGGTTTACATAGGCTTAACTGGTCCTCCTGCGATTCTGTGGGTTAAGCACATGGTTAAGGACTCGAGCTGGGGTATCTCGTGAAGTCTCGAAGGGTCTAGGGATGGGGTTTCCAGTCATGAGGGGTAATACTACGGGTTTGCACCTGGTCGAGGAGGCTGTAGCAAAAAGTCTTCAGTGTCAGTTGCTTACCGAGGTGGAATCCTTAGTGCATTTTGTCTTGCTGATCTTCAGTTGATGAGAGAGATGAGAGCGAAAAGTAGCATAGAGGAGGGGAATGCCTAAAGGGGGTTCTATAGTGCAAGTGCAAACAAACAAGGGCTGAAAGGGCCAAACACAAACAATAAAATAAGGCAAGTGATATAGCCGCATACTAGTTGCCTAGGGCAAAAAGGGCGACTGATATCAAAACACAAACAAATAAAAACAAGCAACACACAGTCATGGTTTGATTCGAACCATCATATGGACTCGACTGCGCATTGGGGGTACACGACTCATCCTACCCTAGGGGTTCTCGGACTAAGTAGTCATGCTTTACTTCGTGCCTCATGCAGTCTTCTGGATTTTTCCTCAGGTGTCGCTACGTCTTTTGTAGTTGTTTGATGAAATGATCCGGGTTGGCCTGAAGAATCTTCAACACTTCTCGCCCGATGAGATGATGGGGTGAAGGTGGCTCCTCGTAGCTGGCATTGACTTGGTCTTCTCTTGTCCTCTTAATCATGATGATCGCTTTTGCCTTTTTAAGGTGTCGGCGGTTCCAGGTGGCCATCCTTTATGCAATGACATTAACAAGGCATAATAGAGGTCCAATCCATCGGACACATTGTTGAAAATATCGTCACCGAGAGCGGGGGATGAAGAGAACCGTTTTCCTGCTCACTATAGTGAGGCGGACCAAATGGCTAGGTTCTCATCCACCGGTGGTTGCCGATGCAACAACGGTAAGGACATGGTTACTCTATTAGCGAGGTATATCATGATCTTGCATTTCCTATGCCTTGATCATCATAGGCTATGGTCGCACCATCTTGGGGCAGTGTTAAGGGTGTCACCATCTTATGGGTCTTCATGTCCTCATTCCTCGAGGATGTATCCTCTGTTGGTATTGTCTTGTTGCGGTGTCGCCAATCTTGTGTTCGGAAGATGTGGGTGAATGTCTGACAAGGCATCCTCCTTCTAGACTATCCACGAGGGTTTCAAGGAATCCAGTGGTCAGGGGCATAAGGGTTATAGTGACCAAAAGTTTTCAAGGGGAAGAGATCAATAAGGAAAGTATACCTTGAAGAAAAACTGAGAAGGGGAAGAGAAGTATAGACCGTTTTTGAAAACTAGCGATAGTTTTGAAAATAGTTTTACCCTAACTAACGACCATGCTAACTAAGGCTTCCTACAGTCAGGATGGCTCTGATACCAGCTCTGTGGGGACCCTGACTCATGAGTCATGATCACCTAATGCACGTGTACAGTGATCCCAGAGATCAATGCTCACTGAACACACAGAAGCTGAATAACAAGAGTCTTACATCCATACATACTGTCTTACATAAATTATGACCATTATGGTCAAGTCTTGAGTATAACTTCGCAGCGGAAAACTTCAATAACAACTTGGACCCATGCCATCTACCTTAACCCTACAGGCATTCTGGCTGGGAAGGTCCTAGCTCGCACGATCGTCACCAAAGAACTCTTCAATATATCTTGTCTTTCATGCCTGGCTAATAAAATAACCAGTGGCAAGCCAATGAGTACTTTGAATGTACTCGCAAGCAACCCATGTTTTGGTTCAAGATACAACAATGCATGATATAGGTAAATTTTTGCGAAAAGCTAGTTTTGAGTGCAATGACATGTTCAACAACTTGTAAGACATGCATCAGGAGAATTCAATTAACCATGAGGACAGGTTACAGATATCAACATAAATAGAGTGGGCATCAACCCAACTCAATCATGTCAAGTCGTTTGACTTGACCCAAGTAGTTATTCCCACACACTGGTTTGTAAACAAGTGGATGTAGCCCAAGAGCGGTTACCCAACTGTCCTTGACCATGGACACGGCTATTCGAATAGTTTTACACTCTACAGAGGTTGCACACTTTACCCACAAGATCCGGGGAACTTCCGTGTCATCCACGACCCGCGGTACCTCAAGTACCCGGGGTAAGCACCCGATCACTATCTTTCCCTAGACGACACTAACATGGAGTCCACTTGATTGGTAGTAACCCCCGTGCCCAACCTTTCACAACTTAAAATTGTGGAGCCTTCCTCCCATATTCATCACATACCACTGGCACGGGGTACCAACGGTGTGTCTGGTGCCCCATAAAAATGTTCTTGGCCGCCCTACCTGGCACGACCCCGTCCCGAGAGAGCGCACCAACAACTCTCCCGTCACTAGTATTGCGGGCTCCAAGCTAGTATCAGCCTAGGTAATCAATAATGCCATTTCCCATACAAGGGTAGAGTGGTTGCGCATGTAAGGTTGGAATAACGGTCGCAACTTAAACCAATCCGTTTTGAGAAACAACACACACACTTGCCTCGGTACACCACTTCGTCATCAAGTGGTTACCCAACTCATCATCTCCCTCGGGCATAAGTGGCACCCGACGGGGTTTTCGAAAAGTCCTTTGAAAATACTTTGTCTCCATCACCATGCATATCCCCGTCCCTTTTTGCATAGCAACTACTTTAGCATCCTATCTACTCCCACCGGCATAACCCTCATAAGGAGGTAGGGTCATGCACAATGCAAGTATCAACAAGGAAGTAACGGAGGCAAACCATCAAAGTGGTTCCACCTCATCAAGATTCCGTTGCAACAACAATATGGTGCTATATGTCACGCATAAAAAGGGTTTCATAGACATGGTCAAAGGGCTGCTTGCCTTGGTCTTCAAAGTCTTCAAGTCCTTCTCCTTATTCTTATCCAACTACTTCATCAAATACGGGATCTATTCGTCGCAAAAGAAATGACGGGAAAAATAAGGCAATAGCAAAACAGAATAACCAAAGTGCTCAGAAAAATGTCAACTCATTTTTGTTAAATACTAGGGGTGAAAACTAAGAAGGGGAAAATTCCTAGTTTTGGATTTGGAGTCATGGAAACAGTGCTAGGAATTTTAAATATCAGGCATAAATGCTCAAATTCAAATTTAAATTTGAACAATGAAGAAAAGTTGGTTTGATAAGAGCGGAAACAGCACCAATAAATAGGTGGGATTATTACAAGAATTTAGGAGTTGGAATTATTGCATTTGGATATTATTTAATCCTGTGGAATTTTTGGAGAAGTTACAGAAAAAGAAAAGGAAAAAGGCCACCGTGCAACTGGGCCTATTCGGCCACAGTGCAGCAGGCCCAGGGGGAATCCAGCCCGCGCAAGGCTGCCACGTCGAAGGCGTATTTGGGAAATACGCCTCTAGCCGACGCAGCAAACCAGTGCGCGCGCATGCGTGTTTAAACCTGACGGGTGGGGCCCACCCGTCAGAGTGTGAGGCTGACCGACGGGCCCCACGGCCGTCGTCTTCAACCTCGGCCTAGAGAGGGAGGCGAGCTCACCGGCGTCGCTATGGTTGACGGCGAGGCGATCCAAGGGCATCAGCGTGCTCAGGGCGGAGTCGCCGTTCGGGTGGAGGTGGAGGCGGTCGCCGGAGTGTAGGGGTTCGCCGGCGACGAGGAAGCCGGCGGAAGGGCTTCGGGAGGTGCTTGCCCCGGTCGATTCCGGCTGCAATAGAGAGGGGAGACAGAGGGGAAATGGTAAGAGAGGTGAGGCGGTTCCAGATCAAGAGAGAGGGGGGCAAAGGAGGCCTGTACCACGAGATCGACGGCGACCCAAAGCGGCGGAGCTCGAGCTCGATCTCGAGCTCGGGCGGCTCTGGGAGTGAACGGGAGGCCCAGTGGGTCTATTTGGAGTGGAAGAGGACAAGTGGTGGCTAGAGGGGGGGGGGCTCGAGGATGCCTTATATAGGCGAGCGGTGGTCCACCGTGGGCTCGTGCGCCGGGGAGCTCATGCTCGTCGCTACGGGCCTCGGGAGGGTGCTGCGCCGAGTCTAGGGCGTTCGTGGGGGTCAACTACGCCCAGGGGGAGAAGAGAGGGAGCGGGGAGGGGTCAGAGACGCCGCGCGTGTGAGGCCACTAATTGGAGCTCTCGGGCGGCCGGCGCGCGTGCGAGCAAGGGCAGCAGGAGGGAGAAGGAGGAGGGGGACAGAGGCGTAGCATGCTGCGGACGTCGAGGAGCATCGGCTGGCGTGAGGGGGAGAGCCGATGTGGCCGGAGGTGGTTGGTAGGGGGCGACTACAGTGCGGGAGCGCACTGTAGCGCGCTCCAGAGCGTGCAAATGGCCGACATGCCATTTTTTTGGCAAAGTGGGCACGACCAAGCATGTCTGGTAGCTTTAGGGAGGAGTAAAGTATGTGGGGAAAGCCTTGGATGCCTTGGGTGGCCACTGGAGTAAGGAGGGAGGTGAGGAAGAGGGGTGCAAGGGCTGTCCAGAGAGGTAAGAGAGGTGGTTTCACCCCTCAATTATTGATCTGAGATGCAGCCATTGCAACTGGAGGTAGAAGAGGTCTAGGAGGGGCTGTGGTAAAAAGTGGAGGCCATGGAGAAGAGTGGAAGAGGTCAAAACAGGGTTTTTAGTAAAATGGCAGAAGGTGTTTGATGCTTGTTTGGTTAAGAAAATGAACTCCATTTGGCAGGAGACTCCACAGGGTGAAATTGCACATATAATTAGGGCCTTACACCTGTTTTGAGCTTATTTGGGCAAAGTTCACAATGTAGCTTTTGTAAACCCTAGAAATTAGCAGAAATGAACTTGTGTAGATCTAGTTGAGCAAATCACTTCCCCTTGATGAATCCCTTGGTGTAGTGGCCTCATTTGGTCATGTGAACATGCTCAGAAAAGTTGGGGTCAAGGAGAGAAAGTTGGTAGTACAAAGTTGTTCAAGTTTGATTCTGGTCAGAGAGGGTTTTGGGGCATTTTGGTGAACCAAAATGACCTTGATTGATATGAGGCTTTGCAAGGTGATCACAATATGCATTTGTGACTTGCTGGATTTTCCTTGGATTTTTATGAAAATATTTCATGTAGAAATATTTCAAATCCTTAGAATGGGCAGAAAGGGTTTTGGGAGGTTTTGTTCAATATTTTGAACATGACCATGTGTTGAAACTCTTATATATGGAAAATATATGTCCACTAAGTTTCCCTGATTTTTTTCAAATATTTTTGAAACAATAAAATAATTTTTCCCTATTAAAGACCATTTCTGGCCATAAGAAAAAGCTTTTAAATAAAATAGGAAAATAACTTTTAAAATTATATTTTTGTGGTTTATGGGAGTCCTATATCTAATAGGATTCAAATATACTTTTGGAAAGATTTTTACTGCCCTTAATTAAGTACTTGCTGTGCAAACCTCAATTTAAGGGTTTTTGGAAAACTAATTTTTGAAAATACTTTTTGGCCAAATTATTTTTGTAAGAAAATACTATATTGCTCTATACACATGGCATGATCATTGGGCAGAAGTTTGGGGAAAGGAGATGAAGTATAGAAGGTGGAGTTGTGTTGACTTTAAAGAGCACTTGAAAAACACAGAGAGAAAACCAACTCCAAATAAAAGACAAATAATGCAAAAGTTTTTGTCAAACCACACTTTATCAAGATTAATTAGCTTAAGTGTTGTGGCATGAAAATCAAGGTGTGACAGGGCCCCCTGGCCTTGATTCTTTGCCAGTATTTTTTATTATTTCCAAAAACAATCTTCGTGGAGTTTCAGGTCATTCCGAGAACTTTTGTTTTCTGCACATAAATAACACCATGGCAATTCTGCTGAAAACAACGTCAGTCCGGGTTAGTTCCATTCAAATCATGCAAGTTAGAGTCCAAAACAAGGGCAAAAGTGTTTGGGAAAGTAGATACGATGGAGGCGTATCACACCCAAAGTGCAGAACACAGATTCCTCATCCAAAGGCAGTCTTCTACGTCACGGAATCACGAATTCCCTGGAGGCAGGATCATAAATCTCACCGAGCCAGTCGCATACAGGGTTCACTAGGTTCTTGCACCGAATATCCATCAGAGCCTGCATCCCCATCTCACCAACAACTCTCTTTTGCTCATCAGTAAATCCCTCGGTCAATATAGTCAGACGTTCTTGCGAAGCCCTATTGCGATAACGTTTCTTCTTCTGCATAACAGAAAAAGGATAATTTGTTGCCATGTTTCAATGTTGTGAAAATTTAGTTTCTAACGGAAGATTGCGAACTCAATGTGACATTAAATACATATGCGAGTGGAAAGTGATCTCATCGCCATCTTTCGTCCGACCAGTTGCGTGATTCTGTTGCGGTAACTCCATGAAGTCATCATCATCGTCTTGATGGTCGCCGTGAGCCATTGTGCTAAGGTAAGAACAAAACACACGTTAGGGTGAAATGAAAACACAGCTGACAGATACAAAAAGAAATGCATAAAGTAAATATTCACTTGATATCTTCGATGAATGAAAAAAATGAAAACTCCAATGGTTGCCCCAAAGTTTAAGCATCTGAAGAGGGCAGTGATTGCCATGTGCTGAACATGCACAAGAAGGCAGAAAAATAAATCAAAATGGAAAAGCAGTTACAGAAGCATGGCAACTGGATGTGTATGAGATTCTGAAGGAAGCAGTTGCCAGCTAGCAGAATCTACTTGCCATATTGGCTCAATTGAAAGTGGCAAATGAGGTAGATCATAGGAACACTCACCCCCACCCCCCTAGGATTGTCCAACATGAAATGTGGGAACTAACACATTGGCTTCATAAAAATGTACAGATCACGTCTACTAGGTTCAAGTTGCCATGTCACTATAAGAAATATGTCAACTTATGACCTTCTGTCAGTGACCCTCGAAGAATTGGTCATAAATTTATGACCATTTTAGACCAATTGGTCAAAAGCTATTCAGGGGGCTCCAAACCCTAAACCATTGCGACCATTTTGGTCAGAAAGGTCGTAATTTCCTTACACGAAATGGTCACAAAGCAAACAGTGCTAGTCCGCTGCCTTATTTCTAGTTGTTAATGACCAATATAGATGGTCATAGCCTTGTAGATTGTGGTGGGTTGTGATGACTAGGCGCCATCTCATCAGTTTTGCCTATGTGTCATGTCCATGTGGCAGTTTTTGCCCTAGGTTGTGAAGCAACCTATATTTCTATCATTCCCAAAATTCCCAAAAAAATCTCATAAATTCTTTGGGGCATATCTTCATCAAATATATAAAAATCCTTCCTTGCCTAGTTCAAAACTAATTCAACAATATTCATTTTCCTATTCTGTTCACAACAACACTTTATGAAGGAAGTGCTATTTATATATTCTTGATTGCCCTCGGAATTTTTGGGCACTCTTTCCTATCCAAATCATTACCGCATGACAAAATTCAGCTCCATTTGCCTAGCAAATCTTCTTCGGCAAATTTCCAAAGTTTTTGTCCACCTAGAAGCATTGTGAAGGAAGTACCTTTTTTATATCTCTAAATGACATGAAATTTATACAGTTCCTTCATATGTCCAAATTATCACCCTCCTCCAAATTGCAGCTCAGTCAAATCATCTATGTGAGCCCAGGTTCAATTTATATTTTATGGACAAATTGGCACATTGCAAAGCAAGTGTTATATAGACCCCTCCTATTACCCTCAAACTTTTCGGGCACTCTTCCAAACCCAAATCATTGCCACATGATAATATTCAGCTCAATTTTCCTAGTAAATCTTTATCGGGAAATTTCCAAAGTTTCTACCTCGAGAGAAGCTTTGTGAAGTAAGTACTAGCTAGGCTTACCCAAATGATCTGAAAATTTACCAACGCATGACCATACCTAAGTAACTTACCTACATCAATTTTGAGCTCATTTCATTCGTCCAATCTCTCTCACTAGTTTTCCCAAGTTTCTGTCCATAGAAGAGCATTGTGAAGGAAGTACTACTTTGGCATGTCCAAATGGTATCAATTTTCTATAATGCTTTCCTATGCCCAAATAACCATCCTTCACAAAATTTCAGCTCACTCCATTCATTATTTTGAGCCCAGCTTCAACATTCATATTTTTGTCCAGCGTGGTACTTTGCAAAGCAAGTACCACCTAGGATCCTCCTTTTGAGCTCAAAATTTGTGAAGACATTCTCCTTAGAAGATGATCATCCTCAGCCAAAACTCACGCCCATTGGCCATGTGCATTTCCCGTACCGCTAATCAAACACTTGGCTGCTAATTCATGTTTGAGCATCGATCGGTCTCCTCGTGAGAATCTTATGTTGTAATTTTCTTCCTAGCACCAACGTGCGGAGTGCCCAACCCACTAGACATGTCTAGGCCACCCAGAACACATGGCAACGCCACGGTCACGCGGTGACCACGCGGCGGGCATGCGAGTTTACGCGCTCTAGAGATGGGGCCCTCGGCCACCGCCCAAACCTCGATGTATCGCCACCAAACCATGTATTTATGATTAAATAGGTACTTATGTACCTAGAAATGATTTTTGGAAAAAATAAATAGCAAACTATGAGGTAGCTGCAGTTCAAATTTGACCCGCTTCCAGCTGAATCGACGGAAATTTGTCTTTTTCACGAGAGGTGGATCAAAATTTTTTACACCCAACCATTTTGTCAATTGTGCATTAAATATGTCCTAGTATTTTAGAAAATTGATTTGGTCCAATATTTCAACAATTATTTGGTAGTTCCTTCACAAAAAAACCTCCTTTCGGGCACTCGGAAAATGAAAAATGGTTTTTTCGTCCAAAGAAAATGAAAACTTCCTTAGGAAACATTGTTTGCCATTCCAATATGCACCCTTGTGCACAATATGAGATCATTTGAACAAACTATGCCACGAATGTGGCCATAAGATTGATCATTTGGCTTGAAAGCCATGAATCTTCATAGATGATAGCTCATTTCTGAGAACACTTTTTTAAAATAATTGCCGTATTACAAGTTTGTTATTTTTCTTGGGAACTTGGCCACATATAATGACACAATGCGAAGGTTTCCCAATTTTTTGATTTTTTTTTAATTTTTTATGCCCGTTTCAAAATGCGGTCAAAACGGCGGGCTTGACCGTTCCTAGCTAGTGGTTGAATCTTGGAAAACTTTTGGTGTTTCTCTGATTAAATAGATACTTATGTACCTAGAAATGATTTTTGTAAAAAATAAATAGCGAACTATGAGGCAGCTGCAGTTCAAATTTGACCCGCTTCCAGCTGAATCGACGGAAATTTGTCTTTTTCACGAGAGGTGGATCAAAACTTTTTACACCCAACCATTTTGTCAATTGTGCATTAAATATGTCCTAGTATTTTAGAAAATCAATTTGGTCCAATTTTGCAACAATTATTTGGTAGTTCCTTCACAAAAAACCTCCTTTCGGGCACTCGGAAAATGAAAAATGGTTTTTTCGTCCAAAGAAAATGAAAACTTCCTTGGGCAACATTGTTTGCCATTCCAATATGCACCCTTGTGCACAATATGAGATCATTTGAACAAACTATGCCACGAATGTGGCCATAAGATTGATCATTTGGCTTAAAAGCCATGAATCTTCAGAGATGATAGCTCATTTCTGAGAACACTTTTTTAAAATAATTGCCGTATTACAAGTTTGTTATTTTTCTTGGGAACTTGGCCACATATAATGACACAATGCGAAGGTTTCCCAATTTTTTTGATATTTTTTGAATTTTTTATGCCCGTTTCAAAATGCGATCAAAACGGCGGGCTTGACCGTTCCTAGCTAGTGGTTGAATCTTGGAAAACTTTTGGTGTTTCTATGATTAAATAGATACTTATGTACCTAGAAATGATTTTTGTAAAAAATAAATAGCGAACTATGAGGCAGCTGCAGTTCAAATTTGACCCGCTTCCAGCTGAATCGGCGAAATTTGTCTTTTTCACGAGAGGTGGATCAAAACTTTTTACACCCAACCATTTTGTCAATTGTGCATTAAATATGTCCTAGTATTTTAGAAAATCAATTTGGTCCAATTTTGCAACAATTATTTGGTAGTTCCTTCACAAAAAAACCTCCATTCGGGCACTCGGAAAATGAAAATTGGTTTTCTCGTCCAAAGAAAATGAAAACTTCCTTAGGCAACATTGTTTGCCATTCCAATATGCACCCTTGTGCACAATATGAGATCATTTGAACAAACTATGCCACGAATGTGGCCATAAGATTGATCATTTGGCTTGAAAGCCATGAATCTTCAGAGATGATAGCTCATTTCTGAGAACACTTTTTTAAAATAATTGCCGTACTACAAGTTTTTTATTTTTCTTGGGAACTTGGCCACATATAATGACACAATGCGAAGGTTTCCCAATTTTTTGATTTTTTTTGAATTTTTTATTCCCGTTTCAAAATGCGGTCAAAACGGCGGGCTTGACCGTTCCTAGCTAGTGGTTGAATCTTGGAAAACTTTTGGTGTTTCTCTGATTAAATAGATACTTATGTACCTAGAAATGATTTTTGTAAAAAATAAATAGCGAACTATGAGGCAGCTGCAGTTCAAATTTGACCCGCTTCCACCTGAATCGACGGAAATTTGTCTTTTTCACGAGAGGTGGATCAAAACTTTTTACACCCAACCATTTTGTCAATTGTGCGTTAAATATGTCCTAGTAGTTTAGAAAATCAATTTGGTCCAATTTTGCAACAATTATTTGGTAGTTCCTTCACAAAAAACCTCCTTTCGGGCACTCGAAAAATGAAAAATGGTTTTTTCGTCCAAAGAAAATGAAAACTTCCTTGGGCAACATTGTTTGCCATTCCAATATGCACCCTTGTGCACAATATGAGATCATTTGAACAAACTATGCCACGAATGTGGCCATAAGATTGATCATTTGGCTTAAAAGCCATGAATCTTCAGAGATGATAGCTCATTTCTGAGAACACTTTTTTAAAATAATTGCCGTATTACAAGTTTGTTATTTTTCTTGGGAACTTGGCCACATATAATGACACAATGCGAAGGTTTCCCAATTTTTTGATATTTTTTGAATTTTTTATGCCCGTTTCAAAATGCGGTCAAAACGGCGGGCTTGACTGTTCCTAGCTAGTGGTTGAATCTTGGAAAACTTTTGGTGTTTCTATGATTAAATAGATACTTATGTACCTAGAAATGATTTTTGCAAAAAATAAATAGCGAACTATGAGGCAGCTGCAGTTCAAATTTGACCCGCTTCCAGCTGAATCGGCGAAATTTGTCTTTTTCACGAGAGGTGGATCAAAACTTTTTACACCCAACCATTTTGTCAATTGTGCATTAAATATGTCCTAGTATTTTAGAAAATCAATTTGGTCCAATTTTGCAACAATTATTTGGTAGTTCCTTCACAAAAAAACCTCCTTTCGGGCACTCGGAAAATGAAAAATGGTTTTTTCGTCCAAAGAAAATGAAAACTTCCTTAGGCAACATTGTTTGCCATTCCAATATGCACCCTTGTGCACAATATGAGATCATTTGAACAAACTATGCCACGAATGTGGCCATAAGATTGATCATTTGGCTTGAAAGCCATGAATCTTCAGAGATGATAGCTCATTTCTGAGAACAGTTTTTTAAAATAATTGCCGTACTACAAGTTTGTTATTTTTCTTGGGAACTTGGCCACATATAATGACACAATGCGAAGGTTTCCCAATTTTTTGATTTTTTTTGAATTTTTTATGCCCGTTTCAAAACGCGGTCAAAACGGCGGGCTTGACCGTTCCTAGCTAGTGGTTGAATCTTGGAAAACTTTTGGTGTTTCTTTGATTAAATAGATACTTATGTACCTAGAAATGATTTTTGTAAAAAATAAATAGCGAACTATGAGGCAGCTGCAGTTCAAATTTGACCCGCTTCCAGCTGAATCGACGGAAATTTGTCTTTTTCACGAGAGGTGGATCAAAACTTTTTACACCCAACCATTTTGTCAATTGTGCGTTAAATATGTCCTAGTAGTTTAGAAAATCAATTTGGTCCAATTTTGCAACAATTATTTGGTAGTTCCTTCACAAAAAAACCTCCTTTTGGGCACTCGGAAAATGAAAAATGGTTTTTTCGTCCAAAGAAAATGAAAACTTCCTTGGGCAACATTGTTTGCCATTCCAATATGCACCCTTGTGCACAATATGAGATCATTTGAACAAACTATGCCATGAATGTGGCCATAAGATTGATCATTTGGCTTGAAAGCCATGAATCTTCAGAGATGATAGCTCATTTCTGAGAACACTTTTTTAAAATAATTGCCGTATTACAAGTTTGTTATTTTTCTTGGGAACTTGGCCACATATAATGACACAATGCGAAGGTTTCCCAATTTTTTGATATTTTTTGAATTTTTTATGCCCGTTTCAAAATGCGGTCAAATCGGCGGGCTTGACCGTTCCTATCTAGTGGTTGAATCTTGGAAAACTTTTGGTGTTTCTCTGATTAAATAGATACTTATGTACCTAGAAATGATTTTTGTAAAAAATAAATAGCGAACTATGAGGCAGCTGCAGTTCAAATTTGACCCGCTTCCAGCTGAATCGGCGAAATTTGTCTTTTTCACGAGAGGTGGATCAAAACTTTTTACACCCAACCATTTTGTCAATTGTGCATTAAATATGTCCTAGTATTTTAGAAAATCAATTTGGTCCAATTTTGCAACAATTATTTGGTAGTTCCTTCACAAAAAAACCTCCTTTCGGGCACTCGGAAAATGAAAAATGGTTTTTTCGTCCAAAGAAAATGAAAACTTCCTTAGGCAACATTGTTTGCCATTCCAATATGCACCCTTGTGCACAATATGAGATCATTTGAACAAACTATGCCACGAATGTGGCCATAAGATTGATCATTTGGCTTGAAAGCCATGAATCTTCAGAGATGATAGCTCATTTCTGAGAATAGTTTTTTAAAATAATTGCCGTACTACAAGTTTGTTATTTTTCTTGGGAACTTGGCCACATATAATGACACAATGCGAAGGTTTCCCAATTTTTTGATTTTTTTTGAATTTTTTATGCCCATTTCAAAACGCGGTCAAAACGGCGGGCTTGACCGTTCCTAGCTAGTGGTTGAATCTTGGAAAACTTTTGGTGTTTCTCTGATTAAATAGATACTTATGTACCTAGAAATGATTTTTGTAAAAAATAAATAGCGAACTATGAGGCAGCTGCAGTTCAAATTTGACCCGCTTCCAGCTGAATCGACGGAAATTTGTCTTTTTCACGAGAGGTGGATCAAAACTTTTTACACCCAACCATTTTGTCAATTGTGCGTTAAATATGTCCTAGTAGTTTAGAAAATCAATTTGGTCCAATTTTGCAACAATTATTTGGTAGTTCCTTCACAAAAAAACCTCCTTTTGGGCACTCGGAAAATGAAAAATGGTTTTTTCGTCCAAAGAAAATGAAAACTTCCTTGGGCAACATTGTTTGCCATTCCAATATGCACCCTTGTGCACAATATGAGATCATTTGAACAAACTATGCCACGAATGTGGCCATAAGATTGATCATTTGGCTTGAAAGCCATGAATCTTCAGAGATGATAGCTCATTTCTGAGAACACTTTTTTAAAATAATTGCCGTATTACAAGTTTGTTATTTTTCTTGGGAACTTGGCCACATATAATGACACAATGCGAAGGTTTCCCAATTTTTTGATATTTTTTGAATTTTTTATGCCCGTTTCAAAATGCGGTTAAATCGGCGGGCTTGACCGTTCCTATCTAGTGGTTGAATCTTGGAAAACTTTTGGTGTTTCTCTGATTAAATAGATACTTATGTACCTAGAAATGATTTTTGTAAAAAATAAATAGCGAACTATGAGGCAGCTGCAGTTCAAATTTGACCCGCTTCCAGCTGAATCGGCGAAATTTGTCTTTTTCACGAGAGGTGGATCAAAACTTTTTACACCCAACCATTTTGTCAATTGTGCATTAAATATGTCCTAGTATTTTAGAAAATCAATTTGGTCCAATTTTGCAACAATTATTTGGTAGTTCCTTCACAAAAAAACCTCCTTTCGGGCACTCGGAAAATGAAAATTGGTTTTTTCATCCAAAGAAAATGAAAACTTCCTTAGGCAACATTGTTTGCCATTCCAATATGCACCCTTGTGCACAATATGAGATCATTTGAACAAACTATGCCACGAATGTGGCCATAAGATTGATCATTTGGCTTGAAAGCCATGAATCTTCAGAGATGATAGCTCATTCCTAAGAACACTTTTTTAAAATAATTGCCGTATTACAAGTTTGTTATTTTTCTTGGGAACTTGGCCACATATAATGACACAATGCGAAGGTTTCCCAATTTTTTGATATTTTTTGAATTTTTTATGCCCGTTTCAAAATGCGGTCAAAACGGCAGGCTTGACCGTTCCTAGCTAGTGGTTGAATCTTGGAAAACTTTTGGTGTTTCTCTGATTAAATAGATACTTATGTACCTAGAAATAATTTTTGTAACTATGAGGTAGCTGCAGTTCAAATTTGACCCGCTTCCAACTGAATCGGCAGAAATTTGTCTTTTTCACGAGAGGTGGATCAAAACTTTTTACACCCAACCATTTTTTCAATTGTGCATTAAATATGTCCTAGTATTTTAGAAAATTGATTTGGTCCAATTTTGCAACAATTATTTGGTAGTTCCTTCACAAAAAAACCTCCTTTCGGGCACTCAGAAAATTAAAAATGGTTTTTTCGTCCAAAGAAAATGAAAACTTTTGACAACCAATCATTTTATCAATTGAACATTAAATATGGCCTAATATATTATAAAAATGATCTGGTCCCATTTTGCAACAAATATATGGTAGGTCATTTAAAAAAACTCAATTTACGCACTCGAAAAATAGAAAATGAATTTTTTGACCAATTTAGATGGTCATAACGTCGTACTGTATTCTGATTGGTCCGTGGACGCATCACGCGGATCATGCATCGAATACCGTCGGATGATCCTGGATCCAATGGCAGTCATCAGCCCTTCCACACCATCCCCGAAACCCTACCTCTGCCCTGTTGTAATTTTACATCCACCCCCCGCCTCCTTTCTTTCCCTCGCTCTCTTCTCCTCCTCTCCCCTTCCAGATCCGCCCGCACACCACTCCTCCTCCCTTCCAGATCACAGCCGCCACCTCCTCCTTTCTAGATCGCCGCCTCCACCTCCCTCCGGCCGAGCTCCCCGCCGTCCATGGCCTTCCCCATGCCCTCCTCCTATCTCCCATCCCCTTCCCTCACCGCGAGCCGTTCTCCCCCGCGAGCCCTCTCTCTCTCCCTCCCGCGACTCCTCTGCTCCACTCGATTCCGGCGAGTTGAGGCGGCTCTCGCCGGCGCGCAGCACACCCTGGGCTCCCCTCACGGAGCTCTTCCCGCCTCCCGTCAGATCCGTGTCTCGCACCCTCTAGTGCAAGCCCGCAACATCACCCGTGGCTAGGGTTCCGGCCGCCACTTTAACTTCGTCGGGATCTGCCACATGCGACGACGGCGAGGCCAGAGGTGGCCGGATCTAGCACTGGTAAGCCCCTCCCCTCCTTCTTCGTGCAGCATCTCCTCACCTCACCTCGTCTCATGCTCCTTTTTGTAGATATGCGTTCACCGTGTTCCTGGTCTCCGGCTATGGTGAGGGGCGGAAGCATGCGCCGGAGTTCACCTCCTCCGGGTGGGCGGGCGGGCGGGGTGGCCTCCTCCTGCGGGAGGCGGCCGGGAGCACTGGGCTTGGATCACGGACGTCGGCATCATCTTCTCCGACTCAGACTAGGGCACCGCTGCTCCCGTCTCCAGTCCCTTGCCATTAGAGCACGGACGCCACTGCTCCCGCCTCCAGTCCTAACAGGTGACAGCCGATGCCCTCATCTCCTCCAGCACTGGTTGTCCCTGTTTCCAGTGCCGATCCTGGCCTCGTGGGTGAGTTCTTGGAGAATCGTTGCTTCCCGGTTTCCGCTTATACACTGAATCTCTGAACTTGTTGTCCATGTTATAGTGTGTGCTTGCTTGCACAGCTTTGTACTATCAAAATAGAGTGCGTGCTTGCTTGCTGTCCATTCAACATGGGAATCAGGCGGGTTAGTTTGGTTTATTTTGTTCTGTTGTTGCTTTGGGCTAGTTTGGTACGTATGGGTTCAAATGAGTGCTTAATAGGAACGGACTGGATTGGTCTATGTTGAACAGAAAATCGAACTGGACTGGGGTGGTTTGGTTCGATGCCGTACAAACTGAAATGGTCTAAACCCGGGGGTTCAACCGGCACTGCCGCACCAATCACAACCCACATGAACAAACTAATCCCAATGCTCAAGTGTTTCTCTGTGTTGAGAGTGGATGTGTTGACGCCCAGGACATGTTAGTACTGTAACGTGTAAGCTGTAAGCTATAACTGATGTAATCCTGATGTAATGAAAATTGCTTTGAGGATCTGTCAATTATACAGAGCTCTCCATGCCCAAGCTGAGAAATTCTTGTTGTCAATCTGTTTGATGCCATCATTTTCTTACCATCATATTATATGTGCCGCTCAACATTCAACCTGCTTTAATCTGTACTAGTATTCAGTTTGTACCTCATCTAGCACACTGCCTAAAATTGCCACTATTCTTTCAATGAAATTAGTAGAATTACCTTGTGATTCCTCTGTTTGCTTCACATTATGGTTGCTCTACTGCTAGTGTCTTACTAGCTTGTTTTGACTCATCGTGTTCCCGCTTGTAGTTGATTTTCCATGTGCCTAAGTATATGGGTAATAAACGTGCAAGCAAACATTTGAACTCAAACCCATCCATGCTATGTACTATACTATACTGAAGAAGTAATGTAGATGAATATATATGCAGTTTTTGAAACCATCCTCTAATCTTTGCTTGTTTTTACAGTTTGGTGCTACAGTTTAAACCATCACCTAATCTGTGCCTTATCTAGAAATTTTGGCATGAAATTAAATCTGGCTGCTTGTTTACATTCAAAGTCCATATATATGATGCTAAAATAAATGAACACCATATATAGAGAACTAGTACTAATTTATGTTCTGAACATGCATGGTTTGAAATGTCTAAATCAAAGTCATCTTGTATTGTTTCTGGTTGATTTTGTTGTGCTGACTGCTCACAAAAAATATATATCTTTCAAACTCGATACATAAAGGACCGCAAGAGATTATATGGCAGGATACTGGACAGTAACCGTGTCAAGTCCTCCATTCAAGCAAAGTCCAAGGATCGGTTTGAGATGGAGTAGTTTGTCCTGCCTGTGCAATGTTCTTTCCAGCATCTCAGGTGTGTACTCTAATTACTGGAGTATTCTGTAGATTCTTTTCAATTAAACTACTCCAGAGATGAGTCTTTTCCATTAACTAAATCTAAATGAAACATTAGATGAAACTTGCCAGAGATTATTTAAATATTGCAGTAACTATTTGACACACATATTGTCATGCATCAGTAGTAGCATTAGTTGAAACTTTTATAGTAGGACTTGCTGTTATAGTGGGACTTATCTCTGTAATTTAGCCAAACTTCATGTCACATGTACTAGTGTGCTAAAACTACTACTTTGTTTTAAACAAGTACTAATGTTTTGGTAGGACAAGAAGTTTCAAATTCTTATGCTGGTTTATGTTCTCTTTTTAGGTTATGAGAAGATATGCTGCTGGAAATAACTTTTGCTGATAATCCTTTGTTTTAAACAAGTACTAATGTTTTGGTAGGACAAGAAGTTTCAAATTCTTATGCTGGTTTATGTTCTCTTTTTAGGTTATGAGAAGATATGCTGCTGGAAAGATGCTCTTAGCAAACTGGAAGGGTTGCACCCAAATCCAATTGACAACATGGCAGTGGTCTCTGAATAACT
This sequence comes from Triticum urartu, assembly GCF_056163025.1. NCBI lineage: Eukaryota > Viridiplantae > Streptophyta > Magnoliopsida > Poales > Poaceae > Triticum > Triticum urartu. The sequence goes on along the minus strand of NC_141876.1, from coordinate 169,785,842 downwards.
AAGCTAGTGATCATCTTTTCAGCGATTCCTTTTCTGTTTGGCCTTCTCGTAGGTAGTGTACATTAGTTGTCTGTTGGAGTTGTGATGGCAGTATATCTTCTTTGTTGCTTCGCTGTCGTTTGATATAGATGGCATTCTTTTAGTTGCTATTGCTTATGTATAGATAATCTAATGAAGATGTACATATGATATATGATTGTACGGCGAAACAAATATTGCTTTGATAGCAAAATAAAAAAAACTCATATATTTCTCTGTTGTCCAGTCCTATGAATTAGCGGGCTGAAAATATTGATGGGTTGGAAGAGGCTTTGGCCCAAACAATGCTAGACAAAGATGGAACAAAAAAAGTCTCAAAAATAGAAAATGGACCGCAAAAAGGCTGAGGCCCAGAAAATGGAAAAGGCTTAGAAAACAAAAAACACCATGTTGGGCTAGGCCCATGTAGCTAGTGAAAATTAACTGAAAAAAACATAAAATGGGCTGAATTAATGGGCTCGGCCCATGTAAAACCCCCAATTGGACCGGGCTGATTTTAACCAACGACCTTTTCAATTCGTCGCAATTTTGCCACGTCAGATTGACACGTCGGATCCGACATGGCCTGGGGAGAGAGCTAGAGACCAAAACAGAAGGTCATAGGATCAACGACCTTTTGTTAAAGGTCGCTATAGTCAGTTTACGACCGCCAGCTTTTGACCTTCTGTTTTTGGTCAGAAAAAGGTCGTAAATGGAAATTTGTGACCTTTCAGTGACCAATAGTGGTGGTCACAAGTTGACATATTTCTTGTAGTGTGTTACCACAAGGCACTCCAAAAAAGGGCAGACATCTTCCATTGCACAAACATATAATGTGGCAACTCACACCCTGTCCTGATATAAAAATGAGTTGCCATGTATGCACAAGCAATGTACTAGGTTCAAGTTTCCATGTTAATGCAAGGTAATTCAAAAAAGGGCAGACAACTTCCACTACACAACATGTAATGGGGCAATTCACACCCTGGGCTCATATAAAAAAATGAGTTCCCATGTAATACAGTCAAATATGTTCAGATATCACAAGTCAGCATGGCAAAACGCAAACTGAGTCTATAGTACAGTGAATTTGCCATTGTCCTGCCTATGGCATGGCAACAGCCATAGTGTGTTCACAAAATTAGTTGCCACATGGAAAGCATAGTTGTGGCAACTGACATGGTTGATCAGGAAATTAGTTGCCAATAGTGAAGATAGTGGTTGAAAATGCCATGGTTGCCATTATCCTACACTTTGAAAATGCATTTAACTAGATCTAGGGTTCATTCGCAACTATCATACCCTGAAATTTAACAAAAAAACTCCCGATGGCCATAGCATTTTGAGGCAAAACATAACTAACATCTAGAAAAATCACCCGCTCAATCGCAAGGCAAAAACCGGATGTGGCTGCGGACAGACCCAGCCACACCGGCATAACTGCCACCGCGGCAGCGACGAAACTACGCAATGCCACCCTAAACGGCAAGCACAGGACTCCACCGCCGACGGGGACGCTGGAGCACCACGAATCCGCCGGAATCTCGAGCGAAAATTGACCACAGAGGGAGGGGGCAGAAATCACAGGCAGGAATGTGAGTGTGGGAGCATTACCTTCCATCTGCGACTCTCCGGTGACGACGCTCTGGTCCGGCGAGCCCCACCAACGGCCGCAAATGCGGTCGACTCTTCCAAGTGGCGAGATATGGGAGACGGCAACCGCAATCGGGCTTGGCGTGCGGGCGCGACGACAGTTCCATCGGACGCCCCGACTGGCAACCATTGTCCTCGGAGAGAAAACTAGCATGCAAATGAATTCCCTTACATGCCACACACACGACTTGTCCTACGTGGCATACAAAATCAGCCTTTTCATGCCAAGATTCGTGCAAAAGGGACGGGACGATGATCGAGGTGTGTGGGCGAGTTGGGTAACGCCTACATGTGTGGGCGTTAGTGTTAAGCTTGAACAATTCCTTGGGGATGGCAGCTCAGAGGCGGCTCGCAGGCCCGGTAGGCAATTCGACGGTGGCAGCTCGAAACCGGCCGTAGGTCAAAGACCGAAAGAGACGAGGGTAGCTCGGGGATGGAAACCGAATTCATCGTCCTAATCTGTTTCTGAATCATGAATTATTTTGCAGCTTATTGGACTTTGTTCCCTTTCTGTGATTTCAACTGCAACTGCTGCCGTGCGCCCGTGCGACCCTTTGTCCGGGTCTTAGTTTTCTTTCGATCAAAGCAAAACAGAGGATAGGGCTCGTAGAAATTTCGGCGGCGGCGTAAGAGAAAAGCTGATGTCTGTCTTGGTTTCTAAGGGCGTCTTCAATTTGGTTTCTTTGGATCATCTGGACACAACGGTGCATACCATACTGTCCAACTCCAATTTTCCACCGTGCGCCCGATGCCATGTTGTTGATGTGCCTGCGGGCATCGGTACGGCGGGTTACCACCGTTCCTGATGAGGATCAAACCAATTGAACTTTGAATCCAATTGATCGCGAATTTCTTATCCCCGAGAAAATCTCTCCAAGAACTCAACATCACCGTGCGTAGGCCTGTGCCAACTATCGTGGATTTGTCACGATAGATGTCCTAGTGTGAGGACTAAATCATGAGGCCAACACATCTACGTAGTAGCTTGAGAGGGGTTGAGTGGGACGAGAGACGCGAGGTTTTTACCTAGATTCGGCCCCTCACGCTGGAGGTAATAGCCTACATCCTGCTTCATTGATATTGATGATGATGATGATGCTCATGATTACAAGGGTGCTATCTTGCTACCTCTATCTCGAGAGCTATTGACTTGTCTGTCTAAACTTGAGATGCCTTGTCCCTCCTTATATAAGTTGGAGGGGCGGGTTACATGACTAGTCCTAGTAGGATTAGGATTACTCTATTACAAGTTGAGTCCTAGTCTTGCTTCCTTTGTAAGGGAATATTCCTTATGCTTTTCTCTTAAGCTGGCGCACCATAACATGAGTTGGCCTGTCCACGAACCACCTTCTGGGCCACCGGGTCTTATCGCTCCTCTGACCCGCCTGCCGGGTCACCAATGAGTCACCATGCCCGTTCGGGTCATCAGCGAGTCGCCAGTTTTCGGGTGGGTTCGATGAAATGCCAAGTCCGAGCCAGGTCATATATTCGGCCAGGTCATACCGTGGGGTATATCCCTGACACATTGGGCCATTTTCTTAGTGTCATCTAATATGGCCCATAAACGACCTGTTATGTCTATTGCTACTTCTTGAGCTTGCGTTGGTTTTTCCCTTGAAGAGGAAACGGTGATGCAGCATAGTAGAGATAAGTATTTTCCTAAGTTAAGAAATAAGGTATCAATCCAGTAGGAGAAGAACACGCAAATCACCAATACCTACACAAACAATCAAACACTTGCACCCAACATGATAAAGGGGTTGTCAATCCCTTCACAATCACTTGCAAATGTGAGATCTGATAGAGATAAATAAAACTAAACAAAAAATAACTAAATATTTTTGGGTTTTTTGCTTTATAGATCTGAAAATAAAAGATTGCAAAATAGCAGATCGGAAACTAATATGATGGAAAATAGACCCCGGGGCCATAGGTTTCACTAGAGGCTTCTCTCATGAAGGCAAATAATATGGTGGGTGAACAAATTACTGTTGAGCAATTGATAGAAAAGCGCAAAGTTATGATGATATCCAAGGCAATGATTATGTAATATAGGCATCATGACCTTGTCAAGTAGACCGACTCCTGCCTGCATCTACTACTATTACTCCACACATCGACCGACTCATGCCTGCATCTAGAGTATTAAGTTCATAAAGAACAGAGTAACGCCTTAAATAAGATGACATGATGTAGAGGAATAAACTCAAGCAATATGATGTAAACCCCATCTTTTTATCCTCAATGGCAACAATACAATACGTGCCTTGCTACCCCTACTTTGTCACTGGGTGAGAATACCGCAAGATTGAACCCAAATCTAAGCACATCTCCCATTGCAAGAAAAACCAATCTAGTTGGCCAAACCAAACCGATTGTTTGAAGAGAAATACAAAGATATAAAATCGTGCATATAAGAATTCAAAGAAGATTAAAATAATATTCATAGATAATCTGGTCATAAATCCACTATTCATCGGATCTTGACAAACAAACCGCAAAAGAAGATTACATCGGATAGATCTCCAAGAACATCAATGAGAACATGGTATTGAGAATCAAAGAGAGATAAGTAGCCATCTAACTACTAGCTATGGACCCGTAGGTCTAAGGTAAATTACTCACGCTTCATCGGAAGGGCTATAGGGTTGATGTAGATGCCCTCCGTGATCGAATCCCCCTCCGGTAGGATGGCGGAAAAGGCCCCAAGATGGGATCTTACGGGAACAAAAGGTTGCGGTGGTGGAAAAGTGTTTTCATGGATGCTTCTGGAGGTTCGGGAAGATATGTGAATATATAGGAGGAAGAACTAGGTCAGGGGAGTCATGAGGGGCCAACAAGGTAGGGCACGCCCCTAGGGCGTGCCCTCCACCCTCGCCGCTGCCTCATGGCTCTTCTGATTTGCACTCCAAGTCTCCTGGGTGTCTTTTGGTCCAAGAAAAATCACCGCAAAAGTTTTATTCCATTTGATATTTCTTTTCTGCGAAGCTAAAAATAAGGAAAAAAAACAGAAACTGGCATTGGGCTCTAGGTTAATAGGTTAGTCCCAAAAATAATATAAAATAGCATATTAATGCATATAAAACATCCCAAAGAGATAAAATAATAGCATGGAACAATAAAAAATTATAGATACCTTGAAGACGTATCAACCATCCCAAGCATAATTCCTGCTCGTCCTCGAGTAGGTAAATGATAAAAACAGAATTTTTGATGTGGAATGCTACCTAACATATTTATCCATGTAATTTTCTTTATTGTGGCATGAATGTTTAGATCCATAAGATTCAAAACAAAAGTTTAATATTGACATAAAATGATAATACTTCAAGCATGCTAATAAGCAATCATGTCTTCTCAAAATAACATGGCCAAAGAAAGCTATCCGTACAAAATCATATAGTCTGGCTATGCTCCATCTTCATCACACAAAATACTCAAATCATGCACAACCCCGATGACAAGACAAGCAATTGTTTTGTACTTTTGATGTTTTCAAACCTTTTCAACTTTCACGCCATATATGAGCGTGATCCATGGACACAACACCATAGGAGGAATAGAATATGCTGGTTGTGGAGAAGACAAAAGAAGGAGATAGTCTCACATCAACTAGGCGTATCAACGGGCTATGGAGATGCCCATCAATAGATATCAATGTGGGTGAGTGTAACACCCTCAATGCGACTATATCTCCCACGTGTCGAGGCACGACTTAGAGGCATAATCGCATTGAAGGCATATGTCGCAAGTCAGGCAATCTTCACAACATCCCATGTAATATAGATAATAAAAGGGGAGATAACATAGTTGGCTTACACTCGCCACGTCAATCAAGTACATAAATAACATTACATCAACCAAACACTCATGGCCTGACTACGGCGCCAAAATAAAAGATAACCCAACAAGCGACACGGTCCCGATCACCCCCAACTAGGCACCACTACTGATCATCGGGGAAATACACGTAGTATCATTGAGAGTCCTCGTCGAACTCCCACTTGAGCTCGGGCGCGTCACCTGGAGCGGAATCATCAGGCCCTGCATCTGGTGTAATAGTAATCTATGAGCCACAGGGACTCAGCAATCTCGCACCCTCGCGATCAAGACTATTTAAGCTTAATAGGTAAGGCAAGGTAAATAAGGTGGAGCTGCAGCAAGCGACTAGCATATATAGTGGTTATCCTGTTCGCAAAAGAGAGCGAGAAGAGAAGGCAAAGCGCGAACGCATAACTAAAGAGGGCAACCTGCGGCAAGCATTACTCCAACACCGTGTTCACTTCCCGGACTCCGCCGAGAAGAGGCCATCACGGTAACACACTCAGTTGATTCATTTTAATTAAGTTAAGGTTCAAGTTATCTACAACCGGACATTAACAAATTCCCATCTACCCATAACCGCGGGCACGGCTTTTGAAAGTTCAAATCCCCGCAGGGGAGTCCCAACTTAGCCCATGACAAGCTCTCACGGTCAACGAAGGAATAGACCTCCTCCCGAGACGTTCTGACCAGACTCGGTATCTCGGTTCTTCAAGACACTTCGACAGGTTAAAACAAGACCAGCAACACCGCCCGAATGTGCCGAAAAATCCCGATAGGAGCTGCACATATCTCTTTCTCAGGGCACACTCAGATTGTCCTAGGTACGGGTAGGCCAGCCCAGAGATGCCCTTGGTGGCCACCGGCAGCTGACAGGTGGACCAACACTCAGAGGAGCACTGGCCCGGGGGGTTTAAAATAAGATGACCCTTGGGCTCCGGAAACCCAAGGGAAAAAGAGGCTAGGTGGCAAATGGTAAAACCAAGTTTGGGCATTGCTGGAAAATCTTTAATCAAGGCAAACTATCAAGGGGTTCCCATTATAACCCAATCGCGTAAGGAACGCAAAATCCGAGAACATAACACCGATATGACGGAAACTAGGGCGGCAAGAGTGGAACAAAACACTAGGCGAGAGGCCGAGCCTTCCACCCTTTACCAAGTATACATATGCATTAAGATAACATGGCAATATAATGATATCCCAACAAGCAAATAATGTTCCAACAAGGAACGGTCTCCAATCTTCACCTGCAACTAGCAACGCTATAAGAGGGGCTGAGCAAAGCGATAACATAGCCAATCAACGGTTTGCTAGGACATGGTGGGTTAGAGGTTTGACATGGCAATTTGGGAGGCTTGAAAGCAAGTGGTAGGCATCGTAGCATTGGCATAGCAAAAGAGCGAGCATCTAGCATAGCAAAGATAGTAGTGATTTCAAGGGTATGATCATCTTGACTGGAAAGTTGTCAGAGTTGACTGGATCCTCGAAAGCAAACTCAATGGGCTCCTCGTTAGCGAACTCGTCTCCCGGATCTACCCAAACAATACAAACAAGCAACAAGGGCACAATCAACCACATGCAAAGCTCAAACGATATGATGCAAAGATGATATGCTATGCAGGATGCGATGCGGGATGCATATGCAAGATTTGACAAGGAATGCATGAACCTGGCCTCAACATGGAAATCCAAGTGTACCACTGGAAATATGAGATGAAATCTCTTGAAAATGATATAAAGAACGCCGGAATCGGAGTTACGGTTTGGAAATGGCAAGCAATTCAAATATGACCACGTTCTGCGATTTACAGCAAGTAGCCATCTAAATGCAACAAGATGAACATGCTACAACACCCAAATATGGCATAAAAATACATGGAAGGGATGCATTCATGATGCTTAACAAAAGTCTAGCACTGAGCTATGGCCAATTCATCCATTAACAGGTTCAAACAAGCATGGCAAAAATGCATATGGAAAACAGATCTCAGACTTAGTGAAATTAACACTTATCTGGAATTTCAGATCAGGTAGCACACTTTGGAGCAACAAAACTATATTCTACAGGACCTGAACATGGCAAAGTAAAGCATGTCATGGAGCTACTCAAAGATCTTAACAAAAGTCCCTTAGTGACCTTGAGCAAAAAGGGATCAGAAAATACAATTGCAAGCATGTGAACATGGCAAAAACATAATCAGATCACAGACTTGGTGAAAACTGGAGCATGCTGAAACAGATATCAAGTAGGCATGTTTACGAGCTCGATGCACTCACCACAGAGCAAGTCATGACCATCTAAGCATACACCCATCAATAATACACAAAATGCAAGCTAGACATGGCAAGAACAATAGCATAGCATGCACAGATCAACTACAACATCATCGGCAAAATCGCTAACAAGTAGACAATCTGCCCAGATTCACGAAGTAGCAAAAGTAGAGCTCGATTGACTCAAGCTAGGGTGCTCCATAATTGCAAATAAAGACATTGATGGATCGAGCACTACAAGATTAACAAAACATCCTTACTGATCATCCTCAAAAGAGGCACGGATCACTAGGAAACAACATGAACATGTGGCCATATGAGATAAACAGCTCAAGGACTTAGTGGAAATGCTAAGTCCCTGAAATCAGCATTAACAAGTGTCTCACTTTGCAAGCTTGTGCTAGTCACCACACACATCACAAAAATACATGGGTTGCACCTCTAGAAAGATGGCAAACCCTTAACAAAACATATGTAGAGCTCATGGGCATATCATGCACACAATAATCATGGCAAAAATGACAAATATCTAAATGGAGCAGCAGATCGGACAATTATCACAAGTAGCACTCTTCTAATAGCATTTCGGGCATCAAGATGAACTCAAATGAAAATGATGCAATGGAATGAAATGATGTACTCTCTGAGGCGAACATTTTGATATGCTATATGCCCAAAACGGAGCTACGGATGCAGAGTTACGGCACGATGAACATGAGCATTTGAATCTGAGAATTTCGGGGACTTAGAAGAATTTCAACCTCGCAAAAGTCAATCCGGGATGGAGAGAAGCGGGACGGCGCGGATACGGGACGGAGGACGTCGTTTGGTTGGAGGGATGGGTGGATCTCGTCCACCCTCCTCGGATCCGACCGGAACGGAGCTCCGGCGAGCTCGAACGCCGGCGAGGAGGAGCTCCGGCGGCGGAGCTCGGCGAGCCCGGGCGGCGAGGCGCGGATCCGATGGCGGCGCGGGGAGGCGTAGGCGACGGCGGCGGAGCCACGCGGCGGAGGCGGTGGCGCAACTCCAGCGGAAGCCGAGGCGGCGGCGAAGGCGACTTCCGGCGACGGCGGGCGGCACAACTCCGGCGCGAAGAGGCGGCGGGGAGGAAGAGGCACTCGGGCGGCGGCGCGGGATCTGGCCCGGATCGGCCCTGCGCGGGCGGGATCTGGGCCGGCGGGCGGCGTGGTGAAGTGGGGTGCGGGGTGGACAGGTGTCAGGCAGCGATTGGCGGCGGGGATTTTTGTCCGGCGCGGATCCGGACACGTCCGGCGGCGCGCGAGGAAGAGAACTAGGGTTTCGGGGAAGAGGAAACGGGAATTTCGGAGGGGGTGTATTTATAGGCATCGAGGGAGCTAGGAGAGTCCAAATGTGGTGCGGTTTTCGGCCACGCGATCATGATCGAACGCTCTAGATGATGGAGAAGGTTTTGGTGGGTTTTGGGCCAAATTGAAAGGGTGTTGGGCTGCAACACACACGAGGCCTTTTCGGTCCCTCGGTTAACCGTTGGAGCATCAAACGAAGTCCAAATGGTACGAAACTTGACAGGCGGTCTACCAGTAGTAAACCAAGGCCGCTTGGCAAGTCTCGGTCCAATCCAGAAATGTTTAATACCCACACACGGAAGAAAGGTAGAAATGACCACCAGAGGAGAACGAAGCGCCGGAATGCAAAACGGACAACGGGGAAAATGCTCGAATGCATGAGATAAACACGTATGCAAATGCAATGCACATGATGACATGATAAGAGATGGATGACAATGATAACAACACATGGAGACAAAAACCCGAACCCGAGAAAATAAAATAACTTAAGGCCGGAAATGGCAAGAGTTGGAATACATATTGGGAAAGTCATATCCGGGGTGTTACAACACTCCAGCACTACGAAAGGATCTCGTCCCGAGATCTAGGACTGAAAGAACACCGGGTACTCAGAATGGAGGTGATCCTCGCGTTCCCGGGTAGCTTCACGGTCGGAATGGTGTGACCACTTGACTTTGAGGAATTTGATTGACTTTTTGCGAGTCTTGCATTCAGTCTCTTCAAGAATAGCAATTGGGTGCTCACAATAGGAGAGATCTTCTTGGAGCTCAATGTCCTCGAAGTTGACAGTGCGGTCAGGAGTCTTGAAGCACTTTCGGAGCTGAGAGACATGGAACACATCATGAACATTTGCAAAGTTTGAAGGAAGCTCAAGTTGATAGGCGAGATCGCCTCTCTTGCTGACAATCTTAAAAGGTCCCACGTATCTAGGGGCAAGCTTCCCTTTGATACCGAAGTGGCGAGTTCCTTTCATAGGAGAGCGCGGAGGTAAACATAATCTCCGATCTCGAAAGCCAAATCACGGTGCTTACTATCATAGTAGCTCTTCTGGCGGGATTGGGCTGCTTTGAGGTTATCTTGAATGACTTTGCACATTTCCTCTGCCTCTGTGATTAAGTCATTACCCAAAAGCTGACGTTCACCGGTTTCAGACCAGTTGAGAGGGGTGCGGCACTTCCTGCCATACAGAATTTCAAATGGGTCCTTGCCCGAACTTGCTTGAAAACTGTTGTTGTAGGAGAATTCAGCATATGGAAGACAATCTTCCCACTTCATGCCGAAGGAGATCACACAAGCCCTGAGCATATCTTCAAGAATCGGGTTGACACGCTCAACTAGACCGCTAGTTTGAGGATGGAAAGCTGTGCTGAAGCGGATGTTGGTGCCCATGGCCTTATGAAAAGAATCCCAAAATTGGAGGTAAAGATGCTGCCACGGTCTGAAGAGATCACTTGTGGAATCCCGTGCAAAGAGACAATTCGAGAGGTATAGAGTTCCGCCAATTGAGCTGCAGTGATCGACTCTTTGATAGGCAGAAAGTGAGCCACTTTGGTGAGTTTGTCGATGACAACGAATATAGCATCATTGCCACGCTTGGACTTTGGAAACCCAGTCACGAAGTCCATTTCAATGTGGTCAAACTTCCATTCTGGAATGGCAAGAGGTTGGAGGAGACCAGCTGGCCTTTGGTGTTCTGCCTTCACTCTTCTGCAGACATCACACTCTTTCACGAATTGAGCAATCTCGCGCTTCATTCGAGTCCACCAATAAGCCTTCTTGAGGTCCTGATACATCTTCGTACTCCTAGGGTGGATGGAGAGGAGATAATTGTGAGCCTCGGTCATGATCACTTTATGAAGTTCACCTTATGGTACAACAATACGATCCTCGAAGAAGAGAGTATCCTTGTCATCAAGGCGGTAGCACTTGTACTTGGGTTGACTCTTGGCAATCCCAATCTTCACCTTTTTCACCATAGCATCAAGAAGCCGAGCTTGGCAAATCTGGTCTTCCAAGGTAGGAGAGACTTGAAGGTTGGCGAGGAAACCTTGAGGAACAACATGCAGATTAAGTTTGCGGAAAGCTTCACAAAGCTCGGGTTGATAAGTCTTGAGAATAAGACTGTTGCAATAAGCTTTTCCGCTCAATGCATCAGCAATCACATTGGCCTTGCCAGGAGTATACTCGATACTCGGATTATACTCTTGAATCATTTCGACCCATCGCATTTGCCTGAGGTTGAGATTAGGCTGAGTGAAGATGTACTTGAGACTCTTGTGGTCAGTGAAGATGTCCACTTTTCTTCCCAATAAGAGATGTCTTCAAGTCAAAAGAGCATGCACAACTGCCGCCAACTTGAGATCATGAGTGGGGTAGTTCTTCTCATTGGGCTTTAACTAGCGAGAGGTATAAGCAACAACTTTCTTCTCTTGCATCAACACTGCGCCAAGACCTTGGAGAGAGGCATCACAAAAGACCTCATACGGCTTGGATTCATCAGGCGGAGTGAGAACTGGAGCAGTGATCAATTTCTCTTTCAAAGTGTTGAAAGCAATGTCACACTCCGGAGACCAAACGTACTTGACGTGCTTCTGGAGAAGATTTGAGAGAGGCTTCGCGATCTTAGAAAAGTTTTCAACGAATCTTCGGCAATAGCTTGAGAGACCGAGGAAGCTACGGAGTTGCTTCAAGTTCTGAGGAGGTTCCCAATTCACAATTGCAGACACCTTCTCAGGATTCACGGCAATGCCCTTGGCAGAGATGATATGACCAAGATAAAGAACCTCATCGAGCCAAAATTCGCACTTGGAGAACTTGGCGTAGAACTGGTGTTCCCTCAACTTATCGAGTACCAAACACAAGTGCTTGGCATGATCTTCCTTGTTCTTCGAGAAAACCAGAATGTCGTCGAGATAGACCAAAACGAAGTCATTGGTGTAGGCGTTGAAGATGAAGTTCATCATGCGAGAGAACGTCGGAGGAGCGTTGACGAGGCCAAAAGACATGACAGTGTATTCGTATGACCCATAGCTTGTCCTGAAAGCCGTCTTGGGAATATCTTGCTCACGGATTCGAATCTGATGATAACCCATACGGAGATCAAGCTTGGAGAATACTTGGGCACCTTTGAGTTGTTCAAATAGCTCATTGATGTTGGGAAGTGGGTATTTGTTCTTGATGGTATTCTTGTTCAATGGACGGTAATCAACACAAAGTCGGTCCGTTCCATCCTTCTTCTTCACAAAAATAACACCACAACCCCACGGAGAAGAACTAGGCCGGATGAGACCCATTCTCTCTTAAACATCGAGTTGCTTCTTCAGCTCCTTCTACTCTTCAAGTCCGAGCTTGTAAGGACGCTTGCACACAGGTTCCGTACCGGGCTCAAGATCAATAATGAATTCAACTGGCCGGTGTGGAGGCATTCCTGGAAGCTATTCTGGAAAGACGTCTTGATATTCGCAAATGACTGGAATTTGCGAGATAGCATCGAGTTCACCCTTCTCATTGAGAGAAAATAGACGGATGGTATCATCACGAGCGGCAAAGACAATTACATCCTCAGACGAATGAGTCAATTGAATCTGCCTGGCAGCACAATCAAGATGTGCCTTGTGCTTAGAAAGCCAATCCATCCCGAGAATAAGATCAATATCTGAGTCACCAAGAACCGTTGGAGAAGCCAGAAACTTGTAGTCACCCAAGGTGATAGTGACATCCGGAACGATGGAGTTAGCATGCATGCGCTTACCGGGAGAGACAACTGCTAATGGACTAGGCAAAACTTGTGAAACCAATTCATGCCTAGATGTAAACGGTCTCGAGATGAAACAATGTGATGCACCAGTGTCAAAAAGAACTTTAGCTGGAATATCATTAACAGGAAGGTTACCCATGATGACATCTGACGAATCCTCTGCCTGAGCTGCGTTCATCAAGTTGACCTTGGCGTGCTTGGGGTTATGCTTGACCACAACTGTACTTGCCGATCTCACAGGAGGAGGAGGAGGAAGACGCCTCTGATTGAGACACTTGTTGGCATAGTGACCCTTCTGTTGGCACTTGTTGCACGTGACCTCTGAAAGCGGACGGTGATACGGAGCACTCGATCTTGGAGCTTGAGACGAAGTCTTGTTCTGAAAGCTAGGGTTGGGTGGGTGGGAAGATCCACTGCCACCTTTGCTCTTCTGCTGATACAACTGACGGAACGGAGGAGGAGGAAGCCAATACTTCTGCTGCTTGGCCACTTGAGTGGAGGAAGAAGGAGTAGTGTCTCTGACTCGCTTCTTGGAAGCATCACACCTCAGTTGAGCGGCCTCTTGCTTCAGTGCCATGTTGTAGAACTCATCGTACCTCAAGGGCTCGAAGAGAACAAGAGCTAGCTGAATTTCTTCCCTTAGACCACCCCTGAACTGGTATATCATGCTCTTCTCATCGGGTACGTCCTGCTTGGCAAAGCGGGCGAGCTTCTGGAACAACTTGTTGTAGTCATAGACAGACAAAGAGCCTTGCTTTAGGTTGCGGAATTCCTCACGCTTGCTTTTGACCACGCTCTGAGGGATATGGTGAGCTCTGAAATCTTGACAGAATTCATCCCAAGTGATCACACGTCCACCTCTGGAATCCTTGAACTGCTGGAACCATTATGCAGCTTGATCTCTGAGTTGGAAGGAAGCGAACTTGACAAAGTCCTCAGGCCTGACGTTACTGCACTCGAAATGCTTGCACAGATCCACAAGCCAATCGTCCGCATCGGTTGCCTCAACACAATTGCTGATAGTCTTTGGCCCGTTAGCAAGGAACTGGTTGAGTGTAGCAAAGTGATTCTGATTGTTGCCTTGGTTCCCTTGGTTGCCTTGATTGCGCTCTTGGAGAATTTGCATGATCAACTGTGTGTTTGCATTGGTTGCGGCCATCACAGCTTGCCATGCCTCCGGAGGAGGTGGAGGTGGTGGCGGATCCTGATTCTGATTCTGATTCTGATTGGTGCTCTTAGCGGGAGCCATCCTGAAGAGGTTGACCACCGTTAGCACATAGACAGATACATGAAGCTGAATCCAACGGAATGAGAATTTGCAGCATATAGTCTTCACATCCGAACAAAATGAACGAATGCATTCCTCTTGAAATGGTCACATATCCATACATTGAGAAGCCACATAGAATTTAGGTAGAGAAATAAATCAACACGGTACGGATCAAGAACGAATAATCGGTAAGAAATCCCAATCTCAAACCAATATCCGTGGAAGAAGAAACTAGAGCTACAAGAATTCCCACCTATGAAACTCCCGAACCTTTCCGGTTATGCAATCAGGTGTTGGGGATACAGGGGAAGCATAATATCTCACCCAAATCTAGCAAATCCTACATCCAGCTGTATCCATCCTTCAACACATAACCGAGAAAAACTTCGGAAACCATCTACCTCAACCTTCGAAAAGCATACGTTATACAAGTTATGGCGATACTCCCGAACTCCCGCCCCAGTACTGGGTGGCGTCGAGGTTATCTTACCAACGAACTGCATAAAAGAGATTTTCGATGTCGGCGTACTAAACTCGGTTATTCCAGAACTGCAACGATAAAATTATGACGACAACACCTCAGAGCTCAACTCCCCGGGACACTTCCACAAAACCCCTGACAGGAGGCACCAAGACAATGTTCTCGTCATAAAACCATCGGAATGATTCCAAGATACCCGCGTGATCCTAAATTTTTTTAGTGAAATTTGAGAAGAGAAGAGTCAAAACTCTACGTCAGGATGCCTTACCTGTCAGGACCACGATTCCAAGTCACATCGATCTTGCCAGTAACACCTCATATCACTTTGCGGCCTCACGCACGGTATCCCACAGGTGTCGCCTTACCATGGCCCGGGACCGTTTGCGCCTTTTGGCTCACGTATATGATAGTGTCGCTAGCATCCATATGACAGAGAACCCGGGCCGACATGACTAGTCGTGAACCCAAAGCGGCACAGACCTATGGAGACAGGCATACATGAATCACATCGAGCATGTCGATCATCAGCGAGTGATTCCGGGCTGTAGCACTGGGCTAACAGGACTCCGGATATCACCGCGTGACATTTCCCCGAAGGGACAGACAAAGGAACTAAGTGAAACACATTCCGGCCAGTCAAGTGTCCTGAACAGTAGTGCCGGGCTAGCAGGACTCCGGTGAACCGGGCTGTAGCGGACTACTATGGCTCGAGGAACACTAGACTACATTTCCCCATAAGAAAGGCTGCCAAGGATAAACAACTAGATAGTCGGATCCCACTTATACCAAGCATTTCAATCATACACACAATATGCCCGATATGAGTACATACAACATGGCATCACAACAAAACTCTACAACTCAAGTACTTTATTTAAAGGCTCCAGGGAGCCATACATAATATGTTCATACAGATAGGGTCACATGACCCGACACTCAAGTCATACAATCATACAAGCACATGCGGAAGCAACTAGTCTGAGTACAGACTCTAGAAAGAAAGAAGGCTTCTCGAAGCCTGTCTATCTACATAGGGCCCTCCATGGCCAGGATCACCACCTGGGTGGCTAGTCACTCGTCGACGTCAAGGTCTACGTAGAACCCATCGGAGGGGGCGGTGTTGTCGTCTGAAAACAGTAATTAAGCAAACATGAGTACAAGGGTACTCAGCAAGTCTTACAACAGAACCTACTATACATGCTTATTCTCAACAAGGTGGTGGGGTTATTGCAGCGAGCCAGCTTTGACTCTTGGCTAAGCTATCCTATGGAACTCCACCAGTAAAATAGTTTTCGCACACGAGTCCACTACTCACCATCACAATACTCCACCGAGGATCCTCCCTCGTCATCCTACGAGAGGGCCATCCTCGATACTCACACTTATCTTGAGTCTTTTAGTAGTATCCATTAACTTGTCTATGAACTGCATAGGCAACCAAGTAGTCCTTTACCGTGGACGCGGCTATTCGAATAGTTTTATACCCTGCAGGGGTGTACTTCTTCATACATGCTTTCACCACTTACCGCCGTTTACACGACCTGTACTCGGCAACCTTCAAGCGGAAGCCCAGCGAGGGTGTCGGCCACGGCCTACCTAAACACTTAAGTCTCTAGTCCAGGTTTATCGCCTATCTAGGTTCCATCCGCAGGGAGTCCGGCCGAGGTTTTCACTTACGGCCCCGAACGATGTGAACAGGGTTCCCGAGACACCAAACGGGTGACTCGGTACACCGTGCCACGGTGTATCTACTGCAACATAGCCCACCCCTAGGGTCAGCGCTACGCACGGCCGCCAACATATAACCTACAAACACCAGAAACTATTTGCAACTCCTGGACAGAGTACTAGGGTGATTAAGAAGCCGAGAGGGTCCATTGGTTTCGGGCCCAATGTACGGTAGTAACTGCATCTTAAATCACACATACAGATCTCAGTTCTTATGGACGGCCTCAATGAAACAACCCACCATGTACTCCTACATGGCCTCACATCGATACCTTTACCAAAACATGTTCAACACATCCCTCACATTACCGGCATAAGCATTTCACTCTAGCCCATCACCCAGATGAACCAGACCTGACGCAACTCTAAGCATAGCAGGCATAGCAAGGTAGGAATCACATACATGGCTCAATCGACTCCTACACATGCTAGTGGGTTTCATCTAGTTATTGTGGCAATGACAGGTCATGCAGAGGATAAGGGTTCAGCTACCGTAGCACACAGCAGTTTGAATCGCGTTGTCTTAATGCAGTAAACAAGAGCAGAAGCGAGAACATGGGTTTGTATCGGAATGATCAGTGGGTTGCTTGCCTGATGGAGTGGTAGTGGGATACTGCCCTTCAGTTGGATACTCGTGAATATCCTCGGAGGCAGAACCTACCATGAAGAACACATCGGAACACAATCAACACATGATGATATGCAACAATATGATGCATGCTATGACATGGCAATATGAATGTGTCTTGGCCTAATGCAAGCTATAACAGAAAGGAATGTGCTTATTTGAACCAAAGGTTCAAAGGTTAGTTCATTTAACATAGCCACATTAGAGCATTACCTTATTCTGTTTAAACAGCAAGGTTGACTTGTTTTGTCTTGCAGGAAACCATTACAGATGGATAGATTGAATTTTTCTGATCATTTTTCATATATAACTCTTTACATTTGGAGATATGGTTGATTTTCTATGATTTTTAGAAGTTTTGACTATTTTCTGGAATTTCCTGTATAAGAATAATTCCAGTAATTTAATTACTGCGTCAGCATTACGTCAGGGTGACGTCAGTGGTCAACGGGGACGTCCAGGTCAAACCTGACTGGTGGGTCCCGTGTGTCAGTAGTTAATTAACTAATTATTTTTAGTTAAAACTAATTTGATTTAGTTAGAAGAGGGGGGCCAACTTGTCATTGACTCATGGGAGTCAACCTGGGCCCACCCAGTCCACGTCAGCGGTCAAACCCACCGGTCAACGGGTCAAATCCTGCTGGCGTTTAGCCGCCGGCGAGGCCAGACGTGGTGGAGGGCTGCGGGTTTCGTGCTCCGGCAACCAAAACGACGACGGAGACGTGCTACGCGTAGCTGGGGAGCTGCCGCATCTAGTGGTGCAAGTGGTTGGACACGGGGACGCAGGAAACAACGCCGGCGAGCTCGACAGCGGCGGCCGGAGTTCGTACGGGGTTGGGTTCGATGCTATAGTGCACGGGAGAAGGAGCTGGTGGTGGCTACGGGCTCCTGGTGCTGCGCTGAGCACAACGGTGAGCTTGGCTTCGAGCCACTGTGGCTCTAGCCACGACGGCGCCATGGCCGGCGGTGGGGAGCTTTCGGGTGCGGTGGAAGTGGCGACTACAGAGGCCAAACGAGCACGGGAGCTAGGGGAAGAGGAAGAGGAGCTCACAGCGGGGTCGGAGAGGGGGTCAGCGAGCTCGGGGAGGTCCTGGCGGCGACGAATCGACCGGAGACGGCTCGGGTGCCCGAGGTTGAAGACGAGGGTGAGGACGGTGTTCGGCGGCGTTTGGAGTCACGTGGGTCAGCGGAGAGGTCCCGGGCGACGAGGCGGAGCTATTGGGCTTGTCGGAGGGGCGAGGGGGTGGCTCTGGTGACGTCTACGGCGAACGGCAGCGAGGATCGCGCTCGGCCATCATGGGAGAGGGTGAGGGAGACGAGGGGGAGAGTGAGGGAGGATGAGAGGGGGACGTGGGGGTCGGCGTGGCATCCCTGGACGTCTCCAGGGCGTCGGCAGAAGCAGGAGGTGGCCGGCGTGTGGCCGCGGGCGCCGGCCATGCGCTCCTCGTCCTTCTGGCGGGAGGAGGAGGACGACTGGCAAGGCCAGTCGGCTGGGCCGAGCCAGGTGGGCTGGCTAGCACAGGTAAGGCCCAGGTGGGCTTACCTCTCTCTCTTTTTTCCTGATTGTTTTCTTTTTCTATTAAACTACAACTGTTGGGCTTTATTAAAAATACTAAAACGTTTCCAAAAATCCTGAAAATAATTGTGGGCTCTGTTTAGAATATTTCCAACAGCAAACATTTATTTCCAGAATTATTTGAGCATTTAAATTATTTTATAGCATTTAAATTCCCAAATTCAAATACTTATGATTTAATTCAATGACCTTCTGTTGACCTAGAAAATTGTGCACCAATTTTGCCAGAGGTTCTAACCCAAGACAAAGAGGGTGAACTTTTTTGGAGGGCATTTCAGGTTCATTCAAAATAATTTTAGTAAACCCTAGTTGTTTCCAGGGGGGTGTTGGGGGTTCTGTCTTCCCCATTTCAAATTTAAGAGGAAATTAAACATGATGCACACTCTAATGCTTGAACTAACTAGGGTGTGACAACTCACCCCCACTCAAAAGAATCTCGTCCCGAGATTTAGGATCCTCCGGAAAGAAGGTGGGGTACTCTAGTCGAAGACGATCCTCCCTTTCCCAATTGGCTTCTTTCTCGGAATGGTGTGACCATTGAACCTTGAGAAACTTGATATTATGACGTCGAGTGGTACGCTCGGCTTGATCAAGGATACGAACGGGATATTCCCGATAGGAGAGGTTATCTTGTAGATCAAGCTTTCGTGGTCCACTCCACGGATGGGATCCGCGAAGCAATGCCTGAGTTGAGAAACGTGGAAGACATCGTGAACTCTGGAAAGATGCAAAGGTAGTTCCAATTGGTAGGCAACTTCTCCTTGTTTGGCAAGAATGCGAAAGGGTCCAATGTAGCGAGGAGCCAATTTGCCTTTGATACCGAAACGACGGGTTCCCTTTAACGGAGTGACCCGAAGGTAAGCCTTCTCGCCGACTTCATAAGTCATAGGCTTATGTTTACGATCATATTGACTCTTTTGACGAGATTGGGCTGTTTTCAATTTCTCATGAATAACGCGAACCTGCTCTTCTGCTTCCTGAATCATATCCGGGCCAAAGAGTTGTCTTTCCCTGGTTTCTTACCAGTTAAGAGGCGTTCGACATTTTCGTCCATAGAGAACTTTGAAAGGAGCCTTGCCTAAGCTAGCTTGATAACTATTGTTATAAGCAAATTCCGCGAATGGAAGGCATTTCTCCCAACTCATTCCGAACGAGATGACAGAAGCTCGGAGCATATCTTCCAGAATTTGATTGACTCGCTCCACTTGACCACTTGATTGAGGATGGAAGGCGGTACTAAAAGAGAGATGAGTTCCCATAGCATTTTGGAAACTTTCCCAAAATCGAGAGGTGAAGAGACTCCCACTGTCTGAGTTAATGTCCAATGGGACACCATGAAGAGACACTATTCGGGAGATGTATAAATCAGCTAGCTGGCTAGTGGTGATACTCTCACGAACAGGTAGAAAGTGGGCTACTTTGGAGAGTCGGTCAATCACGATGAAGATGGCATTATTCCCTCTATTGGTCCTGGGAAACCCAGTGATGAAATCCATACTGATTTTATCCCATTTCCATTCAGGAATAGCCAAAGGTTGAAGGGTACCAGCAGGCCGTTGATGCTCTGCCTTAACACAACGACAAACGTCGCAATTAGAAATGTATTGAGCGATTTCTCTCTTCATCCTAGTCCACCAAAACCTCTGGCGTAGGTCTTGATACATTTTGGTACTACCGGGATGAATGGTGAGAGGGGATTCATGAGCTTCCTTAAGGATCAGCTGCCTCAGGTTTCGTGCCTTTGGAACCACTAGGCGATTCCCAAAGTATACGACACCTTGATCATCAATGGAGAAACAATTCGCGACTCCTTTCTTAATGTTTCTCTTAATACGGGAGATTCCCGGATCTACCTTCTGTGCCTTGATGATCTGATCCATAAGGGTAGGTTTTGCCACCAGGGTGGATAGGAATCCTCGAGGAACAATGTGAAGATTTAGCTTACGAAATTCCTCATGGAGAAGTGGTTGACTTTGTTGTAACATCAGGTTGTTACAATAGGACTTACGGCTTAGCGCATCAGCCATGACATTGGCTTTGCCCGGGGTGTAAGTTATTCCTAAGTCGTAATCCGAGATCAACTCGACCCAACGTCTTTGCCTGAGATTCAAGTCTGGTTGGGTGAAGATATATTTCAAACTTTGGTGATCGGTGAAGATCTCGCAACGATTACCGAGGAGGTAATGTCGCCAAGTTTTAAGTGCATGGACTACAGCTGCAAGCTCTAGATCATGTGTGGGATAATTTTCTTCATGTGGGTGTAATTGCTGTGAAGCATAGGCAATTACCTGACGATCTTGCATGAGTATGCAACCTAGTCCTTGTCGCGAGGGGTCGCAATAGATAATAAAGTCCTTGGAGAAATGTGGTGGTACCAGTACGGGAGCAGATGTCAGGCGTCTTTTCAGTTCCTGAAAGCTGAACTCGCACTGTGGAGTCCACTCGAACTTTTTATCTTTCTTGAGGAGTTCAGTTAGAGGTTTAGCAACCTTGGAGAAATTCTCGACGAAGCGGCGGCAATAGCTCGCTAAGCCAAGGAAGCTCCGAACTTTCTTGACCGTCTCAGGTGGAGTCCAATCAAGGACGGCTTGAACTCGCTCGGGATTGACAGCAATACCCTTGCCAGAGATTACATGGCCTAGATAGGTCACTTCTGGTAACCAAAATTCACACTTGGAGAATTTGGCATAAAGGCGATGCTCTCGAAGTTTCATCAATACCAGCCTTAGATGTTCGGCATGTTCCTCTTCATTCTTGGAGTAGATGAGTATGTAATCGAGGTATACCACGACGAATTTATCCAAGTACTCCATGAAAACCGAGTTCATTAACCGGGAGAAGGTAGCTAGGGCATTGGTTAAACCGAAGGACATAACGGTGTACTCATATTGGCCATAACGAGTAACAAAGGCCGTTTTGGGAATGTCCCCGTTTCTGATTTTGATTTGATGGTAGCCCAACCTAAAATCCATCTTGGAGAAGATTGAGGATCCAGTGAGCTGATCATACAGATCGTTGATCCTGGGAAGTGGATACTTGTTCTTGATGGTGACCAAGTTGACAGGTCGATAATCTACAACCATTCGATCCATTCCATCCTTCTTCTTGACGAAGAGGACGGGGCAAGCCCAAGGAGAGGAACTAGGACGGATGAAACCCTTTTTCAAGGACTCATCGAGTTGGTTTTTAAGCTCGGCTAGTTCTAAGGGTGCCATCTTGTAGGGTCTTCTAGAAATTGGAACGGTTCCTGGAACAAGGTCTATCACAAACTCGACATCCCTGTCATGTGGAACACCTGGCAGTTCTTCTGGGAAGACATCCGGAAATTCTCGGACTATCGAAACATCCTCAAGGTCTGGAAGGGGGTTGGCATTTAGGGATTAAAGCTGGCGCTTGGCCACTCGAGTTAAGACATTGACTGTCTTGCCCGATGGGTGAGTAAGTTGGACGGTTCTAGTGGCACAATCAATCTTAGCATAATGAGCTGACATCCAGTCCATACCCAAGATGATGTTTATGTCCGTGGACTTGAGAGCTATTAAGGATGCAAGGAAGACAAGTCTATCGACAAGAATTTCGTTCCTATGGCTTACTCTAGAAGTTTGCCATTTGGAACCCGGAGTTTGAATTACCATGGAAGTGGGCATGTCACAGAATGTCGTGTTATGCAATCGAGCATAGTTCTCGGATATGAATGAATGAGATGCTCCAGTATCGAAAAGAACAGATGCCGGATGGCAGTTAACAAGGAGCGTACCAAGGACGACGTTGGAATCCTCATGAGCCTCCTCGGCTGAAACATAGTTGACATGGCCACGGGCAGTGGTGACCGGCTTGGCGAAGAATGTCTTTCCCGCAGGCTTATCACGGCCAACGGACTTTCTAGTTTGAATGGGGTTGTTGTTCTGGGACACTCTCGGCTATAGTGACCCGGCTCTCCACACTTAAAGCATGTCACCACATTGGGGCGTGGAGCAGCATTAGCAGCGGGGCCACCATAGGGCTTGGGTGGTGCAAATTGCTGGTTGGGACGAGGCGCCTCAAAGGATGGCCTCGGGATGAACCTGGGTGGCAGTGCCGTGCTTGGAATCCACACCCGACGCTTCTGAGCTCCAGAGCTGGATGAAGAGCCAAAATCACGGGAGTGCTTGCGTGAAGCGTCATAATCAGTCTGGCCTGTCTCAGCACTGATGGCTTTATTGACCAACTTCTGAAAGGAGGTGCACTCGTGCAGATGAAGATCGCGGCGAAGCTCAGGGCTAAGTCCCTTGCGGAACCTTGCCTGCTTCTTAGCGTCAGTAGATACCTCTTCAGGGGCATAACGTGCCAGATTCCCAAATTCATGACTATAAGCATCCACAGTCAGTCTTCCTTGGGTGAAGTTGCAGAACTCCTCCCTCTTGCGATCCATGAGACCTTCCGGAATGTGATGGTCACGGAAAGCCTCACTGAATTCAGCCCAAGTAGTGATTTGGCCGACCGGGCGCATAGCTTCAAAATTTTCCCACCAGAGGCTAGCAGGGCCTTCAAGATGGTAGGCAGCGTAAGTAACCTTGTCGGCTTCGGCTACGTTGGCAGAACGTAGCTTGTGAGTGATGCTGCGAAGCCAGTCATCCGTGTCGAGGGGCTCGACGGAATGGTTAAACTTTGGTGGGTACAGCTTGATAAAGTCATTGATTGACACCAAGTCATTTCGCGGATGGCGTGCAGTGTTCTGCTCAATCCGCTCTAGCAGGCGGTTAGTCTCACGCTTGTTTCTTTCCACCTCCAGCATTACTTCGGCCAGAGAAGGCGGGTGAGGAAGATTTTCACCCCTAGCTGCACTGGCTTCCCCCTGCTCCGAGGAAGCAGGGTTGCTGCGGGTGTTGACCACCCTAGGAGAAAACAAGACAATGGTTTAGATAAGGATGGCTCAAGATTAGCAAGGAAGTGCAGAATGTAATGGATAACACGGAATGCAGAGATGTTCATCCGTATGTCATGGTAATATAAGACTGCCATATATATATACCAATGGCCATACACATCATACATACTTTAGTACAAGCCCAAGCTACAGTACAACTATGATGGAAGACGTTACATCTCATCGGAGGCATTCTAAGCTCCTATACATTATTTGACTACACCTCCGGAATTGATTACACACCAAGTCGTAGTCCACAAGTCACGCAGGACAGTGAAGATACAACTATTACAATACTAGTGGTACTACTACTAACTCAGACAGCTCCTTAGTAGTCCTCATAGAAGTAACCTCCATAGCCTGGAAGTTCAACGTGATCATCTGGGAACAGACGGTCCTGAGGAGCCTGTGGACCATAGGGGCTAGGATGAGGTCTTGGACCAACAAACGGTGGCCTGCGGGGACCACGGGGTGGGGTGATGCCTCCCACATCACGCCAATCCACCATGTCTGGCAGAGCTGATCTCACAGGATATAGATCCCTTGTATCCATACATCCAGCTTGCACCGCAGGTGCAAACCGAGTCAATGTGGCCCAATGATCAACACGGGTATTGAAAAGCTCCAGCCTCAAGGCCCGATTCTCTCGGTCCTTATCTTCGAGCATCTCGGCAGTGGTACGAGTTAATGAGTCCTCCTGAGTGGAGTCAGCATAGATAGCCTGAAGATACCCTTGCGCTCCCGGAAGTGAAGCTGGCATGTAACGGAAGTCGGTGTTCCGAAGCAAGCCAGTCCGGACTCGCATGATGGTCATCATGGAATAGGAAGCATCCTGCACAGCCATCTCAACAGTAACCCCGAGTCCATAGGAACAGTGAAGGGGCTCGTTAGATCCAGGATAAGAAGGAAATATCCTGACGGTGCAGAAATATTGGCTTTGATTAAAGTCTCGGAATTGCTCTTCGACGGTGTATTCAGGATACCAACGGTAACCCGTCTCGATCATTACCTGGACTAACATAGCAGTATGACCGGGCACGTCAAGGCACCGGGTCAGGTGAACCACTTGGTTTTGAACACGGTTGGCCATCTGAAAGCACAACCACAATGCAAGACATCAGAATTTATAGGGAAAATTGGACAGCATAACAGCTATAAATGCTCAGAAAAAGATTTGAGACATCCACAACAGTTCGCAATACCACTCAACAACATTATATCAAGGTTCTGATCCAATTAGCAACATACTAAAATAGGAGAAACTGAACTGGGGCTTGTAACAACAATCCTGTAAGCTACTACGAATTAGTAACACGTGAACCTGATAGAAGAAGAGAGCCTAGTCCTTAACCCATGTTGAATGAGAAGAGAATGACTCAGATCAGAGGGCATAGGGTAAAGGAGTAAAAGAGCCTTACGTTCCCTCCCACAATCAATTCCCCTACATATAACTAAAGCATTTCTAGACTCGACATCGACCAGCTTGGCTCAACGAACCTACAGGCAGTCCGGCTCTGATGCCAACGCTGTCAGAACCCCGATTCCAAGTCACATCGATCTTGCCAGTAACACCTCATATCACTTTGCGGCCTCACGCACGGAATCCCACGGGTGTCGCCTTACCATGGCCCAAGACCGTTTGCGCCTTTTGGCTCACGTATATGATAGTGTCGCTAGCATCCATATGACAGAGAACCCGGGCCGACATGACTAGTCGTGAACCCAAAGCGGCATAGACCTATGGAGACAGGCATACATGAATCACATCGAGCATGTCGGTCATCAGCGAGTGATTCCGGGCTGTAGCACTGGGCTAACAGGACTCCAGATATCACCGCGTGACATTTCCCCGAAGGGACAGACATAGGAACAAAGTGAAACACATGCCGGCCAGTCAAGTGTCCTGAACAGTAGTGCCGGGCTAGCAGGACTCCGGTGAACCGGGCTGTAGCGGACTACTATGGCTCGAGGAACACTAGACTACATTTCCCCATAAGAAAGGCTGCCAAGGATAAACAACTAGATAGTCGGATCCCACTTATACCAAGCATTTCAATCATACACACAATATGCCCGATATGAGTACATACAACATGGCATCACAACAAAACTCTACAACTCAAGTACTTTATTTAAAGGCTCCAGGGAGCCATACATAATATGTTCATACAGATAGGGTCACATGACCCGACACTCAAGTCATACAATCATACAAGCACATGCGGAAGCAACTAGTCTGAGTACAGACTCTAGAAAGAAAGAAGGCTTCTCGAAGCCTGTCTATCTACATAGGGCCCTCCATGGCCAGGATCACCACCTGGGTGGCTAGTCACTCGTCGACGTCAAGGTCTACGTAGAACCCATCGGAGGGGGCGGTGTTGTCGTCTGAAAACAGTAATTAAGCAAACATGAGTACAAGGGTACTCAGCAAGTCTTACAACAGAACCTACTATACATGCTTATTCTCAACAAGGTGGTGGGGTTATTGCAGCGAGCCAGCTTTGACTCTTGGCTAAGCTATCCTATGGAACTCCACCAGTAAAATAGTTTTCGCACACGAGTCCACTACTCACCATCACAATACTCCACCGAGGATCCTCCCTCGTCATCCTACGAGAGGGCCATCCTCGATACTCACACTTATCTTGAGTCTTTTAGTAGTATCCATTAACTTGTCTATGAACTGCATAGGCAACCAAGTAGTCCTTTACCGTGGACGCGGCTATTCGAATAGTTTTATACCCTGCAGGGGTGTACTTCTTCATACATGCTTTCACCACTTACCGCCGTTTACACGACCTGTACTCGGCAACCTTCAAGCGGAAGCCCAGCGAGGGTGTCGGCCACGGCCTACCTAAACACTTAAGTCTCTAGTCCAGGTTTATCGCCTATCTAGGTTCCATCCGCAGGGAGTCCGGCCGAGGTTTTCACTTACGGCCCCGAACGATGTGAACAGGGTTCCCGAGACACCAAACGGGTGACTCGGTACACCGTGCCACGGTGTATCTACCGCAACATAGCCCACCCCTAGGGTCAGCGCTACGCACGGCCGCCAACATATAACCTACAAACACCAGAAACTATTTGCAACTCCTGGACAGAGTACTAGGGTGATTAAGAAGCCGAGAGGGTCCATTGGTTTCGGGCCCAATGTACGGTAGTAACTGCATCTTAAATCACACATACAGATCTCAGTTCTTATGGACGGCCTCAATGAAACAACCCACCATGTACTCCTACATGGCCTCACATCGATACCTTTACCAAAACATGTTCAACACATCCCTCACATTACCGGCATAAGCATTTCACTCTAGCCCATCACCCAGATGAACCAGACCTGACGCAACTCTAAGCATAGCAGGCATAGCAAGGTAGGAATCACATACATGGCTCAATCGACTCCTACACATGCTAGTGGGTTTCATCTAGTTATTGTGGCAATGACAGGTCATGCAGAGGATAAGGGTTCAGCTACCGTAGCACACAGCAGTTTGAATCGCGTTGTCTTAATGCAGTAAACAAGAGCAGAAGCGAGAACATGGGTTTGTATCGGAATGATCAGTGGGTTGCTTGCCTGATGGAGTGGTAGTGGGATACTGCCCTTCAGTTGGATACTCGTGAATATCCTCGGAGGCAGAACCTACCATGAAGAACACATCGGAACACAATCAACACATGATGATATGCAACAATATGATGCATGCTATGACATGGCAATATGAATGTGTCTTGGCCTAATGCAAGCTATAACAGAAAGGAATGTGCTTATTTGAACCAAAGGTTCAAAGGTTAGTTCATTTAACATAGCCACATTAGAGCATTACCTTATTCTGTTTAAACAGCAAGGTTGACTTGTTTTGTCTTGCAGGAAACCATTACAGATGGATAGATTGAATTTTTCTGATCATTTTTCATATATAACTCTTTACATTTGGAGATATGGTTGATTTTCTATGATTTTTAGAAGTTTTGACTATTTTCTGGAATTTCCTGTATAAGAATAATTCCAGTAATTTAATTACTGCGTCAGCATTACGTCAGGGTGACGTCGGTGGTCAATGGGGACGTCCAGGTCAAACCTGACTGGTGGGTTGCGCGTGTCAGTAGTTAATTAACTAATTATTTTTAGTTAAAACTAATTTGATTTAGTTAGCAGAGGGGGGCCCACTTGTCATTGAATCAGGGGAGTCAACCTGGGCCCACCCAGTCCACGTCAGCGGTCAAACCCACCGGTCAACGGGTCAAAGCCTGCCGGCGTTTAGCCGCCGGCGAGGCCAGACGCGGCGGAGGGCTGCGGGTTTCGTGCTTCGGCAACCAAAACGACGGCGGAGACGTGCTACGCGTAGCTGGGGAGCTGCCGCATCCAGTGGTGCAAGTGGTTGGACACGGGGACGCCGGAAACGACGCCGGCGAGCTTGACAGCGGCGGCCGGAGTTCGGACGGGGTTGGGTTCGACGCTACGGTGCACGGGAGAAGGAGCTGGTGGTGGCTACGGGCTCCTGGTGCTGCGCTGAGCACAACGGTGAGCTTGGCTTCGAGCCACTGTGGCTCTAGCCACGACGGCGCCATGGCCGGCGGCGAGGAGCTTTCGGGTGCGGTGGAAGTGGCGACTACAGAGGCCAAACGAGCACGGGAGCTAGGGGAAGAGGAAGAGGAGCTCACAGCGGGGTCGGAGAGGGGGTCAGCGAGCTCGGGGATGTCCTGGCGGCGATGAATTGACCGGAGATGGCTCGGGTGCCCGAGGTTGAAGACGAGGGCGAGGACGGTGTTCGGCAGCGTTTGGAGTCGCGTGGGTCAGCGGAGAGGTCCAGGGCGACGAGGCGGAGCTATTGGGCTTGTCGGAGGGGCGAGGGGGTGGCTCTGGTGACGTCTACGGCAAACGGCGGCGAGGATCGCGCTCGGCCATCGCGGGAGAGGGTGAGGGAGACGAGGGGGAGAGTGAGGGAGGATGAGAGGGGGACGTGGGGGTCGGCATGGCATCCCTGGACGTCTCTAGGGCGTCGGCAGAAGCAGGAGGTGGCCGGCGTGTGGCCGCGGGTGCCGACCACGCGCTCCTCGTCCTTCTGGCGGGAGGAGGACGACGACTGGCAAGGCTAGTCGGCCGGGCCGTGCCAGGTGGGCTGGCCCGCACAGGTAAGGCCCAGGTGGTCTTCCCTCTCACTCTCTCTTTTTTCTGATTGTTTTCTTTTTCTATTAAACTACAACTGTTGGGCTTTATTAAAAATACTAAAACGTTTCCAAAAATCCTGAAAATAATTGTGGGCTCTGTTTAGAATATTTCCAACAACAAACATTTATTTCCAGAATTATTTTGAGCATTTAAATTCCCAAATTCAAATACTTATGATTTAATTCAATGACCTTCTGTTGACCTAGAAAATTGTGCACCAATTTTGCCAGAGGTTCTAACCCAAGACAAAGAGGGTGAACTTTTTTGAAGGGCATTCCAGGTTCATTGAAAATAATTTTAGCAAACCCTAGTTGTTTCCAGGGGGGGTGTTGGGGGTTCAGTCTTCCCCATTTCAAATTTAAGAGGAAATTAAACATGATGCACACTCTAATGCTTGAACTAACTAGGGTGTGACATTACCAGAGCGATGAGGAGACTGGGAAGTAAAAAGAATTCCTAAAATCTCCGATATATAATTCCTAAATGACTCAAAACATTTTTCTAGACCCAACTCGGCCACTAAAAACGATCAAGCAATGGGGCTCCTAAGGTCGGGGAAGGCTCTGATTACCAACTTGTAACACCCTCGATGCGACTATATCTCCCACGTGTCGAGGCACGACTTAGAGGCATAATCACATTGAAGGCATATGTCGCAAGTCAGGCAATCTTCACAACATCCCATGTAATATAGATAATAAAAGGGGAGATAACATAGTTGGCTTACACTCGCCACGTCAATCAAGTACATAAATAACATTACATCAACCAAACACTCATGGCCCGACTACGGCACCAAAATAAAAGATAACCCAACAAGCGACACGGTCCCGATCACCCCCAACTGGGCACCACTACTGATCATCGGGGAAATACACGTAGTATCATTGAGAGTCCTCGTCGAACTCCCACTTGAGCTCGAGCGCGTCACCTGGAGCGGAATCATCAGGCCCTGCATCTGGTGTAATAGTAATCTGTGAGCCACAGGGACTCAACAATCTCGCACCCTCGCGATCAAGACTATTTAAGCTTAATAGGTAAGGCAAGGTAAATAAGGTGGAGCTGCAGCAAGCGACTAGCATATATAGTGGCTATCCTGTTCGCAAAAGAGAGCGAGAAGAGAAGGCAAAGCGCGAACGCATAACTAAAGAGGGCAACCTGCGGCAAGCATTACTCCAACACCGTGTCCACTTCCCGGACTCCGCCGAGAAGAGGCCATCACGGTAACACACTCAGTTGATTCATTTTAATTAAGTTAAGGTTCAAGTTATCTACAACCGGACATTAACAAATTCCCATCTGCCCATAACCGCGGGCACGGCTTTCGAAAGTTCAAATCCCTGCAGGGGAGTCCCAACTTAGCCCATGACAAGCTCTCACGGTCAACGAAGGAATATACCTCCTCCCGAGACGTTCCGATCAGACTGGTATCTCGGTTCTTCAAGACACTTCGACAGGTTAAAACAAGACCAGCAACACCGCCCGAATTTGCCCCTGGTGGCCACCGGCAGCTGACAGGTGGACCAACACTCAGAGGAGCACTGGCCCGGGGGGGGGGGGTTTAAAATAAGATGACCCTTGGGCTCCGGAAACCCAAGGGAAAAAGAGGCTAGGTGGCAAATGGTAAAACCAAGGTTGGGCATTGCTGGAAAAGCTTTAATCAAGGCGAACTATCAAGGGGTTCCCATTATAACCCAACCGCGTAAGGAACGCAAAATCCGGGAACATAACATCGATATGACGGAAACTAGGGCGGCAAGAGTGGAACAAAACACTAGGCGAGAGGCCGAGCCTTCCACCCTTTACCAAGTATATAGATGCATTAAGATAACATGGCAATATAATGATATCCCAACAAGCAAATAATGTTCCAACAAGGAACGGTCTCCAATCTTCACCTGCAACTAGCAACGCTATAAGAGGGGTTGAGCAAAGCGGTAACATAGCCAATCAACGGTTTGCTAGGACATGGTGGGTTAGAGGTTTGACATGGCAATTTGGGAGGCTTGAAAGCAAGTAGTAGGCATCATAGCATTGGCATAGCAAAAGAGCGAGCATCTAGCATAGCAAAGATAGTAGTGATTTCGAGGGTATGATCATCTTGCCTGCAAAGTTGTCAGAGTTGACTGGATCCTCGAAAGCAAACTCAATGGGCTCCTCGTTAGCGAACTCGTCTCCCGGCTCTACCCAAACAAGACAAACAAGTAACAAGGGCACAATCAACCACGTGCAAAGCTCAAACGATATGATGCAAAGATGATATGCTATGCGGGATGCGATGCGGGATGCATATGCAAGATTTGACAAGGAATGCATGAACCTGGCCTCAACCTGGAAATCCAAGTGTGCCATTGGAAAGATGAGATGAAATCGCTTGAAAACGATATAAAGAACGCCGGAATCGGAGTTACGGTTTGGAAATGGCAAGCGATTCAACTATATTCTACAGGACCTGAACATGGCAAAGTAAAGCATGGCATGGAGCTACTCAAAGAGCTTAACAAAATTCCCTTAGTGACCTTGAGCCAAAAGGGATCAGAAAATACAATTGCAAGCATGTGAACATGGCAAGAACATAATCAGATCACAGACTTAGTGAAAACTGGAGCATGCTGAAACTTATATCAAGTAGGCATGTTTACGAACTCGATGCACTCACCACACAGCAAGTCATGACCATCTAAGCATACACCCATCAAGAATACACAAAATGCAAGCTAGACATGGCAATAACAATAGCATAGCATGCACGGATCAACTACAACATCATCGGCAAAATCGCTAACAAGTAGACAATCTGCCCAGATTCACGAAGTAGCAAAAGTAGAGCTCGATTGACTCAAGCTAGGGTGCTCCATGATTGCAAACAAAGACATTGATGGATCGAGCACTACAAGATTAACAAAACATCCTTACTAATCATCCTCAAAAGAGGCATGGATCACTAGGAAACAACATGAACATGTGGCCATATGAGATAAACAGCTCAAGGACTTAGTGGAAATGCTAAGTCCCTGAAATCAGCATTAACAAGTGCCTCACTTTGCAAGCTTGTGCTAGTCACCACACACATCACAAAAATACATGGGTTGCACCTCTGGAAAGATGGAAAAACCCTTAACAAAACATATGTAGAGCTCATGGGCATATCATGCACACAATAATCATGGCAAAAATGACAAATATCTAAATAGAGCAGCAGATCTGACAATTATCTCAAGTAGCACTCTTCTAACAACATTTCGGGCATCAAGATGAACTCAAATGAAAATGATGCAATGGAATGAAATGATGTACTCTCTGAGACGAACATTTTGATATGCTATATGCCCAAAACGGAGCTACCGATGCAGAGTTATGGCACGACGAACATGAGCATTTGAATCTGAGAATTTCGGGGACTTAGAAGAATTTCAACCTCGCAAAAGTCAATCCGGGATGGAGAGAAGCGGGACGGCGCGGATCCGGGACAGAGGACGTCGTTTGGTTGGAGGGATGGGTGGATCTCGTCCACCCTCCTCGGATCCGACCGGAACGGAGCTCCGGCGAGCTCGAACGCCGGCGAGGAGGAGCTCCGGCGGCGGAGCTCGGCGAGCCCGGGCGGCGAGGCGCGGATCCGATGGCGGGGCGGGGAGGTGCAGGCGACGGTGGCGGAGCCACGCGGCGGAGGCGGTGGCGCAACTCCGGCGGAAGTCGAGGCGGCGGCGAAAGCGACTTCCGGAGACGGCGCGCGGCGCAACTCCGGCGCGAAGAGGCGGCGGGGAGGAAGAGGCACTCGGGCGGCGGCGCGGGATCTGGCCCGGAACGGCCCCGCGCGGGCCGGATCTGGGCCGGCGGGCGGCGCGGTGAAGTGGGGTGCGGGGCGGACATGTGTCAGGCGGCGATTGGCGGCGGGGATTTTTGTCCGGCGCGGATCCGGACACGTCCGGCGGCACGCAAGGAAGAGAACTAGGGTTTCGGGGAAGAGGAAACGGGAATTTCGGAGGGGTGTATTTATAGGCATAGAGGGAGCTAGGAGAGTCCAAATGAGGTGTGGTTTTCGGCCACGCGATTGTGATCGAACGCTCTAGATGATGGAGAAGGTTTTGGTGGGTTTTGGGCCAAATTGAAAGGGTGTTGGGCTGCAACACACACGAGGCCTTTTCGGTCCCTCGGTTAACCGTTGGAGCATCAAACGAAGTCGAAATGGTACGAAACTTGACAGGCGGTCTACCGGTAGTAAACCAAGGCCGCTTGGCAAGTCTCGGTCCAATCCGGAAATGTTTAATACCCACACACGAAAGAAAGGTAGAAATGACCACCGGAGGAGAACGAAGCGCCGGAATGCAAAACGGACAACGGGGAAAATGCTCGAATGCATGAGATAAACACGTATGCAAATGCAATGCACATGATGACATGATAAGAGATGCATGACAACGATAACAACACACAGAGACAAAAAACCGAACCCGAGAAAATAAAATAACTTAAGGCCGGAAACGGCAAGAGTTGGAATACATATTGGGAAAGTCATATCCGGGGTGTTACAACACTCCACCACTACGAAAGGATCTCGTCCCGAGATCTAGGACTGAAAGAACATCGGGTACTCAGAACGGAGGTGATCCTCGAGTTCCTAGGTAGCTTCACGGTCGGAATGGTGTGACCACTTGACTTTGAGGAATTTGATTGACTTGTTGCGAGTCTTGCGTTCAGTCTCTTCAAGAATAGCAACTGGGTGCTCACGATAGGAGAGATCTTCTTGGAGCTCAAGGTCCTCAAAGTTGACGGTACGGTCAGGAGTCTTGAAGCACTTTCGGAGCTGAGAGACATGGAACACATCATGGACATTTGCAAAGTTTGAAGTAAGCTCAAGTTGATAGGCGAGATCGCCTCTCTTGCTGACAATCTTGAAAGGTCCCACATATCTAGGGGCAAGCTTCCCTTTGATACCAAAGCGGCGAGTACCTTTCATAGGAGAGACGCGGAGGTAAACATGATCTCCGATCTCGAAAGCCAAATCACGGTGCTTACTATCATAGTAGCTCTTCTGGCGGGATTGGGCTGCTTTGAGGTTATCTCGAATGACTTTGCACATTTCCTCTGCCTCTGTGATTAAGTCATTACCCAAAAGCTGATGTTCACCGGTTTCAGACCAGTTGAGAGGGGTGCGGCACTTCCTGCCATACAGAATTTCAAATGGGGCCTTGCTCGAACTTGCTTGAAAACTGTTGTTGTAGGAGAATTCAGCATACGGAGGACAATCCTCCCACTTCATGCCGAAGGAGATCACACAAGCCCTGAGCATATCTTCAAGAATCTGGTTGACACGCTCGACTTGAACGCTAGTTTGAGGATGGAAAGTTGTGCTGAAGCGGATGTTGGTGCCCATGGCCTTCTGAAAAGAATCCCAAAACTTGGAGGTAAAGATGCTGCCACGGTCTGAAGAGATCACTTGTGGAATCCCGTGCAAAGAGACAATTCGAGAGGTATAGAGTTCCGCTAATTGAGCTGCAGTGATCGACTCTTTGATAGGCAGAAAGTGAGCCACTTTGGTGAGTTTGTCGATGACAACGAATATAGCATCATTGCCACGCTTGGACTATGGAAACCCAGTCATGAAATCCATTTCAATGTGGTCAAACTTCCATTCTGGAATGGCAAGAGGTTGGAGGAGACCAGCTGGCCTTTGGTGTTCTGCCTTCACTCTTCTGCAGACATCACACTCATTCACGAATTGAGCAATCTCGCGCTTCATTCGAGTCCACCAATAAGCCTTCTTGAGGTCCTGATACATCTTCGTACTCCCAGGGTGGATGGAGAGGAGAGAATTGTGAGCCTCGTTCATGATCACTTTATGAAGTTCACCTTTGGGTACAACAATACGATCCTCGAAGAAGAGAGTATCCTTGTCATCAAGGCGGTAGCACTTGTACTTGGGTTGACTCTTGGCAATCCCAATCTTCACCTTTTTCACCATAGCATCAAGAAGCCAAGCTTGGCGAATCTGGTCTTCCAAGGTAGGAGAGACTTGAAGGTTGGCGAGGAAACCTTGAGGAACAACTTGCAGATTAAGTTTGCGGAAAGCTTCACAAAGCTCGGGTTGATAAGGCTTGAGAATAAGACTGTTGCAATAAGCTTTTCTGCTCAATGCGTCAGCAATCACATTGGCCTTGCCTGGAGTATACTCGATACTCGGATTATACTCTTGAATCATTTCGACCCATCGCGTTTGCCTGAGGTTGAGATTAGGCTGAGTGAAGATGTACTTGAGACTCTTATGATCCGTGAAGATGTCCACTTTTCTTCCTAATAAGAGATGTCTCCAAGTCAAAAGAGCAGTCACAACTGCCGCCAACTCGAGATCATGAGCGGGGTAGTTCTTCTCATTGGGCTTTAATTGGCGAGAGGTATAAGCAACAACTTTCTTCTCTTGCATCAACACTGCGCCAAGACCTTGGAGAGAGGCATCACAAAAGACGTCATACAACTTGGATTCATCAAGCGGAGTGAGAACTGGAGCAGTGATCAATTTCTCTTTCAAAGTGTTAAAAGCAATGTCACACTCCGGAGACCAAACGTACTTGACGTGCTTCTGGAGAAGATTTGAGAGATGCTTCGCGATCTTAGAAAAGTTTTCAATGAATCTTTGACAATAGCTTGCGGGACCGAGGAAGCTACGGAGTTGCTTCACGTTCTGAGGAGGTTCCCAATTCACAATTGCAGACACCTTCTCAGGATTCACGGCAATGCCCTTGGCAGAGATGATATGACCAAGATAAAGAACCTCATCAAGCCAAAATTCGCACTTGGAGAACTTGGCGTAGAACTGTTGTTCCCTCAACTTATCGAGTACCAAACGCAAGTGCTTGGCATGATCTTCCTTGTTCTTCGAGAAAACCAGAATGTCGTCGAGATAGACCAAAATGAAGTCATTGGTGTAGGTGTTGAAGATGAAGTTCATCATGCGAGAGAACGTCGGAGGAGCATTGACGAGGCCAAAAGACATGACAGTGTATTCGTATGACCCATAGCTTGTCCTGAAAGCCGTCTTGGGAATATCTTGCTCACGGATTCGAAACTGATGATAACCCATACGGAGATCAAGCTTGGAGAATACTTGGGCACCTTTGAGTTGTTCGAACAGCTCATTGATGTTGGGAAGTGGGTATTTGTTCTTGATGGTCTTCTTGTTCAATGGACGGTAATCAACTCAAAGTCGGTCCGTTCCATCCTTCTTCTTCACAAAAAGAACACCACAACCCCACGGAGAAGAACTAGGCCGGATGAGACCCATTCTCTCTTGAATATCGAGTTGCTTCTTCAGCTCCTTCTACTCTTCAGGTCCGAGCTTGTAAGGACGCTTGCACACAGGTTCCATACCGGGCTCAAGATCAATAACGAATTCAACTGGCTGGTGCGGAGGCATTCCTGGAAGCTCTTCTGGAAAGACGTCTTGATATTCGCAAACGACTGGAATTTGCAAGATAGCATCGAGTTCACCCTTCTCATTGAGAGAAAACAGATGGATGGTATCATCACGAGCGGCAAAGACAATTACATCCTCAGACGAATGAGTCAATTGAATCTGCCTGGCAGCACAATCAAGATGTGCCTTGTGCTTAGAAAGCCAATCCATCCCGAGAATAAGATCAATATCTGAGTCACCAAGAACCGTTGGGGAAGCCAGAAACTTGTAGTCACCCAAGGTGATAGTGACATCTGGAACGATGGAGTTAGCATGCATGCGCTTACCGGGAGAGACAACTGCTAATGGACTAGGCAAAA
This sequence comes from Triticum urartu, assembly GCF_056163025.1. Taxonomy (NCBI): domain Eukaryota; kingdom Viridiplantae; phylum Streptophyta; class Magnoliopsida; order Poales; family Poaceae; genus Triticum; species Triticum urartu. The sequence continues at coordinate 169,749,455 of NC_141876.1, read as the reverse complement.
CTTGCAAAACCAATTCATGCCTAGATGTAAACGGTCTCGAGATGAAACAATGTGATGCACCGGTGTCAAAAAGAACTTTAGCTGGAATATCATTAACAGGAAGGTTACCCATGATGATATCTGACGAATCCTCTGCCTGAGCTGCGTTCATCAAGTTGACCTTGGTGTGCTTGGGGTTATGCTTGACCACAGCTGTACTTGCCGATCTCACAGGAGGAGGAGGAGGAAGACGCCTCTAATTGAGACACTTGTTGGCATAGTGACCCTTCTGTTGGCACTTGTTGCACGTGACCTCTGAAAGCGGACGGTGATACGGAGCACTTGATCTTGGAGCTTGAGACGAAGTCTTGTTCTGAAAGCCAGGGTTGGGTCGGTGGGAAGATCCACTACCACCTTTGCTCTTCTGCTGATACGGCTGACGGAACGGAGGAGGAGGAAGCCAATACTTCTGCTGCTTGGCCACTTGAGTGGAGGAAGAAGGAGTAGTGTCTCTGACTCGCTTCTTGGAAGCATCACACCTCAGTTGAGCGGCCTCTTGCTTCAGTGCCATGTTGTAGAACTCATCGTACCTCAAGGGCTCGAAGAGAACAAGATCTAGCTGAATTTCTTCCCTTAGACCACCCTTGAACTGGTATATCATGCTCTTCTCATCGGGTACGTCCTGCTTGGCAAAGCGGGTGAGCTTCTGGAACAACTTGTTGTAGTCATAGACAGACAAAGAGCCTTGCTTCAGGTTGCGGAATTCCTCATGCTTGCTTTCGACCACGCTCTGAGGGATATGGTGAGCTCTGAAATCTTGACGGAATTCATCCCAAGTGATCACACGTCCACCTCTGGAATCCTTGTACTGCTGGAACCATTCTGCAGCTTGATCTTTGAGTTGGAAGGAAGCGAACTTGACAAAGTCCTCAGGCCTGACGTTACTGCACTCGAAATGCTTGCACAGATCCACAAGCCAATCATCCGCATCGGTTGCCTCAACACAATTGCTGATAGTCTTTGGCCCGTTAGCAAGGAACTGGTTGAGTGTAGCAAAGTGATTCTGATTGTTGCCTTGGTTCCCTTGGTTGCCTTGATTGCACTCTTGGAGAATTTGCATGATCAACTGTGTGTTTGCATTGGTTGCGGCCATCATAGCTTGCCATGCCTCCGGAGGAGGTGGAGGTGGTGGCGGATCCTGATACTGATTCTGATTGGTGCTCTTAGCGGGAGCCATCCTGAAGAGGTTGACCACCGTTAGCACATAGACAGATAAATGAAGTTGAATCCAGCGGAATGAAAATTTGCAACATATAGTCTTCACATCCGAACAAAATGAACGAATGCATTCCTCTTGAAATGGTCACATATCCATAAATTGAGAAGCCACGTAGAATTTAGGTAGAGAAATAAATCAACACGGTACAGATCAAGAACAAATAATCGGTAAGAAATCCCAATCTCAAACCAATATCCGTGGAAGAAGAAACTAGAGCTACAAGAATTCCCACCTATGAAACTCCCGAACCTTTCCGGTTATGCAATCAGGTGTTGGGGATACAGGGGAAGCATAACATCTCACCCAAATCTAGCAAATTTACATCCAGCTGTATCCATCCTTTAACACATAACCGAGAAAAACTTCGGAAACCATCTACCTCAACCTTCGAAAAGCATCCGTTATACAAGTTATGGCGATACTCCCGAACTCCCGCCCAAGTACTGGGTGGCGTCGAGGTTATCTCACCAACGAACTGCATAAAAGAGATTTTCGATGTCGGCGTACTAAACTCAGGTATTCCAGAACTGCAACGATAAAATTATGACGACAACACCTCAGAGCTCAACTCCCCGGGACACTTCCACAAAACCCCTGACAGGAGGCACCAAGACAATATTCTTGTCATAAAACCATCGGAACGATTCCAAGATACCCGCGTGATCCTAAAATTTTGTTTAGTGAAATTTGAGAAGAGAAGAGTCAAAACTCTACGTCAGGATGCCTTACCTGTCAGGACCCCGATTCCAAGTCACATCAATCTAGCCAGTAACACCTCATATCACTTTGCGGCCTCACACACAGTATCCCACGGGTGTCGCCTTACCATGGCCCGGGACCGTTTGCGCCTTTTGGCTCACGTATATGATAGTGTCGCTAGCATCCATATGACAGAGAACCCGGGCCGACATGACTAGTCGTGAACCCAAAGCGGCACAGACCTATGGAGACAGGCATACATGAATCACATCGAGCATGTCGGTCATCAGCGAGTGATTCCGGGCTATAGCACTGGGCTAACAGGACTCCGGATAACACCGCGTGACATTTCCCCGAAGGGATAGACATAGGAACAAAGTGAAACACATGCCGGCCAGTCAAGTGTCCTGAACAGTAGTGCTGGGCTAGCAGGACTCCGGTGAACCGGGCTATAGCGGACTACTATGGCTCGAGGAACACTAGACTACATTTCCCCATAAGAAAGGCTGCCAAGGATAAACAACTAGATAGTCGGATCGCACTCATACCAAGCATTTCAATCATACACACAATATGCCCGATATGAGTACATACAACATGGCATCACAACAAAACTCTACAACTCAAGTACTTTATTTAAAGGCTCTAGAAAGAAAGAAAGAAGGCTTCTCGAAGCCTGTCTATCTACATAGGGCCCTCCATGGCCAGGATCACCACCTGCGTGGCTAGTCACTCGTCGACGTCAAGGTCTACGTAGAACCCATCGGAGGGGGCGGTGTTGTCGTCTGAAAACAGTAATTAAGCAAACATGAGTACAATGGTACTCAGCAAGTCTTACAACAGAACCTACTATACATGCTTATTCTCAAGAAGGTGGTGGGGTTATTGCAGCAAGCCAGCTTTGACTCTTGGCTAAGCTATCCTACGGAACTCCACCAGTAAAATAGTTTTCGCACACGAGTCCACTACTCACCATCACAATACTCCACCGAGGATCCTCCCTCGTCATCCTACGAGAGGGCCATCCTCGGTACTCACACTTATCTTGAGTCTTTTAGTAGTATCCATTAACTTGTCTATGAACTGCATAGGCAACCAAGTAGTCCTTTACCGTGGACGCGGCTATTCGAATAGTTTTATACCCTCCAGGGGTGTACTTCTTCATACACGCTTTCACCACTTACCGCCGTTTACATGACATGTACTCGGCAACCTTCAAGCGGAAGCCCAGCGAGGGTGTCGGCCACGGCCTACCTAAACACTTAAGTCTCTAGTCCAGGTTTATCGCCTATCCAGGTTCCATCCGCAGGGAGTCCGGCTGAGGTTTCCACTTACGGCCCCGAACGATGTGAAAAGGGTTCCCGAGACACCAAACGGGTGACTCGGTACACCGTGCCACGGTGTATCTACCGCAACATAGCCCACCCCTAGGGTCAGCGCTACGCATGGCCGCCAACATATAACCTACAAACACCAGAAACTATTTGCAACTCCTGGACAGAATACTAGGGTGATTAAGAAGCCGAGAGGGTCCATTGGTTTCGGGCCCAATGTACGGTAGTAACTGCATCTTAAATCACACATACAGATCTCAGTTCTTATGGACGGCCTCAATGAAACAACCCACCATGTACTCCTACATGGACTCTCATCGATACCTTTACCAAAACATGTTCAACACATCCCTCACATTACCGGCATAAGCATTTCACTCTAGCCCATCACCTAGATGAACCAGACCTGACACAACTCTAAGCATAGCAGGCATAGCAAGGTAGGAATCACATACATGGCTCAATCAACTCCTACACATGCTAGTGGGTTTCATCTAGTTACTGTGGCAATGACAGGTCATGCAGACGATAAGGGTTCAGCTACCGTAGCACACAACAGTTTGAATCGCGTTGTCTTAATGCAGTAAACAAGAGCAGAAGCGAGAACATGGGTTTGTATCAGAATGATCAATGGGTTACTTGCCTGATGGAGTGGTAGTGGGATACTGCCCTTCAGTTGGATACTCGTGAATATCCTCGGAGGCAGAACCTACCACGAAGAACACATCGGAACACAATCAACACATGACGATATGCAACAATATGATGCATGCTATGACATGGCAATATGAATGTGTCTTGGCCTAATGCAAGCTATAACAGAAAGGAATGTGCTTATTTGAACCAAAGGTTCAAAGGTTAGTTCATTTAACATAGCCACATTAGTGCATTACCTTATTCTATTTAAACAGCAAGGTTAACTTGTTTTGTCATGCATGAAACCATTACAGATGGATAGATTGAATTTTTCTGATCATTTTTCATATATAACTCTTTATATTTGGAGCTATGGTTGATTTTCTATGATTTTTAGAAGTTTTGACTATTTTCTGGAATTTCCTGTATAAGAATAATTCCAGTAATTTAATTACTGCGTCAGCATTACGTCAGGGTGACGTCAGTGGTCAACGGGGACGTCCAGGTCAAACCTGACTGGTGGGTTCCGCGTGTCAGTAGTTAATTAACTAATTATTTTTAGTTAAAACTAATTTGATTTAGTTAGCAAAGGGGGGCCCACTTGTCATTGACTTAGGGGAGTCAACCTGGGCCCACCCAGTCCACGTCAGTGGTCAAACCCACCAGTCAACGGGTCAAAGCCTGCCGGCGTTTAGTCGCCGGCGAGGCCAGACGCGGCGGAGGGCTGCGGGTTTCGTGCTCCGGCAACCAAAACGACTGCGGAGACGTGCTACGCGTAGCTGGGGAGCTGCTGCATCTAGTGGTGCAAGTGGATGGACACGGGGACGCCGGAAACGACGCCGGCGAGCTCGACAGCGGCGGCCGGAGTTCGAACGGGGTTGGGTTCGACGCTACGGTGCACGGGAGAAGGAGCTGGTGGTGGCTACGGGCTCCTGGTGCTGCGCTGAGCACAACGGTGAGCTTGGCTTCGAGCTACTATGGCTCTAGCCACGATGGCTCCATGGCCGGCGGCGGGGAGCTTTCGGGTGCGGTGGAAGTGGCGAGTACGGAGGCCAAACGAGCACGGGAGCTAGGGGAAGAGGAAGAGGAGCTCACAGCAGGGTCGGAGAGGGGGTCAGCGAGCTCGGGGAGGTCCTGGCGGCGACAAATTGACCGGAGACGGCTCGGGTGCCTGAGGTTAAAGACGAGGGCGAGGACGGCATTCGGCGGTGTTTGGAGTCATGTGGGTCAGCCGAGAGGTCTAGGGCGACGAGGGGGAGCTATTGGGCTTGTCGGAGGGGCGAGGGGGTGGCTCTGGTGACGTCTACGGCGAACGGCGGCGAGGATTGCGCTCGGCCATCGCGGGAGAGGGTGAGGGAGACGAGGGGGAGAGTGAGGGAGGATGAGAGGGGGACGTGGGGGTCGGCGTGGCATCCCTGGACGTCTCCAGGGCGTCGGCAGAAGCAGGAGGTGGCCGGCGTGTGGCCGCGGGCGCTGGCCACGCGCTCCTCGTCCTTCTGGCGGGAGGAGGACGACGACTGGCAAGGCCAGTCGGCTGGGCTGAGCGAGGTGGGCTGGCCAGCACAGGTAAGGCCCAGGTGGGCTTCCCTCTCTCTCTTTTTTCTGATTGTTTTCTTTTTCTATTAAACTACAACTGTTGGGCTTTATTAAAAATACTAAAACGTTTCCAAAAATCCTGAAAATGATTGTGGGCTCTGTTTAGAATATTTCCAACAACAAACATTTATTTCTAGAATTATTTGAACATTTAAATTATTTTATATCATTTAAATTCCCAAATTCAGATACTTATGATTTAATTCAATGACCTTCTGTTGACCTAGAAAATTGTGCACCAATTTTGCCCGAGGTTCTAACCGAAAACAAAGAGGGTGAACTTTTTTGAAGGGCATTTCAGGTTCATTGAAAATAATTTTAGTAAACCCTAGTTGTTTCCAGGGGGGCCTTGGGGGTTCTGTCTTCCCCATTTCAAATTTAAGAGGAAATTAAACATGATGCACACTCTAATGCTTGAACTAACTAGGGTGTGACATTACCAGAGCGATGAGGAGACTGGGAAGTAAAAAGAATTCCTAAACTCTCCGATATATAATTCCTAAATGACTCAAAACATTTTTCTAGACACAACTCGGCCACTAAAAACGATCAAGCAATGGGGCTCCTAAGGTCGGGGAAGGCTCTGATTACCAACTTGTAACACCCTCGATGCGACTATATCTCCCACGTGTCGAGGCACGACTTAGAGGCATAATCGCATTGAAGGCATATGTTGCAAGTCAGGCAATCTTCACAACATCCCATGTAATATAGATAATAAAAGGGGAGATAACATAGTTGGCTTACACTCGCCATGTCAATCATGTACATAAATAACATTACATCAACCAAACACTCATGGCCTGACTACGGCGCCAAAATAAAAGATAACCCAACAAGCGACACGGTCCCGATCACCCCCAACTGGGCACCACTACTGATCATCAGGGAAAGACACGTAGTATCATTGAGAGTCCGCGTCGAACTCCCACTTGAGCTCGAGCGCGTCACCTGGAGCGGAATCATCAGGCCCTGCATCTGGTGTAATAGTAATCTGTGAGCCACAGGGACTCAGCAATCTCGCACCCTCGCGATGAAGACTATTTAAGCTTAATAGGTAAGGCAAGGTAAATAAGGTGGAGCTGCAGCAAGCGACTAGCATATATAGTGGCTATCCTGTTCGCAAAAGAGAGCGAGAAGAGAAGGCAAAGCGCGAACGCATAACTAAAGAGGGCAACCTGCGGCAAGCATTACTCCAACACCGTGTCCACTTCCCGGACTCCGCCGAGAAGAGGCCATCACGGTAACACACTCAGTTGATTCATTTTAATTAAGTTAAGGTTCAAGTTATCTACAACCGAACATTAACAAATTCCCATCTGCCCATAACCGCGGGCACGGCTTTCGAAAGTTCAAATCCTTGCAGGGGAGTCCCAACTTAGCCCATGACAAGCTCTCACGGTCAACGAAGGAATAGACCTCCTCCCGAGACGTTCCGATCAGACTGGTATCTCGGTTCTTCAAGACACTTCGACAGGTTAAAACAAGACCAGCAACACCGCCCGAATTTGCCGACAAATCCCGATAGGAGCTGCACATATCTCTTTCTCAGGGCACACTTAGATTGTCCTAGGTATGGGTAGGCCAGCCCAGAGTTGCCCCTGGTGGCCACCGGCAGCTGACAGGTGGACCAACACTCAGAGGAGCACTGGCCCGGTGGGGGGGGGGGGGTTAAAATAAGATGACCCTTGGGCTCCAGAAACCCAAGGGAAAAAGAGGCTAGGTGGCAAATGGTAAAACCTAGGTTGGAAATTGCTGGAAAAGCTTTAATCAAGAACTATTAAGGGGTTCCCATTATAACCCAACCGTGTAAGGAACGCAAAATCCGGGAACATAACACCGATATGACGGAAACTAGGGCGGCAAGAGTGGAACAAAACACTAGGCGAGAGGCCGAGCCTTCCACCCTTTACCAAGTATATAGATGCATTAAGATAACATGGCAATATAATGATATCCCAACAAGCAAATAATGTTCCAACAAGGAACGGTCTCCAATCTTCACCTGCAACTAGCAACGCTATAAGAGGGGCTGAGCAAAGCGGTAACATAGCCAATCAATGGTTTGCTAGGACATGGTGGGTTAGAAGTTTGACATGGCAATTTGGGAGGCTTGAAAGCAAGTGGTAGGCAAAATAGCATTGGCATAGCAAAAGAGCGAGCATCTAGCATAGCAAAGATAGTAGTGATTTCGAGGGTATGATCATCTTGCCTGCAAAGTTGTCAGAGTTGACTGCATCCTCAAAAGCAAACTCAACGGGCTCCTCATTAGCGAACTCGTCTCCCGGCTCTACCCAAACAAGACAAACAAGCAACAAGGGAACAATCAACCACGTGCAAAGCTCAAACGATATGATGCAAAGATGATATGCCATGCGGGATGCGATGCGGGATGCATATGCAAGATTTGACAAGGAATGCATGAACCTGGCCTCAACATGGAAATCCAAGTGTGCCACTGGAAATATGAGATGAAATCGCTTGAAAACGATATAAAGAACGCCGGAATTGGAGTTACGGTTTGGAAATGGCAAGCGATTCAACTATGTTCTACAGGACCTGAACATGGCAAAGTAAAGCATGGCATGGAGCTACTCAAAGAGCTTAACAAAATTCCCTTAGTGACCTTGAGCCAAAAGGGATCAAAAATACAATTGCAAGCATGTGAACATTGCAAAAACATAATCAGATCACAGACTTAGTGAAAACTGGAGCATGCTGAAATAGATATCAAGTAGGCATGTTTACGAACTCGATGCACTCACCACACAGCAAGTCATGACCATCTAAGAATACACCCAATAAGAATACACAAAATGCAAGCTAGAAATGGCAAGAACAATAGCATAGCATACATGGATCAACTACAACATCATCGGCAAAATCGCTAACAAGTAGACAATCTGCCCAGATTCACGAAGTAGCAAAAGTAGAGCTCGATTGACTCAAGCTAGATTGCTCCATAATTGCAAACAAAGACATGGATGGATAGAGCACTACAAGATTAACAAAACATCCTTACTGATCATCCTCAAAAGAGGCACGGATCACTAGGAAACAACATGAACATGTGGCCATATGAGATAAATAGCTCAAGGACTTAGTGGAAATGCTAAGTCCCTGAAATCAGCATTAACAAGTGCCTCACTTTGCAAGCTTGTGCTAGTTACCACACACATCACAAAAATACATGGGTTGCACCTCTGGAAAGATGGAAAAACCCTTAACAAAACATATGTAGAGCTCATGGGCATATCATGCACAGTATAATCATGGCAAAAATGACAAATATCTAAATGGAGCAGCAGATCTGACAATGATGTACTCTCTGAGACGAACATTTTGATATGCTATATGCCCAAAACGGAGCTACGTATGCGGAGTTACGGCACGATGAACATGAGCATTTGAATCTGAGAATTCCGGGGACTTAGAAGAATTTCAACCTCGCAAAAGTCAATCCGGGATGGAGAGAAGCGGGACGGCGCGGATCCGGGACGGAAGACGTCGTTTGGTTGGAGGGATGGGTGGATCTCGTCCACCCTCCTCGGATCCGACTGGAACGGAGCTCCGGCGAGCTCGAATGCCGGCGAGGAGGAGCTCTGGTGGCGGAGCTCGGTGAGCCCGGGCGGCGAGGCGCGGATCCGATGGCGGCGCGGGGAGGCGCAGGCGACGGTGGCGGAGCCACGCGGCGGAGGCGGTGGCGCAACTCCGGCAGAAGCCGAGGCGGCGGCGAAGGCGACTTCCGGCGACGGCGGGCGGCGCAACTCCGGCGCGAAGAGGCGGCGGGGAGGAAGAGGCACTCGGGCGGCGGCGCGGGATCTGGCCCGGATCGGCCCCGCGCGGGCCGGATCTGGGCCGGCGGGCGGCACGGTGAAGTGGGGTGCTGGGCGGACAGGTGTCAGGCGGCGATTGGCGGTGGGGATTTTTGTCCGGCGCGGATCCGGGCACGTCCGGTGGCGCGCGAGGAAGAGAACTAGGGTTTCGGGGAAGAGGAAACGGGAATTTCGGAGGGGGTGTATTTATAGGCATAGAGGGAGCTAGGAGAGTCCAAATGATGTGCGGTTTTTGGCCACGCGATCGTGATCGAACGCTCTAGATGATGGAGAAGGTTTTGGTGGGTTTTGGGCCAAATTGAAAGGGTGTTGGGCTGCAACACACATGAGGCCATTTTGGTCCCTCGGTTAACCGTTGGAGGATCAAACGAAGTCCAAATGGTACGAAACTTGACAGGCGGTCTACCGGTAGTAAACCAAGGCTGCTTGGCAAGTCTCGGTCCAATCCGGAAATGTTTAATCCCCACACACGAAAGAAAGGTAGAAATGACCACCGGAGGAGAACGAAGCGCCGGAATGCAAAACGGACAACGGGGAAAAATGCTCGAATGCATGAGATAAACACATATGCAAATGCAATGCACATGATGACATGATAAGAGATGCATGACAACGATAACAACACACGGAGACAAAAACCCGAACCCGAGAAAATAAAATAACTTAAGGCCGGAAACGGCAAGAGTTGGAATACATATTGGGAAAGTCATATCCGGGGTGTTACAACACTCCACCACTACGAAAGGATCTTGTCCCGAGATCTAGGACTGAAAGAACGCTGGGTACTCAGAACGGAGGTGATCCTCGCGTTCCCAGGTAGCTTCACGGTCGGAATGGTGTGACCACTTGACTTTGAGGAATTTGATTGACTTGTTGCGAGTCTTGCGTTCAGTCTCTTCAAGAATAGCAACTGGGTGCTCACGATAGGAGAGATCTTCTTGGAGCTCAAGGTCCTCAAAGTTGACGGTACGGTCAGGAGTCTTGAAGCACTTTCGGAGCTGAGAGACATGGAACACATCATGGACATTTGCAAAGTTTGAAGTAAGCTCAAGTTGATAGGCGAGATCGCCTCTCTTGCTGACAATCTTGAAAGGTCCCACATATCTAGGGGAAAGCTTCCCTTTGATACCAAAGCGGCGAGTACCTTTCATAGGAGAGACGCGGAGGTAAACATGATCTCCGATCTTGAAAGCCAAATCACGGTGCTTACTATCATAGTAGCTCTTCTGGCGGGATTGGGCTGCTTTGAGATTATCTCGAATGACTTTGCACATTTCCTCTGCCTCTGTGATTAAGTCATTACCCAAAAGCGGACGTTCACCGGTTTCAGACCAGTTGAGAGGGGTGCGGCACTTCCTGCCATATAGAATTTCAAATGGGGCCTTGCCCGAACTTGCTGGAAAACTGTTGTTGTAGGAGAATTCAGCATATGGAAGACAATCCTCCCACTTCATGCCGAAGGAGATCACACAAGCCCTGAGCATATCTTCAAGAATCTGTTTGACACGCTCGACTTGACTGCTTGTTTGAGGATGGAAAGCTGTGCTGAAGCGGATGTTGGTGCCCATGGCCTTCTGAAAAGAATCCCAAAACTTGGAGGTAAAGATGCTGCCACGGTCTAAAGAGATCACTTGTGGAATCCCGTGCAAAGAGACAATTCGAGAGGTATAGAGTTCCGCCAATTGAGCTGCGGTGATCGACTCTTTGATAGGAAGAAAGTGAGCCACTTTGGTGAGTTTGTCGATGACAACGAATATAGCATCATTGCCACGCTTGGACTTTGCAAACCCAGTCACGAAGTCCATTTCAATGTGGTCAAACTTCCATTCTGGAATGGCAAGAGGTTGGAGGAGACCAGCTGGCCTTTGGTGTTCTGCCTTCACTCTTCTGCAGACATCACACTCATTCATGAATTGAGCAATCTCGCGCTTCATTCGAGTCCACCAATAAGCCTGCTTGAGGTCCTGATACATCTTCGTACTCCCAGGGTGGATGGAGAGGAGAGAATTGTGAGCCTCGTTCATGATCACTTTACGAAGTTCACCTTTGGGTACAACAATACGATCCTCGAAGAAGAGAGTATCCTTGTCATCAAGGCGGTAGCACTTGTACTTGGGTTGACTCTTGGCAATCCCAATCTTCACCTTTTTCACCATAGCATCAAGAAGCCGAGCTTGGCGAATCTGGTCTTCCAAGGTAGGAGAGACTTGAAGGTTGGCGAGGAAACCTTGAGGAACAACTTGCAGATTAAGTTTGCGGAAAGCTTCACAAAGCTCGGGTTGACAAGGCTTGAGAATAAGACTGTTGCAATAAGCTTTTCTGCTCAATGCGTCAGCAATCACATTGGCCTTGCCTGGAGTATACTCGATACTCGAATTATACTCTTGAATCATTTCGACCCATCGCGTTTGCCTGAGGTTGAGATTAGGCTGAGTGAAGATGTACTTGAGACTCTTGTGGTCAGTGAAGATGTCCACTTTTCTTCCCAATAAGAGATGTCTCCAAGTCAAAAGAGCATGCACAACTACCGCCAACTCGAGATCATGAGTGGGGTAGTTCTTCTCATTGGGCTTTAACTGGCGAGAGGTATAAGCAACAACTTTCTTCTCTTGCATCAACACTGCGCCAAGACCTTGGAGAGAGGCATCACAAAAGACCTCGTACGGCTTGGATTCATCAGGACGAGAACAATATCATAGCATGCACGGATCAACTACAACATCATCGGCAAAATCGCTAACAAGTAGACAATCTCAGACTTCGTGAAATTAACACTTGTCTGGAATTTCAGATCAGGTAGCACACTTTGGAGCAACAAAACTATATGCTACAGGACCTGAACATGGCAAAGTAACGCATGGAATGGAGCTACTCAAAGAGCTTAACAAAAGTCCCTTAGTGACCTTGAGCCAAAAGGGATCAGAAAATACAATTGCAAGCATGTGAACATGGCAAAAACATAATCAAATCACAGACTTAGTGAAAACTGGAGCATGCTGAAACAAATATCAAGTAGGCATGTTTACGAGCTCGATGCACTCACCACAGAGCAAGTCATGACCATCTAAGAATACACCCAATAAGAATACACAAAATGCAAGCTAGAAATGGCAAGAACAATAGCATAGCATGATCAACTACAACATCATCGGCAAAATCGCTAACAAGTAGACAATCTGCCCAGATTCACGAAGTAGCAAAAGTAGAGCTCGATTGACTCAAGCTAGATTGCTCCATAATTGCAAACAAAGACATGGATGGATAGAGCACTACAAGATTAACAAAACATCCTTATTGATCATCCTCAAAAGAGGCATGGATCACTAGGAAACAACATGAACATGTGGCCATATGAGATAAACAACTCAAGGACTTAGTGGAAATGCTAAGTCCCTGAAATCAGCATTAACAAATGCCTCACTTTGCAAGCTTGTGCTAGTCACCACACGCATCACAAAAATACATGGGTTGCACCTATGGAAAGATGGCAAAACCCTTAACAAAACATATGTAGAGCTCATGGGCATATCATGCACACAGTAATCATGGCAAAAATGACAAATATCTCAATGGAGCAGCAGATCTGACAATTATCTCAAGTAGCACTCTTCTAACAGCATTTTGGACATCAAGATAAACTCAAATGAAAATGATGCAATGGAATGAAATGATGTACTCTCTGAGGCAAACATTTTGATATGCTATATGCCCAAAATGGAGCTACGGATGCGGAGTTACGGCACGATGAACATGAGCATTTGAATCTGAGAATTTCGGGGACTTAGAAGAATTTCAACCTCGCAAAAGTCAATCCGGGATGGAGAGAAGCGGGACGGCGCGGATCCGGGACGGAGGACGTCGTTTGGTTGGAGGGATGGGTGGATCTCGTCCACCCTCCTCGCATCCGACCGGAACGGAGCTCCAGCGAGCTCGAACGCCGGCGAGGAGTAGCTCCGGTGGCGGAGCTCGGCGAGCCCGGGCGGCGAGGCGCGGATCTGATGGCGGCGCGGGGAGGCGCAGGCGACGGCGGCGGAGCCACGCGGCGGAGGCAGCGGCGCAACTCCGGCTGAAGCCGAGGCTGCGGCGAAGGCGACTTCCGGCGACGGCGGGCAGCGCAACTCTGGCGCGAAGAGGCGGCGGGGAGGAGGAGGCACTCAGGCGGCGGCGCGGGATCTGGCCCGGATCAGCCCTGCGCGGGCCGGATCTGGGCCGGCGGGCGGCGCGGTGAAGTGGGGTGCGGGGCGGACAGGTGTCAGGCGGCGATTGGTGGCGGGGATTTTTGCCCGGCGCGGATCCGGACATGTCCGGCGGCGCGCGAGGAAGAGAAATAGGGTTTCGGGGAAGAGGAAACGGGAATTTCGGAGGGGGTGTATTTATAGGCATAGAGGGAGCTAGGATTGTCCAAATGAGGTGCGGTTTTCGGCCACGCGATCGTGATCGAACGCTCTAGATGATGGAGAAGGTTTTGGTGGGTTTTGGGCCAAATTGAAAGGGTGTTGGGCTGCAACACACACGAGGCCTTTTCGGTCCCTCGGTTAACCGTTGGAGCATCAAACGAAGTCCAAATGGTACGAAACTTGACAGGCAGTCTACCGGTAGTAAACCAAGGCCGCTTGGCAAGTCACGGTCCAATCCAGAAATGTTTAATCCCCACACACGAAAGAAAGGTAGAAATGACCACCGGAGGAGAACGAAGGGCCGGAATGCAAAATGGACAACGGGGAAAATGCTCGAATGCATGAGATAAACACGTATGCAAATGCAATGCACATGATGACATGATAAGAGATGCATGACAATGATAAAAACACACGGAGACAAAAACTCGAACCCGAGAAAATAAAATAACTTAAGGCCGGAAACGGCAAGAGTTGGAATACATATTGGGAAAGTCATATCCGGGGTGTTACAGTGAGTAGGGATTGCCATGCAATGGATGTGCTAGAGCTATAAGTTTATGAAAGCTCAAAAAGAAACTAAGTGGGTGTGCATCCAACTTGCTTGCTCAGGAAGACCTAGGGCAATTTGAGGAAGCCCATTGTTGAAATATACAAGCCATGTTCTATAATGAAAAATTCTCACTAGTATATGGAAGTGACAACATAGGAGACTCTCTATCATGAAGATCATGGTGCTACTTTGAAGCACACAAGTGTGTAAAAAGGATAGTAACATTGCCCCTCCTCTCTTTTCTCTCATTTTTTGATGGGCTTCTTTGGCCTTTTTTTGTGGGCTTCTTTGGCCTCTTCTATTTTTTCTCACATGGGACAATGCTCTAATAATGATGATCATCACACTTTTATTTACTTACAACTCAAGAATTACAACTCGATACTTAGAACAAAATATGACTCTATATGAATGCCTCCGGTGGTGTACTGGGATGTGTAATGACTCAAGAGCGACATGTATAAAAAAAGATGAATGGTGGCTTTGCCACAAATACAATGTCAACTACATGATCATGCAAAGCAATATGACAATGATGAAGTGTGTGATAATAAACAGAACGGTGGAAGTTGCATGGCAATGTATCTCGGAATATGTATGGTAGGTATGGTGGCTATTTTGAGAAAGGTATATGGTGGGTGTAAGGTACCGGCGAAAGTTGTACGGTACTAGAGAGGCTAGCAACGGTGGAAGGGTGAGAGTGCATATAATCCACGGACTCAACATTAGTCATAAAGAACCCACATACTTATTGCAGATATCTATTAGTCATTGAAACAAAGTACTATGCGCATGCTCCTAGGGGGATAGATTGGTAGGAAAAGACCATCGCTCCCACTCATAAGGAAGACAATGAATAAATACCACATGCTCCAACTTCATTACATAACGGTTCAGCATACATGCATGCTACGGGAATCATAAACTTTAACAAAAGTATTTCTACAATCCACAATTACTCACTAGCATGACTCTAATATCACCATCCTCATATCTCAGAACAATCATAGGAAATCAAACTTCTCCTAGTATTCAATGCACTTTATATGAAAGTTTTATTATATCCCTCTTGGATGCCTATCATATTAGGACTAAATTCATAACCAAAGAAAATTACCATGCTGTTTAAAGAGACTCTCAAAATAATATAATTGAAGCATGAGAGTTCAAAAATTTGTATAATATGAAGTCACCGCCGTGCTCTAAAAAGATATAAGTGAAGCCCTAGAGCAAAATTGCCTAGCTCAAAAGATATAAGTGAAGCACATAGAGTATTCTAATAAATCACGATTCATGCGTGCCCCTCTCAAAAGGTGTGTACAGCAAGGATGTTTGTGGAAAAATAAAAGGCAAATACACATATCATACAAGACGCTCCAAGCAAAACACATATCGTGTGGTGAATAAAAATATAGCCTCAAGTAAAGTTACCGATAGACGAAGACGAAAGAGGGGATGCCCTGGGGATGCCTTCCAGGGCATCCCCAAGCTTAGGCTCTTGGTTGTCCTTGAATATTACCTTGGGGTGCCTTGGGCGTATCCAAGCTTAGGCTCTTGCCACTCCTTATTCCATAGTCCATCAAATCTTTACCCAAAACTTGAGATCCATTAGTATAAGAAAATAAATCACCACTTATGGGACTGTTGTGAACTAATTATTTATTTATATTGGTGTAATATATAATGTATTCCAACTTCTCCATGGTACATACCCCCGATACTACCCATAGATTCATCAAAATAAGCAAACAACACAAAGAAAACATAATCTGTCAAAAATAGAACAGTCTGTAGCAATCTGTAACTCTTGAATACTTATGTAACTACCAAAATTCTAAAAAATTAGGACAACAAAGACAATTTGTATCTTAATCTTATTCAAAAAGAATCAGTATTTTATAACGCTTCTGTTAAAATTGAGAATTATTTTCCTGAGCGCAAAAGTTCCTGTTTTTTAGCAAGATCAAATCAACTATCACCGTAAGCCATCCCAAAGGTCTTACTTGGCACAAACACTAATTAAAATAAAAAAAGACATCTAACCAGAGTCTAGGTGAATTATTTATTGGACAACAGGACCAAAAAAGCAAGAAAAAAAATAAAATTGGGTTCCCTCCCAACAAACGCTATTGTTTAACGGCCTTAGCTAGTCACGAAAACATAGATCTAGGTATTGTCATCTTTGGTATGCAATCCATAAGTAGCACTCATAATAGATTCATATGGCAACTTAATTTTATTTCTAGGAAAGTGTTCCATGCCCTTCCTGAATGGTAATTTAAATCTAATGTTTCCTTCTTCCGTATCAATAATTGCACTAATCGTTCTAAGGAAAGGTCTACCAAGAATAATAGGACATGTAGGATTGCAATCTATATCAAGAACAACGAAATCTACAGGCACATGATTCCTATTTGCAGCAATAAGAACATCATTAATCCTTCCCATAGGTTTCTTAATAGTGGAATCCACAAGATGCAAATTTAAAGAACAATCATCAAATTCACGGAAACCTAACACATCACATAAAGTTTTCGGAATCGTGGAAACGCTAGAACCCAAATCACACAAAGCATGGCACTCATAATCTTTAATCTTGATCTTAATAGTATGTTCCCACTCATCATAAAGTTTTGTAGGAATAGAAACTCCCAATTCAAGCTTTTCTTCAAAAGATTTCATCATAACATCAACGATATGTTTAGTAAAAGCTTTATTTTGATTATAAGCATGAGGAGAATTCAAAATGGATTGCAACAAGGAAATACAATCTACTAAAGAACAATTATTATACTTAAATTCCTTGAAATCCGAAAGAGTGGGTTCATTGCTACTTAAATTTTGACCTCTCCAATCCCACTTTTATTAATTTTTGCATCAAGATATATAAACTCCTAATCATTGGGACACCTTCTAGCTAAAGTTGACTCATCTCTAGTCGCATCTTTATCAAGATTTATTTTAGAAAACAAAGATTCAATAGGAGTCACATCAATCACTTTAAGATCTTCATCATTATTTAAAGACTCCGGTTTAGCGGCCATCTTGTTTACTAAAGTATCTTGTTTATCAGAAATTTGGCCTACTAAATTTTAAAGATGATCAAACTGAGATTTCAAACCATAAAATTCCTTAGACATATCAACGAGCTCTTTATTCATACACTCCATAAAAATTTTCTGCTCCTTAAGCTCGTTTCTAAAGAAACTATAATGCTCAAATTGTAAAGGCATGAAGCTCCTAACATTATTTTCAATTTCTTCCAACCTCCTATAGTAAGGATCAACATTCTTTGGTTGGGCCATAAAGGTAGGCAAACACGCCAACACATGGGCAGGCAAACGAAAAGAAGAACGGAGGAAGGGCGAAGCAAAAGGGCAAATATTTCTGAAAATCATTTTAGAAGTGGGGGGGGGAGGAAAACAGGAGGCAAATGGCGAGTAATGTAGTGCAAGAGATGAGGTTTATGATGGGTACTTGGTAGGCTTGATGCAGATCTTGACTTGTCGTAGATCTCCCCGGCAACGGCGCTAGAAATTTTTCCTGCTACTTCTTGAGCTCGAGTTGGTTTTTCCCTTGAAGAGGAAAGGGTGATGCAGCATATAGTAGAGATAAGTATTTCCCTCAGTTAAGAACCAAGGTATCAATCCAGTAGGAGAAGAACGCGCCAATCACCAATACCTGCACAAAAAATCAAACATTTGCACCCAACATGATAAAGGGGTTGTCAATCCCTTCACGGTCACTTGCAAAGGTGAGATCTGATAGAGATAAATAAAACTAAACAAAAGATAACTAAATATTTTTGGTTTTTTTAGGTATATAGATCTGAAAATAAAAGATTGCAAAATGGTAGATCGAAAACTAATGTGATGGAAAATAGACCCGGGGGCCATAGGTTTCACTAGAGGCTTCTCTCATGAAGGCAAATAATACAGTGGGCGAACAAATTACTGGCGAGCAATTGATAGAAAAGTGCAAAGTTATGACGATATCCAAGGCAATGATTATGTAATATTGGCATCATGCCCGTGTCAAGTAGATCGACTCCTGCCTGCATCTACTATTATAACTCCACACATCGTCCGACTCATGCCTGCATCTAGAGTATTATGTTCATAAAAATAGAGTAATGCCTTAAGTAAGATGACATGATGTAGAGGAATAAACTCAAGCAACATGATGTAAACCCCATCGTTTTATCCTCAATTGCAACAATACAATACGTGCCTCGCTACCCCTAATTTGTCACTAGGTGAGGACACCGCAAGATTGAACCCAAAGCTAAGCACTTCTCCCATTGCAAGAAAAACCAATCTAGTTGGGCCAAACCAAAACGATTGTTCGAAGAGAAATACAAAGATATGAAATCGTGCATATAAGAATTCAAAGAAGATTCAAATAATATTCATAGATAATCTGATCATAAATCCACAATTCATCGGATCTTGACAAACACACCACAAAAGAATATTACATCAGATAGATCTCCAAGAACATCGAGCAGAACATGGTATTGAGAGTCAAAGAGAGAGAAGAAGCCATCTGGCTACTAGCTATGGACCCGTATGTCTAAGGTAAACTACTGATGCTTCATCGGAAGGGCAATAGGGTTGATGTAAATGCCCTTCGTGATCGAATCCCCCTCCGATAGGATGCCGGAAAAGGCCCCAAGATGGGATCTCACGGGAACAGAAGGTTGCGGCGGTGGAGAAGTGTTTTCGTCGTTGCTTCTAGAGGTTCAGGAATATATGTGAATATATAGAAGGAAGAACTAGGTCAGGGGGGTCATCAGGGTCCCACAAGGTAGGGGGCACGCCCTCCACCCTTGCCGCCGCCTCGTGGCTCTTTTGACTTGCACTCCAAGTCTCCTGGGTGCATTTTGGTCCAAGAAAAATCATCGTGAAAGTTTTATTCTGTTTGGACTCCATTTGATATTCCTTTTCTGCGAACCTAAAAAATAAGGAAAACCAGAAACTGGCACTGGGCTCTAGGTTAATTGGTTTGACCCAAAAATAATATAAAATAGCATATTAATGCAAATAAAACATCCCAAACAGATAATATAATAGCATGGAACAATCAAAAAATATAGATACGTTGGAGACATATCATCTATCGATAGAATTAAGCCCATTATACATACCGGCCTATTAACGACCCATTATGGTCGGGCCCATAAATAGAAGATTCCAATTTTAGCCTTTTTATGACCCATATTGCGGTCCGTTATTGGTCCACACATAGTACGGCCCATGTTTGGCCAATCGATCATAACGCCCGTAGAAGGCCCATTTATTCTTCGGCATGTAGAAGGCCCATGGATCATATGGCCCATAGGAGGCCTATACTACTATAGCAGGTAGCAAGACCATGGTTACAATGGTCCGTATGTGGTCCATGGTTATTGTGGCCACTAACAAACCGCGAAAAAAGAATTACCGTGACTACAAGCAAACTAATAAACAAGACAATAAGGAAATAAATAAGCAAGCAACTTGCGCTAGGCTATTACAGCTATTACGGCTATTACAAATATTACATCCACTGGGCATCAAAGTTAGCCACTAGTGCAAATATAGTGAACAAAGCAGCATATTACATACACTAGGCGTCTAAATTGGCCAGCAGTGCAAATAAACACAGCAACAAAACAAATCCAGAACTGAAAGCACTTCACAAGATCTCAAGAAACGATATCCTGGGTACCCACCATGCTGGCAAGAAGCTTAGCAAGCTTATTAGCTTTCTCTTGTTTGGCGCTAAAATCCTCCAACACTTGTTGTTGCACCACAAAGTATGCATCTGAATTTTGCAGGGACTTCCTCAGTCCTTTGGCTTCTTGTCGTAGCACAACTGACTGATGGCTTTCAGCTTGTAGCTAAGATTCAAGAAGCCGAAGTGATTCAGGAATCGAGTTCGAAGAGCTTGTGACAGCGGTAGTGTCAAGTAACTCGAACACTACATCAAGGCAGGACTTTGGGGTTATCTCACTATCTACAAGATAATTTAATCAGCTTTCTTGTAGATCAACAGGGTTGTCTCACTATCTTGAACCTTATCTGCATTACTTTCTCTACCATTGCATAGTGGGGGTGCTCTTCTCCAATATTTTGTCGGCATTCTACAAGAGAAACAAGAAGACACATCACAAGTTTAGCATGCAGTATATGAAACTTTAAACCGGTTCAGTAGTAAGGTCAATAGGATAACAACATGAAACAAACATATATCTATGTACTATGGTCATTGTATTGTCTATATCATTCTAGTTTGTGTTGCCAAATCAAGATAGAGACACAATTCAAATCATATCCGTTTAAGACAAAGCAACATACACATAATATAAGTGTGGGAAATGATACGTCCATTTTGCATCATGCTGTTTATATTGATATTTATTGCATTATGGGCTGTTATTACACATTATATCACAATACTTATGCCTTTTCTGTCTTATTTTTGCAAGGTTTACATAAAGAGGGAGAATGTCGGCAGCTGGAATTCTGGACTGGAAAGGAGCAAATATTAGAGACCTATTCTGAACAACTCCAAAAGTCCCTAAACTTCACGGAGAGTATTTTTGGAATATATAAAAAATATTGGGCAAAAAAAGCACCAGAGGGGGGCCACCTGCCAGCCACAAGGGTGGAAGGCGTGCCCTACCCCCTGGGCGCGCCCTCCGTCCTTGTGGGCCCCCTGACAGGCCCCCGTTCTGCTATATGGTGTGTTTTGACCTGGAAAAAATCAGAAGGAAGCTTTCAGGATGAAGCGCCACCGTCTCGAGGCGGAACCTGGGCAGAACCAATCTAGGGCTCCGGCGGAGCTGTTCTGCCGGGGAAACTTCCCTCCAGGAGGGGGAAATTGAAGCCATCGCCATCACCAACTATCCTCTCATCGAGAGGGGATGAATCTCCATCAACATATTCACCAGCATCATGTCCTCTCAAACCCTAGTTCATCTCTTGTATCCGATCTTTGTCTCAAAACCTCAGAATGGTACATGTGAGTTGCTAGTAGTTTTGATTACTCCTTGTAGTTGATGCTAGTTGGTTTATCCGGTGGAAGATTATATTTTCAGATCCCTAATGATAATTAATACTCCTCTGATCTTGATCATGAATATGCTTTGTGAGTAGTTATGTTTGTTCGTGAGGACATGGGAGAAGTCTTGTTATAAGTAATCATGTGAATTTTGTATTCGTTCGATATTTTGATGAGATGTATGTTGTCTTTCCTCTAGTGGTGTTATGTGAACGTCGACTAGATGACACTTCACCATGATTTTGGCCTAGGGAAATGCATTGGGAAGTAGTAAGTAGATGATAGGTTGCTAGAGTGACAGAAGCTTAAACCCTAGTTTATGCGTTGCTTCGTAAGGGGTTGATTTGGATCCATATGTCTCATGCTATGGTCAGGTTTACCTTAATACTTCTTTCGTAGTTGAGGATGATTGCGAGAGGGGTTAATCATAAGTGGGAGGCTTGTCCAAGGTAGGGAAGCGCCCAAGCACCAGTCCACCCACATATCAAATTATCAAAGTAACGAACCTGAATCATATGATCATGATGAAAACTAACTTGACAGTAGTTCCCATGTGTCCTCGGGAGCGCTTTGCTTTATATAAGAGTTCTTCTAGGCTTGTACTTTTCCACAAAAAGGATTGGGCCACCTTGCTGCACCTTAGTTACTTTTGTTACTTGTTACCCGTTATGAATTATCTTATCACACAACTATTTGTTACCTATAATGTCAGTGCTTGCAGAGAATACCTTGCTAAAAACCGCTTGTCATTTCCTTCTGCTCCTCGTTGGGTTCGACACTCTTACTTATCGAAAGGACTGCGATAGACCCCCTATACTTGTGGGTCATCAAGACTCTTTTCTGGCGCCGTTGCTGGGGAGTGAAGCACCTTTGGTAAGTAAACATTTATATAGTGTGCTGAAATTTACTGTTACTTGTTACTATGGAAAGTAATCCTTTGAGGGGCTTGTTCGGGGTATCTTCACCTCGACCGAAAGAGCAAAGATTTGCCCCTCAACCTACTACACCTACTGAAAAAAATTATTATGAAATTCCTTCGGGTATGATAGAGAAACTGCTAGCTAATCCTTATGCAGGAGATGGAACATTACACCCTGATATGCACCTAATCTATGTGGATGAAGTTTGTGGATTATTTAAGCTTGCAGGTATGCCCGAGGATGTTGTCAAGAAGAAGGTCTTCCCTTTATGTTTGAAGGGAAAGGCATTGACATGGTATAGGCTATGTGATGATATTGGATCATGGAACTACAACCGACTGAAATTGGAATTTCATCAAAAGTTTTATCTTATGCATCTGGTTCATCGTGATGGAATTATATATATAATTTTTGGCCTCGTGAAGGACAAAGTATCGCTCTAGCTTGGGGGAGGCTTAATTCAATGTTATATTCATGCCCCAATCATGAGCTCTCAAGAGAAATTTTTATTCAAAATTTTTATGGTCGGCTTTCTCATAATGATCGATCCATGCTCGATACTTCTTATACTGGTTCTTTTATGAAGAAGGATATTGACTTCAATGGGATTTATTGGAAACAATTAAACGCAACTCTGAAGATTGGGAACTCGGCGAAGGTAATGAGTCAGGTATAAACCTGAAGGAAATATGCCCTAGAGGCAATAATAAAGTTGTTATTTATATTTCCCTATATCATGGTAAATGTTTATTATTCATGCTAGAATTGTATTAACTGGAAACTTGGTACATGTGTGGATACATAGACAAAACACGGTGTCCCTAGTAAGCCTCTACTAGACTAGCTCATTAATCAAAGATGGTTCAATTTCCTAAAGGTAGACATGTGTTATCATTTGATGAACGGGATCACATCATTAGGAGAATGATGTGATGGATAAGATCCATCCGTTAGCTTAGCATTATGATCATTTAGTTTCATTGCTATTGCTTTCTTCATGGCTTATACATGTTCCTATGACTATGAGATTATGCAACTCCCGAATACCGAAGGAACACCTTGTGTGCTATCAAATGCCACAATGTAACTGGGTGATTATAAAGATGCTCTACAGGTGTCTCTGATGGTGTTTGTTGAGTTGGCATAGATCGAAATTAGGATTTGTCACTCCGTCTATCGGAGAGGTATCTATGGGCCCTCTCAGTAATGCACATCACTATAAGCCTTGCAAGCAATGTGACTAATGAGTTAGTTACGAGATTATGCATTACGGAACGAGTAAAGAGACTTGCCGGTAACGAGATTGAACTAGGTATGTGGATACCAATGATCGAATCTCGGGCAAGTAACATATTGATGACAAAGGGAATGACGTATGTTGTTATGCGGTTTGACCGATAAAGATCTTCGTAGAATATGCAGGAGCCAATATGAGCATCCAGGTTCTTCTATTGGTTATTGACCGGAGATGTGTCTCAGTCATGTCTACATAGTTCTCGAACCCGTAAGGTCCGCACGCTTAAAGTTCGATGATGATTTGTATTATGAGTTATGTGATTTGATGAACGAAGTTTGTTCGGAGTCCCGGATGAGATCACGAACCTGACGAGGTGTGTCGAAATAGTCTAGAGGTAAAGATTCATATGTAGGACGATAGTATTTGGACACCAGAAGTGTTTCCGGGGTACCGGGTACGTATCGGGTCACCGGAAAGGGGTTCCGGGCACCCCCGGCCAAGATATGGGCCTTATTGGGCCTAGGGCGGGACAGACCAGCCCCTAGTGGGATGGTGTGCCCCATACATGGCCTAATAGGGGGGAGAAAGGAAATGGAGAGGAGAGAAAGCAAATGGGGCAATTCGGCCTCCCCTTTCCTTCTCTCCCCCTCCTCTTTCCTTCTCCCTCCAGAAAACATGGAAAGGGGGGAGATGAATAGGATTAGGCCCCAAGTAGGATTCCTCCTACTTGGGCATGCCTCCTGCTGCTCCCTCCCCCTCCCACCTATATATATATATATATATATATATGCAAGCCCTGGACTGGTAACTTCATCATCATCATCGCCACGCCGTCGTGCTGACAGAACTCTCCCTTGTCCTCAACTAGATCAAGAGCTCGAGGGACGTCATCGAGCTGAATGTGTGCTGAACACGGAGGTGCCGTACGTTCGGTGCTAGGATCGGTTGAATCGCGAAGATGTTTGACTACATCAACCGTGTTACTAAACGCTTCCGCTTTCGGTCTACGTGGGTACGTGGACACAGTCTCCCCTCTCGTTGCTATGCATCTCCTAGATAGATCTTGTGTGATCATAGGAATTTTTGAAATACTGCGTTCCCCAACAGTGGTATAAGAGCCAGGTCTATGTGTATATCTTATATGCACGAGTAGAAGACAAAGAGTTGTGGGCGATAATAGTCATAATGCTTACCGCCAATGTCTTACTTTGATTCACTGGTATTGTTGGATGAAGCGGCCTGGACTGACATTACATGACCGCGTTTATGAGACTGGTTCTACCGACATGCTTCACACACAGGTGGTTGGCGGGTGTTTGTTTCTCCAACTTTAGTTGAATCAAGTTTGACTACGGCCGGTCCTTATTGAAGGTTAAAACAACACACTTGATGAAAAATCGTTGTGGTTTTGATGCGTAGGTAAGAACGGTTCTTGCTAGAAGCCCGTAGCAGCCACGTAAAACCTGCAACAACAAAGTAGAGGACGTCTAACTTGTTTTTGCAGGCCATGTTGTGATGTGATATGGTTAAGACATGATAAGATATAAATTGTTGTATGAGATGATCATGTTTTGTAAAAGTTATTGGCAACTAGCAGGAGCCTTATGGTTGTCTCTTTATTGCATAACATGCATGCACCATATAATTGTTTTACTTTGTCGCTATGCGATAGCAATAGTTGGCGAGACGACCATGTGATGACATGTTGATAGAGATCAAGATGATGGAGAACATAGTGTCATGCCGGTGACGATGGAGATCATGACGGTACTTTGAAGATGGAGATCAAAGGCACAAGATGATAATGGCCATATCATGTCACATATTTTGATTGCATGTGATGTTTTTATTTTATGCATCTTATTTTGCTTAGTATGACGGCAGCATTATGAGATGATCCCTTACTAAAATTTCAAGGTATAAGTGTTCTCCCTGAGTATGCACTGTTGCGATAGTTCGTCGTGCCGAGACACCACGTGATGATCGGGTGTGATAAGCTCTATGTTCACATACAACGGGTGCAAGCCAGTTTTGCACGTGCAGAATACTCGGGTTAAACTTGATGAGCCTAGCATATGCAGATATGGCCTTAGAACACTGAGACCGAAAGGTCGAACGTGAATTATATAGTAGATATGATCAACATAGAGATGTTCACCATTGAAAACTACTCCATCTCACCTGATGATCAGACATGGTTTAGTTAATATGGATCACATTATCATTTAGATGACTAAAGAGATGTCTATCTAAGTGGGAGTTCTTAAGTAATATGACTAATTGAAATTTAATTTATCATGAACTTAGTCCTGATAATATTTGCTAATTATGTTGCAGATAAATAGCTCGTGTTATAGCTCCCCGTTTATTTTTGATACGTTCCTAGAGAAAAATAAGTTGAAAGATGATAGTAGTAATGATGCGGAGTGGATCCGTGATCTGAGGATTATCCTCATTGTTGCACAGAAGAATTATGTCCTTGGTACATCGCTAGGTGACAGACCTTTTGCAGGAGCAGATGCAGACGTTATGAACATTTGGCAAGCTTGGTATGATGAGTACTTGATAGTTTAGTGCGCCATGCTTTATGGCTTAGAACTAGGACTTCAAAAATGTTTCGAATGCCACGGAGCATATAAGATGTTCCAAGGGTTGAAATTGGTATTTCAGACTCATGCCCAAGTCGAGAGGTATGAGACCTCTGGCAAGTACTTTGCCTATAGGATTGACGAGAATAGCTCAACCAGTGAGCATGTGCTCAGAATGTCTGAGTACTACAATCGGTTGAATCATGTGGGAGTTAATCTTCCAGATAAGATAATGATTGGCAGAGTTCTCTAGTCACTATCACCAAGTTACTGGAACTTCGTGATGAACTATAATATGCAAGGGATGGAAAAGACAATTCCCGAACTCTTCGCAATGCTAAAGGTTGTAGAGTAGAAATCAAAAAGGAGCATTAAGTGTTGGTGGTTAACAAGACAACTAGTTTCAAGAAAAATGGCAAAGGTAAGAAGGGTAACTTCTAGAAGAATAGCAAGCAAGTTTCTACTCCCGGGAAGAAGCCCAAGTCTGGTCCTAGGCCTGAAACTAAGTGCTTCTACTGGAAAGGGACTGGTCACTAGAAGCGGAACTGCCCCAAGTATTTGGCGGATAAGAAGGATGGCAAAGTGAACAAAGGTATATTTGATATGCATGTTATTGATGTGTATTTTACTAGTGTTCATAGTAACCCCAGGGTATTTGATACTGGTTCAGTTGCTAAGATTAGTAACTCGAAACAGGATTTACAGAATGAACACAGACTAGTAAAGGGCGAGGTGACAATGTGTGTCGGAAGTGATTCCAATGTTGATAAGATCACCATCACACACTCCATCTACCTTCAGGATTAGTGTTGGACCTAAATAAATGTTATTTGGTGTTTGCATTGAGCATCAATATGATTGGATCATGTTTATTGCAATACAGTTATTCATTTAAGTTAGAGAATAATTGTTGTTCTGTTTACATGAATAAAACCTTCTATGGTCATACACCCAATGTAAATGGTTTATTGAATATCGATCGTAGTGATACACATATTCATAACATTGATGCCAAAAGATGAAAGTTGATAATGATAGTGCAACATATCTGTGGCACTGCCGTTTAGGTCATATTGGTGTAAATCGCATGAAAAAACTCCATGCGGATGTACTTTTGGAATCACTTGATGCTTGCGAACCATGCCTCATGTGCAAGATGAATAAGACTCTGTTCTCTGGAACAATGGAGCGAGCCACTGACTTATTGGAAATAATACATACCGATGTATGCGGTCCGATGAGTGTTGAGGCTCGTGGGGTATCGTTATTTTCTAACCTTCACAGTTGATTTGAGCAGATATAGGTATATCTACTTAAAGAAACACAAGTCTGAATCATTTTGAAAAGTTCAAAGAATTTCACAGTGAAGTTGAGAATCATCGTAACAAGAAAATAAAGTTTCTATGATCTGATCGCGGAGGCGAATATTTGAGTTACGAGTTTGGCCTTCATTTAAAACAATGTGGTATAGTTTCACAACTCACGCCACCTGGAACACCACAACGTAATGGTGTGTCCGGACGTCGTAACCATACTTTATTAGATATGGTGCGATCTATGATGTCTCTTACCAATTTACCATTATCGTTTTGGGGTTATGCATTAGAGACAGCTGCATTCACGTTACATAGGGCACCATCTAAATCCGTTGAGATGACAGTGTGTGAACTATGGTTTGGCAAGAAACCAAAGTTGTCGTTTCTTAAAGTTTGGGGTTGCGATGCTTATGTGAAAAAGTTTCAAACTGATAAGCTTGAACCCAAACCGGAGAAGTGCGTCTTCATAGGATACCCAAAAGAAACTATTGGGTACACCTTCTATCAAAGATCCAAAGGCAAGATATTTATCACTTAAGATGGATCCTTTCTAGAGAAGGAGTTTCTCTCGAAAGAAGTGAGTGGGAGGAAAGTAGAACTTGGTGAGGTAATTGTACCTTCTCCCGAATTGGAAAATAGTTCATCGTAGAAATCAGTTCCAGTGATTCCTACACCAATTAGTGAGGAAGCTAATGATGATGATCATGAAACTTTAGATCAAGTTACTACTGAACCCCGTAGGTCAACCAGAGTACGGTTCGCACTAGAGTGGTAAGGTAATCCTATTCTGGAAGTCATGTTACTAGACCATGACGAACCTACGAACTATGAGGAAGCGATGATGAGCCTAGATTCCACGAAATGGCTTGAGGCCATGAAATCTGAGATGGGATCCATGTATGAGAACAAAGTATGGACTTTGATTGACTTGCCCGATGATCGGCGAGACATTGAGAATAAATGGATCTTCAAGAGGAAGACGGACGCTGATTGTAGTGTTACTATCTACAAAGCTCGAATTGTTGCAAAAAGGTTTTTGACAAGTTCAAGGTGTTGACTACGATGAGATTTTCTCACTCGTATCGATGCTTAAAGTCTGTCCGAATCATGTTAGCAATTGCCGTTTTTTATGAAATCTGGCAAATGGATGTCAAAATTGTATTCCTTAATGGATTTATTAAAGAAGAGTTGTATATGATGCAACCAGAAGGTTTTCTCAATCCTAAAGGTGCTAACAAAGTGTGCAAGCTCCAGCAATCCATCTATGGACTGGTGCAAGCATCTCGGAGTTGGAATATACGCTTTGATGAGTTGATCAAAGCATATAGTTTTATACAGACTTGTGGTGAAGCTTGTATTTACAAGAAAGTGAGTGGGAGCACTACAACCTTTCTGATAGGTATATGTGAATGACATACTGTTGATCGGAAATGATGTAGAATTTTCTGGAAAGCATAAAGGAGTGTCTAAAAGGAGTTTTTCAAAGAAATACCTCGGTGTAGATACTTACATATTCGGCATCAAGATCTATAAAGATAGATCAAGACACTTGATAAGACTTTCGATGAGTACATACCTTGATAAGATTTTGAAGGAGTTCAAAATGGATCAATCAAAGAAGGAGTTCTTGCCTAAGTTGTAAGGTATGAATTTGAGTAAGACTCAAAACCTGACCACGGCAGAAGATAGAGAGAGAATGAAAGTCATTCCCTATGCCTCAGCCATAGGTTCTATAAATTATGCCATGCTGTATACCAGACCTATTGTGTACTTTGCCATGAGTTTGGCAAAGGGGGTACAATAGTGATCCAGGAGTAGATCACTGGACAGTGGTAAAAATTATCCTTAGAGGACTAAGGAAATATTTCTCGGTTGTGGAGGTGATAAAGACTTCATTGTAAAGAGTTACGTCGATGCAAGCTTTAACACTGATCTGGATGACTCTGAGTCTCAATCTGGATTACATATTAAAACTGGGAGCAATTAGCTAGAGTAGCTCCATGCAGAGCATTGTAGACATAGAAATTTGCAAAAATACATACGGATCTGAATGTGGCAGACCCGTTGACTAAACTTCTCTCATAAGCAAAACATGATCACACCTTAGTACTCTTTGGGTGTTAATCACATGGCAATGTGAACTAGATTATTGACTCTAGTAAACCCTTTGGGTGTTGGTCACGTGGTGATGTGAACTATTGGTGTTAAATCACATGGCGATGTGAACTAGATTATTGACTCTAGTGCAAGTGGGAGACTGAAGGAAATATTCCCTAGAGGCAATAATAAAGTTGTTATTTATATTTCCTTATATCATGATAAATGTTTATTATTCATGCTAGAATTGTATTAACCGGAAACTTGATGCATGTGTGGATTAGTGGATACTTAGACAAAACACATTGTCCCTAGTAAGCCTCTACTAGACTGGCTTGTTAATCAAAGATGGTTCAGTTTCCTAACCGTAGACATGTGTTGTCATTTGATGAATGGGATCACATCATTAGGAGAATGATGTGATGGACAAGATCCATCCATTAGCTTAGAATTATGATGGACATGTGTGAATACATAGACAAATAGAGTGTCACTAGTATGCCTCTACTTGACTAGCTCATTGATCAAACATGGTTATGTTTCCTAACCATAGACATGTGTTGTCATTTGATGAACGGGATCAAATCATTAGTAGAATGATGTGATGGAAGGGACCCAATCGTTAGCTTGGCATTATGATTGTTAGTTTTATTGCTATTGCTTACTTCATGACTTATACATGTTCCTCTAACTATGAGATTATGCAACTCCCGAATATCGGAGGAACACCTTGTGTGCTATCAAACGTCACAACGTAACTGGGTGATTATAAAGATGCTCTATAGGTGTCTTTGATGGTGTTTGTTGAGTTGGAATAGATCGAGATTTGGATTTGTCAATCCATGTATCGGAGAGGTATCTCTGGGCCCTCTTGATAATGCACATCACTATAAGCCTTGCAAGCAATGTGACTAATGAGTTAGTTACGGGATGATGCATTACAGAATGAGTAAAGAGACTTGCCGGTAACGAGACTGAACTAGGTATGTGGATACCGATGATCGAATCTCGAGCAAGTAACATACCAATGAGAAAGGGAATGACGTATGTTGTTATGCGGTTTGACAGATAAAGATCTTCATGGAATATGTAGGAGCCAATATGAGCATCCAGGTTCCACTATTGGTTATTAATCGGAGATGTGTCTCGGTCATGTATACATAGTTCTCGAACCCGTAGCGTCTGCACGCTTAATGTTCGATGATGATTTGTATTATGAGTTATGTGATTTGATGACCAAAGTTTGTTCAGAGTACCGGATGAGATCACGGACATGACGAGGAATCTTGAAATGGTCGAGAGGTAAAGATTCATATATAGTGTTTCGGGGGTACCGGGTACGTATCGGGTCACTGGAAAGGGGTTCCGGGCACCCCCGCCCAAGATATGGGCCTTATTGGGACTAGGGTGGGACAGACCAGCCCCTAGCGGGCTGGTGCGCCCCATACATAGCCGAATAGGGGCGGAGAAAGGAAAGGGAGAGGAGAGAAAGGAAAGAGGGCAATTCGGCCTCCCCTTTCCTTCTCTCCCCCTCCTCTTTCCTTCTCCCTCCGGAAAACATGGAAAGGGGGATGCCGAACAATATTAGGCCCCAAGTAGGATTCCTCCTACTTGGGGCACGCCTCCTGCTACTCCCTCCCCCTCCCACCTATATATATATATATGTGGGGGGGGGCACCGCTAGAACACACAACAAGTCTTCTCTTAGCCGTGTGCGGTGCCCCCTCCATAGTTACACACCTCGGTCATATTGTCGTAGTGCTTAGGCGAAGCCCTGCGCCGGTAACTTCATCATCACAGTTGCCACGCCGTCATGCTGACGGAACTCTCCCTCGTCCTCAACTGGATCAAGAGCTCGAGGGACGTCATCAAGCCGACCGTGTGCTGAACACGGAGGTGCCATACGTTCGGTGCTAGGATCGGTTAAATCGCGAAGATGTTCGACTACATCAACCGCGTTACTAAATGCTTCCGCTTTCGGTCTACAAGGGTATGTGGAAACACTCTACCCTCTCGTTGCTATGCATCTCCTAGATAGATCTTGAATGATCATAGGAAATTTTTGAAATATTGCGTTCCCCAACAAAACCTTATGTTTGATTGTGTTAAATCTTTTATGGATACCGATGCTTTTCGTGATTTTAGCAGTAAATATGGACTTGACTCTGAGATAGTAGCTTCTTTCTGTGAATCATTTGATACTCATGTTAATCTCCCTAAGGAGAAGTGGTTTAAATATCATCCTCCCATTGAAGTGAAAGTAGTAGAACCTATTAAAATTGAAGAAGAAACTATTACTCATAATGTTGGTCCTATTGTTCCTACTGCTTATATTGAGAAACCACACTGGTATATACAGGTGCTATACAAATGGTTTTTAACCCCTTTCCACGATGGCATTTGGAACCTTCGCCAAGTGAGTGTGGGCGATCCTTCCCACACGACCCAAAAACCGTCGGGGATAGGCCCTCCTGGGACACATGGTTGGGGAAAAATAATTTCGTGTGCGATTGGGCGAGGCATCGAAACCCAATCATTTCCGTTAGTATGTACATCCCACATGGTGAATCCCAGAAAAACATTTCCGTTTGTATGTATATCACACATAGTCAATCCAAGGAATACATTTCTGTTCTTATGTACATCCCACACAGTCAATCCAGGGAAAACGTTTCCGTTCATATGTATATCACACACAGTCAATCCAAGGAATACATTTCCGTTCTTATTTACAACCCACACAGTCAATCCAGGGAAAACGTTTCCGTTCATATGTACATCCCACACAGTTTTATGTGTAGGCTCGTGTATGAAAGGTGTAACTATGACACACGCTCTGCCTTGGTTAACTATTTGCTTTTATCAACTACATCACACACGATTTGATGAAGAAAATTGTGTGGCATTGGGCTATCCATCACAAGCGCTTTTACTGCTAGAACTGTTTGCAAAGTTCCATGACACATTTAATAGGTTTATTAGTTTACAATTAATGATTCTAGTATTACACAAATTCACATTTCATATAGAACAACTATTTTCCAATTTCATATCAGGCACATAAATATATAATAACATCACAGTATGATAGCTACATGAAAACAACACAGTACAACATATAGCTAGTTCAACTTCATAAGAACAATATTAGAACAATATATTCATTTCCCTAATCAAGATCATCCAAGCTCGTCTTATCCACCTCTGCTTTCAGTTTAGTAAGAACCTGTTTTGCACTGGCCAACTGGGAAAGTGCTTCCTCCTTCGCCAACACCATCTTAGCAAAGTATGATTTAAAAATCTAAGCTCATTCCCTACATTCCTCTTTTTACCCCGCATCTTCAAATATTCTTCAACGTTGACAACACTTTATCTAAGCCTACATCTGTTCTCTTCCTCATATATGCTCCAGAGCTTTGATAGACACATCTTCAAAGACTGTGGCCACTCTTGATCAACCCACTCCAAGTAAGAACACTTCCGTTCATCCTATAATATTTAAAACTAGATCAGTAACAATTGTAGGGGAAGTGGGTTTATAGCAACATAGAAAATCACCAATGCTTATTTTGAAAAACTGAAGAAACATGTTAATTATGACATATCTTCTCAAAAAGATCAATGTGCAAATGAATTAATTGCTACTGAGACAACAACCTAATTCTAAAACATCAGAAGCTAAAATTAACTACAAAACACTACAAGTTCTTACTCATATACACTAAATAACAAATTGAACATTTTATGAGGAAGGTAAATATAACTGCAATAGCATAGGAACAATGTTTGGATGACAGCAAATTGATACTAACAGGTGTGTACATGCACAAAATTAGTAACATGTATGGAAAAACTGGTGTAAAGACAACTGTTGCTACATCTCGCACCGGTGCCCTGCACTGGTGAGCCGATGCAATGGAAAAAAATCAGGGACCCGGACTCCAGAGCACCTAGTTGCTCCGATGCCCAGTTCCTTCATGCCATAAAGATTTAGTATTTTACTCCTTGGCTGCTCGGATGTGTGGACCAAAGTTGGCTGCACAAACTGCTAAAGTGGTGCCAAATAATTTTCTAATGGCACCGCTGATGAGATGGCAACAATTTTAGATACTAGGTACAAACTGTGACACTGTCTTAGGATGCGTTTGGTTGAAGGTGTGGTATGAATGGGTTGGACCGTGATAGTGTCTGAATCTCATCTAACAAATGATTTGTAACAACGAAAGAGGGTCTAACCTTCTCTGCACATGACAGAAACTTCCTCCCACTATCCACAGATTCAAACGCAAGTAGCTTCACGCATGGAGATTAATGGTGACAACGAGCAGATAGATCATCAGCCACCCGCTCCATTCGTTGCCACTGATGGTACTAGGGAGCTATAAGAGGAAGAAATGACTCAAATCGATCGTCGGGTAAAAATCCTTCATTCCAAGTCAAAGATCAAGAGAGAGAAGAGAGGCATACCTGGGTGGTGAAGGAGTTGTCGCCAGAGGAGGAAGCACTGGAGAGGTCTTTGAAGAAGACCATGGCGACCCCGGCGGTTGGATGCGAGACGGCAAGAGCGAGGAAGAAAGCGAGGAAGCAGCTATAGCTTAGGAAGGAAGGAAGGAAGGAGGAAACAGGGGAAATATGACTTGTGGTCAGGGAGAAAAGGGGTGGGGAAGGGGGGAGGGGGCGGGGGTAGATATTTTGGCGGTAGGCCAAAATTTTGGAAATGTGGAGGGAAACTTTGCGCGCGGTGCCGCCGGACCATTCACTTTGAATGATTCTGTGCATCACAAACGATTCTTCTGCTTTACACGCATTGATGAGTTTATAATTCAAATTTTGGTGGAAATTTCCCCGGGTACGTCATTGCATAATTTAACATCGCTTGCTAATTTGGGAACACAAAAGAGCGTACAGCAGACATACCACACTTACTGAATCGACAAAGTAATTAAACAGAGGCAGCTCACCTAAACATTGCTCTAACAAAAGACCAGCATTAAAAACAAAGCCTAAGTACGCATAATTTTAACAAATCCGACGCCGCTTTGACCTATGCATCGCCGGTGTTAGATGAGACGTCGATGACTTGTCCTGGCGACATGCTGCCATTGGTGGACTCCGTGTCCCCCTGTTGAAGTCGACCGGGTCGTCGTCCTCGTCCTCGTCCTTGGTGCCTCCCTCAAGGTTGTAGTACTCGTAGTAGTGCCTGCGCCAGAGCTTGCGTTGGTACTCCACCGCTGATTCCTCGACGGATAGACTCTTCTCTACCTCGACCTCGGCCACACGCAACTCCTCCTCCCGACGCTCCTCGATCACCGCGCCTCCTGCATCTCTAGCCCCCGCTCTGTGACCTCATGAGGAAGCAGGTGCTCCATGGCCACCGCCGCCTTTTCGGATGTGGGTTGCATGCTGGATTCCGAGGTGGCCTGGAATACCTTCGCGTGTGCATCCTTGATCTTGGCGTGGATGGCCTCGACCCAGGCCAGGGCGACATCGTCGGCACGCATGGCAGCTCGAGTGCTCTCGGCAGAAGCGGCTGCGCTCAATGCAGATGCGATGGCACTCTCTGCGTAGGCGGCAGCACTCTCGGCGCAGGCGGCGACGCTCGGGGTGACACGGCCATTGTACGAGCCTTCACGAAGCGTTTCCACGGCATCATATTTGCAAGAAGGGGTGCGGGAATGGGGACCGGGATTCATGGATTTGGGGGTTGCCGACACTGGAGCAGACGAACCAGCGAGGCTTAAGGAGGAAGACTGAAATAGACCTAGATATTTTCACCGCAAATGGTTCGTACAAAACAACTACATGTGATGTTGTAGATATTTTTTATTAGCTGTGAAAGACGAATTTAGAGTAAAGTGGCAACGGATGGTGTTTTAAATGTACGAGAAAATTTGTAGTACTAATACAACTGTCATTTCAAATTTTGGAAAATTTCAGGGGTCATTTGACCTTTTAAGACATTTAAGTGATTTTCTAGCCATTTAATGACCGTAATTGAAATTTGAACTACATGTACATGCAATAGCTAACCATAACGGTTTGAAAAATCATATTTTGTGTACTTGTGTGCAATTTAATTCCATGTGCAGTAAATTGGAAGGAATTTTCAAATATATTGGTCTAATGGCAATGACACAATTACGCATGGAGTGCCATGGCATTTAAATTCCAAAAAAATTAAAAAAAATATTAGAAACACATGAAACCTTGGTTGATCTAATGTCATGCCACCAAGATGATGTTGTAAAAATTTGCCATGTGTGACGAAAGTTTGGACACACACACCTCACAAACCGGAGCAACTCACTAGAAGGCTCATGGTTTCAAGAGGGAACAATGTATGTTTGATGACGAACGAGAGATAGCTTCCTCTTACGGGCTTCAAATTTTTTCTACGTGTAATGTGCACTAATATAACTGTCATGTGAAAATTCAGAAAATTTCAAGGGTCATTTGACCTTTTGAAGAAATTTAAGTTATTTTGTAGCCATTTAATGACCGTAATTCAATTTTGAACTACATCTACATGCAACGGCTAACCATAATGGTTTAAAAAAAATCATATTTGTGTACTTATGTGCAAGTTAATTCCATGCGCAGTAAATTAGAAGGAATTTTCAAACATATTGGTCTCACGACATGCACACATGCATATGTATGCATGGAGTGCCATGGCATTTTAAGTCCAAAAAAATGATCAGAAAAACATGCAACCTTGCTTGATGTAATGTCATGCCACCAAGATGGTGTGGTAGAAAAATTGGCATGTTTGATGAAAGTTTAGACACACACCCCTCACAAACCGGAGCAACTCACTAGAAGGCTCGTGGTTCCGAGAGGGAACAATGCATGTTTGATGACAAACGAGAGATAGCTTCCTTTTACGGCCTTCAATTTTTTTTCTACATTTAACATGTAGTAATACAACTATCATGTGAAAATTAGCAAAATTTCAAGGGTCATTTGACCTTTTAAAGACATTTAAGTGATTTTCTAGCCATTTAATGACCGTAATTCAAATTTTAACTACATCTACATGCAACGGCTAACCATAACAGTTTGAAAAATAATATTTGTGTACTTGTGTGCGAGTTAATTCCAGGTGTAGTAAATTAGAAGGAATTTTCAAACATATTGGTCTGACGACATGGACACATGCATGGAGTGCCATGGCATTTTAATTCCAAAAAATTAAAAAATGATCAGAAAAACATGAAACTTTGCTTGATGTAATGTCATCCACCAAGATGATGTGGTAAAAAAATTGGCTAGTTTAACGAAAGTTTGGACACCCCCCCCTCACAAAACGGAGCAACTCACTAGAAGGCTCGTGGTTTCGAGAGGGAACAATGCATGTTTGATGGCAAACAGGAGATAGCTTCCTCTTACGGCCTTCAAATTTGTTTCTACATTTAACGTGCACTAATACAACTGTCATGTGAAAAATTGGAAAATTCTAGGGGTCATTTGACCTTTTAAAGACATTTAAGGGATTTTCTAGCCATTTAGTGACCGTAAATAAAATTTGAACTACATCTACATGCAATGGCTAACCATAACGGTTTGAAAAATCATATTTGTGTACTTGTATGCGAGTTAATTCCATGTGTAGTAAATTAGAAGAATTTTCAAACATATTGGTCTCACGGCATGGACAGATGCATGGAGTGCCATGGCATTTTAATTCCAAAAAAAATAAAGAATGATCAGAAAAACATGAAACCTTGCTTGATGTAATGTCATGCCACCAAGATGATGTGGTAGAAAAAATGGCATGTTTGACGGAAGTTTGGACACACCCCTCACAAACCGGAGCAACTCACTAGAAGGCTCATGGTTCCGAGAGGGAACAATGCATGTTTGATGACGAACGGGAGATAACTTCCTCTTACAGCCTTCAATTTTTTTCTAGATCTAACGTGCACTAATACAACTGTCATGTGAAAATTTGGAAAATTTCAGGGGTCATTTGACCTTTTAAAGACATTTAAGTGATTTTCTAGCCATTTTATGACCGCAATACAAATTTGAACTACATCTACATACAACGACTAACCATAAAGGTTTGAAAAATCATATTTGTGTACTTGTGTGTGAGTTAATTCCATGTGCAGTAAATTAGAAGGAACTTTCAAACATATTGGTCTCACGGCATGGACACATGCATGGAGTGCCATGGCATTTTGATTCCAAAAAATTAAAAACTAATAAGAAAAGCATGAAACCTTGCTTGATGTAATGTCATGCCACCAAGATGATGTGGTAAAAAAATTGGCTTGTTTGACGGAAGTTTGAACACCCCCTCACAAACCGGAGCAACTCACTAGAAGGCGTGTGGTTCCGAGAGGGAACAATGCATGTTTGATGACGAACGGGAGACAACTTCCTCTTACGGCCTTCAAATGTTTTTCTACATTTAACTTGCAGTAATACAACTATCATGTGAAAATTTGGAAAATTCCAGGGGTCATTTGACCTTTTAAAGACATTTAAGTGATTTTATAGCCATTTAATGACCAGAATTCAAATTTGAACTACATCTACATGCAACGGCTAACCATAACGGTTTGTAAAATCATATTTGTGTACTTGTGTGCAAGTTAATTCCATGTGCAGTAAATTAGAAGGAATTTTCAAACATATTGGTTTCATAACATGGACATATGCATGGAGTGCCATGGCATTTTAATTCCAAAAAAATAAAAACTGATCAGAAAAACATGAAACCTTGCTTGATGTAATGTCATGCCACCAAGATGATGTGGTAAAAAAATGGCCTGTTTGGCGGAAGTTTGGACACATCCCCCTATCGATGTCAAAACCGGCCGATCTCGGGTAGGGGGTCCCGAACTGTGCGTCTGAGGATCGAGCGAGCCATCGAACCTTCTGTCGACGGCATAGTGGTACTCTTAATGAAAGAAGCAATGTCTGTGTCAAAACTGTCCGATCTCGGATAGGGGGTCCCGAACTATGTGTCTGAGGATCGAAGGTAATAGGAGACAACGGAGACATGATGTTTACCCAGGTTCGGGACCTCTTAATGGAGGTAAAACCCTACGTCCTGCTTGATTGTATTTGATGAGTATAGGGGTTACAAGAGTTGATCTACCTTGAGATCGTAATGGCTAAACCCTAGATGTCTAGCCTGTATGAATTCTGATCGCCTCTACGGACTAAACCCTCCGGTTTATATAGACACCGGAGGGGCCTAGGGTTGTACAGAGTCGGCTTACAGAGAAAGGAAAACACACATCCAGACATTTAAGCTTGCCATCCACGCAAAGGAGAGTCCCATCCGGACACGGGGAAAGGTCTTTTGCCTTGTATCTTCATGGCCCATCAGTCCGGCCCATATAAAATAGCCCGGACACCCGAGGACCCCTTAGTCTAGGACTCCCTTACCCCCTCACAAACCGGAGCAACTCACTAGAAGGCTCGTGGTTCTGAGAGGGAACAATGCATGTTTGATGACGAACAGGAGATAGCTTCCACTTAGGGCCTTCAATTTTTTTTGTACATTTAACGTGCACTAATACAACTATCATGTGAAAATTTGGAAAATTTCAGGGGTCATTTGAACTTTTAAAGACATTTAAGTGATTTTCTAGCCATTTAATGATCGTAATTCAAATTTGAACTACATCTACATGTAACGGCTAACCATAACGGTTTCAAAAATCATATTTGTGTACTTGTGTGTGAGTTAATTCCATGTGCAGTAAATTAGAAGGAATTTTCAAACATATTGTTCTCACAGCATGGGCACTTGCATGGAGTGCCATGGCATTTTAATTCCAAAAAATTTAAAAATGATAAGAAAAACATGAAACCTTGCTTGATGTAATGTCATGCCACCAAGATGATTTGGTAAAAAAATTGGCCTGTTTGACGAAAGTTTGGACACACACCCCTCACAAACTGGAGCAACTCACTAGAAGGCTCATGGTTCCGAGAGGGAACAATGCATGTTTGATGACAAATAGGAGATAGCTTCCACTTACGGCCTTCAATTTTTTTCTACGTTTAACATGCACTACTACAAATGCCATGTGAATATTTGCAAAATTCTAGGGGTCATTTGACCTTTTAAAGACATTTAAGTTATTTTCTAGCCATTTAATGAACGTAATTCAAATTTTAACTACATCTACATGCAACGGCTAACCATAATGGTTTGAAAAATCATATTTTTGTGTACTTGTGTGCGAGTTAAAAAATCATCAGACGATGTAAATATCTGGTGTTCAAAAAAGAAAATGTGAAGATATGGCAAGACAACCGGCCCCCACACGAGTGGCACTCTATCTCACGGCTCGAGGTTTGGTAGGTGAGTGGCAGGGGTCATTAATCAGACACAGTTCTATATTGGAAACCGTCAACTATTATGTTCACACACGGATTTTGCTGCAGGAATCGTGTGTAATTCAAACTACAGTACTCGTAAATTCCGGCAACCGGCGTGTGAACTATTCCCATCAATCTAGATTCTGGCCGCCAATAAATACTACCTTGCTCACGTCATCCCACCTACATTTTCATCTGCATCCTCCCCTCACTCGCCCACCTCTCTTTGTCACTCTGTCTCTCTGTCTGTCTCTCTCTCTCTCAAATCTCTGCCATGGCGCCACCAGTCTGGTCACGCGCCGACGAGGAGTTGCCGCCCCCAAGGACACTCACTCTAATAGCAACGGCGAGGACCCCTACGCGCCGCGGGAGGAGGTTGCGCCGGACCCCACAACTTTGGATAGGTTTTGGGACCAGTACAATCTTTGTCTCTGGAAGTCGCTGCCGCCGGCTGAGAAAGCCAGGCAAGTGGCATTCAAGAAGGAGATGGCGGAGGATGAAGCCAGGTACCAGGCGGC
This sequence comes from Triticum urartu, assembly GCF_056163025.1. Lineage (NCBI taxonomy): Eukaryota > Viridiplantae > Streptophyta > Magnoliopsida > Poales > Poaceae > Triticum > Triticum urartu. The sequence goes on along the minus strand of NC_141876.1, from coordinate 169,709,082 downwards.
CCGTGAAGCCCTTGATGTCACCTGGAAAAAGGAGGCGACGGATCTTTGGGGGCGGGCGCATCGTCGTGCGGAGGAGGTGTACGAAGACGGGTACTTCGCCAGGAAGGTCAAAGGCGCTGGGCGCCTTGTTGCTACATGGAGGTGTGTTGATAAGGTCCAGTGTGCCACCGACGAGCAACTACGATGGGCGCCCAATGAAATGGCAAGATCGTTTGCGCTCGTCCGCTAGCAAGAGGCAGATCGGTATGTCAAGCGCTGCGAGGCGGAGGAGGCGCAGTACTGCCTCCGCACTGGGAAGACGTCGCGCACCAAGGAGCTGTTGGCGAGGGGCTGCCGGAATACTGGCCCCGGGAGGGATTATTAGTTTTAGTATGGTTCGTTTGCAATTTTATGCATTGTACCTAGTAGTTAAGTATCATCACATATATGTGATGATATTATATATATATTCTGTGATGAACTAATGAACAATATATATATATATATTATGAATTCATTTTCTATCTGTTTTTGTATACTAATTTGAATCTAGCTATTATCATCCACATATATAGAATGAAAAGTGTATATACACACATTCAAACAGAACATATAAGAACGGAAATCAGAGTACACACATTGAAATAGAGCAATACTATGATTGTTGTGAATAGATAGCTATCCACGTCGAAATGACTCAACAAAATAAAACGCGTCCATGAGACCATGACCAACAGCCCTTGCCTACGGTAGCTCTTGGCTCTGCCTGAACTCATGCAGACGTTCGTCCAAGCGGTCGACATGCTTGCAGTACATCTAGAGCGCGATCTCGAGCTCCAAGTTGGCTATTTCATTAGAGATCACCAGCTGGACACCTGGGCCAAGGAGGCAGTCGAGCCTACCGACCAGCGCGTTGGCATCGAGCGGGCTGCGGACAAGACGAACGGCGTGACCCATGCGAACGGCATGGTGGGCGTCCGGTGCAAGTACGGTGTTGCCGGCCTCTGGTGCAAGTACAACGCAGAGGGCCTCTGCCCACTCCTGGCAAGGAATGGTTTACTAACGGGACATGTACCCAGCTGCGACGCCCTGTCGACAGCAGGCAAGTGTCGATGGATCCGCTCTTGCAATGCGGCGCGCCGTGCCTCTCGCTCTGTGGCGATGCAACGGTCTCACCATGTAGCGAGCTGCAGCTTATCGACGCCGACATGCCTAGCTTGCTCTGCGGCACGCCAGCGATCATGTTGTGCGGCGAGCTGTAGCTTGTTGGCGCTTACATGCCTATCTTGATCCGCGGCGCTGAAGCGCCATGCGCCAAGGGTCTGCTCAACCCTAGCGATGACGCGCATCACGGCGTCATCCATCGCGTTGCCAGGGAGCGCCTCGGCCTCGACGGGCCGTGGCGCCTACTCATTTTCCTTGTCGACGAGGTTGATGGCAAAGGCGGCGCTTTGGTGGGTTGGCATGCTTGGAAAAGGTGGATGTGCTACAGGCTGCGCTTGTTGCCTTCGTGCGTCACGTGCCGCCTAGGTTTATGCGCAATATCGCTGGGGTGGCAAGAAACCGGTGAGGAAATGGCAGGAAACGGTGGCATGTTCATAAAATACCATCAATTAATGGAAACTTAGCATAGAAGGAACGTCGAGCTAGCACAAGAAGTAGATGATAATCAGATGATCATTTATCCAAGTTAATTATGCATGTAATAGTTTACTTTGGTGTGTGGAAATGTCATGTGTGTATTAGCCGCCTATGTAATTGGATGTTTGCCACGTATTACACACATCTTGTTTATGTGAAACGTTTTTGTTCTCTTGGCTCAACACAAACAGTTTATAGGAATGTACTGCATGCCCTCCATTGCACACACCTTAATCTGGTTGAACCATTTCTGTTGCGTTGCCTAATCGAAAACAGTTCATCCGAGTGAACTGTATGTCGTATATCGCACACACCTTTATCTGGCTGACCGTTTGTTTTGTGTTGCCTAATCACAAACAGTTCATCCGAGTGAACTGTATGCTGTATATCCCACACACCTTCATTTGGCTGCCCGTTTCTTTTGTTCCTCATCATCGCAAACGGTTCATTGAACTGAACCGTATGCCCTGCATCGCACAGGCAACTAAAATCTGAACCGTGTTTGATGCATCCGTGATCGCAAATGTTTTTCATCTTTTTTGACGGTTATTTTACACCACCGTTTGCGATTATTGCATCGCACACAGTTTTGTCGAAGGGTCTCTGGTCGTAGTGTCGCGTTAGTAGCATCCTGCAGTAGTGCCACCTTTTCTTATTAGAATAAAGGATCATACTAAAGCTTCAACTATGGTTTGTCAGAGTTATACTAGAACACCTACACCCCCTGAACAAATTAAAGTTGAACCTAGTATTGTTGTGGTTAAAGATCTCTTGGTCAATAATATTGAAGGGCATGTTATTTATTTCTATCATGAAGCTGCTAGAATTACTAAACCCGATAGTGAAGATAAACATAGACTCGTTGTTGGCATGCCTATTGTTTCACTTAAAATAGGAGATCATTGTTATCATGGCTTATGTGATGTGGGTGCTAGTGTGAGCGCAATTCCTTTTTCCTTATATAAAGAGATCATGAATGATATTGCACATGCTGAGATAGAAGATATTGATGTTACTATTAAGCTTGCTAATAGAGATACTGTATCGCCAATTGGGATTGTTAGAGATGTTAATGTTTTGTGTCGAAAAATAAAGAACCCTACTGATTTTCTTGTTCTTGCTTCCCCACAAGATGATTTTTGTCCCATTATATTTGGTAGACCTTTCTTGAATACTATTAATGCTAAGATAGACTGCGAAAAATATATTGTTACTGTCGGTTTAGGGGATATGTCTCATGATTTTAATTTGTCTAAATTTCGTAGACAACCCTATGATAAAGAATTGCCTAGTAAGGATGAAATTATTGGTCTTGCTTCTATTGCCGTTCCTCCTACTGACCCTTTAGAACAATATTTGCTAGACCATGAAAATGATATGTTTATGAACGAAAGAAGGGAAATAGATTAAATATTCTTTAATCAAGGGCCTATTTTGAAACACAATTTGCGTGTTGAAATCCTTGGGGATCCTCCTCCACCCAAGGGTGACCCCATGTTTGAGCTTAAACAATTATCTGATACTTTTAAATATGCTTATCTTGATGAAAAGAAGATATATCCTGTTATTATTAGAGCTAACCTTTCAGGGCATGAAGAAAAGAAATTATTGAAAACTCTGAAGAAGCACCATGCCGCTATTGGATATACTCTTGATGATCTTAAGGGCATTAGTCCCACTCTATGTCAGCACAAAATTAATTTGGAGCCTGATGCTAAACCAGTTGTTGATCACCAACGATGGTTAAATCCCAAAATGAAAGAAGTGGTAAGAAATGAAATACTAAAGCTTCTGGAGGCAAGTATAATTTATCCTGTTGCTGATAGTAAATGGGTAAGTCATGTTCATTATGTCCCTAAGAAGGGAGGTATTACTGTTTTTCCTAATGATAAGAATGAATTGATTCCACAAAGAATTGTTACAGGTTATAGAATGGTAATTGATTTTTACAAGTTGAATAAAACCACTAAGAAAGATCATTACCCTCTTCCTTTTATTGATCAAATGCTAGAAAGACTATCCAAACATACACATTTTTTCTTTCTAGATGGTTATTCTGGTTTCTCTCAAATACCTATGTCAAAAGATGATCAGGAAAAGACCACTTTTACTTGCCCTTTCGGGAATTTTGCTTATAGACATATGCCTTTTGGTTTATGCAATGCACCTCCTACCTTTCAAAGATGTATGACTGTTATATTCTCTGACTTTTGTGAAAAGATTGTTGAGGTTTTCATGGATGTTTATCCATGTTCGGAACTTCTTTTGATGATTGCTTAAGTAACCTTGACCGAGTTTTGCAGAGATGTGAAGAAACTAATCTTGTTTTGAATTGGGATAAGTGCCACTTTATGGTTAATGAAGGTATTTTCTTGGGGCATAAGATTTCATAAAGAGGTATTGAAGTTGATAAAGCTAAAGTAGATGCTATTGAAAAGATGTCGTGTCCTAAATATATCAAAGGTATAAGAAATTTCCTCGGTCATGCTGGTTTCTATAGGAGGTTTATTAAAGAATTCTCTAAAATTTATAGGCCTCTCACTAATATCTTGAAAAAAGATGTTCCTTTTGTTTTTGATGATGATTGTGTAGAAGCATTTGAAATACTTAAGAAAGCCTTGATTTCTGCACCTATTGTTCAGCCACATGATTGGAATTTACCCTTTGAAATTATGTGCGATGCTAGTGATTATGTTGTTGGTGCTGTTCTAGGACAAAGAGTTGATAAGAAATTAAATGTTATTCATTATGCTAGTAAAACTCTAGAAAGTTCCCAGAGAAATTATGCTACTACAGAAAAATAATTTTTAGCAGTTGTTTCTGCTTGTGATAAGTTCAGATCTTATATTGTTGATTCCAAAGTAACTGTTCACACCGATCATGCTGCTATTAAATATCTTATGGAAAAGAAAGATGCTAAACCTAGACTTATTAGATGGGTTCTCTTGCTACAAGAATTTGATATCCATATTATTGATAGAAAGGGACCAAAGAACCCCGTTGCTGACAACTTTTCTAGGTTAGGAAATGTTCTTGATGACCCACTGCATATTGATGATAGCTTTCCTAATGAGCAATTAGCTGTCATAAATGCTTCTCGTAACACTCCCTGGTATGCTGATTATGCTAATTACATTGTTGCTAAATTTATACCACCTAGTTTTTGATACGTCTCCAATGTATCTATAATTTATGAAGTATTCATGCTGTTATTTTATCATTCTTGGGTGTTTTACAATCATTTTATAGCAACTTCATATCATTTTTGGGACTAACCTATTGACCCGATGCCCAGTGCCAGTTGTTGTTTTTTGCTTGTTTTTTACATCGCGGGAAATCAATATCAAACGGAGTCCAAACACCGCGAAACTTTACAGAGATTTTTTTGGACCATAAGGAACCCAATGGGCCAGAGCTGCACCTGGGGGTGCCCCGAGGGGGGCACAACCCACCAGGGCACGCTAGGGCCCCCTGGCGCGCCCAGGTGGGTTGTGCCCACCTCAGTGGCCTCTCGTACCCCTTCTTTGCACTATAAATTCCCAAATATTCCGAAACCCCTCGGGGTTAACCTAGATCAGAAGTTCCGCCGCCGCAGGGCTCCGTAGCCACTGAAAACCAATCTAGACCAATTTTGGCACCCTGCCGGAGGAGGGAATCATCTCCGGTGGCCATCTTCATCATCCCGGCGGCCACCACGATGAGGAGGGAGTAGTCCACCCTCGAGGTTGAGGGTTTGTACCAGTAGCTATGTGTTTTATCTCTCTCTCTCTCTCTCATGATCTATATCATGGGCTTTGTTAGCATAGATGGATCATATGATTTTTCTCCCCTCTATACTCTTGTTGTGATGAATTGAATCTTTACCCTCTGAAGTTTTGTCTTGTCGGATTGAATATTCAGAGATGAGAACACATGATATATGTCTTACGGTATGAATACTTGAGGTGACAATTGGGGTATCTTATTGATTCCCTTGATATATGTTTTGGCATTCAAGTTGCGGATTCCCACAGTGATATTGGGGTAATCTATGCATAAGGGCTGATGCACGTTTTTATTATCTTTTCTCCGACGGAAACTTTGGGGTCTCTTTATAGTTCTTTGTGTGGATTGAGTATTATGAATATGAATTTGCTTTGGTGTTATTCTTGTACAAACTCTAGGATAGATCGAATGGGAACAATAGCTTTGTGTTATTTTAGTATGAACTCTTGAATAGATCAAACGGAAAGAATAGCTTTGAGGTAGTCTCGTACCCTACAAACAATTCCTATCTTTTGTTCTCCACTAATAGGAACTCGAGAGTGATTCTTTATTACACTTTGAGGGATAATCATATGATCCAACTATGTTAGCACTGTTGAGCGATTGCACTAGTGAAAGTATGGACCCTAGGCCTTGTTTTTAAGCATTGGAACACCGTTTTTGTGCCACTTTACTATTTTCTATCTTGCTGTTTTTATTCATTAAGATTATAAAAATATATTTCTACCATCTGTATTACACTTTTATCACCATCTCTTCGCCGAACTAGTGCACCTATACAATTTGCCATTGTATTGGGTGTGTTGGGGACACAAGAGATTTCTTGTATTTGGTTGTAGGGTCGTTTGACAGAGACCATCTTCATCCTACACCTCTCACGGATTAATAAACCTTAGGTCATCCACTTGTGGGCAAATTGCGACTGTCCTACAAAACTCTGCGCTTGGAGGCCCAACACGTGTCTACAAGAATAAAGTTGTGTAGTAGACATCAAGGTATTTTCTGGTGCCGTTGCCGGGGAGGTGAGTGCTTGAAGGTATATCTTTAGATCTTGCAATTGAATCTTTTAGTTTCTTGTTTTATCACTAGTTTGTTTCATAACAGAAAACTACGAAAAACGGAATTGAGGTTGCATCATATTATTGATCATCTTTATAATATCTTTCTTGAAAATCATGGATAGGAAAATTGTGCTCAATTGTTAGAGGAAGAAGTCAATAAAATGCTTGGAACAAAATATTTGAATGATGAGCATGATTGCAATGTTGTTAGTATGAATTCTTTGAATATCCATGATGCTAATGATATGCAAAGCCATAAGCTTGGGGGTGCTAGGTTTGATGAAGATGATATTTTTAGTCCCCCGAGATTTGTTGTGCAAATTTGTTATAATGATTGCATGCCTCCTATTTATGATGATTATGGTGATGACATATATGCTATAAAGAATAATGATAACAATGAAACTTGTCATCATGATTTTAATTTTCACTCTCATGATAGTTATTTTGTTGAGTTTGCTCCCACTACTATTGATGATAAGAAATTTGCTTATGTGGAGAGTAATAAGTTTTCTATGCTTATGTCATGAAAGTAATGCTTTATGTGATGGTTATAATGTTGAATTTCTTCATGATGCTACTGAAAATTACTATGAGGGAGGAACTTATGCCTATAGGAATTGCAATACTATCAAGTTTCCTCTCTATGTGTTGAAAGTTTTGAAGTTATGCTTGTTTTGCTTTCCTATGCTAGTTGATTCTTGTTCCCTTAAGTTGTTTGCTCACAAAATCCCTATGTATAGGAAAAGGGTTATACTTAAATGTGCTAGTCATATGCTTCATGATGCTCTCTTTATGTTTCAATTCTTATCTTTTATGCGAGGATCATTGAAATCATCATGCCTAGCTAAAAGGCACTAAAGAAAAGCGCTAGTTGGGGGACAACCCAACAATTTTACCTAATTTTTTTGTGGGTTCACATGATTAGGCTACTGTAGTAATCATGTTTTATTTCTTTTGTTCCAATAAAGTGCCAAGTAAAGCCTTTGGGGTCATGTTGGGTGATAGTTGAGTTGACCTTGCTGAAAAGCAGAAACTTTTGAGCTCAGGAAAACAATTCTCATTTTTAACAAAAGCGTGATAAAGTGTTGATTCTCTTTGCAGAATATTAATATAAAAAATTCTCAGGTTTTCCTATTTTTTCAGAATTTTTGGAGTAGAAGAAGTATGGTTTGTGTACAGATTACTACAGACTGTTCTATTTTTGACAGATTCAGTTTTCAATGCATAGTTTGCTTGTTTTCTAGTTTCTATGGCCTATATTGTTCATTATAAATTGTGGAAATGATATTCTACAGTAGGCATTGTGTGGAAAAAAATTATGAATATTGTCTTTGATAGTACCAAAGTGGGATGGTTTGCTCTTTATCATACTAACCTATCTCACCAAGTTCCGTTAAGTTTTGTGTGATTGAAGTTTTCAAGTTTTGGGTGAGATATCGATATGAGGAGAATGAGGAGGGACAAGAACCTAATCTTGGGGATGACCAAGGCACCTCCAAGGAAATATTCAGGGAAGATCCAAGCAACTAAGCTTGGGGATGCCCAGGAAGGCATCCCCTCTTTCGTCTCCAACATTATCGGTAACCTCACTTGGAGCTATGTTTTCATTCGTCACATGATATGTGTTTTGCTTGGAGTGTCAATTTATTTTGTTAGTATTTTCTTGCTGTTATTTATAATAATGTTTTTCTTGTTTTATTTCAATTAAAGTGGTAATGATAGCCTTTGCCATGCTTCTTTTGCAAGTATACATGCTGCTGTTTGAAAACAGAAAGTTTACTTCTATTGCAAAAATTCCCTAGAAAAGTAAGAATGTGATAAAATGTTGAAACTTTTTGCAAAAGGAGCTCTAATAAATTTTCTACAGTGTGGTTAATTTTCATAACTTTTGGAGTTAGGGAAGTATTGATACTCTTGCATTCTTTACAGACTATACTATTTTGGCAGATTGCTGTTATGTTTGCATATGTTTGCTTGTTTAATGATTCAATTTGCGGATAGGAGTATTAAATATGCAGAGGCATTTAGTGTCGGTGTTCTGGGAACGGGGGTCCCCAGAATTTCCTGCCTGCGGCCTGCGTCATGGCTCAAGTGGGGGCCCAGTGCGTCCCATCTTCATCAGCTCAAGCTGAAGACCCTCGCGAGGGGCCAAGTCCCGCGGGGCGGACGACAGAAAGCTTCCTCAAAGGCAGCCTCATCCAGCAGGCTCGCGAGGAGGCGGAGAGATCAAGGCGGGGATACCTCGTGAGGAACCCGTGACACAAGCCATGACGATCGAGACCAGGCGGGCGCCGGCCTGCGCAGTGTCCTTGTTTCCCCTTTGGTGCAAAGGGGGCAAGCACATGCTAAGGCATCGGGAAAAGGTTGCCATTCCGGTGCAACAAGACCAAGACCAGCAGAGCGGCAGGACGGAGGTCACCGTGGAGCCCAAGACAGCGTCATCACCAGTGCTTTTGGCAGCCGAAGACCACCTTTGGTCAGGATAACTTGTACTATATGTTCCCCTTCGAAATGGCCAAGTGTTGGCACCCTTCCCACTCATTATTTGGGGAGAGGCCCAGGGCCTCTATAAATAGAGCTAGCCATCACAGAGTAGAGACATCAGAGAAAATGTCCAGAGCTCTGGTAGAACCCTAGTAGAGAGAGAGAGAGAGAGGCGACTGAACTCACCCTAGCAGTTCATCGCACCAGCTCAAGAACACCTCTCGCGAGGCGGTTCTTCCCTTGTACTATTCATCATTAGCCCCTAAGGCAATCCACCACACCACACACTTGAGTAGGGTATTACACCACACGGTGGCCCGAACCAGTATAAACCTGGTGTCCCTTGTGTTGTTCGTTGTTTCCGGTTTAGATCACGCGAGGAGATTGGGCGTAGATCTGTAGGGGAGAGATCTCCGCGCGCACCCTAGTGTTCCAACCTCAAGGGTCTGCCGGAACCCTAAATCCGACATTTGGCGCGCCAGGTAGGGGTGCGCCAGAAACTTTCTTCCGCTGTTCGCGCGTGATCTTCTGTCGTGTCCATGGCTGACGCTCGTCGAGCTCGCACTGAGCATCGGGCTGCTCTCGCCACCCGCGTCGCCCAGACGACGCCCGTCGGCAGACGACCTCGTCATCCCCCGTCGCCTGCCGCCAACACTGCCACTGGCCCGGCGGGGAACGAGCAGCAGGCCTCATCCCAGCATCCTTCGGTACGGCGGGAAGGCCGCACCGCCACACCGTCGCTGACTCCACCCGCTTCGTCGTCCCACGCCCGTCGCGCCCCCACGGACGCGCACGCCGCTCTGCTCCTAGCAAGAGAACTCTTGGACTACCGCCTCATCGACGACCTCTACGAAGACTGGCTCGCCCGCATGACCGAGCTTGTCAGCGCCACAGGGGGCTCCCCCTTGCCGTCCCTCTCACTTCCTCGCCCTCCACTCCATGCAGGAGGCGAGGATCAGGAGGTGCCTCCACCACCTCCTCCCCAAGGAGGCGCCCTAGCTCCAAGGCGGGCATCCCCAGAGCGAGACCCTCCGCGTCCGGCGCCTGCACAGCAAGAAAGGAGCTTCCAAGAGATCCCTCGTCCCCAAGAAGGTGCTCGCGCGCTCCCAGATCGCGTCCCTGCACCTCCACGCCAAGACCCCACTCTGCTCCAAGCGGCGGCACGCGGTAATCCCCAGGAGCAATCCCAGTACCAGCAAAAGGCACCGGTGGCCACAGCAGGCTGCCGTGCCCTCACCCCTGAGCTACGCAGCGTCGCATGGCCAGGCAAGTTCAAGCCTGACCTGCCCCCTCGCTATGATGGCACGGCAGACCCGTCGGAGTTCCTACAACTCTACAAGCTATGCATCGAAGCCGCCAACGGAGACAAAAGGGTCATGGCGAACTGGTTTCCCATGGCGCTCAAGGATGGGGCCCGCACCTGGCTCCTGAACCTGGCTCCTGGCACAATCTCCTCCTGGGACGAGATGCGCACTCGCTTCATTGCCAACTTCCAGGGCACTCGCGACCGGCCCCCGGCCGTGAGCGATCTGCGCTGTATCAAGCAGCAGCAAGGGGAAACCCTCCAGAAATACATCCAGTGCTTCAACAACGCTCGCCTCAAGATCCCCAAGGTGACTGAAGAAGCCATCATCTCGGCCTTCTCCGATGGCGTACGCGACGTCAATATGAAGGAGGAGCTAGCAATCCATGAAGACCTGTGCACATCCCTGGAGCTGTTCAACTTGGCGACCAAGTGCACCAGGGCTGAGGAAGGGCGCCTTTCACTCCTCAAACTCCCCGCTGCCGACCCAGAAGAGAAGAAGCCCAAGGCCAAGGACGTGAAGTGCAAGGGGGCTGCCGTGCTTGCAGCGGAACCAAACACCAAGCGAGGCAGGGATCAGCCCGGGTCATCCAAGGGCAGCCGATACTACGTGTACCACGACCTCCACACCTACAACACCAACGAATGTCAAGAGCTCAGGGCCGTGGGAGATGGACGTGTCAGCCGACGCCCCAAGCGCAACGACAGGGGCCATGGCCGAGGAGGAGGAAGAGGTGGCAGACGATGGGAAGACCGTGGCCCTCGCCAAGGGTGGCGTGACCGACCTCGCGAGGATCACTGGCAGGACCAGCCTCACGAGGGAGGCTGGAGAGATCAGCCTCGTGAGGATCGCCCGCGCGGCAACACAGGCCTTCCTCCTCTGCCACCACTGCCAAGGAGGAACGAATACCAACATCAGGACAAGGTGGATGGGGGCTTCCAGGAGCCGCGTGCAATCGCTTGCATCTTGGGCGGCGCGCAGGCCCCAGCCTCATAGCGTATCTTTAAGCAGTTTGCTCGCGAGGTGAATGCAGTCCTCCCCAAGCTTGAGGCCACGCACCCTCTCAGGTGGTCCGCGTGCGCTATCACGTTCAGCTCAGCGGATCAGCTCAAGTGCGCGGCAACGGCCGGAGTCCTCCCGATGCTTTGCTCCGCAGTCATCAGCAACGTGCAGGTCACCAGGACCCTCATTGACGGAGGAGCAGGACTCAACGTCCTGTCCGTCGAGACGTTCGACAATCTCCAAGTGTCGTATGATCAGCTTCAGCCAACCAAGCCGCGTCTCAGGAGCGCCTCTGGCCTTCGCGCGTGGGGCGCTGCGAGGGTCCACCTCACAGCTACGTTCGCATGCCTTTCGGCCTACCGAACGCAGTCGCTGCTCATCAGCGCTCGCTGAGGAGAATTCTGGAGGCTCAGGAGATCAGGCATCGTGCAGCCCTAGCGGAGATGGAGATGGCTCTCGGAGACCCACCTGTGCCCCTGGAGCCTCCCGAGGTTCCTGGGCCTGGGGGCTCGTGAGGGTCGGCGTCTTCATCGCGCGTCGCCCGCTTCTTCACCATCAGTCCATCTTCAATGGCACCAGGTGACATCTTTCTAAGTTCTATTTTTAGCTGGGAGTGCCTACAGGGCCGCATTATTCCCAGGTCGCGTGGGTCCGTCCCTGCGGCATGTATCCGTTTTGCTTATGCTCTTTACTTACCTTGTTGGGGGCGCCCCTCCGGCTGCATCATCCCCGAGCTGCTCGGGCCTGGCCCTGCGGCGTTTGCTTTTCCCGCGTCTACTTAAAATGAATTTGCTCTTTCGCGCTCAATTATCACCTGCTACTTATCGCAGACTTCTCCACTTTCATGCAAAGTGCTTGCACGTTAAAAGGGGGGGTACCTGAGCATCGCGACTCATGGGCTCCTACTGGCTCTCCCGCCCTCACCCCTGGCCTTGACCCACGGCATCGCGACCTATCATACCAGTGGCGGCTGAGCTCGCTCGAGGGCCGGGACCTAAGGACGTAGAGCATTTGCATTCTAATCACCCTGCAGGAACACACCATTGATAAAGGCCCAGAGCCAGGCGCAACCCGCCTCGAGGTAGGGCCTCGTGAGTCCCGCGCTGGCTCACGAGTGCCCAGATACACCTCTCCTAGCCCTATCGTGCCGGCCACATGTCAGGGCGGGGTTGTACATGCCCCGGGGGCTCCTCCCGGAGGGGATCCCCCTCCCACGTACCAGTGGAAGCATCATGCTCTGCGCTGGCTGACAACACTGCCGAGGAGCGGCTATGCCCGTACACATACTGAAGCGCTATGCTCCGCGCTGGTGATAAACAACTGAGGGCAGCCTCTGGCCGTACCAACCCCAGGGAGCCCAGAGCTCAATGTCCGACACCATCGCAACGCCTCCCCTCGAGAGCGCCGCGCGAGGGGGCTGGACACGGGGGCTACGCCCGGGCCTCGCCCGAGCGCACGCCACCTAGCCAGGCCCCTCGGACCTGGTCGTCACGCGCCCCTCCTCGAGCGGAGCCAAGGTATGGAAACCCGTTTGAACGTCAAGGGGGACTCCTGAGCATCGCGACTCAGGAGCCTAACTTGCCCCGTAGCCCCTCACTCCTTAGTCCCGTCCTGGTTTCCGGTCGGGGCTAACGCTGGGTGAGGTACGCGCGGGGCCGGGCCCTACTAACACAGAACGATCAATCCACTCCTCGTTCCCCCCTTTCCTACTTGTTGCTTGTGCGTCAAGGGGGACTCCTGAGCATCGTGACTCAAGAGCCTAACTTGCCACGTAGCCCCTCGCTCCTTAGTCCCGTCCTGGTTTCCGGTCGGGGCTAACGCTGGGTGAGGTACGCGCGGGGCCAGGCCCTGCCGACGTAGAGCGCGAGCAAGTAGGGGAGAAAAATGCAAATTCCAGGAAATTCAAAGAAAATATTACAAGCCATAGATTGTTTCACGACGTCAAACATAAGTCTAAATGCCTCCGCGAGGCATGGTGCATGTTGCAGGAATAAAAACAGGACAGAAGCCGTGAAGGGATCACTCTCCAGTGGCGTCGCCTCCTAGGGCCGTGGAGCTGGCGGCACCACGCCCGGGCAAGATGCTGAAGGCGCGGAACCTCCCCAGCAAAGCTTCGGCTCGGCCTTTCATGACCTCAGTGGCAGCGGCGGCAAGGTCGCTGCTCACGGGCTCCAGCAGGCTGTCGAGGTCGATGTTGGGGTCGCGCAGTTAGACGTGGCTGAGGACACGCGTCAGCACCGCCGAAGACAGGGCACGCGCCTCGGCCTTGACCGTGGGACAAGGCCGTCTACGACATCTTCAAGCGCGCGGACCAGGAAGGGAAGCAGCTTGGCGGGGCCGTCCTCCGCGCCGGCCAGCGGCTCCTCCAAGCCGCTCTCATAAAGTGTCTTCAGCGCGGCACGAGCCCTCTTCTCCATCTTCGTGAAGGCCACCCGATCCTCTGCCAGGACCTTCGCCTTGGCGTCCAGCTCGGCCCTCTCTGCCTGCAGCGACCGCTCCACCGTCTCCAGTTTGCCATGGCGGTCATCGAGCTTGGCGTCCCGGTCCTTGACGGCAGCCTCCCGAGCCTTCATCTCCTTCTCTTTCTCCTGGCGGCCGTGGACCTCCTTGGCGAGCTCGTCGCGCAGGCCTTGCAGCTCGACCTCCAGCTCCTTGCAGCGAGCCTTGGCAGCCGCAGCATCGCCCAGGGCAGCATCGTGGGCGGCCTTGGCTTGGTTGGCGGCCTGCTTCTCCCCATCGTAGGTCTCCACGGCCTGGCTCAGCGCTGCTCGGACAGAGGCAGCAGTACGGGCCCAGCCAGAAGCTAGCTCCAGGCGCCCCGCCGCTAGGCGAGGGTCCGCGCTCAGAAGATCCTCCCGCAGCTGGCTCAGTTCGCTTGCGACCTAGTCCAGGACGACGGCAGAGGCAGCAGAAGAAGCGGGAACCGGCGAAGCATGCAAAGAAGACGGCGGCGTGATCACGGTTTGGCAGGAAGGAACCCCCTGGGCCTTGGTCGCCCCGGCTGCAGCATCGAGCGCAGTCGACTCCAGGGTCAGCGGGCCACAGGGGCTGACTCCTCGCCAAGGTGTCCCAGCCGGCCTTGCGAGGATGATCGGACCAGGGAGGCGCGAGCCGCGCCATCTTCCTCACCAGTGGACGAAGGCATCGCCCCGGCAGATGGACTCGCCCCAAGCGGAGCCGCAGAAGCCCCTCTCAACCTCTTCACCGCAGGCGCCGGCCTGACAAGATAATATGGACGTCAAGCCTCATCACTCGTGGACCCAAGCAACTTCCGGCCGAACTTGAAGCCCGAGAGCCTGCAGCTTGGGTCAGCCTCGGGAGGCCCGGAAGCAGAAGCCATGTCGGGAGGGCTGGGGCTGGCCTTAGACCGCCCAGGGATTGGAGCGGACCCTAGGGGAACCAGCCCCGACCTGCCCTTCCTTGTGACCAAGGGAGAGTCCTCCCCTCCTCGCCCGGCGCCGGCATCGTCATCATCCGGCATGGAGCGGAGGGCCCGAGACCTGAACCGAGGGAAGGACTCCCCCGACTCCTCACCAGTCGCCTCGAAGGCGGACTCTTCCTCCTCCGCCTCTTCTTCCTCTTCACTCTCGCTGGAGCTACCGGAGGACACGTTGCAAAAAATAGCAACTGGCACTTGGCACTATGTCAATAGGTTAGTACGAAAAATGATATAGAATGACTATAAAATGATTATAAAACATCCAAGATTGATAATATAACAGCATGGAACAATCAAAAATTATATATACGTTGGAGACGTACCAGCATCCCCAAGCTTAACTCCTACTCGTCCTCGAGTAGGTAAGTGATAAAAACAAATTTTTTGATGTGGAATGCTACCTACCATGTCATATCATATTCTTTTCTTTATAGCATGGAAATTTGGACTTTTATATTGTTCAAAGCAATAGTCTAGTTTTGACATGATAACTTAAATACTCAAGCATATCAACAAGCAACCATGTCTTTCAAAATATCAATGCTAAAATAAGCTATCCCTAGCCCATCATGCTCAATCATTGATTCATTCATGAAACACACTCGCATATTAACTACACCCAATGCTCATGTATGATCATAGTGCCTCCTAGTTGGTGCTTTTGTAAGAGAAGATGGAGACTCAAATTCAAAAAATAAAAATTGCATAAATTAAAAGAAAGGCCCTTCGCAGAGGGAAGTAGGGATTTGTAGAGGTGCCAGAGCTCAAAGCAAAAAACTTAGAGATAAAAACATTTTGGGAGGTGTATCCATCCCACCAACGAAAATGGCTTAGAGTTCCTAACACTTTCCATGCTAGATATATCATAGGTGGTTCCCAAACAGAAAATAAAGTTTATTGCTTTTTCCACCATACTTTCACTTTCCATTGCTAACCGTATCCACGGGTGCCTTCCATTCCAACACTTTTCAAGGAATTTATTATTTGATAACATAGAGTAAATTAATTTTTGATTTCTGGACTAGGCATCCTAATACCTTTGCCTTACTCTCATGCAATGACAAGTGAATAAACACTCATCGTAAGAATAACACATCTAGCATGGAAAATATTAGTCAACTCTCACCGCTCCGCGAGTGAAACGAACAAACAAAAGAGAAGTTTATTTTGAAAATTTGCTTACAATTGCAAAAGAATACCGCATATAGGTAGATATAGTGGACTCATGTGGCAAAAGTGGTATAAAGGTTTTTGGATGCACAAGTAGTGATCATACTTAGTGCAAAATGAAGGCTAGCAAAAGATTGAGAAGCGACCAACCAAGAAACGAATAATCTCATAAGCGAGCATTAAGCATAACTAACACCAAATAATGCACCACAAGTAGGATATAATTTCATTGCATAATTATTGACTTTCGTGCTTTCATAGGGAATCACAAACCTTAACACCAATATTCTAACTAAAGCATAATTACTCATCAACATAACTCACATATCACATCATCATATCTCAAAACTATTACTAAGAATCAAGTTTATTTTGTCCAATGATCTTCATGAAAGTTTTTATTATATCCTTCTTGGATATCTATCACGTTGGGACCAATTTTCATATGTTGCTTTTGAAGAGCTCAAACAAATATAAGTGAAGATCATGAGCATAATTTTTCTTTCTCTCATATTAATTTAGTGAAGCAAGAGAGAATTTCTTGAAAATTTTACTAACTCTCAAAAAAATATAAGTGAAGCAAGAGAGAATTTCTTCAAAAATACTAAAGCACACCATGCTCAAAAAGATATAAGTGAAGCAATAGAGCAAGTCCATAGCTCATAAAAAATTTAAGTGAAGCATAGAGAGGAATTCTAACAAGTCATGAAATTTTTTTGACTCTCTCAAATAGGTATTTCCAGCAAGGAATCAATACTTAAAACACAAAATAGAACAAGCAAAGACTCATATCATACAAGACGCTCCAAGCAAAACACATAGTATGTGATGAATAAAAATATAGCTTTGAGTGAAATACTGATGGTCGTTAGAAGAAAGAGGGGATGCCACTCGGGGGCATCCCCAAGCTTTGTTGCTTGCTCTCTTTTGGATAATAGCGGGGGATGCCAGGGCATCCCCAAGCTTAGGCTCTTCTTACTCCTTATTCATTCATCCATCGTAAGATAACCCAAAACATGAAAACTTCAATCGCACAAGACTCAACAAAACCTTCGTGAGATCTGTTAGTATAAGAAAATAAATCACTACTATAAGTGTTGTAGCAAACCAATTCATATTTTTTTCTTGAATTATATCTACTGTATTCCAACTTTTCTATTGCAAAAACGCATCAAAGAAAACAATAGAGCCATCAAAACAAACACACAACACAAAGAAAACAGAATCTGTCAAAAACAGAATGGCATGTAGTAATCTGGACGTTTGGAATACTTATGTCACTCCAAAAATTCTGAAAAATTTGGAAGACGTGAGAAATTTGTGTATTGATCTCCTACAAGAGGAATTGGCATTTCATCGCTCTCTAGTAAAAAAATGAGAATTATTTTCATGAGAGTAAAAGTTTCTGCTTTTTCAGCAAGATCAAACAACTATCACCCAAGAAAATCCTAAAGGCTTTACTTGGCACAAACACTAATTAAATCACAAAAAACACAATCATAACAATAGCATAATTGTGCTAACACTCAAAAACAGGAAGAAAAAAGCAAAAATAAATTTTATTCACTGGGTTGCCTCCCAACAAGCGCTATAGTTTTATGCCCTTAGCAAGGCATAAAGCAAGGATCTAAGTTTTGTCATATTTGTTCAACTCTTCAATAAAAACCTTATAATTCTTCAAGGATTTAGCATAAAGAGTTTCCATGACAATACTTCTAGGAACAATTTTGAAGAATTCATTTTTGCCCAAGGGATCTCTTATAACTTCAACAAAATCTGGGTGGATACTAATCATCTTAAGATCCCCTTTACTAGAAGTTGCACCCTTGCTCTTGGTAACTTGTGTAGTCTTGCCAATTTTTATGGGAGTTTTTTCAATAGTTTTAGCTGAAGAAAAATCCGTGCTCAAATTACTTCAGATTTCTTCTAGTTTATCAATTCGAGACAAACTTTCTTCAATTCTTTCATGAATTACGGTTCCCTTTTCTTTTAACAACTTAAAAACTTCCCCCGATTTTGACCCAATTTTAGTTGCAAAATTATGCATCTTTTTTATCCAAGTTTTCAATATGCTCTTCAGTAAGCATTTTCTTTTTAGTAGCATCTAATCTTTCCATAACATGCTCAAGAGTCAAAGTTATTTCATTAATCATAAGAGGTGGTGATCCCACTAAATTTCCCATAGCATTGAAAGCATTAAGAAAGGGACACATCAAGAAATTTCCACCGGTAATCGTATCAAGGACGAATCTATACCAAGCGGTGATGCCCACATAAAAGCAACAAAGAAGAACAACGATAGATTGCTTACGGATAGATCTATTATGAGCATTGCAAATTCTATACCAAGCATATTTTAAATTTTCTCCTCACCTTTGTTTAAAGTTTAGAACCTGGTTCTCAGGAGTGCACACAATAGAGGAAGAACTATCCATGACGATAATAACGTTAGACAAGATTGCACACCAAAACAGATCCAGCAAGAAAACAGCGAACGGAAAAGAGGGGCGAATAAAAATGGCAAATTTTTGTGAAGTGGGGGAGAGAAAAACAAGAGGCAAATGGAAAATAATATAAATTGCGAGGAGATGAGATTTGTGATTAGGAACCAGGTACGTGCTGAAGATCCTCCCCGGCAACGGCACCAGAAATTAGTTCATTGACGGGAAACTATCTTGACTTGATCCTCCCCGGCAACGGCGCCAGAAATTCCTTTTGATGTCGCTTGAAGCTACGTCGGTATTTCCCCAAATTGGAAGGGATGATGCATCACAGCGGCGGTAGGTATTTCCCTTAGATATGAAACCAAGGTTATCGAACCAGTAGGAAAACCAAGCAACACAACATAAATAGCACCTGCACACAAATAACAACTACTCACAACCCGACGTGTAAAAGGGGTTGTCAATCCCTTTCGGGTAGCGGCGCCCCAAGATGGGCAAACGGACATGAGAGAGTTGTAAATATTGATAGATTGAACACCAAATAAAATAAATTACAGCAAGGTATTTTTGTACTTTTGGATTTAGTAGATCTGAAAATAAAAGGCAAATAAAATAGATCGCAAAGGCAAATAATATTAGAAAGAGACCCGGGGGCCATAGGTTTCACTAGTGGCTTCTCTCGAGAAAAATAGCAAACGGTGGGTAAACAAATTATTGTTGGGCAATTGATAGAACTTCAAATACTCATGACGATATCCAGACAATGATCATTACATAGGCATCACGTCCATGATTAGTAGACCAAATCTTGCCTGCATCTACTACTATTACTCGACACATCGACCGCTATCCAGCATGCATCTAGTGTATTAAGTTCATGGAGAAACGGAATAATGCAATAAGAACGATGACATGATGTAGACAAGATCTATCTATGTAGAGATAGACCCCATCATTTTATCCTTAGTAGCAATGATACATACGTGTCAGTTCCCCTTCTGTCACTGGGATCAAGCACCGTAAGATCGAACCCACTACAAAGCACCTCTTCCCATTGCAAGATAAATAGATCAAGTTGGCCAAACAAAACCCAAATATCGGAGAAGAAATACGAGGCTATAAGCAATCATGCATAAAATAGATCAAAGAAACTCAAATACTTTCATGGATATAAAAAGATAGATCTGATCATAAACTCGAAGTTCATCCAATCCCAACAAACAAACCACAAAAAGAGTTACATCATATGGATCTCCAAGAGACCATTGTATTGTGAATCAAATGAGAGAGAGGAAGCCATCTAGCTACTAACTACGGACCCGAAGGTATACAAAGAACTACTCACGCATCATCAGAGAGGCACCAATGGAAGTGGTGAACCCCATCCGTGATGGTGTCCAGATTGGATCTGGTGGTTCTGGACACCACGACAGCTGGAATTGATTTTCATCGACTCCCCTAGGGTTTCTGGAATATTAAGGTATTTATAGAGCAAAGAGGCGATCCGGGGGGCACCCGAGGTGGGCACACCCCACTAGGGCACGCCTGGGCCTCCTGGCGCGCCCTCATGGGTTGTGCTCTCATCGGAGCACCCCCCCAGGCATAGCCTTGGTCCATTAGGTGTCTTCTGGTCCATAAAAAATCTCCATAAAGTTTGGTGGCATTTGGACTCTGTTTGGTATTGATTTTCTGCGATGTAAAAAACATGCAAAAAGCAGCAACTGGCACTTGACACTATGTCAAAAGGTTATTACCAAAAAATGATATAAAATGATTATAAGACATCCAAGATTGATAATATAACAGCATGGAACAATCAAAAATTATAGATACGTTGGAGACGTATCAAAAAGCATGTCACTTACCTCTTGAACTAGAACATAAGGCATACTGAGCTATTAAAGAGATCAATTATGATTTCAAACTTGCCAGTGAGAAGAGGTTATTTGACATTAGCTCACTTGATTAATGGAGAACCCAAGCCTATGAGAATGCCCAGCTGTTTAAAGAAAAAGTTAAAAGATGACATGACAGAAGGATACAAAAGCATGAGTTTAATGTAGGTGATCATGTTTTGCTATACAACTCTCGTTTTAGATTTTTTGCAGGAAAGTTTCTCTGTAAATGGGAAGGTCCTTACATTATCGAGGAGTCTACCATTCCGGTGCCATAAAAATCAACAACGCTGAAGGCACAAATCCGAAGGTGGTAAACGGTCAAAGAATCAAACATTATATCTCAGGTAATCCCATAAATGTTGAGACCAATATAATTGACACTGTAACACCGAAGGAGTACATAGGGGACACTTTCCCGAACATTTCAGACTCCAAAAAGGAATAGGTATGTGGTATGGTAAGTAAACCGACTCCACAACTATACTAGTAGCAGTTTTTCTCCATTTTGGAATATTCAAGAAAATTAGGAAAATTAAAAGTAGTCCAAAAGAGACACGAGGCGACCACAAGGGTGGAGGGCGTGCCCTACCCTCCTGAGCACGCCCCCTGCCTTGTGGCCACCTCGTGTGCCCTCCAGACTCCGTTTTCTTGCACAATACTTCTTTTGGTCGGCAAAAATTCATTATATGATCTCCCGATGGTTTTGACCACCGCACCACGACAATATCTCCTGTTTTTGTTTTCAGTTGTGTCTGCAGCAGATTTGGAGCATTATGGTTGGACCACTGAGGAAGAAGCCTACTACATCAACAACTCCATCATCACCACCTCCGAAGAAAGAGACATAAATACATGGGTACGGGCACTCCAGTTGGCAACTTCCAAGCTTGGGGGAGGTACCCCAATATCGTATCACCATCACACCTTTACCTTTATCATTTTTCTTAGTTTGATCATTTTGGTTATATCTTGATCTAGTAGAATAAAGTTTTTAGTATGATCTAGCTTTGAGTTTTGCTTTATGTTCCCTCTATGTAATCGAGTCCTTGAGTTATATATAGTAAAGAGTAGTTTTGAGATGAGGGTTTTGCTTTCTTGCTATGATCTTGAGGGAATTAAATAAAAGAAAGAATAAAAGAAATAAAAGATCATATATTGATCTTATCGAGAGTAAATAAAGAGTATGATGACTAAAATTTGTTGAGAGTTGACAAACATAGTTTTGGTCATTGTTGCAATTAATAGGAAGTAATAAAGAAAGAGAGGCTTCCCATATAAATATACTATCTTGGACATATTTTGTAATTATGAGCACTCATTAAAATATGACATGCTAAAAGGTTGATGTTGGACAAGGAAGACAACATAATGGGTTATGTTTTCTTATATCCGAATAGAAGTTATATTGTCATGGATCCTCCAACATGTTAAGCTTGCCTTTCCCTCTCATGCTTGCCAAATTCTTTGCACCAAGTAGAGATACTACTTGTGCTTCCAAACATCCCTTAAACTAGTTTTGCCACGAGATTCCACCATACCTACCTACGAATTGAGTAAGATCCTTCAAGTAAGTTGTCATCAGCGCAAGCAATAAAAATTTCTTTCTAAATGTGTATGATATATTAGTGTGAAGAAAATAAGCTTTATACGAACCTGTGATATGGAAGAAATAAAAGCGACAGACTGCATAAGAAAGATCTTTATCACGAGTGGCAATATAAAGTGACGTTCTTTTGCATTAAGATTTTATGCATCCAACCATAAAAGCGCATGACAACCTCTGCTTCCCTCTACGAAGGGCCTATCTTTTACTTTATCTTCCACCTTTATACAACAGTCATGGTGATCATCACCTTTGATTTTTACACTTTTTCCTTTGGCAAGCACTATGTGTTGGAGAGATCCGGATATATATATATATATATAAGATGTAGGTTATCATAAAGTATTATTGTTGACATTACCCTTGAGGTAAAAGGTTGGGAGGCGAAACTATAAGCCCTATCTTTCTGTGTGTCCTATTGAAGCTTTGAACCCATAAGTATCGCGTGAGTGTTAGCAATTGTGAAAGACTAAATGATAGTTGAGTATGTGGACTTGCTGAAAATCTCTTAAATTGACTCTTACTGATGTTATGATAAATTGCAATTACTTCAATGACTGAGATTATAGTTTGTTAGTTTTCAGTAAAGTTTCTGATTCATACTCTACCTTGTGAACGAATTGTTACTTTAGCATAAGAAATTATATGAAAATATGTGTTGCAATTCTAAAGATGATCATGATGCCCTCATGTCCGTATTTTATTTTATCGACACCTCTATCTCTAAACATGTGGACATATTTTTCGATTCCGGCTTTTGCTTGAGGACAAGCGAGGTCTAAGCTTGGGGGAGTTGATACGTCCATTTTGCATCATGCTTTTATATTGATATATATTGCATTATGGGCTGTTATTACACATTATATCACAATACTTATGCCTTTTCTCTCTTATTGTGCAAGGTTTACATGAAGAGGGAGAATGTCGGCAGCTGGAATTCTAGACTGGAAAAGGAGCAAATATTAGAGACCTATTCTGAACAAATCCAAAAGTCCTGAAACTTCACAGAGAATATTTTTGAAATATATAAAAAATATTGGGCGAAGAAAGCACCAAAGGGGGGCCACCTGCCAGCCAAACGGGTGGAGGGCGCGCCCTACCCCCTGGGCGTGCCCTCCGTCCTTATGGGCCCCTGGCAGGCCCTCGACGCCCATATTTTGCTATATGGTGTGTTTTGACATGGAAAAAAAATCAGAAGGAGGCTTTTGGGATGAAGCACCGCCGTCTCGAGGCGGAATCTGGGCAGAACCAATCTAGGGCTCTAGTGGAGCTGTTCTACCAAGGAAACTTCCCTCCGGGAGGGGGAAATCAAAGCCATTGTCATCACCAACGATCCTCTCATCGAGAGGGGGTCCATCTCCATCCACATCTTCACCAACACCATGTCCTCTCAAACCCTAGGTCATCTCTTGTATCCGATCTCTGTCTCAAAACCTCAGATTGGTACCTGTGGGTTGCTAGTAGTGTTGATTACTCCTTGTAGTTGATGATAATTGGTTTGTTTGGTGGAAGATTGTATTTTTAGATCCTTAATGATAATTAATAATCCTCTGATATTTGATCATGAATATGCTTTGTGAGTAGTTACGTTTGTTCGTGAGGACTTGGGAGAAGTCTTGTTATAAGTAATCATGTGAATTTGGTATTCGTTCGATATTTTGATGAGATGTATGTTGTCTTTCCTCTAGTGGTGTTATGTGAATGTCGACTACATGACACTTCTCCATGATTTGGGCCTAGGGGAAGGCATTGGGAAATAATAAGTAGATGATGGGTTGCTAGAGTGACAGAAGCTTAAATCCTAGTTTATGCGTTGCTTCGTAAGGGCTGATTTGGATCCATATGTTTCATGATATGGTTAGGTTTACCTTAATACTTATTTCGTAGTTGTGGATTCTTGCGAGAGGGGTTAATCATAAGTGGGAGGCTTGTCCAAGGAAGGACAGCACCCAAGCACCGGTCCACCCACATATCAAATTAGCAAAGTAAGAACGTGAATCATATGAGCATGATGAAAACTAACTTGACAGTAATTCCCATGTGTCCTCGGGAAAGCTTTGCTTTATGTAAGAGTTCGTCCAGGCTTGTCCTTCGCCATAAAAAGTATTGGGACACGTTGGTGCACCTTAGTTACCTTTGTTACTTGTTACACGTTATGAATTATCTTATCACACAACCATCTGTTACCGCTAATTTCAGTGCTTGCAGGGAATACCTTGCTGAAAGCCGCTTGTCATTTGCTTCTGCTCCTTATTGGATTTGACACTTTTACTTATCGAAAGGACTATGATAGTGTAGCGAATGAGAGGTTTCAGACATATACCGGAGTACCGGGGGATTACCGGAACCCCCGGGGGATGTAATGGGCCTGTTGGGCCTTAGTGGAGAAGAGGAGGGGCGGACAGGGCAGGCCGCACGCCGCATCCCCCTCTAGTGTGAATTAGACAAGGAGGGGGGCGCCCCCCTTTCCCCTTCTCCTACTCCTACTAGGAAAGGAGTCCTACTCCCGGTGGGAGTAGGACTCCCCCCTTGGACCTTAGACGGTCAAGTCCCTATGCTTCAGTGTCATCCCTGGATCGGTAATGCTGACACACAGAGTACTCGAAGGATTTATATCAGAGTAGCAACCACACACTTATTACATCGAATGTCTCCAAAAGAGAACTTATTATAATAAATATGGCTTAAGGCCATCTAAATAAGATAACAACGGAAGGCTTGGAAGATAAAGTGAGTCCATCAACTCCAACGGTATAGCTGAGTGCATCACAAACGACCTAGCGCACCTTACTCTTCATCTGAAAAGTCTGACATGTTGCAGCCCGAAACGGGTCTGCACATGGAATATGCTGGCAATATAACACAGTAGAGCAATAAACAGATAAATGCTAACACTACATGCATATATGGCTGGTGGAGGCTCTATGGTTAAAATGTTTTTGCGAAAAGCCAATTTTTCCCTACAACAAAGGAATATGTTTTATTTAACTATCATGGTAGTTGAAACATCATTGAGAAGGTTCCTCCAACTCAATCCAAATTAAGGTAATCATTTACAACCCAACATATTAATTTTAGAGTGATGAGATCAAATCAATAATTCAAGTACCAGATACTCAAGATGTCCATAACCGGGGACACAACTAACAATGATTAGTTTATACACTTTGCAGAGGTTTGCGCACTTTTCCCCACAAGACATGATCTCCTCCATTGTATTTATCACACTACATGATGTTTGAGAAATGGATGATCGAGACACAATCTTTCGGAAACATTAACTCTTTAATCTAGGTGGATAGTTACACCTACTTTCCCCTACATCTGCTAGCCCACCACTGAAAGAGGTCATGCAACCTACTCAACTATGCTAGAGCCCATAATAGCTTGTGGCTGCACACATAAGTTTCTAGCATGAATAATCTTATGATTCCTTTGAGCCTGGGTGGCGGACCGTAGGATGATCACACGGGTACTCCGGGATATCCTAGGACAACACTGGATTCTCCAGGTGCCCAAACGAACAATCCGCCCAGATGTGTATTCAAGTAGCCACCTTAAGTTAACCTTTAAATAATAATCTCACATCTGTCATGGATACACTCAAACCCAATCCACGTCTACGAGCATAGCATGGCAATATAAGCATAGCGTAGAAGTAACTCCCAAGGGTTTGATAATAAAAGGGCAATAGGTTCTATCTCATCAACTACTTCCCAAATCCCACATGTTAAGAGATCCTACTCATGCAATGTGTGAGGATTGTAACTAATGCATAAAAACCGGGTAATAAAGGGGTATGATCAATGTGATACTTGCCTTGCTGACGATCTGCAAATCCTAGAGACTCGTAGTAGCACGCTTCGTACTCCAGGAATTCTATCGCAACAAACAATAGCATACATAAGCACTCAACTAGAAGCACGGATAAAACTATAATAAGAAGATCTAACCAGAAAGTTCAACTGAAGAACTCCGGTTTGCAAAAAGAATCAAATCAAATGGAGCAACGAAACTCAAACTACGAAAGAAACAAGACCCGTTTACTAATTTGGACTAAAGTCAAATTTTTACAGTACCAAAATCTTGTTCAAGTTGGTTAAACAGAAAGAGTGCTTCGAGACGAAGGTCTACGTGCTTGTTTCACCTGATTTGGGTAAACGAGCGAAACAATAAACTAAAACAAAGATCAGGGCAGAAATCGCGACCGAAAATAATCGCAGAAAAACCATGGAACATAAAACTAGATGAACAGGCTAACGAATGAACATTCGCTGTCTGCGGATAACTGACGAACCACATTCGTTAAATCGAACGAATGGATGAACGTCCGCTAAATAACTGAACCGAACAAATAACAAAAACGCATCTAAGGTTTTTAGAAAAAAACCAATCGGTTTTACCTAAACTGAAAAAACGGGCGTCGGATTCCGGTGAGATCCAGCGAACGGCGACGGCTGCAGCAAGCTTGCACGGGCGGCACGGCGAGGCGAGGTGCGAGGTTCGCGGCGGCGCGGCTCGACAGTAGCAGCGGCGAGCGACGGCGGCGGTGCGAGGCGGCGGGGTTTGCGGCGGCGGCAGTGCGACTTGGGGGCGGCGGCGCTGCGGCGAGGGGCGATGGCGGCAGCGACTTGGGGTCCAGGGGGTGCGGGCGACACTATTTAAGGAGGGGGGGCTCGGCCTCGGGAGGAGTCTCGGGTGGCGACGGCGGCTTGCCCGTGTCCCGGCCGGACTCGGGCACGGCGGCGGAGGCGGTGGCACGGTGCGGGCCGACCTGGCTCGGCTGGGCCTTCGGCCCATTCGGGTGTTGACTTTTTTAAAACAGATTTCACCGGAAAAATCCTAGAAAATAAAATAAAAATCTAAACATACCAAAAGAAATTTTCACCGTCTAAATAGAATATTTAGAACAAAGTGAACATTTTCTTGGCCTAAAAATGCAATTTTGAAAAATGCATATTTTTCTAATTCAAATAAAATAGCAATAAAATCCAAATAAAATTATTTATATAATTTTAATATTTTCCTCCAATATTTCATTTATTTTGGAGAAGTCATATTATCTCCTCTCATATATTTAAATATGAAATATTTTAGGAGAGAAAAATAATTAAAACTGAAAATGATCCCCGTTTCAATATTTGATAAAAATTCAAATATGAAAATCGTGAAATCCCCAACTCTCTCCGTGTGTCCTGGAGTGGCTTAGGATTTTTAGGATCGCAAAACAAAATGCAATAAAATATGATATGCATGAATGATCTATGTATAATATTCCAAATTGAAAATTTGGGATGTTACAGATAGATCCCCTATACTTGTGGGTCATCAGGAAACTACACAACACTAATAACATTTGTAATGTGCATGACATGAGAACATAACTATTTATACAATTAATTGAAACTAAAATCAACATAGAGCAAGAAGTTAGAACAACAATCCAGTTAAAATAGGTTTAAAACATAGTTGTTGCGCCATTGGAGTTTCAATTGCATCCTTGAAAATTGAAATTAGTTTGTATGAGTAAATACAGTTATGCAAGAGAAAATGAGTATGAACCGTAGCTACAGAACCTAACCTGAGAACAGTTATCCTTCTGCTTTAAGCGTTGAGTTGGGGTTCAGAGTGGTGGTCCTCGTGCTTTCGGAACTGTAGTTGCCTTACAAAATGCTCGTGTTTGGGTGCTCTGTGGTGGAGACTGTGGTGTATCAACTGGAACCGGGTTACTATTTGTAGGGGCTGGGGTTAGAAGGGGTGTAGCTAGTTCTCTGTCCAACTGGGTAGGGGTACAATCTGTGAGAGTCTGGGTTATGTGTGGTGAGGCTGATTCTTGGGCAAGTACAACCGTAGTTCTATCTGCATCGACAGGTACCAGTATCTTTTTTGAAGACCGTGTTTTTACTCCCATAGATACCGCCATCACCCCCTCCAATTCAAATGGCTGATAAATAAGAAAAGTAATTGAATGTACAGCCATTGTATGATAGACATGTGCAATGGATAGTAGGGAATAAAAGAGGGCATGAAATAATTGACATTTATGTTGTCTAATTGAACATGATAACATGACACAATTTTACATATATGATGGATGACTAAACAGGATAGCATGACACAATTTCATATATATGATGGCTAACTAAACATGATAGAATGACATAATTCAAAATATGATGACTATGTAAACGTGATGACATGATATAACTATATGATGTGTCTGTTAAAGTGGTTGGCATGCCATAATTCACATATATGTCTACGATGGAAACATGATGTCATGATATAATCATGGATAGAATGACATAATTCAAAATATGATGACTATGTAACCAGGATGAGATGGTATAACTATATTATGTCTTTAGAAAATGGGTTGGCATGCCATAATTCAGATACATGATGTCTATGTAAAAATCATGACATGATATAATTCAAATATATGATTTATATACTAAGCAAGTAAGCAGATGGCAATCGCATATATGATATCTAGACTAAGTATATGGCATACAACATTGTGTATATG
The DNA here is from genome assembly GCF_056163025.1 of Triticum urartu. Taxonomy (NCBI): domain Eukaryota; kingdom Viridiplantae; phylum Streptophyta; class Magnoliopsida; order Poales; family Poaceae; genus Triticum; species Triticum urartu. Next base: position 169,680,760 of record NC_141876.1, on the reverse strand, counting down.
ATGTAAAAACTAACCATTGCAAGACAACATATGCATGATATGAGTAATATAACCCTGCCAAGTTTGAGCATACACCTTAGGGGGAAAATAGAATTGGTCATCTGTCTCGGAATCCTCCTCTGAGGAGCTATCTTTAACCAGCAAGATATCTGCTTCAGCACGTAGCATTGTCTTCTCTGAAGACCTTGTTTTCACTCCAGATTTTTCCATCACCGATTCAAATGGCTGATGCACAGGAAGGGTAGTTGAATATACAAACATTGTCGACAAATGGAATACATAATACAAAAAAGGATGACATGATATAATTCACATATATGGTAATTAGACAGTAAACATGTGGCATTCACACAAAGCATGTCTAAACTAACCAAATGAGATAGCAATGCAAGACACCATATGCATGATATGAGCAATATAACCCTGCCAAGTTAGAGCATGCACCTCGAGGGGGATAGGATTGGTCACCTGTCTTTGAATCCTCCTCTGAGTAGCTATCCGTAACCAACAAGATATGCGCTTCGTCAGATAGCATTGTCTACTCTGAAGACCTTATTTTCACTCTAGATTTTTTCCATGATCGTGTCAAATGGCTGATGCACAGGAAGAGTAGTTGAATGTACTAACATTGTTGACAAACATAATATGTAATGAAAAAAGGATGGCATGATATGATTCACATATAAGATGACTAGCTAAGTAGGATGGCATTGCAAAATTCACATATATGATGCTTGGATAAACAAGATGGCATTGCATAATTCACATATATGATATAGAAACTAAACAAATGGCATTCACACAAAGCATGTCTAAACTAAGCAGATGACATATTTGATGTACAAAGTAAGCAATGCAAGGCACCATATGCATGATATGACCCTCTCGCTGTGGCCGGCAGCACTGCCGCCTTTGAAAGAAATCCACATGTGTTTCAGAGGGGATCCATTGCTCTGGAATCATAGATCGGTGGCACCGAAGGACATGCCAGGGCTGCGTTGGAGGTGGTGGGCAGCAATGGCAAATCGGATCGAGGAAGCGCCATATTGATTGGAGACAAGTTCGAAGGAGCTGCGCCTGGCGAAGCACAAGGCAGAGGTGCAAGTCGATCTCAGGGGAGAGATGCTTAGGGTTTCAGCATCTGGCAGCATCATGTTGATTTCGAGCTGGGGCTAATGGCAGATATCATATTCATGGAGTCGACTGCAGAGGAAAGAACACACATGCCAGCGGGATGGGATGAGCAGCCGATGCAACTGTTCAACTGGGCGGCAGGAGAAGCCAAATCGCGGTACCAGCTGTAAACATGGTAAATTCCAAAAATTCTGAAAAATTAGGGAAACATGGGAAATTTGTATATCAATCATGTTTAAAAAATTCAAAATTTTACCATGCTCTAGCGAATTTCAACAATTCTACTACTGGATGCAAAAGTTTCTATTAATGCACAAAATCAAATCAACTATCACCCAAATCATCCCAAAGGCTTTACTTGGCACAAACACTAATTAAAACACTAAAACACAATCATAACAGCAGCATAATTGTATATTTATTGAAAAACAGAAAGGAAAATAAAAAAAATAAAATATAACTATTGGGTTGCCTACCAACTAGCGCTATTGTTTTATGCCACTAGCTAGGCATAATGCATAGTTTCAAGTGTTGTCATCTTTGGTTTCCACTTCCTCAATTACACAACCATAATTCCTAGGAGTTCGAGCATATATGTTTTTAATAAACACACTCATAGGAACAAAATCAAGAGACTTATTTCTATATATTGGTTCCTTTATCAAATCAATGAAATTATGGTGAACTCTAATCATTTTAAGATCTTCATTATTATTGCTAATCGTGGCACCCTTTGATATGTCTCCAATGTATCTATAATTTTTTATTTTTCCATGCTATTATATTATCTATCTTGGATGTTTTATATGCATTTATATGCTACTTTTATATTAATTTTGGCACTAACCTATTAGCCTAGAGCCCAGTGCAAGTTTCTGTTTTTTCCTTGTTTTTGAGTTTCGTAGAAAAGGAATATCAAATGGAGTCCAATTGAGATGAAAATTTACAATGATTTTTTATGGACTAGAAGAGGCCCTCGAAACAGAAGAGTTGGGCCAGAAGAGCCACGGGGCCTCCACAAGGGTGGGGCGCGCCCTACCCCCCTGGGGCACCCCCTGTCTGGTGGGCACCTCGTGGACCCCCTTGACTTGTTCCCGACGCCAAAAATTCCTATAAATATAGAAACCCCCAGAAGTAAACCTAGATCGGGAGTTCTGCTGCCGCAAGCCTCTGTACCCATGAAAAACCAATCAGGAGCCCATTCCGGCACCCTGCCGGAGGGGAAACCATCACCGGAGGCCATCTTCATCATACCGGTAGTCTCCATGATGAGGAGGGAGTAGTTCACCCTCGGGGCCGAGGGTATGTACCAGTAGCTATGTGTGTGATCTCTCTCTCTCTCTCTCGTGTTATTGATTTGGCACAATCTTGATGTACCACGAGCTTTGTTACTATAGTTGAATCATATGGTGTTTCTCCCCCTCTATCTTCTTGTGATGAATTGAGTTTTACCTTTGAGGTTTCACTATTATTGGATTGAATACTATTATGGATTTGAGAACACTTGATGTATGTCTTGCGTGGGATACCCGTGCTGACAATGGGGTGTTCTATTGATTCACTTGATGCATGTTTTGGCACTCAACTCGCGGATTCCCGAGGTGACATTGGGGTAATCTATGCATAGGGGTTGATGCATGTTTTCGTCCTTGTTTCTCCGGTAGGAATCTTGGGTTACTCTTTGAGGTTCTTTGTGTTGGATTGAATATTACGTATCTGAAGTTGTTGGATGCATATCACATAATTGACCCACGAATACTTGTGGTGACATTGGAGTATCTAGGTGACATTAGGGTTGATTGATGTGTGTCATATGGTGTTATTTTACGACAAACTCTAGGGCTATTTGTGACACCTATAGGAATAGCTCAATGGATTGATCGGAAAGAATAACTTTGAGGTGGTTTCGTAACCTACTAGCAATTTCATCTTATGTTCTCCACAATAGGAACTTTGGAGTGACTCTTTGTTGCACGTTGAGGGATTGCCATGTGATTTAATTATGTTATCATTGCTGAGAGAACTTGCACTAGTGAAAATATGAACCCTAGCCTTGTTTCCAAGCATTGCAATACCATTTTCGCTCACTTTTACTACTTGTTACCTTGCTGTTTTTATATTTTCAGATTACAAAAACCTATATCTACCATCCATATTTCACTTGTATCTCTTCGCCGAACTAGTGCACCTATACAACTTACCATTGTATTGGGTGTGTTGGGGACACAACAGAATCTTTGTTATTTGGTTGCAGGGTTGTTTGAGAGAGACCATCTTCATCCTATGCCTCCCTCGGATTGATAAACCTTAGGTCATCCACTTGAGGGAAAATTGCTACTGCCCTACAAAACTCTGCGCTTGGAAGCCCAACATGAGTCTACAAGAAGAAGGTTGCGTAGTAGACATCACCCTTGTCTTTAGGAACATAAATAAACTTGCAATTCTTGCTACTTGGAGTTTTTCAATAGTTTTAACAGAAGAAAAAGCAGGACCCAAATTACTAATAATTCCCTTCAACTTATTGATCCCAGCGGGACTTTGTTCTACTCTTTCATTAATTATTAGTTCCTTCTCTTTTAGCATCTTTAGAGTAATTCCTACCTTTGATCCAAATTGAGTGACATGGTTATGAATCTTTTTTAATCCAAATTATCAATAAGTTCTATGGTAGGTATCTTCTTTTCAATAGCATCCAACCTTTGCATAACATGCTCCAAAGTTAAAACCGTTCCATTAACAATGTTAAGTGGTGACTCACTAAATTGCACATAGCATTGAAAGCATCCATAGAGGGACACATCAAGAAATTCCCTCCGGTAATAGTGTCAAGCACAAATCTATACCAAGTAGTAATTCCCACATAGAAATTATGGAGAAGAATGGTAGTAGATTGCTTACGAGTTGATCTATTATGCGCATTGCAAATCCTATACCAGGCATCTTTTAAATTCTCCCCCCTTTGCTTAAAATTGAGAACTTCATTCTCAGGGGTGCATATAGCAAGGGAAGAACTAGCCATAACGATAAAGTGGGCGAGCAAGAAAACACATAAAACACATAAAAAGGCAAACAAAAACATTTTTGTATTTTTGTGAAACAAATTAGAATTGGGGGAGATGCAAACGAGAGGAAAATGGAAAATAAAGTAAATGCAAGGAGATGAAAGTTTATGCGTAAGTACTTGACAGATATTGATGATGTCTCCCCGGCAATAGCGCCAGAAATTCTTCCTGCTACTTGTGAGCTGCGTTGGCATTTCCACGAAGAGGAGAGGATGATGCAGTACAGTAGAGATAAGTATTTCCCTTAGTTATGAAACCAAGGTTATCAATCCAATAGGAGAACCAAGCAGCACTATGTAAATAACACCTACACACAAACAACAAATACTTCCAACCCAATGCGTAGAGGGGTTGTCAATTCCTCAACGGTATTGAGGAAGATTAAATTATATAGATTTTGGTAAATAGATCTAACAAAAATACAAAATAAAATAAATAAAAGAAAATTGTAGCAAGGTATTTTTGGTTTTAATATATGATAGAAATAGTCCCCCGGGCCATAGTTTTCACTAGAGGCTTCTCTCAAGAAAATAGCATACAGTGGGTAAACAAATTATTGTTGGGCAATTGACAGAAAATCAAATAATTATGAAGATATCCAAGGCAATGATCATGTATATAGGCATCACGTCCAAGATTAGTAGACCGACTCCTGCCTGCATTTACTACTATTACTCCACACATCGACCGGTATCGAGCATGCATATAGTGTATTAAGTTCATGGGAAAACAGAGTAACACTTTAAGAAAGGTGACATGATGTAGACAAGATAAACTCATGTATGAATAAACCCCATCTTGTTACCCTTAATAGCAACAATACATGCATGTCATGTCTCTTTCTGTCACTAAGATTGAGCACCGCAAGATCGAACCCATCACAAAGCACCTCTTCCCGTGGCAAGATAAATCAATCTAGTTGGCCAAACCAAACTAATAAATCGGAGAAGAAATATGAGTCTATAATAATCACGCATAAAAGAGTTCAGAGAAAACTCAAATAATATTCATGGATAGATCTGATCATAAACTCACAATTTGCCGGATCCCAACAAACACACCGCAAAAGTTCATTATATCAAATAGATCTCCAAGAACATTGTATTAAAGATCAAAATGAGAGAAGTCATCTAGCTACTTACTACGGACCCATAAGTCTATAGTAAAATACTCACGCATCATCGGAGGGGCAACAAGGATGATGAAGAATCCCTCTGTGATTGTTTCCCCCTCCGGCAGAGTGCCGGAAAAGGCCTCTAGATTGGATCTTGTGGTTCCGGAACTTGCGGTGATGGAAAAAGTATTTCGTGGACTCCCCTGAGGGTTTTAGGATTTTAGAGTTTTTATAGAGGCGGAGGTAGGTGAAAACGATGCCCGTGGGCCCCACTACCCACCAGGGCATGCAAGGGGATCTTATCTTCTCTTGGCCTTCAGAAGCTTCCAGTGTCTCTTATCACCAGAAAAAATCTCCAAAAAGTTTTGTTGCATTTGGACTTCGTTTGGTAGTGATATTCTGCAAAGTAAAAAAAACAAGCAAAAAATAGCAACTGGCACAGGGAACTAAGTTAATAGGTTAGTCTCAAAAAATGAAATAAAGTTGCTTTTAAATGTATATAAAACATCCAAGATTGATAATATAATAGCATGGAACAATCAAACTTATAGATACATTGGAGACGTGTCAGTGAGCTGCCCTCCTTCCCCGCCAGCGATGCAGTGACCTTCTCGGTTGCTACTGGAGTGAACTTGCAGCGCCATGGCGGTTTGCAACCGTGACAATCACTCCATCTATATGTATTGTATTTCTGTTAAAATACTTGGTCGTTTGGAAAAATATGGTAATTGATTTATCATGAGTTTTTGAATGCTTGGTCGTGAGAATCACCCGAAGCCACAACCACAAGTCTCCATTGCGTACTACTTGACGGTCGGTCGCACCAACATACGGCCAGTCGCATCCGCGTCTCACTGAAGGGACACGCATCGGCTTGGTCTGACATGTACGACCAGGTACATCACTGACATGTGCGACCACATTTGAGTAGTACTTGAAATTTGTGTTCTAGGAAACTCATTGGGAGACATTTCGGGCTTCAAAACCAAAACCATCAATAAATCTTTAGCTTGTTCCCATCACATTCCAAAGTAGTACTACCATGCTATAATTAAGTGCAAACCTGTTCACACCCATCAAACCTAAACATGTTCCCACTATTCTGGTTTTAGTACTGGTACTAGTAGGTTACAAAAAGGGGAACTACCTAGCGGAAAATTACTCTACCTTCCTCCTCATAAGTATTTCTTGTTCGTCCTTCTTTGCCATGGCCGGTGTGCAGAGCTTTAGGTCGAGAACTACTAGTGAAAAGGGAGTGGCGACCAAGGCCGCATAAAAAAAGAGAGGGCTCGCCGCCTCGCAGAGGCCTCGAAAGATCTCTGACGGGCAGGCGAGGGCTCCCAGGAGTGCACTAGCCGTGGAGGCAAACATGCCGAGCTGGCAGTGCTGGAGTCGTTATCCCTCGACGACATGCCTGCTCAGTTCAATAAGAAGGAGGAGTTAACCGCCAGCTTGGTGAAGCTGCTAAACGAGCCTCGAGGACATGCCCGCTCAGCTCAATAAGCAGACTGAGTTGACCACCGGCTTGGTGAAGCCATTGAAGGAGAGCATTGCCTCGGGTTAGAAGGCGACTGGCGAAATCCTGCAACTTGAGGAGGATAAGGCGAAGCTCCGCCACAAGGTCGACCTGCTGAAGGAGGAGATCGCCGGCTGGAAGAAGCTGCATGAGAAGAGGAGTTCCTCGGTGAAGATGTTGAACGCCCTCGTCATGGAATAGAAGGAGGAATTGGCGAAGCTCTGGATCGAGCACCAGGCTGCTGTCATGCAACATAATGCGGTCATGGCATAGATGATGCAAGCTCGCCTCGAGAAACCCCGCATCATGGAGACAATGAAGAAGATGGCTGGGGAGAGGTGCGAGGAGATGAAGGTCATGGAGGCTATGAATAAGAAGTTAGGACTACGAGGCTGATGTCTACTACACAACTTTATTCTTGTAGACACGTGTTGGGCCTCCAAGCTAGAGTTTTGTAGGACAGTAGAAATTTTCCCTCAAGTTGATGACCTAAGGTTTATCAATCTGTGAGAGGTGTAGGATGAAGATGGTCTCTCTCAACCGACCCTACAACCAAATACAAGAAATCTCTTGTGTCGCCAACACACCCAATAAAATGGCAAATTCTATAGGTGCACTAGTTCGGTGAAGAGATGGTGATAAAAGTGTAATACGGATGGTAGAAATATATTTTTATAATCTGAATAAATAAAAACAGCAAGGTAGCAAATAGTAAACGGGCACAAAACGGTATTGCAATGCTTGAAAATGAGGCCTAGGGTCCGTACTTTCGCTAGTGCAATCTCCCTACAATGCTAATATAATTGGATCATATAACCATCCCTCAAAGTGTGATGATGTCACATCCACGATGCGGCTCCCCACGTGTCGGAGCACGACTTAGCACTACAAAAAAATACACTTCCGTGATGATATGTGTTTGTCATAGTAGGTCACGTTTTCTGTCATGCATGTACATCCCTGACAAATTTATGACAGAATCAAGATAGTCATACCTGTGCTGTCATAGAAGTGTTCCATGACATTGCCAAAATTATCATCACAGAAGTGTCCACTTCCATGATGATAAATCATGCGTCACAGAAGTGCTTTCGTCAAGGGTGACCGACACGTGGCATCCACTGTAACGGAACACCGTTAAGCTATCGGGTCGGATTTTGGATCCGACAACCCATTAACAGCCACGACCAATGCCGATTTTCCACGTGTAAAATTATCATTGGCTGACGGATCCACGCGTCAGCTCCGCGTTGGCACAGGTGTCACTCATCCAACGGTCAAGATGGGCCTATGATATGTTGACACATGGACCGGCCCAAAAGTGGCCCACAAAGATTAAATGGGCCGGCCAAACCGAAGGCCCATAAGATTTAACGGACCATAATGGGTCGGCCCAGCTAAAGGCCCACAAAATTTAGCGGACCATAATGGGCCGGCCTAGCTAAAGGCCCACACGATTTTGCAGACCATAATGGGCCGGCCCAGCTAAAGGCCCACATGATTTTGCGGACCACAATGGGCCGGCCCAGCTAAAGGCCCACTAGATTCTGCCGACCATAATGAGCCGGCCCAGCTAAAGGCCCAACATTCTCTATCAAATCGGCCCGTCAACGGCCTGTCCTAAACTTGTCATCAACGCGGCCCATGGTCACCTGGCCTGTTAACAGTCCACTAAGTAACTGGGCCGAATTACGGCCTGGTTTATTTTCGGCCTGTTAAAGGTCCAGCTTCATTTGGGCCCATTTACAGGCCATCAAAACTTTCATCCCATAAACGACCGTGAAGGATTTGGGTCATATTCGGCCATGTCTGACATTTGGCCTGTTAGAGGCCCACTATAGTTTGGGCCACTTTCGGCCTATTGTCATTTTCGGCCTGTTAACGCCGGACGTAAACCATGGGCCACATGTGGCCCAACGTCATATCGGGCCCATTAACGGCCCATATAAAAATGACGATAATCTAGCCCGACCGAAGTTCCGGCCTGTTAAAGGCCCGTGTATTAGGTCGATGCATTTACGGCCCGTCCGAATTTCGGCCTGTTAAAGTCCTGTGGGTTATTTGGCACAATAAGGGCCCAATCTCACTTTTGGTCTATTAAAGGCCCATGTATTTTATAGGCTTGAGATATTTACACCTGTAAACGGCCTATTTTTACTGAGGGCCCAAATTATGTTTAGGCCTGTTAAAGGCCCACTATGGGCACAGGCCTACCAGAAAAATATGAAAGCTTATGCTGATTTAGGCCCAGATTTTTTAGTGGGCTACATGCCAATTTCGGCTCAATTGGAATGGGCCCGCCGAATGTTGGCATGTTGGGATCCTACGAAGCGTTAGGCCAAATACATTACTAAGATAAACCTACACTATACAAAAATAGCGTCGTAATTACTGCAGCCTGAGGCAACATCATTAATGTTATATCACAACATAATAAATTCCAACCATACAACAAAAGGCCTGTTGGCATAAAGTTTACATTCCTTCCAAATAAAAGCACCATCAGATGTATAGAAGCACAGATCATTTGACCTGAGTGTTAATGTTTCAGGCTGTAGAATCTGATGGAGCAGCACGATCTCCACCTTTTTTCCGCCATTGCTCTTGAACAACGAAATGAATGTCTGATAGTCTGGTTTCAAAACCATTCATATCTTGACGATATTTCTCAACCACTATTCTTGTTTCCGAAAAAACGTCCACTAGGGATTGGACTTGTGTCTGGAGCACAGATATATCACTCTGTCTAGCAGGAAGATTTTGTTCAGTAGGCGATTTGGACGAGGTTACCTTGACAACCAACCCAGAATTACGCAGGAAGGTGCTTTTTGCACCGTTAGTGGAGGGATACTGACGCATTGCAGCAAGAGGTGACATTGTGCCTGTAGTAGCCTCGTCACCTTCAGGTGGTTGTGGCTGTTCAATCATTTGTTCCATAGCTTCCTGAAAGTTTGAACTTGTAGATTAGTGTACCAGATAAGTTACTAATGAGACAAAAACAAACAAAGTAGGTTAAACATTTATACATAACCTATTTTGGTGAACTACTGTAATACATTAGCATGTATTGTAGTGCCAACTACATAATAAAATCACTTCCGGAACATATGTCCATGTAGCATGCCTACGGTATTGTCTATTTCCTCACATTCGTTGACATCTAAGGATAAAGAGACATGGTTTAAAGTAGGATGAACATAGTATGACATCATTCATATCATGGGCAAACAGATATAAAACAAACAGGCTATTTTATCATTGTGTGCGCATGTGAACATAACAACTAGATTACATATCAAGACCAAAAGAATATCCTTCATCTCTTTTAAACCATGTAAGGTGAAATGATACGTTAAGACAACTGTGAATAAAAGTGAAAAGAGTAACTGACATTGGCTGCAAACCAAGTAGTTAAATGAACACATCACAATACTAATCAATTCAAGGCAGGAGGATTAATGACTTACAACAGCGGCTTGAACTGGTGTGCACATGCCCTTCGTCTTGCTGGTGTGGCAATCCTTGAAGATTTGCACTGCCTTCGGTTCAGGTTCTTTTTGGTCCGCACGGGATTTCCTCTGTATTTGGAACAAGTCAATATAGATACGATAATATGGCACAAAAAAGATGGAAGTAGCAGCTATTTACAAGAGCCTCGCAGTGTGCAATATAGCTACAAGATCCTGTGGTCTGTTGGAATTTCACTTTAGAACGGTTGGTTTTGTTCTTCAAACAGTTAGCCTAGAAGAAGAAACACTTGTAAGGCACATACATAAATACAAGTTCAATATGTGGTCTGATCAAATACATATAGCCTACCTGATACTTTGGATCAGACCAGTGTTTAACGAGGGCTGTCCAGTATTCATCTGTAATATATTCCACTAGAGATGTTTGGGCGATTTCATTGTTAGCCTTTCCTTCAAAGTGAGATTTTCTAAGGTGGTACCGATACTGTCACAGAGCAGACTGAAAAACATGAGTGCATGCTTGTCTAGTTGCATCATCTTTCGGATCCAACTTGAACCTCATCTGTTGAAAAAAGAATGTGAGTCTTATTAGGAGGAAGCTAGAAAGTATGGGACAGAGCAGGACAATATTACTAATTGCAATGAATAACATTACTTACGGATAAATGGTCAAGGAAGGTGTTAAACTGGGTATTGTCTTTCTCATTCCTGTACTGGATCCACATTGGGAGGATACGTGCATGACAACTAACGGCAACGGATGCCTCTGATACTAACTTGGCGGACTCTATAGCATCACGTGGCCTTTTTGTTAATCTGTCAAGCATTATCCCTGATGTCTGTTTCCGCTTGCGCCATGGTGCTAGTTCAATAACGAATATGGAAAGTGTTAGTGTACATCAAACTGTGAGAGTACATATAAAGGAGCATGCAACTGCAACTTGACTCGGTCAGGTACCGTTTTGGTGTTGATGCTCATGAGGTTCATCTGATGTTGCCAAGTCCTATTGTGTCAGCAGTGCTTCGGAAGTAGTGTTAGGTGTGAAGGCGGCTTGGGAACTGGCCAGTTCCGGAGCAAACAAACGAGTAACTGGTTGAGATGCTGGTACAGTTGAAGCGGATTCTGCAGCTGGTGGAGCAGGTGATACTGTGTTTGTAGATTTAGCTGGTGGACTTGGACCTTCTACTGCACTATAAGTACCAACAGAATCTCGACAGCAGAACCTTTTCCGTTTCACCCGATGAGTAACAACACTCCCTACTATATTATTTTGCTTGCCCTTTTTTGACTTTGCCATGTCAAGCTGTACCCACAACACAAAAGAATAAAATCACTCTTCAGAACTCATTGATGCATGATACAGACAAGCAATACTTTGATGTAAGACAACCGTATGAGGATGGAATATGTAAGGAAAACAGTACGGCATGACATATTCACAGCTACGATGTGCAAACTAAGCAGAAGGATTTTCAAGAAAATAGAAGTAATGCAAGCTAGACACCATATGAAAGATGCAACCAATATTACTCTGCCAAGTTAAAAGTGTCTTGTCATAAGTGGCAATTCGAAAAATTAGAAGCAGTACAACATAGAAATCAATGCAAGATGCAACCACTATCAAACTGCCATGTTAAAAGTGTCCAATCATGAGTGACTGATGGAGGATACACAACAGCAGTACTTTGATGTAAGAACATGGTATGATAGATAGATGTAGTGTATTCTAGACATAGAAAGCCATGTCATATGCACATGTATAACGTATAAACTCAGCAGGTGCAATTTAATCAAAATAGAAGAAATACAGGCTAGACAACATATGCAACATGAAACCAATTATCACACTGTCAACTTAGAGCAAGCACCTGCGATGGTGGAGTATGGGAGATGAACTCATCATGTAGACTTGGGACTTCAACTTCATTAGCAGTAGCAGTGGAAAATCTAGAGAGTCTCTGTTTGCGTCCGTGCGGAGGACCACCAACATCCCCTAACTTACTATTTTCCTTCCTATTTTCTGATATTGCCTTATGAAGTCAAAACCACAAGAAGATGAATAAAATTAGCTCTGCATAACTGGTTGATGCATGATACAGATGAACACTACTTTGATGTAAGGCAAGCGCATGATAGGAGGATGGAATATATACAAAAAAAGACAGTGTTTCATATTCACACGTACGATAGGAGGATGGAATATGTATGAAAAAACAGTAAGCGGAAGGCATTTCAACAAAATTAGAAGAAATGAAAGCTAGGCACCATATGAACATGCAACCAATATCACTCTATCAGGTAAAAAGTGTCTCGTCGTAAGAGCCATTTCAAGAAATTAGAAGCAGTACAAGCTAGAAGACAATGCAAGATGCAACCTACATCACAGTCCCAAGTTAAATGTGTCTTATGGGTAAGTGATCGTTGCAAGTATAAGTTGTAAGCTACGCAGATTCAATTCAACATAATCAGAAGCAATACAAACTAGACATCATACGGAAAACGCAACCACGTATAACAGTTCCAAGTAAGAGCAAGCACCTGTGATGATGGAGTAGGGGAGATGTGCTCATCATGTACACGTATGTTGTAGAAATAGGAACACATGTCATATTCACAGGCATTATGTGTAAAGTAAGCAGATGCAATTCAAGTTAGAAGCAATACAAGCTAGACATCATACGCAACATGCAACGACATATAATAGTGACAAGTTAGAGCAAGCACCTGTGATGGTGGAGTAGGGGAGATGTGCTCATCATCTACCCAGCTACGTTGACTGTCCAGCCTTGTGTTGTCTTGCAAATCTTGTTGGGAGGATGGCGGAGTAGAATCTGTAGAGACCCCCTGTTTGAGTTGCTCCGAAGGACCACCATCATCCACTGCCGGACTAATTTCCTTCATCTGTAATGATTTTGCATTGTGAAGTCAAACCGATAAGAAAAAGGAATAAAATTCGCTCTTCAGAACTCATTCATGCATGATACTGACGAACACTACTCGGATGAAAGGCAAAGACATGACGCGAGGATGGAATATGTATGAAACACAGGATGGTGTGACATATTCACACCTATGATGTGGTAACTAAGCAGAAGGCATTTCAACAAATTAGAAGCACTGCAAGCTAGACACCATATGAAAGATGCAACTAATATCACTCTGCCAAGTTCAAACTGTATGGCGTTTCAACAAATTAGAAGCAGTACATGCTAGAAATCATATGCAAGACACAACCAATATCACAGTGGCGACTTAAAGGTGCCTTATCATAAGTGACTGATGCGGGATATGCAAGAATAGTAGTCTGATGTAGAAACAGGAACACATGTCATATTCATAGGAATTATGTGTAAAGTAAGCAGATGCAATTCAACAAAGTTAGAAGCAATACAAGCTAGACATCATACGCAACATGCAACCACATTTAATAGTGCCAAGTTAGAGCAAGCACCTGTGATGGTGGAGTAGGGGAGATGTGCTCATCATCTACACAACTACGTTGACTGTCTAGCCTTGCGTTGTCTTGCGAATCTTGTTGGGAGGATGGCGGAGTAGAATCTGTAGAGAACCTCTGTTTCAGTTGCTCGGAAGGACCACCATCATCCAATGCCTTGCCAATTTCCTTCAGCTTTATTGATTTTGCATTGTGAGGTCATACCGACAAGAAAAAGGAATATCATTCGCTCTTCAGAACTCATTCATGCATGATACTGACGAACACTACTCCGATGAACGGCAAAGTCATGATACGAGGATGGAATATGAACGAAAAAACGGATGGCTTGACATATTCAAACCTATGATGTGGTAACTAAGCAGAAGGCACTTCAACAAATTAGAAACACTACAAGACACCATATGGAAGGTGCAATCAATATCACTCTACCAAGTTAAAATTGTCCCATCATAGGTGGCGTTCATCAAACTAGAAGCAATACATGCTAGAAATCATATTCAAGACGTAAACCAATATCACACTGCCAACTTAAAGGTGTTCCATCATAAGTTACTGATGCAGGATACACAAGAAGAGTAGTTTCATGTAAGAACATGGTGTGATAGACAGATATAGTATGTACCAAAAACAGGAAAGCGTTTCATATTCACATGTATCATGTGTAAGCTAAGCAGATGCAGTTTACACTAATTAGGAGCAATACGAGCTAGACACCATATGCAACATGCAACCAGATATCACACTGCCAAGTTAGAGCAAGCACCTTGGATGGTGGAGTAGGGGAGTGGAGACTTGGACCTTGTAATGTATTATCAGTACAAGGAGAATCAGTACAGATGCTCCGTTTACATTGCTGCAGAGGACCACCATCATCGCCTTCCTTACTCTTTTCCTTCCTCTTTCTTGATTTTGCCTTGTCAAGTCAAACCCACAAGAAAAAAGATTAAAATTTGCTCTTCAGAACTCATTGATGCATGATACTGACGAACACTACTTTCATGTAAGGCAGCCGCATGATAGGAGGATGGAATATATATGAAAAACAGGACGGCGTGACATATTGACATGTATGATGTATAGTGTAAACTAAGCACAAGGTGCTTGAACTTGTTAGAATCGATGCAAGCTAGAAACCATATGAAAGATGAAACCAATATCACTCTGCCAAATTAATAGGGTGCCCTAACAAATGTATTTGACCAAATTAGAAGCAATACATGGCAACAGGCTAGAAATAATATGCAATATGCAACGAATAAAGGTGACTCATCGTAAGTGATTGATGCAGGATACAGAAGAGAGGTAGTTTCATGTAAGAACAAGGTTAACACATAGATGTAGTGTGTACGAAAAATAGGAAGGCATGTCATATTCACAGGTATAGTGTGTAAACTAAGCAGATGCAATTTACCCTAATTAGAAGCATTACAAGCTAGACACCGTATGCAACATGCAACCACATATCACACTGCGAAGTTAGAGCAAGCACCTGTGATGGTGGTGTAGGGGAAGTGCGGTCTTCATGTACAGAGCTACGTTCAATATCTTCATTTAGGCTTGCTGTTGCTTGAGAATCATGTGGAGAGGATGAAATTGCATTCTTTATAAGAGTATTGCGTCTCATATTAACCCACGCACGTGACTGTCTCATCATAAGCGATAGACGCAGGCAGGATACACAAGAAAAGTAGTTTGATGTAAGAACATGGTGTGATAGGCAGATGTAGTATGTACCAAAAACAGGAAGGCGTGTCATATTCACATGTATAATGTGTAAGCTAAGGAGATGCAATTTAACAAATTAGGAGCATTGATGAGGGATACACAAGAAAAGTGCCTTATCATAAGATATAGTATGTACCAAAAACAGGAAAGCGTGTCATATTCACATGTATCATGTGTAAGCTAAGCAAATGTGGTTTACACTAATTAGGAGCAATACGAGCTAGACACCATATGCAACATGCAACGAGATATCACATTGCCAAGTTAGAGCAAGCACCATGGATGGTGGAGTAGGGGAGCGGAGACTTGGACCTTGTAATGCACTATCAGTACAAGGAGAATCGGTACAGATGCTCCGTTTACGTTGCTGCAAAGGACCACCATCATCGCCTTCCTTACTCTTTTCCTTCCTCTTTCTTGATTTTGCCTTGTCAAGTCAAACCCACAAGAAAAAGGAATAAAATTTGCTCTTCAGAACTCATTGATGCATGATACTGACGAGCACTACTTTCATGTAAGACGAACACTACATATCACACTGCCAAGTAAGAGAAAGCACCTACAATGGTGGTGTGGGGCAATTGCGGTGATTAACTAGAGAGATACGTTGACTATCTTCATTTAGCCTTGCTGTTTCTTGAGAATCATGTGGGGAGGATGACACTGCACTCTTTAGACGAGTATGGCGTCTCACAGAAACCCACCCGGGTGACTATCTCATCATAAGTGATTGACGAGGGATACAAAAGAGCATTAATTTGAAGTACGAACATGTTTAATAGACATATGTAGTATGTATCAAAAACAGGAAGGCATGTCATTATCAAAGGTATAATGTGTAAAGTAAGCAGATGCAATTTAACCAAATTGGAAGCAATAGAAGCTAGACACCATATGCAACATGCAACCACATTTGACAGCGCGAAGTTAAAGCAAGCACCTGAGATGGTTGTGTGTGGCAATTGAGATCATCAACTACAGAACTAAGTTTACTGTCTCCAACTGCTGACACTGCACCCATTAGAGCGCTGGAACGCTTAGTGCTTATCTTCGAATTACACTGGAGCGACTTCCGTCTTTTCTTTTCTGCACTCATCAACACTGCGTCAGAGTCTGAAATACCCATGCATAAAAAAACAATAGTGTGAGTATGGGTGAAGTGTGTGCACAATTAGTACAGTGTAAAGGTAGCAGATAGCAGGTCGGTGAGAAATAAATGACGGGAGACATATGATAGCTCTACAACATGCATGGCACACTAAATTACTACAGGATTCTATGAAAATAACAGTCGACTGAAAGAAAATAGGTCAGTCCATTTTTTCAGCACCGTCCGATGTACAAAGAATGGGCAGATCGCCTTCATCTACCTCCAGCGAGTCAGTGTTGACGATCTTCCTCGAAACGCCAGCGAGTACCGGCCCAGTATTCCTCCCCTGCCTGCGCCCTCCCCTCGACCTCACCGCAACGCCGTGCTTGGCACCGCCCCCCGGCCATCCATTCAAGCCCCGCCGACCTCCAGATCAGGCGCAAGAAGCTCCTACGCCCCACACCCCTATGATAGACACTGATGCGCCGCTTCCCTGGGGAACAGGCGGACTAGGTGCTCCGCACGCCTAAGCGGGTGCTGCTTCTTTTAATTGCGGTTCGACTGACCCTGAATTGAAATCCAGGCGGGCTGCTGACCTCTAGAGAAGGTGAAATAGTAAAAGGGAGGAAACCTTGTGCATTTAGTATCACGAAGAAGATGCAGTAAGAAGCGCTCAACTAGTTTCTTTCGTGGGATGAATACGGTGTGAGCGGAGACGTAAGATTTGCACGAATAAGGGAAGAGGAGTACCTCTTTCTGCTGGCAGTGTTGTGTCCTCCTTCTGTTTTTCTGACGATCTTCTTGTTGTTCGCCGGAAACCAGAAGTTGTGGAGGATGGTGCAGCCTTGGACGAACCCATGGCCAAGTTGTTGAGTGTGGTGCGGTGGCCGTCTGTCGGCGGCGGGGAAGTAGATCCGAGGCAGCGAACGACGGCGTAGCGGGAACAACTCTGTTGCGGTGGACACTTGCGACAGTGGAGCCACAGCAGTGAGGCGCAAGAAGGTGTGGTCGGAGTGGTTCTGGTAGGACGCACGTCGGCGTCGGCGTCGTGGAGGCAGCTCTGCCTCGGCTTTAGCTGCTAAGTCCTTGAGGGCATTGCGGTTGCGGTTGCGTTGGACGACGACGTCGGGGTACCGGCTCCGGCGTGATGGAGGAGGGCGGCAGTGGATTGGCCGCTATGGGGTGGAGGACGGAGGAGGCTGGGGTTTCGCGGTTGGTCGAGAGGGCGTTTTCACGCCCACGGAGCATGAATGGGGAAACGGAGGGAGGCGGGGAACTAAGGGGGAAGAATGTTCCGGTTTGAGACACGCTTGTTTGAAATTTGGGGAAAGTTACAAACTTTCCCCCCATCTAAAATTTCGGACATATTGCGGGTTGGGGGTAGGACAGTCATGTCAGGTGTCCCAAATGTGGGCGGGATATATTTCGGCCGAGCGCATGGGTAGGCGCCCACGGCGTATGAATGCTTCTCTGGCGTCTTGGTGAAGTTACAAACCTACCCCGGTTTAGACCTTTGGACATCGGGCCGATAGGCTACATGGGCCAGAGTCAGGACAGTAATTTCCTACCACCAAAACATTAGTCTCGCGCGGTTTCGGGTGACCAGAGTCCTATTTGGCTCTTCGTTCAATATTTGGGAGCAGAAGCATTAGGCCTCCTTTGGTTTGTAGGATTTTTGTAGGAATTCTATAGGGTAGGATTTGCAAAGGAAAAATTCCTTTGAAGCCCTTTGGTTTGTAGGAATGGATTCCTATTCCTATGTAGGATAGGAATCAATCCTTCACGTTTTGGAGGAAAAAAACATTAGCCTAAACTCAATGGAAAAAAATCCTATCCTATGCACCAAATGACATCTCTTTCTCTATAGGAATTGACATGCATGTCATCTCACTTCCTATGATTTTCCTATTCCTATAAAATTCCTATCCTATGAACCAAAGAAGGCCTTAATGTTTCCGGTTCTCTTGAATTGAACTTTCAGGATTTGTCAAACTTCACAAATCTTTACTCTTGAAAATCCTAAAGTTACGATTATTTTGGAATGGAGGGGGTATATTTGCATATACATTGTACACGAGTATATATTAAAAATATGCAACTTACCTCAGTTCATGCATGGTTCCAGATATAATCTCCTTGGTTGCAAAAAAAAGTTAGATATGCGTATGAATATATATATAGCATGTTCAAACTCACAACAAAGATTGATGCCCCCTTTTACATCTGATTTACAAATGCCATTATCTCGGGTTCAAATAGATGAATGCACTTCCTATGAATTCGAATATTCGAAACCCCCTTTATGTTGAATTCGTCATGTATTCTATTTCGTAGCTAGCAATTTGGAATGTATCCATGCAAGTGACAAATGTATAAAGTGCTTCACACTAACAACATGGAGTGCACTAATTAATGTTTATATATGAATTGCAAAGGCATCCATTGCCTGTATTTCCAACCGCTCTCACTCTATGGATCGATAATATAAAATAAACACATGCACATGCTAGAATTCAATTGCAGTTGAAGAAAGAGCCTACTCCTGGTACTGTATATTAGTGATAGGGATGTGTACAAAGTACACGTGAATACCAGGCATTGTGCGTGTGTGGGTATTATCGACGAACTAGCCCCCAAGCTTGTATAACATACTAAGGGCCTAGGGTTACAAATCATATATAATCGGCTTATCACCAGTGGGGATGGAGTCCTCCGCGACTCTGGTAGCTTCGTGTTGTACGCCGAGTCCTCCACATGGGTCTTCGTATAACACGTCTCGGTCCAACCTATATGTGGCGCAGGATGGAACCGACCCATGAGTCTTCATGTTGACCCACCACAACTAGAAATGATGTGCCCACCACACCACACACGCAATCGTCCACTAAGAAAATAAGCATATACAATAGTACAACGGTATCTAGCTCACGATACGTCTCCATATTTTGTTGATGACACTGATGAACTTTGCATTTGATGCGTGCTACGTATTTTGTTGACGACACTTACGGTCATTGTATTTGAAGCGAAAGCACGATATGGTCACTGGACTTCAGAATAAGCTCATCACGGTCACCACATACATTTTGTCGTGCTAACCAACATGTAGTTGGATGGTTAGAGGACAGTGGTTTCTCGAGCCCACCAAGGTTAAAGTCCCGGTGCTCGCATTTATCTTGTGTTAATTTCAGTATTTTCCGGCAACATACGTTCAGTGGGAGGAGACGTTCCACTCGACTACGAGGCACCTATGGTGACTTCATAAAATCTCAAGATCATATATGCTGGCCCACTCTCTCGAAGGTGCTCATAGGGGTAGGGTTCGCGTGTGTGCGCTTATAGCGGTGAGTGCTTACGCGTATATACGAGCCCTTGCATCTGTACCGTGTTAAACAAATACATATCATGATTATACGGTCACTGGCTCACCCGTACAACTCCGTATTTTGTTGATGACACAATCAATTGACCAGTCAAACGTTCCACGCGGCGCAACTAGTGTTGCACCATCGGGGCGCGTAACCGTGGGGCCCACCTGTCAGCCCATATATGAAAGAAAGAAATGGTAGTTTGAGTCTGTACTGTGTTAATAAAATAGGAGTACATTTTAGGGTGATCATACGGTCACTGGATCACCATACAGCTCTGTAATTTGTTGATAAGACGATCAATTGACCAGTCAAATGGTCCACATTCACCAGCGCACATTACCATAGGGCCCACCCATCAGCGCGTATATGAAGGACATAAATGGTAATAAATTAGTGGTCGGTGGGTATTCGAAGTCGTGAGACCTCTGGTTGGCAGTCACCGGCGGTTGGGGGCGTTCATTGGGCGGTGGGGTGGGGATCCCCAGAGAAAAAGCTCGGCGGGGGGGGGGGGGGGGCTAGAGGGATGGCCGGTGCGGCGGCGGACCGGCGGTGGGGAGTGGTTTCGGGGAGGGCGGGCCGGCCACGGGCGGCGGGGGCTGGCGGTTCGGCCAGTGGTGGCTGGCGGCTCAGGGGGGATGGAGTTTGATGATAAACTGGAGGCCCTTGATTTCGTATCCAACGGCTGGAAAATCTAATGAACAGAGATGAAAAAGTCAGTCGACTGACGTGTAGCCTCACCCCGCACGTACACATGCACGCACGCAAGACACGCACGCATGTAGGCGTGCAACACTAACACATACACACGCACGCATGCTGGCGTGCAACACTGACATGTACACATGCACTCACGAACACGCGCACGTACGCACCCATGCATGCAACACTGAAACGTACCCTTGCACACACGCAACACTCGCACGCCTGCATGCACACAACACACGACGCAAGACACACGTTCAACCTATACGTGCATGCACCCTTTGTTAAGGACATGGATTGTTACGGCTATTAATAAATCTTATCTGTGATAACCAGAACATTGATGTTTGCAGCGGTCTTTATGAATCACAACGTATCGAACGGGCTATCAACATAGTAGGCTTATCTACGTGAAAAAGATGACGTCACACTCAATGAACAATCACCGGTTTATGAAATGCCCGCTTCTGACCGCCCTGGCCCACCAAAGGTTCCTCTGTTGTGTGCTGCCTGCGTTGGGTCACTAACATGCATGCCATGCAACCAAAGAGCCCACATGTCAGTGGAAGAACGGCGCGGTGTCCTAGGTTAGAGTCGAGGGCGCCACTCGTGGCACGCCCGGCTGAACACGCCTCCGTGCCGCATTCAAACGCCTCCATGAAACCCGCCTGTGTGGAAGTCGAGAAACCTACTCTGGACACACGTCCGTTCATGATCGGGCCGCTCCCCTATATCCTCCACCATTTTTTCCACTCTTACAATGGCTTACAAAGAGTAGTTATTCCGCATCCAAGCCGGCTGGGTAGCCCGCCGGATACGAGCTATGCAGCTCGCTGATCCACCTCCCTCCCCTCGCCCGACGGAGCCAGTTGCCGCCCCAAGCCGTGGAATTTTGCCATGTGTTGTTTTCATGGACTAGCAAGATGCCTGTGCATTGCACGGAACATCAAGATGATTTTTTTTACAAACTCCCGCATGCATGCAAGGGATAATTAATGTCCTCCTTTGCTAGTACCATGAGGAAAACACCATTAATATTGCATAGATTAGTGTTAGTGGCCTTGTATATCTGCAAATTGTAATTTTGATAGTGGCCCCTTGTATATAAAAATGGAGGGAGAAAGATGAGAGATAAGGTGAGGAGGAGTGGGGCGTGGTGGTGACTGGTGGTCGGACTGGGCGGAGGCATGGGGATGGACGGCGCATTATGTCTAGGTTTGTATCTCTCTCTCACACACATGTAGGTGGTGGACATGCACGAAGAGAAGAGGTGCACGCACGGTGCACGTACTCCTGTCTCTTTCCTAACCACACCCGCGCGGGTACACGGTGGAGCTCCTTTCTGTATGAAAAAGGCAGCCCACGTGGTAATTTGGCACGTGTACTGGTTGTCCACTTGGTGGAGGGAGGATCGTCTACCACGGGTGAACAAACAAATTGCGACTTGACGCGTTATGTTAAATTAAAAAAAGAGGCAAACCATGTGGTGCCTACCTTAGAGGCAAGGCTCTATACACTGGAGTACTTTTGATGTGTCCCGTCAACTCGCAGAACGAGGAGAAGCTTGCTTAGTACGCCGTCTCCCCCGCCCACGGGCGCGGTGGGTCGCAGGATGAGGTGAAGCTTGCTTACTAGTACGCCTTACGCCCGCTCCCTCGCCCACGCGCGCGGTGGCTCGCAGCACGAGGAGAAAATTTTACTACTCTCTCTGTTTACTCCTCGTCCCTACTATGTACTTTGGTTAGTACTCCCTCCATTTACTTATACAAGGCCAATATAAAAAAATACATTTTACATCTATACAAGGCCACAAATAGTAATCGAGACAAAAGTTACTACTCCCTCCTTTCCAGTTTATGGCTCAATTTCAAAATCTCTGCAAGCAAGGTAGACGGTGAGTGGTCGAATTAATTTCGTATTTTGCACAAGTAATTAGTACGCTCTTTTTTCTCAAGAAGTTATGTTTACTGAGGCATTAATTAGAACGAATGCATGAATGTCCACTAAATTTCCATGAACTTGTACATGCATTGGTTAGTTTCCTCTTGACACTGCTTGCGTCGGGTGATCTAACGCACCTCGAAATCCAACATGTAATGGTACTACTACTAGTATAGTAGAATTGAGACTTATCAAACGGAAAAACGAATGTTTTTTACATGAGCCCTATAAGCCCTAGTGGGTACATACTCCGTAAAAACAGATTTTTCCAAAACTAAGTCGCTCCCTTTCATGAATTCTATAGTATACTCCTCCGTTGACGCTCCCTTTCATGAATTCTGTACTTCCTGTCGCCGACATGTGGGACACATAGCAACCGGGTCGACGTGTCAAGCACCAAATAACAGTGCAGAACAACAGGGGGGACGCACCCCACTCATACCGGCGCAGTAGTAGTAATGAGCAATGAGACGTCAAATCACAATGCCGCACTTTCCCAGACGGACGAAGCAACCATTATTTCACACTTCGGTTCGCCATCATATCAAACCACGTACTAGTATTGCTTCTGCCTCAAGAGGGACACGCGCATCGCCTTGGTACATCATGACACGTGGGACCGCATGACAAGCCATGCTCCCCCGCCGATCGCTCGGTAAAATCACCTCATTTTTACTATACTTCCTCCGTATCGGTTTACTACATGGCATGCACGTCATTCTAGGTTGAGAATTTAACTGGTATATATGTGATGAATAGTACTCTAGCCTATTAAAAAATGTATACTTTTGTACAGTAGTACTATCGATGGATTGCGCCATGGAGCAAAAATTGAAATTAAAAAAAGGTGGTACATATAGAGAGTGCTCGTCGCCAAATTATTCATATAGTATTATTAAAAAGGGTAGTCACAATAATGGTGTCCAGCACAACCCACCCCTCAAATAAAACTAAGAGGGTGCTTGGATACGTTTTAGTCCCATGACTAAAAGTAGTGGGACTAAAACATGCTAGCCTCACCCATGCTTGGATCCAAATACTAAAAAGGCTAAAATCAAGTTAATGAGCATTTATTATCCTCCAAACCCTCCAATCCAAAACTCGCATGTGTTAAAGGAGAGGAGTTAAATGAGTAGAGAGAGGACTAATCCACATTTTAGTAGGGGTACCCCTGACTAAAAAAATTTAGTCTCAAGACTAGTTTTAGCCCCTCTTTAGTCAGGGGTGCTCGGAACTTTAGCCTCTTAAAGAGACTATTTTTAGTCAGACTAAAATAAGTTCCTTGGATCCAAGCACTCTCTAAGCATCCTGGAATTCTTTGACAAAACTAAGAACCCTGAAATTCTTTGACAACTAAACTGCTGGCTATATGATGTTGGCCATATATATTGTACGTATATAATGTGAAGAAACGAGTGGTAGTACTATACCAACTAAAAGATGAAATGTAAGAAATACTAGTATGTACGTACTAAAGAGTTAAAGTAACGAGAAGAAACATAACATAGTTCTGCTGGGGGCTCAGCACAACACACCCCTCAAATTAAATAAGCACACCTAAAATTAAACTTTGCAACTATTCCGGTAGACACTGCATTAGAACCACCATGAGCAACGACACTGCCACCTTACTCGGAGTCCTCATCCACGTTTTCGACTTCGTCCTTGTCCCTCTTCCTCTTGGGCGATACTTCTTTGCTTGAACCACACACTTGGCTGTTGCTCTTCATCCAACCCTTGTAGATATTGAAGCAAAGGTAGCCACCCATTGCAGCGTAGTGGATGTGGTCTATATCTAGTACATTCCGCTGCCATGCATGACGATGAAACGTGTAATGAGGTTTCTCCAGTTTACCGTACGAAGGATGAACCATGGCTCCTGCCAGGGTCAGCATTGAAGGCCGACGAGAGGACACCAGCCGATTCTTCTGGAGGTCGAAGGTGTTGCCTACGACGAGGCCTATCCGACGTAGGACTTCTTTGTCGTTACTCTACAATAACGAATTTCACTGTTTTGTCCTTGAGGAAGTTCTTAAAATCCTGGCACTCAACGTCGGCATGGCATATGTGGTAGACCAAGCAAACTTTATGTATGCAAACCTGGATCACGGCGGGCTTCTTCCTCTCTTCATCCTTTAGATACTTCTCTCGTCCTAGGACTGTGGTGTACTCAACATCTAGCCCAGCGACCCACTCATCATCTGAGTTTTCGAACATGCGGCTGAAGCGAGAAAGGCATCCTTTCACCATCGCGGAAGAAAGGGTGTAGATGACGTCGAACTCATCGCCGGTGATGGTTCTAACCTTGTACTCACCGCCGATCGTGGAGATTCGGGACGCCATGGATTTGGGAGGAGGGTTAGGATTAGTGGAACTACCGTAATGTGAATGGACGGGACGACTAGGAGAGAACCGCCGTAGTATTGAAGGACGTGCGGGGACGAGTAGGAGCGAACTGCCAGCGTGCGAACGGCAGGGTAGTGGCTTTCCATTCTCCCACGATATGGGCTTTCGAGAGCCCTTGGATCTGAGATCGAACGGTTGCATGGCGTGATTCTAGACCTATGGGTGAATATCCTATCCTGGAGGGTTATTCTGCAAATTTTCAGCAACTTAGCATGCGACCGTTTGATCTCAGATCCAAGGACTGCCAGCAGGCCGTATCATGGTCGCGCCTACCATGACCGTCGCGTCGCTCGCGTGGTCGCGCCCTTGGAGGTTTAACACGGTGCATTAGGCTATCTGATGTTGGCATGTCATACATAGTCATCACTTAGTCACTCATACTATAACAAGGTTGGCTATAAGTGTTTTTTTTTACTCCTCTCTATCTCTTTCTTCGTACTCAAGGAAGAAACGGTGCTAAGCGTGTGTATTTATTGCATTTGCCAAGGAGTGACCTCTTCCAATGAAATGGTGTTGCTAAGTTTGCTTCATTTAATTAGTTATAGACTCAAAATTGTCTTTTCACCTAGGTACACGCGCTTAGCACCGTTTCTTCCTTGGGTCACCAAACTAGTCTCTCTTCTTGATTAACTTGCCACATCAGACTTTATGCTTATGTGGCAAGCTTAAGCACCTGTAGGAGCAAGTAAAAGTAAGTACAATAGTGCGCTTTACATGGCATTTTTGCATATGTGGAGGAAAGAGAGGCAAGGAAAAAGTGGAGAAGTGGGCTCTCATGCAAGAGCCAACCTCTACTACATGGTGGAGCATTGGGAGAGGCACCTGTATGGAGGTGGTCAAGAATCTGGGAGACTCACGCCGGTCGTAGCGCCGCAGTTAAAATGATAATGGCAAGTCAAATCATGGGGCCCCACCTGTCCAGCAGTAACTCGCTGTCAAATCACACAACCCTACATTTGCAGCAGCCTACTCCCTCGTCTTCTCGCGTCTCTGTCGAACCGACTAGGCGGAACTGCCTCGCCGCCTACCGCGCATGAAAAGCCCCGCCCTTGACTTTTAAATACAACTACATCCGCTTAAGAATATAATGATATACTTTTTGTGACATAGTAACTCATATTTAGTTAGTCAAATGGATGACCTAGAACTACGTGCAGGCCCTATAAACCGAGATGCCTAAAAATAAAAAAACCGAGACGGAGAGGGTAGTACAGCACGTATCTTTTTAGATCAATATAGTCGGGATTCACCAAGGAGCAAAACCAAGTGGTAGGCTGCCCCTGTCGTGTTGGCGTAGCAACTCAAGCAGGGTCAGTCCACACACGAAATGGCGACACACTTAACAGGACCCCTTTGGCCGACATGTGGCTCATCCACCGTCTTGTTCCACGTGCGATGCACCAAATTACAGTTCGGAGCAGCGGTTGGAATTGGAGGCACCCCGGTCGTAGCACCGCAGTAGTAGAAAATGAGCGACGAGGGGTCAAATCACAAAGCCCCACCTTTCCCGCATTAAGCTGGACGGATGAAGCAACCATCATTTCACTCTAGGGCGCAAGAGCATAAAGAAAAGAGAAAACAATGATGCGTGCGGCAGCTACCTAGGGCACCATAGGGTAGGGGTCTCCACTACAGATCCTTTTTTTTAAAGCACCTCCACTACAAATCGGCTTCTCCCTCATCCTCTTGAAGAAAACCGATGATGAGTGCGGCGGTAGGGTTTGTAGGAGTACTATGGCGTGCGGGGCCATGTCGTAGTAAACGGGTTCAAGCCGATGCCTTAAATATGTGTGGGCCGCTTGGTTTTACGGGAACGAGGCAGCATTCTGGGTTCGGGGACCAGTGGAGATATAGTACGTACAAAAAATTGTGGACGTAGGTCCGACCGAAAGGCAATGATGCATGGGCCCTGCATTTTGATATACCCGGGACCGTGTGAAATTTGCTACTCTACTCAAAACTAGTAAGTTACACATGTATTGAACGCATGAGATTTCGAAACCAAATTATGAATAAATACACACTATAGGATGTAAAGCTTTGAGTCATATATGCATGATGTAGATGTTTGTTTAGTTCTTATAGTTCATCTCATTCAAAATCAATAAGTTTTATAAAAATGTTAAGATTCATGGGGTTGTGCATTGTACTCCCTCCGTTCCAAAATAGATGACCCAACTTTGCACTAACTTTGTACAAAGTTAGTGCAAAGTTGGGTCATCTATTTTGGAACGGAGGGAGTAAATCATAAAGTAAAAAACAAATAATGGAAATTCATTAAAAAAATAATCAATTATGATACAAAAGATTCTAGAACAAAGGAGAAGTGCTTGTGTTTTGAGGTTTGTGCATTATGCTTAAGTTCAACCATGGAGTCTTCTAAATTGTACATGTGG
The DNA here is from genome assembly GCF_056163025.1 of Triticum urartu. NCBI lineage: Eukaryota > Viridiplantae > Streptophyta > Magnoliopsida > Poales > Poaceae > Triticum > Triticum urartu. The sequence continues at coordinate 169,653,375 of NC_141876.1, read as the reverse complement.
CAGATCTGGTGGAATGTTGATGATATCCAACGGCCAGTAGTGTTCGGATTTGCCTATCTCTGGACTGTCGGGTTAGCTTCATCCAACGGCCATCTTTCTAAGTTATTGGCACACTATATAGTTCTTGTGCCATAGTTGCATGTTTTGGAAAAAAGCTACTAGTGGGTTGTACTATCTATTTAGGAATAGAAGATGTATACATGGAAGTTGTAGGGAAAGAGATGACATGGAGCATCTCAATTCCTATGAGTAGGGATTGGAAAAGAGATGTCATTTGGTCCACATCATAGGAACTTTTCTATTGAATATAGAGATGACATGTTTCTCAATTCCTATGAGGAGGGATTAGAAAAGAGATGTAATTTGGTTCATATCATAGGAACTTTTCTATTGAATATATGCTAATGTTTATTTTCCTTTGAAATTAAGGGAGTATAGGAATCCATTCATATGAACCAAGTGTCTCTAAAGCTATAGAAATGATATCATGTTTATTTCCTTTGAATGTGGAGTATATGAATCTATTCCTATGAACCAATTGGCTCTAAAGGAAAAAATCCTATAAAAATCATATCATATAGAGTTCCTATGATATTCCTCGACACTAAAGGATGCTTGAAATTGCTGCGGGTGATATGATGGTCTTTCTTTGTAGACTCCTCACCCAACTTTATAGTTACCTCTCGAAGATGAATGAAATGATATAAACATGGTATTCTACATGTGCAATTTGGTACACGAAAACTCGGTAATATTTTGCGAGGTTCGAATTTTCAATAAAGCTATATGCACTGCATTTCGGAACAGAGGGAGCATACGAAAGTTGCTAACACTCACGTGGAAGATTTGTGTGTAGGAGGAGTGGCTGTTCTGTTAAATGACATGGCAAAACTGACACTGTCGGATGCCGATCTAACGGCCCTTACGGCGTTCGTCAGGAAAAGGCTTGTGGCGAACGTTTTTCGGATAATGATTTACGGACACATGCATTGCATTGATACGTGCCCCCTCTCTCTCACGCACATGCAGCCTCACGAGTCACGACTCTCCCGAGTCCTCTTGCAGACTCGCACGTCGCACCCACTGTCTATCTGCAGGTAGACGTCACGCACATATGTGCTCTTCACACCGTACCCTCAGAACTTCTAAAAAACAAAAGACGTCACACACATTTTATTTTAGCTCACACGTCACACACTTGTACTATTACTCTTGCAGCGAACATTCTTTGGGCATAGTATATTGTACTCTCACGAAGAGAAGCGGTGCACACACGCACTAGTTCTCTCACACCCACTCACGGGTACACGTAGGAGCGCATTTTTTTGAAGCTGGTACAAAAAAATCACTCCACTATATATAAAAGTAGGAGCCTTAGCGCTTGCTTTACTAGGGTTCCTCTCGTTCACTCTCTCATGCTCTCCAGATCTAAGCAACACATAGCTGGCCACACTCTCTCTCAGCTCACGGCTGGTCACAAATCCGTCCGGACAACCTCGACCGGGGCAGGGGTGTAGGTGCATCATTCACGCTGTCGTCGGCGGCGAGGGAGGAGACCAACAGCTGCCCGCGCGTCCCGATCGAAGGCCATGTCGTTCTCTCCGAGAGAGCGCCGGCTCGGGAGGGCCTCCAACCCCTTCTTCCTCCCTGCGGTATTGTGGCCAAGATGCAGCCTCCCGACGCCGTCTTTGCGACATGCCGACGACCATCAGGTATATATTCCTTTGAAACCTGCCTTGCTCTACTGCCCCAGCTCCCTTCGTGTGGATCCTTTTCTACTTCCATCCGCTGTTCCAAAGCCACCTAGACTTCTACTAAGGCACGTGCTTTGCACGTATGTTCTGTATGATAGATACTCATATACATTCTTTTTAGAGAGAGAAATGGGTACTCGTATCTTGAGTAGATATCATAGTGTGTTTGTTTGCATGATCTAAGGACTATTCTAAAATAAGAAGCAAATCACTTGCACAAATCAAACCGAGTTCCAAGTAAGAATTTGATTACAAGATAAAAGTTGTAGTTTTATTATATGATGTTTCCTGGGTTCCACTGATGTATAGTTCCAGAGTTGTTTGATGGTTTAAATGCATGTTTATGGACTATTTTGTGCAACTAAATAAGTCATTTAGGTCTGACAGACACTCATGTCATGTATTAGCTTGAGGTATAGCTTATGTATGACTGAAATAAAATATTACACTTTTTCTGCGAATAATAAAAATATTACATTTCTCGATGAAGCAGAATAAAATTTTAGCTAGCATCAGCCATGCAATGTTTTGTTATGTGAACAGTGTAAACTTTGCAGTATAGCGGCATCTAAAAAAATCCATTTTTATAGTAATCTAAAAAAATAAGTTAGTAGTAGAATGTTTATTTCCCAGGTGATAACGGGGAACCAAAATGTGCTAGCTATTTGCCAACTTGTCGTACTTGCATGTGAGGAGGTGGCAGCAGTTTCTAGACATTTCTTAACTTCAGTGGGTGCAATCCAGATTCAACGGGGACTTCTTTATTTGTTTACTTGGAGAGCAGAGTCGGCCATGTGCACAAGGAGCGGGAGCGAATCTGGCAGCTCTAAGCCGTCAGATCATGTCATCATTTGTTTGATGGACGGCAGTGATATGCATGCGAGGGGAAATGAACGGTGGATTTTGAGCCAATGCTTGTTTGGGCGGGAGAACCGAAGATGGAGTGGTAAATCCAATTTCAAAACTGCCGCATTATAGTAGTAGTAGATTAGAAGTAAAGCTATTTCATACAGTCGACTCAAAGCGTTGGTTCAAATAGGGAAGAAAGTTGGAAAGCTGTAGCATGAATCTAGGACTTGGTTCTAAGAGGAAATGGGGGAAAGTAGTAATATCTGTCACTGTTTAAATAACCGTATATCTTATTTGCGCAAACATGGATGTTTGTCTCCATATCGTTTCAGGATGTCTATCTCCATATCGTTTCTATCCGCGCAATCAAAAGCACACACCTTAGTTTTAGTACAACTGCGCAAAATGAGATGGCTATCCCTCGCTGCCTTCCTCTAACCCCCCGTCTTCAAGGTATCCGAACATTGGTAGTAACTAAGGTAGAATGACCAACGCAATCTAAAAGAAGCTGATTCGTACGTTTTACTTCCTGATTGCAGTGCTGGTCGATAGCCTAGTGTTGAAGCGAGCTGAGCCAATGTGCCGTGTTTTGCACAACTGCTTACAAGTGGGGTAGCAACAACAGTGTTTACAAGTACTTATGTATACATCGGTGCATGGTTCTCGAACGAGTGCTCTATTTCATCAAAACACACACTGCTCGTATGATAAACCGTGACAACTTATGTCTTACCATGCCATATTCATGAAAAAACTAGTGAGGACGCATCTGTCTCGACAACAATTACGATGGTTCTCACATGATTCATGGGCACACAAAAGTAGCAGCACTTCCCATAGACAGATTCAAACAGAGTACTAGCCCCAGAGGGGTTGATAACAGGCAAGGTTCGGATAATTAGACACAATCCAAACTACTATTAAACACTAGCTGGGGCAACTATTTCATGCCTCGATCTAATTTGGGCTGGACACAAGACGGACCTTGCCATGAACATCATCGAGGACGTCCCGCAGCAGCTCAATCCTGTGAACCTTCATGAAGACAACCTTGTGGCCTTGCCACTGATAAACTTGTTTGTGGAGGCATGCCACATCATCTTCCTGCGTAAGCTTGACAAGAACAGTATTCCTCACAAACGAAGGAGTAGCTTTGAACTTCTTGTGCTTCAGTACACCCTGGACAACACGCCTGACAAGAGTGAGGCTGGAATACAACTCTTCATTGGTATAACCGCAAATGGCTTCCAGGATCCAACAGCCTAAGAACTCTGTTTTCCTAGTGCGTATGTCGGAGTAAATAGCCATGGGTAGCCTAGCCGGCTTCCCATGGCCCTTCTAAAAAAATTACGAGCCCGTCCGGCTCTCAAGAATCCAAGACATGGGGCCGCCTTCCCCTTGCTGGCTGTCACCCAGGCCGGCTTTCGGAAGGCGGCCTGACTTTAGCCCTCATGAAGAAAGCCATGGGAGGGCCGACTTCGAGAAGCCGGCCGCAAGAAGGCCGACTCCAAGAAGCCAGCTTCCATAAAGCGGTCGAGACCGTACCCTCAAAGTTTGCATCCACCTAGCGGCGATGTGACGGGGCGTGGCTACAGTGAAGCCTGCCAACCCCGAATGCCGGAGCCCGCCTGGCACAGTGTGCCGTACGGAGTGGGCATGACCCGTCCGGTGCGGCACTGTTGCCATGTTGACCCTAATGTCACCCACGACGGGCCGCCAGCGCGGCCCACGGGCGGTGGGCCCCATCGGGCAGAGAGACGCCCGAAGGCGGCCAGGCCTCCCCTAGTCGGCCCGAGACGGGGCTGGCTCCCCGCAGCCGGCTTGCTTCCCCCCTCGAAGGAGACGCCCCATTAAGGAGACAAGACGTGGTGAGGCTACAGTAATCGCCCGCCGGACGGCGGCACTGTAGCCACGCTTACCTCGACGAAGCCCTCGTCATCAGGTTGAGGCAACAGTAACCAGCCACCGACAAGACCCTTGGCAGTGGGGCCTGCCTGTTGCCAAGGAGTTGGCAGCCGGCGGGCCCCAGCGGCCGGCGCAGAAGCCGGCGACCGCAGTCACAGACGGCTGGGCCCCGCGCCCAGTTGGATTACCATTGTACCCCCAGGGGGTAGGCCTATATAAACCCCCCGGGGCACCCATGCAAAGGGTTGGACCCCCAGCTAGTTTTAGACACCACACAAGGAGAAGAAGCAAGCTAGCCGTGCCCTTCTTCCTCCTCCCACCGAACAGCTCAAGGAGCATTGTGTAGCTACTTGTCCATCTAGTGATCATGCGGAGACCCCGCAGAGCAGCAGTAGGGGTGTTATCTCCACGGAGAGCCCCGAAGCTGGATAAGATTCGCCGGCGTGCATGTCTTCGCCTCATCCCGTTTCCAGGCACCGGCGATGTCTTACTAGCTCCCACAATGATAAGCCACCCGTTGGCATATGTCGCACCTACCACCCGACAGCGTATATTCAGGTCGTCCGCTTCATAGCGAGTGACATGTACAACCACACAATCCTTGTCTGCATCAGGGCTCTAATTGAAACAGAAACAAATTCTGATTTACTTTTTAGTATAAGAAACACAAGTTATTCAAACCACTACGTATACCATGGCATCGAAGCTAATAAAATTTTGCATTATTAATCACCACATACTTCCTTTTCTAAAAAAATCACCACATACTTAGATGAAAGACCACAATCGAGATCGCCAAAGAAGGAAATCACCTTGGGCAGCTCAGCAGGGGGGGGACACATCCTCGAAGGGGGAAAACTGCTCCTGCAGTGCCACGGGGGCTGTAACCTCAAACAGGGTGTTGACCATCTCAGTATCAGGGGTCGCCTCGGTGGTTTCCTCCATCTTCTTGGAGCTCTCTGTCTCGTGGGGATCAGCCTCCCGCGTCTGCTCCAATATCGGCAGATCTTTGCCTGGTTCTCCTTGGTCCATCATGAAACTGATGAATACTAGGATTCCACTGAAAGGAAAACACAATCGCAATTACAATGGAACAAAAAAGAGAGTGAGGATCGGTTACTGCTTTGCAAAAGCTCTTTTTTTTTCCTCTGAACGAAAATATACCAACATCACAGATCCGCTTACCTTCCCTTTGTTCGGAGAGAAGAACAATGGCAGATGCAAGTGTTGCCTTTCTTGAAGACGGTGAGGGAGAAGGGGATTCAACAAAGTGTGAAATGATGGTTGCTTCGTCCGTCAAACTTAGACTGTGGGGAGGTGGGGTTTTGTGATACAACGGCTCGTTACTGCCGCGCTACGACCGGGGTGACTCTCCGCCTGCATACTGCCTTCTAATTTGGTGGATGGCATTTGGGCTCGCGCGCTACATGGCCCACATGTCGGTGAACAAAAGTATAATGACATTCAGTAGAGGGAGACGTTTCAATGACCTAGGAGGAACCAGAAGTGGTAGAGTGTCTCCACTATACTAGTAGTAATTGTTTTTCTGGGTAGCTGTAGAGTGTCTCCACTGTACTAGTAGTAATTGTTTCTTGGGTCCCAAGACAAAACAGCCCATCCACACTAGTAAATAGTAAAATCAATTCAAAAACCGGGGTGCTCTTCTTCCTCCTCGCTCCCACCCACCTCACGTCAGCTCGCTCCACTCGTACCCCCAAATTCCTCACCTCAGTCCTACAGAAAACCCCAGCTCCCCTTCTTCCTCGCTCCTACAGAAAACCCCCAGCTCCCCTTCTTCTTCGCTCGCACTACAACTAGGCTCGTCATTCGTTACTCTGCTCAAATCCGTGAGCGCGACGCGGCGCCCTCGAGGAAAATGGAGTCGGCTGACCCCAGCGCCAAGAAGATGAGGCTCCCGCCAGCGGCGACGCCTGTTGTAGATCCCACACTCGGCAGCGCGGGGAGAAGCAGCGACCCCGCCCCACCGGATCCCAGGAACCCGTAGAATCTCGGGTGGACCGCACCAGCGATCTCCCAGACGCCATCCTTGGGGAGATCATCTCGCTTCTCCCCACCAAGGATTGCTGCCGCACCCAAGTCCTCTCAATTCGGTGGCGCCCTCTATGGCGCGCCGTTCCCCTTAATCTCGACTGTCGTCAGCTATCTCTCTTCAATGATTTTGAAATCCCCAGAGCCATCATCTCCTCCCACCAGGGCTCCGTTCAAAGCCTCTACATCCCGTCATGCTACCTGAGCAAGCATACCATGCCCTGCACGATGGACGCCTGGCTAGAATCCCCTGAATTCACAGAACTATAGCTGCTTGAGTTCTACTATTCCCTTGGAAATCACATACCACATACCGAACGCCATGAACTTGTGCCCTCAGCACCGATGTCCATCTCGGGGTTTTCGTCCTCTCTCGATACCGCCACCTTTGCTTAGTGCTACCTACCAGACAATCTGGTACTAAACCTTCGACTCCCATTTCTCAAGAAACTTTCACTTGTGCGGGTTCGTATATCGGAGGCCTCATTGCACAGCATCATCCACTCCAGTTGCCCTGCGCTGGAGTGCTTGGTGCTTGTTTTCACAGTTAGAATCGGTTGTCTCCAAATAAAGTCGCCTAACCTTGTAAGAATTGGAATTTCTTTTGACGGAAGGCAGCTCATCATCCAAGATGCCCCTTCACTTCAAAGGTTGATCCTTGATTCTAGTTATTCATCGTTGCAAATAACCGTCCTCTCTGCGCCTAAACTGGAGACCTTGGGTGTAATACATGATCTCTGTGCTCATTTCAATATAGTGTTTGGCTCCATAGTTCTTCAGGTACTTTATATTATCATCTACACTTGTAACCATAAGCTCCATTTTAAATTTCTGCGCATAATTTATATATCATCTTGGAGTACACATTTTGTACTAATATTATGTTCTATGCTCAATGAAGAGTTTCTCCATGGATGGCCTATCAATGGTGCTGGATTCTGTCCAGATCTTATATATCCAAATGAATAGTTTTGATCTGAACAAGATTATTAGCTTGTTGCAATGCTTTCCATGTCTGGAGAAGTTTTATATAAAGGTGATAATTTCACGCACATTGGAAGCCCACATATAGTGTACTAGAATTAACCGTTCAGCTATTGCTCTTTCGACACTCTTACTTTAGACCTTAACTGTTTTTAGTCTTCATGTCTATTTAGGCAACATGACAGGGTAAGAAAGTTATAACCAATCGGTGGATTCATAAGCATCGGGATTTTCTCACTTCTCATGAGATTCGATTGAAGACAATAACGCTAGAACGATATGTAGCCAACCGTGTAAACACAAGATTTGTCACATTCTTCTTGCTGAATGCAAGGTTACTATTGTCCATCAGGCTTAAGTTTATCAGCAGCATGGTTTTGACGGATGGGTATGTGGAAGAGCAAAAAAAGGAGTTTCAGGTGGGCAAAAGAGCTTCTGAACGTGCCGGGCTTCTATTTACAACATATTGTGGTCATAATCTAGTAAATTTTACGACCCAGGATGTTCATTCTATGCACCTAACCGATCCATTTGACTGTGACTGCCGAAAACAGTGCTGGAGTTAGATGTTGTTGCCCTTTTCAATCTGGTTTTTTTGTAAACCTGATGAACAATTAACCCTCATGCTTTTGTACAGTTTGTACACTGGAGTTAGTTATTCCTGCCCTTTTCAACTCGGCTGTGACTGTCATATTTTCTTTGAAACAAGGCAAATGGCTTGCCATTCATTTAATTTAGAGTGAAATATTGTAACAAATCCAAACCAAGGGAAATAACATCACTCTTGCCGTCTGCATGAGCTCACTGTGCATTACATAAGCCAAGTGATTATCCCCCACCAGCACCCACGAACTTATTTCGAACTAGCACATCAAATGGGCTGTAAATTTTCATAGGAAAGGCTGCATGACTGTGACAGATTTGGATTCTGACATTTGGGACCCGCGAGGAAATAGCCTATCCAAGGTGGTGTCGACTTACTAGCCAGTCAACAAACGATTCTGCCTACCAGCTGTTGGATTGACATCCAATATCTGTCGTGTATCTTCTATCTCTTGTCTTCTTCTTCCTCCAATCGCCCAAACCAAACCACCCCGTCGGCTCCGCCTGCTCCCGCCTCCCATGGCTGGCTGCGCCTCCGCCACCCTACCGTATGTACCCTCCAACGTTGGCCAGTCCCTCCCTCTATTCCCCCACACGTCCTGTTATTCTCCGGCGACGTCAGCCCCAACACGCAACCGCGCCCGAACCAGTCAACCTCGTACTCCCCTCTGCCTGCGACTGGACCGAGGCATCTTCAACGACTCCTATTCGTTCCGTCCGAGGCCTCGCCGTCGTCCTCCGCCTTGCGGCCTTGGTTTGCTCGCCGTGCGCGGTGCGCCGCCCTCTTGCGTTGTCAATGTCGTCAACAACCGAGAGGAACGAGGATATGATTGTACGTGGAGAGGATGACAGTAGGGACCCACCAGCGTCATGGCAGTACGCAAGCAAGTGCCTCTATAGTACAAGCCCAAAAATATGGTTCCTCCTAATGGTTGGACATCTGGGGCTCACGCCATTGTCAATGTAGTCAATAAACGAGAGAATTACACTACGAGCGGCTGACACTAGGGACCCAGCAAGTCGCGCAATTTTTTTAGGAACAAGCAGTTGTTATTTATACTAGTTTTGGCGACGGATCAGGGTAACAACGGGGCTGTGCGGGGGCTGTGGCCTGTCTAGCCAGGGTTTTATTTATGTTTACCACATCATGAGCCCAGTTGTGTTTTTTTCTTGCTGAAAATGGCTAACCCAGATCTATTTTTTTAAAGAAATACCCAAACAAGGACTACTTGCTTTATCGGCCCTGCAGGGCTGCAAATCTTTCAAGACGAGGAGAGTTTCATTCGGTTTGCCCAGAAATGGGCTGTACATTTTTAAAATACATCAAACTAGGAATTAGTTTCAATTTTTTTCATTACAAGATCTTAAATTGCATTGATTTTTATGCGTGGACAATTATTTGGATTTTATATTTATATAAATTATTTTTCAAAAATAGTTTGAATGTGAATCGATATTTCTGGATTAAAAATAGTTGACCGCACCAAAATATGCAAAATTTCGTATACTTTTTAACCGTGTCCACAATATGGGGCGTGATGCTAACAAAGAGAAGATGGGCTCCAAAAAAATTCTTAAGAATTAGCAAATGGGTTGTACATTATTAGAAATAATGGCAGATGGGCTGTATGATGTTTTCCACAGATTTGAGGCTGACTTGTGCGCCTACTACAGGTTGACGCGTACGCTTTCATAAAAAAAAGGTTGACGCACACATAACGCCCTGTCAACTTAGTCAACACACGAGAGAAGTGACTGTTGGATGTCCATCCAACGGTTGTCGTGCTTCTTCAATCTCAGCTCTTCATGCTCAAGCCGCTCAAACAAGCGCCGGCGGGACTGCCTGCTCCCTCCTCCCGCGGCCGGCTATGCTGCCGCGCAGGCCTCATGGCCCCACCGTACTCCCATCGCTGGCCTAGCCATCCCTCTACTCACCCACACATGCTGTTATTCTGCGGCGACAGTAAACGAAACAGTAAACCCTCATACACCTCCGCGTGGGAAACAACTGCCGACTATTCCTTGGCTCCGTGTCGTTCCCTTCCTAGGCCTCGCCGTCGTCCATCACCCTAGTGCTCTCGGCGCGGTCTGGTCAACATGGTCAATGAACGACATCCATCGGAAGTGGACTGTACGTGGAGAGGCTGACAGCTGGGTCCACGGCCGCATGCAATGAAATGCCTCCTTATTACGCGCAAAATAATGATTCCTCCACCTGACAGCTAGGACCCACAGGAAGGGCCTCTGTATTTCGCGAAAATAACGTTCCCCCCACTGACAGGTCGGACCCACCAGCTATATCTTCGCACGCAAGGAAGTGCCTCCTTATTACGCCCAAAAAAATGAATACCCCCTGCTAGCTGGGACCCACCATATTGTTGGACTGACTTGTGGGCCTACTAAGTTGACAGGGACGGAGAGCTTTGTCAACTTAGTCAATACTCCAGTGACCGTATGATGTCCATCCAACGGCCATAGTGCTTCTTCAACCTCTGGTCTTCTTGCTCCAGCCGCCCAAAGCAGCGCCGGTCGTGCCGCCTGCTCCTGCCTCCCGTGGACGGCTGTGCTACCGCGGAGGCCTCACCACCCCCATAATACTCCCACCACTGGCCAGGCCATCCCTCCACTCACCCACACCCCCTGTTATTCTGCGGCGACGGCAGCCTCACACTGCAGCCGAACCAGTGAAAGCTTGTACTCCTCTCCGCGTGGGCATCCACTGCCGCATCTTGCACGGCTCCACGTCGTCCCCTTCCTAGGCCTCGCCATCGTCCACCGCCGTGGTGCTCTCGGCGCGGCATGGTCAATGTGGTCAACGACCGACTTCCATTGGAAGAGTACTGTACGTGGAGAGGCTAACAGCTGGGTCCACGGCAGCCGCAAGGAAGTGCCACCTTATTACGAGGAAAATAATTATTCCTCCACCTAATAGCAGGGACCCACTGGACGGGCCACCAGTATTTTGCGAAAAATTCCCCCTGACTGCTGGGACCCACCGGACGGGCCACCGTATTCCGCGAAAAAAATGTTCCCCCGCTGTCAGCTCGGACCCACCAGAAGTGCCTCCTTATTACGCACAAAAAAATGAATACTCCCCCGGCTAGCTGGGACCGACCTTGATGGGAGGCTGACTTATGGGCCTACTAAGTTGATGGGGACGAAGGGCTTTGTCAACTTAGTCAATATGAACGATTCTAGCTCCAGTGACCGTACGATGTCCATCCAACGGCCGTAGTGCTTCTTCAACCTCTGGTCTTCTTGCTCCAGCCGCCCAAAGCAGCGCCGGTCGTGCCGCATGCTCCTGCCTCCCGTGGCTGGCTGTGCTGCCGTAGAGGCCTCGCCGCCCCCTACTATTCCCACCGCTGGCCAGGCCCTGCGGCGACGGCAGCCTCACACCGCAGTCGAACCAGTGAACCCTCGTAATCCTCTCTGCGCGGGCTTCCACTGCCGCGTCATCCCCTTCCTAGGCCTCGCCGTCGTCCACTGCCGTGGTGCTCTCTGCGCGGCGTGGTCAACGTGGTCAAGGAACGACTTCCATCGGAAGAGTACTGTACGTGGAGAGGCTGACAGCTGGGTCCACGGCCACAGCCCAGTTTTTTTGTGATTTGCCAAGTAAGTCGCTTTGTCAGGCCTATTGGGCTGCAAATCTTTCAAGACGAGGAGAGCTTTCATTCGGCTGGCCGAGAAAATGGCCCATCAGTAATGAGAAATGGGTTGTACATTTTTAAAACACATCAAACCGGCAATTAGTTTCAAATATCTTTTTTTTCATTTCAAGATTTTAATTTACATTAATTTTTATGCGTAGAGAATTTGTTGGATTTTATATTGACTAGCACATATGCCCATGCGTTGCAACGGGGAAAATTGATGTTTTGCACAAGCATAATGTCCAACAGCATCGGATTCATTATGAAGAACATGTTGCAACGCAACATCATCCTTCTACAAAATGAACACAAAAAAATACGTCGCAATTTAGTCATGTTCATATTTTCTTTGCGGGGCGTAATGTGTCCCACTAATTTCATTTAAACACAATCCTTCTTTAATGGCATTTAAGTATGATCCTTTCATTAATTACCATGAAGTCCTCACCCGTTTTAGTCGGGAATCAAATCCTTCCTTTTCTAATTTAGTAGTCCCAACACATTAAGGCCTATAGATCCTTTCTTTTAATTATCCTACTTTTTTTTACCTCAAATCCTTCATGTAAAATTTATTAAGACCACAATCTTTCTAATAGTTATTCCATCGATTTAGCCTTAATCCTTTCTTTAATTTGCCACATTCGTTTAAATATTATATTTAAGCCCACAATCCTTGCTTTATTAGCTCATTCGCTTAATTATCTCTCCCTAAACATGAGCCTTGGACCTCACCCTTCCCCATCTACAGGAACAAAGGGTGATTTGTGCGAACCCCGGGCTCTCTACCTCGCCGTTGCCGAATCGGCGGCTCCCTCGCCCTCTGCCGGACGCTCCGGCGGCGGGAGGACGGTGGATTCCTGATTTGCAGCATGTACATAGTGTAGGAGTGCCTAGGGAGCCAGCCGGTGGAGTCATGGAGGCGGCGGTGTGACTGGATCGACTTTTTGCAGGTGTTGGTCTCCCCTTCGACGGCGAAGTTCCGGTGGAGCTCCGTTGTGGACCAGCTCCTTTCTTTGTGCTCGCTGCTTGATGGAGAGGCCGTGCACGGTTCCCCCGTGCCAAAGATCGAGGGATGGCGATTCCGGCGGTTGAAGATCTGGAGAAGGAAGGCGATGTTGAGCGGTGCGACGACGACGACGGCCATGGGTGTAGGTCCTCAGGGACCATTGATCGGAGACTCCCCGTTTCGCCCGGGGGCTGCTTCGATCGAAGGCGTCAGCGAGCAGCGGCGAACGACGCATCACCGGCTCGTCCACGGCGCCGGCATAGTCGGGTTGCAGAGGGGCTTGGTTGCAATTTCCTTTTCTGTGTGGACCTTTCAGTAATTTGGCCATTTTATTATCAACTCCTTTTCTCGCAAAAGAAGTAAATAAATATGATGACTGCCACTCGTATATTTAGAGTGAGTTGGGATTAGTAAATATGAAAGGTGCATAAGTCTTTGGTTGTTACATCTAAGAGATAGACAGGAGGTCTTGTGTTCAATTCCCACAATGTTGATTTATTTTGACCCAATTATTTTTCGCGGTATCTCTATGAAAGCCCATGAAAGGCCCATCAGCATACAAGTAACTGGCCCAGATCGCCTAACGTGTGTAAACCAAACATAAAGGACTAAACCAAACCAAGAATACCTATTCCCTTTAATAGTAGGTATAGATATACATTTATTTTTAAAATCAGTTTGAATGTGAGTCGAAATTTCGGGATTAAAAACAGTTCAGACCGCATCGAAATATGCAAAATTTCGTATAATTTTTTAACCGTTGCCACAATATGGGCTGTAATGCTAACAAAAAGAATATGGGCTCCAAAAAAACCCTTAAGAATTAGCAAATGGGCTGTAAACTATTAGAAGTAATGGCAGATGGGCTGTATGCTGTTTTCCACAGATTTGAGGCTTTCCTGAAAAAAAGGTTGACGCACAAGCACTAACTGTTGCATGTCCATCCAACGGCCGTTGTGCTTCTTCAATCTCTGCTCTTCCTGCTCCAGCCGCTCAAACAAGCACCGGCGGGACTGCCTGCTCCCTCCTCCTCGCAGCCGGCTGTGCTGCCGCGCAGGCCTCACCGCCCGACCGTACTCCCACCACTGGCCTAGCCATCCCTCTACTCACCCACACCTGCTGTTATTCTTCGCCGATGGCAGACAAACTAGTAAACCCTCGTACAGTCGTACTCCCCTCCGTGTGGGAAACAACTGCCGAGTCTTCCCCACCTCCGTGTCGTCCCCTTCCTAGGCCTCGCCGTCGTCCACCGCCCTGGTGCTCTCGACGCGGCCTGGTCAACGTGGTCAACGACCGACATGCATCTGAAGTGGACTTTACGTGGAGAGGCCGACAGCTGGGTCCACGGCCGCACGCAAGGAAATGCCTCCTTATTACGCGCAAAATAATGATTCCTCCACCTGACATCAGGGACCCACCGAAAGGGCCTCTGTATTTCGTGAAAAAAACATTACCGCCGCTGACAGCTCAGACCCACCAGCTATATCTTTGCATGCAAGGAAGTGCCTCCTTATTACGCACAAAAAAATGAATACTCCCCCTGTTAGCTGGGACCCAGTATAGTGGCAGGCTGACTTGTGGGCCTACTAACTTGACGGGGACGGAGGGCTTTGTCAACTTAGTAAATATGCACGATTCTAGCTCCAGTGACCGTACGATGTCCATCCAACGGTCGTAGTGCTTCTTCAACCTCTGGTCTTCTTGCTCCAGCCGCCCAAACCAGCGCCGGTCATGCCTCGTGCTCCTGCCTCCCGTGGCCGGCTGCGATGCGGCGGAGGCCTCACCGCCCCTACTATTCCCACCACTGGCCAGGCCATCCCTCTACTCACCCACACCCCCTGTTATTCTCTAGCGACGGCAGCCTCACATCGCAGCGAACCAGTGAACCCTCGTATTCCTCTACGCGTGGGCATCCACTGTCGCGTCTTCCCCGGCTCCGCGTCGTCCCCTTCCTAGGCCTCGCCGTCGTCCACCGCCCTGGTGCTCTCGGCGCGGCGTGGTCAACGTGGTCAAGGAACGACTTCCATCGGACGTGGACTGTACGTGGAGAGGCTGACAGCTGGGTCCACGGCCGCAGCAAGGAAGTGCATCCTTATTACGTGCAAAATAATTATTCCTCCACCTGACAGCGGGACACACCGGACAGGCCACCGTATTTCGCCCCCCTGACTGCTGGGACCCACCAGCTACATCTTCGCATGCAAGGAAGTGCCTGACAGTCGGGACCCACTTGGTCGAAGCATACGTAGCGTTGTCATTCTGGTCGCGAACGTGTACGTACATATATACTGGTCGATGTAGAGGCGTGCACGTGTCGTAGTAGAGGCGCGCACGTAGCATGTACACGTACGTACAGCGGCCAGGGTGCAAGAAAGAAAATACGGCCACGTATGCCTACTCGCGCATACGTACGACCAAGGCTCGTGTACACGGCTGGGTCGGAACGGAGAAACAGCGTCGTCGTCGTGTTCATGGGGAGACAAAGGAATGCGTCGTGTTCATGGGGAGGCAACGGAATGCGTCGTCTTCATGGGGAGGCAACAGAATGTGTCGTGTTCATCGGGAGGGCTTGGACGGAACAGGCGATGGAAACGAGGCCTGGCGTACCGCAGAACGGAGGAAACGACATTGTATTCGACCGGCCACATTCGAAACGGGATCTTGTTCATCGGGAGGGGTCTGGCGTACCGCAAAACGAAGGAAACGGACCTCCTACGGTCGAAACTGGGGTCCTGTTGATCGGGAGGGGTGTGGCGTACCACAAAGCAGACGAAACGGACTTGTGTTGGAGCGCTACGGTCGAAACAGGGGTCCTGTTCATCGGGAGGGGTGTGGCGTACCACAAAACGGGACTCCACAGGATACTATTCATCTCCACCGTCGACCCCCTCCAGCCTCCACGAGCTACTGTTCATCCACCGTCGACCTCCTCCAGCCTCCACCTGCGACTGTTCATCCACGGGCTCTTGTTCATCCAGCCTCCACCGCGTGCTACTCCACCGGCTACTGTTCAACCAGCCCTCTCCACGGGCTCCTGTTCAACCACCCCTCCACGGGCTACTGTTCATCCTGCCCTCCACCGACTACTGTTCATCCAGCCCTCCACGGGGTCCTGTTCATCCAGCCCCAACCGGCTCGATCGATCGGGGTCCTATTCATCCAGAGGCAACACCATGGGGTCCTGTTCATTCACCCCCACCGGGAACTGTTCATCCACCCCCCCCCCCCCGCAACGCTCACTCTTCATCCAGAGGCAGCATCGATCGACTTCAGTTAGCAGCAGTAGCAAAGAATCGCTCGATCGGGTTCAGTTAACAGCCATCGATCGATCGCTCGGGTTCAATAATGCGTAGCCTGCAGTGCAATTCCTCGGGTTCAGTTAGAGCCCAACGCCTCGCTCGGGTTCAGTTAGAGCCAACGCCTCGCACACACGGGCATACGTGTACGAGAGAAACGCGCATCGCTCGGCCCCGACCTCCCACCGTAACCGGGAACTCCCCAAAATTTTCCTCGCCCTCGATTCTACCATGGTTTTTTCCATCATGGACGGCCCAAAGAATGTCATGCAGCTGCGTCTCCGGCCCGCCCAGGACGAAAAGCCCATTTTTTCTGTCATGATTTTTTAACACAGAAGTAGGAGCCCACCACATCTATGATGATACCAGGTTTTGTCACAATTATCGTCATAGAACTGTCATATGTATGATAGAAAAAAATTCATTCGGCCCAAAATGTCACGCATGTGTCTTTTTTTGTAGTGTAGAGGCATAACCGCATAGTAGGCATGTCGCAAGAGGGGTAATCTTTACACATCCCATGTACTGAATAAGAAAGGGATAAAGAGTTGGCTTACAATCGCCACTTCACACAATACATAAATATAGCATTACATCATCCAGAATACAATCAAGGTCCGACTACAGAACCAACATAAATAAAGACAACCCCAAATGCATAGATCCCCGATCGCCCCAACTGGGCTCCTCTACTGATGGTCTGGAAAGGAAACATAGTAACATCCTGAATCCTCGTCGAACTCCCACTTGAGTTCGGTAGCGTCCCCTGCACTGGCATCATCGGCACATGCATCTGGTTTTTCAACTAATCTGTGAGTCATGGGGACTCAGCAATCTGCCCCCCTCGCTATCAAGACTATTTAAGCTTAAGGGTAGGAAAGGGGTAGTGAGGTGGAGCTGGAGCAAGCACTAGCATATATGGTGGCTAACTTAAGCAAATGAGAGCGAGAAGAGGAGCAAAGCATAGTCGAGAAGCTATAAAGATCAAGAAGTGATCCTGAAACTACTTACGTTCAAGCATAACATGAGACCATGTTCTCTTCCCGGACTCCGCCGAAAAGAGACCATCACGGCTACACACGCGGTTGATTCATTTTAATTAAGGTAAGTGTCAAGTTCTCTACAAACGGATATTAACAAATTCCCATCTGCCCATAACCGTGGGCACGGCTTTCGAAAGATCAAAACCCTGCAGGGGTGTCCCAACTTAGCCCATCACAAATTCTCGCGGTCAACGAAAGATATTCCTTCTAGCGGGAAGACCCGATCAGTCTCGGAATCCCGGTTACAAGACATTTCGACAATGGTAAAATAAGACAAGCAAAGCCACCCGATGTGCTGACAAATCCCGATAGGAGTCGCGCGTATCTCGTTCTCAGGGCAACACCGGATGAGACTAGCTACGAGTAAAACCAAACCTCGAGTTTCCACGAGGTGGCCCCGCAGGCAGCTTGGTTCGGACCAACACTCAGAGGGGGGTTAAAATAAGATGACCCTTGAGTCTGCAGAACCCAAGGGAAGGTATATGGTGGTAGGTAGGCAAATGGTAAAACCAAGATCGGGCCTCGCTGGAGGAGTTTTATTCAAAGCGAACTATCAAGGGGTTCCCATAACACCCAACCGCGTAAGGAACGCAAAATCAAGGAACATAACACCGGTACGACGGAAACTAGGGCGGCAAGAGTGGAACAAAACACCAGGCATAAGGCTGAGCCTTTCACCCTTTACCAAGTATATAGGTGCATTAAAGTAAACAAGATATAATAATGATATCCCAACAATAATCATGTTCCAACAAGGAACAAACTCCATCTTCACCTGCAACTAGCAACACTATAAGAGGGGCTGAGCAAAGTGGTAACATAGCCAAACAACGGTTTGCTAGGAAAGGTGGGTTAGAGGTTTGGCATGGCAATATGGGAGGCAAGATAAAGCATGTGGTAGGTATCACGGCATACCAATAGAGCGAAAAACTAGCAAGCAAAGATAGAAGTGATTTCGAGGGTATGGTCATCTTGCCTGCAAAGTTCTCCGAGTTAACGTAAGCTTGATCCTCGTAAGCATACTCAACGGGTTCCTTGATCACGTACTCATCTCCCAGCTCTACCCAAGGCAAGCACACAAGCAAAAGACCAACAATCAATCACGGTGCAATGCGCAAGCAACATGATGCAAAACATAGCATGATATGCGGGATGTTATATGCAATGCATATGCATGCTCCAGAAGGAAAAGATTGAAATAGAACTCAACTTGGAAAACCAAGTGTGCCGCTGGAAAGATGAGTTGATTTCGGTCGAAATCGAATAAAGATCACCAGAAACGGATGCACGGTTTGCAAATGGCAAGCAAAACAATAATGGCACAATTCTGCGATTAACAGCACGATGCCATCTAGAATGCAACAAGAAACTAAGCTAGTGCACATAACAACAAAGCACACGGCAGTGATCTACTCAAGATGCTTGACAAAAGATGAACACTGAGCTACGGCTAAATCACACAAGAGCAGGTTCAAACAAGCATGGCAAATGAGCAAAAGTTATCAGCTTCACAGACTTTGTGAAAATACTAACATGTTAGGAATTAACATCAGGAAGCAATGTTTAGAGCAAGATAACAACATGCTACAGGAACAAAACATAGCAATACAAGGCATGTCAGGAATCTACGCAAAGCATAGAACAAAAGTCCCTTACTAACCATAAGCCAAAAAGGATCAGAAGATATGATGGCACCCATGTAAACATAGCAAGTTTCGTTAACAGATTCTGACTTAGCAGAAAACTGGACATGGCAAAAACAGAGTTACGAAGGCATCTTTGCGAGCTCTATTCACTCAACACGAGGCATTGCATGACAAGATAAGCATAGCAATAGCAACAAGACATGTTTATTAAGCTAACCAAAGCAAGCACAAGCTCATAGCATGCATGGATCAACTACAACAACCATGGCAAAATTGATTAACACGTAAACAATCTGCCATGAACATTTTATAGCAAAAGTAGCGCAATATTAAGTCATCCGTCATGCTAGGGTACTCCATAAATGCACACAGGGGCATGGACGGATAGAGCATAAACATATGTCCAAATCATCCTTACTGAACATACTCAAAAGAAGCATGGATCTCTCTATAGCAACATGAATACATGGCATAAAAATAACAGCAGGGAAATTCTAAGTCCCTGAAATCAGCAATATTGCGAGAGGTAATTTGCATGCATGTGCTAGTCACCACAAAGATCACAAAAATACATGGCATACACCCCTGTAAAGATGGCATGGCATAGACCAAAACACATGTAGAGCACATGACCATATGCAGCACGCAACAAATGTAGCAAAAATGACAAATGCTCATACTCTGCTAAGAATCAACACCTAACATTTTATAGCACTCTTGCATCAATGATTTGGGCATCAAGATGGACTCAAACAAGCATGGCACAATGGAACAAAATGAAGAGCACATCCTGATGAACATTTTGATATATCATGCATGCAAAATGGATCTAAGGGTGAGGAGTTATGGCATGATGAACATGGCATAAATATATTTGCAGGAAAAGACTTAGAGGAGAAAAATAGTCATCCCTTTTAGATCTAGGGTTCCGGCGCGCACTCCAAGGTTCGCCGGGATCGGACTCACCGGAGTAGGCAGGGACGGCGGCCGGTGTTCGGATCTGGAGAGGAGAAGGGAGGGGCCGGAGCTCGCCGAGCTCCTCGCCGGAGAGGCGCGGACGGCGTCGCAGGGGTGGCGGCGCGGTCGCCGGAGATAGCGTCGGGGCGAGGCAGCGCTGGGCGAGGCGGCGGCCGGAGTAGATGCGCGGGCTGCGGGGCGGCAGGGTACGGGCGATCGGCAAGGTGGCGGCGGGCGCGCTCGGCCGCGGCGTCCGCGGGCGGCGGCGGCAGGGTACGGGCCGCGGGGGCCGGATCTTGGCCCCGCGGGCCGGCGGCGAAGTGGGGCGGCACGGGACACGTGGCGCGTGGGGATTGGTGCGGAGCGGCGGCGGGATTTGTCCGGTGGCGGCCGGATGTGTCCGGTGGCGCGAGGGGAGGGGAAGCTAGGGTTTGACCGCGAATTTGGAGAGGGGATCACATATTTATACATAGAAGGAGGTGGGAGTGTCCAAATGGTGAGCGGTTTTCGGCCACGCGATCGTGATCGAATGGCCGAGAGGATGGAGGGGTTTTTGATGGGTTATTGGGCCACTTTGGAGGGGTGTTGGGCTGCAACACACACGAGGCCTTTACGGTTCCCCGGTTAAGCATTGGAGTATCAAACGGACTCCAAATGGCACGAAACTTGACAGGCGGTCTACCGGTGGTGTACCAAGGCCGCTTGGCGAATCTCGTCCCATTCCGAGACAGTTTAACACCCACACACGAAAAGAGGCAAAAGGGGGCGCCGGAGGACGTAGGAATGCCAGATCACAAAACGGAAAATGGGGAAAATGCTCGGATGCATGAGACGAACACGTATGCAAATGCGATGCATATGATGACATGATATGAAATGCAAGACATGAACAAAATGCAAAACAAAGACAAAAACCCAACCACGAAGGAATATCATAACATAGAGCCGAAAATGGCAAGAGTTGGAATACAAATATGGTAAGTTACATCTGGGGCGTTACAACACTCCACCACTACGAAAGGATCTCGTCCTGAGATCTAGGAGTGAAAGAACTCCGGATATTCCGAACGGAGGTGGTCCTCGCGTTCCCAGGTGGCTTCTCAGTCGGAATGATGTGACCACTTCACTTTCAAGAATTTGATAGACTTGTTGCGAGTCTTGCGCTCGGTTTCTTCAAGAATAGCAATGGGATGCTCATGATAAGATAGGTCTTCTTGGAGATCAATCTCTTCGAAGTTGATGGTGCAGTCAGGAGTCTTGAAACACTTGCGAAGCTGAGACACGTGAAACACATCATGCACATTTGCAAAGTTGGATGGAAGCTCAAGTTGATAGGCGAGATCGCCTCTTTTGCCAATGATCTTGAAAGGACCCATGTATCTAGGAGCAAGCTTCCCTTTGATACCGAAGCGACGAGTACCTTTCATTGGAGAGACGCGGATGTGGAAATGGTCTCCGATCTCGAAAGCCAAATCACGGTGCTTGCTATCATAGTAACTCTTCTGACGCGATTGCGCGGCTTTGAGATTTTCACGGATGACTTTGCACATTTCTTCAGCTTCCGTGATTAATTCATTGCCAAGAAGTTGGCGTTCACAAGTCTCTGACCAATTAAGAGGGGTACGGCACTTTCTTCCATAGAGAATCTCGATTGGGGCCTTGCCCGAACTCACTTGGAAGCTGTTGTTGTAGGAGAACTCGGCATATGGAAGACAATCTTCCCACTTCATACCAAAGGAGATGACACAAGCCCTGCGCATATCTTCAAGAATTTGATTGACTCGCTCAACTTGTCCACTAGTTTGAGGATGGAAGGCTGTGCTGAAGCGAATGTTGGTGCGCATGGCCTTCTGGAAGGAGTCCCAGAACTTAGACGTAAAAATGCTTCCACGATCTAAAGATATCAACTGCGGAATGCCGTGCAAGGAGACAATCCTGGAGGTATATAGCTCTGCCAACTAAGCTGATGTGATAGATTCTTTGATAGGAAGAAAATGAGCCACTTTAGTAAGCTTGTCGATGACAACAAAGATAGCATCATTTCCACGTTTGGACTTGGGAAATCCAGTCACAAAGTCCATCTCAATATGGTCAAACTTCCATTCTGGAATGGAAAGAGGTTGGAGGAGACCAGCTGGCCGTTGGTGTTCTGCTTTCACTCTTCTGCAGACATAACATTCATTCACGAACTGAGCAATTTCTCGCTTCATTCGAGTCCACCAATACGACTACTTGAGGTCATGGTACATCTTTGTACTTCCAGGATGAATAGATAGGAGGGAATTGTGAGCCTCATTCATGATGACTTTACGAAGATCACCTTTAGGAACAACAATTCGATCCTCGAAGAATAGAGTATCTTTGTCATCAAGGCGATAGCACTTTTACTTGGGTTGGCTCTTGGCAATCCCATTCTTCACCTTCTTCACCATGGCATTAATAAGTTGTGCCTCACGAATTTGATCTTCCAAAGTAGGAGAGACTTGGAGGTTGAAAAGAAATCCTTGAGGAACAACTTGGAGATTAAGTTTGCGGAAAGCTTCACAAAGGTCCGGTTGGAAGGGCTTAAGAATTAAACTGTTGCAGTAAGACTTCTGATACGTCTCCAACGTATCTATAATTTTTGATTGCTCCATGCTATATTATCTACTGTTTTGGACTATATTGGGCTTTATTTTCCATTTTTATATTATTTTTGGGACTAACCTATTAACCGGAGGCCCAGCCCAGAATTGCTGTTTTTTGCCTATTTCATTGTTTCGAAGAAACGGAATATCAAACGGAGTCCAAAAGGAATAAAACCTTCGGGAATGTGATTTTCACACCGAACATGATCCAGGAGACATGGACCCTGCTCCAAGGAACAAAAGAGGCGGTCATGAGGGTGGGGGTGGCCCCCCTAGGGCGCGCCCCCTCCCTCTGGGCCCCTCGGTGCTCCTCCGGTGTACTCCTTCCTCCTATATATACCTACGTACCCCCAAACAATCAGAACAGGAGCCAAAAACCTAATTCCACTGCCGCAACTTTCTGTATCCATGAGATCCCATCTTGGGGCCTATTCTGGAGCTCCACCAGAAGAGGGCCATCATCACGGAGGGCTTCTACATCATCATAGCCTCTCTGATGAAGTGTGAGTAGTTTACCTCAGACCTTTGGGTCCATAGTTAGTAGCTAGATGGCTTCTTCTCTCTCTTTGAATCTCAATACAAAGTTCTCCCCCTCTCTTATGGAGATCTATTCGATGTAATCTTCTTTTTGCGGTGTGTTTGTTGAGATCGATGAATTGTGGGTTTATCATCAAGTCTATCTATGAATAATATTTGAATGTTCTCTGAATTCTTTTATGTATGATTGGTTATCTTTGCAAGTCTCTTCGAATTATCCATTTGGTTTGGCCAACTAGATTGGTAGTTCTTGCCATGGGAGAAGTGCTTAGCTTTGGGTTTGGTCTTGCGGTGTCCTTTCCTAGTGACAGAAGGGGCAGCAAGGCACGTATTGCATCGTTGCCATCGAGGATAACAAGGTGGGGTTTATTTCATATTGCATGAATTTATCTCTCTACATCATGTCATCTTGCTTAAGGCGTTACTCTGTTTTTAACTTAATACTCTAGATGCATGCTAGATAACGGTCGATGAGTGGAGTAATAGTAGTAGATGCAGAATCGTTTTGGTCTACTTGTCACGGACGTGATGCCTATATACATGATCATGCCTAGATATTCTCATAACTATGCTCAATTCTGTCAATTGCTCAACAGTAATTTGTTCACCCACCGTAGAATACTTATGCTCTTGAGAGAAGCCACTAGTGAAACCTATGGCCCCCGGGTCTATTCTCATCATATCAATCTCCATCACTTTAATCTTGCTTTGCTTTTTTACTTTGCTTTTACTTTTTACTTTGCATCTTTATACCAAAAGTACCAAAAATATTATATCTATCAGATCTCACTCTCGTAAGTGACCGTGAAGGGATTGACAACCCCTAATCGCGTTTGTTGCGAGTAGCTATCGTTTTGTGTAGGTACGAGGGACTTGAGCGTGGCCTCCTACTGGATTGATACCATGGTTCTGAAAAACTTAGGGAAATACTTACGCTACTCTGCTGCATCATCCCTTCCTCTTCGGGGAAAACCAACGCAAGCTCAAGACGTAGCAAGAAGGATTTCTGGCGCCGTTGCCGGGGAGTCTACGCAAAAAGTCAACATACCAAGTACCCATCACAATCCCTATCTCTCGCATTACATTATTTTCCATTTGCCTCTCGTTTTCCTCTCCCCCAATTCACCCTTGCCGTTTTATTCGCCCTCTCTCTCTATCCTCCCTCTCTATTTGCCTCCTTTGCCCGTTTGCTCTTGTTTGCTTGTGTGCTAGTTTGTTTGCTTGTCATCATAACTAGTCTCATATCCTCTCCGTTTTCTCCCGAGAGCAAAGTTCTAAATTTTAAACAAAGGGAGGGAGAAAATCTAAAAGATGCTTGGTATAGAATTTGCAATGCTCAAAATAGATCTACCAGGAAGCAATCTGCCTTAGTTCTTCTCCGCAATTTTTATGTAGGTGTTAATACTTGGTATATATATATCCTCGATACCATTACCGGAGGGAACTTCTTGGGTAGCCATACTTTTGATTCTTATAACGCTATGCTAAATTTATTTGGCTCACCACCTCTTTTGGTTAATGGAACCATGGTAACTTTGGAGCATGTTATGCAAAGACTTGAAATTATTGAAAATAAAGTTGCTACTATTGAATCAATTGAAAATCTAGATAAAAAGATCCACAATCAAATTACTCAATATGGATCTAAAGTAGGAATGACTTTGAAAAATATTAAGGAAAAAGAACCCATAGTTAATGAGAAAATGAACTTAGGTTCTACTAGAATTGATAAACTTGAGGGTATCATTACAAACTTGGGAACCGCTTTTTCTTCTGTAAAGAATACTCCAAGTCCTACTAAAATTGCCAAGCTTATGTATGTTCCTAAAAATAAGGGTGAATCACCTAAGGAAACTGCGGATCTTAAATCTATAAGTATTCATCCCAATCGCTTTGATATCATTAAGGAACCAATTGCTACATATGAATTTTTTGATCTTGTGCCTAAAAGTTTAATAATCAATAGAAATAAAGAAATTCCTAAGGGAAACAGATGCTTCATCGAAGAATTTCCTACCAAAGATGGCAATACCTAGATCTATCCTCGCTTTTATGCCTAGCTAGGGGCGTTAAACGATAGCGCTTGTTGGGAGGCAACCCAATTTTATTTTTATTCCTTGCCTTTTGTTCCTGTTTAGTAATAAATAAATTATTTAGACTCTGTTTTGTTTGTGTTTTTTGTTTTTAATTAGAGTTTTTGCCAAGTAGAACCATTGGGAAGACTTGGGGAAAGTCTTGTTGAACTTGCTGTAAAAGACAGAAACTTTAGCGCTCACGAGAACTGCTGTGATTGTTATTTGAACAGTGCTATTTAGTTAATTATTTTTGAAGATGATTAATAGATAAATTACTCACGTCCAGAAATTTATTTTAGAATTTTTGGTGTTCCAGATCTTGAGCTAGCTACAGATTACTACAGACTGTTCTGTTTTTGACAGATTCTGTTTTTCGTGTGTTGTTTGCTTATTTTGATGAATCTATGGTTAGTAAAATAGTTTATAATCCATAGAGAAGTTGGAATACAGTAGGTTTAACACCAATATAAATAAATAATGAGTTCATTGGAGTACCTTGAAGTGGTCTTTTGTTTTCTTTCGCTAACGGAGCTCACGAGTTTTCTATGTTGAGTTTTGTGTTGTGAAGTTTTCAAGTTTTGGGTGAATTCTTTTGATGGATCATGGAACAAGGACTGGAAAGATCCTAAACTTGGGGATGCCCATGGAACCCCCAAGATAATCCAAGGACACCAAGAAGTCAAAGCTTGGGTATGCTCCGGAAGGCATCCCCTCTTTCGTCCACTTCCATCAGTAATTTACTTGGAGCTATATTTTTATTCACCAACATGATTTGTGTTTTGCTTGGAGCGTCTTGTATTATTTGTGACTTTGTGTCCTAGTATGCCACAATCATCCTTGATGTACACACCTTTTGAGAGAGCCATACATGAATTAAAATTTTATAGAATACTCTATGTGCTTCACTTATATCTTTTGAGCTAAGTAGATTTGCTCTATGTGCTTCACTTATATCTTTTGAGCGTTATATTTTTTCTCTATGTGCTTCACTTAGATCTTTTAGAGCACGATGGTGGATTTGTTTTAAAGAAACTATTGATCTCTCATGCTTCACTTAAATTATTTTGAGAGACTCTTAATAGCATGGTAATTTGCTTAATAATAATATGCTTGGTATTCAAGATTTGTGAAACTTTCTTTTTGAGTATGTTGAATACTAAGAAAAGATTGAAGCATGATAGTTGTTTTGAGATATGGAGGTGATAATATTAAAGTCATGCTAGTTGAGTAGTTGTGAATTTAAAGAATACTTGTGTTAAAGTTCATGGAGGTGATATGTAGGTGCATCATTCACGCTGTCGTCGGCGGCGAGGGAGGAGACCAACAGCTGCCCGCGCGTCCCGATCGGAGGCCATGTCGTTCTCTCCGAGAGAGCGCCGGCTCGGGAGGGCCTCCAACCCCTTCTTCCTCCCTGCGGTATTGTGGCCAAGATGCAGCCTCCCGACGCCGTCTTTGCGACATGCCGACGACCATCAGGTATATATTCCTTTGAAACCTGCCTTGCTCTACTGCCCCAGCTCCCTTCGTGTGGATCCTTTTTTACTTCCATCCGCTGTTCCAAAGCCACCTAGACTTCTACTAAGGCACGTGCTTTGCACGTATGTTCTGTATGATAGATACTCATATACATTCTTTTTAGAGAGAGAAATGGGTACTCGTATCTTGAGTAGATATCATAGTGTGTTTGTTTGCATGATCTAAGGACTATTCTAAAATAAGAAGCAAATCACTTGCACAAATCAAACTGAGTTCCAAGTAAGAATTTGATTACAAGATAAAAGTTGTAGTTTTATTATATGATGTTTCCTGGGTTCCACTGATGTATAGTTCCAGAGTTGTTTGATGGTTTAAATGCATGTTTATGGACTATTTTGTGCAACTAAATAAGTCATTTAGGTCTGACAGACACTCATGTCATGTATTAGCTTGAGGTATAGCTTATGTATGACTGAAATAAAATATTACACTTTTTCTGCGAATAATAAAAATATTACATTTCTCGATGAAGCAGAATAAAATTTTAGCTAGCATCAGCCATGCAATGTTTTGTTATGTGAACAGTGTAAACTTTGCAGTATAGCGGCATCTAAAAAAATCCATTTTTATAGTAATCTAAAAAAATAAGTTAGTAGTAGAATGTTTATTTCCCAGGTGATAACGGGGAACCAAAATGTGCTAGCTATTTGCCAACTTGTCGTACTTGCATGTGAGGAGGTGGCAGCAGTTTCTAGACATTTCTTAACTTCAGTGGGTGCAATCCAGATTCAACGGGGACTTCTTTATTTGTTTACTTGGAGAGCAGAGTCGGCCATGTGCACAAGGAGCGGGAGCGAATCTGGCAGCTCTTAGCCGTCAGATCATGTCATCATTTGTTTGATGGACGGCAGTGATATGCATGCGAGGGGAAATGAACGGTGGATTTTGAGCCAATGCTTGTTTGGGCGGGAGAACCGAAGATGGAGTGGTAAATCCAATTTCAAAACTGCCGCATTATAGTAGTAGTAGATTAGAAGTAAAGCTATTTCATACAGTCGACTCAAAGCGTTGGTTCAAATAGGGAAGAAAGTTGGAAAGCTATAGCATGAATCTAGGACTTGGTTCTAAGAGGAAATGGGGGAAAGTAGTAATATCTGTCACTGTTTAAATAACCGTATATCTTATTTGCGCAAACATGGATGTTTGTCTCCATATCGTTTCAGGATGTCTATCTCCATATCGTTTCTATCCGCGCAATCAAAAGCACACACCTTAGTTTTAGTACAACTGCGCAAAATGAGATGGCTATCCCTCGCTGCCTTCCTCTAACCCCCCGTCTTCAAGGTATCCGAACATTGGTAGTAACTAAGGTAGAATGACCAACGCAATCTAAAAGAAGCTGATTCGTACGTTTTACTTCCTGATTGTAGTGCTGGTCGATAGCCTAGTGTTGAAGCGAGCTGAGCCAATGTGCCGTGTTTTGCACAACTGCTTACAAGTGGGGTAGCAACAACAGTGTTTACAAGTACTTATGTATACATCGGTGCATGGTTCTCGAACGAGTGCTCTATTTCATCAAAACACACACTGCTCGTATGATAAACCGTGACAACTTATGTCTTACCATGCCATATTCATGAAAAAACTAGTGAGGACGCATCTGTCTCGGCAACAATTACGATGGTTCTCACATGATTCATGGGCACACAAAAGTAGCAGCACTTCCCATAGACAGATTCAAACAGAGTACTAGCCCCAGAGGGGTTGATAACAGGCAAGGTTCGGATAATTAGACACAATCCAAACTACTATTAAACACTAGCTGGGGCAACTATTTCATGCCTCGATCTAATTTGGGCTGGACACAAGACGGACCTTGCCATGAACATCATCGAGGACGTCCCGCAGCAGCTCAATCCTGTGAACCTTCATGAAGACAACCTTGTGGCCTTGCCACTGATAAACTTGTTTGTGGAGGCATGCCACATCATCTTCCTGCGTAAGCTTGACAAGAACAGTATTCCTCACAAACGAAGGAGTAGCTTTGAACTTCTTGCGCTTCAGTACACCCTGGACAACACGCCTGACAAGAGTGAGGCTGGAATACAACTCTTCATTGGTATAACCGCAAATGGCTTCCAGGATCCAACAGCCTAAGAACTCTGTTTTCCTAGTGCGTATGTCGGAGTAAATAGCCATGGGTAGCCTAGCCGGCTTCCCATGGCCCTTCTAAAAAAATTACGAGCCCGTCCGGCTCTCAAGAATCCAAGACATGGGGCCGCCTTCCCCTTGCTGGCTGTCACCCAGGCCGGCTTTCGGAAGGCGGCCTGACTTTAGCCCTCATGAAGAAAGCCATGGGAGGGCCGACTTCGAGAAGCCGGCCGCAAGAAGGCCGACTCCAAGAAGCCAGCTCCCGTAAAGTGGTCGAGACCGTACCCTCAAAGTTTGCATCCACCTAGCGGCGATGTGACGGGGCGTGGCTACAGTGAAGCCTGCCAACCCCGAATGCCGGAGCCCGCCTGGCACAGTGCGCCGTACGGAGTGGGCATGACCCGTCCGGTGCGGCACTGTTGCCATGTTGACCCTAATGTCACCCACGACGGGCCGCCAGCGCGGCCCACGGGCGGTGGGCCCCATCGGGTAGAGAGACGCCCGAAGGCGGCCAGGCCTCCCCCAGTCGGCCCGAGACGGGGCTGGCTCCCCGCAGCCGGCTTGCTTCCCCCCTCGAAGGAGACGCCCCATTAAGGAGACAAGACGTGGTGAGGCTACAGTAATCGCCCGCCGGACGGCGGCACTGTAGCCATGCTTACCTCGACGAAGCCCTCGTCATCAGGTTGAGGCAACAGTAACCAGCCACCGACAAGACCCTTGGCAGTGGGGCCTGCCTGTTGCCAAGGAGTTGGCAGCCGGCGGGCCCCAGCGGCCGGCGCAGAAGCCGGCGAGCGCAGTCACAGACGGCTGGGCCCCGCGCCCAGTTGGATTACCATTGTACCCCCAGGGGGTAGGCCTATATAAACCCCCCGGGGCACCCATGCAAAGGGTTGGACCCCCAGCTAGTTTTAGACACCACACAAGGAGAAGAAGCAAGCTAGCCGTGCCCTTCTTCCTCCTCCCACCGAACAGCTCAAGGAGCATTGTGTAGCTACTTGTCCATCTAGTGATCATGTGGAGACCCCGCAGAGCAGCAGTAGGGGTGTTATCTCCACGGAGAGCCCCGAAGCTGGGTAAGATTCGCCGGCGTGCATGTCTTCGCCTCATCCCGTTTCCAGGCACCGGCGACGTCTTACTAGCTCCCACAATGATAAGCCACCCGTTGGCATATGTCGCACCTACCACCCGACAGCGTATATTCAGGTCGTCCGCTTCGTAGCGAGTGACATATACAACCACACAATCCTTGTCTGCATCAGGGCTCTAATTGAAACAGAAACAAATTCTGATTTACTTTTTAGTATAAGAAACACAAGTTATTCAAACCACTACGTATACCATGGCATCGAAGCTAATAAAATTTTGCATTATTAATCACCACATACTTCCTTTTCTAAAAAAATCACCACATACTTAGATGAAAGACCACAATCGAGATCGCCAAAGAAGGAAATCACCTTGGGCAGCTCAGCAGGGGGGGGGACACATCCTCGAAGGGGGAAAACTGCTCCTGCAGTGCCACGGGGGCTGTAACCTCAAACAGGGTGTTGACCATCTCAGTATCAGGGGTCGCCTCGGTGGTTTCCTCCATCTTCTTGGAGCTCTCTGTCTCGTGGGGATTAGCCTCCCGCGTCTGCTCCAATATCGGCAGATCTTTGCCTGGTTCTCCTTGGTCCATCATGAAACTGATGAATACTAGGATTCCACTGAAAGGAAAACACAATCGCAATTACAATGGAACAAAAAAGAGAGTGAGGATCGGTTACTGCTTTGCAAAAGCTCTTTTTTTCCTCTGAACGAAAATATACCAACATCACAGATCCGCTTACCTTCCCTTCGTTCGGAGAGAAGAACAATGGCAGATGCAAGTGTTGCCTTTCTTGAAGACGGTGAGGGAGAAGGGGATTCAACAAAGTGTGAAATGATGGTTGCTTCGTCCGTCAAACTTAGACTGTGGGGAGGTGGGGTTTTGTGATACAACGGCTCGTTACTGCCGCGCTACGACCGGGGTGACTCTCCGCCTGCATACTGCCTTCTAATTTGGTGGATGGCATTTGGGCTCGCGCGCTACATGGCCCACATGTCGGTGAACAAAAGTATAATGACATTCAGTAGAGGGAGACGTTTCAATGACCTAGGAGGAGCCAGAAGCGGTAGAGTGTCTCCACTATACTAGTAGTAATTGTTTTTCTGGGTAGCTGTAGAGTGTCTCCACTGTACTAGTAGTAATTGTTTCTTGGGTCCCAAGACAAAACAGCCCATCCACACTAGTAAATAGTAAAATCAATTCAAAAACCGGGGTGCTCTTCTTCCTCCTCGCTCCCACCCACCTCACGTCAGCTCGCTCCACTCGTACCCCCAAATTCCTCACCTCAGTCCTACAGAAAACCCCAGCTCCCCTTCTTCCTCGCTCCTACAGAAAACCCCCAGCTCCCCTTCTTCTTCGCTCGCACTACAACTAGGCTCGTCATTCGTTACTCTGCTCAAATCCGTGAGCGCGACGCGGCGCCCTCGAGGAAAATGGAGTCGGCTGACCCCAGCGCCAAGAAGATGAGGCTCCCGCCAGCGGCGACGCCTGTTGTAGATCCCACACTCGGCAGCGCGGGGAGAAGCAGCGACCCCGCCCCACCGGATCCCAGGAACCCGTAGAATCTCGGGTGGACCGCACCAGCGATCTCCCAGACGCCATCCTTGGGGAGATCATCTCGCTTCTCCCCACCAAGGATTGCTGCCGCACCCAAGTCCTCTCAATTCGGTGGCGCCCTCTATGGCGCGCCGTTCCCCTTAATCTCGACTGTCGTCAGCTATCTCTCTTCAATGATTTTGAAATCCCCAGAGCCATCATCTCCTCCCACCAGGGCTCCGTTCAAAGCCTCTACATCCCGTCATGCTACCTGAGCAAGCATACCATGCCCTGCACGATGGACGCCTGGCTAGAATCCCCTGAATTCACAGAACTATAGCTGCTTGAGTTCTACTATTCCCTTGGAAATCACATACCACATACCGAACGCCATGAACTTGTGCCCTCAGCACCGATGTCCATCTCGGGGTTTTCGTCCTCTCTCGATACCGCCACCTTTGCGCAGTGCTACCTACCAGACAATCTGGTACTAAACCTTCGACTCCCATTTCTCAAGAAACTTTCACTTGTGCGGGTTCATATATCGGAGGCCTCATTGCACAGCATCATCCACTCTAGTTGCCCTGCGCTGGAGTGCTTGGTGCTTGTTTTCACAGTTAGAATCGGTTGTCTCCAAATAAAGTCGCCTAACCTTGTAAGAATTGGAATTTCTTTTGACGGAAGGCAGCTCATCATCCAAGATGCCCCTTCACTTCAAAGGTTGATCCTTGATTCTAGTTATTCATCGTTGCAAATAACGGTCCTCTCTGCGCCTAAACTGGAGACCTTGGGTGTAATACATGATCTCTGTGCTCATTTCAATATAGTGTTTGGCTCCATAGTTCTTCAGGTACTTTATATTATCATCTACACTTGTAACCATAAGCTCCATTTTAAATTTCTGCGCATAATTTATATATCATCTTGGAGTACACATTTTGTACTAATATTATGTTCTATGCTCAATGAAGAGTTTCTCCATGGATGGCCTATCAATGGTGCTGGATTCTGTCCAGATCTTATATATCCAAATGAATAGTTTTGATCTGAACAAGATTATTAGCTTGTTGCAATGCTTTCCATGTCTGGAGAAGTTTTATATAAAGGTGATAATTTCACGCACATTGGAAGCCCACATATAGTGTACTAGAATTAACCGTTCAGCTATTGCTCTTTCGACACTCTTACTTTAGACCTTAACTGTTTTTAGTCTTCATGTCTATTTAGGCAACATGACAGGGTAAGAAAGTTATAACCAATCGGTGGATTCATAAGCATCGGGATTTTCTCACTTCTCATGAGATTCGATTGAAGACAATAACGCTAGAACGATATGTAGCCAACCGTGTAAACACAAGATTTGTCACATTCTTCTTGCTGAATGCAAGGTTACTATTGTCCATCAGGCTTAAGTTTATCAGCAGCATGGTTTTGACGGATGGGTATGTGGAAGAGCAAAAAAAGGAGTTTCAGGTGGGCAAAAGAGCTTCTGAACGTGCCGGGCTTCTATTTACAACATATTGTGGTCATAATCTAGTAAATTTTACGACCCAGGATGTTCATTCTATGCACCTAACCGATCCATTTGACTGTGACTGCCGAAAACAGTGCTGGAGTTAGATGTTGTTGCCCTTTTCAATCTGGTTTTTTTGTAAACCTGATGAACAATTAACCCTCATGCTTTTGTACAGTTTGTACACTGGAGTTAGTTATTCCTGCCCTTTTCAACTCGGCTGTGAGTGTCATATTTTCTTTGAAACAAGGCAAATGGCTTGCCATTCATTTAATTTAGAGTGAAATATTGTAACAAATCCAAACCAAGGGAAATAACATCACTCTTGCCGTCTGCATGAGCTCACTGTGCATTACATAAGCCAAGTGATTATCCCCCACCAGCACCCACGAACTTATTTCGAACTAGCACATCAAATGGGCTGTAAATTTTCATAGGAAAGGCTGCATGACTGTGACAGATTTGGATTCTGACATTTGGGACCCGCGAGGAAATAGCCTATCCAAGGTGGTGTCGACTTACTAGCCAGTCAACAAACGATTCTGCCTACCAGCTGTTGGATTGACATCCAATATCTGTCGTGTATCTTCTATCTCTTGTCTTCTTCTTCCTCCAATCGCCCAAACCAAACCACCCCGTCGGCTCCGCCTGCTCCCGCCTCCCATGGCTGGCTGCGCCTCCGCCACCCTACCGTATGTACCCTCCAACGTTGGCCAGTCCCTCCCTCTATTCCCCCACACGTCCTGTTATTCTCCGGCGACGTCAGCCCCAACACGCAACCGCGCCCGAACCAGTCAACCTCGTACTCCCCTCTGCCTGCGACTGGACCGAGGCATCTTCAACGACTCCTATTCGTTCCGTCCGAGGCCTCGCCGTCGTCCTCCGCCTTGCGGCCTTGGTTTGCTCGCCGTGCGCGGTGCGCCGCCCTCTTGCGTTGTCAATGTCGTCAACAACCGAGAGGAACGAGGATATGATTGTACGTGGAGAGGATGACAGTAGGGACCCACCAGCGTCATGGCAGTACGCAAGCAAGTGCCTCTATAGTACAAGCCCAAAAATATGGTTCCTCCTAATGGTTGGACATCTGGGGCTCACGCCATTGTCAATGTAGTCAATAAACGAGAGAATTACACTACGAGCGGCTGACACCAGGGACCCAGCAAGTCGCGCAATTTTTTTAGGAACAAGCAGTTGTTATTTATACTAGTTTTGGCGACGGATCAGGGTAACAACGGGGCTGTGCGGGGGCTGTGGCCTGTCTAGCCTGGGTTTTACTTATGTTTACCACATCATGAGCCCAGTTGTGTTTTTTTCTTGCTGAAAATGGCTAGCCCAGATCTATTTTTTTAAAGAAATACCCAAACAAGGCCTACTTGCTTTATCGGCCCTGCAGGGCTACAAATCTTTCAAGACGAGGAGAGTTTCATTCGGTTTGCCCAGAAATGGGCTGTACATTTTTAAAATACATCAAACTAGGAATTAGTTTCAATTTTTTTCATTACAAGATCTTAAATTGCATTGATTTTTATGCGTGGACAATTATTTGGATTTTATATTTATATAAATTATTTTTCAAAAATAGTTTGAATGTGAATCGATATTTCTGGATTAAAAATAGTTGACCGCACCAAAATATGCAAAATTTCGTATACTTTTTAACCGTGTCCACAATATGGGGCGTGATGCTAACAAAGAGAAGATGGGCTCCAAAAAAATTCTTAAGAATTAGCAAATGGGTTGTACATTATTAGAAATAATGGCAGATGGGCTGTATGCTGTTTTCCACAGATTTGAGGCTGACTTGTGCGCCTACTACAGGTTGACGCGTACGCTTTCATAAAAAAAAGGTTGACGCACACATAACGCCCTGTCAACTTAGTCAACACACGAGAGAAGTGACTGTTGGATGTCCATCCAACGGTTGTCGTGCTTCTTCAATCTCAGCTCTTCATGCTCAAGCCGCTCAAACAAGCGCCGGCGGGACTGCCTGCTCCCTCCTCCCGCGGCCGGCTATGCTGCCGCGCAGGCCTCATGGCCCCACCGTACTCCCATCACTGCCCTAGCCATCCCTCTACTCACCCACACATGCTGTTATTCTCCGGCGACAGTAAACGAAACAGTAAACCCTCATACACCTCCGCGTGGGAAACAACTGCCGACTATTCCTTGGCTCCGTGTCGTTCCCTTCCTAGGCCTCGCCGTCGTCCATCACCCTAGTGCTCTCGGCGCGGTCTGGTCAACATGGTCAATGAACGACATCCATCAGAAGTGGACTGTACGTGGAGAGGCTGACAGCTGGGTCCACGGCCGCATGCAATGAAATGCCTCCTTATTACGCGCAAAATAATGATTCCTCCACCTGACAGCTAGGACCCACAGGAAGGGCCTCTGTATTTCGCGAAAATAACGTTCCCCCCACTGACAGGTCGGACCCACCAGCTATATCTTCGCACGCAAGGAAGTGCCTCCTTATTACGCCCAAAAAAATGAATACCCCCTGCTAGCTGGGACCCACCATATTGTTGGACTGACTTGTGGGCCTACTAAGTTGACAGGGACGGAGAGCTTTGTCAACTTAGTCAATACTCCAGTGACCGTATGATGTCCATCCAACGGCCATAGTGCTTCTTCAACCTCTGGTCTTCTTGCTCCAGCCGCCCAAAGCAGCGCCGGTCGTGCCGCCTGCTCCTGCCTCCCGTGGACGGCTGTGCTACCGCGGAGGCCTCACCACCCCCATAATACTCCCACCACTGGCCAGGCCATCCCTCCACTCACCCACACCCCCTGTTATTCTGCGGCGACGGCAGCCTCACACTGCAGCCGAACCAGTGAAAGCTTGTACTCCTCTCCGCGTGGGCATCCACTGCCGCATCTTGCACGGCTCCACGTCATCCCCTTCCTAGGCCTCGCCATCGTCCACCGCCGTGGTGCTCTCGGCGCGGCATGGTCAATGTGGTCAACGACCGACTTCCATTGGAAGAGTACTGTACGTGGAGAGGCTAACAGCTGGGTCCACGGCAGCCGCAAGGAAGTGCCACCTTATTACGAGGAAAATAATTATTCCTCCACCTAATAGCAGGGACCCACTGGACGGGCCACCAGTATTTTGCGAAAAATTCCCCCTGACTGCTGGGACCCACCGGACGGGCCACCGTATTCCGCGAAAAAAATGTTCCCCCGCTGTCAGCTCGGACCCACCAGAAGTGCCTCCTTATTACGCACAAAAAAATGAATACTCCCCCGGCTAGCTGGGACCCACCTTGATGGGAGGCTGACTTATGGGCCTACTAAGTTGATGGGGACGAAGGGCTTTGTCAACTTAGTCAATATGAACGATTCTAGCTCCAGTGACCGTACGATGTCCATCCAACGGCCGTAGTGCTTCTTCAACCTCTGGTCTTCTTGCTCCAGCCGCCCAAAGCAGCGCCGGTCGTGCCGCATGCTCCTGCCTCCCGTGGCTAGCTGTGCTGCCGTAGAGGCCTCGCCGCCCCCTACTATTCCCACCGCTGGCCAGGCCCTGCGGCGACGGCAGCCTCACACCGCAGTCGAACCAGTGAACCCTCGTAATCCTCTCTGCGCGGGCTTCCACTGCCGCGTCATCCCCTTCCTAGGCCTCGCCGTCGTCCACTGCCGTGGTGCTCTCTGTGCAGCGTGGTCAACGTGGTCAAGGAACGACTTCCATCGGAAGAGTACTGTACGTGGAGAGGCTGACAGCTGGGTCCACGGCCACAGCCCAGTTTTTTTGTGATTTGCCAAGTAAGTCGCTTTGTCAGGCCTATTGGGCTGCAAATCTTTCAAGACGAGGAGAGCTTTCATTCGGCTGGCCGAGAAAATGGCCCATCAGTAATGAGAAATGGGTTGTACATTTTTAAAACACATCAAACCGGCAATTAGTTTCAAATATCTTTTTTTTCATTTCAAGATTTTAATTTACATTAATTTTTATGCGTAGAGAATTTGTTGGATTTTATATTGACTAGCACATATGCCCATGCGTTGCAACGGGGAAAATTGATGTTTTGCACAAGCATAATGTCCAACAGCATCGGATTCATTATGAAGAACATGTTGCAACGCAACATCATCCTTCTACAAAATGAACACAAAAAAATACGTCGCAATTTAGTCATGTTCATATTTTCTTTGCGGGGCGTAATGTGTCCCACTAATTTCATTTAAACACAATCCTTCTTTAATGGCATTTAAGTATGATCCTTTCATTAATTACCATGAAGTCCTCACCCGTTTTAGTCGGGAATCAAATCCTTCCTTTTCTAATTTAGTAGTCCCAACACATTAAGGCCTATA
This sequence comes from Triticum urartu, assembly GCF_056163025.1. NCBI lineage: Eukaryota > Viridiplantae > Streptophyta > Magnoliopsida > Poales > Poaceae > Triticum > Triticum urartu. Next base: position 169,616,323 of record NC_141876.1, on the reverse strand, counting down.
GATCCTTTCTTTTAATTATCCTACTTTTTTTTACCTCAAATCCTTCATGTAAAATTTATTAAGACCACAATCTTTCTAATAGTTATTCCATCGATTTAGCCTTAATCCTTTCTTTAATTTGCCACATTCGTTTAAATATTATATTTAAGCCCACAATCCTTGCTTTATTAGCTCATTCGCTTAATTATCTCTCCCTAAACATGAGCCTTGGACCTCACCCTTCCCCATCTACAGGAACAAAGGGTGATTTGTGCGAACCCCGGGCTCTCTACCTCGCCGTTGCCGAATCGGCGGCTCCCTTGCCCTCTGCCGGACGCTCCGGCGGCGGGAGGACGGTGGATTCCTGATTTGCAGCATGTACATAGTGTAGGAGTGCCTAGGGAGCCAGCCGGTGGAGTCATGGAGGCGGCGGTGTGACTGGATCGACTTTTTGCAGGTGTTGGTCTCCCCTTCGACGGCGAAGTTCCGGTGGAGCTCCGTTGTGGACCAGCTCCTTTCTTTGTGCTCGCTGCTTGATGGAGAGGCCGTGCACGGTTCCCCCGTGCCAGAGATCGAGGGATGGCGATTCCGGCAGTTGAAGATCTGGAGAAGGAAGGCGATGTTGAGCGGTGCGACGACGACGACGGCCATGGGTGTAGGTCCTCAGGGACCATTGATCGGAGACTCCCCGTTTCGCCCGGGGGCTGCTTCGATCGAAGGCGTCAGCGAGCAGCGGCGAACGACGCATCACCGGCTCGTCCACGGCGCCGGCATAGTCGGGTTGCAGAGGGGCTTGGTTGCAATTTCCTTTTCTGTGTGGACCTTTCAGTAATTTGGCCATTTTATTATCAACTCCTTTTCTTGCAAAAGAAGTAAATAAATATGATGACTGCCACTCGTATATTTAGAGTGAGTTGGGATTAGTAAATATGAAAGGTGCATAAGTCTTTGGTTGTTACATCTAAGAGATAGACAGGAGGTCTTGTGTTCAATTCCCACAATGTTGATTTATTTTGACCCAATTATTTTTCGCGGTATCTCTATGAAAGCCCATGAAAGGCCCATCAGCATACAAGTAACTGGCCCAGATCGCCTAACGTGTGTAAACCAAACATAAAGGACTAAACCAAACCAAGAATACCTATTCCCTTTAATAGTAGGTATAGATATACATTTATTTTTAAAATCAGTTTGAATGTGAGTCGAAATTTCGGGATTAAAAACAGTTCAGACCGCATCGAAATATGCAAAATTTCGTATAATTTTTTAACCGTTGCCACAATATGGGCTGTAATGCTAACAAAAAGAATATGGGCTCCAAAAAAACCCTTAAGAATTAGCAAATGGGCTGTAAACTATTAGAAGTAATGGCAGATGGGCTGTATGCTGTTTTCCACAGATTTGAGGCTTTCCTGAAAAAAAGGTTGACGCACAAGCACTAACTGTTGCATGTCCATCCAACGGCCGTTGTGCTTCTTCAATCTCTGCTCTTCCTGCTCCAGCCGCTCAAACAAGCACCGGCGGGACTGCCTGCTCCCTCCTCCTCGCAGCCGGCTGTGCTGCCGCGCAGGCCTCACCGCCCGACCGTACTCCCACCACTGGCCTAGCCATCCCTCTACTCACCCACACCTGCTGTTATTCTTCGCCGATGGCAGACAAACTAGTAAACCCTCGTACAGTCGTACTCCCCTCCGTGTGGGAAACAACTGCCGAGTCTTCCCCACCTCCGTGTCGTCCCCTTCCTAGGCCTCGCCGTCGTCCACCGCCCTGGTGCTCTCGACGCGGCCTGGTCAACGTGGTCAACGACCGACATGCATCTGAAGTGGACTTTACGTGGAGAGGCCGACAGCTGGGTCCACGGCCGCACGCAAGGAAATGCCTCCTTATTACGCGCAAAATAATGATTCCTCCACCTGACATCAGGGACCCACCGAAAGGGCCTCTGTATTTCGTGAAAAAAACATTACCGCCGCTGACAGCTCAGACCCACCAGCTATATCTTTGCATGCAAGGAAGTGCCTCCTTATTACGCACAAAAAAATGAATACTCCCCCTGTTAGCTGGGACCCAGTATAGTGGCAGGCTGACTTGTGGGCCTACTAACTTGACGGGGACGGAGGGCTTTGTCAACTTAGTAAATATGCACGATTCTAGCTCCAGTGACCGTACGATGTCCATCCAACGGTCGTAGTGCTTCTTCAACCTCTGGTCTTCTTGCTCCAGCCGCCCAAACCAGCGCCGGTCATGCCTCGTGCTCCTGCCTCCCGTGGCCGGCTGCGATGCGGCGGAGGCCTCACCGCCCCTACTATTCCCACCACTGGCCAGGCCATCCCTCTACTCACCCACACCCCCTGTTATTCTCTAGCGACGGCAGCCTCACATCGCAGCGAACCAGTGAACCCTCGTATTCCTCTACGCGTGGGCATCCACTGTCGCGTCTTCCCCGGCTCCGCGTCGTCCCCTTCCTAGGCCTCGCCGTCGTCCACCGCCCTGGTGCTCTCGGCGCGGCGTGGTCAACGTGGTCAAGGAACGACTTCCATCGGACGTGGACTGTACGTGGAGAGGCTGACAGCTGGGTCCACGGCCGCAGCAAGGAAGTGCATCCTTATTACGTGCAAAATAATTATTCCTCCACCTGACAGCGGGACACACCGGACAGGCCACCGTATTTCGCCCCCCTGACTGCTGGGACCCACCAGCTACATCTTCGCATGCAAGGAAGTGCCTGACAGTCGGGACCCACTTGGTCGAAGCATACGTAGCGTTGTCATTCTGGTCGCGAACGTGTACGTACATATATACTGGTCGATGTAGAGGCGTGCACGTGTCGTAGTAGAGGCGCGCACGTAGCATGTACACGTACGTACAGCGGCCAGGGTGCAAGAAAGAAAATACGGCCACGTATGCCTACTCGCGCATACGTACGACCAAGGCTCGTGTACACGGCTGGGTCGGAACGGAGAAACAGCGTCGTCATCGTGTTCATGGGGAGACAAAGGAATGCGTCGTGTTCATGGGGAGGCAACGGAATGCGTCGTCTTCATGGGGAGGCAACAGAATGTGTCGTGTTCATCGGGAGGGCTTGGACAGAACAGGCGATGGAAACGAGGCCTGGCGTACCGCAGAACGGAGGAAACGACATTGTATTCGACCGGCCACATTCGAAACGGGATCCTGTTCATCGGGAGGGGTCTGGCGTACCGCAAAACGAAGGAAACGGACCTCCTACGGTCGAAACTGGGGTCCTGTTGATCGGGAGGGGTGTGGCGTACCACAAAGCAGACGAAACGGACTTGTGTTGGAGCGCTACGGTCGAAACGGGGGTCCTGTTCATCGGGAGGGGTGTGGCGTACCACAAAACGGGACTCCACAGGATACTATTCATCTCCACCGTCGACCCCCTCCAGCCTCCACGAGCTACTGTTCATCCACCGTCGACCTCCTCCAGCCTCCACCTGCGAATGTTCATCCACGGGCTCTTGTTCATCCAGCCTCCACCGCGTGCTACTCCACCGGCTACTATTCAACCAGCCCTCTCCACGGGCTCCTGTTCAACCACCCCTCCACGGGCTACTGTTAATCCTGCCCTCCACCGACTACTGTTCATCCAGCCCTCCACGAGGTCCTGTTCATCCAGCCCCAACCGGCTCGATCGATCGGGGTCCTATTCATCTAGAGGCAACACCATGGGGTCCTGTTCATTCACCCCCACCGGGAACTGTTCATCCACCCCCCCCCCCCCCCCCGCAACGCTCACTCTTCATCCAGAGGCAGCATCGATCGACTTCAGTTAGCAGCAGTAGCAAAGAATCGCTCGATCGGGTTCAGTTAACAGCCATCGATCGATCGCTCGGGTTCAATAATGCGTAGCCTGCAGTGCAATTCCTCGGGTTCAGTTAGAGCCCAACGCCTCGCTCGGGTTCAGTTAGAGCCAACGCCTCGCACACACGGGCATACGTGTACGAGAGAAACGCGCATCGCTCGGCCCCGACCTCCCACCGTAACCGGGAACTCCCCAAAATTTTCCTCGCCCTCGATTCTACCATGGTTTTTTCCATCATGGACGGCCCAAAGAATGTCATGCAGCTGCGTCTCCGGCCCGCCCAGGACGAAAAGCCCATTTTTTCTGTCATGATTTTTTAACACAGAAGTAGGAGCCCACCACATCTATGATGATACCAGGTTTTGTCACAATTATCGTCATAGAACTGTCATATGTATGATAGAAAAAAATTCATTCGGCCCAAAATGTCACGCATGTGTCTTTTTTTGTAGTGTAGAGGCATAACCGCATAGTAGGCATGTCGCAAGAGGGGTAATCTTTACACATCCCATGTACTGAATAAGAAAGGGATAAAGAGTTGGCTTACAATCGCCACTTCACACAATACATAAATATAGCATTACATCATCCAGAATACAATCAAGGTCCGACTACAGAACCAACATAAATAAAGACAACCCCAAATGCATAGATCCCCGATCGCCCCAACTGGGCTCCTCTACTGATGGTCTGGAAAGGAAACATAGTAACATCCTGAATCCTCGTCGAACTCCCACTTGAGTTCGGTAGCGTCCCCTGCACTGGCATCATCGGCACATGCATCTGGTTTTTCAACTAATCTGTGAGTCATGGGGACTCAGCAATCTGCCCCCCTCGCTATCAAGACTATTTAAGCTTAAGGGTAGGAAAGGGGTAGTGAGGTGGAGCTGGAGCAAGCACTAGCATATATGGTGGCTAACTTAAGCAAATGAGAGTGAGAAGAGGAGCAAAGCATAGTCGAGAAGCTATAAAGATCAAGAAGTGATCCTGAAACTACTTACGTTCAAGCATAACATGAGACCATGTTCTCTTCCCGGACTCCGCCGAAAAGAGACCATCACGGCTACACACGCGGTTGATTCATTTTAATTAAGGTAAGTGTCAAGTTCTCTACAAACGGATATTAACAAATTCCCATCTGCCCATAACCGTGGGCACGGCTTTCGAAAGATCAAAACCCTGCAGGGGTGTCCCAACTTAGCCCATCACAAATTCTCGCGGTCAACGAAAGATATTCCTTCTAGCGGGAAGACCCGATCAGTCTCGGAATCCCGGTTACAAGACATTTCGACAATGGTAAAATAAGACAAGCAAAGCCACCCGATGTGCTGACAAATCCCGATAGGAGTCGCGCGTATCTCGTTCTCAGGGCAACACCGGATGAGACTAGCTACGAGTAAAACCAAACCTCGAGTTTCCACGAGGTGGCCCCGCAGGCAGCTTGGTTCGGACCAACACTCAGAGGGGGGTTAAAATAAGATGACCCTTGAGTCTGCAGAACCCAAGGGAAGGTATATGGTGGTAGGTAGGCAAATGGTAAAACCATGATCGGGCCTCGCTGGAGGAGTTTTATTCAAAGCGAACTATCAAGGGGTTCCCATAACACCCAACCGCGTAAGGAACGCAAAATCAAGGAACATAACACCGGTACGACGGAAACTAGGGCGGCAAGAGTGGAACAAAACACCAGGCATAAGGCCGAGCCTTTCACCCTTTACCAAGTATATAGGTGCATTAAAGTAAACAAGATATAATAATGATATCCCAACAATAATCATGTTCCAACAAGGAACAAACTCCATCTTCACCTGCAACTAGCAACACTATAAGAGGGGCTGAGCAAAGTGGTAACATAGCCAAACAACGGTTTGCTAGGAAAGGTGGGTTAGAGGTTTGGCATGGCAATATGGGAGGCAAGATAAAGCATGTGGTAGGTATCACGGCATACCAATAGAGCGAAAAACTAGCAAGCAAAGATAGAAGTGATTTCGAGGGTATGGTCATCTTGCCTGCAAAGTTCTCTGAGTTAACGTAAGCTTGATCCTCGTAAGCATACTCAACGGGTTCCTTGATCACGTACTCATCTCCCAGCTCTACCCAAGGCAAGCACACAAGCAAAAGACCAACAATCAATCACGGTGCAATGCGCAAGCAACATGATGCAAAACATAGCATGATATGCGGGATGTTATATGCAATGCATATGCATGCTCCAGAAGGAAAAGATTGAAATAGAACTCAACTTGGAAAACCAAGTGTGCCGCTGGAAAGATGAGTTGATTTCGGTCGAAATCGAATAAAGATCACCAGAAACGGATGCACGGTTTGCAAATGGCAAGCAAAACAATAATGGCACAATTCTGCGATTAACAGCACGATGCCATCTAGAATGCAACAAGAAACTAAGCTAGTGCACATAACAACAAAGCACACGGCAGTGATCTACTCAAGATGCTTGACAAAAGATGAACACTGAGCTACGGCTAAATCACACAAGAGCAGGTTCAAACAAGCATGGCAAATGAGCAAAAGTTATCAGCTTCACAGACTTTGTGAAAATACTAACATGTTAGGAATTAACATCAGGAAGCAATGTTTAGAGCAAGATAACAACATGCTACAGGAACAAAACATAGCAATACAAGGCATGTCAGGAATCTACGCAAAGCATAGAACAAAAGTCCCTTACTAACCATAAGCCAAAAAGGATCAGAAGATATGATGGCACCCATGTAAACATAGCAAGTTTCGTTAACAGATTCTGACTTAGCAGAAAACTGGACATGGCAAAAACAGAGTTACGAAGGCATCTTTGCGAGCTCTATTGTCTCAACACGAGGCATTGCATGACAAGATAAGCATAGCAATAGCAACAAGACATGTTTATTAAGCTAACCAAAGCAAGCACAAGCTCATAGCATGCATGGATCAACTACAACAACCATGGCAAAATTGATTAACACGTAAACAATCTGCCATGAACATTTTATAGCAAAAGTAGCGCAATATTAAGTCATCCGTCATGCTAGGGTACTCCATAAATGCACACAGGGGCATGGACGGATAGAGCATAAACATATGTCCAAATCATCCTTACTGAACATACTCAAAAGAAGCATGGATCTCTCTATAGCAACATGAATACATGGCATAAAAATAACAGCAGGGAAATTCTAAGTCCCTGAAATCAGCAATATTGCGAGAGGTAATTTGCATGCATGTGCTAGTCACCACAAAGATCACAAAAATACATGGCATACACCCCTGTAAAGATGGCATGGCATAGACCAAAACACATGTAGAGCACATGACCATATGCAGCACGCAACAAATGTAGCAAAAATGACAAATGCTCATACTCTGCTAAGAATCAACACCTAACATTTTATAGCACTCTTGCATCAATGATTTGGGCATCAAGATGGACTCAAACAAGCATGGCACAATGGAACAAAATGAAGAGCACATCCTGATGAACATTTTGATATATCATGCATGCAAAATGGATCTAAGGGTGAGGAGTTATGGCATGATGAACATGGCATAAATATATTTGCAGGAAAAGACTTAGAGGAGAAAAATAGTCATCCCTTTTAGATCTAGGGTTCCGGCGCGCACTCCAAGGTTCGCCGGGATCGGACTCACCGGAGTAGGCAGGGACGGCGGCCGGCGTTCGGATCTGGAGAGGAGAAGGGAGGGGCCGGAGCTCGCCGAGCTCCTCGCCGGAGAGGCGCGGACGGCGTCGCAGGGGTGGCGGCGCGGTCGCCGGAGATAGCGTCGGGGCGAGGCAGCGCTGGGCGAGGCGGCGGCCGGAGTAGATGCGCGGGCTGCGGGGCGGCAGGGTACGGGCGCTCGGCAAGGTGGCGGCGGGCGCGCTCGGCCGCGGCGTCCGCGGGCGGCGGCGGCAGGGTACGGGCCGCGGGGGCCGGATCTTGGCCCCGCGGGCCGGCGGCGAAGTGGGGCGGCACGGGACACGTGGCGCGTGGGGATTGGTGCGGAGCGGCGGCGGGATTTGTCCGGTGGCGGCTGGATGTGTCCGGTGGCGCGAGGGGAGGGGAAGCTAGGGTTTGACCGCGAATTTGGAGAGGGGATCACATATTTATACATAGAAGGAGGTGGGAGTGTCCAAATGGTGAGCGGTTTTCGGCCACGCGATCGTGATCGAATGGCCGAGAGGATGGAGGGGTTTTTGATGGGTTATTGGGCCACTTTGGAGGGGTGTTGGGCTGCAACACACACGAGGCCTTTACGGTTCCCCGGTTAAGCATTGGAGTATCAAACGGACTCCAAATGGCACGAAACTTGACAGGAGGTCTACCGGTGGTGTACCAAGGCCGCTTGGCGAATGTCGTCCCATTCCGAGACAGTTTAACACCCACACACGAAAAGAGGCAAAAGGGGGCACCGGAGGACGTAGGAATGCCAGATCACAAAACGGAAAATGGGGAAAATGCTCGGATGCATGAGACGAACACGTATGCAAATGCGATGCATATGATGACATGATATGAAATGCAAGACATGAACAAAATGCAAAACAAAGACAAAAACCCAACCACGAAGGAATATCATAACATAGAGCCGAAAATGGCAAGAGTTGGAATACAAATATGGTAAGTTACATCTGGGGCGTTACAACACTCCACCACTACGAAAGGATCTCGTCCTGAGATCTAGGAGTGAAAGAACTCCGGATATTCCGAACGGAGGTGGTCCTCGCGTTCCCAGGTGGCTTCTCGGTCGGAATGATGTGACCACTTCACTTTCAAGAATTTGATAGACTTGTTGCGAGTCTTGCGCTCGGTTTCTTCAAGAATAGCAATGGGATGCTCATGATAAGATAGGTCTTCTTGGAGATCAATCTCTTCGAAGTTGATGGTGCAGTCAGGAGTCTTGAAACACTTGCGAAGCTGAGACACGTGAAACACATCGTGCACATTTGCAAAGTTGGATGGAAGCTCAAGTTGATAGGCGAGATCGCCTCTTTTGCCAATGATCTTGAAAGGACCCATGTATCTAGGAGCAAGCTTCCCTTTGATACCGAAGCGACGAGTACCTTTCATTGGAGAGACGCGGATGTGGAAATGGTCTCCGATCTCGAAAGCCAAATCACGGTGCTTGCTATCATAGTAACTCTTCTGACGCGATTGCGCGGCTTTGAGATTTTCACGGATGACTTTGCACATTTCTTCAGCTTCCGTGATTAATTCATTGCCAAGAAGTTGGCGTTCACAAGTCTCTGACCAATTAAGAGGGGTACGGCACTTTCTTCCATAGAGAATCTCGAATGGGGCCTTGCCCGAACTCACTTGGAAGCTGTTGTTGTAGGAGAACTCGGCATATGGAAGACAATCTTCCCACTTCATACCGAAGGAGATGACACAAGCCCTGCGCATATCTTCAAGAATTTGATTGACTCGCTCGACTTGTCCACTAGTTTGAGGATGGAAGGCTGTGCTGAAGCGAATGTTGGTGCGCATGGCCTTCTGGAAGGAGTCCCAGAACTTAGACGTAAAAATGCTTCCACGATCTAAAGATATCAACTGCGGAATGCCGTGCAAGGAGACAATCCTGGAGGTATATAGCTCTGCCAACTAAGCTGATGTGATAGATTCTTTGATAGGAAGAAAATGAGCCACTTTAGTAAGCTTGTCGATGACAACAAAGATAGCATCATTTCCACGTTTGGACTTGGGAAATCCAGTCACAAAGTCCATCTCAATATGGTCAAACTTCCATTCTGGAATGGAAAGAGGTTGGAGGAGACCAGCTGGCCGTTGGTGTTCTGCTTTCACTCTTCTGCAGACATAACATTCATTCACGAACTGAGCAATTTCTCGCTTCATTCGAGTCCACCAATACGACTACTTGAGGTCATGGTACATCTTTGTACTTCCAGGATGAATAGATAGGAGGGAATTGTGAGCCTCATTCATGATGACTTTACGAAGATCACCTTTAGGAACAACAATTCGATCCTCGAAGAATAGAGTATCTTTGTCATCAAGGCGATAGCACTTTTACTTGGGTTGGCTCTTGGCAATCCCATTCTTCACCTTCTTCACCATGGCATTAATAAGTTGTGCCTCACGAATTTGATCTTCCAAAGTAGGAGAGACTTGGAGGTTGAAAAGAAATCCTTGAGGAACAACTTGGAGATTAAGTTTGCGGAAAGCTTCACAAAGGTCCGGTTGGAAGGGCTTAAGAATTAAACTGTTGCAGTAAGACTTCTGATACGTCTCCAACGTATCTATAATTTTTGATTGCTCCATGCTATATTATCTACTGTTTTGGACTATATTGGGCTTTATTTTCCATTTTTATATTATTTTTGGGACTAACCTATTAACCGGAGGCCCAGCCCAAAATTGTTGTTTTTTGCCTATTTCATTTTTTCGAAGAAACGGAATATCAAACGGAGTCCAAAAGGAATAAAACCTTCGGGAATGTGATTTTCACACCGAACGTGATCCAGGAGACATGGACCCTGCTCCAAGGAACAAAAGAGGCGGTCATGAGGGTGGGGGTGGCCCCCCTAGGGCGCGCCCCCTCCCTCTGGGCCCCTCGGTGCTCCTCCGGTGTACTCCTTCCTCCTATATATACCTACGTACCCCCAAACAATCAGAACAGGAGCCAAAAACCTAATTCCACTGCCGCAACTTTCTGTATCCATGAGATCCCATCTTGGGGCCTATTCTGGAGCTCCACCAGAAGAGGGCCATCATCACGGAGGGCTTCTACATCATCATAGCCTCTCTGATGAAGTGTGAGTAGTTTACCTCAGACCTTTGGGTCCATAGTTAGTAGCTAGATGGCTTCTTCTCTCTCTTTGAATCTCAATACAAAGTTCTCCCCCTCTCTTATGGAGATCTATTCGATGTAATCTTCTTTTTGCGGTGTGTTTGTTGAGATCGATGAATTGTGGGTTTATCATCAAGTCTATCTATGAATAATATTTGAATGTTCTCTGAATTCTTTTATGTATGATTGGTTATCTTTGCAAGTCTCTTCGAATTATCCATTTGGTTTGGCCAACTAGATTGGTAGTTCTTGCCATGGGAGAAGTGCTTAGCTTTGGGTTCGGTCTTGCGGTGTCCTTTCCTAGTGACAGAAGGGGCAGCAAGGCACGTATTGCATCGTTGCCATCGAGGATAACAAGGTGGGGTTTATTTCATATTGCATGAATTTATCTCTCTACATCATGTCATCTTGCTTAAGGCGTTACTCTGTTTTTAACTTAATACTCTAGATGCATGCTAGATAACGGTCGATGAGTGGAGTAATAGTAGTAGATGCAGAATCGTTTTGGTCTACTTGTCACGGACGTGATGCCTATATACATGATCATGCCTAGATATTCTCATAACTATGCTCAATTCTGTCAATTGCTCAACAGTAATTTGTTCACCCACCGTAGAATACTTATACTCTTGAGAGAAGCCACTAGTGAAACCTATGGCCCCCGGGTCTATTCTCATCATATCAATCTCCATCACTTTAATCTTGCTTTGCTTTTTTACTTTGCTTTTACTTTTTACTTTCCATCTTTATACCAAAAGTACCAAAAATATTATATCTATCAGATCTCACTCTCGTAAGTGACCGTGAAGGGATTGACAACCCCTAATCGCGTTTGTTGCGAGTAGCTATCGTTTTGTGTAGGTACGAGGGACTTGAGCGTGGCCTCCTACTGGATTGATACCATGGTTCTGAAAAACTTAGGGAAATACTTACGCTACTCTGCTGCATCATCCCTTCCTCTTCGGGGAAAACCAACGCAAGCTCAAGACGTAGCAAGAAGGATTTCTGGCGCCGTTGCCGGGGAGTCTACGCAAAAAGTCAACATACCAAGTACCCATCACAATCCCTATATCTCGCATTACATTATTTTCCATTTGCCTCTCGTTTTCCTCTCCCCCAATTCACCCTTGCCGTTTTATTCGCCCTCTCTCTCTATCCTCCCTCTCTATTTGCCTCCTTTGCCCGTTTGCTCTTGTTTGCTTGTGTGCTAGTTTGTTTTCTTGTCATCATAACTAGTCTCATATCCTCTCCGTTTTCTCCCGAGAGCGAAGTTCTAAATTTTAAACAAAGGGAGGGAGAAAATCTAAAAGATGCTTGGTATAGAATTTGCAATGCTCAAAATAGATCTACCAGGAAGCAATCTGCCTTAGTTCTTCTCCGCAATTTTTATGTAGGTGTTAATACTTGGTATATATATATCCTCGATACCATTACCGGAGGGAACTTCTTGGGTAGCCATACTTTTGATTCTTATAACGCTATGCTAAATTTATTTGGCTCACCACCTCTTTTGGTTAATGGAACCATGGTAACTTTGGAGCATGTTATGCAAAGACTTGAAATTATTGAAAATAAAGTTGCTACTATTGAATAAATTGAAAATCTAGATAAAAAGATCCACAATCAAATTACTCAATATGGATCTAAAGTAGGAATGACTTTGAAAAATATTAAGGAAAAAGAACCCATAGTTAATGAGAAAATGAACTTAGGTTCTACTAGAATTGATAAACTTGAGGGTATCATTACAAACTTGGGAACCGCTTTTTCTTCTGTAAAGAATACTCCAAGTCCTACTAAAATTGCCAAGCTTATGTATGTTCCTAAAAATAAGGGTGAATCACCTAAGGAAACTGCGGATCTTAAATCTATAAGTATTCATCCCAATCGCTTTGATATCATTAAGGAACCAATTGCTACATATGAATTTTTTGATCTTGTGCCTAAAAGTTTAATAATCAATAGAAATAAAGAAATTCCTAAGGGAAACAGATGCTTCATCGAAGAATTTCCTACCAAAGATGGCAATACCTAGATCTATCCTCGCTTTTATGCCTAGCTAGGGGCGTTAAACGATAGCGCTTGTTGGGAGGCAACCCAATTTTATTTTTATTCCTTGCCTTTTGTTCCTGTTTAGTAATAAATAAATTATTTAGACTCTGTTTTGTTTGTGTTTTTTGTTTTTAATTAGAGTTTGTGCCAAGTAGAACCATTGGGAAGACTTGGGGAAAGTCTTGTTGAACTTGCTGTAAAAGACAGAAACTTTAGCGCTCACGAGAACTGCTGTGATTGTTATTTGAACAGTGCTATTTAGTTAATTCTTTTTGAAGATGATTAATAGATAAATTACTCACGTCCAGAAATTTATTTTAGAATTTTTGGTGTTCCAGATCTTGAGCTAGCTACAGATTACTACAGACTGTTCTGTTTTTGACAGATTCTGTTTTTCGTGTGTTGTTTGCTTATTTTGATGAATCTATGGTTAGTAAAATAGTTTATAATCCATAGAGAAGTTGGAATACAGTAGGTTTAACACCAATATAAATAAAGAATGAGTTCATTGGAGTACCTTGAAGTGGTCTTTTGTTTTCTTTCGCTAACGGAGCTCACGAGTTTTCTATGTTGAGTTTTGTGTTGTGAAGTTTTCAAGTTTTGGGTGAATTCTTTTGATGGATCATGGAACAAGGACTGGAAAGATCCTAAACTTGGGGATGCCCATGGAACCCCCAATATAATCCAAGGACACCAAGAAGTCAAAGCTTGGGTATGCTCCGGAAGGCATCCCCTCTTTCGTCCACTTCCATCGGTAATTTACTTGGAGCTATATTTTTATTCACCAACATGATTTGTGTTTTGCTTGGAGCGTCTTGTATTATTTGTGACTTTGTGTCTTAGTATGCCACAATCATCCTTGATGTACACACCTTTTGAGAGAGCCATACATGAATTAAAATTTTATAGAATACTCTATGTGCTTCACTTATATCTTTTGAGCTAAGTAGATTTGCTCTATGTGCTTCACTTATATCTTTTGAGCGTTATATTTTTTCTCTATGTGCTTCACTTAGATCTTTTAGAGCACGATGGTGGATTTGTTTTAAAGAAACTATTGATCTCTCATGCTTCACTTAAATTATTTTGAGAGACTCTTAATAGCATGGTAATTTGCTTAATAATAATATGCTTGGTATTCAAGATTTGTGAAACTTTCTTTTTGAGTGTGTTGAATACTAAGAAAAGATTGAAGCATGATAGTTGTTTTGAGATATGGAGGTGATAATATTAAAGTCATGCTAGTTGAGTAGTTGTGAATTTAAAGAATACTTGTGTTAAAGTTGGTGATTCCCGTAGCATGCATGTATGGTGAACCGTTATGTGATGAAGTCGGAGCATGATTTATTTATTGATTGTCTTCCTTATGAGTGGCGGTCGGGGATGAGAGATGGTCTTTTCCTACCAATCTATCCCCCTAGGAGCATGCACGTAATACTTTGCTTTGATAACTTCTAGATTTTTGCAATAAGTATATGAGTTCTTTATGACTAATGTTGAGTCCATGGATCATACGCACTCTCACCCTTCCACCTTTGCTAGCTTCTCTAATACCGCGCACCTTTCGCCGGTATCATACACCTACCATATACCTTCCCCAAAACAGCCACCATACCTACCTATTATGGCATTTCCATAGCCATTCCGAGATATATTGCCATGCAACTTTCCACCATCTAGTTCATCATGACACATTCATCATTGTCATATTGCATATCCCGGTACACCGCCGGATGCATTCACATAGAGTCATATTTTGTTCTAAGTATCGAGTTGTAATTGTTGAGTTATAAGAAAAATAAAAGTGTGATGATCATCATTATTAGAGCATTGTCCCAGTGAGGAAAGAATGATGGAGACTATAATTCCCCCATAAGTCGGGATGAGACTCCGGACGAAAAATAAAATAAAATAAAAAAAGAGGCCAAAGAAGCCCAAATAAAAAGAGGCCATAAAAAATAAATGGCCCAAATAAAAAAAATGATGAGAGAAAAAGAGACAAGGGACAATGTTACTATCCTTTTACCACACTTGTGCTTCAAAGTAGCACCATGATCTTCATAGTAGAGAGTCTCTCATGTTATCACTTTCATATACTAGTGGGAATTTTACATTATAGAACTTGGCTTGTATATTCCAATGATGGGATTCCTCAAATTACCCTAGGTCTTCATGAGCAAGCAAGTTGGATGCACAGCCACTTAGTTTATTTTTGAGCTTTCATATACTTATAGCTCTAGTGCATCTGTTGCATGGCAATCCCTACTCACTCACATTGATATCTATTGATGGGCATCTCCATAGCCTGTTGATACGCCTAGTTGATGTGAGACTATCTTCTCCTTTTTGTCTTCTCCACAACCACCATTCTATTCCACCTATAGTGCTATATCCATGGCTCATGCTCATGTATTGCGTGAGGATTGAAAAAGTTTTGAAAAAGTTAGACTATAAAACAATTGCTTGGCTTGTCATCGGGCTTGTGCATGATTTAAAAAATTTGTGTGGTGAAGATAGAGCATAGCCAGACTATATGATTTTGTAGGGATAAGTTTCTTTGGCCATGTTATTTTGAGAAGACATAATTGCTTTGTTAGTATGCTTGAAGTATTATTATTTTTATGTCAATATAAACTTTTGTCTTGAATCTTTTGAATCTAAATATTCATATCACAATGAAGAAGATTTGCATTGAAATTATGCCAAGTAGCACTCCGCATAAAAAATTCTCTTTTTATCATTTACCTACTCGAGGACGAGCAAGAATTAAGCTTGGGGATGCCAGATACGTCTCCAACGTATCTATAATTTTTGATTGCTCCATGCTATATTATCTATTGTTTTGGACTATATTGGGCTTTATTTTCCACTTTAATATTATTTTTGGGACTAACCTATTAACCGGAGGCCCAGCCCAGAATTGCTGTTTTTTTGCCTATTTCAGTGTTCCGAAGAAACGGAATATAAAACGGAGTCCAAATGGAATAAAACCTTCAGGAACGTGATTTTCTCACCGAACGTGATCCAGGAGACTTGGACCCTGCTCCAAGGAACAAAAGAGGCAGTCACGAGGGTGGGGGGCGCCACCCCCCTAGGGTGCGCCCCCCTACCTCGTGGGCCCCTCGGTGCTCCACCGGCGTACTCATTCCTCCTATATATACCTACGTACCCCAAACGATCAGAATAGGAGCCAAAAACCTAATTCCACCGCCGCAACTTTCTGTATCCACGAGATCCCATCTTGGGGCCTGTTCCGGAGCTCCGTCGGAAGAGGGCCATCATCACGGAGGGCTTCTACATCATCATAGCCTCTCCGATGAAGTGTGAGTAGTTTACCTCAGACCTTCGGGTCCATAGTTAGTAGCTAGATGGCTTCTTCTCTCTCTTTGAATCTCAATACAAAGTTCTCCCCCTCTCTTGTGGAGATCTATTCGATGTAATCTTCTTTTTGCGGTGTGTTTGTTGAGACCGGTGAATTGTGGGTTTATGATCAAGTCTATCTATGAATAATATTTGAATCTTATCTGAATTCTTTTATGTATGATTGGTTATCTTTGCAAGTCTCTTTGAATTATCCGTTTGGTTTGGCCAACTAGATTGGTAGTTCTTGCCATGGGAGAAATGCTTAGCTTTGGGTTCGATCTTGCAGTGTCCTTTCCTAGTGACAGAAGAGGCAGCAAGGCACGTATTGCATCATTGCCATCGAGGATAACAAGATGGGGTTTATTTCATATTGCATGAATTTATCTCTCTACATCATGTCATCATGCTTAAGGCGTTACTCTGTTTTTAACTTAATACTCTAGATGCATGCTGGATAGCGGTCGATGCGTGGAGTAATAGTAGTAGATGCAGAATCGGTCGGTCTACTTGTCACAGACGAGATGCATATATACATGATCATGCCTAGATATTCTCATAACTATGCTCAATTCTGTCAATTGCTCAATAGTAATTTGTTCACCCACCGTAGAATACTTATGCTCTTGAGAGAAGCCACTAGTGAAACCTACGGCCCCCGGGTCTATTCTCATCATATCAATCTCCATCACTTTAATCTTGCTTTGCTTTTTTACTTTGCTTCTACTTTTTACTTTGCATCTTTATACCAAAAATACCAAAAATATTATATCTATCAGATCTCACTCTCGTAAGTGACCGTGAAGGGATTGACAACCCCTAATCGCGTTGGTTGCGAGTAGCTATCGTTTTGTGCAGGTAGGAGGGACTTGAGCGTGGCCTCCTACTGGATTGATACCTTGGTTCTCAAAAACTGAGGGAAATACTTACGCTACTCTGTTGCATCATCCCTTCCTCTTCGGGAAAACCAATGCAAGCTCAAGACGTAGCACCTTCCTGCACAAAGCGTCAGCAATGACATTGGCCTTGCCTGGAGTATATTCAATACTCGGATTATACTCTTGAATCATTTCGATCCAATGAGTCTGCCTGAGGTTGAGGTTGGGCTGAGTGAAGATCTACTGGAGGCTCTTATGATCAGTGAAGATGTCCACTTTCCTTCCCAACAAGAGATGTCTCCATGTTAAAAGAGCATGGACAACTGCCGCCAACTCGAGGTCATGAGTGGGGTAGTTCCTTTCGTTGGGCTTCACCTGGCGAGAGGTATATGCCACAACTTTCTTCCCTTGCATTAACACAGCACCGAGACCTTGCAGGGAAGCATCACAGAAAACTTCGAATGGTTTGGATTCATCAGGAGGAGTCAGAACTGGAGCTGTGACTAGCTTCTCTTTGTGGGTGTTGAAAGCGATGTCACATTCAGGCGTCCAGACATACTTCACATGCTTCCGAAGGAGGTTGGAAAGAGGCTTTGCAATCTTAGAGAAATTCTCAACGAATCTTCGACAATAGCTTGCAAGCCCAAGGAAACTTCGGAGCTGCTTCACATTCTGAGGTGGTTCCCAATTCACAATTGCAGACACCTTCTCAGGATTAACAGCTATGCCCTTGGCGGAGAAGATATGCCCAAGGTAGAGAACCTCATCGAGCCAAAACTCACACTTTGAAAACTTCGCATAGAATTGATGTTCTCTGAGTTTGTCGAGCACCAATCTCAAATGCTTGGCATGATCCTCCTTGTTCTTGGAAAAGACCAAGATGTTATCGAGATACACCAAGACGAAATCATTTGTGTAAGGGTTGAAGATGAAGTTCATCATGCGAGAGAACGTTGGAGGAGCATTGACAAGGCCGAAAGACATGACAGTATATTCATAAGAACCATAGCTTGTTCTGAATGCTGTCTTGGGGATATCTTGTTCACGAATGTGAATTTGATGATAACCCATACAGAGGTCAAGCTTGGAGAATACTTGAGCACCTTTGAGTTTCTCAAAAAGCTCATTGATGTTGGGAAGTGGGTACTTGTTCTTAATTGTCTTCTTGTTCAATGGGCGGTAGTCGACACAAATTCGGTCCGTGCCATCCTTCTTCTGGACAAAAAGAACACCACAACCCCATGGAGATGAACTCGGTTTGATCAGACCCAGACGCTCTTGTTCATCGAGCTGTTTCCTTAATTCCTTCAATTCCTTTGGTCCAAGCTTGTAAGGATGTTTGCAAACAGGTTCCGTGCCAGGCTCAAGATCGATGACGAATTTAACTGGCCGGTGAGGAGGCATTCCTGGAAGCTCTTCTGGAAAGACTTCTTGATATTCACAAACGACTGGAATCTGAGAGATGGCATTCAACTCACCCTTCTCATTGAGAGAAAACAGCCGAATGGTTTCATCCCAAGCGGCATAGACAACCACTTCCTCAGAAGAGTGTGTCAATTGAATTTCTCTGGCAGCACAATCAAGCATAGCCTTGTGCTTAGAAAGCCAGTCCATGCCGAGAATTATATCATTATCTGAGTCCCATTTCGATACCGACATTAGGAACCATCATGCTAGAACTCAAACGCTTAGCCGGAGAAACAACTTGCAATGCTTTAGGTAATGCCTTAGTGTCAAAGTTGTGCTCCGATGCAAATGGGAATGACATGAAAGAATGCGATGCACCAGTATCAAATAAGACTTTAGCAGGAATGGAGTTAATTGGAAGGTTACCCATGATCACTTCTGAAGAGTCCTCTGCCTGAGCTGCGTTCATCATGTTGACCTTGGCATGCTTGGGATTATGCTTGACCACTGCATTGCTGGCAGATCTCACAGGAGGAGGAGGCGGAAGGCGCCTTTGGTTGAAGCATTTGTTTGCATAGTGCCCCTTCTGCTGACACTTGTTGCAAGTAACCTCTGAGAGCGGGCGGTGATACGGAGCACTTGACCTTGGAGCATGAGACGGAGCTTTGTTCTAATAGCCTGGGTTGGGTGGGTGGGAAGATCCATTGCCACCTTTACTCTTTTGCTGATAAGGCTGATGGAACGGAGGAGGGGGAGGCAACCAGAACTTTTGCTGCTTAGTTGCCACTTGAGTTGAAGAAGACGATGGAGTTGCATCCCTGACTCTCTTCTTAGAAGCATCGCACTTGAGCTGAGCAGCCTCTTGCTTTAGTGCCATGTTGTAGAACGCATCATACTCAGTCGGCTCAAACAACACGAGAGCTAGTTGCAGATCTTCTCTGAGGCCACCTCTGAATTGATAAATCATGCTCTTCTCATCAGGGACGTCTTGTTTGGCGAAGCGAGCGAGCCTCTGAAACAGAATGTTGTATTGGTAAACAGACATGCTGCCTTGCTTGAGATTGTGGAACTCCTCGCGCTTACTCTCAGCAACACTTTGAGGAATGTGGTGAGCTTTGATGTCTCGGCGGAAATCATCCCATGTAATCACACGACCTCCTCTGGAATCTTTGTATTGTTGATACCACTCAGCAGCTTGGTCTTTGAGTTGGAACGAAGCAAACTTGACAAAGTCCTCAGGCCTGACGTTGCTACACTCAAAATGTTTGCAGATATCCATGAGCCAATCATCAATGTTTGTGGCCTCGACACAGTTACTGAAGGACATCGGCTGGTTTGCGAGGAACTGGTTGAGGGTAGCAAACTGAGCTTGATTGTTGCCTTGGCCTTGATTTCCTTGGTTGCGCTCTTGCAAGAGTTGCAAAAGCATCTGCGTGTTGGCATTTGTGGCGGCCATGACAGCTTGCCATACCTCCGGAGGTGGAGGTGGTGGCGAAGGTTCCGGATTCTGACGCATTGGAGGAGCCATCCTGAAGAGGTTGACATCCGTTAGCATCTTGATAGACATATTCAAGCTGAATCAATGGATCAAAATTGCAACATATAGCCTTAACATTCGAACAAGAATGAACAAATGAATTCCAAAGTAAATCATCAGACTTCCATAAATTGAGAAGCCACTTAGATAGAGATAGAAGAATAAAGCAACAAGGTACTGATATGAACAAATAATTGGTAAGGATTACCCAATCACAAACCAAATATCTACGGGAAGAAATACTAGAGCTACATGAATTCTCACCTATGAAACTCCCGAAACTTTCTGGTTATGCAATCAAGTGTTGGGGATACAGGGGAAGCATAATATCTCTCCCAAAACTAGCAAATCCTACATCCAGCTGTATCCATCCTTCAACACATAACCAAGAAAACCTTCAGAAATCATTTACCTCAACCTTCGAAAAGCATCCGTTATACGAGTTATGGCAATACTCCCGAACTCCCTCCCCAGTACTAGGTGGCGTCGAGGTTATCTCACCAACAACTGCATAAAGGAGATTTTCGATGTCGGCGAACTCAGGTATTCCAGAACTGCAACGATAAAATTGTGATGATAACACCTCAGAGCTCAACTCCCCAGGACACTACCACAACCCCTAAATGTCAGGAGGCACCAAGAACAATGTTCTCGTCACAAAACCATCGAAACGATTCCAAGATACCCGCGTGATCCTAAAAAAATCGTGAAATTTGAGAAGAGAAAAGTCAAAACTCTACGTTAGGAGGCCTCACCAGAGCAACGAAGGGACTGAGGAGTAAAAAGAATCCTACTCTCTGATATATATAATCCTATAAGACTCAAAACATTTTTCTAGACTCAAAAACATCAGCGATTCGATCAAGCAGGGGGCACCTAAGTCGGGGAAGGCTCTGATTACCAACTTGTAACACCCACGATGTGGCATCTCCCACATGTTGGAGCATGACTCAGAGACATAACCGCATAGTAGGCATGTCGCAAGAGGGGTAATCTTTACACATCCCATGTACAGAATAAGAAAGGGATAAAGAGTTGCCTTACAATCGCCACTTCACACAATACATAAATATAGCATTACATCATCCAGAATACAATCAAGGTCCGACTATGGAACCAACATAAATAAAGACAACCCCAAATGCATAGATCCCCGATTGCCCCAACTGGGCTCCTCTACTGATCGTCCAGAGAGGAAACATAGTAACGTCCTGAATCCTCGTCGAACTCCCACTTGAGTTTGGTAGCGTCCCCTGCACTGGCATCATCGGCACCTGCATCTGGTTTTTGAAGTAATCTGTGAGTCACGGGGACTCAGCAATCTCACACCCTCGCGATCAAGACTATTGAATCTTAAGGGTAGGAAAGGGGTAGCAAGGTGGAGCTGCAGCAAGCACTAGCATATATGGTGGCTAACTTACGCAAATGAGAGTGAGAAGAGGAGCAAAGCACGGTCGAGAAGCTATAAAGATCAAGAAGTGATCCTGAAACTACTTACATTCAAGCATAACACGAGACCATGTTCTCTTCCCGGACTCCGCAGAAAAGACACCATCACGGCTACACACGCGCTTCATTCATTTTAATTAAGGTAAGTGTCAAGTTCTCTACAACCGGATATTAACAAATTCCCATCTGCCCATAACCGCGGGCACGACTTTCAAAAGATCAAAACCCTGCAGGGGTGTCCTAACTTAGCCGATCACAAGCTCTCAGGGTCAACGAAGGATATTCCTTCTAGCGGGAAGACCCGGCCAGTCTCGGAATCCCGGTTACAAGACATTTCAACATTGGTAAAACAAGACCAGCAAAGCCACCCGATGTGCCGACAAATCTCGATAGGAGTCGCACGTATCTCATTCTCAGGGCAACTCCGGATGAGACTAGCTACGAGTAAAACCAAACCTCGAGTTTCCCCAAGGTGGCCCCGTAGGCAGCTCGGTTCGGACCAACACTCAGAGGAGCACTGGCCCCGGGGGGGCGGGTTAAAATAAGAAGACCCTTGAGTCTACAGAACCCAAGGGAAGGTATATGGTGGTAGGTAGGCAAATGGTAAAACCAAGGTCGGGCCTTGCTGGAGGAGTTTCATTCAAAGCGAACTGTCAAGGGGTTCCCATAACACCCAACCGCATAAGGAACGCAAAATCAAGGAACATAACACCGGTATGATGGAAACTAGGGCGGCAAGAGTGGAAAAAACACCAGGAATAAGGCCGAGACTTCCACCCTTTACCAAGTATATAGGTGCATTAAAGTAAACAAGATATAATAATGATATCCCAACAATAATCATGTTCCAACAAGGAACAAACTCCATCTTCACCAGAAACTAGCAACGCTATAAGAGGGGCTAAGCAAAGCGGTAAGATAGACAAACAACGGTTTGCTAGGAAAGGTGGGTTAGAGGCTTGGCATGGCAATATGGGAGGCAAGATAAAGCATGTGGTGGGTATCGCAGCATAGCAATAGAGTGAACAACTAGCAAGCAAAGATAGAAGTGATTTCGAGGGTATAGTCATCTTGCGTGCAAAGTTCTCCGAGTTGACGTAAGCTTCATCCTCGTAAGCGTACTCAATGGGTTCCTCGATCACGTACCCATCTCCCAGCTCTACCCAAGGCAAGCACACATGCAAAAGACCAACAATCAATCACGGTGCAATGCTCAAGCAACATGATGCAAAACATGGCATGATATACGGGATGTTATATGCAATGCATATGCATGCTTCGGAAGGAAAAGATTGAACCAGGCCTCAACTTGGCAAACCAAGTGTGCCGCTGGAAAGATGAGTTGATTTCGGTTGAAATCGATATAAAGATCACCAGAAACGGATGCACGGTTTGCAAATGGCAAGCAAAACAATAATGGCACAATTCTGCGATTAACAGCATGATGCCATATAGAATGCAACAAGAAACTAAGCTACTGCACTCCAACATAACAACAAAGCACACGGCAGTGATCTACACAAGATGCTTGACAAAATATGAACACTGAGCTACGGCTAAATCACACAAGAGCAGGTTCAAACAAGCATGGCAAAAGAGCAAAAGATATCAGCTTCACAGACTTAATGAAAATACTAACATGTCAGGAATTAACATCAGGAAGCAATGTTTAGAGAAAGATAACAACATGCTACAGGAACAGAACATAGCAATACAAGGCATGGCATGAATCTACTAAAAGCATAGAACAGAAGTCACTTACTTACCATAAGCCAAAAAGGATCAGAAGATATGATGGCACCCATGTAAACATAGCAAGTTTTGTTAACAGATTCAGACTTAGCAGAAAACTGGACATGGCAAAATAGAGTTACGAAGGCATCTTTGCGAGCTTGATTCACTCAACACAAGGCATTGCATGACAAGATAAGCATAGAAATAGCAAGAAGACATGTTCATGAATCTAACAAAAGCAAGAACAAGCTCATATCATGCATGTATCAACTACAACAACCTTGGCAAAATTGATTAACATGTAAACAATCTGCCAGGAACATTTTATAGCAAAAGTAGCGCAAGATTAAGTCATGGTAAGGTACTCCATAAATGCAAACAGGGGATTGGTTGGATAGATAATAACCATATGTCCAAATCATCCTTACTGAACATACCCAAAAGAAGCATGGTTCTCTCTTTAGCAACATGAATACATGGCATAAAAATAACAGTAGGGAAATGATAGTGAAATTCTAAGTCCCTAAAATCAGCTATATTGCGAGAGCTAGTTTGGATGCATGTGATAGTCACCAAAAAGATCACAAAAATACATGGAATACACCCCTGTAAAGATGGCATGGCATAGACCAAAACACATGTAGAGCACATGACCATATGCAGCACACAACAAATGTAGCAAAAATGACAAATGCGCATACTCTGCTAAGAATCAGCAGCTAACATTTTATAGCACTATTGCATCAACGATTTGGGCATCAAGATGGACTCAAACAAGCATGGCACAATGGAACAGAATGAGGATCACATCCTGATGAACATTTTGATATATCGTGCATGCAAAATGGATCTACGGGTGAGGAGTTATGGCATGATGAACAGGGCATAAATATATTTGCAGGAAAAGACTTAGAGGAGAAAAACAGTCAACCCTTTTAGATCTAGGGTTCCTGCGTGCACTCCAAGGTTCGCCGGGATCAGACTCACCGGAGTAGGCAGGGACGGCGGCCGGCGTTCGGATCTGGAGAGGAGGAGGGAGGGGCTGGAGCTCGCCGAGCTCCTCGCCGGAGAGGCGCGGACGGCGTCGCAGGGGTGGTGGCGCGGTCGCCGGAGGCGGCGTCGGGCGAGGCGGCGGCCGGAGTAGCTGTACGGGCGGCAGGGTACGGGCGATCGACGAGGTGGCGGCAGGCGCGCTTGGGCGTGGCATCCGCGGGCGGCGGTGGCAGGGTACGGGCCGCGGGGGCCGGATCTGGGCTCCGCGGGCCGGCGGCTAAGTGGGGCGGTACGGGACACGTGGCGCGTGAGGATTGTTGCAGAGCGGCGGCGGGATTTGTCCGGTGGCGGCCGGACGTGTCCGGTGGTGCGAGGAGAGGGGAAGCTAGGGTTTGACCGCGAATTTGGAGAGGGTATGACATATTTATACATAGGAGGTGGGATTGTCCAAATGGAGAGAGGTTTTAGGCCACGCGATCATGATCGAATGGCCGAGAGGATGGAGGGGTTTTTGATGGGTTATTGGGCCACTTTGTAGGGGTGTTGGGCTACAACACACACGAGGCCTTTATGGTTCCCCGGTTAACCGTTGGAGTATCAAACAGACTCCAAATGGCACGAAACTTGACAGGCAGTCTACCGGTGGTGTACCAAGGCCGCTTGGCAAATCTCGGCCCATTCCGAGAAAATTTAACACCCGCACACAAAAAGAGGCAAAAGGGGGCGCCGGAGGACGTAGGAGTGCCGGATCGCAAAGCGGACAACGGGGAAAATGCTCGGATGCATGAGACGAACACGTATGCAAATGCGATGCACATGATGACATGAATGAAATGTAATACATGAACAAAATGCAAAACGAAGACAAAAACCCAACCACGAAGGAATCTCATAACTTAGAGCCGAAAATGGCAATAGTTGGAATACAAATATGGTAAGTTACATCCGGGGTGTTACAGATGAAGAATCACTTCTATGTTCCTATCTATCGGAGAGCACAAGAATTAATTGTTTGTAGGGTACGAAACCACCTCAAAGCTATTCTTTTCGCTCAATCTATTCAAGAGTTCGTACTAAAATAACACAAAGCTATTCTTTCTGTTCGATCTATCCTAGAGTTTGTACTAAAATAACACCATAGAAAATTCATATTCATAATACTCAATCCAACACAAAGAACATCAATGAGTGACCCAAGATTTCTACCGGAGAAACAAAGACAAGAACGTGCGTCAACCCTTATGCATAGATTACCCCAATGTCACCTCGGGAATCCGCGAGTTGAGTGACAAAACATATATCAAGTAAATCAATACGATACCCCATTGTCACCACGAGTATTCAATTGCAAGACATATATCAAGTGTTCTCAAATCCATAAAAGTATTCAATCCGATAACAACGAAATCTCAAAGGGAAAAACTCAATTCATCACACAAGATAGAGAGGGGAAAATACCATATGATCTGACTACATTAACAAAGCCCACAATACATCAAGATCGTGACATCTCAAGAACACGAGAAAGAGAGATTAAACACATAGCTACTGGAACAAACCCTCAGCCCCGAGGGTGGAGTACTCCCTCCTCATCGTGCTGGCCGACGGGATGATGAAGATGGCTACCAGAGATGATTCACCCCTCTGGCAGGGTGCTAGAACGGGGTCTAGATTGGTTTTCGGTGGCTAGAGAGGCCTACGGCGGCGGAACTTCTGATCTAGGTTAACCCCTAATGGTTTCTCTATTTATAGGATTTTGTGGCGTTGGTTTCACGCTAAGATGGGCCTCGAGGTGAGCACAACCCACCGGGGCAAGGGTAAGGGCCCAGGCGTGCCCCATTCTCTTGTGCCCTACTCCTTCACCTTCTGGTCCTTCCACGAAGCTTCGGGGGTCTCGTTTTTTCCAAAAGAAAATTGTCAAAAAGTTTCAGCTCATTTGGAGAACTTTCTTTTCTGCACAAAAAACAACACCACGGTAGTTCTGCTGAAAACAGCGTCAGTCCGGGTTAGTGTAGCGACCCGACCTAAGACGGTCAAGTCTCTGTGTTTAAGTGTCATCCCTGGATCGGTATTGCTGAGACACACAATACTCGAGGATTTACAACAGAGTTCAATCACACACTTATTACATCGAATATCTCAAAAGAGAACTTCTTATAGTAATATGGCTGAAGGCCATCTAAATAAGATAACAGCGGAAGCTTCGAAGTTAGAAGAGTCCATCCAACTCCACGGCAAAACTGAGTGCGCGACAATGACCTAGCGCACCTTACTCTTCGTCTGAAAACTCTGCAAAATAATACGTTGCAACCTGTGTAGGTCAGCACATGGAATATGTTGACAAGATAACACTATAGAGCAATGAACATATAACAGCTATCACTACATGCATATATGGCTAGTGGAGGCTCTATGGTTATCATTTGCATAAAGCTAGTTTTTCCCTACAAAGGAATATATTTTATTTAACTACAAAGTTTGTTGATAAACACTAAGAATGGTAACCCCATCTCAATCCCAATTAAAAGTTAACAACCCGACAAAATTAATTAAGTAGAGTGTTGAGATCAACATAATAATTCAAGCACCAAATACTCAAAATTGTCCATAACCGGGGACACGGCTAACCATGATTAGTTTATACACTGTGCATAGGTTTGCGCACTTTTCCCCACAAGACTCGATCTCCTCCGTTAAATTTCTCGCACTACATGATGTTTGAGAAACGGATGACCGAGACACAGTCTTTGAGAAGCATTAACTCTTTACGACGGGTAGACCGTACCACCTACATCCCCTACATCTGCTAGTCTACCACTGAAAGAGGTCACACAACATACTCAACTATCACTACTATAGGATGCGGCTAACGCGACACTATGATCAGAGACCCTTCGAGAAACTGTGTGCGATGCAATAATCGCAAACGGTGGTGTATGACAACCATCAAAAAGGTGCAAAACATTTGCGATGGAGGATGCATCAAACATGGTTCAGATTTTAGTTGCGTGTGCAATGAAGGGCATAAGGTTCAGTTCAATTAATTGTTTGCGATGAGGAGGAACAAAAGAAACGGGCAGTCAGATGAAGGTGTGTGCGATACACAGCATACGGTTCACTCAGATGAACTATTTGTGATTAGGCAAAACAAAAGAAACGGGCAGCCAGATGAAGGTGTGTGCGTTATACAACATACGGTTCAATCAGATGAACTGTTTGTGATTAGGCAACACAAAAGAAACGGTGATCCAGATCAAGGTGTGTGCGATATACGGCATGCGGTTCACTCGGATGAACTGTTTGCATTGACACAAGAGAACAGAAATGGTTCAACTTAACAAGACGTGTGTGTTGTGCGATGGGATTGCATACATGATAACAACATATATATATACACACACACACTTATAAGGACATACTTGCATAACCAAATTAAACATCCACTTACATAGGTGGCTACTACAACCATGGCATTTGCACACACCAAAGTAAACTATTACATGCATAATTACATAGGTGGCTACTACACACATGACATTTCCACACACCAACAATAAAGTAAACTATATATTACATGCATGATGAACTAGCATAAACGATCGTATGATCATCATCTACTTCTTGTGACGCTTGCTCTGCTTGTGGCTCGATTCGGGCTCGTCAATTTTGGTAACGAGGCACTTCCTCATGTCAACGATCAGCCTGTGCATCTTATAGCATGTGTACATGCTCTTGGCCGCGAACCTGAGGTGACGTTCATCCAGTTTCCGCATCCAGGCCCCGTGCCAGGATACGGAACTTATTCTCCGGGCATCCTACTTCATCTTTTCGTAGTAGGGGTCAATGATGACTGAGGCGAGTTCTATTAGGGAGTCCTTCGTGCTGCCCCAGACCCTGTAGTGGTCACGGATTTCGACAAGGTTCTTGCAGGCCAAGCCCGTAACACTAAGCGCTTTTACATCGTTGGTTGTATCCACCGTGGCAAACTTGTAGTCAGTGCTATTAACAAACCTGTTGAAACGGTTGCAAGGCTTTGTGGCCATGCAGTAGTGGTAGATGAGGACATGATGGCGCACACACAAATGGGTGACGCCAACCTTCTGATCTATGACGGGACGACCGGTGGTGTACTGGAGGTCGATGCCGACCAGCTTGTACTTGTCTCCAGCAAGCAACTGCTCAACGCTGTTGATGTAGTAGTCCACCACGGCCGGGTCGATGGTGTACACCACCGAGAGATTCGTCTCCCTCGCGTGGGTCTCCACTCTATGCTCACTGTACTCCATTGGAGCGCCGCCGGACATCCCCTCTCTATGTGTCATCGTGGGTGTGCTTGTTGTGTTTGGGGCACGATTGAAAGGTTGAAGAGACTAACGTTATAATGGTCGTGGGAATTAAAGGGGATGCCTGACGGCCAGGAATATCAGCAGGCCCTGATGGCAGTTCTAATTTGCAGCACGTAACTCCAATGTGCCGCACGTAACTGCATCATGTGGCAACGCGCGTGGCGCAACCACATGCATATGGGGCCCCCGACGTGATCGTGCACACGCCCAACCGCTGGCAGAGCGCACATGGAGGGACGCGAGCAGAGCGCTCCGCGGAGCGCTCCACATATAGCAGTTGAACACGCAAGGAAAAGCTGTCCACAAGCCGAGCGCGCCAACGGACACGAGCAGAGCGCGCCAACGGACGCGAGTAGAGCGTGCTGTGGCACCTAATAGCGGGATAGACCTTCATTCAAGCCAATAAAAATAAGTCTGGAACAGACATATCTGTATTGAGCAAAGGGATCGCACGTGTTTGTACTGACTGGAACGAGAATGCAATAGCAAAATAAGAATTAAGGCCACAATGATGAGATCGCAGTGGTGGTTATAGGAGGCAAGAAGAAAGATGCATCCATCAACGTACGACCTCCTCCTCCTCAACTCAGTGCGCCGGCCGGGCTACCGACCGGTGGCTAAGGAGCGGTGGCTTTTGTGGCGAGGTCAAGGTGCTTCTCAATAAAGGCATCCAAGGCTTCCAGCCGGCTAAAGAACGCCAACGTCGTAGCGTCCTCACTGACCTTGTAGATACCGACGTAGACGATTCACTCATACACATGGATATGTAGGTCGATGGTTTCCGGCAGGGCGAGGCGCCTCGCGGCGAGAGCGACCTCTAGGTGGACATTCTTCGTGGCGTCGGCGGGCAGTTGCAGGGCCACCAATGCTTGAAAGAGGTTCCGACCATGGAGGCCGATTAGGGTGGCAGGCAATGACGAGCCTGAGCGCGCGGGCTGGAGGAGTATGGCGATGTCATCCACGAGCTTCTTGATGACGGCGAACCTGTTGGTGGTGCGAACGATCATCTGGTCCAAGTGAGAGTCGTAGCTGGCGTCGACGGTGGCCATCCACCACCTGGTTGCCAATAAGGATGGCAATTTTATCCATGGACATGGATATCCGACTCGAATGGATAGGTTTTGGATATGCTTCCATTGGCGGCGCCCAAACCCGACCCGATTGTTTGTGGGTAGGGCATGGATATAATCTTGTACCCATGGATATACCCAAACCCGACCCGATAGTATGACTTAATGGGAAAAAATCTGCCATCCCTGGCTCACGTTCACATGTCCCATGACAATTTTACACTTTTTTTATCTAAAACATGCATAAGAAATCACACAATCCCCATCGTAACTTTTATAAGTTGACAGTCAATCCCCTCTGTAACATACTCCAACACCCCTTCCCTTATTTTTATCTCCTTCTTAAATGACTCGTCATTCTCATCTATTAGAAAAATACTAAATGATCCTAGGTTGTTACTGGATGTTGATTTACCATAAGTGAAGCCTAGCTTGCCACAAGGTGAAGAACGGAAGAGTTTATGTTAATATTGTGTTAAGTTTTATTTATATGTCTCGAGAGGACCCAATGGATATCCAGTGGATATGGATATCCATCGGATTTGGACATGGACACAATTTTTCATCCATGGGTTTTTTCATGGGCAGGCAAAGACTGTCTTCATGGATATGGATATGGATTTGATATTGTTCAACCTGATCCAAACCCAACCCATTGCCATCCTTAGTCGCCAACACCGTATGGAGACGATCCACGGTGCCATGCCGCAGGCCAGCGTCGTGGACCATCTGGCACAGCCGTTGGCTGCTCGCGCACATCGCCTCCATGGGTCTGGAGTGATCACTTTTGCGCTTATTAGTGTAGGTGCTTAGGCAAATGCTTAAGTGCGTACGATGTGGTAGATGCATTGGAATGGAGGGGCGCCTTTATATGAGTGCAAACTGCGTTGCATTCACATTGTGCTACCTCTCTTTTCCCGGTCTTTCCATTAGTTCCCTCATGCATTCGCATGGTGCTAATTGAAGGAGGATGCATCATTGGCCATTCAACATTTTGGGAACAGCTACCCTCTCCCTCGTCTGCATTAAAGCTGTATCGGGAACTGCGCTGCCCGCTATCAAATCGAATAGTATTGTGCCGCCCGCTGCACGCCTGGCTGAACACGGCTCCTCGCCTCCATCTATGCTTAATTACTGAATTTTAGTTGCAAAAATTAGATAACTGCTATTGATTTTTAGCTTCATATTTTGACAAATCGCAGTGTTACAAAGTTGGCAAATGGCAATGTTACTAGATCAACAAATGTCAATCTTTCTAGTTTGACAAATGGCAACATACCCAATATGACACATGCAAACCGCACCAAATTGTTTGTAAGTGGTTCACACGGGTCATCCAAAAGAACCGTTAGTGTTCAAGAGATGCACAAATCCTGCTCTCACTTTGCATACGGGTGTTCTATCTGAAACCATCATGCTTGTTGTGAGAAGCTCTGGATTGTGAGAAGCATATACCCAAACCTGCCCCAAATGGGACAAAAATTTACTGCAGCATGTTGATGCCGCTCCATGATACCATGCCAAGTTTCATGAATTTTAGATGAGTTTTGGATTTACTAGAATATAAAACCGGACATCTCAACGTTTGCGGCTGAGTGACAATGGCAGGGTGTTTGACATTCATTCCCATTTCTTGTATGGTACCTAAGCATGCACCCAAGGACAAAAGATTTGATTTGTCAACCAATTTATATGCACCAAAGCATGTGCATTGAAAACTCACTTAATGCATAAAAATGTACAAACGAACCCCGAAAAATCACAAAAAATAACACAACACTCCAGTTGTTCTATGTTGACATGAGAAAAAATTTGAAAGCCATAAGAGGCAATGGATATTGTTTCGTCCCCAAAGGTGGGGCGTTCCCTATAGAAACCATCTTGCTTGTTGTGAGAAGCTCTGGTTTGTTAGAAGCGTATACCCAAACCTGCCCCAAATGGGACAAAAAATTTACCACGGCATGTTGATGCCGCTCCATGACAGCATGCCAAGTTTCATGAATTTCAGATCAGTTTTGGATTTACTAGAATTTAAAAACCAGGCATCTCAATGTTTTTGCCGGCAATCAACGGTGCCTTGGTGTTTGAAATTCATTCCCGTTTCTTGCATGGGACCTAAGCATGCACCCAAGGACAAAGATTTGATTTTTCAACCAATTTATATGCATCAGAGCATGTGCATGTATTTCAAATTTGAATTATGCACATAAATGCATTGAAAACTCAGTTAATGCATAATAATATCCAAACGAACCACGAAAAATCACAAAAAACAACACAACACTCCTGTTGTTCTATGTTGACACGAGAAATTTTTTGAAAGCAATAAGAGGCAATGGATATCGTTTCGTCCCCAAAGGTGGGGCGTTCCCTACTGAAACAATCATGCTTGTTGTGACAAGCTCTGGTTTGTGACAAGCATATACCCAAACCTGCCCCAAATGGGACAAAAAATTTACCACAGCATGTTGATGCCGCTCCATGATAGCATGCCAAGTTTCATGAATTTCAGACAAGTTTTGGATTTACTAGAATTTAAAAACCAGGCATCTCAATGTTTTGACGGCAATCAACGGTGCCTGGTGTTTGAAATTCATTCCCATTTCTTGCATGGGTCCTAAGCATGCACTCAAGGACAAAGATTTGATTTTTTTAACCAATTTATATGCATCGGAGCATGTGCATGTAGTTCAAATTTGAATTATGCACATAAATGCATTGAAAACTCAGTTAATGTATAAAAATGTCCAAACGAAGCCCAAAAAATCACAAAAAATAACACAACACTCCTGTTGTTCTATGTTGACACGAGAAATTTTTTGAAAGCAATAACAGGCAATGGATATCGTTTCGTCCCCAAAGGTGGGGCGTTCCCTACCGAGACCATCATGCTTGTTGTGAGAAGCTCTGGTTTGTGAGAATTGTATACCCAAACGTGCCCCAAATGGGTCAAAAAAATTACCACGGCATGTTGATGCCGCTCCATTATAGCATGCCAAGTTTCATGAATTTTAGATGAGTTTTGGATTTACTAGAATTTAAGAACCAGGCATCTCAATGTTTTGCCGGCAATCAATAGTGCCCTGGTGTTTGAAATTCATTCCCATTTCTTGCATGGGACCTAAGCATGCACCCAAGGACAAATATTTGATTTTTCAACCAATTTATATGCACGAGAGCATGTGCATGTAGTTCAAATTTAATTATGCACATAAATGCATTGAAAACTTAGTTAATCCATAAAATGTCCGAACGAACCCCGAAAAATCACAAAAAATAACACAACACTCCTGTTGTTCTATGTTGACACAAGAAAATTTTTTAAAGCAATAAGAGGCAATGGATATCGTTTTGTTCCCAAAGGTGGGGCATTCCCTATCGAAACCATCACGCTTGTTGTGAGAAGCTCTGGTTTGTGAGAAGCATATACCCAAACCTGCCCAAAATGGGACAAAAAATTTACCACGGCATGTTGATGCCGCTCCATGATAGCATGCCAAGTTTTATGAATTTTAGACGAGTTTTGGATTTACTAGAATTTAGAAACCAGGCATATCAATGTTTTGCCGGCAATCAACGGTGCCCTGGTGTTTGAAATTCATTCCCATTTCTTGCATGGGTCCTAAGCATGCACTCAAGGACAAAGATTTGATTTTTTTAACCAATTTATATGCATCGGAGCATGTGCATGTAGTTCAAATTTGAATTATGCACATAAATGCATTGAAAACTCAGTTAATGTATAAAAATGTCCAAACGAAGCCCAAAAAATCACAAAAAATAACACAACACTCCTGTTGTTCTATGTTGACACGAGAAATTTTTTGAAAGCAATAACAGGCAATGGATATCGTTTCGTCCCCAAAGGTGGGGCGTTCCCTACCGAGACCATCATGCTTGTTGTGAGAAGCTCTGGTTTGTGAGAATTGTATACCCAAACGTGCCCCAAATGGGTCAAAAAAATTACCACGGCATGTTGATGCCGCTCCATTATAGCATGCCAAGTTTCATGAATTTTAGATGAGTTTTGGATTTACTAGAATTTAAGAACCAGGCATCTCAATGTTTTGCCGGCAATCAACGGTGCCTTGGTGTTTGAAATTCATTCCCGTTTCTTGCATGGGACCTAAGCATGCACCCAAGGACAAAGATTTGATTTTTCAACCAATTTATATGCATCAGAGCATGTGCATGTATTTCAAATTTGAATTATGCACATAAATGCATTGAAAACTCAGTTAATGCATAATAATATCCAAACGAACCACGAAAAATCACAAAAAACAACACAACACTCCTGTTGTTCTATGTTGACACGAGAAATTTTTTGAAAGCAATAAGAGGCAATGGATATCGTTTCGTCCCCAAAGGTGGGGCGTTCCCTACTGAAACAATCATGCTTGTTGTGACAAGCTCTGGTTTGTGACAAGCATATACCCAAACCTGCCCCAAATGGGACAAAAAATTTACCACAGCATGTTGATGCCACTCCATGATAGCATGCCAAGTTTCATGAATTTCAGACAAGTTTTGGATTTACTAGAATTTAAAAACCAGGCATCTCAATGTTTTGACGGCAATCAACGGTGCCTGGTGTTTGAAATTCATTCCCATTTCTTGCATGGGTCCTAAGCATGCACTCAAGGACAAAGATTTGATTTTTTTAACCAATTTATATGCATCGGAGCATGTGCATGTAGTTCAAATTTGAATTATGCACATAAATGCATTGAAAACTCAGTTAATGTATAAAAATGTCCAAACGAAGCCCAAAAAATCACAAAAAATAACACAACACTCCTGTTGTTCTATGTTGACACGAGAAATTTTTTGAAAGCAATAATAGGCAATGGATATCGTTTCGTCCCCAAAGGTGGGGCGTTCCCTACCGAGACCATCATGCTTGTTGTGAGAAGCTCTGGTTTGTGAGAATTGTATACCCAAACGTGCCCCAAATGGGTCAAAAAAATTACCACGGCATGTTGATGCCGCTCCATTATAGCATGCCAAGTTTCATGAATTTTAGATGAGTTTTGGACTTACTAGAATTTAAGAACCAGGCATCTCAATGTTTTGCCGGCAATCAATAGTGCCCTGGTGTTTGAAATTCATTCCCATTTCTTGCATGGGACCTAAGCATGCACCCAAGGACAAATATTTGATTTTTCAACCAATTTATATGCACGAGAGCATGTGCATGTAGTTCAAATTTAATTATGCACATAAATGCATTGAAAACTTAGTTAATCCATAAAATGTCCGAACGAACCCCGAAAAATCACAAAAAATAACACAACACTCCTGTTGTTCTATGTTGACACAAGAAAATTTTTTAAAGCAATAAGAGGCAATGGATATCGTTTTGTTCCCAAAGGTGGGGCATTCCCTATCGAAACCATCACGCTTGTTGTGAGAAGCTCTGGTTTGTGAGAAGCATATACCCAAACCTGCCCAAAATGGGACAAAAAATTTACCACGGCATGTTGATGCCGCTCCATGATAGCATGCCAAGTTTTATGAATTTTAGACGAGTTTTGGATTTACTAGAATTTAGAAACCAGGCATATCAATGTTTTGCCGGCAATCAACGGTGCCCTGGTGTTTGAAATTCATTCCCATTTCTTGCATGGGACCTAAGCATGCACCCAAGGACAAAGATTTGATTTTTCAACCAATTTATATGCACCGGAGCATGTGCATGCAGTTCAAATTTGAATTATGCACATAAATCCATTGAAAACTCACGTAATGCATAAAAATGTCCAAACGAACCATGAATAATTCCAATTCTTTTGTGACACACATATAGTTGCATGGTCATTGCAGATAAAGGTCTAGCCATTCGTACACCGTCCATGGCCACTGTGACCCCATTATGTAATTCAAATCAAGAAAAAAAATCAAGTAGATCCCACACAGTTTATTATAAGCAACCATGTGAGATGCAGCACAAAATATCTTCGGACCTGTCTGAATAAGGGACCGCGTCTGATGACACTTTGTGCGCCAGTTTTTTGGCTGAATAGATTCCAAATTTTTCACTTCCATGGAAATATCTACCTCCCCGCCCCCCCCTTACCAAAAGCCACATTTCCTTTGTTTCCGCCTTCTTTTCCAAGTTGAAACCTTCACTACTTGCTTGCAGCGCCACCGCCTCCTCGCCGACGACCCTCCCTCATGCTGCTCGGCCTCGCCTATCCAGGTAGGTAATCCACACCCGACCCCCATCCTCCTCCTCCTTCCACATCCCACATGCCCCGTCCGCCGGCGCGAGCGCGACACATTCCACCCAAATCCCTGACCCCTCCACCAAATAAGCGCCAGCCTAAACCATGGTGCACGAAGTATAGCCAGGACCTCAAGGAGCATTTGGCAGCGGAGAAGCAAATTGCAGGCGCACGCACGGATGAGGTCACGATGGCTGCCATTCGTGCCGACCCCCAGATCTTGGAGGAGCACCTCGCCATCGAGGCCACCATTGACGCCTCGCGCGCCGACGCCGCGACGTGGTTGGCTGCTTTAAATGACAGTTCGTGGTGTTTTCTTGAGGCCACCGTCGGTGTCTTCGATGAAGACTATGAGGTGTTTTCTCAGCGTTCATGTGCTTACCTCATCTCGAGAGCCAATAGGTTGGTGCACGGAGTGTCTCAGGAAACTCGCCACTACAACGAGGGCACCTACGATGCGGAGGCCTCGCCCTCTTCCATGTCCAAGGAGCCAATCATGATCGATATCTCCGACAATGAGGAGTAGCTTGTCTTATGAGCTCACTATAAGGACCATGTTCAGTTTGCTAGCTACTGCCTTTCCTTAACAAATTCTAGTGAATTGTGCTATCTACTTTTACCATGCAAACTTTTGCTATAGTGTATATGTTCTATATGTCGTGCAATGTGGTGTTCAATTAACTGCTTGGTTCAATTCTGCAAATGTGATGTTCAATTCTTCAGGGTGCAATATTTCCAAGTTGTTAAGCATGCTTGGTTTGGTTAAATGCCTGATCTTCTATTAGGAGTATGTTATATTGTTCAATTGGTGTTTAGTTAACTGCTTGGTTCATTTGTTGTGTATTGGTTCACTTGTTGTGGTGTTTAGTTAACTGCTTGGTTCAATTCTGCAATGTGATGTTCAATTGTTGTGGCTGCATTCTATTATTGTATACCATGTGAGGAATAAATCGAATTTGGTTGTACTAAATACATGAGAAACAAATATAATTGCTATATTTCCAAGTTGTTAAGCATGCTTGGTTTGGTTAACTATCTGATCTTCTATTAGGAGTATCGTTATATTGTGCAATGTTGTGCTCAGTTAACGTTTGGTTCATTTGTTGTGGTGTTTATTTAACTGCTTGGTTCAATTCTGCAATGTGATGTTCAATTGTTCTGGCTGCATTCTGTTATTATATACCATGTGAGGAATAAATCGAATTTGGCTGTACTAAATACATGAGAAACAAATACAATTTCTACATTTCCAAGTTGCTAAGCATGCTTGGTTTGGTTAACTGTCTGATCTTCTGTTAGGAGTATGTTATATTGTGCAATGTGGTGCTCAGTTAACGTTTGGTTCACTTGTTGTGGTGTTTAGTTAACTGCTTGGTTCAATTCTGCAATGCGATGTTCAATTGATGTGGCTGCATTCTGTTATTGTATACCATGTGAGGAATAAATCGAATTTGGCTGCACTTAATACATGAGAAACATATACAAGTGCTATATTTCCTAGTTCTTAATCATGCTTGGTTTGGATAAATGGGTTTTCCATGTGGCTTGAATTAATCTGATGAATCTGCAATGTGCTTATTTTTAATCAACATATTTTACTGATAGCATGCGAACCCTTACTTAACCTGATGACTAACTACCTTATATGTGTTGTAGGGAAACAATGGGAAGCACTAAGGTTTACAAGATGGTACTAACTATTACACCTTGCATTTTTTATTCCTTTTCCCCATTTCCAATATAGAGAAGATATTTATGCACATCCTTGTTTTTAGTGTTCACTAATGATTACCTCTCAAACCGCCTCTGTGTTCACTAATTAAAATCAAAGTTTTCATACAACACCCGCAGTTCAATATTGAAGTGTTCTTGAAGAGGTCGAAGGATGGACGGTTAATCATCCACAGGCACTGCCCTAAAGTTGCAAAGACCTTCAAATTGAATGAAGGCTCAATATTCGCCTTCCGCTTCAGCAGTTCTCCAGATGAGATGCATCTCTCTTTGTACCGTCTATGATGCTAATTTCAAAAGGTTCTAGATGTTGCATGTGAAACTTGCTGCTAGTGCAGTTGTGTAATGGGGTAGCTGAGTGCTGAAGCTATATCATGTTGTACTCTGATGTATTTCAATTATGAAATCTTGCTTCCTTAATATGGAAATGGAATATATTATCTGCTTAATATGAACGTCAATTAGATTAGTAAATGGTTTATTAATAATAAGGCAATTAGCCCGCTAATTGGCCAATTAGCTTGCTAATTCGGTTTTCCTATTGCAAACGGTTAATGAGAAAACACCGTGGGCGATGTCCTCAGGAAACGCACATAGTTTCTAGGAATAAACCATGTTGGACCAATGAACAATCACACACGACATTCTTTTTAAAACTGTTTGTGTTACGCCACCTTGCGCAAACATTTTCTTTGTAGCAACTATGTGGGATGTATATGTGAACGAAAACGTTTAGCGGGGACTGACTGTGTGGGATGTACTTGCGACTGGAAACAATTTTGCTGTATAATTGAATTTTTAGCACTACTGTACATATTTCCGTATTTGAGCACTCGCCGGTCGCACACGACCTCATTTTGCCGAGTGTGTGTGCCAGGAGGGCATATCCCCAACGGTTTCTAGGTTGTGTGGCAAGAACCCCCCCTATCGCCCACACTCACTTGGCGACGGTTCCGAATGCCGTCGCGGAAAGGGGTTAAAAACCGTTTGTTTAGGACCGACGCATACCAGTGTATGCCAGAGCCCATAATGGCTTGTAGCTGCACACAGAAGTTTCCAGCATGAATAACATTATGATCCGTTTGAGCCTGGGTGGCAAACCATAGGAAAATCACACAGATACCCCGGGATCTCCTTTGGACAACACTGGATTCCCCAGGTGCCCACAAACCAATCCACCCAGATGTGTATTAAAGTAGCCACCTTAAGTTACAACTTATTTAACAATAATCTCACATCTTACATGAATTCTCTCAAACCAAACCATGTCTACGAGCATGGCATGGCAGTATAAGCATACGTAGTAACACCCAGGGTTTAATTGCAAGACAATAGGTTCTACCTCATCAACTACTTCCCAATACCGACATGTTATCAAGCCCTAACCATGCAGTGTTTGAGGATTCAAACTAATGCATAAAAATTGGGTAATAAGGGATATGATCGAAGTGTTACTTGCCTTGCTGACGATCTGAAAACCCTAGAGATTCGTAGTAGCAAGCCTCGCACTCCGGAAACTCTATCGTGAATAAACAATAGCATACATAGGCACTCAAGCATAAAATGCAACGGTAAAACTCAAATGAAAAGATCCAAACTGAAAGTTCAATTGAAGAGCTTCAATTTACAAAAAGAATCAAATGAATCGGAGCTACGAAACTCAAACTATGATCAAAAGAAGTTCAAATTCAAATCTTCTTGAAACCAAATTTTAAATTATCAATACCATGTTCAAGTTGATTATATGGACAGAGGGGAACAAGATGAAGATTTTGGCGTTGGTTTCATAGGATTTGGATAAACGAGTAAAAAGTAGCGAGGGTTTGAAGTTCAGGGACTAATCTGTGATAAAAGTATTCACGGATAAGTCCCTAACCGAAAATAAAACTAAAAGGAAAAATTTAACGAATGATCGTTCGTAAACATAGACTAATGAATGAACATGCTCGCTATAAGAATCTAACAGGTGAACGTTCTCTAGTTAACCTAAACCTAAAAAAACTGATCTAAACTAAACCAAAAAACCGAAATAAGAACCGGCGAACCAGATGGTTTTTACCGGTTAAACGGCTTTGGCCGGCGGCGGTCAACGGCGAGCGGTGCGGAGGCTCCGGCGAGCGGGACGGGAGGCGGGGCAGCGGGCGGCGGCGTAGGTTGCGGCGGCGGCGACTGGCGGCGGTGCGCTCGGCGGTGGGTGGCAGGGTGAGGAGAGGGGCCGGGGGGTCGGCTTTTAAAGCCTAGGGGGGAAGCTGCAGCATGGGGAGGGGGTCACGACGCGGCGGCGAGTCCGACTCGGACTCCTCTGGAGTCCGGTAGCGGGACGGCGAGGGAAGGCGGCGGCGCTAGCTGGGCCAAGGCCCGGCTCGGCTGGGCCGGCCCAGGAAAGTTTTTTTTTCAAAATAATAAATTTTGCCGCGAAAAAAAATTCTAATAAAATATAAAAAAATTCTAAAAACACCAGAAACAATTTTCACCATACAAACCTAATATTTAATACAAGATGAACATTTTTCTGGCCTAAAAATGCAAATTTCAAAAATGCAAGTTTTTCTCTAATTCAAATAAAATAGCAAATAAAATACGAATAAAATAACAGTTTGATTTTAAATTTTCTTCTCCAATATTTCTCTCTTGTTGAAGAAGTCATTTTATCTTCTCTCATTTATTTTTGTTATTGGAAATAATTGGAGAGAAATTATAAAATCAAATTGATCCTATTTCCAAATTTGAAAATAAATTCAAATAGGAAAATTTGTGAAACCTCCAACTCTCCCCTTGGGTCCTTGAGTTGCTTAAGATTTCTAGGATCACAACCAAATGCAAATAAAAAAATTATATGCATATGATGACCTATGTATAACATCCAAATTGAAAATTGGGATGTTACAAACCTACCCCCTAAAGATGAATCTCGCCCTCGAGTTTCGGGTTGGCTCGAAAATAGGTGTGGGTGGTCTTTCAGTAGGTCTTCTTCTCGCTCCCAGGTGGCTTCCTCCTCAGTATGGTGGCTCCACTGAACTTTGCAAAACTTGATAACCTTGCTACGTGTAACTCGGCTGGTAAACTCGAGAATCTTGACAGGTTTCTCCTCGTAGGTTAGGTCACTCTCCAACTGAATTGCTTCCAGGGGCACTGTGTCTCTCAGAGGAATATCGGCCATCTCTGCATGGTACTTCTTCAACTGGGAAACGTGAAACACATCATGAACTCCTGACAAACCTTTGGGTAACTCCAACTCGTAGGCCACTTCTCCCATACGTTCCAAAACTCGGTATGGTCCTACAAATCTCGGGGCTAACTTTCCTTTAACTCCGAATCGTTTAACTCCTCGCAGTGGTGACACACGAAGATATGCTCTATTTCCAATTTCATAGACTACCTCCTTGCATTTAGTATCGGCATAACTCTTTTGCCTACACTTCGCTACCTTCAGTCTATCACGAATCAACTTAACCTTCTCTTCAAACTCCTTAATTAAATCTGGTCCAAACAACTGCCGGTCTCCTACTTCATCCCACATCAATAGTGTCCTGCACCTCCTTCCATACAAAGCTTCGAAACGGGCCATTTTCAAACTAGCCTGATAATTGTTGTTGTATGAGAACTCTGCGTAAGGCAAATTATCATCCCAACTAGATCCATAATCCAGCGCACAAGCTCTCAACATGTGTAGGATCTAGAAGTAGATGTGTCTAGAGGGGGGTGATTAGACACTTAGTGCTAAAGTTGCAATTTTTAAACTTCTTCGGTTTAAGTGGAGTTTACGCACAATTTCGGCACACACAATACATATCAAGCAAGCATGCAAAGAGTATATGAGCAGCGGAATGTAAAGCATGCAACTTGCAAGAATGTAAAGGGAAGGGTTTGGAGAATTCAAACGCTATTGGAGACACGGATGTTTTTCCCGTGGTTCGGATAGGTGGTGCTATCCTACATCCACGTTGATGGAGACTTCAACCCACGAAGGGTAACGGTTGCGCGAGTCCACACAGGGCTCCACCCAAGGGTAACGGTTGCACGAGTCCACACAGGGCTCCACCCACGAAGGGTCCACGAAGAAGCAACCACCCACAAAGGGTCCACGAAGAAGCAACCTTGCCTATCCCACCATGGCCATCGCCCACACAGGACTTGCCTCACTAGCGGTAGATCTTCACGAAGTAGGCGATCTCCTTGCCCTTACAAACTCCTTGGTTCAACTCCACAATCTTGTCGGAGGCTCCCAAGTGACACCTAGCCAATCTAGGAGACACCACTCTCCAAGAAGTAACAAATGGTGTGTAGGTAATGAACTCCTTGCTCTTGTGCTTCAAATGATAGTCTCCCCAACACTCAACTCTCTCTCATAGGATTTGGATTTGGTGGAAAGAAGATTTGAGTGGAAAGCAACTTGGGAAGGCTAGAGATTTAGATTCATATGGTAGGAATGGAATATCTTGGTCTCAACACATGAGTAGGTGGTTCTCTCTCAGAACATATGAGTTGGAATGGTGTGTGTGTTCTGATGGCTCTCTCATCGAATGAGAAGGAGGTGGAGGGGTATATATAGCCTCCACACAAAATCCAACCGTTACAAAGTTTTCCAATCTCGGTGGGACCGAATCAATAAACTCGATCGGGCCGAAAATGTAAACCTAGTGACCGTTAGTGATTTCGGTGGGACCGACTGGATCAACTCGGTGGGACCGATGTGCTAGGGTTAGGGTAAATCCAAAACTCAGTTTGACCGATTACTCAAACTCGGTGGGACCGATTTGGGTAATAAGTGAAACTGAGATTTGGTCAAGCAAACTCAGTGGGACCGATTGCATATCTCGGTGAGACCGAGAATATTGCAATGGGTAACAGAGAGTTTGCAAGCCCATCTCGGTGAGACCGAGATCCCATCGGTGAGACCGAACTGATTAGGGTTTGGCAGTAGCTTATGACAAGTGAATCTCGATGGCGCCGGATAGGAAGAATCGGTAGGACCGAGTTTGGCTTAGGGTTTAGGTCATATGTGGATATGGGAAAGTAGTTGAGGATTTTGGAGCATATCATTAAGCACATGAAGCAAGAGGCTCATTAAGCAACACCTCATACCTCCTTGATAGTATTGGATTTTCCTAAAGACTCAATGTGATCTTGGATCACTAAAATATAAAATGAAGAGTCTTGAGCTTGAAGCTTTAGCCAATCCTTTGTCCTTAGCATCTTGAAGGAGTTCCCACAACCTTTAGTCCATTCCACTCCATTGTTGAACTTATCTGAAACATGCTAGATCGAAGTTAGTCCAACAAGAGATATGTTGTCATCAATTATCAAAACCACCTAGGGAGCACTTGTGCTTTCAATCTCCCCCTTTTTGGTAATTGATGGCAACATACATCAAAGCTTTGGATAAACATATAAAGAACAGCAAGTAAAGCTTTGGAAGGACATGTAACAAGAATAGGCTCCCCCTTCATGTATGCACTCATGTAAATGTGAAATAGAGAGGCATGAGAGAGCATAACCATGACAGAGTAGGCAAAGTGTTACATGCATCTTGGCCATATGCATCAGAGCAAAAGATTATCAAGGAAAATACCTTCATGCTCATGAGTCCTTCTTGCAAACAGTATGTGCATAAGCAAGAACTCCTCATACTCATGATTTTGATGCATATACTTACCTTGTGGTCTTGAGTTGGCTTAGGATGGAATGAACCTGCACAAACAAGGTTAGATAACACAGGTATATCCACTAGCCAGAGCAAACAAAAGAAACCACAAGAATACCAAGACTGGGATGACATGTAGAGAGTGAGTACAAGGTACCACATAGAATTCAACATGTCCCCAAGAATAAAGATATGCAATGAATTTGACTGATTTCTTTTCCTTAGGTGTCTTGCTCCCCCTGAATCTGACATGGGATATTGAGAGAAGATAGGAAACAGAAAATCAGAGCTGAAAGATATGAATAGAACTAAATTCAAATGAGTTCATATGAACATGCCTTTCCCCCAAAAAGACATGTGGCATCTCTCCTCTTGAACATCAATCATCTGGGATCCTTGAGTATTCTCTCCCCCTTAGTACTTTCTCCTTTGTAGGTGATAAGCTTTTGATGTGATCTCTCTCTCTCTCTCTGATGATAAGCTTTGATGTGATGTGATCTCTCTCTCTCCCCCT
Organism: Triticum urartu; assembly: GCF_056163025.1. NCBI lineage: Eukaryota > Viridiplantae > Streptophyta > Magnoliopsida > Poales > Poaceae > Triticum > Triticum urartu. The sequence goes on along the minus strand of NC_141876.1, from coordinate 169,572,778 downwards.
TTGACATCAATTTCCAAGAAGGTTTTTCCTGGAATCCGTCGAATAGATTTGGTCCTTGAGATTCAGTACAAAGCAGTGAATAAAACTGTGATGCTTGTAGAGGATAAGATTCATTGAGTGGAGCTGGGTCAGAAGAAATATAGAATATGTGGCAAACTGTTTTTCCTGTTGCGAAATCGGTGGCACCGAGTGGCATGTTTTGGTAGTACCGAAGGGATTTGGTTGGACCGAGAATAGCTATTCGGTGAAACCGAGTTCATCACAGAGAGAAACACTTGTCACCACAGCTCACTAGTCAAGTAAGATCTCACAAGGATTTGCAATGAATTAGCTGAAAGATTTGCAAGGAATTTGATGCAGAAATATGCAGAACAAAAACAAAGAGAAAAGAGTGAAAGTTTCTAGATGAAGTTTTTTTTGTTTTGAAAAAGAAAGAGACAAATATGCAAGGGACAAATGCAATAACTCAGAAAAGAACACAAGAGTACTTCATCTAGAATTGGGCGGTGACATAGTCACCTATGTTAGAGTATATTGACTTAGGAGTCAAGTGAGAACACTTGATCATAGGTCATACTCATCGTTTAAGCTCAAAATGGGGTTACCATTTTTCGTTTAAGCATTTTGATGTATTCACATCTTGTTGAGTTTTTTTGACTCATGTCTTGGAGTAAAGCTTCTCTAAGATGGAATAACATACCTTGGGTGGTGATGTGGTTCTTGCTCATGTAGTTGAACTTGTGTGGGTGCTCAAGGTTGATGTAGCTCATCGAGAGTTGGGAGCACCATTTGGAGTTTGAGTTCATCTACCTACATGGGTTAGTTCTTGCAAGGAAAAGCACTTGTGCATCCAACAATGACAATCATGAAGCTTAATATAGAGTTTGTCAAAGGATATGTTTGAATGGTTTTGTGCTTCCTTGTCTTCAACCACTATTGTGTAGAGTCTTGGTGATGTAGAGATTGCTCAAGATATGAGTGAGTCGCAATCTCATGGAATTAGATTCAACCAAGCACCTACATGGGTTAGACAACATGCAAGGTGCAAATATATCCAAGACATAGGATAGTTATCATAAGAGATATATCATGGATTAGTCATAAGCTCATGTCTTGCATGTATCCAGTGGAGTTTCTACTCCAAGTTCGAAGCATCACTGATGTTCAATTCTCCTCTCAACCTGCAAAACGCTTTCTCATCAAGTGGTTTAGTGAATATATCCGCTAATTGCTTATTAGTGCGAACATGCTTAAGATAGATGTCACCCTTAGCAACATGATCTCGAATGAAATGATGATGAACTTCAATATGCTTAGTTCGAGAATGTTGTACAGGATTATGACCAATTTTGACAGCACTTTCATTGTCACAAAGCAGTGGAACATGTTTCACATAAATCCCATAATCTTTAAGAGTTTGGGTCATCCAAAGTAATTGAGCACAACATGAACCAGCGGCAATGTATTCCGCTTCGGCGGTGGATAAGGATACCGAGTTTTGTTTCTTGGAAGACCAAGACACAAGAGATCTACCAAGAAATTGACAAGTACCCGAAGTGGACTTTGTATCAACCTTGTCTCTGGCATAATCCGAGTCGGAATAGCCAACAAGATCGAAAGAAGACCTCTTAGGATACCAAATGCCAAAATTTGGTGTATGGATTAAGTATCTCACTATCCTTTTCACAGCCTTAAGATGACAATCTTTAGGAGCAGCTTGATATCGTGCACACATGCACACACTTAGCATAATATCGGGACGTGAAGCACATAGGTATAACAATGAACCGATCATAGAGCGATAAACCTTTTGATCAACCGGTTCACCATCTTTGGTCAAATCATTATGTCCACTAGTAGGCATGGGTGTAGACATACCTTTGCATTCTTGCATATTGAACTTATTGAATAAGTCCTTGGTGTACTTTGTTTGAGAGAAAAATGTACCTTCCTTAGTTTTCTTGATTTGCAACCCGAGAAAGAATTTGAGTTCACTCATCATAGACATCTCAAACTTCTCTGACATTAGCTTTCCAAACTTTTCACTAAAGAGAGGGTTAGTTGAACCAAATATGATATCATCAACATAAATTTGGCATACGAATAGTTCTCCATTAACCCTTTTAGTAAAAAGAGTAGAATCAATTTTACCAATTTCAAAACCACTTGTAGTAAGGAACTTGGTCAAGCATTTATACCATGCTCTAGGAGCTTGTTTAAGACCATAAAGAGCTTTGTGAAGTTTGTAAACATGATTTGGTTTCTTAGGATTGATAAAGCCCGGAGGTTGTTTGACATAAACTTCCTCCTCTATTTCACCATTTAGAAAAGCACTCTTAATGTCCATTTGGTACAAGGTGATATTATGGTGATTAGCATAGGCAAGTAAGATGCGAATGGACTCAAGTCTAGCAACGGGAGCATATGTCTCACCATAGTCCATACCTTCGACTTGTGTGTAACCTTGGGCGACGAGACGTGCTTTGTTGCGAACCACTTGTCCATCTTTGTCTTGCTTGTTACGAAACACCCATTTGGTACCAATGATGTTGTGGTTGTTGTCGGGCTTCTCGACCAATGTCCAAACTTGGTTTCTCTCAAAATTATGTAGCTCTTCATGCATAGCGTTTATCCAATCTGGATCTTCCAATGCTTCTTCAACCTTCATAGGTTCAATGCTAGAGATGAATGAATAGTTTTCACAAAAGTTAGCTAAACGAGTTTTTGAGCGAGTGATTCTCCCGGTTTGTATATCATTGAGGATTTGCTCGACGGGATGATCTTTGGCAATTCTTGCTCGAACTCGTGAGAGCTTTTGCTTGGGTCTTCGTTGAGCATCTTCTTCATCTTGTTCTTCTTCTTGGCCTTCTTCATTGTTGACGTCGTCGTTCTCTTGTCGTGGTGGAGAAGGAGGTTGTTGATGTTCGTCTTGACGTATTTCCTCGTTTTCTTCATCTTGATGTGTCCCACTTGTGGATGCTTCCATGTCGATTCTTGGTTCACCTTGTCGTGAAGTAGAAGCTTCCACTTGGATGGATGAAGTACTCTCCTTCACCTCCGTTGGACGAATTTTGCCAATGCACAAGTCTTGAATTGCTTCTGAAGGGTCTTTGTCTCCTACATCAATTGGCAATTGCTCTACTTGCGAGCCATTAGATTCATCAAACTTCACATCTACCGTCTCTTCAACCTTTCGGGTGAAATTGTTGTAGACACGGTAAGTGTGAGAGTTTGATCCATAACCAAGTAGAAAACCTTCATGAGATTTAGGAGCAAACTTTGAACGATGATGCTTATCAAGAATGTAGCACTTTGAGCCGAATACTCGAAAGTATCCAACTTGAGGCTTGTTACCAGTGAGGAGCTCGTATGACGTCTTGCCGAGTAGCTTGTGAAGATATAATCGATTTGTTGCGTGACAAGCTGTCTCAACCGCTTCTGCCCAAAAGTGCTTTGGCGTCTTGTATTCATCAAGCATCGTTCTTGCCATTTCGATGAGCGTCTCCGGTTCTTCCTCTCAACAACTCCATTTTGTTGAGGTGTGTACGTAGCCGAGAACTCGTGTGAAATCCCTTCTTCGTCAAGAAAGGTGTCCAAATTTGCGTTCTTGAACTCCGTTCCGTTGTCACTCCGAACCTTCTTGATCTTCACATCAAACTGATTTTGGGCTTTCCTAGCGAAGTTTTTGAAGATCTTCTGGACCTGCGACTTGTCATTAAGAAAGAACACCCACGTAAATCTTGAAAAGTCATCAACTATAACTAGACCAAAAGAATTTCCACCGAGACTCTTGTAGGCGTTGGGACCAAAAAGATCCATGTGAAGTAGCTCGAGAGGCCTCCTTATGGTCATGATGTTCTTCACGGGATGTCTTCCTCCAACCTGTTTACATGCTTGACAAGCACTGCAAAGTCTATCCTTATCAAATATGACATCGTTGACTCCAAGGATATGATTTCCTTTAATAAGCTTGTCAAGGTTTCTCATGCCAACGTGACCTAGTCGTCTATGCCACAACCAACCTTTTGAGGATTTAGCAACAAAGCAAGTTTTAGGTTGTGCCTTTTTAGAGAAATCGACAATGTAAAGATCACCTCTACGCATACCCGTAAAGACCATTTTATGATTGTCTTGACGAAATACTTGGCAATCTACCTCAGTAAATAGGACATTCAAACCGGAATCAGCAAGTCTAGATACTGAAAGTAAGTTGTAGCCAAGAGATTCAACGAGCATGACATTTTGAATGGAACTATCATGTGAGATGGCCACCTTACCAAGGCCAACCACTTTACCCTTTGAATTATCACCAAAGGTGACATATTTTCGAGGGCCGTCATTTTCAGCAAGCTCACGAAACATCTCTTCATCTCCGGTCATATGATCAGTACATCCACTATCAAGAACCCATTCCTTTCCTCCTGATTCATATCCCCGAAGATTTTCCATAAGACCAAAATGTCTCATTGCATCATCAAGATCGAATTCACTATCATCATCATCATCATCATCATCATAATATTCATGTTCATCATGATCTTGTGATTCATCATTTCCTAGAGAGGGTAATTCATCAGATAAATGATCATCAAAGTGGTCACTTTTATGAATTCTTATAGATTTGAGTATGATATCATTAATGATTCCAACATCTCCTTTAGCATGCTTAAGATTGGCAAGTTCAAAAAGACATTTACCAAAACTAGGATCACTAGAGTTCATCTTACTCAAGGCAATAGATTTATGGAGAATTTCATCCAAAGTTTTCAAGGAATAATCGGGAAATCGTTCCTCAAGAAATTTCCATATGGTATAGGCACAATTGTGAGTAGGCAAACTAGCAATCAAATTTTTGGGCAATCCTCTAATGATGAGCTCAATAGTTCTAAGATTGCGAATCATGTCGATATCTTCATCTAGGGTAGGATGCAAGGGATCAATATGGGGTGCACAAGGGCTAGCAATATACTTGTTCAAATGATATTGGTTGAAGATTACAAGCATCTCATTTTTCCACTCATGAAAATACTCTCCCTCAAGAATAGGCACTCTATGTCTAAGACTCCCTAATGTAGACACATCCATCTTCCTCCAATGGTGATTAAACCAAGGCAATGCAGACCAAAGCTCTGATACCACTTGTACGATCTAGAAGTAGATGTGTCTAGAGGGGGGGTGATTAGACACTTAGTGCTAAAGTTACAATTTTTAAACTTCTTCGGTTTAAGTGGAGTTTACGCACAATTTCAGCACACACAATACATATCAAGCAAGCATGCAAAGAGTATATGAGCAGCGGAATGTAAAGCATGCAACTTGCAGGAATGTAAAGGGAAGGGTTTGGAGAATTCAAACGCTATTGGAGACACGGATGTTTTTCCCATGGTTCGGATAGGTGGTGCTATCCTACATCCACGTTGATGGAGACTTCAACCCACGAAGGGTAACGGTTGCGCGAGTCCACACAGGGCTCCACCCAAGGGTAACGGTTGCGTGAGTCCACACAGGGCTCCACCCACGAAGGGTCCACGAAGAAGTAACCACCCACAAAGGGTCCACGAAGAAGCAACCTTGTCTATCCCACCATGGCCATCGCCCACACAGGACTTGCCTCACTAGCGGTAGATCTTCACGAAGTAGGCGATCTCCTTGCCCTTACAAACTCCTTGGTTCAACTCCACAATCTTGTCGGAGGCTCCCAAGTGACACCTAGCCAATCTAGGAGACACCACTCTCCAAGAAGTAACAAATGGTGTGTAGGTAATGAACTCCTTGCTCTTGTGCTTCAAATGATAGTCTCCCCAACACTCAACTCTCTCTCATAGGATTTGGATTTGGTGCAAAGAAGATTTGAGTGGAAAGCAACTTGGGAAGGCTAGAGATCAAGATTCATATGGTAGGAATGGAATATCTTGGTCTCAACACATGAGTAGGTGGTTCTCTCTCAGAACATATGAGTTGGAATGGTGTGTGTGTTCTGATGGCTCTCTCATCGAATGAGAAGGAGGTTCAGGGGTATCTATAGCCTCCACACAAAATCCAACCGTTACACAGTTTTCCAATCTCGGTGGGACCGAATCAATAAACTCGGTCGGACCGAAAATGTAAACCTAGTGACCGTTAGTGATTTCGGTGGGACCGACTGGATTAACTCGGTGGGACCGATGTGCTAGGGTGAGGGTAAATCCAAAACTCGGTTTGACCGATTACTAGAACTCGGTGGGACCGATTTGGGTAATAAGTGAAACTGAGATTTGGTCAAGCAAACTCGGTGGGACCGATTGCATATCTCGGTGAGACCGAGAATATTGCAATGGGTAACAGAGAGTTTGCAAGCCCATCTTGGTGAGACCGAGATCCCATCGGTGAGACCGAACTAATTAGGGTTTGGCAGTGGCTTATGACAAGTGAAACTCGGTGGCGCCGATAGGAAGAATCGGTAGGACCGAGTTTGGCTTAGGGTTTAGGTCATATGTGGATATGGGAAAGTAGTTGAGGATTTTGGAGCATATCATTAAGCACATGAAGCAAGAGGCTCATTAAGCAACACCTCATCCCTCCTTGATAGTATTGGCTTTTCCTAAAGACTCAATGTGATCTTGGATCACTAAAATACAAAATGAAGAGTCTTGAGCTTGAAGCTTTAGCCAATCCTTTGTCCTTAGCATCTTGAAGGAGTTCCCACAACCTTTAGTCCATGCCACTCCATTGTTGAACTTATCTGAAACATGCTAGATCGAAATGTTAGTCCAACAAGAGATATGTTGTCATCAATTATCAAAACCACCTAGGGAGCACTTGTGCTTTCAACATGTCCTCCAGAATCTGATTGACTCTTTCAGTCTGTCTATCTGTTTGTGGATGAAAGGTTGTACTGAATTCTAACCTGGTACCCAAAGTCTGGTGCAGCTGATTCCAAAACTTCAAAGTAAACTGTCGTCTTCTATCTGATATGATGGTCCTTGGAACTCCATGTAGACATACGATCCTGGTCATATATATCTGGGCAAACTTCGCACTCGTATAAGTGGTTTTCACAGGGATAAAGTGAGCCACTTTGGTTAATCGATCTACTACTACCCAGATGGAAACATAACCTGATCTTGTCCTGGGTAATCCGGTGATAAAGTCCATGCCAAGTTTATCCCACTTCCATTCAGGTATCGGCATAGGCTGTAATAATCCGGCTGGCTTCTGGTGTTCTGCCTTAACTCTCTGACATATGTCACATACGGCTACATACTCGGCAATATCCTTCTTCATACCAGTCTACCAGAAACATTCCTTCAAATCCAAATACATCTTAGTGTTTCTGGGGTGAATTGAGTATCGCGAGTCATGAGCCTCCTGAAGAATTAACTTCCTAATCTCCGCATCATTGGGAACATATACGATCCTCAAACCATGAAGTTTCGTGCTCATCCTCACGAAACCCTTTGGCTTTTCCTTTGCACATCTTCTCCTACATCTCAGCAATTTCCTTATCATCCTTCTGAGCTTCTCGAATCCTTCCCAATAATGTAGACTGAACCTCCATTGCTGCAACAAAACCTCTTGGAACTATCTCCAAACGAAGTTCCTTGAGATCATCGGCTAACTCCTGCGGTAATCCTCCGCTTACGAGGGTATTGACATAAACTCTTGCAGCTCAAAGCGTCTGCTACGACATTGGCCTTTCATGGATGATAATGTAGTTTCATATCATATTCCTTTATTAGCTCCAACCATCTTCTCTGCCTGAGATTCAACTCCTTCTGTGTGAAAATATACTTAAAACTCTTATGATCCATGTATACATCACAACGGTTTCCAATAAGAAAATGTCTCCAGGTCTTGAGCGCATGCATTACGGCTGCTAACTCCAAATCATGCATGGCGTAATTCAATTCATGCGGCCGAAGCTATCGTGAGGCATATGAAACAACTCTTCCGTCTTGCATAAGTACACCTCCAAGTCCCAACCGAGAAGCATCGTAGTACACTTGAAAGTCCTTGCGTATATCCGGAAGAATCAACACTGGGGCTGCAACCAAACGTTTCTTCAATTCCTGAAAACTGGCCTCACATTCCTTGGTCCATTTGAATTTGGTGTCCTTCTTCAACAACTCTGTCACGGGCTTCACAATCTTGGAAAAATTCTAACCTCCGGTAATATCCTGCGAGTCCAAGAAAACTGCATATCTCTCCAACTGAGGTAGGTACCAACCACTTAGTGATAGACTGAACCTTGGAAGGGCCTACTGCTATACCTTCTCCAGATATAACATGTCCAAGAAATCCAACTTCCTTCAACCAAAACTCACATTTGCTGAACTTGGCATATAGCTGATGTTCTCTGAGTTCTCAAGAACTAAGCGCAAGTGTTCCTTTTGTTCCTCTTCATTCTTCGAGTACACCAATATATCATCAATGAACACCACAACAAACTTATCCAAGAACTCCATGAACACCTTATTCATCATACTCATAAAATAGGTAGGTGCGTCGGTCAATCCAAAAGACATGACCGTGTACTCATATAGCCCATATCTTGTGGTAAAAGCTGTCTTAGGTATATCCTGTTCTCGGATCTTCAATTAGTGATACCCCGATCGAAGATCGATCTTGGAGAATACTTTGGCTCCCTGTAGCTGGTCAAACAAATCATTGATCATCGGTAGTGGGTACTTGTTCTTGATCGTCACTTCACTCAATCCATGATAATCAACAACCATTCTCAAAGATCCATCCTTCTTCTCAACTAAGAGCACTGGGGCTCCCACGGTGATGAACTTGGTTGAATATAACCTTTCTCCAATAATTCCTTATTCTGCTTCTTAATTTCCTCCAGATCATTTGTGGGCATTCGATACGGTCTCTTTGATATAGGTCCGGTGCCTGGCAACAACCCTATCAAAAATTCTATATCTCGATCTGGTGGCATGCCTGGTAATTCTTCTAGAAATACATCCGAGTAATCCTTCACAACTGGAACTTCCTCCTGAACAACTCCCGAGAGGGAATTCACTTGGGTCCTCCTTGGTGCATGCCTAGATACATACTTGATCCTCTTTCCCTCATGGGTGGTGAGTAGTATCGACTTACTAGCATAGTCGATGTTTCCTCCATACTTTGATAGCAAATCCATGCCTAGTATTATATTCAATCCTTGTGACTCCAAAATTACTAGATTTGAGGAAAAAAGGTGGCTGCCAATGGTTAATAGTAACCGATCACACCATCAGCTGGCCATATACTCTACTCCTGGCGAGCTTACTAACATGGGTGACCTAAGGGCTAGGGTTGGCAATTTAAACTTGTCCACAAACCCATTGATATGTATGAATGCAATGCAGTGGTGTCAAAAAGAATGAGAGCGGTAAATGACTTAATAAAAAACTTACCAATCACTGCATCAGGCTGCTCTTCAACTTCCTGCACGTTGATATGGTTCACCTGTCCTCTGGTGAAAGGGTTGGCCTTCTTTCCAGAGTTTCCATTTCCATTTCCATTCTTCAACTCAGAACAATCATTGGCATAGTGTCCAGTCTTCCGCACTTGTAACAGGTGACATGGCTCAAGTCCTTCTTAGCGGGTGTTGCTGGGTTGGAATGGTTCTGGCTGCTGCTTCCTCCATTCCCATTTCCATTCTTAGCGGCACTGTGGTTATGCAGATTTCCTCCATTGTGAGTATGGCCTCCATGGTTATGATGGGTGTGTTCTCCCGAGTTTAGGGTAAAACGAGGCTTCTGCTGAGCTCCAGAGTTTACTTCCCATGTCCATACTTCCTTTTGTGGCTCTCTATCTGTTGTTGCTTGCCTTCAATCATAAGAGCCCTGTCTACCAACTCCTGGTAGTTGGCAAATGTTGCCACCATCAACTGCATACTCAGCTCGTCATTCAGCCCTTCCATGAACTTCTCCTGCTTTGCGGCATCTGTGGCCACATCATCCAGGGCATAGCGAGCTAACTTACTGAACTCATCCACATATTGCCCCATAGTACGATTTCCCTGGCGTAAGTTGCAAAACTCACGCTTCTTCATACTCATAGCTCCAGTTGAGACGTGTGCAGTGCGGAATGCTTGCTGGAACTGATCCCATGTGACATTGGCTATGGGGAAAGTGGCTCTGTAATTCTCCCACCATGAGGCTGCGGGTCCATCTCGTTGATGTGTGCCAAAGCGCACCTTCTCACCACCTGTGCAACATGTGGTAGTCAGCTCCCTTCCAATCCTGCGAAGCCAGTCATCAGCAACTATCGGCTCGATGCTACTAGAGAACACCGGCGGATTCAACCTCAGAAAATGGGCTAAGTTGTCAACTAGAGTTGGTGGCGGTGGGTTGTTGTTGTTGTTGTTGTTGTTGTTGTTGTTGCCTTGATTCTGGACTAGCAACTACATCAAGGCATTCTGCTATTGGATCAACTGAGTGAGCTCTAGTGGGAAGACAAATCCGGGGTCATGTCTCGGAGGCATCTGATAGGTTTAGAGGGGTGAGAATAGAATGGAGTGAGGTCTAGAGAGAAATCACTACCCATATGCACATGAGGCAAACACAATCATTTCACACCACTCAATTCAAACAAGGTCATACAATCGATCTAAACTACCGTTACAAAATGCTCGGACTATAACTATATATATGGGGGAAATACTACTGGTAATATGGTAGTCATCTAGAAATCTTGATCGGTGGAAGACTCCATGATATCCTCTCCAGCTTCGTGTTAATAATCATCATCACTATCGGTGTCGGAGTCGGTGTCGTTGATTATGATGTAGTCTTCGGGGTGGTTGTCCTCCTCAGGTGCGGGATCTCCATGAATATTTCTAGCTTCTTCTTCAGGTCTTCATTCTTCTCCAGTAGTAGTGCAATTTCTTCTTCATATCCATCGCGTGTAGACTTGAGTTCCTCTTCTAGCTCCATGTTCCTGGTCATCGCTTTCTTCATGTCTAACATGCTAGCGCACATATGGTTCTCCTGACGACGAATGTGCTGGTTAAACTCCTGGATGTAGGCTGCAATGGATTTATCCCTCCTGGTGCAAATCATTTCCCATTGCTCATCACAGTGTGCAAATATCTGGTAGATGGTGTCCTTAAGACCTTGTGGTATACCTCGCGATGCGTCCCATGGTGATGTGGGCTACCATGCTCTTTCCTAGACTCCAGGTTGGTGCATCAAAGGAAAACTCTATGGGCTCAGTAACTGGGGCGAACGTCCTTCCTGGAACATGAAATTGAATCACCCAGAGCTCTTCTTTAGGTAGAGTGGCGATGTAGGTCCCGGTGAAGCTTGGTATTTGTCGGCGTTCTAGGAACGGAGGTCCCCAGACTTGCCTGGCTGCGGCCCACAATGTGGCTTTGCTAGGAGGCCTATATGGCCCATCTTCATCAACAAGGCATTCAAGACCTTCGCGAGGGGCCAAGCCTCGTGGGGCGGACAACGCAAGACCTCCTCAGGAGCGGCCTCGCCAGGCAGGCTCGCGAGGGGCGGAGACTTCAAGGCCAAGCAAACCTCGTGAGGTTCTCGTGACGTGAGCCATGACGATCGAGACCAGACGGGTGCCAGGCGGGCGCCAGTGCATGCAGTGTCCTTGTTTCCTCTTTGGTGCTAAGGGGGCAAGCGCAGGCGCGGAGTACCGAGGCATCAAGAAAAGGTTTCCATATCGGTGCAATGAGACCAAGACCAGCAGGACAGCAAGACGGAGGTCACCATGGAGCCCAAGGCGGCATCACCACCAGAGCCTTTTGCAGGCAAAGACCACTTTTGTCAGGATAAGCTGTACTAGTTGTCCCCTTTCAAATTGGCCGTTTTGGCTCCCTTCCCGCTCAACATTTGGGAAGAGGACCAGGGCCTCTATAAATAGGACTAGCCACCACCATCAGGGGAGGGTGAATCAGATCCTCACACACACACAAGTTCACCAAGCACAAGAACACCTCAATCTCAGGAGGCTGTTCTTCCCCTTGTACTGTTCATCATCAGCCCCAACGGCAATCCACCACCACCACACTGGAGTAGGGTATTACACCACAACGGTGGCCCGAACCAGTATAAATCTTGTGTCCTTTGTGTTGCGAGTTCATCGAGTTAGTTCGTAAGATCTCAGTTGAGTTAGGACATGGATCGGTAGGGGGGAATCTTGCGCGCACCCCAGTGTTCGAACCTTAAGGGTTTTGCCGGAACCCGTGATCCGACATTTCACGCGCCAGGTAGGGGTGCTCCGAAGCTTCCCTTCTGTCGCTCCGTGTCACGCCGCTTCACCGTCTCCATGGCGGACGCACGCCGTGCCCACGCCGAGCACTGGGCTTCCCTCGCCACCCGCGTTGCTTAGACGACCCCTGTCGGCGGGCCACCCCGTCGCTCTCCATCGCCTGCCGCCAACGCCGCCACCGGCCCAGCAGGGAATGAGCAGCAATCATCCTCGCCGCACCCTTCGGTGCGACAGGACGGATGCACCACCACCCCATCACTGACTCCTGTTGGTTCGTCGTCTCACCCTCATCGCGTTCCCATGGATGCACGGGCCGCACTCCTCATGGCGCACGAGCTCATGTGCTACCGCCCAGTCGACGACCTCTACGAGGACTGGCTTGACCGCATCGCCGAGGTTGTCCGCGCCGCAGGGGGCTCCCCTGTGCCATCCCACTCTTTGCTTTGCCCTCCGCTAGCCACGGGCGGCGTAGCTCACGAAGCACCTCCGCCACCTCTGCACCAAGACGGCACCCTAGCGCCAAGGCACGCGGCTCCACGGCGCGACACACCGCGTCCGGCGCCCGCACGTGAAGAAAGAAGTTGTCAAGAAGTCCCTCGACCGCAAGTGAACACTTCGCCACTCCTCGCACCGCCGCGCCAGGATCGTTTGCTGCGGCAAGGCCCCGCGCCCCTTGCCATAGCGGCGCGCGGGCGCCAAAACCAAGTTCCACCTCCAAGGCGGGCCCCGGTGACCACGGCCGGCTGTCGCGCCTTCACCCCCGAGCTGCGTAGCGTCACCTGGCCGGGCAAGTTCAAGCCAGATCTGCCTCCTCGCTATGACGGCACCCCTGACCTCGCGGAGTTCCTGCAGCTCTACGAGCTGAGCATCGAGGCGGCCAACGGCGACGAGAAAGTCATGGCGAACTGGTTGCCCATGGCCCTCAAGGATGGCCCCCGCTCCTGGCTCCTGAACCTGCCTCCAGGCTCGATTTCTTCCTGGGACGAGATGTGCAACCACTTCATAGCCAACTTCCAGGGCACTTGTGACCGCCCCCCGGTCATGGGTGACCTGCACCGCACCAAGCAACAACCAGGAGAGACCCTGCAGAAGTACATCCAGTGCTTCAATAGCACACGAATTAAGATCCCCAAGGTGATCGCCGAGGCCATCATCTCAGCGTTCTCCGATGGCGTCCGTGACATCAAGATGAAGGAGGAGCTCGCCATCCATGAGGAGCTGTGCATGACCTTGGAGCTGTTCAACATCGCGACCAAGTGTGCAAGAGCTGAGGAGGGGCGCCTCTCCCTCCTCGAGCTCCCTACAGCGGACCCGGAGGAGAAGAAGACCAACGCTAAGGGCGTGAAGCGCAAGGGAGCAGCCGTGCTCGCGGCAGAACCAGACACCAAGTGCGGCAGAGACCAGCCCGAGTCATCCAAGAGCAGTCGACCGTTCTGCGCCTTCCATAACCTGCATACCCACAACACCAGCGACTATCAAGAGCTCAGAGCCATTCGAGAAGGATGCTTCGGTCGACGCCCCGAGCATAGCGACCGGGGCTACGGCCGAGGAGGACGACATGGTGGCAGATGCTGGGACGACCGTGGCCCGCGCCAGGAGTGGCGCGACCGGCGTAGTGAGGACTGCTGGCAAGATCAGCCTCGCGAGGGCGCCTGGAGGGACCAGCCTCGTGAGGATCGTCCTCAAGGCAACGCTGACCTTCCTCCACTACTGCCACCACCCAGAAGGAATGACGACCACCATCAAGACGAGGGGCCTGGGGGCTTCCAGGAGCCGCGCGCTATTGCCTGCATCTTGGGCGGAGCTTAAGCCCCAGCCTCGTAGCCTATCTTCAAACAATTTGCTTGCAAAGCGAATGCAGTTCTCCCCAAGTTCGAGGCCACACGCCCGCTCAGATGGTCTAGGTGCCCCATCACGTTTAGTTCGGGAGATTAGCTCAAGTGTGCACCTACTGCAGGCGTCCTCCCAATGCTTTGTTCACCAGTCATCAGCAACATGCAAGTTACCAAGACCCTCATCGATGGCGGCGCAGGGCTCAACGTCCTGTCCGTCGACACGTTCGATAGCCTCCAAGTGCCATACGACCAGCTTCAGCCTACCAAGCCTTTCTCAGGAGTGACCAACGACTCTACTACCCCGATCGGGCAGGTCCGCCTCCCCGTTACCTTCGGAGAACGCAACAACTACCGCACCGAACTCATCGACTTCGACGTCGCCTACATCCGCCTGCCATACAGCGCCATCCTCGGGTACCCGGCCCTGGCCAAGTTCATGGCGGTGACCCATCACGGCTACAATCGACGACCCCGACAGCCAGGGCGAGCGCCCTCCTGAGGCCACCCCCAAGAAGAAGTAGTTGTGCCATGCAGGGCCTCAGGCAAGCGGCGCCTCGTCAGGATCGACGCCCGTGCCTGGGGCGCCTCCCTCCATCGCATATGAAAGCACGCCCGACGCCCCTCTCGGGCAGGGCTCGGGGGCTCTCTTCTGGAGGGCCTCAGACTTTGCCAACATCACAAGGGAGGTGCTTGGGCACCACTTGGATGCGTGCTTCACGGCACGTTTCCCTCAGGAGAACACAGGGCAAGGAGTGCCCACCGTTCAGGAGTTCATCATCGAGACCACTCAGGAACTGCAAGACGCAAGGGCCATGCACGGCGGCCGCCACTCACTAGGCGCAGCTCCCCCTCCAGGCGAGGATGCCGGGCTACGCGTTGCATCGATGTCCCAGGGCTCAACCGGGCCGCCTCTCAGGAGCTTTTCTGGCCTTCGCGCGTGGGACGCTGCGAGGGCCCACCTCACAGCTACGTTTGCATGCCTTTTGGCCTGCCAAGCATGGCAACCGCCTATCAGCGCAACCTGCGGAGTGTCCTGGCAGCTCAGGAGGCCAGGCACCACGCTGTGCTCATGGAGATGAAGACGGTCCTCAAGGAACCCCCTGGACATCCAGAGCCTCCCGAGGCTCAGGGCCCCGGTGGCTCATGAGGAGCAGCCCCTTCGCTGCATACGTTCAGCTGCCCCAACTCTCCTTCATCAACATAACCAGGTGACATTTTCCAAGTTCATTCAGCTAGGAGCGCCCCCAAGGCTGCATCATTCCCAGGCCGCGTGGGTCCGTCCCTCTGGCATGTATCTTTCCTTTTATGTCTTTAGCTTACCTTGTTGGGGGCGCCCCTCGGGCTGCATCATCCCCAAGCCGCTCGGGCAGGACCCAGTGGCGCGTATCGTTATGCATTTATCTAAGCTAGGTTGCCTTTCATGCTTAATCTATCTATGACTATCACCTTCTTGATCGCCACCCACCATGGGAGCCGCGCGCCGGCCGTCTTTCTTCAGGACCCTTCGCGTTGTCTAACCATCTTGCTGGACCAAGACAGTGAACAAGAACCAAGGCCAGGTGCAACCCGCCTTGAGGTAGGGCCTCGCGAGTCCTATGCTGGCTCATGAGTATCCAGACACACCTCGTCCAGCCATGCCGTGCAAGCCACGTGTCAGGGCGGGGCTGTACACGCCTTGGGGGCTCTCTGTAGTAGGGAGTCCCCTCTCATGCGCCAGAAGCAAACTAGCAATCACCATGGCGATCGGTGCCCTTCCTCGCGCTAACTTGCAGGAACTTCCTGAGGGCCACAACAGGCAGTACCGCGGACTCTCCCTCTTCTCTCATGCGATTCGCTTGCGCGTTAAAAGGGGGTCTCTTGAGCATCGCGCCTCAGGAGCTCTTACTGGCTCTCCAGCCCTCACCCCCTGGCCTTGACCATGGCACGCGACCTGGCATACCAGCGGCGGCTGAGCTCGCTCGAGGGCCGGGACCTGAGGACGCAGAGCACCAAGAAGAACATGGAAGGGAGGGGAGACCCGCACGGGCCTGACTTAGCTACACTACAGTGACCGACGTGCGAGTCTGGCACGACTTGAGGAGCCGACCCCGGACAGCCAAGATAAGTTCTCGCTCTGGATCCACCAGTCGCTACGACACGAGACCCTCGCTCACTCCCTTTGCTGCCCTGCTACAACAATGTTTTCTTCCTTTCCCATCCTAAGACAGCTACTTGCACGCTAAAGGGGACCTCTTGAGCATCACGCCTCAGGAGCTCTTACTGGACCTCGGTCCGCTCACCTCCTGGCCTTGACCACGGCACGTTCAGGGAACAAAAGGGAAGGAATTCCTAGGATCTCTATCTACACGCACCAGATGTTGCCAACGCCATCATCAACAGTGGGCCACGTGAGGCCGGCGCCAACCCCATCCAGATCAGCGGCGACGGCGGTTGGACGCCGAAGCCCTGCTCTAGGCTCGGCGGGAGCTTGGGGGCACATAGTTGTCATCACTCGTGTCTGGAGACTCCGCGAGCTTAGGAGAGTCGCTGGACCACCAGGAGTTGCCGCTGCCGCTGGAGGAGCTGCAGGAGAGACCTGTGGTGGACCTAGCACACGCTGTAGTGTCATCCTGGCGACCTCCTTCAGGGAAGCACTCTAGGCGGCGGCCTTCTGCTACCTCTTGAGCACTGCGTTGATTTTCCCTTGAAGAGGAAAGGGTGATGCAGCAAAGTAGTGTAAGTATTTCCCTCAGTTTTTGAGAACCAATGTATCAATCCAGTAGGAGGCTACGCGCGAGTCCCTCACACCTGCACAAAACAAATAAATCCTTGAAACCAACGCGATAAGGGGTTGTCAATCCCTACACGGTCACTTACGAGAGTGAGATCTGATAGATATGATAAGATAATCTTTTTGGTATTTTTATGATAAAGATGCAAAGTAAAATAAAAGGCAATGAAAATAACTAAGTGTTGGAAGATCAATATGATGAAGATAGACCCGGGGGCCACAGGTTTCACTAGTGGCTTCTCTCAAGATCATAAGTATTTTACGGTCGGTGAACAAATTACTGCTGAGCAATTGACAGAATTGAGCAGAGTTATGAGAATATCTAGGTATGATCATGTATATAGGCATCACGTCCGAGACAAGTAGACTGACTCCTGCCTGCATCTACTACTATTACTCAACACATCGACCGCTATCCAGCATGCATCTAGAGTAGTAAGTTCATAAGAACAGAGTAACGCCTTAAGCAAGATGACATGATGTAGAGGGATAAATTCATGCAATATGGTAAAAAAGCATCTTGTTATCCTCGATGGCAACAATAAAATACGTGCCTTGCTGCCCCTACTATCACTGGGAAAGGACACCGCAAGATTGAACCCGAAGCTAAGCACTTCTCCCATTGCAAGAAAGATCAATCTTGTAGGCCAAACCAAACTGATAATTCAAAGAGACTTGCAAAGATAACCAATCATACGTAAAAGAATTTAGAGAAGATTCAAATATTGTTCATAGATAAACTTGATCATCAACCCATAATTCATCAGTCTCAACAAACACACCACAAAAGAAGATTACATCGAATAGATCTCCACAAGAGAGGGGAGAAGTGTATTGAGATCCAAAAAGAGAGAAGAAGCCATCTAGCTAATAACTATGGACCCGTAGGTCTAAGGTAAACTACTCACACTTCATCGGAAGGGCTATGGTGTTGATGTAGAAGTCCTCCGTGATCGATGCCCCCTCCGGTGGAGCTCCGGAACAGGCCCCAAGATGGGATCTCGTGGATACAGAAATTTACGGCGGTGGAATTAGGGTTTTGGTTCCGTGTCTGATCGTTTGGGGGTACGTAGGTATATATAGGAGGAAGAAGTACGTCGGTGGAGCAACAGGGGGGCCATGAGGGTGGAGGGCGCGCTTGGGGGTAGGCGCGCCCCCTACCTCGTGGCCTCCCTGTTGGTTGCTTGACGTAGGGTCCAAGTCTCTTGGATCTTGTTCGTTCAAAAATCACGTTCCCGAAGGTTTCATTCTGTTTGGACTCCGTTTGATATTTCTTTTCTTCGAAACCCAAAAATAGGCAAAAAACAGCAATTCTGGGATGGGCCTCCGGTTAATAGGTTAGTCCCAAAAATAATATAAAAGTGTATAATAAAGCCCAATAATGTACAAAACAGTAGATAATATAGCATGGAGCAATCAAAAATTATAGATACGTTGGAGACGTATCACCTTCCACGTCGAAGACCTTGAAAAACAGCACGGAGGCGCCGTCGTATCGAAGTGGATCACGAGGGCGCCCTCCACACGACGGACTCGGGCAATCTCGCCCAACCTTGGGTCATGAAGATCTTCCCGGAGGCAACAGCTCCAATCTCCGCTCCAGTCGCTGGGGCGTCGCAATCGGCATGTTGCAGCCAAAGCTCGTGAAGGGCCCTCGGTGGCATCTCGGCGGCGAAGAACTGTGGGAGGCGTATCTAGGTGCTCGGGGGCATCACCGCCCACAGCACGAACTCGCGCGAAGAGTCCGCAGCATGGACCCCTGGGGCAACGGCGTGCGCCTCCGCGGCACGGCGACCACGGCCCTGGCACGGGCAGCGCAGCTCACCGCTCGTCCCTCCGGAATCATCGGCATGAGCGTACAAGGGCAACGGGTACCCGGGAGGCGGCCTCTCATACCAAGGCCGCGACACCACCAGCCTCACGACCATCTTGCGGCGATGAGACCTCCTCTTCTTTGGCGGGAGCAGCTCGGGCTCGTTGAGGGGAGCCTTGCCCTTCTCTGCGGCCGAGAACCTCTGGATCAGCACCATGTCTGCACAAGCAAGGAGTGGAGCAGGGAAGGAGAAGAAGCGGGAGAGGAAGAGGAAAGATGGGCGACGGGGGCTCCACCCCCCTCCCATTTATACCAGGAGAAGGCCAACCAGCAGCCCCCACGATCACTGGTAATGATGGTTTTCCTTGCATGTCGCTGGGACTTGTCAAGTCAGGCAGTTGCCGAGGAAGCATGGGGAAGCGAAGACGCCCACGACCAATCAACCGCCGCGCATTGACCAAAGCCGCAGGCTATTGGGGCCCATGGCGCTCCGCACTTGACCCTTGGCTTCGCCTCGAAGCCAAGCCCGAGCGCGCCTTCGGCCCGGGGGCTACTGTCGGCTTTCTGGGAATGGGGGTCCCCAGACTTGCCTGCCTGCGGCCCATGCCGTGGCTTTGCTAGCAGGCCAGTATGGCCCTTCTTCATCAACAAGGCATTCAAGACCTTAGTGAGGGGCCAAGCCTCGCGAGGCGGACGACGCAAGACCTCCTCAGGAGCAGCCTTGCCAGGCAGGCTCGCGAGGGGCGGAGAGTTCAAGGCCAGGCAAACCTTGCGAAGTTCTCGTGATGTGAGCCATGACGATCGAGTCCAGGCGGGCGCCAGCGTGCGCAGCGTCCTTGTTTCCTCTTTGGTGCTAAGGGGGAAGCGCGGGCGCGGACTACCGAAGCATCAAGCAAAGGTTTCCATATTGGTGCAACGAGACCAAGACTAGTAGGACAGCAAGACGGAGGTCACCATGGAGCCCAAGTCGGCGTCACCACCAGAGCCTTTTGCACGCGAAGACCACTTTTGTCAGGATAAGCTGTACTGGCGGTCCCCTTTCAAATTGGCCGTTGTTGGCTCCCTTCCAGCTCAATATTTGGGAAGAGGAACAGGGCCTCTATAAATAGGACTAGCCACCACCATCGGGGGAGGGTGAATCAGATCCTCACACACACAAGTTCACCAAGCACAAGAACACCTCAACCTCAGGAGGCTGTTCTTCCCCTTGTACTGTTCATCATCAGCCCCAGAGGCAATCCACCACCACCACACTGGAGTAGGGTATTACACCACAACGGTGGCCCGAACCAGTATAAATCTTGTGTCCTTTGTGTTGCGAGTTCGTCGAGTTAGTTCGTAAGATCTCAGCTGAGTTAGGACGTGGATCAGTGGGGGGGAATCTTCGCGCGCATCCCAGTGTTCGAACCTTAAGGGTTTTGCCAGGACCCGTGATCCGACAGTATTCCGATGCTCAGGTACCTAGTGGCTTCCTTCATGTGTCATCCGAAAGGGGTGTCGTCATCCGGTTGAGCAAACTTTTTCATTGGATCCGCCATCTATAGAGTAGAAAATGGAGAAGAGTCAGAAATGAGAAGAGAAGAGTATCATGTGGCTTATCCTAGTGGTTGCATCCTACAGTTAGTGTGTGCTCTGATACCATCTTGTAGCGACCTGACCTCAGGCGGTCAAGTCTCTGTGTTTAAGTGTCATCCCTGGATCGGTATTGCTGACACACACAATACTCGAGGATTTACAACATAGTTCAATCACACACTTATTGCACCGAATGTCTCAAAAGAGAACTTATTACAATAATATGGCTGAAGGCCATGAACAACGAAAGCTTCAAAGGTAGAAGAGTCCATCCAACTCCACGGAAAAATTGAGTGCACGACAACAACCTAGCGCACCTTACTCTTCGTCTGAAAACTCTGCAACATAATATGTTGCAGCCTGTGTATGTCAGCACATGGAATATGCTGGCAAGATAACACTATAGAGCAATGAACATATAACAGCTATCACTACATGCATATATGGCTGGTGGAGGCTCTATGGTTATCATTTGCATAAAGTTCGTTTTTTCCTACAACAAAGGAATATATTTTATTTAACTACAAAGTTTGTTGATAAACACTGAGAATGGTAACCCCATCTCAATCCCAATTAAAAGTTAACAACCCGACAAAATTAATTAAGTAGAGTGTTGATATCAACATAATAATTCAAGCACCAGATACTCAAAATTGTCCATAATCGGGGACACGGCTAACCATGATTAGTTTATACACTCCACAGAGGTTTGCATACTTTTCCCCACAAGACTCGATCTCCTCCGTTAAACTTCTCGCAGTACAAGATGTTTGAGAAATGGATGACTGCGACACAGTCTTTCAGAAGCATTAACTCTTTACGACGGGTAGACCGCACCACCTACATCCCCTACATCTGCTAGTCTACCACTAAAAGAGGTCACACCACATAATCAACTATGCCAGAGGTCATAATGGCTTGTGGCTGCACACTGAAGTTTCCAGCATGAATAACATTATGGTCCCTTTGAACCTGGGTGGTAAACCATAGGAAAATCACACGGATACCCCGGGATCTCCTTTGGACAACACTGGATTCCCCAGGTGCCCATAAACCAATCCACCCAGATGTGTATTAAGGTAGCCACCTTAAGTTACACCTTAGTTAACAATAATCTCACATCTTACATGAATTTTCCCAAACCAAACCACGTCTACGAGCATAGCATAGCAATATAAGCATACATAGTAACACCCAGGGTTTAATTGGAAGACCCAGCACAATAGGTTCTACCTCATCAACTACTTCCCAGTACCCACATATTATCAAGCCCTAACCATGCAGGGTTTGAGGATCGAAACTAATGCATAAAAGCTGGGAAATAAGGGATATGATCAAAGTGTTACTTGACTTTCTGACGATCTGAAAACCCTAGAGATTCGTAGTAGCAAGCCTCGCACTCCGGAAACTCTATCGTGAACAAACAATAGCATACATAGGCACTCAAGCATAAAATGCAAAGGTAAAACTCAAATCAAAAGATCGAAACTAAAAGTTCAAGTGAAGAGATTCAATTTACAAAAAGAATCAAATGAATCGGAGCTACGAAACTCAAACTATGATCAAAAGAAGTTCAAATTCAAATCTGCTTGAAACCCAATTTTAAATTATCGAAACCATGTTCAATTTGATTATCTGGACAGAGTTGAACAAGACGAAGATTTTTGCATTGGTTTCACTGGATCTGGATAAACGAGTAAAAAGTAGCGAGGGTTTGAAGTTCAGGGACTAATATGTGATAAAGGTATTCATGAATAGGTCCCTGGCCGAAAATAAAACTAAAAGCAAAAAATCTAACAAATGAACATTTGTAATCAGAGACTAACGAACGAACATGCTCGCTATAAGAATCTAACGGGTGAACATTCACTAGTTAACCTAAACCTAAAAAACAGATCTAAACTAAACCGAAAAAACCGAAATAAGAACCGGCGAACCGGACGGTTATTACCGGTTAAACGGCTTCGGCCGGCTGCGGTCAATGGCAAGCGGCGCGGCGGCTCCGGCGAGCGGGACGGGCGGCGGGGCAGTGGGCGGCGGCGTAGGTTGCGGCGGAGGTGGCGGGCAGCGGCGAGCGGCGGCGGCGCGCTCGACGGTGGGTGGCGGGTGAGGAGAGGGGTCGGGGGGTCGGCTTTTAAAGCCTAGGGGGAGCGGCGGCTTGGGGAGGGGGTCACGGCGAGGCGGCGAGTCCGGCTCGGACTCCTCTGGAGTCTGGTGGCGGGATGGCGAGGGAAGGCGGCGACGCTAGCTAGGCCAAGGCGAGCAAAAATTCTAATAAAATATAAAAAAATCTAAAAATACCAGAAACAATTTTCACCGTCCAAACCTAATATTTAGGACAAGATGAACATTTTTGTGACCTAAAAATGTAATTTTCGAAAATGCAAGTTTTTCTCTAATTAAAATAAAATAGCGAATAAAATACGAATAAAATAATAATTTGATTTTAAAATTTCTTGGGCATTCTGGCTTTTCTAGGTAATGTTTGCAACATCGTTAAACTTTTCTGTTTTGAAACAGCAACATCTAGACTTGCAAAATAAGCATGGCAAAGGCTAAACTTGATATTTTTATTGAAAATAAATATGCAAAATATTATTCTAAATAATAGCAAGAAAATCCTAACAAAATAAAATGATGCTACGAGCAAAACACATATTATATGACGAATGAAAACATAGCTCCAAGTGAGGTTACTGATAATGTTGGAGACGAAAGAGGTGATGCCTTCCGGGGCATCCGCAAGCTTAGTTGCTTGGATCTTCCTTAGATATTAACTTTGGGTGCATTGCGCATCCCCAATCTAGGGTCTTGTCACTCCTTATTCTCCTCATATTGACATCTCACCCAAAACTTGAAAACTTCAATCACACAAAACTTAACGGAACTTCGTGAGATAGGTTAGTATGATAAAGAGCAAACCATTTCACTTTGGTACTGTCAAAGACAAGATTCATAATTGTTTCCAAGCAATGACTACTGTAGCATATCATTTCCACAATTTATATTGAGCAATATAATCCATAGAAACTAGAAAACAAGCAAACTTTGCTTTGAAAACAGAATCTGTCAAAAACAGAAGAGCCTGTAGTAATTTGTACTCCAACCATACTTCTGCTACTTCAAAAATTCTGAAAAATAGGAACACCTGGGTAATTTGTCTATTAATATTCTAAAAAAATATTCAGCATTTTATCACGCTTCTGTTAAAAATGAGAATTGTTTTCATGTGCACAAAAGTTACTGTTTTTCAGCAAGATCAAATCAACTATCGCCGTAAGCCATCCCAAAGGTCTTACTTGGCACTTTATTGAAACAAAAGCAATAAAACATGATTACTACAGTAGCTGAATCATGTTAACACACAAAAAGAGTAGGTAAAAGTGTTTGGTTGTCTCCCAACAAGAGCTTTTCTTTAATGCCTTTTAGCTAGGCATGATGATTTCAAAGATGCTCGCATAAAAGATAAGAATTGAAACATAAAGAGAGCATCATGAATCACATGGCAATCACATTTAAGCATAACCCACTTCCTATGCATAGGGATTTTGTGATCAAAAAATTTATGGGAACAAGAATCAACTAGCATAGGAAGGCAAAACAAGCACAACTTCAAGATTTTCAACACATAGAGAGGAAACTTGATATTATTGCAATATGTAGAAGCATATGTTCCTCTATCATAATAATTTTCAGTAGCATCATGAATTAATTCAACAATACAACTATCACATAAAGCACTCTTTTCATGATGCATAAGCATAGAAATTTTCTTACTCTCCACATAAGCAAATTTATTCTCATGAATAGTAGTGGGAGCAAACTCAACAAAATAACTATCATGGGATTGAAAATTAAAATCATGATGACAAGTTTCATGGTTATCATTATTCTTTATAGCATACATGTCATCACCATAATCATCATAGATAGCAACTTTGTACTCATAGTCAATTGAAGCCTCATCCAAAATAGTGGATTCATCACTAAATAAAGTCATGACCTCTCCAAATCAAATTTAATCAATATAATCATCATAAATAGGAGGCATGCAATCATCATAATAAATTTTCTCATCAAAACTTGGGGGACTAAAAATATCATATTCATCAAATATAGCGTCCCCAAGCTTATGGCTTTGCATATCATTAGCATCATGGATATTCAAAGAATTCATACTAACAACATTGCAATAATGCTCATCATTCAAATATTGTGTGCCAAACATTTTATTGACTTGTTCTTCTAACAATTGAGCACAATTTTCTGAACCATCATTTTCAAGAAATATATTATAAAGATGATCAATAATATGATGCAACCTCAATTCCATTTTTATGTAGTTTTCTTTTATAAACCAAACTAGTGATAAAAGAAGAAACTAAAAGATTCAATTGCAAGATCTAAAGATATACCTTCATGCAATCACCTCCCCGGCAACGGCGCCAGAAAAGAGCATCATTTGTAGGGTACGAAACCACCTCGAAGCTATTCTTTCCGGTCGATCTATCCTAGAGTTCGTACTAAAATAACACCAAAGCAAATTCATATTCATAATACTCAATCCAACACAAAGAACTTCAATGAGTGCCCCAAGATTTCTATCGGAGAAACAATGACATCAACCCCTATGCATAGATTACCCCGATGTCACCTCGGAATCCGCGAGTTGAGTGCCAAAACACATATCATGTGAATCAATACGATACCCCATTGTCACCACGAGTATTCATATGAAAGACATATATCAAGTGCTCTCAAATCCATAAAAGTATTCAATCCGATAACAACGAAATCTCAAAGGGAAAAACTCAATTCATCACAACAAAATAGAGAGGGGAAAATACCATATGATCCGACTATATTAACAAATCCCGCGATACATAAAGATCGTGACATCTCAAGAACACGAAAGAGAGAGAGAGAGATTAAACACATAGCTACCGGTACAAACCCTCAGCCCCGAGGGTGGACTACTCCCTCCTCGCCGTGGTGGCCGCCGGGATGATGAAGATGCCCACTAGAGATGATTCCCCCCTCCGGCAGGGTGCCGTAATGGGGTCTAGATTGGTTTTCGGTGGCTACAGAGGCCTGCGGGATTTTTGGCATTGGTTTAATGCTAAGATGGGCCTCGAGGTGAGCACCACCCACCCGGGCACGGGTAAGGGCCCAGGCGCGCCCCGATGTCTTGTGCCCTACTCCTTCACCTCCTGGTCCTTCCACGAAGCTTCGGGGGTCTCTTTTGTTCCAAAAAAATCTTTAAAAAGTTTCAGCTCATTTGGAGAACTTTCTTTTCTGCACAAAAAACTACACCATGGTAGTTCTGCTGAAAACAGCGTCAATCCGGGTTAGTTCCATGCAAATAATACCAAAACCATATAAACTAGTTGTAAACATGGCATGAATACTTCATAAATTATAGATATGTTGGAGACGTACCACCAGCGGCCAACAACCCTTCATGAAGTAGAGAGTAGTGACCTAGAATTGTGTCTGCGTCTTCCTTTTTTTGGGGGGGGGGGGGGGCTAATCTTCCTTGTTCGTTTGCTCCTGTGTTTCTAATTTTGCTTCGGGTGTTTCGCCGCATGTGTCATGTTCTCTGCAAGGTAGGAATAGAACAATGCTAACGATGAGCGGCGCCGTGGGATTGATCACAAGTAAATTAGATCATTTTTATTGCCATATCGCACTCGCCTGCCGTGTTTCGCACTCCTCCATCATACTAGTACTCTAGTGGAAAACTAGAGTATACCGCACGGTTCTTTCACTACTGGAATTTGCTTATTTCCCATCTGCCTATTCTTTGCCGTTTGCTGGTGGACGGCAAAGAATGTCTTTTCCGTCATCTTGCAAAAAAGGGATGGCAAAGAATTGGCTGATGGCAAAGAATGTCTTTGCCATCAGCCAGTTCTTTGCCGTCTGCGGGCGGACGGCAAAGAATCTTTGTCGTCAGCGGGCGGACAGCAAAGAGGGAGGTGGGCCCCACTAAGGAGTTGTTTAGAAAAAAACCTAATGGCCCCCTCTTTGTCATCCACCAGTGGACAACAAAGAGCAAAAAAGTGGACGGCAAAGGGGGGCGAACGGCAAAGAGATAACCTAACTAACGGCTCCCCACCCCGCCCCCCCCTCTCTCTCTCTTTCTCTATCTCTCTCTCTCTCTTTCTGTCCTCTCTCCCCGACGAGACCACCACCAACCGCCCCGGCCACCAGCCACCCACCGCCGCCCCCCTTGCCACGTCGCCCCACCACCCGCCGCCGCCCCCTCGCCCCGTCTCCCCACACCCCTCCCCTGTGGTGCCCCGACGTCCACCGCGCCCCCGCCGCCCCTTCCACGCCGGCCAGCCACACCGCGGCTGTCCCGCCGCCCCGCCCCTCCCCTGTGTGGCCGTCCCCGCCCCGTCCCGCTATGGCCTCCCCCTCCACCGGGCCGCCTCCCCCGCCCGCCGCGCCCCCCCCCTCCACCGGGCCGTCGCCTCCACCCCCCCCCCCCCCGAGGAGCGCCGCCCATCGCCGGCCCTCCCCGCCCCGTCGCCGGCCCTGCCTCGTCGCCGCCCCATCGTCGCCCCCTCCACGACCCGTTGCCGCCCCCCACAGTGAGCCCATGCCCCTGTTTTATTTTCTGTTTTTCTTTTCTGTTTAGTTTAGGTTATTTAGTTTTAAGTTTTTTCAGTTTAGTTAGTTTAGGTTATTTAGTTTAATTAGTTTAGGTTATTTAGTTTAAATAGTTTAGGTTTAATTAGTTTAGGTTATTGAGTTTAGGTTATTTAGTTTAGTTTTTTTGTTTAGGTTTAGTTTTAGGTTTAATGAAAAAATAAGAAGAGTAAGTAGAAAGGGGGAGGAAGAAGAAGAAGAAGAAGAAGAAGAGGAGGAGGAGGAGGAGAAGAAAGAAGAAGAAGAAGAAGAAGAAGAAGAAGAAGAAGACGAAGAAGAAGAAGAAGAAAGAGGAGACGAGGAGGAGGAGAAGAAGAAGAAGAAGAAGAAGAAGAAGAAGAAGAAGAAGAAGAAGAAGAAGAAGAAGAAGAAGAAGAAGAAGAAGAAGAAGAAGAAGAAGAAGAAGAAGAAGAAGAAGAAGAAGAAGAAAGAGGAGAGGAGGAGAAGAAGAGAAGAAGAAAAGGAAAAAAGAGACCCTAACCATGACCCGACCCCCGACACCCGATCGACACCTCGACACCTCGGCACTAGACCCCGACACTGACCCCCGACCCCCGACACCACACCCCGACCCCGACCCTCGACCAACCGACACCCTGACAACACACCCCGACCCCGACCCCGACCCCGACACCCTGACACCCCGGCCCGACCCCGACACGACACCCCGGCATGACACCCCGACCCCGACACCCTGACACCACACCCTGACCCCGACCCCGACCACCGACACCCCGACCACCGACACCCTGACACCACACCCACCCTTACCCCGACCCCGACACCCTGACACCACACCCCGACCCCGACCCTGACACCCCGACCCCGACACGACACCCCGACCCCGACACACCGACACCCCGACACCACACCCCGACCCCATATATATTTTTGTTGATCGGGTGTATTTTTATTATGATCATGATTATGATACACCTAAATTATATACATATTATTATGTTCATGTCAGGCACTGTTCAAGATATCTTCCGATATTCCGATAAATCGGCCGATTTATTGCTTATCGTTGTCTGGCCGATAAGATAAATCGGACGATAAATCAGCCGATATGGTGATAAATCGGCGGATATGCCGATAAACTTGCCGATTTACCCCTTATCATGGGTCGACCGATAAGTTCCCGATAAGCGATATCCCCAACATTGATGTCAGGTATCCAAATTTTTTATGTTGTATTAACTTCTTTACTTTTTGTCATTGGAGGTGTTGACAGGATGGTGGGCAAGGGTCCAGAGCGCCCCGATCCTCCTGCGAGCAATACTGGGAGGAGTGGTTCCATTATTGCACCCCTGCCCCTCCGGAGGGTGCTGGTAGACAGTATGCAGACAACTGCGGCGGGCGCTTCTTCTGCGGCTGGGAGAGGTCGGGGGACGACGAAGAAGCCTGCTAGAGGTGGACGTGGCAGTGGCAGAGGAAGGAAGGCTGTTACGCCTTCCTCGCCGCCACCCTTAGCTGATTCACCCGACCACAGGAGTGCTCCGTCTGACATGGACCCGTCTCGGACTCCGGTCCATGAGCCTCCGGTCGCTGATTCGTCCCCCCACTAGACTCGGGTCGCCGATCCTTCGCCCCACGTGAGTCTGGTCCCATAGTCTTTGTCTCAGAAGACTCCAGTCATGGGGTCTTCGTCCCAGAAGACTCTGGTCACGGGTCTTCGGCCCACGAGACTCCAGAGGCTAGTGGCCCAGAGGATGGTAGCGAGGACACCTTTTCAGATGATAGCTACAGCGAAGACGAGCTGGTTGAGAAGGGAAAGAAGGTCTACAAGCGTGGCTGTACAAAGCTCCTACCCATGCCGACGACCCCCAACCAGAGGTGGTTGATTGCGCCTAAATGGTTGAAGTAAGTGCATTTACTATTTGTTAACCTTTTGCCTTCATGTTCCTTCAAATTAATATCTAATGCGTTGGCCTTGTCATACTGCAGGGGCTGGGTACGCCCCCTGGTGCCAGTAGGCCCAACCAGGTCCTTGGTGTGCTTTGCTGGCAGCACTTCCCTGGGTGGGTCATGTTGCCCGGTGAGGGTCAGGTTCGACAGCTAGCATTGACTTGGGAGCTGTACTCGGTTGCCCAGGCCCCGCTAGAGGAGAGGGTCGACGGTGTCTTGTGCGAGACGGTGGCCGACATTGTGTTCCATCAGTTTTGGGTAATTTCTCCTTTACGGAATTAAAAATCAGCACTACCTAGTGATTATACTAACCAGTGTTGCCTTGTTTGATTGCAGACCTTCTACAGGGTTTCAAAGGGAGAGTAGGAGGCCACGTCTATGGTTGTCGAAAACGAGTGCAAGCGCCTACTTTAGAACTTAAGGCACGAGGCTCGGGTGCCGGCCGTTCGAGACTACTACGCCTCGAAGGGTATTAGGAGGGGCAAGCAGAAGTGTCGCGGCAAGTTTCTGAGTAAGGAGAAGTACATGCAGGTAATTACCTATTCTTAAGGCCTTGAACTTAGTTTTCTTGATTTGGTTCGTAGGCGTAGCGCTGAAATTTCTCTTGACTCACTTAGGTGCCCCTGAGATGGTGTGTGGATAAGATGGACTGTTGGGAGGCGTTGGTGGATGCGTGGTGCTCTGACCAATGGAAAGTCGAACACCAAAAGGCCAAGGTTAAGCGCGACCAAATGGAAGGTGTGCCACACCATCAAGGGAGCTCCAACCTGTTTGAGTACAGGGATAACTGGGTATGTGGTTTGCTACATGATTCATGCAATTCATTCTTAATGCTAGCATTTATCCCTTCCAAAATGACTTAATTAATATGCTTAGTTAGTTAAAAAATGGCATAACTACCTTGGATAGTTCATTTATGCCATATTTAGCTCTAAAATGACATAATAACCTTAGATAGCTCTAATATTTTGTTCCTCTCTCTCAGGCGCACCACCACAAGAAGCCTGTGCCAGGTCTGTTCGACCACTATGGCATGGCTCATATGGCCCCGTACAAGAAGGCCAAGCCATTCACGGAGTCTGACCTAGATGATCCAGAGAACTTCACCAACAAGACCTCCCACCACAAGCTTGTGTGTTACAGAGACAAGGGGAAGGCGATGAAAGGGGAGGACTTTAACCCGAGCCAATATCCTTTTGATGCAGAGCTGGTGATGATATCTGGTGGCGGGAGGTCCCATAGCTCTCAAGCCATTGGTGATGGACTGATACGTTGTCCTAAGACTCTCCCGCAGATCAAGAAGCGCCTGAGTAGCTCTGATCCTGAGATTACGCCTCGTGCACGGCCCGTGGAGATCGCCATGGCGGTTAGTTACATGGACTCTCTCACCTTTCCGCCATTACATTGTGTGTGCATCCGTCAATGATTACATGATGCTAACGAGGAGTGGTGGGTTGCAGACTATTGTTGAGAAAGAGAGATTGAAGACGAAGGCGCTTGTGGAGGAGGCAAAAAGGGAGGCACAAAGGGAGGCGGAGGAGAAGCAGTGGGAGATGGAGGAGAAGACGGTTAAGCTATTGGAGGAGGAGAGGAACCGGAACGACATCACTAACTGGGCCCTATACGAGCTCATCGTGGTACGTTTCTCGTGCATATTAATAAGCCCAATCATGCATGTAATGTTCGCATTACTATCTAATATGACTGACTCGTGAGAACCAAATGTGCAGACCATGTATGAGAAAAACGATCAGGCCCCTCCGCCGATGCCCCAGATTGCTCCGGCGACCACCACGAGTTTGATTTGAATGGTCATTTCTTACTACTATTCACATTTCAGTTTGCAAACATGCTAACGAGACATTATTGGAAATGATCTTTGGTGCAGCATGGCTCCCGAAAAGCATCAACCACTCCTTCTGCCAATGCCGAAACCCCGACCGGTCCTTCACCTCCGTCTGGCACTGGCGCAGCCCCGAACATTCCTACACCTCCGTGATAACGGTATTTTCCTTCTTATTTAGCGTGTTTAGTACATTTATGACATAATTTAGCCTATTTAGTCCACAGATGACATAATAAGATGAAGAAAATCAAGGAAGAGGAAGGAAAGAAGGAATAGGAAGAAAAGAAGAAGAAGAAGGAGAAGAAGAAGAACACTAGAAGAAGAAGAAGATCTTCTTCTTCTAGTCTTCTTCTTCTTCTTCTTCTAGTTTTCTTCTTCTTCTTCTTCTTCTCCAAAATGAAGTTAGCTCTAAGTTATATCAAAAATGGCATAATATGCTTAGTTAGATCAAAAATGGCATAATTAGCCAGGTAAGCTCAGAAATGGCATTTTACTTCTAATTTAGCCTATTTAGTTCATTTATGACATAATTTAGCCTATTCAGTCCACAAATGACATAATAAGATGAAGAAAATCAAGGAAGAGGAAGAAAAGAAGGAATAGGAAGAAAAGAAGAAGAAGAAGAAGAAGAAGAAGAAGAAGAAGAAGAAGAAGAAGAAGAAGAAGAAGAAGAAGAAGAAGAAGAAAAGAAAGGAGAAGAAAATAAGAAGAACTTCTTCTTCTTCTCCAAAATGAAGTTAGCTCTAAGTTATATCTCATAATATGCTTAGTTAGGTAAAAATGGCATAATTATCTAGGTAAGCTCAAAAATGGCATTTTTCTTCTTATGTAGCCTATTTAGTCCATTTATGACATAATTTAGCCTATTTAGTCCACAAATGACATAATAAGATGAAGAAAATCCAGGAAGAGGAAGAAAAGAAGGAAGAAGAAGAAGAAGAAGTAAGTTCTTCTTCTTCTCCAAAATGAAGTTAGCTCTAAGTTATATCAAAAATGGCATAATATGCTTAGTTCATTCAAAAATGGCACAATTAGCTAGGTTAGCTCCATTTTACCTAAGTATGCTTACTTCTTCTTCTTCTTCACTTTCTTTTTCTTCTTCTGATTCTAGCTTGTCTTGTTCTTTTCTAACTTTCTTGTTTCCATTTTGCAGATTTAATTCACTATATGGAAGCTTGCATGGATGGAGTGCTTGTTTCCCTTATCTTTTTTTAGTTTGTATCGATGAAAAACATGGAACTTGTTATATGGAT
Organism: Triticum urartu; assembly: GCF_056163025.1. Taxonomy (NCBI): domain Eukaryota; kingdom Viridiplantae; phylum Streptophyta; class Magnoliopsida; order Poales; family Poaceae; genus Triticum; species Triticum urartu. Next base: position 169,540,929 of record NC_141876.1, on the reverse strand, counting down.
GCATGGAACAATGTCTTAGATGAACATTGTGATATGTAATATGTATATATGGATGGACCTATGTTTATTATTTATATATGTATGTTGTGATGGAGATAGATATGTATATGTATATCTGTGTGTTGGATACATCATATATGTGTATTTGTGTGTGCCTGTGAACAAAAAATATATATGTATATCTGTGTGTGAATTCCTGTGAAATTAAATGGATTCAAACAGCAACAGGGGATATATAACCTCTTTGCCGTCTGGTAGCGGACGGCAAAGCTATTTGTCGTCCGCTAGCAGACGGCAAAGAGGACACGTGGCAGCTACCTGTGAAACCTAGGAACACTGGCTGCCCATTTGGTCACTTTGCCGTCCGCCAGCGGACGACAAAGATTCAAATCACTTTGCCGTCTGCTAGCAGACGGCATAGCGGGCCACGTGGCAGCTTTGCGGTACTGCCTAGCTGAGCTCTTTCCCGTCCGCCATCGGACAGCAAAGTGATTTGAATCTTTGTCGTCCACTGGCGGACAGCAAAGAGCGCCGTTAACCCCCTAACGGCTCTCACGCCACCGCACTGCCGTCCGTTCTCTTCGACGTCTGCTGGCATTGGATGGCGGACGACACAATCCTTTGCAATCCGTTTCTGAAAAGCGGACGGCAAAGAAGGCCTTTGCTAGCACCCTTTCGTCCGGACATTTTGCCGTCTACTGTCGGACGGCAAAGAGGTTTGCCGTCCGTGAACCATGCCTTTGCTGTCTGCCATGGCGGACGACAAAGAAGCTGATTCCAGTAGCGTTTGCTCCTCCTTAGGTCACCGTCAACAGTTATACGAGCAGTCAAATCACAAGGCCCCACCATCTAGCAGTAATGAGCCATCAAGTCACAAAGGCCCTCGCCTCTTTGTCAAAACGACCATGCCAGAATGCCCCGCCCTTGCCTTTTAAATGTACGTTTGTAAAGTAGTAGTATCAATGGATTGTGCCATGGAGAAAAACTAACAAGATGAAATTAAAGAAAAAAGGTGGTACATATACAGAGCGCTCGTCGCCAAATTATGCACAGTACTATTAAAAAAGCTAGTACGTGCTTAGATCGGGTGCTAAAGTCTATTAAAGAAATTAGCATACCTATTTAACTCTTTGATAACTAATCTCCTTCATGCTTTGGGTAAACTTCTCTCATTTATGTTTTTTTAGAATTACTTATCTCATTTAAGTGTTTTTGCGTATGTGGCATGCTTAGAGCGTGGTTAATAGTATAGCCAATTACTGGCTACATGATGTCAGGTGGCCATATCATATAGAGTCATCACTTGTCTTCACTCATACATAGTACATATAATGTGAAGAAACAAGTGGTAGTACTACCAACTACCAACTACCAGACGAACTGTAAGAAATACTAGTACGTATGTACTAAAGAGTTCAAGTAACGAGAAAGAGCACAACATAGTTCTGCTAGGGGCTCAGCACAACACACCCCTGCAATAAAACTAAGCACTGATGACCCACAAGTATAGGGGATCTATCGTAGTCCTTTCGATAAGTAAGAGTGTCGAACCCAACGAGGAGCAGAAGGAAATGATAAACAGTTTTTAGTAAGGTATTCTCTGCAAGCACTGAAATTATCGGTAACAGATAGTTTGTGATAAGGTAATTTGTAACGGGTAACAAGGAATAAAAGTAAATAAAGTGCAGCAAGATGGCCCAATTTGTAGCAACGGAAAAGCCTGGACAAACTCATATATAATGGAAAGCGCTCCCGAGGACACATGGGAATTATTGTCAAGCTAGTTTTCATCACATTCATATGATTCACGTTCGGTACTTGGGTACATATATAATTTGATATGTGGGTGGACCGGTGCTTGGGTACACCCCTTCCTTGCACAAGCATCCCACTTATGATTAACCCCTATTGCAAGCATCCGCAACTACAACAGAAGTATTAAGGTAAACTTAACCATAGCATGAAACATATGGATCCAAATCAGCCCCTCACGAAGCAACGCATAAACTAGGGTTTAAGCTTCTATCACTCTAGCAACCCATCATCTACTTATTACTTCCCAATGCCTTCCTCTAGGCCCGAACAATGGTGAAGTGTCATGTAATCGACGTCCACATGACACCACTAGAGGAAAGACAACATACATCTCATCAAAATATCAAACGAATACCAAATTCACATGACTACTTATAGAAAGACTTCTTCCATGACCTTGGGAACAAACGTAACTACTCACAAATCATATTCGTGTTCATAATCATAGGGGTATTAATATGCATAAAGGATCTGAACATATGATCTTCCACCGAATAAACCAACTAGCATCAACTACAAGGAGTAATCAACACTACTAGCAACCTACACGTACCATTCTGAGGCTTTGGGACAAAGATTGGATGCAAGAGATGAACTAGGGTTTGAGATGAGATGGTGTTGGTGAAGATGTTGATGGAGATTGACCCCGTCCCGATGAGAGGATCGATGGTGATGACGATGGTGATGATTTCCCCCTCCCGGAGGGAAGTTTCCTCGACAGAACAGCTCCGTCGGAGCCCTAGATTGGTTCCGCCAAGGTTCCGCCTCGTGGCGGTGGGGTTTCATCCCGTGAGCTTCCCTATTATTTTTTCCTCGACGAAAGACCTCATATAGCAGAAGATGGGCATCAGAGGGCTGCCAGGGGGCCCATGAGGCAGGGGCACGCCCAGGGGGGTAGGACGCGCCCCCACCCTCGTGGATGGTGTGTGGCCCCCCTCTGGTACTTCATTCGCCCAATATTTTTTATATATTCTGAAACGTGCTCCCGTGAAGTTTCAGGACTTTTGGAGTTGTGTAGAATAGGTCTCTAATATTTGCTCCTTTTACAGCCTAGAATTCCAGCTGCCGGCATTCTCCCTCTTCATGTAAACCTTGTAAAATAAGAGAGAATAGGCATAAGTATTGTGACATAATGTGTAATAACAGCCCATAATGCGATAAATATCAATATAAAAGCATGATGCAAAATTGATGTATCAAGTCCCCCAAGCTTAGACCTCACTTGTCCTCAAGCGGAAGCCGATATCAAAAAATATGTCCAAATGTTTAGAGATAGAGGTGTCGATAAAATAAAATACAGACATGAGGGAATCATGATCATTCTTAGGACAGTAACATATGTAAACATTGTCATATGATTCCTTATGCTAAAGTAACAATTCATTCACAATTTCAAGTATGAATCGGAAACTTTATTGAGAACCAACAAACTATAATCTCAGTCATTGATGCAATTGCAATTTATCATAACATCAGAAAGAGTCAATATAAGAGCTTTTCAGCAAGTCCACATACTCAACCATCATTTAGTCTTTCACTGTTGCTAACACTCACGCAATATTTATGGTTATGAAGTTTTATTTGGACATAGAGAAAGATAGGGGCTTATAGTTTTTCCTCCCAACCTTTTACCTCAAGGGTAATGTCAACAATAATAGTTCATGAAAACTCACATCCAATTAACCATATATATCAGGATCTTTCCAACACATTGTGCTTGCCAAAGGATAAAATGTAAAAAGGAAAGGTGAAGATCACCATGACTCTTGCATGAAGTATAAGGCAAGAATAAAAGATAGGCCCTTCGCAGAGGGAGGCAGAGGTTGTCATGTGCTTTTATGGTTGGATGCACAAAATCTTAATGCGAAAGAACATCACTTTATATTGCCATTTGTGATATGGACCTTTATTATGCAGTCTGTTGCTTTTATTTCTTCCACAACACAAGATCGTATAAAGCTTATTTTCTCCACACTAATAAATCATACATATTTGGAGAGCATTTTTTATTACTTGCAACGATGACAACGTACTTGAAGGATCTTAATCAATCCCTAGTTATATATGGTGGACTCTCATGGCAAAACTAGGTTTAAGGATATTTGGAAGCACAAGTAGTATCTCTACTTGGTGCAAAGAATTTGGCTAGCATGAGAGGGAAAGGCAAGCTCAACATGTTGGATGATCCATAACAATATGATTTATTTCAGATGTAAGAAAATATAACCCATTACGTTGTCTTCCTTGTCCAATGTCAACTCTTTAGCATGTCATATTTTAATGAGTGCTCACAATCATAAAAGATGTCCAGGATAGTGTATTTATATGTGAAAACCTCTCTTTCTTTATTACTTCCTATTAACTGCAATGATGACCAAAACTATGCTTGTCAACTCTCAACAATTTTTATTCATCATACTCTTTATATGTGAAGTCATTACTCTCCATAAGATCAATATGATCTCTTTATTTCATTTTATTCTTTCTCTTTTATTATATTCCCTCAAGATCATAGCAAGATAATCAAGCCCTTGACTCAACACTAATCTTTATTATATATAGCTCACTGACTCGATTACATAGAAGGATCATAAAGCAAAACTCAAAACTAGATCATACTAAAACTTTATTCTACTAGATCAAGATATTACTAAAAGGATCGAACTAAGAAAAATGGTAAAGTGTGATGGTGATACGATACCGGGGCACTCCCCCAAGCTTGGTAGTTGCCAAGGGGAGTGCCCATACCCAATGCTCAGTTCTTCTTTGTTGGTGAAGAAGGTGTTGGTGATGATGGATAGTCACACATCGAGCGTAAGAGATCCTCCAATTTGCGGATAATGCCCTTGAGTGCGATGATATGCTCCTTCAACAAGATATTTTCACTTGTGAGATACTTGTTTTGAATGCAGGCTAACTCAATCATCTTGAAAGCTTCAAGCTCCGTTGGGGTAAAGAGATTGTGATGAGGTTGAAGGATTTCTTCGTCTACTAGTACTGGAACTTGATCTCCCATGGCCTTCTTGATCCCATCATCCTTCTTGATCTCCCCGGGTTCTTCTCTCTTCAGCTCTATCTTCATTAACCAAGCATCATTTCCCTCATTGTTGGAGGAGGGGGACGACATGATGCCTGGCCTTGACAACCCTGGTAGAAAACAGCTCGAAACAAAAACGGAGGATATTTGCGTGGTACGGTGGTCAAAACCTTCAGGAGATTATATATTGAATTTTTACCGACCAAAAGAAGTATTGTGCAAGAAAACGGAGTCCGGAGAGCACACGAGGTGCCGACGAGGTGGGGGCGCGCCCTCCACCCTCGTGGATGCCTCGTGTCCTTCCGGACTGCTTCTTATTTTCCTATTTTCTTAAATATTCCAAAATGCAGAAAAATTGCTATTAGAACTGTTTTGGAGTCAGTTTACTTACCGTACCTCATACCTCTTCCTTTTCAGAGTCTGGAACGTTCAGGATAGTGTCCCTTATGTATTCCTCCGGGGTTACGGTTTCAATAACATTAGTTTCAACATTTATGGGATTACCTGAGATATAATGTTTGATACTTTGACCATTCACCACCCTTGGATTTGTGCCTTCGAAGTTGTTGATTTTTATGGCACCGGAACGATATACCTCCTCGATGACGTAAGGACCTTCCCATTTAGAGAGGATTTTTCCTGCAAAAAATCTTAAACGAGAGTTGTATAATAATACATAATCACCTATATTAAACTCATGTTTTTGTATCCTTTTATCATGCCATCTTTTAACTATTTCTTTAAATAGTTTGGCATTCTCATAAGCCTGGGTTCTCCATTCATCAAGTGAGCTAATGTCAAAAAGCATCTTCTCTCCGGCAAGTTTGAAATCATAATTGAGCTCTTTAATGGCCCAATATGCCTTATGTTCTAGTTCCAGAGGTAAGTGACATGCTTTTCCATAAACCATTTTATATGGAGACATACCCATAGTATTTTTGTATGCAGTTCTATAAGCCCATAATGCATCATCAAGTTTCTTGGACCAATTCTTTGTAGATCTATTAGCAGTCCTTTGCAAAATCAATTTAAGCTCTCTATTTCTCAATTCTACTTGACCACTAGACTGTGGGTGATAAGGATATGCAATTCTATGATTAACATCATACTTAGCAAGCATTTTACGGAAAGCACCATCAATAAAATGTGAACCACCATTAGTCATTAAGTATCTAGGGACTCCAAACCTCGGAAAAATAACTTCTTTAAGCATCTTAATAGAAGTGTTATGATCAGCACTACTAGTTGGAATAGCTTCTACCCACTTAGTAACGTAATCAACAACAACTAAAATATGTGTATACCCGTTAGAGGAAGGAAACGGTCCCATGTAATCAAAGCCCCAAACATCAAATGGTTCAAAAACAAGTGAATAATTCATAGACATTTCTTGACGTCTACTAATTTTAGCAATTCTTTAACATTCATCACAAGTGAGAACAAACTTACGGGCATCTTTGCAGAGAGTAGGCCAGTAAAAACGGGATTGCAATACCTTATGTGCAGTTCTATCTCCAGCGTGGTGTCCTCCATATGCCTCGGAATGACACTTGTGTAGGATCTATTCCTGTTCATGCTCCGGTACACAACGTCTAATAACACCATCTACTCCTTCTTTATAAAGATGTGGGTCATCCCAAAAGTAACGCCTTAAATCATAGACGAACTTTTTCTTTTGCTGGTATGTGAAACTAGATGGTATAAATTTAGCAACAATATAATTAGCATAATCAGCATACCATGGAGCAGTACGAGAAGCATTTATGACAGCTAGTTGTTCATCAGGAAAGCTATCATCAATAGGTAGTGGGTCATCAAGAACATTCTCTAACCTAGACAAGTTGTCTGCAATGGGGTTCTCAGCTCCCTTTCTATCAATAATATACAAATAAAATTCTTTGCCGGTGCACAAAAGTAGGGGCTCTCATTTTGCACCCCTTTACTTGTGCACGGGCAGTCAGAGCCGCGCCCACGGCCGCACTGAGCAGGGCAGAGGAGGGATGCCGGTGCGCAAGATAGCCAGAGCAACGCCAAGACTAGGGGCGCAAAGAGAGCAAGAGGGCGAGGTAGACTCCCCCGGCAAGACTCTTGCCGGGGTGGCTTCCACAGCCCCAGCAAGATCCTTGCGGGGGAAACTTGCCTGACGCCAGCAGAGCGCGCCACCCTTGAGCCCAAGGGTTTCCGACGCCATTAGCCACATCAAAACAAAGGCTCGGGAGGCACCTCCATGGGGGCATGCAGATCTTTGTAGAGATCATAAATACACAAGATCGGATGAGAACCAGAAGACGACGATCCTTGGCGAGATCCTTGCCAAGGAAATCCACGAGACCCCTGGCAAGATCCTTGCCAGGGAAGACCGCGGTGCCACGGCATGACACTTGTCGGGCCCCCGACAAGACCCTTGACAAGGACATCTATGGGGCCACAGCTAGGCCCACGTCTGCCAAGACTCCACCGCCGCTCCCATGCAACTACTAGCTCAACCAGCTGGGCAACCAACCACGAGCACCTACGTGGTGGCATGCATATCTTTGTGAAGGCTCCGCCATCACGCCAGCCCAGCAGCCAGCCAACGTGGCGCTACAACGCCTCGTCAGCTCGGATGCGCGACGGAGATAGGCGAGGCGGCGATAGCTGGGACGAGCTCCCTTGCCATCCCCGACAAAGCAAGAGGGACACGTTAGCAGCGCATTAAATGCGTTTGTCCGACGGTGCCAGAGGATAGACTCAGCCACGATGCACCTTTCCACCTCCTGTGTGCCACTGTGGCGACTCCTTTTGCCTATAAAAGGAGGCCTGAGGCGTACTGGAGGGGGTTCGGATCTTTGGAACTGGAGAGACACCGTAGCTAGTTCAAGAACTCAAGAACACTCAAATATACATCAAAGCAGGACTAGGGTATTACGTGTCTCCGCGGCCCGAACCTGGATAAACCATCCTTGTGCTGACCGCCAGACCTGCTCTTTGCACAACCCCGTGCCCGCCAACCGTAGAAGGGATCCCAATGACCCCATAGGTGTCGTTTCCCACCGACATCTCTAGCGCGCCAGGTAGGGGGTGCGCAGTTGTGGAAATCCTGGTCTGGTTGAAGCAGCGGCTTCATCGTAGTCGTCACTCCAAGGAAGATGACGACCGAACAAGTGGCGTCCTCGGCGGACGCAGTGAACGCTCACACAGCGGCAGAAAAGCTAAGTCATGCAAAACTTTGAGTAATTCCTTTTTATATATAAGGTTATCGTACTCAACGATCTTGACCTGTGTATGGAAAACCTGCACGCAATGGGGCCCTCAACTATTGGCAACGCCCTCGTTCTGTTTCAAGTCCTCTCAACAGTTCGCGTGGCTGCGTCGAGAATGGTAGGGTGACCTTCTGCGATTGGCAACACTCTCGTTCTATCTCGAGTCCGCTCAACAGCTCGAGCGGCCGCGTTAAGAGCAGTGAGGTGGTTTTCCCGGCAGCAAGCATACCAGGAAGGCCATTGGGGATCCATCCTCAAGGCGCCGCGGCCTGGGTTTCCGTGCCGGCAAGCCTACCCGGTTAACATAGGGTGGACATACAAAGGGAGATCAAACAGGAAAATAACATGCATCGTTTCAAAAGCACTGCAGAGTTATATTACATCATTTGTTGTTGCGGTTCTAACTAAAGATAAAAATTGTCTTGGTCATGAACCTATAGCAGCGATAAGAAACGGGGTGCCTAGTCCCGGCGCTGGCCTTCTATCCTCCGAACTCTGTCGATGCGGCTGATGACGGGCTCGATACGCTCCTCGAGCGGGGCAAGGTCCACATCCTCCGGCAAGCTCTCCAGTGTAGTGTCGACGTCGAGGTCGGGATTCCAGTACGCCACCTTAGTGAGGACCCTGGTCATGGCACCCCGGCAAAGCCTCCGGGCCTCCTCGGCCAGAGAGGCCGCCCTGTTGGAGCGGAACCGCTCCAGGGCCCCGAGAACACCCTCGAAGAATAGAGTCAGCATGGCATTAGGACTCACGTTCGGCTCCTGGACGCACCTCATGTTTGGCATCCCCATGGTAGCCAGCTGCGTGGTGATCCTGCCGGCGACATCGGCTGATCCAGAGTTCCTCGCTCGCCACGAAATCCGCTTGGCTGACGGCATTGTTCTTCCGTAGCTACCTCTCCTCCTCCTCCAGATTCTTGATCAAGGTCTCCTCCTGGGCCCTGACCTCCGAGAGCGTCCCCTCAAGACCCTCCAGCTTCATCTTCAGGTCCTTGATGGACTCGTTGGCCGTGGAGAGTAGCTCGACCTTATCGAGGACTGCGACCTGCGCGTCAGCCAAGGCACCCTTGGCTGCGTCCCTCTCCCCTGTCAGCTCCTGGATCTGCTTCTTCAGCCCATCCCGCTCCACCTCCAGCTCGTTCACCTTCACTAGTAGAAAATAGGGCTTTGGTCCAGGCCAGGTCAGCCCATTAGTCCCGGTTCAGTCCAGAACCAGGACCAATGGGGGCATTGGTCCCGGTTCGTGAGCCCAGGGGGCCGGCCGGGCCACATGGGCCATTGGTCCCGGTTCATCTGGACCTTTTGGTCCCGGTTGGTGGGATGAACCGGGACCAATGGGCCTCGCTCCTGGCCCACAACCATTGGTCCCGGTTCGTGCCTCAAACCGGGACTAAAGATTAGACCTTTAGTCCCGGTTTGAGGCACGAACCGGGACTAATGAAAATGGGACCTTCAGTCCCGGTTCGTGCACGAACCGGTACTAAAGGTCCCATTTTCAAACTCTACCACCCCCCCCTGTGGATCGCCTTTTCAGTTTTTAAAAAAATAAAAGAAAATGATGGAAATGTCAAAAATTAAAAGAAAATAAGTTTCCCATGTGATATGTGGTCTAGTTGTTGGGAAAATTTGCAATTGTGAATTTTGACTTTATTTGCAAAATCTCTCTGAAATTTGTAAAAATGGGCATAACTTTTGCATACTAACTCGGATGAAAAAGTTTTTTATATGAAAAATCATCTACCCCGTTGAACATTTTCAAAATCCTCAAAAACCTAATAGAAAAAAGTTACGGGGCTTTTAAGATCAAGAGTGAAAAAAATCGAAAAAAATTCAAACAGTGGGCAAACTGTGGTCAAACAATGGTCAAACTAATTATTCTAGAATATTAGTGTTACTAAATAATTATTTCTGTTATTTCAATTTTGGTCAAATCTGGTCAAACTGTGGTCAAACAATGGTCAAACTAATTATTCAAGAAATATTAGTGTTACTAAATAATTATTGTTTTTTAAAACAATAGTTTCAAAATAAAACTATGAAATGTGTCACTTCATGCTCAAGCAAAATTCCTGAAGGTTAATAGGATTGACATCTTAGTATTGTCAGGAAAACAACAAGTGCAGACTTGGAGCGAGGGAGAATAGAACCCAGAAGTTAAGCGTGCTCAGGCTGGGGGAGTGGGAGGATGGGTGACCATTCGGGAAGTTAGATGATTTGGAATGATGAGGTGTGATTAGAGGATAAATTGAGAAGTGATGAGGGGTGGTGATTATAGACTAGAGGTTAAAAAAATTCAGAAATTTGAAAATCAAAAAAAAATTCAAAAAAAATTTCAAAAAAAATCATAAAATTTCCTTTAGTCTCGGTTGGTCTTACCAACCGGGACTAAAGGTGGAGCTCCACGTGGCCGCGCCCTTTAGTCCCGGTTCTGGATTGAACCGGGACTAAAGGGATAGGCATTAGTACCGACCCTTTAGTCCCGGTTCCAGAACCTTGACTAAAGGCCCTTATGAACCGGGACTGAAGGCCCTTTTTCTACTAGTGCTTGCCGGCATGGACCTCGGCCTGAGCATTGAGGGCCTCCTCGTGCCTTTGCTCCAGTTCCTGGGTCCGCTACACGACAAGCTCCTTGACCTCCTCGTCCTTGCCGCGCAGTGTCGCGGCAAGTTTCTCCTCGCGAGCAGCAAGGTCCTCCTCGTAGGAGTTTAGCTCGGCCTGGTGCTGACGCCAAGCGGCCTCGTCCTTGGCGGCCTGTTGACACGCCGCCTCCTAGGCCTTCTAGATATCGACCTCCTTCATGACAATCTCCAGCTTGCGCTCGGCCAGTAGATCCTGGGCGGTCTTCAGTTCCTCACAGGCCTGGCGGAACCAAGCCTGCGTCTCGGCGAGGCGCCCCTCGAGGTCCACCTCCGCCTTGTCCACCGCTGCCATCCTGGACTTGGCATTGTCTAGGTAGGCATGGTGAAGCGCCTGAAGCTTGTGGAAGTTGGCGCTCATGCTCTAGAGGAGCCGCTCTTCCTGGGAACCGCTGCCACCGACGCTTGGTTCGTCAATGACCTTGAGCCCCATGGCGGCGAGCACCTCGTCGTTGAACACCTCCCCCTCGGCGGGCGTCCTGGTGCTCGCCGTCCATGGGATGTGGACAAATAGATCGTCGCTCACCTTCAGATACTTGCCCGAGTCGGAGGCGGCAGAGGAGGAAGGATGGTCGTCAACCACCTCCTCCTCGGCAGCGGCCTTGCTGGTCTCCCCGGCAGGCCCCTTGTCGGCCTCCTCGGCAGCGGTCTCGTCGGTCTACCCAGCAGGCCCCTTGGTGGCGTCCTCAGCAACATCCTTGGCGTCCTCCTCAGCGGCGATCTCGTCGGCCTCGGCCGCGGCATCCCTGGCGACCTCCTCGATGACAGTGTCCATCTGATACGTCTCCAACGTATCTATAATTTTTGATTGTTCCATGCTATATTATATCCTGTTTTGGACATTATTGGGCTTTATTATACACTTTTATATTATTATTGGGACTAACCTATTAAGCGGAGTCCAAACAGAATGAAACCTTCAGGAACGTGATTTTCGGAACAAACATGATCTAGAGGACTTGGACCCTATGTCAAGACATCAACCAGGAAGGCACGAGGTAGGGGGCGCGCCTAACCCCCCCCCCCCCCCCCAGGCGTGCCCTCCACCCTCGTGGAGCCCACGTTGCTCCACCGACGTACTTCTTCCTCCTATATATACGTACATACCCCCAAACTACCAGATACGGAGCCAAAACCCTAATTCCACCGCTGTAACTTTCTGTATCCACGAGATCCCATCTTGGGGCCTTTTTCGGAGCTCCGCCGGAGGGGGTATCGATCACGGAAGGCTTCTACATCAACACCATAGCCTCTCCGGTGAAGTGTGAGTAGTTTACTTCAGACCTTCGGGTCCATAGTTATCAGCTAGATGGCTTCTTCTCTCTTTTTGGATCTCAATACAAAGTTCTCCCCCTCTCTTGTGGAGATCTATTCGATGTAATCTTCTTTTGCGGTGTGTTTCTTGAGACTGGTGAATTGTGGGTTTATGATCAAGTTTATCTATGAACAATATTTGAATCTTCTCTGAATTCTTTTATGTATGATTGGTTATCTTTGCAAGTATCTTCAAATTATCAGTTTGGTTTGGCCTACTAGATTGATCTTTATTGCAATGGGGGAAGTGCTAAGCTTTGGGTTCAATCTTGCGGTGTCCTTTCCCAATGACAGTAGGGTCAGCAAGGAACGTATTGTATTGTTGCCATCGAGGATAACAAGATGGGGTTTATATCATATTGCATGAGTTTTGTCATGGAATTGTCATGGCAGATGTCCTAGCGAAAGGACTTAGTCGTAGGGCCATCGCAACTAGGAAGCTTAAAGGGGTTAATCGGGACAAAGGACACGAGAGATTTTATACTAGTTCGGCCCCTTACGATGAAGGTAAAAGCCTACGTCTAGTTGTGTTGATATTGCTGGGGTTTCGATCACCAAGAGGCTAGTTCGCCGGCTTGGTTATCGATCTCTTGTTTCTTGCCCTAAGCCGCCACCGGGTCGTCCCCTTATATACACGGGTTGACGCCTGGTGGCCTACAGAGTCCCGGCCGGCTCATAAAACGTGTCCGGCTCGGTGACTTCTTTTAGATGCCTTTCCTTACAAGTCTTTCCTTACATACGGCGGTTTACAATATTGGGCCTTAAGCCGCCTCTAGGCCTTTAGGCCTTCTATAAGATTTAATAAACTATCGCCTTGAATGTTTACTGGGCTTCCTTTGTGATCCGCCATTGGGGCTGACCCGGCCCCTCCTGGGCTTGTCATAACTGATAGCTATATCCCCAACATTAGGCCCCAGGTTGACTTTGAACTTTGTTCTTTGTCAATCTCCAACACTTAAACAAAAATCCATCTTCCTTTCCTCGCAGAAGTTTCTGTAACCTGCCATGACGTCATTGCTTGAAAACATGAAAAACTTTTATGACGTCATCTCTCAATGGATCTTCATCTTTAATGCCTTCTGAGAATCGAGGCGTCCATTTAGTTAGATAACCATTATTCGGGTCTTCCTTGATTTTCACGCCCGCTTGTTCGCTTATCCCCTTATAAATAAGCACGCCCCAGTCTTTCTCATTTCCTCTCTTCTTCGTCTTCTTCCTCTCGCAACCCCACTGCAACTCGAGCCCCGCCGCCATCGCAGAGCACCTCGTCGTCGTCGACCTTGGCCGCTGCATCAACCAGAATCAGTTTAGAGAACGGCGGTGATCTTCCGTTGAGGATCCGTGGCTGTAAGTCTTCCTCCTCCTATTCTTCAGATCCGCATTTACGACTTCTAGGTTTTTCGCATGTTCTTTGCGGTTCATCGTGGTTTCTTCATAGTTCTTCCACTGACTCCTCTTCTTGATCCAAAAAAGAGATATATGCTTGTGCGGTAGCTGTTTGGTGCCTACTCTTGACGCTAGTAGATCCCTTTTTCTGGTAAAAAGGCCGCATTAGGACTGATGAACTCATCTATACTATATTTTTAGGTCTAGAAATTTTCTCATTTTGAATGGCCATTTGATCCATAATAATATCCAGAAGTTAAGAAACCTGTTTGTCTCAACACTTAACCAATTCTGTTGCTGGTATTTCTCAAATGTCTATAGTCATGGCGGCTTGTGGCACCGGCTTACTTTTCCTTATATGACATTAGCCCTTACTTAAGCCGCCATTACTCCCCTGTACCACTATCACTTATTTTCAACATTATCATTGAATTGAACCAGCATGTTGCTTTCCTTTCAGTTCGTTTTTGAACATCATGCCGTCCAAAGCGCCGACTATCTGCAACTGGGTTCCCTCAGCCGTGACTGAGGACAATTTAAAGGAGTTCTTCTCCATAGGATTTTTGCCAGGGAAAAATGTCATGTCTTATCGTGCACCTGACCCGGATGAGGAACGGCCCAATCCAAGAGATGGTGAAGTCATTGTCTTTTCTGACCACATGAACCGTGGCTTTTCACCGCCCGTCTCAAAGTTCTTCAGAACATCCTCCATTTTTTGAAACTCCACCCTCAAGATATCGGGCCCAATTCCATATCCAATATCTGCAACTTCCAAGTGCTCTGTGAGGTGTACCTTCAGGAAGAGCCGACCGTGGAACTCTTTAGAGAGTATTTTTATCAGAACCGGCAGAATGAGTGCACCAATGGCCTTAGCTTGGAACTTGGAGGCATCTCGATTCAACACCGACAGGGTGACGTCTTCCCCCTCATAGTCTTGTCGAGTCATCCCAAAGACTGGAATCAAACTTGGTTCAATTGTCAAGACACTTCACCAGCAAATGAGAAGCCATTGTCGGGTTATCGCGCTGTGCGTCTTGACTCCAAATTTGCGCTCCCTGACAAGCTTACTGCTGATGAACGCAAGAAGCTGATTCCATCAATCAAAAGGATTAATGCTTTATTGGGGAACGACTTAATAGGGGTTGATTTGACCCGTTGCTGGATCTCATGGCGGGTCATCCCTCTAAGCCGCCGATCCAAACTGATGTATGAATATGGTGTAGGTCTGAATGATTCTCTTCGTTACAACTCCGTTCAGTTACCCGAAGAAGAAATTGTTGCAATGTCAACTCTTCTGGTAAATGGCAAATATGAAGACTGTAGTAAAGTCGGGTTAAACCCCTTCTGCAGACTTAACCCGGCGCCAGAGGTAAAGAACCTCTGATCTCTTTCTCTTTTGTTATTTTCTCAGCCATTTTTAAATACTTGCCTGACCTTTCATCTTGTTTTACTTGTTTATAGGCCAAATCTGATTTCTGGAAAGCCAAATATGACCACGAAGCTGCCAAGAAAGCAAGAGCCGCCACCATAAACTCCAAGAAGACGACCCGGAGATCTAAAAATAAGAAGAAGAGCACCGCTAAAGACCTGCTGAAGCTTGACGATGATACTTCTGAGTTGGAGGTAGCCCTTGACTCCCTTGGCCAGCTTTTTAATAATCTTATTAACACTGATCATTGACAGGATGACACAGGGGCCAGTCAGGCCGTCAAAGAAGAGGTAACTATTTCCTTTGACTCATCCCATTTGCCAAGATAGAAACTTTGAATCGTAACCCAGAAAGTAAGGTTTTCGCACCCTTTGGCTTATCTGGACCCTCATTTTCTTTCGAAAAAGCAGTAACATGAGAGCCGCCGTCAGGCACGGAACGATGATGAACCGCTTGTTGTTCTTCAACAAACTCCTCAAAAGCGCCAAAATGAGGTTTATTCCTTCGCCTTTTACTTTCCATTAATGGATCTTCTCCCTTGCATTACTAACTTTACTTTATCTTTGCAGGAGGTGTCTTGCTCTTCTGGCGACTAATCTCAAACTCAATTCCCGGCCTTTAAGACTGCCCATGGGTAAGGAAGAAATCATCTTTCCTCCGTGTTTTTCAAACTGCTTTTTTATACTAACTATTTCATAATATCTTTCTTAGTGGCCAAGCCAAGTCCAAGAAGGCCAAGGTGACTAGGCCGGCAGAAGACCCGCCAGTCCTTGCACCCGAATCGGCTATGCCACCTTCTCCTCCATTAGCTGAAGCACCAGAAGACCCGGCTGTCAATGCTGAAGTAGATCCTCCTGAGCCGTCAGTTGACGATACCATCGTTAATCCTTCTACTAGTGGTCCATCCGGCTCAGCCAACCCGCCATCGTTGTCTGCCCAGGACGTTCTGATCACTGGAAGCCGCTTTGTTGAGCCGGGGAATCCCACCGTGTTGGCTCGTCACATGGCTAAACAAGAGGCTTTGGAGAGACAAAAAGTGTGTTTTGACATTTCTCATTATAGCCATCGGAACGCCAATGACATATTGTCTGGCTATCTGAGCCATGTGCACTCCAGCCATGACTCAGAAATCGAAATGGTCAAGCAGTTGCAGCTGAAGTATGAGGTATACTCTTCCGGCTTACTTATATTCTGCTAGCCCCAAGTCTTCATATTATGATAAAACCTTGAATGATCTGTAGACTTATGATATAGGCTAAAGCTTTACCTTTAGATATTTTTGGAGTCCAATAAAATAGAATAAACTTCACTGGTAGTCCCCAAGGACCGGTTCACTTGACCATAAATGAGCCGGTACTTTGAATTTCATAACTGTCTTGTGCCGAACGCAACAAATATTGTAGTCCGGCTTAACCTTGAGATACTTGCTGAATATCATACATTAGCCCCCAAGTGCCAAGTGTTGTTACTTTGTAAAGTACTTGGGACTTGAAGTATAGTAGAGTCATAGGAATTTGTTTTGGCATACATTAGCCCCCAAGTGTCAAGTGGTTTTGCAGTGCAAAGTACTTGAGACTTGAATCTTGACTCTTCAATTCTAATGGAAACCTTGACACACCTGTGTATGTTTTGTAGAATGCCTTATCTGAAATGAGTTTGCAATTAACTGATGCGATGACCCGGCTGGCGGATCAGGAGGCAAAAAACAAGTCTGCTAACTCCAAACTGCAATTAAGTCTTGCTGAGACGGAGAAATTGAGAACCAGCTTGACCGCCAGGAAGAAAACCTGGGCTGAAGAGAAAACGCTGCTGACACAACGCGCCCAAAAAGCTGAAGCAGCTCTTGAAGAGGTTACTATGGAGCTGACCGGATTAAAGGACCGGGTGTCTTAGATGGTTTCCGCCATCTTTGGTACGTCATCCGTACTGATCGTTTGTACCTTCTGCTGACCCGGAATATAAACCGCTAGCTGACCCTTTGTGTCCAAAATATGTGCAGGCCCGCGAAGCAAGAATCTGAGCCAAGACAACATGACTAAACTAAAGGCGGTGTATACCTTAGTGGAGCAGTTGTACATTGGCGCCCAACGAGCACTTGCCGCTATCTCTCCTGCCAATCAAGGACCCAACCAGCTCAGTGATGTCTTGAAAAAACTGTCAATCTTACCTGCCAGGTTCCAAGAAGTCAAGCGATCCTGTGCTAGGGCTGGAGCTTTGACTGCCCTGAGACGCTCCAAGGCTTGGGTGCCAGATCTAGACCCAGCAGATGTAGCCAGAGGGTACCCCACGGTGAAGGAAGACGGGTCTCTGTTTGAACAGGATGACTTCGTTGCTTGGGTGAGGGAGGTGCGACCTTAGGCCACCATTCTCGAAGAAGAAACAAATATCAATAAATACCAGCCGGGTTTTCATTTGGAAAATAAGAAGATGGCGACTCCCTCCTACAAGGTTACCGACCTTATCCCACCGGTTCGTCAACATACATTTGCTCCGGATGTTGATCCAGCCGGCTTGATTGATGAAGAATTAGAATTCATCGCCGTGAACGGCTTCGACTGGTCCAACCCTGGCTTCCAATTAACAGAAGGAAGTGAACCGGCAAGGAAGGAGTGAGAACCATCTTTGTGGGCTTTTTAACAGCCTTGTAATAGACTTAGCTTTGAAAACAGCTACATATTTTGCTTATGACATCGCGCACAAGATGCCGTGTGTGACTCTTTGCTTCTTGATGTCAATATATGCGTCACATTCATGGTTATCTTTGCGATATTTCAGCTCTGTTCCTGTAGCAAAAAGAAAAACTTGCTTGGCGGTTTAACACCGAACGGGTCAGAACACCCGGTGTATAACTAATACTTCATCATAGTAGATGAAATAGAAAAACAAATGCGAAGAATAACCAAGGTGGAAACAAACCTCGATTAATAGAAAGCAATTGTTCTTAAATAACAATTGTAACTGCATTTTTTTACCTCTGGACCATCGGTTTATGCGATCCAGGTGATGAGGTTGATGAACCAATCTTTGTGAGAAGTCAATGCTTCGGTACGACTGATGACTGTAATGCCTTGGCAGCTTATTGTCAAATAGTTAAGCCGGTGAAAAGACCGTGCTGACTAGTTTAAAATTGAGACAATAAAAAACCAATAAGGCAAATAAAACAAATAGCAGTTGGTAACCAATATAAATTAACCTTGTAGTTAAAGGCTGGGGTTTCGGATTCGAATACGATTAGTAAACCGGACCAAAGGGGTTAAGCTAAGATTCGAATACGACCATATAGCCCCCAGTGGCTTTGGCGTTGCGCCGATCAAGAGGGTACCGACAGCTATGTTCTCTTTGGTTCAAATACGACCTATGTTTGAACAGGAAGCCCCCAAATGACCTTGAGAGGTTTTTGACGACCCTGATTTGAATATGATCCAAGTCGGACCCAAAAGGGGTTAAGCTATGATTCGAATACGATCAAGAAGCCCCCTAGTGAGTTTGGCTTTTGAGCCGATCAAGAGGGTTACGACAGCTATGTTCTCTTTGGTTCGAATACGACCTATGTTCGAACAGGAAGCCCCCAAGTGACCGTGAGAGTTTACAGCTAGATTCGAATACGATCATAAGCCGAACCAAAAAGGTTAGACTTGATTCAGATATGATCAGCTCCTTAATAGTCATATTAAATAAAAAATATTAAAGATATGTAATCTTTGAAAGGGAAAAAGACCGAGGTCCTGCTTTATTACTTATCATAGTATATACAACATCAAAGTATGTACATGATGAGAGCCGGTGGCTCGGGTGTAGTATGGCCGAAGTTGAGCAATGTTCCATGGCCGGTGGGTCTCCTCCTCTAACTTACGTGAGTCTTTGTGCTCTCGAAT
The DNA here is from genome assembly GCF_056163025.1 of Triticum urartu. Lineage (NCBI taxonomy): Eukaryota > Viridiplantae > Streptophyta > Magnoliopsida > Poales > Poaceae > Triticum > Triticum urartu. Next base: position 169,522,196 of record NC_141876.1, on the reverse strand, counting down.
GTCAATGAGGTAATATGACCAGTTGTTTAAGTTATTGCTAACCACAAAGGGTCCTTCCCTAGGCGGGGATAGCTTGTGTGCATCTGACAGATCCTAGATGAGCCGGAGCACCAGATCACCTTCTTGAAAAGTTCTGGACTTAACCCGGCGGCTGTGATAACGGCGCAGGTCCTGTTGATAAATTGCTGATCGAGCCGCAGCTAAGTCTCTTTCCTCATCCAACAAGTCAAGTGCATCCTGTCTGGCTTGCTCGTTATTAGCTTCAACATAAGCCGCCACACGGGGCGATTCATGACGGATGTCACTAGGCAATACTGCTTCCGCTCCATAAACCATGAAGAAAGGTGTATAACCTGTAGACCTGTTAGGAGTGGTGTTGACACTCCATAGCACCGAGGGTAACTCCTCTACCCAACAACCCGGCATTCGCTGTAAGGGAACCATAAGCCGGGGTTTGAGACCTTTTAAGATTTCCTGATTTGCTCTCTCAGCTTGACCATTGGATTGAGGATGGGCTACAGAAGAAACATCAAGCCGGATATGCTCACGTTGACAAAACTCCTCCATAGCCCCTTGGGATAGATTAGTGCCATTGTCAGTGATAATGCTGTGTGGAAAACCAAAATGAAAAATCACCTTTTTCATGAACTGAACCGTCGTGGCTGCATCACACTTACTCACTGGCTCTGCCTCAACCCACTTTGTGAATTTGTCAACTGCCACTAAAAGATGTGTCTTTTATACTTAGACCTTTTGAAAGGTCCAACCATGTCAAGACCCCGGATCGCAAATGGCCAGGTGATTGGAATCATCCGCAACTCTTGAGCCAGCACATGTGCTCGTTGTGCGAATTTTTGACATCCATCACACCTACTGACCAGCTCTTCTGCATCGGCATGAGCCGTTAACCAGTAAAAACCATGACGAAAAGCCTTTGCCACAAGGGATTTTGACCCGGCGTGATGACCACAATCACCTTCATGGATCTCATGAAGTATTTCTTGGCCTTCTTCAGGAGAAACACACGCTGAAACGCTCCGGAGACGCTGCGATGGTATAATTCTCCGTCTGAAATCGTCATTGACTTAGACTCCCGAGTTATCTGTTAGGCCAGGGTCTCATCCGCTGGCAACTCGCCCCAGGACATGTAAGCCAAGAACGGCACTGTCCAATCTAGGATGACGTGAAGAGCCGCCACGAACTGTGCCTCCGGGTCAGGAACAGCTAGATCTTCTGTAGGTAACTTAACAGATGGGTTATGCAAAACATCCAAAAAGGTGTTAGGTGGCACCGGCTTATGCTGAGATCCCAACCGGCTTAAAGCATCCGCTGCTTCGTTCTTCCTACGATCAATGTGTTCCACCTGATAACCCTTAAAATGTCCTGCAAGAGCATCAACTTCACGGTGATAAGCCGCCATGAGAGGGTCCTTGGAATCCCACTTGCCTGATACCTATTGGGCCACCAAATCTGAATCGCCAAGACACCGACCCGGCTTAGGCTCTTCTCTTTAGCCATTCGAAGACCATGGAGCAAGGCTTCAAATTCTGCTGCGTTGTTAGTACAAGGAAACATCAGTCGCAACACATAAAAAAAATTTCACCTCGAGGGGAAGTTAACACAACTCCAGCCCCCGAGCCCTCCAACTGTCTGGACCCATCAAAGTGAATCGTCCAATATGTGTTGTCTGGTTTCTCCTCTGGCATCTGCATCTCTGTCTAGTCATTAATAAAGTCAACCAGCGCTTGAGATTTGATCGTAGTACGTGGCACATACTTCAACCCATGAGACCCAAGTTCAATGGCCCACTTGGCGACTCGTCCAGTAGCTTCTATATTCTGGATGATGTACCCCAAAGGCGCAGAGCTAACCACAGTGACTAGGTGACCCTGAAAGTAATGTTTAAGTTTCTGGCTTGCCATGAACACCCCATACACGAGCTTCTGCTAATGTGGATATCTTTGTTTATATTCAATCAGCACCTCACTGACGTAATAAGCCGGCCGTTGAACCGGATGTTCCTTGCCAACCTCCTTGCGCTCCACCACAATTGCCACACTAACAGCTCGTGAGTTAGCTGCTGCGTATAATAACATCGTCTCTTTCTCAACTGGAGCAGCAAGAACCGACAGCTCAGCAAGTTGTTTCTTCAGATCCTCAAAAGCAGAGTTCGCAGCATCGCTCCAAATGAAATCATCTGTTTTCTTCATCATCTGATACAAAGGCATCTCCTTCTCCCCTAACTGGCTTATGAACCGGCTCAAAGCAACAACACAACCCGCCAGCCGTTGAACGTCGTTGATGCATGTTGGTTTAGCCAGGGATGTGCTTGCCTTAATTTTCTCTGGGTTAGCTTCAATACCTCGGTTGGACACCAAGAAACCCAAAAGCTTGCCAGCTGGGACTCCAAAAACACACTTGGTCGGGTTAAGCATCATTTTGTAGACCCGGAGGTTATCAAAGTTCTCCTTCAGATTTGTTACCAAGGTTTCCTCTTTTCTGGACTTTACCACTATATCATCCACATAAGCATGAACATTATGCCCAATCTGATTGTGAAGGCAATTCTGCATACACCGTTGATAAGTTGCCTAGGCGCTCTTAAGCCCGAAGGGCATAGACATAGCAGAAGGCTCCAAATGGAGTAATGAAAGTTGTCTTCTCCTGGTCCTTGACTGCCATCTTGATCTGATGATAACCTGAATAAGCATCCAGAAAACTCAAACGCGCGCAACCCGCCGTAGCATCGATGGTCTGATCAATACGGGGGAGAGCAAAAGGGTCAGCTGGACAAGCTTTGTTTAAATCGGTGTAATCCACACACATACGCCAGGTGCCGTTCTTTTTGAGTACAAGCACCGGGTTGGCCAACCACTCTGGGTGAAAGACTTCCACAATGAACCCGGCCGCGAGCTGGGCCACCTCTTCTCCAATGGCCTTGTGCCTTTCCTCGTTGAACTGTCAGAGAAATTGCCTGGCTGGCTTAAACTTTGGATCAATATTGAGAGTGTGCTCAGCGAGTTCTCTCGGGACACCCAGCATGTCAGAAGGTTTCCATGCAAAGATGTCCCGGTTCTCACGGATCAACTCGATGAGCGCGTTTTCCTATTTTGGATCCAAGTTGGTACTGATGATGAACTGCTTGGATGAGTCGCCGGGCACAAAATCAACCATCTTGGTGTCATCAGCTGACTTGAACTTCAACACCGGTTCCTGCTCCATTGTTGGCTTCTTTAAAGACGTCATGTCTGCCGGGTCAACATTATCCTTATAAAGCTTTAACTCTTCTGTTGCACAAACTGACTCAGCATATGCAGCATCTCCTTCTTCACACTCCAGGGCTATTTTCCGGCTTCCATGTACTGTAATGGTGCCCTTATAACCCGGCATTTTAAGCTGCAAATACACATAACATGGCCGAGCCATGAACTTGGAGTAAGCCGGCCGTCCAAACAGAGCATGATATGTTATTTTGATCTTAACCACCACAAAGGTTAATTTCTCCGCTCTGGAATCATATTCATCCCCAAAGGCTACTTCCAGTTCAATCTTACCAACTGGGTATGCCGACTTGCCAGGTACCACACCGTGAAAAACTGTGTTGGATTGCTTAAGACTCTTATCAGTCAACCTGAGGCGCTACTACCAAGGCCAAGTGACCCGGATTATCAACCCGGGGAGGATGATCCTCTCTGCTCCACATAATAGGTTGTTTTGACCACCGTAAGTAACGTGGAATCGCCGATTCAACGGCATTGACAACCCTCTTGTGAAGCTTCTGGTCCCTCTTGCACAAGCTAGTGGTAAACACATGATATTGCCCACTATTCAACTGTTTTGGGTTGCTCTGATACCCGGACTGTTGCTGCTAATTACCTTGGCCGGGTTGTGGATTATAACATCCTTGGTTACCCGCATGTCCCTGGCCGTGAAAGCCGCCTCCACCTGAACCGGCGCCCGGGCCATGAACGACGCCTCCACCTGAACCGCCGCCAGGGCCGTGACTTCCATCAAATGCATTTGAATTTTTAAATGCCTTCATGATTGTACAGTCCTTCCACAGATGGGTGGCTGGCTTCTCCCGGGTGCCGTGTCTTGGACAAGGCTCATTCAATGGTTGCTCAAGGGTGGGACCTGACCCACCCGACCGAGGGGGTTGCCTACCCTTGCGCCGTTGATTGTTGCCCTGCGCATTGGTGTTAGCCACAAATTTGTCAGCCTTACGTTTATTACCTCCTTGATTTGCCGGGTTATGCTGGTGACCCTTGTCGTTGCCGTTCTTCTTTCCCTTCCCTGTCTTTTCTTCATCAGACACAGGGTCCTTGGTACTATCAGAATTAGCATACTTGACGAGAGCCGCCATCAACTGGCCCATATCATTGCAGTCATGTTTAAGCCGCCCCAGCTTCTGCTTCAGAGGTTCAAAACGGCAATTTTTCTCCAACATTAAGACTGCCGAGCCAGCATCCATCTTATCAGATGAATGAATTATCCCCTTGACCCGGTGCACCCAATGGGTTGTGGACTCACCTTCCTCTTGTTTACAATTAGTTAGGTCCACGATTGACATAGGTTGTTTGCATGTGTCCTTGAAGTTCTGAATGAACCGGGCTTTTAACTCTGCCCATGAGCCGATGGAATTGGGGGGCAAACCATTTAGCCAAGTGCGAGCTGTTCCATCCAACATCATAGTGAAATACTTAGCCATTGCTGCGTTGCTGACCTCCAACAGCTCCATTGCCATCTCATAACTCTCAATCCAGGCCCCAGGCTGCAAGTCAGCCGTGTAGTTAGGCACCTTACGAGGCCCCTTGAAGTCTTTTGGCAAACGCTCATTACATATGGCCGACACCAGGCAAGGGACACCTCTGGTTCTCGTGGCCACTCCTACCTCAACCAAGGTTGCTGGATAAGACGGAGAAGTTTGATGAGCGCCTGCTCAGCTGCCAGTTGAACCGGGCACTTAGCTTCTTGTCGGATCCTCTCCTGATCCGCTAAGTTAAGAGCTTTGGCCTGTACCGGCTCATGCCTGCGCGGCTGGTTGCGGCGTTGAGCGTTGCTTGACATATCAGCTGAGTCCATATGCCTGCTATAGCTCGGGCTCCGGCTTGGGCGAGGGGTTCAATGGATTCTGTCTCGACTGTAAGAGTACGCATCCTGCTGTGCCAGAGCTGTCTGAAGAAGCTCCCTCACCCTTCGTGTTTCGACTGCTTTCGGAGAATCGCCTTCCATCGAGAGAGCCGCCAAACGTGTCGACGCAGCAATGAGGTTTACTAAAGGATTAGAGAAGTGACCCGGTGGTGTTGGCGCATAATGAGGCGGAGCGGTATACATGCGAGGTGGCTCCATGGCCCGCGGCTGAATCGGTGCTCCTGGTGTCGTGATCCGATTTGCTTCTGGCGGGTTACTTGGGCCGGCCCTAGGTGTATGGAAAAGGTTCCTGGGATCGAGTGTCAGAGGTAGACGTGATTGAGTTTTCTGATGCCTCCTCCTCATGACCTCGTTTGACGCGTTTAGATCCACCAAGAGTCGGAAAGTCTCCGCTTGAAGCTGCTGAGCACGAGCGTCCAAAGCCGCCCGCTCCGCAGCCATCCTGACCTCTTCAGCTACTAAGTTTTCCTTGGCCTGTGCCATCTCTTCGCGCACCCGTGCTACCTCCACATCATGCTGAACCTTGTCTGCCGGTTCTACCACGGCAGTCAATAGGGCCGTCAGCTTATCCGTGAGGTCCATTAGTATCTGAGCCGGGGAGCGCGCGGGGTCTCCTGACCCTGCCGCTGCCGACCCGGTGGCCATTGCTGCCGCAGCCGTGGAGTTCTGCCCGGGCTGGGTGCCTGCCATGAAGACTCCAGCTCGATTCGGCAGCTCAAAGGGGCCTGGAATACTGCTGCTATCGGAACAGCCCCCAAGCATGCCATCCTGCAGCTGATACAACGAGTCCGTCTCGCCTGTGGATGACGTAGCGTCGGAATAGATGGCCGTCTCACCACCATCCACTAATCCTTCTGAATATTCCCTTCCATGGACGCAGCCCACAAAGACACGTTTTACGGCGGGTCGGGCCTGGGCGGGTCTCGCATGCTGAGCCGTCTCGATGACGTCGGTGCAGATGTCCGGCTCAGGGCCTGATTCGCCGATCCGGCCGATGAAGACATGAATCCCGCCGAAGGGGACCCGATACCTGTACTCAATTGAGCCGGCCTCGGGGACCCAGCCTTCGTCGTCGATGTAGAGCTTGCCTCAATGACTCTTGGTCATCCGGCCCACAAAGTATCCCTTGAGCCATTCGAAGTTGCCCTTCAAGAACTCAAATCCACCATGCGCTGGCCCCACGGTGGGCGCCAACTGTCGTGGAATTGTCACGGCGGATGTACTAGCCAAAGGACTTAGTCGTAGAGCCATCGCAACTAGGAAGCTTAATGGGGTTAATCGGGACAAATGACACGAGAGATTTTATACTAGTTCGGCCCCTTACGATGAAGGTAAAAGCCTACGTCTAGTTGTGTTGATATTGCTGGGGTTTCGATCACCAAGAGGCTAGTTCGCCGGCTTGGTTATCGATCTCTTGTTTTGTGCCCTAAGCCGCCACCGGGTTGTCCCCTTATATACACAGGTTGACGCCTGGTGGCCTACAGAGTCCCGGTCGGCTGATAAATCGTGTCCGGCTCGGTGACTTCTTTTACATGCCTTTCCTTACAAGTATTTCCTTACATACGACGGTTTACAATATTGGGCCTTAAGCCGCCTCTAGGCCTTTAGGCCTTCTATAAGATTTAATAAACTATCGCCTTGAATGTTTACTGGGCTTCCTTTGTGACCCGCCATTGGGCTGACCCGGCCCCTCCTGGGCGGGTCATAACTGATAGCTATATCCCCAACAAGTTTATCCCTCTACATCATGTCATCTTTCTTAAAACGTTACTCTATTCTCTTGAACTTAATACTCTAGATGCATGCTGGATAGCGGCCGATGTGTGGAGTAATAGTAGTAGATGCAGGCAGGAGTCGGTTTACTTGTCTCGGACGTGATGCCTATATACATGATCATACCTAGATATTCTTATAACTATGCTCAATTCTGTCAATTGCTCAACAGTAATTTGTTCACCCACCGTAATACTTATGCTCTCGAGAGAAGCCACTAGTGAAACCTATGGCCCCTGGGTCTATTTTCCATCATATTAATCTTCCAATACTTAGTTATTTCATTTGCCATTTATTTTACTTGCATATTTATTCCTCTTTATCATAAAAATACACAAAATATTATCTTATCATATCTATCAGATCTCACTCTCGTAGGTGACCATGAAGGGATTGACAACCCCTTTATCGTGTTGGTTGCGAGGAGTTTATTTGTTTGTGTAGGTGCGAGGGACTCGTGCGTGGCCTCCTACTGGATTGATACCTTGGTTCTCAAAAACTGAGGGAAATACTTACGCTGCTTTGCTGCATCACCCTTTCCTCTTCAAGGGAAAACCAACGCAGTGCTCAAGAGGTAGCAAGAAGGATTTCTTGCGCCGTTGCCGGGGAGTCTACGCAAAAGTCAACATACCAAGTACCCATCACAAACCCTTATCTCCCGCATTACATTATTTGTCATTTGCCTCTCGTTTTCCGCTCCCCCACTTCACCCTTGCCGTTTTATTTGCCCTCTCTCTCTCCTTCCTCCTCCTCTTTCTCTATTCGCCTCTTTTTGCTCGACTCTTGTTTGCTTGTGTGTTGGATTGCTTGCTTGTCATGATGGCTCAGGATAATACCAAATTGTGTGACTTTACTAATACCAACAACAATGATTTTATTAGCACTCTGATTGCTCCTCTTACCAATGATGAATCTTGTGAAATTAATGTTGCTTTGCTGAATCTTGTTATGAAAGATCCGTTTTCCGGCCTTCCTGGTGAAGATGCCGCTACCCATCTAAACAACTTCGTTGATTTGTGTGATATGCAAAACAAGAAAGATGTGGATAACGATATTGTTAAATTGAAGTTATTCCCATTTTCGCTTAGAGATCGTGCTAAAGCTTGGTTTTCGTCTTTGCCTAAAAATAGTATTGATTCATGGAATAAGTGCAAAGATGCTTTTATCTCTAAGTATTTTCCTCCCGCTAAGATCATCCCTCTTAGAAACGATATTATGAATTTTAAGAAACTTGATCATGAACATGGTGCACAAGCTTGGGAGAGGATGAAATTAATGATACGTAATTGCCCTACACATGGTTTGAATTTATGGATGATTATACAAAAAATTTATGCCAGATTGAATTTTTCTTCTAGAAACCTTTTAGATTCGGCCACGGGAGGCACTTTTATGGAAATCACTTTAGGAGAAGCTACTAAACTCCTAGATAATATTATGGTTAATTATTCTCAATGGCACACCGAAAGATCTACTAATAAGAAAGTGCATGCGATAGAAGAAATCAATGTTTTGAGTGGAAAGATGGATGAACTTATGAAATTATTTGCTAATAAAGGTGTTTCTTCTGATCCTAATGATATGCCTTTGTCTACTTTGATTGATAATAATAATGAATCTTTGGATGTGAATTTTGTTGTAGGAATTATTTTGGTAACAACGCGTATAGAGGAAACTTTAATCCTAGGCCTTATCCTAGTAATTCCTCTAATAATTATGGTAACTCCTACAAAAATTCTTATGGAAATTTTAATAAGATGCCCTCTGATTTTGAATCAAATATTAAAGAATTTATTACTTCACAAAAGAATTTCAATGCTTTGATTGAAGAAAAAATGCTTAAGATTGATGAGTTGGCCAGGAACGTTGATAGAATTTCTCTTGATGTTGATTCTTTGAAACTTAGATCTATTTCACCTAATCATGATATCAATGAGTCTCTCAAAGCTATGAGAATTTCCATTCATGAGTGCAAAGAAAGAACCGCTAGGATGCGTGCTAAGAAAGATTGCTTTATAAAAGCGTGTTCTTCTAGTTTCCATGATAACAAAGATGAAGATCTAAAAGTTATTGATGTGTCCCTATTAAATCTTTGTTTTGTAATATGAATCTTGATAATGATGGGACTGAATATGATCCACCTTTACCTAGAAGGCGTTCCAAAAATTCAGAGTCTTTAGATCTTGATGCTAAAATTATTAAAAGTGGGATTGAAGAAGTCAAAACTTTAAATATCGATGAACCCACTATTTTGGATTTCAAGGAATTTAATTATGATAATTGCTCTTTGATAGATTGTATTTTCTTGTTGCAATCTGTGCTAAATTCTCATCATGATTATAGTCAAAATAAAGCCTTTACCAAAGATATCGTTGATGCTTTGATGCACTTATGAAGAAAAACTTGAGTTGGAAGTTTCTATCCCTAGAAAACTTTATGATGAGTGGGAACCTACTATTAAAATTAAAATTAAAGATCATGAGTGCTATGCCTTGTGTGATTTGGGTGCTAGTGTTTCCACGATTCCTATGACTTTGTGTGATTTGCTAGGTTTCCGTGATTTTGATGATTGCTCTTTAAATTTGCACCTTGCGGATTCCACTATCAAGAAACCTATGGGAAGAATTAATGATGTTCTTATTGTTGCAAATAGGAATTATGTGCCCATAGATTTTATTGTTCTTGACATAGATGGCAATCCTTCATGTCCTATTATTCTTGGTAGACCTTTCCTTAGAACGATTGGTGCAATTATTGATATGAAGGAAGGGGCATTAAGGAAAGCCATGGAACACTTCCCTAGAAATAAATTAAATTACCATGTGAATCTATTATAAGAGCCACTTATGGATTTCCTACCAAAGATGGCAATACCTAGATCTATCTTCACTTTTATGCCTAGCTAGGGGCATTAAGCGATAGCGCTTGTTGGGAGGCATCCCAATTTTATTTTTATTCCTTGCTTTTTGCTCCTGCTTATTAATAAATAATTTATATAGCCTCTGTTTTGGTTGTGTTTTTTGTGTTTAGTTAGTGTTTGTGCCAACTAGAACCGTTGGGAAGACTTGGGGAAAGTATTTTTAATCTTGCTGTAAAAAACAGAAACTTTAGAGCTCACGAGAATTGCTGTCATTTTTATTTGGAAAGAGCTATTTAGTTAATTATTTTTGAAGAATATTAATATATAAATTACTCACGTCCATCAATTAATTTTAGAATTTTTGGGGTTTCATATCCTGCGTTAGCTACAGATTACTACAGACTGTTCTGTTTTTGACAGATTCTGTTTTTCGTGTGTTGTTTGCTTATTTTAATGAATCTATGGCTAGTAAAATAGTTTATAAACCATAGATAAGTTGGAATACAGTAGGTTTAACACCAATATAAATAAATAATGAGTTCATTACAGTACCTTGAAGTGGTGTTTTGTTTTCTTTCGCTAACGGAGCTCACGAGATTTTCTACTTTAAGTTTTGTGTTGTGAAGTTTTCAAGTTTTGGGTAAAGATTTGATGGTTTATGGAACAAGGAGTTGCAAGAGCCTAAGCTTGGGGATGCCCATGGAACCCCCAAGATAATCTAAGGACACCTAAAATCCAAAGCTTGGTGATGCCCCGGAAGGCATCCCCTCTTTCGTCTACTTCCATCGGTAACTTTACTTGGAGCTATATTTTTATTTACCACATGATATGTGTTTTGCTTGGAGAGTCTTGTATTATTTGAGTCTTTATTTGTTAGTTTTCCACAATCAACCTCGCTGTACACACCTTTTGAGAGAGAGAGACATGATTCGGAAATTTTTAGAATACTCTATGTGCTTCACTTATATCTTTTGAGTTATATAGTTTTTGCTCTAGTGCTTCACTTATATCTTTTAGAGCACGTTGGTGGATTTGTTTTATAGAAACCGTTGTTATCTCATGCTTCACTTAGATTATTTTGAGAGTCCTACAAAACAGCGTGGTAAATTGCTTTAATTATGTTGGGCATTCGAAATTAATAATAAAATTTTCTTATGAGTGTGTTGAATACTATGAGAAGTTTGATACTTTATAATTGTTTTGAGATATGGAGATGGTGATATTAGAGTCATGCTAGTTGAGTAGTTGTGAATTTGAGAAATACTTGTGTTAAAGTTTGTGATTCCCGTAGCATGCACGTATGGTGAACCGTTATGTGATGAAGTCGGAGCATGATTTATTTATTGATTTTCTTCCTTATGAGTGGCAGTCGGGGACGAGCGATGGTCTTTTCCTACCAATCTATCCCCCTAGGAGCATGTGCGTAGTACTTTGCTTTGATAACTTGTAGATTTTTGCAATAAGTATATGAGTTCTTTGTGACTAAAGTTGAGTCCATGGATCATACGCACTCTCACCCTTCCACCATTGCTAGCCTCTCTAATACCGCGCACCTTTCGCCGGTATCATACAACCACCACATACGTTCCTCAAAACAGCCACCATACCTACCTATCATGGCATTTCCATAGCCATTCCGAGATATATTGCCATGCAACTTACCATCGTTCCGTTTACTATGACGCGCTCCATCATTGTCATATTGCTTTGTGTGATCATGTAGTTGACATTGTATTCGTGGCAAAGCCACCGTTCATAATTCTTTAATACATGTCACTCTTGATTCATTGCATATCCCGGTACACCGCCGGAGGCATTCACATAGAGTCATATTTTGTTCTAAGTATTGAGTTGTAATTTTTGAGTTGTAAGTAAATAAAAAGTGTGATGATCATCATTTTTAGAGCATTCTTCCAAGTGAGAAAAGGATGATGGAGACTATGATTCCCCCACAAGTCGGGATGAGACTCCGGACTAAAAAAAGGAGACCATAAAAAAGGAGAAAAGGCCCAAATAAAAAAATGAGAGAAAAAGAGAGAAGGGACAATGCTACTATCCTTTTACCACACTTTTGCTTCAAAGTAGCACCAAGATCTTCATAGAGAGTCTCCTATGTTCTCACTTTCATATACTAGTGGGAATTTTTCATCATAGAACTTGGCTTGTATATTCCAATGATGGGCTTCCTTAAAATTCCCTAGGTCTTCGTGAGCATGCGAGTTGGATGCACACCCACTTAGTTTCTTTTGAGCTTTCATACACTTATAGCTCTAGTGCATCCGTTGCATGGCAATCCCTAATCACTCACATTGATATATATTGATGGGCATCTCCATAGCCTGTTGATACGCCTGGTTAATGTGAGACTATCTTCCCCCTTTTTGTCTTTTCCACAACCACCATTCTATTCCACCTATAGTGCTATGTCCATGGCTCACACTCATGTATTATGTGAAGATTGAAAGCGTTTGAGAACACTAAAAGTATGAAACAATTGCTTAGCTTGTCATCAGGGTTGTGCATGATTTAAATTCTTTGAGTGGTGAAGATGGAGCATAGCCAGACTATATGATTTTGTAGGGATAACTTTCTTTGGCCATGTTAATTTGAAGAGACATAATTTCTTAGTTAGTATGCTTGAAGTATTATTATTTCTATGTCAATATTGAACTTTTGTCTTGAGTCTTCCGGATCTGAATATTCATACCAAAATTAAGAAGAATTACATTGAAATTATGCCAAGTAGCATTCCACATCAAAAATTCTGTTTCTATCATTTACCTACTCGAGGACGAGCAGGAATTAAGCTTGGGGATTCTTGATACGTCTCCAACGTATCTATAATTTTTTATTGTTCCATGCTATATTATATCCTGTTTTGGACATTATTGGGCTTTATTATACACTTCTATATTATTTTTGGGACTAACCTATTAACCGCAGGCCCAGCCCAGAATTGTTATTTTTTTGCCTATTTCAGAGTTTCGCAGAAAAAGAATATCAAACGGAGTCCAAACGGAATGAAACCTTCGGGAACGTGATTTTCGGAACAAACGTGATCCAGAGGACTTGGACCCTACGTCAAGACATCAACCAGGAAGGCACGAGGTAGGGGGCGCGCCTACCCCCCAGGCGCGCCCTCCACCCTCATGGGGCCCATGTTGCTCCACCGATGTTTTCTTCCTCCTATATATACCTACGTGCCCCCAAACGATCAAATATGGAGCCAAAACCCTAATTCCACCACCGTAACTTTCTGTATCCACGAGATCCCATCTTGGGGCCTGTTCCGGAGCTCCTCCGGAGGGGGCATCGATCACGGAGGGCTTCTACATCAACACCATAGCCCCTCCGATGAAGTGTCAGTAGTTTACCTCAGACCTAAGGGTCCATTGTTAGTAGCTAGATGGCTTCTTCTCTCTTTTTCGATCTCAATACAAAGTTCTCCCCCTCTCTTGTGGAGATCTATTCGATGTAATCTTCTTTTGCGGTGTGTTTGTTGAGACCGATGAATTGTGGGTTTATGATCAAGTTTATCTATGAACAATATTTGAATCTTCTCTGAATTCTTTTATGTATGATTGGTTATCTTTGCAAGTCTCTTCGAATTATCAGTTTGGTTTGGCCTACTAGATTGATCTTTCTTGCAATGGGAGAAGTGCTTAGCTTTGGGTTCAATCTTGCGGTGTCCTTTCCCAGTGACAGTATGGTCAGCAAGGCACATATTGTATTGTTGCCATCGAGGATAACAAGATGGGGTTTATATCATATTGCATGAGTTTATCCCTCTACATCATGTCATCTTGCTTAAAGCGTTACTCTGTTCTCTTGAACTTAATACTCTAGACGCATGTTGGATAGCGGGCGATGTGTGGAGTAATAGTAGTAGATGCAGGCAGGAGTCGGTCTACTTGTCTCGGATGTGATGCCTATATACATGATCATACCTAGATATTCTCATAACTATGCTAAATTCTGTCAATTGGTCAAAAGTAATTTGTTCACTCACCGTAATACTTATGCTCTCGAGAGAAGCCACTAGTGAAACCTATGCCCCCCGGGTCTATTTTCCATCATATTAATCTTCCAATACTTAGTTATTTCCTTTGCCATTTATTTTACTTGTATCTTTATTTCTCTTTATCATAAAAATACCAAAAATATTATCTTATCATATCTGACTCTCGTAGGTGACTGTGAAGGGTTGCGAGGAGTTTATTTGTTTGTGCAGGTGCGAGGGACTCGTGCATGTCCTCCTACTTGATTGATACCTTGGTTCTCAAAAACTGAGGGAAATACTTACGCTGCTCTGCTACATCACCCTTTCCTCTTCAAGGGAAAACCAACACAGTGCTCAAGAGGTAGCACCATGTCCTCCCTGTCCGCCGAGGAAGGATCTGGATATCGAGAAGGGGAATGAGGCGAAGTCAAGATCAAAATTCGAAAGAAGAAAAACGAGCGAGAACAGGAGGCAAACAACTCACCCGTGCCAAGATGGGACGAAGTGCCCCCCCCCACCAACATTCGGTGCCGGGACGGAGCCGCCGGTGCCCGGGTTCGCCTCCTCCTCCTCCGGGCGCATGGGCTCGGTGCTTGGCGCCCTTGCCGGGGACGCCCCTCGGGGCGGCGTGGTTGATGGGGGCGGCGTGTTGGGGGTGGCCCTTAGTGGCTCCTCCTGCTGCCATCCTCTTCCTGCAACCACGGCAAGGTCAGCACCAAGAGATGGTGTCCCAGCACACGTTGATGGGGAGCGAGTGATGAATGCACGTTGCGGGCTGCTATCTGGGCTACTCTGCACCACCAGGAGCATACTCGAGGTGCCCACCGGGGGCTGGCCGCCCGTTGAGGCCCTGGCCCTCTTCGCCACCCACTGGGCCAGTGTCTCCATATCCCTACGAAGATGAAGACGAGTCAAGAAAAGTGGAAAGGTCTTAGGGGCAGAGATGACAAAAGATGAGATACTTACTCATCCTCTGCCTCCTCTTCTGTTGCCTTCCTCTTCCTCCTCGGGCTAAGGGATCCGAGGTCGAAGATGACCTCCGTGTTGTCGCCTGCGGGAGGAGGGGAAGCGGGTGGAGTCCGAGGACGCTTGGACGAAGAAGAGACAGTCTCTTAATTTTTCACCACCATAGCCTTCACCGCCGCCGCGGACCTCGTCTGGCGCACGGACGCCTCCTGAGGTTGTTGCGGTTGTGCAGCCCTCTCGGGCCGGACCGGCTCACCAGAGCTGGCCCGCCGTAGGATACGCCCTGTCCCCGTGGCTGGGGGGTCGACAGCCTCGATCTCCTCCCCGGACGACTCATCGACCTCATCTTCAATGAGAGAGGCCCCGGTGCCAGTGCTGCTGGCCTCCCCAACAGATTTCGCCCACTGGGCGAGCTCCTTCTCCTCCACGGCCGCCGCGGCCTCGGCCTCCACTCCGTCAGCGCTGCCGGCCTCCTTAGCGAGCTCTGCCTCCGCCGCCCTGGCGGCGATATAGTATAGCTCTGCTTGGGTGGTGTCCTGGATGAGCAGCGGCTCTTCGCAGACGTACTTCTCTGATAGGGTGTCCAAGAGCTTCTCCACCTGGTCCGCCTCCAGCTCGACCCAATTCGGGTCAAGGTCGTGCACATTACAGTCCGACATCATGGCGATGATGTCGGTTTGGCGGGAGTTGTTGCTCAGCAGGACCACCCCCGCCGGCAACCCGAACAGGGGCCCCTTGGTGACCTTGCCGGCCTTCGCGAACTTGCTAGTCCTCTCGGCCCTGCCATCACGGTTCACATTGAGCTGAAAAAGCCGCTGGCAGAAGTGGGCATGCCCCATCACCGTGAAGTTGTGGTTCAGGTCAGGGCGGAGCGGAGCCGCATGATGTCAGCCGCATTCCTGAAGAGCCTAGCCGGCCTCCCCTTGTTGTGCAGTGGAGCGATGCGGCGGCGGATAAAATCCGCCCCAATCATCTCTAGGGTGAGCCCGGCAATGGTGAGGCGATGGATTCTGGTGATGGTGACCGTAAGCTTCCCATCCTAGGCGTCGTCGCCCCAGTCGTCTCTACGAACCGGTGGCGCCTGGCGAACCTGGCAAAATTCTTGTGGGTCCTCCTCCTCAATCCAGCACCACCGGCTCTGTCACTCCTCGCACCTCTACTTCTGAGTGCCCTCTGGATACGTCCCCTTCTCCAGGGTCCTTGGGATCCAGGCGACACAACCGGAAATGGCGCCTCCCCTCTGGATCCGAGGATAGAAGTAGTGGCAGAAAAGCGCCATGTTGGGATGCACTCCGGCGAAGCCCTCGCAGAGATGGGCGAAAAGGGCCATGCACGCGACAGCATTTGGAGTGAAATCTAGAAGGTGGAAGCCATAGGTGTGCATGACATCGTTGAAGAAATCGGAGAAAGGGCCGCAGAGGCCGCAGGAAAAGTAGTCGGCGAAGAATGGGTACCGATTCAGGCCGACCTAGGTGAACTCAGCCGGGATGATGCGCGTGGCCGGATGCCCCGTCGTCTCTCCCCCTGTCTTGCACCCCCACAGGGGCTTGAAGTTGTCCTAGAGGTGGACCGCGTCGACCGTCGAGGGAAAGTAGGCGAGCTGCGTCCACCGCGCTGCCGACTCACTCTCCGCCGGCTCTGTCCCCCTAGCGTCCTTGGCCACTGCTTTGCCTTTGTTGGTTTTGGGTGCCATGGCGGCTGCGAGAGGTGAAGGAGGAAGGGCAACAAAAACGTGACGGCGGTGAGCAATAGCAAGATCTTGAGGAGGAAGAAGGAGGGGACGGCGGTTTCGAGATTGGAGAAGGCACAGAGGGTAAATGAGCAGCGCGCCCGTGGTTATTCCTTCTTATAGGGAATGAATGGGCCGCCTCTTCACCATCTACTGCGATGTGACGCATGCGTGCGTAAACCACCCCATGCATGACCCCCCATGTCGCACATTCAACGCGGGTCGTGGGGAAGCGCAGTGGACGTAAAATTTATTGTAGTAAAAATCCGCCCCGCCTGCCCGCGCACCGTTCTGGGCTGAGCCCAACAACGTGTCGCGCTTATGTGTGGCCTAGGCCCAGGGGCTCCTGTCGGTGTACAAAAGTAGGGGCTCTCCTTTTGCACCACTTTACTTGTGCACGGGCAGTCAGAGCCACGCCCATTGCTGTCGGCATTCTGGGAACGGGGGTCCCAAGACTTGCCTGCCTGCGGCCTGCGGCGTGGCTCAAAAGGGGGCCCAGCACGGCCCATCTTCACCAACACAAACCCAAGACCCTTGCGAGGGGCCAAGCCTCGCGGGGTGGACGACGCGAAGCCTCCTCAGGCACGGCCTCGTCAGGCTGGCTCATGAGGAGGCGGAGTGATCAAGGCGGGGTACCTCACGAGGTGACCATGACGCGAGCCGTGACAACTCAGGGCGCCAGGCGGGTGCCAGCCCGCACAGCGTCCTCCTTTCCTCTTTGGTGCAAAGGGGGCAAGTGCAACCGCGGAGTACCGAGGCATCAGGCAAAGGTTGCCATTTCAGTGCAACGAGACCAAGACCAGGAGGACTACAAGACAGAGGTCACCGTGGAGCCCAAGACGGCGTCATCACCAGAGCTTTGCGCAGGCGAAGACTACTTTTGTCAGGATAG
The DNA here is from genome assembly GCF_056163025.1 of Triticum urartu. Classification (NCBI taxonomy): domain Eukaryota; kingdom Viridiplantae; phylum Streptophyta; class Magnoliopsida; order Poales; family Poaceae; genus Triticum; species Triticum urartu. The sequence continues at coordinate 169,504,825 of NC_141876.1, read as the reverse complement.
CTGATACTTGCTGTCCCCCTTCTAATTAGCCCGCCATTGTTGGCTCCCTTCCCGCTCAATATTTGGGAAGAGGACCAGGGCCTCTATAAATAGGACCAGCCACCCACATAGCTGGGGAGGACAAAAAAGAGGTAGGAAGGAAGAGGCTCGTTAGAAGGGTCAGCCAAAGGAGAGCAGAGAGAGAGAGAGAGAAAGGTGGCTGAACTCCTCCCAGCAGTTCATCGCCTTAGCCAAGAACAGACCCTCGCGAGGCTGTTCTTCCTTGTATTGTTCATCATCATCAGCCCAAGAGGCAATCCACACACCACACACTGGAGTAGGGTATTACACCACAACGGTGGCCCGAACAAGTATAAACCCTGTGTCTCTTGTGTTGTTCTTTTCTTAGTTTAGATCCTAGCATGGCGGAGGGGTGCAGGTAGGTAGGAGGCTAAATCTCCGCGCGCACCCCAGTGTTCGAACCTCAAGGGTCTGCCAGAACCCGAAATCCGACAACGGCCACACTGAGCAAGGCAGAGGAGGGATGCCAGAGCGCAAGACAGCCAGAGCAACGCCAAGACCAGGGGCACAAAGAGAGCAAGAGGGCGAGGTGGACTCCCCCGGCAAGACTCTTGCCGGGGTGGCTTCCGCAGCCCCAGGAAGATCCTTGCCGGGGCAACTTTCCTGACGCCAGCAGAGCGCGCCACTCTTGAGCCCAAGGGTTTCCGATGCCATCAGCCACATCAAAACCAAAGCTCGGGAGGCACCTCCATGGTGGCATGCAGATCTTTGTAGAGATCATAAATACGCAAGATCGGATGAGAACCAGAAGACGACGATCCTTGGCGAGATCCTTGCCAAGGAAATCCACGAGACTCGCGGCAAGATTCTTGCCGGGGACGACTATGGTGCCACGGCAAGACCCTTGCTGGTCCCCCGACAAGACCCTTGCCGAGGACATCAGCGGGGCCGCAGCCAGGCCCACGTCTACCAAGACTCCACCGCCGCTCCCATGCAGTTGCTAGCTCAACCAGCTAGGCAGGCATCTGCCTGGCAGTGTGTGGCCTCCACACCGACTCAGTAAGCACCTGCGTGGTGGCATGCAGATCTTCGTGAAGGCTCCGCCATCACGCCATCCCAGCAGCCAACCAACATGGCTCTACAATGCCTCATCAGCTCGGACGCGCGTCGGAACCAGGCGAGGCGGCGACAGCTGGGTCGAGCTTCCTTGTCGTCCCCGATAAAGCAAGAGGGGCATGTTGGCAGCGCATTAAATGCGTTTGTCTGACGGTGCCAGAGGATATACTAAGCCACGATGCACCTTTCCACCTCCTGTGTGCCTCTGTGGCGACCCCTTTTTGTCTATAAACGGAGGCCCGAGGCATGCTGGAAGGGGATTCAGATCTTTAGAACTGGAGAGACACCATAGCTAGTTCAAGAACTCAAGAACACTCAAATATACATCAAAGCAGGACTAGGTTATTACGCGTCTTCGCAGCCTGAATCTGGGTAAACAATCATTGTGCTAATTGCTAGACCCGCTCTTTGCACAACCCCACGCCCGCCAACCGTAGAAGGGATCCCAGTGACGCCATAGGTGTCATTTCCCACCAACATTCTTGTAGCAAGAGAACCCATCTAATAAGTCTAGGTTTAGCATCTTTATTTTCCATAAGATATTTAATAGCAGCATGATCAGTGTGAACAGTTACTTTAGAATCAACAATATAAGGTCTGAACTTATCACAAGCAAATACAACTGCTAAAAATTCTTTTTCAGTAGTAGCATAATTTCTCTGGGCACTGTCCAGAGTCTTACTAGCATATTGGATAACATTTAATTTCTTATCAACCCTTTGTCCTAGAACAACCCCTACATCAAAATCACTAGCATCAGACATAATTTTAAATGGTAAATTCCAATCATGAGGCTGAACAATAGGTGCAGAAATCAAAGCTTTCTTAAGTAATTCAAATGCTTCTACACAATCATCATCAAAGACAAAAGGAACATCTTTTTGTAAGAGATTGGTCAGAGGCCTAGAAATTTTAGAGAAGTCCTTAATGAACCTCCTATAAAAACGACATGACCAAGGAAACTTCTTATGCCTTTAATGTCCTTAGGACACGATATCTTTTCAATAGCATCAACCTTAGCTTTATCCACTTCAATACCTCTTTCAGAAATTTTATGCCCCAAGACAATACCTTCATTAACCATAAATTGGCACTTCTCCCAGTTCAAGACAAGATTAGTTTCTTCACATCTCTGCAAAACTCGATCAAGGTTGTGTAAGCAATCATCAAAAGAAGTTCCATATACAGAAAAATCATCCATGAATACCTCAACAATCTTTTCACAAAAGTCAGAGAATATAGCAGTCATACATCTTTGAAAAGTAGCAGGTGCATTGCATAAACCAAAAGGCATACGTCTATAAGCAAAGGTACCGAAAGGGCAAGCAAAAGTTGTCTTTTCTTTATCCTCTTTTGACACGGGTATTTGAGAGAAACCAGAATAACCATCTAGAAAGCAAAAATGTGTATGTTTGGATAATCTTTCTAGCATTTTTGATCAATAAAAGGTGAAGGGTAATGATCCTTTTTAGTAGCTTTATTTAATTTTCGGAATAAATCACCATTCTATAACCTGTAACAATTCTTTGTGGGATCAGTTCATCTTTATCATTAAGAACAACAGTAATACCTCCCTTCTTAGGGACACAATGGACATGGCTTACCCACTGACTATCAGCAACAGGATAAATTATACCTGCCTCCAGAAGCTTTAGTATTTCTTTTCTTACCACTTCTTTCATCTTAGGATTTAACCGTCGTTGGTGATCAACAACCGGTTTCACATCTTTCTCCAATTTTATTTTGTGCTGGCATAGAGCGGGACTAATGCCCTTAAGATCATCAAGAGTATATCCAATAGCAGCACGGTGCTTCTTCAGAGTTTTCAATAGTTTCTTTTCTTCTTGCTCTGAAAGGTTAGCACTAATAATGACATGATATGTCTCTTTCTCGTCAAGATAAGCATATTTAAGAGTATTAGGTAAAGGTTTAAGCTCAAACACGGGATCAGCCTTGGGTGGAGTAGGATCCCCTAGAATTTCAACAGGCAAGTTGTGTTTCAAAATAGGTCCCTGTTTAAAGAATACTTCATCTATTTCCCTTCTTTCATTCATAAACATATCATTTTCATGGTCTAGCAAATATTGTTCGAGAGGATCATTAGGAGGCACGGCAATAGAAGCAATACCAATAATTTCATCTTTACTAGACAATTATTTAGCATGGGGTTGTCTACAAAATTTAGCAAAATCAAACTCATGATACATATCCCCCAAACCAATAGTAACAACATCCTTTTTGCAATCTATCTTAGCATTAATAGTGTTCAAGAAGGGTCTACCAAATATAATGGGACAAAAGTTATCTTGTGGGGAACCAAGAACAAGAAAATCAGCAGGATATTTAACTTTCCCACACAAGACTTCAACATCTCTAACAATCCCAACTGCTGAAATAGTGTCTCTATTGGCAAGCTTAATTGTGACATCAATTTCCTCTATGTCAGCGGGTGCAATATTATGCATAATTTCTTTATATAAGGAATAGGTATTGTACTTGCACTAGCACCCATATCACATAAGCCATGATAGCAATGATCTCCTATTTTAACAGAAATAACAGGCATGCGTACAATAGGTCTATGTTTATTTTTAGTATCGGGTCTAGCAATTCTAGCAGCTTCATCACAAAAGTAAATAACATGCCCATCAATATTATCGGCCAAGATATCTTTACCCATATCAACACTAGGTTCAATTTTAATTTTCTCAGAGGGAGTAGGTGTTCTAGTATTACTCTTACGAACCACAGTTGAAGCTTTAGCATGATCCTTTATTCTAACAGGTAAAGGTGGTTTGTCAATATAAGTAGTAGGAACAACAGGATCATTATAAGTGATAGTTTTTTCTTTAACTTTAATAGGTGCAACTACTTTTACTTCAATGGGAAGATTATATTTAAACCACTTCTCCTTAGGGAGATCAATATGAGTAGCAAATGATTCACACAAAGAAGCTACTATCTCAGAATCAAGTCCATATTTAGTGCTAAATTTACGGAAAACATCGGTATCCATAAAAGATTTAACACAATCAAACTTAGGTGTTATACCTGACTCCTTACCTTCGTCGAGATCCCAATCTTCAGACTTTCGTTTAATTCTCTCCAATAAATCCCATTTGAATTCAATAGTCTTCATCATAAAAGAGCCAGTACAAGAAGTATCGGGCATGGAGTGATTATCGAGAGAAAGCCGAGCATAATATTTTTTAATAATAATTTCTCTTGAGAGCTCATGATTGGGGCATGAATATAACATTGACTTAAGCCTCCCCCAAGCTTGAGCGATGCTTTCTCCTTCCCGAGGCCAAAAATTATATATATAATTATGATCACGATGAACAAGATGCATAGGATAAAACTTCTGATGAAATTCCAATTTCAATCGGTTGTAGTTCCGTGATCCCATATCATCACATAGCCTAAACCATGTCAATGACTTTCCCTTCCATGATAAAGGGAAGACCTTCTTATTGATAACATCCTCGGGGATACCTGCAAGCTTAAATAATCCACAAACTTCATCCACATAGATTACGTGCAAATCCGAATGTAATGTTCCATCACCTGTGAAAGGATTAGCTAGTAGTTTATCTATCATACCTGAAGGAATTTCAATGTAAACATTTTCAGTAGGTTCATTAGGTTGAGGAGAAACTCTTTGCTCTACTGGTCGGGGTGAAGATACCCCGAACAAGCCCCTCAAAGGATTATGTTCCATAGTAACAAGTGACAGTAAATTTCAGCACACTATATAAATTTTTCCTTACCAAATTCCACCTACCAAAGGCGCTTCACTCCCCGACAACAGTGCCAAAAAAGAGTCTTGATGACCCACAAGTATAGGGGATCTATCATAGTCCTTTCGATAAGTAAGAGTGTCGAACCCAACGAGGAGCAGAAGGAAATGATAAGCAGTTTTTAGTAAGGTATTCTCTGGAAGCACTGAAATTATCGGTAACAGATAGTTTTGTGATAAGGTAACCGTAAGGGAACAAGTAATAAAAGTAAATAAGGTGCAGCAAGATGGCCCAATCCTTTTTGTATCAAAGGACAAGCCTGGACAAACCCTTATATAAACGAAAGCACTCCCGAGGACACATGGGAATTATCGTCAAGCTAGTTTTCATCACATTCATATGATTCGCGTTCGATACTTTGATAATTTGATATGTGGGTGGACCGGTGCTTGGGTACTACCCTTCCTTGGACAAGCATCCCACTTATGATTAACCCCTATTACAAGCATCCGCAACTACAACAGAAGTATTAAGGTAAACCTAACCATAGCATGAAACATATGGATCCAAATCAGCCCCTTACAAAGCAACGCATAAACTAGGGTTTAAGCTTCTGTCCTCTAGCAATCCATCATCTACTTATTACTTCCCGATGCCTTCCTCTAGGCCCAAACAATGATGAAGTGTCATGTAGTTGATGTTCACATGACACCACAGAGGAAAAACAACATACATCTCATCAAAATATCGAACGAATACCAAATTCACATGACTACTTATAGCGAGACTTCTTCCATGTCCTCAGGAACAAACGTAACTACTTACAAATCATACTCATGTTCATAATCAGAGGGGTATTAATATGCATAAAGGATCTGAACATATGATCTTCCACCGAATAAACCAACTAGCATCAACTACAAGGAGTAATCAACACTACTAGCAACCCACAGGTACCAATCTGAGGCTTTGGGACAAATATTGGATACAACAGATGAACTAGGGTTTGAGATGAGATGGTGCTAGTGAATATGTTGGTGGAGATTGACCCCCTCCCGGTGACAGGATAGATGGTGATGACGATGGTGATGATTTCTCCCTCCCGGAGGGAAATTTCCCCGGCAGAACAGCTTCACCGGAGCCCTAGATTGGTTCCGCCAAGGTTCTGCCTCGCGGCGGCGCAGTTTCGTCCCGTGAGCTTCCCTATTATTTTTTCCTCGACGAAATACCTCATATAGCAGAAGATGGGCATCAGAGGGCTGCCAGGGGGCCCATGAGGAAGGGGGCGTGCCCCCACCCTCGTGGATGGTGGGTGGCCCCCCTCTGGTACTTCTTTCACCCAATATTTTTTATATATTCTGAAATGAGCTCCCGTGAAGTTTCAGGACTTTTGGAGTTGTGTAGAATAGGTATCTAATATTTGGTCCTTTTCCAGCCCAGAATTCCAACTGCTGGCATTCTCCCTCTTCATGTAAACCTTGTAAAATAAGAGATAATAGGCATAAGTATTGTGACATAATGTGTAATAACAGCCCATAATGCGATAAATATTGATATAAAAGCATGATGCAAAATTGACGTATCAACTCCCCCAAGCTTAGACGTATCAAGCACCCTGGAATTAAACTAAGCAACTAATCCAGTAGACACTACATTAGAACCACAATCAGCAACGACACTGCCACCTTACTAGGACTCCTTGTCCATGTCCTCGACTTCGTCCTTGTCCCTCTTCCTCTTCGTTGATACATCTTTGCTTGAACCGTTGGGACGTCTCAAACGTATCTATAATTTATGAAGTATTCAAGCCATGTTTACAACAATTTTATTTGTTTTGATATGATTTTATTAGAACTAACCTAGACTAACATTGTTTTTAGCAGAACTACTGTGGTGTCATTTTTTGTGCAGAAATAGAAGTTCTCGGAATGGGCTAAAAATTTACGGTGATCGTTTATGGACCACAAGATAACCACGGAGCACTGGAGTTGTGCCAGGAGGTGACTGAGGAGACCACAAGCCAGGGGGTGCGCCCACCCCCCAAGGGCACGCCCCTATGGCTTGTGGCCCCTCGGGCACCCCTGGCTTATTTCCAACGCCAAGTACCCCTATATATCCCGTAACCTCCAAAAAACCATAGATCAGAAGTTCCGCCGCCGCAAGCCTCGGTAGCCATGAAAAACCAATCAGGAGCCCGTTCCGGCACCCTACCAGAGGGGGAAATCATCACCGGAGGCCATCTTCATCATCCCAGTGGTCTCCATGACGAGGAGGGAGTAGTTCACCCTCAGGGCTGAGGGTATGTACCAGTAGCTATGTGTTTGATCTCTCTCTTGTGTTCTCGATTTGGCACGATCTTGATGTACCGCGAGCTTTGTTACTATAGTTGGATCATATGGTGTTTCTCCCCCTCTACCTTCTTGTGATGAATTGAGTCTTTCTCTTTGAGGTTTCGTTATGTTGGATTGAGTATTGTATTTGAGAACACTTGATGTATGTCTTGTGATGGGATATCTATGGTGACAATGGGATGTTCTATTGATTCACTTGATGTATGTTTTCGCACTCAACTCAGAGATTCCCGAGGTGACATTAGGGTAATCTATGCATAGGGTTTTATGCTTGTTTTCATCCTACGTTCTCTGATAGAAACATTGGGGTGATTCTTTGTCGCACGTGGATGGATTGCCATATGACTTAATTATGTTATCATTGTTGAGAGACTTTGCACTAGTGAAAGTATGAACCCTAGGCCTTTTTACAAGCATTGCAATACCGTTTTTGCTCACTTTTATTACTTGCCACCTTGCTGTTTTTATATTTTTAGATTACAAAAACCTATATCTACTATCCATATTACACTTGTATCACCATCTCTTCGCCGAACTAGTGCACCTATACAATTTACCATTGTATTGGGTGTGTAGGGGACACAAGAGACTCTTTGTTATTTGGTTGCAGGGTTGTTTGAGAGAGACCATATTCATCCTATGCCTCCCAAAGATTGATAAACCTTAGGTCATCCACTTGAGGGAAAATTGCTACAGTCCTACAAAACTTGGCGCTTGGAGGCCCAACACGAGTCTACAAGAAGAAGGTTGCGTAGTAGACATCAAGCTCTTTTCTGGCGCCGTTGCCGGGGAGGTGAGTGCTTGAAGGTATATCTTTAGATCTTGTAATTGAATCTTTTAGTTTCTTGTTTTATCACTAGTTTGTTTTATAAAAGAGAACTACAAGAAAATGGAATTGAGATTGCCTCATATTATTCGTCTTTATAATGTTTTTGATGAAAATGATGGAAAGGAAAATTGTGCCAAAGTGTTAAAAGAAGAAGTCAATAAAATGTTTGGCATCAAATCTTTGAATGATGGGCAAGATTGCAATGTTGTTAGTACGAACTCTTTGAGTACCCATGATGCTAATGATATGCAAAGCCATAAGCTTGGGGATGCGGATGCTATGTTCGATGAAGATGATATTTTTAGTCCCCCAAGTTTGGATGAGAAAATTTATAATGATGAAAGCATGCCTCCTATTTATGATGATTATGTTGATGAAAGTGGGTTTGGAAGAGTGTCAACTCTAGTTAATGGCCCCACTATTTTGGAGGGTGTAGAATCTTATTGTAATGATAAAAGTGGATTTGGAGAGGTCCTGACTTTATTTAGTAATGATTCCACTATCTCGGAATAGGTTTCAATTGATTATGATGAGAACAAAGTTGCTACTTATGATGATTATTGTGATGACACTTATGTTATAAAAAGTAGTGATGATTATATTTATAAAACTTGTCATAATTATGAATATCCTTTTTCTAAATATTACTCTTTTAATATGGAAACAATTTATAGTATTCAAGTTTCTTATGGTAGTCCCATTATTATGAATGCGGAGAAAATTGCTCATGTGGAGAGTAGTAAAATTTGTATGCTTATGAATCGTGAAAAGAATGCTTCATGTGATAGTTATATTGTTGAATTCCTTCATGATGGTACTGAAAATTATTATGAGAGAGGAACATATTCTTTTAATTATCTCAATAATATGAAGTTTCCTCCCTATGTGTTGATGATTTTGAAGTTATGATTGTTTTGCCTTCCTATGCTAGTTGATTCTTGCTGCCATAAGTTATTTTCTCACAAAATCCCTATGCATAGGAAGCAGGTTAGACTTAAACATGCTAGTCATATGCTTCATGATGCTCCCATTATGTTTAAATTCTTATCTTTCATGTGAGCATAATTGAAATCATCATGCCTAGCTAGAAAGGCATTAAAAAAGCACTTGTTGCAAGACAAACAAACATTTATACCTGCTGTTTTTGTCTGTTCACATGATTAAGCTACTGTAGTAATCATGTTTTATAGCTTTTCTTTCAATAAAGTGCCAAGTAAAGCCTTTGGGGTAGTGTGGATGATAGTTGACTTGCTTCTATGCAAAAATAGAAACTTTTGCTTCCAGTAACAGAATTGTTTAAATTCAGTAGAGCGTGATAAAATTCTGTTTTTTGCACATGATTTATATAGAAATTTCCTACGTTTTTCTAATTTTTCAGAATTTTTGGAGTAACGGAAGTATGGTAGTTGTCCATATCATTACAGACTGTTCTGTTTTTGATAGATTCTGTTTTCAATGCATAGTTTGCTTGTTTTAGTGTTCCCATTGCTTATATTAAGTGATATAAATTGTGGAAATGATAAGGTACAATAGGCATTGTGTGATAACAATTATGAATCTTTTCTTTGACAGTACCCGAGTGAATTGTTTGCTCTTTATCATACTAACCCATCTCACGAAGTTCCGTTAAGTTTTGTGTGATTGAAGGTTTAAAGTTTTGGGTGGGATATCAATATGAGGAGAATAAGGAGTGGAAATACCATAATATTGGGGATGCCCAAGGCACCCCAAGGTAATATTCAAGGAATACCCAAGCAACTAAGCTTGGGGATGCCCGGGAAGGCATCCCCTCTTTCGTCTCCAACATTATCGGTAACCTCAGTTGGAGCTATATTTTTATTCGTCACATGATATGTGTTTTTCTTGCAACGTCATTTTATTTTATTTGTATTTTATTTATGCTATTTAGAATAATTTTTTGCATCTTTTAGTTCGATAAAAAGGTCAAGTATAGCCTTTACCATGGTTATTTTGTAAGTCTATATGTTGTTGTTTTGAAAATGGAAGGTTTTCTATCATTGTCTGAATTCTTGTGGAAAGTCAGAATGTGATAAAATATTGCAATTTTTACATAATGAGTAATAACAATTTTTCTATGGTGTGGTAATTTTTTAGAATTTTTGGAGTTAGATAAGTATGAATCTTCTTGCATTCTTTACAGACTGTTCTGTTTAGACAGATTGCTGTTATGTTTGCATTGTTTGCATATGTTTGCTTGTTTAATGATTCTATTTGAGGATAGGAGTATTACATATGCAAAGGCATTTAGTATGCAATGTTAAATAATAATTTTATTGGTTTGCTATAGTAGAGAATGATATGGTTATTGCATTGATTTATACTAACTTATCTCGTGAGTTCTTGTTGAGTTTTTTGTGGATGAAGTTTTTAAGATTAAGGAAACTGTGATATAAAAAGAATTAAGGAGACAAAAAATCTCAAGCTTCGGTATGCCCAAGGCATCGCAAGATAATATTCCAAGAAGTCTCAAGCATCTAAGCTTGGGATGCCCCGGTAGGCGTCCTACCTTTCTTCATCAACAATGATCGGTCAGTTTTGGTTGGACCTAAGTTTTTGCTTCTTCCCATGATATGTGCTATCCTTGGAATTTCATTTCATTTTTTTTGCTTGCTATTTGATTTGAATAGAGTACTTAAGAACTATTTTTTTATGAGAGAGAGTCTTCACATAGCTCCTTAATTATTTGAAAACTCTATGTGCTTCACTTATATCTTTTGAGCTAGGTAGTTGCTCTAGTGCTTCACTTATATCTTTTTAGAGCACGGCGGTGGTTTTATTTTGTAGAAATTGATGAACTATCATGCTTCACTTATATTATTTTGAGATTCTTAAAAATAGTATGGTAATTTTCTTAGATTATGAATTTAGTTCTAATATGCTGGGCATCCAAGAGGGGTATAATAAAAACTTTCATATAAAGAGAATATATGAGAAGTTTGATTCCTTGCATTTGTTTTGAGATATAAAGATGGTGATATTAGAGTCACGCTAGTGAGTAATTGTGGATTGGTAGAAATACTTGTGTTAAAGTTTGTGATTCTCGTAACATGCATGTATGGTGAACCCTTATGTGATGAAGTCGGGGTATGATTTATTTTTTGATTGCCATCCTTTGTGTGGAGGTCAAGAGCGCGCGATGGTTAACTCCTACCAACCTCTCCCCTAGGATCATATGTATTAGCACTTCGTTTCAATGGCTAATAAACTTTTTCAACAAGTATGTGAGTTCTTTATGACTAAATGTCGATTCCATGGATTATACGCACTCTCACCCTTCCACCATTGTTAGCTTCTCTATACCGCACAAATTTCACCGGTGCATTAAAACCCACCATATACCCTCCCTCAAAATAGCCACCATACCTACCGTTATGGCATTTCCATAGCCATTCCGAGATATATTTCCATGCAACTTCCACCGTTCCGTTTATTATGACACATACCATCATTGTCATATTGCTTTGCATGATCATGTAGTTAGCATAGTATTTGTGGCTTGGCCACCATTCATATTTTTATACATGTCACTCTTGATCATTGCACATCCCAGTACACCATCGGAGGCATTCATACAGAGTCATATCTTTGTTCTAGTATTGAGTTGTAATTCTTGAGTTGTAACTAAATAAAAGTGTGATGATCATCATTATTAGAGCATTGTCCCATGTGAGTAAAGGATGATGGAAGCTATGATTCCCTCACATGTTGGGAAGAGACTCTAGACTTAAAAATAAAAGAGGCAAAATAGCCTAAAAAATAGGCCAAAGATCCCAAACAAAAAAACAAAAAAATGAGAAAAGAGAGAAGGGACAATGTTACTATCCTTTTACCACACTTGTGCTTCAAAGTAGCACCATGTTCTTCATGATAGAGAGTCTCCTATTTTACCACTTTAATATACTAGTGGGAATTTTTCATTATAGAACTTAGCTTGTATATTCGAATGATAGGCTTCTTCAAACTGCCCTAGGTCTTCATGAGCAAGCAAGTTGGATGCACACCCACTTAGTTTCTTTTTGAGCTTTCATACATTTATAGCTCTAGTGCATCCATTGCATGGAAATCCCTACTCACTTGCATCGATATCAATTTATGGGCATCTTCATAGCCCATTAATTTGCCTAGTTGATGTGAGATTTTTCCTTCTTTTTGTCTTCTCCACAACCACCATATTCTATTCCACCTATAGTGCTATATCCATGGTTCACGCTCATGTATTTGCATGAAAGTTGAGAAGGTTTGAGAACACTAAAGTATGAAACAATTGCTTGACTAACACCAGGGTTGTGCATCATGAAATACTTTGTGTGATGAAGATGGAGCATAGCCAGACTATACGATTTTGTCGGGATAACTTTCTTTGGCCATGTTATTTTGAGAAGACATGATTGCTTTATTAGTATGCTTGAAGTATTATTGTTTTTATGTCAATATTAAACTTTTATTTTGAATCTTATGGATCTGAATATTCATGCCGCAATAAGAAAGATTACATTGATAAATATGTTAGGTAGCATTCACACTTCATAAATTCTTTCTTTTATCTTTTACCTACTCGAGGACGAGCATGAATTAAGCTTGGGGATGCTGATGTGTCTCCAACCTATCTATAAGTTATGAAGTATTCATGCCATGTTTATAACAATTTTCTATGGTTTTGGTATGATTTTATTAGAACTAACTAGACTAACGTTGTTTTCAATAGAACTAATGTGGTGTCATCTTTTGTGCAAAAATAAAAGTTCTCGGAATGGGCTGAAAATTTACAGTGATCGTTTATGGACCAGAAAAGACCCACGGAGCACCAGAGCAGTGCGAAGAGGTGACCGAGGAGGCCACAAGCCAGGGGCGCTCCCACCCCTGAGGGCGCGCTCCTACGGTTTGTGGGGCCCTCGGGCACCCCCTGACTTGTTTCCAATGCAAAGCACCCCTATATATCCCGTAACCTCTAGAAAGAACCCTAGATCGGATGTTCCTCTACCGCAAGCCTCTGTAGCCATGAAAAACCAATCGGGAGCCCGTTCCGGCACCCTACCGGAGGGGGAAATCATCACCGGAGGCCATCTTCATCATCCCGGCGGTCTCCATGATGAGGAGGGAGTAGTTCACTCTTGGGGCTGAGGGTATGTTCCAGTAGCTATGTGTTTGATCTCTCTCTCTCTCTTGTGTTCTTGATTTGTCACGATCTTGATCTACCACGAGCTTTGTTACTATAGTTGGATCATATGGTGTTTCTCCCCCTCTACCTTCTTATGATGAATTGAGTTTTGATCTTTGAGGTTTCGTTATGTTGGATTGAGTATTGGACTTGAGAACACTTGATGTATGTCTTATGATGGGATATCTGTGGTGACAATGGGATGTTCTATTAACTCACTTAATGTATGTTTTGCAACGCGTGGATTCCCGAGATGACATTGGCACTACTGCAGGATGGTCCAAACACGACACTACGATCAGAGACCCTTCAACAAAACTGTGTGCGATGCCATAATCGCAAACGGTGGTGTAAAAAACCCGCCATAAAAGGTGCAAAACATTTGCGATGACGGATGCATCAAACACGGTTCTGATTTTAATTGCGTGTGCGATGCAGGGCATACGGTTCAGTTCAATGAACTGTTTGTGATGAGGCGGAACAAAAGAAATAGGCGGTCAGATGAAGGCGTGTGCGATATATAGCATACGGTTCACTTAGATGAACTGTTTGTGATGAGGAAGAACAAAAGAAACGGGCAGCCAGATGAAGGTGTGTGCGATATACAGCATACGGTTCAGTAGGATGAACTGTGTGTGATTAGGCAACACAATGGAAACGGTTCAACTGAACAAGATGTGTGTGATACACGGCAAACAGGTCCGCAATCAGAAATGTGTGCGAAGACCAATAATAACACAGACGATTGCTACTAATAAGCCGTGTGATTTACTCTGTCTACAGAAGAAATAACATGTATATATATAACTAAAATAAACATCCAATTACATAAGTAACTATCCAGATCATTCGCACACACCTTAATACACTATTGCATGCATTCTAAAGTAGGAGAAACGATCGTCTAGTCATTTACTTCTTGTGATGCTCCCGCCACTGCTATGTGGCTCGATCCCTCGTCTGGGGCAGGAAGAAGATAGTTCCTCATGTCAACGATCCACCTCTGCATATTGTAGCTTGTGTACGCGTCCTTGGCCGCGTACTTGATGTGTTCTTCATCCAGTCTCTCATGCCAAACATTGTGACAGGCATTCTTGTCCTTCTTGCTCTCTTCCTTCATCTTCGTGTAGTAGGGGTCGATGATGGTCGAGGCGAGTTCAACCAAGGAGTTCAGTTTGTTCTTGTCGCTCCCCCAGACCTTGTAGTGGTGCTGGATGTTGATAAGATTCGAGCATTTCAAGCCCGAAACCTTGAGCACTTTTAGATCGTTGGTGGTGTCCACCGTAGCGAAACTGTGGTCGGACCTGTTGATAAACCTAGAGAAACGCTAGCAAGGCCTTGTGGCCAGGTGGTAGTGGTAGACGAGGATGTCATGTCGCATGCACAACTGGGCGATGACAACCTTTTGATCATGCCCGAAACGACCCATGGTGTACTCGAGGTCGAAGCCGACCACTTGGTACTTGTCCTCGGCAAGGAACTGCTCCATAGTTTGGATGGAGCTCTCCACCGAGACCGGATCGTTCGCGTACACCACTGAGAGAGCCTTCCCCCTCACGTGTGTGTCCACGACGTGTTGCGTGATGAACTGCCCCCGTTGTCGTCATCGGCCGCTGGGAGCGCCATTGGAGCCACGGGGAGCACCATTGGAACCACTGGATGTCCTCTCTGTATGTGTCCTCGTGGGTGTGCATATTGCGTCGTGTGATACAAGAGCTGAAGGTAAATGGCCGCAGGAATAAAAGGGGGCCGGGTGGCATGGATTCTCGGCGCGCCGCATGGCAGTTTTTGCAGTGGGTAACTGCATCGTCGCATCGCGCCCAGCGCAACCGCATGCACACGAATGCGCGTGATCATGCGCCAGCCCCAAACACTGGCAGTGCGCGTGGAGGGACGAGGGCAGAGCACCCAGAGGAACGCGAGAGCAGAGCACGCACGGCGGGACACGAGCAGAGCGTGGCGCGGCCACATCAACCTCAAGCAAACACATGCATAGAGTCGTTGAACACGTAGGAAATGGTCTCCTACAAGCCGACCGGCAGTTGCTCGCTGGGTAGAGAGCGGCCATGTGCTACTACCTCTGTCTTGGTCTATAGTCCCTTTTATATTCTATGCCATACTTTGCCCTTAAATTTGACCAACAAAATGTTAATTAATGTTATAAAAATTATATAATTCAAAACTATGTTCAAATACGAATCCAACTATATAATCTTTGGCGACATGCATTCGTATTTGATTAGTTACTAGTAAGATGTCCATGCTATGCCACAGAATCACAAAAGATCGGGTGGAACATTATTTAGAAGTCTAGTGAACAATAAAATATGTACCAAGACATTATGCCATATGAAAACAATGATGCCATATTGTTGATAGGTACACATTGAGCAAAATCAAACATATGATTTAAAATTGATAAACCCCCATGTCGAAGCCAAACATTTATTATCTCCATTTTCACCTTACATAAGACTGTTCTCCCTACCTAGTTTTCTCATGAATCTCCCATATTGAGGGGACAAAGAACAAGATATGTTGTTACCTTTTATTCAAGGATTCAACAATGCTAATTTTGTGCTAGTATATTAGGCAAACTAGACTAAAATGTGAAGAAAAATGGCAGCAATAAATATATCCAAATAACATAGCAGTACATACTATATCCTGAGCACACAATTATAAATGGTCCACAAGAAAGAAACAAGAACGAATTAAAAGTGCTTTGACTTAATACTTGCGCTCTCGCTTCTATCTTCTCACCTAAAACGACATCACACAAGCAACTACAGTATATTCTTTTTTAAGGGAAAACAACAACTATATTATTAATACTTAGTAGGCATTTCGCCCACTACAACGTCTGCCACAAGGGAAGGTACATTGGAGTCACACCAGAGGGTCTCAAGATTACAATGATGGCCTAGCCTGGCCAGTTCTTGTGCAACATGGTTTTCTTCTCTTTTACATGCCAAAACTCTGCATCTAGAGAACCACAACCTCACTTGGAACTTTATATCCTCGATGACAACATCATAATAAGGGGAGGAATCAGTAGAATCATTTTCAAACTCCACCCTTAGCGCTCCTATCTACGCCGCCATATTGACATCATTGGAAATGGAGAGAAGCTCTGCCCAAATGCATCGTGGATATTATCACCTGTCCTAGCGCGTGATAGGATCACAACTCTTTCTTCATCGCGAGCAACAACCCCCCATCCAGCAAAGGAGCCGCTTGATGTAAATGCCCCATCAATATTAAATTTGATCAAATCTTGTACAGGCGGTTTCATGATGTGTCAAGCATAGTATACTCTTTTAGTTGTTTTCTCAAAACATATGTTCTAACAATGTTGGCCCTCGAGCACTGGCTTCATCCATCTTCTCACCTAAAAGGACATCAGGTAATCAGTATTACATATATATGATGGTCTGTAGTATATTTAGACAAAGAAAAAAACGAGACTATAGAGGGTATGTACTCTGTAGTATATTTAGGCAAAGGAAAACAATGAACAACACTTGTAGTACATTTTGTACAGGAGCCAAGAAATAAAATGAAAGTTAAAGATGTTTTTGAATCATATGTATATAGAAGGGGTGAGTGCACATGTATCTATACATACAAAAATACTAGTACTAGACTACTTGTAGCTTTCTTACATCAACCAGGTTTCTGCAAAGAAAAAAACGCTGTTAACAGACAAAAAGGAAACAAATATTCAGGGTGTGGCCTGAAAGTTGGATGTGGAGCTACCAAGCAAACGAAATGCACTGATGACAAAGCAACCTGCTATCGATGCCGTCTGAATTTTTTGAACAGAGGGAGTAACAAAGAAAACTACTAAAAAACAATTCAAACACACATAATTTTTTTTACAAAAAAAACATGAACACTAAAGAAAGTATCTAGGTTGTCTTTCTGTAAATCCACCACATGACCCTCGTTAGATAGATATAAGTTTTAATTGCACTTGAGTGATTCATACCTTGGGCTACATGCTGAGAACTTTTTAGTAGGCTATGTTCTTTGTAATATTTGCAATGGAGTTGGACTGGCCATCCTTTTTCTTATCCGGGAGAGAGAGAATCTTCATATTACTTCTAGATATAGCTCTAGAAAGAGAAACATAGAGCTGCACATGTGAAAATACCGGTTCAGGGAGGTATACACCAACATTTGGTATAGTTTGTCGTTGTGCCTTGTTAATGGTCATAGCAAAGCTAAGTCTAACTAGAAAGTGCTTCCTCTTGAACCTATACAAAAACATCTCATTGTCTGATGAGAAAAGGGGAATTCAAGGAAGGAACACCCTCTTACCAGCATGCTAGCCCAACACAATCTCAGCATCGATTGCATTCCTCATGAATCCCCGCACAATCAACCTCGTCCCATTGCACAAACCACCCGCTGGGTCAATGTTTCGTAACAATATAGTAGGGCAATTAATTTTCAGCTTTAGGATATGGGGAGGTAGCCCATTAGGTGTTAATGAGTTCAAGAATTCTGCAGGATAGTAGTTGTGTGGATCATCATCCGCGCGATCAAAACTGTAGTATATCATCTCCTCCCGAGGAAATCTCTCAATCATACTCATGTTAATCTTGTCAACATACTCATTCCGAGTTGACAAAATTGCTTGGGATGTTATGTAATTTGCATCCAAGAGGTTTTCATCTAGGGTCATCTGGAAAACACTTTCAATAAGCTTATCAATATCAGTGGCGTCGCCGGTGTATGGTACACAAATCTCATCTGGAAGCCGTATGTAATCATCATCCACGGTATCTTTAGTGCCATTCCCGAATGGAGAAGGGAATCAGCAAACCACGGATCACTCCGATCCCTCATATTACGGGAAAGTCTTAGTTGTCTCATATTCTCCCAAAGGTAAGACTTGCGTAACGTCACATCAGTTATTTGCGACCTTGTTCCCTTATGAACAACAGGAAGCACTTGTCTGAAGTCTCCCCCAAACACAACTGTCTTTCCACCAAACGGCAGGTCAGGTCGATCCATGATGTCCCTCATGCTATTGTGAAGGGCCTCGACCGCCTGCCTCTTTGTCATGGAGGCCTCGTCCCAAATTATGAGAGATGCCCTCATAAGAAGCTTAGTTATCCCACTTTGCTTGGTGAAACTGCAGACCCCATTGTCTTTGGTGTTCCATGGTATTTTAAACCTTGAGTGTGCAGTCCTCCCTCCAGGCAAGATGGATGCAGCAACGCCTGATGTTGCTATTGCAATAGTTATTTTACCCTCAGCACGTACTTTTGCAAGTAGTGCTTTGTACAAATAAGTCTTTCCTGTGCCTCCGGGTCCATCAACAAAGAACACAACTCCTTGGCCACTATTGATGGTTGCAAGTATCTCGTCGTATGCATATCTCTGTTCTGGGTTTAGGGAAGATGACAAGCCAAGTAGTTCTGGGTCCACCTCGATCATGGACTCCTCTATGATCTCCCTAGCCTCATTATCTGAGGCATCATATGACTCATCAATTTCCGGGAGAGGGAATGATGATATATCCTTGCCCATTGATTCAAGCATATTTTTTTATCTAATAACGCCATCTGCTCAATTGCATGGGGTCACATTTGGGTTAGTCGATAGTCTTCTGTCATAGCTTCCAAGTGTCTATCCCATAAGCCACGCACATTGCTGGGCTCACAAAAGACCAATATAGTGGCAAATAGCCTCTGAAGGGAAGATGGCATCTGAAAAGCCTCAGCTTCCTTAAGACACTCATCGATAGTATTATCTGACTCGATAAGACCCCTCCTTTTAGCAGCTTCACGGAATGTTGGGTAAACAATACCATTCACTGGTCTAAGCTCTTCGAAGGATGTAGCACATGTGACATGGTTTAGAAGCACTCTAAGATAATACCTCTCCCCTTCAGCTGGATGTGCAGACACAATTCTCCCAATCTATGTGCGTTCATCCCTCCTTTTCCAATACTTTCCACTTAACATCCAAACAAAATATGATGGGAAATCCTTATATAAAATTCCTCGGCCCAACTCATATTTCTTGTTTGCCTCAAAATACTCAGTTAGCATGGTCTTGGAAGCTCCTTCTTGAGAGAGGACATCATTCAGATTCACGCCCTCTTGAAATGACACCATGTGCATATTAGGGAGGTGGAGTTGGAGTTGTCTAACAGATGGAAATGTCTGACTAAGGTCAAAACCATATATCCTCCATAATGCTTCTGGTGGCGTAACCCACCTGGAATCTCTGTATTGCTTTATCTCATCAATGTTCCCATCACTATCCACCTCGTCGATAGAAACCGATGCTCGATCATGACCCTTATATATGTATTTAAAGAGGTACTTTACAGCTTTGATGCTTGAGCAAACCTCGACATTGATGTGGCAATTATACCTTCTTAGTAGGTAAGGATTGTATAGAACAACCCACATATTGTCTAACTCTTGGCCACGTACCTTTGCACGGCGTCCATCATCTCTTCTCCTATATATGGGATATGAGTCCTTTCCCTGAAGGGTTGATGTATTAAACTATCGTGGATAGTAGTTCTTGCAACTACCTTTCTGCATGCACACATTCTTGGGGTTAAGGACTCCACACAGGCCATGCATCATGTGCGTGACAACCATTTTGCACAACTCAAGGTACTTGGATTTGTCTGGCAATTCAGCAGATATGAGACAGTCATATTGCTCTAGGCATGTTAGCTTGTACCACCCCTCCATTATTAGGTGGAAATGAGCATGTGGTAGACCTCTTTTATGGAACTAACGACATATACATATGCTGCCACCTTACCAAGAATGTGCCTTTTAAAAAGTTGTACCTTGAGGTCTTCCAACTTTGCTCGAAATACTCTTACAATGAGATCAGGACGATCCTGTGGAGTTTGTCCAGGCTCTAGCTCACTAATTATTTCATCCCAATTAGGGTTGCAAGTCATGGTTAAAAAAATGTCTGGCTTCCCATACTTTTGAACCAAGGCCATGGCATCAAGGTATCTTCGTCTCCTATCTCTTCTCCCCCCAATAAATGATGAAGGAACTATAGTCCATTTGCCCACTGCATCCGCACGGTATTCCCCAGCTTGAGGACAACACCTTGGTATAGATCAGCACGTATTTGTTTCTGGTGTTTTTTTATATAGTCTGTCGGATTTCAGGTTCCGGCAGACCCTTGAGGTTCGAACACTGGGGCGCGCGCGGAGATTTCACCTCCTACCTTCCTGCACCCCTCCGCCGCGCTAGGATCTAAACTAAGGAAAGAACAACACAAGAGACACAGGGTTTATACTGGTTCGGGCCACCGTTGTGGTGTAATACCCTACTCCAGTGTGTGGCGTGTGGATTGCCTCTTGGGCTGATGATGGTGAACAATACAAGGAAGAGCAGCCTCGCGAGGGTCTGTTCTCGGCTGAGGCGATGAACTGCTAGGAGGAGTTCAGCCACCTCTCTCTCTCTCTCTCTGCTCTCCTCTGACCGACCCCCTTGCTGTGTGGGTGGCTGGTCCTATTTATAGAGGCCTTGGTCCTCTTCCCAAATATTGAGCGGGAAGGGAGCCAGCAATGGCGGGCTAATTTGAAGGGGGACAGCAAGTATCAGCTATCCTGACAAAAGTAGTCTTCGCCTGCGCAAAGCTTTGGTGATGATGCCGTCTTGGGCTCCACGGTGAACTCCATCTCGTAGTCCTCCTGGTCTTGGTCTCGTTGCACCGAAATGGCAACCTTTGCCTGATGCCTCGGTACTCCGCGGCTGCGCTTGCCCCCTTTGCACCAAAGAGGAAAGGAGGACGCCGCGCCGGCTGGCACCCGCCTGGCACCCCGAGTCGTCATGGCTTGCGTCATGGGCATCTCGTGAGGTACCTCACCTTGATCTCTCCGCCTCCTCGTGAGCCAGCCTGACGAGGCCGTGCCTGAGGAAGCTTCGCGTCGTCCGCCCCACGAGGCTTGGCCCCTCGCGAGGGTCTTGGGTTTGTGTTGGTGAAGATGGGCCGTGCTGGGCCCCCTTTGAGCCACGCCGCAGGCCGCAGGCAGGCAAGTCTGGGGACCCCCGTTCCCAGAACGCCGATAGTAGCCCCCGGGCCCAAGGCGCGCCCGGACTTGGCCGTGAAGGGAGGCGGAAGGGCAAGAGCGAAGCACCGTGGGCCCTAACATCCTGCGGCCTTGGGCGCCGCGTGGCGGTTGATTGGAAGTGGGCGTCTCCACTTCCCCATTGTGCCTCGGCAAATGCACTAACTGGACAAGTCCCTGCATGCAAAACGGGTCATGATTACCTGCGATCGTGGAGGTCGGCGGTTGGCCTCCGCCGGCTATAAGTACGGGACGGCGTGCACCCTTCCGGTTCATCTCCCCTTGCTTCTCCTTCTTCTTCATGGCCCCGTCGAGGAGGTTTTCGGCCGCGGAGAAGGGGAAGGCTTGCCAGGCAGAGCATGCCTCTCCCCTGCCCAAGCGCGGCCGAGGGCGCCCCCGCAAACATCCTGTGGCCACCACGGCAGCTTCCCGTGGCTGCGGAGACGCTTTCCAGCACAGTGGCGGGCGGATTGCTGCAGCCGGGGGGTGCGCTCCAGCTGCGCGTCCCCCTATGCCGCGCTTTCGCGCTGCAGAGGTGCTGCCGGAGTTCATCGTGTGGTCGGCGGAGCCGACTAGCACCCGACTCCCACTTCCACGCATCTTCCTCGGCGAGCTCCCGGCCAGCGCCCCGGGCGGCCTCTGGCTTCAGGCCGACAGCTGCTGCAGCCAGGCCTCATGGGTCTCACTGGAGGTCTCTGCAGCCAGGAGCCTGGCCTTGGCCCGCGGTTGGCAGACGTTTGCCCGCACGCGTGGCCTGGGCCGTCGGTGCACCCTATACTTCAGGTTCGACGGTGATGCCACCCTCTACGTGAGGGTGTTTGGGGAAGATGGTCGCCGCGCAGGGTGTTGCCCCGAGGGCGACGACCGCGGCTGGGAACCCGTCTCCGGCGATGATGGAGAGGACGTCGCTCGCGGGGCCGGTGGCGCTCACGGTTCCTCAAGCTTGTCCGGTTCTTCTTCAGGCGGCGACTCTCCTAGTGGTGGCCCCAACCAGCCCCCACACCGTCGTATCTGCTTGGGGGGTGGTGGCACGTCCGCCCACCGTCGCGCCCTGGTGAAGCACGAGAGGGAGTCCGCCTGAGCTTCGGAGGCTGCTCGGGCTTCCCTGCGGGCCGATGCGAGGCGAGCCGCACCAGATTTGTTTTTTTCTCTTCCCTTTTCCTACATAAAGAAGGACAGCAGTGTGGTGCCCCTCGGGGGCGTGTATGGGTTATTGCTGTTAATTATCATTTTGCTTTCTTCATCGTACCTTCCGACTATGTGCCCGCGCGTGGATGGTTCCTGGCCCCAGCCGTGGGGGTGACCGACCCAGGCCCTGTGTTTGTGTCGCAGTGCCCGAGGGGCACGGACTGGAGGGGTGCTCCTGCAAGGGGTCCAGGTCACGAACCCTTTGAGTGACTAGGAAAGGAACACTTGCGAGGGCGCTCGGCTCTCCCCCTCGCGAGGCCTTGCACAAGAGAAATCGAGGCAGGAGCGTGAAAAGCCAAAGAACCGCGAGCCAAAGACGGCAACAACTTCAATAAAACTTCAAATGGAGAAGAACAAGCCAACTGCGGAAAGCAAATGAAAAGCAGCGTCCGGCACCTAGTCTAGTCTTCGACGTCTTCTCACCAGCGCGGAGCTAAGTGCTGCCACTGGGCGTGGGAGGGAGCCCCAGGGCCTGAGGCCGGCGCTCCTAAGACTCCGGGGCATGTACAGCCCCAACTCATTATTACGTGAGAGTGTCACGGGCGGCGAGCTTCACAGGCGTTCGCCTTGCTTCACAGGCTCCGGGCCTTTTCTGAAACGCGATAGCTTCATAGGCATTCGCCTTGCTTCACAGGCTCCGGGCCTTTTCCCAAACATGATAGCTTCACAGGCATTCGCCTTGCTTCACAGGCTCCGGGCCTTTTCCAAAGCGCGATAGCTTCACAGGCATTCGCCTTGCTTCACAGGCTCCGGGCCTTTTCCAAAACGCGATAGCTTCACAGGCACTCGCCTTGCTTCACAAGCTCTGGGCCTTTTCCAAAACGCGATAGCTTCATAGGCACTCGCCTTGCTTTAGAGGCTCCGGGCCTTTTTAGGGGTAGAACCTCCGGAGGTGCTGGATGTTCCATGCGTTCTGGACCGGCACTCCCTCCTGAGTCTCCAAGCGCGCTGAGCCGGGCCTGGAAACATGAACAACCTTGAACGGGCCCTCCCACATGGGAGAGAGCTTGTGCAGCCCTTCCCCGGAGAGGACCCGCCTGAGCACGAGGTCTCCTACCTTGAGTGTCCTGGGGCAGATGTTGCGGCAGTGATATCGCCGCAGCGCTTGTTGGTACCTCGCCGCTCGTAGCGCGGCTTCTCGGCGACGTTCCTCCCCCAACACGAGGTCCATCCCCCGCATGGCGTCCTGTTGCGCCTCGTTGAACACCAGGACCCGCGCGGAGCGACGTCTGACCTCATGGGGGAGGACCGCTTCGGCTCCGTAGACCAGGAAGAACGGGGTCTTCCTGGTCGGCTTGGTCGCGGTTGTGCGGATGGACCACAACACGGACTGAAGCTCGTCGTACCAACCTCTGCCGCAGGCCTCTAGCTTCTTCTTGAACGTCCTGGTCTTGAGGCCCCTCAAGACCTCCACATTGGCTCGCTTGGCCTGGCCGTTGCTTCGGGGGTGTGCCACTGAAGCGTAGCATATCTGCGTTCCAAGGTTAGTACAGTATGTTTTGAAGAGGTTACTGGTGAACTGCGAACCGTTGTCCGTGATGATGCGATTCGGCACCCCGAACCGGCTCACGATGCCCTTGATGAACTTGACCGCGGAACCCGCAGGAATGGTGCAGACAGCCTCCACTTCAGCCCACTTGGTGAACTTGTCGACAGCAACGTAAAGGTAGCGGTAGCCCCCTGGCGCCCGAGGAAACGGACCCAAGATGTCGAGCCCCCAGACTGCGAACGACCACGAAAGGGGGATAGTCTGCAAGCCCCCTGCCGGCTGATGGATCTGCTTGGTGTGGAACTGGCAGGCCTCACAAGCTTTCACTGGTTCAACGGCGTCATTGAGCGCGGTGGGCCAATATAACCCACTGCGGAACGCCTTGCCGACGAGGGTCCGTGACGATGAATGATGTCCACAGTCCCCACCGTGTATATCTTCTAGTAGTTCCTTCCCTTTCTCCCTGGAGATGCAGCGCAGGGATACATCATTTGGTCGCTTCCGGTAGAGCTCTCCATCTCTGATGCAGTATGTCGTGGCCTGGCGTGCCACTCGCTCTGCTTCCTCCTTCTCCGGCATGGTCCCTTGCGTCAAGTAGCTCCGGAGCTCCGTGATCCAACATCCCTCCTGAGGTTCCATCGTCAGGAGCAGGCATGCTCCTAAGGCCGGGCCACAGGCCGGAGCTCCGGAGGCAGGTGGCTGGGGGAGCTCCTCCCGGGGCTGAGCCATGTTTGATAGTGACGGCAAGGCTGAAGGCTTGAAGAGTCGTTCCTCGAAAACGCCAGGCTCCTAAGGTAACCGCCTGGATGCACGTTTCACGATGTCATCGGTCTCTTGATTGGTGCCACGGGGCACATGCTGCAACTCCAACCCCCAGAACTGCTTCTCCATCCTGCGGACCTCTGCAAGGTAGGCCTCCATGTGCTCATCCTTCGGCTCGTACACCTTGTTGGAGAAATTGACAGGGAGCTGCGAATCGCCCTTGATGGTGAGGCGTTTCACCCCTAGGGCAGGTACGGCCTTCAAGCCCGCTATTAAACCTTCATACTCCGCTATGTTGTTGGGGACCTTTTCGCCTTGCTAGAAACAAAGCTGCACGGCGTAATAGAGTTTGTCCTGGGTGGGCGATATAAGCACCGCCCCAGCCCCTACGCCATGTCTAGAGAACGCCCCATCAAAGTACATGACCCAGCCTTCTGGCGCCTCGCTTCCCGGGGACAGGGACCGATCCTCGTCGGCCTTGAGGCCTGGCGCCTCTGTCCATTCTGCCACAAAATCCGCTAACGCTGCTCCCTTGATGACTCTGGTCGTGCTGAATTCAAGCTGAAATGCTTGCAGCTCTATGTTCCACTCAGCAACTCTCCCAGCTGAATTGGGGCTCCTGAGCACCCTCTCCAGGGGGTATGACGAGACGACCTTGATGGGGTGACCCTGAAAATAGTGCCGCAGCTTGCGCGAGGCCACCAGTAGCGCGAGGAGGAGTTTCTGGGGCATAGGGTACCGCGCCCTTGCATCCCGCAACACTGTGCTGACGAAGTACACTAGGTGCTCAATGAGGTGGAGTGCGTCAGTGCTGGCGGCTCCCTTTGGAGACCATGGCGCCTCTCGAGACAATGAGGCCTCCTGAGACTGGCCATCTGGGAGAGGGGCCTCTCCTGCCTCTGGTGCGCCCCTCTACGGCGGCTGGTCCTCATCAGCTGCCGTGGCGGCTTCTGTGGGCCTTCCTTGTACCAGCTCCACCTTGTCCCGGGCTGCTGCCGCGGTTTTGATTCGACGCTCCTCTCTGACTGCCACTAGGGCTGCGCTGCCGGAGTAGGGAGTGGTGGCGAGGTAAAGCACCAGGGGCTCTTGAGGCCGCGGAGCCACCATGACCGGTGGGCTGGTCAGGTATTTCTTGAGATTCTGGAATGCCTTGTCGGCCTCTTTAGTCCACTCGAAGGGCCCCTTTTTCTTCATTAGCTGGAAGAAGGGTAGCGCTCGCTCTCCCAACTTGGAGATGAAGCGCCCTAGCGTGGTCACGCGCCCCGTGAGCTTCTGCATTTCTCTGAGGGTCTTTGGCGGGCTCATGTCTTCCACTGCCTTGACCTTCTCCGGGTTAGCCTCGATGCCTCAGTGAGACACGAGGAAACCCAGGAGCTTGCCCGAGGGGACTCCGAACACACATTTCTCTGGGTTGAGCCGTAGGTTCACTGCATTGAGGCTCGCGAAGGTTTCCTCCAGGTCTTATATCAAGGTCCTGGCCTCCCGAGATTTTACCACGATGTCATCGTTGTAAGCTTCAACATTCTTCCCGAGCTGCGGGCCCAAGGTGATATGCATCAGCCGCTGAAAGGTCGCCCCTGTGTTACGCAGCCCGAATGGCATGCAGGTGTAGCAGTACTGTAGGATCAAAAGTATGTCTAGAGGGGGGGTGATTAGACTACTTGACCAAAGAAAAACTTAACCTTTTCCCAATTTTAGTTCTTGGCAGATATTAGCTATTGTAGGACAAGTCAAGCAATCATCACACAATTCAAGCAAGCATGCAACTTGCAAGAATGTAAAGGGAAGGGTTTGGAGAATTCAAACGCAATTGGAGACACGGATGTTTTCCCATGGTTCGGATAGGTGGTGCTATCCTACATCCACGTTGATGGAGACTTCAACCCACGAAGGGTAATGGTCGCGCGAGTCCACGGAGGGCTCCACCCATGAAGGGTCCATGAAGTAGCAACCTTGTCTATCCCACCATGGCCATCACCCACGAAGGACTTGCCTCACTAGCGGTAGATCTTCACGAAGTAGGCGATCTCCTTGCCCTTACAAACTCCTTGGTTCAACTACACAATCTTGTCGGAGGCTCCCAAGTGACACCTAGCCAATCTAGGAGATACCACTCTCCAAGAAGTAACAAATGGTGTGTTGATGATGAACTCCTTGCTCTTGTGCTTCAAATGATAGTCTCCCCAACACTCAACTCTCTCTCATAGGATTTGGATTTTGTGGAAAGAAGATTTTAGTGGAAAGCAACTTGGGGAAGGCTAGAGATCAAGATTCATATGGTAGGAATGGAATATCTTGGTCTCAACACATGAGTAGGTGGTTCTCTCTCAGAACATATGAGTTGGAATTGTGTATGTGTTTTGATGGCTCTCTCTATGAATGAAGAGGAGGTGGAGGGGTATATATAGCCTCCAAACAAAATGCAACCGTTACGCACAGTTTTCCAATCTCGGTGGGACCGAATCAACAAACTCGGTCGGACCAAAAAGGTAAACCTAGTGACCGTTAGAGATTTTCGGTGGGACTGACTTGCAACTCGGTAGGACCGATATGGTTAGGGTTTGGGCATAACGTAATCTCGATGAGACCGATTACACAAACTCGGTGGGACCGATTTTGGTAATAAGCTAACCAGAGAGTTGGTCAGGAAAACTCGGTGGGACCGATTTGCTCTTTCGGTGAGACCGAAAAGTTACAAAAAGGAAACACTGAATTTACATAGCAATCTCGGTGGGACCGATTCGCTCTTTCGGTGAGACCGAAAAGTTACGAAAGGGAAACAGAGAGTTTGCAATCCCATCTCGGTGAGACCGAGATCCCTATCGGTAGAACCGAATTGCTAGGGTTTGGCAGTGGCTTATGACAAATGAAACTCGGTGGCGCCGGATAGAAAGAATCGGTATGACCGAGTTTGGCTTAGGGTTTAGGTCATATGTGGATATGGGAAAGTAGTTGAGGGTTTTGGAGCATATCATTAAGCACATGAAGCAAGAGGCTCATTAAGCAACACCTCATCCCTCCTTGATAGTATTGGCTTTTCCTAAAGACTCAATGTGATCTTGGATCACTAAAATATAAAATGAAGAGTCTTGAGCTTTTGAGCTTGAGCCAATCCTTTGTCCTTAGCATTTTGAGGGTTCCACTTTCACATCCATGCCATGCCAATCATTGAGCTTTCCTGAAATAGTCATCTTGGAATAGTATTAGCTCAATGAGCTATATGTTGTTATGAATTACCAAAACCACCTAGGGATAGTTGCACTTTCGATCTCCCCCTTTTTGGTAATTGCTGACAACATATAGATCAAAGCTTCGACAAATGATAATAAGCATGAAATATATCATCGCTTTGAGAAGTATGTGACAAGTAAGAGCTCCCCCTAAATTTGTGCATATTTAAAATT
Organism: Triticum urartu; assembly: GCF_056163025.1. NCBI lineage: Eukaryota > Viridiplantae > Streptophyta > Magnoliopsida > Poales > Poaceae > Triticum > Triticum urartu. The sequence goes on along the minus strand of NC_141876.1, from coordinate 169,476,699 downwards.
TTCTTTGGACTGCAAATGCACAAAGAGTTAGAGTCATGGGTTACTCTTCCATGTCACATACATCTTGGTGGAGCGCTTAAAATGATAAGAATGAAATACATGCACTCATCAGCAAGAATAGTGAATGATCACATAAGATAGATAAGATGATAATATTAAGCAAACATTAAGTGTAGCTTATGATCAAACACATGATCATCAATGTCTCACGAGCAATGAAATAGTATCTCAAACAAAAGTAAACAAAGTTCGAAAAACCACCAAATAAAACAAGAGAGAATAAAAGCAACACTCTCTCTCGAAGCCTATGATCTATACATTTTCTCCCCCTTTGGCAACAAGTTACCAAAAAGTTCCTAGAAAATGCATAGTGCTAAGTCGACACTCAGGCTTGATCTTCAGGTGGTGGTGGAGTCCGGAGCACTCCAAGGATGAAGCCTTCTGTAGACGTGGTCGGAGTCGAGGCTGAAGTGGACGCTGGAGCTGGTGGAACTGAGGCTGTAGCTGGTGCAGACGTGGTGGCTCTGGGGTCAGCAACTGGCACTACAGACGACCTCGGACCTCGTGGCACTCTGGCAAAGGCATCAGTTGTAGTCTTGCCTCTCCTCTCCTACATGTCATCCCGGAGCTGCTCCACTGCAGTCTGAATCTCTGTCACTTTGACATCCAAGTCATAGAACTTTTGTTCCATGATCCTCTCTAAGCTTGCCTGGTTCTGAGTTAGGGTGTCTAGTCCTTGCTCAATCCGCAGGGTGGATGCAATCAAGTAACCAAGCTGCTCTTGTTTGGTTTTCAGGAAATATTCAGATGCCTCCTCTTGAGTAGGCATCTTGGCAGCTTTCTCCTTCCTCGCCTTCTCCTTCTTGGCTTGTGCTTGGGCAGATGATGGCTCATTCTCAATCATGACCACTTGATTATCTTCAAAGTCTGGATAGATGGGCAGGTGTTCCTTGTCCAATAAGTATATGCCCGTGCCCGTCTTAGAGTTGATGAGCTCCTGAATCTGTGGGGCATATCCACAGCTCCTCTTCTAGTCTGCTGCTGTCCTCTTGATTGTTTCAATCATAAGGCTCATGACTTTGAATTTCTGTGGCACGTCAAAGATATGAAGCAAGTTGATCGCGTGGCCCCTGATCATCTTGTGATCTCCAGACTTGGGCAATAGGGTGTGCCTAAGAATCCAGTTGATGGTTGGCAGCCCTGACAGAAGATAGTGTACTGAGCCAAACTTGAACGTATCAAGTGCTTCATTTGGAATCTCCTTGTACATGTTTGACATTGAGTTGTGGTCCATCTTCTTCTTGGCATAAATGTCCAAGTCATCGCCATGCTCTTCTAGGGCATTAATCAGCTGAGCCCATTCAGCAACTGTAGACTGGTACCTCGTACCCTCTGACATCCATACAATCCTGCCATCTGGATAGAAATGGGCCGTGGAGTAGAACTGCATGATGAGTTCCTCGTTCCACTTTGTGAGCTTCTGCCCAACAAAGTCCTCTACTCCACATGCCTTGAAGCTGTCCTGCACTCCAGGGTAGTACTCTTCGTTGTCCTTGATGTATTGCCGATCAACCCATCTCATATCACAGACAATTGGCTTCTTGTCTAGCAGCACTGTCTCATAAAAGGCTTGCTGCTCCTTGGTGTGAAACCTGTAGTCAACTGCAGTCCTTCTCCTTGAAGCATACGGGTCTGCTTCTCTCCACTTCCGAAGCCCTGAATCTCTCCTGAGTTTCAGATCCTCAGCCACAGGATGAGCATCGTTGTGGTCTGGGATCTTGGGCTTGAGCTATCTAAGAACATTCTCTTCTTCTTCTTCTGCAGCTTCAGGCACTGGGGCCTTGTTCTTCTCAGTAGCTGGGATGCTTCTTGTGTTCCTCTTTGGCTTTGGCTTTGGAGCTGGCTTGGCCTTGGAAGCAGCTGCCCCTGTTCTTATGGCATCACCCATCAGCTTGGGTGCCTTAGGTGCTGGTGCAGCTACCTCCTCTTCTTCCTCCTCATCTTCCATGATGGAAGCCTTGCCAAGCACTCTGGCTACAGTTTTCTTCACCCTTTCTTTCCTCTTCTTGCCTTCAGCAGCAACTGGCTCAATGGGAGTGGGCTTCTCAGTTGAAGCTCTGGCCTTTGACATAGGCTTCCTGCCTGCTGGCCTTTTGATCTTCATCCCTGGTTTGATGCCCTATGCTGGCTCAACTCTCTTGGAAGTTGCTTCCTCTTCTTCCACATAATCCTCATCTTCTGAGTCTGAGGTTCTCTTCTTTCTCTGTCTTGTGGCAGCTTTAGGCAGATTGCTAGGGGTGCTCCTGCTGCCATCATCTGAGGAACTTGAGGGACTAGTGCCCTCACTCATCTGTATTTGCTGCTCTGACAAGTTCTGGCTATCACTTTGGTCTGACATGATGCAAACTCTGACTACTGACCCTGTGAATAGGTTATAGATGAGATAGAGTGGATAAGCATCACAAAATGCAGAGATTTTTGCAAAAGAATAATTCAAAAACTTAGTTTTAGTTTCCCAATGAAAGCATCTCGGATCTACCGATTTCTAAACTCGGTGATACCGAAGCAGTTTTGGCACCTAAACTAGTGAACTCGGTTAGACCAAGTCACAGTTCGGTGGCACCGAGACTGCTAGGGTTTCACAGAGTTCCAAAATCGGTCACACAGATAAGTAATTCTCGGTCAGACCGAGTCTCACTTGTGCAATGGCATAAGCCAAATCGGTGGGACCGAGTTTTTCAACTCGGTGGGTCCGAGATGGTTTCGGCGGAAACCTAACCCTAAAATTTTCGAATTAAACCTAATCTACAAGTTCATTGACTGGACAGAAGTTTAACAAATGTGGCAAGAATCATGATGATCACAATGTGCTAAGAATCGGAATGGGGAATAGCACAAAGATCGAGTCCATACCCTAGTTCGGTGGAGACTCGCTATGGCGGCAACGGCGGGGTTGAATTTCCGTTGACGGCGACGGAGACCAGCGACTGGAGGCGGCTGGCGGCGAGGAGGCAATCCGGAGACCAAGTTGGCAGAGCAGGCTATCGCGTGGGCGAAGGGGTTCAGAGAAATTTCCAAATTTTTGCCCGTGACTATATATAGCCCGACCCTGTCGGTGTGACCGAGTGGAACAACTCAGTGGCACCGAGATTCATAACTGTATACAGTTGTTGCAACTCGGTGTGACCAAATGGTTCAAATCGGTTGCACCGAGATCGAAAACCTAGATCAACTTAATGATCTCGGTAGGACCGAAAGTAGGGTATCGGTCAGACCGAGAATCATAAAGAGGTTTTGGAAGTTTAAGTCTATGACGAATCGGGGACTTCGAGCGCTCCTCACACAGAGTGGTTCGAATCTGACTTGATCAAATTTTGTGATGTAGCATGAATCGAGTTTGAGACGAGAAAAGCATAGATAGCTAGAGGAGGTTCTTAGGCATTCTTGTCCATCCACTTGGCAGAAGGAAATAAAACCAAACAATCAAAACAACCAGTGGATGTCCTCGAATGAGTAAAATATGCAACCAGGATGCTCACACAATAAGATGGCAAATGAAATATGTGACAAGGCATGCACAACCAATTCTAGCATCTATCAAGCAATTTGCGATGACAAGGTCATCTATATATGAGTATATTGACTTAGGAGTCAAGTGAGAACACTTGATCATAGGTCATACTCATCGTTTAAGCTCAAGTGGGGTTACCACTTTTACATAAAGCATTGTTGTGTTCACATCTTTAGAGTTGCTTTAGCTCAAGTCTTAGAGTAAAGCTCCCCCTAGATGTGACATCCCCCCTTAGAGGGATGAACTAACCTCGGGTTTTGTCGATGATGACTTCATGTAGATGTTGAAGATGTGGATGCTCAATGTTGATGTAGATCACTTGGAGCTATCCATTTGAGTGAATTGCACTTTCAATAACTACATGGGTTAGTCCCACAAGGAACAAACAAGGATATCCATAGACATAGAGTGATGCACACACAAGATGATGTCCATGAAAACTTTTAGGTTACCATGTCCCTTGTCTTACCAACAAGAGGTTTTGTGACTCCTTGAACTAGTGCAAGATGTGGAAGTTGATTGCACTTGTTCTTGCCAAAATGATAAGAGTGAAGTATGTTGGCGGAGTCACCCTCAAGAATTCTCTAGTTCTTCTTCTTTTGGATCCACACCATCTTGATGGGAATCCTTGGAGTTGTAGTCGTACTTGATGAAGTGGAACTTGAAGTAGTCTTGGGAATCCACTTGACTAAGGTCTTAGGAGCTTCTTCAAATGAATCAATTTCCTCTTGAAGCTTGTCCTTGCCTTTTTGCTTGTAGTCTTGTGGTGGAAGATCATCTTGAGCTTGTGTCCCCTTGAAAGAAGTATCATACTTTTCTTGTTGAGGAACAAACTTTGTCTTGGGGTATTGATCTTCTTCCCACTCAACTCCATTGGCATTGAACTTTCGTTCAAAACCAACACCTTGATTCTTCCGGTGCATTCCTTGCTTGCGCACAATTTCCTCGAATTGCTTACTCCCGGCAAGGCTTTTGTACACTCCTTTCTCTATAATTCCCTTAGGACCTTTGGCCATGAAGCATCTTCCAATTCCTTCATTTGGTGAGTCAAATATGTCGTAGGAGTTGGTTGACACAAGTGCTAGACCGGCAACACCTTCATCTTGAGTATCTTCAGAGTCGGAGTGATAACTTCTCTCGGAGTGGCTGTCGGAGTCGGAGCCTGATACCCATTCACCGACATGAGCTTGATGTATTCGTTTTGTGTAGCTCCTTGATGATTTTTCCTTCCTTTCCGAATCCTTGCTTCTCCGTGAGTATCTTCGTTCATAACGATCATCTCTACTCCTTCTCTCTCTTGGTGGTGATTCTTTGCTTCTTCTTTTTGGAGAATCTTCTCTTCTCTTGTATGGAGCTGTACACTCATTGGAATAGTGTCCGGGTCTTCCACAACTGTAGCAGTTTCGCTCTCGACTAGAAGATCTTTTGTCATTGTAGGACCTTGACTTGAAGCTTCTATCTTTGCTTCTACTCTTGTAGAACTTGTTGAAGTTCTTCACCATTAAGCTCAATTCTTCATTGAAGTTTTGTTTCTCACTTGATGATGTAGGGGCTTCACATGAGGCTTTGTAGGCACCACTTGATTTGTTGTGAAGTTCCTCTTTATCCTTAAGTGACATCTCATGAGCAACAATTCTTCCAATCACCTCCCTTGGCTTGAGATTTTTGTAATTGGGCATCATTTGGATCAATGTGCACACGGTATCATATTTTCCATCAAAGGCTCTTAGAATCTTCTTGATGATGAATCTATCGGTCATCTCTTCACTTCCTAAGCCGGCAATCTCATTTGTGATGAGAGCAAGCCTAGAGTACATTTCAGCGACACCTTCACATCCTTCATTTTGAACTTGTCAAGTTGACTTTGAAGCACATCCAACTTGGATTCCTTGACGGAGTCGGTACCTTCATGCATATCAATCAAACTGTCCCAAATTTCCTTTGCATTCTCAAGACGGCTGATTTTGTTGAATTCTTCGGGGCACAATCCGTTGAAGAGAATATCACAAGCTTGAGCATTGTATTGCAACATCTTCAACTCATCGGCGGTAGCTTCACGGTTTGGTTCTTTCCCATGAAAGAAGTCACCTTGCAAACCAACACACACAATAGCCCAAACCGCGGGGTTATGTCCAAGAATATGCATTTTCATTTTATGCTTCCAACTAGCAAAATTAGTACCATCAAAGTAAGGACCTCTACGGTGATAATTTCCCTCGCTAGACGCCATACTCTCCTAGGTTGTGAAACCAAGGCTATGACCACCAAAAGCTATGGAGATCAAAGCAAATGGAGACCAAAGCTCTGATACCACTTGTAGGATCGAAAGTATGTCTAGAGGGGGGTGATTAGACTACTTGACCAAATAAAAACTTAACCTTTTCCCAATTTTAGTTCTTGGCAGATTTTAGCTATTGTAGGACAAGTCAAGCAATCATCACACAATTCAAGCAAGCATGCAAAGAGTATATTGGCAGCGGAAAGTAAAGCATGCAACTTGCAAGAATGTAAAGGGAAGGGTTTGGAGAATTCAAACGCAATTGGAGACATGGATGTTTTCCCGTGGTTCGGATAGGTGGTGCTATCCTACATCCACGTTGATGGAGACTTCAACCCACGAAGGGTAACGGTCGCGCGAGTCCACGGAGGGCTCCACACACGAAGGGTCCACGAAGTAGCAACCTTGTCTATCCCACCATGGCCATCGCCCACGAAGGACTTGCCTCACTAACGGTAGATCTTCACAAAGTAGGCGATCTCCTTGCCCTTACAAACTCCTTGGTTCAACTCCACAATCTTGTCGGAGGCTCCCAAGTGACACCTAGCCAATCTAGGAGACACCACTCTCCAAGAAGTAACAAATGGTGTGTTGATGATGAACTCCTTGCTCTTGTGCTTCAAATGATAGTCTCCCCAACACTCAACTCTCTCTCATAGGATTTGGATTTTGTGGAAAGAAGATTTGAGTGGAAAGCAACTTGGGGAAGGTTAGAGATCAATATTCATATGGTAGGAATGGAATATCTTGGTCTCAACACATGAGTAGGTGGTTCTCTCTCAGAACATATGAGTTGGAATTGTGTATGTGTTCTGATGGCTCTCTCCACGAATGAAGAGGAGGTGGAGGGGTATATATAGCCTCCACACAAAATCCAACCATTACACACAGTTTTCCAATCTTGGTGGGACCGAATCAACAAACTCGGTTGGACCGAAAAGGTAAACCTAGTGACCGTTAGAGATTTTCGGTGGGACTGACATGCAACTTGGTAGGACCGATATGGTTAGGGTTTGGGCATAATGTAATCTTGGTGAGACCGATTACACAAACTCGGTGAGACCGAGTTTGGTAATAAGGTAACCAGAGAGTTGGTCAGGTAAACTCGGTGGGACCGATTTGCTCTTTCGGTGAGACCGAAAAGTTACAAAAAGGAAACATAGAGTTTACACTGCAATCTCGGTGGGATCGATTCGCTCTTTTGGTGAGACTGAAAAGTTATGAAAGGGAAACAGAGAGTTTGCAATCCCATCTCGGTGAGACCGAGATCCCTATCGGCAGAACCGAATTGCTAGGGTTTGGCAGTGGCTTATGACAAGTGAAACTCGGTGGCGCCGGATAGAAAGAATCGGTAGGACCGAGTTTGTCTTAGAGTTTAGGTCATATGTGGATATGGGAAAGTAGTTGAGGGTTTTGGAGCATATCACTAAGCACATGAAGCAAGAGGCTCATTAAGCAACACCTCATCCCTCCTTGATAGTATTGGCTTTTCCTAAAGACTCAACGTGATCTTGGATCCCTAAAATATAAAATGAAGAGTCTTGAGCTTTTGAGCTTGAGCCAATCCTTTGTCCTTAGCATTTTGAGGGTTCCACTTTCACATCCATGCCATGCCAATCATTGAGCTTTCCTGAAATAGTCATCTTGGAATAGCATTAGCTCAATGAGCTATATGTTGTTATGAATTACCAAAACCACCTAGGGATAGTTGCACTTTCAAGTACTCCCCACACGGGGTTAGGAAGGCTGTCTTCTCGACGTCTTCAACCGCCATCTTGATCTGGTGATACCCAGAGAAGGCATCCAGGAAGCATAGCAGGTCGCATTCCGCAGTGGAGTCGACGATCTGGTCGGTGCGGGGGAGCGGGAACGGATCTTGCGGGCACGCTTTGTTGAGGTTGGTGAAGTCGACACACATGCGTTCCTTCCCTCCCTTCTTTGGCACAACGACAGGGTTGGCCAACCAATCTGGGTATCGGACCTCGCGAATGACCCCAGCGGCCTCTAATTTGCGGGTCTCTTGGACGATGAAGGCCTGCTTTTCTGTGGACTACCGCCTGGCCTTCTGCTTCAGAGGGCGCACGTTGGGGCATACGTTGAGGTGATGCTCGATTACACTCCTGGGGATCCTTGCCAACTGGTCTGGCTCCCAAGCGAATACCTTCTTGTTTGCGCGCAGGAACCCGACCAGGGCCTCCTCCTGCTTGGGTTTGAGGTGGGCGCCTATGGTGAAAGTGGCGTTGGTGGACCCGTCCTCATCGACGGGTATCTGCTTGGTTTCTGCCTTGTGTTGGGTGAACAACTGTTTCTTCTTGGCGGGCGCAGCCCCCTTGGGCTCGGGGGCCTCCAAGGCGGCGGGCTGTGCCGACGCCGCTGTCTTGAAGACGAGCTTGAGCACCCGCAGAGCGTCCCCATTGTCCCCGTGCACGGTGAGGACACCGCTGCTCCCAGGCATCTTCATGAGGTTCTACGCCGGGTGCGTCGCGGCCATGAACTGGGTCAGCGCCGAGTAGCCGAGGATGGCGTTGTAGGGAAGGCCGATGGGGGCGATGTCGAAGTCGACCAGCTCCGTGCGGAAGTTGTCGTAGGTGCCGAAGGTCACTGGGAGCCGGATCTGTCCCAAGGAGCCGGACGACCTGCCCCCAACGCCTGAGAAGGGTCGGCTGGGCTGCAGCCGTTCCAGGGGTATGTAGAGGAGGTTGAAGGCCTCGACTGAGAGCATGCTGAGGCCTGCCCCGCCATCGATGAGAGTTCTGTTGACGGCCACTTGGCAGATGGTGGGGGTGCACAGCATGGGGAGCGCGCCCGAGCAGGCCGAGTTGGAGGGGTGGTCCTCCGAGCTGAAGCTCAGGCCAGTCTCGGGCGCCGCCCGATCCAGGGGAGCCCCCTGCCGTGTGGAAGCGGCGTTGACCCAGCAGATGAACAGCTTGACGTGGTAACTTGTAGGCGGCGCCTGCGAGCCGCCCAAGAGGGCCGCGATGACTGGGGGTGTCGGTGTAGCGCGATAGTCGGGGGAGAGGTTGCGGGGCCCCATGGGTGCGCGGAGCACACGGGACGAAGAACCAGCTGGGGCGAGCGAGGGAGTTGTGGTGCGGCCGTCTTGGCGCACAGATGGATGCTGAGACGATGCTTGCCGCTCGTCCCCCGCCGTGCCGGTGGCGGCGTTGACGGCAGGTGACGGGGAACGGCATGGATGCCCGCCGACAGGGGCCGTCTGGGCGACGCGGGAAGCGAGTGCGGCCTGGCGCTCGGCGCGGGCCCGACGAGCGTCAGACATGGGCGTGACGGTCGGAGGAGAACGGGGCGGTGGAAGACAAATTCCGGCGCACCCCTACCTGGTGCGCCAAATGTCGGATTTCGGGTTCCGGCAGACCCTTGAGGTTCGAACACTGGGGCGCGCGCTGAGATTTCGCCTCCTACCTTCCTGCACCCCTCCGCCGCGCTAGGATCTAAACTAAGGAAAGAACAACACAAGAGACACAGGGTTTATACTGGTTCGGGCCACCGTTGTGGTGTAATACCCTACTCCAGTGTGTGGCGTGTGGATTGCCTCTTGGGCTGATGATGATGAACAATACAAGGAAGAGCAGCCTCGCGAGGGTCTGTTCTCAGCTGAGGCGATGAACTGCTGGGAGGAGTTCAGCCACCTCTCTCTCTCTCTCTCTCTGCTCTCCTCTGACCGACCCCCTTGCTGTGTGGGTGGCTGGTCCTATTTATAGAGGCCCTGGTCCTTTTCCCAAATATTGAGCGGGAAGGGAGCCAACAATAGTGGGATGATTTGAAGGGGGACAGCAAGTATCAGCTATCCTGACAAAAGTAGTCTTTGCCTACGCAAAGCTCTGGTGATGACGCCGTCTTGGGCTCCACGGTGACCTCCGTCTGGTAGTCCTCCTGGTCTTGGTCTCGTTGCACCGAAATGGCAACCTTTGCCTGATGCCTCGGTACTCCGTGGCTGCGCTTGCCCCCTTTGCACCAAAGAGGAAAGGAGGACACCGCACGGGCTGGCACCCGCCTGGCGCCCCGAGTCGTCATGGCTTGCGTCATGGGCATCTCGTGAGGCACCTCGCCTTGATCTCTCCGCCTCCTAGTGAGCCAGCCTAACGAGGCCGTGCCTGAGGAAGATTCGCTTCGTCCGCCCCGCGAGGCTTGGCCCCTCGCGAGGGTCTTGGGTTTGTGTTGGTGTAGATGGGCCGTGCTGGCCCCCTTTGAGCCACGCCGCAGGCCGCAGGCAGGCAAATCTGGGGACCCCTGTTCCCAGAACACCGACATAGTCCGGTCTTGAGGTTCCAACCTTGATGTACATAGCAACCACATATTGTTGGAATAGTCATTTACTGTATAGCATGTTGTTAAATACAACACGATGCATTTGAAACTTGTAGCAATAGTAGTCTCTAACGGAGACGCATAATTGACTATTTGTATATGAACCTACAGAAATAAGAGATAACAAAAGGACAATATTGGGAATTAGGAAAAGTAAGCACAATGAGGATAAACAAAATGAACTCGTGTTATTTTTTTATATGAATTACCTAGACTCTGTCGACCACTGTGACGGGACTAAAGTATCTCATTCAAGCCAACACCATTCTTTGGGATGCCAGGATGCCAACCAATCTCCCCTCTTGGGAAGAATAAAGAGTAAGACAATGGATCATAACATCCATAATATGGTTGGATGCTATATCTCTTGTTGTTGTTACCGAACAATACTATGCTACGATCAAAGTGCTTATAGAGTTCATTACCCTCAACCCAAATAGCTACAACCTCTGATGATATAGGCACATTATACCCCCGTTGATCTAACCTCATGTCGGTTTTCAGTGCAATACGGTATTCCTCAAGGTCATCAACTCCACCTAGATTCCTAAATGTTTCAGAATAAGGATTATCCTTGAGGATATCAACAAGCTTTCGAATGACATCTCGGTCTAGGTTCGGGGAGCGCCGAAACCTATGTTGTAAACCAGGATCATCATCATAGAAGTAGAGTTCCAAATGCTTTGGCCCATCTTGAGTTGGACCAAATGAGAAGATGTTGTTGTAAATTTGACCGTGAGCTCGAAACGTATAGACTCCCGACTTCATGTTTGTGTATCTGTTGTCCAGACTGACTCCAAGGGTGGTGAATGAAAAGTGTCCTTTGAAGTATCGAATGTTATCCCTAAAATGCAAGGCATTGGGATCTGAACTTGTGTACAACATTTTAAGTTCCAAGTGTGGTTCTAAGTGTGCTAACTTAACTTTTCCAGACCAGCAACAAAATCCATTTGTCTCATACTGGAACCTCTTTGCACCACAATGCTTGCAATCAGGTTTAGGTGCTAGCGTGTGAGTACTTAATGGTATATTGTTGTAGACATCATCATATGGGTCAGGAATAATGGTATCTACTTTAAATGCATCTATCATGTCATCACAGTCTTTATCATCTCCTACATATACATGAGATGAATAGTGTTATATAGGTCTTGCAGTTTTTGTACTATAATACATGTGTAGGAAAGTAAGGCATCCACGGCATTGGCAATACCTCTGCCAGCAAATATTAAGTACTCATCATCTTCTTCTTCAGACTCATCATCGTCCGCAACAAAGCTTTCTGTTGGGGAATCTACATATGAAACCATTGGGAGCCAATAATGAATTGTCCATTTCAAGTTATAAGGATGGTTCTGAGTGTGTGTCATAACATACTTAGTAGAGAAAAGAAGGCATCCATACCATAGGCATACCTGTGTTAGTGTAAACTATGTGATCCTCTTCCATCGCTTCAGGTATGGTTTCAAGATTACCTGGTATTTTGATGATAGTGTAAAATACCGGCAATGCCTTCAGAAAAATTGGCGAGATAAAGGAATGTGTATGTGAGAATTACCTTGAACTTTAGCAGAAGTTTGTGCCAGCATAATTGGGCAGCTAAAGGCATAAGAGCTTGATGATAGTTGTCCCACCAATGAACCTTTAGGGCACTGCAGTGCGACGGAATCCTTACAGAGAGTATCTTGTTTAGCTGCGTAGCTTTCTCTACGCTGAGCTAGGAGTGCTTGCTGCTCTTCGGGTGGTAGGATTTTCCTACGTGCTCGCTGGCGTGAATTTCTTTCTTGCCTCTCATCTAGCGTCAAACCTTGCCTACGTGCTCACTAACTTGCATTCCTCTCATCAAGTGTCATACATTGTCTTTTCTCTCTTCTCTGTGCATTAATCCTTTCCTTCTCATTTCGTGTTAAATTTTGCCAACGTGCTCTCACACGTTCTCGCCTTGCTTGTATTTGTTCTGTTGTACGGCTAGCATATCTTATTGCTTCACGTGCACTCTTTCGCCCTATAGTATTTTTATGAGAAATTAATTAAGTGGGTAACCAAAATTACATAAACACACACTTTTGCCTTATAGACTTACCTTTGGAGCTTTCTCCTCGCTCCAAGTCCTCAATTAATGTGAGCATACTATTATTAGTAGGAAAAATCACAGCTGATTGGTTTGTCACTTCATCATCCGAAGAAGACGAGTAACTCAAATGAGTCACACATGTTGGCTTGCGTATAATTAGACTTGTCCGAGTTTGTGGCATGCCATTGGGGCCAGTTCTGTTGGACTTATTATTGTCGTAGACCACTGTGTTATTTAAATTTGGACCAATAGTAAGATAATACAAATTAAGAAATATGCAAACAGATTGTTCCGCCAAGCGATAAGGGATAGGATAGCAACCTTTTTCTTTTCATTTATTGCTTTGTTGGCACAAGGATTGTAACATTTGGGCGCAAGACCATAATATTTCTCCCCAAAACAAAAGAGAGTATGAGGTTAGCCAAAAATGAATTAAAAGTTCAAAACACAAAAGCCAATAGGAATGTTATATCTAAGAAGAATATTATTCTTTGCCAAAAGCCAACAGGATAATTCATTTTAACCCAAGCACAGGTATGATAGATTTAGAGCAATTTATATTTAGATCCAAAACAGCACATATGATAAATTTGATCGTCATTAAGTAACAAGATGAACAAAACAAATGATATGAACAGCAACATGTACAAAACATGGAATTATGAAACATGATGCACTCCTTATATACCTCTAACACAATCACCAATCTCTAAATGAGTGCACATATTGAATATTCATCCTAACTCAGCCAATATGTCCTCACCTTGTGGTTCTTCAATTTCACACCTAAACCCAAGGGTTTCTCCTGTAGACTTCTAATTTCTGAGCTTGTTGAGTATGATTTGGACCTGCCATGCGGGTTAACATTTCAAAAATCAGTGATTTGGTGAGAAACAAATCCAATTGTAGTTGCAGCTACCACTGAGTATTTATGTGCAGATTTAGTACCAATGCATATTTACTATTTGGTCAACTTAAGCAGCAACTTCAAGATTTCAATTGTAAGCAATACCGCAATGCATGTATAATATGGTACTACAAAAGTATAAGATCAAGTGACAAGAATGTGTCTATCCGCGGTCCAGCAATCTATGCCAATAGATGAATAAAAAACAAAACTACTATTGTATTCACTAATTATTAGTGCTAGCATTTATTGTGTAGCAATCATATTAGCATAGCAAATCTAAGTAGTAAACTACTCCCCTTGTATTATAGGGAAAAGGTACTGGTGCTTGATCTCCTAATCGGATCAGCTATTTCCGTCAAAGCACATATATGCAATGAAGAAGTAAGAAGATTCGCCCATACCTCCTTCACGAAGTAGAACAAAAGGCGTAGTCCTCACAATCCGTTCAATCTGAAGATTGGTGTGACCAGCGTCTGGCTTCTTTGGGTGCAGCAGCGTGAGTCCTATATGCCTGCCCATTTGCTTTATATTGGTCTTCAAGAGTAGCTTCTATACAGCTCCACCTTGGCGTGCGGATTTGAACTTATTGTGACAGAAAAATTGATATATTCCGCCTGGGCGCACGGGTTTGGCAGAAAAAATTGAATTTGGGAGGCGCCACGGGAGGATGGCAGTAGCCAAGAATAGCGTGCCGGTGGAGAAGGGGAAGGAGTAGTTGGCGCCGCCGCTGAGGATGAGCATCTCGTAGCCGGTGGCATACTTGCGGTAGTCAGCGTTGGAGGGAGGGGGAGGGGGAGGATGAGACATCGAGGGGGCGGGGGGGGGGGGGGCGGTGATGCTGGGCGGAGGTTGGTGGGAACTCTATGGCAGAGCAAGAGGCGTCATGAACATACTGCGTCGGCAGCGGACCTGCGGCGACCAGCTTCAGAGGAGACGGGGGAGCCGGCGGATGAGACAGCAAAGAGGAGGGGAAGTGGAAGTGATGGTCTACCGTAGGCCTTCTGCAGCAGAAGAGGGGGCAGTAGAGGCGTCGGTAGACGGACGATGTGGTCAGCCTGCTTGCCAAGGTCGGCATCGGATGAGACGGGGAAGGGGCGAGGGGATGAGGAGGAGGATGGGGTCGCGGCGACGGTCGGAGATGGGGCCGAGAGAAGGCATAAGAGGGCTGGGGTTGGACGGTGCTGCCAGCGGCCAGATCACCGGATCCATTCCAGCGCTGCCAGTGGTGGTTCGTATGGCGTCACCCCTTTCCCAATTTCTGGATTTCTGGAGAAGATGGTCGGATAAGGTGGGCAAGAGAGTTGAACGGGAGAGACAGCTTGGAGGGCTTATCTGCAAATGTGTGATGAATAGCGGGTGTTTTCTACAAAATTTACCACAGATTGCTTATGGTGTGTTGGATGCAGATCCAATGATCGTAAACGACATATGGCAGGCACACCATCATCACCAACTCAATCTTTTATAGGAGTAGAGAAATCATACTTATAAACCAGGGCAGGGGTATAGTAGGTAATTAAACCGCAAACATTTTTTGTATTAACCGTATGTGTACGTGGCCTTTTGTCCTCCTCTCGCACGTCTTGTCACCCTGCTGCCACAGACGGCTTACAGCGCAAGCTTGCACAGCGCGCGGGGGCGTTCTTTTGGCCAAACGGTGGCACCAATGAATCATCGGTGAGCCCGTTCCTGTGCAACCTCGCAGGTTCCTGCACAAGATTCCTGCCCGACTCGGTGAAATCCCCCAAAATCCCAATGCTTACCGGCATGCTATATAAACCCTCACGGCAGGCGATTCCTGCGTCGCATTTTCCCCTCCCTCCCTGTAGCTTATCTCGTGTGCTTGTCCCACAATCGCCAATGGCACCGGTCCGTCATCGTCCCTTAGCCACTCCACCGTCATTAGAGGACAGGTCCAGCTAGGAGGCTACACCGTGGCGGTGGCGCAGTCCCCGGCGTAGTGTAGTGCGCGTGGCGTCCCTGTTGGGTGTGCCCGGAACACCCACCACACGCTGCGCTGGCACTGCCCGTCGACAGCTGTTGCCGGCCACCATTCCCGCCACACTACCGTCGAAAGCCAGGGCCATCGGCTGCTCCGCTGCCGCAGCCTGAAGGCGGGAGCTGGCCGTCGTGGCCGCCACCCCACTACCGGCAACCGTGGCCATCACGTGCCCCGCCACCGTGGCCCGAAGGCGGGAGGTGGTGGTAGTGGCCGCCACCCCATCATCGGCCGCCGTGGCCGCTAGCCCACCGTCGACCGCCGGGGTCATCACCCGCTCCGCCACCGCCGCTCGAAGGCGGGAGGTGGAGGTGGATGCCCGCATGTACGTCAGCGACCTTGCATGCTACACCGAGTTCCTGCGGGAGGAGGAGGAGCGCCTCGTCGAGGATGCGAAGAGCCTAACCACCGCCGTGGCCGCGGCACACGGCGGCTCAGAGATGAGGAATCAGGAGATCTACGAGGAGAACCACCGCTTCAAGAGGGGTCGTCTGGAGCGGCAGAGGGCTTTCGAGGTGAGCGTCGTTGAAGCTACAGGAGCGGCATGCACCATATTGCGATTGCCGATCTCGTCGGTAGGCTCCTCCTCCTCCGCCTATTACTGAGCGCGTTCGGAAGAAGAGAAGCAGTTGGAAGGAGTACAAAGCCCCTCCGCAGTAGTAGTAGTAGTATTTATGGGCTATTTTGTTCAGTTTATCGGACTATAGATGTGGTGGAATTGTATAACGTACTCAAAATTAGCTAGTATATATAGTTGAACTAGCTATTTTAGTACGTGGGTGGCAACAATTGGGGAAACGTTTGGTCAGTTCCGCTGCCGAGTTGAACTTTTTGTATAAATTAAGAATGACTACTTAATCTATGAATGAAATCTGTGCTTAATTACTAAATTTTAGTTGCAAAAATTAGATATTGCTAGTGTTCTTTAGCTTCATATTTTGACAAATCGCAGTGTTACAAGGTTGACAAATGGCAATGTTACTAGATCAACAAATGTCAATCTTTCCGGTTTTACAAATGGCAACATACCCAAATTGTTTGTAAGTGGTTGCACACGGGTCATCCAAAAGAACCGTTTGCGTTGAAGAGATGCACAAATCCTGCACTCACTTTCCATACCAGTTTTCTATCTAAAATGTTTGCGATCAAGTGCTGCACAAATCCTGCTCGGCATATTTTCCCTTGGCTTCCTGGGGAAGCTGTCGGTTTGCATATGGGTGTTCTAACTAAAACGTTTGCGACGAGTGTTTTATTTTTAAAAACCATTGATGTTTTTTCAAAAGAAAATCACTTGATAAGTCTGTACATTAAGAGAGAAACACGCAAGTTCGGTCAAACCATATCTTTCATTCAGTCATACTGCGAATTTATATTCGTATGATCGAGATACAACATTAAACCCAATAAAAAAACTATTTCCGGCGGCGGCAGAGGCGGCGTGCCAGGCCGTCGTTGTCGTTGTCATCCTCCGGGACGTCATTGTTGAAGTCTTCGATGCAGCACAAAATGTTCTTCACTTGTAAATAAAACTTCATGTCGTCGCGCAATCGACGGGCAGGGTGCGGGAGGACGGCAGCTAGCGGCGCTGAGAGGTAGCGGTCGATGGCGGCGTCCCATGCCGCTGAGGGGGCGCGCGCACAAACACGGGCTCGGCGGGTGCAGCCAAATGCACAGGGACCGGCGCTGCGGTGGGTGGAGGGGCGGCCGTGGAAGTCAAAGGGCTTGCTTCCTTGTGAGCATGCGCAGCGTACAACTCGCATGCTTCCCGGTGAGCATGCGCATTGGAGGACAGCTTACATGCCTCCCGGTCAGCCTGCGCACCGGACTGCGCTCGCACGCCTCCCGTTCAGTCAAGGTAAAGCAGCTGTCCGCACGGCACCTCCTATAGCCATTAAAACCAAGACACGTGGCGTCACGTGACACTGCAAAAAAAGACACATCTGTGACATTTTGGGCCGAACAAAATTTTTTCTATCATACTTATGACACTTCTATGACGATAATTGTGACAAAACATGGTATCATCATAGATGTGGTGGGCTCCTACTTCTATGACAAAAATCAAGACAGAAAATTGGTTTTTCGTCCTGGGCGGGCCGGAGACGCAGCTGCATGACATTCTTTGGGCCGTCCAAGACGGAAAAACCATGGTAGAAGCGAGGGCAAGGAAAATATCGGGGTGTTCCCGGTTACGGTGGGTGGTCAGGGCCGAGCAATGCACGTTTCTCTCATACACGCACGCGTGTGGGTGCGAGGCGTTGGGCTATAACCGAACCTGAGCGAGGCGTTCGCCTACTGAACCCGAGCGATTGCACTGCAGGCTACGCGTTACTGAACCAAAGCGATCGATCGATGGCTGTTAACTGAACCCGATCGAGCGGTTTCTTCGCTACTTCTACTAACTGAAGCCGATCGATGCTGCCTCTGGATGAACAGTGAGCGTTGCTGGGAGGGTTTGAATGAACAGTTCCCGGTGGGGGTGGATGAACAAGACCCCGTGGTGTTGCCTCTGGATGAACATGACCCCGATCAATTGAGCCGGTTGGGGCTGGATGAACAGGACCACGTGGAGGGCTGGATGAACAGGATGACCCCGTGGAGGGCTGGATGAATAGTAGACAATGGAGGGCTAGATGAACAGTAGCCCGTGGAGGGGTGGTTGAACAGGAGCCCGTGTGGAGAGGGCTGGTTGAACAGTAGCCAGTGGAGTAGCGCGTGGTGGAGGCTGGATGAACAGGAGCCCGTGGATGAACAGTCACGGGTGGAGGCTGGAGGAGGTCAACGGTGGATGAACAGTAGCCCCTGGAAGCTGGAGGGGGTTGACCGTGGAGATGAACAGTATCCCGTGGAGTCCCGTTTTGCGGTACGCAACACCCCTCCCGATGAACAGGACCCCCGTTTCGACCGTAGCGCTCCAACACAAGTCTGTTTTCTCCGTTTTGCGGTACGCCACACCCCTCCCGAAGAACAGGACCCCCGTTTCGACCGTAGGAGGTCCGTTTCCTCCGTTTCGCGGTACGACAGACCCCTCCCGATGAATAGGATCCCGTTTTGACCGTGGTCGGTCGAACACAAGGCCATTTCCTCCGTTTTGTGGTACGCCTAGCCTCGTTTCCATGAGTTGTTCTGTCCAAGCCCTCCCGATGAACACGACAACGCATTCCGTTCTGACCCACCTGGTTGGCTCCCCATGAACACGACGATGACGCAGTTTCTCCGTTTCGACCCAGCCATGTACACGAGCCCTGGCTGTACGTATGCGCTTGTAGGCGTTCGAGACTCCGCCCGTAAGTACGTACGTGGCCGTATTTTCTTTCTTGCACACTGGCCACTGTACGTACATGTACATGCTACGTGCGCACCTCTACTACGACACGTGCATGCCTCTACTACGACACGTGCACGCCTCTACATTGACCAGTATGTATGTACACGTTCGCGACCAGAATGACAACGCTACGTATGCTTCGACTAGGTGGGTCCCGACTGTCAGGCACTTCCTTGCGTGCGAAGATATAGCTGGTGGGTCGCAGCAGTCTGGGAGAGAATCATTTTTTTTGCCCGGACGCACTTCCTTGCGTGCGAAGATGTAGCTAGTGGGTCCCAGCAATCAGGGGGGAAACGTTTTTTGCGAAATACAGTGGCCCGTCCGGTGGGTCCCCATTGTCAGGTGGAGGAATAATTATTTTGTGCATAATAAGGAGGCACTTCCTTGCGGCTGCCGTGGACCCAGCTGTCAGCCTCTCCACGTACAATACTCTTTTGATGGAAGTCGGTCGTTAACCACATTGACCACGCCGCGCCGAGAGCACCACGGCAGTGGACGACGGCAAGGCCTAGGAAGGGGACGACGCGGAGCCGGGGAAGACGCGGCAGTTGATACCCACGTGGAGAGGAGTACGAGGGTTCACTGGTTCGGCTGCGGTGTGATGCTGCCATCGCCGCAGAATAACAGGGGGTGTGGGTGAGTGGGGGGATGGCCTGGCCAGCGGTGGGAGTAGTAGGGGGCGGTGAGGCCTCTGCGGTAGCACAGCCGGCCACCGGAGGCAGGAGCAGGCAGCACGACCGGCGCTGCTTTGGGCGGCTGGAGCAAGAAGACCAGAGGTTGAAGAAGCACGACGGCCGTTGGATGGACATCATATGGTCACTGCAGCTAGAATCGTTTATATTGACTAAGTTGACAAAGCCCTTGGTACTCATCAACTTAGTAGGCCCACAGGTCAGCTTCTGAAATGGTGTGCCCTAGATGTCAGGGGGAGGAATCTTTTTTGGGCGGGTGAAGCTGGAATATCCGAGATTGACGAAGAAGCACGGCATCCGTTGGATGGACATCCAACGACCACTGCTCCTAGAACCTTGTGTTGACTATAAGTTGACAAAGCCTTGCATACGCGTCAACTCATTTTTTTAGGGGACGTGTCAACTTAGTTAGGCCACAAGTGTGTGGGAGAGAACTTATAGCCCATTTAAGATTTGTAAGAATGTGCAACCAATTTTTGAATTCTAATGGAATTTACTACAGGCCATTTATAGTTTGTTAAAAGTACAGCCCATTTCAACCAACCGTTCAAAACAGAATTCAATAAAATTTCCCACATTTTGATGGGATCCGAAATATTTTTATCCTGAAATTTCTAGTCATATTAAATACAATTTCAATATAAATTTATATTACGTAAAAATCCAACGAAACATTGCGCTCGCAACAATTAATGAAATTAAAATTTTCAATATCTAAAAATAATATTTTATAAAGTAATTATGTGTTTGGTGCATTTTTTATAGCTACTGCCCAGTTTTTATAATTACATCCCATTTATTACTTTTTAAAACCCAGTTCTTGGTAAGCCTAATGCATCCCTCGTAGGAAAGATTTGCAGCCCAGCGGGGTGGAGAATAACAACTTAACCTTGCCTGGGTATTCCTAAAAAAAGTATAGCTGGGCTAGCCATTTTCAGCTTGAAAAAAATAATATCCAGGCTGGATA
Organism: Triticum urartu; assembly: GCF_056163025.1. Taxonomy (NCBI): domain Eukaryota; kingdom Viridiplantae; phylum Streptophyta; class Magnoliopsida; order Poales; family Poaceae; genus Triticum; species Triticum urartu. Next base: position 169,456,554 of record NC_141876.1, on the reverse strand, counting down.
TCTGGCCTGGGCTAGATGGGCCATAGCCTGCCCAGTTAATACTGCAGCGATGTTTTCGTTGTTGTTCATAGGAGAAAAATTAATATCTGGGCTAAACATCGCTGAAGAAAAAATCTGCAGTGCTCACACCTCAAAAACAAAAATACTGCTCGAGCTACTTGGTCCCAGCTATCGGCCGCTTCTTGTGCAATTCTCTCGTTTATTGACTACATAGGTTGACAATGGTGTGGGACCGTGATGTCAGGAAACCAGGAGGAACAAAAAAATTATAGTTTTATATACTAATAAGGAGGCACTTGCATACGTGCGGCTATGGCCCTGGTGGGTCCCCACTGTCATCCTCTCCAAGTAAATTCATCTCCTCATGCTCATTTCCATTGACCATGTTGACAACGCGAGACGGCGACGCCATGATCAGCGCAACAACTCGAAGGACGATGGAGAGGGCCTCGCGATCCCTACGGATGGTCTGATACAGTGCTCGCTGCTCATTCGGGAAGCCAGGATCATAGGGCCACATGTCCGCGACGGCATTGTCGTTCGCTTGATCACCGGTGCTCGTTGAGGAGACGGAGGTTGCATCATAGGTCCTCCAGAGCTGGTAGCTCTTCCGCAATTAGGGCGTCCAAGTGCGGCCGCACCTGCTCTATGGTGAACACGACATGAACCGACTTGGACAATGGCGTCGGCTCCTAGTCGGAAGCTACGTCCATCGTCTGATTGTCGTCGCTCAGCTCAGCGAGCTAGCTTGCAAGCCAGCATGTCCGGCTGCTGGACCGACCCGCTGCCAAGCATGAGTCTGACTGCCCTGGCCCACCCATACCACCTCCCTCGCCCGCGCACGCTTTCCACCCGAAACGGTCAGCGCCGCCTGCCCCGCTTCCCGGTGCAGGCGATTGCTTCGCCTTCAAATGTCACAATTTCCATCCGTCTATCCTTCTGCCGCCCATATTAATGATATGCGGTTGCCGAGGTGGCTATTCCGGCGCCACACGTCCGTCCCTCCATCGCCCACCATTGCTATATAAACTGCTGCGCCGGCCATAGCTGCAGTCATCCGCATTCGTTCCCTTTCTCCTGTCCACACCACTACTGACCACCATGGCTTCCTCGCGCTCCAGCGCTCTTCAGGATGGGCGGACGACAGACCACAAGAAATGGCAGCCATTGCTGCCGACTAGCTGGCCGGCAGGAAGCGAAGGACGATGACGTCCCAAGGGAGAACATGGTAGTCGACGATCCGGCGCCAACCCCCTCCTCCGTGCCATCCTCGCTGATGCATTGCACCATGACCATCGGCGAGGCCCGTGCCCAATATATGGACATTGTGAGGCGGAAACATGAGGAGCAGTTCCGGGAGGCACAGGCCGATGCCGCCTACAACCACCATATCCTCCAGGAGCACCTGCAGGCGGAGGAGCAGATCGCCGTGGAGTGGGCAGAGCAGGAGGCGCTGCTCGACTCGTATCGCTCTGCCCGCAAGGGCCTCCTCAAGCACTGGCGTTATCGCATGCGGGTGGCGGAGGCTGCGGCAACCTATAAAGAGGGCGATGAAGCGGGCGAGGCGCTGTTTGGCGAGATCGAGGACGAGGTAGAGGACAATGTCGACTCCGACGAGTCCCCGCTCCGCTGGCTTCAACGAGGCCCTGTGGCGCCAACAACGAGGCAAAGGACACCGCCGGCTCCGCCGAGGCCCCGCGACGACAACAACGAGGTAGAGGACACCGCCGGCTCTGCCGATGCCCCACCCTGCCGGCAACGAGGGGGAGGATTTCCCCTGCTCCGCTGAGGTGCCGCCCGCCGGCAACGAGACAGAGGACATCGCCGACTCCGCCAAGGCCCCGCCCCACTGCCAACGAGGCCGCGCCACACAGAAAACGAGGAAGAGTAGAACATGGTAGGTCGCCGCCGCTCAGGTCCAAGTAAGGCCACCACTGCTACCCTCCGGTTGCTGGCACTGAGCCGTACATCATGGAGCAATTCTATGATTACAGGATGATTGAAGACCGCTCCGTGGTTGAGTAAGCTCATGAGATATAGTCATTTGCTAGAGAACTTGAGCACTTTAGTTGCATGCTACCGAACATAGGTGGGTAGCTTCGGTTAATTAATTATACATCCCGCGCACCCCTTTTTAGTTGAAGAATGTATGAAATGTAATGAAATCCAGTATGTTTTTATTAAATCCGACCATGTATGAATGAATTTATTTCGATTAGTTCGAATTCTTGTATCACTGGCATTGGATGAACATGCAAAACAATACGTACTAGCATTATTCCCAGGGTGATCACCTCGTTTGCAGCAGTTTCACATGTACTCCCTCCGGTCCTTTCTAGTCTGCGTACAAGTTTTGTCTGCAGTCGAAGTATCTCTACTTTGACCAATCTTATAGAAAAAAGTATGCACTTTCACAATGTGCGAAGTAAAAAGGAACAGAAGGAGTACAAAGAGTTTGAGCAGCCTTTTAGTGTTCCTGTACATTGCAATTAAACACACAAGCCTGGCAATTCATAGAGAACATTCAAAACAATCGATGATTATGCATCTCAGTGATTCACATGTCAGAGCCAATATTTACTTCACAACTAAAGAATAAATAAAAAATGGATCGACGCTGCTGATAGCAAAGGGTGTCCCATTCGAAAATATCAAACACATGTCTTCTTGCTAAAATCAATGAGCAAACTTTGACAAGGTTGTCCCATTCCAAAATATCAAATGCCTACGATTGTGGAATGGGCAGGGTTTGCCATCAGTTCGGGCATTGACATGGCACCTCATGCTAAATAAACCAGCTATTCTTCTGGTGAAGTTCCACAAAAATCAACCAAATTTGCTCGGCACCTCCTTTCTTGTGGTGGAAATGAATGATTCGATGTATTCATGAACATTTTGTGCAGTTCCCATTGAAATCAAGCTGAGCACCCTTGTTTGCACAAATACAAAAAAGTGATTAGTATAAGGCAAACTGTACAATGAATTGACAGTTTAAACAGGCACCTACATGGTCCATGTAGAGCACAATTTTAGAAAAGTGGAACTCACCGGAAAGAATCCTAGAACAACATTGTACTCGCGCATCATAGCAAGAAAATGGAGATTTGTCAGTCCTACTGAGCTGAAGTTAGTTTGGTCTTGTGGGGGGTAATTTAACCATCCTTCAAATGCTCCTTCTGATGAGAAGATAGACAAGGCTTCTTCATCCTGGTATAATCGAAACTAGTCACTTCACGTACTCCATATTCTTCTTCAGAGGAGGAGGATGATCCTGTTGTGCAAAGACAAGAGGACAACTAAATGCTAGCATCCCAGTTTGCTTGAAAAAGGAAATGAAATATTTAAAACATCACAGATGAAGCACTTCTCAAGGACAATACCACTTTTTGATGACAGTATGTAAACAGTAGCACAACACCAATAGAGATGACAAAGCTCAATCATATGGATGAAATCAGTGGGCGAGTACCAATCTTTGTCAGGAGGCTTATTGTGTAGAGCATACAGATGAAGCATTTCTCCAGAACCATCTGTTGCTATCTACTGTGGTGGCCATGCTTACTATATACTCCTCGATTAGTTTAATGTTTCCAACATCATCTTGTGCAGTTCCACTAAAATATATGGTATCTTCAAAGAAGATCCCTGTTTGCACAAGTAGAGATAATTACGTATTACATTAAGAGTGGCATCAAATCAGTGGCAAAACAATTTCTCGTTCCAGCCATAGCAATAAATTAAGATGCAAAACTATATCATTACTTGTGTCACCACAGTTCCAGTGTCACCACAGTTTCGGTGCTTCATTACAACACCGAGAGTTGATTTTTGTTTTTCTTCCGCTTGTTCTTCCCCTTTATCACTTGGTTCAATAACAGACAAGCTTCGCCTTCAATGTAAGATTTGGCATGTCAATTAGGTTGCACAAGTATCACACTAAACAATGACATTAATTTTTGGATGAAAGTGGCAAAATACAGGCCAACAGTTGTGAAATATCCTTATCTTACCTCAATGGGATATTACGGTGCACATACAGATTGGAAGTCTTGTCTCCATTTGTGCAGTTCACTAAAATCAAGCAACATTACCGTACAAGTAGCACAACATATGAAAGCACAGTGCAGAATCATGTGAAAGAAGGCTAGTACTAACCTCTCATGACACGGAATTTAAACAACTCACAAGAAGAAGATCTGAACCAAATTTGCCAACACAGATAGGAAGTAAGATCTCCTCTTGTGCAGTTCCACTAACATCAAGCAATCAAGCAACGTTGTCGGTGTGACATTTTGGTTGAACTGCACAAAACACTCTTAAAACAAAAGTGTTTTGTGCAGTGCAACAAAAAGTCACAATGGTAACGAGGTGAGGTAGATAACCCTGTTTACACAGAGGTGCAAAGGAAACAACTAGTGGTCAATAACGATGGATGACACAGAAGCCAACAAAAAGAAGCATCTACCATATCTAAATGGGAAATGAAGCAAGACAGTAGCTTTTCTCAAACGGTGGCATTGATTAATATTAACAGAGAGATTATATTAATAATAAAATTCATTAAACATGTAATTTGCTTTTAGCATTGCATCAATTTTCCAGCGGCATTATTAGAGGGTGTTTGTTTACATGGACGTTTTGGTGGAGGGACTAAAAACACTCCGTGTCAGTCCCATCTAAACCAAACAGGAGGGACTTCTAGGGACTAAAAGTGGGCATTTCGGACTAAAGAAAGAAGACCCTGCCACGCATCACACCTTGTGTCAATTAGTTCATTACTAGGGGTAACATGGTCTTTTAGCATGTCATTTAATAACCTCTACTCCATGTTAGTCCCTAGAACCAAGCAGGTAGTGTTGGGGATATACCCCACGGTATGACCCGGCCGGAAGTATGACCCGGCCGGACTTGGCGGCTCATAGAGACCCGACGAGTATTTGGTGAGTTACTGCTGACCCCAACGGCGGGTCAGATATATGACAAGGCCCAAGGCCAGAAGGCCGGTTCATGTAATGGTGGGCCGGTTTAAGAGGAAAGGCATGAAGAATATTTACCTTACAAGGAGTTAAGACCTGGACTTGTATCCGGTTTGTATTAGAAGGTAGACTAGTCCTAATCCTAATAGTACTCCACATGTAACCCACCCCTTCAACTTATATAAGGATGGGCAGGGCTCCCCAAAGAGGGACAGGCAACAAACAATCTCTAGGGCTAGACACAAAGGGGGAGCCGGCTTATGCGGTGGCTCTCTCATGAGCATCACGAGATCTAGCCACAAGCAACATGTAGGGCTATTACCGTATGATGTTTCTCGGGGCCCGAAGCTATCTAAATTCTTGTCTTGTGTTGCGTCTCTCGATTCCTCTCAACCCCTCTCAAGCTACCACATAGATGCGTTGGCCTCCCGACTAAGTCCTGACACTAAGGACATCTGCCGTGACAATTCCATGACAGGTAGGGACTAGGGAGTTTTTAACCAAACAGGGCCTTAGATTAACAACATCTAAAGAGTTGCACCGGACAGTGGATGCACCAGCACCATGTGCATCAACTGATGTACTGGGGTGATGCACAATCTGTTGCAACAAAGAACGAACAACCAAAGAGCATATTTGTGTTGGTCCCAGTTTTGTTATATTTAGACACCTTTCCCTATATATGTGAGCGCAGCAAATCTACTCCTGCTCAAACTCTACAGCCTTGTCCCCCAAAACAAAACAAAAGATCGGTTCATTACAGATGTGCGTACTGCGTTTGTCATTGTTTTCCCTTTTCGACCAACGTAGGTGCTGGATAGCCAGTCTGTACTAGTACTTTCCCCTTCCTTTCCTCTTTGAACCACGTCCTAGATTTATGCTATACAACTTTCCCCCATTCCTTTCCTCTTTGAACCACGTCTTAGATTCATGCGATACAACTTTCCCCACTACTTTCCCCCTTCCTTTCCTTTTTGAACCGCGTCCTAGATTCATGCTATACAACTTTTACCACTACTTTCCCCCATTCCTTTCCTGTTTGAAACACATCCTAGATTCGTGGTATAGAACTTTCCCCACTACTTTCCTGTTTGATCCAACACCTAGATTCGAGTGCAGAAGCGGAAAAAGCCCACATGCAGCTAGAGCAATGCATGTGGAATAAGTAAATTATACCTTAAGGTTGTTCGGGTGTGGTTCGGTGGGCGACCAGAGGCCGTTCGGCCCACACTAGGTATAGCGGCGAAGTAGAAGGGGTCAGAGGCCCTCCCGCGCCGCCGCTGGGTGAAAGTGAACAGCTGTGCCGGTAGTGGATTCCCTCCCTCGCTGGCGGCGACAACGTTAAGCCTCCTTCCCTTCCCTTCCCGACAATGTTAAGCCTCCTTCCCTTCCCGACGCTTTGACTAGCAGTGAGGGGGGAGAGAGAGAGAGAGGCCAACGAAGTCTTATTTAGATCTGGAGAGGGTGAGAGAGTGTGAAGAGAGCAACTACAAGAAGATCAGCAGTGAGGGGAGAGAGAGAGGCCAACGGAGTCTTGTTTAGATCTGGAGAGGGTGAAAGAATGTGAAGAGAGCAACTACAAGCGCTGAGGCTCCAGCGTGTATATATATACTCGAGAGAGTGTGAAGAGTACAAACCCTAGAAAACAAGCGCCGTGGCCGCAGCTGATCGTATAGCTCCGTATCCATCCATTTTGAGCAGTCAAAGAATCCTCCTGGCACGAATTATGCTCAAGTGTAGTTATCGAACCCGAGACCTCAAGTTCGATGGGCGAACAGGCTAATCAACTACACAACCCTCCGTTATGTTCAACGAGAGGAAAAAAACCTTTTATACATTCCTACATTCATGTGACAACCATGCCGTGTTTTTTTTTGTGGGAGTCATTGGCATTTAAATCATAATCGTGTCATGTGACTTTGGTGGTAAGACTATCCACAGTGGTGCAGAAATAATCCAGCCTTAGTCACCTTACCTCTCTCCACGTAGTACGTTGGGTCCCACCAGTCAGAGGGTGAAACAAAAAAATTAATAAGAAAAATTAAAAGCGCTAGCGGTGTATCTTACCTCACACATCTCGCTACTGCCCGGGAACACTGTCCAATTGATCCCTCTATTCGCTCACGTACTATTTCAAGTGAATCCTTATTATAAGGGAAAATTTTGTTTTTGCCACTCTAGATTTTGCCAATGTTCTTATGCCAATCTAGATTTTGACATTTCACTTTTGCCACTCTTAGATTTTGACAATTATCACAATTGCCATTCTGTGGCAAAAGCAAAATAATTTTATTTCATTTTTGCCACTCTTAGCTTTTGACAATTATCACAATTGCCACTCTCAACATTTTGCTTTTGCCACGGGAATGGCAATTGTGATAATTGTCAAAAACTAAGAATGGCAAAAGTGAAATGTCAAAATCCAGAGTGGCATAAGGAAAATTGGCAAAATCTAGAGTGGCAAAAACAAAAATTTCCCTTATTATAACATGCACACAATTTTGGGCACTTGTATTCGACCTAAGTCAGTGTGCCACCATATCTCGTACGACTCCCTCTGTCTAGGTGTAAGGCTAGTCATAGTGGGAGTAACTTAGCTAGTAACATAGCGCACTTCAAGAAATTGTTGCTTATGTGGCAAGTAATTAATGAGAGGTGGTAACATAATATGTTACTGTAACATAGCGCTTTCCAAGACAAGATGAGTCTACAATCTAATAAATGAAGCCATCTAAGATACTACTATTATGTTACTTTGCATTATGAAGGTAGTAACTTAGGCTAGTGTCATATACATGACACTAGTCTAAGTTACTCCCCACTATGATCAGCCTAATAAGTCACATTAGAAGGTGCAGCGGGACCAAGGTGCAAGCAGATTGGAGGAGAAGGAGAAACTTGACCGGTCATTCCTCCAATCAAAGCCCTGATTTCTATCTCTAGACGCAACAATTAATCCAAACAACTAAGAGATGCCATTTTAGCTACCATGCAGGGCCACGTATTAACTCGCATGCAAGTCGACTTTGATTTCTTGACTGATCAACGCGTAGTTGCGCTCCATGCATTGGGTTTCCGAGGGAGATAACAAGGAAGAGTAATGAGCGTTTGGTTACATTGCTTAAGCTGGTCATAGTGGTGAGTAACTTGGACTAGTAACATGCATATGTTACTAGTCTATGGTACTACTACGCGAAGTTTGCCGTCGGAAGCGAGCCAATCTGGCTCTCCTGAGCTAGCAAGGTTTTTCTAGCCCACCCAAGCTAGCTGGCCCACAAAAGCTAACATATTTTAACAGTTCCAAACGCCTAACCTTGCCTAGCTATGCTATAAGTTGTTCTTGCTAAGGAGCCAAACGCTCCCTAAGTAACAACGCTTGCTAGCAACGAGGCCAGGAGGGGATTGAGATGCGAAGTTAATGGACGACCCCTAAACATTTTGGGAATATCTGATTTCCGTAAGATGACTTAACACCTAGACGGAGGGAGTACTACTCCTCAGTCCAGGTTTGATGGAATATTCGTCACCTCTTCGCTTCTTGTACGTACTCCATTTGTATCTCACTTCCTGTGGCTTCGCACTCGCACGATTTTCCTATTCTATGAACCTGTGTGTGTGTGTGTTTAACAGCATGTGTGTGTTAGAGAGAGCGACAGATCGACCTACTCCTACAGAGAGATGGTGTGTAGTGTACGATTTTAGCCGCGAGAGTCGGTGCATCCTCTCGTTTCTGGGCGTCCGATAGAGGGACAGGCGGACAGCTGGCACGCCCGCTCCTGACCAGCCTGGCCCACCCAAAGCCCCTCCATTGCCCGCGCACACTTCCTGCCCAAAACGGCCAGTGCCGCTCCACAGAATCGGTGTTGCATTCATGCCAGGGCAGAGCGGACGCGACCTCTCACTGGCACCTGTGTTGAAGGGAGAAGTGGATTCAAAAGTGATGGTTGCTTCGTCCGTCCAACTTATTGCTAGGTCTATGTGATTTGACGGCTCATTGGTCATTATTACTGAGGTGGCAGGACTACTGGATGTACCACGCTTTCAGCGAAAGGAGGTACTACTAGATTACAATTTTCTCCATTCTTACGGCGGAGGAGTGCAAGAGCAGTGAAAACACGCAGGCTCACTGATTACATGGCCCACCTCACACTATCACCATATTTTCTGGACCCCGTGCGACACCTAACTCTTTACATAGTACTCCCTCCATTCCTAAATATATAAGTCTTTGTAGAGATTCCACTAGGTGGACTACATACGGAACAAAATGAATGAATCTACACTTAAAATGCATCTATATACATCTGTATGTGGTTCATGGTGAAATCTCTACAAAGACTTATATTTAGGAACGGAGGAAGTACTAGTATAGTACGTACTGTAATTTATCAGCGAGATATTACAATGCTATGAAGCTTCCAGCTTCTGTTACATGTATCTTGCGTCCAAGGTTGCCCGTTGCAACATTTCATCAAATACAAAGGAGACTAACATGCATGCTATTGCATCTCAATGATTGACAGATCATAGCAAATATGTACTCCCTCCGTTCCAAAATAAGTGTCTCAACATTATGCAGGGGGTGTTTGTTTCCAGGGATTTTTTAGTGTAGGGACTAGAAAAAAGTCCCTCTTAGGGACTTTTTAACCAAACAAGAGGGACTACTAGGGACTAAAACTTGCTTTTTGGGACTTAATGAAGAAGACTCTCAAGGAGAGTCTTTTTTGTGACTTCTCCAACAATGCCCCTCCCTGCACCCATTGCCCCGCCGCCCCATGGTGTTGTTTGGTTGTTATTTTTCTGTATACTGGGGGTAACATGGTCATTCAATAACCTCTAGGGAGGGACTAGGGACTTTTTAGTCCCTGAAAACAAACAGGGAGGGACTTTTTAGTTGGGACTAGTAAAAGTCCTAGTACTTATGAACCAAATAGGGCCTCAATATGGACTACATACGGAGCAAAATGAGTGAATCTACACTCTAAAATACGTCTATATACATCAGTGTTTGGAGTATGTACTAGTAGTTCATATTGAAATCTACTAAAGGACATATATATTCCAAAAAATATGATAATCTCTTTAACCAAGGTAGTAGGGACGAGGAGTAAACGGAGGGAGTAGTAAAATTTTCTCCTTGTCCTACAAGCCACCGCGCGCATGGGCGAGGGAGCAGGCATAAGGCATACAATACTACTACTAGTAAGCAAGATTCACCTCATCTATGAGCCACCGCACCCATGGGCGGGGGAGACGGCGTACTAAGAAAGCTTCTCCTCGTTCTGCGAGTTGACGGGACACATCAAAAGTACTCCAGTGTATAGAGCCTTTCCTCTAAGGTAGGCCCCACATGGTTTGCCTTTTTTAACATAACGTGTCAAGTCACAATTTGTTTGTTCACCCGTGGTAGACGATCCTCCCTCCTTCTAGTGGACAACCAGTACACGTGTCAAATTACCACATGGGCTGCCTTTTCGTACAGAAATGAGCTCCACCGTGTACCCGCGCAGGTGCGGTTGGGAAAGAGACGCGAGTACGTGTGGTTGGGGGGGGTGATTTCGTGAATGTATTTGTGGGAATATGTGTCGATGACATCTCAAACAAAAGTTTGCATGCAATGTGTGTGAAATGGAGGCCTATCCATATCATATATAGAGGGCCGGGCGATCCACGAGAAGAGAGGGAGGGGTCATAGATATTGATAGAGTCGAAGAGAGGATCAAGTGGGTGGGTGCGAGATCGATGAAGAGAGCCATCGAAATTGTGTGTGTGTGCAAGTCAAAGATATAGGGCGACTGACCTACCGGAACGTCAGAGGGCACAGGTCAAGTTTGTGTGTGGCAGGGAGACATGACTAGAGCGCTCGATGTATCGGTGTGTGTGTGTGGGAGGGGGTGGGGGAGGGGTAGGCAGAGGCATAACTATAGAGGTAGAACGACTCATGTATGTGTTGAGAAGGAGAGACCCAGCTATGTCTTGAGGGAGATCAGTCGACATCCCTACATAACTGAAGGACGGGAAATAGGATGGGACAAAAATAGAGAGGAGAGAGAGAGGGAGGGAGAGGGGTAGAGTGCTATATGGGTGATGGAGTTGCTTCTCGAAGATGGTGGGAGAGGCCTACTAGTCAAACTGAGGGTGGAACTGCAATATTATCAATAAGAGTGGGGATGTGTTTTTGTGTGTGCCTGTGCGTGATAGATCTGTCGGGACGCATCCATGGATGATGAAGGGGAACCATGTGTTTGGTAAGAAAACCTAACTAGATCGGTAGATCAATTGTTGTTTGTCGGAGGAAGGGAGAGACATAACTAATGAGGTAGATCGATCGACGCGTGGAGAATAACGAGTTATAAGGACCTAGCTAGCTATATGTATAGCGGGAGATCGGTCGGTGTACATCCATTTGTTAGAGGCAAATAAGGCCCGGCGAGATGGATAGACAGAGAATGGAGCTAGGAGAGAGGCCCAGCTACTAGCTAGATAGGGGGAGGAGTGTGCGGTTGTGAGACCAATGAAAAGAGGGGCGAGAGTTTACACGTGTGTGGGACCGTATGAGAGACACGAGGCAAGGACACATAAAGGAGGAGATTGAAGGTGCATGTGTATGTTGTAGGCAGACATTGCTAGAGAGGTTTATCAATCGGTGTGTGTCAGAAAGGAGTTGTGGAGACTGTGAGAGAACGACCTAAAGAGAAAAATGAATGTGCGCGATGGATAGATCGAATGCTGGGGGAGGGGGAGGGCGAGGAGGGCGTGTGCATGCACAAGAGAAAGTTAGTGGTAGCTACAAAGGTTAGAGGATTGTGTGGGTGTAAGAGACTAACAAAGATCATAGTTTGATATGAAAGTGGACTCATATATTTGAATAGGAGATCATAGTGTTTTAAACATATGCATGCATGAATATAGCGGTGATACGTGTGTTGTGGTTTTGCACATGTTATACCATAATGTGATAATGCATGGCGTTTGCAACTCACAGCTAAATGTCGAACAATCTAAACCATACTATACATCGAACAATCTCATATTTTATTTGAATTTGTGATAATGTGTGGCGTTTGTAGCTTACAACTAAATATCGAAGAATCTAAACAATACTATATGTCAAACATTCTCACATTTTATTTGAATTTGTGGTAATGTGTGGTGTTTGCAACTCACATCTAAATACTTGTAGGCGTAGGGGGCGGAGCACCATAGATAATGTGATAAACCCATTATACATATGAGACATGGTTTAGATTATGAAGATCTAGCTAGAGCTTGAAATGTACTATGATTTTAAATCAACATAAAGTGGATTCAAAAAATTGAGTTCGAGTTCATATAGTACACATAATTCATATATAACTCGAGACCAATCATGTGGTGTGCTATGAAGATAATACACAAACGATGGTTTAACTTAACAATAATGATGATTGTAGATCTTATTAAAATAGAGAAATGAATTCAAATGCTTTCACTTCACAACAATCATTATTGTAGATCTTATTCAAATAGATAAACGAATTCAAATTTAGTTCATATTGAAGCGGTAGTATATACGTTTGGACTGCACTAAAACGTTCATTTGAGTAGTAGGTTGCATGCATTATACACGTAGTTAAATATTTTAATTGAACATAACATGAATTCAAAGTTTTGAATGACATTTGTAGTGTGAATTGATTTGGTACAGTGCACGTTAGGCTTGTACGGAAATTTCAACCCGCGCCTTGTTAGCCCGAAATATTTAAGATATATCTTTGTCCTGTTGTGCTCCGACAAAACCCTCCATCTCAACCCGCGCCTTGCTATTCCAAAATTACAACGCGCGCGAAAACTCCCACCTCCTGTGAAATCCCGACACGCGAAATGCCCGTGATACCCCTGAACCGAAAGAACCGCCTCAAATTGGTGGGGGTACTTTCATAACTTACCCCACATTTCGGACAAGCGCGTCCCTAAGACATGGTTCCCCACTCCCATCCCATCTGTCCACCCATTCGTACACCGAGGCCGAGAAAACCCGCGAAGCCCCACACCCTCCTCCATCCGCCACCCAGCCGGAGCCTCTTCCCTGACGACGTCCTCCACAACAACACCTCAACGTCCCTCATCCACCGTACCGGATGAGGATCCATCGTCGATCCGGTCGTCCCGCCGGTTCAGCCACCCCGTCCTCCACCTCCAAGGAGCTGGCCCAATGTTCCCCTCGTCTTTCGTGCCACCTCCATTCCCACAGCGCCATATACACCTGCACCACCGGAAGAGCATCATCATCACCGTTTCCTCGGATGAAGCTGCAGCCTAACGGCGCCACCAAAGAGGTTGTACACTAATCGCCGCATTTTCTTCTTGATTTGATCTCACAGTGCTACCGGCGCTCGGTCCCGAGCCGACACGGCGCGGCTCCATCCACGGCGGCGTTGGCCACTTCCTCCACGGTGTCGCTCCCTCGGTGGCGACGTCCACATCAGTAGGAGCCGCCGCTACTTTAGCTCTTGCTCGCGCTGCTGCTCTGCTCTTGCTCTCGGTCCCCTGCCTTGTCTTCCCTTGCTCATGCTCTTGCTCGCGCTGCTGCTCTCGCTCTTGCTTGCGATGCTGCTCCGATTTATCTACACTTCAGTCGACTGAATCGACTTTTGGGTCAGTCGATTTTCAGGGGGTGTGGGGGCTCGCTGGAGTTAAGGAAGAACCAGCCGCAACGGGGAGGAGGGCTCGCTGGAGAGGTACCTCACTATCTATCTTAGGGTTCAGGGTGGGGGCGGTGGTCGCCGGTGGTGGTGGGGCGGTGGCGTGGGGATCGCCGAAGAAAAAGCTTGGCACGGGGGCCTAGAGGGATGGCTGGGGCGGCGGCGGACCGGCAGTGGGGAGTATTTTCAGGGCGGGCGGGGCGGCGCACCGCCGGCCGCGGGCCGCGGGGGGCGGCTGTTTGGCCGGTGGTGGCTGGCAGCTCAGCGGGGTGGAGGTTGAAAATGAACTGTAGGCCCTTGATTTCGTATCCAACAGCTGCAAAATGGACTCACCAAAGATGAAAAAGTCAGTCGACTGACGTGTAGCCTCACCTCTAGTGCGTTTGGTTTCGATAGTAAAATTCAGTTTCGACAGCAAAATTCATTTTCGCAGTTAAGTTCAGTTTTGACAGTTAAATTCAGTTTCGACAGTTAAGTTCAGAGATGAGCGGATGATGTATTTTACATCTAGCACTTTGTGGTTATGTATTTTACGTCATCTATTGGAGATGCTATTAGAATTCCACTCAGGTTAACGTTGTTTCTCTTGTCCTGCTTCAGCCTCGGCGTCGTACAACTCATCGGAGCTGCTTCAACGATGAAACCCTCCATCACAGGGGAGCAGTACCCTTGGGCTCCATCTCCATACGCCTAAGATCTTCTTCCCCTCCTCCGACAGCCAAGTCAGCTGGAGCATCCTCACCGGCCAACCCAATCACGCTGAGATCGACATGGCTTCACCAAAGAGGTTGTACACTTGTTGCATCTCTTTTTTACTCTCCATGTTATATATATTGTTCACTGAGCACATAGAGTAACGGGAAATACGATTATTTTATCCTACTATATGACAAGCAGTGAGGTACCAGGCAACTTAGCTATCCGTGATGGACTCTCTTGAACGCCATCATTATTTATCTCTGCATGTTTGAGCTATGCATTTGTCAATGGCCCTAGGAGCTGAGCTAGTAGGGCAGTGGCCTGGGTCCAAAGTAATAGAAGTAGCACAAAAACATTTTTAGTGTAGGCTTTTCCTTGCTCAAGCCTGCCTACTAGAATCGCCAGTGCTTGAAAGGAAAAGTGAATGAAAAACATAGGAATTGAAAAGTTTCCTATGGTACTACTTTTCATGAATTTGGTGCCAAGGAATGGAGCAAAGGAAAACTGTAGGATTTGTTACTTTAGTGTCTCCTTGAAATAAAAACCGTAGGAATTTTAATTTCCACTTGTCCTCCTTTTCAAATTCCTATTCATGAAGCACAAGACTAAGAGATAGTAGCATAATCGCATTATAACCGTACATTTTCTTGTGGTTTAACTTAATCTAACCATGCTTCTTTGCATCATGTGTTCTTCCAATTCTTGTGAACCAAACACCCAGATTGGTAGAAATCCTGTGTTTTTAAATTCTCTGTTTTGCACATGCATTCCTATCCTATTCCTGTCTATTTCCTATCCCTGCATTGTTAGAATCCTCAAAATCAAACAAGCCCTTACACAATTACTTCTGTTACAGATATGTGTCAAAGAAAACATTTTGTCGTTCCTCCTGCTCCTGCGGTGTTGTGTTCCACCCCAGCTCAGCTGCTCCAACGATGGAAGGGTTCACCACAGCAGGGATCCGCTCTCCAGACCGTCTTTCGTCGCCTCAGATCTTCTTCCCCGCCACCGGTAGCCACGACAACCGCATTACCATCATCAACTGAGCAGATGACCTTGAGGACTACACCGGTCCGCAAGAGAGGTCGCACTCTTCCATGCCTGCTTACGTTATGCATCGCTTAATATGATGACATGCTACTTCATCGTCGTGTTCACCTATTAGACTCTGAGTCAGGTCCAAACTTATGCTGAAACTTGAGTTTTTAAATGGTTGTGGGGTACATATTGGGGCAGCAATCAATACTATCTCTCTACTATCTGGTTATTCTCGGGTGTCTACTATGAGTTTCATGTTGGGTGCAAACAAACATTAAAGGAGCCATTATCTGTATTTTTTAACTAAAGCTATTATCTGCCTGCTATCATTGGTTTTGTGTCTATCCACAGTTTGCTACCATCACTCTAGATTTGTGCATGCACTCCTTACATAATCTCACTATGTTTTATTCCTATGCATGTCAGTTATTGTACACAATGGAATTGAACATGTAGAGCAAGAGAGACGAGCCTTGCGTGGCAATAAAATTTCATGCAGACATCGCTCCATGGTGGGCGCAAAGGCAACCCCCCTCCACACATTTCGGATCGTAATCAAGAGGAAGATAACTGTTTTGAGGGGGATTTAGAAGCAGAAGACCACTCCTATTTACCCCATGAGGTCTTCGCTCTAACTTGGCATGTTGATGTTGGTAATATCATGCATATGGTGCCTTGCATTACTTACTGTATACATCAAAGATGTCATCTGCTTAGTTTAGACATGCTTTGTGTCAATGCCATCTGTTTAGTTTCTTTATCGTATATGTGAAGCATGCAATGCCATCTTGTTTAGCCAGGCATCATATATGTGAATTTTGCAATGCCACCCTAGTTAGCCAGTCATCTTATATGTGAATTATATCATGACATCATTTTTTTATTACGTGTTAAATTTGTCAACAATTTTAGTACATTCAATTGCTCTTCCTGTGCATCAGCCATTCGGCACGGTCATGGTAAAATCTGGAGTGGAAACAAGGTCTTCAGAGCAGACAATGCTATCTGACGAAGTGCATGTCTTGCTGGTTACAGATAGCTCCTCAAAGGAGGATTCGGAGACAGATGACCAGTCCTATCCCCCCCCCCCCGAGGTGCATGCTCTAACTTGGTAGGGTTATGTTGCTCATATCGTGCATATGGTATCTTGCATTGCTATGTCATTTGTTTAGTTTAGACATGCTTTATGTGAATGCCACTTGTTTAGTGTCTAATTACCATATATGTGAATTATGCAATGCCATCTTGTTGCAAGACATTATATATGTGAATTATGCAATGCTATCTTGTTGCAAGGCATTATATATGTGAATTATGCAATGCCATGCTATTTAGACAAGTGTCATATATGTGAATTATATCATGCCGTCCTTTTTTGTATTTCTCATTGCTTTTGTCGACAATGTTTGAATATTCAACTGCTCTTCCTGTGCATCAGCCATTTGAATTGGTGATGGAGAAATCTGGAGTGAAAACAAGGTCTTCAGAGCAGACAATGCTACCTGCTGAAGCAGATATCTTGTTGGTTACAGATAGCTCTTCAGAGGAGGATTCAGAGGCAGATGACCAGTCCTATTATCCCCGTGAGGTGTATGCTCAAACTTGGCAGGGTTATATTACTCATATCATGCATATGTTGTATTGAATGCTTAGTTTTTACATCATATACACGATATGGAATGCCATCTCCTTAGTAGACACATCATATATGCAATTGCCCTCTGCTCACTTCCTTAGTGTATAAATCATATATTTGAATTATATCACGCCATGATGTTTACATAGATAGCATGTATCTGAATTACGGCATGCCAACCCATTTTCTAAAGACATAATATAGTTATATCATCTCATCCTGTTTACATAGTCATCATATTTTGAATTATGTCATTCTATCCGTGAATTATATCATGCCATCATGTTTCTATCGACGGCATGTTTGTGATTTATGGCATGCCAACCACTTTAATAGACACATCATATAGTTATATCATGTCATCCTGTTTACATAGTCATCATATTTTGAAGCATGTCATTCTATCCTGTTTAGTTAGCAATCATAGAGGTGAAATTGTGTCATGCTATCATGTTTAATTAGCCATCATATATGTGAAATTATGTCCTGCTATTCTGTTCGGTTAGACCACATAAATGTGAATTATTTCATGCCCTTTTTTCTTCCCTACTATCCATTGCACCTGTCTATCTTACAATGTCTGTACATTCAATTACTTTTCTTTTTTATCAGCCATTTCAATTGGAGGGGGTGATGGAAGTATCTGTGGGATTAAAAACACAGTCTTCAGAAAAGACCGTGCTACCTGTCGATGGAGATAGAACCATGGTTGTACTTGCCCAAGAACCAGCCCCACCACACATAACCCAGACTCATGCAGATTGTACCCCTACCTAGTTGGACAGAGAACCGGCTACACCCCTTCTAACCCCAACCCCAGCAGATAGTAACCCAGTTCCCGTTGACACAACACCGTCTCCACCACAGAGCACCCAAACACGAGCAGTTAGTAAGGCAACTGCAATGCCCAAAGCACGAGGATCACCACTCCGAACCCCAAGTCAATGCTTAAAGTAGAAGAAGAATTCTTCTCATGTCTGGTTCCGTAGCTATGGTTCATACTACTTTGCTCTTGCATCACTGTATTTACTCATACCAACTAATTTCAAATTTGAAGGATGCAATTGAAACTCCAATGGCGCAACAGGTATGTTTTAAACCTGTTTCTTTAACGTGTTTGCTGTTGTAACTTGCTCTATGTTGATTTTAGTTTCAATTGAATAAACAGTTATGTTCTCATGCCATGCACATTACAAGTGTTGTTATTGCTGTGTAGTTTCCCACACTTATATTATGTCTATGCTGCTTTGTCTTAAATAGATATGATTCGAACTGTATCTATCTTGATTTGGCAACATGAACTAGAATGATATAGACCATATAGTGACCATACTACATAGATATATGATTGGTTCATGCTGTTATCATGTCCACCTTACTACTGAACTGGTTTACCAAAATGAGTTTCATATACTACATTGTAAACCTGTGATGTGTTTGTTTGTTTCTCTTTTGGAACACGGATAAAATATTGGAGAAGAGTACCCCGTTATGCAATGGTAAAGGAAGTAATGCAGATAAGGTTCAAGATAGTGAGACATCCCTGTTGGTCTCCAAGAAAGATGATAAAAACTATATTGAAGACACTGAGACAACCCCAAAGTCATGTCTGGATGTAGTGTTCAAGTTACTGGCTACTACTGCTGGCACCAGCTCTTCGAACTCGCTGCCTGAATCAGTTCGGCTTCTTGAGTCTCAACTTCAAGTTGAAAGACATTGATCAGATGTTATGCGACAAGAAGCCGAAGGACTGATGAAGTCCCTGCAGAATTCAGATGCATACTTTCTGGTGCAACAGCAAGTGCTGGAGGATTTAAGCACCAAACAAGAGATAGTTAATAAGCTTGCTAAGCATCTTGCCAGCATTATGGGTACCCAGGATATTGTTTCTTGAGCTCTTCTGAAGTGGTTTCATTTCTGGACTTGTTTTGCTGCGGCGTTTATATGCTGCTTTGTTCCCTATATTTGCACTGGTGGCGAACTTTGATGCCCAGTGGATGTAATATGTGTAATAGCCGTGATAGCCTAGCGTAAGTTGCTTGCTAATTTATTTCCTTATTGTCTTGTTTTTTTGTTTCTTGTAGTCAGTGCAGTTCTTTTTCTGCGGCTTACTAGTGGCCACAATAACCTAATTTTTAAAACTAGGGCACAATAACCATGGGCTACATATTTACTGTAGTTAACATGGGGCTCCTACGGGCCGTAGAAACAATGGGCCTTCTATGGGGCGTAGAAACAATGGGCCTTCTACGAGGCGTAGACACAATGGTCCTTCTATGGGCCGTATCATCAATGGGGCATCTTCGGGCCGTATGATCGGTTGGCCAAACATGGGCCAACAACAGACCACATTATGGCCGTAAACGGGTTAGAGTTGAAATCATCCGTTCATGGGCCGACCATAACGGGCCGTCGTTAATCGATCGTATTTGATGATGCTATGAAAATGTCCCAACGTATTAACGGGCCACAAACGGGCCGACTGTAACCACGGGCTGAATTTGGCCCACAAGCAGAAAATGACAGTAACGGGCTGTAAGTAAACGAATACTGGAAATGAGCCCAAGAATAAAGGGCCCTGAGAAGGCCGAAAGATAACATGGGCTGGAAATGGCCCAATGGAATAATGGGCCTTTAATGGGTATAAAGTGATACACTGTTCATTACGGGCCAGTTTCACCACATGCCGTTAATGGGCCGAGGGTTACTAAGGTCCTCATATGGGCTGAAAAACATCATGGGCCATACATGGGCCAGAAGTTAAAATTGGCTGGAATTATATTGGATAGCCCAGATGATGCTACTGGGCCTAATTCAGATAGGCCGTAAACGGGCCCTAGCTTAGCGGGCTGTAAATGGGCTATATGTGAACAGGCTGTTAACAGGCGTGCCATGGGCCGGCTCGCCACCTTTTGACCAAGTCAAATGGGCCAGCCTTCTCTATTGGGCCGTGTCGCGTGTCGACGTATCATAGGCGCTTTGGGTCCATGAGTGGATGACATCTGTCCCAATGGTGAGCCGACACGTGTTTCCTCCAGCCAATGATGATTTTACACATGGAAAATCCCCATTGGTCAGGGCTGTTAACGGGTTATCGGATCCAAAACCAGACCCAATAGCTTAACGGCGTTACGTTACGGTGGATGCCATGTGTCAGTCACCCTTGACGAAAGCACTTCTATGACGCATGATTTATCGTCATAGAAGTAGACACTTCCGTGATGATAATGTTGGTAATGTCATGGAACACTTCTACGATAGCACAGGTATGACTATATTGATTCTGTCATAAATTTGTCATGGATGTACATGCATGACAGAAAACGTGACCTACTGTGACAAACATGTATCATCACGGAAGTGTATTTTCTTGTAGTGTGAATGGTTAACAAAACACACACGGTTTGAATTATACAAACGTTTGAGATATTAAAGTGGCAGCTACTTTTTCAAAATGCCGTTGTTGAATGTTATTCGAGTGCGCCTTCACTCAAAATGGACACGAAAAATACCACAGCATGTTGGGTGCCATTCCATAATAGCATTCCAAGTTTCATGAATTTCAGACGAGTTTTGGATTTACTAGAATTTAAAAACAAAGTATCTCAATGTTTTGCCGGCAATCAACGGTACCCTGTTGTTTGAAATTCATTCCCATTTCCTGCATGGGACCTAAGCATGCATCCAAGGACACATATTTGATTTTTTTTTCAACCAATTTATATGCACTGGAGCATGTGCATGTAGTTAAAATTTGAATCATGCATACAAATGCATTGAAAACTCAGTTAATACATAAAAATGTCCAAACGAACCCCGAAAAATCACAAAAATTGACACAACACTCTTGTTGTTCTATGTTGACACGAGAAAATTTTTTAAAGCAATAAGAGGCAATGGATATCGTTTCATCCCCAAAGGTGGGACGTTCCTACCGAAACCATCATGCTTGTTGTGAGAAGCTCTGGTTTGTGAGAAGCATATACCCAAACCTGCCCCAAATGGGACAACAATTTTACCACGACATGTTGATGCCGCTCCATGACAGCATGCCAAGTTTCATGAATTTCAGACAAGGTTTGGATTTGCTAGAATTTAGAACAAGGTATCTCAATGTTTGCCGCCGAGTGACGGTGGCAGGGTGTTTGACATTCATTCCTATTTCTTGAATGGGACCTAAGCATACAACCAAGGACACATATTTGACTTTTCAACTAATTTATATGCATTAGAGCATGTGCCTGTAGTTTAAATTTGAATTATGCACATGAATGCATAGAAAACTCAGTTAATCCATAAAAATGTCTAAGCGAACCCCGAAAAGTACCAAAAATTGACACAACACTCCTATTGTTCTATGTTGACAGTAGGAAAAAATTTGAAATCGAGAAGAGGCAATGGATATCATTTCTTCTAGAAAGGTGAAACATTCCCTACCGAAACCATCACACTTGTTGTGAGAAGCTCTAGTTTATGAGAAGCTTATACCCAAACCTGCTCCAAATGAGACAAAAATTTACCACAACATGTTGATGCTGCTCCATGATAGCATGCCAAGTTTCATGAATTTCAGACGAATTTTGGATTTACTAGAATTACCAAAGCAAGTACATCGACGTTTGCTGGAGAGCCACGGCGTCATGGTGTTCGAATTTCATCCCAATTTCTTGCATGGGACATAAGCATAAACCCATTGACACATATATGATTTTACAACCCATGTTGGTGCACCGGAGCATGTGCATGTAGTTTAACTTTGAATTGTGCACCTGAAATTGTTAGAAAACAAATTTAATGTGTAAAATGTTCAAACAAACCCTGAATAATTCCAATTCTTTTACGACCCACATATAGTTGCATGTTCACAGCAGATAAAAGGTCTAGCAATTCAAACACCGTCCATTGTCGCTGTGATCCCATTATGTAATTCAAATTAAGATGAAAAATCAAGTAGATCCCACATAGTTTATTATCACCAACTGTGTGAGATGCAACACAAAATATCCTGGAGCACCATCGGTGTATAGTACGCATATGGCTTACGCGAGAAGGTGCATCGTTACAGTCCACAGCCGGCGTCTCAAGCACACTAGCTCGCTCCCCAAATATCATTTCACAGTTCAATCGTCGCCAGTGAAAGATGGGCACGTGGACCCGCATCATGAGGGAAACTTTGGTGGCCCACTCCGGTGAGAGCATGGCAGCAGCCTCCATGTGTGTGCTAACAAGGTGCATGAGCACGGCCGCAATTTGCGACCGGGCGGCCATGGCAGCCCAAACGACCGTTGTTGCTTCTCAGGTGGCGGCAGCAACATCTGCCTCGGGGATAGCAACGAGTGAGAGCGGCGAAACAGTTGTCTGTTCCGTAGCAGCGGCCTTAGCCCTGATGGAGGCCGCCCATGCCCAGCTCGTGGCGGTCACCGCACAAATCGAACGAAGCTTCTCCGACAATGGTCGGCAACCCACAACCGATGAGTTGGCAATCGCCGAGAGTGTTCGAGCAACCGTCCGTTCCTCTGTCGCATACCATGCGATGACAGAGCCCGTCCAAGCCCAGATCGCGGCCGCCCACGCCCAGCTCTTTCTAGCCTTTTCCAAAGAGATGGCAGACAGGGATGGCGAGATGCTTGCCGAGTATGGTGCGATGGATGCCATGGAGCCCCTTCCCAAGGAGACCGTCGGGGGCGAGCTGGACATGGAGGCGGCGGCGGAGATCGACGAGCATCAGCCGTACTAGTACTCTTTCTTTTGTTTAATTAAGAGTGTCGGTCTTTAATTTGTTAGAGTAATGTTTAGGTCAGCTAGCACTGTTTAATTGTCAAACTTTCTCGATTAAGAAGTGTGGGTGTGTTGTAGTCTCCTTTGTGTACCCAAATTATGCAATGACGTGGATGACCACTATAACCATGGAAATTCAAACCAAAATTTTTGACATTCAAACTCATCACACATGGGTTAAGCTATCTGAATCGTTTTTGATGTTCACATATTGTACACAGTTCTGAATAAGGGACCATGTCTGATGACACTTTGTGCGCCAGTTTTTTCGCTGAAGCGATTTCAAATTTTTGGCTTTCACGGAAATATCTACCTCCCCGCACCTCCCCCTTACCAAAACCCACATTTCCCCTATTTCCTCCTACCTTTCCAAGTTGAAACCTTCACTCCTTGCTTGCAGCGCCGCCTCCTCGTCGACGACCCTCCTTCATGCTTCTCGTCCTCGTCTATCCAGGCAGGTAATCCACACCCGACCCCCATCCTCCTCCTCCTTCCACATCCCACATGCCCTGACCACCGGTGCGACACCTTCCACCCAAATCACTGACCCCTCCACCAAATAAGTGTCGCCCTAAGCCATGGTGCACAGTATATCCAGGATCTCAAGGAGCATTTGGCGGCGGAGAAGCAAATCGCGGCCGCATAGGAAGATGAGGTTGCGATGGCTGTCATTCATGTCGACCCCCAAGATCTTGGAAGAGCACCTTTCCATTTGCTAGCTACGTCGGTTAAGCATGCTCGCTTTACCAGTTGCGTGTGCTGCTCCTGCCTTTCCTTCACAAATTCTAGTGAATTGTGCTATCCAATTTTACCATGCAATCTATTGCTCTAGTGTATATGTTTTATATGTCATGCAGTGTGGTGCTCACTTATTAACTGTTTTGTTAATTAGTTGTCGTATTCAGTTAACTGTTTGGTTCAATTCAGCAAATGTGATGTTCAATTCTTCAGGCTACAATTTTGTACTTTCTTCCATGTGAGAAATAAATTGAATTTATCTTTACAAAATACATGATAAACGAATACAATTGCTATATTTCCAAGTTGTCAAGCATGTTTGGTTTGGTTACACATTGTGCAATGTGGTGCTTAGTTAACGTTTGGTTCATTTGTGTTGTGGTCTTTAGTTAACTGTTCGGTTCAATTCTGCAATGCGATGTTCAATAGTTGTGGGTGCATTCTGTTATTGTATACCATGTGAGGAATAAATTGAATTTGGTTGTAGTAAATACATGAGAAAAAATACAATTGCTATATTTCCAAGTTGTTAAGCATGCTTGGTTTGGTTAACTATCTGATCTTCTATTAGGAGTATGTTATATTGTGCAATGTGGTGCTCAGTTAATGTTTGGTTCATTTGTTGTGGTGTTTAGTTAACTGTTTGGTTCAATTCTGCAATATGATGTCCAATTGTCATGGGTAGCATTTTGTATTGTTGTGCATGTGAGGAATAAATCAAATTTGGCTGCACTTAATACACGAGAAACATATACAAGTGCTATATTTCCTAGTTCTTAATCATGCTTGGTTTGTATACATGGGTTTTCCATGTCGCTTGAATTAATCTGATGAATCTACAATGTGCTTATTTTTCATCAACATATTTTACTGATAGCATGTGAACCCTTACTTAACCTGATGACTAACTACCTTAAATGTGTTGCAGGGAAACAATGGGAAGCACTGAGGTTTACAATCGAGGTTAGCACGTGTATGGTCCGTTGTCTAATAGCACATTATTGTGCAATTGCAGGAACCATTCTAATATTTAGGTTTTTAACAATTTGGTCTTGCACATGTAGGTCCTTCTGTCAAAGGTTTTGACCCACTGTTCGACCCTTTTTGCATATGGGGAAATGAGTTGTCCATGAATATCAATCAAGTCAATAAACTCAGAAGATTGTTAGGATAAAGAAATTAGCGACGAAAAAACAAGATCTTTGTCTGCACAATGAAGAAGACTTCAGTTCACTACATGATGGTACAAACTATTATACCTTGCATTTTTTTATTCCTTTGCTCCATTTCCAATATAGAGAAGATATTTATGCACATCCTTGTTTTCAGGCCTTTCCAAAGCAGTTCACTGATGATTACCTCTCAAACCACCTCTATGGTCAGGAGGCGAGGAAGGTTTTCATACAACACCCACGGTTCAATATTGAAGTGTTCCTGAAGAGGACGAAGGATGGATGGTCAATCATCCACAGGCACTGGCCTAAAGTTGCAAAGACCTTCGACATGAATGATGGCTCAATTTTCGCCTTCCGCTTCAGCAGTTTTCTAGATAAGATGCATCTGTCTATATACCGTCTATGATGCTAATTTTGAAAGGTTCTACATGTTGCATGTGAAACTTGGTGCTGGTGTAGTTGTGTAATGGGGTAGCTGAGTGCTGAAGCTATATCATGTTGTACTCAGATGTATTTCAATTATGAAATCCTACTTCCTTAATATGGAAATGAAATATATTATGTGCTTAATATGAATGTCAATTAGATTAATAAATGGATTATTAATAATAGGGCAATTAGCCTGCTAATGGCGAATTAGCATGCTAATTGGGTTTTGCTATTGCAAACGGTTATTCAGAAAATACCGTGGGCGATGATCTCATGCAACGCACACAGTTTCTAGGAATAAACCGTGTTAGATTAATGAACAATCACACACAATAACTGTTTGCGTTAGGCCACCTTGCGCAAATGGTTACCACATAAAAACTGAGTGTGATGGACAGCCTTTGCCACACAGTTTCTTCTACGCACCGTGTGTGATGCATTCAATAACGCAAATGATAAAATTGTTAATATCGTGTGCAATAGCAACGCTATCACAAATGATTTAACGGGGAAAATTGTGTGTGATGCACCTGTCAACAGAAATGGTTTCCTTGGAGCGACTGTGTGGGATGTACATACGAATAGAAATGTTTAGCGGGGACTGACTGTGTGGGATGTACTTGCGACCGGAAACAATTTCACATGTATAATTGTATTTTTTAGCTCTACTATATGTATTTCCGTATTTGAGCACTCGCCTATCGCACACGAACTCATTTTGCCGAGCGTGTCTGCCAGGAGGGCGTATCCCCGACAGTTTTTGGGTCATGTGGGAAGGACCCCCTATCACCGTCACTCACTAGGCGACGGTTCCAAATGCTGTTGCGGAAAGGGGTTAAAAACCATTTGTATAGCATTGAAGTGTACCAGTGTGGGGGTAATCTATGCATAGGGGTTGATGCACATTTTCGTCCTACATTCTCTGACAGAAACTTTGGAGTGATTGTTTGTCGCACGTTGAGGGATTGCCATATGATTTAATTATGTTATCATTGTTGAGAGACTTTGCACTAGTGAATGTATGAACCTTGGGCCTTGTTTCCAAGCATTGCAATACCATTTTTGCTCACTTTTGTTACTTGCTACCTTGCTGTTTTTATATTTTCATATTACAAAAACCAACACATACGATCCATATTACACTTGTATCACCTTCTCTTCGCCGAAGTAGTGCACCTATACAATTTACCATTGTATTGGGTGTGTTGGGGACACAAGATACTCTTTGTTATTTGGTTGAAGGGTTGTTTGAGATACACCATCTTCATCCTACGCCTCCCACAAATTTATAAACTTTAGGTCATCCACTTGATGGAAAATTGCTACTGTCCTACAAAACTCTGCGCTTGGAGGCCCAACACGAGTCTACAAGAATAAGGTTGCGTAGTAGACATCAACTGCAGACTAGGCTCTCGCTCTTCATCCAACCCTTGTAGATATTCAAACAAAGGTAGGCATCTGTTACAGTGTACTAGATGTGGTATTTATCTATTTCATTCCACTCCCTTGCATGATGAAACGTTTAGTGAGGTTTTGTCACTTTACCGTATGAAGGATCAACCATGGCTCCTGCCAGGGTCAGCATTGAAGGCTGGCGAGAGGACACCAACCTATTCTTCTGGAGGTCGAAGGGATGGCCTACAACGAAGCCTATCCAGCCCATGACTTCCTTGTTGTTCTTAAAGTCTACAATAACGAATTTGACTCTGTCATCCTTGAGGATGTCCTCAAAATTCTGGCAACTAACATCGCATGGCATATGTGGTAGACCAAGCACAAGGTATGTATGCAAACCTAGATCACAATGGGCTTCTTCATGTCTTCCTTCTTTAAAAGCTTCTCCTTTTTCCAGGGATGTAGTGTACTCAACATCTTGCCTAGCAACCCACTCATCCTTTGAACTTTCAAACATCTCTTGGAAGCGACCAAGCCATGCTTCCACCGTCGAGGATCTACGGGTGTAGATGACATCGAACTCATCACCGGTGATGGTTATTACCTTGTAATCACTGCCGATCATGGAGATTTGGGATGCCATGGATTTTGGAGGAGGGTTAGTGTCGGTGTCAAAACCGGCGGATCTCGGGTAGGGGTTCCCGAACTGTGCGTCAAGGCCGGATGGTAACAGGAGACAAGGGACGCGATGTTTTTTACCCAGGTTCGGGCCCTCTCGATGGAGGTAATACCCTACTCCTGCTTGATTAATATTGATGATATGGGTAGTACAAGAGTAGATCTACCACGAGATCAAGGAGGCTAAACCCTAGCAGCTAACCTATGGTATGATTGTTGTGTATGGAGTTGATTGCCTACGGACTACAACCCTCCGGTTTATATAGGCACCGGATAGGGTTAGGGTTACATAGAGTCGGTTACAACGGTAGGAGATCTTGAATATCCGCATCGCCAAGCTTGCCTTTCACGCCAAGGAAAGTCCCATCCGGACACGGGACGAAGTCTTCAATCTTGTATCTTCATAGTCCAGGAGTCCGGCTGAAGGTATAGTCCAGCTACCCGAACACCCCCTAATCCAAGACTCCCTCAGTAGCCCTGAACCAGGCTTCAATTACGACGAGTCCGGCGCGCAAATTGTCTTCGGCATTGCAAGGCGGGTTCCTCCTCCAAGTCCTTCATAGAAGAATGTAAACACCAAGAGTAGTGTCCGGTTCTGCAAAAATAAGCTTCCACATATTGCCATAGAGAGAATAATATTGACACAAATCAAATCTGCTGACGTATTCCGCAGTGCGTCATCACACTACAGCCAAGTCCTTCACTTGAATCGTTTTCACTCTTCCACCTCAGCATGTTTTGCGAGGCGGTTTCCTTGGCACATCTTGTCAAAGCAGAGATCGTGTGCCCCCCTTTTACGGGATTCTCATCAATACGGACGTGGGTAACCCAATCGTGCCCGTTAGCATGTTTTCTCGATTAAAGGCGAGTCCCAAACGGTTACGGGGAGGGCTCCTGGTATTCAACCTCTTATAAAGGGACCAGGGTCTTACTCCTTTTCTCCAATACCAAAACAAGTTCGCCCGTCGCCTCGAGTTCCAACACCCTAGGCTTCCGATTCCGGGCGCCTCAGACCTTCGACAATGTCCGGTTCCGACCTTCAAGGCCGATGGATGCCCTCCTCCGTCTTGGAGGAGGACATGCTAAAGTTGAGAGAGGCTAAGTTCTTGACCGCCGAAATTTCGCATAGGTTGCCTGCTCAAAGGCAGGCTATTCCCAGTCCCCAGCCCGGTGAGAGCGTAGTGTTCATGTCTCACTTCCTTCGGGGATTAGGCTTCTCGATGGATCCCTTCGTGAGGGGGCTGCTTTTTTATTACGGGCTGGAATTTCATGACTTAGCTCCCGAGTCCATCCTCCATATTTCCTCATTCATCGTTGTGTGCGAAGTGTTCCTCCGTGTTACTCCTCACTTCGGATTATGGCTCAAGACTTTTGGAGTGGAGCCGAAGATGATCGAGGGACGGCACGCAGAGTGTGGAGGCGCTGTCATAAGTAAGAATGTTGATGCTCCATGGCCCGAGGGCTCCTTTCAAGAGGAGCTCGACTTGTGGCAACGAGAATGGTTCTATATCACCGCTCCCAGGAGCGCCAAGTAGGCGGCCCCTCCTGCCTTTCGCTCGGGTCCCCCATCACGGCTAGCGTCATGGGTCAACAAAGGATTAGATTGGGGGTTATCCAAAGACGTGCCCTTGCTGACGGGCCGCATCAGGGATCTCTTAGAAAGAGACCTCAACCTGGTCAAGGTGACGCAGGTCATGCTGATTCGCCGAACACTGCCCGGCAAACGTCGCTCCCTTCGTCTGTGGGAGTTTAATCTAGAGGGACCACGAGCTCTCCATCATTTTATGGGCGCAACGCCCGTGGAGATGTATAAACTGTTCTTTGGATCACAAATGATGCGTCCGGATTTGACCGAGGACGCAGGCCTAAGCTGCAATCGCCCGGATACCGAAGTAAGTAACCTTGTGTCTGGACCTACTATCCATATAATTGTCATAAACTTGCCCCTAAAAGAGTTGTCCTTTTAAATAGGAGTGGATAGCGAAGGAAAAGCTGATCAGGTGTCCGGCTCCCCTTCCCGAAACCAGGCCGGATCCCGTGCTTGTCAGGATGTTGAAGATAATGCCTTTGGAGGGAAGTAAGGGGAAGGACAAGGGAACTATGGCCTCCTCGAAGGAGGCTGCTCTGAAGGGAGGAACCGACAATTCCTCTCCCAAGGGGAAGAAGAGGGCCGCCTCTGACGACCCGGAGACCATGGCCCCGAAGCGGGGGAGAAAATCCTCGTCAGAGGGTCCGATGCCGGGGAGTTCCTCGGCCGAACTACGCCCTCAAAGGGATCAGCCCTCCAGCGAGCCGTAAGTAGAGAGAGGTTTTCCTTTTGAGGGATCAAAGAAATCCTTGATTTATATCTGAGAAGATTAACCGAAATTTTACCTTGTAGCTCGGACCTCGGCCCTTCTCAGCAGAGCTCGTCTTCGGGGGATCTTCTTTCGGAGATGATGGAGAGCGGGACGCCTCTCCCTGCCGTACCGCCTAGCGAGGCGGGCGACCCTGAGGTGTCGTCGCGGAGGGTTTCTCTGAATCCGGCAGGGGCGGAAGATAGCTATGTGGCCCCCCAAGGCTCTCCGTGTCCGGCCTTCGAAAGAGGCCATAGGACAAGTCCGGCACCATCTGGTGCTCGGCCGGAGGAGCTAAAGATTCTGCTGGGGCAAGCTTCTATCTCAGAGGAGCACCGTGCATTGATGGGCACGGTGATTGAAAGGATTTCATCCACAGAAAGCGGATTGCATGAGGCCGTCAAAAGTTTACTGATGGGTTTTGAGGTACGTTAGATAGTGTACACTTTTGTCAGTTGCGCATGAATAAGATGCGCCCTGTGTAGATAATAGCCCCTGAGACTCTGCGCGTTGTCAAGAAATGACGGCACGCAGAGGATCATAATCCCAGGTCTAAGATGTCGCCTTTGAATGTAGGTGGCGAGGTGTCCGGAATCTAGCCGAACTGATGATGTGGCCGAACTAAAGCCGCAACTGGACGTGGCAGATGCCGCCATCGCGCTTGTCAACAAGCGGCTTGATGAGTCTCAAGGTATGTAATTCTTCGGGCGGCATCAGGTAAGAGGAGCTTCATGCCAATGTATTACCATGTGTGTGCTTGACGCAGATGGTACGGCCGCCGTGGAGAATCTTAGGGCAGAACTTGCCCGAGCTAAGGAGCAAGCTAGAAAAAGCGATGCGGCTGCCGAGAAGGCCCTTGAAGAGCTGAGAGCCGAACATGCTGCTCACTGCCGAAGCAAAGAAGAGATGGCCGAGATGGCCGAGAAGTTAAAGAGCGCTGCAGACCGTTGCAAACTTCTTGAGAAAGAAGACCGGGCGAGACAGACGGACTTAGAGAAGGCCGTTGCCGATGCCAAGGACGCTCGCTCTGCGATGAGAGCTGTGAAGGAGGAGCTGCGTCAGGCCGAGCAGATTGTGGCTGGAAAGCCCTTTATGCTGCGAAGGAAATTTTGTGATCCGAAGTTTGCTCCGTTGGATCGGATGTGGAGTGTGGAGGATACCTATCTAGACTTGGCAGCGAGTGCTGCTGATGCGACTGAACACTTTCGAGATCAGAAAGATCGTGACGTGGAAAAGCTTTTCTGGTCGCAGTTTCACAATCCAGAGCGTCCACTGGCAGTGGATGATCGTTTGGCTCAATGGGCCGAACTGAATAGGTTGTCTGGACTCGCTATGAAGTACATCATGGGTCACCTGTGGCCGGGGAGATCAGAGCCGAAGAGTTATTTTAGCTTGGTGCAGCAATTCCTTGACGCGGTGCCGCGTATAAATGCAATGAAGAGGTCAGCATGCATAGAGGGCGCTAGGATGGCTCTTGCCCGTGTTAAGACATACTGGGCAGAGATGGAGACCACCGCTGTTGCGTCCCGAGATTCAGACAAAAGCCGAGTACCCTCCGAGCACTATTTTCAGGAAGTTCTTGAAGGCACTCGTGTAATAGAGACGCAGTGCCCGAAAGATGCTATGTTATGATAGCATATGTAATTATAAAGTAATATTTTGATAAACTGTAGTGGCCTTTTTTATACTTGTGCCTCCAAGTATTGGGAACACCTCCTGTGCGGCCGTTTTAAGATATATATATATATATATATATATATATATATATATATATATATAATCTGAAAGATGGCAGTCGTTGGCTTCAGCCCCCATGCACATAGTGTGGGGGTGCTCGCAGAAGACGCATTTTCACACTTAACCCAACGTCTTGGTCCTACAAAGGAGGTGATAGCGCAGCGGGCCAGGCAACCGGACTATAATGCTTTAACACTTTCACTTAGCCATAGGAGTTTGACAAGGAGACTCTTTAGGTAGCTCCTTGGTGGCAACTGCGCTCGTCCGAATTCGGGGCGCGTATGTTCCTGACCGGGAAGCGGCCCTTCGTTAAAGCGGAGGAATCCGATAGATTCTGATAGGTCATCGAGTGGCTGACCAGTCTCACGCTACATCATGACAGTCAGTTTTCGGCTTTCTCTACTGAGGTGCTCGCCCGGCCGAACCGGGGGCACAATCGCAGTAGTTCTCCTGGTGCTACCTTAGCCCATAGAGCGGAACGTAAGGTAGCCGAACTCAGGAGCCGGGCAACCCAACATTTGACCAAAGACATGATTCGGAGCTGATGCATATAATGCCAAAACTCACGACGCCGAACACTCCCTAAGGTGTTCGGTCTTTATGAGTGCGGGCGAAACAACACTCTTTATTAAAAAAGCCCCTGGTGTCCAGGTACGTGCAAAAATTTCTGACGTGGCCACATGCCAAGACGCCAGCCTCCTCCTTTGTTATATCAGAAAAAACCAGGGGATGTGTAGCAACAAGACACAGTAAAAAAGGTTTACGCAGGGTCTTAATCTAAAAAGAATCCTTTAGGACGGGTCCCTACTGCACGTCTGCGCCTGTGTCTCCATTTTGCCGTATCCTGGACGGGCGCCGCACGACGTTCATCTGTAAAAGAGAGGAACTGAGTTGAAAACGGGTCGTGCCGGACAAAAGTTTAAAATAAACAAAGTGTAAAGTAAAACATATAAAATTGAGCTTTATTGTCTCTTATTGTATATGCATGGAGCCCCTAGTGCGGGGGTATATGACCACTAAGCCTGCATCAATGATGATTTTGTACCGAACTCGTCTATCCGCGTTCGTGGTCTTTAATGACCTATTTCGAAGTTTTTTGGCCGGTGAGGCCATTTTACTGTGGGGCTGTCAAAGCGGCCGCACAGTCCCCCGCTTGGGGAGGCGCACTTTAGTGCTTCCCCTTCAAAGAGATGATGCCTCATGGACCGGGCATCTTAAGCGTGAGAGATGCATCATGCGGTATTGCGTTAAAGCGTGCGAAAGCTTCGCGTCCCAGTAGTGCTTGATAGCGACTTGAGAACGGGACGATATGGAAGGTCAGCTTTTCACGGCGGAAGTTATCGGCAGAGCCGAATATAACTTCGAGCCGGAGAAAACCCATACAATGGGTGTCCGGACCAGGTGTTGCCCCTTGAAAGGAGGTTTTGCTGCGGCGGATTCTTGCTGGGTTTATCCCCATGTGCTGGATTGTATCCTGATATATCAGGTTTAGTCCACTGCCGCCGTCCATAAGGACATTTGAAAACTGGAGTCCGCCAATTATTGGATCGAGTATCAAGGCAGTCCAGCCTACATTCTTGATATTCCTAGAATAATCTAGCTAATCGAAGATGATCGGTTTTGACAACCAGTGGCAGGACCCTTTGGGGATGGGCCGTGTGGTGCGTACCTTTACGGGCGCCGCACGTTTTGTTATGTGAAGTGAGTTCACTATTTTTACTTCTTGTGGGAAGTTCTTTTGTTTCATCGTGCTCTGCTTTTGGGGTTCGTCCTCGTCTTCGCTTGGTGTGTCGAGCCCCTTGTGTTCGGCATTGAGTCTGCCGGATTGTTTGAAAACCCAACAGTCTCTGTGGGTATGGTTAGCAGGATTTTATTTAGGTTGGATGGATCGTCCCTGTTATCCTTGGGGGGGGGCGATTTTTCCTGATTTTGTCGTGAGCCTTTGAATACGGCATTGACTGCCGTGCTCTTCGGACTTTTGTCCTTAATCCAGCGACGGTCCTTATTGCGTCGCGGTTTTCCGTTTCCATCCCTAGTTTCGGATGTACTTGGGTCGTTGGGGCTGCACCTTTCCAACCAGCTGTCCTCCCCTGCACAAAAGCGGGTCATGAGGCTTGTTAGTGCGGCCATTGTTCTTGGCTTTTCTTGGCCGAGGTGTCTGGCGAGCCATTCGTCTCGGACGTTATGCCTGAAAGCTGCTAAGGCTTCGGCGTCCGGACAGTCGACTATCTGATTCTTTTTAGTGAGGAATCTATTCCAGAACTGCCGAGCTGATTCTCCGGGTTGTTGAGTTATGTGACTAAGATCGTCTGCATCCGGAGGGCGGACATAGGTCCCTTGAAAGTTTGCTCGGAAAGCATCCTCGAGCTCTTCCCAGCTTCCAATTGTGTTTTCGGGAAGGCTTTTAAGCCAATGCCGGGCTGGCCCTTTAAGCTTAAGGGGTAGATATTTTATGGCGTGGAGATCATCTCCTCTAGCCATGTGTATGTGGAGGATATAATCCTCAATCCATACTCCAGGGTCTGTTGTTCCATCATATGCCTCTATGTTTACGGGTTTGAATCCCTCTGGGAATTCATAGTCCAGGACCTCATCGGTGAAACATAGGGGGTGTGCGGCGCCCCTGTATTTGGGTGTGCCGGATTCTGATGATGGCTTTATAGCGTTGCTTATGAGAGCTTGCTTTCTTGGCCCATAAATGGACCTGACTGGGCCATGATGCGAATCCTTAAGTGGGTCGCATGCCGATTTAGGTGCGGTGCCGCTTGCCGCTTTATGGGATCGTCTATCCGACCGTGTGGCTTTTTCATTTTTTGAATGCGAGGGCTCTAGGGCCTCTTCGTCGAATTCAGGCAGTAGCTTTCTTTTGGATAACTTTTAGTGCGGCGACTGTCGCCGTACTTATCTGTGGTATTGATTACTTTGCTCCATCTAATCCGGAGTGCGTCTTGCGCTGTTTTTAGCTTCCACTTCTGCTTCTTTAGGCTGCGTGCGGTTGCAGCGAGCCTCTCGTGGAGATTCTTCTGCTCCATAGGTTTATTCGGCGTGAGGTCGTTCGGAATGCCGTTTTCGCCGGAGGAGGGATGTTCGGTTTCTCTATCCGTGTTGCCCTGTTTGGACGGTTGCTCTAAGGCCTGCTCATCGTCTACCGGCTCGTCCTGCTCTATGGCTGGGTTTTTGTTGAGGCGGGGCTTGGGTCGGCGTTTACACCGACGCTTTGATTGCTTTTCGGGGGGTCGATCTCCCGTCCCATCCCCTTTTTCCTCGTTGTCGCTTCCTTTAGGGGTATCCACCATGTACACATCGTGAGATGAGGTGGCTGTCCAATGCCCTATGGGCGTTGGTTCGTCGGTATCTCCTGCATCGTCATCCATGCTGTCGATGTCTCCGGAGTCAAAGTTGAGCACGTCGTTTAAATTGTCGATAGTGGCTACCAAGTGGGTGGTGTGTGGGCTTTCAATTTCTTCATCGTCCGTATCCCATCCTCGCTGACCGTAGTTCGGCCAGGGCTCTCCTAATAAGGAGAGAGTCTTGAGAGAGTTCAGGATATCGCCACAAGGCGAGTGCTGAAAGATGTCTGCGGCGGTGAACTCCATTATCGGCGCCCAATCGGATTTGATTGGCAGGGGCGCGGGGGGTTTGGAGTCCGGGGAGGAGTCCGGATCCTCGGAGTCACGGGTCGTGCAGAGTGCGGGGCTAGCGTTCGGCTCGATCGCTTTCGGGATCGCAGCCCCTGAGGTGACGTCCAACCGCTCATCGTCGATTGGCGCAATAGGCTCCGAGTTAGGGGTTGGAACCGATGCGTGTGCGGCCTCCAGGACACTATCCGGAGGCAGAGCTAGATCATGCCCCTCGAGATAGTGCGGTGCGCTTGGCCGTGGCTCGAACCCGTCGAAGATCAAGTCTCCGCGGATGTCAGCCGTGTAGTTTAAGCTTCCAAACCTGACTTGATGGCCAGGGGCGTAGCTTTCGATCTGCTCCAGGTGGCCGAGCGAATCGGCCCGCAGAGCGAAGCCACCGAAGACGAAGATCTGTCCGGGGAGGAAAGTCTCACCTTGGACCGTATCGTTGTTGATGATCAAAGGAGCCATCGGGCCTAAAGGCGACGACACAGAGGAACTCTCAATGAAAGCACCAATGTCGGTGTCAAAACCGGCGGATCTCGAGTAGGGGGTCCCGAACTGTGCGTCAAGGCCGGATGGTAACAGGAGACAAGGGACACGATGTTTTTTACCCAGGTTCAGGCCCTCTCGATGGAGGTAATACCCTACTCCTGCTTGATTAATATTGATGATATGGGTAGTACAAGAGTAGATCTACCACGAGATCAAGGAGGCTAAACCCTAGAAGCTAGCCTATGGTATGATTGTTGTGTATGGAGTTGATTGCCTACGGACTACAACCCTCCGGTTTATATAGGCACCGGATAGGGTTAGGGTTACATAGAGTCGGTTAGAATGGTAGGAGATCTTGAATATCCGCATTGCCAAGCTTGCCTTCCACGCCAAGGAAAGTCCCATCCGGACACGGGACGAAGTCTTCAATCTTGTATCTTCATAGTCCAGGAGTCCAGCTAAAGGTATAGTCCGGCTACCCGAACACCCCCTAATCCAGGACTCCCTCAGTTAGGATTAGTGG
Organism: Triticum urartu; assembly: GCF_056163025.1. Lineage (NCBI taxonomy): Eukaryota > Viridiplantae > Streptophyta > Magnoliopsida > Poales > Poaceae > Triticum > Triticum urartu. Next base: position 169,420,617 of record NC_141876.1, on the reverse strand, counting down.
AACTGCTGTAATGTGAAAGGATGGGATTACTAGGAGCAAACTACTATAATGTTAAAGGATGGACGGGGACGATTAGGAGTGAACTGCTAGCGGTTTTCCGATTGTAAAATGTTGATTGGGGCGTGCGAACGGCGGGGTAGTAGCTTTCACGATAGATAAATGGCTCCATGCATAGCACTATGGGGGCCCAGTTAGATGTCATGTCTACTAGACCCACTTCGTAGGCCTCATAGTATTGCATCTGCGTGTTTGCACATCAAGCGTCGGGAAAATCTTAGGTGATACAAAGCTTTCCATGCTCCCATGATACGGGCTTCTAAGAGCCCTTGGATCTGAGATTGAACGGTTGCATGGTGTGATTCTGGACCTATTGGTGAATATCACATCCTAGAGGGTTATTCTGCAAATTTTCAACAACTTAGCATGGGACCATTCGATCTCAGATCCTAGGGCTCTCAGCAGCCTGTATCATGGTCGCGCCTACCATGACTGTCGCCTCGCTCGCTCCCTTGGAGATTTCAGACGGCTATAAATGAGAAGGTTTTCTTGCCTAATTCGCATGCATGAAACTACTTCCTCCGTCCAAGTGCGTTAGGCTATGTGATGTTGGCATGTCATACATAGTCATCACTTATACTCACTCATACAACACAGTTAGCTATAAGGTTGGCCATAAGAGTTTTTTTACTTCCCTCGATCTCTTTCTTCGTAGAAAAGTATTTATTGCATTTGCCAAGGAGTGCATATATACTCCCTCTGCGCTTGAAAGAGTGCACTTCCAACTTTGTTGGAGGGTCAAACTATCACAAAGTTTGACCGAGTTTATGCAAAAATATGTAAATGCTCATGAAACCAAATTGGTATATGAAGAAAATATATTTTATCATGAATCTAATGCTACTAATTGGATGGCATAAATGTTGGTCTATTATTGTATAAATATGGTCAAACATAAAAAAGTTTGACTTTCCAACAAAGTTGGAAGTACACTCTTTCAAGACGGAGGGAGTAAGTAGCTAGGGTCTTGCATGAGAGCTCACTCCCACCATTTTTCCATGTCTCTCTCCTCCACATATAAGCGAAAGTGCCATGTAAGCGGGCTATAAGCCCGTTAGTGTAGAGTACTTGTTCTTAGCACCTATATACCATGGAGGGGATCAGGGGAGACTCACCCCGGTCATAGTGCCATAGTAATAATGATAATGGCTAGTCAAATCATGGGGTCCCACCTATCCAGTAGTAACGAGCCATCAAATCACATGACCCTATGTTTCTAGCAGTAAGTTGAATCCGCTACTCCCTCATCTTCTCGCCTCTCTGTCGAACCGACTAGGCGGAACTTCCCCGCGGGAAATGCCCCGCCCTTGACTTTTAAATACAATTTTGTATCCATGGACTGCGTCATGGAGAAAATCTAGAAGAAAATGGCGGTACACATGTATACACCACGCCCCCGCGTTCGCGTCGCACCCCAGATGGTCCGTTAGTCTGGCACACCACTCACCGAATGGAACATCTGTCATATTGCATTTGCACACACACGTGGGACCACACTTGAGAACCGACCATAGGCCTACTCCCCTATCTCCACAAGTCAGCTCAGTTAATAGAAGAGAGAGACAAGTGATGATACTGGAGCAGTGATGTACACACATCGTTGCTTCTACGATCCCTGCACGACATGGGAGATTAGTTCGTCCATTCACGTGACCATACTCCAGCATACGGCTGGATTGGCTATCGTCTACATATCATGCACGATATGTTGTATAGGGTTGTAGTTCTGATGAGAAATCTCAAAAAGGAGCACCAGCTATATTTGATTAGCAATAAAATTTGAATCCATTTTTCTGGTATAAATACAAATCTACTCCATTCACCATAGGCGGCTAGGGCAACCTCTCCCCTCCATGCTTCACCGGTGAGCCTGTGGATTTGCCTCTCCCCTCTTCCCACCACTCTCGGCTGGTGGCGGGGAGGGGAATCCTGGTCCCTCCACTTGGGTTATTAGTTTATGTTAGGGTTTTTTGTCCTGGCATGCGCAGAGCTCACGCAGATGTTGGGGCTTCTTCTCGGAGTTTCTCTTTCGGCCTCTGATCCTCCTTGAGCTCGTTCGTCTACACATAGTCCATGGAACTCTAGCGTAGATTCTTGCCGTCTCCTTTGGGGTGGTTAGGTTAAGGTTTCTTGTCATCTCGCAAGATTAGATGCCATGTGCTTCGGATCACTACGAGGGTTAAACAACGACAATTGTGTTTCTCTAGGGCGCTGGTCATCGGGTGCACATGCACAAAGACTATCGGGCTGCCATCTAGGTCAAGCCGGCTATGTTAATTAGGACATCGGACATTGATTGATGCCTTATCTATGAGTTCGTCTTTAATTTCAGCTTTGATCCTCGTCTAGTCTATCCGTAGGGATGTAATCCATGGAGCTCCAGTGAGGTTAGGGTTTCTTGTCATGTGGCGTTTTTTGGTGTTATGTCAATCCGGTGCTTCAGATCAAAATGAGGACAACTGCACCTCTGGGGCGGTGCTCCTTAGCGGCACATGCCTGAAGACTTCTCAACATCCATGGACGAGGTCAAGCCGGCTCTAGTAGAATAGCATCGATAGCAACATGTTGACAACTCATTCTGACTGCAGTTGGTCGTTCGGTGGTCTTCGAATCTCGATGTATTTTTCATCAAAGGTGCTTTGTACCACTGGCGAACACTCATAATAGAACCGGTCATTAAAAGAAGGTTGCATCTAGTTTTTGTCGAAAAGCAGAACCAAGATTGATGTCCCTTTACATTTTTTTGGAAATGCCAAGATCATGAATTTTCAAAATTTTGATTTCACTTTCTGTTGAAAACAAATACATTTCAACCTGTAGCTAGCTATTTGAAATGTAAATTATGCATGTTTTATATGTATAACGTGGTAATCAAACAAAATATATGGTGTGCCTTCATTTAGATGTGAATTGCAAAAGCCACACATTACCTCAAATTCAAACTACTTTGTCAATGGATGCAATGTGTTCAAACGCTGCCATCCATATCTTAATCTAAAATGAGTTCGGGCTTGTTCATTCTATATTTTCACCTGTAATAATTTGACTCATGTGGTTGTTCGATTAATTGAGGGTTGGTGACGAGAAGTGAGCAATGCAAAGTGTGACCTAACCCGTATGCCATTTCAAACGATCGTTTTTTGGAGGGAAAAAGGAAAACTACTCCACTATATAGGCAGGAGTGTCGGGGTACTGATCCACGAACACCTATGGGACCGGCGGACCGGATCCCTTTCGGTTCGGCGGGGGCGGAGGTCGTGCAAAGAGCAAATCGAGGCGATACACACGAGCGATTTACCCAGGTTCGGGCCGCACGGATGCGTAAAAACCTACTCCTGCTTTGTGGTTTGTATTGATTTCTAGCTCGGGAGCGCGGAGTGCTACAGTACACACCAGCAGCTAGCGAGACCGAGCGTGAGTGTTTTTGAACCCCCCTCTACGTTGCACACGGGCCTCCTTTTATATGCTCAAGGGGTTGCAGACAGGTGGCAACGGAGGTAAAGGGCAAAAATGGAAAGGTGCTGTGGTAGGCACAGCTACCTGCTACGGTGTATCATACCTAACCCTGACGGCAGGGGACAAGGGCCTTAAATGCCCGTCTGTGTCGCCTAAACAGTGTGAAAAGGGACCGCCAGGAACACCACCGTTCGCCACGATGGTGATCTTGTCAGCGCCGCTTGCCACCGCACGCCCCTGGCTGCACAGCCTTCCGCCACGTACGCCTGGAAGGGCCCCAGAGCGACACGTTGGTGGATGTGCTGGAGCGCGGGCTCGGAGAGGTGGCTTGCCGCGGCAAGCGCCTTGTCGCGGTCGATGTCTTGTCGCGTCCGGGAGCTTGTCGCTCACCGGGCCTTGCCGGGACGCGTAGCGCGCCGTGGCAAGTTCCTTGAAATGCCTTGGATGGCCTTCTCAGCAAGCTCCTCTTGCCGGGGTCTTGAGATGCTTTTGATAGCCTTCCCGGCAAGCTCCTCTTGCCGGGGTCTTGTCTTCTTGGCTTGGACACTTTGTTCTTGAATGGCTCCAAAGGAACCAAGGAGGACCTTGGCGGTCACCCGGCAAGCCTTGCCGCGGGATGCTGCGACTGCCCGTGCACAAGTTCGGGATACTAGGGTACCCCTACTCTCGTACACCGACAAGGAGCCTCCACGCTTGCTTGCTAGGGTTGCTCTCTTCACACACTCTCGTCCTCTCCAGATCTAAACATGACAACATTGGCCACACACACACTCTCTCTCTGCTCACCGCTGGTCACAGATCCGACTGGATCCCCTTCGTCGGGTAAGGTGAGAAGGTGCAACGTTCACGCGGTCGTCATCAATGACGGCTCTGACCCACTGCCTACGTGTCCGAATCAGCGTGCCTTGCCATTCTCTTCCACGCAACGCTGGCCAGGGAGGGCTTCCGACCCCTTCTTCCTTGTTGTCATAGTATCTGCAGATCCGGCCTCCCGCCGCCGACCTAGCCACATCCCGGCGACCCTCGGGTATATCTTCCTTCAAAACTGACCATGTTGTACTACCGCAGCTCCTCACGTCATTGCATGTGTATCTTTTTCTACTTCTTATCCCCCCACGTAGATAGGATCGATCGGCTGTTCAAAAGCCACCTAAATTTTTACTATTAAGAGGTAAAACTACTTCATACTGTCGAATCTACCTGGTTTAAATAGGGATGAAAGGGTGGGGGTGGGTGAGGGGGAGTTGTGTCCTGAATCTAGGACTTGGTCGTAAGAGGAAAGAATGGGGGCGAAAAGTAGTACAGACTGGCTATCCAACTGGTCTCTTGGTCTAAGAGGGAAATAAAGGGAAACTCAGTGCAAACTCAATATAGAACCGATCTATTGGTTGAAAAAGGAAAGAAGGTGGGGACTGGGGGACAAGTCAGTAGAGTATGTCCAACACAAGATTTGCTGCCCTCACACAGTAAAAGGTGTCTATGCTGAGCAAAAATGGGACCAACCCACATATTTTGTTTGGATGTTTGTTGCCTTGAGCCCGTCTTATCTATTGCCACTAGTAAAATGTAGCAATCCCACTGTTAAAGTAAGGACACGTTAAACCAATGTGGTTTTCAATGTAATGCCTCCAGCAATATGAATCAATGGCATTGTTTTTCATGTCCTGCTATATTTCCCATTAAGATAAGTAAGTTGCTTCTTTTTGTTTGAAATGTAACCGTGCTGGTCTGCCTACTCTCCCGTGCCCTTATACCAAGTATTTAGCATTTGTTAATCTAATGTTGCTGGTTAAATGAAGCAATGACACCATTATCGTAATGTCGTATTTAACGGTTGTCATAGTTAATTTTAATGCCCACACTAATATCAAGCAATGCTACTACTTTATAAATTGCTATTGTCCTTGTGCGATTGCCATTCAGATAAGGAACATGCTTCTTTTCATTTGCTGTATGTTTCATCACTTGTTAGTCACCCTCCTTTCCACCTTTTTGTGCAACAGAGATATACATTTCACCTAGTGGAGCTGTGCGGTTAATCTCCTCCAATAGTTAATTGATATGTCTCCAACATATCTATAATTTTTGATTGTTCCATGCTGTTATATTATCAATCTTGGATGTTTTATAATTATTTTATAGTCATTTTATATCATTTTTGGTACTAACCTATTGACATAGTGCCAAGTGCTAGTTGCTGTTTTTGCATGTTTTTTACATCACAGAAAATCATACCAAATGGAGTCCAAATGCCATGAAACTTTACAGAGATTTTTTAGGGACCAAAAGACATCTAATGGGCCCTGGCAGCGCCTGGGGGGTGCTCCGAGGAGAGCACAACCCACCAGGGCGCGCCAGGAGGTCCAGGCGTGCCCTGGTGGGTTGTGCCCACCTTGGGTCCCCCCGGGCCGCCTCTTTGCTCTATAAATACCCCAATATTCCCAAAACCCTAGGGGAGTCGACAAAATATTGATCCAGCCGCCGCAGAGTCTAGAACCAGCAGATCCAATCTAGACACCATCTCAGATCGGGTTCACCACCTCCATTGGTGCCTCTCCGATGATGCGTGAGTAGTTCTTTGTAGACCTTCGGGTATGAACTTAGTAGCTATATGGATACCTCTCTCTCGTTTAATTCTCAATACAATGGTCTCTTGGAGATCCATATGATGTAACTCTTTTTGCGATGTGTTTGTTGGGATCCGATGAACTTTGAGTTTATGATCAGTTATTGCTTTTTTATATCAATGAAAGTATTTCAGTTTCTTTGATCTCTTTTGTGCATGATCTCTTATAGCCTTGTATTTCTTCTCTGATATTTGGGTTTTGTTTGGCCAAATTGATCTATTTATCTTGCAATGGGAAGAGGTGCTTTGTAGTGGGTTCGATCTTATAGTGCTTGATCCCAGTGAGAGAAGGGGAACCGACACATATGTATCATTGCTACTAAGGATAAAACGATGGGTTCTATCTCTACATAGATAGGTCTTGTCTACATCATGTCATCATTCTTATTTCATTACTCCGTTTCTCCATGAACTTAATACACTAGATGCATGCTGGATAGCGGTCGATGTGTGGAGTAATAGTAGTAGATGCAGGCAGGAGTTAGTCTACTAATCTTGGACGTGATGCCTATGTAATGATCATTGCCTGAATATCATCATGATTATTTGAAGTTCTATCAATTACCAAGCAATAATTTTTTTCACCCATCATTTGCTATTTTTCTCGAGAGAAGCCACTAGTGAAACCTACGGCCCCGGGTCTCTTTCTCATATATTTGCCTTTGCGATCTACTTTTCCTTTGCATTTATTTTCAGATCTATTAATCCAAAAATATAAAAATACTTTGCTGCACTTTATTTTATCTGCGATCTATTTATTTAATCTATTACAACTTTATCCCGTCTTCGCACCAATTTCTGGCGCTGTTACCCGAAAGGGATTGACAACCCCTTTAAAACGTTGGGTTGCGAGTGGTTGTTATTTGTGTGCAGCGGCTGTTTATGTTGTGTTGCTTGGTTCTCCTACTGGTTCGATGACCTTGGTTTCATATCTGAGGGAAATACCTACCGCCGTTGTGCTGCATCATCCCTTCGTCTTTGGGCAAATACCGATGTAGCTTCAAGCGACATCATTAATTAGTCGTCACTATCACCATAATGGCACTTTCCACAAAAGAGGGGGTTTCCCTCTGATTTCATTAAAGAAACTGAACCATAGAGAACCATTATCTGACATCACCTGAGTCTGAACGGGAATTTATGCAACTACTACTAGAAAGGACTTACTACTAGCAGGAGACAAGTTCGCCACATAAGCTAGGCAGGTAGGGGGATGCGGCCCCAGCTCAACCAAGTTTGGATTGCAACCCAAAAGCTACAACAGAAACATCAGGGGGAAGATAGGGATTGAAAGAGCCAGCTTCAGTATCCTAGTCTAAGCACCCCCGGCCTCCACCGTTGCGACGCACGGTACACCTCACTGGCCACCTGCTAAACCCTAGTGCCACTGATAAAATAAAGTAATAGTATAGTTAAAATAGAGCTACTATCCTCTCTATCATTTCATTTCCAATGTAGATAATGAAAATGCTTCTCTCTGTTAGTATATGTTTCATCAACTAGTCCCATTATTAATGTAATGACATGTTTAAGTGTTTCTGCAAATAGAGATGCTTAATTTTAGTAGAACTGCACAAAAATAGAGATTGGAATGGCTCAAGGCCCCTCTTTGCACCGTTGGACACTGATGTTCATCACTTGCAGAAGGTGTATCGGGAAGAAGTGGGTTGATTTCCAATATCTGGCCTACCGTATGAAGCGTCGTAGGGCTCATCTCCCCCTCACAGCATGGCATATTGTGATACTTTTGTATTTTTTTAATAAAGGTATTGTATTGCAACCTTTTCCTATTAAGTAAATGAAGTTTCTTCTATTTATTAGTGTATGTTTCATCAACTAGTGCCACTATAATGTAATCATGCTTTTTCATTATCTATGCAAACAGGGTTATTCAACTACATTTTAGTGGAACTACACAAATGTTTGGATGGAACCAGCATATATGCAGAGTGGGAGGTGCCAATATCTAACATAAACGTGGCATGGAAAAGCACACATGCTCAGATGGTCCCTCAAGTTCTTGCCGACCCTGCAGAACATTTTAATCTGCTGGTGTTTGACGTGCACTTTACTTGTTTCAGTGTTGTAGCAAATCCTCTAATCAAATAGCTTATATTGGCACTTCTGTAGGGAGTACTTTTTTTCTGAAAGAAGGACCAATCGATTTTTCTTTATTTGTATACATTCTCACAACTTTGTTTTAGTTCCAGAGCTCTTTTAGGGTGATCGGCGTAGTACTCGGAGTACTACCCAGTACTTACCCGTATGATTTTTATTAGCCATTACACTAATTGTATGCATAGCAGATGGAAGATTAGGTCTAGTGCAAAGCTTACCTTAAACCCTACCACCACCATTGAGACGAGGCAAGCAGCAAGGGAACCATGGAGAAAAGCGGGCAAGCGACGTTGAGCTATCTGGCCTCCTCCTCTTGCGGTGGAAGAACGAATACTCCGGTGGCTCCGGCTGGTACTGCACCCTCACGAACAACACACCTAACTTGATTGATTCGTCACCTTCTGGATGCTTGACCTTCGATCTATACACCCACCATCTCCGTCTGACTTTCACCTCAGGCGAATCTGTCTACTCCATCACCTAGAGGAGATACTCGATGAACTCGAAGGACTGCGGTGTGACTACTTCCGGGAAGTACATCGCCACTGTCTCGCTCTTTCTCATACATTACCACATGGCCCTCACCGTCCTCGAAACCTCCCACTTGTTGTCAAACCAAGTCAGGATCTCCTTCAACCTGGCTAACTTCGTGTCGGTGCACAAAAGGAGGGGTCCTATTTTGTACCCCTTTACTTGTGCGTGGGTAGTTGGAGCCGCGCCTGCGGCCACACCTAGCGGGGCAGAGGAAGGAAGCAAAGCCATAAGACAACCAGAGCAACGCCAAGCCAGAAACACAAAGAGCAGAAGGGCGAGGTGAACTACCCGGCAAGGCCCTTGCCGGGGCGGCCTCCACAGCCCCGGCAAGAACCTTGCCGGGGAAACTTGCTCAACACCAGCAGAGCCGCCGCCCTTGAGCCAAAGAGTTCCAACACCATCCACCACTTTGGAACCGAAGCTCGGAAGGCACCTCCATGGTGGCATGCAGATCTTTGTGGAGACCAGAAGCACACAAGACTAGATGATAACCAGAAGACGACGATCCTTGGCAGGATCCTCGCCGAGGATACCCACGAGCCCCCTCGGCAAGACCCTTGCCGGGGCGCCCACGACGCCATGGCAAGACCCTTGTCGGGGCCCCGGCAAGACCCTTGCCAAAGACATCTGCGGGGGCGCGGCTAGGCCCACATCTGCCAAGACTCCACCACCATTCCCATGCAGCTGCCAGCCCACCAGCTAGGCGAGCACCTGCGTTGCAACGTGTGGCCACTAGGCCAACTCAGCAAGCACCTGCGTCGTGGCATGCAGATCTTCGTGAAGACTCTGCCACTGCACCAACTCAGCAGCCAGCTAGCCAGCGTGGCGCTACACGCCTCGTCAGTTCGGATGCGCGTCGAAGCCAGGCGAGGCGGCGATAGCTAGGATGAGCTTCCTTGCCGTCCCCGATAATGAAAGAAGGGCACGTCGGCTGCACATTAAATGCGTTTTTCCTATGGTGCCAGGAGATAGACTCGACTACTGTATAGCTTTCCACCTCCTGTGTGCCACTGTGGCAGCCCCTTTGACTATAAAAGGAGGCCCGCGGCATACTGAGAGGGGATCCGGATTTTTTGGACCCGGCACGCATTGTAGCTAGTCCAAGAACATCAGATAAACATAAACCACCAGGAGTAGGGTATTACGCATCACTTGCGGCCCGAACCTGGATAATCCCCCTGCGTTGATCTCTCAATCCCGCTCTTTCCACAGCCCTGCGCCTTCCAACCGTAGCAAAAGGGATTCCACGTGATCCCATAGGCGTCGTTTCCCTCGACATCTTTGGTGCGCCAGGTAGGGGGCGCAAGCTGTGGAAATTTGGTTTTGGAGCCAACATGTCGACTCTTTCATGGGGATGGCTTGAAGGGAGAAGGCAACGTTGACCTGCCGCCCTGTGGTGTCGTCCGCAGCTTCGACAGCCATCAGCGTGGCCTCGAAAAGCTAAGTAATGTAAAATTTTGTCTAATTTCATTTATATAAGTCTATCCTCCTCGAAAGATCTCTTTCCTTGTATGGGAAACCTGCACGCAATGGGACCCTTCTGCTATTGGAAACGCCCTTAACTCTGTCTCGAGTCCACTCGACAGTTTATGCGGCCGCACTGAGAACGGCAAGGTGCCCTACCCGCTACTAGCCGAGCTCTTGTCCGGTTTCGAGTCTGCTCGACAGTTCAAGCGACCGCGCTGGGAGCGGCAAGGTGGTTTGCCCGGCAGCATGAGCCCTCCCGGCAGGGTGCTAAGGATCCATCCTCGAAGCACCACGGTATGGGTTTACACGCTGGCAGCCTTATCTCACCAAGCGTAGGGTGCAAATATACAAAGAAAGATCTAACGGGAAGATAGCATGCATGATATTGAAGTACTGCAGAGTTATATTACATCAAATAATCCCTGCGGTTCTAACTTATGATAAAATTGTATTGGTCTTGAACTCGCAGCAGCAACGAGACACGGGGTGCCTAGTCCCGGCGCTGGCCCTCCACCCTCTCAACTCCATCAACGCAGTTGATGATGGGCTTAATACGCTCCTTGAGCACTGCGAGGTCCGCCTCCTCCAGCAAGCTCTCCAACGCATTGGCAAAGTTGACGGCGGGGTTCCAGAATGCCACCTTGGTGAGTACCTTGGTTAGGGTGGCCCGGCAGAGCCTCCGGGACTCGTTCGCCAGATAAGTTGCTCGGCTGGAGCGGAGCTGTTCCAGGGCTCCAAGAACACCCTCGAAGAACATGTCCAGTCTGGCGTTGGGACTCACGTTCGGCTCTGGGAGGTACCTCACATTCGGCATCCCCAGGGCAGCTAGCTTCGTGGTGATCCTACCGGCAACGTCGGCGAGGCGGCTGACCCAACGGTTAAAGCTCTTCGCGTACTCCTTGTGTTCGGCGGCATCATTCCTCCGCAGCTGCCCCTCCTCCTCCAGGCCCTTGGTCAGGGTCTCTTCCCGGCCACTGACCTCTGAAAGCGTCCGCTCAAGGCCCTCTAGCTTCAGCTTCAGGTCATTGATGGTGTCATTGGCCTTGGAGAGCAGCTCGGCTTTGCCAAGGACTGTGGACTGCGCCTCCACCAAAGCGCTGTTGGCCGGGTCCTTCTCCTCCTTCAACTTCAGGACCTATTCCTGCTCGACCTCCAGCTCCGCCACCTTGACGGCATGGACCAGGGCTTGAGAATTGAGTGCCTCCTTTTGCCTCTGCTCCATCTCCTAGGTCTGCTGCGCGATGAGCTTCTCAACCTCCTCATCCTTGCCGCGGAGTGTGGCGGCGAGCGCCTCCTCACGGGCGGCAAGGTCCTCCTCCTGGGAGTTCATCTTGTCCTGGTGCTGGTGACGGGCGGCCTCGTCCTTGGCGGCATGTTCCTTCACCGTGTTCTGGGCTTTCTCGATGTCAGCCTGCTTTAGGATGAGCTCCTGTTTGCGCTCACCCAACAGATCCTGGGAAACTTTCAGTTCATCGTGGGCCTAGCGGAACCAGGCCTGTGTCTCAATGACGCGCTCCTCGAGGTCCACCTCCGCTTTGTCCACTGCTGCCATCCTGGATTTCGCCTTGTCCAGGCGGGCACGGTGAAGCGCCTGGAGCTTCTGGAAGTTGACGCTCATGGCCCGAAGGAGCTGCTCTTCTTGGGAACCGCCGCCACCGGTGCTCGGTTCATCGACAACCTCAAGCCTGGCGGCGGCGAGCGCCTCATCATCGAACACCTCCCCCTCGGTGGGCGCCCTGGTGCTCGCTGTTCCTGGGAGGTGGACGAACAGGTCGTCGCTCCCCTTCAAATATTTGCCCGAGCCAGAGGCATCCGAGGAGGAAGGTTGATCGTCAACCAACCCCTCCCCGGCAAGCCCTTTGCCGGCCTCCCCGGCAGGCCCCTTGGCGGCCTCTTCAGCGGTGGTCTTGGCGGCCTCCTCGGCAGCAATCTTTTTGGCCTTGTCCTCGATGTCCTTGGCGACCTCCTCGATGACGGTGTCGATATCCTCCTGGACCGCTGAGGAAGGGACTGGATACCAAGAAGGGGAATGAGATGGAGCCAAGATAAAGATTCAAAAATAAGAATAAAGAACATGGACGAGAAGCGAACAACTTACCCGCACCAGGCCGGAAAGAAGTGGTGCCTTCCCCGCCAACATTCGTTGCCGGGGCAAAGCCACCGGCACCCAAGCTTGCTCCCTCCTCCACCATATGTGTGGGCTCGGTGGTCGATGCTCTTGCCGGGGACGCCTCTCTGGGCGGCGTAGTCGAGGGGGTCGGTGTGTTGGGGGGCCCCTCAGCGGCTCCTCCTGCTGTTGTTCTCCTCCTGCAAACTCGACAAGGTCAGCATCAAAGATTCCCACCGCAAGGCTCATCAGTGAAGGAGTGAGTGGCAGACTCACGCCGGGGGCTGAAGCCGGGGTTGCGCCGAGGGCTGCTGTCCGGGCTGCTCTCCACCAACAGTGGCATATGCGAAGTACCCATTGAGGCCTTGGCCCTCTACGCCACCCTCTGCGCTAGCATCTCCGTGTCCCTGTGAAGATGACACCAAATCAAAGGAAGATAACGCAGGCGTAATGTCAAGGGATGGTGGGGGCAGAATACTTACTCGTTCTCCACCTCCTCCTCCGCTAGCTTCCTCTTCCTTGCCGGGCTAAAGGACCCGAGGTCGAACTCGGCCTCCAAGGTGCTGTCCGAAGGAGGAGGAGAAGGGGATGGGGTCCGGTGCCGCTTGGACGATGAATAAGCAGTTGTTGTCCTCTTCGCCATCGCGCCTTCACCGCCTTCTTCGCTGACATGGCCTTCATCGCCCTCGTCTCGCACACGAGCTGCCCCTGGGCCGGCTGCCACTGCGTGGTCCTGCCGAGCCGGACTGGCTCGCCAGAGGTAGCCCGCCGCAGGACGCGCCGCCTCCCTGCGGCCGGGGCGTTGTTCACCTCGACCTCCTCTTCGCCCACGTCTTCAACGAGGGGAGCCTCATCACCGGCGCCGCTGACCTCCCCGGCAGACTCCACCCACTAGGCGAGCTCCCTCTCCTCTGCGGCCGCGTCGGCCTCATCCTCCACAGCCGCGTCGGCCTCATCCTCCACGCCGCTAGCGCTGCCAGCCTCCCTGGCGATCGCCGCCTTCACCGCCCTGGCAGTGATGTAGTCCAGCTCCGCCTTGGTGGTGTCCTGGATGAGCAGCGGCTCGTCGCGAACGTAAGCCTCCCACAAGGTGTCGAAAAACTCCGGCACCATCTCCACTGGCGGCTCGGCCTAGGCCGGGTCAAGGCCATGTGCGTTGAAGTCCGGCATCATGGCGATGATGGCGGACTGGTCAGAGTTGTTGCTTAGTGGGACCACTCCCGCCGGCAACCCAAACAAGGGCCCCTGACAGCCTTGCTGGCCTTCGCGGCCCTGCCAGTCCTCTCAGCCCTGCCGTCGCTTCCCACGTCGATCTGAAAGAGCCTTTGACAGAAATGGGCATGCCCCTTCACCGTGAAGTTATGCTTCAACCTAGGGCGGAGCCTCATGACATCGGCCACATTCCTGAAGTCCCAGGCCGGCCTCCCCTTATTATGCGGCGGGGCGATTCGGCGACGGATGATGTCCGCCCCAATCATATCGAGGGTGAGCCCGGCCATGGTGAGGCGATGGATCCTGGTGGTGGCGATTGAGAGCTTCTTGTCATTGGCGTTGAGGTCGCTCCAGTCTGTGCGGCGGGTCGGCGGGCTCTGACGAACCCGGCAAAACTCCTGCGGGTCCTCCTCCTCGATCCAGCACCACCGGCCCCGTCACTCTTCCCACCTCTCCTTCTGGGCACCCTCCAGGTACGTGCCTTTCTCTTGGGTCCTCGAGATCCAGGCGATGCTCCCAGAGTTGACGCCCCCTAGTTGGAGGTGAGGGGAGAAGTAGTGGTGGCAGAGCGCCGTTCTAGGGAGCACCCCTACAAAGCCCTCGCAGTGGGCAAAGAGAGCCATGCACGCCACTGCGTTCGGCGTGAGATCCAAAAGATGGAAGCCGTAGGTGTGCATGATGTCATTGAAGAAGTCAGAGAAAGGAGAGCAGAGCCCGCAAGAGAAGAAATCAACGAAGAATGGGTACCGATTTGGGCCATCCTCGGCAAAATCGGCGGGGACGACGCGCGTGGCAGGGTGCCCCGTCGTCCTCCTCCCCGAAAGGGGCAAGAAGGACTTCTTGAGGTGGACCGCATCAACCGTCGACAGGAAGTAGGCGAGTTGTGTCCGCCGCGCCACCGACTCGCTCTCCGGCGCCTCCTTCTCCCCGGCATCCTTGGTCGCTCCCTTGCCCCAGCTGATTTTGGGCGCCATGGCAGCTGGGAGGGGGTGAAGGATCAAGAGCAATGGGGGCGCAGCGGCAGCAAGCAGAGAAAAGAACTTTGAATATTTCGCCAGAGGAAGAAGAGAGGAACGGCGGTTCCAAGATTGGAAGAGGCGCGGAGGGTAAATGAGCAGCGCACCCGTGGTTTTTTCCTTTTGTATGGGGAAGGCGCGGGCCGCCTCTTTACCATTTACCACGATGTGACGCATGAGGGCAGCAACCGCCCCACGCATGACCCCCACGTCACGCATGCCCCCCACGTCGCGCATTCAACACGGGTCGTGGGGAAGTGCAACTGGCGAGGGAGTTACTGCGGTACAACTCGGCCCCGCATGACCGCACACCGTTTTGGGCCTAGCCCAACAACGCGTCGCGCTTATGTATTGCCCAGGCCCGGGGGCTCCTATCGGTGCACAAAAGGAGGGGGTCCTATTTTGTACCGCTTTACTTGTGTGCGGGTAGTTGGAGCCGTGTCCGTGGCCACACCTAGCGGGGCAGAGGAAGGAAGCAAAGCCACAATACAACCAGAGCAACACCAAGCCAGAAACACGAAGAGCAGAAAGGCGAGGTGAACTCCCCCGGCAAGGCCCTTGCCGGGGCGGCCTCCACAACCCCCGCAAGAACCTTGCCGGGGAAACTTGCTCAACACCAGCAGAGCCGCCGCCCTTGAGCCAAAGAGTTCCAACACCATCAACCACTTTGGAACCGAAGCTCGGGATGCACCTCCATGGTGGCATGCAGATCTTTGTGGAGACCAGAAGCACACAAGACTAGATGATAACCAGAAGACGACGATCCTTGGCAGGATCCTCGCCGAGGATACCCACGAGCCCCCTCGGCAAGACCCTTGCCGGGGCGCCCACGACGCCATGGCAAGACCCTTGTCGGGGCCCCGGGAAGACCCTTGCCAAAGACATCCGCGAGGGCGCAGCTAGGCCCACATCTGCCAAGACTCCACCACCATTCCCATCCAGCTGCCAGCCCACCAGCTAGGCGAGCACCTGCGAGGCAACGTGCGGCCACTAGGCCAACTCAGCAAACACCTGCGTGGTGGCATCCAGATCTTCGTGAAGACTCTGCCACCGCACGAACTCAGCAGCCAGCCAGCCAGCGTGGCGCTACACGCCTCATCAGTTCGGACGCGCGTCGAAGCCAGGCGAGGCGGATAGCTGGGACGAGCTTCCTTGCCATCCCCGATAATGAAATAAGGGCACGTCGGCAGCACATTAAATGCGTTTGTCCTACGGTGCCAGGAGATAGACTCGACTACTTTATAGCTTTCCACCTCCTGTGTGCCACTGTGGCAGCCCCTTTGACTATAAAAGGAGGCCCGCGATGTACTGAGAGGGGATTCATATTTTGTGGACCCGGCACGCGTTGTAGCTAGTCCAAGAACACCAGATAAACATAAACCAGCAGGATTAGGGTATTACGCATCACTTGCGGCTCGAACCTGGATAACCCCCCTGCGTTGGTCTCTCAATCCCGTTCTTTCCACAGCCCCGCGCCCGCCAACTGTAGCAAAAGGGATTCCTCGTGATCCCGTAGGTGTCGTTTCCCCCGACACTTCGCCTAGTCGCCGCCGGCGATTTGCATGATTTGCTTCTGCATCCTCTCCATAGATGTGCTTGTGAGAGGTGCGGTGTTGTCTTTGGAGGATGAGAGGAGAGACGAGGGTCTTGCAATAGAGAAGAGTAGAGGCGAGATGGTGGTTTTCCAATGGAGAAGATGGAGAGGAGAGGGAGTGGTTTTGCAATGGAGAAGAGGGAGAGACAAGAAGGTGGATTTGGAATGGAGAAGATGGAGAGGAGAGGTGGTGGTTTTGCAATAGAGAAGAGGGAGAGGAGCGTGCAGCGGCGGTTTATGATCGGATGGGAGGGGCGGGCGCTATGACTGCATGTAAATCAAAATCAATTTACCCTTCAATTAAGAAGCGACCTGCTACCTCTTGAGCATGCGTTGGTTTTCCCTTGAAGAGGAAAGGGTGATGCAGCAAAGTAGCGTAAGTATTTCCCTCAGTTTTGAGAACCAAGGTATCAATCCTGTAGGAGATTACATGCAAGTCACCTAGTACCTGCACAAACAATCAAGAACCTTGCAACCAACACGATAAAGGGGTTGTCAATACCTTCATGGCCACTTGCAAAAGTGAGATCTGATAAAGATAATAAGATAAATATTTTTGGTATTTTTGTTGTATAGATTGAAAAGTAAAGATTGCAAAATAAAATAAATAGTAAACTAGAATTGTAGATCGGAAAATTATATCACTACTAGGTAAAACCCTAGCAGTAGCGCGGGTTTTTAGGCTATCAGCAGCGTGGGCAGCCGCACTACCAATAAGGCGCTACAGCTAACTGTTAGTAGTAGCGTGGTTTGCACCAGCGCTACTACTATTGACTATATCAGTAGCACTTTTCCAGAACACGCTACTATAAGTTAGTTGTAGCGCTTTCCTAGCCCCGTGCTACTGCTATGTATTTCACCATTTTCCCCGCTTCCTACCTAGTTTCAGTTTCAATAGACTGCAATTTCCAGATACTAGGTACTACTAGATATCAATTTCATAAAGCATTATAGGTACTAGGCAGTACTACCTCCGTTCCAAAATACTTGTCGTGGTTTTAGTTCAAATTTGAACTAAAACCACGATGAGTAATTTGGAACGGAAGGAGTACTAGATAACAATTTCATATATAGTCAACATACATCCTCAAGCAGTACAAGGTGATATCGATGACGATCATCATATATAGTTCTAGATGATATCGGCGACGATCATCATATGTAGTTCTACATGATATTGATGATGATCATCATATGTAGTTCTAGATGATATAGCCACACACACACATATGTAGTTCTAGATGATATCGACGACGATCATCATCCTCAAGCCTGGGCGGTGGGTGTTCTTGATAGTAATTAGGATGGCATGTCCAACACGAAGATTCTTGCCAGCGAGGAATCTCTTCCACCCAACCGAGTTTAAGTGTGCGCGACTGTCTGTATCCATGCGGTAAGTACATGTGGTGACGGAGCCCCTTGCGGTAAGGCGTAGTCCAGCTGAGCCTTATTCATCAGGCTCGATACCACAACTCACAGATATGTTCTTTGGCAATTTCTGAATAAGAAAAACATATCGATTAATAAATAGCCTCGCACATACTCTTGCAAATATATTTCTATTAAGTCTAGATTTCTACACTATCAAAAGACACAGTACTACGCATTTGTACTAATTAATCATGAATTCTACTAATAAGTATATATGGATTATCTACATTATTAATAGTTCCTTGGATTCTACACTAATAAGCATGTGATCAGACTCTACACTAAAGCATATCATCGACTAGATTCCACAAAGCATATCATTGGACTCTACACTAAGCATATCATCGGCTTCACTGAGCATATCATCGGATAATTTGCATTTGTAAGTATAACAATAAAGCATATATATATATCATCAAATTACTACAGTCAGTATAACATACCATTTCATGCCGATCGACCATGGTACTTGTCAGGAGGGTCACGAATGGCACCCCGACAAAGTTATCACGTGGCAGAATTATGTCCCATAGGTTGCACACCTCCTCCTCGCTCAGCCTCATTCTTTGATCTAGGATGGCTTCATGAAGTGGGTTCTCATCATCTTCATCGAGTGGGTCCTCATTATCTTCATCATCTTCATCATCTTCATCATCATCCTCCACCAGGTTGAGATAAATGACAGCCAGCTTGGGTCTTTCTGCTCTGAAGGACAAGCTGATCAACTCACCACCAGTAAGACGCATGCGGGCAAGGAAACGAGCCCATCCATCTCCTCCAATCTGCGACATATTGTGTCCTTTCTCGACCTCCATAGTGTACGGCCCCCCAGGAGCCTCAAATGTCATAGTGTCTCCTGTCAGCTTGTTGAATTTCAACCTCACATTGCATGGGACGATCTGTGTAAAAAAAGAGAAATAAAACAATGCAGTAATGCCAACACTAAAAATAAAATAGTTGTTACATTTCATCTAATTTCTTACCTCCGCATGACGAAAACTCGGCTAGAAGTAGATGCCGAATAGCTTGCCAGTTGCAAGGCTGTTGGCGCACCTTGACTTGCACAGTCGACACGGTAGTGGTGGTGGTGGCGCCATTTTCCTAAAGCAATATGAGAAAAGGATTAACGATCCACTTCACAGGAAAGAAAAGCAGTAGCATGTGATATTTTTTGTTCTTCTTTAGTTATATTTTCATAGTGGAACCCAATCCCAAAAACTAAACAACAAGCTCTCAATTAACTTACTAACACCTTCTATAATAGAACCAACAGCTAGCAGGCCAATGCCAAATCAGCCAACAAGACTCACAAACAACAAGTTCTTAATTAGCTTACTAACACCTTCTAGAATATCTCTAGATGAAGAGATTCTTCTGCGAGAAGCAACTTCAGGGGAACCTATTGCCAAAAAAACTATTTGGCCCCTACCAAAGGTATAATCCTAAGATCTGTAATAAGTTATCTACAAAATCAAGGTACCACCTACCAAGACACATTTCATCTAATTTGGCCCCTATTGCCTAAGATAATTGATTAAAAAAACAAGTGGCAAATTTATTTGGGATTAACTTAGCACTTGCAAACTAAATACTTGTACCACCTACCAAAGCATTTCAACTAAATTGGCACCTACATTTTGCAAAAAATAACTTATTACATCAATTCAACTAACTTGTACCACCTAGTTACCGATATGAAATTCGTAAGTCCTTGCTGCATCTAGGTATAGGGCAACCCTCGGGGGGTGCTGACGAGGAGGGGGGATGGCATGGTGACCTCGGTCGGGGGTGCTGACGAGGGGAAGGTCGGTGACTTTCCTATGAGAGGGGGCATCGACAGCGGCCGGCAAGGGCATTGAGGGCAGTCGGCCAAAGGCACCCGGCCAGAGCTCGCGGGCGGCGACAAAGTGGGCGGCGAGAGGGTGGAGAAGCAGCTAGCAAAGGGGCGGCGAGAGGGGGAGGAGCATTACCTGCGGCGCCGGTGGGGGTGGCCCGCGGTGGAGGAGGAGAAACCCTAACCGCAGTTTTCGGCGTCGGGCGGAGGGGGATGATTGAGAGATGAGCGTGCGGGGGCGGGCTGGATGTTTTGTTTTGCTATAGCAGTAGCGTGGGTACAGGGAGCGCGCTACTGCTAAGCCCAATATCGGTAGCGCTTTTTCCTAAAAAAATGCTACTGCTAAGGCTAAGCATGTAAAAACATCAAAAATATACATTGGTCATCGTTGATCTTTTTGTGTAGAACCTAAATAGTCAACATGAATCCTCACCGTCCCTGTATAGGCACAGGTGAAGATTCATATTGCAGCCACAAATCCTAACATACAGTTCAATGAAGACCAAGTGCTCGAGATAGTTTGAGAAGTAACATATTTAAGATGGTAAACACCTTGTTCGCTTAGCAGTATGGGACTAAACTTAATTAGTTGCAAGAGGGGATGATACTTAGCAGCAACGAGTTTTAAAGAAAAACGCTACTACTAAGTACTTTAGCAGTAGCGCGTCAAGGGGAAGGGCGCTACTACTATATCTAGCCTGAAGGCAACACCGTGGCAATTGTAGTAGTAGCGCTTGTTTCACCTAGATCGCTATTGCTACTGGGCTATTAGTAGCGTGGTCCTCTGAGGCTCGCTACTGCTAATTAGTAGTAGCGTTCGTTTTTAAACCTTGCCGCTGCTAAGATTCTGTGTATAACGTTTTCCCTAGTAGTGTATGATATAAAATAGACCCATAGGCCATAGGTTTCACTAGTGGCTTCTCACATGATAGCATGTATTACGGTGGGTGACAAATTATTGCCGAGCAATTGATAGAAAAGCGCATAGTTATGAAAATATCTAGGCATGATCATGAATATAAGCATCACGTCCGTGTCAAGTAGACCGAAGCGATTCTGCATCTACTACTATTACTCCACACATCGACCGCTATCCAACATGCATCTAGAGTATTAAATTCATAAGAACAGAGTAACGCATTAAGCAAGATGACAAGATGTAGAGGGATAAACACAAGCAATATGATATAAACCCCATCTTTTTATCCTCGATGGCAACAATACAATATGTGCCTTTCTGCCCCTACTGTCACTGGGAAAGGACACCGCAACATTGAACCCAAAGCTAAGCACTTCTCCCATTGCAAGAAAGAGATCAATCTAGTAGGCCTAACTAAACCAATAATTCGAAGAGACATGCAAAGATATCAAATCATGCATATAAGAATTCAGAGAAGAACCAAATATTGTTCATAGATAAACATGATCATAAATCCAAAATTCATCGGATCTCGGCAAACACGTCGCAAAAGAATATTACATCGAATAGATCTCCAATAACATCAAGGAGAAATTAGTATTGAGAACCAAAGAGAGAGAAGAAGCCATCTAGCTAATAACTATGGACCCGAAGGTCTGTGGTAAACTACTCACACATCATCAGAGAGGCTATGGTGTTGATGTAGAAAGCCTCCTTGATGGATTCCCCCTCCGACAGATCACCGGAAAAGGCCCCAGATGGGATCTCACAGGCCCAGAAGGTTGCAGCGGTGGAAAAGTGGTTTTGTGGCTCCCCTTGGTTGTTTTTAGGGTATAAGAGTATATATAGTCGAAAGAAGTATGTCGGTGGAGCTATGAGGGGCCCACGAGGGTGGGGGCGCGCCTACCCCCTGGGCGCGCCCTCCTGCCTCGTGGCCGCCTTGTTGCATCTGTGACTTCCACTCCAAGTCTCCTAGATTGCGTTTGTTCCAAGATAGATCCTCGTGAAGGTTTCATTCCATTTGGATTCCATTTGATATTCCTTTTCTGTGAAACACTAAAATAGGCAAAAAAACAGAAACTGGCACTGGGCCTCGGGTTAATAGGTTAGTCCCAAAAATAATGTAAAAGAGCATTTTAAAGCCCATTAAACATCCAGAACAGATAATATAATAGCATGGAACAATCAAAAATTATAGATACGTTGGAGACGTATCAACATCCCCAAGCTTAATTCCTGCTTGTCCTCGAGTAGGTTAATGATAAAAACAGAATTTTTGATGTGGAATGCTTCCTAACAAAATTTTCAATGTAATTTTCTTTACTATGGCATGAATATTCAAGCATACTAACCAAGCAATTATGTTTTCTAAAAATAACATAGCCAAAGAAAGCTCATCCCTACAAAATCATATAGTTTGGCCATGCTTCATTTTCGTCACACAAAATGCTCCTATCATGCACAACCCCGATGACAAGCCAAGCAATTGTTTCAAACTTTAGTGTTCTCAAACTTTTTCAACTTTCACGCAATACATGAGTGCGAGCCATGGACATAGCACTATAGGTGGAACAGAATATGATGATGGAGGTTGTGTGGAGAAGACAAAAAAGGAGAAAGTCTCATATCGACGCGACTAATCAACGGGCTATGGACGTGCCCATCAATTGATGTCAATGCGAGGAGTAGGGATTGCCATGCAACGGATGCACTATAGTTATAAATGTATGAAAGCTAAACAAAATAAACTAAGTGGGTGTGCATCCAACTTGCTTGCTCACGAAGACCTAAGGAATTTTGAGGAAGCCCATTGTTGGAATATACAAGCCAAGTTCTATAATGAAAATTCCCACTAGTATATGAAAGTGACAAAATAAGAGACTCTCTATCATGAAGATCATGGTGCTACTTTGAAGCACAAGTGTGGAAAAAGGATAGTACCAAAGAGAGAGAAGAAGCCAAAGAGAGAGAAAAACCAAAGATATCAAATTCATCGGATCTCGGCAAACATGCCGCAAAAGAATATTACATCGAATAGATGTCCAAGAACATCGAGGAGAACTTAGTATTGAGAACCAAAGAGAGAGAAGAAGCCATCTAGCTAATAACTATGGACCCCGAAGGTCTATGGTAAACTACTCACACATCATCAGAGAGGCTATGGTGTTGATGTAGAAGCCCTCCGTGATCGATTCCCCCTTCGGCAGATCACCGGAAAAGGCCCCAGATGGGGTCTCACAGGTCCAGAAGGTTGCAACCGTGGAAAAGTCGTTTTGTGGCTCCCCTTGGTTGTTTTTAGGGTATAAGAGTATATATAGTCGAAAGAAGTACGTCGGTGGAGCTATGAGGGGCCCATGAGGGTGGGGGCGCGCCCTCCTGCCTCGTGGCCGCCTCGTTGCATCTCTGACCTCCACTCCAAGTCTCTTGGATTGCGTTTGTTCCAAGAAAGATCCTCGCAAAGGTTTCGTTCCGTTTGGATTCCATTAGTTATTCCTTTTCTGCAAAACACTGAAATAGGCAAAAAATAGAAACTAGCACTGGGCCTCCGGTTAATAGGTTAGTCCCAAAAATAATATAAAAGAGAATTTTAAAGCCTATTAAACATCCAAAACAGATAATATAATAGCATGGAACAATCAAAAATTATAGATACATTGGAGACGTATCATGACCCCACACTAACTAGCCTACCTCGTATTCTGGCTCATATTTTGACCATGTTTTAACAAATAAAATATATGTTATACGTCAGAAAAATAATATAATTGGAAATCACATTCAGATACGAATCCAATGATATGGTTTTTGATGACATGCATTCACATTTTGCTTGTCAAATACAGTGTGTGGTCAAACTTTGACCCAAAATATGATGGGGCTAGTAAACCAGCACGGAGGTAGTAGGAGGGACCCACTCACAGCGTGCCGCCTCTCTCATCCCATCCAAAACCAATGCCCGCCGCTCCTCTTTCTTTCCGACTTCCAAGACCATCACCTCAAAACAAAAGAATATTACCTCCGTCCTGGTTTATTGGTCTCCTTTATAATTTGTGCCAAATTTTGACCAAATATTTAACTAATAAAATGGTAATGCATGTCAACAAAAATTACATCATTGGATTCGTATTTGAACCTAGTTTTCAATGACATAATTTTGTGTGACATGCATGAACATTTTGTTAGTTAAATTTATGGTCAAAATTTGGCACAAGATACAATGAAGACCAATAAACTAGGACAGAGGTAGTACTTCCAAGACCACCAACGCTCCTCTCCTCTTTCATTTGAAAACCACCACCGCCCCTCTCCTATTCCAATGCAAAACCAGCGCCACCTCCTCTTCCATTCCAAAACCACCGCTGGTGAGTGAAGGTGATGTGGAGAAGTAGATCGATGGAGGACAACAATCGATACGTGAGGATCGCAGATGGCAACCCTATGAAGCTAGCCAGGATGATGGAGATACAGTCTTGGTTTGACAACTTGCAGCAATTAGCGGCCATGGTTACGATGATAAACAGAGCGAAAAGGCGGCGATATTCCAAGAAGGAGTCGCGCGACAGTACATTCTACCTCTTGAGCTTGCGTTGGTTTTTCCCTTGAAGAGGAAAGGTTGATGCAGCAAAGTAGCGTAAGTATTTCCCTCAGTTTTGAGAACCAAGGTATCAATCCAGTAGGAGGCAACATGCAAGTCACTGAATAACTGCACAAACAAACACCAACCTTGCACCCAACGCGATAAAGGGGTTGTCAATCCCTTCACGGTTATTTGCAACGTGAGATCTGATACAGATGGATAAACGGTAAAGTAATATTTTTGGTATTTTTGGTTTATGGAATGGAAAGTAAAAGATGCAAAAGAAAGTAAATAGGAAACTAGAATTGTAGACCGGAAACTTATATGATGCAAAATAGACCCGGGGCCATAGGTTTCACTAGAAGCTTCTCTCAAGATAGAAAATAATACGGTGGGTGAACAAATTACTGCTGAGCAAATGATAGAAAAGTGCAAAGTTATGATGATATCTAAGGCAATGATCATGAATATAGGCATCACGTCCGTGTCAAGTAGACCGAAACGATTCTGCATCTACTACTATTACTCCGCACATCGACCGCTATCCACAATGCATCTAGAGTATTAAGTTCATAAAGAACGGAGTAACGCCTTAAGCAAGATGACATGATGTAGAGGAATTAACTTAAGCAATATTATGAAAGCCCCATCTTTTTATCCTTGATGGAAACAATACAATACGTGTCGGTTCCCCTTCTGTCACTAGGATCGAGCACGGTAAGATCGAACCAAAAGCTAAGCACTTCTCCCATTGCAAGAAAAACCAATCTTGTTGGCCAAACCAAATCGATAGCTCGAAGCGACTTGCAAAGATATCAAATCATGCATAAAAGAATTCAGAGGAGATTCAAATAATATTCATAGATAAGATGATCATAAATCCACAATTCATCAGATCTTGGCAAACACACCGCAAAAGAGTATTACATCGAATAGATCTCCAAGAACATCGAGGAGAACTTTGTATTGAGAATCAGAGAGAGAAGAAGCCATCTACCGACTAGCTATGGACCCGTAGGTCTGAGGTAAATGACTCATGCTTCATCGGAGAGGCAATGGTGTTGATGTAGAAGCCCTCCGTGATCGAATCCCCCTCCGGCAGGATGCCGGAAAAGGCCCCAAGATGGGATCTCACGGGTGTAGAAGATTGTGACGGTGGAAAAGTGGTTTCGTGTCTCCCCCGGAAGTTTTTGGGGTATAAGAGTATATACAGGTGGAAGATCTAGGTCAGCGGGTCGCCGAGGGGCCTACAAGGTTGGGGGGCGCGCCCTCCAACCTTGTGGCCACCTCGTGGCTCTTCTGACTTGCACTCTAAGTCTCCTGGCTGTCTTCTGGTCCAAGAAAAATCATCGTGAAAGTTTTATTCCGTTTGGACTTCGTTTGGTATTCCTTTTCTACGAAACTCTAAAACAAGGAAAAAACAAAAATTGGCATTGGGCTCTAGGTTAATAGGTTAGTCCCAAAAATCATATAAAATAGCATAGTAATGCATGTAAAACATCCAAAACAGATAATATAATAGCATGGAACAATAAAAAATTGTAGATACGTTGGAGACGTATCAAGCATCCGTAAGCTTAATTCCTGCTCGTCCTCGAGTAGGTAAATGATAAAAACAGATTTTTTTGATGTGGAATGCTACCTAACATATTTATCCATGTAATTCTCTTTATTGTGGCATGAATGTTCAGACCCGTAAGATTCAAAACAAAAGTTTAATATTGACATAAAAACAATAATACTTCAAGCATACTAACAAAATAATTATGTCTTCTCAAAATAACATGGCCAAAGAAAGTTTATCCCTACAAAATCATATAGTCTGGCTATGCTCCATCTTCATCACACAAAATATTCAAATCATGCACAACCCCGATGACAAGCCAAGCAATTGTTTCATACTTTTGACGTTCTCAAACCTTTTCAACTTTCACTCAATACATGAGCGTGAGCCATGGACATAGCACTATAAGTGGAATAGACGGTGGTTGTGGGGAAGACAAAAAAGAAGGAGATAGTCTCACATCAACTAGGCGTATCAACGGGCTATGGAGATGCCCATTAATAGGTATCAATGTGAGTGAGTAGGGATTACCATGCAACAGATGCACTAGAGCTATAAGTTTATGAAAGCTCAAAAAATAAAACTAAGTGGGTGTGCATCCAACTTACTTGCTCCTGAAGACCTAGGGCATTTGAGGAGGCCCATCGTTGGAGTATACAAGCCAAGTTCTATAATGAAAAATTCCCACTAGTATATGAAAGTGATAATATAAGAAACTCTCTATCATGACGATCATGGTGCTACTTTGAAGAACAAGTGTGGCAAAAAAGGATAGTAACATTGTCCCTTCTCTCCTTTTTTATTTTTATTTTTTGGGGCCTTCTCTTTTTTTATTTGGCCTTTCTCTTTTTTTCCTCACATGGGACAATGCTCTAATAATGAAAATCATCACACTTCTATTTACTTACAACTCAAGAATTACAACTTGATACTAGGACAAAAATATGACTCTATGTGAATGCCTCCGGCGGTGTACCGGGATGTGCAATGAATCAAGAGCGACATGTATAATGATAAACGGTGGCTTTGCCACAAATACAATGTCAACTACATGATTATGGAAAGCAATATGACAATGATGATATGTGTCATAATAAACGGAACGGTGGAAAGTTGCATGGCAATATATCTCAGAATGGCTATCGAAATGCCATAATTGGTAGGTATGGTGGCTGTTTTGAGGAAGGATATGTGGTGGGTTTATGGTACCGGCGAAAGTTGCGTGGTACTAGAGAGGCTAGCAATGGCGGAAAGGTGAGAGTGCGTATAATCCATGGACTCAACATTAGTCGTAAAGAACTCACATACTTATTGCAAAAATCTATTAGTCATCGAAACAAAGTACTACGCGCATGCTCCTAGGGGGCTAGGTTGGTAGGAAAAGACCATCGCTCGTCCCCAACCGCCACTCATGAGGAAGACAATCAAAAAACTGCTGATACTCCAACTTCGTTACATAATGGTTCACCATATGTGCATGCTACGGGATTCACAAACCTTAACACAAGTATTTATAAAATTCACAACTACTTACTAGCATGACTCCAATATCACCATCTTCATATCTCAAAACAATCATAAGGAATCAAACTTCTCATAGTATCCAATGCAATCTATATGAAAGTTTTTATTATATCCCTCTTGGATGCCTATCATATTAGGACTAATTTTGTAACCAAAGAAAATTACCATGTTATTCTAAAGACTCTCAAAATAATATAAGTGAAGTACGAGAGTTCATCAATTTCTATAAAATAAAACCACGACCGTCCTCTAAAAAGATATAAGTGAAGCACTAGAGCAAACTTGGCTAGCTCAAAAGATATAATTGAAGCAGATAGAGTATTCTAATAAATCATGATTCATGTGTGTCTCTCCCAAAAGGTGTGTATAGCAAGGATGATTGTGGAAAACTAAAAAGCAAAGACTAAAATCATACAAGACTCTCCCAGCAAAATACATATCATGTGGTGAATAAAAATATAGCCTCAAGTAAAATTACCGATAGACGAAGACGAAAGAGGGGATGCCTTCCCGGGGCATGCCCAAGCTTAGGATTTTTTAAATCATTGAATATTACCTTGGGGTGGCTTGGGCATCCCCAAGATTAGGCTCTTGCCACTCCTTATTCCATAGTCCATCAAATCCTTACCCAAAACTTGAAAACTTCACAACACAAAACTCCAACAGAAAATCTCGTAAGCTCCGTTAGTATAAGAAAATAAATCACCACTTTTGGTACTGTTGTGAACTCATTCTTTATTTATATTGGTGTAATATCTACTGTATTCCAACTTTTCCATAGTTCATACCCCCCCCGATACTAGCCATAGATGCATCAAAATAAGCAAACAACACGCGAAAAACAGAATTTGTCAAAAAACAGAAAAGTCTGTAGCAATTTGGACATCTAGAATACTTCTGTAACTCCAAAATTCCTAGGAAATTACGAAGTCCTATACAATTTGTTTATTAATCCTCTTCAAAAGGAATCAGTATTTTATCGCGCTTCTGTTAAAAATGAAAACTAATCTCCTGGGCGCAAAAGTTTCTGTTTTTGAGCAGGATAGATCAACTATCACCATAAGCTATCCCAAAGGTCTTACTTGGCACAAACACTAACTAAAACATAAAACCACATCTAACCAGAGGCTATAAGAAATATTTATTGCAAAACAGGACCTAAAACGCAAGAACAAAAATAAAAAAGGGTTGCCTCCCAACATGCGCTATTGTTTAAGGTCCCTAGCTAGGCATAAAACACGAATAGATCTAAGTGTTGTCATCTTCGGCATGCATTCCACAAGTGGCTCTCATAATAGATTCATAAGACAATTTAATTTTCTTTCTAGGGAAGTGTTCCATGCCTTTCCTTAACAGAAATTGAAAGCTAATGTTTCCTTCTTTCATACCAATAATTGCATCAATCATTCTAAGGAAAGGTCTACCAAGAATAATAGGACATGTAGGATTGTAATCAATATTAAGAACAATTAAATCCACGGGCACATAATTCCTATTTGCGACAATAAGAACATCATTAATCCTTACTATGGGTTTCTTAATATAGTGGAATCCGCAAGATGCAAATTTAAGGAACAATCATCAAATTCACGGAAACCTAACACATCACATAAAGTTTTTGGAATCGTGGAAACACTAGCACCCAAGTCACACAAAGCATAGAATTCATAATATTTAATTTTAATCTTAATAGTAGGTTCCCACTCATCATAAAGTTTTCTAGGGATAGAAACTTCCAATTCAAGATTTTCTTCAAAATATTACTCATAGCATCAACGATATGTTTAGTAAAAGCTTTGTTTTGGTTATAAGCATGAGGAGAATTAAATATGGATTGCAAAAAGGAAATACAATCTATTAAAGAACAATTATCATAATTAAAGTCCTTTAAATCCAAAAGAGTGGGTTCATTGCTACCTAAAGTTTTGACCCCTCCAATCCCACTTTTATCAATTTTTGCATCAAGATCTAAAAACTCTGAATCGTTGGGACGCCTTCTAACTAAAGTTGACTAATCTCCACTCCGATCTTTATCAAGATTTACATTGGAAAACAAAGATTCAATAGGAGTAAAATAAATTACTTTAAGATCTTCATCACTATTTTCACGGAAATAGAAGAACACGCTTTTATAAACCAATCTTTTTTAGCACGCATCTTAGCGGTTCTTTATTTGCACTCATCAATGGTAATTATCATGGCTTTCAGAGACTCATTGATATCATGCTTAGGTGGAATAGATCTATGTCTCAAAGAATCAACATCAAGAGAAATTCTATCCACGTTCCTAGCCAAATCATCAAACTTAAGCAACTTTTCTTCAATCAAAGCATTGAAATTCTTTTGCGAACTTATAAATTCTTTAACACTATTATCAAAATCAGAGGGAATCTTATTATAATTTACATAAGAATTTTTGTAGGAATTACCATAATTATTAGAGAGATTACTAGGAAATGGCCTAGGATTAAAATTACCTCTATACGCGTTATTACCAAAATTGTTCCTACCAACAAAATTCACATCCATAGATTCATTATTGTTTTCAATCAATGTAGACAAAGGCATATCATTAGGATCAATAGGAGCACTCTTGCTAGCAAATAATTTCATAAGCTCATCCATCTTTCCACTCAAAACATTTATTTCTTCTATCGCATGCACCTTTTTACTAGTGGAAGATCTTTCAGCATGCCATTGAGAATAATTAACCATAATATTATCTAGGAGTTTAGTAGCTTCTCCTAAAGTAATTTCCATAAAAGTGCCTCCTGCGGCCGAGTCTAAAAGATTTCTAGAAGCAAAATTCAATCCGGCATAAAAGTTTTGTATAATCATCCACAAATTCAAACCATGAGTAGGGCAATTTCTAATCATCAATTTCATCCTCTCCCAAGATTGTACAACATGTTCATGATCAAGTTGCTTAAAATTCATAATATCGTTCCTAAGGGAGATGATCTTAGCAGGAGGAAAGTACTTGGAAATAAAAGCATCTGTACACTTATTCCATGAATCAATACTATTTTTAGGCAAAGATGAAAACTAAGTTTTAGCATGATCCCTAAGCGAGAACGGAAATAGCTTCAACTTAACAATATCATTATACACATCTTTTTTCTTTTGCATATCGCACAAATCAATGAAATCATTAAGATGGGATGCGGCATCTTCATTGGGAAGGCCGGGAAATTGATCTTTCATAACAAGATTCAGCAAAGCAGTATTAATTTCACAAGATTCCGCATTAGCATCGGGAGCAATCGGAGTGCAAATAAAATCATTGTTGTTGGTATTGGAAAAGTCACACAATTTGGTATTATCTTGAGCCATAGTGACAAAGCAAGCAATCCAACACACGAGCACACAAAAAGCAAACGAAAAAGACGAACGGAAGAGGAGCGAAGAAAAGGCGAATCTTTTTGAAAATTATTTTAGAAGTGGGGGAGAGGAAAACGAGAGGCAGATGGAAAATAATGTAATGCGAGGGATGAGAGTTTATGATGGGTACTTGTTATATCTTGGCTTGGTGTAGATCTCCCCGACAACGGTGATGCAGCAAAGTAGCATAGGTATTTCCCTTGCTACCTCTTGAGCTTGCGTTAGTTTTTCCCTTGAAGAGGAAAGGGTGATGCAGCAAAGTAGCATAGGTATTTCCCTTAGTTTTGAGAACCAAGGTATCAATCCAGTAGGAGACAACACGCAAGTCACCCAATACCTACACAAACAAACACCAACCTTGCACCCAACGCGATAAAAGGGGTTGTCAATCCCTTCACGATTATTTGCAACGTGAGATCTGATAGAGATGGATACACGGTAAAGTAATATTTTTGGTTTATGGAATGGAAAGTAAAATATTGCAAAACAAAGTAAATAGGAAACTAGAATTGTAGATTAGAAACTTATATGATGGAAAATAGACCCGGGGCCATAGGTTTCACTAGAAGCTTCTCTCAGGATAGAAAATAATAACGTGGGTGAAGAAATTACTGCCGAGCAATTGATAGAAAAGCGCAAAGTTATGACGATATCTAAGGCAATGATCATGAATATAGGCATCATGTCCGTGTCAAGTAGACCGAAACGATTCTGCATCTACTACTATTATTCCACACATCGACCGCTATCCAGCATGCATCTACAGTATTAAGTTCATAAAGAATGGAGTAACGCCTTAAGCAAGATGACATGATGTAGAGGAATTAACTCAAGCAATATGATGAAAACCCCATCTTTTATCCTCGATGGCAACATTACAATACGTGTCGGTTCCCCTTCTGTCACTAGGATCGAGCACCGCAAGATTGAACCCAAAGCTAAGCACTTCTCCCATTGCAAGAAAAACCAATCTAGTTGGACAAACCAAATCGATAGTTTGAAGAGACTTGCAAAGATATCTAATCATGCATAAAAGAATTTGTCGGATGTGGGGTTCCGGCAAACCCTTAAGGTTCGAACACTGGGGTGCGCGCGAAGTCTTTTCCTCCCACCGATCTATGCCCTAGATCGCTAAGATCTCGCGGAAAAACTCGGCGAACACGCAACATAGAAAGACACAAGATTTATACTGGTTTGGGCCACCGTTGTGGTGTAATACCCTACTCCAGTGTGGTGGTGGTGGATTGCCTCTCGGGCTGATGATGAACAATACAATGGGAAGAACAACCTCCTGAGGTTGAGGTGTTCTTGTGCTTGGCCAACTTGTGTGGCTGGGGATGATCTAAGATGTCCTCTCTTGCCTATGGTAGTGGATAGTCCTACTTATAGAGGCCCTGGTCCTCTTCCCAAATCTTGAGTGGGAAGGGAGCCAACAATGGCGGGCAAATTTGAAGGGGGACAGCTAGTACAAGCTATCCTGACAAAAGTGGTCTTCGCCTGCCAAAGGCTCTGGTGGTGACGCCGTCTTGGGCTCCACGATGACCTCCGTCTTGCTGTCCTTCTGGTCTTGGCCTTGTTGCACCATAATGGCAACCTTTGCCTGATGCCTGCGCTAGTTTCCTTAGCACCAAAGAGGAAACAGGGACGCTGCACGCACTAGCGCCCGCCTGGCGCCAGCCTGGTGTCGATCGTCATGGCTCACGTCACGAGAGCCTCGTGAGGTTCGCCTCGCCTTGATATCTCTGCTCCTCATGAGACTGCCTAACTAGGCCGCTCTAGAGGTGGTCTTGTGTCGTCCGCCTCGCGAGGCTTGGCCCCACGCGGGGGTCTTGGATGCCCTGTTGATGAAGATGGGCCGTACGGCCGACTGGCTTAGCCACGCAGCGGGCCGCAGGCAGGAAAGTCTGGGGACCGCCATACCCAGAATGCCGACAGTAGCCCCTGGGCCCAAGGCGCACTCAGGCTTGGCTTCACGGCGAAGCCAAGGGCCATGTACGGAGCACCGCGAGCCCCAAAAGCCTGCAGCCTCGGTTGACGCGTGGCGGTTAGTTGGATGTGGGCGTCTCCGCTTCCCCACGCTGCCTCGGCAACTGCTCGACCTGACAAAAGGCTGGCGCAGGCATCACTTGCCTTCATTGTTTCTTCCTCGCCTTGGTCCAGATCCCCTTCCTTGCTCTCCGCCACCGCAATCTCCAGATCCCCACCAATCTCATCCCGTAGCTACGATCCATGGCGCCGCGCAAGGCCAAGGCTTCCTCAGCACCGGCTTGGTACGAGCCGGCCCTTGAGGCGCCCACCATCACGGAGAAGAGCCTTGCCTCCGTGCGCCTGCTGACGGCGGGCGAGAGCAATGAGTGGGGGAAGACCGAGCTCCTGCTTGCCTCCGACGCACCGGAGCCCGAGGAAAGAACCTTCTTCCCCTTCTTCTCGAGCAGTGTCGACGTCGGGTTGGTTCCTCCCTTCTCTGATTTCTTTTACGAAGTCCTCGACCACTACGGGTTGCAGGCGTTGCACCTCCATCCCAGCTCTGTCCTCCTCCTTTCCATCTTCGCCTACTACTGTGAGGCGTACCTAGGCGTGATGCCGTCCGTGGCGCTCCTGCACCATTTCTTCTTCCTCCGTGTCAGTGAGGGTAACATCTCTGGATGCGCTAACTTCATTGCATCCGGCAAGGCCAACTCGATCTCGAGCACCGGGAAGAGGGCCGACAACATTCGATCCAAATGGGTCATGATGGACACCAAGTGCGCCGATCCGTGTCTGGCGTTGCCCACGGCGGCGCCCTCTTTCCACGGGGGATGGCCTAGGGCGGAGCTTGCTGATGAGCGGGCCTCGTCAGTGTTGGGGCAGATGGTGACCGACCTGAAACCAGGCAACACGAGGGCGGCAAAGGTGACGGGGGTCATGCTTCTGAGGGAGTTCTTGACCCTGCTAGTAGCTCCACTCCAAGCGCGTGCACGCCCCCAGTGGGAGCTTGAAGAAGAGGGGAACATGACCCGCCTGAGGCCAGGGGCCCTGCCTGACGATGAATTGGCTGCTGTCCTATGGCTCATAGTTGGGGATAACCAGGAGTACCCACCAAGCGCCTTCGTCCCCTTGTTCCAGCGCAAGGATCGGGAGGAATTCATCGCCTCCAGGCCGACCTTTGATGCGCGTGGGTTGGTGCCGCCGGTGCTCCTGGGAGCCCCCGCGGCACCAGGACCGGTGGAGGTGTCTTCTGGCGAGCCCCGCGGGGAGGGGGAAGAGGAGGTGGACCCAAAGAAGACTCTGGAAGAGGTGGGGGAGACTTCCCCTCTAAGCAAGGCCGAGATCCTCCGCGCCCTTCCTGATGATGCCAAGGTCGACGCCCGCCAAAGGGAGAGGGAGCAGCCCCCCATCCCGATGAGGGGTAGGTCGTCGTTGGTGCCTCGCGATGCCGCCTCTGCCTCGATGCTCTCAGGCTTCAAGCTTCCTAAGCGAAAGTATGTCGCGGTGGATCAGTAAGTGTCTCAAGCTTCGCCTTGTCCCTGTTTGCGCTCTTCATTTCCTGACGCTGGCCCTTGGTTGGTCAGGCCAACATCTTCTGCAAAGAAGATGAAGGAGGATGCGGCGTCCATGCCTCCTTCCTCAGGGAAAGGTGGGAGAAGCGCCGGCATCTCCCCAGCCCGGTCGTCCTCGCGGGGCCAAGAGGAGCATCGCCACGTGGAACCAACCCCCATGGCCCTGCTAACTCCGGAAGTGCCGGCACCTAGCGCGGCTGATGAGGTCCTAGGTGCTCCGGAGGTCGCGGTCTCCCAGGTCCTGGTGATGATGTCGCCTCCTCCCACTGCTGCACCTCCACTTCCAGGTTGTTCTGCTCCTGCCGCTACTCTGGAATGTGCTCTCTCAGAGATGACCCAGCTACAGGCGGATCTCCTGGGCGCAGACCCACGCCTTGTGGCCGGGCGCCTGGAGCTAGCTTTAGGCTGGCTCCATTCCGACTTGGCGGTTCGCGCGGCGCTGGGCCAAGCCGCTGCGGCTTCTGAGAAGGAGAAGCAGAGCGCCGCCAATGCCGCAGCCGGTCATGAGATGGCGCTGAAAGACGTCGAGGTCGCCCGCGACCGCTGCCAGGCGCTGGAGGACGAATTGCAGGGCCTGCGCCAAGCTCGCCGAAGAAGCACGTTGCCACCAAGCGAAGGAGGGGAAATGAAGGCCCGGGAGGACGCCGTCAAGAACCGTGATGTCGAGCTGATGGAGTTGGGATGGACGCAGGCCGCCGAGCGGAATCGGTTGGAAGAGCTGGAGTGGGAGGCGAAGGCGAGGGAGGCTGAGCTCGACGCCAAGGCGCGAGTCCCGACCGAAGACCGTGCGGCCTTTGCCAATCTCGAGAATAGGTCCCGCAAGGCGCTGAAGACGCTTTACAAGCACGGCCTAGAGAGGTCGCTGGCCACCGACGAGGACGGCCCTGCCCAGCTGCTTCCTCTCTTGGTGCAGGCGCTAGAGGAAGTCGTTGACGGCGTTGGTCCTATGGCGGAGGCGGAGGCTCGCGTCCTGTCTTCAGTTGCATTGACTCGCGTCTTTAGCCACCTGCACCTTCGTGACCCCAACGCTTTCCTTGACGAGCTGCTGGAGCCTGTGGGTGAAAACCAAAACGAGGCTGCCGCCGCAGCTGTGCAAGGTCAGGTGGAGGCCTTGTTGGAGAAGTTCTGCGGCTTTGTCTCCGCTCCTCTGTCCGGCGATGTCGCCAATCCTGCAGCTGGTGGTGAAGGCGAAGACAACGTTGCTCACGAAGTGGCGCCTTTTGCAGGTGATGGCGGTGTCTAGGGGTGACCTGCGGCTTGATACATCTCCAACGTATCTATATTTTTTGATTGTTCCATGCTATTATATTATCTGTTTTGAATGTTTATGGGCTTTATTATACACTTTTATATTATTTTTGGGACTAACCTATTAACCTAGAGCCCAGTGCCAGTTTATGTTTTTTCCTTGTTTTAGAGTATCACAGAAAAGGAAAATCAAACGGAGTCCAATTGACGCGAAACTTCATGGAACTTATTTTTGGAATGGAAGCAATCCAGAAGGCTTGGGGTGTACGTAAGGGAAGCAACAAGGAAGGCACGAGGCAGGCGGGCGCGCCCACCCCCTTGGCGCGCCCTCCACCCTTGTGGGCCCCTCATGGCTCCCCTAACGTATTTCTTCCTCCTATATATATCCATATACCCTAAAAACTTCGAGGAGCATAATAGATCGGGACTTCCGCCGCCAGAAGCCTCCGTAGCCACCAAAAACCAATCTAGACCCGTTCTGGCACCCTGCTGGAGGGGGAACCCCTCTCCGGTGGCCATCTTCATCATCCCGGTGCTCTCCATGACAAGGAGGGAGTAGTTCTCCCTCGGGGCTGAGGGTATGTACCAGTAGCTATGTGTTTGATCTCTCTCTCGTGTTCTTGAGGTGGCATGATCTTGATGTATCGCGAGCTTTGCTATTATAGTTGGATCTTATGATGTTTCCCCCCCTATACTCTCTTGTAATGGACTGAGTTTTCCCTTTGAAGTTATCTTATCGGATTGAGTCTTTAAGGATTTGAGAACACTTGATGTATGTCTTGCGTGGGATACCTGTGGTGACAATGGGGTATTCTATTGATCCACGTGATGTATGTTTTGGTGATCAACTTGCGGGTTCCTCCCATGAACATATGCATAGGGGTTGGCACACGTTTTCATCTTGACTCTTCAGTAGAAACTTTTGGGCACTCTTTGAGGTTCTATGTGTTGGTTGAATAGATGAATCTGAGATTGTGTGATGCATATCGTATAATCATACCCACGGATACTTGAGGTGACATTGGAGTATCTAGGTGACATTAGGGTTTTGGTTGATTTGTGTCTTAAGGTGTTATTCTAGTACGAACTCTACGGATGTTTGTGACACTTATAGGAATAGCCCAACGGATTGATTGGAAAGAATAACTTTGAGGTGGTTTTGTACCCTACCATAATCTCTTCGTTTGTTTTCCACTATTAGTGACTTTGGAGTGACTCTTTGTTGCATGTTGAGGGATAGTTATGTGATCCAATTATGTTATTATTGTTGAGAGAACTTGCACTAGTGAAAGTATGAACCCTAGGCCTTGTTTCCTAGCATTGCAATACCATTTGTGCTCACTTTTATCATTAGTTACCTTGCTGTTTTTATATTTTCAGATTACAAAAACCTATATCTACTATCCATATTGCACTAGTATCACCATCTCTTCGCCGAACTAGTGCACCTATACAATTTACCATTGTATTGGGTGTGTTGGGGACACAAGAGACCCTTTGTTATTTGGTTGCAGGGTTGCTTGAGAGAGACCATCTTCATCCTACGCCTCCTACGGATTGATAAACCTTAGGTCATCCACTTGAGGGAAATTTGCTACTGTCCTACAAACCTCTGCATCTGGAGGCCCAATAACGTCTACAAGAAGAAGGTTGTGTAGTAGACATCAAGCTCTTTTCTGGCGCCGTTGCCGGGGAGGTTAGCGCTTGAAGGTATATCTTTAGATCTTGCAATCGAATATTTTAGTTTCTTGTTTTATCACTAGTTTAATTTATAAAAGAAAATTACGAAAAAATATGGAATTGAGGGTACCTCATATGCTTCATATTTTTAATATCTTTCATGAAAATAAGGATTCCGGTAACTGTGCTCAAGTGCTAGAGGAAGAATGCATTAGAATGTTTGGTACTAAATCTTTGAATGATGAGCATGATTGCAATGTTGTTAGGATGAATTCCTAGAATATCCATGATGCTAATGATATGCAAAGCCACAAGCTTGTGGAAGCTATGTTTGATGAAGATGATATTATGATGAAAGCATGCCTCCTATTTATGATGATTATATTGATGAAAGTGGATTTGGAGAGGTCATGACTTTATTTAGTGATGAATCCACTATTCCGGAAGAGGTTCCAATTGATTATGAGAACAAAGTTACTATCTATGATGATTATTGTGATGACATGTATGCTATAAAGAATAATGATAACGATGAAACTTATCATCATGATTTTAGTTTTCAATTGGATTATGCCTCACACGATAGTTATTTTGTTGAGTTTGCTCCCACTACTATTCCGAATGAGAAGAATTTTGCTTATGTGGAGAGTAATAAAATTTCCATGCTTGTAGATCATGAAAAGAATGCTTTATGTGACGGTTATATTGTTGAATTCATTCATGATGCTACTGAAAATTATTATGAGGGAGGAACTTATGCTTTTAGGAATGGCAATAATATCAAGTTTCCTCTCTATGTGCTTAAAGTTTCAAAGTTATGCTTGTTTTGCCTTCCTATGCTAGTTAATTATAGTTCCCATAAGTTGTTTGCTCACAAAATACCTATGCATAGGAAGTGGGTTAGACTTAAATTTGCTAGTCATATTCTTATTGATTGTAATGCCCCGGATGTAAATTACCATATTTGTACTCCAACTCTTGCCATTTTCGGCTCTAAGTTATGATATTCCCTCGTGGTTGGGTTTTGTCTTCGTTTTGCATTTTGTCCATGTCATGCATTGCATATCATGTCATCATGTGCATCTCATTTGCATACGTGTTCGTCTCATGCATCCGAGCATTTTCCCCGTTGTCCGTTTTGCGATCCGACACTCCTACGTCCTCCGACGCCCCTTTTGCCTCTTTTCGTGTGCGGGATTTAAACATTCTCAGACTGGATCGAGATTTGCCAAGCGGCCTTGGTACACCACCGGTAGACCGCCTGTCAAGTTTCGTGCCATTTGGAGTCCTTTTGATACTCCAACGGTTAACCGGGAAACCGTAAAGGCCTCGTGTGTGTTGCAGCCCAACACCCCTCCAAAGTGGCCCATAACCCATCCTAACCCCCTCCATGCTCTCGGTCATTCGATCACGATCGCGTGGCTGAAAACCGCTCCTCATTTGGACTCTCCTAGCTCCCTGTACCTATATATTTGCACCTCCCCCCGAAATTCTCGCAGTTCAAAACCCTAGAATCCCCCTCCGCGCCGCCGGACACGTCCGGGCGACGCCGGACAAAACGCGCCGCCGCCCTGAGCCACTCACAGAGCGCCATGTGGCCCCGGCCACCGTGCGCCGCCGCCGCCCAGGTCAGGCCCCCCGGCCCGCATCGCCGCCGGACCGCGCCCGCGGTCGCCCTCCTCCTCGCGCCTCCTCCTCGCCGCCCGGCACCGCCGCGACATCACCCCGCCGCCGCAGCCGCCCTCGCCGGCCACCGTTCATCCTCACCGCCTCCCTCGCCGGCCTCTACCGCTCCCCCGCCTCTCCTCTGCCATGGACCTCGCCTGCCCGTGCCGCCGCACTCCCTCCGACTCCGGCCTCCTCCCTGAGCTCTCCGGCGAGCCCCTAGCTTCGGCCACCGTGTGGACAACTCCGGCAAACCTCCTTCTCCGGTCATCCTCGTAAACCGCGCACCAGATCCAGATCGGGAGAACCTAGGGTTGACTTCAAGATATCTCTAAGTCTTTTTTTACTTTCTGAAGCTCAGTTCATTGCATCATAACTCCACGTCCGTAGCTCCGTTTAGTGCATATGAGATATCAAAATGTTCACTAGGATGTCCTCTTAATTTTGTTCCATTGCACCATGCTTGTTTGAGTCCATCTTGATGCCCAAATTGTTGATGCAAGAGTGCTATAAAATGTTAGGTGTTGATTCTTATCAGATCTTGAGCATCTGTCATTTTTGCCATGATTATTGTGTGCTCCATATGAACTTGAGTCCTACATGTGTTTTGGGCTATGCCATGCCATCTTTACAGGGGTGTATGCCATGTATTTTTGTGATCAATGACTTAGAATTTCACTACTGTTATTTTAATGCGATGTATTCATGTTGCTACAGAGAGATCCATGCTTCTTTTGAGTATGTTCAGTAAGGATGGTTTGGTTGTATGGTCGTGCTCTATCCATCCATGCCCCTGTTTGCATTTATGGAGTAACCTAGCATGACTCAATCTTGCTCTACTTTTGCTATAAAATGTTCCTGGCAGATTGTTTACGTGTTAATCAATTTTGCTAAGGTTGTTGTAGTTGATTCATGCATGATATGAGATTGTTCTTGCCATGGTTAGCTTCTTGATCATGCCTTCTTGCTGGTAGTATGCTTAGTTTGTCATGCAATGCCTTGTGTTGAGTGCATCGAGCTCGCAAACATGCCTTCATAACTCTGTTTATGCCATGTCCAGTTTTCTGCCAAGTCTGGCCAGTAAACGAAACATGCTACGTTTACATGGGTGCCATCATATTTTCTGTGCCATTTTGGCGTATGGCCAGTAAGGGACTTTTGTTATATGCTTTGAGTAGATTCATGCCATGCCTTTCTTTGCCATGATATGTTCCTGTAGAATGCTGTTATCTTGCTCTAAACATTGCTTGTTGATGTTAATTCCTGGCATGTTGTTGTTTTCACTAAGTCTGTGATGCTGATATCTTTTCCACTTTTGCCACGCTTGTTTGAGCCTGCTATTGTGTGATTTGGCCGTAGCTCATTGTTCATCTTTTGTAAAGCATCTTCAGTAGATCACTGCCATGTGCTTTGTTGCTATGTTGCGGTGCAGTAGATTAGTTTCTTGTTGCATTCTAGATGGCATCGTGCTATTAATCGCAGAATTGTGCCATTCTTGTTTTGCTTGCCATTTGCAAACCGTCCATCCGATTCCGGTGATCTTTATATCAATTTCGACCGAAATCAATTCATCTTTCCAGCGGCACTCTTTGTTTGCCAAGTTGAGGCCTGGTTCAATATTTTCCTTCTGGAGCACGCATATGCATTGCATATCACATCCCGCATATCATGCCATGTTTGCATCATGTTGCTTGCGCATTGCACCGTGGTTGATTGTGGTTTCCTTTGCTTGTGTTCTTGCTTTGGGTAGAGCCGGGAGACGAGTTCGTGGTTGAGGAACCCATTGAGTATGCTTACGAGGATCAAGCTTACGTCAACTCGGAGAACTTTGCAGGCAAGATGACCATACCCTCGAAATCACTTCTATCTTTGCTTGCTAGTTGCTCGCTCTATTGCTATGACACGATACCTACCACTTGCTATATCATGCCTCCTATATTGCCATGTCAAGCCTCTAACCCACCTTGTCCTAGAAAACCGTTCTTTGGCTATGTTACCGCTTTGCTCAGCCCCTCTTATAGCGTTGCTAGTTGCAGGTGAAGATGGAGTTTGTTCCTTGTTGGAACATGATTATTGTTAGGATACTGTCGAGGATATACCCCGCGGTATGACCCGTCCGGAATCATGACCCGGTCGAGCTTGGCGACTTACTAGAGACCTGGCTGGAGCTTGGCGACTCACTGGCGATCCGCCCGG
This sequence comes from Triticum urartu, assembly GCF_056163025.1. Lineage (NCBI taxonomy): Eukaryota > Viridiplantae > Streptophyta > Magnoliopsida > Poales > Poaceae > Triticum > Triticum urartu. The sequence continues at coordinate 169,379,872 of NC_141876.1, read as the reverse complement.
ACATGGCGGTTTACATGTAACCCGCCTGGACATTGTGACTCACTGGAGACCCTGCGGGCGGATCAGACAGACGACAAGGCCCAAGGCCCAGCAGGCCGGCTTATACTCTGGTGGGCCGGCTTAAGAGGAAAGGGATGATTAATATTTCCTTTACGAGGAAGCAAGACTCGGACTTGTATTCCACTTGTGAGAAAAGATAGAATAGTCCTAGTCCTACTAGGATTCCACATGTAACCCGCCCCTTCAACATATATAAGGAGGGGCTGGGCTCCCCAAAGAGGGACAGATAATAATCTCTAGGGCTAGACACAAAGAGCTGGCTTACCGGTGACTCTCTCATGAGCATAATGAGATCTAGCCACAAACAGCATGTAGGGTTATTACCGGATGATGTTTCCCGGGGCCCGAAGCTATCTAAATCTTCGTCTTGCGTGTTGCGTCTCTCGATTCTGATCAACCCCTTCAAGCTACCACATAGATGCGTTGGCCTCGCGACTAAGTCCTGACACTAAGGACATCTCTCATGACAATTCCATGACAGTTGGCGCCCGCCGTGGGGCCCGCGCACGGTGGTGTTGAGTTCTTGAAGGGGTCTTTTTAGGGTTCGAGAAGCTACGACCTGCCGGATCAGCAAGAGTCGGCGTGGGAGAATTCACATCAACTATGAAGTTCGTTAGTCAAAGATTGGAAAAGTTTTTCAGCGGCGGCATATACAAGTTTGAGATGAGAGAAAATTAGGGTTTCGACTTGTGCGCCGCCGGATGCATCTTTAGCATATTGTCGGTCCAAGGGCGGATACACAGGAGCAATCTGACGAAACCAAGCTGTCCTGATCAGCGGTAATTACAACAAGTATGAGATTGGTTCGACCCTAAACCTAGGTTGGAAGGAAAAGAAAACAAAGGACATCGACGAGGCGTCAACGGCCAGCGTCCAAATTGATGGTGACAAGGAACCAACTTTGTCAGATTCCGACTCGGCCCGTACCACTAAATCGTAAAAGGAAACTAGGGTTGCGTGATGGTTTGTGGCATGCGCCGTGAGTCGCCGAGACGACAAGTTCTTGTGCTGCCAATTCAATGCATAAGCAGTGACGGAGATCGATTTTTGTGCGGGCAGTCCGCCGAGGTGGACACAAGGCTTCCGCTGCACCACTGCTGTCAAATCACAAGTCATCTCTGCACACACACGCTCAAGTCCATCCGGTTGACCCAGCAACAGTAGCGTTGTCACATCTCTGAAGCTACAACCCTGCCACCCACGAGAAGGACCAAGCACCAATGCTTATGCGAGAATCAAAAGCTAGTAGTAACACTACTTAGTCCTACATGGGAAGGACAAAGACATATACGCCAAGGATCCCTCACGTGAGTTTATCAAATGTGCTAGTTCACGTCCAAAAAAAAGGATGGCCAAGTGTTTAAAGACCCAGAGGATTACTTCTGAGCCGTCACAGCCATTTTAAGTTGTACTTGCCACGTTAAACCGCCGGGCTGTTTTGAATCGCCGTTTTTGTCGTGTGGAATGGATTATCTATCGACTAGACGAATCAGGTGATATCCATTCAAGTTTATTTTATTAATATATTTTTTCATCAAAGAACAATTACTTGGTCTTATAATATTTTCGCAGGACCATTACAAAAAGGTGTCACCTAAGGGGTGTGCGTCAACATCACTTTTGCACTGGTGCTTGTCCGTGCTATGATTCTCGGCGGATACATGTGCAAGTCACCGCCCCGATGTTCGGATTACATCCGTCCGCGCCTGCGGTCAATTCGTGCATCTGCACCGGTTAAACAACGTCACGTTTGACTCACCGTCCGCGCCGTTTTACAACGCCATGGACGACTCGTCCATCTACCCTCACGGCGGTTCACACATTGGCACCGGTTTATAATGTAGAGCACAACTGGCTCGTCTGCGCCGGCTTACAAGGCCGCGACCAACTCATCTCTCCGAAGCCACTTCTGATGTTGTGGTCGTTTTACTGTCCGCCCTGCGGTCCGGCCTATCGAAAGTGCCGGGTTGACTAAACAGAATTTACGCACAGATCATCTGTCGTTCACAAACATCAGGTGATATCCATCTAAAGTTTATCTATTGAACACTTATTGTTTTTGTCAAAGAACAATTTTCTCTACCCTGTATTATTTTTACACAGGACATTTTTTTATGCCTTGGATACGGAGTGCATGCACTAGCATTCGTCCATGCCACGCTGCTTGACAGACATGCGTACAAGCTGCTGTTCCTATGGTCCAGCCTGCATCAACTCGTCAGGACCGCATGAATTACCCAATAAAGCACGCACAGGCCGCCGACCCCCGCAGTCCAGTCTACATCAACCTATGGCCGACTCACCCGTCCGTGCCGGCTTACAATGCCGCGACCGATTCATCTATCTGCTTGTGTGGCCAACTCGCCCATAATTTATTTTAGCTTCACCGTGGTGATCATCAACTCCGTGGTGGATATTTTCTGGCTTAACATATCAGGTGAAATCCCTCCAGTATATTTTCATTATATGTTGCTTTTCTTTAAAAGAGCAATTACTCTGGCTGGCAAGTTCTCCAATGCAGGACAAGTTATATCACTAAGCTATTGACTGACTCATACCGGTTTATATCACGGTCAAATATGGAGAATCTCAAGATAACTCCTTGAGTCGTCTTGAGACTCGGGAGCTACAATGACATGACTCAGGAACTACGGGTCATTGGAGGGAATAATAACCCGGTTCTGGAGGCTACCACCATATTGATGAAAATTTAAAAGCCGTCAGGAAATTGCTGGTTCAAAATAAATATTCCGGTTTAGAATCCGGCTCAAGAGACATCTTTCTCCCGCAAAGCTTTGAAGCTCTCAAATCCGGTTGAAACATCTGGCTCAAGGTAAATTTGTCTCTTACAAAGCTTTGAAGCTATCAATATCCGGTTTAAGAATTTCCGGTTACAAAAAGAATTAATCTCTCGCAAGTTCGAGTTCTCAAACAAATTAAGGGTTGCCAAAAGAGAACTGCTGCCATGATGCATGGTTCAAACATGGATATCCTGCCTTCCGGCTTATCTTATTATGGTCACTTGGGGGCTTCCTGTTCAAACATAGGTCATATTCGAACCAAAGAGAACATAGCTGCCGGTACCCTTTTGATCGGCACACTGCCAAACTCACTAGGGGGCTTCTTGATCGTATTCGAATCATAGCTCAATCCCTTTTGGGTCTGACGTGGATCGTATTCGAATCAGCGTCGTTAAACAACTCTCAAGGTCATTTGGGGGCTTCCTGTTCAAACATAGGTCGTAATCGAACCAAAGAGAACATAGTTGTCGGTACCCTCTTGACCGGCAACGCCAAAGCCACTGGGGGCTACATGATCGTATTCGAATCCTAGCTTAACCCCTTTGGAACGGTTTACTGATCGTATTCGAATCAGAAGCCTTGATTTTCTTTTTGTCTGTATTAAGTTTTCTTGAACACAACCTTTTGGGTGTTGAGACTTTTTGCTCATATCTGAAGCATATATATGTGGTTTCTATTAACCCGTCCTGGCTTTCGACGAACAAGTTGCCAGCATATGAAAATATTAATACTTGAAAGGTTTGACTTCTAAGTTTTGGGTTATCACCCTTACTGCACAAGTATCATAAGCCGGCAGTACGATTCAATATCACAGGTATGACATTATTTATACATGATTATGTTTAAACCAGCCATGGCTATGGACTTTAAGCCGCTGGTATATTTTTGAATTATGCCATTGGAATCATGCGTGTATCAAAGATTGGGTTATCACCCTTACTACACAGGTCATGAAAACTAGCAGTACAAATTCAGTACCACAGTGGTTATATATGAGATATTATGACCCGCCCTGCGGTAAACTGCCAAGGGATCTTATGATCTACTTATGTGCAGGATAAGACTACATTTGGGTGGTTACCCGCCCTGGCTTTTGACGTTAAAGTCGCCAGGGCATATGTCGTTTAAACTCTATGCAGGATTTACAGAGCCATGACTTGCATAAGTGATTAAGTTCAAGCCCATCATCAAAGATTGAAATTGGTGTCTCAAAAGGGTTATCAATTCTGGCTATAAGCCGCCGGGTTATAAAAATTCCGGCTTACAATGGAGGCATATTAAATTGCCATCGGCCAAGAGCCGCCGGGTATTTAAACTCCGGATTGACTTGTCAACAGATAAGGTATTAAAAGTCGCTTTGGCGCAATGGCTATTATTTTATCAATGGATATGATTTAATCTACAATGGATATGATTTACTCTACAATGGAAAGAATAGTGCCGAGTTGCTGCAGGCTTACAACCCGGCACTTGGGGGCTACATTATTCGGTTCGAGATTATATCAAATATGCAAGTCCCATGTCACTGCCAGCATGCACCATGGCACTTGGGGGCTAATGCAAAAACAATTTTACTGGCCTTATTGAAGACCCGACTCATCACATCATAATGAGCCGGCCCTTGGGGGATACCAATTGGTCCTGTCAACAATTCAAGGCACACAAGTTTTATTCCATTATATTGAAGGGTCCACTGCTCAGTTGGTAAAGCACAAAGCTCTTAACCTTGTGGACGTGGGTTCAAGCCCCATGATGGGGGTTACATCATATGATGTTCTTTTCAAAAGAAGTATATATAAAGTCCCAGCTCAATATTATCTTACGGAGCCGGCCCTTGGGGGCTACACGTTGTTGTTCAAGTCTATATGATCATATTTATAAAAGTCCCTGCTCATTATTGCATAATGACCCGGCCCTTGGGGGCCACACTGGTTGTAGTTTTTTATGAGTATAAGGCAATTACAAGTCCCAGGTTGCTGCAAGCATAACAACCTAGCACTTGGGGGCTACATATATGGAGTATTCAGTCTTTACTAGTGACTAAGATGAACAACATGGATTTCTTCAAAGTGGCAGTATTTATATTGAAGCAAGTCTTAAGTCATCACTTTGTTTCTGCTCAAGACTTGGGGGCTACAGGTAATATGGATATAAGGGAGAAAATCTTCAAATTCTTAGTTTTGAGTAAACCAGATTGACCCGGCATCACCAATAACTATGACCCGGCGTCGGCAACAATTATGACCCGGTGCTATCAATATTTACAAACCGGATATTTTGGCAATGATAAACCGGCAAGTTCTACAAGCCAGCTGAAAGTCAGACGAGTTTTTCAAGACCAATATTTTTTCAGCCGGCGCTTTGGAAGCCGATTCAAGTGGATTATTTATTACAATATTTCTCTATAAGATACCAATGTCTGCAAATTGGCTCTGAAGCTGGCCTATTGACCCGGATTTCTCAAAAGAAGTATCTGGATTTTTGTATTGGCAAGGTTTGGACATATCTGTTAAAAGAGATTTGCTATAAGATCTTTGAGTATGCATCCAGGAGGAAATCACAAGGACTTAAAGATGATCAGGTGCCGGTTCAGGAAAATATTTAACCCAGAGCACAGCCTATCAAGTTTGTTCTTGTGTTTATTTTACAGGATCACTTTAACATGGATAAATCCAAATTAAACTGGGGGCTAATGTCGGGGATATACCCCGTGGTATGACCCGGCCGGAATCATGACCCGGTCGAGCTTGGCGACTCACCAGAGACCTAGCTGGAGCTTGGCGACTCACTGGCGATCCGCCCGGACATGGAGGTTTACATGTAACCCACCTAGACATTGTGACTCACTGGAGACCCGGCGGGCGGATCAGACGGACGACAAGGCCCAAGGCCCAGCAGGCCGGCTTATACTCTGGTGGGCCGGCTTAAGAGGAAAGGATGACAAATATTTCCTTTACGAGGAAGCAAGACCCGGACTTGTATTCAACTTGTGAGAAAGGATAGAATAGTCCTAGTCCTACTAGGACTCCACATGTAACCCGCCCCTTCAACATATATAAGGAGGGGCAGGGCTCCCCAAAGAGGGACAGAAAATAATCTCTAGGGCTAGACACAAAGAGCCGGCTTACCGGCGACTCTCTCATGAGCATAATGAGATCTAGCCACAAACAGCATGTAGGGTTATTATCGGATGATGTTTCCTGGGGCCCGAAGCTGTCTAAATCTTCGTCTTGCCTGTTGCGTCTCTCGATTCCGATCAACCCCTTCAAGCTACCGCATAGATGCGTTGGCCTCGCGACTAAGTCCTGACACTAAGGACATCTGTCGTGACAATTCCACGATAGATATCATTATTATATCTTGGTTACTTTAATGGACCTATATACTTGGTAAAGGGTGGAAGGCTCGGCCTTATTCCTAGTGTTTTGTTCCATTCTTGCCGCCCTAGTTTTTGTCATACCAGTGTTATGTTCCTTGACTTTGTGTTCCTTACGCGGTTGGGTTATAATGGGAACCCCTTGACAGTTCACCTTGAATAAAACTCCTCCAGCAAGGCCCAACCTTGGTTTTACATTTTCCTAACAACCTATAACCTTCCCTTGGGTTTTCGCGAGCCCGAGGGTCATCTTTATTTTAAACCCCCCCGGGCCAGTGCTCCTCTGAGTGTTGGTCCGAAACGGGCAGCCTGCAGGGCCACCTCGGGGCAACTCGAGGGTTGGTTTTACTGGTAGCTTGACCTATCTGGTGTGCCCTGAGAACGAGATATGTGTGACTCCTATTGGGATTTGTTGGCACATCGAGCGGCTTTGCTGGTCTTGTTTTACCATTGTCGAGATGTCTTGTAACTGGGATTCCGAGTCTAATCGGGTATTCCTGGGAGAAGGAATATCCTTCATAGACCGTGAGAGCTTGTGATGGGCTAAGTTGGGACACCCCTGTATGGTTTTGAAGTTTCGAAAGCCGTGCCCGCGGTTATGGGCAGATGGGAATTTGTTAATATCCGGTTGTAGAAAACCTGAAACTTCACTTAATTAAAATGAATCAACAGCGTGTGTAGCCGTGATGGTCTCTTTTCGGCGGAGTCCGGGAAGAAAACACGGTCTCGTGTTATGCTTGAGAGTAAGTAGTTTCAGGATCACTTCTTGATCTTTATAGCTTCTCGACCGTGCTTTTCTTTCTCTTCTCGCTCTCATTTGCGTAAGTTAGCCACCATATATGCTAGTTCTTGCTGCAGCTCCACCTCACTACCTTTACCTACCCATAAGCTTAAATAGTCTTGATCGTGAGGGTGTGAGATTCCTGAGTCCTCGTGACTCACAGATTACTTCCAAAACCAGTTGCAGGTGCAGATTATGCCAATACAGGAGACGCGACCGAACTCAAGTGGGAGTTCGACGAGGATTCAGGACGTTACTATGTGCCTTTCCAGGACGATCAGTAGTGGAGCCCAGCTGGGGCGATCGGGGATCTTTTGCATTTGGGGTTGTCTTTATTTTGGTTCCATAGTCGGACCTTGATTGTATTCTGGATGATGTAATGCTATATTTATGTATTGTGTGAAGTGGCGATTGTAAGCCAACTTTTTATCTCTTTCTTATTCAGTACATGGGATGTGTAAAGATTACCCCTCTTGCGACATGCCTACTATGCGGTTATGCCTCTAAGTCGTGCTCCGACACGTGGGAGATATAGACGCATCATGGGTGTTACAAGTTGGTAATCAGAGCCTTCCCCGACTTAGGAGCCCCCTTCTTGATCGAATCGTTGGCATTGTTGAGTCTAGAAAAAATGTTTTGAGTCTTATAGGATTATATATATCGGAGAGTAGGATTATTTTTACTCCTTAGTCCCTTCGTCGCTCTGGTGAGGCCTCCTGACGTAGAGTTATGACTCTTCTCTTCTCAAATTTCACAAATTTTTTTAGGATCACGCGGGTATCTTGGAATCGTTTCGATGGTTTTGACGAGAACATTGTTCTTGGTGCCTCCTGACATTTAGGGGTTGTGGCAGTGTCCCAGGGAGTTGAGATCCGAGGTGTTGTCATCACAATTTTATCGTTGTAGTTCTGGAATACCTGAGTTTCACCGACATCGAAAATCTCCTTTATGCAGTTGTTGGTGAGATAACCTCGACGCCACCCAGTACTGGTGCGGGAGTTCGGGAGTATTGCCATAACTCGTATAACGGATGCTTTTCGAAGGTTGAGGTAAATGATTTCCGAAGGTTTGTTGGTTATGTGTTGAAGGATGGATACAGCTGGATGTAGGATTTGCTAGTTTTGGGTGAGATATTATGCTTCCCCTATATCCCCAACACCTGATTGCATAACCAGAAAGTTTCGGGAGTTTCATAGGTGGGAATTCTTGTAGCTCTAGTATTTCTTCCCGCAGATATTTGGTTTGTGATTGGATAATCCTTACCAATTATTTGTTCATGTCCGTACCTTGTTGTTTTATTCATTTATCTCTATCTAAGTGGCTTCTCAATTTATGGAAGTGTGATGATTTACTTTGGAATTCATTCGTTCATTTTTGTTCGAATGTTAAGGCTATATGTTGCAATTTCGATCCATTGATTCAGCTTGAATATATGTCTGTCAAGATGCTAACGGATGTCAACCTCTTCAGGATGGCTCCTCCAACGCGTCAGAATCCGGAACCTGCCCCACCACCTCCACCTCCGGAGGCATGGCAAGCTGTCATGGCCACTACCAACGCCAACACGCAGATGCTTATGCAACTCTTGCAAGAGCTCAACCAAGGAAATCAAGGCCATGGCAACAATCAAGCTCAGTTTGCTACCCTCAACCAGTTCCTCGCAAACTAGCCGAAGTCCTTCAGTAACTGTGTCGAGGCCACAGACGCTGACGATTGGCTCATGGATATCTGCAAACATTTTGAGTGTAGCAACGTCGGGCCTGAGGACTTTGTCAAGTTTGCTTCATTCCAACTCAGAGACCAAGCTGCTGAGTGGTATCAACAATACAAAGATTCCAGAGGAGGTCGTGTGATTACCTGGGATGATTTCCACCGAGACTTCAAAGCTCACCACATTCCTCAAAGTGTTGTTGAGAGTAAGCGCGGGGAGTTCCGCAATCTGAAGCAAGGCAGCTTGTCTGTTTACCAGTACAACATCCTGTTCCAGAGGCTCGCTCGCTTCACTAAACAAGACGTCCCCGACGAGAAGATCATGATTTATCAATTCAGAGGTGGCCTCAGAGAGGATCTGCAACTAGCACTTGTGCTTTTTGAGCCGACCAAGTATGATGATTTCTGCAACATGGCACTAAAGCAAGAGGCTGCTCAGCTCAAGTGCGATGCATCTAAGAAGAGAGTTAGGGATGCAACTCCTTCTTCTTCGTCAACTCAAGTGGCAGCTAAGCAACAAAAGTTCTGGTTGCCTCCTCCTCCGTTCCGCCAGCCTTACCAGCAGAAGAGCAAAGGTGGCAATGGATCTTCCCACCCACCCAACCCAGGCTATCAGAACAAAGCTCCGTCTCATGCTCCAAGGTCAAGTGCTCCATATCACCGTCCGCTCTCCGAGGTTACGTGCAACAAGTGTCAGCAGAAGGGGCACTATGCGAACAAATGCTTCAACTAGAGGCGCCTTCCGCCTCCTCTCCTGTGAGATCTGCTAGCAATGCAGTGGTCAAGCATAATCCCAAGCATGCTAAGGTCAACATGATGAACGCAGCTCAGGCAGAGGACTCTTCAGAAGTGATCATGGGTAATCTTCCTGTTAATGATATTCCTGCAAAAGTTCTTTTTTATACTGGTGCATCGCATTGTTTCATGTCAAGACCATTTTTTGCCAAAAACGAATTCACTTCTTCTCATTTGGGCAAATCCTTGGATATCGTTTCTGCGGGTAAACGGTTGAGTGCTAGTTTGGTGGTTCCGGATGTTTCTATCAAGATGGGTGATTATAAATTTGTGTCCTCTCCAATGGTCCTTGGTAACTCGGATATTGATCTAATTCTCGGCATGGACTGGCTTTCTAAGCAAAAGGCTCAGCTTGATTGTGCTGTCAGGCAGACTCAATTGACACACTCGTCTGAGGATGTGATCATCGATGCCGCTCGTGACGATACCATTCGACTATTTTCTCTGAATGAGAAGGGCGAGTTGAATGCCATCTCTCAGAGTCCAATCGTTTGTGAATATCAAGATGTCTTTCCAGAAGAGCTTCCAGGAATGCCTCCTCACTGGCCAGTTGAATTCGTCATCGATCTTGAGCCTGGCACGGAACCTGTTTGCAAACGTCCTTACAAGCTTGGACCAGAAGAGTTGAAGGAGCTGAAGAAGCAACTCAATATACAAGAGCGCATGGGTCTGATCAGACCGAGTTCTTCTCCATGGGGCTGTGGTGTTCTTTTTGTCAAGAAGAAGGATGGCACGGACCGACTTTGTGTCCACTACTGCCATTGAACAAGAAGACCATAAAGAACAAGTACCCACTACCGTCCATTGAACAAGAAGACCATAAAGGTGCTCAAGTATTCTCCAAGCTTGACCTTCGTATGGGCTATCATCAGATCTGCATTCGTGAACAAATATATCCCCAAGACAGCATTCAGAACAAGCTATGGTTCCTATGAATACACTGTCATGTCTTTTGTCCTTATCAATGCTCCTCCAACGTTCTCTCGCACGATGAACTTCATATTCAACCCTTATACAAATGATTTCGTCTTGGTGTATCTCGATGATATTTTGATCTTTTCCAAGAACAAAGAGGATCATGCAAATCACTTGAGATTAGTGCTGGACAAACTCAGAGAACATCAATTCTATGCGAAGTTTTCAAAGTGCGAGTTTTGGCTCGATGAGGTTCTCTACCTTGGGCATATCATCTCCGCCAAGGGCATAGCTGTTAATCCTGAGAAGGTGTCTGCAATTGTGAATTGGGAACCGCCTCATAATGTGAACCAGCTCCGCAGTTTCCTTGGGCTCGCAAGCTATTGTCGAAGATTCGTTGAGAATTTCTCTAAGATCGCGAAGCCTCTTTCCAACCTCCTCCAGAAGCATGTGAAGTATGTCTGGACGCTTGAATGTGACGTGGCTTTCAACACCCTCAAAGAGAAGTTAGTCACACCTCCAGTTCTGACTCCTCCTGATGAATCCAAACCATTTGAGGTTTTCTGTGATGCTTCCCTTCAAGGTCTCAGTGTTGTGTTAATGCAAGAGAATAAAGTTGTGGCCTATACCTCTCGCCAGTTGAAGCCCAACGAAAAGAACTACCCCACTCATGACCTCGAGTTAGCGGCAGTTGTCCATGCTCTTTTAACATGGAGACATCTCTTGTTGGGAAGGAAAGTGGACATCTTCACTCAACCCGACCTCAACCTCACGCAGACTCGTTGGGTCGAGATGATTCAAGAGTATAATCCGAGTATTGAATATACTCCAGGCAAGGCCATTGTCATTGATGATGCTTTGAGCAGGAAGGCTTACTGCAAAAGTTCGATTCTCAAGCCCTTCCAACCGATCTTTGTGAAGCTTTCCGCAAGCTTAATCTTCAAGTTGTTCCTCAAGGATTTCTGGCCAACCTCCAAGTATCTCCTACTTTGGATGATCAAATTCGTGAGGCACAACTTCTTGATGCAATGGTGAAGAAGGTGAAGATTGGTATTGCCAAGAGCCAACCCAAGTACAAGTGCTATCGCCTTGATGACAAAGATACTCTATTCTTTGATGATCGAGTTGTTGTTCCTAAGGGTGACCTTCATAAAGTCATTATGAACGAGGCTCACAATTCACTCCTATCTATTCATCCTGGAAGTACAAAGATGTACCATGACCTCAAGCAGTCGTATTGGTGGACTCGAATGAAGCGCGAGATTGCTCAGTTCATGAATGAATGTGATGTCTGCAGAAGAGCGAAAGCAGAACACCAACGGCCAGCTGGTCTCCTCCAACCTCTTGCCATTCCAGAATGGAATTTTGACCATATTGAGATGGACTTCGCGACTGGATTTCCCAAATCCAAGCGTGGCAATGATGCTATCTTCGTCGTCATCGACAAGCTTACTAAACTGGCTCATTTTCTTCCTATCAAAGAATCTATCACAGCACCTAAGTTGGCATGGCTACATACCTCCAGGATTGTCTCTTTGCACGGCATTTCGCAGTTGATATCTTCAGATCATGGAAGCATCTTTACTTCTAAGTTCTGGGATTCCTTTTAGAAGGCCATGGGCACCATCATTCGCTTCAGCACAGCCTTCCATCCTCAAACCAGTGGACAAGTCGAGCGAGTAAATCAAATTCTTGAGGATATGCTCAGGGCTTGTGTCATTTCCTTTGGTATGAAGTGGGAAGATTGTCTTCCATATGCCGAGTTATCCTACAACAACAGCTTCCAAGCGAGTTCGGGCAAGGCCCCATTCGAGATTCTCTAGGGCAGAAAGTGCTGTACTCCTCTTAACTAGTCAGAGACTGGTGAACGCCAACTTCTTGGCAATGACTTGATCACAGAGGCTGAAGAAATGTGCAAAGTCATTCATGAAAATCTCAAAGCCGCGCAATCGCGCTAGAAGAGCTACTCTGATAGCAAGCATCGTGACATGGCTTTCGAGATAGGAGACGATGTCTACATCCGCGTCTCTCCAATGAAAGGTACTCGTCGCTTTGGTATGAAAGGGAAGCTTGCCCCTAGATACGTGGGTCCTTTCAAGATCATTGGCAAAAGAGGCGATCTCGCCTATCAACTTGAGCTTCCATCCAACTTTGCAAATGTGCATGACGTGTTTCACGTGTCACAGCTTCGCAAGTGTTTCAAGACTCCTGACCGCACCATCAACTTCGAAGAGATTGATCTCCAAGAAGACATGTCTTATCATGAGCATCCCATTGCTATTCTTGAAGAAACTAAGTGCAAGACTCGCAACAAGTCTATCAAATTTCTGAAAGTGAAGTGGTCACATCATTCCGACTGAGAAGCCACCTGGGAACACGAGGACCACCTCCGTTCCGAATATCCGGAGTTCTTTCAGTCCTAGATCTCGGGACGAGATCCTTTCGTAGTGGTTGAGTGTTGTAACGCCCCGGATGTAACTTACCATATTTGTACTCCAACTCTTGCCATTTTCGGCTCTAAGTTATGATATTCCCTCGTGGTTGGGTTTTGTCTTCGTTTTGCATTTTGTACATGTCATGCATTGCATATCATGTCATCATGTGCATATTTGCATACGTGTTCGCCTCATGCATCCGAGCATTTTCCCCGTTGTCTGTTTTGCGATCCGACACTCCTAAATCCTTCGGCGCCCCTTTTGCCTCTTTTGTGTGCGGGTGTTAAACGTTCTTAGATTGGACCGAGATTTGCCACGCAGCCTTGGTACACCACCGGTAGACCGCCTGTCAAGTTTCGTGCCATCTGGAGTCTGTTTGATACTCCAACGGTTAACCGGGGAACCGTAAAGGCCTCATGTGTGTTGCAGCCCAACACCCCTCCAAAGTGGCCCATAACCCATCCTAACCCCCTCCATGCTCTCGGCCGTTCGATCATGATAGCGTGGCCGAAAACCGCTCTTCATTTGGACTCTTCTAGCTCCCTCTACCTATATATATTTGCACCTCCCCCTCGAAATTCCCGCAGTCCAAGACCCTAGAATCCCCTCCGCGCCGCCGAACACGTCCGGGCGACACCGGACAAAACGCGCCGCCGCCCCGAGCCACTCACAAAGCGCCACATGGCCCCGGCCACCGTGCACCGCCGTCGGCCCGCCGCGGCCCAGGTCGGCCCCCCAGCCCGCATCGCCGCCCGACCGCGCCCGCGGTCACCCGCCTCCTCGCGCCTCCTCCTCGCCGCCCGGCGCCGCCGCGGCATCAACGGGCCGCCGCAGCCGCCATTCGTCCTCGCCACCTCCCTCGCCGGCCTCCGCCGCTTCTCTGCCGTGGACCTCGCCTGCCCGCGCCGCCGCACTCCCTCCAACTCCGGCCTCCTCCCCGAGCTCTCCGGCGAGCCCCTAGCTCCGGCCACCGCGTGGAGAACTCCGGCGAACCTCCTTCTCCGGTCATCCTCATAAACCGCGCACCAGATCCAGATCGGGAGAACCTAGGGTTGACTTCAAGATATCTCTAAGTCTTTTTTTACTTTCTGAAGCTTTGTTCATTGCATCATAACGCCGCATCCGTAGCTCCGTTTTGTGCATATGAGATATCAAAATGTTCATCAGGATGTCCTCTTCATTTTTTTCCATTGCACCATGCTTGTTTGAGTCCATCTTGATGCCCAAATTGTTGATGCAAGAGTGCTATAAAATGTTAGGTGCTGATTCTTATCAGATCTTGAGTATTTGTCATTTTTGCCATGATTATTGTGTGTTGCATATGAACTTGAGTCCTACATGTGTTTTGGGATATGCCATGCCATCTTTACAGGGGTGTATGCCATGTATTTTTGTGATCAATGCGGTGACTAGAACAAGCATGCAAAGTAGCTCTCGTAATATTGCTGTTTTCAGGGACTTAGAATTTCAGTAAGTCATTTTCCTGTTGTTATTTTAATGCCATGTATTCATGTTGCTACGGGGAGATCCATGCTTCTTTTGAGTATGTTCAGTAAGGATGATTTGGGTCTATGGTTATGCTCTATCCATCCATGCCCCTGTTTGCATTTATGGAGTACCCTAGCATGACTAAATCTTGCTCTACTTTTGCTATAAAATGTTCCTGGCAGATTGTTTATGTGTTAGCAATTTTGCCAAGGTTGTTGTATTTGATTCATGCATGATATGAGATTGTTCTTGCCATGGATAGCTTCTTGATCATGCCTTCTTGCTGGTAGTATGCTTAGTTTGTCATGCAATGCCTTGTGCTGAGTGCATCGAGCTCGCAAACATGCCTTCATAACTCTGTTTATGCCATGTCCAGTTTTCCGCTAAGTCTAAATCTGTTAACGAAACTTGCTATGTTTACATGGGTGCCATCATATTTTCTGTGCCCTTTTGGCTTATGGTCATTAAGGGACTTTTGTTATATGCTTTTAGTAGATTCATGCCATGCCTTGTTTTGCCATGATATGTTCTTGTAGCATGTTCTTATCTTGCTCTAAACATTGATTCCTGATGTTAATTCCTAGCATGTTGTTATTTTCACTAAGTCTGTGATGCTGATATCTTTTGCACTTTTGCCACGCTTGTTTGAGCCTGCTATTATGTGATTTGGCCGTAACTCAGTGTTCATCTTTTGTCAAGCATCTTGAGTAGATCACTGCCATGTGCTTTCTTGCTATGTTGGGGTGCAGTAGCTTAGTTTCTTGTTGCATTCTAGATGGCATCATGTTGTTAATCGCAGAATTGTGCCATTCTTGTTTTGCTTGCCATTTGCAAACCGTGCATCCGATTCCGGTGATCTTTATATCGATATCGACCGATATCAACTCATATTTCCAGCGGCACTCTTTGTTTGCTAAGTTGAGGCCTGATTCAATCTTTTCCTTTCGGAGCACGCATATGCATTGCATATCACATCCCGCATATAATGCCATGTTTGCATCATGTTGCTTGCGCATTGCACCGTGGTTGATTGTGGTTTCATTTTCTTGTGTTCTTGCTTCGGGTAGAGCCGGGAGACGAATTCGTGATCAAGGAACCCGTTGAGTACGCTTACGAGGATCAAGCCTACGTCAACTCGGAGAACTTTGCAGACAAGATGACCATACCCTCGAAATCACTTCTATCTTTGCTTGCTAGTTGCTCGCTCTATTGCTATGCCGCGATACCTACCACTTGCTATATCATGCCTCCCATATTGCCATGTCAAGCCTCTAACCCACCTTGTCCTAGAAAACCGTTCTTTGGCTATGTTACCGCTTTGCTCAGCCCTCTTATAGCGTTGCTAGTTGCAGGTGAAGATGGAGTTTGTTCCTTGTTGGAACATGATTATTGTTGGGATATCATTATTATATCTTGGTTACTTTAATGCACCTATATACTTGGTAAAGTGTGGAAGCCTCGGCCTTATGCCAGGTGTTTTGTTCCACTCTAGCCGCCCAAGTGTCCGTCATACCAGTGTTATGTTCCTTGATTTTGCGTTCCTTACGTGGATGGGCTATAATGGGAACCCCTTGACAGTTCGCCTTGAATAAAACTCCTCCAGCAAGGCTCAACCTTGGTTCTAGATTTTCCTGACAACCTATAACCTTCCCTTGGGTTTTCGCGAGCCCGAGGGTCATCTTTATTTTAAACCCCCCGGGCTAGTGCTCCTCTGAGTGTTGGTCCGAAAGGGGCAGCCTGCGGGGCCACCTCGGGGCAACTCGAGGGTTGGTTTTACTCGTAGCTTGACCTATCCGGTGTGCCCTGAGAACGAGATACGTGCGAATCCTATCGGGATTTGTCGGCACATCGGGCGGCTTTGTTGGTCTTGTTTTACCATTGTCGAGATGTCTTGTAACCGCGATTCCGAGTCTGATCGGGTATTCCTGGGAGAAGGAATATCCTTCCTTGACCGTGAGAGCTTGTGATGGGCTAAGTTGGGAGACCCCTGCAGGGTTTTGAACTTTAGAAAGCCGTGCCCGCGGTTATGGGCAGATGGGAATTTGTTAATATTCGGTTGTAGAAAACCTGACACTTAACTTAATTAAAATGAATCAACAGCGTGTGTAGCCATGATGGTCTCTTTTCGGCGGAGTCTGGGAAGAGAACACGGTCTCGTGTTATGCTTGAATGTAAGTAGTTTTAGGATCACTTCTTGATCTTTATAGCTTCTCGACCGCGCTTTGCTTTCTCTTCTCGCTCTCATTTGCGTAAGTTAGCCACCATATATGCTAGTTCTTGCTGCAGCTCCACCTCACTACCTTTTCCTACCCATAAGCTTAAATAGTCTTGATCGTGAGGGTGTGAGATTCCTGAGTCCTCGTGACTCACAAATTACTTCCAAAACCAGTTGCAGGTGCCGATGATGCCAGTACAGGAGACACGACCTAACTCAAGTGGGAGTTCGACGAGGATTCATGACGTTACTATGTGTCTTTCCCGGATGATCAGTAGTGGAGCCCAGTTGGGGCGATCGGGGATCTTTTGCATTTGGGGTTGTCTTTATTTTGGTTCCATAGTCAGACCTTGATTGTATTCTGGATGATGTAATGCTATATTTATTTATTGTGTGAAGTGGCGATTGTAAGCCAACTCTTTATCTCTTTCTTATTTTGTACATGAGATGTGTAAAGATTACCCCTCTTGCGACATGCCTACTATGCGGTTATGCCTCTAAGTTGTGCTACGACATGTGGGAGATATAGCCGCATCATGGGTGTTACATTGCTGCTCTCTTTATGTTACAATTCTTATCATTTATGTGAGCATCGTTGAAATCATCATGCCTAGCTAGGGGCGTTAAACGATAGCGCTTGTTGGGAGGCAACCCAACTTTATTTTTGTTCCTTGATTTTTGCTCCTGTTTAGTAATAAATAATTTATCTAGCCTCTGTTATTAGTGAGTTTTTATGCTTTAATTTAGTGTTTGTGCCAAGTAGAACCGTTGGGAAGACTTGGGGAAAGTCTTGTTGATCTTGATGTAAAAAACAGAAACTTTAGCGATCACGAGAATTGCTACCATATTTTATTGGAGAGTGATATTTAGTTAATTATTTTTGCAGATGATTAATAGATAAATTCCTCACGTCCAGAAAGTTATTTTAGAATTTTTGAGGTTCCAGAAGTTTGCTTTAGTTACAGATTACTACAGACTGTTTTGTTTTTGACAGATTCTGTTTTTCATGTGTTGTTTACTTATTTTGATGAATCTATGGCTAGTAAAATAGTTTATAAACCATAGATAAGTTGGAATACAGTAGGTTTAACACCAATATAAATAAAGAATGAGTTCATTACAGTACCTTAAAGTGGAGTTTTGTTTTCTTTCGCTAACGGAGCTTACGAGTTTTCTGTTAAGTTTTGTGTTGTGAAGTTTTCAAGTTTTGGGTAAAGATTCGATGGACTATGGAATAAGGAGTGGCAAGAGCCGAAGCTTGGGGATGCCCAAGGCACCCCAATGTAATATTCAAGGACAACCAAAAGCCTAAGCTTGGGGATGCCCTGGAAGGCATCCCATCTTACGTCTTCGTTCATCGGTAACTTTACTTGGAGCTATATTTTTATTCGCCACATGACATGTGTTTTGCTTGGAGCGTCATTTTATTTACTTTTGTTTTGCTTGCTGTTTGAATAAAATACCAAGATCTGAAATTCTTAAATGTTAGATAGTCTTCATATAGTTGCATGATTATTCGACTACTCATTGATCTTCACTTATATCTTTCGGAGTAGTTTGTCGTTTGCTCTAGTGCTTCACTTATATCTTTTTAGAGCACGGTGGTGGTTTTATTTTGAAGAAATAGATGAACTCTCATGCTTCACTTATATTATTTTGAGAGTCTTTAGAACAACATGGTAATTTTCTTTGGTTATGAAACAAGTCCTAATATGATGGGCATCCAAGAGGGATATAATAAAAACTTTCATATGAAGTGCATTGAATACTAAGAGAAGTTTGATACTTGATAATTGTTTTGAGATATGGAGATGGTGATATTAGAGTCATGCTAGTTGAGTAGTTGTTAATTTGAGAGATACGTGTGTTAAAATTTGTGATTCCCGTAGCATGCACGTATGGTGAACCGTTATGTGACGAAGTCGGAGCATGATTTGTTTATTGATTGCCTTCCTTATGAGCGGTGGTCGGGGACGAGCGATGGTATTTTCCTACCAATCTATCCCCCTAGGAGCATGCGCGTAGTACTTTGTTTCGATAACTAATAGATTTTTGCAATAAGTATGCGAGTTCTTTATGACTAATGTTGAGTCCATGGATTATACGCACTCTCACCCTTCCACCATTGCTAGCCTCTCTAGTACCGCGCAACTTTCACGGGTACCTTACACCCATCATATAACTTCCTCAAAACAGCCGCCATACCTACCTATTATGGCATTTCCATAGCCATTCCAAGATATATTGCCATGCAACTTTCTACCGTTCCATTTATTATGACACGCTTCATCATTGTCATATTGCTTGCATGATCATGTAGTTGACATTGTATTTGTGGCAAAGCCACCGTTCCTAATTCTTTCATACATGTCACTCATGAGTCATTGCACATCCCGGTACACCGCCGAAGCCATTCATATAGAGTCATATCTTGTTCTAAGTATCGAGTTGTAATTCTTGAGTTGTAAGTAAAAAAAAGTGTGATGATCATCATTATTAGAGCATTGTCCCAGTGAGGAAAGGATGATGGAGACTATGATTCCACCACAAGTCGGGATGAGACTCCGGACGAAAATAAATAAATAAAAGAGGCCAAAGAAGCCCAAATAAAAAAAGAGAAAAAAAGAGGCCATAAAAAAGAGAAAAGGCCAAAATAAAAAAAATAAAAAAATGAGAGAAAACGAGAGAAGGGGCAATGCTACTATCCTTTTACCACACTTGTGCTTCAAAGTAGGACCATGATCTTCATGATAGAGAGTCTCCTATGTTGTCACTTTCACATACTGGTGGGATTTTTTCATTATAGAACTTGGCTTGTATATTCCAATGATGGGCTTCCTCAAAATGCCCTAGGTCTTCGTGAGAAAGAAAGTTGGATGCACACCCACTAGTTTCTTTTGTTGAGCTATCATACACTTATAGCTCTAGTGCATCCGTTGCATGGCAATCCCTACTCACTCACATTGATATCTATTGATGGGCATCTCCATAGCCCGTTGATACGCCTAGTTGGTGTGAGATTATCTTCTCCCTTTTTGTCTTCTCCACAACCACCATTCTATTCCACCTATAGTGCTATGTCCATGGCTCACGCTCATGTATTGCGTGAAGATTGAAAAAGTTTGAGAACATCAAAAGTATGAAACAATTGCTTGGCTTGTCATCGGGGTTGTGCATGATTTAAATACGTTGTGTGGTGAAGATGGAGCATATCCAGACTATATGATTTTTAGGGATAGCTTTCTTTGGCCATGTTATTTTGAAGAGACATGATTGCTTTGTTAGTATGCTTGAAGTATTATTATTTTTATGTCAATATTGAACTTTTGTCTTGAATCTTATGGATCTGAATATTCTTGCCACAATAAAGAGAATTACATGGATAAATATGTTAGGTAGCATTCCACATCAAAAATTCTGTTTTTATCATTTACCTACTCGAGGACGAGCAGGAATTAAGCTTGAGGATGCTGATACGTCTCCAACGTATCTATAATTTTGATTGTTCCATGATTTTATATTATCTGTTTTGCATGTTTATGGGCTTTATTATACACTTTTATATTATTTTTGGGACTAACCTATTAACCTAGAGCCCAGTGCCAGTTTCTGTTTTTTCCTTGTTTTAGAGTATCGTAGAAAAGGAAAATCAAATGGAGTCCAATTGACCTAAAACTTCACGGAACTTATTTTTGGAACGGAAGAAATCCAGAAGACTTGGGATGTACGTAACGGAAGCAACGAGGAAGGCACAAGGCAGGGGGCGCACCCTCCACCCTCGTGGGCCCCTCGTGGCTCCCCTGACGTATTTCTTCCATATACCCTAAAAACTTCGAGGGGCACAATAGATCGAGAGTTCCGCCGCCAGAAGCCTCCGTAGCCACCAAAAACCAATCTAGACCCATTCCGGCACCCTGCCGGAGGGGGAACCCCTCTCCGGTGGCCATCTTCATCATCCCGGTGCTCTCATGACAAGGAGGGAGTAGTTCTCCCTCGGGGCTGAGGGTATGTACCAGTAGCTATGTGTTTGATCTCTCTCTCTCTCTCTCTCGTGTTCTTGAGGTGGTACGATCTTGATGTGTCGCGAGCTTTGCTATCATAATTGGATCTTATGATGTTTCTCCCCCTCTACTCTCTTGTAATGGATTGAGTTTTCCCTTTGAAGTTATCTTATCGGATTGAGTCTTTAAGGATTTGAGAACACTTGATGTATGTCTTGTGTGGGATACCTGTGGTGACAATGGGGTATTCTATTGATCCACTTGATGTATGTTTTGGTGATCAACTTGCGGGTTCTGCCCATGAACCTATGCATAGGGGTTGGCACACGTTTTCATCTTGACTCTCCGGTAGAAACTTTGGGGCACTCTTTGAGGTTCTATGTGTTGGTTGTATAGATGAATATGAGATTGTGTGATGCATATCGTATAATCATACCCACGGATACTTGAGGTGACATTGGAGTATCTAGGTGACATTAGGGTTTTGGTTGATTTGTGTCTTAAGGTGTTATTCTAGTACAAACTCTAGGGATGTTTGTGACACTTATAGGAATAGCCCAACGGATTGATTGGAAAGAATAACTTTGAGATGGTTTCGTACCCTACCATAATCTCTTCGTTTGTTCTCCTCTATTAGTGACTTTGGAGTGACTCTTTGTTGCATGTTGAGGGATAGTTATGTGATCCAATTATGTTATTATTGTTGAGAGAACATGCACTAGTGAAAGTATGAACCCTAGGCCTTGTTTCCTAGCATTGCAATACCGTTTGTGCTCACTTTTATCATTAGTTACCTTGCTGTTTTTATATTTTCAGATTACACAAACCTATATCTACTATCCATATTGCACTTGTATCACCATCTCTTCGCCGAACTAGTGCACCTATACAATTTACCATTGTATTGCGTGTGTTGGGGACACAAGAGACTCTTTGTTATTTGGTTGCAGGGTTGCTTCAGAGAGACCATCTTCATCCTATGCCTCCTACAAATTGATAAACCTTAGGTCATCCACTTGAGGGAAATTTTCTACTGTCCTACAAACCTCTGCACTTGGAGGCCCAACAACGTCTACAAGAAGAAGGTTGTGTAGTACACATCACGGCTACTCTCCTGTTTCGTTCCTGCAACATGCATTAGGCCTCGGAGAGGCGTTTAGACTTTTCATTTGGTATCGCGAGGACAACGTGTGAGGACAATATGTTTGTAATATTTGCTTCAAGATTTTGCGATTTCCTTCCTATTTTCTTTGTGTTCTGCGTCGGCAGAGCCCGGCCCCGCGCATAACTCAACAGCCATTGGGCCGACCGGAAACCAAGACGGACAAAGGAGTGAGGGGCTATGTGACCAGTTAGGCTCCTGAGTCATGATGCTCAGGATTCCCCCTTGACGCGCAAAGAGCTTATAGGGAGAGTTCGCGAGGATAGACTGATGTTCTACGTTGGCAGGTCCCGGCCCCGCGCATACCTCAACCGCCATTGGGCCGACCGGAGACCAGGACGGACCAAGGAGTGAGGGGCTACGTGACCAGTTAGGGTCCTGAGTCGCGATGCTCAGGAGTCCCCCTTGATGCGTAAACAATTTCCATACCTGCCCTCGCCAAGGCCTCGGGAGGGGCGCGCGATGCGTAGGTTCGGGAGACCTGGTTGGGTGGCGTGCGCTTGGGTGTGGCCCGAGCGCAACCCCCATGCCCAGCCCCCTCGCGCGGCTCTCCCGAAGGGAGGCATTGCGGTGAGGCATGACGCTGAGCTCTGGGCTCCCTTAGGTTGGTACGACCATGGGGCCGCCCTCAGTTGTTTATCACCAGCGCGGAGCATGGTGCTTCTGCTTGTGCACGGGCATAGCCGCTCCTCGGCAGTGTCGACGGCCAGCACGGAGCATGGTGCTTCCACTTGTGCATGGGATAGGGGGCCCTCCGGGAGGAACCCCCGGGGCGTGTACAGCCCCGCCCTGACACGTGGCTTGCACGGCAGGGCTGCGAGGTGTGTCTGGGCACTCGTGAGCCAGGCGGGACTCACGAGGCCCTTCCTCAAGGCGGGTTGCGCCTGATCTTGAGTCTTGGTGACTGTGTGTTTCTACAAGGCGTTCAGGTGCAAGCACTCTACGTCCTCAGGTCCCGGCCCTCGAGCGAGCTCAGCCGCCACTGGTATGCCAGGTCGCGATGCCGTGGTCAAGGCCAGGGGGTGAGGACTGGAGAGCCAGTAAGAGCTCCTGAGTCGCGATGCTCAGGAGCCCCCCTTTTAACGCGCAAGCGAATTGCACGGGGTGAATGTATCCGCGGCGGGTGGCAATCGAGCAGGCGATAACCGTAGGCAGGTTAAGCAGGGAAGGCAAATTAGCTTGGGTAAATGCAGGAAGATACATTCCACTAGGTCCGGCCCGAGCGGCTTGGGGATGATGCAGCCCGAGGGGCGCACCCAGCAAGGCAAGCTAAAGACGTAAGCAAATGGGATACATGCTGTAGGGACGGACCCACACGGCCTGGGAATAATGCAGCCCAAGGGGCGCTCCCAGCTTAACGAGCTTGGAAGATGTCAACTGGTTCTGTAGACGAAGCAGAGTTGGTGCAGCTGAAGGCGTGCGTCGAAGAAAGGACTCCTCATGAGCCACTGGAGCCCTGAGCCTCGGGAGGCTCTGGGGGCTCGGGAGGCTTCTCGAAGACCGTCTCCATTTCCTCCAGGACGGCGCGGTACCTGGCCTCTTGGGCCGCCAGGTCACGCCGCATGGCATGCTGATAGGCCGATGCCACGCTCGGCAAGCCGAGGGGGATGCGGACGTAGCTGTGCGGCGGGCCCTCACAACGGCCCATACGCGAAGGCCAGAAGTGCTCCTGAGATGCGGCCCTACTGAGCCCTGGGATGTCGATGCAGACACGCAGCTCAGCACCCTCGCCTGGGTGGTGAGCCGCGCACTGTGAGCGGCTGTCGCCGCACATGGCTCGTGCGTCTTACAGTTCCTGTGTGGTCTTGGCGATGAACTCCTGAGCGGTGGGCACCCCTTGCCCTGCGTTCTACTAAGGAAAACGTGCGGCGTGGCACGCCTCCAAGTGGCACCCAAGCGCCTCCCTCGTGAGGTTGGCAAGGTCTGAGGCCCTCTAGAAGAGAGCCCCCGAGCCCTGCCCGAGGAGGGCGCTGGGTGCGCCTTCCTATACGATGGAGGGAGGCGCCCCTGGGATGGAAGTTGATCCTGATGAGGCTCCTGCCGCGACGCCATCCTCCTGAGGTCCTGCGTGGCACATCTGCTTCTTCTTGTGGATGGCCTCCGGAGGGCCCTCACTTCTGCTGTCGGGGTCGTCGATTACTGTAGCTTGGATGGCGCGCTCGAGGGAGCACACCGCATCCCTTTCTTCACACGGGACCGTGATGACCCCACCACTTCCAGGCATCTTGAAGACGGTGTAGCCGTGGTGGGTGACCGCCATGAACTTTGCCAGGGCCAGATACCCGAGGATGGCGTTGTACGGTAGGCGGATGTGCACGACGTCAAAGTCGATGAGCTCGGTGCGGTAGTTCTCGCGTGTGCCGAAGGTGACAGGCAGGCGGACCTGCCCTATCGGTGTGGTGGAGCCTTCGGTCACTCCTGAGAAAGGTTTGGTAGGCTGGAGCTGCTCATATGGCACTTGGAGGTTGTCGAAGGTGTCAACAGACAGGACGTTGAGCCCTGCACTGCCGTCGATGAGGGTCTTGGTAACCTGCACATTGCTGATGACTGGGGAACACAACATTGGGAGGACGCCGGCGGTGGCCGCGCACTTGAGCTGATCTACCGAGTCGAAAGTGATGGCTCACTGGGACCACTTGAGTGGGCGCGCGACCTCAAGCTTGGGGAGCGCCGCGTTCACCACGCGAGCGAACCGTTTGAAGATGCGCTGAGAGGCTGGGGCCTGGGCGCCGCCCAAGATGCAGGCGATTGCACGCGGCTCCTGGAAGCCCCCAGCCCCGTCGTCGTGATGATGGCCGTCGTTCCTTCTTGGTGGCGGCAGTGGAGGAAGACCGGTGCTTCCTTGGGGGCGATCCTCACGAGGCTGGTCCCTCCAGGGCCCCTCGCGAGGATGGTCCTACCAGCGGTCCTCACGAGGCCTGTCGCGCCATTCCTGGCACGGGCCACGGTCGTCCCAGCGTCCGCCTCCTCGTCCTCCTCCACGACCGTAGCCCCAGTCGCTGCGAACGGGGCGTCGACCGTAGCATCCCTCGCGTAGGGCTCGGAGCTCTTGGCAGTCGCTGGTGTTGTGGGTGTTCAGGTTGTGGAAGGCGCAGAACGGTCGACTGTTCTTGGATGACTCGGGCTAATCTCTGCCCCGTTTGGTGTCGGGCTCCATAGCTAGCACTACCCCTTCCTTGTGCCTCACATCCTTGGCCTTGGCTTTCTTCTCCTCTGTGCCTGCGGCTAGCAGCTCAAGGAGGGAAAGGCGCCCCTCCTCAGCTCTTGTGCACTTGGTCGCCAGGTTGAAAAGCTCCTGAGACGTGAAGAGCTCCTCGTGGATAGTGAGCTCTTCCTTCATCTTGACGTCACGGACGCCATCGGAGAACACGAAGATGATGGCCTCATCCGTGACCTTGGGGATCTTGAGGCGGGTGTTGGTGAAGCGCTAGATGTACTTCTGGAGGGTCTCCCTTGGTTGTTGCTTGATGCGGCGCAGGTCGGTCGCGGCCGGCGGGTGGTCGCGAGTGCCCTGGAAGTTGGCGACGAAGCGGTCGCGCATCTCGTCCTCGGAGGAGATCGAGCCGTGCTGCAGGTTCAGGAGCCAGGTGCAGGCCCCATCCTTGAGAGCCATGGGAAACCAGTTCGCCATGACTTTCTCGTCGCCGTTGGCTACTTCGATGCTCAACTCGTAGAGCTGCAGGAACTCCGCGGGGTCGGTGGTGCCATCATAGCGAGGAGGCAGGTCCGGCTTGAACTTGCCTGGCCAGGCGACGCTGCGCAGCTCAGGGGTGAAGGTGCGGCAGCCAGCCGTGGTTACTGGGGCCCGCCTTGGAGGTGGAGCTTGGTCCTGTCGAGGTCCGCGCGGCGCCGCCACAAGCGGCGCACGGTCTTAACGAGGCGGCGCGGGAAGTGCGGGTGCAGCTTCTCGCGGCCATGGGATTTCTTGGCAGCTTCTCTCTTCGCGCGCGGGCACTAGGCGTGGCGGATCGCACTGCGGGGCCGCACGCCTTGCTGCCAAGGCGCCGTCTTTGGGCTGGGGTGGTGAAGGCGCGCCTCGGGCCTCGTCGCCCGTGGCTGGCTGAGGGTGGGGCCGAGAGAGGGACGGCGCCGGGGAGCCCCCTGCGGCGCGGACGAGCTCAGCGACGCGGTCAAGCCACTCCTCGTAGACGTCGTCGACTAGGCGGTAGCGCAGGAGCTCGTTTGCGGCGAGGAGTGTGGCCCGCGCCTCCATGGGAGCACGGTGTGCATGAGACAAAGAACCGGCTGGGGCCAGCGATGGAGTGGCGGTGCGGTCGTCCTGCCATACCGAAGGATGCAGCGAAGACGCTTGCTGCTCGTTCCCCACCGGGCCGGTCGTAGCGTTGGCGGCGGGAGACGGAGAACAACGTGGTGGCCCGCCGATGGGGGCCGTCTGATCAACGCAGGCGGTGAGGGCAGCCCGACGCTCAGCTCGAGCACGGCGAGCGTTCACCATGGAGACGATGGAGCGATGGAGCGACGAACTGGTGGAAGGAAAGCTACGGCGCACCCCTACCTGGCGCGCCAAATGTCGGATGTGGGGTTCCGGGAAACCCTTAAGGTTCGAACACTGGGGTGCGCGCGAAGTCTTTTCCTCCCACCGATCTACGCCCTAGCTCGCTAGGATCTCGCGGACGAACTCGATGAACACGCAACACAGAAACACACAAGATTTATACTAGTTCGGGCCACCGTTGTGGTGTAATACCCTACTCCAGTGTGGTGGTGGTGGATTACCTCTCGAGTTGATGATGAACAATACAATGGGAAGAACAGCCTCCTGAGGTTGAGGTGTTCTTGTGCTTGGCCAACTTGTGTGGCCGGGGATGATCTAAGATGTCCTCTCTTGCCTATGGTGGTGGCTAGTCCTACTTATAGAGGCCCTGGTCCTCTTCCCAAATCTTGAGCAGGAAGGGAGCCAACAATGGCGGGCAAATTTGAAGGGGGACAGCTAGTACAAGCTATCCTGACAAAAGTGGTCTTCGCCTGCCAAAGGCTCTTGTGGTGACGCCGTCTTGGGCTCCACGATGACCACCGTCTTGTCGTCCTTCTGGTCTTGTCCTTGTTGCACCTTTGCCTGATGCCTCGGTACTCCTTGCCTGCGCTGGTTTCCTTAGCACCAAAGAGGAAACAAGGACGCTGCGCGCACTGGCGCCCGCCTGGCGCCAGCCTGGTGTCGATCGTCATGGCTCACGTCATGAGAGCCTCGTGAGGTTCGCCTCGCCTTGATATCTCCGCTCCTCGTGAGCCTGCCTGACTAGGCTGCTCCAGAGGAGGTTTTGTGTCGTCCGCCTCATGAGGCTTGGCCCCTCGCGAGGGTCTTGGATGCCTTGTTGATGAAGATGGGTCATACGGCCTGCTGGCTTAGCCATGCAGCGGGCTGCAGGCAGGCAAGTCTGGGGTCCCCTGTTCCCAGAACGCCGACAGAATTCAAAGGAGATTCACATAATATTCATAGATAAGCTGATCATAAATCCACAATTCATCAGATCTCGGCAAACACACCGCAAAAGAGTAATACATCGAATAGATCTCCAAGAACATCGAGGAGAACTTTGTATTGAGAATCAGAGAGAGAAGAAGCCATCTAGCTACTAGCTATGGACCCGTAGGTCTGAGGTAAACTACTCACGCTTCATCGGAGAGGCAATGGTGTTCATGTAGAAGCCCTCCGTGATTGAATCCCCCTCCACCAGGATGCCGGAAAAGGCCCCAAGATGGGATCTCACAGGTACAGAAGGTTGTGGCGGTAGAAAAGTGGTTTCGTGGCTCCCCTGGATGTTTTTGGGGCATAAGAGTATATATAGGAGGAAGATCTAGGTCAGGGGCCCATAAGGTTGGGGGGTGGGCCCTACCCCCCTAGGCATGCCTTCCACCCTTGTGGCCCCCTCGTGGCTCTTCTAACTTGCACTCCAAGTATTCTGGGTGTCTTTTGGTCCAAGAAAAATCATCCCAAAAGATTTATTCCGTTTGGACTCCGTTTGGTATTCCTTTTCTGTGAAACTCTAAAACAAGGAAAAAATAGAAACTGACATTGGACTCTAGGTTAATAGGTTAGTCCCAAAAATCATATAAAATATCATATTAATGCATATAAAACATCAAAAACAGATAATATAATAGCATGGAACAATAAAAAAGTATAGATACATTGGAGACGTATCAGTACATAGAGCTACTCGTGTGGGCCATGGAGCAGACAGATTCACCGAATCTAATCGTGAGGCAGTGGTGGTGGGAGTATAGATCCAAGATGAAGCATCCAAAGATTGAAGGGTCGAGCATCTACATGGTGCCCTTTGTGAGGATGCCGTGGTAGAGCGAGCCGATGGAGTCTATATTGACCGTACCCAACTGCAAGAGGAGGAAAGCAGTTGGCACGACGACGCTTCCTCACCATCCTCTCCCTCGCAGTTCACCTCATCTCACAAGGCGGCTGTCTGCTGAGGAATAGGAGGGGTGCCACGCCCTCCAAATAATCAGAGGATGAGCTTAGGGTTATCAGTATTTGCAGGTTGTAAATTGTGTTTTCTGTTGTGTATTTTGAGTACTTTCATATATGAATGTCTTTTGAATTCCAGATTTTGCAGTATTGAGCTTATGAAGTATTTTTTGAATTCCAGAGATCTTTTTTAGTACTTTTAAAAATGTAGTTTCATATAATAGCGTAGACAATGTGATTTTTAGAGAAGAAACTGCAAGATTCAGTTTTAGATAAGAAACTGCAAGTATTAGAGGTAGGGAATTTATATTGACACACCCTTTTCAAACAGGGATAACAACATGCTGAAAGTTTTATTCATGGTCAAAAATGGAACTACCAGCCAGTTAACATCATGCTGATCAGCATTCATGCATAGGACATCTTGATATGATGCACAGTCAAAAAGATATGCTATTTTCAAAATGGCCACACAATATTAAGTGCGCGAAAAATAGAGAAAACTATGGACGGAGTTTTGGCAAGTGTTGGAGATGGTTTGCATAGATGACAAGGGGGACCCACATGTCAGTAATGGCAGAGGCAAAAAGTTGATATTTTCACTGCATCAGGTGGAATCAAACCCGGGCGGAGCAGCAGTTGGGGAATGGGACTTAGCCACTAGGCTACCATAGTACTTTTGGTAGAAATAAGGCACTGCTTCTACCACTACTGTAGCACGTTTTCCCTGGCTCCGGTGCGTTCTCATCCAGGGACTCGACGTCATCCTCCGGCACTATCCGACTTTGTGTGCTCACCATGTGCCGCCGTCTACCGTTGTGAACATGCTCAACAAACGAGAGGAATCTGGAGAGGAATGTACTTGGAGAGGCGGATAATCGGGACCCACTAGGTCCATGGCTGTACGCAAGCAGGTGCCTCATTGAAAAAATGCTTCCCCCTAATTGTATACTGATGTTGGGGCCCACGGGTTTGTCAACATATAGTTAATAAAGGCGATAAATTTACAACGATTATTTTGATAACATTGCTCCACCCAACCCAACATTATATTTACAACCAGCCCGGCAAAATTGTGTATTTCGAGAAAGTGCAAATGGGTTGTAATTTCTTAGAAAAATAAATGGGCCGCATGGGCACTACATTATTTGTTCACCCAGCCCAGCAAATGGACTGTAAATTCTAAAAAAATAGGTTGAATATGTGCCACATTTTGTAGGCTGAAATGTGGACCAATAGGTAGAACCCTACGCAAGGCGTTGTCAACTTAGTCAACAAATGATTCTTGCATTAGTAGCCATTGGATTTACATCCAATGGCTGGCATCTATCTATCTCTTGTCTTCTTCCTCCAGCGCTGTCGGGACCACCTGCTCCCTCCTCTTGCGGCTAGTAGCACGCCTCACTGCGAAGTGCTACCCCACCATCGGCCAGGCCATCCCTCCACCCCTCCACACCTCCTATTATTCTTCGCCGACTACAGAAGCACGCCGCACGAGAACCAGTTAACCCTAGTACACCTCTCCATGTACGACTCCACTACCGCTTCTTCCCAAACGAGAGTCATCGGAGGAGGACTATACATGGAGAGGATGACAGTGGGGACGCACCAGGTCCATGGATGCATGCATGCAACTGCCTCCTTATTATGCAAAAATAAAATTACCCCCCCCCCCTTGAAAGCTGGGACCCACCAGCTATATCTTCGCACAGAAGGAAGTGCCTACTTATTCCTCCCCCTGATAGCTGGGACCCACCAGCTACATCTTCGCATGGGGAAGTGCCTCCTTATTATGGGCAAAAAATGATTCTGCCCCTGACAGTTGGGACCCACCAGCTATATCTTCGCACGCAAGGAAGTGCCATTTATCCTCCCTGACAACTGGGACCCACCGGTTGAAGCATATGTAGCATTGTCTGTCAGGTCACGAATGTGTACATACATACTAGTCGATTGGTGTCTCTACAAGGATGAACCGTGGCCGAGTAAGTAGTGGCACATGTCGTAGTAGAGCCCCCGGCGTAGCAGTTCATGCAGTCCCATCCAAGTCATGTACACGTACGTACAACCACACAGGGCAAAAATACGGCCACATA
The DNA here is from genome assembly GCF_056163025.1 of Triticum urartu. Classification (NCBI taxonomy): domain Eukaryota; kingdom Viridiplantae; phylum Streptophyta; class Magnoliopsida; order Poales; family Poaceae; genus Triticum; species Triticum urartu. The sequence goes on along the minus strand of NC_141876.1, from coordinate 169,349,595 downwards.
TGTACATACGGGCGGGGCTCGAACGCGTACTCGTGCATACGTACGACAAGGGCTCATGTACAAGGAGAGGCAACGGATGGCAGCAACGGCGTCCTGTTCATCGGCAGCCAACCGGCCGGGTCGGAATGGAGGAAACAGCGTTGGGCTCATCGAGAGGCAAACCACTATGTCAAAATGTGTCCCATTCAACGAGAGCCAACCGGCTTCGACATAATAGGCAAAACGGGGTCTGGGGTACCGCAGAATGGAGGAAACAACCTTCTGTTCGACCGCGTACGGTCGAAACGGGGTCCAGTTCATCGGGAAGGGTCTGGTGTACCGCAACATGGAGGAAACGAACTTCTGTTCGAGTGCCTACGGTCGAAACAGGGTCATGTTGATCGGGGGGTCTGGCATACCGCAACACGGAGGAAACAGACTTTTGTTCGAGTGCCTACGGTCGAAACGGGTCATGTTCATCGGGAGGGGTGTCGCATACCACTAAACGGGACTCCACGGGCTACTGTTCATCCACTGTGTACTACCCCACTCCAGCCTCCACAAACTACTGTCTATCCACCGTCGACTTCCTCCAGCCTCCACCTACTACGGTTCATGACCGCGACTTCCTCCTGCGTCCACTAGGTACTGTTTATCCACGGGGTACTGTTCATCCAGCCTCCACCGGCTACTGTCCATCCAGCCTCCATGGGGTACTGTTCATCCACCCCCAACTGGCTGGGGTGTGGTGGCCTCCTTGGGGTCCTGCTCATCCAGCGACAACGGCCATCTACCACAAGGTCATGTTCATCCAACCCCCACCGGGAACTCTTCATCCACAACCACCCAACCGGCTCGACTCACCACTTCTTAACTTGTTCTACGTACTGCGCGCACGATAGCAATGTTCGTTGTTCATCGAGATGCAACCCAACACCGGCTGGCTACGTCTCGCACAGGGCCTCGATCGACTTCAGTAAGCAGCATCAGCGATCAAATGCTCGGGTTCAGTTAGCAGTAGCAACGAAGGAATTGCTTGGGTTTAGTCAGTAGCAAATGAATCGCTCGGGTTCAGTTAGCAGCCAAGGGATCAATCGCTCGGGCTCAGTAATGTAGCTAGTGCGATAGCTCGGGTTCAGTTAGCCAATGCCTTGCACAAACACGCGTACTAGAGAGAAACGTGCAAACCACAGTGCATCACTCGGCCCCGACCACCCACCGTAACTGGGAAGTCCCCAATATATTCCACGCCCTCGCTTCTACCATGATTTTTTCTGTCATGGATGGCCCAAAGAATGTCATGCAGGTGCGTCTTCGGCCCGCCCAGGACGAAAAGCCATTTTCTATCATGATTTTTTGTCATAGAAGTCGGAGCCCACCACATCTATCAAGATATGTGTTTTTGTCACAGTTATCACCATAGAAGTGTCGTAAGCATGACAGATTTTTTCGTTCAGGCCATAATGTCATGGATGTCTCTTTTTTCTAGTGCATAAAGGTGCTCTACATCTATCTCGGAAAGTGTTTGTTTGGTTGTCTAGAGCGAGACTAGGATTTGTCACTCTGTATGATGGAGAGATATCTCTTTGCCCTCTTAGTAATTCAACATCATGAATAGCTTGCAAGCATGTGACTAATGTGTAGTCAAGGGGGTCTTATATTACGGAATGCGTAAAGAGACTTGCTAGTAACGAGATTGAAGTAGGTATGGCGATACCGACAATTGAATCTCAAGCAAGTAACATGTCGCTGGACAAAGAGAATTGTATACGGGATTATCGAAATCCTTGACATAGTGGTTCAAACCGATAAAGATCTTCATTGAATATGTGGGAGTCATTATGGGCATCCAGGTCCCGCTATTGATTATTGATCAGAGAGGTGTCTCGGTCATCTCTGTCGATACATCTTCGTCATATCTATAATTTTTGTTTGTTTCATGCTAATATTCTACAAATTTCACATACTTTTGGCAACATTTTATATTATTTTTGGGACTAACATATTGATCAAGTGCCCAGTGCCAGTTCATGTTTTTCGCATGTTTTTGTTTCGCAGAAAATCCATATCAAATAAGTCCAAATGGCATAAAATTGTATAGAGTTTTTTTTGGAATATATGTGATTTTTGGGAAGAAGAATCAATACAAGATGGTACCGAAGGGCGCCACAAGGCAACAGGGCACGCCCTGGGGGTAGGCTGCACCTTGTTGCCTTTTGACTCCCTCGTAAGTCGGTTGGAGCCCTTCTTTTGCCACAAGAAAGATAATATCGGGAAAAATGTGTTAAAATTAGAGCCTGATCAGAGTAATGGATCTCTAGGAATATAAGTGAAAGTGCTAGTGATCGACCAGAGGGGGGTGAATAGGCGATTTTTATGAAAGTCTTCAAAACATGTAAGTTTCGAAGACAAACGATAGAAATAAACCTATTATCATGCAGCGGAAGGTAGACTACACTAGGCAAACCATAGTCATGTATTCAATGAAGTGAAAGCACAATGACAAATAGCAGCTAGGCAGTAAGGATCAGGTAGGAAGATGTTGAGAAGCCAATCAGTACACGTAATCACTTAGTGAAGTCGAATGGTGATGCTTTCGTACAATGACTTCACAAGAACCAACAGTAAGTAAAGGGAAGGGAAGGATAGAACCAGTGTGCGTGACAAAGACAAAGGTTTGGTAGACCAGTTCCAACTGCTGTGACAGTTGTACATCTGGTAAGGGCGGATAGGTATTTAAACCTGAGGACACTTAGTCCTGAGCACGCAGCTCAGAACACTTAGTCCTCGCCGTATTCCCCTTGAGCTAAGGTCACACAGACCTCGCCCAATCACTCTGGTAAGTCTTCAAGGTAAAATTCCAAACCTTCACAGACTTCGTTCACCGGCGATCCACAATGACTCTTGGATGCTCAGAACGCGACGCCTAACCGGCTGGAGGATTCACAGTCCTCAAGTGTAATAAGTCTTCAGATCACACAGATGAGAAGACTTAAGTGATGCCTAACACTCTTTGGCTCTGGGTGGTTAGGGCTTTATCCTCTCAAGGAATTCTCTCTCGAAGGCTTCGAGGTGGGTTGCTCTCAAACGACAAAAGTCGTACTTTAACTCTGAGCAGCCAACCGTTTATGGTTGTAGGGGGTGGGCTATTTATAGCCACTAGGCAACCCGACCTGATTTGTCCGAAATGACCCTGGGTCACTAAGGAACTGACACGTGTTCCAACGGTCAGATTTCGAACACACATGACAACTTTACTTGGGCTACAAGCAAAGCTGACTTGTCCAACTCTGGACAAGATTCACTCTCATAGTCTTCACTCGAAGACATAGGATTTTGATTAAGCATCACTTCAGTCATTCTGACTGGTTTTCTTGGACCCCACTTAACAGTACGGTGGTTCCTATGACTCAACAAAGAAGAAAAAGAACTACGAAAGATCTAAGTCTTCGCGCTCCATAGTCTTCATGCGATGTCTTCTCTTGTCATAGTCTTCAAGGTGAATGTCTTCACATACCACCTTTGACTTCAATGTCTTCATACATTTTTAGGGGTCATCTCTGGTAGGAAAACCGAATCAATGAGGGACTTCTACCTGTGTTATCCTGCAATTCTCACAAACACATTAGTCCCTCAACTAGGTTTGTCGTCAATACTCCAAAACCAACTAGGGGTGGCACTAGATGCACTTACAATCTCCCCCTTTTTGGTGATTGATGACAAACTAGTTGAAGTTTTCAACGGGGAATATAATATGTGAAATTGTAAAGGATAAGGAATTGTCTTCATAAGTTGCAAGGGCTCCCCCTGAAGATGTGCATATAAGTAATTTGCTTTTGGAATGCAAATGCACATGGCAGGTTGTACTTGTGGAGATCCTCTTCAACTTATGATGACAATTCATCATGCATGAAAAGTATGTGAAGATAATGACATGCATAATGAAAAATGGATGTCTGCAAAATGATCTAAGTGCGGAATTTATCATCACACATGCGGAATTTATCATCGCATCACGAAATAGCAAATAAGTAGCACACGACCATCGAGTTTAAGTGTTACAACTCAAAGAACCAAATGTATCAAAAAGAGAGTTGTAAACACTAGGCAAAACATAAAGTAACCGCCCATATGGACCCGCTTGAAGACTATCAAACTCATATGCTTCTTCCCCTTTTGTCAGTGAGGACCAAAAAGGTTTGAAGACATAGAGCATCTACTCGTTTCCATGAAGAGTAGGTGAAGTAGCAGGGTCGTCGGTGGTGTTCGGCGGTGCAGAAGAACTTGGGGCAGTGTCGAGGCGTGTAGAAGTAGGGGGCGGTGAAGTGGCATCATCTTCGTCCTCGATCACTCTGGCATTCACAGTTTCCGCAGAGGAAGAGAACTCAGAGTCTTCAAGAGATGGAGTTCGTCGCAGCATAGTCCTTCAGGGAGGCGTGGAGTCAAACTTGAAACGTTCAAAGAAGCCATCCTCTTGAAGATCATCCTCAGAACACATAAGCGTCAGCCCTTTCCATGTACGCCGACAGGTTTCATGGCAACAAAGGCATTCTTGGTGGCAAGATTGCGAATGTGGTTGACATCCACCAAGAGGCTTTGCATTTGGCGCTTCAGCCAGTCATGATGCCTATCTTGTTTCTGATGAAGAGCAACCAGAAGCTCTCGGTCATTGAGAACACGAGATCACTTCTTGGGTCGTTGGGCAATAGTGCTTTCAGTGGCTTCAGTAAGGGCACGATGAGGTGCACATGTAGTACCAGCCAGAGGATAAAAACGAGTGACTGCTTCAACTCCTTCAATGTTCTGAGTGAAACTTTGATGCTCCGCATTCTGAAGACTAAGAGGCTCCTTGGCAGGCTCTAGATAAATGGCTTCAACGGACATATCCACATCAGGCAGAAAGATCCGATGATTGCGAGCAGATGGCTGATATGAGATAGCTGAGTGGAGTTTAATCAGCCGCATTATCCATGGAGCGTAGAACTTCAAGCCAAAAAGATCAGATCCTGATGCAGCAAGTTGGCGGATGAAGAAGTCTTGTGCATTGAAGCATTTGCCATGAAGAATATAGAAGACCAAAGTCTTCATTGCACCTTCCAGCTTTGCATGTGGAGAATGTCCTTTGATGGGCCAGAGAGTTCGCCTTATAATGTGATAGATAGTCCTTGGCAGATACTCAAGGTCTTCAACAAAGAACTCCTTAGGATATGCAGCGTCTTGTGGCAAAGGCTTCATCATACTGAGCATCTGACTCATGTTCGGTTCAGGCTTCTGAAAGATGCTCTCCATAGCTTCACTATGAAGCTGACAGCCAGGTTCATAGAGATCTCCAGGAGTGGGCAGACCAGTGAGCTCAATGATATCAAAGGCTTTGGCTTCGTGATGAATATTTCCTGTCATCCACTCAAAGACCCAAGTCTTCGGATCTCTGTTGTAACCACGTATGTGAAGTGTGGCATAAAATTGGAGTAGCAACTCTTCGTTCCAGTGCTCTTGGTCGGTGACAAAAGGCAACAATCCAACCTCTTTGAAGCAATCCAGAGCTTCTTCCAAATAGGGCAGACCAGCTATTGCTTCGGTGTCAAGACGCATATGTGGGAGGATGCGACCTTGATTGTACAGAATGCAGGAGTAATAGCTTCGCTGCGGATAGCTCCAGAACCGATCAGAAGATATTCGTTCCCTCGAGTAGGGGTTCTTGGAGCTATTGAAGAAGGTGTTGTCTGCTTTGAAGCCGTTGACATTGAAGGATCCAGGTGCTGATGCAGGACCTGGAAACCTGGGCAACCTTGGCATTGGCTTCTGTACCTGAGGCCTATGCTCAATATGATAGTCAAACTGAGGACCAGCAGCAGGCGCAGGAATAGGAGCAGTAGCATCATTGGCTTCGCTGACTTCTGGTTCATGGGTTGGTGTAGGCTCCACATTTGCTTCAGCCATGACAACGTCAGTGGCTTCATTGGTGTTGGTGGTGGCAGCCTCAAGATTTTCTACCTCCACTTGATGAGTTGTAGGGTCGGGCACAGACACGTTCTCCTCGAGAACAGCTTCTTCAGTAGTTGGGGGAGTAGGGACACATTCTTCTTCTTGGGTGTCATCGGCTGATGCAGCCGGAATGTCTTCAGCAGTTTTAGCCTCAAACTCGGAGACTTGAGACCTTGGTCCTTTGCGAAGCCTGCGTAACGCTAGCGATGCCTTTGGAGATGGAGTTGGCTGGGCCTCAAAGTCATCTTCTTCTTCTTGCTGGGGTGGTGTGACTTGTTGTTGTGGGTGGTCAGCCCATGATGCATCCTGAGCAATTGGCGTCAGAGGACGACCAATGCTGATGAGTTCGCTGTGCGTAAGCACATGCGATGATACCTGTTGGTGCTCGATCAGAGGAAGAACTACATCATCGTCAACATTGTCATGGTGACCAATGTCTTCAGCAGCGGTGGGATCAGCTGCTGGAATGTCTTCAGCTTCATGAGCCTCTGTGGAAGCAAGCTCATGGACAGTCAGTTGGCGCTCTTGATGTTTAGCGGCAGGGCGAACCATGGAGATAGGTTCAACAACTAAGGGCTCTGTGGGAGCAGCCTGATCCTTCTTGGTCTTGCGCTTCTTCTTGGAGGGAGCAGCAGCAGAGGCTTCAGGATGTTTCCTCTTTCTGGCTTCAGCCTCAGCAGTCCTCGTCTTCTTCAGTTCTGAAGCGGTAGACCTAGCTTTTGGCTTCGAGCCAGTCATGCTGGTTGGGAAGACAATGGGATGTGCTTGCTGCCTTGGTGCGTCAGGTTCGGCCATAGCGGGCTTCTTCTTCTGCTTTGCAGCCATCCTGGGGTCGATGCCAGGACGCCCAAGGGCCTTACGCTTCTCAGCCTCATTGTAGGCTTGCACACACTTGTCAGCCAGGCTCTTCATGTGCTCACGAGAACCTTGAGCTTCTTCACGCTTCTTGAGAAAGGCTTCTTTGAGCTCGTGCAGCATGATCTTGAAGTTCTTGACCTCTTGCACGCTGAGCTTGGCCATATGCTTCTTGAACTGAGCTTTCTCAAAGTCAATCTTTTGCTTCAGTTCGACGATGCGCTGAGCTAGAGCTAGCTCTGAAGCAATGGCGCCATGGAAGGCGACACCGAGGCCAATGGGAAGTTGCAGGTCTTCAAAGCTGAGGTTGGGCATGTCAAACCACTCATTGATGAAGTCGTGGATGATTGCCACGTCAAAGTGAGGCAAATTGTTGAAGATTTCTGCTTCTTCTTTGCTCTTGATCACTTGCTCAAGAGCGTCATCTGCAAGATCTTCATCGCTGGATAGATCAATGGTATCGTTGCGCAGAATAGCAGCAGCAGTCAGTTCTTGGCTGGTGTGTGGCAGAGGCATCTTGACTCTCGGGGGCTTGGAGATGCGTGACAGATCTTCAGACTGCACACTGTCTTCAGGAGGTGCAGTAGCTAGTGGCTTCGCCCATGAGATTTTTGGTGCTGAGGCAGGCTTTGAAGCTTTAGGCTGCTTTGGCTTCTGCGGCTTTGGAGTAGGAGCTGGGGCTTCATCAGTGTCAGCATCATCATCAGAATGATCCACTTTGGCACCTTGAACTGAGATGTGAGTGATGAGGCCATCCAGGTTGTAGAAGGGCCCAACAAGATTGGGTTCAGCTTCGCGGGTGCCATCGGCATAGGGAGCAGAGGGACCAGGGTTGAAGTCTAGTCCCAATGACTTCTTATTCTGCTTGGCCGAATTCTGGGCAAACTGGAAGTTGCGCTTGAACATATTGTCATCACGACACCATAGCAGTGACGATGGGTCAGCATCCGCAGGCTGTGGTCCACGGACCATGCAGGGATAGAAGCCTTGTTCAATGGCTTCATCTATGGACCTGGGTTGAAGATTTCTGTATAGGATGTCTCCCCATGGTCGCTTGATGGCATTCTTATTAGCATATTCCTTTGTCACAAACCTGTACTTGAACCACTGTTCTGCCCAATATCGTCGAATCCATTGGATTCGTGTCTTGCACTTATTGTAATCCTCTTCTGGATCTGTCTTGTACAGTTCTGAGAGGTCATCGGGCAGATCTCTTGATGTTTCACCTCGACGCTTTCTGCCACCCTTCCTTGCTGATTTCTCTGCAACCATGAACTTTAAACTGAATGGCTTCAATACGTTCAAAGGATTCAAGGGCTTTCGCTTGGTGGACAAACAGGAACTGGCTTCGGGAGAATTTATATGATGTTGTAAGAATTCTGCAAATGAATGCAGATTATGAGAACCAAGGGATTCTCCCATGGACATGTACCTGTGACAGCATTAAGGTCCGAGGGAAGGGGAAGAGGTCATATGCATTCTCAGAAGATTTTGAAGATAAATCAGTTTAGAAGACATCGACCTCATCGTGCAAAGACATTTACTCATAGATAAGGAGTTGGTTCCAGATTTGTATGAATCCACAGATCAGTACAAGTGAGGAATCTAACTACTTTGTGAAGCATAAGTGAACATACTAGGCATAATATGATATGCAGTATGAAGTGGATCCAATATGTGTGAATAGAAACTGCTTGTGGTAGAAAGTGATGAATCTATAGGATCAAAGGGGCCGTAAAAAGGAAGTTTTATTTACCACACAAAGAACTGCTAGACGGAGTGGAAGAGGAGGCCGAGTAGTCTGATCGTCCGTGCCCTAACTAGGTGACGGAGGACACCTACGGCGACGGCGGAGAAGACGATGTCCGCAGCCGGCGTGAAGACGGTGTCAGAGAGGTCGCGGCAGCTAAGCGCTTCATCGCCGGTGTCGTCGAGGGCTAGTGGTGGCGCTAGGGTTCGTGCGAGAGTGGAAGAAATGATAATGACTGTGGTGAGGCGTGTATTTATAGGGACGGGGATGACATAGCGTTATTACACAGGTGCCCCTGGTGATTCACATCTGAAGAACACGTGGCCATCATGCAACATATCGGAGGTTGTTCCACATTCCCACGCACGCCTGGATTGTTGGGTGGTCGTTCCCACTTCTCCGGGTTTCAGGTGAAGGAATTAGCATTGAAAACAGACTTAATGTTTGTCTCTGTATCTTCTGCTGACAAGGACGCAGAGAAGATATTCGACAGTTTCAATAGAATGCATATGATTTGGAGAGATAGAGTTTGAGATAGAAAGCATAGAGAGGTTAGGGTCAATCACATTCACTTAGTTCAAAAGATTCAACAAGAAGACATAGCTATAAGTGAATGCTGTAGAGGACAGAACACTAGTATATATATATATATGATCAACATAATGAAGAGAATCATGAAGACATGTTGAGATTGAAGCCAAACCAAATGTGAAGACACAGCAAATGTAACACCATGGGTAAAACACTTCAAACAGACGAATTTTGTGGTGGCGTTACACACCGTATAGGAAGTATTAGACCCAGACACGGCGCACAATCATCGTGGCGCTCCGAAGTCAAATTCCACATTAATGTATTCACACTTAGAATGTATGTCTTCATTGATTGAAGATATACTTTACTTCGTGTGTTGCACATCTAAGTCATCAATATGCATAAGTGTTAGGATGTGTGCCTAATCACAGGACATTTGAGGATTCCAAGATATTTAGCTCACACCGTAACTTGCAAAATCTCTTCTCATCC